>NC_084478.1:90950123-93450123 GCF_027409185.1 Cynocephalus volans
AATAAATACATATATCAACTGACAACTAGTTTTAATGGCTTTAAATGTTTGCCTGGTGAGATTTTATTCAAGTCAAATATTTAAGCATTTACTTATTTATTTATTAGGTTTTTTATTTTATTTTATTTTTTAATTATTATTGAATCAAAATTGATTATACATATTTTGGGGGTTCAACATCGATATATGTTGATCAAATCAATATTACTAGCATATATATTGTTACGAATCATAAATATTCTTTATGCCCCTTGGCCAATCCCTCCTCATCTCCCTTTCCCTCCCCCCTCCCCCCCAATCACCCTAGATTTCTTCTCTCCCTTTGAAAGAATAATGGTTACTCTGTTGATTTGCTGCCCAAATGATCTGTCCAATGCTGAGAGGCATGATCAGGTCCCCCAATACTATCATAGAGCAGATGCCTCTTCTGTCACTCTGAAATGGGCTCTGTGGAAAGAGACATCCTCCTCCTTTCTTTATCTCTGCTGGTGATTCCCCTTGTGTCAACGCACCCCAGTGGCTAGCGGACCATTTGCATGGTGGTTGCGGCATCAGCCGCCTTCACTACAGTCATGGTTATCGTGGTGGCTGTGGTGAGCCACCCACATGGAGGAGATATTTTTGGCATGTTCCTTAGTGCTGGTGGTGTTCCTGGTTGTGGAGAGTATCCAATCCCTGGCTCCATGCCCAAGGTGCTAACACAATGTGCCTGGTTGTGGGAGTGGGGTCTGGTCCCCTTCTCCATGCCCTAGGTCCCCAGGTAGGCCCCGAGGCACTGGCGCAATGTGCCTGGTTGTGGGAGGGGGGTCTGGTCCCCTTCTCCATGCCCTAGGTCCCCAGGTAGGCCCCAAGGCACTGGCGCAATGTGCCTGGTTGTGGGAGGGGGGTCTGGTCCCCTTCTCCATGGCCCGGGTCCCTGGGCAGGCCAAGAGGCACTGGTGCAGGGTGCCTGGTTGTGGGAGGGGGGTCTGGTCCTCTTCTCCATGCCTCATGTCCCCAGGCAAGCTCCAAGGTGCTGGCAAAGTGTGCCTGGTTGTGGGAGGGGGTCCAGTCCTCTTCTCCATGCCTCGGGTACCCAGACAAGCCCTGAGGCATTGGCGCAGTGTGCCTGGTTGTGGGAAGGGGCTCCGGTCCCCAGCTCCATGCCCTGTGCCCCTGGACAGGGCCCTGAAGCACTGGTGCCGTGTGTCTGGTTGTGGAACAGGGGTCTGGTCCCCTTCTCCATGCCTCAGGTCTCTGGGCGGGGCCTTGAGGTGCTGTCATGGTGTGCCTGGATGTGGGAGTGGGGTCCAGTTCCTGGCTCCAAGCCTCGGGTTCCTGGGTGGGTCCCCAGGCTCTGGAGGTATGAGTGTTTGTGGGTGGGGGTCCTGCCCCTGGCTCCATGCCTCATGTCCCCTGGTGGGCCCCAAGTCATTGGTGGTATGCCTGGGCCAGAACTAATTTTTGTCCTTTGCTTAATTCTAAAATGGGGGAACTTCCTGTGGGAACCAGCACTTGAGCTGTGTGGTTGAGCTAAATTGCTGCTTTGCTGCTGTTTTCCTAGGGAAGGCTTTTTGTGACACTCGGGGTTTAATGACTGACCTTATAGGTACTTCTGGCTCTCCAGATACTCAGTGCACCTGGGTTGTGTAGAAATTCTGATCTGTGCCTGAGTTTTTTCATCAAACTGCACCCCATGCAATTCTGCATTCCCAACCAGTCTCCTCTAAGTGGTCCTGTGCTGTTTAGGGGTGCAGATCAGCTGTCCTTGCCATGTCCCAGTGTTCTCCTGGTGGGCCTGTCTCCCCCACTGCCCATGCTCCAAACACTTCCCATGGGATGGGCCATGCACCAGTCCCTTGCACTGACTCACCGGCCTCTGCATGGCACCGCTTTTTCAGCTGTTTTGGCCCCTCACTCCTGCGTGGGTCCACGGGAACCCTATTGGTCTTGCTGTCCTAGGGGCCACCAAAGTCCTCTTCTCCCCTTCTGCCTCCAAATAACTCCATCGAAAGGGCACAGCTGCGTCTTCTGCCAGCTCCTGCTCCATGTGCTCCAGCATTAAAGCAGCCGTGGCCCAAAATGCTGAGAGTAGTTTTTTCTTTCTCTCATTGTGGTTTCTCCCGCCTTCATGAGTTCCGTATGTCTCTCCTCCTCTTCACCTGAGCGCCAGTGGCCCCAGCTTGGCTGATATTACATTTTTATAGGTGTAAATTCGTTGATTTGTGGGAAAGAGTGACGCTGGGACCATATATTCTGCCATCTTAACCAGAACTCAAATATTTAAGCATTTATACAAGACATTTGGGATATAAAATAATTTCATCTCTGTTCTTCTAAAATTAACATCATAAAATAGATATATAGTACAAAATAGTTAAAAGAATATTATCTTTTTAGAAACTTTAATATAAAGGTGTGTCAAATACACATGCCTATTCTACAGGTCAGTTCTATAAACATTCCCCACCACCACCACCACCAATCTATTACTAGCTCCTTCTAGTTTTTCTCTCTCCAGTACACTGTTTAAGTCCTATCTCATTGTCTTTATATATCTCCTGTATCAATTCACTGACAAGTGATAATCCATGTTAGTTTGTCCTTTCTGTGTCCTGAAAATATTTCTCTATATTTCACATGTATATTCTATATTGAATAGATATCAGACTACTTTAAGTCAATTATCTATTTTATATTCACTAATACTGCTTGTACAACTGATGTATGCATATTGAGTGCTCGATAAATGTCTTTGTTTTAAGATGTTCCAGAGCACTATCAATAATCACGGCTCAATTGCCTTACTTTGCTACTTCAAAACTAAACCTCAGCCATCCTGATATTTGTAGTTACTCCTTATCTTTCTCCCCTTAAATTATGGTTGTTGCTGTTTTCCTAAAGCCTGTTACTTTCTGTGCATATGTGATAATTTTTACATCTTAGATGTTAAGGGTACAGAGGTCAGTAACCAGACTTACATACTTCTTTTCCAAGAACCATATGTTATTAAGCACTTATTAAACAACTCTAATAATGAGGGTAAAAGTTAATCTTCCTCAATTTTGCTTTGTCCCTATTTTCACACAATCCATATATCACCCAGTACTGACCCTTGCTCTACTTTATACACCCTTATTCTACTTTGCTTTAACAGTGATAGATAAACTCATGAATTCATAGATGAATTAAGAAATAAATTCTCACTGCTGTGATAGAGCTAAGAAACGGAGATGAAATCAACAGGAGAGAACAAGTTGTGTCCATGCCAGCATTTGAACAGGAAAACAAGGAATACCATTTTTTATAAAAATCAAACTACCTTGATTTAGGCAGCCAATAAAGAGCACACTGTATTTTTCCCTAGAGAAATCAGTAAGCCCAAGGGATTCTAAACCTTGACTATGACATAATAGTATTAAAAATGTGAATAAAGGTACAACAGATATAAAATAAGTAAAGTTAAATTGAATAGTTACCTTTGTGTGAATCCTTTCAGAAGCTTAGAAACGGCACACTCATCAGATTTCTATTTACATGCACACTTTTTGCTAAATGTTTAGAAGAGAAACAAATGTCTAGGAAAGTATTCATTACCTTTCCAAATGATCCCTGACCAAGAACTTTGAGCAACTCAAACTGTGCAGGATCTGCTTTCTCATATCCTTCCTTAACGTGATGAGTAATAGGAATTTCTTTAACAACTCCTTCATCCTGTGAAAAGAAATCCAAATAATACTCACATCCAGGTCCAACATCTTATGATTAGCTCCATTTAGAACCAGAAATCATATAATGCCCAACTCCCTCAATCTATCACAGAGTTTTAATGGCTACTAGTATCCCCATTTCCATGTTGTTTTTTTTTAAACATATACAGATACACGACCATCACCCTTCCTACTATATAATTTGTTGTAAATAGAAGCATGTATAATGAAATCTGCACTTCAGCCTTCCTTTCCAATAGGTAGCGATGCAATAAAAATGTTAATAACTAAGGATCTCAAGACCCTCACTGGAGTGTGACTTACGAGGTAGTGGCAGAGAAAGTTGAGCTCAAACCTTGTAAACTGTGGAGCATGGCAAAAAAAAAGTGGACCTCAAGAGTTCTTTTAAATAGTATTTCACTATACACTTTTAAATATTTAAATGTTCAAGTACCCACATTAACAAAAAATAGGGGCTGCCTGTGGCTCACTCAGGAGAGTGTGGTGCTGATAACACCAAGGCCACGGGTTCGAATCCCTATATACAGATGGCCAGTTAGCTCACTTCAGAGAGCGTGGTGCTGACAACACCAAGTCAAGGGTTAAGATCCCCTTACCGGTCATCTTTTTTAAAAAAAAATAAACTGGCACAGACAAGAAAAAAAAAATCTGCAGATCCCAAAACAAATATTTCCAGACCGTGGTCATATCTTTACTGAATATTTTTTAATATTTTTATTTTATTTTTCTCATTAAACTCTGTTTTAATAGGTCTCAAAATTCTGTGACAAGTTGTTTCCATTAAAAAGTACTGATTTTAAAAACTAATAACTTAAAACTGCCACACACACAAAAAATGGTCCACAAAACATTCTCCTTTCCTTCTGAAGGTTTTACGATGCATTGTTATCATTAACCAGTCTTTTACTATTAAACTTAAATGGCCAATTGTGATAAACAGTTCTGAGACCATTCTTCTACCACTGTTTAAGACTGGGTTGGCAGGTATTAAGGATAATATTCATTTAGCCTTCTGAGCTTTCTGGGCAGACTTGGTGACCTTGCCAGCTCCAGCAGCCTTCTTGTCCACTGCTTTGATGACACAACAGCAAAACAACCCAGAGGAGCATAGTCAGAGAAGCTTTCAACACACAGGGGCTTGCCAGGAACCATATCAATGATGGCAGCATCACCAGATTTCAAGAATTTAGGGCTATCTTCCAGCTTCTTACCAGAACGCCGATCGATCTTTTCCTTCAGCTCAGCAAACTTGCAAGCGATGTGAGCTGTGTGACAATCCAATACAGGGGCATAACCAGCACTGATTTGGCCTGGATGATTCAGGATAATCATCTGAGAAGTGAGGCCAGCTGCTTCCATTGGTGGGTCATTTTTGCTGTCACCAGCAACATTGCCACGACGAACATCTTTGACAGACACGTTCTTAACATTTAAGCCCAGACTGTCTCCAGGAAGAGCTTCACTCAAAACTTCATGGTGCATTTCAACAGACTTTACTTCAGTTGTAACGGTGACTGCAGCAAAGGTGACCACCATGCCAGGTTTGAGAACACCAGTCTCTACTTGGCCCACAGGGACAATACCAATCGCACCCATTTTGTAGACATCTTGGAGGGGCAGATGCAAGGGCTTGTCAGTTGGACGAGTTGGTGGCAAGATGCAATCCAGAGCTTCAAACAGTATAGTTACACTGGCATTACCATCTTTATGGGTGACTTTCCATCCTTTGAACTAAGGCATATTAGCACTTGGCTCCAGCATGTTGTCACCATTCCAACCAGAAATTGGCACAAATACTACTGTGTTGGGGTTGATAGCCAGTTTTCTTAATGTAGGTGCTGACTTCCTTAACGATTTCCTCATATCTCTTCTGGCTGTAGGGTGGCTCAGTAGAATCCATTTTGTTAACACCAACAATCAGTTGTTTCACACCCAGTGTGTAAGCCAGAAGAGCATGCTCACGGGTCTGCCCATTCTTGGAGATAGCAGCTTCAAACTCACCAACACCAGCAGCAACATTCAGGACAGCACAGTCAGCCTGTGATGTGCCTGTAATCATGTTTTTGATAAAGTCTCTGTGTTCTGAGGCATCAATGATAGTCACATAATACTTGCTGGTCGCAAATTTCCACAGGGAGATATCAATGGTGATACCACGCTCACCTTCAGCTTTCAGTTTATCCAAGACCCAGGCATACTGGAAGGAGTGAGCCCTTTCCCATCTCAGCAGCCTCCTTTGCAAACTTTTCGATAGTTTTTTTGTCAATCCCGCCACATTTGTAGATCAGATGGCCAGTAGTAATGGACTTGTCCGAATCTATGTGTCCAATGACAATGTTAATATGAGTCTTTTCCTTTCCCATTTTTGCTTTGATTTAGTGGTGGTTTTCATGACCCCTGTGTTCTGACAGCACATACCACATTTCCTACCACCCAGGTCAGGAAGAAAGGAAGCCACTCAGGGAGCGTTATTACTGTTACTTGATGCAGGACTCCACTCAGCTGTGATGACTACACTCAAGTAGTAATTCTAGACCCTAGTTAAGCACAGTAGTGAGGATGAAAAAAACCTCAGATGTATTATATACCACAAAATAATAGAGCTGGAAGGGCTACATTATCCAACTCTCTGACTATATAGGGAAGAAAACTGAGACCCACAGAGTTTAAGTTCACATGAGTAGTTAATCATAATGTCTAGAAGTCTCAGTAGCTTTCCATAATACCATATTAATTCTGGTCTTGGTGACAAGAATGTTCTCAATTCACCCTTTAACTAATTGATTTATCAATGATGCCTGTGACGAATGTGGACAAGAGTATGGTGACAAATGAGCTAGCCTTCATGGCAGCTAAAATAACTTCCATATCACATAGGTAGTCAGACATTCACTCTCTCAAAAGGGGTATCAAGGCAGAGGAATTTTAGTTTTAGGTATTATGAACCACTGCTATATCAATCAGAAATGAAGAATAATTTGCTCTAAAAGGATGTCAGTGGATGTTTCTTATGCATCAAAATAGTATTTCAGCAGATTCTTTTTAATCAGTGACTTATACATATAAAAATTAAATAAAATAAAAATAAATCTGCTATGAGACTGAGCTTCCTCATTGAAAAAGAGACTTTTGTGGATCTAGTATACAACATAAGAACAAAAGTTAATAAAATTGTATTGTATTAGGAATTTTTGTTAAGGAAGTAGATTTTAGCTGCTAATGTCACAAAAAAAGTAATCTAATCATGTGAGATAAGACAGGTTAGTCTGCTTCACTATTGTAACCATTTTGCTATCTATATGTATCCCATATCATGTTGTAAACCTCAAATATACATAATAAAACTTATTCTAAAAAAAAATTTAAAAAAAAAAAATATATATATATATATATATATATATATGAGAGAATGCCCAGGGGCTTATATAGGCAAGAAGCCAAGGGCTACAGGCCTCTCCACCTGGAAGCAGGCAAGATTACATGCTCGGGGTCCTATGCAAGGATCTTAGGGCAGTATCCCCCACCCCAAGGCAAACACAAGAGCCTACCAAAAACACCACTTCCAAACAAGTGATCCACAACAGCTGCACACAAAGCCACTGTGCAGGTAGCCTACCAGACATGCAATTGCACTGATGCAAGGAGAGTCACCAGCAGAAACCAGAAAAAGATGAGGATGTCTCTCTCCTCAAAGCCCACTCCAGAGTAAGAGAAGCAAATGCTCTACCAGGTGACCAGACATTAGTGCAAAGGTAATAGAAACATGAAAACACAAGAAATTATGACACCACCAAAGGAATACAGTAATTCTCCAATACCAAACCCTACAAAGCAGGAAAACTTTGAAATGACTGAAAAGGAATTCTGAGCAACAATCTGAAGGAAACTCACTGAGATACAAGAAGACTCAGTTAGAAAACGTAATGAAACAAGAAAAAATTCCAGGATATGAAGGAGGAAATTTACAAAGAGATTAATACCTTAAAACACAGTGCAGTAGAACACATAGAACTGAAAGAATCACTCAATGAAATAAAAACAGAAACAATAGCTTAAACAGCAGGCTAGAACAAGAAGAAGAATTTCTGATATTGAAGATAGTCTTTTTGAAATAACCCAGGCAGACCCAAAAAAAGGAAAAAATAATTTTAAAAAATGAAGAGAATCTAAGAGAGCTAGCAGACAACCTTAAGTATACAAACATTCGAATCATGGATGTTCTAGAAGGGGAGGAGAAAGGAAAAGGCATGGAAAACCTATGCAATGAAATAATAACAGAAAACTTCTCAGGTACAGGGAGGACATGGACCTTCAGATCCCAGAGGCTCAAAGAAAGGGGGGGCGGGGGGGGCCAGGAAGGAAATGGCATTGAAAACATATTCAACAAAATAATAGCAGAAAACTTCCAAGGTATATGGAAAGACACAAATTTCCAGATTCAGGAAGCTCAAAGATCCCCAAACAGATTCAACCCAAAAAGATCCTCTCCAAGACACATTATAGCCAAACGGGCAAAGCTCAAAGAAAAAGAAAGAATCTTAAAAGAAGTAAGAGAAAAGTGTCAAGTTACTATAGGGGAACCCCTGTCAGACTAACAGCAGACTTCTCAACTGAAACTCTATAGGAAAGAAAATGGGATTATATATTCAAAGTACTAAAAAACAAACAAACAAAAAAAAAAACCTGCCAGCCAAGAATATGATACCCAGCAAGGCTGTCCTTTAGAAATGAGGGGAAAATACTGTATTTGCTAGGCAAACAAAAGCTGCAGGAGTCTACCACCACATGACCATCCCTACAAGAAGTCCTCAAGGAAGTACTGCATCTGGAATCCCAAAAATAATAATCACTACAACAAATACACGAGAAAGAACAAAACCCACTGGTAGAACAAAAATGTAAATGAGAAAGAGAAAGAAACTAAATCTTACCATCACAAAAAAACCAGAGTGACAATGTAATAATGCCCTTACTTTATTTCTAATTTTAGTAATTTCAGACTTTTCTCCTTTTTTTGGTCGGTCTAGATACAGTTTTGCACATTTTGTTGATCTTTTAAAATAATCAACTTTAGGTTTTGTTGATTTTTTCTACTGTTTTTTAATTCTCTATTTCATATATTTCTATTGTGATCTTTGTTATTTCCTATTTGCTTTTGGCATAGTTTGCTCTTCTTTTCTTATCTTCTTAAGGTAGAAATTTACAGTGCTGAATTGAGATTTTTCTTATTTTTAATATAGGTGTTTACAAGTATAAATTTTCCTCTAAGCACTGCATGAACCCTGCACCCTATAAATATTGATATATTGCACTTTAATCTTTATCTCGAAGTACTCTCTAATTTCCCTGTGGTTTTTCTTTTTACCCACTGTTTATTTAGAAGAGTGTTGCTTAATTTCCACACAACTGTGAGTTTTCTAAATTTCCTTCTATTATTGTGATCAAAGAAAATATTTTCTATGATGCTCTTTTAAAAACAAAACAAAAAGAAAAATTTAAACAAAACAAAAAGCTTCAGGGAAAGATTTCTATTATCTTTCAATTCCATTTTTCAATGAACTTTTGGAAGTGTCTTTGTATTTATATTATTGATTTTTGATGCAATTATGTTGCTAAACTTATTTAATTTCTGTTCTTGATTTATTTTATTAAGTAGACTCATTGAATTACTTAGAAATCAATTTGTCTCTGAAAAGTTTATTCATCTTCTTCTCTTGAAATTAATTTGAGAGAGAGGCCTGAGAGCTGCTGGGCCCACATGCCTCGAGTCAGCCACATCGGAAAAGGGAGGCACTGAGGGACCTCCAACCCAGGTCAGTCCCTGCTATTTAAAGAGGCCAGAGAGCTGCCAGGCCCACATGCCCGGTGTCAGTGGCACCAGAAAAGGCAGGCACCGTGGGACCCCAAGTCCACGCCAGTATCTGCCATCCAGAGAAGCATGACAGTCACCAGGCCCACACACGCCAAGTCAGCCACACCGGAAAAGGCAGGCACTATAAGACCAAGAGCTCTACCAGAGAGGCCTGAGAGTCACTGGGCCCACATGCTCTGACTCAGCCACACCAGAAGAGGCAGGTGCCATAGTACCCCCACCCCAGGCTTGTCCCTGCAGCACAAAGAGGACTGAGAGGCACCGGGCCCACACAACCTGAGTCAGCTGCACCAGAATAGGCAGGGACCATGGGACCCCAGCCAAGGCTCATTTCTGCTGCCCAAAATGGGCAGTCCCTTCAGGATCCAGACCAGACATCAGGGTGGAATGAGTGGACCATGATACCCCCTTCCACAACACCAAAGGAAAGATACAAGAAATACGAAAAATCAAGAAAGTACATCACCACCATAGAAAAAAATGACTCTCAAGCTCTACAACCTATAGAACAGGAAGTCCTTCAAATGACTGACAAGGAACTTAGAGCAACAATTCTAAGGAAACTAAATGAGATAAAAGAAATTTAGGTCAACATCAGAAGGAAATGAGGAAAATATATACAGGATCAGAAGAAGAAACATACAAAGAAATCAATGCCCTGAAAAAGAATGTAGCAGAGCTCGTGGAGCTGAAGGATTCATTAAGCAAAATAAAAAACACAACAGACAGTCTAACCAGCATGCTAGAACAAGCAGAAGAAAGAATTTCTGACCTTCATGACAGGCTGTTTGAATTAACACAGACAGACCAGAAAAAAGAAAAAAGAATTTTAAAAATTGAAGAAAATCTAAGAGAGATACCAGATAACATTAAGTGCTAAAATATCCAAATCATGGGTATTCTGGAAGGCGAGAAAGAAAGAAATGGCGTTGAAAATATATTCAACAAAATAATAGCAGAAAACTGCCCAGGCATAGGGAAAGTCACAGATCTTCAGATTCAGGAGTCCCAAAGATCCCCAAACATATTGATCCCAAAAAGGTCCTCTCCAAGACGTATTATAGACAAACTGGCAAAATTCAAAGACAAAGAGAGAATCTTAAAAGCTGCAAGAAAGAAGCAGCAAGTCACCTATAAGGGAGCCCCAATCAGAATAACATCAGACTTTTCATCAGAAATCCTAAAAGCCCAAAAAGAATGGGATGATATACTCAAAATATTAAAGGACAAAAATTGCCAGCCAAGAATACTTTACCCAGCAAAGCTATCCTTCTGAAATGAAGGACAAATAGTATATTTCTTAGACAAAGAAAAACTGCATGATATAACTACCATAAGACCAGCCTTACAAGAAATTCTCAAGGAAGTAGTGGGTTTCATACTGAAAAAACAACCATCACTGCCATGAATACTCAGGAAAGAACAAAACCTGCTAGTAAAACAAAAATACTAACAATAAAGAAAAAGAAATAGTTTATCTACCATTCCAAGAAACCAACAAATACAAAAGACAAACAGAAAACAAGAAACAAAGGAACAAAAGACACTTAAGACAGCCAAAAAAAATCAATACAATGGTAGGAGTAAATAAACATCTTTCAATAATAACTCTAAATGTAAAGGGATTAAATTCCCCAGTCAAAAAACACAGACTGACTGACTGGATTAAAAAGATGGACCCAACAATGTGCTGCCTTCAAGAGACTCACCTCACCTGTAAAGACACACATAGACTAAGAGTGAAAAGATGGAAAAAGATATACCATGCAAATAGAAATGAAAAACGAGCTGGAGTAGCTATTCTTATATCGGATAAAACAGACTTTAAAGCAAAAACCATAAAAAGAGATAAAGGAGGCCACTATATAATGATAAAAAAATCTATCCATCAAGAAGACATAACAATTGTGAATATATACACGCCAAATGTCAGAGCAGCCAGATTTATAAAGCTAACACTATTATATCAAAAGAATGAGATAGACACTAACACCATAATAGCAGGGGACCTGAACACCCCATTCTCAACAATGGACAGATCATCTAGGCAAAAAATCAGTAGAGAAACACAAGATCCAAACAACACTTAAGACCAAATGGACTTGGCAGATTTCTACAGAATGTTCCATCCAACAAACTCAGAATATTCATTCTTCTCATCAGCTCATAGAACATTATCCAGGATAGACAACATGAAAAATCACAAAGCAAGTCTCAACAAATTTTAAAAAATTGGAATTATTCCACGTATATTTTCAGATCATAATGAATTAAAATTAGAAACAAATAAGAAATGAAACTCTGGAAACTATACAAACACATGGAAATTAAACAACATTCTACTTAATGACATATGAGTACAAGAAGAAATTATACAGGAAATCAAAAATTTCTTGAAATTAATGAAAATAATAACACACCATACGAAAACCTGTGGGATACTGCAAAAGAAGTACTAAGGGAGAAATTTATTGCATTAAATGCTTAATTCAGAAGAATGGAAAGATGGCAAATTAACAACTTAACACTTCACCTTAAAGATCTAGAAAAACAGGAATACAAACCCAAAGTTAGCAGACAGAAAGAAATAATTAAGATCACAGCAGAACCAAATGAAAAAGAACCCTGAAAAATGATACAAAAGATCAATAAAACAAAAAGTTGGTTTTTTGAAAAGATAAATAAAATTGACAAACGTTTAGCTAGACTAAGAGAGAAGACCCAAATAACAAAAATTAGAAATGAAAAAGGTGATATTACAACTGTACCTCAGAAATACAAGGAATCATTCAAGACGAATAAACAACTATATGCCAACAAATTTGAAAATCTAGAGGAAATGGATACATTTCTGGACACATACAAACTACAAAAACTGAGTCAAGAAGATATAGACAATCTGAACAGATCAATAACAAAAGAGATGGAAACTGTTATCAGAAGTCTCCCAACAAAGAAAAGCTGGGGACTGGACAGGTTCACTGCAGAGTTCTACCAAACCTTCAAAGAGGAACTGCTACGAATTCTCTACAAACTATTCCAAAAGACTGAAACAGAGGCTATTCTACCAAACTCATTCTATGAGGCAAACATCACCCTGATACCAATACCAAATAAAGATACAACAAAAATAGAAAACTACAGGCCAATAGCCTTGATGAATAAAGATACAAAACTCCTCAATAAAATACTAGCTAACAGAATACAGCAATACATACACAAAATTATCCACCATGATCAAGTGGGATTCATCCCAGGGATGCAAAGTTGGTTCAACTTACACAAATCAATAAATGTGATACACCACATCAATAAAATCAAAGACAAAAACCATATGATCATCTCTATAGATAATGAAAAAGAATTTGACAAAATTCAACATTTGTTCATGATAAAGACTCTCTACAAGTTAGGTATAGTTGGAAAGTATCTCAACACAATTAAAGCCATATATGATAAGCCCACTGCCAATATCATCCTGAATGGGGAAAAGCTGAAAGCTTTTCCCTCAAGAACAGGAACTAGTCAAGGATGCCCACTCTCACCACTCCTATTCAACATAGTGTGAGAAGTACTAGCCAGAGCAATCAGAAAGGAGAAGGAAATAAAGGGCATCCAGATTGGAAAAGATGAAGTCAAACTGTCACTATTTGCAGAAGATATGATCCTATATACTGAATAGCCTAAACCTTCTACAAAACCACTCTTGAAGTTGATAAATGATTTCAGCAAAGTTTCAGGATACAAAATCAACACACAAAAATCAGTGGCACTTCTATACTCCAACAGTGAACATGCAGAAAAAGAAATCAAGAAACCTAGCCCATTTACAATAGCCACCAGAAAAATAAAATAGTTAGGAAGAGAGTTAACCAAGGATGTGAAAAATCTCTACAGAGAGAACTACAAACAACTGCTGAGAGAAATTAAAGAGGACACAAGAAGATGGAAAGATATCCCATGCTCCTGGATAAGAAGAATTAACATTGTGAAAATGTGCGTATTACCCAAAGTGATCTACAGATTCAATGCAATCCCCATCAAAATGCCAATGACATTTTTCTCAGAAATGGAAAAAAAAAACTATCCTGACATATATATGGAATAAGAACAGACCACACATATCCAAAGCAATCCTGAGCAAAATCAATAAAGCTGGAGGCATAACACTACCTGACTTCAAACTATATTACAAAACTATAATAACCAAAACAGCATGGTACTGGCATAAAAACAGACACACAGATCAGTGGAATAGAATAAAGAACCAAGAAATCAACCCATACACCTACAACCATCTGATCTTTGATGAACACACTAAGTCTACCCACTGGGGAAGAGACTGGCTCTTCAACAAATGGTGCTGGGAAAACTAGATTTCATATGTAGGAGAATGAAACTAGACCCGTACCTCTCAGCATATACCAAAATCAACTCAAGATGGATTCAAGGATTAAGTATAAGTCCTGAAATAATAAAAGTCCTTAAAGAAAACATAAGGGAAACACTCCAGGAAGTAGGAGTACATACAGACTCCATGAATATGACCCCAAAAGTACAGGCAACTAAAGGAAAAATAAACAAATGGGGTTATATCAAACTAAAAAGCTTCTGAAAGCAAAAGAAACAATCACCAGAGTGAAAAGACAACCAACAGAGTGGGAGAAAATATTTGCAAAATATACTTCTGACAAAGGATTAATATCCAGAATATACAAGGAACTCAAACAACTTTATAGCAAAAAAACAAATAACCCAATTAAAAAACGGGCAAAGGAGCTGAAAAGGCATTTCTCAAAGGAAGGTATATGAATGTCCAACAGAAACATGAAAAATCTCAACATCACTCAGCATCTGGGAAATGCAAATCAAAACCACTTTTATATGCCATCTCACTCTAGTTAAGATGGCTAATGTCCAAAAGACTGAAAATGGTAAGTGCTTGAGAGGTTGCAGAGAAAAAGGAAATCTCATATACTGTTGGGGGACTGCAAAATGGTGCAGCCTTTATGGAAAATGGTATGGAGGTTTCTCAAACAATTACAGGTTTATCTAACATATGACCTCGCTATTCCACTGCTGGGAATATACCCAGAGGAATGGAAATCATCATGCTGAAGGGGTACCTCTACTCCCATGTTTACTGCAGCACTATTTACAATAGCCAAGAGCTGGAACCAGCCCAGATGTCCATCATCAGATGAGTGGATAAGGAAACTGTGGTATATCTACACAATGGAATACTACTCTGCTATTAAAAAAATGAAGTACTCCCATTCACAACAACATGGATGGACTTAGAGAAAATTATACTAAGTGAGACAAGTCAGGCACAGAAAGAGAAATACCACATGTTCTCACTTATTTGTCAAGCTAAAAATAAGTAAATAAATAAATAAATAAACGCAAACAAGTAAAGGGTGGGGAGGGAAGAAGATACAACAATCATAATTCCTTGAACTTGTTAAGACAAGTGAACAGACATGATGTGCAGGGGGAGTGGTGAAAGGGAGGGAGGAAGAGGAATGGGTAAAGTGTCACAAAAAGCAACTACAATGCATATTGAAAATTTAAAATTTTAAAAAAGGAAATTAATTTGATATTTGCATGCTTTTAGAAAACTTTAGAGAGCTATTTCAAATAATTGTAGACAGCATAAAATGATATACGTAAATTTTAATGTTTTTGTGAAAATTTGAAGCCCTACTTTCTACAGAGTATTTTGTTATTCATCTGTTATTTAGTGTATGAATTTGTTATCTGAACAAATAAATGTGCATATCCTTGTTATATTTACAAAATGAAAAAAAATTAAAAATTAGAAAAATAAAAATAAATTCAGAAGTATAAAAAAATAAAATCCTCTCAAAAAGATAATAAATAAATAAATAAATTTTAAATACAAACATATGATTTATATGTGACATTGTGGGATTACATTAAAGTATGTTGCATTTGTACATACAATTGCAATATAATTTTTATATACCAAAAGCAACAACAGATTAACTCTTAGGAAAAAAACAAATGGATTGATAAGTGCATTACTAGCTTATTACAAGACAGATTGCTGCTACCCTCAAGCTTTTGGAATGGTGCAGAACCTGAAGAAAGTGAGGTGGAAGGAGGAGGGAGGGTTCCAGATGACAAAAATAGAAGATTGTAATTGTAAACATCAGTAAACATAGCCTTTGGAAGGCCAAGAAATGTTACGCAATAGACAAGAATGGGGTGGGGAGCAGATGAAATAAGAAAGATCAATATAGGAAATGGTGACACAGGAGGGTATCAGATACTTTGATGGTAAAAAAGACCTAGTGACATACAAACGATAAATAAGACCTCTGTAATAAAGAGCTATACATACATACATACAAACACACACACACACACAAACACACACTACTCAATATTATGGTTAACTGAGTTTTTGCGACATACTAGGAATATATTACTGGTCTTCAAAGCATGGAACATAAGAAAAACATACTTTTTGGAAGTTTTCTCCAGTGGAAAGAACACTAGAAGAACAGTCAATAGACTTTGTTTTGCTCTTCACAATGCCATGTATAAACTAAGCAGCCTTGGCCAAATTATAAACCACTCTCTACTTCGGTTTTCTCACATGAGAAAGGGGTTTTGTTAGATGTGTGTCTACGGTCCCCTCCAGAACACAATATACTATTTTTATGGTTAAGAAGGCAATTCAGGTCCCTGGCATGTTCAGGATCATCATTACAAGCACTGATCATAATGACATCAGTTTTTTTTAAAGTGTTCAGAGTAGGAAACAACTGTACCCCAGTTAGTTTCACCAAACCTAAGAAAATCTTCCAAATGAAAATGTTTGTTCAATGCCCCTTTTTCTCTTTATTAAAATCCCCACAGGTCCATCCTTTAAAACTGCGATACACATTTCAATTTTCAGCAGCAGTATCCTAAAAAGCTCCTAACACGAAAATTTTACTAGATGAGAAAGACTACTTTTCCCAGTAAACAGTTACCATATAATATTGTTACTATGTCCTAACAACTTATTATCTTGTCTTTCTTTCCCATTGGACTGCAAGCATCTTGAATGCAAATATTACCAAATTCATCTCTGTATTCCTAATGCTTAGCACAATAGTTGTTTGATCTTATGGTAGCAGAAAGCCAAAGAAATCCTGTTTTAGTCCGTTTTGTGTTGCTATAACAGAAATACCTGAGACTGGGTAATTTGTAAGGAAAAGAGGTTTATTTGGCTTACGATTCTGGGACAGCTGCATGTGGCATGGGCCTCAGGCTGCTTCTACTCATAGTGGAAAGCGGCAAGCAGCCGGCGGGTACAAGCAGATCACATGGTGAGAAGAAGCAAGAGAGAGGAAGCAAGAGAGAGAGAGAGAGAGGAGGTGCCAGGGTCCTTTAAACAACAAGCTCTTGTGGGAACTAACAGATTAATCCCCCCTCCCCCAGGGAGAGCATTAATCCATTCATGAGGGATCCGCCCCCATGACTCAATCAGTTTCCAAAACTGCCACACTGGAGATCAAATTTCTGCATGAGTTTTGAAAGGGACAACACATCCAAACTCCATCAAATACTCTCAATATTTTAAAAAGAAAAGGAAGCAAAACATAAAGATAGCTCTTGTCACAAGAAAAAAAGGGTAACTATGTGAGATGATGGATATGTTAATTAGCTTGACTACAGTAATCATTTCACTACATATATCAAAGTATCACATTGTACACCTTATATGCAATAAAATGAAAGATTTAAAGGTAAAATTAAACAATAAGAAGCTTCAAAAATATTTTTAAATACCTTTTAAAAACCAGAAAAACATATGACCAGAATTGATTTTTTAAAATATATAAAGGAAAAAGGGAAATAGGAGATTCAACCTGGCCAAAGGAATTTTGTCAATTTTGAATATAACAAACTTTGTGATAGCATTTCTAAATTTAATAAAATTAGCACTTTTTCCTTTGAGTATGAGGAATACAAACTTTTTTCCAGATTATTCATGATCAGTATTTTTATTACATACACTGTGTTGTACTTGACACAAATAAAGGGCATAATGACCCCAGAATCTGTATTTTTTTTTTAAAATGCTGATATTAACTAATGCTTTGTCATCAGCCTTTTTGAAAACATACATATGTTCCTAAGCAAACAACTACGTATATAATTAAATTATGGCTGGTTTGCCTTTAAGTAGACAGTAGTTTACAATGCCCTTAGCTGCACCTAAGAAACACCTGTAGAAGAAATATTTATTTAATGCACTTGTTTGGGTCCCTCAGAGATTATGTTTAGTAGAACTAGGGTGGGGCTCAGGCATGTGTATTTTTTAAAACCTCCCCAGATGATTCTGATACATTGCCAGGATTGAAAACCACTATTTTGGTGCTTCTAAGACTTATAGATATAATTATAAAGATAAACACAGATAAACACACAAATATATACACACCTGTACACATATGCATGCACACAGCTACTTATTCAGAGGTGTTGTATCATCTGTATGCCACTAGCTCTGTTTTACCATCAAAGTATCTGATACCCTCCTGTATCACCATTTCCATTACTGGTCATCTTTATTTCATCTGCTCCCTGATCCATTCTTGTCTATTGTCTAACATTTTTCAGCCTTCCCAAGGCTATGTTTGTTGATGTTAACTATTATGGTGTTCTTTTCCTGTCATCTGAAACCCTCCTTCCTCCCTCCACCTCACTTTCTTCAGGTTCTGCACCATTCTAAAAGCTTGAGAGTAGCAGCAATCTAGCTCAAAATAATGTGTCAATGTACTTATTAGTGATTCATTTGGTTTTTCCTAAGAGTAAATCATCCTAGAAAAAACTTCCCTGTCCTGATATAATAAAATTGCCTGATATATCGCCTTATTTTCCACATATACACTCTCTTTTTAATTATTCACTCACTCAACAGATCAACAACATTCATTAAGCACATATTCAGACACTGGGGATACAGCAATAAAATGTATGCTTGAGGATAGAGAATTTTGCCCGAAATATCATATCCTTTAAAGAAACAAAAAGATGCAAGTGTGCTATGGGCTAAATCATGTCCCTTAAAAATCAATATGTTAAAATCCTAACCCCCAGATCTCAGAATATGACTGTATTTGGGGACAGGGCCTTTAAAAAGATAATTAAGATAAAATGAGGCCACATGGGTGGGCCATAATCCAATATGACTGGTACCCTTAGAAGAAGAGTAAATTAAGATACATACATAGAAGGAAGATTATGTAAAGGCACAAAGAGAAAAGAACCATCTACAAGCTAAGGAAAGCAGCCTCAGAAAAACCAACCCTGCCAATGCCATGATCTCAGACTTACAGATTTTAGAATTGTGAGAAAATAAATTTCTGTTGTTTAAGCCACCCCAGTCTGTGGTACTTTATTAAGGTAGTTCTATCAAACTTATTCCTGGTGCCTAATCTTAGTTAATCTGTGAAAAGAAAGTTGCTACTGTAAAATAAAGATTTAATAACTTTCAAGTACAGACCACTGTTCTTTCCACAACAAATGACAAATCTGAAGCAAAGATGACTATAAGTTAGTTGTTGTTGTTGTTGTCGTCTTCAACCCCAAAGTAATTGTTGATATACAGAAAAACTATGAAAGCTCAACCACAACCAAAATAGTATGCTCAGACCTCTATAATCTATGATCACCTTTTTAATCAAGGGGGCCAATATTGCTGTAACAGTGGAAAAACATACTGATAAAGTACAAAACTAACTGTCACATACACTACTGCTCCATTCATTTAACAGCTGATTTGTTTAGGAGAGAGGAATAACCTGTTAAAGAGAGAAAAAGAAAGTACTTATGACAATCTATTAGCAATATACTGTAACTCTATTACAACAGTTCAATAGGACTGTGGAACTAACCTCCAGAAAACAAGTCAAAACAGAACAAGAGGGATTTTTGAAGCCTAAATTTGTCGGGTTTTATGTAATAATGCAACATCCATCTGTTCAAACATTTGCTTTATTCATGTAGGGTAGATAGGTCAGTTTGGTTAACAGATCAAAATGAAATTCCAAGAAGCATTTAGTTGTGAATTTGTTGAAACATGTATGTAGAAACCTGTAAGAACAGCTTGATATACCCTTCTCATGCAGTGAATAATCCAGGGTCATTGAAAACCAAGCCAATATCAGCATACTTTGAAAGAAGGCTAACAGTAATAATAACATAAATGTCAAAGTGCCACTAGGGTAAAACAGATACATCAAAGTGATGTACACACCAGAAGGTAACTGCAGAGTACTCAGGTTTGCAAACTTCTGTACTGATGATGGAAAACCACAGAAGGGTGGCAAACTAGTTCCCACCTGGGTTGTTTTATTCTGTTTACTGGGGTCAGCTCCTTAGTTCCCTCATCTATAAAATGGTAATAATACCTGCTCTATCCATTTCAAATCTCAGTTATGAGGCTCAACTGAGAACTTTGAAAACCACAAAACATCTGTAAATATTGAAGTTACTGATCTTATTCTATTTATCTTTGCATACCTCATGATGCAGCATAAACTCCATCTTATAGTGACTGTCCAACAATTTTTAGGTGAACAATAATTGTCCATCTAGGAGTTTTGCATATCTGTAGTACAAGGGTTCCAATTTTTTTAAAAGAAGGTAAATGAGCAAAAAGAAATAAACATCAGGATTGCAAGAGAAAAGAATAACTGAAGCACAGCAAGCCTGAATGTCCACCAGAAAAGAAAGACAAATAGAGGAAAGAAAAATCCACTATACAGGAAGCAGACATCCTTAGCTTGAAATACACCCTTCTATGGCTCCATAAGAGTTTAACTAAGTAAAAAGCACTTGTGAAAGAGTTTCTAAAGAATTCTTGTAAGAGACATATGTCAATGAAAATTTTTAAAATTGGAAATTTAGGGCTTAAAAATATCAGGACATCAGTTTGTTCTTTTTGAGTGTACATTTCAGTTAAATGTAACATTTACGCTTCTGGGTAACAAAGATGTAATCAACTTACAGACTAAATATGTTGCTGACCTTGCGCTAATGGAATCAACAAAGAATCTAATTGTTAACTGAATCTTCTTTGAAATTCCTAAGATATTGGTAGCACTAAAATACATACTTTATTTCAGAAAATAACAAATATTCCACATAAGCTTTAAAGGCAGATATAAATAGATCATAAACTACTAAATATAAGAAACCTGCTTATCTTGACAACATGTAAGAAATTAACTCATGTCAGCCATCTACTAAAGGAGAAGAATCATAACAAACTCTTCTAATTCTGTTGGAATTAGATATTGTTGGAAGAAGCAGAGGATTGGGTGGTGAAATGTGATATCAGATATTTTTTATCAGTGCTCTATTACTTAATACTTATCAAATGTGAAGGATGTCTTGAAAAATGGAATAATGCCTCATGATAAATCCAGACATATTAAAATCATACTGACTATAATTCAATTTTGTTGGTCATATGGTAGATACATGTGGAGTGTGAGAAGGATTTATTTAATTTTGTTTGTTTTTACTGAAGAAAAAAGATCAAATGACCACGAAAGTCTAAAGCAACAATAATTGAGATATAGTAGACTGGTTGAGTAAATTAGTCAATCACAAAATAGCATCAAGCCACACAGGAAAAACCTAAGGTTCAAATTTAAAGAATGCTGTTTAAAGAATCTGAAGGAAGGGATTGAAGGAGGGAAGGAGGGAAGGAAGGAAGAAGGAAGGAATTAAAGAAAGAAAGAAAGAAAGGACCACAACAATAAGTTGAAGTTTCAGGAGAGACCAAACCTAAGGATGCTAGAGATTTGGGGGGGGGGGGGGCAGAGAGAGGGGTTTTGGGAAGTGATAGGTCGGGCAAAGGGCATAAAGAAATATCACAATTTGTAAAATGAATATGCTAATTATAAATAAAAATTTAAAATAAAAAGAATCTATGCATCATAGAGCAGTCTATAATCCTACATTATTTTAAAACAAAACAAAAAATCTACCAGCAAATTATTTTAAAACAAAACAAAAAAAAGCTGCCAGCAAGCATCTCATTGCAATGGGCAATCATAACCAAAAAATTCCTATGAAAACATGTAAAAAAGGACAAATTTACACAGTTAGTGTTTCTTATCACCCATTTAGTGTTACTAAGACAAACTGGGTATTATTTAACCATCACACACCAAAGTACATGGTTTTAAGTCCAGGTAACTCAGGATGCATACTAAATCAAATCCCTAGAAATGACTCTAGGTCCCTTATACCCCAAAACTCCAGACTCCACCTTCTAGCCACTGAAGTTGACTGCATGAGGCAAATCATATTGGCATCTAGCATTGTATTTTTTACTGTCTTTCCACTAAAAACCATACTTCCTGACACAACTTCTATTAAAATTAGAAAGGTAAATATTTGACAATCACCCTATGTATATGTCTGTGAGTTTATGTTGGACACAAGTATACATATACACATATGCACATGCACACACACACACTTTCTTCCTTTCTCCTGTGGTAAGGGGCATAGTGCTTCCTTGTTAATTTATTAATGCTAAATTCTCCACTGCCTTTTGTAGTTACTTATACGCCTTAACTTTTACAAACTAGCAACATAAATGTTACTATGTCTCTTAGTCTATATGATTTGTAGATAAATCTTTAGATGATTTAGATAGAAGTTTACATTATACTCAAAATTAAAATGTTATTAAGTAAATTGCAAAAGCTAAAATGATAACATTGTATTTTTCATCTTGTCAGTTGGAACTGAGAGTGTCCTTACATGATCACTATCTGCAGAGATAGTTATATGGAACATTTCGAAGGAGAGTCTTGGACAAAACCAATTTAAATTCCTGTGCTAGTTTCAATCTGAGATGAATCCACTTATGAACAAGTTTCATGGGGGCGGGGAGACATGATGGATGATTTTATCACAACTAAATAAGAAAAGGGTAGTGTTCTTATTTTCAGCTTCTTTGGGTCTACACAATACATAGCCAATCTAATAGGAGGCACACCGTGTCATAAGTCTTGATTCTGCTACTTGCTGGTTTTACCACCTAGTATAAATCACAGCCTCTCCAGGTATCAGTAGACTAATCTACATAATGAAGGTAGTATAAAATATGCTGTCTGCATCTCCTTTCAGCTTAAAAAAAATTATAACTCTATGAAAATATCTATAGAAATGACAACAATAAAATAACAACATACATGGAGAGGCCTACATTAGTCAGACCCTCCCTAAAATCTTAAGAACACTCTTCTATAAAACTAGATCATGTAAAATGAGAATCTAGTATATAGTCCTTGCATAGAATGACCTAATAGCTAAGCAGTCTTTAAAACTAGTTAGAAACTTCTGAAATAATTTAGATGTAATCCTTTCTAAAAGCCAGGAAATAGATTTTAAATGATTTTGGGTTATCCCTTCACTTCAATATTTCTAAGTTTGCTCTCAGAGGATTCTATATTTAAGTAACCCAGTCTCATATACTGGGCAAGATTTCATCCATTACACTTAAAATGGGTGAATTTTATGGGTTATAAATTATATCTCAATAAAGCTATTAAAAAAAAAACTTCATGCCTAAGAATTTCTCACAGAAAAACCTGCCATATTTTTAATTGCAATTGATTTATTAACAATTGCATTTTCTTATTACCAACTTACCTGAGTAAGTTTCTTTAACTGACAGAAGCTTTTGTCCTTTTCCATTATTCTTTCTTTATATGCTAAAAATTTAGCTTAATAAATCAACATGAGTACTTACATGGCAAGAATATGTTTCTCCCTCTTCCATTGGCTCATCAACCATTTTAAGACCATTTACCTGAAAAACATTGATCAAAAATTGAAGTTCAGTAGTATTAAAACAAGAGCAAAAACTAAGAAAAATAAAACCTTAGGCATTTATTTCCTTTCACAAGCTAACAAGATCTACATTTACTGAAAAACAAAAGGACAAAGGACACATAGAAGATATTTAGAAAAAAAAAAAACACTATTAATATGGTTCCCAGGTTATCCTTGGGAATCCCTGATTTCCAGAGCTTTAATGTTTCATTTTATATTATCTAGTTTTGCAATGACAAATGACCATATACTAAGTATATGACTTATGTATTTTCTTTAAGATTATCTCCAACCAAATATTTGTGACAGAAAAAAAAAAAAAAAGGTCACAGAAAAAATCTACCATGGGAATATATTCAAAGCAAATTAGAATGGGAAGAGTTTTTCATAAATGCACTGTTGTGAATTCCTCTCCTTTCATTCAGTTCAATTAAACTTCGTGAGATACTACAAAGAAGGAAGACTAAACTATAGGAGAGAGATATAAGTGGCCATGGAAACAAAATTATGTCAACATACAAAGCTCAGTGGGTCATAGTACTTACTCTTCACCCACTACTTCAAGAAATAGTAAATGTAGAGGACTTAGATCAAGGGTCTACAAATTATGACTGAGGGGTCAAATCTGGTCTGCTGCTTGATTCTGTATAAAATTTTACTGGAACACATCCACACCGATTTGTTTCCATATTATCTATGGCTGCTTTCACACTATAACAGCAGAGTTGATTAGTTGTGACAAAGACCCTTTGTCTGCAAAGCCTAAAATATTTGCTAATTTTGCTCTTTACAGAAAAAGTCTGCAAACCATTGATCTAAAATGTTTGAAAAGCAGCAGCAAGATGGCCTAGAGAAAAAAACAGAATTTTACCACTGCACATTTGTAAAAGACCACAGAAAGGTGAAAAGGAAAAAAAAAGTAGATTAAATTGAGCTTCTGGTGACAACCAAGATGGAATAAGATCACTAAGCCTATGTCTCCCTTGATTATAAACTAAAAACCCAGGCAAAATACAAAAATAAACTGCTGCCTGGTCAACTCACTTGGTTAGAGGATGGTGCTGATAACACCAAGGTCCAGGGTTTGATCCCTGAACTGGCCAGCCATCAAAATAAAATAAAATAAAATAAAATAATAAAATAAAATAAAATAAAAGTACTTGCACTGTCTTATGCTACCACAAAACAATGATGTAGTTAGTCTGTTTTACAGTTGGTTAGAGCATGGCATTATAACACCAAGCAAGGTCTGAGGTTCGATTCCTGTACTGGTCAGCCACCACAATAAAATAAAATAAAATAAGACAAGATAAGATAAAATAAAATAAAAGTACTTGTACTGTCTTAACACTACCAAAAAACAATGGTGTAATGAGTCTGTTTTACAGTTGGGTAGAGGGCAGTGTTATAACACCAAGGTCTAGCATTTGGTTTGATCCCTGTTACTGGCCAGCCATGAAAAAAAAGAAAAGAAAAGAAAAGAAACTACCTGAAGTCTACGAAAACTAAACAATAACAAGTATTTTAGGGAGGAAAATCAAAATCTGAAAAATATTTCTGATGAGTTCCCTGGGCTTATTTTTCACCTTTATCTCCTGAATTTGAACCGAGGAGAGACTGAGTCATGTAACTTCACAGTAAAGGTGAAATAGAGCTCCATACACCCTCATAACGTACGTTATCTGCTTTGGTAGAATTGCTTGCTTAACCTAAGTAACTCCATTTTGCCCCCGTCTGACCTGCAGACTACGCCCCCTTCTGCATGAGAAACCACTGACCTTCTCATAGAAACAAAAAAACAATTGCATAGAAACAGGAGCCATACACACTGAATTATTACATGGGAATAGGAACCATACACAATGAAAACTTGTATGCTTGGTTGTTGGAACGGCTCGTTCTTGGCCTCTGTGACCTAGCTCCCTGGCTTGCTTTATGCACATAGACAAACCCGTGTGCCATTGGGATGTAGTTTTTGCCTTTAAAAACCCTACAAGACCTAAACCCAATGCTGCTCTTCCTTGGTTGTACCTTGGGAGATGGACGCTGGCCAGCTGGAGTGAATAAACTGCCCTTTTCTGCACAAGTGGCATGTAAGTGCGTTGCTTGTGGGAGGGTGCCTCACAACATTTTGGAGGCCCCAGCAATATCATTTCTCTCGTGAGTATATCCCTCCCTGCACTCATCTTCTAGGAGAAGATAGAGAAGCTGTTCCTCTTCTTCTCCCTGGAGGCAGACGGGGCACTTTATTCTCTCCTCAGGTAGGTGAGATCTCAGTAAGGGACGGTGCACCAATGGTTGGATTTAGTGGGAGGCTGGATGCAGCATTAACTCCCCTAACTCCTTGGGCCTGCGAGATGTGGCTGGGCCCAGTGGTAATTTGGTTTTGAATCTGGGACTTGCAAGTCAATAGGAATTGTGTTTCCATGTTTCTTGTTTGTCTTTGTCATTGTGATTGTTGTGTCTGTGGATATCTTAGAGTAATTTTGGACATGGCCACTTGTCTGTCTTTTGTGTGCTGCCAGTTGTGTGTTTTTGTGTGTCATTAACTGTGGTCTTATATAACATATGGGACAAAATTCCTCCAAACAAGTCTATGGGACAACCCCCTTACATACAGGTTTGGATTGATATAATCTCTGACGAGCCATCATGACTAAAAAGGTGCCTTAAAAAAATGTCCCAAGATGAATGGAAATAGAACACCATCTGTGCTTTTAACTAAGCTTTCTCTTCCAGCTTCTCTGAAGAAGATCGCCTCCCCCTCCCCGCAACACCTCCCGTACTCTCTGATGCCTCTGAAGACCCAAGGTGGCCTTAAAAATTGAAAATAAGCTAAGAGTATTTCATTTAATAATTTCTTCTCCCTTCACTGGAGAAGATTTAAAAATTTGGGAGAAGTTGATAAGTTAAAAACAGCAGTAGTTCATAACAGCAGTGATTTAATCTCTGAATATACTGTAACCAAAGAAAAGAATTTGAAAAACTGTTGTAGGACTGCTAGATTAGTGCCAGAATGTCACTTGTTACTTTATGTCATGCTGACATTATTTAAACACAGGTTTGTTTGCATTCTTTCCACTCATGGAGAAAATGGGAAAATCATTACTTTTAAGTTGGGTGAAAGCATTAACACCTCAGAAAAATATGAATTAGGCAGCTAAGAAAGCATACTCTGTTCATTACTTTAAAATAAATATATAGCCTTATTAACTCCATAGTGCAACAGTTGTCAGAGTCAACATTAAAGAATTGCTCTGGCAACTTTGTTAAAAAACAATTGACCAGAACTATGGGTGTATTTATGGACTTTCTTTGCCTGATTCCCATACTCGGAGCGGCACTGCCTCTCCCTGACATTCCTCCAATCCCACCTCTCGGTCCCCCACTTGAACTTTCCCTCTGTGTACTCGGAGAGGCACTGCCTCTCCCTGCCTTCCTCCAAACCCCCCCTCTCGCTCCAACAGGCTCCCTTGCCTCATGGAACTTCATGGTTTACAATTGGAAAAATCAAGATCCTTCTTTCTCAGAAAAACCTCAGGGTCTCATCTCCCTCCTGGAGACTGTTTTCTTTACCCACCAGCCTACATGGGATGATTGTCAGCAGCTCCTGCAGACTCTCTTCACGTCAGAAGAATGCAAGTGGATCCGGAGGGAGGCCCTGAAAACTGTTACTGGTCAAGATGCCTGACCCTCTGATGACACCGTTCACCTCAAATGCATGTTCCCTTCTAACAGACATGGGTAGGACCCAACCACGGACCAAGGTAAAGGGGCTCTCGACCTGTACTGCCAGAATCTCCTTAGGGGACTCCGCACAGCAGCCCGGAAGCCCACTAACCTATCAAAAGTAAGTGAAACTATTCAAGGACCAAACGAAACCCCTGCCGCTTTCCAGGAATGCCTTATGGAGGCTTACAGGACCTACACTCCTGTGGACCCTGAGACCCCAGAAAACTGGTGGGTGATAAATATTGCCTTTGTTACCCAGTCAGCCCCAGACATTAGGAGAACGCTTCAAAGACAGGAGGGATTTAAAGGGAAATTGTTTTCTGAGCTGGTTGAAATTGCCCAGAGGGTCTTTAAGAACAGAGATAGCCCAGAAGAGAAACAAACCAAAAAGCTAGATCTTAAGGATGCCTTCTTCAGCCTCCCACTGGCAGAAGTAAGCCAACCTCTCTTCACCTTTGAACCTTATTTGATGAAGCCCTTCAGCCTGTTTGTTACCGAGATGCGAGGCATTGCCAAGGGGGTGCTCACCCAAGCCCTGGGATCATGGAAGAGGCCTATCATCTACCTCTCCAAGAGGTTGAACAGTGTAGCCACAGGATGGCTAGCCTGTCTCCAAGCCATAACGGCAACTGCTTTACTGGTAAAAGAGGCCAACAAGACATATGCTTAGTGGCCCCTCACTCTGTACAGACTCTCTTACAAAGTGCACCTGAACATTGGCTTATCAACTCCTGCTTCACCCAGTATTGGGCTTTACTTCTAGATCAGCCCCTAAAATCCACAGCTCTAAATTCAGCTGCCCTCCTCCCAGATGACAACCCAACCAAGCCTGTCCATGACTGCCTCAAAACAATCAAGACTCTCCAAGGCCTCCAGATGGACCTGACTGATATGCCCTGGGCAGACCCTAATGAAATGCTGTTCACTGATGGAAGCAGTTTCATCTCCAATGGAATCAGGTATGCCAGGACAGCCATAGTAACTTTAGATGGGGTCATTTGGGCTCAAACCTTAAGTCAAAGAACATCTGCTCAAAAGGTTGAACTCATAGCCCTAACACAGGCTTTAAAGCATGGAATAGATTAAACTGTTAACATATATACTGACAACAGATATGCTTTTGCCACTGCCCATGTTCATGGGGCCTTATACAAACAGAGAGGACTATTAACATCAGAAAATAAATAAGTAAATAAATAAAGCAAAAAATACTAGCCCTCCTTAAGGCCATATGGTATCCAAAAAGAGTGGCCATCATACATTGTCTGGGGCACCAAAAAGATAACTCATCTGAGACCCAAGGCAATGCTGCTACAGATTTGACTGCCAAAGAGGCCACATTAAAACCAGTGGGACCATTTGACTCTTTAATAGTTGTTCCAGCACCTCAATTGCTACCGACTCCCCCTTATACTAAAAAAAGAAGTAAAACATGCTAAGATCTTAAAAGCCTCCAACAATACCATGAATTAGAAAATTTTGCCAGACCACAGGATTTATTTGCCACAGGCTCTAGGCAGATTGCTGATTAAACAGATATATCAAGGAACGCACCTTAGATCCACAAAATTAACTGAACTTTTTAAAAAGATATTATTACATCCAAGATCTTGACAAAATAACAAAAGACATTGTTATCAGCTATGAAATTTGTTCACAAGTAAATCCAGGGCCAAAATCAAGGCTGCCCATTGGAACCAGAACGCAAGGAACCAACCCTGGCGAACACTGGGAAATTGACTTCGCTGAGGTAAAACCTGGACAATATGGTATCGCTACCTTTTGGTGTTCACAGACACTTTTTCTAGATGGGTAGAAGCCTTTCCTACCAAAACTGAAACCTCTCAAATAACACTAAAAAATTGTTACAAGAAATTGTCCCCAGATTTGGCCTACCTGTAACCTCAGGGTCTGACAATGTCCCGGCTTTCACAGCCCAAATTTCCCAATTATTAGCTAAAACATTAAAAATAAATTGGAATTTACATTGTATTTATAGGCCACAAAGTTCAGGACAGGCAAAACGAATGAATCGGACTTTAAAAGAAACACTTACCAAATTAAACTAGAGACTGGTGAGAACTGGGTGAGCCTCCTTCCCTTTGCCCTCCTAAGGGCTAAATGCACCCCCTACATACAAGGAATTACACCCTCTCTGTTGCCCCACCTCAGAGATGACAACCTTGCTGAAATCACTAACCATAACCTTCTTCAGTCTATGCCAGATTCACCCCTTGGTCAGAGAGGTCTACCCACCAACAAAAGCAATTGGTCATTTCTGCAAAAAGGCCTCCTGGAATTTGAGAGGGGTTACATTGAATCTATCAATCAATTTTGGAAGAATTGACATCTTAACAATACTGTCTTCTAGTTCATGAACATGAAAAGTCTCTGCATTTATTTATATTGTCTTTAATTTCTATTAGCAGTATTTTGTAGTTTTCAACAGACAAGTCTTGCATGCTTTTGTTAAATTTGTTCCTAAACACTTTATTCTCTTCAATGCTACTGTGAATGAAATTGTTAAGTTCATTTTCAGACTGTTCATTGCTAGTATGTAGAAGAACAATTGCTTTTTTCATTTTAATTTCAGGTCTTCAAACTTGCCAAACATGTTTAGTTCTAGTAGCTTTTTGTATGGATTCCTCAGTATTTTCTACACACAGGACCATACCATCTATGGATAAAGACAGTTTTACTTGTTCCTTTCCAATCTGGACTTCCTCCTTTGTCATAAGCAGACTGGCTAGCATACAGTGCTGCATAAAAATGACAAAAATGGGCATACTTGCCTTATTCCTCAGTTTATGGGAAAAGCACCAAGTTTTTCACCATTAAGTATGATGTTAGCTGTGAGCTTTTTGTAGATGCACTTTATTAGATTAAGATAGGTGCTTTCTATTCCTAGTTTATTGAGAGTTTTTCCAATTAACTAATAATTTTAAAATGTAAAGTGCTTTGATAAAAAGATTTACACCAAGTGGTCAATCTGACAATGTTGTAAAAAGTTAACTTTGCTGTGGTCATTGTGTCCTACACAGAGGCTGGACCTTTCTGAATGCACAGCAGCAGGTGCACCCATATATAATCCACACAATCAGACTAACAAGGTGGATTATATACAGCTCTAGGGAAACCTGTTGTTTCTATATCAACCATTCGGGTGTTATTAGAAACAGCCTTGCATTAGTCAGAAAATACATTACAGAAAGAAAAAAGTCATACAGTAATAATAAAAATTAGTTTAAAAATCTTTTTCCTGGTCACCTTAGTTCACGACTATTGGACCCTGCCGAATTTCCTGCCTCACTAGCTACATTCAAAAACAAGTACAATCAGTCAAACTCCTTGTCTTACGTACTAAGTACAACATATTAAGTACCAATGAATCAATGACTTGATTCCTTCCTAAAGAGGAGTTGGGAATGAAATAGAGCTCCCTACACCCTCATAACATATGCTATCTGCTTTGGTAGAATTGCTTGCTTAACCTAAGTAACTCCATTTTGCCCCCATCTGACCTGCAGACAAACCCCCCTTCTACATGAGAAACCGCTGACCTTCTCATAGAAACAAAAAACAATTGCATAGAAACAGGAGCCATACACACTGAATTATTACATGGGAACAGGAACCATACACAATGAAAACTTGTATGCTTGGTTGCTCGAACGGCTCACTCTTGGCCTCTGTGACCTAGCTCCCTGGCTTGCTTTGTGCACCTGGACAAACCCATGTGCCATCGGGATATAGTTTTTGCCTTAAAAACCCTACAAAACCTAAGCCCAGTGCTGCTCTTCATTGGTTGCACCTTGGGAGACGGACGCTGGCCAGCTGGAGTGAATAAACTGCCCTTTTCTGCACGAGTGGCGTGTAAGTGCATTTCTTGTGGGAGGGTGCCTCACAGCACGTGAACAAAAATTCCAAGAGAAATCACACTTTCTGGATAGACCAGAAAAAGATTTTAGAACACAAATTTTCTTTTTTGTCCCCCCACATTTCCTTTTTGACTCCCAGTCCTACTCCAAGACAAACCTGTCAAGAGAAAACCTACCTCTCTGGCCAGAGGAAGCAGGAAAAGAGGACCCCATGATAACAAAAGAGTGAGGGGGTAATCCCTATTATTTTTTTTTTCACTCTCTTCTTCACTTCACCCCAAGGGCAGCCCAAATAGTGCAAAGCTATGTGACAGCATAAAAAGTTAAGACTGAGAGAAAATCCTATTTTGACAGAGGAACAGGATAAAGGGCCTCTGGGAACTGGTGAATGTGGAAGAAATCAGAGAGGATAGAATTAGAGAAAGAGATCCCCTAATTCTGTGTATGAACAAACACAACTCCTGGTCTCAACAGCAAACTGCATGTGTGCAGAATAGAACCAAGGAAGCATAAAAAAGGTTTTTGTAACTGAACTATGATATCAACAATCACTCAAGTCTCAGACTAACTAATAAATTAGCACATGCACTGAGTGGCACATGCAGAATGCTAACCCAAATGCTGTGAAAACTGAAATAACACTGGAACCATTATCCAGAGAGGGCAAGAGAGAACTTGGGAGTCTAAACCTAACTGGGTATATGAAACAAACATACAAAAAAAAAATAATTAACAGATACCACTTCCAGGATGACTCCAATATTGAAATGTCTGACAAGGATTTTAAAGCAGCTATTAAACTATGCTCTTTTGGATAAAAATAAACATGCCTGAATTGAATGATATAAAGTTCTCAGCAGATAAATAAAAACTATAAAAGAAAACCAAATGTAAATCACTCTAGAACTGAAAATCATAATATATGAATTTTGTAAAAGATACTGGATATGCTCAATAAAAGAATGGAGATGGCAAAGGAAACAGTAAATTTGAAAACAGATCAACACAAATAATCCAATATGAAGAAGAGAATGAAAATGATTAAAAACAAATGAACAGAACCTCAAAAACATGTGGAACAGAGCCCCAGAGACATGAGACATGTGGAAGGTCTAAAATCCATGTCATTAACATCCCATGAAAAAATAGAAAGAGAGTGGTATAGAAAAAATTACTTAAAGAAATAATGGCAATTCCATTCATATGAAATGATGAAAACAGGGAAATCTATAAAGACAAAGTAGATTAGTGGTTGCTTAGGTCTGGAGTATGGGAAGATGGAAGTGACGGCCAAAGGGTACAATGTTCCTTTTTGGTGTAATAAAAAAGTTCTAAAATTGAGTGTGGTAATGGCTGCAAATATTTATGAATATAATAAAAAAAACATTGGATTGTACATTTTAAATGGGTGAATTATCTCTCAATAAAGCTGTTTTTTAAAAAAGAAAAAATGGTTGAAAATTTTCCAAATTTGGTGAAAGACATAAATTTAGTTTCAAGAAGCTCAGTGAGCCCCAGCAGAATAAAATTTAAAAAGCCACCCCAAGACACATCTTAAACTACTGTAAACCAAAAGAAAAATAGGAAAAAAAATTTGTGAAGAGTGAGAGAAAAGCAAAACATTACATAAAGGGCTACATCAAATTGAATGACTACAGATTTCTCATGAGAAATCACAGAGGTCAGAAAACACCGAAAAAACATCCATCTGAGATACATGGAAACTTATATTAACAAACAAATCTGTACATGACTGCTTATAGCAGTTTTATTCATAAATGTCATAAATTGGAAACAATCCAGCTGCCCTTCAACTGGTGAGTGGATAAACAATAGAATACCACCCATCAATAAAAAGCAGAGAAGTATTGATACTCATAACAACATGAATGAATCTTAAACACACTTCACTAACTGAAAGAAGCCAAACTCAAAAGGCTAAATATTGTATGGCTCCATGTATATGACACTCTGAAAAAAAGAAAAACTATAGGGAAAGAATTCAGATCACTGGTTCCCAGCTGTTGGGGGATGGAGAAAGGGTAATACCACTCAGCAATAAAAAAGAACAACCTATCAATACATTCAACAACACAGATGAATCTCAAATACATTACTGTAAATGAAATAAGCTAGATTCAAAAGGCTTTATATATACTGTGTGACTCCATCTATATGACATTCTGGAAAAAGTAAAACTATATGGGATGGATAAGAGATTAGTGGATGCCAGGGCTTAGGGCTAGGGGAAGAGATTGGCTATAAAGAGTCACCACATGGGAATTGTGGGGGGTGGGGGGTTAATGGAATTATTCTTTACTTGATTGTGGTGCTGATTATACAACTCTATGCTTTGTCTAACCACAGAACTGTACATAAAAAACAGCGAATTCTACTCTATGAAAATTTTTAAATCAACTTATTAAAAAGTAAACTACTCAGCATTATTTATTCAACTAGCACCTTTCTTCTAAAAAGAATGAAAACTAAATAAAGTCACCAGTGATGTCTATTTTGCTAATGGATCCATCAGTCCTTATCTTACCTTATCTCTCTGCAGCATGTCACAGGTAACCACTCTCCCATTTGAGTCTTTGGCTTCTGTGATACCATACTGTCATTTTCCCTTACTCCAATTTCTTTGCTCTTTTTCGGTATACTTGAAATATTGTAACTCCTTAAGAAATGAATTAGGGTTACCTTCTCATCTCCACATTCTTTCCCCAGGCATCAAATTTATTGATATGACTCACATTTACTCAGAGGCTACTCTTCTGAGCTCCTGATCCATATATCCAACTGCCTGCTTGACATTCCACTCTTTTATCTTGCATGCCTCTCAAAGATAACCAATACAAAAAGGAATTAGTGACACCACCCTCCCAAACCTGCTCTTCCTCCAAGGTTCTCCATTTCAGTAAGTGTCACCATCTTACCTCAACAGAACAGATAGACTACGCAGGATTAAAAATAAATAAATAAACTGTGACATTCATCATTAACATATAAAGGAGGAGTATTCAGCAAAACAGTCCAGAAAGCAATGTTAGGACAGAATCCTGATCATTAAGATTTTACTATAAAATGACTCTCAGTATATCCACAGAAAAGGGAATATGCATAGACAAAATGTAGAAAAAGGAATATCCATAGAAAAAGAAAGATACTGCTTTCCTCTGTTACCTTAGTTACTGTTTACTTTTTATTAATACCATCTCATGACTAATTTATCATGAAGCTATGGGTCTGAAGGAACTAGAAATGAAATAAATCTGAATGAGTCAAAAAGATTGCTCCATCCTGGAAATCATTTCAGTCACCAGCAATGGCCTTTAAAAACAGAACACTCCATTACTCTCATCTCATTTACTGTCAAGGTATCAAGTTTTCAATACAAGAAAATTAATTCCTATGGAGGACTACAGTATTCACTGATACTAAAATTTAAATCATTTTCACCCACATGAAAACAAAAATATTTTCAGGATTCTCTGGGACAATAAACCTTTTTTAAAAAATAAAATGTGTAATTTGAAAAGACATGCTATTTCCCCCAATTAAGTGCCAAATGGGGAGAGAAAAACTTTCTATAGAAGATTCTGTAAAGCTTATCAACAATTACAAAGGTAGTAATAATTTACTCAGATACTACAAATCCCAAGTGAACAGACTCTCATATCAGAGCCTAGTGGAAAATATATTTTCATTTTATCAGAAAAGAATTAAATAACTAACTTTCAAGTATTCTGAATGATAGGAATACTAAACTGAGTTGCTGTACTAACCTGATCTCAGAAAATCACATGGGTCACTTCAAATCTATTATTTTTTTACTACTATTGACAAAAGCAGCTCATCAAGGAAAAACAAACTGAGAAAAAAATATTTTTCTCCTTCAGAGCCTTAGTATTGGAGGTGATATAGGAAAGTAATTAATATAAAGAAATATAAATACAATTTTGTAAGCAGGCTTACTCTTATCTGGCCACAATTCTATGATACATACACCATTGCTAAGTGTTACACACAGGAGTAATTTAACTCATGGCTTGGTGCTAAAAGATATGCTGAAGAAGAAAGTAGGGAGATATACAAATAAGGAAGAACTAGGTAGAAAGTGAGAAGAAATATGGGTCATTTAATGATTAACAAAACATACATAGGAAACCAGGTTTCACAACAAATTTGATAGTATTATAAACTTTCAAGTAGTCTCTAGGATCCCCCGAATCTACCTAGTAAACAAAATCACTGTATTTATATAGTACCTAATGTTAAAAATATGTTTAAGTTGACATTCTAAAAAAATGAAAAAAACTCTCTCTCAAATAAGTTTCACTTTTACATTTTAGCCACTGACAGCTTTTGTAAAGATTTCTTCAACTTATTTTTTTCATTTTATTTAAATAACTAGAGTAAATTAGATCTCAACTTAGAGGTGGGTCCACATCCACCTAGAACAAGGTCAATGTCTGTATATTGAATTAAGCCCATGACAAAATAAAATAGAAAAAGAAATCTCCTAGTTCATAAATGTGGCAGAAAGATTCTAAGATGGACTCCCACCTCTTGGTGTTCACCTCTTGGTATTCATGCCCTTATACAATCCCCATCCCTATGAGTGTGAACAAAACCTATGGCTGGATTACAACCAACAGAATATGGCAAAGGTGATAGGATTTCAGTTATATGATTACGCTATGTCGTGTAAGACTCTCCTTGCTGGCTTGATTGAAGTAAGTGGTCATGCTGAGGAAGCCCACATAACAAGGGACTGTGGCCATATTCTAGGAGTCACAGGCAACCTCTAAGAGCTGAGAGCAGCCTCCAATCAACACCCAGCAAGAAGCCAGGGCCCTCAGCCCTACAATCACAAGGAAAGGAATTCTGCCAAGAATCTGAGGGAGTTTAGAAGTAGATTCTTCCCCAGTCAAGCCTCCACATAAGAATGCAGGACAGCAGAAACCCTGATTACAGCTTTGTGAGATTCTAAGCAAAGGATCTAGTTGAGCCATCCTTGATTACAGCTTTGTGGAACCTTAGTTGAGCCATGCCCAGACTCCTGACCCACAGAAACCGTGAGATAAAAAAAAAAATGTGTCTTGGTTTAAACTGCTAAATTTATGGTGATTTGCTATGCAGCAATATATAATACAATCAGTATTACTGGACAAATTGTGATTTAAAATTCTTCCCTAAAACAGACTTTCCAGAGACGAATTTTACCGTTTAATACTTTAAATATATATCTTTACTTATTAAACTCATGTTTTTGTTCTCATTTAGTAGACATAAAACTAAATTATATACTAGTAACAAAAAAAAAATAGTCAAGTAGAAACAAATTTTTGTTAAACAAAACATTTAGCCAATAGGGCTAATTAACTGGTTTTAATTAACTTAAGACTGAGCAGTTATATTTTTGTCCTTTAATCCTGGTTTCTGAAAAATCAATCACTAAACTTTTTTAGTCTCAATGTCTTCATCTGTAAAATAAGCAACCTAGGGTTGTTGTAAGGATTAATATAATGTTCCTAAAGTAGCCTGGCACAGTGTCTAACATATGCTCAATAAATGCCTGATGTGTGAATGTTTTTCTGCCAAAAATAGCATATGAAAAAAGGTATATCATTATTTGGTGAATAATGATAACTGTATTAAAAATAATGCATATGTGAATCAAAACTTACTGCTACATCATTATCATACACTATTGACTTAATAGTTTTAGTTTTGATATGTCATACTATTGTAGGAAGATTATTTTTAAAACAGTGATAGAATCATGTTTGGTCAACTTGAAAAGAATCTTTTCACACCAACCTATAAAGGTTCATACACACTCATGCATATATATATATTCCTCATTTTAAGAATCACGAATTGGAGAGAAATGAAAAGCATCTTTGTCTATTTTTACTGTAACACACTTTATCAATTTAACAGTCTTTTCCAGGGCATTTCCAAAAGTAAAGCTTGTTTGGTTTGTTTTTGGTTTTTGTTGTGCATTCCACGGTAAGGTTTAAATTGTACCCTGACTTTTACAAACTGCAAAATAATTTCAAAGGTTTATTAATAGTTATGGCCATTTCCCCAGTAAACGTTTATCATTTTAACCTCTTAGATGGAATTCTATAGTCAACAAACTGCTTATGGGAAATCTGATAGCACCTAGAATACGAGTAATTCATTTAAAATGATTTGTTTTGATGCTTTCTGGCTTTCTAATTATAAAATATCCCTGTAGTTTGTACCTCAATAAGTAAGTCTTTTGAAACAAACCCACCTAACCACTGTCATGGCTTAAGGAAAGATTTAAGAAAGGGCAATTCTGTTTTAAATCAATCTGTAAGAGTTGTCTTCTAAAGAGAATCTCAGGATGGGGCAACAGTATATAGCCTCCAAGCTATTCCTTTAGTCAAGTATTTAAAAGCAATTATGAGGCTCTGCTGTAAACTGAATTAGCTTATAAAACACATCCATGTTCAAATCAAGGCATAAAAACAGATTCCATAGTTGAATATGAATGATCTTTGGAGTATTTACCATTCTGGGTTAATCTGTGCTTTTGAATGTCAACTTTATCAAGACTCAAAGTCACACCTTCCTTTTTACCCTTCCCCCTTTACCTACACAGACATCTATCAGTAAACAAAGTCTCACTTGTTAATTATCTGTTCCATCTTTCCATCAGACTGTAAACTCCCTAAGGAAAGAGATCCCATCTTATAACTCTTTGTTATCCTAGCATATTATCTGGAACATTAATAGATCCTTAAAAGAAATTGTGGGATGGAATAACTAAATTTGGAATCTGAATGAATTAAATTTGTAAAATAACTTCAGTAATTGGCAACAGCCATATTTTTCCTTAGATTTTATTAATTTTCTTACTTGAGATGTTAAACAGCAATTTTGAAAGGTAATTTCATAAAGTATTTCCAGTAAGTCACTTTGCTTATCATTTTTGACTCTTAATTTTAAATTCTAACAGCCAACAGGAATTCAGCTCTTTCAAAATCATTTTGAAAATACAAACGTTGGGTCATCATAAGTGCTTTTTTTTTTTAAAGTATCTTATGAATTCTTTGTATTTCACATCTCGCATGGAAATTATTTCGAAGAGTTATACATTTTTTTAAGAGTTAGATTCGTAACACTAAATTTTGTCAGCAGGATTAATACAAACCTAACTTTGCAAGCCACATTCTAAAGTCATTTGTCTAAACTACAGCCCATGGATCAAATTTGGCCCATTTTTGTATGGCCCACAAGCTAAGAACTTCTTTTTTCTCTTTTTTTTTTTTTTTTTTTTTTTTTTTTTTTTACTTTTTTAAAAGCTTGTTAAAAAAAAGAAAGAAGAGAAGAAGAATATGCAACACAGGCTGTATGTGGCTCACAAACCCTAAAATATTTATTGTCTGGACCTTTATAGAAAAAGTTTACCATTCCCTGGTCTAAACTATATAATTTTTTAAGAAATTATAAGCATAAAAAAAAATGCACAGAAAGAGTACCAATTTGGCCTAGCAATGAAAGAACAAACTAAAGTTATCTACTCTATGTGATTATAATTGTCACAGTACACACAGAATATTGCTTTACCCAGAATACATTCATAATTTCATAAAACTCAACCTGTATTTTCAACTTACTTTTATTCATGTCCTTGTACCCTTGTAATTTTTTTTTTTTAAAACAGCAAAATGGATTCTTGGTTTTCAGTGCATTTTGAATGTTAAGATAACCAGACCTTTACTAACAGAAAATTGTGAATACACCTCCCTGAAGCAGAAAGAAGAGTACATTAGATTACAGAAGCTGTTAATCCTAATAAGAGACTAATGGATAATATTTAGTTCACTTTTGGAACTGGCATAACTCAGCCAAATACCTTTTTTTTTTTTTTTCATTTGTTCCATACTAAGTGTTACAGGGATTTAATACAAAGAAAGTCAAGCACATGGCTTTCAAAGAACGTTGAACCTAAGAATGTAAAAACTGAAGCAATGACACTTATGCTTCTCTCAAATTAAAAAGAGATAATGACTCTCAATTTACAAGATTTATTCAATTCAGATAAGTTTCCAAAACACTATCCTAATTCAAACATCACTCTGTTTCAGAGATGCTGTTATTTCTAGAAAAAATGGTCATGCCATTGGTTCCCAATAATCTCTCTGCAACATAAAGCCTAATAACTTAAATAAAAGGGCTGAAGTCAGCCCTATGTTGTCTAACCAAACTCATGTTTCCCAGGGATTGCTTGCATGTATCTGTTAAAATGGGTCACATAAGCTATTGTTCATCTCACTATCCAAGTTCTGAACAACTTCATTAGGATAATAAAGAGAATAAGCATAATTTCAGTATTCTACAGCTATGGCTAAAATAGCCATTTATGTTTTCTGCCATAATTTTGGCATACATCTCAGCAAGTTAGAGATGGAATATACAAAATCAAATATCACTGAATTAAGAACTATCACTAGCAACTTGAAGGGTGACTTGCTAACCTAGAAAACCAACCACTAGAAACCTTATCATTACATCATCAATGTAGCAAGTCCAAAGTACTAAGATACATGAATTCAAAAGTAATTCTTAGCAAAAATAAGTTTCCTTTCCCATGTGGCAAAAATGATTATAGAAGAACACTAATAAAAGCAAGGGGGACATATGCCCAAACATAATAATCCTCTCTAACTGCTTTAATCTAATGCCAGGAGTAAAGAGAGCTATGTAAGGCAAGAATAAGGCACAAACTGAATTGCCAAACATACTGAGGCTCCGCTTTCTTGACAGCTTATTTGAATAGGAGGAAATCAGCTATTAATATTTTTTAAAGATCAAAAGTGTGGGAAAGATCTATCAGTGAATCTGTGAGTAATGCCACAGGAGTATAGAATTAAAACATTAACAACACAGAAAAAAATTTTTTTGGAAAAAAAGCTTTCTATAAGCCTAAATTTGTTGGTATTTATGACAAAATATACTGTCCTTCTGTTCACACACTTCTTTGTAATTATAGAAAAATGGGTAAATACACAGTTAATTGGTTTTCAGTTATGAAGGCAGAAACCTGGAGCAATAACCAAATGAATCCTATCTAGTAACTAATACAGCACCTTACACATGGTAGACATTTGATAATCATTTGGTGAATGAATGCATGCAAGATAATATTTAGAACCAATTAAACCCAATCCAAGTATCATCATGCTTTTAAAAAGGACTTGTAGTTATTTCCATTATAAACTATACGCACCAGCTTAGCATCCCTAATCTAAAAATTCAAAATCTGAAATGCTTCAATAAACATTTCCTGTAAGCATCATGTCAGCACTCAAAAAGTTTCAGATTTTGGAGCATTTTGGATTTCGGATTTTTGGATTAGGGACACTCAACCTCTACTACAACTAGGTTACTACTGAGTTGAGCTGAGCATATCAGTATCATATACATTTTAGAAGATATTTGTGGAATATGTGAGTTTTAAAAACTTTGTTTCAATAACAGAAAAGCAGCTTCACTGGTAGCTGAATAGGCTGAAATCTGTTTACTCTGCTTAGATAAAATCAGAGCATCAGACTTTAATGGTTTTGACTAGCTACAAAGTGTTCCCAATGTCAAGGCACTGGAAATCTGACCAGTCTCATATTGGCTACAACATATGCATTTGGAAAGTTTACTTCCGAAGGATATATGTAGTATGCGTGGTATGAATTCATATATATATATACACACAATCTGTATACATATATAGCATTCTTCAGCAGTAATTCTTCTCATTGTAGTAACCTCTTAGAGATAGGAGGCCCACATAATTTCATTAAAATACTACCTTTGAGGTGTGAAATAAGTTTAAATTGTTCACTGAGTTATTTATCAGGGTAAAAGAAGTACTTTGTCTAGAACAGCTCAATCTTTAGAGTTATTTGTTGAAAACAACAAGAACTTTACTATGCCTGTCAAACATTATATACAAAGTATAATTGTTTAATTTACTTCTCAAAATAATCATAAACACATTAATTTCCATTTTATATAAGAAGAAACAGAAGAATTAATTAACACTTACCTAAGAATACACAGCATGCTAGTGACAAGATAAAGCAACTTGGTTGTCCTAGCAAGTCACAGGTTCCTAAAAACCCTACATCATATTATTCTATTCTTCTGTCATTTCAGGAATAATGAAGAACAAAGGAAAAAAAATTAAAAATCCAAAGGGTTTCTATACAGGAAAAGTTCCAAAGTAGACAGCTACTACGCAACTATTAGTTTGAGGTCAAATTCTACCTGATATGTGTTTTTTATTTTCTATTAATAAATGTTTGCTGTCAAAAGACTGACTAAAGGAAATCAGAAATGAATAGACTATAGAAAACAGAAGCTCAGTAAACATAGAAAATAGAAGCTTAGTGAAAGCAGCACAATCCTCAGGAGGAATGAATAAGGAAAAAAAGAAAAAACAGCCTTACTATAACTAATAGATAATCAAGGAATAATAAAATGTTCAAAATTCAAGCCACATGAGAATCAAATGGCCAAAAAAGAGAAAGGTATATTTGTGAATAAAATGACTTCAGAGAAGAAGAAATACTAATCACTGCATAATTATATAAGATGCTTAAAATCACCATGCAATAATTGATTTGTAAAAAAATTTGTAAACATGTTAATCTTCAATAACTTGAACTGCAGCTGTGACACATTTAAAAGTAATAATACCTAACATTTAGAATGCTTACAATGGAAAAGGCACTCTTCTAAGTGTTTTACATGCACTGTGTTCTACTGTTGGTCCTATTTTATGGATAGAGCAACTAAATAAGGTGTGGAAGCCCGCGGGAGGCAGCAGCGCCAAACTGCCAGGGCAGCTGCCATGCTCTCGGACCCAGCTCAGGTGAGTATCTGCCCCCAAGAGACTGACCTGCCAACCCCCATGTCCCAAAGCAGCAGTGCCGAATCAGCAGCCCCTATGGGATCCAGGCCAGACACCAGGGTGGAACGAGTGGACCGTGAAACTCTCTGCCAAAATGACTAAACACCAACGGAGAGATACCAGAAATATGAAAAATCAATAAAGTAGGACATGACCAAAGGAATACAGTAACTCTCAAGTTCTATATCCTATAGATCAGGAAGTTCTTGAAATGACTGACAAGGAATTTCAAGCAACAAATCTAAGGAAATTAAATGACATACAAGAAGACTCACTAGACAATACAATGAAATGACAAAAAGTATACAGGACCTGGAAAAAAAATGTTCAAAGAAATCAATGCCCTGAAAAAGAATGGAGCACAACTTGTGGAGCTGAAGGATTCATTCAATGAAATAAAAAACACAACAGAGAGTTTAACCAGTAGGCTAGAACAAGTAGAAGAGAGATTTTCTGACCCCAAAGACTGCCTGTTCAAAATAACACAGGCAGACCAAAAAAAAAAAAAAGGAAAAAGATTTTAAAAAATTGAAGAAAATCTAAGAGAGATAACTAAAATATTGAAATCATGGATATTCCAGAAAAGGGGGGAGGGGCAGGGAAGGAAATGGCATTGAAAACATATTCAACAAAATAATAGCAGAAAACTTCCAAGGTATATGAAAAGACACAGATTTCCAGATTCAGGAAGCTCAAAGATCCCCAAACATATTCAACCTAAAGAGGTCCTCTCCAAGACATGTTATAGTCAAACTTGCAAAACTCACAGACAAAGAGAGAATCTTAAAAGCTGCATTAAGTCACCTAGAAGGGAGCCCCTATCAGACTAACATCAGACTTTTCATAGGAAACCCTAAAAGCCAGAAGAGAATGGGATGATATATTCAAAATACTAAAACGCAAAAATCGCCAGCCAAGAGTAATTTACCCAGCAAGGTTATCCTTCCAAAATGAATGACACACAGTATATTTCTTGGATAAACAAAAACTGCAGGAGTTCTCTGTCCCATGACCAGCCTTTCAAGAAATGCTCAAAGGAGTACTGCTTCTGGTTCCTGAAAAACAACCATCACCACCATGAATACTCAAGAAAGAGCAAATCCCACCAGTAAAATAAAAATGCTAACAATAAAGAGAAAAAAAGTATATCTACCTTCCCAAGAAACCAACAAACACAGAAGACAAACAGTAAATCAGAAATGATGGAGCAAAAGATATTTAAAGCATCTGAACAAAAATCAATAAAAATGTCACAGGAGTTAATCAACATATTCCAATAATAAATCTTAATGTAAAAGAATTAAATTCCTCACTCAAAAGACACAGTCTGACTGACTGGATTAAAAAGATGGACTCAAGGGCTAACCCCATGGCTCACTCAGGAGAGTGCGGCACTGGGAGTGCAGCGGTGCTGGGAGTGCCGAGGCCGCGAGTTCAGATCCCATATAGGGATGGCTGGTGTGCTCACTGGCTGAGCGAGGTGCGGGCAACACCAAGCCAAGGGTTACGATCCCCTTCCAGTCACAGAAAAAAAAAAAAAGATGGACTCAACAATGTGCTGCCTTCAAGAGACTCACCTCACATGTAAAGACACATATAGACCAAGAGTAAAAGGATGGAGAAAGTTATACCATGCAAACAGAAACAAAAAATGAGCTGGAGTAGCTATTCTTATATCAGATAAGATAGACTTTAAACCAAAAATCATAAAAAGAGATAAAGAAGGCCACTATATAATGATAAAAGGATCTATCCAACAAGAAGAAATAACAATCATAAATATTTATGCACCCAAAATTAGAGCAGCCAGATTTATAGAGCAAACACTATTAGACCTAAAGAAAGAGATAGACACTAATACCATAATATCAAAGGACCTGAACACCCCACTCTCAACATTGGACAGGTCATCAAGGCAAAAAACCAACAGAGAAACACAAGATCTGAACAACACTTTACACCAATTGGACTTGGCAGATATTTACAGAACATTTCATCAAGAAACCTCAGAATATTCATTCTTCTCATCAGCACATGCAACACCCACCAGGACAGACTGCATGTTAGGTCACAAAGCAAGTCTCCACAAATTCAATACATCTGGAATTATTCCATGCATTTTTTCAGACCACATGGATTAAAATTAGAAATCAATAACAAACGAAACTCTGGAAACTATACAAACACATGGAAATTAAACAACATTCTATTAATGACATGGGACCAAGAAGAAATTAAACAGGAAATCAAAAAATTTATTGAATCTAATGAAAATAATGACACATCATACCAAAACCTGTGAAATACTGCAAAAGCAGTACTAAGGGGGAAATTTATCACATTAAATGCTTACTTCAGAAAAATGGAAGTACGGCAAGTAAACAACCAAACACTTAACCTTATAGAACTAGAAAAAGAAAAACAATCCAAACCCAAAGTTGGAAAATGGCAAGAAATAATTAAGATCAGAGCAGAACTAAATGAAATAGAAAACCAAGAGATACAAAAGATCAATGAAAGAAAAGATGATTTTTTGAAAAGACAAATAAAATTGACAAACCATTAGCAATGCCAACTAGGAAGAGAAGAGAGAAGACACAAATAAAAAAAACTAGAAATGAAAAATGTGATATTACAACCAGTACCTCAGAAACACAAGGAATCATTAGAGACTACTATACACAACAATATGCCAACAAATTTGAAAATCCAATAAATTGCTGGACACACACAAGACTAAGCCAAGAAGACATAGAAAACATGAACAGAATAATAACAATAAAAGAGATTGAAGCTGTTATCAGCAGACTCCCAACAAAGAAAAGCCCAGGACTGGATGGCTTCACTGCAGAATTCTACCAAACCTCCAAAGAAGAATGAATTAATACCAATTCTCTACAAACTATTCCAAAAAATTGAAACAGAGGCCATTCTCCCAAACTCATTCTATGAGGCAAACATCACCCTGATGCCAAAACAAGACAAAGATACACCAAAAAAGGAAAACTACAGGCCAATATCCTTGATGAATATTGATGCAAAAATCCTCAATAAAATACTACCTAATAGAATATAGCAAAACACACATAAAAATATATAGCATGATCAAGTGGGATTCATCCCAGGGATGCAAGGCTGATTCAACATCGGCAAATCAATAAAATCAAGGACAAAAACCATATGATAATCTCTATAGACTCTGAAAAAGCATCTGACAAAATTCTATTTTTTCATTCATGATAAAGACTCTCTATAAATTGGGTATAGATGGAAAGTCATCTCAACACAATTAAAGCTATATATGACAAACCCACTGCCAATATTATCCTGAATGAGGAAAAGTTGAAAGCTTTTCCCTTAAGAAAAGGAACAAGACAAGGATGCCCACTCTCGCCACTCCTAGTCAACATAGTGTTGGAAGTACTAGCCCGGGCAATCAGGGAATAGAAGGAAATGAAGGGAATCCAGATAGGAAAAGATGAAGTCAAACTGTCCCTGTTTGCAGATGATAAGATCCTATATACAGAACAGCCTAAAAACTCTACAAAAGACTCTTCGTGTTGATAAATGATTTCAGCAAAGTTGCAGGATATAAAATCCACATGCAAAAATCAGTAGCATTTCTATACTCCAACAATGAACTAGCAGAAAAAAAAAAATCAAGAAAGCTAGCCCATTTACAATAGTCACCAAAAAAATTAAATACCTAGGAATAAATTTAACAAAGAAAGTGCAAAATCTCTATGACAAGAACTACAAACCACTGTTGAGAAAAATTAAAGAGGACACAAGAAGATGGAAAGATACCCCATGCTCTTGGATTGGAAGAATTAACATTGTGAAAATGTCCATACTACCCAAAGTGATCTACAGATTCAATGCAATGCCCATCAAAATTCAATGCAATGACATTTTACTCAGAAATGGAAAAAATAATAACATTCATATGGAAGAACAAAAGACCACGAATAGCCAAAACAATCCTGAGCGAAAAAAATAAAGCTGGAGGCATAACACTACCTGACTCCAAACTATACTGCAAAGCTATAGTATCCAAAACAGCATGTTACTGGCATAAAAACAGACACACAGACCATGGAACAGAACGCAGAATCCAAAAATCAACCCATACATCTACAGCCATCTGATCTTTGACAAAGGCATCAAGTCTATGCACTGGGGAAGAGATTGCCCCCAACAAATGGTGCTGGGAAAACTGGATATTCATATGTAGGAGAATGAAATTAGACCCATACCTCTCACCATATACCAAAATAAACTCAAAATGGATTCAAGAATTAAATATACATCTTGAAACAATAAAACTCCTTAAAGATAACATAGGGGAAACACTCCAGGAAGTAGAACTGGGTACAGACTTCTTGAATACGACCTCAAAAGCACAGGCAACCAAAGGAAAAATAAATAAATGGGATTATATCAAACTAAAAAGCTTCTGCAAAGCAAAAGAAATAATTAACAGGGCAAAAAGACAACCAACAGAGTGGAAGAAAATATTTGCAAAATATACATCTGACAAACGATTAATATCCAGAATATAAAAGGAACTCAAACAACTTAACAGTAAAAAAACAAGTAACCCAATTAAAAAATCAGCAAAGGCGCTAAATAGGCATTTCTCAAAGGAAGATATACGAATGGCCAACAGACACATGAAAAATGCTCAGTATCACTCAGAATTCAGGAAATGCAAATCAAAACCACTTTGAGATACCATCTTATTCCAGTTAGGATGGCTAATATCCAAAAGACTGAGAACAATACATGCTGGAGAGGTTGCAGAGAAAAAGGAACCCTCCTTCACTGTTGGTGGGACTTGTAAAATGGTACAGCCTTTATGGAACACGGTATGGAGGTTCCTCAAACAATTACAGATAGATCAACCACATATGAAACAAGTATTCCTCTGCTGGGTATATACCCAGGGAAATAGAAATCATCATATTGTAGAGATATCTGTACTCCCATGTTTATTGCAGCACTACTTACAATAGCCAAGAATTGGGACCATGTGGAATATACTAACATTTATAAAGCAAATGCATTTCACAGGGCCTATATTCCAAAGCCCTGTAGTCTCAGGTTTAGCCTAACCTTTTGGAATTACACATAGAAATGTTAACCTTGCAAAAGACAGGAAACTTTCCTCAGGCTAAAGTCTTTGTAACACAGCAAAGTTGCTGGCTAAGGACAGACAAGTTACTTGATTGATATGTAAAATACTGGGGAAATTGCTGTAGGGAAAAACAGTGTTTGCTAAGATCAAGCTTTTGTTGGTGGATCGACTCAACCTTTTGCAAACTGCATTATGGAATGTCGCTTTGCTTCTTTCACTGATGTTACCAGCCTATATTATTAAACTATTCTTAGCCATAACCCCACCTATGTTATTTTTCTGTAACTTCCTGGTCTGGAGAATAAATGCAGGGAGACAAACCCAGTTCGTGGTTAATTTCCCAAGGAAGGAATGCCTCTCTCTTGAGGGTTCTGGGAGATTAACCCCTTTGGGGTCTCTCACTGCTCAGAAGAAATGGGCTTTGAGTAATCCTTTGCATCTCAGTCACCCAGGGCAAGAGGGGTGATAAATCTGTGTGAGGCAAAGCAACAGAACCAGCCCAAATGTCCATCATCAGATGAGTGGATAAGGAAAATGTGGTATATCTACACAATGGAATACTACTCTGCTATTTAAAAAAAAAAAAAAAAATTGAAATACCACCATTCACAGTAACATGGATGGACTTAGAGAAAATTATATTAAGTGAAATAAGCCAGAAACAGAAAGGGAAATACCACTTGTTCTCACTTATTTGTGGGAGCTAAAAATAAATAAATAAATATACAAACAAATAAATGGTGGGGTGAGAAGAAGACACAGCAATCACAATTCCTTGAACTTGTTAAGACAAATAAACAGATATGATGTTGATGGGGGGGAGGGGGAGACGGAGGGGAAAAGGAGGAATTGGTAAAGGGACACAAAAATCAACTGCATTCTATATTGATAAAGTAAAATTTAAAAATAAATAAATAAGTAAGGTGAGAAAAAGTTAAGTAACTTGCCCAAGGTCACAGGAACTCAGTCATTCTAGCTCCTGAGTCCCTGCTCTTATCCTCTATGCCATTCTGAGTTTCTAAAAATCTATGATGGCTAATCGACTGTTTATTTTTCCTTAACTTTAACAATAACAATCAACTTAATTAGCACAATATTCTCAATACAACCTAACTTACATTCTTACATTATTCTCATATTTCCTCTTACACATAAGAAGTCAAGAGGCACCTAATATCATTAACCAGGCTTAAAAAAGGTAGTTAAATGTTTTTCACAGAACTAATATTATTCTCCTCTTAAGAGCAAAAGGAATATACCAATTTTTAAAAATAAAATATTTTAAAAAGAGAAAAAACAAGTCTGTATTAATGATGATTAACAAAATTCCAACATTCCAGGCTCCCATTTTCTTGGCAAATAAATAATTTCTAGAATATGAGTTGAAGCTTATTCGGTTTTGTAGCTTTCATGTCTACTACTAAGTCACTAACAGGCTATCAACTGCTGCATTAAAAAAAAAAATGAATTGTTAGGAATAATGTATAGATATGGGGAGGGGGATAAGCAGAGAAATATCATTGCAGAGTGAGAAAGTTCACATAAGAGATTATGGCCTTGTTTGGTTTCTTCATCTTTAAAAGGGACTAAGAACAGTCACTTATCTTAATGTTGAGAATTAATGACTGCAAAGAAAATATACCACAGAAAAATTATTTTGTCTTCTAAACAAGAATATTTAATCAAACCCTGTACAGAAAGAACTGCAATATTTTTTAACACTATATGCCTATGCTTAGTAAGTGCAATTCTGAAGCTCTGTAAGTCGAAGTCATTAAAATTATTGGGAAAACCACACATATATGCCTAAATGATTTTTCATGCAGTGAAAAGGCAATTCAAAGGAGAACAGACAGTCTTTTCAACAAATGGTGTCAGAATGACTGGGCAACCATATGTGAAAAAGTGGATCAACCCATACCACCTACCACATACAAAAATTAACTAGAAATGGATCAAAAGCCTAAATTAAGGCATGCAACTAAAATCTTCCAGAGGACAACAGCAGAAAATTTTTGAAACCTTGGATTAGGCAAATATTTCTTAGATACAACACCAAAAGCATGATTCATAAAAGAAAAAAAATTGATAAACTGGACTTCACTGAAACTAAAAACCTCTACTCTTTGTTAAGAGAATGAAAAGAGAATGGGAGAATATATTTGTAAATCAATACCTGATAAAGTATTTGTACCCATAATATGTATAAGAAAACTCAAAACTTAACATTAAGAAAACAAACAACCCAATTTAAAAAATAGCAAGAAATTTGAAAAGACAACACACCAGAGAAAATAAATGGATGGCAAATAAGTATATGAAACAATGCTCAGCAACATTTGTCATTAGGGAAATCCAAGTTAAAATCACAATTAGACACCAGTACACTCCTATTAGAACAGCTAATTTTTTTAAAAAATAATTAAATATGACAATACCAAGTGCTGACAAGGATTCAGAGAAACTGGAACTCTCATACAGCAACCCCACTCAGAAGCACTTACCCAACATAAATGAAAAGCTATGTTCAAACTAAAATCTATACACAAATGTATATAACAACTTTATTCATAATACCCGAAAACTGGTAACAACCCAAATGTCCTTCAACTGATTAATGGATAAACTAACTATGGTATATCCCCACAATAGAATATTATACAGTGATAAAAAAGAAAGAATACTGATACCTGCTACATCATGGATGAGAACAAAATAAAATCAAATTAATATTGTTTGTAGATCTGAAGTTGCTAAATCATCCTGTCTTTTTTGAAAACCCATATATACCTCCTTTAAGAGGTTCTATAATTATTCATTTATTCTTACACAGTTGTCCTACATATGATAAACACAAACAAATGTTTGATGATTGTGCCAGAGGTCCACAGCTGCACTTTTCCATTTGTAAAATACAGTATAAAATCAAATACAAATTATTTCTATATATGTTCTGTCAGTGTAATATATATCTATATAATCAGTATGGGAATATGTCCACATAAGTTTGAACTGAAATTGTTTCTGACAGCATTCATTTATCGTTGCAGCTGCCCCAGGTGAACAAACATGAATGCAAAGGATTTTTATCAAATCAGACCTAATAGCTTATCCATTTTCCTTAGTTCTTGAATTTTGGCTATTCTCAATTAGTACAATTTCTTAATCATATACCTCAAATTTCTCCCATGATGGTGCATTTAAAAAAATAAGTCATTTGAAACCTGATCTTCAGTCCACATTTCCCTTCATATGAAGTTTTCTCCTCTGTGTTCTGAAGTTTTGTCTGTTCTGATCCTCTAAGTAGTTCAACAAACCCAATAAATCTCACCTCTCATCCAGCTTTTTTTTTTAGAACCATTCATGTTCCATTTTCACTTACTTACATCATAACAACTAATTTCAACTGTGTAATTGAGAGAAGCAAAAATATTTTATGTAATAATTTCCCCAGAATCCTCGTTATGAAAGTACAAATAAATTTTAAATTGTGTTTTTTTGAGAGAGGTAGCAAATTTCCCCCTAAAAATCCTCAGATTTAAAAACTGATCTTGACCTTTATTTTTTTTCATTTTTCTCAAAAATCAGTTGAGCATATTTGTGTGGGTCTATTTCTGGGTTCTCTCTATTCTTTTCCATTGATCTATCTGTCTACCCTTCCACCAATACCACAGTTTCAATTGATGCAGTTACACAGTAAACTGTAACATCCAGTAGAGTGATTCCTTGCATTTTATTCTTCTTTTTCAAAAATTTTTTTAGAGCTTAGAGGTCCTGTACTTTTACATATACATTTTAGAATAAGCTTATCTATGCTTACCAAAAAAAAAAAAAGGACTGCTGGGATTTTGTTGACCTTTATTTAAGTTGAGTAGACATGCATAGCTATCAAATCAGCAGATCTGATTGCTGATCTAATATGGTTGCCAACAACTTGTCTATATCCTCTCCTTATCTTCAATATTGTCCTTATAATAGAGACAGCAATGTAGAGAGGAATTTAAAATAATCCAGGTTCAAATTCCGGATGCACCTCCCATAGATTTGCATGTCTCTTTCTCATCTGTTAGAAAGACACACCTGTCTTACCAAGCTGTTTTTAAAGAGTGAATAATATAATCTGTGTGAAGCACCTAGTAGTGTCTGTTACATAAGTACATGCTCAATAAATGTCAGATCTCTTTCTCTCTTAAGTTTAGGTACATTAAAGATGGAATGAATTCCAATGTTTTTTCAGGTAAAAAAATTATATTGGGTATTAAAATTGCTATATTTCTCCTTAAAGTTTGTCCCCAACCACTTTATAGCAGATGCAGAGGGGTCTTGTAGTAATGATAATTATCTGTTGCCTTTGAAAATTTTGTTAGGGATGTAATGGGATATTTGTTATTCAAAACAGAATCACTATCCCCCTACTTTGCTAGTCTTAAGGTGCACAGGTTATTTAACCTCCTAATTATATAGCTAAACTGTATCAAAATCAGCTAGGACACTAAAATTTTGTTTTTCCTCTTATGGAAAACTAAATTCCTCAAAACTAAACAGTAAGAGCATTCAAGACAGCTCAAATACCCCCTTTGGCTCAGTCACACCTTAAAACAACAACAGAATAAAACACACAGAGAAACATTACAATTCACAGAAAATTTACTTCACAGCTAATTGCTAGCTTAGGAACTGATATGCCTTTTTCTTGTGGATAATGGAAACTGTATGACTATTTTTCTTTGTACAATGGCCTAGAGCTGTGGTTCTTCACCCCGACTGTACATCATTATCATTTGGGGAATGATGCCCAAGCCCCCACCAGATCAGTTAAATGTGAATCTCTATGAGTGGGGCACTGGCATGGATAATTTTTTTTATCCAGGTAAATCCCAGGTAAATCTAATATACAGCCAGAGTTGATAACAAACAGGCCAACGAAACTCAAGGCCAAATTTACAATTCAGCTATATTTTAAATGTGTAATAGACCCTTAAAGCCTGCTTACCTGTGTTGTATTTCAACTTCACCTCCATCCTCCACCTCTTCCATACATGTCCTACTTTATGTTTTCCCTCATCTTGAATATCAAAATAGTTTTTTATTGGATTGTATTTCCCATAAAACATCTAAACTACTTTGTGAAATAACGCAAAGCATAAAATACACACACACACACAGCAGGACCTACTTCAAATGTACAGATACAGGTTAAAATCTAGCAGTAAAATCAGTTACACGGAACACCTCCAGAGCAATTCAGAAAACATCTCTAATATCTGCAAAAGCCAGATTAAGTTTAGCTCTAAATCTCTCTCCCATCCAACTCTGTTCCCACCTACAAACAAAAAAAAAAAAAAGAAAATTCACATCAAAAAAAAACTATGAGCAAGAACAACAAATAATCCTTAGAAATAACATAAATGGGTAAACATTATATAGCAAATTATGACAGTACTAAAAGGCTTACCTCAAGATTCCAAGTGCTGCTGCTAAATACAAGGACAGTACCCACAAAGAGAGAAATTACAGGAAGGGAAAAAAATCTTGCATTTCCGCCTCAAAATTACAGATTAGCGACACTATGAGAGGGGTAGTACTGAAACAATAGGAACCAAGAAAGCAACTGTACCTTGGTAAGCCTTGTTATGGAACAGTGAGGTAATGATTAGCTCTTGATGAATTAATCAGGTAGGGAAATATAGAGGCCCTGCCCTGAAGGAATTGACCTGAATATTTCCAGACCAGACTGGTATAAAGAAAAATAGACCTGGAGAGACTGGAAAGGCACCTGTTGTGGGGAGGGGCCAGGGCTCTTCTGACTCTTCCCTCTATTCCAATTAAACCTGGTGAAAGCGTGCAAGAAATACAGATGTGCCGGTTCTCTTTTCCACATTCCAGAAAGGAGCACCAGTCACTATTTTCAGAACAGTACTCTGCACCCAGGGGCGGCTGACTATTAATATGAATATAGGTAAAACAAGGATTATAGGCCTAAGGCCCATTTAAAAAGCAAAAGAAACTTTTTAGCTAGCAATAAGTGCATTCACCTTTGATAGTGAAGATTTTAAACATGCCAAGCATGACTGGACATCTTTATAGTGGTCTGCTACAGTTCAAGACAATATTAGAAAGTGGGAAGTTCATTTTAGCTTCATAACTCCCTATGCTGCAAAGATCTATTTATCTTTGTATTAGTCTAGTGGCTAGCATAGAATCTTTAACTGGCAGGCACACATTAAATACCTGCTAAATTGAATTAATTCCTACCACAAAGCTCCTAATCTCAGTTGTTTATTCTTCCTTCTTACTCCCCAACATCTAATCAGTTACCAAATTCTAACTATTCTACCTCTGTCAGCTCTCCCATCAGTCGTCATCTTTCTACTCCTTCTGTTCTAGTTCAAAAATCTCACTACTACTTCCATTAACACAATAGCCTCCTAGCTGGTATTCCCCACCTTCAGAATCTCCTCCACTCCAAACCATCCTACACACTGCCATCAGTTTTCAAAGTACAAATTTGATAAGGTCACTCATGTCCTCAAAAATCTTCAGTGGCTCCTATTTACAAAATAAAATTGAGACTTCAAACTAGCTTTAAAAGACCTATACAACCTGAACCTAGCCTATCTTTAATAATTCCCTACCTCATCTCACGCTATGTCCCCACTGCTACACAACAGACTTATACCCTAGCAATATCAGATTCCTCCTTCTTTCCAGAACACCTCCATGTCTTTGCTTATACTGTCTCCCCATCTACCTGAAATATGCTCTTTTCCTCTCTCTGCGAAAATGCTATCACTCTCTAATGCCCTGCTCAAATTCCACCTCCTTCACAAGGCCTTACCTGATTCATCCCTAAACCACCACCCCATTGTTGATGGTCTTGTGCATTTTATAATAGCAATTTCCACACATGCCTGTCTTGCCCACCTGAGTATACACCTATGGAGGTAGGATGGGACTCCATGGTATATCTTTAGGCATTTCACATTATAGCATGATGTATTGTACTGCCTTGTACTCAACAAATACTTGATGAGTTGAACTAATTCCTACCATGACAATAGTTCAAAATAGGAAAAAAAAAAAAAACTAACAAAATTAAATGTCAATGAAACACCTCATTAGCCACTTATAAATGAAATGACTTGTCTCTTCTTATCCCTCAAAGTGTTTATAAATATAACCACATATTTTATCCCTGAATCACCCTATCTGTGATTACAAATGTGCAGAATGAGAACTCTACTACACTTAGATGAAACAATCAGATGTAAGAAGGAGGTCTTAAGAAAACTGCTCATATTAGGGAAGGCTGGTGCTGTGGTTGTGTCTAGCTAAATCTCAAGGTTTTAATACAGGTGACAATAATTCAAAGTAGGGCAGAGAAAGGGATATGATGATGATTGTGGGGGAAAAGAACTACTGTGTACTGGAGATCTACCATGTGCAAAACACCTTGCTAAATGTATTAAACCCAGCACTGCATTTTCTTTACATAACAAATCTTGACAATGTTTTTCTCCCATTTACAGATGAAGAAACTGAGGCTCAGAGGGCTTAATTAACGTGCACTAGGTCACACAGCTAGGATGAGGTGGAAGTGGGACTGGAACTCAGATATGTCTGTCTCCAAAGCTCATGTTTCTTTCCTCTATTACTACAGGGTCTCATGAAAATTAATTAAAGCTAGCAGTTTTTCCCAATCTGTGCTATATCTGCCATCCTAGTTAATTTTTTTTGTCCGTCGCTTTAATTAGAAACTGTTTTTAATCAATGAACCGTACCACTCTCAAAATGAATTTCCTTAAATAAAAGCAGTATTGCAAAAGAAGTAATGTAAAAGTACCAAAGTTTAAAAATAATATATGATATGAGATTTGAAAACTCTATAATAAACTTCTCCACAAGGAAGCAAGCACTCCCTCAACAAAAAAACAAACAACTAAGTGCACAAACTGTAACATGCATGGCACTAACTCATGAAAAGCTCACGTAACTCAAACAGACTGTTCTTTATGACCCTCACCCAGGAATGACCAATACCAACCTCAAGTAATACCTCTTCTCTGACCCTAACAGAATCCAGGCAAGAGCTGAAATTGTGGTTGCCGGAGAAGTGATGCCATTTGAAGTTCCTATTCCCAGTAAACCTAACGGAGACAGTCCCTGCAAGAGCTCTCACAACCAGAGCTTCTCGCTTTCCCTATTTTCCCTCTTCCAAAAACTCTTTTTAGGAGCCAACAGAGCCCATGTTTCCCTTTTTTAGTCCCATTCTCCACTTCTCACTTGAACCAAGCTAGCTCTCGGTGCAAGCTTGACACATTTTACCATAAGACAATTTTACAAACAGTGGTTAGGCGATTTATACCCTACTGTAGTGCATTGGTATAAAAATGTAACTGCCCTTAGTAATTTTTTTTTTTCCTGTGGGAAGACATGTTAGGAGTCTCAAACAACCAATTTACACACTTCTGAATGATAATTCAAAGGTTAACAATTGCCCATGAAAGCAAGACAAGTAAAATATACTGAAAAAGTCTCCAAAATATATGGTAATGTCTATAATCTTTAATCTTACCAGGATTCAACACACACAGAAATTAACAGAAATTATTTCCTTTGACATTAAAGTTAACATTACCTACATTTTCTTTACGGATTCCAGAACATTTAAAAATATATATTCTAAAGTAAAAACCATTAGTCCTAAAAACTATCACATTTAGGGTTATAAAGCTCTTACTCAAAGTTAGCATTTCTAAATCCAACATTAACAAACATATAATTAAAATAAATTCTGGGAAGTAAAATTATTTACTTCTTATCAAAGCAATATCATTAAAAACAAACAAACAAAAAACTCTTCTAAGTACTAAGTGGGTCTGTTCAAATGTAACATTTAGTTTTCACCTAGAACATTTTTAACTAAGTCACTGGCAGGGTTAAATCTAACCAATCATAACTGTTTTAGACAAAGAAAGCAGAAATACTGTCTTCACCACATTACCTTCACCTTTCGTTTTACTTCACAGGGATTAACAATTTCCACTGGAGTATTTTTCCAAATTGCTGAGGTAGAGAGACCCATTGTTAAATCTCTACAATACCTAAAACATACTGCAAACAATAAAAAAAAAGCAAAAAAACAAACAAACAAAAAACAAAAACAAAAACAAACCATATGCAGTAAGTACAATTTAAAACATACTACATTTGAAGTTAAAAATAATAAAATAGTAGGCATGCAAATGGCTTCCCACCTCCCATCCCATCCTATGTCAAAGCATTTACCTATTTTTATAAACTAAATGCCTGTGACTATAAACCAGTAGATTGCATACATGAATAAAACAAAATTCCTTTCCCCTTGAACAGTCTTCCTATAAAATTTGTAAAAGTAGTTAGCATTCCCACATTTCAAGAAGAAATGAACCTCTCTTCATTTATCCTTTTCTTAAGAGATGTTGAATATTAAAATGTATTTCAGAATTGCTTAGTTTACTAATAAGATATTTCCTATAAATATAAAGGGTTCAACTTTAGGGTACTTCTAAATTTATTTCCACTACATTTCAAGCATGTAATCTTAACCCCAGTTTAGTTGAAATTTTTATTAACGAAAGAAAAAATAACAAGGTAATGATGTAACAGTTCAAAGTGTGTTTTTAAAGATGGAGCAAGTACTTGAAGGCAAAGTTGCACCCTTAAGATGTCAAGGATTTCGAGTCTTACCTCAAAATATCCTACAGTGAATCAATTTGGCATTTATCAACTATTTTTAGACGGTGTACGGTGGTCTCTACTCGAGTAGTATGTAATCGATTAAGTTATCAGAAAAGGATCTGACTTTCGATTACAAAAGCCACGTTTTTTGTGTTTAAATGCTGCCTGCTTTTATAACATCAACAAAAAAACAAAGTACCTGTGCACATCTAAGTTCTCACAGTACAGCTGACCAAAGCCCAACGAGAACAGTTTCGGAAGTAAGAAGAGCGGGAAGAGAGGTAAAACCAAAATATTTTGGGTGTACCTCAATAAGTCTTACCAAAGATTGGTCTAATAAGGGTTGGGATTCACTCTGCGTCTTCTTTTACCGACCAACGGGATGGGGCGGGGACAGAGGTTGGGGAAAAGAGAAGGGGCGGGGGAAAAGGACAGTAGAATGGGGTGGGGGGGACCTGAGAGGAGGCAGCAGAACATCACCTGGATGTAGATAAAGAAACCTGGCCGCTGCCAGTTCTTCTCGACTTGGGTTGTCACAAAGAACCATGACGAATCACAGAAACGGGAGAAAGTTACCAGGGAACACTGGTCCCTAAATGTCCCCAGAGTTAATTCGTCACCTTGGTGTGTTTGTGTTGCGCTGGGTTCCTAAAGCGCCCGGGGTCCAACTGTAAGCTGGAGTCCGCAGCTGTTTCCCAAAGTGTTCCCAGCGAGCAAACGGGGCGCGCCAAAGCAAGAGGGACGCGGGGAGCTGGGCGCGACCCCCAGTCCCACTTCGGGTCGGAAAGTGAAAAAACTTAGTCACAACAACTCCGGCGTGGCCACCCGAGGCCGAGCCGGCAGGGACTGCACTCACTCTGCACGCCCGCCCGAGCCCGCCGGCTCGTCCCCTCCAGCTCCCCAGCCCCCAGCCCCAGCAGCGCAGTTGGGACAGCGCGTGCTCCACCGCCCGGCAGCCTCCAGGGGACTCGCCCTGGCGCCCCGCTCCCCGGCCCCCTGCCAGGGTCCTGAGGGGAGGGGGGTTAGCCCCAGCCGGTCTCGGCCACCACACTAACCTCGCCGTTGCTCGCCCCGCCGCCGCCGAACACCTCCATTTCTTGGTCCCAGGGCTCGTCCTGAGGGGCAGACGGTAGCATCGCTCCTTCAGGAGCACTCGAACGAGAGCTGCCAACCGCCGGCGCGGCCACTCATCCCATCTATTGAGCTGGCCCGCTGCCGCTGCCTCCGCTGCTGGGACCCCCAGCCCCGCCTTCAGCGACCGCTGCCCTCGCTGCCAAGTCCCTCAGAGGCTGAGAGCGAGGGGTTGCCGCCGCCGCAGGCTGCTGCTCCCCATAGAGAAGACAACTCTGTGCTGCCTCTCCGAGAGCTGCCGCTCGGCTGGAGATCACCACCGCCGCCGCCGCGACGGCCGCTCGGCGGTGACTCTCCCGCTTCACCACGCTTCCTCGGGCCCCCTCCCCGTTCTCCGCTCTGTCAATATGGCGGCAGCGGCGGCGTTACCTGTGCGGCGCCTGGAACCCCCCACGACAGCGGCACAGAGGCGTCACCCGAACGTCAATGGAGATTCCCCAGCCTGGAGTGAAGGGGGGGGGGGGTTGGATGCGGGGAACCAAGTGGTGGGGGTGGGAAAGAGGGGAGGGGACCGTGCTGGGCGGGGTAAGCGGGTGGAGAGTAGTAAAAGCCACTGCTAGCGCCTTGGTAAACCTGCCCACTCCACGGAGCATGCGCGGCGCTCTTCACACATGCTCAGCAGGCCCTATGAAGTCAAGGGAGCAGCACTGCCGGCAGGAGGATTCCCAAAAGGCATGCGAGAACTGGGGGACCCTCCCAAATGCTTGAGGAGTCGGTGTCAGGGGAGGACTTCCAGGAGTATCTGTTTGCAAGGCTCAGGAAGAGCAAGTGTCCTTACACGTAGAACCACGCCCACTTGTGTACTTAGTGACAAATACGAGGGCGGGGATTTTAGTCTATTACACTCGTGCATTAGCCTCCTAGCAGCTCGAGGCAGGAGAAAATGCACTTAAAAGAAAGAGTGTACCTGTGCTCCCTACCCACCCCACCCCCGCTTGTCCCTCTCACGATGCTTCCACTGGTTGCCCTCCCACTGCTGACACACAGTATTTCTCGTGTTCCCACACGCGCGCTCCTCTTACGGGACTCTACTTGTGGCAACGAAGGCAGGGTGTCCGAAGCTAACCCCCACCCCCCGCTCTGAGAATATTGGATCTGTAGTGACAATAATTATAATGTTTCTATTGTCTTCAAATCAAGATTTATTGCTTTGCTACCTAAGCCGCGCATTGTACTGGGTGCTAGCAATATAACGGAGATAGAGTACAGTCTCATACACGGGGAATGATCAAGATCCTTCTCATCAAAACACTTCAGAACTCAAAGTAAAAAAGTGATTCCACCTTTGACACTTCAAAGAGATTTAAAAGAGCAACTGTAACAGCGGCTAAGCCGACTCAGTACCTCGGAGAGGTTTCTAACGTTCTAACGTAAAATGCACACCACCCCTTTCCCCTTCCTACACCCAGGGCTGTTGTGTTGTGCTCGCGGAGAACACTGAACTATGCCCTCCATTTATTTACCTGTTGTGAAATAAATGAGGAGCTACGAAGCAAAGGGGGCCACAGAGGCTGGCAATGAATTGCAAACAAGGATCATTAATAGTGCCTCTCCCACTTACTCTACTTAAAATCCCAGGGAGAAAGTGAGCTTTATTAATATGGTTCAGTAAAAGTGAAAGCTTTGAAGGTGGGTGCATGGAGCTATAAACTGTGAAAATGTGTGAGAGTGTGTGGGCACACGAGCACAACCTCATGTCTGGCTGAACTGATAGTGTTCTTAACTAAGACCACCCCTTTTGAGCTCTGGGTCTCATCTCTCGCCAACTCAAACGACTTGTTCTGCAGCTGTCCCCCATCTCTTCCACATCATCTATGTTCCTCCTTCTACTGGATCTTTCCTATCAGCAAAAAAGCACGCATGCTGTTATTGACTTCAACTTGCTTTACCATTCGCTAGCATTTGATGCAGTTCTTGACTCCCTCTTTCTTGTCCTCCACAGCCAAATAGTGTTTTCCTCCTATAGCATTGGCCATTTCTTCTCAGTCTCCTTTGCTGGATCATCCCTCATCTTTCCAATCCCTGACTGTTGGAACTCCAAGGCTCAGTTCCTGATTTCTATCCTCCCTAACATTCTGAGTATTCCTGTATCCCATCCGTCTGGGATGCTGAGGATGTCCAAAATAATCTGTAGCCGCAAACTCTTTCTTGAAATCAAATGTACCTGCAACTGCCTATTCAACACCTCTATGCAGTTATCTAATAGATGTCTCAAACTTAACCCATTTGAAACTGAATTGATTCAACCCCAACTTGCTCCTCCTCTAGTCTTCTCCAGGGCAATTAATGGCCTCCACCATCCACCTAGTTTTCTGCTAATATGTCACTTCATGGAATCCCTCCATACCCATCCTATCTAAAACACCATCCCCATAACTCTCTAACCTCACCCTGCTTTTTCTTCATAACACCATCAACACATGGTATATTTATTTATTCCTCCCAGCCCCTAGCATAATTCTTGGAATATAATGGAGCTCAGTTAATATTTTCTGAATGAAAGAATTTGTCCTTTGCTATTGCCATATGCATTTGATAAATACACTGCATCACATATTAAGTAGCTTGCTCAGAAAAAGTGTATCACTTTGCTTTATATATGATATTTAACCCTCATATGTATTCAGTCATTCAACATTCTTCTTAGCATGTAACCATGCATACTTCTCTCCCTTCTTAAAAAAAAATAATAATCAAGAATGCTTTCTCAACTCTATTGTTTTACTAGACTCCTGTTTCTCACTTTCAATCAGTTGGGCCCTTTTAATTCAACCTCAAATTTCTTTAAAAATTTCTTATCCATCCCCATTGCTATTGCCTCAGTTCAACTCTTAGAATATTTCTTTGAACTAATGATACACTCTCTTAGCTGGTCCTTTTAACTCTAAATTTATACTCTGTCATGTATGCCAATCCATTCTCCCTACTGTCAGCTTCATGATCGAAATTCTTTAATGATTTTCCATTATCTCCTGTAAAATATCCAAACTCCTTAGCACTGAATACAAATGTTTTCACCATCTGGCCTCTGAGTATCTTTCCAGCTTCATCTTCACTATCTACCACCTCAAACTTCGGTCAAATCTATTCACATTATTACCTCTTCCCTATCCCAGGCCTCCTTATGTAATTTATCCTTAATAGCAATCAATACTAACAACTATTATTTATTGAGAGCCCACTATGCTCCAGGTATATGCTCCTCATGAATTCATTTAGCCATCCTAACAATTTGTAAAAATTTATATTATCTGTATTTTACGAATAAGGAAACTGTGCCTCAGAAAGGTTCAGTAATTTTCTCCAAGACCTCACAGCTATTAAGTAAAAATCTAGAATTAAAACCAGGTCTGTCTGATGCCAAATTTTGTCTCACTCTGATGCTCTGTGAAGCCTCTCTGTTCTTACCTTCCCCTCTCCATGCCCTCCCTCCACTCTTCTCTTGCAGAACATTAGTCACCCATTCCTCTGTTCTTCTATAACATCTTTTGCATATCCTTATTTCAGCACTTCTTAATCTTTCTTAACCAGAACACTTTGAGTTTTCTGATGTTAGTGAATTAATTTAACTTATTAAGCTCTGCATTCACAGCATATGGTTGGTTTTCAATAAACATGTTGGATGGACAAACAATACTTCTCTACTCTAGTTTTACTTGTGTTAAAGCTGTATGTTGATACAAAAATGAATAAGACAAGGCTGGCCAGTCAGCTCACCTGGTAAGAGTGTGGTGCTTATAACACCAAGGTCCAGGGTTTGATCCCTGTACTGGCCAGCCACCAAAAAAAAAAAAAGATGACGTGGACAATACTTAACTCTGTGGAGCTTCGTGCTTATTTGTTCCATGTTGACTCTCTATGTAAGAAATATGTCTGATTTTAAATTACTAGTAAGCAGGGCCTATTAGACTTAATTTCTACTAGACCAGAAGGCCCTTGGACTGTTGATGAAAAACATGATGACTTTTTCTTTAGGCACAAAAGTCTTAGTGAAGACTTAAGTTTCTCTGTCTTCAGCAAAGCATGCACAGCAGAGGTTGTTGCTTTCTCTTCAGTTTTCAAGAATTTTTAAGCCCCAAACTGTCTATATGCCTATACATCTCTCAATTTCCAATTACTCTAGTATAGCATTAAAAAAATTACCCAATGGTTGGCAGTATTTTGTGGTTCTTCAGCTGGGATGCCCTATATGCAGTTTCTGAAATAATGATTTGTTCATCATATAAGACAATGATATGAGCTCCACCACCATAAAAACATGTGTTCTGAGTATTTCCAGGACTAGGGAAAGGGTATACTTAAACCTTCACACTGACTTTTTTACTCTGTGACAAATGGCACACACATTGGATGATCAAGGTCAGGGGTAAAAGTGGGTAGTCCTGTAATTTAACTGAAAAAAAGTTAACTGATCCACCCTGGCCCCACTAAGGGGGTGTGAAATATGAACCAAGGGCCTTTGATCAGCAGATCACAGACTACCCACCCTTCCTACACTGTGGCCCTTATTTCTAAACCGTGACATACACAAAGTAATGCATATTTGGGGTATAATTATAGGAAGAGTCACATAGTCTCTCAGTATTCTCTGCCTATTTTCCCAAAGATTATAACCCAAATAGTCGGAAAATGGTGAGCCGACACAGAGCATGAGCACTATTAGAAAAATATTCAAATATCTTATTTTGGAGTTAGTCTGATTTAAAAATATAAAAATGGGGTTTATGTATGGAAATATGGGACTCTTAAGAGTTTAAGTATTGATAAATACTCACTTATTATCTTTAAATAATACCTTAGAAGTTTCAGAGAACTTGTATTCTCTAAAAATACTGAGTAGCATTGGGTCCCTACAAATCAACTGCATAAAGACGAGCAATTCACACATACTTGTGAAATGTAAGTTCACCATTCATTATCAGTATGTTGAAATGAATGGCATTAAGCAATAAATAAATGACAAATATGATCATAATTTAATATTTCTTCCTCTTTGGAGAGTAACTAAAGTTTTACTATAGAGTGAAATCCCTTTATAATACTAGAAAGGAGAGGAGCAATAACCATTGTTCATAGTCTAACCCAGAGCATTTTTATGAAGGATACTCATATTTCATGATTTAGCTAAAACCCCAACCTCATTTCATTCTAATAATGGCACCTGTTACAAAAGAGTTCTTTTATATTATATATAAGCAAAGTATCAAACAGTAAAATTTTGTTCTATTTTTATTTCAAAATCTCTCTAAATCAGGTCAAAATATTTGCTTATAATGCTATTTAACAGTAGACCTTAGTAGTTGGTTTTCCAAAATATTTGTATGATCAATCTACTAAACAGGTAATGAATTACAAGGATGATATAGATAAATGTAATAACCAGCCATAGCTGAAGGAAAAAAAGGTATGTTTTTATAAGTCAAAGCAATAATACAAGATAATGTGGCTGTAACATCCTTCACAGCATTGCTCATCAAGGCTGAGTCATCCAGGTTGACTGGTTATTCGGTGTCTCTTCCCTAACTCACAATTTTCCATATGGGTTCCTTCCAAACCTTGGAACTTTGTTGAGAAGAATTTCTTATGAGATAAAGGTGAACCATTCTTTGGTTAAGGATATGAAAGCTATATTACCCTGCTCAAACTTCAAACATACTACTAAATCTGTAAAGCAATAAAAGTTATACACTTGTGCATCTACGAAATTGCCTAGTTTTGGACTACTTTTTGCTTATAATTTGCAAAACTATTGTCACATACAATAAAACATGTGATTAGAGTTCACACCACTAAAGTAATGATAAAGGATTTTCTTGGATTCATCCTTACCTGCTCACTAGGTTCCCCTGGCATTTAAGGTTTCTAAATAGGATTTATGTTCAACCGAACCAGATAATTTCAGGCATATAGTTATGATCTTATTAATATCTTACTCTAAGTCATCAGTAAGCATGCATCAGAATCATCTGCAAGGCTTGTGAAAATACAGACTGCTGAGCCCACCTTCCGTGTTTCTGCTTCAGAAAATCTTGGCTGGGGACTGAGTACCTGCAGAACTACCAAGTTCCCAGGTGATTTTGATCTGCTGGTCTGGAGACCATACTTTGAGAACCACTGTTTGGAGTTATAATTAGTCAAAGCAAATAAGATATTTCAGAAAGTATTTTTGCTCAAAAATCATAAATAATTCATTCAAAATTCAGATCTTTTGAACTCATACCAAAAAGAATAGTGAGTTGGAAAGTAAATGCAAATTTATACTGCAAAGGAATTTACACAGGAAATCGTATACAAGGTATAAATCCTATTGAGGCACTTTAAGACATTACATAAAAAGAGTTGGCATGCTAACAACAACTTATTATTAGTGTCCATAGTTAAACATAATAAAAGTGCCTTTTTTTCTGATGCTGTGTTTAGGAATTCAACTGAGAAAATGGGCAAATTTGGAGGTGTCTACAGAAGAAGATATACTCATATACACACTGTACTGATTTAGACTCGGCACAGATGGGGCAGGTGACAGGCTTCTGAGTTACTAGTGACCAACAAGTGAGGGATAAGAAAGTTGACATTAGGAAAGTAGATAGACATTGATATGGGCAAAGAGTGCTTACCTAGTGTGTCAGGACAACTTCAGGTAAACGTGGGCTAGTACCCTGGATAGCTCCCTGGCAGAGAATTTGATTTGGTTCTAAGCCTGGCCCCACTAAGTAAGCCTCTTTCCATTTAGAGACCCACCCCTTGTTAGAATTCTGACTGTTAAAGGGGGCCACACATTTATGTAAAGTTGAGTCCTTGGGAAACAGGGGGTGGAGAAATATTTTTTATTTCCCAAGTAACATTCAAACCCCCTAACAGATGAAGGAGACACATACTTTAGCCTAATTTGGAGCAACACTGAAATAGCCATAATCCCTAGTAGGCCTATGTCAGGGCCCCTAGACAAAACAAGACTTTGATTTATTTATTATTTTACAGAAAGTTATCTTTAATGTCTATCCCAAACAACATTTACACATAAGACAAAATCATTTTAGGGTTTTTTCCAAGTAAAATGTACAGAAGTGTATCAACTATTTCAAATTCTAAAATCAAGTATCAACACGCAAGAAATCACCTTGATTAAAATTTTCAAGTTTAATTATTCCCTCTTCAGTAATTTTCATTCCTATGTTGGACAAAACAGATGCAAACATATTTGTGCAAACTACCTTTAAAGATATAGTATAGCTTAAAAGCCATCAATTACGTTTGCAACATGATATATGAGCACACTTTAGTCATTATTTTGCATTAGCCATTTTTCTTAGCTCAAGAGAACACATGGTACATCTACAGGCAATATAAACCAAATTACTCTGCCCCCAAGTAGAAATAAAAGTGTTAGGATGCCACTGAAACAAATTAACTTCTAGGGATTTTGGTAAAGACAACAAATATTAATATAATTCAAGACATAAGATTTGCAGGGCTTATCTCTTCCCTTTACACACTAGAAATTTGTTGTATACATCTTACCTGAGTTGGAGGAATAACAGGAAATAGACAAAACTTTCTCCACTCTTCCCTATCACACAACTTTCAAAAATTAATTTCATATAAATCCAGTCAACAATTTCTTTTAAAAAGGTAGAGTGTAACCACTGCTGTAAGAGATTGCAATAAAATTAAAAAGTTTAAATGCTTCCATAATTAAGAAAAATAAAGTAGTCATCTGTACAAGTTTAAAAATCCAAATTGCTTGTGCAGTGAAATTAAACCTATTGCTTAAGTATGATCCTGAGCTACAAACTAACATGTAGATTATCCTGCAAATCTTATCACCAATTGCTAAGTTTATTTACATTAGTGGCAAGTATAACATTTACCAATTACAAGTCTACTGGTTTACTTATTGGTAGTAATTTTTTGGAGAACCTTTGTACCAGACCCTTTCTTTTTCTGATGGTTTCCTAAGGACCCTGTTATTTAACCCAGGAGAAAAGCCCATATTGCTATTTACAACAGATTTTAATATATCATGATTAGTAAGATCATACAAAGGAACTTTAATTTGGCCATCAGATATCACTCCCTGTTTACAAACTCTAGTAGATCCAAGAGAAGCATTCGCTGAATCTGGGTACCTTTTCATCTTTTAGAAAGACTTAGAAATTAACTCCATGCTTGATTTTGAAATTGCATCATTTGACTGTTCACATTATGTAGACTTCTCTTCTTTAGGACTTCATTTGGTACATGAAATAGAGGACACTTTTGATGTACTTTCTTTACAAGAGGAAAAAGCACTGTCACAGCTCACTGATTTAACCAGAAGAGAAGCAGCATCACCAAGACACCAAATTATGCCTTATTGGTTGTCTGCTATACTCAATCAAAGAATTAATTCTTCAGGCAGACTGACAAACAGGAGTACGCTGAAACTTAATAGGTGGCTTAACTTTTTTTCTATCTGGTTCATTTAAAGAAAGCTTGTTAGACCACTGTGTGTGATCTGAAACCTTTCCATGCCCGGTCATTTGTAAACTTTCAGAAATTGTTTTATCACGTTTCTACCAGTGACTGCTTTTTTGCAATTCTCACAGGCCCAGATTTTGAGAAGTTTGTTAGATTACACATACTCTGCTGTAAAGAAGAGGATCTGGCCTCACCCTCCCTAGAAGCTGTGAATTTCAGTAAGTTCTCTTCAATCATATTCTCATTCTCCTTTAATCTGATATTTAGTTTATCCTCTGGGGACTGCTGTTTATTTGTTCATCGCTGGGGAAGTCTTGTTTGCTTAAATACTTTTGGTATATTTGAATGAGTACCATTTTCATGTTCGACCTTCATCTGAGTTGAAAAACATTTTATAGTTGCCTTTCTACCAAATTTTTGAGTTTGATGTGGTGAGAAGTCTCTGAAAAATTATTTTCATCTTTACCAGTGTGGTGTTCATACTTTTCCTCTGATTCTGTGGCAGTCAAATCATTAGTTTCAAATAGATTTTTCTCCATACTATATTCTATATAAGATATTTCATTTAATTTTACTTTCTCCACATTAGTTATTGATGACTGCCTCTGATTTATCAATGCATGAAGATTACTTCTAAATTCAGAAGCTTCTTTCTGAATTTTCAGCAAAGTCTCTGTGTTCAAGTTATTTTCATCCTTTCTCAGGCAGTTTCCCGTTATGTTGCTATTATGCTTGTTGTGTAAATTGGAAGGGGTAAATGTATTAGTCCATTTTTGTTGTTACAACAGAATACTGAAACTGGGTGATTTATAAAGAAAATGAAATTTATTGCTTACAGTTTCTGAGACTGGGAAGTCCAAAGTCCATCTGGTCATGGCAGCAGTGAACCAGGGATATCACATTGCGAGATGGTGGAAGCAGAGAGAGAGAGAGACAGACCCTCCTCTTCTTTTAAAGCCCTCAGAACCAAGTCCCTGACCACCATTTTTAATCCATTCACTACTGCACAGTCCTACACTCCAATCACCTCTTCAAGGCTCCACCTTTCGATTACCATAATAGGATTTCCCACCCTCTTAACAGTCACAGTGGGGGCCAAGTTTCTAATACATAAAATTTGGGAGACAATTCAAGCTTCAGTAGTTTTGTGGGAACATAATTCAATACAGTACAGTAAATTCACATGAAGTAGACTTTTCAACTGTAATATCAGGCTCCAAAGAAGAATTTTCAAGTTCAAGATTTCCTACTATAGAAAAAGCTTCACTTGCATCTGTTTCTTGAAAACTTGAATTACTAGGTCCTGTCCAAAACATCTGGTAACTTGTTCCATCTAGTCACTCTGGAGTTAATAAGTTTTCCTCAGACTTATTGATCTTTTTCGAACCTTTCTTTGGTAATCCTTCCTCAATATCTGGGCTAAAAAGCAGGCCTTTTTACAGAATCAATCTTATTTTTTAAACTTTGTTGATTCGCAAGTTGCCAATCAATATATTTATGTCTATTGACACCAGAAGATCCATTTACATCTCTGTTATTTTTCTCTAGACTAAATTTCAAACGCAGAGATCTTCAAACCTTTTCCTTATGACTGAATTTAGGAGAGAAGCAGCCTGCTTTTTTTAATTCCATCCAGCTATTTTTTTTTTTTTTTTGCCTGCAATTCTTTTGCTTCACCTTGGTATACCTGTACTGACAAATGGTTCCTACTGATGGCTACAGGAGATAGTGAATTCTGAGATGACCCTTCTGGGCTAGTATCAATGTGAACCGATACTGGTGTAGAACTGCTATTGAAGAAATTATTTGGCAATGGCTCAAAGTTAAAATTATGCTTGATGGACTTTCTTTTCTTACTTGAGAAACCATGAGAAGAATCTACTGGCAGTTTCCACTTAGCACTTGGTGTAAGAATCATTGGTGATACACAGAGCTGTACAATTCTTTTCCGTTGAGTTGTAATAGCAGGTGCTCTGTTAGATTTAAGTTTATTTAGTGCTCCACTAACAAAATCTTCTTCAAAGCCTTCCAGTGATGGAGTAGCAGCACAGAGACCATGAATACTCAATATAGCTGGTATCTTTTCCAGGATAAAATCTGGTACACGCCCAGTACCTGATGCATAATCAATGAGAGTCTGTACAGGTGCAGCTTGTAATCATACTTTTTTCTGTCTTAACAGACATTTTTTCCTGTCCTTCACTTGTCTGAAGATTTGGTGCAAATATTACTGCAAAATTGCTTCTGTTCATTTTATTCTCACCAGACCTAAGAGAAACATTCCTGAGAATGTTTTTTAAAGTTTCCTAACGTTTCAACTGTGTGATCAGCCATAAGACAGGAGAGCAACAATGTAGCTTTCTTCTCCTCTGTTCCTAACTGTTGAGCTTTGAAAAGTGCTTCATGCAAATCAGCTGGGAGAATGGGCTCTGGCAAATGCCCTAAAAAGCTCTTAAGAAGCCCTGCAATATCACAAGGAGATGCAGATGACAGGCAATCATCACCGTGATCCAGTTTACTCTTTAGGGCTTTTAGATGAATGACAGATCCTGATTTCCTAAAAAGCCCTTCTGTATGAATAAGCTTTTCCAAAGACATGCAAGCACCAACAAGAAAGCTTGGAATGTGCCCATATTCTGGCACAACAGAATGAGGCAACGTATTAAAAGGTACTCCAAATATTTTACCCCCTATTTCCGTGGCTGCTGTTTCATGCCTCCTGCGATCAAACTGCCCCAGACACTCTTGACCTTAATGCCATAGACAGCCCGCGAAGCTGCTGCAACGCGGTCAATATAACCAGCCTCTGACGCACATCCCAGAGACGTCTCCCGCTCTCCAAGGCAAGATCCAGGTCCTGACCCTCGTTCACCACCAAGTTTTCCAATTTCCAAACACCCTCGGGTTTGAGCTTCACTCCGCTGCTCTCCGGTCACTTTTGCCACTTCTCCGGCTCTGAGCCCCAGCCACTTCCACAGCTTTTCTTGATCCTCTTTCACTTACACAGACCCTCTTCTCTTGATCCAGGCACACTTCATTCTTCCTTCACTTATACCAGTCTTCTTTGTGATCACCCAATCCTTTCAGCTACTTACTATTATCTTCTTTCTACCTGATTCTTTCGGTTCCTTACACCAACGCTTCCGGCCACTTCCAAAGATGCCCCGTCCTCCACACCTCACTTTGCCCTCTTCGGCTCTCTCTGAGCTGTGAAGACAACCCCGTCGACCTTCCAGCCCTGGAAGACTCAGCTGGGCGTTTGCCTCTCCGTCCGAACCCCTGCCCTAGCCCAGCCGCCGGACGAGCGGCTGCTCAGGCGCCTCTTCTAGTCCTGGTCCCCGCCCAGGCTGGTCGCCGCCTTCACCCCGATTCAGAGGCTGTTCGTTCCCTCCTTCAGTCTGCTTGCGGACAGGCCTCCACCTCCTTGTGGCGTCACTGAAGCCGAGCAGTTCTCCTCACGCCTATGCCTCTATATCCTCTGCAAACACTCTGGAGCCACCGCGATCGTCCCAAAACAAGATTTTTAAAACCAACTATTGGTTTTTCTCCCTAAAACTGAAAATTATTTTCATTATTTTCTGGATGCATTTAGTGATTTAGAGTTCATTTGGTTCCTAAATCAGTTTTTGAGTTGACCTAAACTCAAGTTTTGAGAGGTTTTCAAAGTGAATGTTATACAAAATAATTTTAAAGTTCCTTAACATATTCCTAGAAAATGCATTCTATATAACTATATAAAAAAAATTCTTCAAAGGCAACACAGCTTCTACCTAAGTTCTCTGCTGTTTAGATCTTTGAGGATGATCTAGCATATATGAATAGAAATTTGTTTAAAGCAGGATTAAAGCCTGCTCTTAATTGGAGGTCCAACAGTGGTGCTTCTTGTACTAAGATGTTTAATCCATTTTAAGAAAATAAGTTACAGTCTTATTTAAATAGTTATTAAAACTGAATCTAAACTCATACCCTAGAAACCCTTTGTTGTTTATCATATGACAATGAAATGAGAAAAAAATCATCAAAAACATAAATACTATGCCTTAAATTGGACGATTTATCAGCCTTTAAAAAAATGAAAAAAAAAATTTTAAATTAAAAATGACAAAACATTAACATTGTAACATATCTTAGAACTAGAATAAATAACTAGGCCTATACACAGGGAGGTACAGCATCTAGATATACTCGTGTGTGTTCTTTCCTTCACCCTTTTTAAAACAAATTATTTTTTAAGAAGATATCAACCAGAGTTCCACTTCAACCTAGAATGTAGAAAGATGGAAAAGTGCTTCTACCCTAACAAGAAAAAAGGCAAATAAGCAACAAAATCATAACATTTCTTGAGCCCATTAAAGGTGAAAGCACTGGGTGGTCAAGTAGCCTAAAATCCAAAGAAAGACAAGCCTTACAAGGGAGATGGAATGCAAGCACTGGCTCACCTGTAGCAGAACACGGGGGCAAGAGATGTTTGTAAAAAGAAGTAAGGAGCGTTGAATTAATTTTTTAATGAATTGCTAAAGGCCCATAATGGTTATAGCATGAGATTATAGAACTTCTTGGAGCTGCTGAGAAAAGTTGGCATCCACTTTCATGCTGTTCTCTACAGACTTACACCTGTTGATCATGAGGAAGAAGGGTGGCAGAGCAGAATACCAGAGAAAGCCTCCTTGAGCATTCACAATAGGCCTGGAAGAAAGGAACAGCTATCATTGCAGGAAGGGCAAAAATTCTGCACAAATGCTACTGGACAGTGGGGGGATGATGGGCAGAACACAGTGTTGTCCCCTAGGAAACATGTGAAGCTCTGCTGTTGCTGGGAAAGGATAAAAGAAAAATACCCTCTACTTCTAGGAGAGGGGCAGAAAATTCTCCTAGGCCCAGACAATTAGAGAGGCTTCCTACCAACTGGCAGTGGCAGCAAACTGTCTCCCTCAGAGGCCTGCCAAAGTACAAGGCAGAACCTGGCTGCCATGGATAGAAGTGTCACTGAGAAAACTCCACTCCTGAGGATCAGGGACGCAGGGCCTATCTAAGATTGAGGTTTAATCAGGACAACAGAGAAGCCCCCTTGTCCCACCGCTATGCTAGCAAGTACCAAATAAAAAGCAACAGCAAATTAACTGAATACATATATCATGTTGTAATATAAAAAACTATAAAACTTATGGAAGAAAACATAGGAAAAAAATTTTGTGAGGGTTATAAGTCTTACAAAACTTCATATTCTCTTTTCATTCTATTTTTCCATGAACTTTTTGAAGTACCCTCATATAACACTGTTGAAATAAAAAAATTTTAGAAATGAAGGGAAGATTAGCGGTTGCCAGGCATTAGAACTAAGGGAAGCTTGTGATTATTAAGGGGTAACACAAGGGAGTTTCTTTGTGGTGACGGAACAGTTCTGTATCCTAACTGTGCTGTTGGTTACTAAAAATCTATGAGTGTGATAAAATTTCATAGAACTATATACTGAGACAAAGGGTGGGGGGGCTGGTAAAATCTGAATAAAGTCTCTACTTGAGTTAGTATTGACCCAACATAAATTTCCTGACTTTGACATTATACTATGTTTATGAAAGATATTGCCATTGGGAAAAGACATATGAATAATACACAGAAAAGGAAAAAATTAGGAAACAACTAGGAATATGTTACTCCAGCCAAATCAATAATTTTATTAAATGTAAATCATCTAAACACATCAAAATAGACTGTCAGACTGGTTAAAAAAGCAAGACCAACTATACGCTCTCTATAAGAAATCCACTTAAAATACACAGAAATAGCTAGGTTGAAAATGCAAGGATAGAAAAGGGTATTCCATGAAAACAACAATCAAAAGAAACCTGGAGAGACTAAATAATAATCAGACAAAGTTCACATCATAACGAGAAATGTTACCAGGGGTAAAGAAGGGCATTGCATGTAGATAAAAAGGTCAGTTCACCAACTATACAGAATAATTCTAAATGTAGATGTAGATAACAACAAAACCTTATAATGCATCATGCAAAAACTGATAGATTTGAAAGGACAAATAGACCAATCCAAAATTATAATAGGCTACTTCTACACTCCTCTTTCAGTAATTGATTGAACAAACAAGAAAGAAAATCAGTAAGGATATAGAAGATTTGAATAACTCTCTCAAACAACTTACACTGATTGACATTCATCGACTGTTCCAACCAGCAGTTGAAGAACACATATGCTTTTCAAGTATGCATGGGATATTCACAAAAATAGCATATCCTAGATCCTAAATCAATTCTCAACAAATTAAAATATTTAAAATCATACAAAATATGTTATCAGACCACAATAAAATTAAACTTGAAATCAATAACAGAAAGATATCTGGACTATCCCCCAATATTTCAAAATTAGATAGCAGATTTCTCAATAACCCAATGAATAAAGGAGGGAGGAGGCACAAAGGAAATTTTAAAATATTTTAATTGAATAAAAATGAAATGGAATGCATTAAAATTAGAGAAATGCAGCAAAACCAGTGCTTAGAGAGAAATTGATAGCACTAAATGCTTATGTTAGAGAAAATAAATGTCTCAAGTAAATAACCTAAAATTCGACCTTAAAAAAGTAAAAAAAAACAAAAAAAAGAGCAAATTCAATGTAAAGCAAGCAGAAATAATTAAATAATAAAAATAAGACTGGAAATCAATGACCTTGAAGACAGAAAATAAAGAAAATCAATAAAACCAAATCTCATGCTTCTTTGAAAAGATGAACCAAATTGGTAAACTCTAACCTATGCCAATCAAGAAAAAAAGGAGAAAACACAAATTACCAATATCAAAAATGAAATAAAAGATATCACCACAAATCCTACAGTTATGAAAAGGATAATAATGGAATATTAGAAACAACTTTATGCCCACAGATCTAACAACTTAGATAAATGGACCAATTTATTAAAAGAAACAAATAATAAAATCTCACTGAAAACTAAATAGATATTCAATGAAATAGCATTCAGCCATAAAAGGAATGAAGTACTGATTCATGGTACAACATGAATGAATCTTAAAAACGTTATACTAAGTGAAAGAAACCAGACACAAAAGACCATATATTATATAACTCCACTTATATGAAATATCTAGAATAGGCAAATCCATAACAACAGAAAGTAGATTAATAGTTTCCAGAGGATGGAGGTAGGGAAGAATGAGGAGTGACTACAAATGGGTACCTGATTTCTTTTTGGAGTGATGAAAATGTTCTGGAATTATATAGTGGTGATGGTTGTACAATGTTGAAAATATACTAAAATCCACTGAATTGTCCATTTTAAAAGGATGAATTTACAACAGCATAAAATAACATGAAATACTTAGATATAAATCTAATAAAATATAAGCAGGCTTTGTATGACAAAACTACAAAACACTGATGAAAGAATTTAAGGAAGACCTAAATAGATGGAGAAATACTGCCTTCATAGATTCAGATTATAAGACTTGATACTGTTAAAATGTTAATTCTCCCCAATTTGATCTATAGATTCAATGCAATTCCAATGTAAATCCCAGCATGATTTTTACAGAAATTCAAAAACTGATTCAACTGTAATTGATACAGAAAGACAAAGGTTTTGAGTAGCCAAAACAACTTTTAAAAATAACAAAGTTGAAAGATTTTCACTATCAGATTTCAAGACTCATTATAAGGATATAGTAATCAATAGAGTGTGTTATTAGGATAAAGACAGACAAATAGGTCAATGAATCAGGATACAAACTTCAGAAATATGCCCATCCAAACATTGTCAACTGACTTTTTACAAAGTTGGAAAGGCAATTCAGTGAAGAAAGAATAGACTTTTCAACAAAGGGTGCTGGAGAAATTAAATATCCATGTGTAAGAATATAAACTTTGATCTATTTCTTGCAACATATACAAAGAGTAACTCAAAAAGGATTATAAACACAAGTCTCACTGGAACACACAGGAGCTGTGTGCCATGGGACCCCCAAGCCCAGGCCAGTCCCTACCTCCCAGACAGGCCCAAGAGCTGCCAGGCCCACATGCCCTGAGCCAGCCATGCCAGAACAAGCAAACACCATGGGACCCCCAGCCCAGGCCAGTTCCTGCTGCCCAGAGAGGCCCAAGAGCTGCCAGGCTCACATGCCCCGAGACAGCCATACCAAAACAGGCAGGCTCCGTGCAGCAGCACCCCAGTCCAGGCCAGTCCCTGCCACCCAGAGAGGCCCAAGAGCCACCAGGCTTACACGCCTCAAGCCAGCTGCACCAAAACAGGCAGGCACCATGTTGCAGGACCCCCAGCCCAGGCTAGTCCCTGCCACCCAGAATTGGCAGTCCCTGTGGGATCCAGGCCCGACATCAGGGTGGAAGAAGCAGACCTTGATACCCCCACAAAAATGACTAAACAACAAAGGAAAGATACAAGAAATATGAAAAATCAAGAAAGTATGACACCACCAAAGGAAAATAATAATTCTCAACCTCTAGATAATATACAACAGGAAGTCCATGAAATGACTGAAAAGGAATTTAGAGTAACAATTCTAAGGAAACTAAATGAGATACAAGAAAACTCAATTAGACAACTCAATGAAATGAGAAAAATTATATAGGACCTGAAAGAAGAAATTTACAGAGAAATCAATGCGCTGAAAAAGAATGTAGCAGAGCTTGTGGAGCTGAAGGATTCATTCAATGAAATAAAAAACACAACAGAGAGTTTAACCAGTAGGTTAGAACAAGCAGAAGACAGAATCTCTGACCTTGAAGATGGGCTGTATGTAATAACACAAGTGGACAAAAAAAAAAAAAAGGAAAAATAATTTTAAAAATTGAAGAAAATCTGAGAGAGATAACAGACAACCTTAAGCACTCAAATATGCAAATCATGGGTATTCTAGAAGGGGAGGGAAAAGGAAATGGTATTGAAAACACATTCAATGAAATAGTACAAGAAAACTTTGCAGATAAATGGAAAGACACAGATCTTCAGGATCCTAAAGGAATCAGCTTGGGCTTCCCTCTCTGAGTTGACAAGCCCACTGGAGGGAGAGCTGTTGGAAAGGCCACAGCTACGAGCACTTGCTGCAACCATAAGGGCTACTGCCTCAGCTTCATGGTACTGCTTTTGCTTTCTCTTTCAATATTTTGGTTAGCATGGCAGTTCTCTGAATTCCAAAAAGATTATAAAAATAACACAAATGATTTTGCGTGCATTGAGCTAAACATTCCCACAGAGGATCCAAGTAAATTGGACAATTTTAAATTACCCCCTTATGATAAATTGACCACACCAACATATGTTCCAAAAGCACCGCTCATGACTAAATATGAGCTGCAGCCTAAACACACAAAGTTATTTCAAAAAGGAAATTTCCATCCTCTCCTGACCATCTGAGTAAATTGATATATGGGATACAAAATGGGGAAAGGAAAATTTGGTATCCCCCTAGGGGACGTCCAAAATATGATGTAAGTTGACAAACATCATTTACTGGAGATTATATTAATGGCAAGAGAATGGTTGGCATTAATGAGAAATTATATGATTGGGACAAATTAAATATATGGGAACGAAACTGTACAACCCCCTTTACTTGGTGGTGTCCAGTTTTAATAATCATTAAAAATCAGGTATTGGGATAAAAATAAATTCTGTAAAATTATTAAACCTGCAAAATTAGATTTTAGAAGAATAAGAGAGTACACCTAGTTTTGTGAGGGATGGTGCTGTGCACAAGGACACTTTAACATTTAGATCAAGATTACAGGGCCACACCCAATGCATAACCTCAAAATGTGCATGATAATGCTGCTCAAATATCCATTGTTCCTTTTCATTCCATTAGAACATAAGATCATTAGACCCCCATTAGAATTTAAATGTTAGCATTGTTCCTTTTAGCAAAATTTGTACTTTCATTTAGCAATAGACATAGGTCATATGATAGTACTGTCTATCACTTTGTAACCACAATAGCCCCACCCTGTTAATAGGGTAGATATTAACCACAGCTTGCCAACAGGAAAAGGTCACAGGTTAACTTCAGGACAATGAGAAGATGGTCCCGATCTGATAACCTTATACCAAAAGGAGGAAGCACGAGCTAATCACCTGAGACACGCTGACAAAGGGAAAAAAACTGGCTGACCACCAAAAAAGTTTCCCCCATGCTTTTTGAATTATTGACTCAAGCTTGCTGATGTAATAAAAATAGTACCCAAAGCCCCCCTACAGAGCTGTAAAATTAAATGAAAGGCATTGTCTCATGCTCTACTGGGCTCCAGCTGCAACACGCTGACAGCCCACAGAGAGAGAATGTGCATATTGATGCATTGAGGTCTCCGTCTGTGTTTGTTATTTTCGCCAACTCCTCATCCCATTTTCAAGGGACCCCAACTCAACGGGAGCTGGTCTCCAGCAACAGAGAGTTTAACCAGTAGGTTAGAACAAGCAAAATACAGAATCTCTGACCTTGAAGATGGGTTGTATGTAATAACACAAGTGGACAAAAAAAAATGAGAAATAATTTTTAAAATTGAAGAAAATCTGAGAGAGATAACATACAACCTTAAGCACTCACATATCCAAATCATGGGTATTCTAGAAGGGGAGGAAAAAGGAAATGGCATTGAAAACACATCAGTGAAATAGTACAAGAAAACTTCCCAGATAAATGAAAAGACACAGATCTTCAGATGCAGGAGAGTCAAAGATCCCCAAACATATTCAATCCAAAGAGGTCCTCTCCAAGACATGCTATACTCCAACTTGCAACACTAAAAGACAAATAGAGAATCTTGAAAGCTGCAGGAGAGAAGCATCAGGTCACCTGTAAGGGAGCCCCAATCTGACTAACATCAGAATTTTCATTGGCAATCCTAAAAGCCAGAAAAGAATGAATGGGATGATATATTCAAAATACTAAAAGAAAAATATTGCCAGCAAGAATACTTTACCCTGCAAGGCTAACCTTCCAAAAAGAAGAACAAATAGTATATTTCTCAGACAAACAAAAAAAAAATGCAGGAGTTCACTACCACACAACCAGCCTTAGGATAAATTTTCAAGGGAGTACTGGATTTGGTACCTAAAAACAAACATTACTGCCATGAATACTCAAGAAAAAAACAAAACCCATGAGAAAAATAAATATGCTAACAAGAAAGAGAAAAAATAGTTTATCTACCACCCCAAGAAACCAAAAAACACAGAAGACAAACAGAAAATCAGAAAGAAAGGAACAAAAAATACTCAAGATATCTAAACAAAAATCAATAAAATGCTAGGAGTAAATCAACACCTTTCAATAATAACTCCTAATGTAAAAGGATTAAATTTCCCATCAAAGCACAGTCTGACTGACTGGATTAAAAAGATGGACCCAACAATATGCTGCCTTCAAGAGACTCACCTCACCTGTAAATACACACATAAACTAAGAGTGAAAAGATGGAGAAAGATATACCATGAAAATAGAAATGAAAAAAAGATCTGGAGTAGCTACTATTATATCAGATAAAATTGATTTTAAAACAAAAACCATAAAAAGAGATAAAGAATGCCACTATATAATGACAAAAGGATCTATCCATCAAGAAGACATAACAATCATAAATATATTTGTGCCCAACATCAGAGCAGCCAGATTTATAAGGCAAACATTATTAGACCTAAAGAATGAGATAGACTGTAATACTGTAATAGCAAGGGACCTAAACACCCCATTCCCAACATTAGACTGATAATCTAGGCAAAAAATTAAAAATCACAAAATCTAAACAATACTCTAGACCAAATGGACTTTACAGATATCTACAAAACATTCCATCCAACAACCTCAGAATATTCATTCTTCTCATCAGCACATGGGACATTATCCAGGATAGACAATATGTTAGGTCACAAATCAAGTCTCAACAAATTCAAAAAAATTGGAATTATTACATATATTTTCTCAGATCACAGTATATTAAAATTAGAAATCAATAAGAAACAAAACTCTGGAAATTATACAAACACATGGAAATTAAACAACATTCCACTCAATGACATATGGGCCCAAGAAGAAATTAAACAGGAAATCAAAAAATTTATTAAAACTAATGAAAATAATGACACATCATACCAAAACCTGTGAGATACTACAAAAGCAGTAATAAGGGGGAAATTTATCACATTAAATGTTTACTTCTGAAGAATGGAAAGATTGCAAGTTAACAGCCTAACACTTCACCTTAAAAGACCAGAAAAACAAGAACAATCCAAACCCAAAGTTAGCAGATGGAATGAAATAATTATGATCAGAGCAAAACAAAATGAAATGGAAACCCAAAAAATGATACAAAAGAACTATGGAAGAAAAAAATAGGGTTTTTGAAAAGATAAATAAAATTGACAAATCTTTAGCAAGGCTAACTAAGAAAAGAAGAAAGAAGGCCCAAATAACAAAAATTAGAAATGAAAAAGGTGATATTAAAACTGGTACCTCAGAAAGACAAGGAATCATTAGAGAATACTACTATAAACAACTATATGCCAAGAAATTTGAAAAACTGGAGGAAATGGAAAAATTTCTGAAAACATACAAACTACCAAAACTGAGCCGAGAAGATATAGAAATTCTGAACAGACCAATAACAGTAAAAGAGATAGAAGCTTTTATCAGAAGTCTCCCCAAAAGGAAAATTCCTGAACCAGACAGGTTCACTATGGAATTCTACCAAACCTTCAAAGAGAAATTGATACCAATTCTCTGCAAATTATTCCAGAATATCAGAAGAGAGGCCATTCTCCCAAATTCATTCTATGAGGCAAACATCACCCTGATACCAAAGCCAGACAAAGATACAACAGAAAAAGAAAACTATAGGCCAATATCCTTGATGAATATATATGCAAAAATCCTCTATAAAATACTAGCTAACAGAATACAGTAACAAAATTATACACCATGCTCAAGTGAGATTCATCCCAGGGATGCAAGATTGGTTCAACATACACAAATCAATAAATGTGATACAACATATCAATAAAATCAAAGACAAAAACCATATGATCATCTGTATAGATGCTGAAAAAGAATTTGACAAAATTGCACATTCATTCCTGATAAGGACTCTCTACAACTTAGGTATAGATGGAAAGTTTCTCAACACAATTAAATCCATATATGATAAGCCCACTGCCAATATCATGCTGAATGGGAACTAGACAAGGCTGCCCACTCTCACCACTGCTATCAACATAGTGTTGGAAGTACTAGACAGAGCAATCAGAGAGGAGAAGGAAATAAAGTGCATCCAGATTGGAAAAGTGAAGTCAAACTGTCCCTCTTTGCAGATGACATGATCCTATATATTGAGCAGCCTAAAGCCTCTACAAAAAAACTCTTAGATTTGATAAATGATTTCAGCAAAGTTGTAGGGTACAAAATCAACACACAAAAATCAGTAGCATTTCTATACTCTAACTGTGAACATGTAGAAAAAGAAATCAAGAAAGCTAGCCCATTTACAATAGCCACCAAAAAAATAAAACAGTTGGGAATAAAGTTAACCAAGGATGTGAAAAATCTCTACAAAGAGAAATACAAACCACTGTTGAGAGAACTTAAAGATGAAACAAGAAGATGGAAAGATATCCCATGCTCTTTGATCGGAAGAAGTAACATTGTAAAAATGTCCATTTTACCCAAAGTGATCTACAGATTCAATGCAATCCCCAACAAAATTTCAATGACTTTTTTCTCAGAAATGGAAAAAAACTGTCCTGACTTTTATATGGAATAACAAAAGACCACAAATAACCAAAACAATCCTGAGCAAAAAAAAAAACAAAGCTGGAGGCATGACACTACCTGACTTTTTACTACAAAGTTATAGTAACCAAAACAGCATGGTACTGGCATAAAACCAGACACATGGACCAAGGAAATACAATACAGAATCCAGAAATTAACACATAGCCATCTGATCTTTGACAAAGGCACCAAGACTACACACTGGGGAAGAGACTGCCTCTTCAGCAAATGCTGCTGGGAAAACTGGATATTCATATATAGGAGAATGAAACTAGATCCATACCTCTCACCATATGCAAAAATCAACTCAAAATGGATTAAAGAATTAAATACACAACCTGAAACAATAAAACTCCTTAAAGAAAACATAGGGGAAACACTCCAGGAAATAGAATTGGGTACAGACTTCATGAATACAACTCCAAAAGCACAGGCAACCAAAGGAAAAATAAACAAATGGGATTATATCAAACTAAAAAGCCTCTGCAGAGTGAAAGGAACAATTAACAGAGTGAAAAGACAACCAACAGAGTGGGAGAAAATATTTGCAAAATATCCAACTGACAAAGGATTAATATCCAGAATATACAAGGAACTCAAACAACTTTACAGCAAAAACACAAATAACCCAATTAAATAATGGGCAAAGGAGCTGAATAGGCCTTTCTCAAAGGAAGATAAAAGAATTGATATCAGACACATGAAAAAATGCTCAACGTCACTCAATATTTGGGAAATGCAAATGAGGACCACTTTGAGATACCATCTCACTCCAGTTAGGATGGCTAATATTCAAAAAACTGATAATGATAAATGCTGGAGAGGTTGTGGAGAAAAAGAATACACTGTTGGTGGGACTGCAAAATGGTGCAGCCTTTATGGAACATGGTATGGAGTTTCCTCAAACAATTACAGATAGATCTACCATATGACCCAGCTATTCCACTGCTGGGAATATACCCAGAGAAATGGAAATCATCATGTCGAAAGGGTACCCATACTCCCATGTCTATTGCAGCACTACTTACAATATGCAAGAGTTGGAACCAGCCCATATGTGCATCATCAGATGAGTGGATAAGGAAACTGTGGTATATATATACCATGGAATACTATCTGCTATAAAAAAGAATGAAATACTACCATTTGCAGCAACATGGATGGACTTAGAGAGAATTATATTAAGTGAGACAAGTCAGGCACAGAAAGAGAAATATCACATGTTCTCAGTTATTTGTGGGAGCTAAAAATAAATAAATAAATAAATAAATAAATATACAAACAAATAAATGGTGGGGAGGGAAGAAGACACAACCATCACAACAATTCCTTGAGCTTGTTAAGACAAGTGAACAGATATGATGTAGATGGCATTCAGTGATGAGAGGGAGGAGGGAAAGTGGAACTGGTAAAGGGACATGAAAATCAACTAATCAACTACATTACATTTTGATAAGTTAAAATTTAAAAAACTAAATGAATAAATAGAAACATTCCCTCATCTAAAACAAAAAGGATTATTAATATAAATGTAAACCTAAAAACTATAAAATTTCTAGTAGTGCGAATATAAGAAAGAAGACGTTTTTGGTAACTTTCAGTAAGGTAAATATTTCTTAAATTTGACACTGAAAGCATGATCCATAAAAGAAAAAATTGAACTTCATCAAAATTTGAAATATCTACTTTTTAAAGATACTACTAAAAGAATGAAAAGACAGGCCAAGGGTGGGAGAAAATATTTTCAAGTCATATATCTGAAAAAGAACTTGTATGCAGAATATATAAGGAATCTCAAAATCCAGTAATAAGAAAAACAATTTTTTATTTTTATTTATTTATTTTTGTGTGTGTGACCGGTAAGGGGATCGCAACCCTTGGCTTGGTGTTGCCCACACTGCGCTCAGCCAGTGAGTGCACCAGCCATCCCTATATAGGATCCGAACCCACGGCCGGAGTGCCGCTGCGCTCCCAGCGCCGCACTCTCCCGAGTGAGCCACGGGGTCGGCCCAAGAAAAACAATTTTCTAAGTGTGCAAATGACTTGACATACATTTCACCAAAGAAGTTACACCAATGGAAATAAAGCACATGAGCGTATGTTAAACACCATTAGCTATTAGGGAAATCCACATCAAACCCACAATAAGATACCACTACACACCTATTACTATGACTAAAAGCAAACAATTAAGTAAAGCCCAACAATACAAAGTGTTGAAGAGAATGAGCATAAGGTGGAACTCTCTTACATTGCTGGTGGGAATGTAAATTGGTACAGCACTTTGGAAAACAGTTTGGCTGTTTCTTGAAAAGTTAAAAATACATATATATATAACTTAACATCCCACTCCTAGATATTTACCCAAGGAAATGAAAATATACGTTCACATAATAACCTATATGTGAATGTTTATAGCAGCTTTAATAATAAGTTTCAAAAACTGGAAACCACTGAAATTCTCTTCAGCTAGGAAATGGATAAACAAAGTGTAGTACATCCAATCAAAGTTATGTTACCCAGCAATGAAAAGGAAGGAACTACGTATAACTGCAACAACATGGATGAAATGCAAATACATTATTTCAAGTGTAAAAAAGCCAGCCTAAAAGCTTCAAAGAGGGGCAGAAAACAGATTAGTTGTTGCCAGGCACTAGAAGTGACGGGGAAGGGTTTTGATCAAAGGGTCAGAAGTTTCAGGGGGTGGGAGGTGATGGAAATGTTCTGTGGTTTTGGTTACATGACTATGTGTGTTTATCAAAACTTATAGAACTGTACTCTAAAAAATGGTGTTTTATTGTACAAAAAGTATTCCTCAATAAATTTAACTTATAAAAAAGACATCAAACAAGTCAAAGAAAAGGAAACACACAAATATGAGGATATTTCGAAGAGTTCATGGAAAGATATGAATTATCTTTTAATTTTATTTTCCCACAAACTTTTTGAACTACCCTTGTAGACGCACAAATTATGAACAGTACTCTAGGGTAATATTAAGAGGGCTGAGGGTGGAGTAGGGAAGTACAAAGAGTAGATTTTGCAAAAGAGTATTTTGAGGCCCAAGGAGAGTATTTAAAGGGAAGGAAACCTTTGTGACCATACTAGCCGTTGTTACCTTGGTTATGGGTGGGGGTGTTTATGTGCTGATTATATAAGAACACCTCAAATCCTTTTTAGCAATAGTCTATGTCACCTGGTTTTCCCTCCCACTAACATATGAGTCACTGTCCTTCCAGAATATCTGTGCAGCACAAGCAACATATTCCCTGCAATAGTCCAAAGCATCTTAAAACAGGAGACCCAAAGTGATTGACCTTATTGGCCATACTTTAGGGTCAACTGCTCCACTTGAATAAATTTGGGTGGATACTGTCAGAAAGAAACACATATAAATTTAGATATTTTAAACTTATATATGTTATTTGGATGTGGACACTGTATACCCCACATTGCTTTTATTAAATGGCAGAGAAATGACTAACCTTTCTTAAATGTATTTCACTCACATTTGGTTAACATATTATACAGGAGGAATAGAAATCATTATCTGAGTGCTCTTAAATTCCTTTTCATTCGAATGTGTTTGAAATATTCACATATGTGGTTAAAAAATGTATATTTGGGAAAACAATATCTTTAAAATGTAATATCCGATACCACAGAAATAAACACACTGTATGTATGGGTACAACAAATATTAACACTGGATTCTCTCAAAGTAAAAGGTGATTTTTTTTTTAATTTAAAAGGGTTTACATTATTTTCTTTGTTATAAAACGGTTCTTTTTAAAACATGTTTCTTTTTATTTTATTTTATTTTTTATTGGTTATGAATATTCATGAGATACATAGCTGATTGTCACCCCTCATGCCCAAGATGTGAAGGCCAGATCCATACTGGCAGCACACCCATTAAAAAACATTGCGTTTGTACCTCGTGTCCCCCACCCCATTATCCCCAACCTCCCTTTCCCTCCGCCTTTCCCACCCCCTCTCTGTTTTGTTTCCTAAGGTATGTTCTGCTTCTTACATACTGCCTTTTGTAGTTTCTTAAGACCATTTGGGCCTACGCTACTGACTTTCTGATTATCACATTATTAAATTTTCGCATTGTCACAAATTCAAGTTGGAAGTATTTCAGAAAAAGAAGCAACATTTTAAACTTCTTCAAAGAGAACAAATAGCCATAACACCAGTCTGTTCAGTAACTAACACCCCTTCCAACCAGGTGGCTACATGCCATTGCTAATTATCCCATTGCTTAATCTTAACTTTACCTCTTTTGGGAAGGTAAATTAGTAGTGGAAGAGTTAGATTTATTAATACATTTTTTACATATATAATTTATTTATCCTGCTTATGCCCAAAATGATTTGAGAAGCCACATTGTTTATACTCACTAGAGTAAACAAATGTGAATTAAATAAATGACTCAAATTAATAGAAGTTAATTTATCCACAGATGCCATCCATACTCTTGACTTGGAATACATCAAATTGTGATAACCAGCTGGTTGCCTCCACAATATCCCACCTCCCTCAACTTTCCTTCCTTCTTTTCCCAATCCCTTCCCACTCTGCCTTTCCACTTCCTTCTCTCCCCACTCTGGATTCAGGTTTGCTCAGCCCCCTTGCACTCTCTCTTGACCCCCTTTTCCTATTCCTTCCCCCTCAAGAACCCACCCCTTCTCTCTCCTTCACATTCTCTCCTACAACCTCATTTTCTTCTCACTGGGCCCAACCCCCACCCCTTTGTTCCCTTCTGACTCACTCCTATGTCTTCCACACTCTCTTGCCTCCCAGCCCTTCTCCTTTTAGTTCCTCCTCTGATTTGGAGAACACTCATTTACTACCTCCCTAATACTATTTTGATTATCACCTCTTAGCTGCCCTATGCCTTGTGCATTTCCACCTGTGTGTCTTTTTATTATCTGAAGCTAAGCTTGTTACAAAGTGACCATCCCACTCTACTGGGCATTTTAAACTCCAGCTGCTTACCTCTCATGGCCTATGGCCCATTGCACTTTTGACTGAGTTCCCATTCTGACACAAACAGTGGTAATCATATATGCTGATTGCTGTTCTCCTTACAATAGAATATCAACTAAGCATGGGATGCTAGAACAGCTGAGTATGTTTAATAAAATGGATAAGAAATTACTTAGAACATATTGTATGTTAAATAATTCGGTTTCTAAATTTATGCAGGTGGTGGAAATAATATTCCCTTGCTGAACAACAGTGTCTTTTAATATAAGAAAGGGGGGGAGTATCATTCTTCCAATAAGACTCTTGATTCCAGTAAAGAAACGATTCATGCAATATCCACTTGTCTACAGAAATCTTCCTATTCTGTCATTGTTCTATGATAATGATTTACATTACCTGTGTAGATAGTATTGTGAAATCTAAACACATTTCTCCTTTCATCATTTGGGCGAAGAGTTGGTGGTAGCTAAACTATTGAAAGGATAGAGATTGTCAATAATTTATATAAATGGAAAAGAACTTGGGACCACTCTCGCAAACCCCTGAAAATGTAGTGGCTATAATAAAATCTCCAGTAAATCACTTGTCTTTGCAATATTGAGCTCCAGGAACCTGAAAGAGTCAGTACAGTACATCCATTCAGTAAAATTTTCACTCCTGCCATCAGCAAATAGGCAGGGGCCATCAGAGTATGAGATATACATAATGGCCCACCCATAGCTACCATCTGCTTTTGGCAAGAGGCATGTTCAATCCATTTACACACCCACAGTATGCTTTTCTCCCTGGCGTGCTGAAACACAACTGTCAAACTAGCACAGCACTGCCCAGAAAATATTTAATCAACCTTACTTTATAACCATAATGGAAATGAACTGTGTATCATCACTGATGCATGCTCTGGCAGGTCTTCTTTTTCAATCATTTGGAAGAAGAATTTGTTTATACCTAAAATATTTATGATTGTTTCCTGCTTTAGTCTGCCCTGGAACTAACAAAATAAAATGAATAAATATAATTTATAGAAAGAAAATAATGATTAAAATATCATAAAATAAAACTTGTTTTACATTTGCCAGTCCTTTTTTTCCACTGAGCCCGAGTTTTCAGTATCATGGTCAAATGTGATGCTGCAAGGAGGCTGGCATGACCCAAATGGATAATGCAGAGTATAACAACTCCCAGGTCCTTCAGCTACCTTCCAGTCCCTGTCAGAATCTCCGGAATGCTTTCTCTCAATTAGATTTGAAAGGAGGCACAAGGTGGGAACTCTTGGACTAAAGAAGGCACGGACTCTTGTCCCCAAACGCTGGGACTATTTAAAGCCAGAACAGCTCACTCAATGCATAGTATGTCAAGGGAAGGTCTTTAGCCACCTTGTTGCCAGCAATATTTAGCTATAAACTTCTGTCAGCACAACTAGTCCCTTTGGGAAATTCCCCCATTGCAGCATTTGGTCTGAAATTATCTGCTCTTTCTGCAAAACCTCAATCAAACAAAGATATTTCTGCTAACCCCCACCCTCCATCCCTTTACTTTTACTTTCTGTCCATTTCCCCAGATAAAACCCGATTGCCACAGGGGTTCCTTTACGATTTGTTCCCTCCATATCTAATTTTTAGCAGATTTAATTAGATCTACTAATTTTGATTATTCATTTAAATTATTCTCTGTTTTGACCTAGCCTAGGACTAATTCCTCAGGGAAGATCCTAGCACCCATCCTGGGAGCAAGCCCCTGTCTCATCCATAGTTATTCTGTGTAATTATAGAAATTAGCTGCCATCCTTGTTTTGGCCACATGGTTTGAGATCTTTTTTTCAGTGTCCTAAGTATATATAAGTATAGAGATCCTCATGTTTTATCCCAATTCTGCTCCATTCACCTGAGCCCTGCCAGCATAATTGATACAATGACTAAAAATAAACACTGGGCAGTGCTGCGCTAGTTTGACAGATGTTTTTCTTTTTTGGCAGCTGTCCAGTAGGGAGATCCAAACCCATGACCTTGGTGTTATAAGGCTGTGCTCTAACCAACTGAGCTAACCAGCCAGCTTCACAGTTGTAAATTTTATTAAATATGTGTCACTTCAGCACTATTCTTAGTGATGTTGTGTTTTAAGATACTGAGTAATAAGATATCTCATAGGGTTGCTGTGAAGCACAAGTAAAATAATACACATGAAAAAACTTTGCAAAGAATAAATTGTTACAGAAATACAAGGAATTAATACACCATTTAATTACTTAGTTTCTGTCTCAGTGGGTCATTTTCCCAGTTGACCTTCATAGTCACTTTGAACATCTGATTTTGTAATTGGGGATTTAATCATGTGTAGTGTAATATGACATCTGCAATTTTTTTAAGTTGGTGTAGTTGAAGTCACAAGTGTATTCTATGATGATATCACTAACAGGAGAAGTAACAGTTGTCCTTGATGGAGATGATATTATCCCTTGACTGTCTTCTCTAAAGTAAAATCTATCTATCTATCTATCTATCTATCTATCTATCTATCTATCTATCTATCTATCTATCTATCTATAGAGAGAGAGAGAATTGCACTATTTTGGTGATATTTTGCATAATATCATTCACTAATTTCTGCATTCATTCTTCCATAAATCCAGCAAATATTTTCTGAGCACCTACAGGTGCTCTAGTAAGTAGTGGTGACAGTGAAACAAAGAAGACAGAGCAGCTTCTGCCAATAAATAATCTAGTATATGTAATGTGATATCCTGGATGGGAACATGGAACAACAACAAAAACAAACAAAAAAAAATTAGATAAAAGCTAAGGAGATTTGAATAAAGTATGGCCTTTAGTTAGTAATTATGCATTGATATAAGTTGTGACAAATGCACCATATTAATGTAAAATGTTGACAACAGAGGAAACTGTGTGGGGTATTCACAACTCTTATGTAAAACTGTTCAAAAATAAAAACTTTATTAGTAAAAGAAACAGTCTACCGGGAGAGGAATACAGGAGAATTGATATATAAAAGCATATATGTGTGATAAATTTGTGATAAAAATATGTATAAGGTGATTTAAGAGTACAGAAGAAGAGCGTAATACTCAGTATTATGGCAATGAGTGAGTAGGTTGAATGAGGGAGATGTTTGGAGGCTTTCCAAAAGATACATCTTTCAGGGAAAATGGGAATTTGCTTGAATGGAATGTGTGTGCCCTGAGGGTGTGGGAAGGAAGAGCAGGAAGAGAGAAAATTAGTAGAGATAAGGAAGTTCTAGGCAAAAGAAACAATGTATGTAAAGGTCCTGAGGTATGAGAAAGTCTATTGCTTTGAGGGAACTGAATACAGTTTCTATGAGTTGGAGAAAAAGTGTGTTTATGTGTATGTGTGTGCACACTTTTGCATGAATGAACTGAAAAGTATGGATTTACAATGCCATCACTTCTGTTCATGTCTATTGAATTTACTCTGGCAATTTGACCTTCTTTTTTTTTTTTTTTTTGTTTGTTTGTTAGATCACCTGTTCTACCCTTTCCCTGTGTTCTTTCATCCACATACTCATATAATTATCCAGGTAGTTAAATTACAAAAATTAGCAATATTTGGCACTCAATTGAGATAATTTATTTGCTCAAGAATGAATGGTCATTTTCCAGAACAGAATAAATGAAGGTAAGTTCAGAGCTGGACTTACTTTTGAAAGATTCCAGACCATGGAGACTACAGATTTCATCACGGAAAAATGTACTATAAATGTTTATGACAGACTGCTCACACAAAACATTCAGCAGGATAATTCATTTCAGACTGTGTCTGAAAGACCATAAAATATATTTGGGCTTTACTATATTTCATCTTAGCTCCTCTCCCAATGTATCCTTTAGATTCCCTCATAACTTTCTGACCCTTCCTCAGTCTTCTATGACAACTCCTCTTTCTCTGAGCACCTCTCAAATATAGACAACCCTTTCCTTTCATTCCACACACATGCACATTCTCTGTCTCTAATCCCATCCATCATCTACCCATACAGCTTCAACCATCCCATTATATACCAATGGCACCTACAACAGTATCTTCAGCCAGTCCACTCTCCTAGGCTCTACATATAATTTCTGAATGCCTGCTAAACATCTATACGTGGAGTTCTTCAGTCATACCAAATTCAGTATGTCACCAAACAAATTCATTATTTCTCTTTCTCCTTATCACAAAAATCCCACTATTGGTATTTGGTATTTTGTGCTATAGCTCTACTAATGACGTCATCTTACACACAGTCAATTGTGCTAGAAACGTAGTTATCTTTAATGCCTCAGTCTTCTCCATTTCCTACATATAGTTGACGGTTCTCAGTTCTGTGCAAATGAGACCATTCTATCTCTTTTCTTGAAAATCTTCACTGGATCTTCAATGTACTTAAAATAAAATCCATACTCCTTTCAATAGCCTACAAGGCTCTATGTATCTCTCCAGCCTCATTTTAAGTTTTCCATGCTTACCAAATTCTAGCCACACTGACCCATGCTCTGGATTTTGATTAGCTAATTCCTACTCATCCATGAGTTACTGATATAATTGCCTCCTTTGTTTCCTTAGGAAAGCTTTGTCTAACCCCACCCCTTCCTCTAGATTATAATCTCCTGCCAAGCACTTTGAAGGCACTCTGTATTTTACATTTTTATCACTTATCATTAATAATTATTACTAATATCTATTGGGAACTTACTATGAGATGGATGATATTTGTATCTGCATTTAATAGATAAGGCTTTGAAAGGTTAACTAACTTGTCCTAAGTCACACAACTAAAGAATAATAGAACCTAAATTCAAATCACAGCAATTCCAGAACCAATGCTCTGAATCACTATGTTATAGTGCAACCAACTTCATTGGGACAGGAAATATATCTGTCATGTTCAATGCTGTACCTTCAACAGCTAAATTGGTGCCTGGCACATAAGAGGTACTCAATAAATATTTGTTGAAAGAATAAATGCATGTATGAATTAATCTCTTGAATCTGTTCTCTCTTTTGCATTCCTCCTTTTACTGTTCTTAGTTCAGTCATTCATCATTTCTTAACTGGACTATTTTGAGAGCCTCTATGTGGTTTCCTTGCTTTCTAAACCTAGGCTGGGAGTCTATCTTGCCAAGCCTCTGAGACTTTTCATCTCTTTGGCTTCTCACGATGTCTTTCCCCTGCAGATGTTCTACAGAGGAGACCAAGATATTTCCATACCTTCAGAAGTTCACAATCTAATGTGGGAAACAGACTCATATGTCAGTAGTACTGACAAAAAACAAACTGTGTCCTAACAGTGTAGAAAAGGAAAATACTTATTCTTACCAAAAAGATGGGAAAAACAAAGGTGGCTTTTTAGAATTTAAGATTTAAGTTGAACTTTGAAGGAGGAGTAAGATGATCTTCCTAACACATATATCTGATTAGATATAGGTAATCACGTTACCTCCTGGCTTAAAAACTTTCAATGACACTACATCACGTTCAGGATTAAATCTAGACCTACTGTGAACTGGTGCCTGCATACCTCTCCAGCCCCATCTTCTGATAATTCCCCATTTACGTCTTATATTTTTCTTAATATGCCATGTTGCTTAAGCATATGTGTCTATATAAACCATTCCTGCACTTTTCCTTATCTACTCAAATGACTACTAAGTTTCTGTCATAGCCTATTTCAAGTAGCTCCTCTTCTCTGAAGCCTTCTTAGCTAACAGATTAGGTCCAGTTCCTCTGCTTTTTGTTCTGATAGCATCACATACCTTTCCTTCATAGCACTCATAGTCTGTATACATACGTTTATGAGACTATTTGATTACTGTCTGACTCTCCCACTAAAATGTAAGCTACAAGACGGCAAAGTCATGTCTACTTTTCCTCATCACAGTATACCTCCATCATCCAGCACTGTAGCATATAGTAGATGCTGATGAATAAATATTGTGTTATCTTTTTACTTTGTATATAACTGCCTTTATTGCACATAGCTTTGTACATGTCTGTTTTCTCTACTACCTTGAATTTCATCAAAGAAGGCTTTGATGAAATTACATACATGGTAAAGATGAAAGTACCAAAGGCAGTCTTCTTAGATTTGCATGATTTTTTCTATAAATGATGTAGCATCTGACATACTTGAATCTAAATCATGTTTTGCACCACATGCTAGCTTTGTGACCTTAGGCAAGTAACTTAAGCTCTCTTAGCTTCCATTTCTTCAATTTTTAAAATTTAAATAATTAAACCTATCTTGTAGAGTAGTTGGGAGGATTATAAAAGATAATGCATGAAAATGCCTAGCATTTGGGGGGAGAGGATGGAGGGTACCATATTAATGATTAATTGCTGCAAACATATGTCCATTCTGTCACTGATTCGTATAGATCACAATGGGCCAAAATTCAAATAGCTGTGTGGTTTGTTTGTTTTGTGTGTGTGTGGTTATACAGACATCCTCAATTTCAAAATTCTCAATTTACTGAATCTACAACTTGTTTCATAGTTACATTATCTGGGTTGATTTGCCTTCCTGGTTTTCCAATTTGCTAAATAACGATGATAAATTAGTTGTGTTGCACGTTCTATTGCTTTAAAACACCATTCAGCAATAAGACTATCGTTTCTGCTCTTCCTTTCAATTAACTGATGTTAGAGTAAAGATACATGTTTGCAGTGGAGAAACCCCTTCTAATTATTCAGCCACCACTGTTTGTAGCTGCTTGTTACTATGCTTTGCATTATTTGACTTGCTGCCATTTCAAATGTTAATTTTAGAGTCCCATTTCTCCTTATTACATATTTCTGGTACAATACTACACCAGTAACAAGAGACAGCTTAGAATCCCTCTCACCTCTACCCCTTTCCTAATAAGCTTGTTCTCATAAGGATAATTTTAAATTGCTATTTGTCTTCAAACAAAGCTACTTTTCTTATCAAGAATCAGTATACAATCCATTTAATTAATTAGCAGCATTGCAGTTAATGTTCAGACACACATAAACCAATAAAGAAGTTGAGGATTTAAGCGGTTTTCTGAATAAATGTTACATTTGTAAATATTTAACAACAACATTTTTTCAAGTTCTCAAGCAAAACTCATATTTTGCTTGAAATATCCAGGTACTATAACTGAGGTCAAAGAGGTCATCTTTTTGTTTAAATCCTGTGGATAATTGCTCTAATTCTCCACTTCACTTTGCATGAAGCGAACAATTGAATGAAATCTGCACTGAAAATTTCAGTGAAAAAAAAGTCAAAAATGAGTGTTGAGCATCTTTAGGCCCAAACAACTAGCTAATTATCTGAAATTAACAATTGTTTGGTTATCCAGCCTTGGTGCATTTTAGATATAGCTGTGGTGAAATTGGAAGAAAGAAAAATAAACATCTCTTTAAGGATGCCTTCCACAGTGCTGTCATATATATTCAGTGAATTGGTCGCACATTAAAAATTCCTACTTTTCTTCGATTTCTCATTTTATCTCTTGATGTACGCTTATGTTGTGAGAACATATGTCAGTACAGAATAAAAAATGGTTTGAGAGCAACTTAGCTGTTTGCTTTATTTCAGCCAATTGTCTCAAACATTTGCTTTGGACATGGAAAAAAATTCTAGAGGTAGAAAACTAAGTTAGAACCAGAATAATTTGATAAACCAAAAATTTGATGATTAGAAATATTTTCATACACATCATCTTTATTTTGCTAGAACACAGTCTAGGAAGTCAGGATAAAGAAATAATAAATGTGTAGGCACATTGAAAACTGGAAAAAGGTTGGTGTTAAACATTTACAAATGTAAAACAGGTGTGGGAAATCTTAAAGTCTAGGAAACAGACTGTTTAAAAACACACCTGAAGGCAAATGCTATCAAAATTATAATGAGAAACAAAATGGATGTTTAGGAATCCAATTTTTCCCTTTGAACTAGTGAATGAACCTTATTTCACAGAGGTCTATTACTTAAAAGGCTTTCCAAAAATCTACTAATAGACTCATTTTGCCATATGGTTGATCTGTACTGAAGTCATTTTGTAAAGGTAGCTGTTTGCCTTATTCAGAGAAATTGCACAGGGGAAAACTTTATATCTTTCTTTAGTTTTAAATAATTCAGTATTGTGGAGTGAGGAGAAATGTTATGTGAAAAACAAACTTCTGACTTGCCGCACTGTAATTAAAGCTCGTGTCATCTGGTCTGACTTGGGTAGAAATGTTGAGCAGTTGTCTGATCCACCCCTCCTACCCCTCACATGATCTCTCTCCAACTATTTGAAGACTTGCGGTTAAGGTAATCCTTCAGTTCTTCAGGCTTCTTTTACAAGGGCAAATTCCTAAGACTTTCAAAGGAATCACTTTGCCTAGTTTACTCCGGCCATTCTTTAAATCTCTTCTAACTTAGGGCATAGATGCTGAAACTGAACACATTATTCCACATGGAAGACATGATAAAAACCTAACTAATGCAGACTATACCAAGAAGATTACATGTCAGCTATTAATATACGTATATATAAGATAATGTTCCCCATTTACAACCATAGAGCATTCTATTACTGGCACTTTTGACCCATGACTCCCACAAGCCCAGTGCAATTATTTGCTATACTTATAAATAGCGAATCCAGAACCATCGTGTACTCATTTCTGTAATCTAGTATTCCTCCCTAAGTGAGCTGGCCTTTAATAGACTTTATCTTATTTATTTTTACCCATTTCAGCTTGTCAAAATTGTTTGGAATCCCAATCTTATCCCACCTTCCCAAATCCCCACGCCAACAAAGGCACAATTCATTGAACTTGTATAAATTCCTTAGAGAAAGTCTCAAACATGATACAACTATTTGGTGGGTCTGCATACAGTCATGATACTAAGATATTCAACATTTCCCACTCCTCTGTGCCTTAATCACAGCCTTATAATACCCAAAGCCTCGTTTCCTAATGCTCTTACCCGATTCTCACGTGTCCACTGATGTTCGAAGAATGGAAGGCAACAGAACAGGCTTAGATTGGAGTCAGCCCTATGGCCAGATGCTCTACGATGTGTCTTTCTAGAACTCATTGCACCTCAAAGTGTGGACTGTCTATAAATGTGTTCTTCCTGGAGTACAGCCTGAAAAAAAAAACAAAAAACATGTGACTCAAGGTGGAACAGTGGTGGAGTTGGGAAACATGACAATTCAATACGTGAAGAAGGGAAGGGGATGGGATGGGAGGAAAAATTCCCAGAATAGGAGATCTCATCTTAACCCTTCCTCTCTGAGGATTCAGAGAGAGCTTTATGCTGGCTCTAATATATTAAAACAAAAAAAAAAACCCCAAAACCCAGCGACTGTTTAGGTCAACTCTCTCTTAGATAAGAGGAAGAGATGGAAGAAGAAAGGTTGAATGAGACTCGTACAAAACCCAGGCTTTACATATCCCTCAGGCACAGAAGAAAAAAATAGGCCAAGTTATTCCTTCTTCCTCTGTTTTTTCCTGGGATGTTCACTTACTCTTTCTTACTTAAATTCCTAGCATTCCCATCTCAGAACTGTCTCTGTTCCTGGGCGGTTCCTGGCATAAATATACCCTTCCACCTCAGCCCAGACCTTCTGGGCCATGAGCCAATTGGCCATGTACCCTCTATCAATAATTAGATTGTCTCTAATTATACAGTATTTAGATGCTACAAATATCAACATGAGTAATTAACATGGACTGCGAACCCAACTGACCATACCTAGCATGTCATAGCATTCAGTACATATTTAGTCATGATAAAATAGTGCATTATTACATCATTGTAAGTTTGTGGTGAAACTTAAAAAAAAATAGATTACACCAAAGTATTAAGGGTTTTGAGAGATTATTTATCAATTGAAAAGATAGTTGGCCCTTCAATTTCTATAGTATAGATGTAGGTAAAGTTAATTTGCAATTTTAAGCACTTGGATTTATGTGGAACAGAGCACAGGGAGTCTGACATTGAATTTTTATTTTATTTATTTATAATTTATGCTCTACCTAATTCTAAAAAGGATACAAGACAGCTGACATTGAATTGGAGATGTGCTATCATCAATCATATATTAAATTATTTTATTCAAATATTTAAAAAGTGATTCTATATATTTGCACCATTCCTATTTTTATTTAAATGTCCCCAAATAACTAAGTTGAAAAACAGGTATTAAATTTTTTAAGGAACATTTGGTGATGAGGGGAACTGAAAGGCATATTGCTGAAAGGGCAGATCTTCATTCTAAGAATTGGATAGGCAACAGAACATTTTTCTCCATCAGACTAATGTGTCCCTATCTCTTTCCTTTTCAACTCTCTCCAATAATGTAGTGTGATAGAAAAAAATAGAGTTCTCCCCATTAGAGGTAAATATTATTACTAGAATATGATGGTGTCTTTTTTCCCCTCATTCTTCAGTTACTCTTTGAAAACATTTCTTCACATTAGCTGTTAGAATCAATTACCAAGACCACCAAACTAATGATTGTTAGTGACCCTGGACTGAGTTAATAGTAGGCTGTAAGCATTGTGGCTGATATGAATAAAAACAATGAAAACAAGGGCCAGCCCCGTGGCTCACTCGGGAGAGTGCAGTGCTGGTAGCGCCGAGGCCACAGGTTCGGATCCTATATAGGGATGGCCGGTGCGCTCACTGGCTGAGCGTGGTGCAGACCACACCATGTCGAGGGTTGCGATCCCCTTACCAGTCAAAAAAACCAAAAAACAAACAAATTAAAAAATCCAATGAAAATAGCACCCAATTTTATAGACAAGAGTGGTTAGGTTAGAAGAAAAGGAAAACAGGAAAAAAAAAATCTAGGCTAGGCAATATGCTAGATACTGTACATAAGTTACTTCATTAAATACTCAGAATTCTACAAAGTAGAATATCATCATCCCCATTTTTCAGATAAGAAAACTGAAGTCCAAAGAGGTTAAGTACCCACAGGTAATTAGTGGCATTGAAATCTATCTGAGTCCAAAGTCTGTGCCCTTCCCAGGGCTCACCACTGTGGTAAAGAGAGAACGTAATGAAGAATAAGGCACAAGAACAGAGGCTGATTTCTAACAGAGTGTCTACTCATTCCTTTTCCCACTATTCTTCTATTGTGCCCCAACAGTAAAACAAGATAATATAGCTTCTCTATTCAGTTCCAAAAGTATATTTACATAGTTGAACTGCTTCGAAATAAATTGTGTTTATAAAAAATGATGAAGATTTTTGCATTTCTGCATTCAGAAATAAGAGTTAGAAAAATGAATTGTAAGGACTAAGGCTTAGAACTGTAAGTTTGAAGCATTAAATATCATTAGTATTCTAAGTCCCCAAACTTAGCCTGTGTGTTTATAATCTAATCATTTATACTGCCATATAAACTCTTGGGAATCTATTCCAAAAAATCAAATTAAAGAAAAACATTGTCAGGGTAAATTATAAATGATTAAACATGAGCTGGCATGGCTGTAGCATTAATATTCTAACACCAATGCACAATCAGCTGAAGGTCTTTATTGGCTCTGTACATTGGTTGATGGCTTCATGGATTTGGTGAATAACTAGAAAATTTTACAACCAGAGTAAGCATATATAATAATAAAATATTTCATTCTTTAACAACTTCCTGGAGGCATAGTTCTGCCCAACCTTGAAAACAATTTATTTAATCCTACTGCTCCCTCTAGCTATCATCTTATTTTCTTTTCTTTCCATGGTCAAGCTTCTCAAATGGTATACATTAGCTTACTCCTCTTTCTATGTAACCTCTCCCTATATATACCACTTCAGTTTTGCTTCTGCTCCACCTCACTAGGGCAACTGCTTTCTCATAGTCTGCCAACGACCTCCTTGTAGAGAAATCCACATTTTCTCTTCACAGCATGTGGTTACCAATAACCTCCACCTTGAATCTCTTTCTTTAACCGCCATAACATTTTCTATCTTGATTCTTTTCTTTTTTCCTCCACATATTCATTCTTAATTTACTTCACTGGTTAGTCTTTCTTCTACACCTTTCTGTGGACTTAATTTTTAATGCCCCTGATTTTTTTTTTTTCACTCTTTACCTTGGAAATTTCATTCATTCTCATGGCTTCTATAACATCTGCGTTGATGAAAGCTAAAACTAGATTTTCAGGCTACTTTCAGTCTCATACTTCCTACTGAAAATGTTTATATGGTTATTAATCATTACTACAGATTCCTCAAGTCTAAAACAGAACTTATCATATTTTCCTTATAAATGCTGTTTTCCTAACTCTCCCCTCAGCCAATTGTTACATTCTCCCATTTATGATCTATCACTTTCCTATACCCATTATATCAAGCCAGTCACCATATCCTATCAAATTCTTCCCTTCTCACTGTTCTTATGGTTCTACATCAATTGGTTATACCTGTTCAAGCCAGAGCGGGAACAACATACGAAGCTACCCACCAGCACTTTACCTTATGCCTCCAGAATTTCACTAAGTCTAAATCCCATGATTTTGATCTACTGGTTGCTCTGTCATCTCAGTTCTTTGCATATTGACCACTTTTCTCTGCTAAATCCCTCCCAATAAAATCTTAGTTTTAAGGATTTAGCATTTTAGATTTAATATCTGCCCCCTTCCAGGACCTGATTTCAATCTTTGCCCTTCTGATAAGACTGTATAACATACCCAGTGGCCCTGCCATGCAGTAAAGTTTACTGATGTTTTGACCTATTTCAAGAACCTAGAAATTATATAATTCCAATATCTGCCTTCTTGCTTGGACTATAACTCCCTTGGAAACCCAATCAGGGGAAAAGTACAATAGTGAAGAGAGTAATCCTGTCTTAACTTCTCTATCCAGCCTAGATCCTGTTATCTATCACTTCAATTACTCTCTTGCCAATTTCCTTGCCTTTCTTATTTGTCCTTATGTAGCATCCACTTGATAAAATCCAAGCCATGTATCAGTCCACATGTCCAGTTGAGCTCCTTAACGTTGTTGGGGAAAATTACAAATTGGTTTAATGCAAATTCCTGGTCTGTAATCTCAACTTGCTTTCAATGCCACCTGGTAACCTTCCTATGTTCCTGTCTTCATAACAGCTATTTCTAACCTCTGCTCTCCTACCACCACCACACTTCTGCCGCATTGTCTCCTCAGAAAATTTCACCTCCTACTACGTGAAAAAATTAAAAACAATTATAAGAGAACCCTTCAAATTTTCTGCCATGCCACCTATATACACACCTGCTCAGCACTCAGTCTCTTCTCATTCCCTCCTGTCACAATGGAAGAGGTGCCCTACCTCTGGTCTAAAGCTAATACCTTCACACATGCTCTCGATCTTACCGCTTCCTGATATTTCACAATTGCCACCACTCCATCAATTCTCCCACCCAAAACATGTGCATGGTCTCTCTCCCTCTCTCTCTCTCTCTCCCTCCCTCCCTTGCTCCCTCCCCCCCCCCCCCGCTCTTTCCCTCTTCTGCTGTATCTTTAATCTTTCCCTCCATACCAGTTCTTCCCAAAAGTGTTGAAACATGCTTCAGTTTCTATCTTTAAAAAAACAAGCATGGCTCTTCTTGATCTGATGTCCCCCTTTAGTTACTGCAACATTGTTTGCTTCTGCATAATAGCCAAGTTTCTTTGAAGAGTTGTCTGCACTCATTGTTTCAATATCCACCTCTCTCATTCACTCTTCAATTTACTATAATTTTGTTTCCACCCCACTGATCCATTGAAATTGCCAAAGTCAATAACAACCAACTTATTGCTATACCCAATGGTCACATTGACCTTTCCTTCTTAGTGAAATACCTCTTGTTCTTCTTTCGGTTTCTAAGACACTATCTGGCTTTTTCCTCCTATCTATGTAGCTACCACTCCTGTCTTTTTTGGGGGGGACCTCTACTTTCTTCAAAAGTCCTTTAAATTTTGGTGTTTCTTAGTGTTCTATCCTCAGTTTTTGACTTTTCTCATTTTACACTATCTTCTCTATATGATCTTATTCCTAAATGCTGATAAATCACAAATTTTTTCTCCAACCCAGATCTCCTTTCTAAGCTCTTAAATATATCCCATTTGAACTTCCCTCAGGCTACTCCATTCAAGCTATCCAAGATTAAATTTATCAACCTCCCTCTCCAACCACAAACTGCTAGAACTGTTCCTCCCCCTCTGTTTCTATTTTTCAGTAAATGGCCTCACCATCTACCTTGTTGTCCTAACCCAGAAACCTAGATGTCAACGATGACTCTTCCTTCTTCTTCATTGAACTTCTCACCATTCCCTAGACGTGGTTAGCCCTTTTACAACACTGTCTTTTGCAAATATTGCTTCCCATGTCTGAAATGCCCTCTCTTCTTCCTCTTTACCTAAGACATCTCCTACTTTTCTCACCCAGCTTTATTCTTACAGGTTTGAGATTAAGCTCCCCTCCAGGACTTCACTCTTCTGAGCTTCCATAACAGCCTGTTCATAACTCTGCAGTGATAATTACCACATTGTGTCATTTACTCATCTATGTTTCCCAAAAGGCTATAAGTAATGTGAAGGTAGAGGCTGTGCTTTAGTCATATTTGTACCCATGTACTTAATAACAGCATAACATCAGCACTTAAAAAATGGATGAATAAATTTTTAAAAGCTGAGCAGGATGAAGATGGCAGACAGAACAAAAACTAGAGAAAATTATAAAAGGGATTTTCATAGGAAAATGTAGAAATGTCCAATCAAAAAAAAGAGAGGTCTTTCAATCATGTCTCAACATTAACACTTTTTAATTACTTTTTATCTGATTATAAAAAATACAGTGTTCATTGTAGGGTTATCAAAAAATACAGATAAATTATTTATTTATTTATTTATTTCAAATATTCATGAGATACAAAGTTGATTGTCCCCTCTCCTGCTCGTGATGTGTGGGCCAGATTCATATTGGGGACATACCCATTACCAGAAATTGCTTTGGTACCCTTTGTCACCTTCCAATTATCCCCAACCTCCTTCCCCCTCCCTCTCCCCTACCGCCCTCAACTTCAATTTGTAGCCCGAGGAATGTTTCCTCCCTCAGTTGGATCATGACACTAATGTGGTCTTTCTTTCCTGACTTCCTTTCTCTCTTAGCTCCCACAAAGGAGTGAGCACATGAGGCATTTATCCCTCTGTGCTTTGTTTGTTTCATTCAACCTAAGTTTCTCCAGGTTCATCCATGTTCTTGCAAATGGGAGTATTTCATTCTTTTTTATGGCAGAGTAGAATTCCATCGTGTATATATACCACAATTTCCTTATCCACTCATCTATTAAGGGATACTTAGGTTGGTTCCATATCTTGGCTTCTGTAAACAGAGCTGCAGTAAACATGAGAGTGCAGGTATCCCTTCGACAAGATGATTTCCATTCCTCTGGATATATACCCAGAAGAGGGATTGCTGGATCATATGGAAGATCTATCTGTACTTGTTTGAGAAACCTTCAAATTGTTTTCCAAAGTGGTTGTACTAATTTACATTCCCACCAAAAGTGCAGTAGTGTTCCCTTCTCTCCACACCCTCACCAGCATTTGTTATTCACCGTCTTTTGGATCATAGCCAGTCTAACTGGACTGAGGTGGTATCTTAATGTGGTTTTAATTTGCATCTCCCTGATGACTAGTGATGTTGAGCACTTTTTCCTGTATCTGTTGGCCATTTGCATATCTTCCTTTGAAAAATGTCTATTCAGTTCCTTTGCCCATTTTTTAATTGGGTCAATTATTTTTTTTACTGTATAATTACTTGAGTTCTATGTATATTCTGGATATTAGTCCCTTGTCAGATGAATAGTTGGCAAAAATTTTCTCCCACTCTGTAGGTTGTCTTTTCACTCTGTTGATTGTTTATTTTGCTGTGCAGAAACTTTTTTAGTTTGATATAGTCCCATTTGTTTCTTTTTTCTTTTGCTGCTTGTGCTTTTGGGCTCATGTTCATAAAGCCTGTGCCCTGAACTAACTGTTGAAGTGTTTCACCTATATTTTCCCTTAGTAATTTTACGATTTCATGTCTTATACCTAGGTCTTTAATCCATTTTGAGTTGATTTTAGTGTATGGTGAGAGATGCATATCAAATTTCATTCTTCTTCATAAGGATATCCAGTTTTCCCAGCACCACTTGTTGAAGAGGCAATCTTTTCCCCATTGTAGATTTTTGTTGCCTTTGTCTAATATCAGATGGCTGTAAGCATGAGGGGGTGATTTCTGGGTTCTCTATTCTACTCCACTGGTCTGAATGTCTATTTATATACCAGTACCATGCTGTTTTTGTTACAACAGATTTGTAGTATAATTTGAAGCCAGGCAGAGTTATGCCTCTGGCTTTTTTGTTTGTTTGTTTGTTTGTTTGTTTGTTTGTTTGTTTGTTTTGCTCAGGATTGCTTTGGCTATTCAGGGTCTTTTGTTTTTCCATATGAAAGGTAATGTTGTTTTTTCCAATTCTGTGAAGGATGTCATTGGTATTTTGATGGGGATGGCATTGAATCTGTAAAGCACTTTAGGTAGTATAGACATTTTCACAATGTTAATTCTTCCAGTCCAAGAGCATGGAATATCTTTCCATCTTTTTGTGTCTTCTTTAATTTCTTTCAGAAGTGGTTTATAATTGTCATTGTAGAGGTCTCTTAAACTCCTTGGTTAAATTGATCCCTAGGTATCATACTTTTTTGTTGACAATTGTAAATGGGCTTACTTTCTTTACTTCTCTTTCTGTTAATTCATTATTTGAGTATATAAATGCTACTGATTTCTGGGCATTTATTTTGTATCCTGCAACATTACTGAAGTTATTACCCAGCTCTAGGAGTTTTTTGATAGAGTCTCTAGGTTTTTCTATATATAGTATCATGTCATCTGCAAATAGGGAAAGTTTGATTTCATCTTCTCCAATCTGGATTCCCTTTATTTCTTTCCCTTGCCTGATTGCTCTAGCTAGTACCTCCAGCACTATGTTGAATAGAAATGGTGAGAGTGGACATCCTTGTCATGTTCCTATCTTTAAGGGGAAGGTCTTCAATTTTTCCCCATTCAATACTGGCAGTGGGCTTGTCATAAATGGCTTTTACTGTGTTAAGATATTTTCCTTCTATACCTAATTTGTTGAGAGTCTTTATCATGAAGGAATGTTGAATTTTGTCAAATGCTTTTTTCAGCACCTATTGAGATGTTCTTATGTCTTTGTCCTTGAGCTTGTTGATGTGATGTATCACATTTACTGACTTTCATATGTTGAACCATCCTTGCATCCCTGGGATGAGTCCCACTTGATCATCGTGTATAATTTTTTTAATATGTCACTGTACTCTAATTGCTAATATTTTGTTAAGGATTTTAGCATCTAGGTTCATCAAGGATATTAGCCTATAATGTTCTTTTTATGTTGTGTCTTTATCTGGTTTTGGTATCAGAATTATGTTGGCCTCATAGAATGAGTTTGGGAGAGTAGAGTTTGTTTCAGTTGTTTGGGACAGTTTCATGAGAATTGGTATTAACTCCTGTTTAAAAGTTTCATAGAATTCAGCTGTAAAGCCATTTGAACCTGGGCTTTTATTTATTGGAATATTGCTAATTACCACTTCAATCACCTTGCTTGTTATTGGTCTGTTCAGGTTTTCTATCTCTTCTTGGTTCAGTCTTGGTAATTTATATGTGTCTAGAAACTTATCCATATCTTCCAGATTTTCAAATTTGTTATCATACTGTTGTTTATAATAGTCTCTAATGATTCTTTGTATTTCTGTGGTGTCAGTTGTAATGTCTCCCTTTTCATTTCTGATTTTTGTTATTTGGGTCTTCTCTCCTTTTTTTGTTAATCTAGCTAATGGTGTTTCTATTTTGTTTATCTTCTTGAAAAAACAACTTTTAGTTTTGTTAATCTTTTCTACTGTTTTGGGGGTTCTTATTTCATTTAGTTCTGCTCTGATCTTAATTATTTCTTTCCATCTACCGCCTTTAGGTTTGGATTGTTGTTGTTTTTCAATTTCTTTGAGATGTGGTGTTAGGTTGTTTATTTGGAGTCTTTCCATTTTTTTGATATAAGCATTCACTGCAATAAATTTCACTCTTAGTACTGCTTTTGCAGCATCCCACAAGTTTTGGAATGATGTATCTTTATTTTCATTAGTTTCTAGAAATTTTTTGATTTCCTGTTTAATTTCTTCCTGTACCCATAGGTCATTCAGGAGCCTATTATTTATTTTCCATGTATTTGTATAGTTTCCAGTGATCTGTTTATTACTTATCTCCAGTTTTAGTCCACTGTGGTCTGAAAAGATTGTTGGAATGATTCCAATTTTTAAAAATTTGCTGAGACTAGATTTGTGACCTAATATGTGGTGTATCCTGGAGAATGTATCATGAGCTGATGAGAAGAAAGTGTATTCTTTAGCTGTTGGGTGAAATATTCTGTATATATCTGCTAACTCCAGTTGACCTAGGGTGTAGTTTAAATCCTGTGTCTCTTTGTTGACTTGTTGCCTGGAAGTCCTGTCCCATATGGAGAGAGGGGTGTTCAGATCACCCACTATTAATGTATTAGGACCTGTCTCCTTCTTTAGGTCTAAGAGTGTTTGCTTGATACATCTGGGTGCTCTGGTATTGGTTGCATACATGTTTATGATTGCTATGTCTTCTAGCTGGATAGTTCCCTTTATCATTACATAATGGCCTTCTGTGTCTTTTTTAATATTTTTTGGATTAAAGTCTATTTTGTCCGATATAAGAATAGCTACTCCTGCTCATATTTGTTTACCTTTTGCATGGTATATCTTTTTTCATCCCTTCACTTTTAGTCTATGACTGTCTTTACAGGTGAGGTGCATCTCTTGAAGACAGCATATACTTGGGTCTATCTTTTTAATCCAGTCAGTTAGTCTGTGTCTTTTGAATGGGGAGTTTAGAGCATTCACATTTAGAGTAGTTATTGAGAAGTGTTTAATTCCTGTCATTTAATTGCTAATTAGGTGGTTTAAATATCTTTTGATCATTATTTCCCCTTTTATTTCTCTTCTCCAATGTGAGTTGGGGATTTAAGGCAGAATGGTTTACCTTCTTTCTCTTTCTTGCTGGCATTTTTGTTTTAACTGTGGGTTTTGCTCTTTCTTGTATATTCATGATGGTCACCATTATTCAGAATCCAGATGAATGACTCCCTTGAGAATTTCTTGCAGGACTGGTCGTGTGCTGGTGAACTCCCACAACTTTTGTTTATCTGGGAAATATACTATTTCTCCCTCATTTCTGAAGGAGAACCTTGCTGGGTAAAGAATTCTTGGCTGGCAGTTTTTTTCTTTTAGTATTTTGAATATATCGTTCCACTTTCTTCTGGCCTGTAGGGTTTCAGTTGAGAAGTCTGCTGTTAGTTTGATGGAGGTGCCCCTATAAGTGGCCTGACACTTTTCTCTTGTTCCTTGTAGAATTCTCTCTTTATCTTTGAGCTTTTCAAATTTAACAATAATATGTCTTGGGGAGGATCTTTTTGGGTGGAATATGTTTGGAGACCTTTGAGCTTCCTGGATCTGAAAGTCTGTACCTCACCCTACACCTGGAAATTTTCTGTTACCATTTCCTTGAGTAGGTTTTTGATAACTTTTCCCTTCTCCTGCCCTTCAGGAATACCCACAATTTGGATGTTAGAGCACTTGAGATTGCCTGCTATCTCTCTTAGGTTTTCCTCATTATTTTTAATTCTTTTTTCCTTTTTTCTGTCTGCCTGACTTATTTCAAAAAGACCATCTTCAAGTTCTGAAATTCTTTCTTCTGCTTGCTCTACCCTGCTGCTCAAGCTCTCAGTCATGTTTTTTATTTCATTGAGTAAGTTTTTCATTTCTAGAAGTTCTGTTACACTCTTTTTGATATTATTAATCTCTTTGTAGGTTTCCTCCTTCGTATTCTGGATGTTTTTTCTTGTTTCATTGTGTTCTCTAATTGAGTATTCCTTTATTTCTTCAAGTTTTCTTAAGATCATTACTCGAAATTCTTTTTCAGACATTTCAAGGATTCCCTGTTCCATGGAGTCTGAATTTAGGGCATTACTGCATTCTTTTGGTGGTTTCATTTCTTCTTTATTGTTTGTATTTCTAGTGTTTTTTCACTGATGCTTGGTCATTTGGTAGGGGATTTGCTTCTTCTATTACACTGAGGTTGGCTGTGGAGTGGCCTAGGTTGCTACTGCAGGCGTGAAGTGTCTTACTTGACAGTAGGTGTGGTGGTGGTCATGTTAAACCAACTTGGTTTCCGTTCTAGACACTGTGGTCATAGAATGAGCCCCTAACATGTGGAGTTCTGCTGGACCAAACTTGGTGGGTCAGATACGTAGGCTGGAGCTCCCCCCTGCATCTGAGGCAGGATGAGCGGCCACATGGAGCCGTGCAGTTCCACTGGTTGGCTGGCACCAGTGGTGCTGGTTTGGATGGCAGGGTGGGGCCTGGAGCTCCCCCCCACCTGGGTCCAAGGTGCAGGGTGGGGGGGCTGCGTGGCTCCACTGGCTGGCAGGCTCACCTGCGCAGTGCCAGTTTGGGGCTGTGGGACGGGGCCTCAAAATACAGATAAATTAAAAAGAAAAGAATCTCACACAGTTGTATCATTATTCATTATTTAATTATTTTAAAATATCTTCATAAGAAAAAGTTATGATGAATATTATAGCAAACTCCTGTATCCTATATATTCATGATTATTATTCCTCGGGCAATCTTAGGGACTTCACAACCTGTATCACATAGTTTTCATTCCCATGGTTGTTTTTTTCTTTTCAACTTAATGCTAAAAAACTTATTTTTGTCCAACCAGGACCTGTCCTGCTTTAAAGTTAGGTTATTGTTTTTTTTTTTTTTTTCCTCTGCAAAGTCTTTCATGGTCATAGAAGACAAGTGATCAGTATCTCTCTTTTCTCTACATAAACCACCCTCATTTTCTAGCATACAGCAATTACATTATCCCTTATCCTTCTCTTCTTCAGACAGAATAACCTTAATTGTGTTAGAGCCTAATCTCCATTTCGTTGATTATTTGGGTCCATTTTCAGGAGAATCCCTTTAGTTTTCCCAAGTCTTAAACCAAATAGAATGCTACGCCCAAAAAGCAAACAAGCTAGAGAACCATTTAATAATAATAAAAGAGATATCCAGCTTAGAAGATGAGAACTACATTTTAACAAAACACGAGGAATGCCTTTTCCAGTCCTCTATTCAAGACCACACAGATGCAATGTCTTTTTTTTTCCTTGTTAAAATGAGGGTGTTCAGGGGTTAAAAAACACTAATGAATTACTCATGGTATACAATTTCCAGCTCTTATCAATGTTACTTTTCTTTTTCTTAGCCAGATTCCATGCAAAGGCAATATTTTAAAGATTAATAATAAGGGATTTCTGCAAGATGACTGATTTCCTGCTGACTCACTCTACTGAGTTAAGGCTGATATTTTTTTCCTCAACTTCCATAGCCACCTGCACCATAGAGACAAAAGAGTTTCTCATCACTCCATAAACTCTTACATGTGGCTTTTTACAAAGAAGTTTGCTAACCAGTCCAAAAATCTGACAAAATTGTTTTCAGTTAATTGATATTATGTGCCAGTCCTTCTCAAGACTTTTCTCCTCACCTTTATATTCAATGCCCACAGGGAAGGATAACATCTTGGCCTCCTGTGAGTCAGGCTAGTTTGCTATATCTTTCTCCCCTGTCTGTGACCCTGAAAAGAAAAAGACCAGATAGGCAGAGAAGGTGACCTGTGGTTGTTAAATGTCATGTTTCACTACTGCAGCCACCCTCTGTTCAAGCTGAAGAAAATAGATGCCATACACAAGAGGACAGTGCATTAGACATGGCTAGTGTTTTCAACTAAGCTGTAAAAGAGGGAGAGATATTTTTTTAACCTTGTTCTTCTGTCTTCTTTTTCTCTTTTTTCTCTTCTGGCCCCTGCCCTTATGATCGCTAGGCCCCTGTTGCCTTTATATTATTTCCCAGACCTGCCCATGTTCCCTGCCCAAACCTATTTAGCTGGAAGAGTCATCTATGCTCTGACCTTTCGCCTCCGATTTCTCACTAGCAGCACTCACTTGTAGTGTCCTTTCCTCTCAAGGACTGGATAGGTGATTGAAACTGATCTGAGAAAATAACTCATGTTAAGATATTAATAGATGATAAAGGCCTAATGAGTTTCTGCTCTGAGGAAGCAAATGAGAAGCATGATAAGAGTTTTCCACATTTTCTTAACTGCAAAGTGTGATACTTTCAGGCAGCATGAAAGATTTTTGAGAGGCAGATTTGGGGCCTTCTTCATTACCCCTTAAATCATAACCCACGGATGGCAGCCAGAATTTCTTGAGCTTCTGTCACAGACTGATAGCAGCCACAGTCACTTTTCTCCCTCTTTTTATTCTTACTTATCAAACCCTAACTCCTTGTCAGATATAGTCAGTGACAGAAAAGGACCTTTATAGTTCCTAAAATACTGCCTAGAGACATCTCTTCCCTTTCTTCCCCTCCCTAATAATGTGATTCTCCCTGTTTGGCAAGTGCTTAAGTGCCTGGACAAAGAGGCCTGTGTTATTAATTATGTATATACAGTCAAGAGCCTCTACAATAGACTTTTCTTTTTTTTATAAATTGAAAAAGTCAATCAGTAAAAAGATAACATTGGTTAGCACTTAGGAGCAAATGGACACTCTGGGTTCAGTGCCCCTTTCAATCCCACACTGCTGGCAATACCCAATTAGTGCTTGTGCATTATAAGGCAAGGCCAAATGGAGATGTGCCTTGCTAGGCCTCTGCACAGTTCTTGCAGAGATCCACTCACTGCTACACTAGTCAAATCATTAGGCTGTACTCTGCAATTTACATACATGCTAGGATGGCATTTTAAAATGTAATATCATGCATAAATCCAAACCCATTTCAGAGCTGCTCATATGCTCAATTGAAAGCACTAAAGTTCCAAGTATGTTTAATTATTTCCCATAAACACAATTCTGAAAGCTCATTTTGTTTATTTGAAGTGAAGAAAATCCATTTTCTCCCTGCTGTTATTAACTCAAATAGTGGATGGGAAATTTTTTTAGTTTATTTTTATTTTTTATTACCTCATCTCAGATTTTTCTAGCTTAAGATCCAGTATATATAGCACCAATCACAGAAATTCTAAAGTGAAAAGTTATACAAATCATCCAAACAGGGTTTTGGAAGGAAAAATATTTGGTATCATTAAGCACAATTTCTCCTTAGTGATGAGTTAAATGGGCTTATTTTATAGACAGTCACCCATTGCTTTTACAATTACTTCTGTTTTTATACTTGCCATGAATCACTATTAGCTCTGCATCTCCCTTTCTGTCTCTAGGTCTTTTTTCTCCCTCATACTCACACCTACACATTCATTCACAGTCCACATTGTCAGAGACTAAATGATCATTCTTTGCAGCTGCTGTAACCAATGCCCTTTTTTTTTAGAGTCATTGGAGTCAGCTAGAGGTGCTAAAACCCTTCCTGCCTATCTACCTAATTACTGACCAAGCACCACATAAGAAATTGCCATAAGTAATCACACAGAAAAATCAGAAGGTATCGATTGTCTTGGGAGAGGGTGAACAAATAGGCAAAAATTATGAAGCATGTTTCCCTTGGGTTTTAGCTGATATTTGTATTTAAATGAGTGGCTTCTTAAAAGCCAGCCATTGGTTTTAACCTGAGATCTGGAGTGCATTTTGCAGCAGCATTTCTTAGCACCCGGAAAAAAGGAATGATATATTGCTGCAGTAAAAATGAAAATGCTGATGCACACATGAGTAATGTTTTTCTCCTCTGAATGGTATATACTAACTCAGGCTATGTGGAATCATTTACCGATGCATGTACTGATTTAAATCCACATATCCTTTAAAGATAATAATCTATTCAACATTCCTGGGGAAGATTACAGTCATAAAGGCAAATGTTATTGTCTCCCTTGAAATATTTCTGCAATTGGTGAAATCTCTTAGATTTGGAATGGAAATTAGAAATCTGGTATAAGCTCTGACTTGACAAATACTTTACAAAACATACAAATTGCCTGGCTCAACATTTTATCCCAATAAACTCAGCATGTACACGACCATATATTCCAAGAGCTTCTCTATTGAGGTAATGGATGAGATTCAAGCTTTCATTTTAGTTAGAGGCTTTGGGTATCCAGCCTGGCAGAAACTACTGTGGTTTTAGACGGAACAGTTGTTCTGGGGGTAGATTATAATATTTAATTGGTTTCTAGGTTTTATTTATTGTTTTACTATAATCCCCAGGCTGACTTAAAGGGTAGATTCTGAAGTGAGAAGCACAGAGGCCCCAGAGGCAATATTGGATTGAAAATAGTGACACTCAATTCCCTGACAACCCCTACATCCTACCTCCTTTCCTCTACTTGCAGAGCAATAGAAGAAAAACACTTAACTGCACTGTGCCTATTACTTCACACCCTATAAAACTAGCCAAAGAGGAAGGTGATCTGCATCTTAATTAGATACTTTTTAAAAAGTCCAATCTGTATTATGTGATCAATAAATACTTATTTACAAGAGTGTCAGTTTTCAAAGGAAATCACAAGCTCCAAACTGAATCCTCACACTTTCACTTTGCCCCTCTGGCTTTGGCTTCTCAAATTACAAGTGGAGTCCACCCACTAGACTTATAGGAAAAATCAAATGGCTCATACTTGTGAAACAGTAATAACAAAAGGGCCTAAGGATAAAGCAGACCACAAACCAGAATCCCTTGTCTCTGAATGTGTCTAAAAGCTCAGTTTAGTGTAACCAGATAGGAAGGTATACAGAGAGGTAGATAAAACAGTTCATTATGCATAAAAAGGGACACATTTTCATTAACAGTGGGTTGAATCATCACAAGACCTGAACAATTCAATCCATATTCAGTCCTTGCTCTGCTCTGCTAAGTGAATACTCTGGGGGATGGGTAGATTGCTGTTAAATAAGATTCCAATTGAGAGTTTATTTTTCTGTGAGCCCAAACCAAGAGCTCAAAACTTCAGAGGTAGTTAATTTTGATTAGCTTTTCAGCAGTATAAACTTTTGAGTTCAGTCTAAAGATTTCAGATGTCTTAAAAATTCATCTTATCTAACAATAACTTTGATGCTGTAAATTCTTCCCCTGCGTGGATACTTTTCACCCACATGGTGTTGCCCATGACATGCCAGCTACCATTGCTTTCCATCCATCCATCCCATTCCCTGTTCATTTGTTTTTACATCTTCCCCCACTCCCCAAATTTTCTACTTTAATATCTTCTCATTCAAGTCCCTTTGCAATCTACTCTGCAATCCTTGAATTCTGACAACTTCGAGATGCTTCATTTTCTTCCCTCTCCACTTTTTGAAAAATTTTTTTTCCTCCTCCTTTCTTCCAGAAAAAAAAGAAAAATGGGGGGGAGGAGGGTTGAAGGGTAGGTAGGGAGGAGGTATCAATATTTTATTTCCTTCCCTCTATTCTTGATAAACCATATATTTATATACATATGAAATATTATATATATATATATATATGTATATGCATATTAGAAATCTCTAACTCTCCTGGCAATAAATTTTTATTTCTATTTCCTATAGAGACCATCATCCTTTTCTTTGTTCTTGGAATCTTTATTATTTATCTTTACATTTCCTTCAACCATACCTTTTATCTTTTTTTGTTTGTTTGTTTTTTCCACACTCTTAAAACCCTCCTATCATTTTAATCCATTTTATTATCTGTAATTTCAAGCTATAATGGTTACTGCTCAGGAGTTTCATGACTCGTTTGCTGACGTGCTCAATTTAGGCAAACTGGTTTGGTTGAAACAAAAACTAATTTAAAATAAGAAAGCAAAGACAATCTTTCCCAGTACTTTTTTAACATTATTTTTTTCAGAGTAAGTTTTGACTGAACCGCTGGTTAGGAAGATGATGATAAAGATTTCTAGACCTATTATCATAGTCATCTTGAATAGGAGGGGTAATACACTATCCACTTTGCATCATCAATCACAATTCCATAAGGAGAACAGCAGCTGAGATAGAACAGACTGAGTCAGTGTGCTCTTTTTATTTTCCTATGGCTTTTTCCTCCTCCTTTTCCTTTCTTAGTGAGATTCTTAGTCATTATTAATACTGCTAATAACAATCCTCTCAAAACACGACATCCTGTAGTCCAACTGGCCTAGGTCAATTGTCCCTAATAGATAATGATCTACCATTAGATCTCAAAGCCTTATCTGGGTGTTCTCCAAGCCACGTAGAACAAGGTTTGAAGGACTGATGTGTGGTCAGTTTCTTCAACCACAGGTTCCTCTCTCAGGCTTACAGAGAGACCCATTAGAGGGAGGTTGCAAGCAACAATCTGGTTCATGGGGGAGCTACTGCTTTAACTTAGCAACTCTTATTCCCCTGCATGCCTGTAACAACCACAAAACTTTTATCAAATACCAGTGGCTCCTCATCAGGGAATGGCTGCCATTTTATTCCTTTTAAGATGACTTAACAATCCCAAAAGAGGGAAAATAAAATTAATATGTTGAAGCCTCACTTGTTGGAGGTCTTGATTACTGTGACCAAAATAAGAAGAGGCAAAGCAAAAGTAAAGGTTGTTGCTTTCATCACGTCAGTCTCACATTGTGGACAGTGAAATGATTGTTACTATCCAGCGAGTAGGCACTGCAAAAAAGTTCAATAGCCGCCAATATGATAGTCTCAGAGAAGCTTGACAAATACAAGTCAACCAATCACCCAGTCATATTTCCTAGGACTCATATTAAACAGACATGAGGCATGGAATTATGATATTGTTACTAAGCTACTCAACTAGAAAATGCCAAAACAAAGGATATGCCAGCAATGGATCTCCACAGCTCCCCTCAACCCCCTTCCTTCAATCCCCATTCAGACCAAGAAAGTAGATAAAATAAACAAAATATTGCAGACTGGCAGCAGGCCATTGTAGAAGAAAACTAGCTATTTACAGATAAAATCAATGCCATTAATCAGGAGGTTGCAGAAAACTGGGGGCTTAACCAAACAGTAAATGAGGGGGACCTCTGCATCTGATAAATGAGAAGATGGAGCTATTTCTTGGAATGATGGAAGAAGATAAACAAAGAAAGAGTAAGTGGTGCCTGTCAATGAAAGAATCTACAAATGTCTGACATAATAGAAAACTGTATTAATGTTTGTGACAGTCAGGCCCCCTTGCCTCATATCTGGCTAGGTATGATTCAGCCCATCCACTGTAAACAAGTTATACAAGAGTGGTGTGACTGCACATGTGTGCTCATATACTCCTTGGCTCATTGCTGTTATTGTGTACCTTTCGGTATAAGAGACAGTGGCTCTGAACCGCTGGCCGGCAGAGTTCAAGTCAGAATAAATCATGTCTATCTTGTTATCGGCCGCCAGAATCTTTTTTCAGCTACCTAAATCATGACCTGTACAGGACGGGGCAGAAGGGTGTGTCATCCAACCCGACAATGTTATCAAGAACTTATTTAAGGATACTAAAGCTCCAGTGAACAAAATGCCAGTGATACTTTCCTCCACACACCTCATATCACAGAATTTGTCGAGTATTAAATATATTCCAAAGAAACCATGGTGAATCTATTTTAATTCTCATTATTCTCTGTTTAAGTGTTTATTTAAAGGTTATGTTCAGTAAAGAAGAACAACCCAGCCTAAGGCACACAAATAGAAAGTTGTGTCCCATATTAGTAGAGATTATAGATAGCTCTGTCTGTAAGAAGTGTTAGTGAACAACCTTAAATAATTTCTTTTAATTCAAATTGGGATTTTACACAAGCTCCAGCCTCAAAAGACAGGAACTGAACTGAGCAGAAGAGGAAGACAAGTCACCTGTTTATAAGATTATTCATGTGGAAAATCCAATAAGGATCTCCAGAAGAATCAAAATAAAAGCTATCCTAATTACAACTGCTCCAAGTTGAGTATTGAGAGGACAGGCATTCAATTATAGATTTTGGAATTTGAGGCAAGCATTTGAGAAACAACTAAATATTATAGTGCTCAAACAACATGTTTCGAACAAAATGGGAAATTATTTAATAGACAGTTATTCAAATGTTACCCACTGGACTATCTGGACAAGAGTTTTCTGTCCAAACCCATTAGCCATCTGAAAGTACTGGGCTCTGAGTTGTTGCAGAATTTTTAAAACAGGGTACTCATGCCAATACCCAGAGCTACTGCAAAATATTTCTTGGTAATATTGTAAAAACCAGCACTAGACAGCACTATTTCAAATTCTACCATGTGGACTTTTACCATCTACCAAATGATTCTGGAGAATACTTACTCAAACTGTGACAAGAATAACATTATGAATGGTGAACAAGGCCAATTTTAAAGTAGCCAAAATTGGCACTTGCCTATCTGGTGTGATTTAAGAGGAACTGAGAAAGACACATGACCCAAACTACCTCCTTTATTAATGGTTGAAATCTCATCCCTGCAGATTCATTAATGTAAGGATTTCAAAGCTGATAGGTTTCAGTACTTCCTTCACCCCCAAATCAAAATGTAATTATTCCTGAGGAGGGCCAAGGGCTTATCTTCTTTTACAATCATAAGTTATTAGTACCACAATACTTATCAGTTATACTCGCAAATATAACTAGTTGAAAGAACTATATGTTAGAAAGGGCCCCTAGGGCAATATTACAGCAGGAGAGGATATTAAAATAAAGGAGAAGCTGGTCCCATGGTAGTGGGTTATCAGAACTTACTAACGTTAGTGTCACTAAAGTTGGTACACAGCCCCCCACTGATAAATTTGTCTGGAAAAAAAAAAGGAAAAAATAAAGGAGAGAGGAAGAAAACACTGCTTCATTTGTCATTTGGCCAAAAGTTGGTTCTGCCTATAGACACGTATGACAAATGAAGGAAAATTCCTGTAAAGTCAGATTAAGAGTAGAATTAAGAACATAAGTATAGGGGTTAGCATTGCAAAGGAATGAAGGACACTTATTCCATAGATAGAAGAGAATATGGAAATGACACCGAGTGAAAAGATAGAGATTTGAGGTGGAAAGAAAAAAAGTTGAGGGGACTCGTTTATACAAACATCGACTTGGCAATGTCAATATAAGGACCACTGAGAGGGAAAGTGATGAAGACGAGGTTGGAGTTTGGGACTGAAAAATACTAGAAATTGTTTGGAAATGTGATAGAGGTATATTAAGAATCTCAACTACTTTTGGTGACACTTGACTGCCCAGACATAGCAATGGAGAAAACAGACAGAAGAGTCAGACCACTAATGACAAAATATCATATGTCTCACATAAAAGCTGCAATTGAACCAATGGCTTTTCACATGAAGACAGTAAAGAGATAATTAAAATTGAGAATTTAAATTGCCTCCAAACTGTCACACTTGAAGTAAAACTTTTATACCAAGTATGATTATAATCTACATAAGAGTGTCAAGAAAATGACTAGCTCTACACCACTAAAATGAAGAGCAGAAGATGGTGTACTAGTTCCTTGATTATAATATAACAACATAATTGCAAAATCAGCCTTGAAAACTGAATTTCACTGTTCTGAGTTATATTGGTTTAGGCAAGGTTTTCAACATAAAGCTATATCAAATTATCTTAAGGCTAAAAACAGCTGGCTAAGTGACAGTGAAGGGTTTGGTGATTTAGGATAGTGATGGTCATTAAAGGCAGTCATTAAAAATAACACTACGATCAAATTATTTTGAAATTCATGAAAAATAAAATACCATACACCCTTTAGATAAACTAAAAGATGCCATTTTATTTTCAAAAGATAGAGTGATTGAGACACATATTTAACTTAAAAATATATGTGGCAATTCTTAAATTATATTTTGCTAAAATAAGGGTAATGGCCCCAAAATTTATCAGCAAATTAAGAGAGACTTACACATGAGAAACACAGTGTTGATTTAAAACAACGGGCAAGACCTTGCCATATTTGGTTCACCAGCAATTAGCTTTCAAATAAAGCTGGTAAAAGAATTCTATGACTGTGTTTGATCATTACCATAAGATGTACTGATAAGGAACTATAACAACAAACCAATAAAGTCTGGCCAAGAGACAAAGAATCTGGCCACTAAGCAAAACCTCTAGCTCAGTAAAATATTCAGATGTAGCTATTAAGCTTAGTATCTAAACTTTATATACTATTTTCACAGTTTACAAGGTACTTTCACAAACATCATCTTTGTTAGTCATTACAGCCACCCATTCAGGATTAGTTTCCCATAGACTAAGTAGCATGCCCAAGGTCACAGCAACAGAACATGAAACCTAACCTTCAGATTCAAAGTCCTTCTCACTCTGTTATTCCACAGCTGTCTCTCAATAGATACATTAAAAAAAAAAAAAACTTACATAAAACAAATAATTTAAGTATGGGTCTTTGGGAAAAGGAGAGAGAAATTTCCAGGCATCAGTTTGGTAACTAGAGAGGTTTACAAATCCTGGTTATAATGTCCCAGTGACAATCTATGAGGTGGCATTTATAGACACTATTTCATCTTATCAGGATATTTCTAGTCCAAAAGCAAATCACCGAAATAATACTGGGCAACTGATTTCATGTTATAAAGAATTTATACCAGATTAATCCAAAGGTTTTTTATTTATGTTTGATCACCAAAACAATAGTGTATACCAAAGAACAACAATTTTTCCATTCTGGGTAAACAAAGAGCAACACTGTACCCTCTCAGGACATAACTTCTTCTTGGGTGCTTGTATTTAGGTCCATGTAAAGGTAAACTCTTCTATTCTCATCATTAATAATTCAAGAGGACCAGAGGCTCCAGTAACAACTCTGCCCTTTATTAATTTGTGACCTTGGATGAGTGACTTCACATCTGTATGTTTTACTTCCCTCATCTGTGAAATGGGGATTGTAGTGGGGATGAATGGCTATAGGTTATATGAAAATACCTTGCATATAATATGTCATTTTTTATAAAATTAATTATTTTTCTAGTCTATGGTTCAGAGAAAAGACACCCTGTTGAGTATAAACAGTAGAAAGGAAGGGGCAGAACTAAGACATTCCCTCTCTTTGTGATCATAATGGCATTAAATATAGTTGATCTTAAAATAACACGAAGTGTTGGTCTTATACATTGGCCTCTGCTGTTATGAACCCATACAGAAACCACTAGCAAGCCAGCAGGAAGGAGAATCAATCAGGACGAATTTATGTACTTGCCTTTCATTAGCTCTTTTAGTTTAATATCTTCCAAAACCAGCCACACAAACTAGGTCTGCTTTCATAAGACTTTGGGGTCCAAATTTTGGAATAAATTAACTTCCCTCCCTAGTTGTGCAAAGTTTTTATTTATTTATATTTTTTACCATCATATGAATCTTTCTAATTCCCTATCTATAGAAACATAGAAAATCCCTACAAAGCAATAAATGCTTATTTTCAACAGGTGTCAAACTTTCATAAAATCTCAGTACTAAAAAGAAACCAAGATCCCCCATCCTCCTCAGTACCATGAAGTTATTTGTAGTCTTCAAGTCCTGAAAACTCCTGACAAACAGGACACTTGTAAAAATTTCCTCATACCTATTTGTAAAAAAACTAATTCGGTGTTGGAGTACATTTGACAGAGTTAAAGCACAGGCAAGCTGTTATAATAATAAGCTTCTATAGGAAGTACAGAATGGAGATAACTGTAGGGACCCTAATAACTTCAGAGAATAATAGCTTACTCAACCGGAACTACTGACAGCAGTAGATCAAAGGCAAAACTTAATTCTTACAAATTAGAGCTGGTCAAGAAAATGCTTCTGGGATTTTATCAGTTTGAAATGACCAAAAGAACATATCCCCTTCAACAGCTGAGTACTGCTGTGGGTTGACTGAATTGTGTCCCCCAAAGTCCATATATTAGAAGCTTAATCCCCACTGTAACTGTGGAGGGTGGGAAATCCTACTATGGTAATTGAAACGTGGTGCCTTGAATAGGTGATTAGATTGTAGAACCATGTTGTAGTGAATGAATTAAAAAATGGTGGTCGGGGTGTGGCTCTAAGGGCTTTAAAAGAAGAGAGAGGCGAGTCTGTCTCTCTCTGCTCTTTCTGCTCCACCATTTTCACAATGTGATACCCTGCCATCAATGTCACCACCACCAAGACCTTTACCAGCTGTGATCCTTGGGCTTTGGACTTCCTAGCCTAAGAAACTATAAGCAATAAATTTTGTTTTCTTTATAAAATACCCATTTCCATGTATTTTGTTATAAGCAACAGATATGAGCTAGTACAATATTGCTTAGAAATTTGCTATAGTAACAGCTCTGAGATGATTCACAAGTAACCTGCATGAAGTAGCCCACACAGTACGGTATACTTTCCTGCATTTTTTATTCTTCACATATCATATGACCGTCAAGGAAAAATGCATGTAGGTATTGGGAATACATCATCTAATCACGTGTGTGGACACACCCATGCATTATACCCAAGCTTACAAATGATTTTTTAAGTATCTGATTGAGGTAGCAGCTTAGGAACCAACTGTATCCTTGTAGCTTCAAGTCTTCAAGTTGCAAAAATCAATTTTGCACTGATTTAACAGATTTTTTTTTTTTTTTTACCAAAAGTTTTTATTGGTTACTTTATTGCAAGGCCTGCCTGCTATAATGTTGAAAAACATATAGATTGACATGACTTGTTTTAAAATCCAATACTCATTAATGAATGTAACCCATCAACGATATTTCTTCATTGTCATGAGTTTCCTCAATTTTTTCAGGGTCATAGTGGCCTGAAAAAAATATTCACCAGAAAAAATTAATTGTTAATACTAATTGCTTGAAAAGAATATAAAGAAATTCTTCATTTCTCTCTAATGATAGAACAGGTTGCTTTGGCGTGGGAGAAACAAAGCAATCAATGGTGATGTCAGCAGCCTCTTTGTCATATGGACCTAAAGGAGTTGGCTACAATCAGTCTGAAGCAAGGAGCAGCCACTGCTGCCAATATTAGTATTGAGTATTCAGTTTCTTTGGTGCTGAAACAATCTGATATAAACAGAAGGAAGAAGCCTCAGGGCTTGAAACATACAGCTAGAAATGAAGGATATGTATATTAAATATGTTAGTGAATTGGTGCTTAAAGTGAAAATGGGAAAGATTTATAGAAAGAACATGGTTTATATTCTAAATACTGTACAAAAGTGAATTGAAATTGTTAAGGGGAACTCAAAGGGAAATACTCGAGCTGGTGGCTAGAGACATGGAGGGATAATGTTCAAAGAAGAAATTTCTGTAATTGGTATTTGGAAGAATTGTGAATTTAAGAGAGGTTCATATGTGTAATTACAGCTGGGAAGGAAAATGGGTACAGAAGGAGAAAATTGTTTTTATATTAAATACTTGGCAGAATTCACTGAGTGTTCTTGTAACATAAGTTGGAAAGAATATAGGCATTACTATCTGTTAATTTTCAATGAGTTCTTTACATTAAGACTACTTGATATACACCATTTCTGAAGGTCTTTGAACAAGCTAACAACACAAGTCCATAATTATACAGGAATGAGCCAGTTAGATCTTATTTCCATTCCCTTTTCTTCCCAAGAGGCAGTTTCATCACATTGCTCTGAATTTATAAAGAATTTCTTCCGAGAATCCTAAGTCACGTCAGATGTGGGATCACATTTCTTCCATCCCTATGAGGTAGCTAGAGGCAAGTGGGGAAAGGAAGGAGGGAGGGAAGACCTGATTATTTCTACAAACATAGCAAGCTTATATGAGTTGTAACAATTCATCCAGGTAATCATAGGAAATTGATAATAAAGTATAGTCCAGAATTCAACTCTGACGCCCAAGAAAGGGACAAAGAATGAGAACAAACACTCCCTGTGAGCACATCTTAGGAAAGAGATGTGACATTTCATCCACAATACACTTATTTTCTTCATGAAATGTTTTTCTCAGATAAAGTGAGATTCTGCAAAGTAGCTTTAGAATAAGTAAATATGAACTTAGTAAGCACTGATTTTTGTTGAATGCAAGATTAACTTGGCCCTTACTTGATTATATAAGTTGAGAAGAGTTATGTGAGTTCCAAACCCAAGGCCTGAACCCTAGCTCTCAATTCTAGACAGAAAATCAAATTTCAATCTAATTTTAGCCATTTAGAACCATTTGAGTGCCTACCATATGCAAGGCATGAAGGAGGAAGAGATAAAAGACATAGCCCATGCCTGCTTGCCTTTAAGTAGTCCATACTCTAATAGCAGCGATGAGACATACAGGTATTTAGAAAAAATAGATAGGGTAAATTCGGTCTAGAGGTAGAAGACATTTAGGAGGCAGTTACAACAATATTGCAATAATGACTTTAAAATACTAATGAATACATGAACTACTTTGGTGGCAGTAGAATTAGAAAGGAAGAGGCAGATATGAAAGATGATTCAGAAATAGACTTGGCGACTACTTTTATGTGACGGATGAGAGAGGAGGAGGCAAAGACAACTCCCAAGTTCCTAGTTGGAGTGACTAAGAGAATGATAATATCCTTGATAGAAATAGGTAGGTCAAGAGGAGGACCAGATTCATGTGGGAAACAGAGGCACAGGTTTGGAGGTGTGATGAATTTCTTTTTTTTTTTTTTTTTTTTGTCTTTTTTTGTCTTTTTTTTTTTTTGTGACCGGCACTCAGCCAGTGAGTGCACCGGTCATTCTTATGTAGGATCCGAACCCGTGGCGGGAGCGTCGCCGCGCTCCCAGCGCAGCACTCTACCGAGTGCGCCACGGGCTCGGCCCAGGTGTGATGAATTTCTAACAAAAGTTCTCTGATCTTATTCCTATCATCCTCAAAACCAGTGACCTCTAAACTTTTTGTACCCCATCAGTAAATTTTGGTTATGTGTCCCCCAAGTTTGTAGGTCAATTATGTTAATATATCAATATAATTACATACATATATTTACATATACCTACACAAAATATAGAAAATATAAACAATGAGTTAAAAGTAACTATAAATAGTAGTTATACTATTTTTACTCCCACACCCCAGTAGATTGCTTTGTACAGTCCACTTATCTAAACAATTTAGCTATACCTTTTCTTTCCAATTTGCAAAACAGAAAAAAAAAATACTGATTTGCCTAACTGAAGTTAGTGATAAGGAATTCAGATTATAGAGGGAAAAACTTTGCATTTATAAGGTTAAAAAATATATAGTAAAATGCCCATCATTGATAATGCTCTACTTTTAAAGATTTGGCATCAATTCAAAAGCCAGGAAGATGCCTATAAACTTTATTGGGTTCACATGTGTATCTTGCACTAAGGAAGCCTTACAAAATAGCAAGCTAAGACTCCCCAAAAGACAGGCTCCAACAGCAGGAAAGTGAGTCGCTGTTGAGCACAATTTCTATTGGCTTTTATATTTTGTGAAGAAAGGATTTGAGAGTCAGGAGCATATTCCCTTTTAACCTTCACAACTTCATGAGGTACCATCTATCTGGAAAAAAAAAAAAATGCAAAATCCCAGAAACCAGAGCTCAAAAGAATTAAATTATTTGCCCAAGGTCACTCAGCTAGTATGTGCTAGAGTTCAGATTTAAGTCCAAGCCTTGGCCTTAAGTTACTCTCTGTTTCCTAGATCACAGCTGCCTTAAGTTCTTTTGCCTCCTTATGCTTTTGAAGGTTGCTTCAATCCTCTTGTCAATACACATTCTTAATTTTCGCCTGGTCTCTAAGCCAAACTGCAGAGAAGAAACAAGATTGCTCTCAAAGGATAGGAAAAGTGACAGACTAATATTTGTCTTGTCTGTCTCCTTTTCTTTCCTAACAGACTAAGGTTATATTCTCTCAATTTTCCAGCTTTTATTTCTGTCTATCATACTGACTTCTGGGTCAGTTTTGTGTTAAAAATGGCTCCTTGTGAAACATGAGCTCTGTCAATTAGAGTTCTACTTCTGGGGGGTGGTCAAGACAGTACAAATGCTCTGAAGTCTGAGGGCATGTAATTTCTCCTTGTTAAATCCAGATAACTTGAACTGGTAAGACAGAGAAATTTCATCTTCAATAGGCTAACATGGGTTCACAGAGAACAGGTCAGGCCAAACTAACTTCATTTCCTTTTTTGATAGTGTGAATAGCCTGAAAGATGAGATGCATGCCTTATAGCTAGTATATTTGAATTGAGCAAAACATAATCTCCTTGTTGTTAGGACAGAAAATGTGGCTTGAGAGAATGGAAGAATTTATAGTTAGTTGACTAGCCATTCTCACCAAATGTATTAATTCTCTGTGGACAATAGTGAAAATTTTGTGAAGCTCCCCTATTTTATTCATATTGGATCAGGGTCTCAAAAAAAAAAAAAAAAAAAAAAGAATCCTTTTGAAATTGACAGGTGACAAAACTGGAAGGAAAGCAAATCAGTCTGATGCCAATCCAAAAGGACGGTCAAAATCTACCCACATGAAATGAAAGAAATAAACATTTGAGGGGCCCTGACCATTTAGTTTCACTTTCCCTACAATGAAAGAAGTGAAAGTTCCAAGTATTATCCGAATTTAGTTTAGAAAATTAACTATAAAAGGAGACCTGACTTAACAACAGTATGCATAAGGAGGTCACTGGAGGTTTTCTTGTTGATCATAAGCCCAGCAAGCCAGTAGTAAAAGAAGGCTGCTGAAAAACAAAATCCAAAAATGAAAACCACCACCACTACCAAAAAACAAAGCCAGTGCAATTTAAAACAAGGCTAATGTCATTTAAAGCACTACAGTGTCCAATTAAGCTGTTACACAGTTTTCTGAATATACCATACCATATCCAGTGTGTAAATAAATATCTGGGGGAAGGGCACATTTCAAGAAGGGCATTGACAAACTAGTATGTAAAGGAAGGCAGAAAACCATCCTTGAGGAAGAGACTGGAGGGTTGGAGGAGAGGGAGGGGAGTGTGCGCAAGACCTGGGTAGCAACTTTCAAAAGTTTTAAGGTCTGTGAAATAAAGATCTGATTTATGTTCATTTTGATAAGGCAAATATCTAACTTATCAATTAATAACACTAGTGTTTTCATTATCTGAAACAAGACCAATATGGGGTAGAGTAATATAAATCAGATTCCCCCAGAGTTTAAGTCACTGACTAATTATATATGATGTACTTTTGGAACTTTCACTTCTTTCATTGTAGGGAAAGTAAAGATAAATGGTCTGGGACCCTCAGATGTTTAGAATCTTGCTGAGCATTTGATGTAAATATGTAACTGTTCACATGCACCTAGGTGTTCCTTGGGTATTATCTGTGGATGTGCGTGGGCACCCAGGTGTTCCTGGGTTTTCTGGCACACACCCAGGTATCCTGGGTTATTGACTTGAGTATAAAGGAGGAATGGCTCTGATCCACAGGGCCCCCTGTCCTGGGGTGGGGGGGTCACAGAGAGGCTGTTGCTGCCAGGGCCCCCAGAAGGCCACCACCACTGCTGTTAGAGGCTTCTGTAAGCTGCTGCTGAGGACTGAGCTCGTGTCATCTGCCAATGGCTCCTGGGATCTTTCCCAATTACCTAGCTTGTAGACCTGTGTCTGAGGGGTCTGGTGACCCAGTCTGTACAACAGGTTTAAAGGGTCTGTGAGCCCTAACTCGACAATATAATTGGCTCCATCGGCAGGATTCCAAAAATTACCATAGCTTTAGCCCTACCAAGACATTCATGTATTATGATTTTATGCTCTCATTTAGTTCAAAACAATAATGACTATAATGCTAGGTGATTACATCAATTGTCTCGTTAGGGCCATTACTACGCCAATTGTATGGCTAGGCAATTCATAACTAAAGCCAAAATGTTTCATTATTTTAGTTACACTAAGTTTTCCATTTGTATTGTCCAGGCTAGGGGTTAAGGCCCACAGACCCTTCAAACACATTGTACAGACTGGGTCACCAGACCCCTCACATGCCAAGCTGGGTCATAGATCCCTCACATGCAGGTCCATGCTAGGTAATTGAGAAAGATCCCAGGAGCCATTGGCAGATGACACAAGCTCAGTCCTCAGCAATAGCAGCAGAAGCAGTAGCAGCGGTGGCCTCTCAGAGAATCCTGGGGGCACCGGCAGCAGCAGCTTGCAGCAACAGCCTCCAGCAGCAGTAGCGGCCTCCCACATGCACCCCCTGGCCTCATCTAGGGGCAGGAGGCACCATGGATCAGAGCCACTCGTCCTTTGTACTTAAGTCCATAACCCAGAACACATGGGCTCACATATGCAATTACATAAGACAATAGCAAAGGAACACCTGGTCACACATGCATATTTACATCACATGCTAGGCAAGATTCTGAACATCTGAGGGTCCCTGACCATTTTCCTTCACTTTCCCTACAGTAACATATCTCAGGAGTTAGAAAAAGTCAAACTTAGGACAGCTGTCAAATTGCCTTCTAGAGCCGGAGAGTTGCTTGATTCCAGAGAGGAGCTGAGCTGTTCCTGAAGTTGTGGCTAGGTTGAAGGGCCACATTACAACTGTGAAGTGGGAAAAAGAGTGGGTAAATAGAGTCTACCCGGGTATGCCTGTGTTCAATATCTTGCCTAAAGGCAGGGTCATCCCTAGAAGATTGAGAACCTGAGGGAAGTCATACTGTGTTCTCTCTCCCTCTCAACATTTGGGGTATAGGGAATAATAAGGAAAACCTGAGAGTCAAACTGTGGTCACTTAGAGGTCAGCCTGATGGTGCGTGTATGAAAGAAAGGAAGGACAAGGTCAGCCCTGGCTGCTTTGCTTTGGAGCAGGGGGTGGGAGGGGCTGCAGAGGGGAAATGGGATTTTTATGCATTTGCATATGTATGTTTCAGGTCTTTTAGTACCAGGTGATGAAATGCTTTCCTAACTCCCTATCTGCCTCAAAGTTCCAGCCCCAGGGAAATGAGTCCTACTTATAGTCTAGGAACAGTTTTGTCCACTGACTTGGACAATGCCTATTTTTCAGCTCACCTTAACAACCAGAGTGGAACTTGAAGAGAATGACTCGAAGAGAGATTATCCACTCAACCTGAGTCTCTCAAGTTTCTGTCTGCCAATCCTGGTGTCCTCTAGAAACGGCAACCACACTTGAAATGGCTGGCTGTAATTAGAAACCAGCCAAATGGCCCTCATAAGAGGTATGACACCCGTCTGTTTACTGTCAAAGCTCTGCAGTTAGAAACATTAGTGAGTTTAGCAAGGTTAGCAGCTTGAACAGCAGAAATGAACATTTTCTTATTTAAGAAACTAATAACTATACTAATAACTAGCAACTATCTGTTAAGTAAGAGGGAAGAGATTGGCTGCTAAAGAAAGAAAAATTGAGTGGCCCAAGTCCTCAGGAATAACCAGTGACAAGTTAGTCCTCTCTCCGGGGTCAATGCCTGTTGTAAGAACACTCTTGAAAAACTACTCACCACAGAGAAGTCGACCCTTCACATTAGCCCAGAGGCAGCCAGATTGCTGCTCAGGACAGGAAAGCAGGATCCCTAGTTTTTTAGTTCTACCTCTGCCACTGACTCATTTTGTGACATTGAACAAGTTCCTTTATCTCTAACACTAGATCTAACCACCTCTTTTGGAAGAACCCAGTGAAATCATGGATATGAAAGCACTTTGCAAAGCATAAAGCACTGTACAAGCATGAGGGATTATTATCCAAATAGGTTTTATGCCAACTATTCTGGTATCACGTTCAAGGCCTCCCCAGCTTTGGTACAGGATTCCCGACTTCCTAGTTGCTCTCTCCAAGCCCTACCCGGCTTGGGATCAGGAGCTTTCACCCTCTCTTCTTCTGCCAGCTTCCTCGTTAATGGTACCAGCTGAATGTAGTTATTCTTCATCAGCTCCCATCTGTCCTAGAGAGGCTCAGTTTTCCTCAGGAAAAGACCCCATCTCTCTATAAACACCAACAAATGTTCAGGCACAACCTACCCATGTGGTAGGAGAAAGAAAACTGGAACAATCATAGCTCCAGGGGAGAAATCTGTGATTTGAGTGAGACTTGCTCACACCACACACACACACACACACACACACACACCCACACCCTTTATGAAAAGCTCACACACACACACACACACACACCCTTCATGAAAGACTCGGGCCAGACACACACACCCTTCATGAAAGACTCAGGCCAGTCCATATAGCACAGCAATAAGAAATCCTACCTGATTGCTGCTCTCTGCTCCTGAGCCTGCGCTGGCCACTCTGTCTGTCTGCTCTTTACCACCTGTGAAGATTCTAATTCAGACCTGCCCATTTATATCATTCTAGGAATGGCATGACTCCAGGAATCTCTCTCCCCACCAATCATAAGTCAGAACTCTCAAGTCTTTGACCATGCCTGATTTAACCCTGTCTGTATAGACATTACATCAGTGTTGTCAGCTTCCTAACTGGGGGCAGGACATGGCCTCAAGATCAAGAAGCTGCTCTCTCATGCCTGCTGTCCAAACCCTGTACCTGGTTTCCCCAATTCCCACAGACAACTCTGTGTGCCAGCGAGGCAGAAAGAATAATCTGGAGAGCAAGTCTTACAGGTAACATGAGGAGAATGGGGAAGAAGAAATTAAGTCCTACAGAAGGAGGAGATCAAGTGTATAACGAATACAAAGGGAAAAACTAAGGTCAGAGACTGGGTGTCATATTAAAACAAAGGGAACAGGATATGGACAGAGTTAAAATAGGCAGTGAGTTTAATGCTTACAGAACCAGGCGTGGCACAAGAACACATACCAAAGTAGGGTCCTAACATGCAAGCAGAATTTGGTAACTCAACATCCTAAATGGCGTGGACAGAAGTGGAATCTAAAGATAAGACATGGGGAAAACTGAGGGTACAAACTGAGCCTAAGAATAGTGCCCTAAACTCTGATACACCCAAATAGGTCTCCACAGTAGAGAAGCCATAGTATGTCTGAAATTCTTAGCTGAGCGTTCCAATTTTCAACACCTCACCTGGTATGAAAAAATAAGGACCATAGAGAAAAATGTGAGGCTCTACAGGGATTCAGAATTGAAGTTCAAGCAGGGTACAGGATTCTGAGGTACAATACTGTGTTCAATTGAATCTTAAGGCAAATGCCCTATCTGAATAGTGTATACAGATTGCCTATCTGGTTTGAAAACTGAAATATTTCAATTCATATTCAGTCCTAGAGACATAGCTGGTAGGCAAGATACTTCTCTCTCCCTCCCTTTATGCCCTCTACTGCTTCTTGCTCATATACCTTAGTACTTATTCCAAGTTCAGGTTTGTTTGTCCCAAGATATAACTCAGGACTGCGATTGGTATGCCAGGAAAGAGGTCTGGTATGGTGAGTCTATTTCCCACCACATGTAAATGGCCACAGGGGGCAAGCACTACAGGGGAAAATGGTATTAACTCTCTTGGCAGGAATTGCCATGGCAAAGTAGGTCTCTACCAGAGGTGTTCTGGGACCACATCTGATGTAGAGCATGCTTCTCACTCATAATAACAACTATAAGCATCCCTGTTCTCCATGGAAATGGCAACAGACGAAAGGCATTTGGCAGAGTAGGGCCCAGCTGGTAACAAGATACTGTGCCAAAGGCCAAAGGCATGAAATGGTGACCAGATGTTGGAACAGATTGTGTAAAGAGTATCACAGGAAAAGATCTAAATCTGTTCTCAGGTGGCTCCTCGTAAAATAGTACCCACATGAAGTTTTCCTTGTAGTAACTGGCATAGCACCTACAAAGCACAGAGCCTGGCACATAGTAGGCACTCAATAAATGGCTATTAATTGAATGAATCATAAATTACACACTGAAACAGCCAGGCAAAAGTTTCCAAGCTCTTTAATCACAACTGTTAAAAGGATGTAAAGTTGTAGTAAAATTCCTCATATATTGAATCAACTACTTGAAAAGTAATTTTACATAGCTAAAGTTTTATTTTTTCCTCCCATGATTTAAAGGCTCAGTTATATAAAATTATTTCCTTAGAAGTAATGGGGAAAACTAAGACCCACTGAGATTAGAGGGCATTGGAAGAAAGAGTAAGGCAACCAAGCAAAGGTGGGAAGGAATCCAAGCTTCTTAGATTGAAACAGGACTATTCCTCACCTTGTTAATGTGACTATAAATGTTTGTCCTTGTAAAAGGCAATGGCTAAGGAAAAATGTACATATTCATGGATGTCTACAGTCAACTATTACATCTCCAAAATCACTTGATTTGATTCAATTTAGGCTCCATTCCCAGTATACAGAGTTTTAATTCTTCAATATGCCCTGCCACATGAAGTAGAAGAAGACTACTGGGCAAATGTGCAGGCTTAAGTTAAGGCATAGGCTGGTTCTGGAGGCAAGCAGGTCCAGAGACCTAGAGGTCTGAAAGTTGTCAAGAGGATCACAGATGTGCAGGTCTAATTAGTTTTAATCTGAGGGCAGCAGCTATTTGTTTCTGCTTGATTTTAACCTATTTGCTGGATTGGTTGTACAGGTATGGATCACAGCTGGAAGAAATTAAGAAGACTGTGGGTAAATTCTGTCATCATCAGATGGCAAGGGAGAGAGACGGTAGAATCACTCCTATCTCTTTTCATCTGGTCCCTTCCCTAAGAGTGAAAGGGTAGTCACTTAGAAGCTTTCTGCATCTTAGTGCTAACCCTTGGAGCCTATCTCTTTACTGAACCTATTCTTTTCCTTTTCCCAAATTTGCTGCCTTTTCCATGCTCCAGTTCTTCCTCCACTTGCTGTCTTACTGTGTTTCTTCCCTCTGTGCCCTCCCCCCCCCCACACACACACCATTTCTTGACCTTTCCTTGCCTTCCTGAAATGTGTTGGCCTCATGGAGCTATCAACACTTTCCTTAAAGTCATTTTAGACCTGGATCTTTCAGGATGCCCTTGGCCCGTAGTTCATTTTTATTCCCATAAATGACAAGTTGACAGGAAAGACTGGACAGAAAAAAGTCAAATCCAAATGTTGAGAAAAAATTTCCACCATCTCATTTACTATTTTTCTAGTTTCTTAATGTTGGTTTTCTTTATTCTAATTGTGAATTATGGGGAGTTGAAGGGCATTTCTTCTGTATTTTATCTACTATACAGTAAGATGTATCTATTCACAGAGTATTCGAAATAACAACATGAACATTAAATATTATAATTCAGTTGTGTTGGCAAGGATCTGGAGATTTCTTGTTGTAGAAGCTCTTCATGGAGAAGTGATCTGGTATAGAGGAAAGATCACTGAACTGGTTGTTGGGTCATGCATTTCACTCACTGTCAGATGTGTCATTGAATTCTGGTGTAACTTTGGGCAAGTTACGTTCCTTCCCAAGTATAATAACAACAGCAACAATGGTAAAGGTGCATTATATAATTATTACATGGCAAGCAATGTAGGGAGTACTTTAGATGTCCTAAATGGGACTTTAGATGTCTCCAAGGTAGAAACTATTATAATCACCACTATATAGATTAGAGAACTGAAATTCAGAGAGGTTGAAAAAATTGCCCAGTGTTGCACATAGCCAAAGGGCTACGCAGGGTTTCAGGATTGAAATCCAAGCAGCTAGTAAATGTCAGGACCACTATTCAAACTCGGATCTATCTGACTCCAGAGATCACACTTTTAACCAATATGAAATCCTCTTGCTTTACAACATTCTACTGACCCATTGACCTTTAGTTTCCACATTCATAAAACTAAGGGAATTGGGTTGATCTCTAAGGTACCTTTTAGCTCTGAGAGATTAAGTCTAATATCAATGGAATATTGAGGTCTCCAGTGGCAGCTGAAACAGCAAATAAGAGCCAAAAACCAGGCTTCAATTCTTTCCCTAACATCACATGGAAAGGGCCATGTCATACTATTGCTTTTCTTAGTGATGCTGGGAAGAAGGAGGAATGTATAGCATCAATAAGGTTTTGAGGTACTACATCAAGAGGAGAGAAGAACCTAGCATTTTCATCAGGAAACTAAAGATCCAGGAGAAACATGCAGCTTTTCAGTTCAGGAATCTAATACGTTTACCAGGGGAAAAATGGACACTCTCTTCCAAAAGTGGAAGTGACAGTCCCTGTGCAAATTGTTAGCAAATAACAATGTAGCAAAAGGCCTCTGGATCTTCTGGGTAAAATTCAGCCAGGCTTCACTTTCAAGGAGGGAAAGCCTTGGGATATTAATTTCAGTGTCATAAATAATAAGCTACTACCAGGGAGTAATATTCCAAAAGAGAAATTCAGGCCTTTGGTTGACATACCAAAAGGGCGTGGAGCATGGGTGAGGTCAAGAGTTATTCCGGGAGTTATTCTCTCTCCACATTCTCTTCCTTTAAGGTCTTGCCCACTAAAGTGGCTTCAACTATCACTTTTATGTGGATGACTCCCATATCTACATCTGCAATCCTATCCTATCACATTTACTCCAAATCTGTATCTCAGCTGCCTCCTGGACATTTCCATACCGACATTTGGACGCCACTTCAGACTCATCAAATGCCAAACCAGATTCATTATCTTCTGTTCCAAGCCAGTTCCCAGTAAAGTGAGAAAAAATGCTTTGACATCTATAAGGGCAAGTACAAATATAAAATATTATTACTTTTCTTAGTAAATGTCAATGACAATATTGTTTTCCCAAGCATCTAGGTCTGGGATTTGGGGATTTTCTTCAAATCCAGGTATTTATTAAATCTGGTAGATTCTTCCTTTGTGATATCTCCTTTCCAATTGAAACATCATTACCTCCAGCCTGATGAATCCTAAATCTTTATCTCTCATCTTACTTAAGTGAATATAAATTATGTAAATCACCTGGCACACATGTGATCAAACAATGTGAGATGTACTTTCAAGTACACTCCACTTAGATGTTCCTCTGGCACCTCAAACTCAACATGTCCTGAACTAAATGAATTCTCTTCCCTAAACCAGCTTCTTCTCCTGACTTTTCAATGTCAATTATTGACACCATAGTCTACTCAGTCACTCAAGTGAAAATCCCAGGGATGAGTCATCTTTGAATTTTTCCCCTTTTTTGGTACCTGTATCTAATTTCTCATTAAGTCCTATCAATTCAGCCTCTGGTTCCCCCCAGAATCCCCCCAACATATCTTCTCTAAATCCTCATAGACACCAGACTAAAGAAGGGGCTTTTGACTCAGACATACCTAGATTTGAATTTAGCTTGACAACCTACTGTCTGATCTTGGGCAATTTTTTTATTCTCGTTGAGCCACAGTTTATTCCTCTGTAAAATGGTGATGACATACCTATTTCATGAAGTTGTTTTCTGCACTAAATGAGATTATTATATGTACAGTCCTGATAACAGAGTAACCTCTCAAAAATTCATTCCCTCTCCCCACCTCACAATTGGATTAAAAATTAAAAATTATTTTCACTATTTCATTTGTCTCTGCTCTAATCTTTATTATTTCTTTCTTTCAGCTGGATTTGAGTTTAGTGAGCTCCTTTTCTAGTTTTTTAAGGTGTAAAGTTAGGCTGTTGATTTGAGATCTCTCTTCATTTTTAATGTGAGCATTAATAGCTATAAATTTTCCTCTGGGCACTGCTTTCACTCTATCCCATAAGTTTTGTTATGTTGTCTTTTTATTTTCATTATTCCCATGGTATTTTCTAATTTCCCTGGTGATTTCTTCTTTGACCAATTGGTTGCTTTAAAATGCATTGTTTAATTTCCACATATTTGTGAATTTTTTCACTTTTCCTTCTGTTATTGATTTCTAGCTTCATCATATTGCGGGCAGAGAAGATACTTTGTATGATTTCAGTGTTTTTCAATTTATCATGACTTTTTTGTGGCCTAACATATGGCCTAGGAAAAATATTCCATCTGGACTTGAGAAGAATTTGCAGTCTGCTGTTGTTGGGTGAAATGTTCTTTATATATATATGTCTGTTATGTCTAGTTGGATTATAGAGTTGTTTGAGTTCTCTAAGTCCTCTATTTTCTTCTCTCTCTCTCCTTTTTTTTTTTTTTTTTTTTTTGCAGCTGGCCTGTATAGGGATGACCTCTGGACTTTGGTGTTATCAGCACCATGTTCTAACCAACTAAGCTAACCAGACAGCTCTTAAGTAATCTAGATATTCTATCCATTACTGAAAGTGTGGTATTGAAGTCTCCAACTATTATCGTAGAACTGTCTGTATCTCCCTTCCATTCTGTCAATTTTTGCTTTACATATTTGGAGAGTCTGTTACTAAGTGTGCAAATGTTTATAACTATTGTATATTCTGGCTGTATTGGACCTTTAACTAATATAGAATGTTCTTCTTTGTCTCTTATAACCCTTTTTGATTTAAAGTCTATTTTATCTGACACTACTACAGCCACCCCAGTTCTGTTGTGGTTATTTGCATGGAATATCTTTTTCCATCTTTTCATATTCAACCTACTTGTGTCTTTGGGTCTAAAATGAGTATCTCATAAGCAACATATGCTAAAAGAGAATAACTTCTATTCTACAAATGGGATGGAGAAAGTATTAGGAGATATAACAGCAGAAAAATTCCATTACTTAATAGAAGAACTAAATTTGCAAATATAAAGACTACATTCTGTGTTCCAGGTGAATCTATAGAGATTGATCGAAATCAAGTCATATTTTGACTCCATTACTAAACTTTAAGGATAAAGAAGGCAGCCATGCACAGAAGGCAAGTCTATACATGCGGAAAAAAAAACAAAAAACTGGCTGATAAGATACTTCTCCACAAATACAGCTGATGTTAGAAGACAATAGGAAAATATCTATAATGTCCTAAAAATCAGTGAGGTACAAAAATATTAGCCAAGTTTCATATCAAATGCAAATTTAACAGGCAGACATCCTAAAGCATGGAAGGAAAAAAAAAAAAACTACCAAATGATGAAGTATTTCATTTTAAAAAAAACTAGTGAATAATGAATAGCTAACCAACTAAAAAGAAGAATGGAGAAGCTATAGAAGAAGAATTGGTAGCAAGTATTTATTTCATTTAATCATAGTCTCAAGAATAAACCGAGGGGTTATGGTTACAGAATACAATGTAAATGTCACATACTCTAATAAAGTTATAAATGTTATATATTGTAATTATGATATTTATGTATGTGTGTGTATATTATATTATATTATGCAGGGCTGTCCTGTTAACTAGCTTGATTAGAGCATGGTGTTGGTTATATCAAGGCCAAGGGTTCAGATACCAGTACCAGCCAGCCACCATAAAAAAAAAAAATGCATGTAACTATATAAAGTTCACAAAAATTAGGAAGTGGTGGAGGGGAACAGAGGAAGTATGAGTGATATTTTTCTCATTTTTCAAGGCAGGAAATTGATACATACTGTGTACAACTGAAGTGTAAAGCTTAATAATTCAAGACTCCACTCCAAAATCTTACTGTTTTTAATTCTGTATGTTCTTTTATACTGGCTGTTTATCAAACATTGCATGCATGGTCCCACCTCCCCAACTGATGGTATGATTATGAGAGTCACCAAACCCCAATCCAAAAGGGAAAGAAGGTGCACTGAAAGACAGAAATAAGATATGTGGAATTCTAATTCAACATCAACTTTTGATTAGTTAACATCCGTTACTACATAATATTCCCTAAAACTTAGAAGCTACACCAAGGCCTGGAAAATAAAAACAAAAATGAAAAAAGCAGCAAAAGAAAGGCTTCTAAGTGGCACTGCCTCATATTAAGGAGGTTGTGGAACTGGTGCTCTTGTCAGAATCCTGCCGACTTAGCCAATGGTGGTGCTTTGGCTCGGGCTAATGTGGGAATCCTGTCAACATAGCCAATTGCAGAGCTACTTATTCTGTTTGTGATGCCAATTGTAAAGCTACACAACTACACCAGTTGTCGGGTTCTTTTACCTGCCAGTAATCCTGCCCCGACTGGGCCAATTGTCGAGATAGGGCTGGGTCTGAAGCTCACAGACCCCTCAAGCCCATTCCAGACTGGGTCACAAACTCTTCACACACCAGGCTGGGTCACCAGACCCTTTACACACAGGTCTATGAGCTAGGTAACTGGAAAACAGGTCCTTGGAAGCCACAGGTTGGTAAGGCATGGCTGCTCATGCAGCAGCCGCCCAAGGCAGTAAACTCTAGCCAAGGTGGCAGAGCCACGCAGGTGCAATAACTCCACCCACACACAACCTATTCACAGCAAATGCTCAGTGAAATTCTGAACATTTGAGGGGCCCTGACTATTTTCCTATATTTTCCCAACAATCCACCCCTTCAGGTTCCCTCACCATATAATCTACACATTCAGAATCTTCCAAGATCTTCCTTTAGTAAGGATAAATTACCCTTACATTCACACATTACACATTCCATCCCAGTCCCAAAAGTCTTTAGCTTGTTGCGGCACCAACTCAAAAGTCCAAAGTCCAAAGTCTCCTCTGAGACAAAAGCAAAAGTCCTTACAGCCTTGAGCCTATAAAAGTCAAAAACAAGTTTATCTACTTCCAAAATACAGTGGGACAGACACCGGGTACACATTCCCATTCCAGAAGGGAGGAATAGAAAGGAAAAACAGGCCCCAAATAAATTCAAAACCCAAACAGGACAAATGTTAAGCACACTGGGGCACCTGGATCCCTAAAGCATTGGGCAACCTCGCTCCCACAGCTCCACCAAGTACAGACCATTGAGCTGCCTGATGCCTGCAGCCTTTCCAGGCTGACGCTGCATGCTGCCAGCAGCCCCATGGTTCTGGGTCCTGGTGGCAGTCCCACCATCCTGGATCCACTAGACATTTTCTCAGTGGGGGTTCTCTGTGGGGGCTCCAACCCCACTTTTCTGCACATTTCTCCATAGATGACCTCTGCAGTGGCTCCACCCTAGCAGCAGGTCTCCGCCTTAGTCCTCCAGCTTTTTCATACATCTTTCAAAATCTAGGTGGAGGCTGCCATGCCTCCACTGCTCTCAAGTACTGCTGCCCTGCAAACTTAACACAACGTGAACGCCACCAAGGTTTTCGGCTTTTGCTGTTTGGAGGTGTTGAGGCAGGATTGCTCCAGCCAGAGCAGCTGGGATGCAGGGAGCAGTTTGCCAAGGGCAATGACACCTCAGATCTGTCCTCTAGGAGGATGACTAAGTCCTTCTAGGATGGGAGGGGTGCTCTCCCAAACTTCTCAAATGCCCTCAGGGCCTGTGATGGCTGGGGCATCCTTCCAGACTTCTCAAATGCCTTTAGGGCATTTTCCCCATTGTCCTGGTTCTTAGCATCTGACTGCCTCACCGCCAAGATAGTGTCTTTAGCAGGCGTTTTTTTTCTCCTGCTCTTCACTTTTTTACCTCATGGCCAGGCTGCAAATTTTCCAAGTTTTTACGCTCTGCTTCCCTTTTAAATTCTGGCTTTTGAATTACTTCACTCAGCTCGGCTTACACCGGCTATTCACTCAGTCAGTTCAGCAGCGTTCGCCCACACAGTTCAAGCAGCTGCATTCACCCAGTCCATCAAGGAGTGGCTGCCCTGCCCCTATGCATATGTGCAGCTCTCCTGTAACCACTGACACTGAAATAGGCATGTAGTAACGGAGACTAACTTTTCCACCTTTTTGCCAGGTGAAAACATACTTGAAATTCTGCAGGGGCACCCATCTTCGGGTCATCTGTGCATCCACATGTGGAACTCTTTTCTCATTCTTTTCTCAGATTTATATGGCACCCTTCAAGCCATCGGGTTTAAGTGGCACCCTTCAAGCCATTTGCCTTCAGACCAATGCAACATGCATTTACTACATCATCTCTAAAGCACGTTACACGATCCACCCCTAGGTTCCACAGATGTGGCAACCAGGGGCTTTCCCTGTTTCTGCTGCTTTACTGTCTCAATTTCTCATGCACAACAGGTCGTGCCTGGAGACTCACGGTTTCCCCCAACTCACCACTGGGTTGGTCGTCTTCCCTGGTCTGAGGGGCAGGAGTGGCCAGTCGCTGCGCACCATCCTCCAGGGCATCTATCCATGCTTCCAATGACTCTGCTTTCTGCTGCAAATCTCGATCAGTTTGCAGCATAGTTAATGGTAGACAGGCTCTGGTCAGCAACAAGATCCTGGTCAACAGGAAGGTGGCCATAGGGCAGAGCATATTCAAAAGTAGCCACATTTCCTCCTTCTTCCAAGGACTTTCAGCTCCTGTAACTGCTCAGAATCCTGTCACAGACTACACCAATTGGGGTGCTACAGGCTAATGTCAGAATCCTGCTGATGTCACCAATTGTGGAGCTCTTTACCTACCTGTAATCTTGCCGACTATGCCAATTGTGGAGCTGGGGCTCTTGTCAGAATCCTGCCAACTTAGCCAATGGTGGTGCTCTGGCTCAGGCTAATGTCAGAATCCTGTCAACATAGCCAATTGCAGAGCTACTTATTCTGTTTGTGATGCCAGTTGTAAAGCTACACAACTACACCAGTTGTTGGGTTCTTTTACCTGCCAGTAATCCTGCCCTGACTGAGCCAATTGTCGAGATAGGGCTGGGTCTGAAGTTCACAGACCCCTCAAGTCCGTTCCAGACTGGTTCACAAACCCTTCACACACCAGGCTGGGTCACCAGACCCCTCTCATGCCAGGCTGGGTCACCAGACCCTTTACACACCGGTTTATGAGCCAGGTAATTGGCAAACAGTTCCTTGGAAGCCACAGGTTGGAAAGTCATGGCTGCTCATGAAGCAGCCACCCAAGGCAGTAAACTCCAGCCAAGGTGGCGGCACCATGCAGGCACACTAACTCCACCCACACACAACCTATTCACATCAAATGCTCAGCAAGATTCTGAACATCTGAGGGGCCCTGACCATTTTCCTATATTTTCCCAACAGAGGTGATTTGAGAAGTCTTTACTGCATGCAAGGGAGGAGAGACAATGCAGCTTTAAGGAAATTGCTCGCAGTAGAATGATTAAGTAGTTATAGGACAAACTATGGGGCAGAGGTGAAAACTGGATGGGGGGGGTGACATGAGCAAAAGCTCAAGATATACAGACAAGGCATATCTTCACAGGGCAAAGTTCCTCCCATTGGAAGTTTCAAGAGAAGTAAACTATGAGACAAGTCCTGGTTCTGCCACTTTACTAGCTATAAGAGTTTGGGTATGTTACTTCCTCTCTGGAAGCCTCAATTTTCCTATCTCTAGGGATATTCTTGATATTTTTTATATTCCTGAGTCTCTGATACCCATCAGCCCACTTTTTCAGGTTAGGCTTAATCTAGGATAAAGCTTCCTAATTGGTAACAACTAGACATCCATTTACAGGCACAGTCCTTGGCAAGAGTATGAGATTGGCAAAATATATCTCTAGAACACTTCCACCTTCCTAATTGGCGGTCTCTCCTCATCTTGCTGATTGTTTCAGTACCCCCGCCACTGCCATCCTCTAACAAGCAGCTAATCTAAAGTCCTTTAAAGGTTAGCTGATAACAGTTCAAATGCCGAAGGTAGTGCAGTGGTCAGAGATTAGGGAAGCATTTATGGAGGAGAGGTTAACATTTGAAGTGGGATTATTTGAGACAAAGGGAGTAGTCCAGTTTGCTGGACACAAAGAGTAGATTTCTGGGCCTAGAAAGGTTAGAATGAGATCCGATTGTGGGGGGTTTTATTCCCCAGGGTTGAGGTGTTTGAAATTAATTTGATTGACAATGGGGAGCCTTTGAAAATTTTGTCCAGGTGTTGACAAGAACAGGATGAAGCACTGTTCTCTAAAAAGCCCCAGTTAAAATGCAAATTATGTTCCCTGGGAGGGTAATGCATTAGTTCATTAGCACTTATTAACATCTTAGACAGATTCATTATTAAGGAGCAAAGTGCCCTGAGGGACTAGGTCACAAGCACAGGACAGAGCAATGGTGATTAGGAAGGAAAAGGGAGCAAACAAGGCTCAGAGAACAAGCAGTACCAGAGTGTATAATACAAGCCCCCCCTCCCCCCCAACAGCAACAGGAGAGCAGCACTGGGGTTGGGAGACATAAGGGCACTGAGAGTTGGGGTACAAGACTAGGTCCTGGTCCATGTAAAATTATCTGAAGATTCTCCTAGCTGGAAATCAGACTATGAAGGATTAATTCTTTAGGATTTGTAAAGTTTTTATTTTTTAAATATCCTGAGACCCCTAAGAAAACTCAAACACCCTTGAGAAATAAACATCTAATGCATTTGTGGATTATAGTCTCAGCCCTTCTCACAGCCTCCCTTTGACATCTACAAAATGTGGGTAATGCCTACCATAAGTTTGAGATGCTAGAGAGAATGAGAGGGTCAGATGAGATGGTAGGTATTACAGCATTTTGTAAATGATAAAATGTTGGACCAGCGAGGATGAGTATTTTTATAGTTTTCCTTTTTCCTCCATAGTACCTAGCAGAGAGCTGGGCATTTTCTCATATGTGCTTACCAAGGTTGTTTAAACTGAAATGAGTTGCTGTAATTTAATATATTCTCAGAAGGATTATATGGAGCTAAAAATCTCTAACAACAACAAAGACAGAAAAAAAAGGCTTTTTTAAGGAAAGGTAGTCTGTGATCAATCTAACTTAGATTCCGGAACATATGTGGAAACTTGAGAGAGTGCAATTATTTATCTTTACTTTTGCAGTAGCCTGTGAAAGATTTATGGCTAGGCTGCCAAAAATCCAAATTTTACTTCAGACTATTACCACTTCCTAATTAAATGCAGATTTAGAGTACTGCTCTATGCTATTTCACTTTTAAAATATGATCCAGTACAATTTGCTTATTGCAAAAATTTCTTGCATTTAATTGTTAATATAAGAAAGTAGCTAATTATTTTGTTCAAAATACCTTATGTCAATAGTTATCATTGTTTCTACCTTATCTGGATATACTTTTGCTGAAAGCTCTTTGATCATTCTAAGACTTTGTTAAAATTTGAAGGGTGAAGCATTGAAGTCTTTAAAAGTAAAGATGTATTCTGCTGATCTTCACATTGTAGACAATCTCATAGGCTTTAGGTCTGAGTATTTCAAAGCACCTGAGGTTCCTGGTGGTGCAGTGGGTTTGTAATGGTTTTAGCTCTTCATCTGCTTCTCTGCTTCCTTAACTACACCTCAACCTGGCTGGGCACTCCCAACAGCAACAAATTCTTCCACATTGACATAGGTGAGTGAAAAGATATAGGTGTAAAGCAAAAACTAAAATAAAATTGACCTTTGGAAAGCTCAGTTTTCAGAAGAGCAAATAATAAAATTTGACTTAGCAGATGGGAATTCTAGTCCTGGTCCAGATACTTACTACTTTAGTCAAGTCACTTTTCGCTTCAGAGCTGTAGTTTTGTTGTGGAATGAACTTGGCAAGAAAGGCTCCAGACACTCGGGGGGTCGGAGAATCAGAAGGTTTATTATGCATGCAGAACCCAGTTGATCTTTTGCCCTAGAACCCTGGGACCCTGAACATGAGTTTAACAGGGCTTTTATAGGTAAGTTTGGCAGGATCCATAAGCTTAGGTTTAAACTTATATCTTAGACAAGCAGCTGCTGGTTTCAGCTCCTTCTCACCCAAGTGACTTAGGCAAGCAGGCAAGATTACAGAGACAAGCGGGTCGGACAAGCAAGATTACAGAAGCAGAAATGCCAGCAGGCAGTTGATTATTAACTAGGCTGAGTTCTGGGGGCCCTGGGAGATAAGTACATTTAGTTATGGAGGCATTTTACAAGTTAGTCAGATTTCGATATTTGAATTCTTCCAACCTTTCCCCTCTTTGATGAGCTCTCTAAGTTTCATAATGAGCATCACCTATAGATTCTTTATATTTTAGTAACATGTAAGAGTACTCTTGGGTTTACAGCACCATCTGTAATTTAATTGACTGTAAGTGATCTGAAACAAACCTGACAAGGCAATTTAGAATGCACGGGGCAAGCAGGAGGACTAAAAAGATCATTATCATTGGTCCAGCAAATGGAAAAACCCAGGATAACCAGTTCCATGTGTTTGCCCAAGAAAGCCAGGACTGTTCTAATTCCTCCCTTTTCTTGGTCAGGTGCTCTTTTAGCTGCTGGACCACGTTTCCCACTATTCCTGACTTGTTGGCATAAAAACAGCATTCTTCATTAAGGAAAAGGCAGAGCCCCCCTCTCTCTGCAGTCAGTCAGTCTAATCCTTGCCTATTTTGGAGGACCACCTCTGCCAGGGAGTCTACCTGGTCTTGTAATGCTGCCAGGGTGCTGGCCACTTGCTCCATGTCTTCAGAGAAATCTTTGGTCAGTTTGTAATAGAAGGTTTCAGAGTGTGGCATCCCTGCAACCCCTGTTCTGATCCTATCAGTTATTCCCAAACCAATTAGCAAGGGAATGACTTGAATTGCTTGTTTTGCTCTGTGATGTATATGTGCCCCCAAGGGCACCATAAGGGATTGATTCCCAGGAATGATATCTGTCTGGGGAAGGACTGAGGCCACTGTGCAGAGTCCTGTCCAGTTAGCAGGAAGACACCGGCAGGCAGAACTTCCACACACGAGGAAAGTGCCTATCTGGGGTCGACACCAGGGCTCAGAGTGTTCAGAAGTGGGGATGCTAGTGATATTGTTACATTGTTCCTTTGTTAAGTAGCCCACCTTTAGGGCCTCTCCTTGGTTCTGAATGCACGTTGGAGCCCTGAGTGTTGTGATTATGTCTGTAACCCTGGGCTCTTGTGCTGTGTTAAATTGCCTTGAGTTTCCTTTTGAGATATTGAAGTCACTTTTGGGGATGGCAATATGACGAGGTGTCTTAGGCAGGCAGAGCCAGCAGTGCTTAGCCAAAGCAGGGTTAAAAATATTTAGGAGGTGGTGAACAACATCTAGTACTTGGCCAGTGTCCTATTTGTTATGACTAATGTTAGAGTTGTTTCTCAGTATCTGAAGCCTCCGGGCTAAGACTTGATTAGACCCCTTTTTAATTGAGCTGATTGGACCCTCACATCTATCTCCATAATTTTTGCCTTCCCAAGAGTAAGAGCAGCCTTGGTGAGTGCAAGTCCAATAAAGTTTCTGGTTGGGCCTTTGACAGATCTTTTTCTGATTCCAGCAAGGGTTTAGGCCAATGACAGTTTGGGAGACACATGTACAATTTGGGAGGGGAGAAAGAGAGAGCCAACAACAATAGTTTGACTTGACATAGCAAATTCAGTCACGTTCTTTGTTATTGTTTAAGTAAACCTGTATGGGATATATGCCCTGAAAAGCATCTCATTTGAGTGTCCCACATGTTTGAGGCATTTGTGGCTGATAGCATGATTCTGGTGGAGGACCACCCTGTCGACCTCTACAAGTGCAGTATGAGAGGTGCCCCTTGGAATGCCAGATGGGTAAGGTCAGTAGCATAGTAGGCTGAAATTCATTTTTAACCCTTCCTTGCCTGAAAAGGGAGAAGGTTTGATTTAAGAAACACACTGCCTCCTGAAAATGCCCAATAGGCTTTCTTATCACTAAATAAGTACAGGAGTACTAGGCCAACCCTTTCTGTATTACTCCAATCTTTTGGAGTAGTAGACACTAGAAATACAGTAAGTACTAAATCAAGCAGTATAACAAAAAAACAATGGCAAAGGATAACAAATACTTATCATGTCCCACAATGCAAATTCCTCAGGCTTCAGCCGTGTGTGGACCGTCCAGCTTCGGGAGTGGCCAGAACAGGGCAATGACAATTAGTTGGGGAACACCTCTGGAACCGAACCTTGAGTGGATTGGAAGGATCGACTTTTGTAAACCAAGAGGTGGCGTTGTCTGAGGAGGCAGCCTGCTTCACTCACATGTGGTGGATCCAGGGAGTTAGCCCTGCAACTTTAACTGCAGTAGGGGTGGCTAGAACAATCATGTATGGCCCCACCCAGGTAGGCTTTAACGGAACCTTTTTCCAATCTTTTATCCAAACCATGTCACCGGGCTGAAACTGATGGGCCCAACTCCCTAAAGGGATGGGAGTCCATTCTAAAACTGTTTTAGTTATCTGTGTAAGAGTCTTAGCCAGTAACTGCAGGTATTGTGTCAGTTCTATTTCTCCCTGCTGGTGGGGGTCCCCTTGTAGTCTGGCTATGAGCGAGGGTGATCTTCCATACATAATCTCAAAAGTGGAGTATCCTGTTGGCCCTGTCTTACATCAGACTCGTAACAAGGCCAAAGGAAGCATATCTACCCAAGGGAGCCCTGTCTCCTGAGAAATTTAGCTAATGTGGTCTTCAGGGTATGGTTCATGTGCTCCACGTTCCCTGAGCTTTGTGGCCTGTATGCTGTGTGAAGTTTCCATTTTATTCCCAGCATTTTGGCCAGTCCTTGGACAACTTCTGCAACAAAAGCCATCTTGGGACTATCTCTTTTAAGAGGTCCTTTGTAACCTCTCAGGCTTGTTTGGTCTGCATGGGCAATGCCTCAGTCCATCCAGTGTAGGTGTATATTATCATCAGCAGGTACTTGTAGCCTCTGCCTGGCTTTACTTCAGTGAAGTCGATTACCGAGTCCTCTTTGCTTTTTATTGCTTTCCCTCCTGCCATTAGCGGGCCTTTTTATTTTTTATAGAGCCACATGGATATGTGGGGTTGCAAAGGCATATTTTGAGTCAGTATAAATGTTGACTTACTTCCCTTTTGAGAGTCTGAGTGGCCATGGGCTCCTGGGGGCCTAAGGACGAGGACCCCAGTCTTTCCTAATCTGAGTCTATCCCCGCCAGGCCTAGGAGGTCCTGAAACTCTTGGCTTGCCGGGCTCAGGCTGGTATTTCTTTTTCTCAGCGTGAGCTTTGTTTTGAGTTGTTGATTGGGACTTCTTCCTCCTTTGGGGGCATTCATTCTTTTTTTTTTAATGGCTCAGTTGTTTGTAAAAAGTGCATTGATTATGTTGTAGGGGTGTCTGCCCTCCCTGGTGGGGGTTCTTCCTCTTCTATGGTGTAGAGCTTTAATCTGGGTTAAGAGCTGCTGCCAGAAGTGCTGCCTTTTGCCTCAGGCGTTTATCTGCCTCTTCCTGAGCTTCTCAGTCTCGGCTGAGGAACACTTCGTTGGCTACCTTTAGGAGCTGCATTGCATTCATTCCAGCAAAGCCTTCTAGCTTTTGAAGTTTGCGGCAGATGTCAGCACAAGATTGGGTCACAAAGGCTGCATTGACCATTCGTCGATTCTCGGCTGCTTCAAGGGTCAAATGGTGTGTATATTTGGAAGGCCTCACATAACCTTTCATAGAACTCTGCAGGCGGCTCGTCTGGTTTCTAGGTCACAATGGTTGTTTTTGGCATGTTGGTAGGTTTCCTGGCTCCAGCTCTTAGCCCTTGGTGAAGAGCTTCCCAATTTCAGTGGAGCTTGTTTCTCCCCTCTTCCTCATTGTAGTCCCAATCTGGAGTGGTATCTGGTGCAGCGTCTCTAGCCCTGGCCTTAGGGTCCAGTGCAGCTGCAGGCGCCTGTTGCTGTAACCATTGCCTGGCTCCAGCCAGGATGTGTCATCTTTCTTCTTTGCTGAAGAGAGTAAGGAATAGCTGACACCAGTCTTCCCAGATAGGCTGGTGAGTGAGGAAAATCGAATTCAGAAGGCCGATGAGAGCCTGGGGTTTTTCTGAATATGATGGAGTATGATGCTTCCAATTCAAAAGATCTGTGGTTGTAAAAAGTTGGTAGTAGAAGAGGGAGCACCGTGGCTGCACAGTGCCATCTGGATTGATTTGTTGTGGGCCTTGGGTCTCCTGCAGGGGCATCTGGAGGGCTGAAACCTGTTGGGCTGAGTGGAGTCGCCTCTGCACTAATTCTGGACTCTCTGGTGGTGATGCCGGTGGGGCCGATGGGACTGAAGCCGGGGGGGCTGTCTGGCAAAGGATGCCTAGGACCATGTGCCCCTGAAGGAGTTGGATATGGTGGTGGCATGAGATCTTCTTCTGGGCTTCCCTGATATATAGGTTTTTATCAGCTTTTCGTGTTCTCATTCTGGCTTTTGTGCTGCTCGTGCAATGAGGACCTTACTCTTTCTCTTATGAATGCAGAATCGGGCCCAAGGTGGTAGAGTCATAGCTACAGTCAGCCAGGAATCTATGTATGGGAACTGGTCTGCGTGCCCTGGTTCTCTGGTGATGACCTCATAAACTGCTCAGACCTTCTGGAGACTAAAGGTCCCTTCTGAGGGCCACCCTACTCCAAAACTGGGCCACTCTACCTCACATAGGGCCCAGAGCTTTCCCGGGATCATTTTAACTCCATATTGTCCAGAGTACCCCTTTTGAAAGTTTTTCAGCATATATTTAAGTATGGTAGGCTTCAACTGACTTGCCTCCATTGGTTTTAGATTTCCTCCCTTTCTTATAACCCAGATACCGATGACGCCTGCACTCCTGGATGCAGTGTAACTCTCACTTAATGCAGGATTTGGGACCTTCCAGGAGGGGCCAGTCTGTAAGGTCTTGCAAAGCAGGGGGCCCCTGTGTTTGGTTTAGGCGGTCTAGGGTGGAACTGAGTCTCACCACCCTTTTTGCCCAGTCTTCCTGGTAGCCACTGCTAATGTAATAAGAAGGGGGAATGGCAGGCTCGTGCCAGAGCAGGTGTACCCAGAAAAGGTCTGCGAGGCACCCTCTAAATCATTCTCTAGAGATTCTCCCTCGGCTTAAGCCTTCTGTGGCTTCTGCTAAGTCTTAGCAAAACGGGCATTCCCTCGGTTGGCAATAGAGAACTGAAAGGAGGGACTTAGTGTGGGGGTTCAGGAGGGCTGCGCTGATCACTTCTAAAAATCTACGGCCCAAGGCTTCAAGGACAGAACTCCCTTTCATAGGTTAACCATCAGGTCTCTAATCATGTGGACCATCCACCCAATCCCACCCTGTGTCAGTGCAAGACAAACAAGGGAGGGGTGCCTCCCTCCTCCTGAAGGAGAAGGAAGACCAAACAAGTGTCCACCTGGCCGTGCTCCTCTCAGATGCCGTTGGACCCACCTTGACTGAAAGTGTGCCCATATAAGCCCCGGGCCTGGTTCAGTCCATTTCTGGTACTGAAATCACTGTTGTGTCATATGGCGTGGTCGTGAAAACACAGGTTAGGACCTACTCAGACACTGTATTTATCACTTGGTGCCACGAATATTTCACATTCACTCACACTCACACAGAAGTTAAGGTACCTTTCCCTCCCCCAATCCTGACTTAGTTTACCCAGATGGGCGTCCGGAACAGAGAGGGGTCTCACAACAAGACCCCAAACCAGATGGACCCTAACAAGGTCCAGCCCAGATGGACCTCAGCCTAAAGTCCTTTAGAGGGGTCTCGCAACAAGACCCCAAACCAGATAGACCATAATAAGATCCTGCCCAGATGGACGTCCCCAGCTGAGCCCTCAAAGGGACTCTTTTGGGAGGTGATCAACCTCCCCTTCTGCGTGGAGGCAGGCCTGAACTGCACTAAAGGATTGTGGGGGCCTACCTGTCCTGGAGGCCATACAGGTCTATCTGGTCCTTCCCTGCATACAGTCTGGCTAGACAGGCAGCCTTCTGAATCAGCAAGGTCCCGCTTTCCAAGGTCCCAGCAAGCTGGCCAGGTGGTGCCTCCTCAGTCCCCGAGGCCCTGCTGATATTCCAGGCAGCCTTGCCCAGGCCAGCAGCTCAAGGGGCTGGTCTGTTCATTTCCTGTCCAACTTATTTCCCAACTCGCTTCCTGGTCAGGGATTGCTTCCCAGCCAATGCACCAGAAAATGTTGTGGAACAAACTCGGCAAGAAAGGCTCCAGACACTCGGGGGGTCAAGAATCAGGTTTATTACATATGCAGGACCCAGGTGGACTTCATCGTGAAACCCTGGGACCCTGAACATGAGTTTAACAGGGCTTTATAGGTAAGTTTGGCAGGATCCATAAGCTTAGGTTTAAACTTATATCTTAGACAAGCAGCTGCTGGTTTCAGCTCCTTCTCACCCAAGTGACTTAGGCAAGCAGGCAAGATTACAGAGACAAGTGGGTCAGGCAAGCAATATAACAGAAGCAGAAATGCCAGCAGGCAGTTGATTATTAACTAGGCTGAGCTCTGGGGGCCCTGGGAGATAAGCACATTTAGTTACGGAGGCATTTTACAAGTTAGTCAGAATTTAATTTTTGAATTCTTCCAACGGTTTCTTTATATGTAAAAAGAATAATGGGTTAGAAGATGTCTAGGGTCTCTCCCACCTCCATCAATTGAATCTCTATGCCTGAGAATATAAAATACAATTCTGCCCATTGGCCCGGGTGAGTGACACCAAAGGACATGTACAGGTGATCTGCCTTATTATTTCCTTTCTTTATATGGGTATTTTAGCGAAATTTCATGGAAGAAAGATCACTAGCCTAAGTAATCTCCAGGTTGTTGAGTTGGCACTTTTAGAATATGCAATAGGTGTTTTAGAGTATTCGGTATTTAACTATCTCACCACCCACACAGAAACATCTCAAAAACTGTAATTCCAGGATCAGCCTCATTAGAATCATCTGGAATGCTTATTATAATGCATTTTCCATGGTTCCATTCCAGACCTGCTGAATAAAAACTTCCTGGGTAGGTGGGGACTCAGAATCTGCATATTATCAAGCTCCTTAGCTGATTCCAATACCCACTAAAGTTTGAGGACCACGGAATATAGGGTTCAAGTTATTTAAGCCTATGTCAGATTCAGGAGAAGCAGAATAATTGTGCCTTGAACACAGTGTTTACTGGGGAAGGGAGGAGTGTGGGTAAGGAGGTAATCAGGGTACTCAGTATAAGAAAAACAAATCTCTGCTTGTAGAACAGAATGTTAAAAATTAAGAACATAGTAGACTTGAAACTAAGCGCACAATTACGTGAGAATCTTACTCACTACTGGGAGGGAAAAAGTGACATGTGAACATTTGACATTTTAAAAATCCCTCTGATATTCCACTTCTAGAGATTACAAGTAGTAACATCTTCAAGTCATCCCAGTCTTATTATCAGGACTACTTACTGCCTCTCCCAGAGTTCAGGAATGTGGCTTTGCCTTATAGGAGGTGTTGGAATTTTCCCTTTGGAAAGCGGGATTTCTTTTGAGGCTTTAAAGGCCAAACCATCTGGGGCTTCTCTGCACTCTGATGTGCCAAGGCTGGCAGGAGAAAGAGTGGAGGAGCCAGAGGAAAGGGAAAATGTGAGAAAGAATACGGAAAATATATGGAAAACAACAGATTGAGTCAGGGAAAGGAACTAATCAAAGAAAGAGAGATTACAGGGAAAGAAGAGAAGGCAAAAGCAAGCCATGTAAAATGCTGACTAGATACTAGGAGATTGAACAAAGTTGGAAAGAAGAAAGCTAGGTAAATGGTTTTCTTAGTAAAACTCTAATTTGTCACATGAAAGGAAAAATGATTTTGTTTTGTGTCTAACCTGAAGCGGGATCCACTGAAGGTCTTTGTGCCCCACACAAATGACTTTCTCCTTGAAGTTCATAGCCTGTTTCAGGGTTGTTCCCACTTTAAAATGCCTTTAAAGTGCTGTTCTTTAAAAAAGAAACATTCAGATCTTTTTGCAAATGGTTATATACTAATTTTCCAGACAGAGAAATCCTGAGGTGGGTAACAATGTTAGCCTGAGGTACAAGTGATAGGCTCTATCTTGTGATTGTAGATCAAAGCGTTCTTGATCAGAATGATATTGCCCACAAGCCTGTTTAAAAATTCCCAGCAAAATCACTCTGTGTGGGCTTTGTCTCCGGAAAGTCTCTGTTAAAATGCAAATATCTTTCCTGGAAGAGGTAACACATTAACCAGTTCACACCATTAACATTCATTAGTTTCTCCAATTAGCTCTAGCAGGCTTGCTCAGAGCAATGTCCTAAGGGAATGGGATAAATCACAGGCAGTTTAGATTTTATTTTGGTGGGAGGGGTGTTGAGAGGGTAAGATGGTATTAGGAAAAACCCTGAGAACACAGTGCTTCTAGAGTTCCACTTAACGTTGGTTTGGGAAGGGGTGGTGAGGGCCAGGAGAAACTGGAGGAAGAAGTAAGAAATGGGTTTCTTAGAGGCCAGTATTCATGGGCTGGACATCTGGGGTAGAGAGATGTATTGGAAGAAGGTATAGATACAAAAAAATATTTAGGGGGTGGGAAGATGGGATGGAGGGAGCAAAAGCTCTGAAGGCCAATTTCTTCAATAACTTTTTTGGGGGGTGGGGGAAAATTCTTTGTATTAAAACTCTTTATTGCAACTTTTATTGAAACAATAAACTGTACATATTTAAAGTGTACAATTTGATATGTTTTGACATATATCTACACCTGCGAAACAACCACTACAATCAGGATAATGAACATATCCATCACCCCAAAACATTTTCCTTTGTCCTTTTATAACCCCTTATCCCCACACCTGCCTCTTCCTCCTCTGTAACAGGCAACCATTGACCTGCTTTCTGTCACTGGAGATTAGTTTGCATTATATAGAGTTTCACATAAAGACATTCATACAGCAAGTACTGTCTTTTGGGGGATGGCTTTATACACTCAACTGTTAATGGGTTGTTTCCAGGTTTTGGTTATTACCAATAAAGCGGCTATGAAAATTCTTGTACAAGTCTTTTTGTGGGTGCAATTTTTTTTTTTAATCTTGAGCAAATACCTAGCAGTAAAAGGGATGAATCACAATCACCGTGTGGTGTGTATATTTAACTTTTTAAAGAAACTGCCAAGCTTTTTCTCAAAGTGGTGGTACCATTTTACATTCCCATAAGCAGGGTAGTATAGTTCCGGTTGTTATAATTGTTATGGTCAGTTTTGTTACTTTTAGCCATTCTCATAGTTGTTGTATAGTGATATCTCATTGTGGTTTTCATTTACATTTCCCTAATGACTAATGAGTATTTTTCCTGTGCTTATTTGATATCACTGTATCTTTTTGGTAAAGTACCTGTTTATTATTTTGTCCATTTTTATCAGGTTATTTATTTATTGAGTTTTAAGATTTCTTTTTAAAAAATTTATTATTATTATTATTTTCTTTTTGGGCACAAAACAAGTCTTAACACATTTAAAAAGACTCAGATCATAGAAAATATGTTCTCTGACCACAATAACAAGGAAATTTTGAAAACTCACAAATGTGTGGAAATCAAACAACACTCTTCTAAACAAACAATGGATATAAAGAAAAATCACAGGAAAATTAGAGAGTACTTTGAGATAAAAATCAAAGCTCAACATATCAAAATTTATAGAATGCAGGGCTCATGCAGGCTTAGAGCAAAATTTATACTTGTAAACAACTATATCAAAATAAGAAAAATCTCAATTAAGTAATGAAAACATCAACCTTAAGAAAACAGAAAAAGTAGAGTGAGCTAAACCAAAAGCAAATATAAGCAGGAAATAAAGATTACAACAGAAATATATGAAATAGGGAATTAATTATAAAAACAATAGATAAAATCAACAAAACCAAAAGTTGATTCTTTAAAAAGATCAACAAAATTTGCAAACCTTTATCTAGAATGAAGAAGAAAGAGAGAAGACTGAAATTACTAAAATCAGAAATGAAGCAAGGGCATTATTACACTGTCATTGTGGTTTTTTGTGATGGTAAGATTTAGTTTCTTTCTCTTCCTTGTTTGAATTTTTGTTCTACCAGTGGGTCTTGTTCTTTCTTGTGTATTCGTGGTAGTGATTATTTATTTTCAGATTCCAGAAGGATTCTACAGGATTCTTGAAGGGCTGGTCATGTGGTAGTGAACACCCACAGTTTTTGTTTGTATGGAAAAGTTTTTGTTTCCCTCATTTCTGAAGGATAGCCTTCCTGGGTATAGTATTCTTGGCTGGCAGTTTTTTTCTTTTTTGTATTTTGAATATATCATCCTATTTTCTTCTGGCCTGTAGAGTTTCTAGGGGCTCTCTTACAGGTGACTTAATGCTTTTCTCTTGCTTCTATTAAAATTCTCTCTTTTTCTTTGAGCTTTGCTGGTTTCACTATAATGTGTCTTGGAGAGGATCTTTTTTTTTTTTTAATTGGTTATGGATATTCATGGGGTAAAAAGGTGGCCATCACCACTTGTGCCCAAGATATGAATGCCAGATCAATACTATCAGCATGCACATTACCATGAATTGTAATTATTCCCCACATTCCCCCACCCAATTAATCCCCAACCTCTCTCCTCCTCCCCCTTCCCACCTCACTCTGCAACCCTTGTTATGTTCTCTCCCTCTGCAAGTCCAACACGCCACTGTGATCTTTCTTTCCTTCTTTCTTTCTCTCTTAGCTTCCACTTATGAGTGAGGACATGTGGTATTTTTCTGAAAGGATCTTTTTGGGCTGAATCTGTTTAGGGATCTTTGAGCCTCCTGGATCTGAAGGTCCATGTCTCTCCATATACCTGGGAAGTTTTCTGTTACTATTTTATTGAGTAAGTATTTCATGCCTTTTCCCTTCTCCTCCTCTTCTGGAACACCCATGATTTGAATGTTTGCTTAAAGTTGTCTGTTAGCTCTCTTAGATTTTCTTCATTTTTAAAAATTCTTTTTTCCTTTTTTTTTTTTTTTTTGTCCTGGGTTATTTCAAAGATCAGAAGTTCTTTCTTCTGTTTGTTCTAGCCTGCTGCTTAAGCTATTAGTTGTATTTTTATTTCATTGAGTTAATATTTCAGTTCCATGAGTTCTACCATATTCTTTTTTTTTTTTTTTAAGGTATTAATCTCTTTGTAAATTTCCTACTTCATATCCTGGCTTTTTTTTTCTCATTTCATTATGTTGCCTAACTGTGTCTTCTCATATCTCAGTGAGTTTCCTTAAGACTGTTGCTCAGAATTCATTTTCAATCATTTCAAGTGTTCCCTGCTTTATAGGGTCTGGTATTTGAGAATTACTATATTCTTTTGTTAGTGTCATATTTTCTTGGGATTTTATATTTCTAGGGTCTCTCTACATTGATGTCTGATCATCTGGTAGAGCAGTTGCTTCTTCAGTTTCTCTGGAGTGGGCTTTGAGGAGAGGGATGTCCTATTCTTCCTCTGGTCTCCACTGGTGACTCTTCTTGTATCAATGCAGTTGAGTGTCTGGCAGGTTGCCTGCATGGTGGCTGTGGCTACTGCTATGGCATCAAGCTGCTTCTGTGGCAGCCAGTGGCTGTGGTGGTGGCTGCAGTGGGCCACCTACATGGATCTGGTGTTTTTGGTGTGCTTCTTGTCTATTTCTGGGCAGGGAATACTGCCCTTGGATCCTGCATTAAGACCCTGTGTGTGCTCTCTTGCCTGCTTCCTGGCAGATGTGGCTGCCCTTGGCTCCTGTCTTCTAATTTCTTCAATAACTCTTGGTGTGACCTCTCTGGATCTCTGTTTCCTCATTTGTTAAGATAAGGAGGATGGACTAGATAATATAAAAACCCCTTAAGTGGCTAACATTCTAGGATTTTTGCTTCACAATGTGAACTAGGGCCCACAGTTCATGGTAAAGTTGAGTTTCTAGTGCACTGGCTATTAACAAGCACTCCAATTGGAAATGTGAGACAAAAGAGATTTAGATAATAACTTTCTGGCTTGTCTATTTGCAAATAAAAGTCCAAAAAATCACCCATTGGTTTTGAATTAGTAAAGGAACTGCATTCTCACAGGGTCTAAATTCCTGTATTTAGATTGAATAACTAGAAAGTATAAAGTGTTTTGAAGTTTCAACTTTTACGCAGAGAAAGGGATTGATGAGCAGTAATGTCTCTCCCTGGGCAGGCAGTCAGAACAAGAAAAAGGCTCACAAATTTTCAGTTCAATGATGAGTCACCAAAATTCATTAGACCCCAAAGAAATGCCTTCGCCATTATATGCAAGAGGTACCCTAGGATAGACAACCTCATTCTCAATAAACATCATGTACATAAACATATTTAGAACTTTTAATATACCAGTAAAACCCTCCCAGTTCTTATTGTTACCTATCTGAAAAAGGACATGCTTTTAACATCTACTGGTACCTAAATAGAATGCTCTTCTCTGAGTTCATGAGAAATAAGCAGAAGCTTAATAATTTTTCAATCCCCTGTTTCAACATTGAGAGTAAAGACCTATTACAGTAGTCCTCCCTCAGCTGTAGTTTTTTTTTTTTTTTTTTCCCAGCAGTTTCTGTTAGCCACAACAACCACGGTCCAAAAATAAGTAAATGGAAAATTCCAGAAATAAGAAATTCATAAGTTTTAAATTGCATGCCATTCTGAATATTGTGATTAAACCTCATGCCATCCTCCCCGAGATGTGAATCAAAAATTTACACATCAACTTGGATGAATCCTGAAAGAATTATAAGTAAATAAATCCAATTGCAAAAGGTTACATACCATATGATTCCACTTATATAGGATTTTAAAATGCCAAAATTAGAGAAATGAACAGATATGTGGTTGCTAGGGGTTGGGAGTAGGATGAGGAGGTGAGTGTATCTACAAAAGGGAAAAAGGATATGCCCTTTGTTATTATCCTTGTAATGATAAAATTGTTCTGTACCTTGACTGTATCCATGTCAATATCCTGGAAAATATATTGGACTACACTTTTGCAGGTTCTTGCCAGATAATGGATACATGAGATCTCTGTATAATGGCTATTACAACTGCATTCAGATCTACAATTTTCTAAAAACAAAAAGTTTCATAAAAAATTGCTGTGATCATCCCTTCATGTCAATAGTTATATGCCAATATATTAATAACTTCATAATATTCCACTTGATAAATATTTTCCTCCATCATTTTCTCAGCCAGTTTTGTGCAGATGGTCAATTAGAATTTTTTAAAAATGTGCTTATGTGAATCATACTACAGTGAACTTTATTAGAGTTGAACTATTGCACGTAACTATTTTTTTAAAGATAAAATCTAACATGAAACTGCTGATACAAAAGATATGCATGTTTTTAAGTCTTTTGATAATTATAGTGTGTAAAGGTTATATCAACTTATACTTCTACTTTGATATATAAAAGTGTACATTTCCTCACGCCTTGCCAAAAAAAAGAGGGCACTTTCCTAGCACCTTTCAAATGATATTATTCAGGTGTCTGCCTATGGATAGGCCTTATTCTGGGAGTCAGTATGAGTTGTATACATAAGTGGAAGAGCTCTAACATTTTCTCACATGATACTTTTGTCAGATGTTGGCCAAATATTTAACTCAAGTTATCAAAATGTGAAGATTCTCCCTTCTTACTCCTCTAAAGAAAGCAGCAGCCACTTTGGGAAGTGTTTGTGCATTGAGATCCATGATGTTTCACATTGAAATATTTTATTTGTTTTTAAACTGCTTACCTTGAAATGGAGCTCTGAGCATAAGAAAATGTATCAATGGCATCCATTTCTCCCCCTCCCCATTATGATGTGTAAATCACTAGCCTCACATTACTATATCTCTAGGCAATCCAAGCCGGTCTGCCTCTTTCTCATTGCTTTAGTCATACCTGCAAGGTGTGACTTCCCCTGAGAGTTGGAAACTGTAGTTTCTGCTATAATTGACACATTTATCAGATCCATTTGTATAACCAAATTTTTCCCTGTCCTGATTCAGGCCAGAGTGACAATAAACTAGGCCAGCGGATGGACGGACATACCAACACATAGACTTTGAGACTATGAAGAAATATCAGTATCTGTTGACATGCCACCACTCTTCCAAAATGAGTTTGGATTTTCCACCTAAACCAAGAGCCAAGAGCAAAGAATAGCAATGTACCCTTTCCCTTCACAAATCTATCTCTGGAATAGACTATGATATGAAACGAAAGTAAACATTGGGAAGTCAAAATAAAATTAAGGTACTTTAAATCCACTTAGGTTTCTCCTGATTTTAGAAACTGTAAGATAAGTAAAAGGAGAGGGAGGATGCTATATGATATGATTTCAGAGTGCAGTGAGAAAGCATCATTACTCCCCCAAAGTCATCCTCTATTCAACTACTAATGCCTCAATGTCTGTTATTCATTATTTCAATAAACACTTGTGTCCACTATGTGCCAGGCACTAATAGTGGAAAATGGAACAGAAGATATTATGGGGGAAGAAAGTGAGAAAGCGATATCAACAAGCAAAGAAAATGTTCAGAAAGGAGAGATTTTCCTGATTTCTCAATTGTGGTCCTAACAGTACTTTTAATATGTCTGATGCATAGCACCAGTTAGCTGCTTCAATTGGTGATCTTAGCTTTTAACTAACTAATACCCTTCTTAGTTGTGTGAGAGAATTATTCTGCAAAAAATAATATTTTACAGTTAGGATTTAGTTGTGTGAGAGAATTAGTCTGCAAAAACTAATATTTTACAGTTAGGATTTCTTTCTTTACTTTTAGGGTTTTGGAATGATGGTTGAATAGACATTGCGATAATTTAAGGTAAATTTAATTTAATTCAGTAATTCTATATCCACCCATGTTGTTAGCATGTAACTGATTCAGCACTCGAGCATGAGAGAATAGAGAAATATTTTGGCATAGCTCATCAAGGTTTTTCTCTAAGTCTCATTTGTTTCTAATTCCTGAGCAAGCGTTACTCTAGTGTGTGTATTTTTTGTGAACCAACTTTGAACATGTTCAAAGATCGGTGATTACACATTGTTGGCATCGTCAGTTTCCCACAAAGAGCAACATTGATTTTACCAGTATTTTTAACGTGATTCCTGAAACCAGCAGGCAATGATAACAATGATACTCCTGGGCCATTCTAGTAAACATGACCCAGCCTGCAGCAGAAATCTTACAGCCTGAGATGACTGACATTTAAAGACAATAAATTTGCTTTCTAAATCTTTTTTCACTCTCTATTTAAGTAGATAGTCAACGGATTTCTTCGTTCGGAACATAAACAATTTGTTCTTTAGTAGAGATGATACCACAAAAATAACTGCAAAACACTTTTAAAGGTATAATCACAATGAAAACATTTTTCTAGAGTATGAAATATTACATTGGCTTATATCTAACATATCATTGGTGCTTAGCGTAAGATCAAAACCCTAGTAGTGGTATATTTTATGTGATCATTTTTTAGTGATATGAAAGCTGTCAATTTCTGGTACATTATCAAAGAAAAATACTATTAGGCCCGATCAAATTACTGGATTAAGATTTACCCCTTTGAGAATTTTCAACCAGAAGTATTCCAAAATAATCTCCTGAATTCATCAGTTTTGGAAAATGGTTATATCATTCAGGGGGAGAAATCTGTTCACTGAATTTTGAACAGAAATTATTAACATACAAAACCAAGCAAATGGTTCTGATTGCTATTGAATAGGAAATATTTGTTTAGAGAAACTAAGAAGTTAACATTGGTACAATATTATTAGATAATATATGGACCTTATTTAAATTCCTCCAGTTTTCTCAGGAATATGCTTTTTCTTCTTTAGGCTCCCATTTAGCTGTCATGTTTTCTGTGTCCCTTCTGGTCTGTGACAGTTCCTCGGTCGCTCATGACCTGCTCATGATTAGATTGAGATTATGTATTTTTTACATGAACACCAGAGAGATGACATATTCTTCTCATTACATCATATATATGTGTTATCACTGTGGTCATGTTAACATCGATCATTTGGTTAAAGTGTTGTCTGTCAGATTTCTATACTGTAAAGTTACAATTTTCCCCCTTTGTATTTTGTGGGGGAGATACTATGAGACTATGCAAATATCCTGTCTCATATTTTTGCCCACTAATTTTAACAACCATCTATGATTCTTGCTTGCAACAGTTATTACTGTGACATTTGCTTAATGGTGATTTTCTAGTTCCCTCATTCCTTCTACACATATTCATTGAAATTCTTCTATAAGGAAGCTTTTTTTTTTTCTTGTACAGAATAAGAAATAATAAGGAGCTGTATCTTCTCTTATTTTTTTTTTTTCATTTTTTGTTTGTTTTTGGTAGCTGGCCAGTAAAGTATCCAAACTCTTAACCTTTGTGTTGTGAGACTGTGCTCTAACCAACTGAGCTAACTGGCCAGCCCCTCTTCAGTTTTTCATTCATTCTTTCTTTCTTTCTTTCAATCAGTCAGTTATTTCTGTAAGTATGAATACATGAATATTTATTTTATTCTATGGGTTATAATCCAGTATCATCATTTTTTTTTTTCTCAAATTGTTCCAGCTTTGGCCATTGAGATCTCCTTCAGGTTGGCTCCTTTGTCCTTATGACATGCCCCCTTCCTTGTTTCAGCACTTACTTTCTGGCACTATAAGATGCTTCAGACTCATGTTTTATATTCTCTGCCCTAGCCCTAGAGTCAGGAATTTCAACAGGGAGTCCTGGTTCCTTTTATTGAAGACTGGTAGTTAGAAAACAAAATCTAGGAACTAGATACCTGTTGCTACTGGAGAGTCACTGCTCCTAAGATCTCTTTGTGGACTGAGATAGGAATTATGTGTATGTACACTAACCCATACACACACACACACACACACACACACACACACATACACATCTGTAATTATTTCTGTATATATCCATTAGAATAGATATTAAATTAAACACAGGGCTGGTTAGAGAATGGTGCTGATAACACCAAGGTTCAGAGTTTGATCTGCCAAAAAAAAAAAAAAAGCTAAACATAAATTCATACTGATGTCTCTGATTTTTTATCTCCAATTCCAATCTACACAACAGGGTTCATTCAAGCCCTCCCCCTTTTCCTATTTGTAACTTCTTTCTCTGACAGTGTGAAGCCTGGCTCTCATTATCTTCCATCCTAGTTAGTATGTACATGAAGTAGTTTCAGTCTACTTCTGGACTTTCTGTTCTACTGTGTAGATGATTTTTAAGAGTCCAATTGATAACATAAGGAAAAGAATGGTTTACTTTAAAATAGGGTTAGTACAGAGAATCACGATTGGGAATGAGGCATCCATCACAACTGCATGAATTCACATAGACAAATGTTCTATGTGTTGTGAACTCTATTCTCTCTTTTATATGCCGTGGGGCAATTATTAAGTCCCTTTCTGGGTCCACACAAAGACAATGTAGGGGAGCTCCTTGCTATCCCACTCATCTACGTGGCAATCACTCTAACAGCAAGGCTGATGCTAAATAATTATAATAACAATAAAAACTAGCAAGGCACTATGCTAAATGTTTGACATGCTCTATCTCATTTAATCTTCACAGCAACACTCCAGTAACGTAAGATCATAATATTTTCTTTCCATTTTGCAGGTGCGAAACATGAGGCTAAAACAGTTAAGGAACATGCTCACAGTCACACCTCAAGAATGGGAACATAGGTCATTTTGACTCCAGTTTAGCACTCAACCACTATTTTACACTGCCTCACAATAGTAAAGCACACTGGCATGTAAACGAAGTTCAGCAGCTATGGAAAGGGTACTACCCATGGCAGACAAACTCTCCACAGGCCAATCCTATTATTGCCAATAGCCTAAGCTAGTGTTTCTCACAGTACTATCTAAGGACCACTTGTATCAGAATCACTCAAGATGTTTGTAAAAACTGAAGATTCCTGGGCTCCAATCCAGACCAGACACCAGAATCTCAGCAGAGGGGCCTGCAAATCTTTAGTTTACACAAGTGTTCCAAGTGATTCCTCAGTCTGAGAACCACTGGTATAAACTATGCGCTCCTTCATGGCTTGAGTGTATCTGGAGACAGTCTGGTCACCTATCTCGTGCCAGACTTCCCAGTGTGGAGCACTGTTCCCTTTAGCTTCTTAAATATATGAAAACATCTGGTATCACACATCTATCATCCCACATTCCCCAACTGGGAAGAAACTAATTCTATGAGAAATACCCATTCTGTTTCAGAAAGCTATTGAAAGTCTAGTCATCTTTTTCTCAAAGCTCTTTGCAGCCTTCAAATGAAGTAAAATAAAATGCTTTGTTTTATGTTATTTTATGACAGTTATAACTGCTAAATGCTAACAATCCGCTAAAACTAATTTAGTTTATACTCTTTCAGCATTTTTCCTAAAAACTATAATGGATTTGTAATGGCAGTTGTTTCAGAAGAACACAAAACTTCGGGATTATGAACACAGAGAGGGCTGGCTGGTTAGCTCGGTTGGTTAGTGAGTGATGATGATAACACCAAGGTCCAGGGTTCATTCAATCTTTGTACTGGCCAGACATGGGAAAAAAAGAAAAAAAAGACAAAGAGATATGATTTAGTCAGGGTTAAGTTTCAAATATTGCGTGATGCAATCTTTCCTTGTTAAGTCCTCACATAGCTAATACCTTAAACTCTCCAACCATGGAAAAAATATATTTATTAGTGCACTTTTAAATATAATTCATGGTTCATTGACTTATTCACCTTTTCTCTCCTACCACTCTTTTGCCACAGGAAATCTGCTACATTATCGCTTTGCTGCAGCAGCTTCCACAGGGTAGTCAGCATTTACAAAAGCCATCCAGTGGTCCTGCAATCCCAACAGACACAAAATGGTCCTGCAATCCCAACAGACACAAAATACCTCTTTTCCGTATCTGTAGATTTGGTTATAGCTATGGGAGTCAAGCCTATAGACTTGCAGCAGGCTAGAAAAGCTATTGGAGCTTCATATTAGGTTGTTTTGGGAGTCCGTGCTATGGACCCACTCAGAGGCAGATTTACTGTGAAGCTAATAAAGTTGAAACTTCAGGGCCCCTGACCTGCATAGGTACCTTTCAAGGCTCTGAGGGGTACCCTAGCAATGTGTTGTCATGGTCACATGCTAGTGTAAAATTTGCAAAAATAAAGTGTTTGTAGTATTTTTCCTAAAGATATCATGTCATATTTTATAAGTTTCAGGACCTACAAAACCTGGATCCAGTCCTGGGTCTACCATATCCCATGCATTTTCTAGTTCCCAAGTAATTAGAACCCTGTGGACTGGGTTCCAAACAGATATTCTTTTTACCATATCCTGCTTAGCATGAATAATCTTACTAACCTGAAGTGTAACTCTTCAACTTGCAGCTCTGAGGGCAGGCAAGAATACACCGGAAAGAAACTATCTTCTTCCTTCCTTTTTCACCTAAATAATGATTTTCTTCACTTTACTACTTTGAAGGCAACTGTGAGTTTTCTGTTCTTTGGAGTCACAGGGAAAGAACTGGCTCATACAAATAGCTCTCCATTTCACCATTCTCCCAATTTCTAAACTTCCTTTCTACCAACAAGGAGGGTTATAACCCAGAACCAAGCTCTGTTTTCCGTTCTATCTTAGTTATCAGTATTTAATCAACATCTACATTGAGATGAATGCATGTAATAGCCTTCATGCAAGGCCGGATACTTGAAGCAATGCCAAGTTTACCTACCTCCTAATTCTGTCATCAGTTCCTCTAGACAATTTTTAAACACAAAGAACTTGATTCAGTACTTAGTATCTATAATGGCAAACAGAATAGTGCCCCAAAGGAAAATTACTAGTAATAAACAGAAGTTTGGCCTTTCATTTGGTCAAGGATTCAGTGCTATCTGCTTCAGTAACAAAAAACACTTCTTAAATACAGTAGCCACCCCCTTATCCATGAGAGAGATGTTCTGAGGCCCCTAGTGGATCTGAAACCATGAATGGTACTGAACCCTAATATATACTCATACTATGTTGTTTTTATACATACATACATACCTATAATGAAGTTTGAGATGCTACAGCAAAACTAGCAAGAACTTATTTTCTTTCTTCACAATTTATTGGGTGTAGAGGATTTGTTCTTAGCAAACTCAGCATATGATTTTTTGTTGTTGTTAAGTAAAGAACTTCACCTTTTCACTTACAGGAAGCACTTTACAGTATATTCAAACTGCCAGCATCACTTCACTTGTATTCTGGGGCCATTATCAAGTAAAATAAGGGTTATTTGAACACAAGCACTATGATAAGGGAACATTTGATCTGATAACTGAGTTGGCTACTACGTGACTACTGGGCTGGTAGTGTATACAGGGTGGACAAAGGAATACACCGGACAAAGAGATGATTCATGTTCCAGGAAGGACAGAGTGGGATGATGCCAAATTTCATCACACTACTCAGAATGGCATGCAATTTAAAACTTAATGAATTACTTATTTCTGAAATTTATCATTTGCTATTTTCAGACTGTAGTTGACCACAAGTAACTGTGGAAAGTGAATCAGTGGATAAGGGTGTACTATTGTACTCTTCCCATTACTGTGGATGCATCGTATTGTGATAGATGTTCCCATGGTTTGATGCTGCTTAGGGAAAATGGGCCTCCTGTTCTTTGAGTAGAGAACCTCCAATCAAGGATTGGAGCTTCACATGGCTACTCCTAAGTCAGCAAACGCAGAACTGAGTAAAATCAAAAATGAAAATTTCTCTTTAAAATTTGGCTCAAACAAAATAATGACTGTACTGGATTATAACCTATTTTATATATAAAATAAGAATCTATGAGCCCATATTGATATAAACAAATTGTTGAATAAATAAATAAATGGGAAAGAAGAGAAATTCATATCTAATAGTACAATTTCAGCTAGTAAATGTAGAAAAAACAATGAAAATAGAAAATCACTATTTGGCACACACCACAATACTAATTGTTTCAGATAAGAATTAATATGTATGCTAAAATTAGTGGACAGAATGTCTGTATTATGAAAAATAGGATATTTGCATAGTCTCAAAGTATCTCCCCACAAGATAATTATTAATAGGCAAATGACTTTAGTGTAAAGAAACTGTTAACAAAATGGTCAAAGTTAGGGGCCGAGCCCGTGGCGCACTCAGGTGAGTGCGGCGCTGGGAGCGCAGCGACGCTCCCGCTGCGGGTATATAGGAATGGCTGGTGCACTCACTGGCTGAGTACCAGTCACGAAAAAGACAAAAAAAAAAAAAAAATGGTCAAAGTTAACATCACCAGTAATGGAACAAATGAAATGATACACTGAGAAACACACGTTACTTCTATAGTATTTCTACCAAGGTGCCTAATTTAGATCACAAACCTAAATTAAGGAATATTCTACAAAATAATTACCAGTACTCCTTAAAAGTGTCAAGGCCCCAAAAGACAAAAAAAGACTAAGACACTGTTCCAGGTAAAAGGAAACTAAGGAGATATGACACTAAAGGTAACATATGATATTGAATTAAATGCTGGATCAGATAAAGCACATTAGGGAACATTGGTGAAATTTAGAGAGTGTCTGTCAATTAGATACTAGCACTGTATCACTAATTTCCTGGTTGTGATAATTGTGCTATGGTATGTAACATGATAACAATTGGGGAATCTGAAGAAAGGTACTTAAGAATTCATTGTATCATTTTTGCATCTTTTCTGTAAATATGAAATTGTCGGAGTTTCAAGATGGCAGCGGCTGCGGCGGCTGGCGCGGAGTAGCTGAGGTGGAAAAGGTGGCCACTGGGCCTCAGGCAGCCGGGAAACTTGTGGACCTTCCTCTGGCCATCTCTTAAGGGAGGACTGCTGCTGCTGGCCGGTCGTGGGGGCTCAACGCCACTTTGTCCCCGGCAGGAGAGGCTGCCTCATTTACAGGCAACAGCTTTGAAGTGTGGAGCAGGAAAAGAACTGATTCTTAGCTGCAAAAGCGAGTCTTGAAACAGGGAACACGGCGCCAGGGCTGCTGTGGATGCAGCCAGGATCCCGGAGGCTGGGGCCGCACTGAAGGCGGCCAGCTGCCCTATTCAGGATTCGAGGTTTCAGGCCGGCATTAAAGAAGATTCCTGGGAGCGCCCGAGCGGCGCCGCGACTGAACAGCCCGAGGCGGCAGCGCCGAGAACACGGAAGGCAACAAACCAGAGACAGAGCGAGCGCCCGACCTGGCACAGCACTGTGAGTGATCCCTGGCACAGCTCTGTTCGGGGGGTGGATGCCCACGCGGCTCCCGCCTGCACCACCAGGCCACTCACTGCCCCGGTGCTGCCTCCATTTTCCCAGGTGCGGGCAGCTCCACCCTGCTCGGCCATCACTGAGCCCATTTGCTTGGCCTGGCGCGGGGCTTTCTGGACCCTGCGAGCCGGCCTCCTCTCCCACTCCCTCCGCGGTTCTCTGGTGGGGCTGGGGGTGTGGGGCGTCCCGACCAGTGTTGGGAGGGCTAGGAAGTACGGGCAGGCCGACTGTCACTCCACCACACCCTGGACTCCGGCCCCGGTAAACTTCCTGTTACTGGGAGGCAGATACCATCTCTGCGACCACCAGTTTGGAAAAAAGCCTAACGAATTTCTGGTTGGGAATAGTGTGGTAGGAGAGTTCCCAGGTCCGCTTGAACCTGCCGGAGAGCAGGCTGCCGGCGGGCACTAGACTCGGTTTATACTGGGGGGATACAAAGGTAAACAAGACCTGAGAAAGATCTACACAGTGCTACAAAGGCACCCAGAGAGACCAGTCGTCTGTGCCTAGCAGAAACCTGGTAGACTTCCTGGGCGAGGCGGTGCTGAGCAGGGTCTTGAAGGCCCAGCTGATAGACGAGGGGTGCAGAAGACACACCCCAGCCCAGCACAGTGTGCACAGAGGGGGGAGACGTGCGGCCAGGGAGGCAGAGACTCGACAGAAACCACACACCCGGTGGGGTCGCCACTGCACGATCTAACAGCCTGGGCCAGAGCACACGGGACGGGGAGAAGTCCTGTACAGAAAGTGAAAGCTCAACAGAGATCACACACCCTGTGGTACGTGATCCACCAGCCCAGCAGAGTACAAGCTGACCAGAAAGGTGGATCCCCGGAGAAGCCCAAGACCCGAGGCAACCACACACACAAGACACTAGAGGCCAACTGAGCAGTCACGGCGGGAGCCATACCAAATTGGCAACCACAGCAACATCCTAGTTAGTCATTAGTCTCAAACCGGTGGACTGTGAAACCCCCTGCCACAATGAATAAACATAAAAAAAAAAGATACCAGAAATACAAAAAATCAAGAAAGTACACCACCAAAAGTTAATAAATCTCAAACTCTAGATCCTATAGAACAAGAAGCCCTTGAAATGACTGACAAGGAATTTTGAGTGATAATTCTAAGGAAACTGAATGAGATACAAGAAAACTCAGCTAGACATCATGATGAAATGAGGAAAAGTATACAGGATCTGAAAGAGGAAATATATAAGGAAATCAATGTCCTGAAAAAAAATGTAGCAGAACTTGCTGAACTGAAGAAGTTATTCAGCGAAATAAAAAACACAGCGGAGAGTTTAACCAGCAGGATTGTCGAAGTTGAAGAGAGAACCTCTGAACTTGAAGATGGGCTGTTTGAAATAACACAAGCAGACAAAAAGAAAGAAAAAAGAATCAAGGACATGGAAGAAAATCTGAGAGAGATATCAGACAACCTCAAGCGCTCAAATATCCGAGTCATGGGTATTCCAGAAGGGGAGGAAAATGGAGATTCCATTGAAAACATATTCAACAAAATAGTGGCAGAAAACTTCCCAGGTATAGGAAAAATCACAGATCTTCAGATCCAGGAAGCTCAACAATCTCCAAACATATTCAACCCAAAAAGGCCTTCTTCAAGACATGTCATAGTCAAATTGGCAAAACTCAGAGACAAAGAGAGAATCTTAAAAGCTGCAAGAGAGAAGCGTCAAATCACCTATAAGGGAGCCCCAATCAGGTTAACATCAGACTTTTCATTACAAACCCTAAAAGCTAGAAAGGAATGGGATGATATTTTCAAAATACTAAAAGACAAAGATTGCCAGCCAAGAATACTCTACCCTGCAAGGCTATCCTTCCGAAATGAGGGGCAAATAGTATATTTCTCAGACAAACAAAAACTGCGGGAGTTCACTACCACACGACCACCCTTACAAGAAATCCTCAAGGGAGTACTGGGTTTGGTTCCTGAAAAATAACTACCACTGCCATAAAAACCTAAGAAAAATCTAAACCCGCTAGTACAATAAAAATGGCATTCATGAAGAGAAAACAAGCTAACAAAAACACTATCTACAACCTAAGGAACCAACAAACAAAGAAACCAAACAGTAAATCAGAAAGCAAGGAACAAAAGACACCTAAGACAACCAAACAACCAATAAAATGCTAGGAATAAATCAACACCTTTCAATAACAACTCTTAATGTTAAAGGCTTAAATTCCCCAATTAAAAGACACAGACTGGCTGACTGGATCAAAAAGCAGGACCCAACTATATGCTGCCTACAAGAGACCCACCTCACCCATAAAGATTCACACAGACTAAGAGTGAAAGGATGGAAAAAGATTTACCATGCAAACAGAAAAGAAAAACGAGCTGGAGTGGCTATTCTTATATCTGACAAAATAGACTTTAAACTAAAAACCATAAAAAGAGACAATGAGGGACACTACTTAATGATAAAAGGACTGATCCATCAAGAAGACATAACAATCATAAATATGTACGCACCCAATGTTGGAGCAGCCAATTTATAAAACAAACTCTATTAGACCTAAAGAAGGAAATAGACACTAATACCATAATAGCAGGGGACCTGAACACTCCACTGTCAATATTAGACAGATCATCTAGGCAAAGAATCAGTAGAGAAACACAAGATCTAAACAAGACTGTAGACCAATTAGAATTGGCAGATATCTACAGAACATTCCACCCAACAACCTCAGAATATTCATTCTTCTCATCAGCACATGGATCATTCTCCAGGATAGATCACATATTAGGTCACAAATCAAGTCTCAGTAAATTCAAAAAAATTGGAATTATCCCATGTATCTTCTCAGACCACAATGGATTAAAACTAGAAATTAATAACAAACAAAACTCTGGAAACTATACAAACACATGGAAATTAAACAGCATTCTACTTAATGACATATGGGTCCAAGAAGAAATCAAGCAGGAAATCAAAAAGTTTATTGAAACTAATGAAAACAATGATACATCATACCAAAACCTGTGGGATACTGCAAAAGCAGTATTGAGGGGAAAATTTATTGCATTAAATGCCCACTTCAGAAGAATGGAAAGATGGCAAGTGAACAACCTAACACTTCACCTTAAAGAACTAGAAAAACAAGAACAATCCAATCCTAAAGTTAGCAGACGGAAAGAAATCATTAAGATCAGAGCAGAACTGAATGAAATTGAAAACCAAAAATCAATTCAAAAGATCAACGAATCAAAAAGTTGGTTTTTTGAAAAGATAAATAAAATAGACAAACCATTAGCATGGCTAACAAAAAAAAGAAGAGAGAAGACTCAAATAACAAAAATTAGAAATGAAAAAGGCGATATTACAACTGATTCATCTGAAATACAAGGAATCATTCGAGACTACTGCAAACAACTATACGCCAACAAATTTGAAAATCTGGAGGAAATGGATAAATTTCTGGACACACACAAGCTCCCAAAACTGAACCGTGAAGACGTAGAAAATTTGAACAGACCAATAACAATAAAGGAGATTGAAGCTGTTATCAGAAGGCTCCCAACAAAGAAAAGCCCAGGACCAGATGGATTCACAGCAGAATTTTACCAAACATTCAAAGAGGAATTGACACTGATTCTTTACAAACTATTCCAAAAGATTGAAACGGACGCAAATCTCCCAAACTCATTCTATGAAGCAAACATCATCCTGATACCAAAACCAGGTAAAGATATAACCAAAAAAGAAAACTACAGGCCGATATCCTTGATGAATATAGATGCAAAAATCCTCACTAAAATACTAGCAAACAGAATACAGCAACACATACGAAAAATTATTCATCACGATCAAGTGGGATTCATCCCAGGGATGCAAGGTTGGTTCAACATACGCAAATCAATAAATGTGATACACCATATTAATAAACTCAAACACAAGGACCATATGATCATCTCTATAGATGCTGAAAAAGCATTTGATAAAGTTCAGCTCTCATTCATGACAAAGACCCTCTATAAGTTAGGTATAGAGGGAAAGTATCTCAACATAATTAAAGCCATATATGCCAAACCCACTGCCAATATCATCCTGAATGGGGAAAAGCTGAAAGCTTTTCCTTTAAGAACAGGCACTAGACAAGGATGCCCACTCTCACCACTCCTATTCATCATAGTGTTGGAAGTACTAGCCAGAGCAATCAGAGAAGAGAAGGAAATAAAGAGCATCCAGATTGGAAAAGATGAAGTCAAACTGTCCCTGTTTGCAGATGACATGATCCTATATATCGAACAGCCTAAAACCTCTACAAAAAAACTGTTGGAATTGATAAATGATTTCAGCACAGTAGCAGGATACAAAATCAACACACAAAAATCAGTAGCATTTCTTTTCTCCAATAGTGAACATGCAGAAGGAGAAATCAAGAAAGCCTGCCCATTTACAATAGCCACCAAATAAACAAAATACTTAGGAATTGAGTTAACCAAGGAGGTGAAAAATCTCTATAATGAGAACTACAAACCACTGCTGAGAGAAATTAGAGAGGATACAAGAAGATGGATAGATATCCCATGCTCTTGGATTGGAAGAATCAACATAGTGAAAATGTCCATGCTACCCAAAGTGATATACAAATTCAATGCAATCCCCATCAAAATTCCAAAGACATTTTTCTCAGAAATGGAAAAAACTTTTCAGACATTTATATGGAACAATAAAAGACCACGAATAGCCAAAGCAATGCTCAGCAAAAAAAATAAAGCTGGAGGCATAACACTACCTGACTTTAAGCTATACTACAAAGCTATAATAACCAAAACAGTATGGTACTGGCATAAAAACAGACACACTGACCAATGGAATAGAATAGAGAATCCAGAAATCAACCCACACACTTACTGCCATCTGATCTTTGACAAAGGCACCAAGCCTATTCACTGGGGAAGGGACTGCCTCTTCAGCAAGTGGTGCTGGGATAACTGGATATCCATATGCAGGAGAATGAAACTAGATCCATACCTCTCACCGTATACTAAAATCAACTCAAAATGGATTAAGGATTTAAATATACACCCTTAGACAATAAAACTTCTTAAAGAAAACATAGGAGAAACACTTCAGGAAATAGGACTGGGCACAGACTTCATGAATACGACCCCAAAAGCACAGGCAACCAAAGGAAAAATAAACAAATGGGATTATATCAAACTAAAAAGCTTCTGCACAGCAAAAGAAACAATTAAAAGAGTTAAAAGACAACCAACAGAGTGGGAGAAAATATTTGCAAAATATACATCTGACAAAGGATTAATATCCAGAATATATAAGGAACTCAAACAACTTTACAAGAAAAAAACAAGCAACCCAATTAAAAAATGGGCAAAAGAGCTAAGTAGGCATTTCTCTAAGGAGGATATACAAATGGCCAACAGACATATGAAAAAATGCTCAACATCACTCAGCATCCGGGAAATGCAAATCAAAACCACATTGAGATACCATCTAACCCCAGTTAGGATGGCTAAAATCCAAAAGACTATGAACGATAAATGCTGGCGAGGCTGCGGAGAAAAAGGAACTCTCATACATTGTTGGTGGGACTGCAAAATGGTGCAGCCTCTATGGAAAATGGTATGGAGGCTCCTTAAACAATTGCAAATAGATCTACCATATGACCCAGCCATCCCACTGTTGGGAATATACCCAGAGGAATGGAAATCATCAAGTCGAAGGTATACCTGTTCCCCAATGTTCATCGCAGCACTCTTTACAATAGCCAAGAGTTGGAACCAGCCCAAATGCCCATCATCAGATGAGTGGATACGGAAAATGTGGTACATCTACACAATGGAATACTACTCAGCTATAAAAACGAATGAAATACTGCCATTTGCAACAACATGGATGGACCTTGAGAGAATTATATTAAGTGAAACGAGTCAGGCACAGAAAGAGAAATACCACATGTTCTCACTTATTGGAGGGAGCTAAAAATTAATATATAAATTCACACACACACATACACACACACAAACCGGGGGGGGGGGGAAGAAGATATAACAACCACAATTATTTGAAGTTGATACAACAAGCAAACAGAAAGGACATTGTTGGGGGGGGGGGAGGGAGAAGGGAGGGAGGTTTTGGTGATGGGGAGCAATAATCAGCTACAATGTATATCGACAAAATAAAATTAAAAAAAAAAAAAAAAAAACCCTTAAATTAGCACAGGACTCTCAGCAGTCCTTTTTTTCACTGAAGTCAGGACTTTAATATATCTGATGATCAAATGATCAGGAATACCTTTTGATAAATAGAAAATGTGATAGAGGCTTTTATACAACACGCTATATTTTATCTGAGAAATGTTGTTAAGATAGCGAAGTTAGATTAAGTACCCCAAAGGTGCTAAGTTTCTGCTGGGTGCATTTTTTAAATAATAAAGCTGCTGAGCTTGTGAAAAAAAAATAAATAAATATGAAATTGTCATAAATTGGAAAGTAAAACACACTTAAAATTGGCTTACAGAGAAGGCAAGAGAGCCTCCTGCAACCAGGGACCCAGGCAGAAGCTCCAAGTTGCCCTCCAACCACTGGAGGAGAAGGCAGAGCCTCCCATGACCAGGGACCCAGGCAGAAGCCCCAGGAAGCTCACCTACCACATAAGCAGAAGGCAAGAGAGCCTCACTACACCAGAAATACCACCTCCATGTAGGTGGTCCACCACAGCCACTTCCACTGCTACTGCCACTGCAATGGTGGATCACCACCACAGTAGTAGCCAGGACCACCCTGCAGGCAGTGCACTTCACACTTGACTGCACTGACACAAGGAGAGTCATCAGCAGAGCCTGTAAATAGAGGAGGAAGTCTTTCTCCTCAAAGACCACTCCAGAGTAATAGAAGAAACAACTGCTCTACCAGATGACCAGATATCAACAAAGAGATACTAGAAATGTGAATAAACAAGAAAATATAACACCACCAAGAGAATACAGTAATTCTCGAGTACCAGACCGAACAGAGCAAGAAATACTTCAAGTTACAGAAAAGGAATTCCAAGCAATAATCTTAAGAAAACTCAAAGAGATAAGAGAAGACTCAATTACAGAACACAATGAAATGACAAAAAACATCCAGGATATGAAGGAGGAAATTTACAAAAGATTTATACCTTAAAAAAGAATGTAGAGGAAATTATAAAAAGCACAACTGATAGCTCAAGCAGAACTTAAGGTTAAGACAAACAGAAAAAAGAATTTCAGATCTTGAAGACTGTCTATTTCAAATAACTCAGACAGACAAAAAAAAAAAAAGGGAAAAAATAATTTTTAAAAAATGGAAAAAATCTAAGACAGCTGGCAGACAACCTTAAGCACACAAACATCCAAATCATGGGTATTCAAGAAGAGGAGGATAAAGAAAAAGCAGATAAAACCTACTCAATGAAATAATAATGGAAAACTTCCCAGATATAGGGAGAGACAAGGACCCTCAGATCCAGGAAGCTCAAAGATGCCCAAACAGATTCAATCCAAAAACATCCTCTCTGAGACACATTATAGTCAAACTGGCAAAGCTAAAAGACAAAGAGAAAATTCTAGAAGCAACAAAAGAAAACCATCAAGTCACCTATAAGGGAGCCCTCATCAGACCAACAGCAGACTTCTCAAGAGAAGCTCTACAAGCCAGAAGAAGAGGGGGTGATATATTCAAAATACTAAAAGAAAAAAAATGCCTGCTAAGAATACAGTACCCAGCAAGGATATATCCTTCAGAAATCAGGTAGAAATAGTGTATTTCCCAGGGAAACAAAAACTACAGTAGTTCACCACCACATGACCAGCCCTGAAAAAAATTCTCAAGGGATTCCTGCATCTGGAATCCAAAAAACCATAATCACTATCATGAATACACAAGAAAGAACAAAACCCACTGGTAAAACAAAAGCACAAATGAGGAAGAGAAAGAAATTAAATCATACCATCTCAAAAAAAAAAAAAAAACCCAGCAAACATCAAAGATGAATAATAAAAAGAGAAGAAAGGAACAAAAGATATTTAAAACATCTAAACAAAAAGCAATAAAATGACAGTAGTAAGACAATACTTGTCAATAACAACCCTAAGTGTGAATGGATTAAATTCACCATTCAAAAAACACAGACTGACTGATTGGATTAAAAAGCTATACCCAACCATATGTTGTCTTCAAGAGATGCACCTCACCTGTAAAGATATACACAGTCTAAAAATGAGAGGATGGAAAATGATACATCATGCAAATGGAAACCAACAATGAACAGGGATAACTATTCCTATATGAGATAAAATAGACTTCAAAGCAAAAACCATAAAAAGAGACAAAGAAGGCCACTATATAATGATAAAATGATCTATCCAGCGAGAAAACACAGCAATCATAAATATGTGTGCACCCAACAACAGAACACCCAGATATACAAAGCAAACACTGTTAGACCTAAAGAAAGAGATAGACCCCAATATGATAATAGTGGGGGGTGTGAACATCCCTCTCTACAGATTATCTAGGCAACAAACCAACAGAGAAACATAGGATATAAACTATACTTTATTATTTTTTTAATTTTATTTTGTCAATATACAATGTGGTTGATTATTGTGGCCCATTACCGAAACCTCCCCCCCCTCCCTCTCACCTCTCCCACCCAACAATGTCCTTTCTGTTTGCTTGTCATATCAACTTGAAGGAATTGTACTTGTTTTGTCTTCCCCCGCCCCAGTTTTTTTTTTTTTTTTTGTGTGTGTGTGTGTGTGTGTGTGTGTGTGTGAATTTATTTATTTATTTTTAGCTCCCACCAATAAGTGAGAACATGTGGTATTTCTCTTTCTGTGCCTGACTTGTTTCACTTAATATAATTCTCTCAAGGTCCATCCATGTTGTTGCAAATGGCAGCATTTTATTCGTTTTTATAGCTGAATAGTATTCCACTGTGTAGATATACCACATTTTCCGTATCCACTCATCCAATGATGGACATTTGGGCTGGTTCCAACTCTTGGCTATTGTAAAGAGTGCTGCGATGAACATTGGGGAACAGGTATACCCTCAACTTGATGATTTCCATTCCTCTGGGTATATTCCCAACAGTGGGATGGCTGGGTCATATGGTAGATCTATCTGCAATTGTTTGAGGAACCTCCATACCATTTTCCATAGAGGCTGCACCATTTTGCAGTCCCACCAACAATGTATGAGAGTTCCTTTTTCTCCGCAGCCTCGCCAGCATTTATCGTTCATAGTCTTTTGGATTTTAGCCATCCTAACTGGGGTTAGATGGTATCTCAATGTGGTTTTGATTTGCATTTCCCGGATGCTGAGTGATGTTGAGCATTTTTTCATATGTCTGTTGGCCATTTGTATATCCTCCTTAGAGAAATGCCTACTTAGCTCTTTTGCCCATTTTTTAATTGGGTTGCTTGTTTTTTTCTTGTAAAGTTGTTTGAGTTCCTTGTATATTCTGGATATTAATCCTTTGTCAGATATGTATTTTGCAAATATTTTCTCCCACTCTGTTGGTTACACTCTGGTTTCTCTTCAGATCGTATAAACTATACTTTAGAAAAATTGAAACTGGCAGATATCTACAGAACATTTCAACAAGTACAGAATATACATTCTTCTCAACAGAACATGAAACATTCTTCAGGATAGAACATGTTAGGTTACAAATCAAGTTTCAGGAAATTTTTTAAAATTATAATCATTTCAAGCATCTTTTCAGACCACAACGGATTAAAACTGATAATGTACAACAAGCAAAACTCAGAAATTATATAAATATATGGAAACTAAACAACAGGCTCCTGAATGACTGATGAGTCCAAGAAGAAAATAAAGAGGAAATCAAAAAAATTCTTGAAACTAATGAAAATAAAGACACATTATACCAAAAAATGTGGAATACAGCAAAAGCAGTAATAAGAAGGAAGTTTATTGCAACATATGCTTATATCAGAAGAATAGAAAAATTTCACGTAAACAACCTAATGTTACACCTCAAAGGGCTAGAAAAAGTAGAACAATCTAATCTTAAAAGTAGTAGATGGAAAGAAATAAATAAGATCAGCGCAGAACTAAATGAAATAGAAACCCCTCAAATAATACAAAAGATCAATGAAACAAAAAGTTGGGTTTTTTAGAAGATAAATAAAATGCACAAACCATTAGCGATGTTAAGAAAAAAAGAGAGAAGACTCAAGAAACAAAAATCAGAAATGAAAAAAGAGACATTACAATCAATACCACCGAAACACAAGGAATCAATAGAGACTACTATAAACAACTACATACCAACAAATATGAAAACCTGGAGAAAGTGGTTAAATTTCTGAACACATGCAAACTACCAACACTGAACCAAGAAGAGATAGAAAACCTGAACAAACTAATAAGAATCAATTTGAGTAAAGCAGTAATCAGCAGTCTCGCAACAAAGAAAAGCCCAGGACTGGATGACTTTACTGAATTCTATCAAACCTTTAAAGAGGAACTAATACCAATTCTGTTCAAACTATTCCAAAAAATTAAAACACAGGCCACCCCCCCCAAACTCATTCTATGAGAACAACATCATGCTGATACCAAAAGCAGCCAAAGATGAACACAGATGCAAAAATCCTCAAGAAAATATTAACAATTAGCAATCAGAATACAGGAATACATCAAAAATATTATACATCATGATTAAGTGGGATTCATCCCAGGGATGCAAAGATGGTTCAACAAACATATGCAAGTCAACAAATCTGACATTCCACATCAACAAAATCAAGGACAAAAACCATATGATTATCTCAATGAATCCAGAAAAAGCATTCAACAAAATTTAACATCCTTTCATGATAAAGGCTCTCAGCAAATTAGATAAGGAAATTATCTCAACACAATAAAAGCCATATATGACAAATCAATTGTCAATATCATCCTGAAAGGGGAAAAGCTAAGAGCTTTCCCTTTAAGAATGGAAATAAGATAAGGATGTGCACTCTTGCCACTCCTATTTAACATAATATTGGGAGTACTAGCCAGAGCAATCAAGTAAGAGAAAGAAAAAAAGACATCGAGATTGGAAAAGATGAAGTCTAACTGTCCCTGTTTGCAGATGACATGATCCTACATATATAAAAACGTAAAGACTCTACCAAAAAAGTCTTAGAGCTGATTAATAATTTCGGTAAAGTTGCAGGACAAAAAATCAACACCCAAAACTCAGTAGCATTTTTATACTCCATTAGCAAACTAGCATAAAAAGGATCAAGGAAGTAAGCCCATTTACAATACTCACCAGAAAGTAAAATACCTAGGAATCAATTTAACCAAGGAGGTGAAAAATCACTTCAATGAGAAGTACAAAACACTACTGAAAGAATTTAAAGAGGACACAAATAGGTGGAAAGACATTCCATGCCCTTGGATTAGAAGAATTAACATTGTGAAAATGCCCATACTACCCAAAGTGACCTACAGACTCAATGCAACTCCAATCAAAATATCAATGATGTTTGTCACAGAAATAGAAAAAAACAATCCCAACATTCATATAGAACAACAAAAGACCATGAATAGCTGAAGCAATCCTGAGCAAAATAAATAAAGCCAAAGGCATAATACTACCTGACTTCAAAATATACTACAAAGCTATAGTAACCCAAATAGCATGGTGCTGACATAAAAACAGACACATGGACCAATGGAACAGAATAGAGAACCTGGAAATCAATTCACATATTTACAGCCAACTGATCTTTGATAAAGGCAACAAGAACATACATGGGGGAAAGATTGCCTCTTCAATAAACCATGCTAGAAAATTGGACATCCATTTTCAGAAGAATGAACCAAGACCTGTATCTCTTGCTATATACCAAAATAAACTAAAAATGTATTAAAGACTTATGTATAAGACCCAAACCAATAAAACTTCTAAAACAAAATACAGGAGAAACACTCTAGGAAGTAGGACTGAGCAAAGACTTTATGAATAAGACCCTAAAAGCATAAGCAACAAAAGAAAAAATAAACAAATGAGATTATATAGAACTGAAAAGCTTATGCACAGCAAAGGAAACATTTGACAGAGTGGAAAGACAACCTACAGAATGGGAGAAAATATTTGCAAACTACACATCTAAGAAGGAATTAATATCCAGAATATTCAAGGAACTCAAACAACTTCACAATAAAAAAGACAAATAATCCATTTTTTAAAAAGAGCAAAGGAGATGAATAGACATTTTTCAAAGGATAACATACAAATGGCCAACAGGTACATGAAAAATTCTCAACATCACTAATCATCAGGGAAATGCAAATCAAAACCTCACTTAGATATCATCTCACCCTAGTTATACTGGTCAGTATTAAAAAGATTAAGAATAACAAATGCTGTCAAGGATGAAGAGATAGGGGTACCCTTCTACCCTGTTGGTGGGACTGTAAATTAGTGCAGCTTTTATGGAGAACAGTATGGAGGTTCCTTAAACAACTACAGACAGAACTGCCATACAATCCATCAATCCTGCTGTTGGGTGTTTATCAAAGGATTGGAAATCATCACATTGATGGGATACCTGCACTTCCATGTTCATTGCAGCTCTATTTACAATAGTCAAAATATTGAACCATCCTAAATGTCCATCAATGGATGACTGTATAAGGAAATTGTTGTATCTATCCAGAGTGGAATACTACTTAGACATAAAACGAGAATGAAATTCTGCCATCTTCAGCAACATGGATGAGCTTGGAGAAAATTGTTAGGTGAAATAAGCCAGGCAAAGAAATAGAAATACCATACGTCATCACTCATAACTGGGTGCTAAGAAAGAAGGAAAGCAAGAATGAAAGAAAGAGAAAGAGAGGGAAAGAAAGACCATAATAACACTTTGAACTTTTACAAGGTGAGAACAAATCTATCATTTCTAGAGGTGGGAAAAGGGGGAAGGAGAGGGAGTTTATGGAGAAATGGGGAAAAGGGCATAAAGAATGATTATGATTTATAATAATGTATATGCTGATAATAATGATTTAGTCATCACATATTATCCACAAATAATGATAGTCAACACTGTACCCCCAAAATATGTATAATCAATTATGCTTCAATTTAAAAAATGAAAAAAAGTCTTATATATCTCAACACTACAGATATTTTTGCTCCTTTATTAAGTTGCTCTCATATTTTAGACAGATGAAGTGCTCCCAATATTGGCTTGGAGAGATTTAATGCGTCACAGATTGAACACATCCCATATGCTAGGTATAGGAAGGTGTGGAAAACACTAAAATGAGTAAGACCTTTACTCAGGTCTCAGCATCACAGGGGAAAAAGACATACCAATCTAATGTAAAGAGCTGTGGTTAGCACTGTAAGAGAGAGGCCGATAGTGTGGTACAGGCACTCAGGAGTTTATATTCTGCTTTGGAGTATCAATGAAAATGCCATTGACAAAGTAATCTTTGGGCTAGGCTTTGAAGGACAGCAGAATACTTGACAAGTATAGTATGGGGATATGGTATTGAAGAAAACTACAGCCCAATATCCTTGAAGAACATAGATGCAAAAATCCTCAACAAAATATTACAATCAGAATACAGCAACACATCCAAAAAACTATACATCATGATCAATTGGGATTCATCCCAGAGAAGCAAGAATGGCTTAACATACAAAAATCAATAAATGTGATACACCACATCAACAAAATCAAGGAAAAAACCAAATGATTATCTCAATAGATGCAGAAAAAGCATTCAACAAAATTCAACATCACTTCTCAGCAAATTAGGTAAAGAAGTGAAGTATCTCAACACAATAAAAGCCATATAAGGAAACCAATTGCCAATATTATCCGGAATGGGGAAAAGCTGGGAGCTGTTCCTTAAGAACAGGAATGAGACAAGAATGCCCACTCTCACCAATCCTATTTAACTTAGTATTGGAAGAACTAGCCAGAGCAATCAGGTAAGAGAAAGAAATAAAGGGCATCCAGATTGGAAAAGATGAAGTCAAACTGTTCCTGTTTGCAGGTGACATGATCGTATAAATAGAAAAACATAAAGACTCTACCAAAAAACTCTTAGAGATGATTAACAATTTCAGTAAAGTTGCAGAATACAAAATCAACACACAAAAATCATTAGTATTTTTATACTCCAGTAATAAACTAGCAGAAAAAGAAATCAAGAAGGTAAGCTTATTTACAATAGTTGCAAACAGAAATAAAATACTTAAGAATCAATTTACCAAGGAGGTGAAAGATTTCTACAAAACAATACTGAAAGAAATTAAAAAGGACAGAAAAAGGTAGAAAGACATACCATGCTCTTGGATTGGAAGAATAAACATTGTGAAAAGGTCTATTATACCCAAAGCGATGTACTGATCAATGCAATCCCCATCAAAATACCAATGACATTCTTCACAGAAATAGAAAAAGCAACCCTAACATTCATACGGAACAACAAAAGACCCTGGATAGTCAAAGAGATCCTGAGCAAATAAATAAATAAATAAATAAAGCCAGAGGCATAACACTTCTCGACTTCACATTATATTACAAAGCTATTATAGCCAAAACAACATGGTACTGGCATAAAAACAGACACTCAGACAAAAGGAACAGAATAGAAAATCAGGAAATCAATTCACATACTTACAGCCAATTGATCTTTGACAAAAGCAACAAGAACATGCACTGGGGGCCAGCGTGTGACCCAGCAGCCCGGCCAAGTGAGCATGGAGCAGGGAGATATCCAGCAGGGGAGGCAGAAGCTCCACAGAGACCACACGCCCTGTGGTGCCAGCGCACAACCCAGCAGCCAAGTGCATGCGGAGCAGGGACATGTCCAACAGGGGAGGCAGAAGCTCTGCAGAGACCACGCGCCCTGAGGTGCTGGCCTATGACCCAGCAGGTAGGCCTCACATCCACAACCTGACTCCACCCCTGGCCCAGCCAACTGTGCACGGAGCAGGGAGATGTCTAACAGGGGAGGTGGAAGCTCTGCAGAAACCACACTCCCTGCGGTACTGACGCATGACCCAGCAGCCCAGCCGAGTGCACATGGAGGACAGAGACATCCAGCAGGGGAGGTGGAAGCTCTGAGAGACCACACACCCTGCAGTGCTGGCACACAACGCAGCAGCCTGACCGAGTGCATGCTGACCAGAGAGGTGGCTCCCCAGAGAGGCCCAAGATCTGAGGCAGCCACACACACAAGGCACTAGTGGCCAACCGAGCAGACACTGAGGTAGCCATAACAAATTGGCATCCCCAGCAACATCCTAGCCAGACAATAGTGTCAAACTAGTAGACTGTGTCACCCCCTGCCGCAATGACTAAACATCAAAGGAAAGATACCAGAAATAAGAAAAATCAAGAAAGCACACAAGCAAAGGGTAATAACTCTCAAGCTCTAGATCCTATAGAAGAAGCCCTTGAAATGTCTGACAAGGAATTTCGCTTCATAATTCTAAGGAAACTGAATGAGATACAAGAAAACTCAGCTAGACAACATGACAAAATGAGGAAAAGTATACAGGACCTGAAAGAAGAAATGTACAAGGAAATCAATGCCCTGAAAAAGGATGAGCTTGCCAAGCTGAAGAATTCACTCAATTAAATAAAAAACACAACAGACAGTTTAACCAGCAGGCTTGCAGAAGAAGAGAGGACTTCTGACCTTGAAGATGGACTGCTTGAAATTACACAGGCAGACAAAAAAAGAAAAGAAAAAAGAATTAAAAGCATTAAAGAAAATCTAAGAGAGATATCAGACAACCTTAAGCGCTCAAATATCCGAGTCATCAGTATTCCAGAAGGGGAGGAAATAGAAGATTGCACTAAAAACGTATTCAACAACATAGTAGCAGAAAAGTTCCCAGGTATTGGAAAAGACACAGATCTTCAGAATCAGGAAGCTCAAAAATCCCCAAACATATTCAACTCAAAAAGGTCTTCTCCAAGATATGTTAGAGTCAATTTGGCAAACACAAAGAGAAAGAGAGAATCTTAAAAGCTGCAAGAGAGAAGCATCAAATCACCTATAAGGGAGCCCCAATCAGACTAACATCAGACTTTTCATCACAAACCCTAAAAGCCAGAAAGGAATGGGATGATGTATTCAAAATACTAAAATACAGAGATTGCCAGCCAAGAATACTTTACCCACAAGGCTATCCTTCTGAAATGAAGGGCCAATAGTATATTTCTCAGACAAACAAAAACTGCAGGAGTTCACTACCACATGCCCGGCCTTACAAGAAATTCTCAAAGGAGTATTGGGTTTGGTACCTGAAAAACAACTACCACTGCCATAAAAACCCAAGAAAAATCAAAACCCACTAGTATAATAAGAATGGCATCTATGAAGAGAAAACAAACAAACAAAAGCCTATTTACAACCCAAGGAACCAACAAATACAGAAAACAAACAGTAAATCAGAAAGAAAGGAACAAAAGACACTTAAGACATTAAGACAAAAATCAATAAAATGCTAGAATTAAATCAACACTTTTGAATAACAATTCTTAATGTAAAAGGCTTAAATTCCCCAATCAAAAGTCATAGACTGGCTGAATGGATTAAAAAGGAGGACCCAACTATATGCCACCTTCAAGAGACCCACCTCAGCCATAAAGACTCACATAGATTAAGAGTGAAAGAATGGAAAAAATTTGCCATGCAAACAGAAATGAAAAATGAGCTGGAGTAGCTAGTCTTATATCTGATAAAATAGACTTTAAACCAAAAAGCATAAAAAGAGATAATGTGGGCCACTACATAATGATAAAAGGCTTGATCCATCAAGAACACATAACATTCATAAATATATATGCACCCAATGTGGGAGCAGCTAGATTTATAAAACAAACTCTATTAGACCTAAAGAAGGAAATAGACACTAATACCATAATAGCAGGGGACCTGAACACCCCACTGTCAATATTGGACAGATCATCTAGGCAAAGGATCAGCAGAGAAACACAAGATCTAAACAACACACTAGGCCAACTGGACTTGGCAGATATCTACAGAACATTCCATCCAACAAACTCAGAATATTCATTCTTCTCATAAGGATCATTCTTCTCACATGGATCATTCTCCAGGATAGAAAACATGTTAGGTCACAAATCATGTCTCAACAAATTCAGAAAAATTAGAATTATCCCCTGTATTTTTTCAGACCACAATGGATTAAAATTAGAAATCAATAACAAACAAAATTCTGGAAACTATACAAACACATGGAAATTAAACAGCATTCTATTTAAGGACATATGGGTCCAAGAGGAAATCAAACAGGAAATCAAAAAGTGTATTGAAACTAATGAAAACAATGATATATCATACCACAACCTGTGAGATACTGCAAAAGCAGTAATAAGGGGGAAATATATCGCATTCAATGCTTACTTCAGAAGAATGGTAAGATGACAAGTGAACAACGTAACACTTCACCTTAAATAACTATAAAAACAAGAACAATCCAAACCCAAAGTTAGCACACGGAAAGAAATCGTTAAGATCTGAGCAGAACTTAATGAAATTGAAACCCCCAAAAATGATACAAAAGATCAATAAATGAAAAAGTTGTTTTTTTGAAAAGATAAATAAAATTGAGAAACCATTGGCATGGCTAACTAAAAGAAGAGAGAAGATCCAAATAACAAAAATTAGAATTGAAAAAGGTGATATTACAACTGATACATCTGAAATACAAGGAATCATTTGAGACTACTTTAAACAACTATATGCCAACAAATTTGAAAATATGGGGGAAATGGATAAATTTCTGGGCATACACAAGCTACCAAAATTGAGCCAAGAAGATGTAGAAAATATGAACAGACCAATAACAATAAAGGAGATTGAAGCTGTTATCAGAGGGCTCCCAACAAAGAAAAGCCCAGGACCAGATGGATTCACAGCAGAATTTTACCAAACATTCAAAGAGGAACTGACATCAATTCTTTACAAACTATTCCAAAATATTGAAACAGAGACCAAACTCATTTTATGAAGCAAATATCACTCTGATAATAAAACCAGGTAAAGGTATAACTAAAAAAGAAAACTACAGGCCGATAATCTTGATGAATAGAGATGCAAAAATCCTCAATAAAATACTAGCTAATAGAACACAGCAATACATATGTAAAATTATACACCACGATCAAGTGGGATTCATCCCAGGGATGCAAGGTTGGTTCAAAATATGCAAATCAATAAATGTGATACACCATATTAATAAAATCATACACAAGGACTATATGATCATCTCTATAGATGCTGAAAAACCATTTGTAAAATGCAACATTCATTCATGACAAAGACCCTGTATAAGGTAGGTATAAATGGAAAGTATCTCAACATCATTAAAGCCATATATGATAAACCCACTGCCAATATCATCCTGAATGAGGAAAAGCTGAAAGCTTTTCCTAAGAACAGGAACTAGACAAGGATGCCCACTCCTATTCAACATAGTGTTGGAAGTACAAGCCAGAGAAATCAGAGAAGAGAAGGAGATAAAGGGCATCCAGATTGGAAAAGATGAAATCAAACTGTCCCTGTTTGCAGATGACATGATCCTATATAACGAAAAGCCTAAAGCCTCTACAAAAAAACTCTTGGAGTTGATAAATGATTTCTGCAAAGTAGCAGGATACAAAATCAACACACAAAAATCAGTAGCATTTCTATTTTCCAATAGTGAACATGCAGAAAGAGAAATCAAGAAAGCCTGCCCATTTACAATAGCCACCAAAAAAATAAAATACTTAGGAATTGAATTAACCAAGGATGTGAAAAATCTCTATAATGAGAACTACAAACCACTGCTGAGAGAAATTAGAGAGGATACAAGAAGATGGAAAGATATCCCATGCTCTTGGATTTTAAGAATCAACATTGTGAAAATGTCCATTCTACCCAAGGTGATATAAAATTTAATGCAATCCCTATCAAAATTCCAATGACATTTTTCTCAGAAATGGTAAAAATTATCCAGACATTTATATGGAATAATAAAAGACCACGTGTAGCCAAAGCAATGCTGAGCAAAAATAAATAAATAAATTTGGGGGCATAACACTACCTGACTTTAAGCTATACTACAAAGCTATAATAACCAAAACAGCATGGTATTGGCATAAAAACAGACACAATGATCAATGGAATAGAATAGAGAATCCGGAAACCAACCCATACGCCTACAGCCATCAGATCTTTGACAAAGTCACCAAACCTATTCACTGGGGAAGAGACAGCCTCTTCAGCAAATGGTGCTGGGATAACTAGATATCCATATGCAGGAGAATGAAACTAGACCCATACCTCTCACCATATACTAAAATCAACTAAAAATGGATTAAAGAATTAAATATACATCCTGAAAGAATAAAACTTCTTAAAGAAAACACAGGAGAAACACTTCAGGAAGTAGGACTGGACACAGACTTCATGAATACGACCCCAAAAGCACGGGTAACCAAAGGAAAAATAAACAAATGGTATTATATCAAACTAAAAAGCTCTGCACAGCAAAAGAAACAATTAACAGAGTTAAAAGACAACTAACAGAGTGGGAGAAAATATTTGCAAAATATACATCTGACAAAGGATTAATATCCAGAATATACAAGGAACTCAAACAACTTTACAACAAAAAACAAGCAACCCAATTAAAAAATGGGCAAAAGAGCTAAATAGGCATTTCTCAAAGGAAGATATACAAATAGCCAAGAGACACACGAAAAAATCCTCAACATCACTCAGCATTCGGGAAATGCAAATCTGAGTTACCATTTCACCCTAGTTAGGATGGCTAAAATCCAAAAGACTCAACGATAAATGCTGGCGAGGTTGCAGAGAAAAAGGAACTCTCATACATTGATGGTGGGACTGCAAAATGGTGCAGCCTCTATGGAAAATGGTATGGAGGTTCCTCAAACAATTGCAGATAGATCTACCATATGACCCAGCTATCCCACTGTTGGGAATATACCCAGAGGAATGGAAATCATCAAGTCGAAGGTATACCTGTTCCCCAATGTTCATTGCAGCACTCTTTACAAAAGCTAAGTGTTGGAACCAGCCCAAATGTCCATCATCGGATGAGTGGATATGGAAAATGTGGTATATCTACAAAATGGAATACTACTCAGCTATAAAAAAGAATGAAATACTGCCATTTGCAATGACAGGGATGGACCTAGAGAGAATTATATTAAGTGAAATGAATCAGGCATAGAAAGGGAAATATCACATGTTCCCACTTATTTGTAGGAGCTAAAAATAAATAAGTAAATCCAGGAAAAACTGGGGTGGGTAGGGTAGAAGACATAACAGTTACAATTCATTGAAGTTGATAAGACTAGCAAACAGAAAGGACATTGTTGGGAGGGAGCAGGGAGAGGGACCAGGGAGGGAGGCTTCGGTAGTTGGCCACAATAATCCACCACATTGTATATTGACAAGATAAAAAAAAAAAAAAACATGCACAGGGGAAAGACTGCCTCTTCAATAAATGGTTCTGGGAAAACTGGACATCCATATGCAGAAGAGGAAAACTATACCAGTACCTCTCACCATATACCAAAATCAATTCAAAGTAGATTAAAGACTTAAATAGAAGACCTGAAGCCATAAAATTACTAAAAGAAAACATAGGGGAAACATTCCAGGAAGTAGGTCTGGGCAAAGAGACTTAAAGCAGAAGCAATAAAATAAATAAATAAATAAATGGGATTATATCAAACTAAAAAGTTTCTACGTAGGAAAGGAAATAATCAACAGAGTGGAAAGACAACCTACAGAATGGGAGAAAATATTTGCAATATATACATCCAACAAGGGATTAATATCCAGAGTATATAAGGAACTCAAAAAACTACATAGTATAAAAACAAATAATCCAATTAAAAAATGGATAAAGGAGATGAATAGACACTTTCCAAAGGAAGACATATGAGTGGCCAACAGGTACATGAATAAATGCTCAACATCACTAATCATTAGGGAAATGCAAATCAAAACCGTGTTGAGGTATCATCTCACCCCAATTAGACTATTATCAAAAAGTCAGAGATTAACAAATGCTGGTGAGGACGTGGAGAAAGGGGAATCTTTCTACACTTTTGATAGGACTTTAAATTAGTGTAGCCATTATGGAAAACAGTATAGTTTCCTCTGATAGCTACAGATAGAACTGCCATATGATCCAGCAATCTCACTGCTGGATATACACCCAAAGGAATGGAAATCATCATGTTGAGGGGATACCTACACTCCCATATTTATTGCAGCTCTGTTTACAGTAGCCAAGAGTTGGAACCAACCTAAATGTCCATTGACAGATGTCTGGATAAGGAAAATATTCTCATTGGAATACTACTCGGACATAAAAATTAATGAATTTCCGCCATTTGCAGCAACATGGATGAGTCTGGAGAAAATTATGTTAAGTGAAATAAGCCAGACAGAGAAAGAGAAATACCATATATTCTCACTCATAACTGGGTGCTAAGAAAGAGAGAGGGAGGGAGGGAGGGAGGGAGGGAGGGAAAGAAAGAAAGAAAGAAAGAGAGAGAGAGAGAGAGACCACAATAATACTTTGAACCTTCAAAAGGAGAGAACAACCTTAAGGATACTAGACGTGGGGGAAGGGAGAGAGTGGGGTTGGGGAGTGATTGGTCAGGTAAGGGGCATGAAGAATAATTATGATTTGTAATATGAATATGTTAATAAAAACATTTTTTTTAAAAGAATAGTATGAATAAATCTTGGAGAAGCAAAGAAAGTTCAAAGACCGCCCTCACCCTATGCCCCAACACAGAATATTTGTGCATTTTATTTGGCCATGTTATTGGGCTATAATTTGATTGTTATAATTTTTTATTGCTCATGAAACTGTATACTCATCCCCACAAAACACTCAGTATGGAAGGTATGTTAGAGATCTTCCCAACTACCTCATTTTGGGGGGAAATGAGGAGGTTCTTCTAAGGCCTCATACAGTTAAAAAAATGGTAGCAGCAGGGCTAGGATCCAGAGCTCCTGTCTCCTAAATTACTGCTTTATGTACTCTAACATTGTGAAACATTTAAATAAGCACTGTAATGTCAGCCAGATGCATTACAATGCAGTTACAGGAATCTTCATTCTGGCTTCTCCAAATTCCTATTATCCTGAGAATTTAGTCATGCTGCAATACTACTCTCCTTTCTCTATACCACTCCTATTCTCATTGTAAAGTTTTACATTGAAGATGGGCAGAGAGGCACAGTTTCAAGATACTCTGTGACAGCCAGCAAGTAACCAGCTGTTAGCTAACTTTGATCAGGCTGAAGTTCTTTTTTCTCACGTAAGCCCACTCATGTGTTCATTTCTTCTGCCTGTAATTAGCTGATGAATCATTCTTTAGTCTGAAACAAAACAATCAACAGAAAAGCCAAATTATCCTGTCATTTGTATCTCTTCAGGTAAAGTCTTCATAACCATCCCACACACCCCTCCTTTAGAATCACGTGCTTTCCTTTTTGAAGAGATGACTTATGAATTCTAAAAATGCATTTGCTCAAATAATAAGGTCCCTGGAAGGCATGAAGCCAGGCCAGGGCACCAGTGAGGGATAGTGAGGCAGTTAGGTCAGAGGCTGGGAATGCATACTTTATAGTCTTTACCCACCCAACTGACTGTGTCCACACTGAAGGTCTATTTCTTACAATTTGCTCCTTGCTGTAAAAACCTCCCTATTATCTTCAATATATCTCTCCTCTGCATGGACATAGGCAAGATTTATGCACATAGCATAGACAACTGTGAGGGGGAGGCAGTGGGAACTTAGAGATCTTCTCACTTTACTGCTCACTAGGTCGGCAGGGTCAAAGGGAGGCCTAGAGGCCTCTTTGGAATTCTAAGCAGTTTGCTGGTATATCTTAAGATTCAGATTGCAGTAGAAATAGCCCCTGTCATTCCCAAAGCCAAGGTTAAATCCATTTAAATTTGAACCTAATAACCAGGTTGGCCGTGAATAACAATGAGATGATGAGGATGGAAGGACAAAGAGGCGATGAGGATAGAAGCCACTTTATAGCTTCTCAGCAAAAGAAACACTGAGACTTTCATTGCTAATGGATAATTAAAAGTGGAAGAAAGTGGCTAGGTCTGTAACTCCCCCATTCAGGAGCAGCTGTTATAATCAGGATTACAGCCAGAGCATCAGGAAGTCCTGACTTCTAGTCTGATACGCATGTATCCCCCAAATTAGTGTTTCCAAGTAGATATAGCAAAGGAGGTCAAGATTATAGTTGTTTGTTACCTTTCTTATTTTTGGCATGTCGTCTCTAAGTTTTCTGTGCCCCCTACTTCAGTTATTCCCCAATTTTCTCGTCTTACTACTGCTGACTGCTCTTCCTCTGCCACCATCAAAATTTGCCTGTCCTCTGTCCCATTTCCTCAGGACTCTGATCAAGGAAGAACTAACTGAGATAGTTGAAACTGATAATCATGAAGTATGTTCCCCCTCGGAGATAGCATTTATATTCTAACAGGACATTTAATCCTTTATCGAAGGGAGTGACAAGCGAGGGAAAGAATGGCACTTTGGTGACGGGATGACTATTATTGCTCTTCACATCAACTTGTGGAGCCAGCCATCTACTTCACCCTATGGGTAAGGCTGGCCCGCTGTAGTACAAAGCTGCCTGGATAGTGCTAACAGCACATACTGCATCGAACTTCCCATTCTATACTCTGTGGATATAGCCTTCATGAATTGATAATGCAGAGTACAATCAAGCTACGTTTTTAATATGTGGTAGATCCACTGAAAAAAAAGAGTTACTAATTTGAGTCTTTCTAGAATTATCCTCATCCTCCCCATACATTTCCCCTAGGACTGCTAAAATAGCCTCTAATACAGCATTCATTATCTATCTTGCTCAGACCCACCCCACTCTGCATGCTGCTAATTAGCTGCTTTCATGAATGGACACCAGCCAAGAATTACATGATGAGAACAACCACGAGGTATGCAACTTTTAATCTTTATCTCATGTAGCTGCTTTGTAGATAGTTCTAGCCATTCTGAGCCAGAGAACATCTTCATAATTCAGATGCTCTCATAAGAATAGGATTTTATTCTTTATATCTTGGCCACAAAACAAGCCTTTGGCATGGCAAATCAAAAATTTGGAGTCACTTCAAACAAACTAAACAGCAGCATAGTTAATAAGTTATTCACCTCTGTCTACTATTCTTGTAATAGGTTCAAAGTCACAGAGTTGGGCTTCTCAGCCCTGGGGAGGCAAATTATCTTCAGGGACAGCAAGACATTCTCTAATAGGAAATTATCTTTAATTCTTAACTGAAGGAAATAAATATAACCCAGACAAGCATTTTTAGAAAGGAGGTTGGGTCATGAATATAGTAAAATCCAACAGATGACAAGGTTGCCCTGACTTTCCCCCAAATCATAAATAAATGCAGGGGCCGGCCCGTGGCTCACTTGGGAGAGTGTGGTGCTGATAACACCAAGTCAAGGGTTAAGATCCCCTTACCAGTCATCTTTAAAAAAAAGAAAGAAAGAAATGCAGGAGTGTATATGTGAAGTGCATATGTGGTAAGAAAGCTGAGGACAGAATACTCTCAAGTCTCTCAAAACACCAGGCTCAGGCAGAAGCTGGACTAAAAATATGTCTTACACAGTCTCTGACTGTCAGAACCCCAGGCAGAGCCCTTTTTCCAGTAGGGAGTTCCAAAGGCAGACAAGCTATTTTGGCTCAAGGCATAGCAGAACATTTTCGGGACCTGAGTGGCAGGTATACATTTTGTATGACAGCGTGATAAGAAATGCCCACCAAGTACCTGTGTGTGTTAAGGGAAGTCCAAAGAATAAGAGGTGGTTGATTCACCCATAGGGAGACAAGAGTTGACTGACAGCCCAAAGGTTTCCATTCCGACATTTTGCTCAAGGGTCTGGATTTAAATTAGCTGTTACAAAAGGAAAGGAGAAGCATCTCACAGTGGTGCAGTAAAGAAAAGTCATATGTTAATGTTTTAAACATACTCATGAAAAAAGGTGAGCAGTTCACTTGCAAAGCAGCATAGGATATCAGGAAAAGGTGCTGGTGTAGGTGAAAGACTATTTGAGCCTCAGTACTAGCCTCTGCTGTTGGTTAGCTATGTGTTCTTAGGCAATTTTCTTTCTCTTTTTGGGCTTCAGTTTTCCCAGTTTTAAAATAATTTGTTTGCTCTGTTAGTATTTTTCAGACCACTAAAAAGGTGGGCTGCAAATATGGAGTTTCCTAATTTTTATCTCACCAATAAAAATACTTTAAAAACTAGCCTACTATTTACTATTGCTATTATGTATTAACTGGGGACAAAATGGTATTTACCTTATAGAGATTTTGTGAGTGTATTAGTCCATTTTGTGTTGCTATAACAGAAATACCTGAGACTGGGTAATTTATAAGGAAAAGAGATTTATTTGGCTTAAGATTCTGGGACAGCTATATCTGGCATGGGCCTCAGGTTGCTTCTATTCATGGCAGAAAGTGGCAGGCAGCCGGCGGGTACAAGCAGATCACATGGGAGAGGAAGTAAGAGAGAGAACATGAGAGAGAGAGAGAGAGAGAGAGAGAGAGAGAGAGAGAGAGAGAGAGAGAGAGAGAGGAGGTGCCAGGGTCCTATAAACAACCAGCTCTTGCAGGAACTAACAGAGCGAGAACTCACTCATTAGTCCCCCTCCCCCACGGAGAGCACTAATCCATTCATGAGGGATATGCCCCCATGACTCAATCAGTTTCCAGCACTGCCACATTGGGGATCAAAATTCCACATGAGTTTTGGAGGGGACAACAAATCCAAACTCCATCATTCCACCCCTGGCCCCTCAAAACTCATGTCACTCTCACATACAAAATACAATTATTCCATCCCAACAGTCCCAAAAGTCTTAGCTTTTTCCAGCACCAACTTAAAAGTCCAAAGTCCAAGCAAAGTCTCATCTGAGACCAAAAGCTAAAGTCCTTCCAGCTGTGAACCTGTAAAAGTCAAAACCAAATTTATCTACTGCCAAGATACAATGGTGGAACAGATATTGGGTACACATTCCCATTCCCAAAGGGAGGAATAGGCCAGAAAAAAGGGGAAGCAGGCCCCAAACAAGTCCAAAACCCAATAGGGCAGACATTATGTCTTAAAGCTCCAAAATAATCTTCTTTGACTCTAAGTTCTGCTTCCTGGGCATAATTGGCCATCTGGGCCCCCAAAGCATGGGGCAGCCCAACCTCCACAGCTCCTCCAGGCACAGCGCAGTGGGCCATGCTGGTGCCTGCAGCTTTTCCAGGCCTGTGTTGCATGTTACCAGTAGCCCTACAGTTCTGGTGTCCTGGTGGAAGCTCCATTGCCTTGGTTCTACTAGACATTTCCCTCATGGGGGCTCTCTGTGGGGGCTCTGACCCCACTTTCCTGATGGGCATTGCTCTAGTAGATGGTCGCTGCAATGACTCCACCCCTGCAGCAGGTCTCTGCCTGAGCTTCCAGGCTTTTCCATACATCCTCTGGAATCTGGGTGGAGGCTGCCACACCTCCACTGCTCTCATGTCCTGCCGGCCTGCAGACTTAACACAACCTGGACACCACCGGGGTTTCAGACTTCTACTCTCCAGAGCTGTTGCACGAACCACACTTGGGGTTGCTCCAGCCAGAGCAGCTGGGATACAGGGAGCAGGTTCCCGGGGGCAACTGTGCCCCAGGTCTGTCCTCTGGGAGAACTCAGTCCTTCTAGGCCTCAGGGTCTGTGATGGGTGGGGCACCCTTCCAGACTTCTCAAATGCCTTTAGGGCTTTATGCCATGCCTTTGCCACCATAACTCAGCATAGGCTGTTACAAGCAGCCATTCAGCTTCCTTAATGCTTTGCTGCTTAGAAATTTCTTCCACCAAATACTCCAGTTCACAATTTCTAAGTTCCAACTTCCACAAAGTCCTAGGGTGTGGACACAATGCAGCCAAGTTCCTTTCCAGTTCATAGCAAAGGTGCTCTTTGCCTGAATTTCTGAAAACTCCTTCTTATTTCTATTTGAGACCTCCTTAGAATTGTCTTTACAGTCCATATGTCTATGAGCATTCTGGTCACCACCATTTAACCAATCTCTAAAATCTTCCAAACTTTCCCTCATCTTTTTGTCTTCTTCTAAATCCTCCAAATTCCTCCAACCTTTGCCTATCACTCAGTTCCAAAGCTGCATTCACATTTTCAGGTATCTGTAGATCAACACCCAACATCCAAACTCCATCAATGAGGATTAAATGAGTTAATATATGTAAAGTGTTTAGAACAGTACCTGGCACATAGTAAATATTTCATTTATATTATTGCTATTATTATCATTAGTTAGTTTATTACATAAAGTATATTTTAACAGAAAATTAAGAATATAATTATAGGAAAATTAGTTCTTAAAATTAATTTAATTCAGTTTTACAAACAATTCAATTTGTCCTTATATTTATTGTGGAAAACTCTTATAGACCAGGGTAAGTCTAGCAGTTGGTAATCACTGGACTGGGTGATCTTAAAAAGTCACTTCTAACACTAATGTTCTATTCAGAGAAGGTATTTAACACTTTAAAAATAACTAATTGATAACACATTGAACTTTCATAACATTTACCAGTACTAAGTCAAGTGAATTATGGAAAAATTGAGAAATTTGCAAACCAATTTTTGGTGCTTCCTTACTAACTGTAGCAGATCCCCTTTCTTTTTGTCCACTACAACTTATTCTGCCATGCATTCCCACAAATTCCTCTTAAAGCTCTAGCATTGCCACTCAGACAAGGATGTTGACCAGCTAATTGCACTGAAGCTCCTCAGAAATACAGCTCTTTGGGCAGAGTTGGAGATGGAGGGTAATCTGTTAAAGGCTCAACTCACAAAGTTAGCTAGATGGACATTTGTCTAAGCATCATCTCATTGCTGCAAGTGAAGCAGGTAGCTAAGGGTGAGCAAAAAGTGTCCTCTGAAATTTAATATAGTCATATGCCATATACTGATGTTTCAGTCAATGATGGACCACATATATGATGGTGGTCTCATAAGATTATAATACTATATTTGCACTGTACCTTTTCTATGCTTAGATACTCAAATACTAACCATTGTGTTGCAATTGCCTACAGCGTTCAGTAAAGTAACATGCTGTACAGCTTTGTAGCCCAGGAGCAATAAGCTATACCATATAGCCTAGGTGTGTAGGAGGCTCTACCATCTAGGTTTGTGTAAGTGCACTCTATGATGTATGTATAATGACGACATTTCCTAATGACACATTTCTCAGAATGTATCTCCATCATTAAGTGAAGCATGACTATTACAATAAAGGTGCACTTCCTTTGCTGATTCCTATAGTATCTTATTGTACATAATATTGTCCATAGAAAGTTCATATTAACAGTCCAGTCTTGCCTTTCACTTCTTCCTCACATGAAGCTTCCATTTAGCTGTAATTGATTCCTTAACATTGCTCATGTTTTCATTCTTTGCTCGAGCCATTCCTTGTCTTTGGAAAGTGCCACTTCCCATTACTTTCCATCTCTGTCAATTAGAATTCTATTAATCTTTCAAAATCTGTCTTAATCACTATCTTTTCCATGAAGCTTCTCTTAATTCTTTGGAGTTTACATGACACTTTTCCATATTATTTCTCTTACTCTGCTTAGTATTATGATTGTTGGTATCTTCATCTTTATCCCCCTACCAAATCAAAAGTACCCTGAAGACAGGTACTGTGTCCTATTTATGAATTTATTTCCCATAGCATCAGATTGCACTGTATACAGAGAAGATGCTTTATGAATTGCTTATTGAGTTGAATTCAAGATAAAGGTAGACCAGTTGTGCCAAATTTATATCTTATTAAATTTAACCCAGTTTGGGATCAAAGACTTACTGGAGCCACAAAAGACATAAAAGTTTAATACAAATCAGTGTGCTCTCCAAAGGCTTGGGTTGCTCCATATCATATGTAATGGAGAAAGACATGCTTGAATGCTCTTACCAAGATAGCCTGTCTGGCATGTTATTAACTCAAGTTTCTTAACATGCTCCTGGAAATAAGTTATGCCACAGCTTTGGGCCAAGCCTATTTGTCATTGTAACTAGCAAAGTTCTAACATTTGCTTAATAAGATGTAATATTGACTTCCTCAAGTATTATGCTGGCTGAATAGGCTGAGCAGGTTACTGACAATGCAAGTCCTTGAGAGGAATCCTCTCATGTCTGATAATCCCATTACAGTAGGCAGTGCTTGGCAAGGTTTTCTACATCATGACACATATAAGAAATTCTCTGTACAGCATACCGGAGTAAAGAAATGAGGTTGCAAGTGGTCAGAGTTAACTGTGGCTCAGGGTATCCAGTTACCCCAGGCCATGTCTGACCTGCTCAAGGGCTGAGAAGAAGGCAATAGCTCAATACACCTGAAACCTATTCTCAGTTACTACATTGGTTGGGAATTTCTGCCATACGTCATAGAATGATGGAATGGTGGCAGCAACCAGCTTGAATTTGATAAACCTAGTAGTGTACTTGTTAGAGATGCTGGCTGTGTAAGATGGTGTATATTGAACGTGGGAGGCAGAAGGGCAGCTTGGAATAGGATCTGGCAATAAATAGAATTTTCAGTGAGTTCCTAAATTCCAAGAAGTTATATGAACTTAATTGCTACCTCTCTCAAATTCACATAGGGTTAAAGAGCAGTAAAACGGATTGATGAGACTCACACTTCCTGTCCAGGCCACTGAAAACTTTTCAGGTAGATAGTAAAATTAGTAGTGAAATAAACAAGGGAGGAAAGCCGGTGGAGATACAAGAGGTGAGGAAGGAAGCAAACTGAGCCCCGGAGTAATCAGGAGTGAGCAAACTGTAGGCAGTGAAAATCCAAATGAAGTTCTATAGTTTAACACGATAATACTAACTTTATAAGACATACCATCATCATGAGAGGACAGAATAAAAATGAAGCACAAATTTCTCTTCACAAAAAGAATAGTCAGCAATAAGAAAGCTAGGGCTATGATGGGTGAATGTGTTTTCCATCATTTTTTGGCAGTAGATTATTAGAAGTCTAGGCACAAGGAGTTGCCTCTGTTTGGACCCTCTCTGAGCTTTTCCACCCCACCCACGCTTCAACCTTATTTCCAAAGAAAATACAATTTTCTAAGTTGTTCTCAGAAAGTCAGACCAACTTTGCACTAAATGTCAGGCTGAAAGCCATACTGGAAATGTGCCTGACCTTTTCACACCCAGCTCAAGTGCAAGTAGAAATTTTATACACGCATGAAATGTAAGCCCAGAGAGGATCTTAGGATGACCCTTTGAATGTTTATGAGCTCTCTGGAAGCAACACGAATGCATATGTATTGCTGTGCTGCCCCCTTGCAGTGAATGCAGAGAAGAAAACTGATTAAGACAATAGGTGTGTCATCTCAATCCTTGAGATGAATGGCATGTAAGACTTCAGGCTTGAAAAGATAGAACAGTGATCAGTCACTTCACCGTCACGTTGCCAGCCTTTTTAAAGGTTGCAGGTACATGGGGCTATCCAATTGGCTGCTTTGCCTAAGCTGATAGATCAATTGAGTCATATAGCCAATAAGTTTGACAGATTCTTTTCATCTCACTGACAGAAGTGATTGGATGTTTTGGTATCAAATAGACTCAGCCTCAATATCTTCAAGGAATCCTTCTAGTGGGTACTTTGTAGAAAAAAATCTTTCATTACTGGCAGAGAAAGAAATATTTTTTAGAGGATCGATGGTTGCTGTTTATGTCAGGGGATTAGGAACTTCAGATTTTATTCCAAGCAGAGCTCTCCATTTTTAACATGACCTTGGGTGATTACTATAACCTCCAGGTGGTCTTATTTTCTGCATTTACAAAATATGAAATCATATCATCACCTTAATATGATATCAAATTGTATTCTGTTGTTGTATTTTCCCATTTCTACTATGTATTCATGTCAGTGCAAGCACCAAATCTTCAATGTGGTATTTTTCAAGTCAGCCATAGTCCCCTGAGATCATACTACTAAAGCCACTGGTGGTTAGTATAAAAGGGATTCTATGATAGTTCACACAAACAAGCTGAGAGCTAGTGTACCCATGGGTTCAATCTCCTGACTCAGATATGTACATATTGTTTTCTTATATTATTTATAAAGATGCAAAGTAGAATCATTAATAATTTCCTATTGCCTAAAAACTGGAAAAAGTGAATATTGAAGTAGTAAGGTCTAGTTCTCTGAAGAACTAGAAGGCAATATTATTTCTCACTGCTTAAAATGTCAAATCCTCCTCTCACCTTTCAGTGTATGTATCTGTAAAATGAGGAAAATAACATGTATAACACTATTTTATCTTACCAACTATGTACACCATTTATCTATTATTAAGTACTATAGAAATCTTTTAAAATAATATTCCAGTCAATACTACCTAAAGTGATCAACAGATTTAAGGCAATCCCTATCAAAATCCCAATGAAATTTTTTGCAGAATTAGAAAAAAAAATTCTAAAATTCATATGGAATCTCAAGGAACCCTAAATTGCCAAATCAATCTTGAAATAAAAAACAACAACAAAGTTAGAGGCTTCACACTTCCTGATTTCAAAATATATTACAAAGCTACAGTAACCAAAACAATGTGGTACTGGAATAAACACAGACGCAAGGACCAATGGAATGGAATAGAGAGCCCAGAAATAAACCCTTGCATATATCTATCAGTTCTTTGACAAGTGTACCAAGATTACACAATGGGGAAAGGATAAATAGTCTCTTCAACAAAGAGACTGCTGGGAAAACTGGATATACACATGAACAGAATGAAGTTGAACCCTTATCTTGCACTATAGTATATACAAAAATTAACTCAATGGATAAAAGACCTAAACATAAGACCACAAACTATAAAACTGTTAGAAGAATACATAGGAGGAAAACTTCATGACATTAGATTTGGTAATGATTTCTTGGATATGACACCAAAAGCACAAGCAACAAAAGCAAAAAATAGACAATTGAGACTACATCAAACTTAAAAGCTTCTGCATATCAAAAGAAACAATCTATAGAGTGAAAAGGCAATCTTTGGAATAAGAGAAAATAATTATAAATCATATATTTGATAAGGGGTTAATATCCAGAATACATAAAGAACTCCTACAACAAAAAACAAATAATCTGATTTAAAAATGGACAAAGGACCTGAATAGACATTCCCCCAAAAAAGATATACAAATGTTAGACAAGCATATGAAAAGATGCTCAACAAATGCAAATAAAAATCACAATGAGATATCACCTCACACCCATTAAAATATCCACTATCAAAATATCAAAATGATAATTGTTGTCAAGGATGCACTTGTTTCCTGCTGGTGAGAATGTAAAATGGTGTAGAAACTATGGAGAACTGAATGGAGGTTCCTCAAAAAAGCTAAAAATATAACTACCATATGATCCAGCAATTCCACTTCTGGGTACCTATCCAAAAGAATTGAAAGCAGGTTATCAAAGAGGTATTTGCGCACCCATGCCTATTACAGCATTATTCATAACACCCAAGAGATGGAAGCAGCCCAAGTGCCCACTGCTGATAAAGAAAATGTGGTATATACATACAATGGAATGTTGATCAGCCTTAACAAAAAGGAAATCCTGTTACATGGTAGTATATGGATTACCCTTGAAAAAATAATGCTGAATAAAGAAAGCCAGGCACAAAAGAACAAATGCTGTATAATTCCATGTACATGAGATATCTCTAGTAGTCAAAATCATGGAAACAGAAAGAATCGTGGTTGCCAGGAGCTGAGGGGAAGAGGAATTGTTGTCTGATGGGCATAGTTTTTGTTTTGCAATATGAAAAAGTTCTAGGGATTTGTTACACAACAATGTGAATATAATTAACTATACTAAACTGTACAATTAAAAATGGTAAGAGGGTAAATTTTATATTATGAAGTGTTTACCACAATTTAAAAAATATGCCAGAAATAATGACCAGTTTATTTAAAAATATATTTTATCAATGATTAAATGAGAAGTCATTTACATAACATGTCATGCTATATGCTCCCAAATTCATTTTAATTAAGTACTTGAAAGGTTCACGTCTTTGAATACAGTTCTAAGATATTGTATTTCAATAGGTTAGAAAACAATATTGTATTTCTTTAAAATATGACTTAATTGTGACATTTGGCTTTATCACACGATCTGTGTAAAACTATTCTATTTCTGTAGTTTAAACTATTGCAGTCTAAGAAGGAAGTGTAACTCACTCAAAATTTTTCATCTTGTATTCTAACATTTATGGTTATTCAGTCTCACTCTAAATGTTATTATATTGGCCTCCTGTTTCTTTGGACACAGAAGTTTTATCTTATTCAGGAGGTTTTTAGGAGTCTCAGAGGCTCCGTGTCACAACTCAACCCCCAGCTCCCTCCACCTTTTTCTTTAAGGTTATAGGATACAAAAGATTATATTACAAGCCTAGGTTGCTATTCATGTACACCCTCTCAGCTCCTGGTATATAATACAACCACATAGGGGACAATACCCTTGTTAAGCAAAGGTAATCCTTATCTGGAAATGAGGTGTCACTTACTATAAAGCATTGGGACTGTACAGTCAAATGAGTGGTGTTCCCTTCAAAGTAATAACTTTGGGAAGCTACACATTTTATTCTAATGATGTCACCTTTGCTCTAAACAATGTAAAAGCTTCTCTTTTCAAACCGCTAGCACAGCCAGTTTATGAGCCACATGAGAAAATCAGTCCCACTGCTTTATAGTCACACCTTGTATAATGTGCAAGAAAAAAATGGCAGGGACATTTCTCTGAGTGGGAACTCATTTGAGATTAACTTCACACTGCCATTACAATTGAGGGAAAATTCAGACCTAACTTAAATGCCCAACTACTTCCTGAAACTTTGTCTGATTCTCCTCAGTCAGGGGGAAACCCTCCTCCCTCTGAACTACCAGAATGCCACATTGATACCATTCTTAGGGCACTGACGTCTTATTGTTTTGGGTTATAGTTCATTCTATACTTATCCCCTTTTTATCATCAGCTCATTAGAAACATGTCTTATTTAGCTTTACAGCCCTCTCACACAGTGATATCAATAAATATTTCTTGAATGAACGCATGAGCAAGTGGGAACCACTTTTTAATATTGAATAAAGAAGCTTGCTGGGTCTTATCTCTGGCCTCATCTCTGAAATGGGTACACTAGCAATCATATCTAGTCCACAAGGATGTTGTGAGGTTAAAGTCAGAAGAGTTGAAGAAAATTCTTGGAAATTACTAAATTCAATAAGAAATGTAAGGTATTATTTTGTTGTTGTTAAAACGGAAAGTATTCAGAGTCTTCGACATATTTTTTGGGCACTATGGTGAAATAAAGATAAATCTGACACCTTTCCTGCACTCAAGGAGTTTCCAACTTTCATAGGACTTTATCACTCTCTAAATTACAAATTGATTTTTTTTTGTCTCTTCCAGTGAAAGAAAGCTTTAAAGAGATAGAGATATTGTCTGTAATATTCAGTGCAGTACCTCCAGTAAATATCTGTTGAGTGAATGCATAAATTATTGGTGATACCTAGTAGAAAATATAGAACATTTTTGACCGTATTCAACAAACATTTACTGAGTTCCTACTATGAGCAAGACACTGAACGATACAAAGGCGAATAGGAAGTTCACACACGTCGAATATAGAAGGAAGAGTGCACAACAGGTGAAAGAGTTAGAAGTAAAAGTCTTTGAGAATCTACAAGACTTCATGAAGTTGGAATTTTAGCTGGACCTTGAAGTATGGGCAGAATTTGGACAAGTGGAGATGAAGTGAAAAGATTCTAAGAAAAAGCAGCAGCATGAGCAGAGGTATAGAAGGTATGAAGGTGTAGATGTCCAGATCATCCAAAACTGTATAACTGGAGCATAAGATTCAGAGGAAGTCAAAACGGTTGAGTCCATACCATGGAAGGCTTTGAATGTCAGGATAATTTGGCCAAACCATATTCCTGTCTGAAGAAAAAGGAGTTTTGTGCAATGTAATAGGAAAGCAGGAGTTAGACTTGAGGACTTAAAAGTTCACTCTGGACTCATTATTTCTCAAGAAATGAAAGCAGCCCAAGTATTCATTGACGATAAAGAAAATGGGGTATATACATACAATGGAATATTATTCAGCCTTTAAGAAAAGGAAATCCTGTTACATGGTGGTACATGGATTACCCTTGAAAACATTATGCTGAATGAAGAAAGCCAGTCACAAAAGGACAAATACTATATAATTCCACACACATGAGATATCTCTAACAGTCAAAATCATGGAAACAGAAAGAATTGTGGCTGCCCTAACTTTTAAATTAAGTGATTTTAGTTTACAATCCAATTACAACAAAAGGTAGGGTACTAGAGGTCAGTGTTATTCAAAGATCTTTTCTGACCCTGTGGAAAATATTTTTTTGCGTGTTTGGAGAATTTGTGCTTTCACCAGCAATGGAAAATCTGAAGAATCTGAACTAAAAAAAGGAACAACCAATATAAGACATTTCCTTTTGTTGTTTGCCTTTCATTCCTCTGACCAGAGATTTGTTTATGTTTTATCTTGTTTAATTTACATAGATCAGTACAAATAAAATAGTATCCTATTCTGGCTTTGACAATGTAAATGCGATTTTGAGAAAATGTCTTCCAAAGGACTAACGATCAGAACAAAGATAAAAAAGGAGGTCACCTGAGTCAGTATCTGTTGGTGGCCCAATTTCAAGGGTATGGGAGATGTCTTCTTAGAGATAATATATATAAACATGAGAACTATTCTTTTCTTTGGAAGATTTTAACATGAGAATTTTGTTTCTTTATTATAGCTCCACTTCACTTTCACACACACACACACACACACACACACACACACACACACACACACACACACACGCCTGTAAAAGCTTTGGGAATGTGAAATGCTGCTTTATTTCATTTTCACTGGCAATTTAAAAATGAAAATGCCAACCAAATCAGTTGCTTTAAATATTATCCTCTTTGTACACACTCATCCATGTAGAGCTAAGTGCTTGATGTCTGCCATCTTCATCTATCCATTCATTCATCCATCTATCCGTGCATCTATCTATCCATTAAACAAACATTTACTAAGTATGTATTCATTTCCAGATACCATGTCAGATATTTTTGGAACTGTGCTTTCTCTTAACAAGGTGACACATTTATTTTCAGCACACCCACACGCAAAGTCTAGAATGGGTCCAGAAAACAAACTTAACTTTTAGATAGAGCCATTTAAAAAATTTTGAACACTTAACAATATGCTGATTTGTTATTAATTCTTTGTTAATGCCCAGTAACTGAACGGATTACCTCAAGATGAATGTTCTTTTTAAAGTCAGTTTGCTTGAAGAGCTATAATTAATCATTGGATAAAAATCTTTCTCACTCCTTCTTTGTAAAGAAGTCCAAGAACCTTGGAGTTTGAAGGAATCTTGCAATTTGATCATTAAAAGGCTCATTTACCTACCATTCTCAATAAGGAAAGTATGTTATATTTGTTTTTAAGTATGTAGTATAATATTTTGTGGTAGTATAATATTTTGTTATAGTATAGGATTTTGTTTATAACAAACCCAATGATGGCCAATAAAAAGAACACTGAGCTTGAAGTGAGAATTCTAGATTTGATTTTCAGTTCTATCATTTGTTAGTCATGTGACTGGAGGCAAATCATTTTCTTTATGTTCCTCACTTCCATCATCTAAAAATATGAAAAATAAGTCTGTCTTGTCTACCTCAGGTAGTTACAGTAAGAATTAAAAATAATAATAATAATGGATATAAACACCCTTGGTAAACTGCCAAATGTTCCTTTAGATATAAAATTAGATTTTTTTTTTTTTGATTCAGGCTCCATATCCAGAAGATCAATCTGGATTGATTAAAATTAAGCTGCTAAAAATTTTCAAGGAATTGTTGTAGAAACCTAAGGAAATATTTCAAGTGAAAGACAAAACAAACAAACAAAAAAACCCAAAAAACCCCCAAAACCTCATTTATATCAATGTATGAGGCAGGAAGCCCCAAGTCAGCCACATTAGGTTCTGGATGGTCTTTTTAGTTCCTGTAATCTCCAATCCCTCAGTTTTGTTTTGAGTATAAAACATTCATAAGTAGCAGGGCTGTCCCTAAGGAATGGGGACAGGCTTCAGGACTTGTGTGTGTGGGTGTGGGCATGAGTGTGTGTGTGTGTTGGGGGTATGCAGCTCACTCTAGGATCTGTGAAGTGACTTAGAGAGGCAAACTATAGGGGACAAGGTGATGGCTCTCCTAGATGCTACTTAAAAAATACCCATTAAAGTGAATAGACTGCAATATCCATAAGGGCAAAGATGGCAGCTGTTTCGTTCATAATTGTGTCTCAATGCCTGGCTCACTGTAGATGCTTTATAGATATTTGTTCACTGATCTTCAAGAAGGACTTTCTACCTCTAACCCTACCACAAAGATTTCCATATGTACACATTATTTTGTGCTTTTTTATCTGCTTAAGTGTTGATTTCACCTAAATATAAGTGCCTGAAAAAGGCAAGGGGTTTAAGACACAAGTGTTGCCCTGGGGTTCCCAATCAAAGTGTTTTTATGAAAATTACAAAACGCTTCCCTCTCTGCCCAGATGGACTACAGAAGGGAGCCCTTTCCAGCTGCCATTTACCCCCAGGTTGCAGGTTTTGACAAGGAGTACACAAGTTGAATTTCAGCACCTATTTAATAATTTGCTTGGGTGCATAGGTGCAGTGTGCAAATGGACAACAATATGCACTATTGCTACTCCCACTGTCATCACTATTCCTTAAAGATGACTCATACCCTTCTAGAAACAGCTCTGATAACTAATGATTACTTCTTTGAGTTCATTTTTCTTCTTCGTTAATAATTTCTTAGTCTTCTGATTTGGCCTACATAACTGAAACATTGAAAATTTAATCTTTTGTATTCTTAAAACTCCCTTTTTAACAAAGGCAATTTATAGCTTGTATAAGAAAGTCTATTTTATATTAACCTTCCTACAATTGTGCAGGAAGTTCAAGTATAGTTGGAATCAATGACAGGTTGCTTCACAGCATAGACATAGAGAAAGTCATACTTACCTCCTGAAAACAGAATGCTTGTTCTTTTTTGTTTTATTTTATTTTACTGGTTATGAATATTCATGGGATACAAAGCTGACCGTAACTTTTGCCCAAGATATGATGGCCAGATCAATACTGGCAGCATGCACATTACCACAAACTGCAATTATTCCCCGTGTCCCCCACCCAATTCATTCCCCCCAATTATACCTGACCTCCCTCCCCCTCCCCTTTCCCCCACTCTACTTTGTATCCCTAGGTATGTTCTTTCCCCTGCAAGTCCAACATACTACTGTGGTCTTTCCTTCCTTCCTTCTTTCTCTCTTAGTTCCCACTTATGAATGAGTACATGTGGTATTTTTTCCTCTGTGCTTGGCTTATTTCACTCAACATAAGTTTCTCCAAGCTCATCCATATTGTTGCAAATGGCAGAATTTCATTCTTTTTTATGGCAGAGTAGTATTCCATGGTGTATATATACCACAGTTTCCTTATCCAGTTGTCCACTGATGGACATTTAGTTTGGTTCCATGTCTTGGCTATTGTAAAAGAGCTGCAATGAACATGGGAGTGCAGGTATCCCTTCGACATGATGATTTCCATTCCTTTGTGTATATACCCAGAAGTGGGATTGCTGGATCGTATGGTAGACCTATCTGTAGTTGTTTGAGAAACCTCTATACTGTTTTCCATAGTGGTTGTACTAATTTACAGTCCCAGAAGGGTTCCTCTTTCTCCACATTTGTTATTCTCCATCTTTTTTATTATAGCCAGTCTAACTGGGGTGAGGTGATATCTCAAAGTGGCTTAATTTACCTTTCCCTGATGATTAGTTATGTTGAGCATTTTTTCATGTATCTGTTGGCCATTTGTATGTCTTCCTTGGCAATATCAATGACAGGTTGCTTCACAGCACAGACATAGAGAAAGTCATACTTAATGCCTCCTCAAAACAGAATGCTTTTTTTTAATGTTTTGTTCTTAAAAATGTAATGAGTGGAAGGTTTCTTTGCCTATTAATTTAGTGATTCATAATGGGAGAAAACGACCAAGTTTGGTCACTCCTTAACAGGAAATTAGCTGCACAGACCTCCGCATTTCAATTTGAATAAAGAAAAAGGTGTGAGAGCCACTATACTGTATTTCGAATGTTTTAGTTTTTCTAACTTGCAGCTCAGGCTTCTTCAATTGCACAGAAATCTAGGACAATGCCATTAATATCTCAACCTTACTCCTGACTGGCTACACTGCATCTGGAACTTGTGGATGAAGAAAGAGGCCATGCTTATTACCTTCGAGTGTTTGCAGGTATTTTACATACAAAAGGGAGAATTGCTTTGTATCACTTAGAGGGCAAAATTTGGATCAATAGATAGAAGTTACAGGAAGTAAGATTTTAGTTCTTTAGAATGTTTTAAGAACCTCACAATGGAATGGATTACCTTCTGATCGAGTGAGCTCCCCCATCACTAGAAGTGTTCAATTAGAAGCTGGAGGACTATATGCCATTAATGTCTGGAGGGATTTCTTCGTTGTCTTGAAAGTTGATCTGAAACTGTTTAAAACGTGTTGTAAGTCTGAGACTCTATACTAAAATTGACCCAGTGGATCTTGTCCATAGGATCAGTAGTTTTAGAACAAGATATCACCCTCAACAAGCATTTTTGAGTGCCTATTGTATATAGTATGCTGTATTCATTCTTAAATTTAATTATATGGACATTGCAATTTTTTGATTAGGTATTGGTGAGAGATTAAAAACCTCCAGCCCTTAAGGTAAGATGTGTGAAAGTCTGCTTTCTAAAAAAATAATTTTATACTGTGATTCCATTATGTTACTGGGAGTGTCAAAACAACACACGTACTAGGAACTGTGGGAATATGTAACCTTAAATGGTTGCTTAGCATAGAATTGTTTGGTGCAAGGAGTATAGGATATGAACACAAAATCCCTGGGCTCTATACTGGCTCCTGAGTTCTCATCTTACTTTTAAACCTTGAGCAAGTCACTTTTCTCATGATAAAAGAGGTTCAACAGTATTCAGTCCTAAAATATTTATTTGCTACTGTTAGGGTTTGAAGCACTACGGAAACTCAAATATCCAAACCCCACCACAGCAATCACCCCCTTCCCCACTTTGAGATCCCTAAGGGAGAAATTCCACAAGAAACAATCGCAAATGTGAAAGTGAAGTGTGATTATATTATTAACTGAGGTCATAAAACCTAGTGCTGTGGTTACTATGAAACTGGTTGGAGAACATGGCTTTGGATTTTCCCTCCTCCTGATCCCAAATCAGTCATACCAGCCTCCAACTGGCTGCATATTATAGGAAAGTCAAGAGATGTGCTTGAGAAGAGGTGAGCAGGCAGCAGTAGGCCAGGCATTTTGACCCATCTGGGTTTATGGGAGGAAGAGGTAAAAAAGCACACGAGAGAGACCGACATTTTCATACATAGTTATCCCACCCACTAGTAACAGGTAACCCACTTATTGTCCTAGAATCTGATCAGTTAGTGACCCTGCTATTTGTGGATTGAAGTTATGCATGCTATGTGTGTGTTGTTATGTGTGTTATGGATGTTTGTGCATGTGTGTGTGTGTGTGTGTGTGTGTGTGTGTGTGTGTGTGTGTACACATGCACGTGATGCTTTGGATAGAATTTTAGTGCCTTTCCTTGGGGGTCTACATCTACTGTCATCAAGACATGGTTCTAGGCTCTGTGCTTGGCACCAGGTGCTCTGCTCTAATACAGAATCTTTTCTTATTTTCTGAAAACTCCAGACAGTATTGGTTCATGAACAACTAACTCAACCTGGGGCCATTGCCATGGTAGTAAATGGTGGTAAGGGTATGGGGTAGTCACCTCTAATGAAGGAACTGAACGTATCAAGAGTAAGGAAGCTTTCAGTGTAAACAGAGAACTTTAGAACTTTTTTCTATCTGCAAAGACAAAAGTTGATAGAGATCATTAAGGTCCTTAGTATCATGAAGAGTGCTAATAAGGGTAACATCAAATCACAGAACAATGGAACTATGTCATAACTCCAAACTTTAACACAAAGTTTCTGTGAGTATGATTTGAGGACCACTTGTATCACAATCATTTGGGTAAACCAAATCACTAGGTTAAAACAAACAAACAAAAAACTCCAGTCTAAGATTTTCAGAATCTCTAGATATGAAGCCTAAGAATTTGCATTTTTAACAAATAACACCCCACCCTCCATGATTTTTAAGTTTGAGAGCCATTGCTTTAAAGAGGTAGTGTAGTAAAATAAGGTACTGTTCTATAATCTAGTAGGGTGGAAAACACATTGACCTGAGTAGGAGGAGACCTAGGGTCCAGTCCTGGCTTTGCCATCTATCATCTGTGCGATCTCGGGTAAGTCATTTCTTTAAGTACTATTTTCATTTTGTGTACAATTCTGGGAGATTTGATCCAGCCCTAACATTCTATTAATCTACACAGAGGACATTAAATGAATGGAGCTTGTTCCCAAAGATTACAGGACCTAGCACCCAGCTCAATGCCTGGCAAATACTATGAATTCAATAAGTATTAATTATGTGAAGGCAGAGATAAAATATAAATATGTTTAAGCAAGAATTAAATAAGTTCTTAGGTGACGGATATATAATGGACAATTCATTGAGGAAAGCTAAGAAAATGTTTGGGAGCCATCTTTAAACCTGTGAGGATAATGTTACTCACAGGGATGAATACTTGGCTGGATAGGCCTTAGTTAGATCCAATCCAACTCAAACTTATCCTTTTACACCAAGCTTCATTTGACACCTGCCCTCCCCACCAATCCCTTAGCAACCACACCATGACATTTAACACTCAATTGTATATTGTCTTGCATGTTACATTTCATCTGTTTAAGCCTAATTTTCCAAGGTACACCAAGCTCTTGAAAGCCAGGAATCATATTCCTTTCCGTATGTCCTCCAGTGTCCATATAGTTCTGAAAATATAGGCAATCAATGAATATTCTATTAATAGATGTTAATCTTTTGAGTTTCTATAGTGCTTTGTAAGTTGTGAAATGCTCTTAAAACTAGTTCATTTGATTCTCACAACCACTTTATCCATTTCATAGATAAAGAAACTGAGGCCTAAACAATTTATTGCTTGAACAATATCACATATACCAGTGCTACTATACCACACTACATTGTATATTATCAGAGAAAGAAGAGACTAGGGCATAGGTTTAAGACCCAGGAACTTCTCAAAAATTTTAGCCCCATCCAATAAAAATGCTTATACTACAAAAAGCCTAAATAAATAAATAAATAAATAAATAATAAATAAATAATAAATGAATAAATGAATAAATAAATAAATAAATGGTAGGAGAATAAAAGGCTAGAATATTATGAGTTTCTAATTAGAATGAGAAGAAACATTAAATCTTGGATAGTAGTTTTATTGTATTTTGAACTTGATATTGTTGTTCTTCTAGGGTGTTCTGAATTCCTGTACCTGAATCCTTTTTTTTCTTCCTGGTTGCCAGCAATCATTTGTATCAAAATGGGTTTAATGTTTCTTATCTGAGTGAACCTCAGTTCTCTTGATTTTTATGTCTTAACTTTTTGTTATTGTTGTTGTTTTTCCAGTTAAAATGTTTGCTAGTGCTTTGAAAATGGAAAATGAATACAAAAATTAGTGAGGCCATATAAGAAAATTAATCCATTGAAAATCTTTACCTAATTTCTCCAGCACCTATATTAGTAGATAAAGAAAAATACTCTTGTGTGTGATAAACAGGCTTAATGAAGGGAAACAGACCCTTTCTCTGACTCATTGTAGCAGTGGAAATACAGGTTGTGCAATCCTTGATACAGGGGTGAGTGAAGTATTTTCAAATGACATATGATTAGAAAGAATAACCCTTAGAAAGCAAAACGTGTATGGGCTGGCCCCGTGGCTCACTCAGGAGGGTGCAGCGCTGGTAGCGCCAAGGCTGCAGGTTCTGATCCTATATAGGGATGGCCGGTGTGCTCACTGGCTGCATGTTGTGCAGACAACACCCTGCCGGGGGTTGCCATCCCTTTACAGGTCAAACAAACAAACAAACAAAAGAAAGCAAAATGTCTGTCCATAAGCAGACTGGAGGAAAAGCAGCATGTAAATATGGAACACACAATTAGAAAAACAGTGATGCAGAGTCACATGATAAATAAAACATGCTTGAACAAAATAGATTAGTTTACCTCTTCCAGAACCAGTAATAACTGGCTAGAATTCACGTGATTGGATACTAATGACAAGCTAAAATAAAGCGAGTGAACAAAAATTTCTGCAGGAAATTAAGCTGTAAACCAACATCTGATACATAAAAAGTCAAATGAATGTTTAAAGAAATAGCTTTTCCCACGGCGGGTTTGGTTCACACAAGATTACAAAACCAAATACATAAGAGATAACATATCAATAAAAGTGGATGAAATGTGTTACATGGCATCAATATTTTGTTCAATGTAAGATAATGAGCCAGATTCACCCCAGTTCCCATAGCAGCTCTTTGATAGGGAGGAAGGGTTATGAACTCTCTAAGGCAGTAAGAAGACCACTGAGGGCACTAACAATAAAATTGTTCTACTCTTTGAATGTGACAACTCTGCTAGTCAGATACTATCTGAAGGTGGAATTATTTTGCGTTGTGCTTTGATTCTCCTGGATGTTTGCATTGAGCCATCTCTGCCCAGGGCAAATTATTGTGTCAGAGTTGTCTTTGGCTCCCTTCAATCTCCTTTTTTAAAAGTAATCATGATAGTATTGGCTAACATTTACTTAGCACTTAGTGCATATTAGGCACTATGCTAAGCACTTCATGACAAGGGATCATATTCATCACAACTATCTTATGAGATAGGTGCTATCATTATTCGCATTTTACAAAGAAAATGGAACACAAAGAGGTTAAATAACTTGCCCAAGATCACACAGCCTGTAAGTGATTAAACTGAGATTTGACCTCACAACTTAAAACTTTTACAATATTTGACCCTAACTCCTGCCCTATACTACAATACATAGCTTTAACGTTCTACATTTTAAAGTCAACAATTTCCTCTCCCTTACCCACCAGCTATTTAGTGGCCTTCATTGTGATGACTCCATCCAGACTTCTTGAGGTTCTATATATATATATCCGTCTCCAGTTTTAATCACCCACCTCCCCAACTATTCTTCTCTCTGTGCCTTGCTCTTGACCCAATGTTGTAACAAATGCAGCTGATTAATCAAGTGTCACTATGGTATGAATGCCTCATAGGCCCTCTTATCTTTTTGTCAAGGATGATTGCATTTTACACCAAATTATCCTCAATAAATTAATACTAATAAACTTCCAACAGAGGCATGGAGGGAGGGAGAATAGACAAAAGAGCCTTCCCAGCATCCATTACTTTATCCATTTAAGTGACATATATAAGGTTGACTATATCCACCCCACATATTTTCTCTGGTCCTCTTTGACTAATGACAAACTGCAAGACAAGACTAGAAATACAGGTACATGGTGATCCTGTAGCAGAAGGTTTTTTTTCTTCCTTGCATAAACTTGCTGATCTGAATGAAAATCAAACTTGTGTCCTGGTTTTTAGAACTGTGAGATACCCAATTTGAGCTAACAAGAATTATTGATACCAGTCCCAACATTATAGAAGCAGTGCACTAAGATGGTATCTTAAAAGCTGTAAAGAAAGCATCAGCCTCCCTGAATCAGACTCAGTTAAAAGATATAACTTTTAACTAAGGAGTGACCTAGGTACTGGAAAAGATTAGAGTTTCATATGGCCTAGATCACAAAGGAAGTACTTGATTATAATATTCTTGGTATACATTGAATTCCATCATAAAATGTAAATATAAATACTGATTGTTATTTCACAGAAAAATCCAGAAGTGGCAAAGCTTCCCAAACTTTCCAACAAACGGGCTGAAACAGAGCAATACAATAAAAAGAAAGAACCTTATTCTTTAGAAAAAATTGGACTTGCATTCCAACTGACTTACTTAAAAAATTATTTCTCCAAGTGCGTATTGGTGTACCCAATATGAAACCTTTCATAAATAAAAATGATTTTTGTTCTATTTTTTTAAGTGTAGCATGGTTTACTAGTATAGCTTATAAAAACATTATTTGTGTGGAAGTATTAAGGAGAAGTGTCTTGTAACTTGCAGCCAAAGTATTGCAACTTTATTATCATGAAGGTAAATAAGAAGTATCATATGTTTTAAATCTAAGTTAAGGGGCATAGCTTTTATGTAAAGCAGCTACTGGTTAATTCTCTAGAATATATATTTTTTCATCAATAGAAGTTTTGCTTTTTTCTTCTTGTATATATTTTTAAAAATGCTTTTCCCCTTTAGGTCCAAATATAAATGGGGAGGAAATACCTTGGTGACAAATAGTCACATGGGTAAATGCTCTCAATACATCGTTAAGAGAAAAGGCAGGACACATAATTGCATATTCAATATTATCCCAGTTTTGCTAAATGTATATAATGTGCATCAGAAATGACTAGCATGAAATATATTAAGATGTTAACAATGATTATTACTGATTAGTAGGATTATAAGTGATTGTGCTATTCTTTATATTTTCTACATTTTCTAAAATTTCTATCATGAACATATGTTACTTTTATAAAACTTATACACAAAAATGTAAAAACTCCCTTCATTTCAAGGGATGTGAAAAATAACATTCAGTTTTATGGACATACTCATCCATTGACTTGTCTTTTAGATAGATTTGCAATGATCCCCATTTATTTTTATAAAATCAAAGGATTTCACCACCTTGAGTTAATGTTTTTTTTGCAGAGCTGAGAAAAATTTGGGTCTTTTGAAGTGCATGTTTCTATATGATTTTCTCCTTGCAACGTTCTTGAAAATTTGTCAACTGGGAAGGAAATCTGCTGATGTTTTATTTGAGACTCACTCCTTGCCCTCCCCTTTTCTTCCCCCGCTAGTTAGGCAACATAAAGAGTTTTAATTGGCATAAAGCTTTGGAAAAGAAGGCATGGACAAATTTCATCCAAATTAAAAGCATGCTCAACTGCTGTCAAAGAGAACTAGGAAAAGTTAGATGCAACATCGCCACATTAAAAAAAAAAATCTGTTGTAAAAATACCATTCTTTGCTTACACTGCAGCAACTTACTTGTTGGTTTTACCATTTGATTATGCTATAGTGAACAAATCTGTTGTCTATTACAGAATATTCACTTTATTCCATTGGTGTTGTAGCATTTCTTTCTGAAGAGAAGTCGATTAAGGATGATACACATGCCAGCTTGGAAGTCAACCAAATTTTCACTTGAGCACTCCATGCTCTCCCTTCTTTGACCCCCAACACCCTATTATTCTCTGCATTTTTTCTTTTTATCAGAACCATATTTTGGGGAAGAAATAATTAACTTTAAAAGGGAAAAATGCACAGAACACAAAGACATAACAACAAACATTAAAAGAAATAGATGTCTATTAGTTGGAAATCATTTATTGCCTTTATAAAAGTTTAAATAAAAACCCTACAAAAATTCACATTACAGTTTCATATGGTTTTAAGGTGATAGTATGTTTCAGAGGTAGTACCAGTAAAATGGGATGCAGGATTGCTAACAGTAATTACTTAAGTTAATGCAAAATAAAAATTCAATATGGAGCAATATATACTAAGTATACACTTTCATGGAACAATCATAATTATATTTGAATGAAAATATCACTTATTCTTATTTCCCCTTAGAAAATCTGCTCTTAATAAAGGTTTTTTGTTTGTTTGTTTTTGTTTTTTGAACAATGGTATGTTAACTGTGGTCTAAGTTAGTAGGATCCTCCTTTATAACATTACAGAGCACAGCTTGGTGAAGAGCATGACACAGTGCTGTCTGCCAAGGATAACACCAATGTCAAAGAGAAATCTACCATTTACCCATCACTTAGATACAATGGTACTGATAGCTCCCTTAAAAGGCTAATATTTTTAGGATCTGCATGAAAATGTAATACATTTAAAAAATAGAAAATATTCCTGATATATCATCATTGTAATTTGGAGGAAGGGCAGGAGTTAGTTTTCAGAATTTCTATTAAAAATGATGGTAAACTGTCAGGCTGATATGAGGAAACTATCCTTTTGAAATGGACTGAATTCCCCCACACTCCCCAAAATGGCAACGGTCAATTTTAGAGCCCCAAATTTTAAAAAATCCACCACTTATGTCTTCTCCTATAAACTTACAGATTGCTGCTGAATATGGAGGTGCCTTGAACTAGATGTTGCTATCTTTGGAGTTCTTGGATATCTTTTGAGATCTTAGTAGTATACAGAGAACAGGGTGTGTGTGATCGGGCCTCTTCCTCTCCGACAATAACAAACATTTCTATCACATGATTGCAATGGCAGGATAAAAGTCCTGCCGTTGATAACTGATCTTACAACAAAATATCCCCAGGTTCCACAAAGAGGCCAATTTTCTTTTAACGTTTTCCTTGCATGTACTAATTTTCCTGTTCTCCCGGGTTATTTGCAATTCTCATTTTCTTGTGACTAATTTTAGCTTGACTGAAATGAAGAAGGTATCTTCCACTTTTTTCGTGTGTGGTTTTTTTTTTTCCCCTTTTTTATATACACATTTTGGGAGGTAAGAGCTCTTAGACACACATTTCCTGCTTAGAAACTGCTTGGCTTAAAGCAGACATCAAAATGTAGATAAAAGAAAAAAGTTTTTTTCACATTGGCTTCTCTCTGAGAGATGCTTCAGATAGCATGGTCTGTTTTTATATTGCCAAAATCCTAAAAAAAGAAACATTAGTTGATTTTTAACCCCAGCCCTGAAGGTGTTCACAATAACACTCATAAGCTGATATTTCTCCCTCTCTAAAATGTCTCAAAACCAATTCCAGTCTATATATGTGAAAAATATACTTTATTCATAATAGTTTAATACTTGATCTTGATGCCTTTTTCAAAATCTACAGTGCACAATTTTAATATGCCACTTATGATTTTTTTCCTGGATAGAGATATTTCCTGGTTCCTGTTAAGAACAGCTACATTTCATTTTAGAAATGTTTTGATTCCAATGATGGCACAATAATAATAATAATAATTCTGGTGCTGAAACACAAAAGGTGTCCTACGTGTACTGTTATAATTTATATAGTTTCTATTTTAATGAAAGTTTAAACAGGAACAACGGAATCATCTAGGCTTCCTCTTAAAATTGTAGACTAGGATTCCTTCTAAAAATCACACCTAGCAGAGTCCTTGAGTCTTTTAAAATTTCTTCTCAAGTAAGTTTGATTAATATCTCTGAAAAAGTTAACAAGAAATAGTTCTTTCTGAAGTGTATGGCTTGCTGAGAAATCCAATGTCTGGCACAGTGCCTTCCACATAGCATGAATTCAAAAGAATACTTTTTGATTTAGTGACTAATTGCTGAGATGTGACAAATACAATCCATAATGTTGAAAGATGTAGAAGAGAATCACCCATCCTTACTTTACAATGAGAACCAAATAAGAAGGGGCTTAAATTGAAGCAGAAGAAATTAGAGTCGAACGATAAACTCAAAGGCCAGGAAGGAGACCCTAGGAGAGACTTGAAGGCCTGGAATTTGTTCATTCTACTTAGAGAATGTTTTCTATATTTGCTGTGTAATAGGAATTCTTTATCTCATGGAGAAATTGGCGTGACTGATCAACTTAATTCCGAATATCAGAGGTACTGTTATTCAGCACTCTGTTCTCTGAATGAAATTTGACTTGTCAGTAAGGAATACTACATATTGTTTGCAAAGAACCATATGGCTCTTAGCTAAAAGGAACCATACCCAATTGCCAAAATATTTCTGCTAACAAAGAAACTATAGCAGTAGTGTGGCAGCAATATCAAATCAAACAAATAGTTGACAAAATGAAGGACCATCAATAAACCTTACTTATTAGTGTGGGGGTGGGTACGGGACATTTCAAGGTTAAAGATATTCATGACTGCCTTTCTCTATTCATAAAATTGGTATCAGTAAATTCCAAGATCAAAATTGGCTCTAATTGCAATTTTTTTAAATATCTGAAATAGAAACTTCATGGCCAAAACAGCCATCTAGCTACTTCATTAATATTTTAGGTATAGGTAGTAATCTAACCATGCAACACAATTCCACAATGCCAAGTCACCAATATATGATACTGTGAGCTTAGGGAGAAACTGGCATTTCTTCTCCTATGGATCTTGGCAATATTATCTGTACCCTGGAAGGGAAGACCTTCAAAGAACAGTCTATAGTGTGGTGCCATCTGGTACCTACTAATAGAACAACTGGGTAATATGCCCGCTTTAGATGTGTACTCATAGAATAGTATCCAGGAAATTCGGAGGATGGTAATTTATGACCAAAGTAGTATGACATTTTTCGGATATTATCCTTGGCTGATGGCTCTGTACAGGCCTCACATGGAAATGAGGTAAATTTTGTGGCAAATCTGAGTGACTAGATTTTTTTTAAAAATCTCAGTGGCTTACCTTGACTTACTGTTTCATATAATGTGAGAACTGAAAAATATTATGAAGATGGTGATAATCTTGAAATATTTGTGCAACATTTCATCTAACTCAGTCACGCAAATTTACAGTAGAATGTGAATCTTATCAATATTTATCATTTGCAGCAATGAAGAATTCCCATTAAAACTAATCTTTTACAACATTTTGTTTCTGTACACTTAATAGTTTATCTTACTTTATGTTAGTGAATTAACTTTCTATGGTGTCTTTCCGCTCCCCACAAATATTTGGGTTAGATAATAGAAGAATACGAACAATTAACAATTACATACTAGTAATCACTTCTGTTTTCAATCATTGGCTTAAGTCAAATTCTCATAGGGTTGAAAACTAAATCCCAGGACTCATCCAGGTTAAATAATTTTTTAAAGTTTCGTTTTCAATTTTCAGTTCACTTTCCTGAGTAAAAGTGCATGTGGATGACAGGAAAAGGAGAAAAGGAAGAAAGGAGATGTAATGGCTACAAAAACAAGACTAATTAGTCTGTAGCAACTTGATAAGTAATGTCAAAATATCTTTATTTTTGTGTCTCTGGTTAAAACTATTTCTAAAACTAAGATTCTTCTATAAAACCAAACAAAAATCTTTCAGAAATAAGACATAATGCATTTCATAGCTGAACTGCTCAAAATTAAATAGTAGAGTACTTCAAAAAGTTTATGGAAAGATTCATAGTATCTTTCAATCTTCTCTTCCACAAAGTTTTGAAGTACCCTCATACAGGTTGAGAATCCCCAGTCCAAAAACCCACAATCTGAAATGCTCCAATATCCTAAACATTTTGAGTGCCAGCATGATGCCACGGATTATCCACAAGGGTGGCTGAGATAGTCACCCCTTTGTTTATGATGGTTCAAGGTACACAAGCTTTATTTCACGCACAAAATTATTAAAAATATTGTATAAAATTACCTTCAGGCTATGTGTATAGATGTATATGAAACATAAATGAATTTCATGTTTAGACTTGGGTCTCATCCCCAAGATATCACATTGTATATATGCAAATATGCCAAAATCTGAAAAAATCCAAAATCAGAAACACTTCTGGTCTGAAGCATTTCACTTAAGGGATACTCAACACATACAATTTTTTCCAGAGTTCCATCAGTTTGGAAAAAAACCCAAACAATGTCCTTAAATTTCACATACATTTTTTGCATGGTAGCCATTATATCTTTTCCATCCTTCACAGAATATGTTTGTTTCAACAATGTGTTTTTCCAACTGAAGAATATCAGGACAACAGAACGCAGTTATCTTGAAATGCACAACAGTTAGGCAGCCAAAGGGCTGCATCATGTATCCCCCCACTCAAATCACAAACTGTCTGAGGCATTTTTCTCTGATAAAGAAGACACACTGAATGAGGTATCATCAGGCTCCAGCGAGGCATGATTGAAATCCATCTCTTCTAATTCAGGAGGTAAATCTGACAGCAGTGCCTGAGTCAGAAAAATCAATTTTTTTGGATTAGTATGTGGATAGATTTTTTTCCCCCAACTTTATGTTAATAGTTGTAGTCCTCTCATGTTGATTTATTCTTACGGATTTAAAGAAACAATCATTTCTCTTTTGGGATCTTATACAATAGCGTACCTAAAAGAAAAATTCTTTATTCAACTATTTAGGAAGTAACAAAATACTAGATGTTGAGAGTATGGATTATGTAGAGTGAAAACTTTCATAAAGGTGAAATCAGGAGGGAAATGAGCAACTATTCTGAACCAAGTGTATTGAAGTGTTTGATGTAAATGATTTTCATACTAGTTTTGAGTGTTCACACATCACTGCTAAAGGGTTTTAGAACTGTACTTTTTATTAAAAATATTCGTGCCCAGTTATGCTATCTTTTAGAGAAAACCATATTTCATAAAAGACTGTTTTTGTTCTTCAGTGGGAGAATGAGCAAAGCAGTTAGGAAAGAAGTTCAGCTATTTTACTTTAGACTAAACTTTAACAACTTGAAAAGACCAAGTGAATTTTTTTCTTTCCTTAGGCTATGTCCACATCTACAGATGGCCAAGCACCCACCAGGGCACAGCTGAATCAGTGAATCTAACTGTTGCAATGATGTATCTGGGGGCCCGCTCATTTCTCTGCTGGAATAATTAGGATGAGTCAAGAACCATGAACAAAGCTTTGCCATGGTTTAATTGTTTCATCTGGAGTTGCAGAACATGCATTCATACTAGAGAAATAAATGATTAATCAAGTTTTATGTGCCTGACATTGCTGATGTCTACTTGATCATAAGAAATAGTGAACTAAATAATTGATTTGCTGCTCCCAATACTGAAAATAATGTAGCATATCTGGCAATATTTAGACAGCATTACTTGTACTGTGAGCTTTGGGGACAGTGTTTAATAAGGACCAAGGGAACAGGAATAAATGAAAGCTTGTCACTACCCAATTAAGGAACAGAAAGACAGGACATGGCGGAGAACATAAAAAAATCACTGTTGAAATAGGACAGTATTCTCCCATTCTCTTTATTAAAAGAAGTGACAGCTACAAATCCTATACTTTTTGCCTTGCAGCACAGAACCAAGATTAAAACTTTCCCCTTTTTGTCAGGGTGTGTAAGGAAAGATTAACTCCTATCTGAAAGAACAGCTATTATTTATTTTATGCAATTAAATTGTCCATGAACTTCTTGCTGAAACTGAGAGTACTTACATAGCAAAGTCACCCAAAGGTACTACATGCTTTCTAAGGTGCAGGGTTGCAGTAATAAAACAGAGAGCCATTTTCTTCTAGAACAGTGGTTTACTAGTAACCCAGTCCAGGTGTAATGGAATATTTGCTGATATTGGCTGATCAGTCTGTGAGAAATACCTCACTAGATTTAGTTCGTTTTGCAATTTTGAAGATGACATATTAAAGAGGGCAAAGTGTCCAAATTTACAATTACTGGGCATGTGCTTAGAGTCTTGGAAAGTCAAGTGGATGAGGAGATTTAATGATATTCTAAATTCTAGTGAGGAGACCTGCAGATCAGAGAAGCACTATTATTTATTTCTTTGTCATTGCATTACATGTAGTTGACCAACTAAAATGAGCGTGGTGAGAAATATAAACACTTTAATATCTGAGGCAGTACAGGGCAGTACTAATGCATGAAGTCTACTTCAAAATTCTTTCAATATCTTGCTGGATTGCAACATTGGCACACTGGACAAACCTTTGAATTATGCCAATTGTTGGAACTACCTTTTTTATAGATACTAAAGCAAACACAATTAACTTTCTTTATTATAGGTTCTTCATCAATGAAACTATCTTCAAGGTCTGATCAAGTGCCATTCTTCCCAAGAGATTAAAGCATTTGCCAAGTATATGGTCAGTCTCTATAACACTTATTCTAGGCCCTAGGGTGTGAATGCCAAGTTCTGTGATATTACTCATTTTTATCCTCCTTGCAAAGTGGAGAAATTGAAATTCAAGAAAGACAATTGACCTGGCTAGGATCACATAGTGAACTATCAGAGGAAGACAGACTATAATGAATGACCTAGTACAATGCTGACAACATTATTTTGATTTTAAAATGGCTATTGATTTAAAAAAAAAAAAAAAACTATGGGTAATCTAATATTTTAGTCAGAGAGTATCATATATTTTTAAACCCTGGCTTCTTCATTAGTCCAGAATATTCTGTAGACCACTTATCTCACTCAACTTACCCAAATCAAGGCTAATGGAAAGACACTGAGGATTTTTTTTTTAAATGAGAAACCAATGACACAATGGTTCTCTTTTATTAGGTAGAATAAAAATTAATTTCTTCCAGAAATAAACCTCTAAATTTCATAGTTTAAATTTCAATAATTTAAAAATTACCTGGATAACTTTTGTGGACTAATATTGGTGTCTTTTATATTTTGAGACCACATTTTGAAATCTATTACATCTGATCTCAACTATGAAAATCAGTAGTTTCTATCTGGGGTGCTGATTATGCAGACTACGACATTCAGTACAGTTTTTGTATCGCTTTTTCTTTCTTTCAGCCAACTTTTTGTCCATATCTTAGTTTATTAGTCTTTTATCAGAGGAAACATAAATGAGAAGGATTAAAAAAATGCACATTAGTTATGCTGCTTATTTGTTAGTGGTCTTGGGAAAAGTGCCAAGCCAGGGCTGAGGTTAAAATTAGAAAATACAATGGAGTCTGTGTGCTGTTCCCAGATGTGAAGAGATATAGATAACTGCTAGTTAGCTGGCCATATAATTCTGAATTCAAAACCATGTTATGGCTTTTGAGACCTGGACCTCATTCCAACTTATTCCTATGGTTGTACCTAATTTTGTTTTTTTACAGTTATTCAAAATTTACAGTACTCTTGGCACCATGTTCAAGACTACCACTCTTATTCATTTAAAATCTGTATTTTAGGTTCCTAAAAAACAAACACATTTTTAATATGTCATGGAATATGCATTACTCACATAATAAAGCAATATGCTTAAATAAAGCTTGCAAAGGTAACTGAAGGTTACTGTCTTGGGATGTTTGTGTGCTGTGTGAGTCTGTGAGAGCAAAATTCATGAAATTGGACACATAATATACATGCTGATTTGCGCCTCATGAGTAAATTCTTTTAGCTTAAATTTTGTGGTTCAGCACTTCAGTAAAATGTATAAAGACTTTTTTCTTTGAAAACAAGGGAAGATTATGGGAGGCTAAGACTCTAATCTTTTCCCCCGGAGATGTCTGAGATGGGCTATGTATGTGCAGTCTTGCTTGGATATAAGGGATACATTTTTGTACTCCTGACATTCCTGGCCGAATGAAAACCTCTGAGACTGCCTCCTAAATAATGGTTACCTGTGTCTCACAATACTCACTGGAACTTCTCTGGCAAGGAATCAGCATGGTGGTATACAACTTGGAGGCAAATGTGGTATCATTTATTATTAAATGAAACGTTTAATGTAATCCTACAATTCTTTTTAGCAAACCTAATAAATTATTATATACATTTCATATGAAAATATGAGAGAAAATGCAATTTGAGAGGAATTTGTAAACAAAAGTACACAGTGAAAAAACACATTACATTTCATCTTAGGAGTAGAAGACTCAAACACTCTACTTAAGTTGGGAAAAGTAAGTGATTCACTGTGGTCAAAAAGAATTTCACAAGTGATTTCATATTTTCCTGGTGATGAGCAACATAGCACAGAATAAAATAGAAGATATCCAAACATTTGTGAACTCTAGTGGGGGCTGGCAGGTAACTAAGAACCAAAAGGAAGCCAAATAAATGCCTTACCTCTCTTACTCACAAAAGGTCCCAAAATATGTGCCTCTCTACTTAGGGTACCCCGGTCACCACAAACATTTTGAGAAATTTCTATGAAATTAATTTAGAAATTAGTTTTTTTCCCCCTACTTAAAGGATAGCCTGGAATTAAAGTGTGTTAATCAATTATTTTCATTTTCCACTAAAGCAGCACAGAAAATACAAACACCTACTTTCAAGAAAACTGTGTTTAAAAAAGGCCACAAAGGGACATACACTTCCTCTATGCCAAGCAAGAATGAAGTATAAAAGTGAAAAGATACAAAGAACCCAAGTGTGACATGCCATTTTTCAACATGACACATTGCAGTTTACCAGTCACTTCTGGGACCTACCTGCTGTTGTTCCTTATCATCAGCTTTCATAGCTAGTATCAAACTTCTAACAAAAGTCTGAAGTTTAAAGTATTTTTGCTTTTGAATCTCTAGCTCATTTTCAATTAATCTGACTTCATTCTGAAGGAGAAAACATCAAAGAATACAATTACCCTATGTAAACCTAGGACTATACATGTTTGATTCACAATAAAATTCTAAAAAAGCAATCAAATTAGAGGGACAATAAAGAAAACAAAATGTTAGCATACAGGAATATAAAGCACAGAAGGAAATTATCTGATTATTCAAAGGCTGCCTTTTAAGCAAATCACCAACAGAAAACAATTTGCAAGTTTAAAAATCCCATCAAATAAATTCCAGTACAAGAAAAACCAAGAAATAGTTCCCTTCTTGGAAAGACCCCCTCCTATATCAAGCCTAATTAGCATTTGGATTAGGATTAAGAATAGAGTCCAATTAGCCCCAACAGCAATAGTAGATGCAGCAATGCTGAATGTACCATTCAAAAACCCAATACTGAGAACTATAAAGGTTATTTTGTACCAAGGAGGGACTGAAATTACCAAAACTATCTTAAGTAGTTTGCTGAGACACCCCCCCCAACCATTTAAGTAGGAGTCTCTTATTCAGAAAATATCTGCAAATGTACCACTGTGTACCACAGTTGTGAGACTCAGTTTCTCTTCACTGTTTTTACTAGTTGTGCAGGAAAAGAACACTGGACTAGGATATAGGAGAATTCTAGTACCAGGTCTACTGATAACTGTAAACTTGGGTAGGCCAATTAACTTCTCTGTCACTTTGTATACTTATCAGTAGAATGGATATTATTCTGGTAATCCTTAATAGTTCTAGCTTGGAGGGTTTTAAGGCTTAAATAAAATAATGGCCATAGAAAGTGCTCTGAATAGATTTACTATTAAAGCTACAGTAATCCAGAATGTATGGTATTGGCATAAGGGTAGACACATAGATTAATGGAACAGAATAGAGAGTCCAGAAATAGAGCCACACATGTGAGAGTACTTCAAAGAGTTCATGGAAAGATCTGTGTTACGTTTGAATTCTATTTTTCCGTGAACTTTTTGAAGTGCCATCATATAAAGTCAATTTATTTTCAATAAAGGTACTGAGGTAATCCAATGGACAAAGACATTACAGTCTTTCAACAAACAGTGGTTGAACGAACATAAATCCACATGCAAAAGAAAAATAAAAGGCGATCAACCCTTACCTCACATATTTTAGCAAGAAATGAATCATAGACCTAAATGTAAAACCTAAAACTATAAAACTTCTAGAGGAAAACAGGAGGAAATTTTAGTGACCATGGGTTAGGAAAAATTTTTCTTAAATAGTACACAAAAAACATGAAACTTAAAAGAAAAAATATTTCATTAAAAAATACTTGGCTCTTCAAAAGACACGGTAAAGAAAATAAAAATACAAGCCACAAATTGGGAGAAAATATTTGCAAATCTCATTATCTGAAAAAGAATTTGTATCCAGAATGCATAAAGAATTCTTGCAACCCAACTATAGGATGAGCAACAGAGCAAAAAGTAGGCAAAATATTTGAACATGTACTTCACCAAAGAAGATATATGAATGACCAATATGTATGTGGAAAGATGCTTAATATCATTTTTCATTAAGGGAATGCAAATTAAAACTACTACTACTAACATACTACAATGTCTAAAGTTAAAGAGATTGACAATACCAAGTGGTGACAAGAGTGTGGAACAATCAGCGGGTGGAGGGTAAAACAATACAGCCAATTTGGAAAACATTTTGGCAGTTTCTTATAAAATTTAAGACACTATTTCTTACCATATGACTCAGCAATCCTACTCTTAGGAATTTACCAAAGAAAACTGAAAACCCAAGTCCTCAAAAAGGCTTATATATGAATATTCATTGCAGCTTTATTCATAATAGTCCCAAACTAGAAATAATCCAAGCTTTCATTAGCAAGTGAATAAACAAATTGTGCTGGTGTTTACATAACTATGTCCACTTGTCAAAATTCATCTAACTGTATATTTACTGTATACTTAAAAGGTGAATTTTATCATATGGAAATAATAAATTGATAAATCTGATTAAAAATAAAAAAATATCTCAGAGGAAAAAAACTTATTCCTCCTGTCTAATTGAGGCTTTGTACCCTTTCACCATCATCTCCTCATTTCTCCCACTCCCAGCCTCTGGTAACCACCATTCTACTTTCTGCTTAATTGAGTTTGGTTGTTTTAGGTTCCACGTGTAAGTGAGAACATGCAGTATTTGTTTTTCTATGACTGGCTTATTTCACTTAGCATAATGTTCTCCAATTCCATCCATGTTTTCGCAAATGGCAAAATTTCTTTCTTTTTTAAAGCTGAATAGTATGTGTGGTGAATAAAGTAAATAATAATGTATTGTAAGTTTCAAAATCTCTACAAGAGTAAGTTTCAAATATTTTCACTACAAAAAATAATGAGGATTTGAGGTAATGGATATATTAATTAGCTTGATTTAATTATTACACATTGTATTCATAAATCATAAGATCATTTTTTATCCCATAAAAATATACAACTGTAATTTGTCAATTTACAATTTAAAAAATAAAAATTATTAAAAAGTAATAAATAAAAAGAATCATACAGCCCCCTTGCTGAAAGCTATGAAACTAGGCTATCAGCATTCTCTACAGCTGGAGAACCGGTCTAAAAGAGCAGGACCTTTAACAGCATTTGCTCAAAAAGCTGTTAAAAATACATTAAATTCGGTTGATTCTATGGGTGTTTTGTTGTTTCAATTGAGAAGATGCTGTTGTATTAATCACGTTCAATCTATGAACACGTTTACTGCATCATTTATTTTGTCGGTTCAGTTTGGAACTTATTTTATCTGATAAACTGCTTCTTTTTCAGATCATTTAATATCAAGTGAATCATCTTCACAAGCTAAATTCCTTATCTAGAGGCACTGTACAACAATCTAAGTTACTAGTTATAATAACATTTAGCATGTTCCTGCCATAATATATTTTACTAATTCTAAAACCTTTGTTTTTATTAGTATTTATTGTCAAAGCAGTATCAGTAAAATGCTGACAAGAAGTCTTTTTGAATACAGGAGATATCTGTCATCAGTATAGTACTGTCTTATTTGAATGCACAGTCCTTCTGAGCTGCACTCACAGTCCATTAGAAAACATTTTAAAACATTAATTCACATTTGCAAAAGTCAGAAAACATCTTTTGCTATGTAAGTCTCCAATTCTTCATGCAAATATTTGCCCTCTTCAGTTTTTATGCAATATTTGAAAAACATAAACAGCTTTAAGATATTTAATATTATAGGCATTTTCTTCTCAGAGCTGCCTTTTGCAATTCTATTAAACACTTCCTAGAGAACAGGCAGTAATTTATGTGTATTTTAGAGATTTTCCTAAGTAAATGTGAGACGAACTAGTAAGATAACATCAGTCACTGAATTTCATAAAACAGTATATAACTAATTTTCTTGTTGTTCTGCATTCCCAGTAAGCTTTGTCAACTCTTCTCCACAATGCTTGAAGGGAGCCTTCAATGCTCCATATGGACAAGAGCTCTGATCTCTAAGCAGGCTATTAATGGCTACCAAGCCTGAGATGCTATTTTATGATATAGCTACTCATGCCTCACATACTGAGCCCAGCAACTTGTCTCATAAGTATTTTGGGTTAGTTAGAACTACTAGCAATATGGATTCCTAGTAATGTACCTCCACCAGAAATTCCACTATGCCCAGACTGAGTATTGATGGTTGCATAGTAATAATTATCAAATGAACCATAGGAAACATTCTTTCAGTTAGCTACAATAAATCCCAAGAGTGACAGACTGTTTCATTCAGTGTGGAAAAAAAAATTTATAATGATTCAGCTCCTAATCATAAGTGATTTTATATAAATGAGCACTTGCATAATAGTATTTGTCGGGCTAGGCTAATGTCAGAATCCTATTCGTGACGCCAATTGTTGAGCTCTTTTACCTACATGTAATCCTGCCGACTGGGCCAATTATTGAGCTAGGGCTGGGTCTGGAGCTCACAAGACCCTCAAGCCCATTGTACAGACTGGGTCACAAACCCTTCACATGCCAGGCTGGGTCCCCAGACCCCTCGCATGCAGGTCTATTAGTTAGGTAACCGGCAAAACAGATCCTTGGAAGCTGTAGGTTAAAGAGCATGGCGGTGCGTGCAGACACCCAAGGCAGTCAATGCCAGCCAAGCTGCAGCACTGCGCAGGTGCAATAACCCCAGCCCCCCACACACAATTTGCTTACAAAGAATGTGTAGTACCACCCCCAACCAGACAGGCGGGTGAGGGGGCCTAATTAAATTATTCCATTTTCCCAGCAATCCACCCTTTCAGGGTCCCTCTCCATACAATCTATGCGTTCAGAATCTTCCACAATGTTCCCTTAGTGAGGATAAATGACCCTTACATTTACACAACCTATTGTCTGTTCAATATGTCTTAAGGCTTGTACTTCTGTCCTTTTAACTATTAGCCACATATGTCCGGTCAGTAGTCACTATTGGTGTGATCCTCCATGGGAATCCTGCAGTCATACAGATGGGTAGTTCAATGCATATTCAGTAGATGATCACGCCAACGTATGTATGTACCCAGTCTACTCTGGTGCAGTGCCTGCAGCCAGAACACTATGGGCGAAAAGACGAAGAATTATTGGTACCAATAGGGGACGTTCTCACCTCTCTGGTAAGATACATGCCAGTTTGCCATCCTGAGAAAGGATGGTTGCAGGAATAGGTATCTTACCTGGCTTATGATACCATACTTTATCTGCTAACACTGTTGGATCTGTAGGTTCTACATGTAACAGTATAGGGGAACTCATAATTGGCCATAATGATAATACAAATGTGCCCTTTGGAATAGAGCACTCATCTGTTCCAGGCCATGGTACCTTTACTCGAGGAGGCCAGGTACTTGTCACCCAAGGTGAAACTTGCAAGTCTTCCTCTAATCCTTTTCCCCAAGGCCCTATTAAACCTACCCAGCGTATATGGGGGACATTAATTCTCCAAGGCCATTCTTATTGTACTGTCTGTCCTTGTAGCAAACAGGTTGGGGCCGGTAAGAGAATATTTCCATTCTTGTCATATCCTGACTTCAAAAGCTTATCTTTAGTAGTGATTTGCAGCTGTACAGGTGCTGCAGCCCTATGCAACAGAGCTTCCACTGGAGAGGGTCCGCCCTTGTGGGATCTCTCATTTAGAATTCTGACTGTCAGGCATAGTCACCATGTCCACCCCTTCAGGAATGGGGGTTGGGTAGATAGCCTTAGTCCCTTTTTAAAAAGGCCATTGTACCATTCAATCATTCCCGCTGCTTGGGGATGATATGGCACATGTAACTTCCACTGAATGGACAACTGGGAGGCCACCTCTGAATTTCATGTCCAGTAAAGTGGGTTCAATTATCAGTCTATAACTACAGGCCAACCATACATAGCCATAAAGCTATTCAATGCCTTCACAGTGTTTACCTGGTCTGGGGCATTGCAAGGCCATACAAACAGAAGACCAGTGGCTGTATCAACAGCTGTGAAGATGTATCTGAAATTCTCTGACCTTGGCAGTGGTCCCACAAAGTCCACTTGCCATCGAGTCAGGGGCACCCTTCCTTGCGTTATTTGCCCATCTGTATGGGGCACCCACCGGGGGTGTGGACTCTCTTGAGCACATACTGGACAAGCATTACAGGCATTCACTACATCTTCCCATTTTATAGGCAAGGCCCATCTTTGACCTGCCATCCACATGGTTTTACTCCCAGTGTGCTGCATTCGTCGATGTAAATGCTGGGCTACATCAGTAGCTGGGGCTCTCTCCAGCCATCTTACCTTAGCCAAGGCATCGGCTTCATCGTTTCCTGGACTGGCTAAGGGGAAGTGTCCTGTGACATGGGAAAGAGTTACTTCTTCCTCATGCCCCAATTCCCATAACTCTTCTCAAGCTACACGGCTTTTCCTCACAGGAGTTGGTGGCCTACCATCCACCATTGATCCAAAGGGTTAAACCTTTGTACACAGCCCAGCTGTCAGTACACATGGTTAATGGCCCAGGCTCATTTTTTATCACCATCCATACTGCTCTCAATTCAGCCCATTGACTGCTTTTCCCTGTGCCATTTTCATACCACATGGTATCTGTTAAGGGCTGGACAGCAACAGCTGTCCACTATGCTGAAGGTCCCATGCTAGAGCCATCTGTATACCAAGCTTGCTCTGTGATAGGTCCCTGTCCCTCATGGAAAGGTGTATCCTCCACCTCCATGGGTAACAGTTGTGTCAAACTTTCCTCCATGACCTCTACTGGGCCTAGCACAGTTTACAACTCTTTGGACAGAGGATTCGCTGACACAGTGCTCCTTTGTTCTATATATGCTTTCCATTTAGACAAAGTGGGAGTCTGAGTAATGCCCATTTTAGGGTTGGTGGCCCACGTGAGCAGCCAACCTATTATGGGGTATGTTGTCCTTACTAGGACTTTGGCAGTTCCTGTGATAGCTTCAGTGGCTCCCAAGGCAGAATACACAGCTGCTAATTGCTTTTCTATTAGGATGTAGCGCACTTCAGCACCCTTCCAGAGCTGAGACCAGAATCCTACAGGTGTGCAGAATCGGTCCTGTCTCTGCCACAAGCCACATCCTAACCCCTCCTGGGTTATATGTATGTGTAACTCAAATGGCTTAGTGGGGTTGGCCAGTTGTAAAGCTTGTACTTGCTCTATTGCCCTTTTTGTAGCCTGATAAGCCTGTTCTACTTCCTCAGTCCAATCACAGAGGGCTCCTTTCTTTGCTAATGCATATAGTGGGCATGCCATTTGGGCCATATGGGGTACAAAAGCTCTCCAATACCCCCAAAGTCCCAAATATACTTGTAGCTGAGCCACAGTTGTGGGTCAAGCATATACCTGTATCTTATCTATAATAGCTTCTGGGATGACCCTCATCTTACCCGACCAGACCACTCAGAGGAATTTGACTGACAGCCCTGGTCCTTTCACTTTGGCTGTGTTCATGGCCCACCCACATTGTTCCAAATGACTTAACAGCATTGGAGCTGCCTGTGTTAAATCTGCAAGAGAATCAGAGGTTAGTAACACATCGTCAATGTAGTGAAACATTGTAACCATGCTGGGCCTAGTCCACTTGGCTAGGTCTCCAGCCACCTAACCTAATGACAGATGGTTGGGCTATGCAGATAACCTTGGGGTAATACTTGAAAGGTCTACTGTCTTCCTTCCCACATGAGGGCAAACTGATCTTGGCTATCAGCCAAGATTGGAATGGAGAAAAAAGCATTTGCAAGGTCCAGTACATAATGATAAGTCCCCAGCTGACTCATCAGCTGATCCATCAAGTTGTGAACTGAAGGCACAGCTGCATGCAAAGGAAGCACTACTTTGTTCAGTTCTTGATAATCTACAGACATTCTCCAGGTGCCACCAGGCTTTTTCACTGGCCTTACCAGAGCATTAAATGGGCTATCAGCTGGATGAATAATGCCAACTTTCTCTAATTCCAATATAGTGGCACTTATCTCTGCATGTCCTCCTGGTAGGTGATACTGCTTTACATTAACTACACGTCTTGGCTTGGGTAACACCTGTGGGTCATGCTTAGCATATCCTCATAACACAGGCTTTACTGTCTGTATTTACAGCTGAAACTCTCCAACTGTTGTTTGCAGGTACAAACCATAAAGTACATCCATATCCAAGATGTATTCGGCTACAGAGGATATATATACAGTATATACACAAGGAGGTAGCCTTCTTACGCCCAGTGGCAATGACACAGCTTTGACCTCAGTACTATGTCCTCCATAGCCATCTATATGAACTGTAGCCCCTGGAAATTTATCTGAATTGCTATATATCAGGCTACATTCTGTGCCTGTATCACCAATGCCAAAACACACTGCACATTTGTCCTTGACCAATATATTGCCAATTTAACATGAGGCCTCTGGTCCTCGCCTGTCCCCAAAAGACGAGTACCTTGGCCTGCTCACTAATCAAAATGGAACAGTTTATCCACCTCTTCAGAAGCAACCAGTAAGTCCTTTAAATCCACTAAGCATACCCTGCTATCTGTTTCTGGACTTTTGGTAAAACGCTGTTCAGGAAGCAATTGCTGCCACAAGGAAAACTGAACTGTATTTGGCTGCCGGTCAATTTTCTTTTTATCAACCCCTGCTGCAAGCAAGTCAAGCCATATCTGCTTATGGCTAGTCTTGCTTGGTCCCTTCGTGATAAAATCCTGAGCATTTCTTGGGGTTTGGTCTTACCACCTTTCAGACTCCTTTTGCTTGTCTTCTATCCTCTACTTCACCCAAGCTGGCTATCACGGTCGTTACTCCATGTATAGGACGACCAATGTATGGGGCCAGTATGGCCGTCAGTGACCCAAAGGACGTTGATGGGGCATTTTGCAGCACTGTGTCTCTCATGCTGCCTGTAAAGTTTCCATCGTCTGGGCCACGAGTATTCACATTAAACATAGACTGCTGCATCCCCAGCTCCCGAATGATTGGACCAGCTCAGCATGTTTGCCATTTACTCACAATCTCGGGCAGTTCTCCAGCGTTTGCCCACACAGTTCGGGCAGCTGCATTCACCCAGTCCATCAAGGTGTGATTACCTCACCCTTGTGCATATCTGTGGCTATTCTGCAGCTGCTGCCCCAGGGACGGGTATATGATAATGGAGGCCAATTTCTCCATCTCCTCACCAGAGCACATCACACTATCCACCCCTAGGTCCCATAACTGCAGCAGCCTAGCAGCCAGGGTCTCCCCATGTTTCTGCCTGGTCTGTCTCCCCAAGTCAACCAGTTCAGCCTGGGTATACGGGACATAGGTGGTGAACTGGGTCACCACTGGTTGTCCATCTGGTCCCATAGGCTGCTTGTGTCTCAATTTCTTGTGCATAACAGGTCATGCCTGGAGACGCACGGTTTCCCCCAATTCACCACTGGGTTGGTCGTCTTCCCTGGTGTGAGAGGCAGCAGTGGCCAGAGGCAGGAGTAGCCAGTCGCTGCATGTCGTCCTCCAGGACATTCATCCGTGCTTCCAACAACTCTGCTTTCTGCTACAAATCTCGATCAGTTTACAGCATAGTGATCAGCAGCCAGGTTCCGGTAAGCAGAAAAGTGGCCACCGGGTACCACATGCTCAAGGATAACCAAATTTCCTCCCCCTCCCAAGGGGTTTTGCGTTGTAGTACCTGGTCTATGCTGCCTTGCAGTACAGTGTGTAGCAACGAGATCCCGGTCAACAGGAAGGTGGCCATAGGGGAGAGTATATTCAAAAGTAGCCACATTTCCTCCTTCTTCCTAGGGCTTTCATCTCCTGTAGCTGCTCAGAATCCTGTCACAGACTATGCCAATTGTTGGGCTGGGCTAATGTCAAAATCCTGTTTGTGATGCCAATTGTCGAGCTCTTTTACCTGCCCGTAATCCTGCTGACTGGGCCAATTGTCAAGCTAGGGCTGGGTCTGGAGCTCACAAACCCTTCAAGCCCATTGTCCAGAATGGGTCACAAACTCTCCACATGCCAGGCTGGGTCCCCAGACCCCTCACACACAGGTTTATGAGCTAGGTAACTGGCAAAACAGGTCCTTGGAAGCTGTAGTTTTGAGAGCATTGCTGCACGTGCAGATGCCTGAGGCAGTCAACGTCAGGCAAACTGCAGCAACATGCAGGAGCACTAACTCCACCCACACACACACAATTTGCTTGTATAGAATGTGCCGCACCACCCCCAGCCAGCCAGGCAGGCGAGGGGGCCTGATTAAATTATTCCATTTTCCCAACAGTATTAAAATGATTTCTAAAGATAAATTAATTCATTTATTCATGCACTCAGCAACTAGTTACTAAATACATATGTGCCAGACTCTTGACCAGGCAACACATAAGTGAAAAAGATAAGCCTCTGCCTTCAAAAACCTTGTTATGAATATACTTAAGAAACCAACAAAGTGATTTTCATCCCTAAACAAGGAGTACTAGTATGTATATGCAAATAGAGTACAACAGTTTTCTCTTTAAGTTAAATTTAAGACAGATTAAATTTCTAAACTGGTAAGGCTATTTTAAACACAAGCTTTTTGAAGGCAGAGGCTTATCTTTTTCACCTATGTGTCACCTGGTTAAGAGTCTGGCACATAGGTATTTAGTAACTAGTTGCTGAGTGCATGAATAAATGAATTAATTTATCTTTAGAAATCAGCAATGAGAACTGCTATATGAGGTTTCACTTACCCTTACTCTAGAATTAAGGTAGCAAAGTTCACAGGTTAAGTAAATTGATGTATTTTTAAATAATGATTATAAAAATATATTTTCTACATAAGTGCTTATTTTAAGAGTTAGAAGAAGTTTCTGTAGGTTGGTGAGGAGTTATGAAGACATCCTTAATGGGGAAGTGAAGGACCCCTTGTTCCCACAGCATTTACCACAATGGAAAATACTGGATTACTAAATGTGCTTTTAGAGTTCATTGAAAATGTTGATTAAGATTTCTGTACTGGACACTCTGACTTGACCTGTCCTGCTCCTCAGCTCCAAACCTTCTCAAGTGGGCTGCCACCACAGTGGGGAGAGGTCCTGGAAAGAATCCTCTAAGTCTTAGGCCCAACCCTATCTGACCTGTTTGAGAGTGCTAAATGGAGCACACTTAACAGCTGTGCAGTCCAGTCCTCTCATCTGTAGTTTCCACAGCCTGTGCCAAGTGGTGGCCTACAGAACCACTTTAGTCCTGATCTGCCATTTAGAAATATTTTATGACCATGTAGGAGAGATTAGCAAGATCTCTCGTACTTGAGAACCAATAATTTCATAACTGTTAGTTGGAAATACAGTTTAAATACAGGATTGTACAGTGTTCTTTGACCACTTGGCAAATAAATTTTAAAAGATAATTTCCTTCTGTGTTTACAATGTTCAATATTTTAAAGCCTGACATGTTATGAAAATTTGGAAAAAATAATTTGTTGAATGATATAAATTTCAATTATAGTAAAACTGAAAAGATTTTTGAGAAAATGACAGCTGTTGCCTTTTATGATTAAATGTTATTTTCTGTTAACATTTTAAGATTACTAATTTCTGTTTTGAACTTTGATAATATTCCAAGAAAAGGGTTTATGTGTATGGAAAGAAGGACTGCGTGGCCAAAATTTCAGAAAGGCCCTAGTAAGATAGCATACTGATTAACAAAGGGACAGCATTTATACATTTATGCAGAAAATATATTGACAGACAGACTGATAGCTTATGTCAAAATTAAATAAAAACAAAATTATGTATGGCATGCTGTCAAAGTAAGCTTTTCAGTTTAGTAACAAGTGACATTAAGAAAAGGTCATCTCTATTCATATTCATTCTATATTTACTTCGGGAATTGCTTTTAAACCTCTCCTAGAACAGGTACATTATAATTTTTTTAAAAAACGGTCTTCAGAAGAAGTGGCAATTGAAAATAAAATTAGCAATTGCCACTGGAAAAATGTCTCCCCTTTACTGCCATTTGAAAGTGAACATTGGCTTCCAAAAGGCTTTGCCATAAGTTTCTCATTAAACACCACTATGCATCGTATGCCATCAAAACTTATTTCTGCTGAACAAACTTTTTGCTTAAACTCAAAACTGCTAAACCAGCCAGCAGTAATTAAAATACCCAGCACTCTCAGTGATATTCAAGTAGCCTGAGAGAAACAATTCAGTGCCCCAGAATGCTTAATTTATCAAATGGGAATAACATAGATACTGTAAAAGTATGCCTCATTTAATACCCTCTCTTAATGAATTCAGAATTTGAAATTAGTTTTACCTTATAATCCAAGAAAGAATTCACTTGTTCTACTTCGGAATTACTTATCACGTCACTTTCTTCATCATCAATAATTTCTATTTTCTGTAACACAAGTAGAGAAGTTTTCATAAATACAGATTAGATCATTATCACCGCACTCAACAATGTATAGAACACATACATTCAATATTCAGGTTATCTGGAATAAATTCTGATACCTGACTGGCTCCTCAGTGCTACACACAGTGTGTGTTTGAGCCACCTTCCTCAGCCTTTAATTGATGACTACTAAATAAATAGAAAATTACTTTAATGCTTTTTAAAATAGAAAAATTTTCACAATATTGCTGAAAAAATAGGCTTCAAACTCTGCTTAAATAGCGCCCTACAGTAACAGGGAGCTCGCTTCCTGTAAGGGTAGTCTATTTTAATAGTAAACATATATGATTGATAGGAAGAGCTTTCTTTTTAAAGTTCTCACATGCCTGTTTTTGACTTCTAATGTAAAATGTCAACATATGACATGTATTCCAAAGTCAAATGCAATTTTTAAAAATTCATGTATTTACTGCACTCCATTAGCTAGACAATTGAAAGCAGACGTCTATGATGTAATGATGAAAATTGCCTGGTGATTTGTTTCCTTCACTGGACCATAACAATGGGGGTGAGGAAGGAGGAAGGGGGAGAGAGAGAGAGAAAGAGAGAGAGAGACAGAGAGAATAATCTACCCTTAGCTTTAGAAGTCAGGTATAGCATAGCTTGTGCAGTATATCGCCCACAGTAGGTACTAATGAAATATCTATCAAAAGAATGCACAAAACAGCTCAGTGCTGATGAAAAGAATAACCATTGATAACTAACAGTAACTTGTTGTATGTTCTCAATTGGCTAGAAGAGAGGAGCTAAAATACTGTCATCATAAAGAAATGATAAAGTTTCATGCTAACAAATATGGTAATTACCCTGATATTTGATCAGCACACACTGTGCATGTATTGAAATATAACTCTTTACCCCATAAATATATACAAAAAATAAATAAAACATAAGAAAATGCTCCCACCATGGGGGTAAGGCAAAAACAAATGACATAAATAAAATCAGCTCTAAATTTGTCTTTTGCATGTAAAAAACACAAAAGAAAATTTTTAAAAGGGAAAAGTTAAGCTAGATTTAGTCACTAACAGACTTTTAAGAATGAGCACATTAACAGCAACATGTTGTAGGTAGAATTTGAAATCGTGCTTCATATTCGCCAATACTTATATTGATTAAAAGTCACAAATAAACTTGGAATGGTCATATTTGATATATTGCCTACAAGGATACGATATCATTACAGGTCTGTGACCTGCAGGCTTCTGAGTCAGGAGGACAGCTGCAATGAAATTGCTTTCTACTGCTGCCTGGAGATGAATCTGATGTTTTGTTTTCTATTATAATCACTATAAACTTGGGGCTTAATCATGTCTGCTCTCCCTAGACCTCAGATTTGATTTTTTTTTTTTTGATGTTTTTTAGATTCTCTACTTATTTGGATTGGTTCTGGGAAAAAGAACCTAGGCAATTCAGGAAGAAATGCACCAAAGGCCACTGTATAGATATGTGCATATAAATAGGCTTTATATGTCTGTGTGTTTTGTCATCCATGAATAATTGCGGGCACTCAAAAGTTACAGGCAGAAAAGATCAACCTTTGGAAGTTTGGAGTTTTGTCTCTGAACATCAATTGTTCTTGAAAAATAAGTGCCTAAGTGACTGTGAGTCATCCCATGCCATGACTTCATTCATTATCATCAAATGTCTGCTGCAAGGGAGATTCAATGCAGAGGAATTCAGGCTAAAAATTAGCATGTCTTTAGGGGAAAAGAGGTTTCAATTTGTAAATAATCATATATAACTTGTACACTATAACTCAAATCTATAGCAGAAGAATATTATTACTAGGTGGAATTTAAGAATATTAGCATAATTCAAATTCGAGGAAAACAATTATTAATGGCTACCAGATGAAAACACGACTTTGAAAGGTTGTTTTCCAATATGCCTGTTGAATCTAGTGTTAGAAGGGTCAAACACCGACTTTAACCAGGACTAAAATCAATAAAATGCAATCTTTAACTATATTCTGCATGTGGAAAACATTGTTATATACTGTTGATGTTTAACAGAGGAAAACTGTATTTTACGTGCTCAACTTTTATTAAAGAGATATGGCAGGATTATAGTGACAAATAAATAATGTTTATAATGAAAGCCAGGGTAAATCTTGAAGTCACAGCCATTTTGAAACAGAGAAATCCATTACAGGGGTCATTTTATAATGGTTGTAATTAAACACAAAATACTGATTCAAAGGCAATATCAAAAGCACAATGACATTTTCTTTTATGCCTAACTTTATCTTTTTTATTTAAACATAATTTATTATGCATATTTGTGGTTACAGAGTTGAATATCAATACTTGTGTACAATGTGTGATGATCGAATCAGGATAATCAGCATATTCATCATTACAAAATGTAATCATTCTTTGTAATACTTAACCAATTTCTCACTAATCCCCTCCCTCTTTCCCAACACAGTAACTACAGTTCTGTTCTCTCCTTCTAAAAGTTCATCGTATTATTCTGACCTTTCTTTCTTTTCTTTCTTTCTTTACTTCCTTCTTTATTTATTTTTTTAGTTCCCATTTATGAATGAGTACATGCTGTCTTTCTCTTTCTGTGCCTGGCTTAGACTTTAGTTTAATACCATTCTGATTTCTGTATTACTTGATGGGGTCAGAATATAATTAGATGCTGCTAAAACAGCTGCTTACTAAACATCACTACATGTTTACATTTTCACAAAACCCAGTTTAATACACATGCAGTCTGCCTCTGCCTGCTATTCAAACACTTAATACTGTCTTTCTTCCTCTACTATGATTTTTAAGATGACTAACAGAGTCCATTTTAACTAGAAATTTTAACTAGAAAGAAGAAAAGTTTACAAACACAGTATACATAGGTATGGTCTGAGAAGAGAACTCAGAGTCAGAAATCCCTGGAGACAAGTGCCAGAACTAACAAAGTCTTCCTTCATGATCTCAAGCTAAACTCCGTTTTAATTCTTCCATGTCAAATGACAAGAATCTGTTCTTTGCTAAATGTGTTAAAGAAAAACAACTTGTTATGGATGAAATGTCATATATGTACTAAGTATTAGGTTTTTATATTTGCAAATCTCCTATATCAAAAAGGTATCATTGAGGTAAAAATGATAACATTTTAAATTTCATTTATTAAGCTCTCAAAGAGATATAATTTCATTGGGAAAACCTAGGTTTTGGTTTGTGAAGTGGAACAAGACTTTATTCTGACAAGGCTGATATTGTCACCAACTGCAAACATGTCCTTGAAATCCATTACATAATGAGGAAAGAATTTCAAACTGTACATACCACATTATCTGCAGATACTGCATGGTGGTCCTCTTCCTTATGAATCCTTGCTTCATTTGGAACAACATCATTGGGCTCTTCTATAGAAAAAAAAGTCATGATTTCATTTTTCATTCCTCAAAATGTTATTAAGAATGCTTTTCTCAAGGTTACGTAAATAATTTCTCTATTGTAAAAAGACACAAATGTCAAATTCATTTCACACATGCCTTGACGAGCAATTCTATTTCTAACAATATATCGTAAAGAAATAGATGTGGATGGGTGCAAAAACAAGGATGGTCACTACTATGCTATTTGTAATTGAAAAAAATGAAAGAAACCTATGTCCTTAATGATGGAGGACTGGAGAACTCACTTAGGACCTATCTCTACAACAAATACTGTAAAACCACTAAAAATGAAGTAGGCAAATAGTTAACAATAAGGAAAATATTCATAATCTACTGGAAAATGAAAAAATAAAGGTGACAAAACCTAATGTGTAGGTATACATAATCTTAATTTTGTAAAAGAAAAAAGTATAAATTTTCATGGAGGGACAAAAAAAATTTAAAAAGACTGGCACTACTTACACTTACATCAAAACATTGCCATTATTATCTCTGGATGGAATTATTGGTGATTTTTATTTTTCTTCCTTTTGCTTATTTGTATTTAAATATTTTTCTACAATGAACATGTATCGCTCATTTTAATAAGACAAAAGCAATAAAAATGTTTAAATACATGATATAAAATCATAAATGCAGCAAATTTCCAATTTTGTAAAAAGGTGTGTGTATGTGAATGCATGTGTACACACACACACACACACACACACACACACACACACTCCTGTATATATGCAAAGAGAAAACTGGCAAAAATACCCCACCACTCTTATTTTCAGAAGGGTTATCACTAAGGGTAGATCATTTCTATTTTTTTAATTGTATTTCCCAGTATTTTCGACAAGGCAGATATATTCTTTCCCAACCAAAATTCAATATTCTAAAAGTAAGAAAGAAAAAAATAAAAGAAAATAATTCAGAGAAGCCAGTCTACTAAAAGCCCTTTGTGCTAAGCTAGGGGAAGTGGCTGGTTCAAGGCATAAGATGTCTGCATGTCTAATCCCCTGTGTTTGAGATTACTCTCATCCCCTCCCCTTAGAAAAACAGGCCAGCAATGCTCTTCTCCTTTTTTTTCTGCACAGCCATGTCGTGGAAATTATTTGGATAAATATTAGTGAATTTCTCAGTTCCTTGGCAACCAACATTTTATTTCACCTTAGAAAGCAGAACGAAAATACTTATCAGCCCTTACAAGGATTTTCCAAGTCCATTCGTTTTCAAGGAAAGACACATGCGGTGCCTTGTATGAGCATGGGGTATCACTACGAGGAAAACGGGGATGATCCAGGAACTCACATATGAGTATACAGAGAATTCAACTTCAAAATATTCGGGAAAACCTTACCAGAGTTTAAATGCAACGCCACTATAAATCCAATTTAAGTGGATTGTTTTGTCTCCTTCATTAGATTTTTCAAAAATAAATTTTATAGTGTATATTTAAGTTATACATCATGATGTTATGATGTTATAAGATACATATATATATGCAGTGAAATGGTTACTATAGTGAAACAGATTGACATATCCATCATATCTCATATCATTAATCATTTTTTCCTCCTGTGGCAAAATCAGCTATAACCTACTCAATTAAGCAAAAAGCCTGAATACAATATAATATTATTAACAACGGTTTTAATGTTTTGCATTAGATTTTTCGACTTATTCATCCTACGTATTTGCAACTTTGTATTCGTTGACTTACATCTCCGCATTTCCTGCCTTCCACCCTGACTCTGGTAGCCACTGTTTTATTCTCTCTATATTTGACCTTTTCTCCCCCCTGCCATTTGCCACAGCGTGGATGGACCTGGAGGACATTATGCTAGGTTAAATAAACTGGACACAAAAAGAAAAATATTACATGATCTCACTTATATGCGGAATCTAAGAAAAAAAGGTCAAATTAAATTTTTAAAAAAGAATCGTTCTTAGATAGAGGAAACTTTACCTATTCATTATTTAGACATTTGAAATCATGGGCGTTTCAAGTCCTATGTGATCAGCAACTAAATGAAGTGAAAGGAGGGAAATGTGTCATCAGCTTTAGTTGCAGAGCTGGTATTATTACCGAGCTGGTGGCCTCAGAAAGACGGGTTATAATTATTCCTCAACAAGAACATTACTGATACCATTCCTTGCAGGTTTGCCTTTTATTCCTGTTCTCACTGGCTCATAACTTTGTTCACAGTTCTGCTTTACTGGTAACATATTCATACATGGTTTCATTATTTTAAAAGGTTTAAATAAAACTATTTAGAGGATTTCTAAAATAAACGGGTGTGAAGTGACACAGTTGAATATCATGTTTTCTTTTGCTTACAGATAGCTTCGACATTAGTGAAAGTTTGAAAGCTAAATACTGTCAATGTATCTGGTAATTCCTCAAGAAAAGCAGCTCTACTAATAGGAAAATAAACAAATAAGTAGAATTACTAATCAGTGAAAGCTCTAGAGGGCTCTCTATCTGGTGGCTATATGCTCACATTAAGTAACTGTAAGCACAGTTATCTTTCAGGTACACACCTGCATAATAGATACAGCTGAAAAAGAGGGTTTCCTGTAAAGTTTAATGTTATATATGTTAATTGCTCACATACTTTTTGCTTTTCCGAATAGTAAAAATCGTTAGAATTGCTCAACCATACATTTATTTTGGTAGACAGAGAGCTTGAAATTAAGGAGCTCATTCATCCAACTGTTACTTTTGCTAGAGTTGGCAGTTGTGGGAGGGGTGAACCCAAGGAGCTTTTTCTTTATCAATTCCAACCACACCTCCTTTCTCTTCACCCCCACACAGGGGAAAGGAAAGAAAATGAGAACGGGGAAGGTGGGAGGTAGAAGGTGGAAGTTAGAGGTAAGACAGAAGCTCTGTATCAGGAAACTATCTACCTTCTCAGCAACAAAAGAATGGAGTTGAAACTGCTAAAACATAAGCAGCACTTTCTGTTGACTCTGGTTAAACCTCCCACTAACTGTGTTTTAAAAAATAATCCTTGTTTTTGTTGGTACAGATTTTTCTAGAAAATTTTAATATGATTTTCAATTGATTTTTTAAACATGTAACATGTAAGCCCTGACTGAAAGATATTTTTTCCCTTCTTAGACATTTAAAAGATTCTAACCCTATTGAATCAACAGCCATATTATAAGGATTCTGAAGTCTAGTTAGGTTTTTGAAATAGTATGGTCAGCTTTTCTGATTATTGTCTCTATATCTCTAAGATGTAATTAATAAAAATACCAAAGTGGACATACACTTAACTACATTTTTATAAACTGAAAAAGAATATGGTTAGTATATTTTAAAGATATGACTTTAATCTAGGCCATATGATATGATTCACTGAATCATTACAAAAGGATCACACAGTAGGACCAATCAGATTAGTATTCTCCATCAGCAAAATGAGGAAGAGAAAACTGTACAAAAAAGGGGCTCTTTTCAGTGTTTGAAAATGCTCTTATGCTTTTCTGTTGCAATTTCTGATGAGAATGAAAAGGTTACCATGCAGCTTTGAAAAATAAGACGCCAAGAGAAATTCTAGACAATTGCACTTCTCATCAAGTGTTTTTTCATTCATGCATTAAATTCTCTCCCTCTTTTTTTCTCTTTAGGTCTTGATTACTATGCCAGCTGTCTAAGAGAACATGTTATTAAATGACAAAGGATGCCAGTGTAGGAGCAGTCAGTGGTCCATTAAAAGTAGACCGTTAAAGTGACCTTTAAAATTAACTTTCACTTTTTTTCTGTTAACTACTTATTTTCTAAAATTCTCTTTCAGGTGGGGAAGTGGGAATCTGGGTTATGAAACTCCATTTAGGGGCTTCTGTACTTTCCTTTATTAGAATATTTCCTTGCAACTCTCCTACCCACCCACAGAAACACGCAAATCCGTATTTCTCCACTATCCCCCAACTAACTGCCAGTCATCAGGCTTTAAAGATCCATTCACAAATCCCTGGGAATATCCAAGCATCTCCAGGCAGGCACACACAATTTTGTAAAGATTAACAGACGACAAAATGGCTTAATGGAAATGGTGCAATGCTTTTTTCTTGATGGTTTTAAAATCTGCCTCACAGTTTTTCTGTACACTAAATTCTGTTATCATCTTCATCAATATCCATAACAAATGTTGAGAGAGAGACAGAGATAGGAAGAGAAAGAGAGAATTGAATATTCACATAACCTTTCAAACACCTGGTCTTAAAATAAATGGCCCTCTCAGTACTAACAGCTTTTCTTTCCCTTTCATTAGTCATTCTACTGCAATCTGCTTGCCTCCCCCACTCCATGCAGTTAATTGCTTTTTCAAAGAACCTCTCAAACACCCAATTCAATAGCTTCTCATTCTTCTTATTACTCAGTCTCTATGAGACCACTGAAATAACGACCTGTCTTCACTCTGAAATCTCCCTCTTTCCTTGGTTTTAGTAATAGCATACTTCCCTAGTTCTCCTGCTTCGGAAAGTTTCTTCAATGGCTTTTTCCCCCTCCTTCAGCTTTCAAATCTGAATATTTCTCAACACACAGTTCTTGTCCATTGTCCTTTTTTGTTTTTCTTTTCTCACTTAACTAAGTCTCCTATTTCCATGGCTAGATATTTTTGGCCTCAATATAGGTAACTTCCATATTTATTTTCATGTCTTAAGCCCTCTTCTGAGTTCCAAACCTTTATTATCCAAGGGCCTACTGGAAAGCTCTACTTGGGTGTCCTGCCATCATCTAAAATGCAATACGTGCAAAATTGAATTTATCTTCCTACAATATCTTATCCATTTAATGTAATGACAATAAAAATCTTGAATAAATTTGGGGGGGGATTGGGAAAAATGTATGACTAAATAATTCTAAAGTTCATCTAGTAGAATCAATGTGCTACAAGAGAAGAATAATGATAATGAGAGTCCTACCAGATATTGAGACATTTTATAAAGCCATAGTTGTAAATAAGCAGATCAATGTAATATAACAGGAGGTGCAGAGTTTAAACCACGTTTATGTCTGCACCTGTGTATGTATATATGTAAACATGCATATATATGTATGTATATTTGATAAAAAACTACACTTAAACTCACTAGAAAAAGTATTCAACAAATAGTGTAGGTACAGCAGATTAAACATTTGGAAAAATAAAATTGGGTATTTTTCTCACACATCTTAAAGCAAAATCAATTCTAGGTGAAATAAATATCAAATTGTAAAAATGAAACCATAAAAATACAAAAAAAATTCTTACAAAATTATGATGCTTTCATTCAATAGAATATTTAGAATAAAGTTGACTGAGTTTTCTAAAAAAAAAAAAAAGAAAAAAGTGCTCAATAAACATCTGTTGGATGAATGAATGATTTCCCAACTAATCATGTTGGCCATTGAACTTGAGAAGGATCATAAAACCCAAAGAAATTAACTTTCCTGTGCCTGCAATCGTTTTAGCAATATCAATGATGAGTTTGTTTAAAGCAAAGCTATTTTCCACTTCTCAATTTCTAAATAATACAAACTAAGATCTTCAAGGTCATCGACACGGTGTGTAGTGCTAAAAATAAGCCAAAATGCAAGGCCTTTGCTATTATTCATAATAACCAAAACTTGGAAGCAACCCAAATGTCCAATAGCTGGTACATGAATACAAAATTCAGGCACAGGTACACTAAGAAATGCTTCTTTGCAATCGAAATGAGAGAACTATTGACACATACAAGGATATGGATGAATCTGAAAAACACTATGCTACATACAAGAAGTCAAACATAAAAAACTGCATACCATAAAATTCTATTTATATGAAATTCTAGAAAAAAAAAAAACCATAGTGACAGAAAGCAAATGAGTAGTTGCTTGAGGTCAGGGGTTGGAGGGAGAATTAAGTACAAAGGTGCATGAGGAAACTTTTTGGAGGAGGACTGTCCCATATATTTTTCATTATATATATTTAAGGTGTACAACACGATGTCTTAATATTCATATACATAGTGAAATGATTGCTACCATATAGCAAATTAACATATCCATTTTCTTATATAGTTACCTTGAGTGTGTGTGTGGTAAGACCACCTACAACCTACACTCTTCACAAATTTTAGTATGCAATACAATTGATTGTGGTGGCGGTCACATGCTTGTGTACAATTCCAAAAATTCATTAAACTGTATACTTAAGATTATTGAATTTTACCATATGTGAACAATACCCTAATAAAATAGAGGGGAAAAAAGTACAGGGGTATATTTACATAATTGCAGTACAAGGAAGGACTCTACAGTCTGACCTCAAAGTCAGAAACCATAAAAGAAAATATTGGACAAGAAAATTGACAAACAAAAATTCTGTTGACAAAGTAGATTTGACAACATGAAGATTACAAAATTGTAGCTAGATAGGAAGAATAAGATCTATTGTTCTGTAGTACTGTAGGGAGACTACAGCCAACAACATAGAGGATGTTGAATATTCCCAACAAAAAAAATGTGACCAATGTTTGAGGTGATGGATATGCTAATTACCCTAATATGATTATTGCACAGTGTGTAAATGTACCCAAATATCACATCGTACTCCATAAATATATACAATTATCATAGGTCAATTAAGAAAAAATAAATTAAATAGAAAAAAATAATTCAGAGACAGAAATAGACTAGAGGTTACCAGAAACTGAGGGGAAAGAATAATGGGAAGTTATTGCTTAATGAGCACAGAGTTTATGTTTAAAATGACAAAAAAGTTTTGAAAATAGATAGAGGTGACGGTCACAAGGCATTGTGAATGCAATTAATTCCATCCAATTGTATGTTTTAAAATGGTTAAAATGGCAAATAATATGTTATATAAATTTTAACACAATAAAAAATAATTTAAAAATTACAAACAAAAATTCTGATACCAGAAAGCACCATAAAAAAAAGTAAGAGGCAAAAAATAAACTGGAAAATAGAGTGTTAACATTCCGAACAGGACTCAGTAAAACAAAAACAAACAAAATGATCAAATGCATGATTTTCTCTGTTTCTCAATCACAGATGCAAAAAGACTATATAATGCATAATTCTATTTATATAAAATGCCCAAGAAAGAAAAGCTTAGATAGTCAGAAAGCAGATTAGTGGTTGCCTACAGCTGAAGGTGAAAGAAAGGATTGACTGCAAATAGGGTCAAAGGAGTTTTCCGAGTGATGAAAATGATCTAAAATTGGATTTTAGTGATGGTTGCACAACTCCATAAAATTTTGTAAAAATCATTGAACTCTACATTTACAATGAATAGATTTTATAATAGGTAAATTAAATCTTAAAAATGTTCGTAAAACAGGTGTCAGGAGAGACCTGTTTCTATACTGGAAGACAAATGAAATATACTTCTCATGGACGAAAGGTATAATTTTATGGTATTATTTGAATTCTCATTTAGGGAAACATTGAGAGGTATTATAAAGATGATCTAGTCTCATTCTCTTTTGCAGATAAAAAGCTAAATCTCAATGAATTAAATGCTTTGTCTGAAGTCATTAAATAGGTAGTGAAAAAGCTAGGACTTGTACTTGCCTGACTACTAGCCAGGTGTTCGTCACATTGTGCCATACTCTCTTTCCTAACAGATGTTTATGATGCTCTAACCTAAATTGACTAGAATTCCAATAAGAAAAAGATAATTATTTACTTAGTTGTGATTTATGAATTAATTGTTGTAATAACCAACATTTCTAAATGTGGGAGATCATTATTGTGGTAGATGAATGTTCCTTGTGATGACTTGATGTGGGAGACGGTTTAGGTGGAGGCATTAAAAATAAATCTATTTCTTTTCAAATGCTTGGCCAAATGTTTTGAAGATTCTAGAGTTGAAGTGCAGTGAGCTGAAAAGCAAGTAAATGATGCATCAAATTTACAAAGGTTGTTATTAGGAGGTGCGGCATATAAAGTACCTTGAGAGCTTCCTTCAGACAAACAGATGGATGCTTCATCATTTCTGTCATTATCCTCTCCTACTTCAGGCCCAGCTTCCTCTCCTGGTGTGAGTGCAGACAAAGAACCAGACTCAGACTGCTCAGAGAAATCAGCAGGGCCTCCTCTTGGAGGTGGAACTTCAATCCCCATTAAACGATATTTCCTTCTTCGATTCCCAATCCAAGTCTTTACGAGAGAAATACAAGAGGAAGTTTTGTAAACATAGAAAACTCAGATGTTATAGTCATTAAAATAATGAATGGATGCTGCATAAAATGATTAAAAAGAATAAATAGTTACATAAAATAATGACATTTTTATTATGTCAGTAAGCTAAAAAAAGTCTTTAATATATTTTATTAGCTGAAAGAGGATATTTATCTAAATATTCATACTTTCAAGCAACATGAAGTCTATTACAGCTTGCTTTTGTTACTGTTTTTGTTTTTGTTTCCAGAGAAAACAATTCACCAAGTCTTTCAAAAGAAAAATACATTGGTTCTTTTTCTAAAAGGAGCTAGGCATACAGCTGTAACTGTAGTTCGTATCACATTTTTGATCTTGCTAGTTCTAGGTGAAAATGTGCCCTCTATTGACTTTGGCTTCATAATGGTTACCTTGATATTTCAAAGATTTTAAATTTTCATTTTTGTTGGATTTAGAACCAATTTTTAAAACTTTTCACACTGGAATATTTTAGAGGCACAGGAAATCTCAAAGATAGGGCTTGTGTATTCTTCACTCCATTTCCTCCAACTCAAGTCTTACATGATTATAGTACAATATCAAAAACAGGAAATTGATATTGTACAACGTGTGTTTATAGTTCTATGTTCCTTTATCAAACGATACCACTTTCCTTCCCACTGTCCCTAATCTCTGGCAACAACTAATCTGCTTTCCACCTCTGTAACTGTGTCTTTTCGAGAATATCACATAAATGGAATCATACAGCAAGTGACCTTTTGCAATCAGCTTTTTTCACTCAGCATAATTCCCTGGAGATTCATTCAAGTTGTGTGTATCAATAAGCCATTCCTTTTTACTGCTAGGTAGTATTCTGTGATATGCATATACCAGTGTTTGTTCAACCATTCACCTGTTGAAGGACACTTGTATTGTTTACAATTTTTGGCTATTCACATAAAGCTGTTATGAACAATCACTTATAGTTTTTTGTGCAGACATAAGTTTTTATTTCTCTAGGATAAATGCACAAGAATGCAATTTCTGGGTCATGTAATCACATGTTTTAAAAGAAACTGCCAAATTGTTTTCCAGAGGAGCTGTGCCATTTTACATTCCTGTCAAAAATGTATGAGAGATCCAGTTTCTCAGTATTCTTGCCAGTATTTAGTATTATCAGTTGTTTTTTATTTTAGCTGTTTTAGTGTGTATTGTGACAGCTCATTGAGTTCTTAATTTGATTTCCCTAATGGCTAGTGATGTTGATCATCTTTCCGTGCTTATTTGCCATCCATATATCCTCTCATGACTCTTCATTTTGTAATTGAAGTGTTTGTTTCTTTTCATTGTTGACTTTTGCGATTCTTTATACATTCTACACATGAGTTTTTTGTCAGATGTGATTTGCAAATATTTTTTCCCCAGTCTGTAGCTTGAATTTCTATCCTCTTGGTATTTTTCAGCATAAGCCTAAAACTACTTAAAAAAATAAAATATATTAATTTTTTAAAAATGATTTCAAAAGTAAGTTCATTGGAAAGAACAGTAAAATTGACAAACAACTAGCAAGACTGGCAATGAAAAAAGAGAGAATTCACAAGTTACTAACATCAGGAATGAACCAGGGAATATCACTACAGAATTTGCATCCATGACAGGGTGATAAAGGAATACTACAAACAACTACACACACAAATTTGATGATTTAGATGAAATGAACCAATTCCTTGAAGAGTGCAAACACCACAATATAAAATAGGTTACTTGGATTCATTTTTTTTTTTTTTTTGGCAACTGGCCAGTATGGCGATCTGAACCCTTGACTTTGGTTTTATAACACTGTACTCTAACCAACTCAGCTGATTGCATTTTGTAAAGATGAGCATACTAATTATCCTGATTTGATCATCATTTATTGTGCACAGGTATTGATATTCAGGTCTGTACTCCTCAAATATGTATAATCAATTATGTTTCAAAAAATAAATAAATAAAATAGATTACTTGAGTAGCCCTATAATTATTAAGAAAATTTAATTCATCATTAAAAACTTCTCCAAAAATGAAATCTCTAACCTGCCAAAACCTATAGCTAACATCATGTTCAATGGGGGAAAACAGAATGATTTCCTCCTAAGATTGGGAACAAAACAAGATGTCCACTCTGGCCACTCTTAATCAGCACAGTACTGGAGGTTCTAGCTCATGCAATAATTTAAGAAAAGGAAATAAAAAATATATCGATCAAAAAGGAAGAAATAAAACTCTCCCTATTTGCAGATTACATGATAGCCTATGTAGAAAATCCCAAGCAATCTACAAAAACACTGTACAACTAAGAAATGAATTCAGCAAGTTCTCAAGATACAAGATCAACGTGCAAAAATTCAATTGTGTTTCTGTATAGTAAAAATGAACACATTGAAACTGAAGTTAAAATTATAATACTATTTCAATCACTCAAAAAAATCAAATTCTTAAGAGTAAATCAAACAAAACATGTACAGTACTTACATGCTGAAAACTACAAAACACCGATGAAAGAAATCAAAGTAGCTCTAAACAAATGAAGAGGCATTGTGTTCATGGATTGAAAGACTCAACATACTAAAGATGTAAATTCCCCCCAAATTTATATACAGGTTTAGCATAATTCCTATCAAAATTCTGGCAAGATTTTTTTGTAGATATAGATGAGATAATTCTAAAAGTCATATGAGAAGGAAATGAGTTAAAAAAGAATAAGGAAGGAATCCATCTACCCAGTTTCAAGACTTATTATATATACCTACAGTAATCAAGACTATGTGATATTGGCAGAAGGATAGACATAGATCAATGGAACAGAATAGAGAACTCATAAATAATCCCACACAAGTATAACCAGCTTAGCTAATTTCTGACAAAGGTGCAAAAGCAATTCAATGAGGGAAGGGTAGTCTTTTCAAGAAATGATGCTGGAGCGATTGGATATCCATAAGAAAACAAAAATGGGCCTCAACCTACATCTCACACCTTATACAAAATGGAACTCAAAATAGATCACAGATGTAAACGTAAAAAATTAAACTATGAAACTTTTAGAAGATAACATGGATATATATAATTTAAAAGTAAAAAGATAGAATGCAAACAAGAATCAAAAGAAAGAAGTGGGTCTATTACTATCAGGTAAAGTAGATTTTAGAGCAAAGATAATTACCAGGGACACAGAGGGACATTATACAATAAGTTTGTACTTCATGTATTTTCTATCCTTTTACTTTCCTTTCACTTTTTATCACTTTACATATATTATTATATTTTAATTTATTGTATACAGCATAGTGTTGGGTCAACTTTAAAATCCAATGTGCTTGAATTTAGACCATTTAAATTTAATGCAATTATTGATATGCTAAAGCTTAAATATGTCATTTTATGTGTTGCTTTCCATTGTTCTTTGTGTCTTTTTCTGTTTCTGCCCCTCCCACACACTTCTGTGAGTTATTTGAACATTTTTTATAATTCTGTTTTTATTTATCTGTAGAACTTTTCTGTATCCCTTTGTGTAACTTTTAAGTGGTTGCTCCAGGACATCTATCTATCTACCTATCTATTTAATCTTATGAGACTGTCACAAGAGGGTGAAAATCCAGGTTCTCCACTCCATTGACACCCACTGAGGGCGGGCTTCTTTTTACTCCTAGTTGGGTTTTGGAATCCAAGATCTCCACTAGGCTTCCTCTGAAAACACCCCAAAGAAGAGGGGAAGGGCTCCTGATTACTTCTAGTTGGGGGAGGGTGAAAAGTCTTCCACTGACATGGCAGGGGAATGGGAGAGGAAAGAGCTCTCCACTCTTTCTTCTCTGACACCACCTCATCAGCGAGTATTTGAGGCATCTAGTTGTACCCCAACCTGTATATTCTTTTCTGTGTTATTTGGATAGAGAGGTTACAGTTTAAATATTTTCTGTCTTGCTAAGCTGCCTTTTCCTGGTTCTCTGGCTAGAGAACTAGGACTTTTTTTTTTTCTTTTTTTGCACCCATTTATATTTCCGGGTTGTCATCTTCTCCAATATCTATTCTGGGGTATATGAGGCAAAAAGAAAAATCAGGGAACTCACCACTGTGTGAGTGTCATTCCTTGAATCCCATGGTCCCCAGCAGGTGTGACTTCTTTCTACCTTTCAGAGTCTTCTTATGTTTGCTTTTTATATAATGTCCAGGGATTTTAGTTGCACTTAGTGGGAAGAATAGGGAAAATTACATCTACTCCATGTTTTTGGAAGCAGCAGTCTAAAATCAGTTTCATTCTCAAGTTTCTAATGCAGTTTTTGAAAGGCCCATTTTATATGGCCAGAATTTGTAAACTTTCTAGTTTTTCCATGCCAATCTACAAAGTAGATTCTCATGCCAATTTACAAAGTGCAGGAAGAATTCTTAAAACATACAGTGTAGAAAGCCATTAAATAACATTTTATAATTTCAGCTCCAAATTAAATTATGATACTTTCTTCTTATACTAGCTAGAATTTCTTCTGTACAACAAGGCCTACATAAATACAAAGCCACCTTAGATACTTTCTAATGTAAAGAAAAAAAACACAAATGAAGTTAATTTTATACTTGGTAAGTTTTTGTTTGTTTGTTTGTTTGTTTGTTTGTTTTTAAATTTGCAGGGCAAAACAGAAGAACTACTCAGTCCAAGGAAACTAATTCTTCTTTATATTTGTTGGAGACCATTTTCCCTTCAAAGTCCAGAAATATAGTATCTTGGATGTATTTAGCATTCAATACTAAATGTGAATGCTGAAACATATGGATTATTTTGTAAACTCCCAAGTGAAAATTACCCAGTCGAAAAGAAAAATATTTACAGATATTAATTTTCCTACTTTTGCTTAACTTCCCCCATAGGAGAAATATTAATTTAAAGAGTACAGATCCATTTCAATTTCCTGTTACATTGTCTTATTGAAAACTGATTGCCTGACTCTGAAAAAGCAAAGGATTGCAATTTTTTATTAAAACTCCTTTAAATTATCATGTACTTCATTTATTTCCTATCTGTGAATACTGATGCTTATCAAATTGTAAACGCAGAATCTTTTCTTTTACAATAACCCTAGCCACCAATGCTCATGAAAATGATGGTATAAACAGAAAGAGAAAGAAACCAGTCTCCCTAGGATGCTTCTTTTCGCATTTGGGTCATAAAAACTGGAGAAGAGTAAAGAAAAAGGAAAGCAGAAGTTGCTATTTAACTTAAACTTCTTTCTCTTTTGCACCCTTCTTGGGAGAAATGAGTGATTATAGAATGTGCATTGATGAAGGTAAAACATGTGATATGAATATTGAAAGTATGTGAGGTTCTATTGCATAATAAGGTTAAAATATTTCCTCTTTAGATACACCTCAAAACTGGAAGGCATTGGGAAAATAATTCAATATGTAATTACAATGCTAATAATTTTATTTCATTTTTACAGAATCTTAGAAGTTGGAATTCATCTTAGAAGCTGCTGTGGTCTGCATATTTGTGTCCCTCCAAAATAATATGCTGAAATCCTGACCCCCCAAGGTGACAATATTAGGAGGTGGGGGTTTTGGGAGGTTATTAGGTTATGAGGGTGGATATCTCATAAATGGGATTAGTACCTTTATAAAAGAGACCCTGGAGAGATCCCTCACCTCTTTTGCCATGTGAGATTACAGGAAAAAGACAGCTGTCTAGGAAGTGGCCCTTACCAGATACTGAATCAGCCAACACCTTGATCTTGGACTTCCCAGCCTCCAGAACAATGAGAAATACATTTCTTTTGTTTATAAGCCAACCAGTTTATGGTATTTTGTTATAGCAGCCTGTGATGGTTAATTTTATGTGTCAATTTGACTGGGCTAACGGATGCCTTGAGAGCTGGTAAAACATTATTCCTAGATAAGTCTATGAGGGGGTTTCTGGAGGAGATTAACATTTGAAGAGGTAGGTTGAGCAAAGAAGATCACCCATACCAATGTGTGTGGGTATCATACAATACATTAAGAGCCTGAGGTTTCCATCCATCTTTGCATAAAAACTTCGGGAATATGGAATATACCGCTCTGCAAGGTTCTCCAGTTCAGTTTTGGGCAGTTTTTTCAAAATGCTCTTTCACAAACTGAATCAATGTCTATTGTCTTATTTCTTCTAGGTATTGTTTCCAGTTCTTTGCTGTGGATTCTCTTCACCTCAAATCCCTCTTTTACATTCCAGCTATCAAATATGTAAAGGGTAATTTTTTCTCCATTTCTAACTGAACACCCCTACTTCAAAATATTTAGCTTTTCAGCAATTTTATATGACCCATGGGCAAGTTATTTTATTACTCTGGGCCTCAGATTCCTTATGTGCAAAATTAAGAAACTGCTTTCCAAATCCATTTCTTGGATAATAAATGTCTCTCCAGGGTAGTCATAAATCTATAGAAAAATACCATATCTTCTCAATCAGAACACCTTATAATCTAGTAAATGTATAGACAATAAACAGACAAGCAAATATAAATTATAATTTTTGACCAAATGTTACAAAGAGAAAGAACCAGCTAGAATAGTCACAATGACATAGTGTAGTGAAGTCTTCTCCAAATTCACCTGATCATAAGAATTATTGGAAGAAAGGAAATATTTAGACTTCCAGGTCTTTCCTTGCTAATCCTGATTCAGGAGGTCCAGGGTGGAGCGATCTGCATTTTTAAGAAATATTCAAGGTAATCCTAATGATAAGGTACTTGCGGGTGAAGTGGAACCGAAAATAGTGTTAGACTGAGAGTAAAGAGACCTGGTCTCTAACCACTGACTGGCTGTGTGATCTTGGACAAGCCATTCCTCAGTCTGGCCTTGTTACACACACACACGCACACACACACTATTATAGTATATACATACAAATGTATATATTTATAGTATATACGCACACATATACCTACATTTATATATAAATACAAATATATATATAAATAAATATATACTAAGGGCATTGAATTCAATCTTAAGGTGTCTACCAGCTTTGAATCAATATCTATAATAGTAATATAATATATAATAGAGTTTACCATGGAATTAAAAAACACTGATCTTTTTAAAGATATTTCAAATCTAGCTATGCTTCTTTGAAAAGGAATACCATTTAAAATGTAACATGCATCTGTCTTCCATAAAACTTATTTGCCTTGCAAAATATATTTCAAATATCCAAACATGTGTTCTTCATGCAAATCTTTGACCACACAAGAGTACATTTTGACATATATCCACTATAACCCAAACACAGATGGAAAGGGCAGGCCTTAAACTGAATTGTAGCAAGACAAGGGAGGGAACTAACTTTTACTGAGGAATTACAGTGCTTCAAACTTATTATCCACATATAATAATAATTCCTCAAAACAGTCTTCTGATATATTATCCCCATTTACTGATAACTGAAGCTCAGAGACTTTAAAACTTTCCATCATGCTAAATTGCAAGTTCCTTGGAAGAGCTGTGTTTCTCCCAAGGCACCTAGAAGAGTTCTGGTGCATTAGAGGCTTTCAATTTACCTTTGCTAAATGGGTAAGTCAGTACATAATAGGCCCTAAACAGAGAATGACATTTCAACTCAAAGAAATGTATGTACATAATTAATAGTACTTAACAAAGTCAAAGGAAAAATATGCCAAGTTTGTTTCCTAGGCTTCTTATAAGAAATAATGAAGAAAAACGAATCTAAAATTTTCAAATTATACCACAAGTAATAATTAATTAACTAGAGATTCTTAGGCAAAGTTCATTTTGGTGATCAGAAGGTCTATTAGATTTAAAAACATGTAGTTTCTCCTGAAAACTCAGGAATATATTTATGGGCAAACATACTGTTCTTTAGTGTAATTTAACAAATATTATAGAAGAGATCCTCTACAGCCCATCACCTCTTCAAATTTTCTCTCTGTCATGATCATGCTGACAGGTTGGAAAATCAATAGAAACAAAAGGATAGAGGCAGTCCTCTATTCTTTCATGTAGTGTGAGTTTTAGCTAATCTCAAACAAGAAGAAAATGGTATCACTTCTTTCTCCTTTTTCTTAACATTAGGACATTCTGTAGGGATAATAAACTCTGCATACAGTAATGGCTGAGTGAGGGCCCTGATATCAATGGTTTTGGCTATTTTTTATAGTATGTATGTTAGGCCGTTTTCTGTCACTTATAACAGAATACCTGAAACTGGGTAATCTGTAAGGAAACAGAGTTTATTTCTTACATTTTTTTATGGCTGGGAAGTCCAAGGTCCAGGGAGCACACCTGATGAGGGCCTTCTTCTTGGTGGGGACTCTCAGCAGAGTGCTGAGACCAGAGTCCTGAGGTGGCACAGGGTATCACATGGCAAGAAGTTTGAGAGGGTATATTAATGTGCTCACTTGCTCTCCTTATAAATCCACCAGTACCACTCAGCCATTAACTAATTAATTCATGAATGGATTAATCCATTCGTGAGGGTATAGCCCTCATAATCCAATCAACTCCCAAAGGCCCCATCTTTCAACACTGCCACACTGAGGATCAAACTTCCATATGAACTTTGGAAGAGACAGGTATTCAGACCACAGCAATTTGCCTACAATCCCTTGATATCAGAGAATTCTAGCCAGGAATCCTGGGGATTTCTTATTTTTCTTTGGAAAGAGTATATTTTTAAAGAGACTGTCCCTGTTTCCCCTCTATTGTAGTATGGGGGTCTCAAAAGAAGCCCTATGGCTGTCTACAGAGCTTGAAAGCTGCTGTCATGGCACAAGGTACTTATTAGCCCAGTGGCATATTAAATTTTTTAAAAAGAAAAACTCAGTAGAAAAGTTGGAAGATAAATTTGGAAATATCTTACTAAAAGTAGAACAAAAAAGGACACACAGACTGAAAATGGAAATCTGAGAGTAACGGTTGTATTCCAGGCACAGAGATCAACCAATCCAGACTGGAGCAGATCAAAAGATTCGAGGAAAGATTTCTTCAAGATAATGAACTTGTTATACTTCCAAATGTGTATGAATGTATTGAGAGGAAATATGTACTACTGGGAAAGGGTTTAAGGATAAATTAGTAGTAAATACCTAGAAAATTAAACAGGCAAACATATAAATATCAGAAACAAAAACTAAGTAAATTGTGAACTACAGGGAAGCAAAATAATGTTATGCAAAAAAGGAAAAAATGGTACTGTGCTATATAATTCAAATGTGTGAAGAATTTACATAGTCAATAACACTGAATATGAAACTAACCAAAATTATGGGAGGATAAGGAGAGAGGAAGTATGCATGTAAGGGAAAGGATCAATGAAGAGACACTGAAAGAGATCTTTTTGAAGCCATGCATTTTATAGTGAAAAATCAGTAAGACAATGCCTAACATTGAAAAATCAAGAACTAGCAATATAAACAGATATAAGAGAGACTGCTGGCTGCTCCCCATATTTGTCCTCACTTTCTTCCAGAGTAGTGGAAGGTTTAGCTGGACATATGGTTGCTCACAGTAAAACTACATTTGCAAATTCCCTTGCAGTTTGTCATGACTATGTGACTAGTCTTTAGCCAATAGGATATAAGTGAGAGTGTCTTATGGCAGTTTCCAAGAACCCCCTTTAAAAGATAGCTGATATACACCCTTTGCCCCTTCTTCTTCCCCTTCATTGGACCTTGAGAAAAAGGACAACATCATAGGGATGGCAGAACGAAAGTTGGAAGGCACCAGGGTCTCTGAGGACTTCATAGAGCAGAACTGCCATGCCAGTTGTAAACTGCATACACCTGGACCAATAAATGGAATTGTAATATCTAAGCCAATGTTACTTTGAGTCTTTCTGTTACAGCTAAACCTAATCCTAATTAACACAAAACATGTATCATAGATAGAGGTAAATACCAAAGGAATCATCTAAAAGAGTGGAAAGTGGTTGACTTTGGCTATTGGAAAATGGGAAGGCGGAAGAGTGAAGAATGTTGGTTTTGTAGAAATTTCTACAGAACTTGACTCCTTAAGCTGTGTACATATAGAACTTTAATTTTAACAAATAAAAATGACAACGACAACAAGAACACATGCTCTACATTTCCCTATTCTTGACTTTTGTTTAGGCTCATATTATGGTCACACTCCAATTTCTCTTCTGTCATTTATATTCTTGTGTCATCCTTCTTGCTAGCCTCTAAGCTCCTTAAAAACAGGAATAATGTCTAATGTATTTCTCTCTCCTTAGTATACACTAACAGATAACAGCATGCTCAGTAAATACAGGATTGAATTTGATTTCACATCTGGCTCCCTACAAGAAGCAGCAAGGCTCTGAACAGGTCAGTATTTATTTTAAGAATAGTATTTATTTTGAGAAATCTGTGCTCTACAACTTCTTGCTATATTGCTCTTTCTTCATATGAGAAAATACTTTATTTCCTCTTCTAGAAGAATTTTATGTTTTGTCACCTATTCTTTAATAGTACCTATCTCTTGACCTTCTGGGACTATCCTATACTGAAGACAATTCATACTTGCTTACAAGAGCCAATTGTTAGCATATCTTCTCAGTGTTAAGTTAGACATGGAATCAGCTATGGTGGGAATCTTTACACCACAGAAATCAGCAAGCACTACAAATAAAGACATTTTTTCCCTTACAGAGCTAATTGTTAAATACTTAAAGCATCACCACTAGCTATATTTTTTTTAAGTGTTTTTATTGAAATATAATTGATTATACGTATTTGTGGGGTACAGAGTTGACTATCAGTATTTGTGTACAATATGTAATGATCAAATCAGGATAGCTGGCATATTCATCATTACAAAATGCAAAATGTAGATTTGTGGTTTTTGCCACAAAACAAGTCTTAATACATTTTAAAAGACTAAGATCATAGAAAATATGTTCTCTGACCATAATAACAGAAGGAAATTTAGAAAATTCACAAATATATGGAAATTAAATAACAGTCTCCTACATAAACAATGAGTAGAAAGAAATATCACAGGAAAATTAGAGAGTACTTTGAGATAAAAATCAAAGCTCAACATAGCAAAATTTATAGGATGCACGGCTCATGCTGTGCTTAAAGGAAAATTTATGCTCATAAACACCTATATTAAGAATAAGAAAAATCTCAATAGAGTAATGTAAACTTCTACCTGAAGAAAATAGGAAAAGAAGAACAAACTAAAAGAAAAGCACTCATAAGTAGGAAATAACAAAGATTACAACAGAAATATAGTGAATTAAGAAACAATAGAGATAATCAACAAAACCAAAAATTGATTCTTTAAAAAGATCAACAAAATTTACAAACCTTTAGATTATCTGAAATTACTAAAATCAAAATAAAGCAGGGGCATTATTACATTGTCATTTTTTGTGTGTGTGTGTGTGGTGCTAAGATTTAGTTTCTCTCTCTTGTTTGCATTTTTATTCTACCAGTGGGTTTTGCTCTTTCTTGTATATTCATGGTAGTAATCATTTTTCAGATTCCAGATGCAGTACTTCCTTGAGGATTTCTTGTAGGGCTGGTCGTTTGGTGGTGAACTCCCACAACTTTTGTTTGTCTGGAAAATAAACTATTTTTACCTTGTTTCTAAAGGATAGGTTTGCTGGGTATAGTATTCTTGGCTGGCAGTTTTTTTTTTTTTTCTTTTTTCTTTTAGTATTTCAAATATATCGTCCCATTATTTTCTGGCCTGTAGAGTTTAATTTGAGAAGTCTGCTGGCTAGCCTGATAAGGGCTCCCTTATAGGTGACTTTATGCTTTTCTCTTGCTTCCTTTAAGATTCTCTCTTTTTCTTTAAGCTTTGCCAGTTTGACTATAATGTGTCTTGGATAGGATATTTTTGGGTTGAGTCAGTTTGGGGATCTTTGAGCTTCCTGGATCTAAACGTCCATGTCTCCACCTATACCTGGGAAGCTTTCTGTTATTATTTCATTGAATAGTTTTTCCATGCCTTTTCCTTTCTCCTCCCCCTCTGTAATACCCATGATTCAAATGTTTGTGCACTTATGGCTGTCTGCTAGCACTCTTAGTTTTTTTTTTCACTTTTTAAATTCTTTTTTCCTTTTTTTTTTTTTGTCCACCTGGGTTATTTCAAAAAGACTATCTTCAAGATCAGAAATTCTTTCTTCTGTTTGTTCTAGCCTGCTGCTTAAGCTATTGATTGTGTTTTTATTTTGTTGAGTGAATATTTCAGTTCCATAAGTTCTGCTACATTCTTTTTAAGGTATTAATCTCTTTATAAATTTCCTCCTTCATATCCTGGATTATTTTTCTCATTTCATTATGTTGTCTAACTGAGTCTTCTCATATCTCAGTGAGTTTCCTTAAGATTGTTGCTCAGAATTCATTTTCAGTCATTTCAAGGGTTTCCTGCTCTATAAGGTCTGGCATTTGAGAATTATTATATTCTTTTGGTAGTGTCATATTTTCTTGGGTTTTCATATTTCTAATCTCTATGTTGATGTCTGGTAATCTGGTAGAGGAGTTTCTTCTGTTACTCTGGAGTGGTCTTTGAGGAGAGAGACATCTTTTCCTTTTTCCAGTCTCTGTTGGTGACTCTCCTATGCACTAGAGTCTCTGGTGGGCCACCTTCAGGGTGGCTGTGGCTATGCTGTGGCATCAAGACACTTTTGCAACAGCCGTGGCTGTGGTAGTGACTGTGGTGGGCTACCTGCACAAAAGTGGCGTTTTCATCATTCTTTCTTGCCTGCCCATGGCTCTTGCCTAAAACTCTGGGCATTGCTCTCTTGCTTGCTTCTGGCCAGAGAGGGCTGGCTGCCCTCACTGGCTATATCTTAAATCAACATTTTCAAATGGAATGTAAACTACTGTTCACATAACTCATTGGTATAACTTTTTATCTATTTTTTATTATGTAATATGTGAGATGTATTTCAGATCACCTCATGCAATTTTTTTCATGTGTTTTTGTTTTCTGGCAGCTGGTTGGTAAGGGGATCTGAACCTTTGATCTTGGTGTTACCAACATCACTCTGTAACCAAGAAAGCTAACCAGCCAGCTCAGACCTCATGCAATTGTTTAAATAGCGTTACTGGGATATATGTAACACATCATACAATTCACTCATTTAATGTATACAATTAAAAGGTTTTCAATACATTCACAGAGCTGTGCAACAATCACCACTATCTGATTACAGAACACTTTTATCATGCCAGAAAGAAACTCCATACTCATTAGCAGTCATTCCTTATTCCTCCCTATCTCGAACCCCTGGCTACCACTAATCTACTTTGTCTCTACAGTGTGCCTATTCTGGATGCTTCATATCAATGGAATCATACAATATGTGGTCTTTTGTGACTAGCCTCTTTCACTTAGGATAATGTTTTCAATGTTCAGCCATTTTGTAGTGTGTATCAATATTTTATTCTTTTATATGACTCTGTAATATTCCATTATATGCATATGCCACAGTTTGTTTATCCCATTCATTTGGTGAACATTTGGGTTGTTTCTAGTTTGGAGCTATTATGGATAATGCTGCTATGAATATTTGTGTACAAATTTTTGAGTGGACATATATTTCATTCTTTTGATTGTACATCTAGGAGTGGGATTGTTGGGTCATAAGTTAACTACCTGTTAAACATTTTGAGGACTGTTTTCCAAAGTAGCTAAACATTTCACTTTCTCACCAGCAGTGTATAAGGATTGCAATTTCTCCACACCCTGGCCAACACCTGATATTATCTGTCTTTTGTTATAGCCATCACAGTGGGTGTTAAGTGATATTTCATTATGGTTTTTATTTCCATAATGACTAATGGTGTTGAACATCTTTTCATTTGTTTATTGGCCATTTGTATATCTTTTTTTGGAGAAATGTATATTCAGATCCTTGGTCTATTTTAAACTGTGTTATTTGCCTTTTCACTCTGGAATTGTGTTCTTTCCATAGTCTGAATGCAAGTTCCTTATCAGATTATGATTTGAAAAAATTGTCTCACATTCTATGGGTTATCTTTTCATTTTATTGATGGTATAGGTTGCAGCACCTCATGTTATCTTCAAAGCTTTCATTTATGACACTCATCAACTACAGCATGAAAATTATTGAAAATGCCTTACCCGAACTATTTCACAGTCAACATTTAATTCAGTTGCAACAGCTTCAATTTTCTCTCTACAAACAGAGCCTAGGCTGGTCATGCCATTGTCCCAGTACTTCTTTAGGGTTGCTAAGTCTCGGTCACTGAACTGAGTGCGGTCCTGTAGCTGAAAAACACATTTTGAAAAATTAGAATAATCAAAGGAAATAATGTTTTAGAGTGGACCATTGAGGTGAGATGTGCTAGGTTATTTTCAACACATAATAGCAGCTAAATTCATTTCCTAATTCTTACTTTGTGCTCCCCCATTCTGAAAATGACCATTTTCATTGTTTGCACTTCCATGACGTAATACAATGTGCTAGGATAAAATGAGTAGAATTTTTTTTAACTGATATCAATTAAACAATGTTGGTTTCAAATGGCTTTAATTACACAAATAATACATGTTAGTTGTAGAAAATATAAATTAATAAGAGAATTTAAAATTACCTACAACTTGGAAATAACACTTATTAACATTTTAATGTATATTCTTTCAAACTTTTTTCTATAATACACATATTCACATTCACACGCTACACAGTTAAAAAACAAAGACAGGATTATATTAGTGTGCTGCCTTTTGTTAAATTAATCTAGATTTGTCATACAAATCTAGTGTCCTACTAATGTTACAATTAACTAAAAAGGTAAATAAGAGAAATGTGAGAAGATAATGTAGACCTAAAAAAATAATATTTATGGCTTTAGAAAGTTTCATAATAAGCCTACTCTTTTTGTTATTAGACTTTTTTAATCCAACAAACTTTGGACTTTATATATTGTTTTAATTAGACAACTCCTGGAGGCATCCCTAGGAAGTAAGCCAGAAACATGATAGAATAGTGACCTCCATTTTGCTGACAAGGTATCAGGAAAAAAAAAAATGTCAAAGGACTCATTAAAGGTCACAGGCAGTCCAATTCAGAGCTAGAAATGGAAATATCTCTGATTTTTTTCTAGCAGCTTTATCCCTGTGATGTCTCCATTTATCTCAAAGGGTGGTAGGAAAATCTAAAAATGAACTTTAATTAAAAACATATGTCCTGCAAAGCCCTGTGTTGTGTGTATGTGTGTGTCTGTGATGAGAGAGAAAGAGAGAAAGAACCTATGAGAGTGAGTTGGGGACAAATGTTGCAAAACATGGCATAAGTTACACGAGTCGGTAGCTGCCTTCTGCCTATAATGATATGATCTGGTCCCACACAGAAGTTAGACCTCAAATACTTCCTAGACATACACCGCTTTCAACATTTCTTTTAATTGAAATTTAAAATGGAGCCCTCCCCTATATAAGATTTGGGTAAGAGTGGAAAATAATATCTACAACATATAAAACATGACTTAAATAAAAAGGGTTTCTTTTTATATAAAAATAAAAAGGGTTTTATATAAACCCTTTATATTAAAACGGTTTATTTATAGCTAAAACTGATGCAATACTGAACAATTTTAAACAAATTTAAATTTTTAAACAAACAAATTTGTGTGTTTAAAGCTACCACCTTTTAAAAAGTATTTTTAGCCACCAGGAGGAAAAGCAACATGTGAATTCTTAGTTTACTACTGAGAGATTGAAGTTAGATTGAATAATTAAAGCATGTCTCTTCATAAGAAATATACTACTTTGTGTGTCTGTGTGCGTGCGTGTATGTGCTGATAAATTTTGTAATCAGTTAAATCTGTTTCCCTCTTACTTACAAAAAACCTGATATATAAGTATGAATACTAAATGACATGTTCCCAACAAATGAATCAAGGTATGCCATCTGCTGCTTTGCTTTCCACGGATTTGTTACCCCCTTTCCCCTGGGTGACAGAGCCACAAAGGATTACTCAAAGCCCATCTCTTCTAAGCAGTGAGAAGCCCTGAAGGGGTTAATCTCCCAGAACCCTCAAGAGAGAAGCATTCCTTCCATTTGGGAAATTAACCATGAATTGGGGTTCTCTTCCTGCATTTATTCTCCAGACCAGGAAGTTACAGGAAGAGAACATAGGTGGGGTTATAGTTTAACAATATAGGCTGCTAACATTCAGTAAAACAAGCAAGGTAACATTTCATAATGCAATTTGCAAGAAGTTAAGTCAATCCGCCAACAAAAGCTTGATCTTAGCAAACATTCTCTCTTCTTACAGCAATTTCCCAGTATCTTTACATATCAGTCAGTAACCTGTCTGTCCTCTGAGCCAGCAGCCTTGCTGTGCTACAATTCTTTATCTTACAACAGAGACTATAACCTGGAGAAAATTTCCTGTCTTTTGCAAGGTCAACATTTTATATGTACTTTTAAGAAGTTAAGCTAAACCTAAAACTAGAAGAAACTAGGCCCTGTGAAATATATTTGCTTTATAAATATAAGTATACTCCACAGCCATCCAAGTTTGTTTATTCAAGAATAACTCTCAAGTTATTTACAACATAAAAAATCACATTGGGTATTCATCCTACATTGATTACACAATAATTGTGAAGCTAAAATACTCAGAATAAAACAGAAAGCAAAATAAATGGTAGTAAGATTCTAGGTAGATTCAAATAATTCATCCTAACAGCCAGCATAAATATTCCTATAATTTTTCATTGCACCAAATTCTCCAGCGCAAGCTAACCTACATTACTGTCAGAGTGGAAGGAATAGTGAACAGAACACTGAACACACTCAGCCAATTAATTTGTAATTCCTTTAGAGGACATCCAAAGCTGATTCATCCTTTAAATTGAACTAAATAAAACCTGATTTGATTTGCTAGAAATGTGCTGGGGTCTTAGCATTAGCAATGCTAAAGATGACCTACTACAACAACACCTATTAAGTAGAAGCTTATGCGGAAAGAGCAGTTATTTTTAAACCTCCTAAGAGCATATTTTAACTAAGAAAATAAATAAGTAATAAAAATCAGTTAGCATTAAAACCGTCAATACCTATTTAGAGGGAAAAAAGGTGGACATTTAAAGGAGAAGGTGAATTCTTCTCTAAGGAAGCCTGAAGTTGAAGTCAGTTTTGTCTTTCTATTGGATTCTCGAGCCACTTTCACTTTACAAGACTTCCTGAAGCCTAAACCTCTGGCTCAGGTGAGGGAGACAGGCAATTACCTTGTTGATATTGTGCATTCCAGTAACCCAGGAAATCGAAGGTGAAACCTAGGCAGTGGCCCAAGCAACCAGATAATTGTGTTGATTTCACTTGGCTTATATTGCAATGCAATAGACAGAAATTTTCTGGCCTTTTCACCAGCCTCAAGGACACTTCTAGAAATTTGGTTCTTTGCTTTTCTCTCCAAAATAACACCAGGTGACAAACCCTGATATAGGAGGGGTGCCGATTTTCCTGTTTTAAGTATGTATCTTAAGTGAATGTGGAACTGAGCCACACATTAGTACTTAGATAAAACTCCTTTGAAATTACAACTATTAAAATTTTCTAGCTCTACTATCACTTCCCTCAGCTTTCTCACCTAGTTTTCCATTTGATGTTCACTATTCTGCCCTGTCCAGATCATCAGTCCAGACACTAGCCCATGCTGTTGAGGTTTCAAACTTGTTTTGTGAAAGTTTTTTCATCTTTGCATTAGATTAAGCAGTCCTGAATAGCAGAGATCATGCCTTTTTACTTTTACTTATATATATATTTTAAAAAGCAATAATGTACTTGATATAAAAATAGTCAAATGATCAGAAAGGTATAAAAAAATGAACTACAGTCTTCTCCCTTCCTTACTTGCAAACCTATAATCCTGACACCAAAAGCAACCACTGTCAGTCATTTCCTTAGTAACTTTCCAGGACAAAAATGCATATACATTTTTTAAAAACCCAAACAAATGACAAGATATTGCAAACAAACTTTTCCACTTAATAGTATGTCTTGGAGATCTTTTTATATCATTATATACAAATTTACCTCAGTTTTCTTTCGTGTGGTAAGAACACTTAACGTGAGATCAAACTTCTTAACAAAATTTTAAGTGCAAAATACATTATTAATCATAGGTACAACAGCAGATCTCTAGAACTTATTCACCTTGTCTACTCCCCATTTCCTCCTCCCCCCAGCCCCTGACAACCATTTTTCTCTTCTCTATTTCTATGAACTTGACTGTTTTAAATACCTTGTAGAAGTGCAATCACGCAGTATTTGCCCTTCTGCAACTGGCTTACTTCCTTAGCATAATATCCTTCAGGTTCATCCATGTTATCACATTGGGCAGGGTTTTCTTCTTTTTTAAGGTTGAATAATATTCCATTGTGTATATATACTACATTTTCTTTATTCATTCATCCCTCAATGGATATTTAGGTTGTTTCCACATTTTGGCAATTGTGTTGCAATGAACATGGGAGTGCAGAAATCTCTTTGACATACTGATTTCATTTCCTTTGGGTATATACCCAGAAGTGGGATTGCTGGATCATACAGTAGTTCTTTTTAAAAATTGTTTGTGTAGCTCAGTCTTTTTAACTGCTACATTGTACTCCATCATATGGAAACTCCACAATTTAAACAGTAATTTATTGATGAACATTTAGATTGTTTTCAGGTTGTTATTATTAAACATAATGCTGAAACTAACATCCTTGTACATACATCTTGTTTTATATTTGCAATTATATGTGATATGAAATTTCTAGCAATGTGTTTTGATCACCTCCGCTTCACCCCATTGGTGAGGAAGGAATACCTGCCCTAGAGTCATAGCGATGGCCAAAAACATGACTCCCCACACTGGGCAGATGAGATGAACAGCAGTGTATTAGTCACATGTACTCACAGCACAAGGACACCCTATACATGCAGGGCCACATGGGGTTGCACTTGGGAAGAGAGTGAGCAAGCAGGTGCTGTGGGAAGCAGGCTTTGTAGTAAAAAGAGGGTGGGGTAACTCTGGTTCCCAAAGGAAGACATGATTGGCTTGTTTGAATTATTCTGTGGGCCAGCAGGAAACTGAGGCCAACTACTCACGGATGAGTAGGTAGTGTGCCTGGTGCCTATGATAAGGAACATTGTTTGAATAGCACACTTCATCTTCAGGAAGACAACAGGAAGGGCCATTAAAGCCCTTCACAGTTTTCTCTAGATGTCAAGACACACATAATATGAGGCCTTTTACCACAAACTGGGATTGGTAAGGCAAAGAGTATTTGAATTAAAAACTTTTTAATAAACATTCTCAAAATGTCCTTGAATGAAGGCAGAAATATATGTTGTCCCTATTTTCCCATATCTTTATCAATACTAGGTTTAATTCAATTTTGTAATTTTTGACAATTTAGTAAAAAAAAAGGTTTCTTATATTCATTTGTATTCTTTATAAGATTGACCATTTTTATATGCTTATTGGCCATATGTACTTATTTTTCTATGAAATGCTTAAAGAATCATGATTTTCTTTCTTACTTATTTTTTAAATGTATATACCCCCTAGTCAACAGAACTGTACTAAACATGTGTTAGAGTGCTATCTTTTTTTGTACAAAATCATATTTTTAAAAATATTGAAAATAATTTTATAGGATTAGAAATGGTTTATCCTTTTGATTTATGCATGTGACTTTTAGAAAATCTTTAGACCTACAGATATATCTTTCCACCCTATTTATTCATTGACACAGTCCCCATTTTCAGTGAAAGTGTCTTATCTGTAAGAGGTTGAATATCATATCTTCAAAAAGAATCCTCTTGCCCCCAAGACCTTCCCCCCCGAGGTGAGCCGAGGAGACCCATGTGGCACTGGGGACTCATTCTACAGCCACAGATTAGGGAACAGGACCCAAAGTGGTATAATAGAATCACAACCACACCTACTGTCAAGCAAAGACAATTCACCACCACAGTAGAAGCCAGGGCCACTCCACAGGTAACCTACTACTCATTTGACTACACTGATATAAGAACAGTCAACAGTAAAGCCTGCAAATAGAGGAAGAAATCTTTATCCTCATAGCCAAACTCAGTGTAATAGAAGAAGCACACCCTCTACTTAATGGCCAAATGTCAAGGAAAAAATATTTGAACTACAAATAAATGAGAAGATATGACACCACCGAAGGAACACAGTAATGCTCAAATTTCAGACTGCATGGAACAAGGAATCCTTGAAATGTCTGAAAAAGAATTCTGAGCAATGATCTTAAAAAAATTCAAAGAAATAAAAGAAGGCTCAATTAGAGAATACAAAGAAACAAGAAAAAATATCCAGAATATAAAGGAGGAAACTTACGAAGAGATTAATACCTTTAAAAAGAGAGTGTAGCAGAATGTCTAGAAATGAAGGATTCACTCAGTGAAATAAAAAACACAACAGAGAGCTTCAGCAGCAGCATAGAGCAAGCAGAAAAAAGAATTTCAGATCTGGAAGATGGTCTTTTCAAAATAACCCAGGCAGACAAAATAAAGGAAAAAATAATTAAAGATAATAAAGAAAATCTAAGAGAGATAGCAGAAAACCTCAAGTGCTCTAACATCCGAATTGTGGGTATTCCAGAAGGGGAGGAGAAAGGAAGAGATATTGAAAACCTATTCAAGGAAATAGTAACAGAAAACTTCCCAGGAGTAGGGAGAGATGCAGACCTTCAGATCCAGGAAGCTCAAAGGTCCCCAAACAGATTCAATCCAAAAAGATCCTCACCAAGACACATTATAGTTAAATTTCTAAAGCTCAAAGATAAAGAGAGAATTCTAAAAGCAGCAAGAGAAAAGCATCAAGTCACTTATAGCGGAGCCCCCATCAGACTAACATCAGACGTCTCAACCAAAACCCTACAGGCCAGAAGAAAATGGAATGATATATTCAAAATGCTAAAAAAAAAAAAAAAAAAATTGCCAACTAAGAATTCTTTATCTAGCAAGGCTCTCCTTCAGAAATGAGGGAGCAATAGTGTATTTCCCAGACATACAAAAGTTGTGGGAGTTCACCACCACATGACTAGCCCTGCAAGAAATTCTCAAGGGAGTCATTCATCTGGAATCTGAATAATGGTGACCACTATCACAAATACACAAGAAAGAGCAAAACCCACTGTTAAAACAAAAATGCCAGCAAGAAAGAGAAGGAAGCTAAATCATCCCACCTTAAATTTCCAACTAAAATTGAAGAGGAATAAAAAAGGAAATAATGATCAAAAGATATTTAAATCATCTAAACAAAAAGCAATTAAATGACAGGAACTAAACAAGATGTGTCAATAAATACCCTAAATGTGAATTAAACTCCCCAGTCAAAAGACACAGACTGACTGATTGGATTAAAAACCTAGACCCAAGTATATGCTGTCTTCAAGAGACCCACCTCACCTGTAGAGACACACACAGACTAAAAGTGAAGGGATAAAAAAGATATACCATACAAATGGAAACCAAAACGAGCCAGAGTAGCTATTCTTATATCTGATAAAATAGACTTTAAGCCAAAAAACATAAAAAGAAACAAAGAAGGCCACTATATATTGAAAAAAGGATCTATCCAGCTAGAAGGCATAACAATCATAAATATATATACACCCAATAATGGAGCACCCAGATATATAAAGCAAACACTGTTAGAACTAAAGAGAGAAATCGGCCCTAATACATTAATAGTGGGTGATCTGAATACCACTCACTCAGTATGGGACAGATCTTCCAGGCAACAAGTCAACAAAGAGACACAGGATTTAAGCTATACCTTAGACCAACTGTACCCGGCTGATATATACAGAACATTGCACCCAACTGCTAAAGAATACACTTTCCTCTCATCAACTGTGGAACATTCTCCAGTATAGACCACATACTAGGGCACAAATCTAGTCTCAGCAAAATTTAAAATATTGAAATCATTCTAAGTATCTTTTCAAACCTCAATGGGCAAAAACTGAAAATTAATACTAATCAAAACTCTAGAAACTATACAAATACATGGAAACTAAATAATAGGCTCCTGAACGACCTATGGGTCCAATAAGTAACTAAACAGGAAATCAGAAAATTTCTAGAAACTAATAAAAATAAAGATATATCATACCAAAACCTCTGGGAGACTGCAAAAGCATCACTAAGAGGCAAACTTATTACAAAATATGCTTACATCAAGAAAACAAAAAGACTTCAAATAAACAACCTAACACTATGCCTCAAAGAACTTGCAAAACAACAGTCTAAACCTAAGGGTAGCAGATGGAAAGAAATAATTAAGATCAGAGCAGAACTAAATGTAATAGAGATAAAAAAAAAACAGAGAAAGGATTAACAAAACAGAAAGTTGGTTTTTTGAGAAGATAAATAAAATAGACAAACCATTAGCTAGATTAACAAACAAAAGAAGAGAAAAGACCCAAATAAGAAAAATCAGAAATGAAAGGGGAGACATTACAACTGATACCACAGAAATACAAAGAATCATTAGAGACCATTATAAACAACTGTATGACAACAAATATGAAAATCTGGAAGATATGGATAAATTGCTAGACAAAAACAAACTACCCAGACAGAAACAAGAAGAGATAGAAAACCTGAAAACCAAACAAGCAATGAGATTGAATTGGTAGTCAGCAATCCTCCAACAAAGAAAAGTCCAGGTCCAAATAGCTTAACAGCAGAATTTTATCAAACTTTTAAAGAGGTATTAATACCAATTAACCTCAAATTATTCCAAAAAATTGAAACAGAAGCTACTCTCCCAAACTCATTCTATGAGGCCAACATAAATCTGATACCAAAAACAGAGAAAGACACAATAAAAATAGAAAATTACAGGCCAATATACATGATGAACATAGATGCAAAAATTCTCAACGAAATATTAGCAATCAGAATACAGCAACACATTAAAAAAATTATACACCATGATCAAGTGGGATTCATCCCAGGGATGCAAGGATATTTCTACATACGAAAAGTCGATAAATGTAATACATCACATCAACAAACTCAAGGACAAAGACCATATGATTATCTCAAAAGATGCTGAAAAAGCATTTAGCAAAATTCAGCATCCCTACATGATAAAGACTCTCAGCAAATAGATATAGAAGGAAAGTTTTATTCAACACAATAAAAGCCATTTATGACAAGCCCACCAACAATTTCATTCTGAATGGGGAAAAACTGAGAGCTTTTCTCTTATGTATAGGAACAAGACAAGGATGCCTACTCTTACCACTTCTATTTAACATAGTGCTGAAGGTACTAGCCAGAGAAAACAGGCAAGAGAAAGAAATAAAGGGAATCCAGATTGGAGAAGATGAAGTCAAACTGTCTCTATTTCCAGATGACATGGTACTATATATAGAAAAACATAAAGACTCTATCAAAAAACTCCTAGAGCTTGTTAATAACTTCAGTAATGTTGCAGGATACAGAATAAATGCCCCCAAATCAGTTGCATTTATATACTCAAATAATGAACTAACAGAAAGAGAAATAAAGTAAGCCCATTTACAATTGTCATGAAAAGAAATAAAATACCTAGGGATCAATTTAACCTAGGAGGTAAAAATCTCTACAATGAGAACTACAATCCATTTATGAAAGAAATTAAAGGAAACATGAAAAGATATTCCATGCTCTTGGATTGAAAGAATTAACATTGTGAAAATGTCTAAACTACCCAAAGCAATCTACAGATTCAATGCAATCCCCATCAAAATACCAATGACATTCTTCACAAAAATGGAAAAAACAATCTTAACTTTCATTTAGAACAAAAAAAGACCCTAAATAGCCAAAGCAATCCTGAAAAAAAAAAAAGCCAGAGGCATAACACTACAAAGCTATTTAACCAAAACAGCACGGTACTGGTATAAAAATAGACACTCAGACCAGTGGAGCAGAATTGAGAACCCAGAAATCACCCCCTCAGGCTTACAGCCATCTGATATTGGACAAAAGCAATAAAAATCTAAATCTGGGAAAAGACTGCCTCTTCAACAAGTGGTGCTGGGAAAATTGGATATCTATATGCAGAAGAATGAAATATGTACCTCTAGATCTGCAGCTCTCCCCATATACTAAAATCAATGAGAATGGATTAAAGACTTAAGTATAAGACCTGAAACTGTAAAATTACTAAGGGAAAATATAGGTGAAACTCTTCAGGAACTAGGTCTGGGCACAAACATTATGAACATGAGCCCGAAAGCACAAGCAGCAAAAGAAAAAATAAACAAATGGGACTATATCAGACTAAAAAGCTTCTGCACAGCAAAGGAAACAATCAGAGTGAAATGACAACCTACAGAGTGGGAGAAAATTTTTGCTAACTATGCATCAGACAAGGGATTAATATACAAAATATACAAGGAACTCAAGCAATTACACAGTAAAAAAGCAAATAACCCAATTAAAAAAATGGACAAAGGAACTCAATAGATATTTTTCAAAGGAAGATATACAAGTGGCCAACAGGTATATGAAAAACTGCTCAACATCACTAGTCATCAGGGAAATGCAAAATAAAACTTCATTGAGATACCGCCTCACCACAGTTAAACTGGCTATCACCAAAAAGACAGTGAATAATAAATGCTGGCAAGGTTGTTGAGAGAGGGGAAAGCTCCTGCACTATTGGTGGGACTGTAAATTAGTACAACCACTATGCAAAACAGTATGGTGGTTTCTCAAAAAACTACAGATAGATCTTCCATATGATCCAGCAACCCCAATTCTGGGTATATACCCAGAGGAATGGAGATCAATCATCATGTCGAAAGAATACCCACACTCCCATTTTCATCACAACTCTGTTTACAATAGCCAAGACATGGAGCCAACTTAAATGTCCATTGATGGATGACTGGATAAGGAAACTATGGAATATATATATATATATATATATATATATATACAGTTTTACAGTATATGGTCTGGAAAGAGGTATCTTTTATCTTCAGTCTCTGGAGTACTGTCATCCAAATCCCTGACCCAGCTCCTTCAAAGGCATATGTGACAACTTGCTGTCATTTTTGGTTTAGCTTTTCTTAACAGATCAACAGTAAACTCTAGAGTCTTTACTTACATTGCCTTGCAAACATTTTATTTGTCTCACAAGCAGTTTCAGTGACGATGCTCTGCTAGGGGAATGTTATAGAAATAGAAAACTTCATTCTACTGACAAGCAGAAGTGGAGCAAAATCTCCTATCATTACAGCTAAGCTTAAAAGCATTGAATGCAGAAAACTAGACTTCTAAAGGAATTCCCTGGAGAAATCAGATCACCCTCTCTGGATAGAACTGAATAAGATTTTTCTCTAAATTTAGAATGCAGCAGCCTCAATTATAAAATAGAGGAATTGTTAGTAAGCTTCTGTGTATAAGACCAAATTTGCCAAAAACAAAACAAAACAAAACAAAATCACACAATGAGGCCCATCACTTCAACATATATACAAAACATCTACTCTCCAGCAACAAAAATTAAGAGCCATAAGTAATACAGTTTCTGATTATGGAGGGCACACAGTAGGGGCTCAGAATTTGTAACAAGCTGCAAATTTTCTGCTCAGTGCAAAATAGTGGGAATGTAGAAAGTTCATTTTTTTTTTTTTTTGCCATTTTAAGCATTTTATTTTACTTTTTATTTTTTTATTTTATTTTATTTTTTAACTTTTATTTTGTCGATATACATTGTGGTTGATTATTGTTGCCTCTTACCAAAACCTCCCTCCCTCCTCCCTCTCCTCCCTTCCCCCCAACAATGTCCTTTCTGTTTGCTTGTCGTATCAACTTCAAGTAATTGTGGTTGTTATATCTTCTTCTCCCCTGCCCCGGTTTTTGTGTGTGTGTGTGTGTGTGTGTGTGTGTGTGTGTGTGTGTGTGTGTGTGTGTGTGTGTGTGTGTGAATTTATATATTAATTTTTACGTCTCATCAATAAGTGAGAACATGTGGTATTTCTCTTTCTGTGCCTGACTCGTTTCACTTAATATAATTCTCTCGCGGTCCATCCATGTTGTTGAAAATGGCAGTATTTCATTCTTTTTTATAGCTGAGTAGTATTCCATTGTGTAGATGTACACATTTTCCACATCCACTCATCCAATGATGGACATTTGGGCTGGTTCCAACTCTTGGCAATTGTACAGAGTGCTGCAATGAATATTGGGGAACAGGTATACCTTCAACTTGATGATTTCCATTCCTCTGGGTATATTCCCAACAGTGGGATAGCTGGGTCATACGGTAGATCTATCTGCAATTGTTTGAGGAACCTCCATACCATTTTCCATAGAGGCTGCACCATTTTGCAGTCCCACCATCAATGTATGAGAGTTCCTTTTTCTCTGGAACCTCGCCAGCATTTATCGTTGAGTCTTTTGGATTTTAGCCATCCTAACTAGGGTGAAATGGTATCTCAGATTTGCATTTCCCGAATGCTGAGTGATGTTGAGCATTTTTTCGTGTGTCTCCTGGCCATTTGTATATCTTCCTTAGAGAAATGCCTACTTAGCTCTTTTGCCCATTTTTTAATTGGGTTGCTTGTTTTTTTCTTGTAAAGTTGTTTGATTTTCTTATATATTCTGGATATTAATCCTTTGTCAGATGTATATATTGCAAATATTTTCTCCCACTCTGTTGGTTGTCTTTTAACTCTGTTAATTATTTCTTTTGCTGTGCAGAAGCTTTTTAGTTTCATATAATCCCATTTGTTTATTTTTCCTTTGGTTACCCGTGCTTTTGGGGTCGTATTAATGAAGTCTCTGTCCAGTCCTATTTCCTGAAGTGTTTCTCCTATGTTTTCCTTAGAAGTTTTATTGTTTCAGGGTGTATATTTAAATCCTTAATCCATTTTGAGTTGATTTTAGTATATGGTGAGAGGTATGGGTCTAGTTTCATTCTCCTGCATATTGATATCCAGTTCTCCCAGCACCATTTGCTGAAGAGTCAGTACATTCCCCAGTGAATAGGCTTGGTGCCTTTGTCAAAGATCAGATGACAGTAAGTGTGTGGGTTAATTTCTGGATTCTCCATTCTATTCCATTGATCAGTGTGTTTCTTTTTATACAAATACCATACTGTTTTGGTTATTATAGCTTTGAGGTATAGCTTAAAGTCAGGTAGTGCTATGCCTCCAGCTTTATTTTTTTTGCTCAGCATGGCTTTGGCTACGTGTCGTCTTTTATTCGTCCATATAAATGTCTGGATAGTTCTTTCCATTTCTGAGAAAAATGTCTTTGGAATTGTGATGGGGATTGCATTGAATTTGTATATCACTTTGGGTAGTATGGATATTTTCTCTATGTTGATTCTTCCAATCGAAGAGCATGGGATATCTTTCCATCTTCTTGTATCCTCTCTAATTTCTCTCAGCAGTGGTTTGTACTTCTCATTATAGAGATTTTTCACATCCTTGGTTAACTCAATTCCTAAGTATTTTATTTTTTGGGTGGCTATTGTAAATAGGCAGTCATTCTTGATTTCTTGTTCTGCATGTTCGCTATTGGAGAAAAGAAATGCTACTCATTTTTGTGTGTTGATTTTGTATCCTGCTACTGTGCTGAAATCATTTATCAATTCCAAGAGTTTTTTTGTAGAGGTTTTAGGCTGCTCGATATATAGGATCATGTCATCTGCAAACAGGGACAGTTTGACTTCATCTTTTCCTATCTGGATGCCCTTTATTTCCTTCTCTTCTCTGATTGCTCTGGCTAGTACTTCCAACACTATGTTGAATAGGAGTGGTGAGAGTGGGCATCCTTGTCTAGTTCCTGTTCTTAAAGTAAAAGCTTTCAGCTTTTCCCCACTCAGGATGATGCTGGCAGTGGGTTTGTCATATATGGCTTTAATTAGGTCGAGATAAATTCCATCTATACCTACCTTATAGAGGGTCATTGTCATGAATGAGTGCTGAATTTTATCAAATGCTTTTTCAGCATCTATAGAGATGATCATATGGTCCTTGTGTTTACTTTATTAATATGGTGGATCACATTTATTGATTTGCATATGTTGAACCAACCTTGCATCCCTGGGATGAATCCCACTTGAGCAAGGTGAATAATTTTACGTATGTGTTGCTGTATTCTGTTGCGGAATACAGCCTGTAGTTTTCTTTTTTGGTTATATCCTTACGTGGTTTTGGTATCAGGATGATGTTTGCTTCAAAGGATGAGTTTGGGAGATTTGCGTCTATTTCAATCTTTTGGGATAGTTTGTAAAAATCGGTGTCTATTCCTCTTTGAAAGTTTGGTAAAATTCTGCTGTGAATCCATCTGGTCCTGGGCTTTTCTTTGTTGGGAGCCTTCTGATAACAGCTTCAATCTCCTTTATTGTTATTGGTCTGTTCAAATTTTCTACATCTTCATGGTTCAGTTTGGGAGCTTGTGTGTGTCCAGAAATTTACCCACTTCCTCCAGATTTTCAAATTTGTTGGCGTATAGTTGTTTATAGTAGTCTCGAATGATTCCTTGTATTTCAGATGAATCAGTTGTTATATCACCTTTTTCATTTCTAAATCTTGTTATTTGAATCTTCTCTCTTCTTTTTTTTTTGTTAGCGATGCTAATGGTTTGTCAATTTTATTTATCTTTTCAAAAAACCAACTTTTTGATTCATTGATCTTTTGTATTGTTTTTGGGGTTTCAATTTCATTAAGTTCTGCTCTGATCTTAATGATTTCCTTCCGTCTGGTAACTTTAGGTTTGGATTGTTCTTGTTTTTCTAGTTCTTTAAGGTGAAGTGTTAGGTTGTTGTTCGCTTGCCATCTTTCCATTCTTCTGAGGTGAGCATTTAATACAATAAATTTCCCCCTTAATACTGCTTTAGCAGTATCCCACCGGTTTTTGGTATGATGTATCATTATTTTCATTAGTTTCAATAAATTTTTTGATTTCCTGCTTGATTTCTTCTTGGACCCATATGTCATTAAGTAGAATGCTGTTTAATTTCCATGTGTTTGTATAGTTTCCAGAGTTTCGTTTGTTATTAATTTCTAGTTTTAATCCATTGTGGTCTGAGAAAATACATGGGATAATTCCAATATTTTGAAATTATTGAGACTTGATTTGTGACCTAATATGTGATCTGTCTTGGAGAATGATCCATGTGCTGATGAGAAGAATGAATATTCTGAGGTTGTTGGATAGCATGTTCTGTAGATATCTGCCAATTCCAATTGGTCTAGAGTATTGTTTAGATATTGTGTTTCTCTGCTGATTCTTTGCCTAGATGATATTTCTAATATTGACAGTGGGGTGTTCAGGTCACTTGCTATTATGGTATTAGTGTCTATTTCCTTCTTTAGGTTAAACAGATTGTGTTTTATAAATCTGGCTGCTCCAACATTGGGTGTGTACATTTATGATTGTTATGTCTTCTTGACACATCTGTCCTTTTTTCATTAAGTAGTGTCCCTCATTGTCTCTTATTATGGTTTTTAGTTTAAAGTCTATTTTGTCAAATATAAGAATAGCTACTCCAGCTCGTTTTTCTTTTCTCTTTGCATGGTAAATCTTTTTCCATCCTTTCACTCTTATTCTATGTGAATCTTTATGGGTGAGGTGGGTGTCTTGTAGGAAGCATATAGTTGGGTCCTCCATTTTAATCCAGTCAGCCAGTCTGTGTCTTTTGATTGGGGAATTTAAGCCTTTTACATTACGAGTTGTTATTGAAAGGTGTTGATTTATTCCTAGCATTTTATTTGTTGTTTGGTTGTCTTAGGTGTCTTTTGTTCCTTGCTTTCTGATTTACTGTTTGGTTTCTGTGTTTGTTGGTACCTTAGATGGAAGATAGTGTTTTTGTTTGTTTGTTTTCTCTTCAGTAATGCCGTTTTTATTATACTAGTGGGTATTGATTTTTCTTGGGTTTTTATGGCAGTGGTCGTTATTTTTCAGGAACCAAACCCAGTACTCCCTTGAGGATTTGTTGTAAGGGTGGTCGTGTGGTAGTGAACTCCCGTAGCTTTTGTTTGTCTGAGAAATATACTATTGCCCTTCATTTTGGAAGGATAGCCTTGCAGGGTAGAGTATTCTTGGCTGGCAATCTTTGTCTTTTAGTATTTTGAATATATCATCCCATTCCTTTCTAGCTTTTAGGGTTTGTGATGAAAAGTCTGATGTTAGCCTGATTGGGGCTCCCTTATAGGTGATTTGACGCTGCTCTCTTGCAGCTTTTAAGATTCTCTCTTTGTCTCTGAGTTTTGCCAATTTGACTATAACATGTCTTGGATAGGGCCTTTTTGGGTTGAATACGTTTGGAGATCGTTGACCTTCCTGGATCTGAAGATCTGTGATTTTTCCTATACCTGGGAAGTTTTCTGCCACTGTTTTGTTGAATATGTTTTCACTGCAATCTCCGTTTTCCTCCCCTTCTGGGATACCCATGACTCGGATATTTGAGAGCTTAAGGTTGTCTGATATCTCTCTCAGATTTTCTTCAATGCCTTTGATTCTTTTTTCTTTTTTTTTTTTTGTCTGCTTGTGTTATTTCAAAGAGCCCATCTTCAAGTTCAGAGGTTCTCTCTTCAACTTTGACAAGCCTGCTGGTTAAACTCTGCATTGTGTTTTTTATTTTGCTGAATAATTTCTTCAGTTCAGGAAGTTCTGCTACATTTTATTTCAGGACATTGATTTCCTTGTACATTTCCTCTTTCAGGTCCTGTATACTTTTCCTCGTTTCATCATGATGTCTAGCTGAGTTTTCTTGTATCTCATTCAGTTTCCTTAGAATTATCATTCGAAATTCCTTGTCAGTCATTTCAAGGGCTTCTTGTTCTATAGGATCTAGAGTTTGAGATTTATTAATTTTTGGTGGTGTACTTTCTTGATTTTTTGTATTTCTGGTATCTTTTCTTTGATGTTTATTCATTGTGGCAGGGGGTTTCACAGTCCACCGGTTTGAGACTACTGACTAACTAAGATGTTGCTGTGGTTGCCAATTTGGTATGGCTACCTCCGTGACTGCTCAGTTGGCCTCTAGTGCCTTGTGTGTATGGTTGCCTTGGGTCTTGGGCCTCTCTGGGGAGCCTCCTCTCTGGTCAGCTTGGACTCTTCTGGGCTGCTGGATCACGGGGTGGTACTGCAGGGTGTGTGGTCTCTGCTGAGCTTCCACTTCCCTTGCAGGACTTTTCCCTGTTCTGTGTGCTCTGGCCCGGGCTGTTGGATCACACAGTGGTGACCCCACAGGGTGTGTGGTTTCTGTCGAGTCTCTGCCTCCCTAGCCAGACGTCTTCCCGCTCTGTGTGCGCTGGGCTGGGCTGGGACATGTCTTCTGCAGCCCTCGTCTATCACCTGGGCCTTCAAGACCCTGCTCAGCACCACCTCACGCAGGAAGTCTACCAGGTTTCTGCTAGGCACAGACGACCGGTCGTTCTGGGTGCCTTTTAGATCTTTCTCAGGACTTATCACCTTCCTCCTGGTATCACAGTTATTTGTGCACTTTTCTTATCTCCCACACCAGAGCATGAGCTCCTTGGGGGAGGAACCTGCAGCACACAGTTCACCTTTGAATGCCCCCGGCATGGACCGAGTCCGGTGCCTGCCCGCAGTCAGCTCTCTGGCAGGTTCATGCGAACTCGTGAACTTTCCGACCACACTATTCCTAACCAGAAACCGGTTAGGCGTTTTTCTGAACTGGTGGCCACAGAGATGGTATCTGCCTCCCGGTAACAGGAAGTTTACCAGGGGCCAGAGCCCAGGGTGTGGTGGAGTGACAGTCAGCCCTGCCCGTACTTCCTTGCCCTCCCAATGCTGGCCTGGATGCCCCACGCCACCAGCCCCTCTAGAGAACCATGGAGGGAGTGGGAGGGGAGGCCGGCCTGCAGGCCCCAGGAAGCCCCACGCCGGGGCAAGCAAGTGGGAAGGCTCAGTGAGGAGCCGATTCGGGCGAGTAGGACAGGCTTGGCAGAGCCGGGCCGGAGCCGCCACCACCTGAGAAAATGGAGGCAGCCCCAGGGCCAGTGAGTGGCCCGATGGGGCAGGCGGTAGCCGGGTGGGCGTCCACCTCATCCCCCAGCAGGCCCGGGCCGGGGGTCACTCACAGGGCTGTGCTGGGTCGGGCGCCTCCGTCTCTGCCTCTGCGTCGTCACCGTCCCCGTTCTCGTTCGCCGCTGCCTCGGGCTGCTCACTCAGTCCTGCGGCGTGGGTCGGGTGCTCCCAGGAATCTTCTTTTATGCTGGCCTGAAACCTCGAATCCTCAATAGGGCAGCTGGCTGCCTTCAGCGTGTCCCCGGCCTCTGGGATCCTGGCAGCGTCAACAGCAGCCCCGGCACCATGTTCCCTGTTTAGAGACTCGCTTTTGCAGCTAAGGAACAGTTCTTTTCCTGCTCCATACTTCAAAGCTGTTGCCTGTAAATGAGGCAGCCTCTCCTGCCAAGGGCAAAGTGGCCGTCAGCCCCCACGACCGGCCACCAGCAGCGGTCCTCCCTTAAGAGATGGCAAGAGGAAGGTCCACAAGTTTCCCTGCTGCCTAAGGCCCAGTGGCCTCCTTTTCCACCTCAGCTACTCCACGCCAACCACTGCAGCCACCGCCATCTCGAAAGTTCTTAACTTGAATCTTAGCTCTGCCTCTTCCTAATTGTGGGCAAGTGGCTTAATCTCTGAGGCTTAGTTTCCTTACTTGAAAATGGGAATACTACCACCTATTTCATAGGATTTCTAAAAAAATTGAAAGGAAGCCCATGTAAAATAAGTCAGGCTCATAGTCATAGGGACCTGTATTCTAAACAGGAAACAAGTACAAGGTGCTATAAGCAGGAGACTAACTTAAAAGGAGAATCATAAATACATGAAGGAATAACCTGCCCTTTCAGAAAGAGCAGCAGTAGCTGGCCATGCTTGGAATTCTTTGTGAAGGGCATCTCATCCTGCCTATTTTTATTCTTTTTTTAGAAATTACACATTTGCATGCATTCAACACAGAGGGCATAGTTTCATTTTTACTATTTACATTTGAGTCACAGCTCTCATGAAACATAAATATTACTTGGATGATAGCTAACATGAAAAATTTCTTATTTCCCGCCTTGCAAGTATCATCATTTCATTATTCAGAAGGATACAGGCATAGCTCTATTAGAAGCTCTTCCAGAGATCCTCTGATGATGACATCTCAGGTTCGAATTTGGTACTGCCTGCTTCTATGTGCTTTCTGAGGAAACTTATTTGTTGACTAAATTAAACGTTGGTGCCCAATACCCTGAGCAAAGTTCTAGAGCTAAAGGACAATCTGCAGCAGGATCTGGCAGTATTGCACCTGTCCATTTGCCCATTCCTAACACATCTACTGCTAACTTCCAACAGTTCTTAGAGACTGGCTGTATTTCTCCATTGTCCAGGTAGTAATAGATAAAATTAACAAGAGGCTAGTTAAAAATAAATCAAAATAAGGGAACACACACAAAAATGTAATTTAAAATAATTCTCTTGTTGATATAATAGAATGTGCCTGCAGATGTCTGGGAATGTCCAGATCTAATAAAACAGAAGCTGCTGGGACAGAAAGGAGAAGGAGAGTGATCATAGATTTATAGATTGAGGGGGTAAGCATAGTAGCAAATTACGTAGTTCAGCACTAAGGAAAACTGACCTAATCTTCTTTATGTATCTCTCACAATCTTAGTCCAACAGCAGAAAGTGCTGCTGTAATTTTTTACTATCAAGTACAGTCTTTGGCATCGTGTATAGTCATCAAGTTATCTAAATTCAAATTTAATATGCAATTTTAAGACATACGTACATAATGAAAATACTTTTTATATTAAATGAGAGAAATCAGTGGTAAGCCTTCCACTAGATAGGATCTTTTGTCAGCCAGTCAATTAACATTATTGAATGTCTACTAGGTATGTGGTACATTAATATACAGCAATACTGTTTACAAGTTTACATTTGCTTTCACTAAAACCCAAATATGACCAAAGATTCTGTAATATAAGTTTGAACCCTGGCAGACTTTTGCCTTTTAAATTCTTCTTTCCTTTAATCTCATTGTATTGTATAGGTTTTTATTTTTGTTGTTCTTACAGTCTGTTTTTTTAAAACATTTTAATCTTACTGAACAAAAGTACAACAAAGATATAAAACTGAGAACTGTTCCTGTAAAATGTAATTAAACTCCAAAAGGTTTATCACAAGGTATGACTTAACTATGTTCTTATCTGTGAATGGGAAAGCTTCTACAATGAATATAAAACAAATGCAATCATAAAAATTTGAAATTTGCTTTTCAGAAGGTGTGAGAAAGGCGGTTTAATTTAATAAAAAAATCTATATATCTACATACCAGGAAATTATCCTGCCATCCCACCTCTACCCCCAAAACTCCCAGGTACAAAAGAAAAAACCATAATTCCTTTGACAATGCATTTTAAATACTCATAGTTTTAAACTGACAGTGTCATTAAATTTCCCAAACAAACCTATTTTGCTTGCATTAAACTATTCAATTTTTAATACCATAGATTGATTCATAAATACTGATGTTTTAAGAACAGATTACAACACAATAAGCAGATGAAAAAAAAATGTCAATAAGCATTTTCCGAAGAATAAGATCTAGTTTACCTAGATGATCTGTCCAGTGTTGAGAGTGGGGTGTTCAGGTCCCCTGCTACTATGGTATTAGCATCTATCTCATTCTTTTGTCTAATAGTGTTTCCTTTATAAATCTGGCTGCTCCAATGTTGGGTGCATATATATTTATGCTTGTTATGTCTTCTTGATGGATAGATCCATTTATCATTATATAGTTGGCCTTCTTTATCTCTTTTTATGGTTTTTGGTTTAAAGTCTATTTTATCTGATATAAGAATAGCTACTCCAGCTCATTTTTCATTTCTAATTGCAAGATATACATTTCTCCATCCTTTCACTCTTAGTTTCTATGTGTCTTTACAGATGAGGTGAGTCTCTTGAAGATAGCATATTGTTGGGTACATCGTTTTAATCCAGGCAGTCAACCTGTGTCTTTGGAGTGGGGAATTTAATCCTTTTATATTAAGAGTTATTATTGAAAGGTGTTGATTTACTCCTGCCATTTTATTGATTTTTGTTTGGATGTCTTAAGTATCTTTTGTTCCTTTCTTTCTGTTTTACTGTTTGTCTTCTGTGTTTGTTGATTTCTTGGGATGGTAGATAAACTTTTTTTCTTGTTATTGTTAGCATTTTTATTTTACTGGTGTGATTTGTTCCTTCTTGAGTATTCATGGCAGTGATGGTTGTTTTTCAGGTACCAAACCCAGTAATCCCTTGAGAATTTCTTGTAAGCCTGGCCATGTGGTAGTGAACTCCTGTAGTTTTTGTTTGTCTGAGAAATATACTATTTGTCCTTCATTTTGGAAGGATAGCCTTGCTGAGTAAATTACTCTTGGCTGGCAATTTCTGTCTTTTAGTATTTTGAATATATCATCTCATTCTTTTTCAGCTTTTAGGGTTTCCAATTAAAGGTCTGATATTAGTCCGATTGGGGCTCCCTTATAGGTAACTTGATACTTCTCTCTTGAGCTTCTAAGATTCTCTCTTTGTCTTTGAGTTTTGCCAGTTTCACTATATCTTTGTCTTAGAGAGGACCTTTTTGAGTTGAATATGTTTGTGGATCTTTGAGCCTCCTGAATCTGAAGGTCTGTGACTTTCCCTATACCTGGGAAGTCTTCTGCAATTATTTCATTGAATATGTTTTCAATGCCATTTCCTTTTTCCTCCCCTTCTGGAATACCCATGATTTGGATATTTGAGAATATAAGGTTGTCTGTTTTCTCTCTTAGATTTTCTTCAATAATTTAAATTCTTTTTTATTTTATTTTTGTCTGCCCATGTTATTATGAACAGACCGTCTTCAAGGTAAGAAATTCTCTCTTCTGCTTCTCCTAGTCAGCTGGTTAAACTCTCTGTTGTGTTTTTTATTTTGTTGAATGAATCCTTCAGATCCACAAGCTCTGCTACATTCTTTTCCAGAGCACTGATTTCTTTGTACATTTGTTCTCTCAGGTCCTGCATACTTTTTCTCATTTCACTGTGTTGTCTAATGAATTTTCTTGTATCTCACTTAGTATCCTCAGAATTGTTGCTCAAAATTCCTTGTCAGTCATTTCAGGGACTTCCTGTTCTATAAGATATAGAACTTCAGAGTTATTATTTTCCTTCGGTGGTGTCGTACTTTCTTGGTTTTTCATATTTCTGGTATATTTCCTTTGGTGTTTAGTCATTGTGGCATAGGGTTTCATGGTCCACTCGTTTCACCCTGGTGTTTGCCTAGATGATCCATTTAATGTTGAGAGTGAGAACATGCAAATTCTCTTTCTGTTCCTGGCTTATTTCACTTAATATAATTTTCTCCGAGCTCATCCATGTTGCTGCAAATGGCAGAATTTTTCTTTTTTTATTACTGAATAGCATTCCATTGTGTATGTAGACCACATTTTCTTTATCTGATCATCCTGTGATGGACATTTAGGTTGGTTCCAAATCTTGGCTTTTGTGAATAAAGCCATAATAAACATGCAAGTGAAGGTATCTCTTCGACATGTTGACTTTCTTTCCTTTGGATATATACCCAGCAGTGGGATTGCGCAATCATATGGTAATTCTACCTGTAGCTGTTAGAGAAACCTAAACCGTTATTTCCATAATGGCTGTACTAATTTACATTCCCACCAATAATGTATGAGTTCCCCTTTAATGACAAATGTCGTAGTCTTCACATTTCAAATGTGTGTGTACATATTATTTAAAATTTTTTTAAAAGGTCCACCTAAACAAAAATGAGCAGATAAAAATAACTGCCTCCCAAAAGTAACATTAGGTGAATTAAAACATTCTTTCAAGCATATTTTCAATTTATGATTAAAGAGTATTCCACATTTAGTTATTGCAAATGATGCTGTCCTGTCACTTCCTCAGAGACTGTTTGATGGCTGTAGTGTTTGGCTACTTGATTTATGCTATTCTTCTATCAGTTCCCTTTCAGAACTATAGATTGAGATCCTGGCAGGCTATATATATATATTTAGTTAGTTATCTTTATATTTAAAGTATTAAGGAATGCTATTAATCTATTATAAGAATCTATTTTTTTCTTCTTGAGACCAATTTGATTTGAAATGTCAACTGTGATTCTTTTTAACAAACTGGACTCTAATCCAAAAATCATGGTTAGTAAACCTAAAAAACATATTCAACAACAATATATAACATTACTGAGCATTTTCAAATTTATTTCATTTAGTCCTCAAAATAACCCTATGGGCACGTATTATTATTAATAGGATATTTACAGATTTGGGAACTGAGGTTCAGAGAAGTTAAATAATTTGCTTAAGGTTACACAGATAGTTTGCTGTGGGTCATGGCTTTAAATCCACAAAGCCCATGATATCGACCACAAACTATACGTGTCATGAATTTGTGAATCCTATGTTCAAGTAACTTCTTTATATGAACCCTGTGCAAATGACTAGCTTTTAAACAATTTCAGGTGTTATCTGGTCTGCAACATAAGTCCAGCATATGACAGATAATTTATTAAAACAAATATCACTCAATCAAGAAATGTTTACTAAGCAATAAACAGTAGGCCAAGATAGACAAGGTCCATGTTTTCATGGAGTTTAAAATATGGTGGTGACAAAGAAACAAGTAAACTGATAAATATGATACTTTTAGCTAATATTACATGTTATGAAGAAAATTAAATAGGGTACTATAGGATAAAAAGTAATTTGCACTGAAGAGGGGAGAGGTGTCACGTTGAAAGGGACGTTAGCCAGAAAACGACTATTTTTGGGGTAACTAGAGCCAAGCAGAAAATTCAGCCATTAACTTGGGAACTTATAATCATCAATTTCTTGAGGTTAGCAGAGGAAGTGAGAAACTGACCATATGGCTGAAAATTGATGGAGATGAAATCATACCCCAAAAGGATCCTTTTCAATAGTTTATTTCTGTTTATCTCCCATTGTATCCTCTTATGTTAATTTACTTTTGATGTTGTGCACCTACAATTAAGGATTGAAACTAAGGTTTTTTTGCTTTTCTTACCTCCCTAATCAACTGAAAACAGAGGAAATCCAGGAGAAAGTCAAAGCACTCTAGCTGAGTGTTAACTCACCTTCTTGCTTAAAGGAAATTGCATCTACATTAGAGGTACGAGTCAGGTATTTTTATGGTCCAGTGATGCTTGACTGAGATTATTGTCTTCCAGCTCTACCCAGGAGATAAGAACTCCAACCCCAAAATAACATCAAGAGCTTGAAGCTGACCAGTCCACCAACTGCAGACTCCATGATGCCAAAGCATCCAGTCCATCATGGGACCCTGACATCTGACTCAGACCCTCTGCTGACCCAAGGCCAGCCTCCTCTTTTCCCCACAGGACAAAATCCTTACCTCACCTTCCTGCCTCTTCCCCTTTGTAAACCCCAAAACAGGCATCAGAAGGTGGAACAATTTTAGCCTGGTCATCTCCCAGATGCCAGTTATCTGAACAAAGCTTCTGATTTGCACCAACTTTGGGACTTTTGGGTCATTTGTTTAATGTAAGAGGGCAAGCTGAGCCTGGCTGCCAGTAATAACTTGAGCTAAGACCTAGATAATCACACATATGCACACGTGCACGTGCACACACACACACACACACACACACACGATACTCCAAAAAGGTTGTCGAAAAATTCGTGTTATCTTTTAATTCTATTTTTCCATGAACTTTTTGAAGTACCCTCGTATATACATATCTATGTACATATTCTTATACACAAATATATTTCCAGACATCACATAGATTTTTTATTTTAATTGAATTATTTTTTATTGAAACATAATTGATTGTACTTATCTGTGGGGTACAGCTTTGAATATCAATACCTGAGTGCAATATGTGATGCTCAAATCAGGATAATTACTGTATTTATCATTATGCAACGTAATCATTTTTGTGGCCCTTTAGCAATTTCTCACTAACACCCCTTCCCTTCCCCCTTTCCCACCTCCAATGGCCTCATTTCCCTTCCCTCCTTTTGAAAGTTCAAGAAATTATTGTGATCGTTTTATCTTTTTTTCTTTCTTTTTTAGATTTTTTGTCATTTTTTTAGCTCCCACTTATGAGTGAGGATGTGCAGTATATCTCATTCTTTGCTGGGCTTAACTTAATGTTATTTTGTCTAAGTTCATCCATGTTGCTGTGGATGTCAGAATTTCATTCTTCTTTATGGCAGAGTAGCATTCCATTGTATATATATATACATTTTCCTTATCCAGTCATCCATCAATGGACATTTAGGTTGGTTCCAACTCTTAGCTATGATAAATAGAGCTGCAATAAACACTGGAGTGCTGGTGTCCCCTCAACATGATGACTTTCATTCCTTTGGGTATATGCCCAGCAGTGGAATTGCAGGATCATTTGGTACATCTATCTGTAGTTGTTTGAAAAAACCTCCATACTGTTTTCCACAGCAGTTGTATGAAATTATAGTACCACCAACAGTGTAGGAGCAGTCCCTTCTCTCCACATCTTTCCCAACATTTGTTATTCTCCATCTTTTTTATTTTAGCCAGCCTAACTGAGGTAAGGTGATATCTCGATGTGGTTTTAATTAGCATTTCACTGATGACTAGTGATGTTTAGCAATTTTTTAATTGCCTGTTGGCCATTTGTATACCTCCCTTAGAAAAATGTAAGCTCAGCTCCTTTGCCCTTTTTTTAATTGGGATATTTTGTTTTTTAACTGTGTAGTCGCTGTAGTTCCTTGTATATTCTGGATATTAATCCTTTGTCAGATGTATAGTTTACAAATATTTTCTCCCATTCTTTAGGTTCTCATTTCACTTTGTTGATTGCTTCCTTTGCTGTGCAGAAGCTTTTTTGTTTGATATAATACAACTTATTTATTTTTTCTTTTGTTGCTTGTGCTTTTGGCTTCTTATTCATAAAGTCTGTGCCCAGTCTTAGTTCTTGAAGTGTTTCCTGTATATTTACCCTTAGTAGTTTCACAGTTTCAGGTCTTATATACTTAAGTCTTTAAACCATTTACAGTTGATTTGGTATATGGTGAGAGGTGCAGGTCTACTTTCATTCTTCTGCATATGGATATCCAATTTTCCTACCATCATTTATTGATGAGACAGTCTTTTTCCCAATGCCTGTTTTTGCTGCCTTTGCAAAATATCAGATGGCTGTAAGCCTATGGGTTGATTTCTGGGTTCTCTATTCTGTTCCACAGGTATGAGTGTCTATTTTTACACCAGTGTTATGCTTTTTTGGTTATTATAGTTTTGTAGTATAATTCAATGTCAGGTAGTGTTATGCTTCTACCATTATTTATTTATTTATTTGATCAGGATTGCTTTGGCTATTCAGTCTTTTGTTGTTCTATATAAATTTAAGGATTATTTTTTTCTATTTCAGTAAAGAATGTCATTGGTATTTTGATGGAGATTGCGTTGAATCTGTAGATCACTTTGGGTAGCGTGGACATTTTCACAATGTTAATTCTTCCAATCTAAGAACCTAGAATGTCTTTCCAACTTCTTGTGCCTTCTTTAATTTCTTTCACTAGTAAATTGTAATTCTCTTTGTAGACAAATTTCACCACCTCGGTTAAATTGATTACTAGGTATTTTATTTTTGGTGACTATCAAAAATGGGTTTACTTTCTTGATTTCACTTGCTGTTAGTTCATTATTGGAGAATATAAATGCAACTGGTTTGGGGGCACTGCTTTTGTATTCTGCAACATTACTGAAATTATTAACCAGCTCTAAGAGCTTCTTGATAGAGTCTTCAGGTTTTTCTATATATAGGATCATGTCCTCTGCAAATAGGGTCAATTCAACTTCACCTTTTCCAAGCTAGATGTACTTTATTTCTTTCTCTTGCCTGATTGCTCTGGCTTGATCCTCCAGTACTATGTTAAATAGGAGTGGTGAGAATGGGCATTCTTGTCTTGTTCTTGTTTTTAAGGGAAGGACCTTCAGTTTTTCCCCAATCAGGATTATAATGGTGGTAGGCTTTATTAAGTTAAGGAAGTTCCCTTCTATTTCCAGTTTTCTAAGTGTTTAAAAGGAACAGATATCGAATTTTGTCAAATGTTCTTTCTTGCCTGGGGTCCCAAGGCAGGAGTCAAGGGCTGTCCCCTCCTCTTGCAACCAGGCAAGCAACAGAGCACACCAGGGTCCTGAGGCAGGAGATGAGGACCGCCTCCTCTGCCTGTAACCAGGCAAGCATCATAGCACAGGGTTGCTGAAGTAAGAGCTGAGGGCCATCCCCTCACCTGCAAGCAGGCAAGGAGCACATGGAAAACACCACGTCTATGCAATGTGGCCCACCACAGCCACTGTCATTCACAGTTGCCAAAAAAGCATTTCAACACCATAGCAGTAGCCACAGACACTGTGCTGGTGGCCCACCAGACACTACTGTAATGACACAGGTAGAATCACCAGTGGAGACAAGAAATAGAACAGGATGTCTAATTTTATCTCAAAGTACTCTATAACTTCCCTGTGATTTTTCTTTTTACACACTGTTTATTTAGGAGAGTGTTGTTTAATTTCCACACATTTGTGAATTTTCTAAGTTGCCGTTATTGTGGTCAGAAAATATATTTTCTACGATCATAGTCTTTTTAAATGTATTAACACTTGTTTTACGGCCAAAAAAAAAAAAAAAGGATTTTTATAGAAATAAAAACATTATAAAACTTACTAGTTTTAATAAATTATAGCAATATTTGTTATTTATCACTATATAACACTGCAATTTTATTATAATATACTGTTTTTTATAATAGAAATAACACATTATAGATAATATAATAATATAGGGCCATATAATATATTAGGCCACTCTACTGGCTCTGTGGCTTTGGCAAGTCATCTAACAGCTTGCTTTACAAATAACAACACAAACAATATACCCTTCATAAGTTGCAGATGAAAAAATAGATAGAATTCACAATAAAGTTGAAAAGAAATCTTGAGGCTTTTGTACTTGGACTGAGCTACACTACCAGCATTCTAGGGTCTCTATAATGCAGACGACCCATTGTGGGACTTCTCAGGCTTTGTAATCATGTGACCCATTCACCTAATAAAACCCCTTTCATAAGTCTGTATACATATCCTATTATTTCTATCTCTCTGGAGAACCCTGACTAATATACTACTTCACGTATAGTTTAAGAATCTTATAATAGTATACTTCTTTATTATTTCTTATAGGTTATGAATATTCATGGGGTACAAAGCTGATTGTCACCACTTATGCCCAAGATGTGATGGCCACATAGATACGGGCAGCATACCCATTACCACAAATTGGAATTATACCCCATGTCCCACACCCAATTATCAGCTACCGCCCTCCCCCTCCACTTTGTATCCCTAAGTATGCTCTCTCCCTCTGCAAGTCCAACAACACTGTGGTCTTTCTGTCCTTCCTTCTTTCTCTCTTAGTTCCCACTAATGAGTGAATACATGTGGTATTTATCCCTCTGTACTTGACTTATTTCACTCAACATAAGTTTTTCCAAGCTCATCCATGTTGTTGCGAATAGCAGAATTTCATTATTTTTATGGCAAAGCAGTATTCCATGGTGTATATATGCCACAGTTTCCTTATCCAATCATCCACTGATGCACACTTATGTTGGATCCACACCTTGTTTATTGTGAACAAAGCTTCAATGAACATGGGAGTGCAGGTATCCCTTTGACATGAAGATTTCCATTCCTGTGGGTAAATACCCAGAAGTGGGATTGCTGGATCATATGGAAGATCTATCTGTAGTTGTCTGAGAAACCTCCATACTGTTTTCAATAGTGGTTGTACTAATTTACAGTCCCACCAACAATGTAGAAGCGCCCCCTACTCTTCACATCCAAGTGAGCATTTGTTATTCTCCATCTTTTTGATTACTGCTAGACTAACTGGGGTGAAGTGATATCTCAATGTGGTTTTAATTTGCATTTCCCTGATGACTAGTGATGTTCAGCAGTTTTTCATGTACCCGTTGGCCATTTGTATCTCTTCCTTTGAAAAATGTCTATTCAGTTCCTTTGCCCATTTTTCAAATGGGTTATAGTTTTTATACTGTATAAATGTTTGAGCTCCTTGTATATTACAGATATTAATCCCTTGCTGATGCATAGTCAGCAAAAATTTTCTCCCACTCTGTAGATTGTCATTTCACTCTGTTCATTGTTTCTTTTGCTCTGCAGGAGATTTTCAGTTTGATATACTCCCATTTGTTTATTTGTTTTTTCTTTTGCTGCTTGTGCTTTTGGGCTCATGTTCATAAAGTCTGTGCCCAGACTTAGGTCCTGAAGTGTTTCACCTATATTTTCCCTTAGTAATTTTACAGTTGCAGGTCTTATACTTAACTATTTAAAATCAATTTTGAGTTGCTTTTAGCATATGGTGAGAGGTGCATGTCTAGTTTAATTCTTCTGCATATGGATATCCAATTTACACAGCACCACCTACTGAAGAGGTAGTCTTTTCTGCAATGTATATGTTTTTGTTGCCTCTGTCAAATATCAGATGGCTGAAAGCCTGAGTGTGATTTCTGGTTCTCTATTCTGTTTCATTTGTCCAAGTGTCTATTTTTATGCCAGTATCATGCTGCTTTGGTTACAATAGCTTTGTAGCATAATTTGAAGTCACGTAGTGTTATGCCTCCAGCTTTATTCTTTTTGCTCAGGATTGCTTTGGATATTCGGAGTATTTTGTTGTTCCATATGCATGTTAAGATTGTCTTTTCCATTTCTATGAAGAATGTCATTGTTATTTTGATGGGGATTGAATAAAATCTGTAGATCACTTTGGGTAACATGGACATTTTCACAATGTTAATTCTTCCAATCCAAGAGCATGGAATGTCTTTCCAACTTTTTGTTTCTTTAATTTCTTTTAGTAGTGGCTGTAGTTCTCATTGTTGAGATCTTTTAACTACTTGGTTAAATTGGTTACTAGGTATTTTATATTTTTTGTGAATGTTGTAAATGGGTGTACTTACTTGATTTCTCTTTCTGTTAGCTCATAACTGGAGAATATAAATGCAACTGAATTGGAGGCATTTATTTTGTATCCTGCAGTGTTACTGAAATTATTAACCAGCTCTAGGAGTTTTTTGATAGAGTCTTTATGTTTTTGTATATATAGGATCATGCTATCTGCAAATAGGGACAATTTGAATACATCTTTTCCAATCTGGATGCCCTTTATTCCTTTCTCTTGCCTGACTGCTCTGACTAGTACATCCAGTACTTTGTGAAATACAAGTGGTGAAAGGGGGCATCCTTGTGTTGTTCTTCTTAAGGGAAAAGACTTCAGTTTTTCCCCATTCAGAATGATGTTGGTTGTGGGCTTGTCATAGATGGCTTTTATTGTTTTAAGACACTGTCATTCTATAACTAATTCATTGCGAGTCTTTATCGTGAAGAGATATTGAATTTTGTCAAATTCTTTTTCAGCATCTATTGAGATCATCATGTGGATTTTGTCCTTGATTTTGTTGATGTGATGCGTCACATTTATTGACTTTCATGTGTTGAACCATCCTTGCCTCCCTGGGATGAATCCCAGTTGATCATGGAGTATAATTTTTTTTATCTGTTGCTGTAATATTTTGTTAATATTTTGTTCAGGATTTTTGCATCTAGGTTCATCAAGAATATTGGCCTGCATTTTTTTTTCTTGTTGCATCTTTATCTGGTTTTGGTATCAGAGTTATGTTGGCCTCATAGAATGAGTGTGGGATAATGGTGTCTGTTTCAATTTTTTGGAATAGTTTGAGGAGAATTGGTATTAATTCCTTTTTAAACATTTGATAGAATTCAGCTGTAAAACCATCTGGACCTGGGCTTTTGTTTGTTAGAAGATTGCTGATTACTGCATCAATCTATTTGCTTCTTATTGGTCTGCTCAGATTTTCTATATATTCTTGGTTCAGTCTGGGTAGTTTGTATGTGTCCAGGAACTTATCCATATCTTCCAGGTTTTCATATTTGTTGTCATACAGTTGTTTATAATACTCTCTAATGATTCTTTGTATTTCTGTGGTATCAGTTGCAATGTCTCCCTTTTCATTTCTCATTTTCGTTATTTGGGTCTTCTCTCCTTTTTTGTTAATGTAGCTAATGGTTTGTCTATTTTATTTATATCCTTAAAAAATGAACTTTTTGTTTTGTTGATATTTTATATCAATTTTGTGTCTCTCTTTTATTTAGTTCTGCTCTGATCTTAATTATTTCTTTCTGTCTACTATCTTTTGGATTGGATTGTTGTTGTTTTTCTTGTTATTTAAGGCATAGTGTTAGGTCATTTATTTGAACTCTTTCCATTCTTTTGATGTAAGCATTTCCTGCATTAAGTTTCCCTCTTAGCACTGCTTTTGTAGTATCCCACAGGTTTTGGTATTATGTACCTTTATTTTGATTAGTTTCAAGAAATTTTTTGATATCCTGTTTAATTTCTTCTTGGACCCATAGGTCATTCAGGGGTCTATTGTTTAGTTTCCATGCATTTGTATAGTTTTCAGGGTTTTCCTTCTTATTAATTTCCAGTTTTAGTACCATTGTGGTTTGAAAAGTTACTTGGAATGATTTCAGGTTTTTTTTTCAAATTTGCTGAGACTATATTTGTTACCTAATATGTGGTCTATCCTGGAGGATGTTCCACATGCCAATGAGAAGAAAGTAAATTCTTTAGTTGTTGGGTGAAATGTTCTGTATATATCTGCCAGGTACAGTTGGTCTAAGGTGTAGTTTAGATCCTGTGTCTCTTTGCTGATTTGTTGCTTGAAAGATCTGTCTCATACTAATAGAGGTGTATTCAGGGATTAGGGCCTATTTCTATCTTTAGGTCTAAGAGCATTCGCTTCATATATCTGGGCTCTTCAGTATTGGGTTCACACATATTTATGATTGTCATGTCTTCTGGCTCATTAGATCCTTTTATCATTATATGGTGGCCTTCTTGTCTCTTTTTATGTTTTTATGGAAGAGAGTCTATTGTATCCAATATAAGAACAGCTTCTCCTGCTCCTCTTTGGTTTCCATTTCCATTGTATATGTTTTTCCATCCAATCTCTTTTAGTCTCTGTGTGTCTCTACAGCTGAAGTGGGTCTCTGGAAGACAGCATATACTTGGTTCTAGCTTTTTAATCCAATGAGTCAGTCTGTGTCTTTTGAATGGGAAGTTTAATTCATTTACATTTAAGTTAGTTATTGACAGGTATTGTTTAATTCCAGTCATTTAATTGCTTTTTGCTTAGTTTTTAAAAATATCTTTTGATCATTACTTCCCCCTTTATTTCTCTTCTTCAATGTTAGTTGGATATTTGATGTGGCGGCAAGATTTGTCTTGTCTTTCTTGTTGGCATTTTATTTTAATGGCAGGATTTGTTCTTTCATGCGTATCGGTGATAGTGATCATCATTATTCAGATTCCAGATGGAGGACTCCCTTGAGAATTTCTTGCAGGGCTTGTCATGTAGTAGTCAACTCCCACAATTTTTGTTTATCTGGGAAATACACTATGTCTCCCTCATTTATGAAGGACAGCCTTGCTGGGTAAAGAATTCTTGGCTGGCATTTTTTTTTTCTTTTATTATTTGGAATATATCATTCCAATTTCTACTGGCCTGTAGGGCTTTGGTTGAGAAGTCTGCTGTTAATCTGATGAGGGTTGCCCTATGGGTGACTTGATGCTTTTCTCTTGCTGCTTTTAGAATTCTCTCTTTGTCTTTGAGCTTTGCAAATTTAACTATATGTCATGGACAGGATCTTTTTTGATTGAATCTGCTTGGGGAGCTTTGAGCTTCCTGGATATGAAGGACTGCATCTCTCCCTATCCCTGGAAAGTTTTCTGTTACTATTTCCTTGAACAGGTTTTCAATACCTTTCCTTTCTCCTCCCCTTCTGGAATACCCGCAATATGGATGTTACAGTGCTTGAGGTTGTCTGCTGTCTTTCTTAGATTTTCTTCATTATTTCTAATTCTTTTTTCCCTTTTTTTCTCTCTGGGTTATTTCAAAAAACCATCTTCAAGATCTGTAATTCTTTCTTCTGCTTGTACTAGCCTACTGCTCAAGCTCTCTGTTGTGTTTTTATTTTATTGAGTGAATCTTTCATTTCTAGGTGTTCTGCTACACTATTTTTAAGGTATTAATATCTTTGTAAATTTCCTCCTTTATATTCTGGATATTTTTTCTTGTTTCTTTGTGTTCTCTAATTGAGTCTTATTTTATCTCTTTGAGTTTTCTTAAGATCATTACTCAGAATTACTTTTCAGACATTTCAAGGATTCCCTATTATATGTGGTCTAGAATTTGAGCATTACTGTTTTCCTTTAGTGGTGTCATATCTTCTTGTTAGATTGTAGTTCTAGTATTTTTTCATTGATGTTTGGTCATCTGGTAGAGGACTTGATTCTTCTGTTACTGTGGGGTTGGCTACAAGAATAAAGATTTTCTCCTCTATTTGCAGGCTCTAACATTGCCTCTTCTTACATCAATGCAGTTGGGTGAGGGGCAGATTGCCTGTAGAGTGGCCCTGGCTGCTACTCTGGTGATGACCTGTCTCTGCAGTGACAGTAGGTGTGGAAGTGGATATATTACACCATGTTGACTCCTCTTCCAGCTTTTCATGGCCATAGACTGGGCCCCTGGAACTGCAAATGTCTCAGCTCACCTAAGTGCCTGTTGGGGTTGTCTGTAGTAGTACAATTCATTTCTTGCCCTTATACCATTATGTTACTATTGTCGTATATTTTACTTTTATTTATACTATTAATTTCACATTATATTGTTACTATTTTTGTTAAATATTCTATTATTTTTTAAATTTTATCTTATTTTGTTAATATACAATGTGGTCAATTATTGTGGCCAATTAATGAAACCTCCCTCCCTCTGCCCTCTCCCCTGTCCCTCCCAACGATTTCCTTTCTATTTGCTTGTTGTATCAACTTCAATGAATTATAAGTGTTATGTATTCTTCCCTCCACCCTCCATTATTTGTGCATTTATTTATTTATTTTTAGCTCCACAAATGAGTGAGAACATGTGATATTTCTATCTGTGCCTGACTTGTTTCATTTAATATAATTCTCTCTAGGTCCATCCATGTTGTTGCAAATGGCAGTAATTTATTCTTTTTTATAGCAGAGGAGTATTCCATTGTGTAGATATACCACATTTTCCAAATCCACTCATCTGATGATGGACATTTGGGCTAGTTCCTACTCTTAGCTATTGTAAAGAGTGCTGCAATTAACACTGGAGAACAGGTATACCTTCGACTTGATGATTTCCATTCCTCTGGGTATATTCCCAGCAGTGGGATAGCTGGGTCATGTGGTAGATCTATCTGCAATTGTTTGAGGAAACTCCATACCACTTTCCAAACAGGCTGCACCATTTTCCAGTCCCACCAGCAATGTATAATAGTTGCTTTTTCTCTGCAACCCTGCCAGCATTTATCATTCACAGTCTTTTGGATAATAGCCATCCTAACTGGAGTGAGATGGTATCTCAGTGTGGTTTTGATTTTCATTTCCTGAATGCTGAGTGATGTTGAGCATTTTTTCATATGTCTGTTGGCCATTCGTATATCTTCCTTTGAGAAATGCTTATTTAGCTCTTTTGCCCATTTTTAATTGGTTTACTTGTTTCTTTCTTGTAAAGTTGTTTCAGTTCCGTGTATATTATGGATATTAATCTTTGTCAGATGTATATTTTGTAAATATTTTCTCCCACTCTGTTGGTTGTCTTTTCATTCTGTTAATTGGGTTTTTTTTTTTCTGTGCAGAAGCTTTATAGTTTGAAATAAACCCATTCGTTTATTTTTCCTTTGGTTGCCCATGCTTTGGGGGTCGTATTCATGAAGTCTGTGTCCAGTCCTACCTCCTGAAATTTTTCTCCTATATTTTCTTTAACAAGTTTTATTGTTTCAGGGTGTAAATTTAATTCGTTAATCCATTTTGAGTTGATTTTAGTATATGTTGAGAGGTATAGGTCTAGTTTCATTCTCCGGCATAAGGATATACTGTTATCCCAGCACCATTTCCTAAAGAGGCAGTCTCCTCCTCAGTGTATAGCCTTGGTGCCTTTGTCAAAGATCAGGTGGCTGTAGGTGTGTGGGTTGATTTCTGGATTCTCTACTCTATTCCATTGATCAGTGGGACTATTTTTATGCCACTACCATGCTGTTTTGGTTATTATAGCTTCGTAGTACAGTTTATAGTCAGGTGGTGTTATGCCTCCAGCTTTATTTATTTTTCTTTTTTTGCTCAGCATTGCTTTGGCTATGTGTGGTCTTTTGTTATTCCATATAAATGTCTGGATAGTTCTTTCCATTTCTGAGAAAAATGTCATTGGAATTTCGATAGGGATTGCATTGAATTTGTGTATCACTTTGGGTAGTATGGACATTTTCACTATGTTGATTCTTCCAACTCAAGAGCATGGGATATCTTTGCATCTTCTGGTATCCTCTCTAATTTCTCTCAGCAGTGGTTTTTAGTTCTCATTTTAGAGATTTTTCACATCCTTGGTGAACTCAATTCCTAAGTATTTTATTTTTTGGGTGGCTATTGTAAATGGGCAAGCTTTCTTGATTTCTACTTCTGCCTGTTCACTATTGGAGAACAGAAATGGTGCTGATTTTTGTGTGTATCCTGCAACAGTGCTGAAATCATTTATCAACTCCAAGAGTTTTTTTGTAGAGGCTTTAGGCCGTTCGATATATAGGATCATATCATCTGCAAAATTGGACAGCTTGACTTCATCTTTTCCTATCTGGATGCCCTATATTTCCTTCTCTTCTCTGATTGCTCTGGCTAGTACTTTCAACACTATGTTGAATAGGAGTGGTGAGAGTTGGCATCCTTGTCTAGTTCCTGTTCTTAAAGGAAAAGCTTTCAGTTTTTCCCCATTCAGAATGATATTGGCAATGGGTTTATCATATATGGCTTTAATTATGTTGAGATACTTTCCATCTATACCTAACTTATAGAGGGTGTCATGAATGAATGTTGAATTTTATCAAATGCTTTTTCAGCATCTATAGAGATGATCATATGGTCCTTGTTTTTGATTTTATTGATATAGTGTATCACATTTATTGATTTGCGTATGTCAAATCAACCTTGCATCCCTGGGATGAATCCCACTTGATCATGGTGTATAATTTTACATATGTGTTGCTGTATTCTGTTAGCTAGTGTATTATTGAGGATGTTTGCATCTATATTCATCACAAATATCAGCCTATAGTTTTCTTTCTTATTTGTATCTTTACTTGGTTTTGGTATCAGGGTGATGTTTTCTTCATAGAATGAGTTTGGGAGAATTGCCTCTGTTTCAATATTTTGGAATAATTGCTAGAGAATTGGTGTCAATTCCTCTTTGAATGTTTGGTAAAATTCTGCTGTGAATCCATCTGGTCCTGGGATTTTCTTTGTTGAGAGCATTGTGATAACAGCTTCAATCTCCTTTATTGTTATTGGTCTGTTCAGACTTTCTACATCTTCTTGGCTCAGTTTTGGGAGCTTGTGTGTGCCCCAAAATTTATCCATTTCCTCCAGATTTTCAAATTTGTTGGCATGTAGTTGTTTATAGTGGTCTCGACTGATTCCTTGCATTTCAGATGAATCAGTTGCAATGTCACCTTTTTCATTTCTAATTTTTGTTATTTGGATCTTCTCTCTTCATTTTTTAGTTAGCTATGCTAATGATTTTTCATTTTTATTTGTCTTTTCAAAAAATCAACTTTTTGATTCATTGATCTTTTGTATTGTTTTTTGGTGTTCAATTTCATTATGTTCTGCTCTGATCTTAATGATTTCTTTCCATCTGCTAACTTTGGGTTTGAATTGTTCTTGTTTTTCTAGGTCTTTAAGGTGAAGTGTTAAGTTGTTCACTTGCAATCTTTCTAGTTTTCTAAAGTAAGCATTCAGTGCAATAAATTTGCCCATTAGTAATGCAGTTGCAGTATCCCACAGGTTTTGGTATGATGTATCATTGTTTTCATTAGTTTCAATAAATTTTTTGATTTCCTGTTTGTTTTCTTCTTGCATCCATATGTCACTAAGTAGAATGCTGTTTAATTTCAATGTGTTTGTATACTTTCCAGAATTTCGTTTGGTCTTGATTTCTAATTTTAATTCATTTTGGTCTGAAAAAATACATGAGATAATTCCAATTTTTTTGAATTTGTTGAGACTTGATTTGTGACCTACCATGTGATCTATCCTGGAGAATGATCCATGTGCTGATGAGAAGAATGAATATTCTGAGATTGTTGGATGGAATGTTCTGTAGATATCTGCCAATTCCAATTGGTCTAGAGTATTGTTTAGATCTTGTCTTTCTCTACTGATTCTTTGCCTAGATGATCTGTCTAATATTGACAGTGGGGTGTTCAGGTCCCCTGCTATTATGGTATTAGTGTCTATTTCCTTCCTTATGTCTAATAGAGTTTTCTTTAGAAATCTGGCTGCTCCAACATTTGGTCTGTATATATTTAAGACTGTTATGTCTTCTTGATAGATCGATCCTTTTAGCATTACGTAGTGGCCCTCATTATCTCTTTTTATGGTTTTTAGTTTAAAGTCTATTTTATCACATATAAGAATAGCTACTCCAGCTCGTTTTTCATTTCCGTTTGCGTGGTAAATCTTTTTCCATCTTTTCACACTTAGTCTACATGAGTCTTTATAGGTAAAGTGGATCTCTTGTAGGCAGCATATAGTTGGTTCCTCCTTTTTAATCCAGTCTGCCAGTCTTTGTCTTTTGATTCGGGAATTTAAGCCTTTTACATTAAGAGTTATTATCAAAATGTGTTGATTTAATCCTAGCATTTTATTGATTTTTGTTTGGATGTCTTGGGTGTCTTTTTTCCCTTTCTTTCTGATTTACAGTTTGTTTTCTGTATTTGCTGGCTCTTTGATTTGTAGATACTCTTTTTTTTTTCTCTTCATTGATGCCATTTTTATTATAATAGTGGGTTTTGATTTTTCTTGGGGTTTTATGGCAGTGGCAGTTGTTTTTCAGGTACCAAACCCAGTACTCCCTTGAGAATTTCTTGTAAGGTTCGTTATGTGGTAGTGAACTCCTGCAGTTTTTGTTTGTCTGAGAAATATACTATTTGCCCTTCATTTCGGAAGGATAGCCTTGCAGGGTAGAGTATTCTTGGCTGGCAACCTCTGTCTTAGTATTTTGAATATGTCATCCCATTCCTTTCTTGCTTTTAGGGTTTGTGATGAAAAGTCTGATGTTAGTCTGATTGGGGCTCCCTTATAGGTGATTTGATGCTTCTCTCTTGCAGCTTTTAAGATTCTCTGTCTTTGAGTTTTGCCAATTTGACTATAATATGTCTTCGAGAAGACTTTTTTGTGTTGATTACGTATGGGGATCTTTGAGCTTCGTGAATCTGAAGATCTGTGTCTTTTCCAATACCTGGGAAGCTTTCTGCCACTATTTTGTTAAATATGTTTTCAATGCAATCTCCTTTTTCCTGCCCTTCTGGAATACCCATGACTCAGATATTTGAGTGCTTAAGGTTGCCTGATATCTCTCTTAGATTTTCTTCAATGCTTTTAATTATTTTTTCTTTTCTTTTCTTTTCTTTTTTTTTTTTTTTATCTGTCTGTGTTATTTCAAACGGACCAACTTCAAGGTCAAAACTTCTCTCTTCTACTTCTGCAAGCCTGCTAGTTAAACTCTCCATTGTGTTTTTTATTTTGTTGAATGAATTTTTCAGCTCAGCAAGCTCTGCTACATTCTTTTTCAGTTCATTGATATCCTTGTACATTTCTTCTTTCAGGTCCTGTATACCTTTCCTCATTTCATTGTGTTGTCTAGCTGACTTTTCTTGTATCTCATTTAGTTTCCTTAGAATTATCACTCGAAATTCCTTGCCAAAAATTTCAAGGGCTTCTTGTTCTATAGGATCTAGAACTTTAAAGTTATTACCTTTTGGTGGTGTACTTTCTTTATTTTTTCATATTTATGGTATCTTTCCTTTGATGTTTAGTTATTGTGGCAGGGAATTCACAGTCCACTGGTTTGACACTACTGTCTGGCTAGGATTGTGGTGGGGCTGCCAATTTGGTATGGCTGCTTCAGTGTCTGCTTGGTTGGCCACTAGTGCATCAGGTGTGTGGTTGCCTCAGTTCTTGGGCCTTTCTGGGGAGCCACGTCTCTGGTCAGCATGCACTCAGCTGGTCTGGGAATGGAGTCGGGTGGCAGTGGCAAGGCCCCCCTGCTGGGTTGTGTGCTGGCACCACAGGGTGCATGGTCTCTGCAGATCTTCCGCTTCTCTGGCTGGATGTCTCCCTGCTCCATGTGCACTCAGCTGGGTCAGGGATGGAGTTGCACAGTGGCAGTGAGGCCTACCTTCTCGGTCGTGTGCCGGCACCACAGGGCTTGTGGTCTCTGTGGAGCTTCTGCCTCCCCTGCTGGACATCTAAATATTCTATTATTTTTATATATATAAATAATAATTAAAGTTTTATATATTTACTCATGTAGTTAACATTTACAGTGCTCTTTTTTCCTTTTTGTAGACATAGACTTCCAATTAGTGTCATACTCATTTTCCATAAAGGATGTCCTTCAACATGTACTGTAGGGTCAGTATGCTAACGATGAATTATTTCAGTTGATGGACAGCTGAAAAAGTCTTTATTTCCTAGTTAGTTCTGAATAACTTTTTAATTGGGTATAAAATTCTGGTTGACAGTTTGTCTTTCAATATTTTAAAGATGTTGTTACATTGTTTTTTCATTTTTATTATTTCCGTTGAGATATTCAATGCCATCTTTATCTTTGTTTCTCTGTTCATAACATATTTTTCTCTGGTTGCTTTTAATTTTCTTTTGATCACTGGTGTTAAGCAATGTGGTTAATAATGTACTTTATGTGGTTTTATTTGTGATACTAGAACTTTGGCTTCATTGAGCTTCTTGGATGTGTGTGTTTATAGATTTCATTAAATTTGGAATATTTTCACCCATTATTTATTTAAATATTTTTCTACCTCCTTTCAACTTTTTCAGACACTTCAACAGCTCATATGTTGGGCTACTTGAAATTTTTCCACAGATGTCTCATGCTTTTTTTTTTTTTATTGTTGTCTTTTCTTCTCTGTTTCACATTGGATATTTTCTATTGCTATGTCTTCAAATTCAAGGCTGTTTTTCTTGCAATATCTAATCTTCCCTTAATTCTATCCAACATATTTTTTTGGACATTGTATTTTTCATTTCCAGAAGTTATATTTAGGTTTCCTTTTACATCTTCCATGTCTCCCCTTAACTTTCTTTTAAATCCACTTAAATTTTTATACATATGACATACAGTTATAATGACTGTTTTAATATCCTCTTTTGGGAATTTTAAACTGTGTCAGTTCTGGGTTGCTTTCTCCTTGCCACAGGTCACATTTTCCTGCTTCTTTGCATTCTATTAGTTTTTAATTGGATGACAGATACTACATTTTACCTTGTTGAGTGCTGTATATTTTTATATTCCTACAAATAACATTGAACTTATTGAGCTTTGTGCTGGATGTCAATAGGTTACATGGAAACTGACTGATCCTTTCTGGACTTGCTTTCAGGATTTGTTAAGGAGAACAGAATAGTATTTATTCTAGAATGAGCTTTCTGTGTGCTGTACACAAAGGCCCAGGTTTTCCAGTCTAGTTGGTGGGACAGGCATTATTACTGGCCCATATGAACACCTACATTCTTCTAATCTTTCTAATCTTTATTTTTTTCTCTTTCTAACGTTGTCTTTTTTCTTTTTTTATTTTTCTTTCTAATCTCTTTTGATGGTTCTTTCTCCAGACTTAGTTTCCATACACATGTTGGTATTCAGTATTCAGTGGAATATTCAAGTGGCCTTCTGCAGTTCACCTCAGTTCTTCCTATGTGCAGTTTTCACCTCTCTAATATCTGTCCTGCAGATTCTAGCCATGTTATTCTCCCTGGACTCATACTTCCATCTTCTCATGGCAAGAGGTCCTTTCAGGTTCCCACTGGGTTCCTCCTTCCTGCACCACAGTCTAGCAACTTTCTCAAGGCAGTAATCTGTGCCAGTAAGCTTTAGCATCACTGACACTCATTGCCTGCAGTAGTCAGTCTCTACGGTGACATCTACATTATCCACACTATCTAGTTTTCATGTCTTTGCAAAAATCCCCTCCTCTTGAGTGTGGTTGAAACCAATGACTTGCAATGATGATGAGATGCCACTTTTGTGGTTGTCACTTTATCAAAGACTTTGTCTTGCTAGCAGATTCACTCTAGAGACTCTCTTTGATGGCTTAGTAAAGTAAATGGTTATGTTTTTAAAGTTCATGTCACAAGAAAATTTGGGAGGTATCTAGCACCCGCAGGAAGCCTCTAGGAACTGAAGATCACCTCTAGAACTATGGGCAGCCTCTTCTAGGATGTGAGGGCAGCCTCTGGCTAAAAGCCAGCAAGAAGCTGGGGTCTCAATCTCAAAGTCACAGGGAAATCAATTATTTTAACATCCTGAAAATGTATTCATCTACACTCATGCCTCTGTATGTGATTGCAACCTAGCCAACATTGCATCCTTGTGAGACCATATGCAGAGAACTCCATTATGCCATGCCTGGAATCATGACCCACGTAAACTGTGAGATAACAATAAATTTATGTTATTTTAAGCTGCTAAGATTGTGGCAATTTGTTATGCAACAATTCATAACTAATATAATTGCCTGATGTCCAGTGTTTTAAAAAAAACTGTCATTTCATATATTTAGCTTAGTTTTCTGGTTGTTTCAGGTGGTAGGATAAATTCAGTTTCTAAAACTCTGTTAGGGCCAGAAGTGGAAGTCCATGTCTCAGATTTTTTTCTTTTTTTATTATTATTTTTTATTTATACACATTCATGAGGTAGAGAGTTGACTATCAGTATTTGTGTACAGTAGGTGACAATCAAAACAATATTATTAGCATACTGATCGTTACAAATCACAATTTCTTCTTGTGTCCCTTACTCAGTTACTCCCCATACCCCTTCCCTGCTCCCCCTCTCCCACCTGTAATAACTAGGTCTGTTCTCTCTTTCTGAGAGTTCAACATTTTATTATAGTCTTTACTTCTTTCTTTGTTTCTTAGCTCCCACTTATGAGTGAGGACATGCAGTATTTCTTTTTTTGCCTAGCTTATTTCACTTATCATAATTTTCTCTAAGTTCATACATGTTGCTGAGAATGACAGAATTTCATTCTTTTTATGGCCGAGTAGTATTCCACTGTGTATATATACCACATTTTCCTTATTCAGTCATCTGTTGATGGTTCCATATCTTAGCTATTATAAGCAGAGATGTGATGAACATGGGAGTGCAGGTATCCCTTTGACATGATGATTTCCATTCCTTTGGGTATATACCCAGAAGTGGGATTGCTGGGTCATATGATGGTTCTTTCTGTACTTGTTTGAGAAACCTCCATACTGTTTTCCATAATAGCTGCACTAATTTACAGTCACACTAACAGTGTAGAAGAGTTCCATTTTCTCCACATCTTCATCAGCATTTGTTATTCTCAGTCGTTTTGATAATAGCCAGTCTAGCTGAGGTGAAATGATATCTCAGTGTGGTTTTGATTTGCATTTCCCTGATGATTAGTGATGTTGAACATTTTTTCTTGTACCTGTTGGCCATTTGTATGTTTTACTTTGAAAAATGTCTATTCACCTCCCTTGCCCATTTTTTAATGGGATTATTTGTGGTTTTTTACAGTGAAGTTGTTTGGGTTTCTTGTACGTTATGGATATTGATCCCTTATCAGATGTATGGTTTGCAAATATTTAATCCCATTCAGTAGGCTGTCTCTCTCCCAATATTTGAAAAGTTTTCAGCTATTACTTCATTAAATAGGCATTCAATGCCTTTTCCTTTCTCTTCCCGTTCCAGTAGACATATAAAACAGATGTTTGTGTGTTTAAGATTAACAGAAAGATTTTGCAAGTTTTCCTCAGTTTTTGTTAAATTCTTTTCTTCCTTTTGTTCCAACTGTGTTAATTCAAAAAGTCTGTCTTCTAATTTGAAGATTCTTTCTTCTGCTTGTTTTATCCTGCTGTTTATGCTCTTGGGTGTATTTTTTATATCTGTGAATGAATTCTTCAGTTCCAGGATTTGTGCTTGATTTTTTTTAATTGCTTGTATCTCTTTGTTGAATTTCTCATACATGTCCTCTAATTTTTGAATTCATTGTGATTTCTATCTATTTTTTCATCCGTCATTTTGAGTTTCCTTAATATTGCCCTTTGAGATTCCTCCTAAAGTAATTCATTTATTTCCTGTTGTGCAGAGTCTGGCATTGGAGAATTATAGTCGTCTTCTGGGGACTCAAGCTTCCTTGTTTTTTCATGCTTCTCATATCTCTGCATTGATGTCTGGCCATCTGGTGTTGTAGTCATTTCTTTTAATTCTAGGAGTGGGTTTTGAACAGGGAGAGTCTTTCCTACAGAAGTATTCTATATTGGCTGTCAGAATGGGCATTTTTAAATTTGGATTTGGATGAGTGTGGTAGTTCAGACTTTGTGTGACTTCTTCAGCTGTATTCAATCTTAGAGTTGTTGGTGGATGCTTTTGCAGCTTGGGTGGAGAGGCCCTTGGCAGTTTCTTTTTGGGGTGGGTTTTGCATTGGGGTGGGTGATCTGCTGTCAGTCAGTGGGTCAGTGTATACTGTTGCAGCAGTTCCTGGTAGGTCTGTAGAGGTAGGGTTTGCAGAGGCTCAGCTGTTAAGCCTGGAGCAAACCTGTGTGGATGCTGAAGGACATAGCAGCTTTGTAGAGGGGTGCTTTAGGAAATAAAAGCTGCTACCCAATCAGCTGTTGGTTTGGGAATAGGTCTACCAAGCTGTCACGGGGCCTGGCAGCTCTGAATGTGGGCACCTGATCAGCTGTTGAGCCTGAAAGAAGTATGTAAGGGTGCAGCCAAGGCCAGCAGCTCTATAGAGGCCTGCCTTGGGGAGTCAGAGACCCTACCTGGTCCGCTATTGTTCTGGGAGCAGATAAACACTGAGGTAATAGGCCCTGGGAGCTCTGTAGAAGGCCCCTGTCTCATCTGTTGAGTCTGGAGCAAGCCTGTATGAATGATGCAGGACTCAGTGGCTCTATGGAAGTGTCCCATAGAGAGGGAAAGCTGCTATCCAATTGCTGTTGAGCCTGATGTGAGCCTGCAAGAGTGCAGCCAAGCCCAGCATCACTATAGATGCCTGCCTTGGTGAGAGGGTGTTGAGTGAGTTCAGATATTGGGGTTTCAGACACTCCATCCCAGGCTCCAGGCAGCCTGAGCCCCAACCCTGCTGGCATCCAAGTGCAGAATTCAGGCAGTGCCTCCAGACACAGGGACCCAGGCTGGCTGGGTCTGGCACAGGGTTCCAGGCTCCAAACAGCTGGGAAGCTGGTGCCTGGGGAAGCATGTGAGGGTGCCAGTGGGAAGTGAGACTTCTGCTGGGCTAACCATGGGCCACATGGGCACCTGTGGGCTCAGCCCGATGGGCCATGCAGGGTGGACTGCAAATGTGGGGAACTGTTGAACTCCAGCAGATTTTCTGTTCAGCAGGTCTGCCTGTTCTCTGGGGGAGAGGGATGCTGAGTGAGATCAGATGCTGGGGTTTCAGTCACTTTGTCTGTCCCGGGCTCCAGGAATCCTGTGCCTTAACTCTGCTAGCACCCAAGTGTGCACTGCAGAACGCTGGCAGTGCCTCCAGACAAAGGGACCCAGGCTGGCTGCATCTGGTGCCAGGGCCCAGGTTCCAAATAGTTGGGATTCCAGTGCATGGGTAAGTGTGTGGAGAGTCCAGGTGGGAGGAGGGGCCTCTACTGGACTAGTCGTGTTGGGACGTGCAGGTACCTGTGTATTCAGCCCTCATAGGTTGTAAAGGCAGACTGTGAATGAGGGAAACTACTACACTTTAGCAGATTTTCTGCTCAGCAGGTCTGTCTGTCCGCCGGTGGGGGAGTGAGTGCTGAGGGAGTTCAGATGTGCGTCCCCAAAAGACTGGGGCGATTCCCCCAGTGCAGGGATCACCCCCATTTGTGGTTGCAGAGGGAATAGCCCGGGTCTTTTCCAGCCTTCCTTCTCTTTGCCTGATTCCAGGCTGGTCCCTGCAGCAGGGCTAAGACTGGATGTCCTGTTCTGCTCTCTGTGGCGCCGTATCCTTCTTCTGCATTTCCCATGTATCAGATTTTAAATTTTAATTTAAAATAATTAAATTAAGTTAAATGTACAAATTCAGTTCCCCCTTTGCACTAGCCACATTTAAAGTGATCAAAAACCTAGTTGGTGGGACTGTAAATTAGTACAACCACTATGGAAAACAGTATGGAGGTTTCTCAAACAACTACAGATAGATCTTCCATACAATCCAGCAATCCCACTTCTGTGTATATACCCAAAGGAATGGAAATCATCACATTGAAGGGATACCTGCACTCCCATGTTCATCACAGCTCTGTTCACAATAGCCAAGATATGGAACCAACCTAAATGTCCATTGAGGGATGATTGGATAAGGAAACTGTGGTATATATACACCATGGAATACTACTCTGCCATAAAAAAGAATGAAATGAGCTTGGAGAAACTTATGTTGAGTGAAATAAGCAAAGCACAAAGGGATAAATACTGTATGTACTCTCTCATAAGTGGGAGCTAAGAGAGAAAGAAGAAGGGAAACAAAGACCACAGTGGTGTATTGGACTCGCAAAGGGTAAGAACATACCTAGGGATACAAAGTGGAGTGGGGAAACAGAGATGGGGAGGGAGGTCAGGTATAATTGGGGAGATAATTGGGTGTGGGGCACGTGGTATAATCATAATTTGTGGTAACTGACATGCTGCCAGTATGGATCTGGCCATCACATCTTAGGCATGAGTGGTGACAATTTGCTTTGTGCCCCATGAATATTTATAGCCAATAAGAACAAAACGAAACAAAGCAAACAAACAAAAAACCCAGCCTAGCCACATGTGCTAGACATGACTGTATTGGACAACCCAGTGGTACACACTCCAATAAATATTTGAATTAAATATATAAATGGCAGTTATCATAACTCGGCATATAATTCTCAGGCCTCATTTCAGTGGAACATGTTTTCAGGGAAAGTTACTTGAGAAAAATGAGATAAAGAGCATTAGAGACAGGAGTGCCAGGTTAATTCCAGAGCAGTGATCACAGATCATTTATGTTATAGAAACTGATAGAGCAATCATGAATGATGGAAGACTGGGGATAACAGCTAAAGAGAAGATGGACTTGAAAGATGTGTGGGTATGTAAAAAGTGTTGAACATGCAGGTATTATAGTTCACTCTAACAGCCCCTACAACCCTCAGGAACTTTTAACACTATATCATATTAGTCTTTTTTCCAAACTCACTTCTCCTTCTTTATTCCTTATCTTAGTGAATGGCACTTCCATCTACCTAGTCATCATAGTAAAAATTAGAAGTCACCTACAATTTTATTCCTTCGTTCATTCTTTCCACATCCACCCATCCATCATCCACCAAATCCAATAATTTATCTCCTTAACATTTATTTTGTTCCCACCCCTCCTCTCTAGACTCATTATTATTGCCTTAGTTCAAATCTTCATAATTTCTTGCTTGGAGTATTGTAATAGTATCAGAATTGCCTTCCTAGCTTTGGTTCAATTGTTTTTAGCTGTACTAGAGGCTTATCAATTTTATTTATTTTTTTAAGAACCAGATTTTTTGTTCATTGATTTTTCTCTATCCTTATCCTACTTTCAATTTCATTGATTTCTCTGTTATAAATTCCTTCCGTTTGCTTTTCTAGTTTCTTGACATACAAACTCAGATGATCAGTTTGAGTCCTTTTCTCATTTCCAGTGGACGCATGTAGTATTACAAAATTCCTTCTGAGAACTGCTTTAGCTATAGCCTGCAAGTTTTGATGTACTGTATTTTCATTTTCATACAGTTCTATGTATTTTTACTTCCTTTGAGACTTCCTCTTTGACCCATGGATAACTGAGAAGTGTGCTGTTTAATTTCTATGTAGTTAGTTAATTCCCATGTTGTCTTTCTCTTATTGGTTTCTTGTTTGATTCCATTATGGTCAGAGTATATACTTTTTTATGATTTCAATCATTTAAATTTGTTGAGGTTTGTTTTATGGTTCTGGATAAGGCCTATTTTGGTTAATGTCCCATGGTTTTTTTTAAAATATGTATTATTTTCTTGTTGGATGGTATGTTCTATATATGTTGATTATTTCCTGTTGTTTGTGTTGTTTAAATCTTCTATGCCCTTGTTTACTTTTGGTCTAGAAGTTATATCAGTTTAAAAGAAAAGGGTGTTGAAATCCCCACATTTAACTGTAGATTTGTCTATTTCTCCTTTCTGCTGTATCAGTTTTTGCTTCACATATTTGGAGACTCTGTTGGTTGGGGTATCCACATTTAAGATTCTTATATCTTCCTGGTGCACTGATCATTTTACATCACATTATATTCTTTTTGTCTCTAGTAATTATACTTGTTCTATAGTCTACTTTATCTGATATTAAAATAGCCACACCCTTGACCTTGGTGTTACAACACCATCCTCTAACCAACTGAGCTAACCGGCCAGTCCAACTTTTGGTTTTTATGTGATATAGCTTTTCCTGTTCTTTGACTTTCAACCTACTCATGTTACTGAATTTGAAGTGAGTTCCTTGTAAATAGCATGTAGCTGGGGTTGTGTATTTTTATCCACTTTGACAAGCTCTACCTCCTACTTGGTATATTTAGAACATCTATATTTAACATAGTTATTGATATATTAGGCCTTATGTCTGTCATTTTATTGTTTATTTTCTGTTTAATCTGCTTCGTATTCCTGTTTCTGTTTTCAAATGTATCACTTTGTATAGTTTTCATAGTGGTTGTTCTGGCTCTTATAATACATGTTACTTATAGTTTACTGGTATCACCATTTTACCAATTCTAGTGAAGTGTGAAAACCTTATGTCTGTTTATGTACCATTATGCTTCCCAATTTTAAGCACCATTTTACTGAGCATCAGATGATGCTATAGCTTTTGTTTCAATCATCAAATATTATGTAGAAAATTCATGATGAGTAAGATATCCATATTTTTGCTCTTTCTGTTGTTCTTCCTTCCTTCTTGGTGTCCCAAGTTTTCTTTTTCTATCATTTTCCTTTTATTTTCAATGGCTCACCTTATTTATGAATTTTTTAAAGACTACACAGGTGACATTTTGCTTCCAGAACTTCTTGAACATTTTGACTTCTTTTTCTTTTTCTCCTATTTATTTATTTATTTATTGTGCTGGCTGGTTTGGGGATCTAAACTCTTGACCTTGGTGTTATCAGCACCATGATCTCTCATGTAAGCTAACCAGCCAGTCTCTTTTTCTATCATTTTCTTTCTGTTTGAAGAACTTCTTTCAGCCATTCTTTTAGGGTAGGTCAGCTATCAACAAATTCTGTTAGTTTTCACCAGATACAGAATTATCATTTGACAGGTCTTTCCTTTCAACATTTGAAAAGTGCCATGCCTCTTCCTTCTGGCCTCCAAGATTTCAGATGAGAAATCCACTATCATTTGAATTGGTGTTCTCCTACAGGTAATGCATCATTTCTCTCTGGCTGTTTTTCAGATTATTTTGTCTTTAGTTTTCAGAAGTGAGTGTGGATTTCTCTACAATTATCATGTTTGAAGTTCATTCAGCTTCTCGAATCTGTAGGTTTATGTTATTATTTTCCCCAAATTTGGGATGTTTAAGCCAATATTTCTTCAAATATTCTTTTAGTCCTGCTATGGGTTAAATGTGTCCTCCAAAAGTTTATGTATTGGAGAGTTGATTCCCATTGTAACAGTGTTAAGAGGGTGGGAAATCCAACTATGGTATTTAAAGAGGGAGGCATTTGAGAAGTGATTGGATCCCAATGACTGTGCCCTTGTGAGTGAATTAATACATTCATGAAGTAGTAAGTTATCATGGGTACGATTCAGATGGTTTTATAAGGAGAGCAATTGAGGCTAGCATTTTCACTTTTGTCCAGCCCATTCCTGCCATGTGACTCCAAGTTGCCATGGGACATTGTAAAGAGCTTCCATCCAGAAGAACATCCTCACCAGAGGTGTTCCCTGATCTTTGGACTTCCCAGCCTCCAAAACTATAAGAAATAAATTTTGTTTCTTTATAAATTATCCTGCTTCAATTATCATGTTATAAGCAACAGAAAATGAATACAGAAAATTGGAACTAAGAAGTGGGGTATTGCTTATAACAAATACTTGAAAATACGAAAGTGGTTTTGGAACTGGGTAGTGGGCAGAGGCTGGAAGAATTTGTAGGAGCAATCTAGAGAAAGCCTAGATGCTGATGAAAGCTTAGAAGACAAGAAGACCAGGGAAAGTTTGGAAAATCTTAGAGACTGGTTAAATGGTGGTAACCAGAATGCTGACAGAAATATGGACACTAAAGGCCATTCTAAGGAGTTCTCAGAAAGAAAGCAGGAAGAGCTTATTGGAAACTGGAGCAGAAGTCACCCTTTTTATAGAGTTGCAAAAAACTTGGCTGCGTTCTGTTCATGCCCAATGGCTTTATGGAAAGTAGAACTTAAAAGTGAAAAGCCAGGGTTTTTGGAAGAAAAAGTTTCTAAGCAGCAAATCATTCAGGCATCTTTGTAGGTACTTCTAACAGCCTACACTGAGTTATGGCAGCAATGGCATGATGTAAAGCTGAAATTTATAATTAAAAGGGAAGCAGAGAGTAAAAAGTTAGAAAACTCTCATCCTGGCCATGTAAAGATTAAAAAGTGTGTTCAGTAGAGAAGACCAAAGGTGCAGCCCAGGGACCATTTGCTGAGATCTGGGGAGAAAGAAGGAAGCATCAAGAGAATGGAAGAAAGACCCTGAAGGCATTGCAGAGATCTTCAACTCTGGCCCTCTCATCACAGACCCAGAGTCGTAGGGAGAAACAAAGGTTTTGGAGAACAGGCCTGAGGCACTCTCCACAGGCTTGCTGCCCCGAGACAACGTAAGATGCTACTCCCTGCACCATGGCTGCTCTGGCTGTTGCAGCCACAGTAAAGTTGGCCCCACGTATGGCTGTACCAACAGTTTCAGAAGATACAAGTCTGGAGACTTGATAGCATCCAGGTGGTGCTAAGTCTACAGGCTTGCAGAATGACAGAGTTCCTTGATTGCAAAGGATGTATAAAAAATCCTGGGGACCCAGGAAGAGGTTTGTCGCAGGGGCAGAGCCACCTAAGAGAGACTTCACTAGAGCAAAGCTGACTACAAATGTGGATCCAGAGTTCCAGCATTGAACCCCCACAGGGCCATGCCTCATGGAGATGTGGAAGAGGAACCACCATGGAGACCCCAGAATTGTAGAGCTACCAGCATGCAACACCAGCCCGAGAATGGTAAGAGATAAGGAAAGCCATAGGAGCTATGCTTCCTGATGACTTGGAGGCCCAACTCCTACACCAGTGTGCAGAGGATGAAGGATACAGGGTCAAAGGAGATTATTCTCCAGATTTAAGATTTAATGCCTGCCCTGCTGGGTTTTTGACATGCTTAGAACTTGTTCCATAATTTCTGTCTTATACCTATTCCACTATTGTATCTTGGAAGTAGATAACTTGTTTGATTTCACAGATGAGGTTTTAAACTTTTGATTTGGTGTTAAAATAAGATGAGAGTTTGGGGACGGAATGAACATATGTTGCTCTGAGAAGGACATGAACTTTTGGGGCCAGGGGTGAAGTTCTATGAGTTAAACATGTCCCCCAAAAGTTCATGTACTGAAAAGTTGACCCTGATGGCAACAGTGTTAAGAAATTAAGAAATCCAGTGATGGTGTTTGAAAGTGGGAGGAAGGCCTTTGAGTGGTGAGTAGATACAGAGTACCATGTCCCCATTAATGGATTGATCCATTCATGAAGTAATGAATTATCATGGGTGTGGTTTTCATGTCTTTATAAGGAGATTGAGAAGACCCACAGCACGAGTGACCAGGTAACAAAGGATCTGAGGGCAGCTTCTGCCCAACAGCTGGCAGGAGAACATGGGCACCTCAGGAGCTGAGGGAAGCCCCCACCACTGCAACAGACACTGTTGCCATGCAGGTGGTCCACCACCACCACAATCACTGCCACCACAAGGGTGGCTCACCACCACAGCAGCAGCCACTGTCACTGTTGCAGCCAAGGCCAATGTGCAGATGGCCTACTAACTAGTAGATTGCATGGACACAAGGACAGTCACCAGCAGAGCATGGGGAAAGAGGTGAGCAAGTGCAGACCCATGATCCAGAGGCCCAATCCACAGGGGAAAATACACTGCTACACATGGTAGAACTCCTAGGAGTGGGAGGTACATGAGCAGCCCACACAACTGCCATGATCCAAAGAAAGACAAATGTGGAACACCACAGGGGTGCAAAATACCCAAATAGAGTAAGGAAGAAAAATCCCAATCACCACCAACATATCTCCTAACACTGGGAAGCATGGATCCAGGAGGAGCTTCTACCTGTAGGAAAGCAAAAAGAGAAACCACACCCAGGGTCACCCATCCAAACTGAGGAGCTCCAGTATACCCATGTATACCCATCAGGGTCACAAGATGCTAGCCAGATACCAACAAGCCAGGGTCACCCACCTCAGCAAAGAGTGATGTTGTACCATGGCACTTCCACGAGGAACTAGAGAAATAACCCATATCTTCAACAAAACAACAAAGGGTTACAAACCCTCAGCAAGAAATCACTAAGAGACCCAGTGCATAGGCCACAGGGGCACTAACATGCAACTCTAATACTGAATGCAACTGAAGTACCAACATGGAGACTAAACTCTTGTGTCTACCTGGAAGCAATACTAAAACACCCTACTCAATGGTCAATATAAGATACATATACAGGAGGAAGTGTCTCTCTTCAAAGCCCAGTCCAGAGTCATAGAAGAAGCAACAGCTCTGCCAGATGACCAGACATCAATATAAGAGATATTAGAAATATGAAAAAACAAGAAAATATGACACCACCAAAAGAATACAATAATTCTCAAGTACCAAACCCCATAGAGCAACAAACGTTTGAAACGACTGAAAAGGAATTCTAAGCAACAATATCAAGGAAACTCAGAGATACACAAAGTCTCAGTTAGATGACACAACAAAATGAGAAAAAGTATCCAGGATATGAAGGAGGAAATTTACAAAGAGACAAATACCTTAAAAAAGAATCTACCAGAACTCCTGAAAATAAATGATTCATTCAATGAAATTTAAAAAGCACAATTGACAGCTGAAGCATTAGGTTAGAGCAAGCAGAAGAAAGAATTTCTGATTGTGAAGACTAGATTTTTGAAATACGACAGGTGGAAAAAAAGAGAAAGAATAAAACAGATGAAGAACACCTGGGAGAGCTAGGAGACAACCTTAAGCACACAAATATCCAAATCAGGGGTGTTCCAGAAGGAGAGAAGAAAGGAAAAGGCATTGAAAACCTATTCAATGAAATAACAGCAGAATACATTACAGGTATTGGGAGAGAAATGGACATTCAGATCCAGGAGGCTCAAAGATCCCTAAACAGATTAAATCCAAAATGGTCCTCGCAAAGACACATTATAGCCAAACTAGAAAAATTCAAAGACAAAGAGAACATTAAAAACAGCAAAAGAAGGGCCAAACGCATGGCGCACTTGGGAGAGTGCGGCGCTGGGAGCGCAGTGGCGCTCCCGCCGTACAGGTTCGGATCCTACATAGGGATGACCGGTGCGCTCACTGGCTGAGCGCGGGGCAGGCGACACCAAGCCAAGGGTTGCGATCCCCTTGCCGGTCACAAAAAAGGACAAAACAAAACAAAACAAAAAAAAAACAGCAAAAGAAATACAACAAGTCACATATAAGGGAGTCCCAATCAGACTAACAGCAGGCTTCTCAAAAGAAATCCTTCACACCAGAAGAGAATGGGATGATATATTCAAAACAGTAAAAAAAAGCTGCAAGGCCACAGTGCCTGAGAAAAGCCGAGCTTTCTGCACAGCTCTATGGGGCTGAGTGAACGTTTCTGTTAAATTTAAGTGTTATTCATAACAAACCATACAAAAAGAAAACAACAAAAACTCCTAAACACGTTGCGGCTTAGTTCTGGACCACACACTCTCAGTCAAGTTTTATAAACAGTATTACGAGTTTTAAAATTGGGAATATTTGTAAATGGAGGGGACGCAAAGAATGCATGTGGGAGAAAAATAAGGTGAAGAAGAAGAATCGCAGTAAAGCAAATTGAGATATTTAATGTAAATGTGGAGCCCGGCTGAGTGCATGCCAACCAGAGAGGTGCAACCACAGAGAGACCTGAGACCCATGGCGACCACATGCCCCGTGGCACCAGCGTGCAATCGAGCAGGTAGGCCTCACTGCCGCTTGACCCCATCCCCAGCCCGGCTGACTACACACTGACCACAGAGGCGCCCACCCGAGAGGCCAGAGACCTGCAATGAACATGCTCCAAAGATGCCAGTGCATCACTGAGCAGACACTGATGCAGCCATGCCAAATTGGCACCCCCGGCAGGATCCTAGCCAGACAAAACTGTCAAACCAGTGGACCGTGAAATCCCTTGCCACAATGACTAAACGTCAAAGGAAAGATACCAGAAATATGAAAAATGAAGAAAGTACACCACCAAAGGGAAATAACTCTCAAGCACTTCATACTACAGAAAAAGAAGCCATTGAAATGTGACAAGGAATTGCACGTGATAATTCTAAGGAAACTAAATAAGATACAAGAAAATTCAGCTAGACAACATGATGAAATGAGGAAAAGTATACAGGACCTGAAAGAAGAAATGTACAAGGATATCAATGAACTAAAAAAGAATGTAGCAGAGCTTGCTGAGCTGAAGAATTCATTCAATGAAATAAAAAACACAACAGAGCTTAACCGGCAGGCTTGCAGAAGTAGAAGAGAGAACTTCTGACCTTGAAGATGGGCTGTTTGAAATAACATGAGCAGACAAAAAAAAAAAAAAGAAAGAAAGAAAGAAAAGAAAAAAGAATTAAAAGCGCTGAAGAAAATATAAGAGACATATCAGGCAACCTTAAGCACTCAAATACCTGAGTCATGGGTATTCCAGAAGGACAGGAAAAAGGAGATTGCATTGAAAACATATTTAACAAAATAGTGGCAGAAAGCTTCCCAGGTATTGGAAAAGACACAGATCTTCAGATTCACGAAGCTCAAAGATCCCCGTCCGTAATCAACACAAAAAAGTCTTCTCGAAGACATATTATAGTCAAATTGGCAAAACTCAAAGACAGAGAATCTTAAAAGCTGCAAGAGAGAAGCGTCAAGTCACCTATAACGGGGCCCCAATCAGACTAACATCAGACTTTTCATCACAAACCCTAAGTGCCAGAAAGGAATGGGATGATATATTCAAAATACTAAAAGTCAGAGATTGTCAGGCAAGAACACTCTACCCTGCAAAACTATCCTGAAATGAAGGGCAAATAGTATATTTCTCAGACAAACAAAAACTGTGGGAGTTCACTACCACACGATCAACCTTACAAGAAATTCTCAATGGAGTACTGTGTTTGGTACCTGAAAAATAACTACCACTGACAAAAAAAAAATCAAGAAAAATCAAAACTCACTAGTAAAATAAAAATGGCAAAAATGAAGAGAAAAAAAAGGTTATCTACAAACCAAGAAACCAACAAATACAGAAGACAAACAGTAAATCAGAAAGAAAGGAACAAAAGACACTTAAGACATCCAAACAAAAATCAATGAAATGCTAGCAGTAAATCAATGCTGTTCAATAACAACTCTTCATGTAAAAGAATTAAATTCCCCACTCAAAAGACACAGACTGACTGGATTAAAAAGGAGGACCCAACTATATGCTGCCTACAAGAGACCCACTTCACCTATAAAGACTCATGTAGACTAAGAGTGAAAGGATGGAAAAAGATTTCCAATACAAAAAGAAATGAAAAATGAGCTGGAGTAGCTATTCTTATATCTGATAAAATAGACATTAAACTAAAAACCATAAAAGAGATAATGAGGGCCACTACATAATAATAAAATGATTCATCAATCAGAAAGACATAACAATCATAAATATATATGCACTCAATATTGGAGCAGCCAGATTTAGAAAGAAAACTCTATTACACCTAAAGAAGGAAATAGACACTAATCCCATAATAGCAGGGGACCTGAACACACCACTGTCAATATTGGACAGATCATCTAGGCAAAGAATCAGCAGAGAAACACAAGATCTAAACAACACTCTAGACCAATTGGACTTGGCAGATATCTACAGAACATTCCATCCAACAACCTCAGAATATTCATTCTTCTCATCAGCACATGGATCATTCTCCAGGATAGATCACATGGTAGGTCACAAATCAAGTCTCAACAAATTCAAAAAATTTAGAATGATCCCATGTATTTTTTCAGATGACAAAGCATTAAAATTAGAAATCCATAACAAACGAAATTCTGGAAACTATACAAACACATGGAAATTAAACAGCATACTACTTAATGACATATGAGTCCAAAAAGAAATCAAAGAGGAAATCAAAAAATTTATTGAAACTAATGAAAACAATGATACATCATACCAAAACCTGTGGGATACTACAAAAGCAGTACTAAGGGGGAAATTTATCGCATTAAATGCTTACTTCCAAAGAATGAAAAGAGGACAAGTAAACAACCTATTATTTCACATTAAAGACCTAGAAAAACAAGAACAATCCAAACCCAAAGTTAGCAGATGGAAAGAAATCATTAAGATCAGAGCAGAACATAATGAAATAGAAACCCCAAAAATGATACAAAAAGTCAATGAATCAAACAGTTGGTTTTTTGAAAAGATAAATAAGATTGACAAACCATTGGCAAGGCTAACTTAAAAAAAGAAGAGAGAAGACTCAAGTAACAAAACTTAGAATTAAAAAAGGTGATATTACAACTGATACCTCATAAATACAAGAAACCATTACTGACTTCTATAAACAACTATATGCCAACAAATTTGAAAATCTGGAGGAAATGGATAAACTTCTGGAAACTCACAAACTACCGACACTAAGCCAAGAAGATACAGAAAATCCAAACAGACCAATAACAATAAAAAGATTGAAACTGTTATCAGAAGGCTCCCAACAAAGAAAAGCCCAGGACCAGATGGATTCCCAGTAGAATTCTACCAAACATTCAAAGAGGAATTGACACCAGTTCCCTACAAACTATTCCAAAAGATTGAAACAGACGCAATTCTCCAAACTCATTCTATGAAGCAAACATCACCCTGATACCAAAACCAGGTAAAGATACAACAACAACAAAAAAGAAAACTACAAGCCAATATCCTTGATGAATATAGATTCAAAAATCCTCAATAAAATACTAGCTAACAGAATACAACAACACATACACAAAATTGTACAGCATGATCAAGTGGGATTCATCCCAGGGATGCAAGGACGGTTCAACATATGCAAATCAATAAATGTGATACACCATTTCAATAAAATCAAACAGAAGGACCATATGATCATCTCTAAAGATGCTGAAATAGCATTTGATAAAATTCAACACTCGTTCATGATAAAGACTCTCTACAAGTTAGGTATGGTTAGAAAGTATCTCAACATAATTATAGCAATATGTGATAAACTCACTGCCAATATCATCCTGAATAGAGAAAGGTGAAAGCTTTTCCCTTAAGAACAGGAACTAGACAAGGATCCCCACTCTCACCACTCCTATTCAACATAGTGTTGGAAGTGCTAGCCAGAGCAATCAGAGGAGAGAAGGAAATAAAGGGCATCCAGGTTAGAAAAGTTGAAGTCAAACTGGCCTTGCTTGAACATTACATGATCCTATATATCAAACAGCCTCAAGCCTCTACAAAAAAAACTCTTGGAGTTGATAAGTGATTTCAGCAAAGTTGCATTATGCAAAATCAACACACAAAAATAAGTAGCATTTCTATTCCCCAATGGTGACATTGCAGAAAGAGAAATCAAGAAAGCAAGCCCATTTACAATATAGCCAACAAAGAAAAAAATATATATATAGGAATAGAGTTAAACAAGGATGTGAAAAATCTCTACAATAAGAACTACAAACACTGCTGAGAGAAATTAAAGAGGAAACAAGAAGATGGAAAGATATCCAATGCTCTTGGATTGGAAGAATCAACATTGTGAAAATGTCCATACTATTCAAAGTGATATACAAATTCAAAGCAATCCCCATCAAAAATCCAATGATATTTTTCTCAGAAATTGGAAAAACTATCCAGATATATATATGGAATAACAAAAGACCATGCATAGCCAAAGCAATTGTGACCAAAAAAATAAAGCAGGAGGCATAACACTACCTGACTTTAAACTATACTACAAAGCTATAATAACCAAAACAGCATGGTACTGGCATAAAAACAGACACACTGATCAATGGAATTGAATAGAGAATCCAGAAATCAACCCACACACTTACAGCCATCTGATCTTTGATGAAGGCACCAAGCCTATACACTGGGGAGGAGAATGCCTCTTCAGCAAATGGTACTGGGATAAGAGGATATACATGTGCAGGAGAATGAAACTAGACCCATACCTCTCACCATATACTATAATCAACTCAAAAATGGATTAAAGAATAAAATATACAGCCTGACACAATAAATCTTCTTACAGAAAACATAGGAGAAATATTTCAGGAATTAGGACTTGGAACAGACATCATGAATATGACTCCCAAAGCATGGGAAACCAATGGAAAAATAAACAAATGGGAGTATATCAAACTAAAAAGCTTATGCACAGCAAAAGAAACAACAGAGTGAAAAGACAACCAACAGAGTGGGAGAATATATTAGCAAAATATACATCTGACAAAGGATTAATATTCAGAATATACAAGGAACTGAAACAACTTTACAAGAAATAAACAACTAACCCAACTAAAAAATGGGGAAAAGAGCTAAACAGTCATTTCTCAAAGGAAGATATATGAATGGCCAAGAGACACATGAAAAAATGCTCAACATAACTCAGCATTTGAGAAATGCAAATCAAAACCACACTGAGATACCATTACACCCCAGTTAGGATGGCTAATATTCAAAAGACTGTGAATGATAAATGCTGATGAGGTTGCGGAGAAAAAGCAACTATCATACATTGCTGTTGGGACTGCAAAATGGTGCAGCCTCTATGGAAAATGGTATGGAGGTTCCTCAAACAATTGCAGATAGATTTACCACATGACCCCGCTATCCCACTGCTGGGAATATACCCAGAGGAATGGAAATCATCAAGTCGAAGGTATACCTGTTCTCCAATGTTCATTGCAGCTCTATTTACAATAGCTAAGAGTTGGAACCAGCCCAAATGTCCATCATCTGATGAGTGGATACAGAAAATGTGGTATATCTACACAATGGAATACTACTCTGCTATAAAAAAAGAATGAAATACTGCCATTTGCAACAACATGGATGGACGTAGAGAGAATTATATTAAGTGAAACAAGTCAGGGACAGAAAGAGAATATCACATGTTCTCCCTTATTTGTGGGAGCTAAAAATAAATAAATAAACACACAAATAAACTGGCAGGGGAGGGAAGAGGACTCAACGATCAGAATTCCTTGAACTTGATACAACAAGTGAACAGATATGTGGTTGTTGGGAGGGTGGACGTGAGAGAGGATTGAGGGAGGTTTCAGTAATGGGCCACAATAATCAACGACATTGTATATTGAGAAAGTAAAATTTAATTTAAAAAAACCCTGCCTGCCAAGAATACTATACACAGCAAAGCTATCCTTCAGAGATGAAGGAGAAATAGTGTATTTCCTAGGAAAACAAAAACTGCAGGAGTTCACCACAACAAAACCAGCCCTACAAGAAATCTTCAAGGGAGTCCTGCACCTGGAATCTGATTTGCAATAATCAGTACCAAGAATACCCAAGAAAGAACAAAACCCACTGGTAGAACAAAAATGCATACAAGAAAGGGAAAGAAAATGTATCTTACCACCTCAGAAAACCAAAAACACAAAAGACAAATAATAAAAAGGGGAAAAACGTACAAAACATATTTAAATCATTCAAATCAAATTCTATAAAATTCCAGAAGCAAGACAATACCTGTCAATGACAACCCTAAATAAAATGGATTAAATTGCCACTCAAAAGACACAAATTGATAGGATTAAAAAGCTAGACCCAACTCTATGATATCTTGAAGAGACTCACTTCACCTGTAAAGACACACACAGTGTAATAATGAAGGGATGGAGAAATATATACCATAGAAATGTAAGCCAAACAGAAGCCCAAGTAGCTGTTCTTATATGGCATAAAATAGACTTTAAACCAAAAACCATAAAAAGAAAAATAGAAGGCCATTAAATTATGATAAAAGGATCAATCCAGGAAGAAGATATAACATTCATAAATATGTATGCACCCTACACTGGAGCACACAGATATATAAAGAAAACACTATTAGACCAAAGAAAGAGACCACAATATGACAATAGTTAGGGATCTGACCACCCCTCTCTCAGCATTGGATGGATCATCTAGGCAACAAATCTGCAGAGAAATAGAATATAAACAACACTTTACAACAATTGGACCTGGCAGGTATCTACAGAACATTTCATCCAACAACTACAGAATATACATTCTTCTCATCAGTGCATGAAACATTCTCCAGGACAGACTACATGTAAAGTCACAACTAAAGTCTCGATATTTTTTAAAAATTGAAATCATCTCAATTATATTTTCAGACAACAAGCGATTGAAACTAAAAACTGGTAAAGGTGAAACTATGAAGACCATACAAATACAGGAAACTAAATGTCATGCTCCTGAATGGCCTATGGGTTAAAGAATAAACTATTAAAAATTGAAGTCAATTCAAATATCTTTTCAGATATCACTGGATTAAAACTAGAAATCAATAAGAATCAAGACAATGGAAAATATACAAATACATGGAAATTAAACAACATGCTCCTGAATGACCTAGGGGTCCACCAGGAAATTAATCAGGATATCAATTTCTTGAAACTAATGAGAATAAAGACACATCATACCAAAATCTGTGGGATACTGCAAAAGCACTACTAGTAGGGAAGTTTACTGCCATAAACACTTCCGTCAAAAGAATAAAAAGATTTCAAATAAACAACCTCAAAGAACTAGAAAAAGAACAATCCAATCCCCGAAGTAGTAGATAGAAAGAAAAAATTAAGAGTAGACCAGAGCTAAATGAAATACAGACTCCCCAAACTGATACAAAAGATCAATGAAACAAAAAGTTGCCTTTTTGAGAAAATAAACAAAATAGACAGACCATTAGCTAAGCTAACCAAAAAAAAAAAAAAAAAAAAAAGAAGAGAGAAGAGCTATATAATAAAAATCAGAAATGAAAAAGGAGAAAATACAACCAAAACCACAGAAATAAAAAAAAATCATTAGACACTACTGTAAGCATACTCTGATAAGTTTGAAAACTTGGAGGAAATGGATAAATTTCTCAATGCAGACAAACTACCATGACTGAGCCAAGAAGAAATAGAAAACATGAACAGACCAATAAAAAGCATCAAGATGGAAGCAGCAATCAGCAGTCTCCCAACAAAGAAAAGCCAGGACTGGATGGCTTTACTGTTGAATTCTACCAAGCCTTTAGAGAGAAATAAATATCAGCTCTCTTCAAACTATTCCAAAAAATTGAAACAGAGGCCATTCTCCAAAACTCATTCTGTAAGGCCAGCATCACCCTGATACCAAAACCAGAAAAAGATACAACAAAAAAAGAAAATAACATGGCCAGCCCCTGGCTCACTTGGGAGAGTGTGGTGCTGATAATACCAAGGCTATGGGTTCAGATCCCTATATAGGGATAGCTGGTTAGCTCACTTGGGAGAGCGTGGTGCTGACAACACCAAGTCAAGGGGTAAGATCCCCTTACCAGCCATCTTTTTTAAAAAAAGAAAAAAGAAAATTAGAAATTCACAGACCAACATCTCTGATGAACATAGACACAAACATCCTCAACAAAACATTAGTAATCAGAATACAGCACCAAATCACAAAAATTATACACCACAATTAAGTGGGATTAATACCAGGTATACAAGAATGGTTCAACATACTCAAATCAATAAATGTGGTACACCATATCAAAAAAATCAAGGACAAAAACCACCATATGATTATCTCAATAGATGCTGATAAAGCATTTGAGAAAATTCAAAATTCAACATCCCTTCATGATAACGACTGTCAGCATATTAGGTATAGAAGGAAAATATCCCAACAGCCGTATATGACGAACCCATTGCCAATATCATCTTGAAGCTTTCAGCTTTTCCCTTTAAGAAGAGGAATAAAACAAGCATGCCCACTCTCACCACTCCTGTTTAACATAGTATTAGTATTAGTATTAGCATTGGGCAGAGAAATTGGGCAAGAGAAAGAAATAAAGGTCATCCATATTAGAAAAGACAAATTCAAGTTGTCCCTGTTTACAGATGACATGATCCTATACATAGAAAAACATAAAGACTCTACCAAAAAACTCCTAGACCTGATCAACTATTTCTGTAAATCTACAGGATACAAAATCAGCACATAAAAATCAGTAGCGTTTTTATACTCCAATAACAAACTAGAAGAAAAAGAAATAAAGAAAGGAAGCACATTTACAATAATCACCCAAAAAAACAAACCTAGAAATAAATTTAACCAAGGATGTGAAAGATCTCTACAACACAAATAAAAATCACTACTGAAAGAAATTAAATTAAAGAGGACACAAAAAGATGTGAAGACATTCCATGTGCTTTGATTGGAAGAATTAACATTCCGAAAATGTCCATATATACACTGAAACTAATGTAGTCTCAATGTAATCTCCATTAAAATGCCAATGATATTCTTCACAGAAATAGAAAAAAGAAATCTTAACATTCACAGCAAATAAAAAAGAACCTGAGTAGCCACAGCTATCCTGATCAACCACCCCCCAAAAAAACCCACAAAGGCATAACACCACCTGACTTCAAGTTATAGTACAAATCTATATTAACCAAAACAGCATGGTATTGGCATAAAGACAGACACTTGGATCAATGGAACAGAATAGAGAACCCAGAAATCAACCCACATACTTAAAATCATCTAATCTTCAACAAAGGTAATAAGAGCATACAGTGGGGAAAAGAATGCTTCTTCAATAAATTCTGCTGGAAAAACTGCTCATCTCTATGTAGAAGAGTGAATCTAGACCCAACCTCTCACCATATACCAATATCAACTCAAAATAGATTAATGACTTAAGTATAAGACCTGAAATTATAAAATTACTAACAGAAAACATAGGGGAAATGCTTCAGGAAGTAGGACTGGGCAAAGACTTTATGAATAAGACCTCAAAAGCACATGCGACAAAAGAAAAAATAAACAAATAGGATTATATCAAACTAAAATGCTTCTGTACAGCAAAAGAAACAATTAACAGGAGCAAAAAGACAGCCTACAAAATGGGAGAAAATATTTGCAAACTCTCTCTCCAACAAGGGATTAATATCCAGGGGAAACAAGCAACTCAACCGTAAAAAAACAAATAACCTCATGAAAAAATAGGCATAGCAGCTGAATAGACATTTCTCAAACCAAGATATACAAATGTGCAACAGAAACATGAAAAAATGATGCACATCACTAAGCATCAGCAAAATGCAAATCAAAATTACACTGAGATATCATCTCAACCCATTTAGACTGACCATTATCAAAAAGAGAAGAAGAAATGCTGGCAAGTATGTGGAGAAAGGGGAACCCTCCTACACTGATGGTGGGACTGCAAATTAATGCAGCCATTATGGAAAACAGTATGGAGCTTCCTCAAACAACTACAGATAGAACTGCCATAAGATCTAGCAATCCCATGCTGGATGTATACCCAAAGGAATGGAAATCATCATGTTGAAGGTTGACTTGCACTCCCATGTTTATTGCAGCTCTACTTACAATAGCCAAAGGTTGGATCCAACCTAAATGTCCATCAACAGATGACTGGATAAGGAATATGCAATGGAATACTACTCTACCATAAAAAGAATGAAATTCCACCATTTGCAGTAACATGGATGACCTTAGAGAAAATTATGATGAGTGAAATAAGCCAGGCCCAGAAAATGAAATACTGCATGTCCTTATTGATAACTGGGAGCTAAAAAAAAAAAAAACCCAGACAAATAAATAAAAGAAGGAAAGAAATATACAGCAATCATAATAATTCATTGAACTTTGAGAAGGAGAAAACAGAGCTGAGGCCACCAAAGATGGTATGTAAGGGTTAGCGAGAATATATGGCTAAGGGTCACAAAAATGATTACATTGTGTAATATGAAATATACTAATCCTCCTGATTTCAGCATCACCCCTTGCACATAGATATTGATATTCAATGCTGTACTCCACAGATATGTATACTCAATTGTGTTTCAATAAGTAAAATAAGTAAATTCTTAAAAATAAGGGGTCATGTAAAGAAGGAGAGCGCTCTCACTCTTGCTTAGCCCAGTCTCTCACTATGTGATACCCTGTGTTGCTGTAGAGAGTCACCAGGAGGAAGACCATCACCAGATGTTACTCCTGGTCCATAGACTTCCCAGCCTCCAAAACTGTAAGAAATAAATTTTATTTCTTTATAACTTACCCAGTTTCAGGTATTCTGTAAGAGTCAACAGAAATGCACTAATACAAATCCCACTCTATTTCTCTTCTTCTTGTGGTGTTCCAATGATACAAATAGTGGTCATTGCTATTGTTCCACAGGACAGTGTGGCTTTGTTCATTATTTTTCAGTCTATATTCTCTCTGTTCTAATGGTTCAAATTCTATTAATCTGTCCTCAAGTTTACCGATTCTATCCTTTTTCATCTCCTCTGTAATACTGAGCCATTTAGCAAGTTTTTAGTTTTAGTTATCATATTTTCAGTTCTATAGTTCTTATTGGGCTCTCTTTGATAACTTCTATTGCTTTCCTGAGATTTTTCACTTTTTACTATTTTTTCAAGACAATATGTAATTGCTTGTTGAAGCATTTTTATAATGGGTGCTCTAAAATCTTTTAAAATTTATTTTAATGGCTTTGTAGAGATATAATACCATACCATACAATTCACCTATTTAAAGTATAAAATTCAATGGTTTTTAGTATATTCACAAAGTTGTGCAAGCATCACCACCACAATCAACTTTAGGACATTTTCATTACCCTGTAAAGAAACCCATTAGCACCCAATCCCCAATGCAACAAATAATCTCTTTTCTCTATATGTATATATCTAAAGACCTTCACATAGATGGGACCTTCACTTTTTGATGTGACCAGTGCCCAGCACTGCAGGTAACAGGGATTAGGCTTCTGAGGGAAAGATCCTGCCTAGATGAGGACAGAGTCGAAATCCATGCGCTTGGTCCAGTGCTTTCTCTGCATTCCTTTGAGAGCAGCATAAAGAAGGTGGTATGAAGCCATGTGTGGATTCATTTTTCAAAGATTCAATTCAGCCACATATTACAGAGCTACGAATAGCCCTAATCCATATTTTACAACAGTACAAGATTTTCTTTTTTTCCTATGGCAATTAAAAATCTACTTTTATGGAAAGATTTTTGAGATAAGCACCTTCCACATGACCTTGCCTTTGAGGCTGCCTTTAAAACTCTGTAGTCAGACAAGAAAGCATAATAGTGAGCAGCACGAGCCCTAGAGCCAGCCTGCCCTTGTTTGAATTCCAGGTCTGCTACCTCCCAGCTGTGTAACCTTGGGCAAGTTACTTAACTTCTCTGTTTCAATTTCCTCTTATCTAAAATGTGTATAAACATTGTGCCTAGTCCACTGGACTAAATGAGTTGATGCATCTAAAATGTGTAGAAAACTGACTGGCAAATAATAAGCACTGTGGGCATCAGCTATTAGTATTATTTGAGAATCTTAATTGTTGTAAATTACTGCAGGCCCTTCTTTTTAGTTGAAAGTGGGATGGGGAGTGAAAAGAGATTCTGATTCTTGTCAGGAATATGTATACACTTATACAGATGACCTTGATTGTTGGTCTCCTTTCCTTATTAATTCATGCCAATCTCAATTAGTGAATATGTATGATTACAGAGTCTTCTCACAGAAGTCCTAATTTCAGTCTCCAGGAAAAATGATTTTGTTACTAGCAAATTTAAGTGTTTCCTTAGGTGCGGTTTCTCATCATGGTTCTGTCTGCCCCAGTCGTACCAGTTTTTCAAGGTCCCTCTCGTTCCCATCCTGTGGCCTGCCTGGTCTTAAAAGCCCCACCAGGCTGATTTCTCTTTCGCCCATACCTGGTGGTTCCTTTTTTAACAAAATTGACACATATTGATTGTAAATATTTATGAGGAACACATTTATATTTCAGTACATATATACAATGTGCAATGATCAAAGTAGGATAATTAGCATATTCATCATCGCAAAAATTTATCATTTTTTGAGATAAGAATATTTGAGCTCCTCTCCTCTAGCCGTTTGAGAACATACAATAATTTATTGTTAATTATAGATGCTAGCACTACTGTACACCATTAAAACTTATTTTCCTATCTAGCTGTAATTTTGTATCCATTAAGCAGCCTCTCATATCTCTTTTTCCCCTCTCCCCTTCTTAGCCTCTACTAACCACAATTCTACTCTCTACATCCAAAAGCTCAAATTTTTTTAGCTCCTGCATATGAGTGAGAACATGTGGTATTTATTTTACTGTGCCTAACTTACTTCACTTATTACAATGTCTTCAAGGCTCATCCATGTTGCCACAAATTACAGTATCTCATGCATTTTCGTGGCTCAGTAGTGTTCCATTGTGTATATATGCAACATTTTCTTCATTCATTCATCTGTCAATGGACACCTAGGTTAATTCCATGTCTTGGCTATTGCGAATAGTGCTATAGTCCTGCAATAAACATAGGATGCAAATATCTCTTTGACATACTGATTTCAGTTCCATTGGATATTTACCCAGAAGTGGGATTGCAGGATTGTATGGTAGTTCAATTTTTAGTTTTTTGAGGAAACTCCATATTGTTTTCCGTAATGGCTTTACTAATTTATGTTCCCACCAACAGTGTATAAGAGTTCTCTTTTTCCACATCTCACCAGCATTTGTTATTTTTTGTCTTTTTGATAATAGCCATGCAAACTGGGTGAGACAATATCTCTTTGTGGTTTTGATTTCCATTTCCCCAATGCTTAGTGATGTTGAGCATTTTCCTCACATACCTGTTGGCCATTTGTATGTCTTCTTTTGAGAAATATCTACTTGGGTCATATGCCCATTTTTAAATCAGATTATTTGTCCTTTTGTTGTTGATTTATTTAACTTCCATGTATATTCCAGATATTAATCCCGTGTTCAATGAATAGTCTGCAAATATTTTCTCTCATTCTGCTGGTTGCCTCTTTGCCCTGTTGATTGTTTCTTTTGCTGTGCAGAAGTTTTATAACTTGATATAATCCCATATGTCTATTTCTGCTTTTGTTGCCAGTGATTTAGAAGTCTTCTCCATAAAATGTTTGCCCAGACAAAATGTCTTGCAGTGTTTCTCCTAAATTTTCTTCTAGTACTTTTATAGTTTCAGGTCTTACATTTAAATCTCTAATCCATTTTGACATGACTTTTATGTATGATGAGAGACAGGGGTCAAATTTCCTTCTTCTGCATATGAATACTCAGTTTTCCCAGCACTAATTATTGAAGGGCTGTTATTTCCCCAATATATGTTCTTGGTACCTTGTCAAAGATCAGATAGCTATAGTTCATGGATTTATTTCTGGATTCTCTATCCTGTTCCTTTGGCCCATGTGTCTGTTTTTATGTTAGTACCTTGCTGTTTCAATTACTATAGCTTTGTAGTATATTTTGAATTCAGGTAGTGTAATGCCTCCAGCTTCACGCTTTCTGCTCAGGATTGCTTTGGCTATTTGAGGTCCTTAGTGGTTCCATACAAATTATAGGATTGCTTTGCTTCTTAAAAAATTTCTGAGAAGAGTATCACTGGTATTTTGATAGGAATTGCACTGAATCTGTAGATCATTTGGGGTACTATGGTCATTTTGACAATATTAATTCTTCCAATCCATGAACACAGAATGTCTTTCCATTTTCTGGTATTCTCTTTAATTTATTTCATCAATGTTTTAAAGTTTTCTTTGTAGAAATCTTTCTCCTTCTTGGTTGAATTTATTCCTAGGTATTTTATTTTTAGGGTAGCTATTGTAAATGGAATTGCTTTCTTGATTTCTTTTTCTGCTAGGTCACAGTTGGTGTATAGAAATGCTACTGATTTTTGCATGATGTTTTTGTATCCTGCAATCTTACTCAACTTGTGGATAAGTTCTAAGTTTTTGTTGGGGTTTAAGTTTTTTTCTACATATAAGATCATGCTATCTGCAAACAGGGATAATTTGACTTGTTCTTTTCCAGTTTGGACACCATTTATTTCTTTCTCTTGTCTAATTGCTGAGGCTAGAACTTTCAGTACTGTGCCAAATAAGAGTGGTGAAATTGGGCATGCTTGTCTTGTCCCTGTTCATAGAGGAAAAAGCGTTCAACTTTTTCCTGTTCAGTATGATGCTAGCTGTATGTTTGTCATATATGGCTGTCATTGTGGTGACATTATTTCCTTCTATACCTAATTTGCTTAGAATTGTTATCATGAATGGATGATGAATTTTATCATGTGCTTTTTTCTGCATTTATTGAGATGATCATACTGTTTTTGACCTTCATTTTCTTGATGTGGTGTGTCATATTCATTGGTTTCCATATGTTGAAACATCCTTGCATCCCTGGGATATCTTACTCTATACTCTTTTTGGTATGTTTTTAAAACCTGTTTGCTAATATTTTGTTGAGAATTTATGTTCATCGGGAATATTGGTCTATAGTTTTCTTTCTCTCCTTATTTTTTTCTTTTTTATTTCTTTTCTGTGTTGTGTGATTTTGGTATCAGGATAAAGCTGGCCTCATAGAATGAGTTTGGAAGAATACCTACTGCTTCAATTTTTAGGAATAGTTTGAGAAGAATTCGTTTTAATTCTTCTTAAACTCTTTGGTAGAATTCAGCAGTGAAGCCATCCAGTCCTGGCCTTTTCTTTGTTGGGAGACTGCTGTCTCATTGTTATTAGTCTGTTTGGGTTTCCTATTTCTTCTCAGTTCAGTCTTGGTAGACTTATGTGTCCAGAAATTTATCCATTTCCTCCAGGTTTTCCAATATGTTGGCATATAGCAGATTATGAGTCTCTAATGTTTCTTTCTATTTTTGTGGCATCAATTGTAAGGTCCCCTTTTTCATTTCTGATTTTCTTTATTTTGGTCTTCTCTCTTTTTTTCTTAATTAATCTAGTTAATGGTATGTCAATTTTGTTTGTCTTTTCAACAAACCAAGGTTTCATTCTGACAGTCTTTTAAAGCATTCTTGTGGTATATATTTCATTTAGTTCTGCTCTGATCTTTATTATTTCTTTTCATCTGCTTGTTTTAGGATTTGATTGTTCTTGAGTTTCTGGTTCCATGAGGTGTAACCTTAGGTTGATTATTGGAAATCTTTCTACTTTTATGATGTAACCACTTATTTCAATAAACTTCCCTCAATACTGTTTTTGCAGTATCCCATAGGTTTTGGTTTGAACTGCTTCTGTTTTCATTTGATTCAATAAATTCTTTGATTTCTTCCTTAATTTCTTCATTGACCCATTTGTCATCCAGGAGCTTGTTTAAATTTTATGTATTTGTACAGTTTCAAAAGTTACTCTTGTAAATATATATTTTTAAAAATTTTATTCTGTTGTGGTCTGAAAAGATGATATCATTTCAATTTTTCATAATTTGCTCAGACTTGAATTATGGCCTAATGTGTGGTCTATCCTGGGGAATGATCTATGTCCTGATGAGAAAAATGTTTCATCTGCAGTTGTTGGTTGAAATGTTCTATAAATGTCTATTTGGTTCATTTTGTCTATAGTGCAGTTTAAATCCAATGTTTCTTTGTTGATTTTATGTCTAGATGATTTGTCCATTGCTGAGAGAGGAGTGTTCAAAGGCCCCTGCTATTATTGTATTGGGATCTTTTCCTCCCTTTAGATTCAATATTTGCTTTATCTATGAGGGTGATTCAACGATGAGTGCATATACATTTACAATTGTTATACCCTCTTGCTCAGTTAATCCCTTTATCATTATACAGTGCCCTTCTTTGTTTCTTTTTATAGTTTTTGGTTTAAAATCTATTTTTTTTTCCAAACTAAGTGTAGCTACTTCTCCTCATTTTGGGTTTCCATTTGCATGGAACATCTTTTTCCATCCCTTCAGTTTTAGTCTATGTGTGTCTTTATAGGTGAAGTGAGTTCACTGAAGGCAACGTATAGCTGGGTCTAGTTTTTTCCACCTGTTCAATCATTTTATAACGTTTAAGTGAGTGGTTTAACCCATTTACATTCAAAGCTGTTTTTGAAAGGTGTTGCTTTACTCTTGATCTTTTGTTAATTGTTTATTGGATTTTCTAAATATCTTTTGTTCCTTTCTTTCTCTTTTATTGTTTATTCCATTTGTTTATTCCTGTAGTGATAAGATATAATGTTTACCTCATTCTCATTTGCATACATGCTCTAAAATTAGTTTTATTCTTTCACATGTTATGATAGTGGCTACCAACCTTTTAATTCCAGATGTGGGACTCTCTTGAGGATTTCTTGTAGGCCCATTCTAGTGGTTGTGAATTCCCTCAGTATTTTTTTTTTTCATGTTAAAACACTACTTCTCTGTTTCTGAAGGATAACTTTGCTGGGTATATTAGTCTTGACTGGCTGATTTTCTCTTTCATCACTTTGAATATACATCCCATTCTCTCCTGGTCTGTGAGGTTTCTGCTGAGAAATCTGCTATTAGTCTGATAGTGATTCCCTCATAGATGACAGGACTTTTCTTTCTATTTTTAGAATTCTCTATTTGTCTTTGACTTTTGACAGTTTGACTACAATATACCTCAAAGAGGACCTTTTTGGGTAAAATCTATTCAGGGATCTTTGAGCCTCTTGGATCTGGAATTCCATATCTCTACCAATAGTTAGAAAGTTCTCAACTATTATTTAGTTATATGGATTTTTATGGCTTTTCTCTTCCCTTCCTCTTCTGGAACACTGATGATAAAAATATTTGTATATTTAAAGTTGTCCCATTGATCTCATAGGCATTTTTCATTCCCTTTTCCTCTTCCTTTTCCTCTTCTCCCTCTTCCTCTTCTTCTTCTTCTTTTTCAGACTTGGTTATTTCAAAGCACCTGTCTTTAAGTTCAGAAATTCTTCTGCTTTATCTAACTTGTTTCATAATTTCAGCTGTATTTTTTATTTTATTTAATGAATTCTCCAGTTCCAAGATTTCTGATTTCTGTTTGGTTCTTTTTTTAGGATATCTATCTTTTTGTTAAAATTCTTTTTCAGATCAAGATTTCATTGCATTGTCTATCTGTTTTCTCTTGCTGAGTTTCCTTAAGATTATAATTTGAAATTCCATTTCAGACATTTCATAGGTCTCCTTTTCTTCGGGGTATGGTAATGGAGAATTATTATATTCCTTTGTGGGTGTCATGTTTACTTGTTTTTTCATGTTTCTTGTATCTCTATATTGGTGTCTAGGAAGGTAGTAGAACAATCTCCTAATTTTCTGTAATAGCTTTTGAAGGGACAGACTCTTTCTCATAGTTGTATACAATAGTGTCAGACAGGCAGTGTTTTAAGTTTGTTTCTGAATGAGCACAGTAATGGAGTCTCCATATTATTTCTTTGACTCTACTCAATGTCAGAGGTATCTGTGAGTGTCTGTGGCCTGGGTGCTGGGATGTTTGGCAACTCCATGCTGGAGTGGGTAATACTGCGTGGGGTTGCTGTGGCTGGAGGAGAAGGTGGAACCTTAAGCCCCTGGGAGATGTGCTGCAACATTCATTGTTTACTCTCCCAAAGTGGGTGAACACTCTGTGGACTTTCAGTTTCCATGACAGATGCTGTGGCAATTAGCTGTTTCTCCACTAAAGTGGGAGCATTTGCCTGGGAAATGGGTGGCTCTATGGGCCCCAGGGAGAAGCAGTGAAGTACTCTGCAGCTTCTCAGCTGGAGTGGCCAACCCTCAGTGGAGGATACTGGAGTCTGACCATGACCTCAGTATCCTGGAAGAGGCACTGGAGCCTTCTGAAGCTCCTCAGCTGGAATAGGCCACATTGTGCAGGATCACTGTGGTCATAGGTGAGATCTTGGGCCTCTAGGATAAGTGTTGGGTTGCTCTGCTGCACCTCAGCTGGAGTGGGAAACTTTAAGCATGCTCACTAGTGCCACAACCAGTATCCTGTGTTCCCAAGAGAGGTGCTGGGGTGCTGTGCAGCTCATGAGCTTAAATTAGGTTGCTGGCACCATGGCCAGGACCTTAGACTTCAAGAGAGACACTAAGGCATTCAGCAGCTCCTCAGCTGAAGTGGGTGATTCTAGGTGGGGTCATGTGGCTTCAAGCAAGACCCTGCACCCCCAGGAGAAGCACTAAGTTGCTCCATAGCTCCTCAGCTGAAGTTGTCAACCCTGGATGTGGTCTTTGGGGCTGCAGCTGGGATCTAAGATTCCTGAGGGAGACAATGGGGTGCTTTGCAGCTCATCAGCTGGAGTGGGCAACCTTGGCCAATGTCACTGGTGTCATGGGTGGGATTCTATGCCCCAAGAGAGACACTGGAGTGCTCTGTATCTCCTCAGGTGGAGTAGGTCACTCTGGGAAAGGTCACTGGAGTTGTGAGCAGAACCATGCAACCCCAAGAGAAATGATGGAGCACTGCAGCTCCTCTGTTGGAGTGAGTGCCTCTGGGTGGTTTTGCTGGATCTACAGATGACACTCTGTGCCCCAGGAGAGGCACATGGGTACTCCACTGAATACGGCAGGGCTGCCAGTAGTGGCAAAAGTTCTCAATCAATTGGCTCTTAAGCTCTGGAAATTGCAAGCATTGGCTACCTTTGTCTTAGAGGTGGTCTCTGTGCTGTGCTGGAATGGATGTTCCCAGGGATGCAGGATGATGTGTCTGTTCAGTTCTCAGAATTATCATGTTAAAATGGGGCCTGGGGCTATTGGGTCCCAGGGCAGAATACACTCTCGTGTTGGCTCTGATCTCCAAATGGCAACATGCTGCTGCAACATAGGACCAGAGAATTGAGGAGGGAGTTGAGTGTGAATTCCCTCTGTGTAATAATGCAGTCACAGGGGCACCAAGCAGTTCCCTATACTGGACTCCCAGCCTAGAAGGGCTTTGTGGCTCTCTTGTAGTTTGGATTGCAGACATCTGCAGTAAGAGTGTGGAGTGTTCTGTTTTTTTGTTTTTTGGGGTTTTTTTGTTTGTTTGTTTTGTTTTGTTTTGTTTGTAGTAAGGAGCCTCTCCTAGCTTTGAGCTGATCTTGGTTGGGCATTTCACTTGTCTTCCTATGCTGCCATCTCAAGTTTCTGAGCCACAGAGTTTCTTCTTCAGTATTTTGCTGAATTCTGGCATTTTCTCCTAGACACTCTATTCAATGTGTGATTATCTGTGTTGTTTTGGATTTTCATTGTGTCAGAAGTGAGAGGTGCGTGCCTCTATCAGCCATTTCAAATCGCCCCTTCATACCTGGTCCTCTAAAATCTGTCAGATGATTCCATCATCTGATTCATCTCAATGCTTGTATCAGATTGTCACTTATCATTCAAATTGTGATTTTTCCTAATTCGTGGTATGATGAGTGATTTTCAATTGTTTCCTGGACACTTTGGCCATTACTTTAGAAGACTTTTGGTATTATTTAAATCTTATTTTAACAGGCAAATACCCCAGTTGTGTTTAGCACACAGGTCCTGGCCAGTAGGCTTAAGGTTCCAGTGAAACACTAATTTTCAAAACCTTTTGTGGTGTTATTTTCATCTGTTTAATTTATCTGGTGCCACTGGGGATTCTGCTGATCCCTGCTGGTGCCACTTAATGGGACAGAAGGCCCTTTTTCAGCCCAGGCACTTGTGAGGAGATCCCCCTTATTGGTGCCACACAACAGACCAGTGTCTCTAGGTGGAAAAATGAATTCTCCAGCTTTCAGGGATAAATAATGCACTTCCAGTGCTGGGTGATTATTGTGGCTTAGACCCTCTTACTGGTCCCAACCAGCCACCTGGTTCTCTAGGTGGGGGAAAAAATTCTCTTTCATACAGGAACCAACAGGCTACCCAGGCCAGGCTATTCCTTGTGGCAGTATCCCCCTTGGCATTGGTGTCTGGTATCTCCAGGTGAGAAGGGGAAGTTTCAGGCCCAGCAGAGAAAGAGAGCACTTCCCCTGGATGCTTACTGTCAATGGGACTTCCAATTGATCTTCCCAGTCAATGTTGCCAGGCTCATATCATGTTGTTTGTGGGACTTCTGCTACATCTTGGGGAGAAATGAGTCTATTCAAGTTGCCTTCTGTTGCTAGATTGGGGGGCATAAGTAGCCTGGCCGGAGTAGCCTTCTACTATTAAGTGGGGGACAAAGCACCTTGTATTTCCTCCGAGTATTGGAGTCCCTAAACAGTCACCTTCTTCTTTCCACCTTTCAGACTTTTCCTTTGGTGGCCTCTTCTATCATTTCCAGGGTTTATAGTTCTACTTGATAGGGAAGAGAAAGGAGAAAGGAGTCTCTACAATCCTGTCTAATATTGATGTCCTAGCTTCAGTCTTACCTATCCCCAAACCTACTTATCATGTGGCAGCTCGAGTTTTTCTCAAAGTCTATTTATGTCTCTTTTATGGTTAAAACCATCTAATAGTTTCCTGTATGGGCCAGTTACATCAAAATCTCATGGGGTACTTTTTTAAATGAAGATTTATGAGTTCTATACAGATCAAATGAACAAAATTATTTGAGAAAACAGTTTTACTAAAGTTGTTAAGTTAATGTTATAAAAATCACAATAGTTGTAACAAAACCAGATAACAAAATAAGATTGTTAAACATCAGTTACTCATCACTTCTAAATACTGAATTTCACTAAAAAGAAATAGCAAGGTAAATTATTTAATACTGATCGGGATGTTTTATTTTATGATCAAATTAACTGGGGTAATTAGATGTAGGATAAAATTATGATATTTTATGTTACATTTGAATGCTTTTTAAAACTGAAAAAAAGTGCACTGATCACTACATTTTATTTAAGGTTAACTTTGTTGTAGATATAAATACCATGATCTCAAAATATGTCCCTTGAGACAATGCAGTCTTATCAAGGTCCAGTTTTGCAAGGTTTACAAAAATCATGAAAATTTTCTCAATGGCTTTCCAAACAACACAAGAAGAAACACATTTGCTTCTTTAAATGAAAGATTACTTACTGCTCTTTTTCTAGAACACCCTGTAATCCAAGGCACGGTTAGGTTTCCTGAAATCTGTGGAAAGAAGAAATGGAATATCAGTAAGGTGTACACTGATACTACTTGGAATGTTGATCAACACCAAAGAATGCATGCACAGTGTCAAGATATGTTTGCACTCACAGAATATTCCCCACATAGACAATGTTGTTTCCTCACTGAAGTCAACAGATTTAAACAGCTATCTTTTGTGGAAAATTTTAGAAATGGTGCAAAGTTATCCTGGAAATTCAAGAATGTTTCTAGGGCATTGTTGGTGCCCTAGAATTTTGGGGGCTCTGTTTGGGTTTGGAAATCTATGGGCAATGCAATTATTGTAATAAAAATGCAATGCTCTATGGTAAAAGCTTAAAAGTTGCAAAACTGTAGAATAGTCACTTTTCAAATAAAGCACCACCAGAAAGCAAGTACTGATTTCATAATGAAAGGTGTATGCTATAAACTATTTGTATTAGTCCATTTTTGTGTTGCTGATAACAGAATACCTGAAACTGGGTAATTTATAAAGAAAAGAAGTTTATTTGGCTCACAGTTCTGGCACCGCTGAATCTGGTGCAGGCCTCAGGCTGATACTACTTATGGTGGAAAATAGCAGGCAGCCAGAAGGTACCGGCAGATCACATGGTGAGAGGAAGCAAGAGGGGTGTGGGAGATACCAGGGTCCTTTAAGCAACCAGCTCTCATGGGAGCTAATAAAGGGAGACCTCACTCACCACCAACACCCAGGGAGGGTGTTAATCTATTCATGAGAAATCTGCCACCCATGACCTAAACAGCTCCAAACAATGCCACATTGGGGATCAGATTGCCACATGAGTTTTGGGAGGACAACAAATCCAAACTCTATCAATATTTAAACACCTTAACTGTATTTACTTTGCAAAATCAGCACTAATATAATTATTACTATATGTGCTTTCTTAATACAAATGTTAGGCCTACGGCACAAATGACTGAAACATGGTTTCTCCAAATTGTGCCTTCATTAAAAATATATTCTCTATGCCCTCCACCTTTTCTCACAAAATGGTGAATCATAGATTTTAATAAGCCCATTGATTTTGAGGAGGGTTAGAAATCTTGATTCTCATTTGATTTTAGAATAGGGTTTTTAGGTAAATGCATATATGGGGCAAAAGCCCTCAGGTAGGAGAGCACAGTCTACAGATAGAGGGCAAGAGGCCATTTAATCAATTCTAATTAAATAATGTTGATTCTCATTTGACTTTTAGAATAGGGTTTTTAGGTAAATGCATATATGGGGCAAAAGCCCTCAAGTAGGGGGCCACAGCCCACAGATAGCCAGGCAACAGCCCATCTAATCAACTCTAATCACTGCTTAGGTATGGGATTGTATACTTTAATGATTTTAGAGTTAACAGGTGGTTGTCATACCCATCCTGTTAAGAGATTTTAAGAACTGCTGAAGGGAAAGATGTGAAAAAAAATGTTTGCTAGGGGAAAGCTGTCTGTTGGGGGAAACTTTAGAGATAATTGTACTTAGACTTTATCATAAGAATATAACTCTCACTTAAGGAGAGCTTATACTTTAGATAATGAGCCAGTTTGACCAACTTAGCTTTTCACAAATTGTACTTTGGAATGTCACATTGTTAATTTTACTGATGTTACTAGTTTCCATTGCTTAAGCTATACTTAGCCATAGATAACTTTTGTAACACTGCCCATGTCCTTGTGTCCTTTTGTAATGATTGAATCAACTGAATTTTCCTGTGAAAATTCCTGTCGTTACAATAAAAAATAGAAACTAACTTTGAAGGAAGATTCTTTGGTATAAATGATGTATGATTTCAAAAGCAAATGTGAATCTTTAAGCATTATCATCTATACATCAGTCCTTTATATGTCCAGCAAAATCTGTTTCTTTTTTTTGAGTTACATTCCAGTGTTTGGTGTTGGTAGTGAAGTTGAGCAAATATTTCTTGCATAGTATACAGGTATTTCATATTTGAGCAAATATCTACTAATAATTTCCCAAAAATGTTGAAAGATTTTGACATTTGCAAATGGAGCAGGATATTATGGTAGCTAATGATACCTCAATACTCTCATCTACTTATGCACTCACACTCCAAATTGAAACAATGCTTCTACAAAATCTTATTCAACAGTAATGGTAGTCCCTTTTTAAATAGAAACTACTAAGGTGAATGGCCAGCAAGAACTTATTACCTCTCAGCATTACCATGTAAGAAAGATGTTATTCCAGTGGGATTCTGGAGAGTGTTTACAAAGATCAGGGTGTTCCTGTGAGCTGTGGCTCAGGTTAGCCTAAACTTAGTCATACTTTTTCATGGAACACACAAGGACTGAGGAGTACTCCGAACTCTCTACTTGTCCTTTCCTTTCCTCCCAAACACATACCTCCTAAGAGACTATCAACAAGCCAAATCAGTCTAAATAGATGGTCATGGTGATGGTGGTGGTGTTGGGAATGTGGTATTCAATCAAACATTTAATATTTTTGACAAATTATATTCAGTGATGGCCTATATAGTATTATGCCTACTGACAAGGAGGGATGATCAAAAGGTCAATGTAAATATTAAAATAATATCCTCAATTACTCAAACTTCCAGTAAACTATTATTGTCCTTGGCCACTAGACCTGTCATTTTACTTTGAGCTCTGAATACATCAATATGCAAGGGATAGGCTAAAAATGATATAAACTGCAAATGATACTTTTAAGGTTAAATAAAAAATATTTTACTCAACGTAAAATTAAATTACAGTAAAATGGCAATTAACTACAATGCTAGGGGATCATGAAAAGGTATGATTATTTTTTTTGAATGATGAACTCAAGATGATAAAATTTCTTCTGAGAAATTCTTCAAAATGTATACTTTCTCTTCCTCCCACCAGTACATACTTGGGTTTGCAAAGTAAATTGATTGTTAGCATTAATGAAGGAGGTAAATCTACTAAAATAATCACATAATATACTCTAGAAAAAAATACAGACATTTAACTGTTTTGGACTTTATGTGCACATAAGCCCATCCATTAGTGAGGATAATTCAAAACTGGCTATAAAGAATTTCTAGAGAAAATAGGAATTCCAGTCAAGATGGTGGAATAGATGGTTCCCAGCATCACTCTCTCCCAAAATTCAACCAATTTACAGCTATAAAAATGTAACAACAGCCAAGCTGGGGCCACTGGAGCTCAGGGGAAGAGGAGGAGAGACCTACGGAGTTCATGGAGGTGGGAGAAACCACGATGAGAGAAAGAAAAAACTGCTCTGAGTGTTTTGGGCTGCAGTTTCTTTAAGGTTGGAGCTGATAAGCGCATGGAGCAGAAGCCGGCAGAAGCCACAACTGTGACCTTCAGATGGAGTTACTTGGAGGCGGAAGGGGAGAAGAGGGCCTTGGTGGCCCTAGGACAGCAAGACTGCTAATAGGGTTCACATGGACCCATGTAGGAGCGAGGAGCCACAAAAACTGAAAAAAGGGAGCCATTCAGAGGCTGGTGAGTCATTGCAAGGGACCCATGCATGGCCCATCCCATGGGAAGTGTTTAGAGCACAGGCAGTGGGGGACACAGTCCTACAGGGAGAACACTGGGACACAGCAAGGACAGCTGACCCCTGCCCCCCCAATCAGCACAGGACCACTCAAAGGAGACTGTTCAGGAATGCAGAATTGCATGGGGTGCAGTTTGATGAAAAAACTCAGGCCCAGATCAGAGTTTCTACACAACCCAGATCCATTGGGTCTCTGGAGAGCCAAAGTACCTATAAGGTCAACCATTAAACACTGAGCTGCACAAAAAGCCTTCCCTAGGGAAAGAGCAGCAAAGCAGCAATTTAGCTCAACCACACAGCTCAAGTACTATTTCCCACAGGAAGTTCCCCCACTTTAGAAGTAAGCAAAGGACAAATAATTAGTTCCAGCCCAGGCAAACCACCAGTGCTTTGGAGCCTGCCTGGGAACTGGAGGCTTGGAGCTGGGGACGGGCCCCACCTCCCACAACCAGGCACACCATGCTAGCACCTTGAGGCCTACTCGGTGACCTGTGGCATGGAGCTGGGGACCAGACGACCCTCCCACGACCAGGCACACCACGCCAGTGCCTTGGGGCCTGTCCAGTGACCCAGGGCATGGAGCTGCGGACTGGAGCCCCTTCCATAACCAGGCAAACTGCACCAGCACCAAAGAGCATGCCAAAAACACTACCTTCATGTGGGTGGCGTACCACAGCCATTACAGTAACCACAGCTGCTATGAAAGTGACTAGATACCACAACCACCACACAGATGGTCCACCAACCACTGTAGTGCATTGATACAAGGAGAGTCACCGGCAGAGATAAAGAAAAGAAGAGTTTGTCTCTCTCCACAAAGCCCATTTCAGAGTGATGGAAGAAGCATCTGCTCTATGATAATATTAGGGGACCCGATCATACCTCAGCATTGGACAGATCACCTAGGCAACAAATCAACAGAGTAACCATTATTCTTTCAGAAGGAGAAATGAAATCTAGGGTAATTAGAGAGGGGAGGGGGGAGGAAGAAGGGGATGAGGAGAGACTGGACAAGAAGCATGAAGAATAATTAGGATTTGTAACAATATATATGCTAGTAATATTGATTAGATCGACATATCTCAATGTTGAACCCCAGAAATATGTATAATCAATTTTCATTCAATAAAAAAAAATTAAAAAAATAAAAATTAATTAATTAAAAAAAAAGAATTTCTAGAGAAAATATGTTAAACCAAATGAATTATAAACAAAACAAAACCCCAAGCCAGTAACTACTGAAAAGATACACCTGAAATAACAAAGATGATACTTACAATATACATGGTAATAGAATTTGTATAAATATTGATATTATACATTTTAGGGATATAAAATGTGGTTTCTAGAACTTATTCTTCCTATCTAGCTATAATTTAAATATTCTACAGTAGTGCTAGGTATCTATAATTAACAATAATTTATTGTATAATTTCAAATCGCTAGAAGAATTCAAATGTTCTCATCACAAAGAAATGATAAATGTTTGTGGTGTTGGATATTCTAATTAGCCTTATTTAGTCATCTCGCAGTGTATACATGTATTGAAATATTGCTCTGTACCCCATAAATATGTACAATTATTATGTATCACTTAAAAATAATTTTTTAATGTGATTTCTTGCTTAAGTCAATTGTTTGTAACCAAGAAAACAGAAAACTCCTATATACACAGTAATACACAAATATAAATTCCATGCAATTTGGGAAGAGATAAAGTTTAACTTTTTTTGTTATATAATTCTGTGGCAGGAGATACATGATACTCTAATGCTATATTCAACTAACCTCTACTATTTATTTCAAATCTATACTTCAGTTCCTCACATTTCTGGTAAAACTTGGGAACAGCCAGGTAGAGTAGCTGAATTTATAGGCTTTTTTGAATCATGGTACTGTAGAAATATGTTTTCCTAAACTTGGGATATATTGTTTGGTGCAATATTGATGATGGGTTTCTCACTCACCAGAAGCTACAGAAGATAGTATTCAAATGAGAAGGGTTATACATTTTTCATTTATATGATATTTCAATTCCAAACACACTTTTAAAAGCCTAATTGGAAAACTGCAAAATTAATCTACAAGGAGAAAGGACCGATTTAGCAAATATAGTAGAACTTACACATTCAAATGAGTGCCGTATGTTCCAAAGTAGAAAACTTGGGATGTTATAAACACATTAAAATGATGTTGCCATTGTTGAAAGCATTTGGGGAACTGTTCTCCCTGCCCCCCCACCACCACCGGGCTCCACTCTGAAACAAGCGCTACTCCACCAGCGGGGAACATGTTTGCAGACACCAGCCTCCTGTCGACCCCCTTAGACACACTTCTGCTGGCAGGTGTAGACACCTTTCAGCTGCTCCTCATCCCACCCCACACCCTCTGTTGGGTGCCCTACCACTTCCAGCTCCCTCTAGACCTTTTTCAAATCTCCCCATCTTCCACTCCAATGATTCCCAAAATTAAATCATTTATGTACTGTCCTTCATGACTTAACACTTCCCGTGATCACTGGTGTCATTATTTATTTAATATTTTTCTTCTAATGACTTACTTTTCTTAACTACAAGCATTTTTGTTCCTTTTTTTAGATTTGTACACTGTTTAAATTTTAATCTTATATATATTTTTTCTTTCTTTCTTTTTATTTATTTATTTTTTTAATTTCTCAAGGAACTTTTCTCTTGGAATTGTCAGTTCATGCCTTACCCACAGATTCTGTCATTATTTCACACTACTTTTATTTTAACTGAAAATATAACAGCCCAGATTGAACATCCATATTATTCACTAAACATGGCTCAGGATAAATTCTATTTGTCAAAATCAAATTTTCTCTGAAACGATAATGATTTGTCACCACTGAATGCATTTAAAAGAACCCTACAGGCTCTTAAAGCAATTGTAAAATAATTTTTAAAACTTTTTGACAAATTCAACATTACTGACATAAGTATATATGACTTTCCAAGGTAACTAATTTGAATTCTGTTCAAATGTTTATCAGGTATCTTTTCTCTACTAGGTGCCATTTTAGGTGCTATTGGAATTTAAAAGATGGGTAAAACATAATTTCCTGGAGGGCAAGAGCTATAATTTGAGAGGAAGAGATAAGACAGGTGCATGAATGACTCTGATACAAAGAAAACTGTGATAAGTGTCGTAAGGGAGGTACAATAAATGACGTGCAATAGGAGTTCAAAATATGGCAAAATTACATTTACTTGTAGATTGATATCTCAGCTGAAACTTAAAAGATGAGTAGAATCTTGATAGAAAGCAATTGAAAAAAAAATCCAAGAAAAAGAATAGCATGAGCACAATGAAATAAAAGGATAGGATATGCTTATGGAATGATCAGTTCAACTAGAATTAGAAAGGGAGGTTGGGGTCACTTTGTAGAGGCCATGAATGCCAAGGTACACTTATACCTAATTCTGTAGCCATTGAAGACTTTCAAGCAGATTGTGGTATAGTCAGAACTGTATTTTTATACATTAGAAAGCTTAATTTGCCTGTGTGTATAGTGATCTGAAGAAGTATAAAACCGTTTTTGGTATTTAGAGCACGAGGCAGTCCAGGTTTGGGACTAGGGTCAGTGAGGTAGGAATTGAGAAGAGAAACATAAAACATATTTCTAAAGAAAGGTCTTGTTCATGAGATAGAAGAAAATTAGTCTGAAGAATAGTCTTTTTATGGCCATCATAAAACTACCTTGTTAGGTGACTGGCTTGCTCAAGCTGATGAAGAGTCACAATTACAAATGTAGATGTAAGGAAGTGCTTACTGTTGGAAATCTGCATTTCATGGCTAAGAGTAAATACACTAAAGGACGTAACATGCTTATTTGGATATAAACTGGAATTACATCATATTCAAAGTTAAAGTTTGCAAATCCAACTATAATACACTTGCCTGTCTCATGTAAAATCATACTTATCCTTTAAATACACACTTCATATGACAATATTAATTATACATTATATATGTTCATTATTGTACGTGGTTGTACATTCGCAAAAAGGTATGTATATAGTTAGTTTTTATGGACGATGTAAGGGATTTTTAAAGGAAATTTTGTTGTGTTTTATTTTATACAATTTAGAGCCTACATATGAATCTGCTGTAATATTTCTGATAGGCTATTAAATTCTTAATAGCAATGTATCATGTTTAAGACAATTAGTGTATTTATTTTTATATAGCCACATAGGAATTATGTATAAAAAAGTATGCATTTGATTTCAAACATATTTCTGTTGTAAAGACAATTCTACACATATGCTAGATATTTTATTTTAAAAATTTCAGACCAATTTATGGGTCAAATAAAGCTACTATCTGAAATATACTTTATTTTAAGTTAGTCAGAAAAATTAAGTACTTTATTAATTAGCATTTTATTAAATGGATTTGATTAACTGAAACAATCAGACAATAACCAGGTCTCTCAGCAAACAAAGTTCAGCAATAAGAGATTCATAAATCAATGTTTTAGCTTTCCATCAGTTGTTTTGGTATTAGCTGAGCATCAAAACCTATCAATCATTCTGCTTTAATCTTCAGAGTTTTCTAGGTGTTCTCAGTTATGAAGTGTACAGCACTGAGAACACTGCTGGGCATGTGATAGGCACTCAATAAATATTTGCTAACTGATTGATTACATTAATTTGGACCTTTATTATTTGCTAGCTATCACTTTCTGAAATTCAACAAAAGGCCTGGAGTGACAATATATGAGACTATCAAATGGGATAAGAAGTTGGGGAGAAAGGAGTAAGTTGCTTCTAGTTGAGAACAGTGTGTTCTGGAGCAAAGACGAAAAGATATCCTGGAATATATAAAAATATTTTTTCCCTTTTCTCTTCACCAATTCCCTGTAAAAGCTTTCAGAAATTAGATTACTTTTACAAATTAAATATTAAAAACTACAACTTTTGGACAAGCAACTAACATTTTTAAGTATATGATCTTTTCTTCTATTAAGTGATAGGAAACTGGTGTTTAGATAAGTTTATTAGCCTGAAAAGTTCTTGCAATTGACAACTAAGATGTTATTTGGGATTTGTTTTTCCAAAAAAATTCTAATTGTTAAATTTTTCATACCACAGGAGATTAAGATCAGGAAAACTAGAATTCCAAACTGTTTCAGTGACATTATAAAAAGTACTTGGACATAACGTAACAAATTTGATTTCATCCTATTGATTCTTGAGGTACTGGCTTTTAAAAATAATGAAAGGATATAAGTAATATAACATAAGTTAACATGTGGAATGATTATCTTCTGATCCAAAGGTTCTGAAGAGTATACAGTTACAAATTTGGATCCCCTGAAATTATACCTTCTAGCATATTTCAAAATATTACCTTAATTCTACTAATGTAAAAAGACAGAAATTTGAGAAAATATAGTTCTTTACTAATTTCAGAAAATAAATTGTCAAGTGTTAGTTTTCAATTCTAAATATGTTTATATTGCTGACGTGAAATAGTATATTGCATGTATATTCACAGATAAGCTCTCCAAACATCATCAAATGATTTATTGCTGTTGTCAAGTTACCATCCTTGCTGGGCTGAACCAGTGCTCTTATCATGAATCATGCCTCCGTGGCTTTATTTTGCACATGGCTAGCTGTTGAACTAAAATACAGCCTTAAAAAAAACACCCTAATAAAAAAGAGAAAAGAAAAAAAAGTTAAAAAAAAATAAAAAATAAATTTTTTTAAAAAGCACCCTAGCTTCTTGTTGTACTAACACTATATGGGCTGATACATTCACTCTGCAATTTAAAAAAAATCAGCAGAAAGAAGCCAAAAAGATGAAGGACTAGGAAGCTCGAGACCCTTGTCCTCCCATGGGAACTTAAATAAACAACTAGTGACTGGCTAAATTAACTTTATCATAGCTCTGGAAATCAGTCAAAGATCTACAGCAACCAAGCAAACACTCAAGAAAATTCCACATTCAAAATGGTAGGAAATTTTATGGCATTTTTACTTGTCCCTGTTGCACCCCTTCTGGGTGTGCACGACATGGTTTAGGAGATGTAGTGGCCTAATCCCCAGTCTCTTCTCTGAACAAGAGATAGTGAAGAGAACTGAACTTGCGATGGGGGCTGCCTGACAAATTGGTCTCTTTATATTCTAATTTGGAGCTCAGACAATCAAAAGTGGCAAAGCTCAAATCTCAGGCTAGAGGAAATGGCAGGAAACAATGAGCAAAGCTTGTAAAAACCTGAAGGAGACTGAAGATACACAGACACCTGGGGAAAGATATTACTAGTTGAAGAATATAATGAAACAATTCAGAACTCTGGGAGAAGCAAGAGTGAGGCTGTTAAGAAAATTACTGGAATTAATACCAACTCATTTCAAACTATTCCAAAAATTGAAGTGGGGGTTATTCTCTCAAACTCATTCTATGAGGCCAGCATCACCCTGATACCAAAATTAAAGATACAACAAAAAAAGAAAACTACAGGCCAGTATCCTTGATGAACATATATGCAAAAATCCTCAACAAAATATAAGCAAACAGAATACAACAGCACATTAAAATGATTATACATCATGATCGAGTGAGATTCATCCCAGGTATGCAAGGATGGTTGAACATATGCAAATCATTTAATGTGATATACCATATCAACAAAATTAAGGATAAAATCCATATGATTGTTTTAATAGATGCAGAAAAAGGATTTGACATGATTCAATATCCCTTCATGATACAGAGTGTCAACAAATCTGGTATAGAAGGAAAGTATCCCACCATGATAAAAGGCATATATCCACTGAATATCATCCTGAATGGGGAAAAGCTGAAAGCAAGATCAGGAAGAAGACAAGGATGCCCATTTTCACCATGCCTACTTAACATAGTATTGGAAGTACTTGACAGGACAATCAGGCAAGATAAATAAATAAAGGGCATCCAAATAGGAAAAGACGAGGTCAAATTGTCCACGCTTGCAGAAGACATGACCCTATATATAGAAAAACTTAAAGACTCTACAAAAAAGTCTTCAAGCTGATAAGCAAATTCAGTAACATTGCAGGATCCAAAATCAATATACAAAAATCAGTAGGATTTCTATATTCCAACAACAAACTAGAAGAAGAGGAAATCAAGAAAGAAAACCCATGTACAATAACTACCAAAAAAAATACCTAGGAATAAATTTAACCTAGGAGGTGAAAGATCCCTACAATGAGAACTACAAATCACTGCTGAAAGAAATTAAAGAGGACACAAAAAGATGGAAGGACATTCCTTGTTCATGGATTGGAAGAATTAATGTTGTGAAAAATGTTCACACTACCCAAAGTGATCTACAGATTCAATGTGATCTTCATCAAAATACCAATGTCATTCGTCACAGAAATAGAAAAAACAGTCCTAACATTCATATGGAACAACAAAGACCCCAAATAGCCAAAGTAATCCTGAGCCAAAAAAATAAAGCTGGAGGCATGACACTACCTGACTTCAAACTGTACTACAAACCTATAGTAACCAAAACAGCATGGTACTGGCATAAAAACAGACACAAAAACCAATGGAACAGAATAAAGACCCCAGAAACCAATCCACATATTTACAGCCAACTGACCTTTGAAAAGGGCACCAAGCACATACAATGGGGAAAGGAGAGCCTCTGTAATAAATGGTGCTGTGAAAACTGGACATCCATATGTAGAAGAATGAAAGTAGACCCATACCTCTAGCCATATACCAAAATCCACCACAAAATGGATTGAAGACTTAAATATAAGTCCTGAATCTATAAAATTCCAAAGGGAAAACAGAGGAAACAGTTCAAAATGTAGCACTGGGCAAAGACTTTATGAATAAGACCCCAAGAGCGCAGGCAACAAAAGAAAAAATAAACAAATGAGATTATATCAAACTAAAAAACTTGTGCACAGCAAAGTAAGGAATCAACAGAATGAAAAGACAACCTACAGAATGGGAGAAAATATTTGCAAACTATAAATTAGACAAGGAATTAATATCCAGAATATACAAGGAACAAAAACAACTCTACAGTAAAAAAAACAAATACTCTGAGTAAAAAAATAGGCAAAGGAGCTTAATAGAAATTTCTCATATGAAGACATACAAATGGCTGACAGGTATATGAAAAAATGCTCAACCTCACTAACCGTCATGGAAATGCAAATCAAAACCACTTTGAGATGTCATCTCACTTCAGTTAGACTGGCTATTATCAAAAAGACAGAGTAACAAATAATGGCAAGGATGCAGAGAAAGGGGAACCATTCTATACTGTTGATGGGACTGTAAATTAGTATAGCCTTTATGGAAAACAGCATGAATATTTCTGAAATAACTACAGATAGAACTGCCATAAAATTCAGCAATCTCACTACTGGCTATATACCCAAAGAAACGGAAATCGTCATTTCAAAGGGATACCTGCACTCCCATGTTTATCACAGCCCTATTTACAATAACCAAGCTATGGAACCAATCTAAATGTCCATTGATGGATGACTGGGTAAGAAAAATGTGCTATATACACACACAATGGAGTACTACTCTGCCATAAAAAAGAAATGAATTCTGCCATTTGCAGCAACATGCATGAGCTTGAAGAACATTATGTTAAATGAAGTAAGCCAGGCACAGAAAGGGAAATACTGTATTTTCTCACTCATAAGTAGGAGATATAAATAAATAAATAAATAAATAATAAACAAACAAATAAATAAATAAATAAGAGACAGAAAAAAGAATGAATGAATGCGGCAAAGAATAAAAGAAACAACAATCACAATCATAGGTTGAAATTTCAGAAGGAGAGTACAGAGCTGTGGTTACTAGTGGGAAAGGAGAAGGAGGGGGAGGTGGGTCAGCAAGAAATTGGTTAATGGCCACAAAGAAAGATTATGTATTTTAATAATGAATAAGTTAATTATCTGGATTTGACCATCACGTATTGTGCACAAATATTTATAGTCAACTATGTGCCCCACAATATGTACAATCGTTTCAATATAAAAATAAATAATAAAAAATTTTTTCAAAAGGGGAAGTTTATAGGGATAAATGCCTTCATTAAGAAAAAAGAAAGTTCTCATGTAGAATGAATAGAGTTAACAATGCTTCATTATATATTTCTAAATAGGTTTTTGCATGTTCTTATCACAAGGAAATGATAAATGATTAAGATGACGGATATGCTCATTACCCTGATTTGATCATTACACAATGTATACATATATCAAAATAGAATGTAGTGCTCCATAAGTATGTACAAGAAAGAGAAAAAGAAAAAAAGAAAGATCTCAAACAACCTACCTTATACCTCAAGTGACCAGCTGAAGAACAAACTAAGCCCAGAGTTAGCAAAAGAAGGGAAATAATGAATATTAGATCAGAAACAAGTAAAACAGAGAATAGAAAGAGAACAGAATAAATCATAGAAACTGGGACTTAGTTTTTTGAAAACATAAAATTGACAAACTTTAGTTAGATTGACCAAGATAAAAAGAGAAAGGACCCAAATAAAATTATAAATGAAAGAGGAGACTACAACTCATAGCACAGAAATATAATGGAACATAAAAGACTACTATGAATAAATATGTGACAATAAATTGGATAACTCAAAAAAATGGATAAATTCCTATACACATACAGCCTACCAAGACTGAAACATGAAGAAACAGGAAATCTGAACAAACTAAAAACAATTAAAGAGATTGAAGCAATAATCAAAAACCTCCCAACAAGAAAAGCACAGGGCCATATGGCTTCACGGATGAATTCTACCAAACATTCCAAGAAGAGTTAACACCAATCTTTCTGAAACTCTTTCCAAAAATTGAAAAGTAGAGAATTCCGAACTAATTTTATGGGCCTAGTATTACCGTCAGCCCAACGCCAGATAAGGAAACTACAAGAAAACAAAAATTAAATACCAATATCCCTAATGAACATAGATGCAAAAATCCTCAACAATATATTATTAAGCCAAATTAAACAGAGCATTAAAAGTTCACACACCATGATCAAGTGGAACTTATCCCTGGGATGCAAGGATGGTTCAACATACACAAATCAGTAAACATGATGCACCATATTAGGAGAATGAAGAATAAATATCTTATGATTAATCATCTCAATACATGTAGAAAATGCATTTGACAAAATTTAACATCCTTTCATCATAAAAATTCTCAACAAATTAGATATAGGTGGAATGTACCTCAATATAATAAAAGCTATATATGACAAGCCAACAACAAACGTCATATTCAATGGTGAAAAGCTGAAAGATTTTCCTCTATATCAATAACAAGGCAAGGATGCCCACTCTCACCACTTCTATTCAACATAGTGCTAGAAGTCCTAGCTTGAACAATTAGGCAAGAAAAACAAAACACATCCAAATTGGAAAGGAAGTGGTAAAATTTTCTTTTTTTCAGATGATATAGTCTTCTATATAGAAAATCATACAGACAACCAAAAAAGCTGCTGGAACTAATAAATTCAGTGAAGTTGCAGGATCCAAAATCAACATACAAAATCATTGCATCTCTATACACTAACAACAAACTCACTGAAAAAGAAATTAATAAAAAATTCCATTTACAATAGCATCAAAAAGATAAAGTACTTGGGAATAAATTTAAACAAGGAAGTGAAAGATCTATACAATGAAAAAGGTAAGATATTGATGAAATAAATTGAATACACAAATAATTGCAAAGACACCCAGTGTTCATGGATTGGAAGAATTAATATTGTTAAAATGTCCATACTACCCAAAGTGATCTATAGATTTAATGCGATCCCTATCAAAATTCCAATGGCCTTTTTCACAGAAACAGAAAAACAATCCTAAAATTCTTTGGAACCACCAAACGCCCTAAATAGCCAAAGCAGTATTAAGAAAGAAGAACAAAACTAGAAAGAAGAACAGTGCCTGATTTCAAACTATATTACAAAGCTTTAGTAATAAAAAAAAAAAAAAAGTAGTATGCTGTCATAAAAACAGACAACAGAATAGAGAGCCCAGAAATAAACCCATTCCTATATGGGCAACTAGTCTTTAATTAGGTCTCTAAGAATACACCATGGAGAAGTGATAGTCTCTTTAATAAATGCCATTGGAAAGACAGGATATCCACATGAAGAGAATTTAACTGGACCCTAATATTACACCATTCACAAAAATCAATTCAAAATGGATTAAAGACTTAAGTATAACACCTGGAAACATAAAACTACATGGAGAGGGAAAAAGCTCTTGGACATTGGCCTTGGCAATGATTTTTTTTTTTTTTTTTGGATTTGATGCAAAAAGCACTACCAACAAAAAAATATACAGGTAAGACTACATCGAACTAAAAAGTTTCTGGCACAGCAAAGGAAACAAGCAACAGAACGAACATGTAACCTATGGAATGAGAGAACATATTTGTAAACCATATGTCCAAAATACACTAGTGCATTTCATAAAGTTCATGGAAAGATTTGTATTATCTTTCAACTATATTTTTCCATGAACTTTTTGAAGTAACTTACTACAAGGAATTCATACAACTCATTAGCAAAAATCAAATAACCCAATTTAAAAAATGGGCAAAGGACCTGAACAGACATTTCTCCAAAGAAGACATACAACTGGCCACAAGTATAGGAACAGATGCTCAACATCTTAAAAATCATCAGGGAACTGCAAATCAAAACCATAATGAGATAACACCTCCCAACTGTTAGGATGCCTGTTATCAAAAAGTCAAAAGATAAATGTTGGTGATGATGTGGAGAAAAGGGGACTCTTGTACACTGTTGGTGGAAGTATAAATTGGTATAACCATTATGGAAAACAGTATGGAGGCTCCTCAAAAACTAAAATATGGAATTACTATATGATCCAGCAATTTACTTCTGAGTATATATCCAAAAGAAATAAAATCATTATCTTGAAAAGCTATTTGCACTCCTATGTTTATTGCAGCATTATTCATAATATCCAAGATGTGGAATCAACCTAAATGTCCATCAACAGATGGAATAAGAAAATGTGAGAGACACACACTCACACATATACACAGATACACACAATGGAATACTATCCAGAATTTAAAAATAAAACAATTCTGCCATTTGTGACAACGTGAAAAAATCTAGAGGACATTATGCTAAGTAAAATTAGCCAGACACAGAAAGACAAATACTGCATTATCTCACTTATATGTGGAATCTAAAAAAAAAGTCAAACTCATAGTAACAGAAAGTAGAATAATGGTTACCAAGGGTTCAGGGTTAGGAGAAAAGGAGAGAGATTGGTCAAAGGATACATACTTTTGGTTATAAGATGAATGAGTTCTGGAGACCTAATGTACAGCATGGTGACTTTAGTTAATAATAGTGTATCGTGTACTTGAAATTTGCTAAAAGAGTAGATCTCAAATTTTCTTACCACTCACACACACACACACACACAATGGTAACTATGTGAGGAGAGAAATATTTTAATTTTCTTGACTGTAGTAATCATTTCACTAGATATGTATATCCAATCATTACATTGTGCACATTATATACAATTTTTATTTGTCATTATACCTTAATAAAGCTAAAAAAGATAAAGATAATATCAGCCAACCCACCCAGTTATTAACCAAAAGTACAACTTCTAAGAAAGGCATTAAAGTAATATTTCTACTAGGACAAATGGTGCTTGCACAGAAGTCAATGTGAAGATTTTCAAAATTTAGCATATTAATTATGATCAAAGTGCAATAAGCCAACAATCCAAAGTAGCAAATCAAAATTGGGCTGCTCTTTGGATATCACAAAAAAAATATCAAAAACAGAAACGAAACAAAGGAGACAGAATATTCATCATTATAACTGAGTGATACTGTTCTATTAATAAATAAAATTTTTAAAAGAAATCAAGAAAACAATTCAATTTAAATTAGTATCAAAAAGAGGAATGTGCTTAGGGACAAATTTGACAAAACGAGTGAAAGACTTGTCTACTAAAAATTAGATAACGTTGTTGAAAAAAAAAATTTTAAAGATCTAATAAGTGGAAAGACACTATTCGTTGAACAGAAGACATAATATTATTAACATGAAGTACTAATATGTGCTGAGACATGGATGATGCTTAAAAACATTATGCTGAAGCCAGTCACAAATGGCCACATATTTTATGATTTCATTTATATTAAATATCCAAGCCACCAGCCAGCAACGGAGCCAGTCTGACGCTAGCCCACAGATCCTGAAAGATGGGAGCTCGGGGCCTCGGCCTCAGCCCTGCCACTGCACACCCAGGCCAGCAACAGAGACAGCCCAACATCCAGTGCTCATGAGACAGGAGCTGTGGGCCTTAGCCCCACCACCACCGCACATCTATGCCAGCAACGGAACCAACTGATGCTCAGGATCCTGAGACAGGGGCTGAGCAACAAGATCCTAGAATGTACTTATTAACCACGTGTGTTTCCTTGGGGTGTGTGACATATCTGCTCATGTCCTTCACCAAATGTCTGCTTAGATTTTTGCAGTTCATTTTTAACAGTTCTTTTGGCAATAAGGATATCAATCTGTGTGTTTTTTTAAAAAAAAGTAGGGAGTATAGAAATGGTTCCAAGAGGCAGGGAGCAGTGGGGACACGAGGTAAGATCAGGGCTGAACTAACGGGGACAAAACTATGCTATCTACCCGCAGTGAATCATTGTGCGGAATATGCATGTATTGAATCAAGACAATGTACACACAAAAATAAATATAAATAAAATTGAATTACAAAAATAAATAAATATCCAGAAAAGGTAAATCCATAGAGATAGGAATTAGATTAGTGGTCGCCTAGGGCTGGGATACAGGAGTGTGATGTGCTAATGGGTATGTGATTCATTACTGAGATGATGAAATGCTCTAAAATTAGATTGCGGTGCTGCTTGAACACCTCTGTGAATATATTAAAAACTACTTAATTGTACATTTTTCATGTGTGAATTCTACATTACATAAATTATATCTCAATACAATTGTTTAAAAATTATCCCTGCTAACTCCATCCACTCAATACATATTACTATCTTTTTTTAAAAACTTAAATATTTTCCTGACCGTTATTTTGACCAAGTCATTCAATCTTTGAAGCCCTCATTTTCCTCAGGTAAAAATATCATTTGTGTTGGTTTAAAAAACCATGTTTAAAGTTTCTACAACTTTGGGTAGTACAGACATTTTCACAATGTTAATTCTTCCCATCCAAGAGCATGGAATGTCTGTCCATCATTTAGTGTCTTCTTTAATTACTTTCAACAGTGGTTTATAGTGCTCACTGTAGAGATCTTTCACCTCCTTCATTAAGTTGATTCCTAGGTATTTCGTGTGTGTGTGATTGTTTTAAATGGGCTAACGTTCTTGATTTCTCTTCCTATTAGCTCATTATTGGAGAATATAAATGCAACTGATTTGGGGGCATTTATTTTGTATCCTGCAACCTTACTAAAATATTAACCAGCTGTAGGAGTTTCTGGATAGAGTCTTTAGGTCTATACTACCCAAAGCAATCGACAGATTCAATGCAATCCCCATCAAAATACCAATGACATTCTTCACAGAAATGGAAAAAACAATCTCAGCATTCGAATGGAACAACAAAAGACCCTGAATAGCCAAAGCAGTCCTGAGCAAAAAAATACAGCCAGAGGTATAACATTACCTGGCTTTAAATTATACTACAAAGCTATAGTAACCAAAACAGCATGGTACTGGCATAAAAAGACACTTGGAATAGTGGAGCAGAGTAGAGAACCCAGAAACCACCCTTCAGGCTTACATCCATTTGATATTTGACAAAGGCAACAAAAACATATATTGGAGAAAAGACTGCCTCTTCAATAAGTGGTGCTGGCAAAATTGGATATCCATATGCAGAAGAATGAAACTAGACATGCACCTCTCACCATATACTAAAATCAACTCAAAATGGATTAAAGACTTAAATATAAAACCTGAAACTGTAAAATTACTAAGGAAAAATATAGGTGAAACACTTCAGGAAATAGGTCTGGGCACAGACTTTACGAACACGAGCCCAAAAGCACAAGCAACAAAAGACAAAATAGACTAATGGGACTATATCAAACTAAAAAGCTTCTGCACAGCAAAGGAAACAATAAACAGAGAGAAACGACAACCTACAGAATGGGAGAAAATTTTTGCTAACTATGCACCCGACAAGGGATTAATATCCATAATATTAACAAGGAACTCAAGCAATTACACAGTAAAAAAAACAAATAGCCCAATTAAAAAATGGGCAAAGGAACTGAATAGACATTTTTCAAAGGAAGACATACAAATGGCCAACAGGTACATGAAAAACTGCTCAACATCACTAGTCATCAGGGAAATGCAAATTAAAACCACATTGAGACATCATTTCATCCCAGTTAGACTGGCTATAATCAAAAAGACAGAGAATAAACCATGCTGGCGAGGATGTGGAGTGAAGGAATTGCTTCTACACTTTTGGTGGGACTAAATTAGTACAACCACTACAGAAAATAGTATGGAAGTTTCTCAAACAACTACAGATAGATCTACCATATGATCCAGCAATCCCACTTCTGGGTATATACCCAAAGGAATGGAAATCATCACTTTAAAGGGATACCTGCATTCTCATGTTCATTGCAGCTCTATTCACAAGAGCCAAGGTATGCAACCAACCTAAATGTCCTTCGTTGGACTGCTGGATAAGGAAACCGTGGTATATACACTATGGAATACTACTCTGCCTTAAAAAAGAATGAAATTCTGCCATTTGCAACAACATGGATGAGCTTAGAGAAACTTATCTTGAGTGAAATAAGCAAAGCACAGAGGGATAAATACCGCATGTACTAACTCATAAGTGGGAGGTTAGGAGAGAAAGAAGGAAGGAAAGAAAGACCACAATGGTGTGTTGGACTTGCAGAGGGAGAGAACATACCTAGGGATACAAGGTGGAGTGGGGAAATGGGGATGGGGAAGGAGGTGGGGGATAATTGGGGGGATAATTGGGTGGGGCACACATGGTATAATCATAATTTGTGATAATGGGCATGCTGCCAGTATGGATCTGGGCATCACATCTTAGGCATGAGTGTTGACAATTGGCTTTATACCCCATGAATATTCATAACCAATAAAAGATAAATAAATAAATAAAATAATAAAGTTTCTACAACTATTTAACTTTAATGGTTACTTTTTTAAAAAGCACTGAAATCCACAAGTACTGAAGAAGTTGAACAATACCAAGGAATTTTTGCTAATGAGAACATATTATACTCATAAATTGCTTTTTATAGGAAGTGCAAAGTGCTCTACTTCTATTAATTCCCAAGACCTTATGGTATCTATGAGAGATGGGAATGTAATTAACTATCAAGCCACAATAATAATTGAGTCAATAAATCCTGTATCTATAGCACCTGTCTTCCAAAATGCTTCAGTATCTTCACAAAGATGACCATTAATAAATTTTAATCATAACAACACTTTTGTGATAAACAGGTACTCTGATATAGCAGTAATATGAAAAGTGAATAGCACATCGGAGACCAATCTGGTTGCAATCTAGCTCCATGAGTGAAGATAGCCTGGAGAGTTCTTGAAATGGAACTGGGTTGTGGTGTCCTGGTATAGTCACATCCTGCAAGTTTCCTTAATATCATTTCAATCCTTAATATAGTATTCCCAAAAGGTTCCAAAACAGAGCTGATTTAAACTGAGTGTCATCTATGATTTCCACGATTTGTACTTATTCTCTTAAATAGCTTTGGACCAGACTATACTCCAGAAATAGGATCTCAGCTTTCTGAAAATAACTGGTATAACAGAGAGAAGAGGTGGGTATCTCTGTTGCACAGTCCCAGGATCAGAAACCCTAGAGAATTGCTGACTTCCTCACAGTTTCCCAACTAGAAAGTTGCCCAGATGACTACTGGTTCTATTCTAAGTTCAGATCCAACAGTGTTGGTAATACAGCTTCATCAAAACTTTAGAGGCTAACCTTCATGGACTCCATTTCCCCCAGCTGCCCTGGTTTCCCCAAGTTTCTACTAACTAAAAGAAAGGTGGGGCAAATTCATGCCCTAAGCATTCTCTGCAAACACTTTCCACCATGCTACCTCAGGTCAGGTTGGCTTGAGGAGGTCTGGTATTACATAAATAGGAATACATGGGCTTTTAATAGTTATGGTGAGGATGACAATTGACCTCCAGTCTTCTCTCAGCAAGTACCACATGCTATTTCTTCCTCAATGACCCTGTGAAAACTGTGGGCTCTGCAATATTTTACTTGAAATGGAATGTAAAGGAGACCAGGATTAGCAGAGTTTCATTGACTTTCCAGCTATGCGTTCATATGTATAAGAAAGTTTATGGGCCAGGGAAAGTATAAGAAGCCTCACACAGGTTGTCATTTCATATCACAGCATCCTGTGAAGTAGGTGTTATTAACCACATTATACGAATGAGGAAACTGTTACACAGAGAGGTTAAGTCATTTGCCTGAGGCCACACAATAGAAAGTGGCACTTTTTCACAGTGTATAGCAGAGGGGAAAGAGTACTAATCAGTTCCGGTTAAGATGCCGGAATAGACGGTCCCTAGCGTCACTCTCTCCCACAAATCAACCGATTTAAACTATAAAAACATAACATCAAGTGCATATGGAATGGGGAGACATCCAGCGGGGGAGGAAGAAGCTCCACAGAGACCACATGCCCTGCAGGGCCACCATCACACCATCCGGCAGATAGGCTTCACCGCCGCCACCTGGCTCCATTCCCAGCCCAGCCCGGAGTGGGGAGATGTCGGGCAAGGGAGGCAAAGGCTCTGCAGAAACCACACACCCTGTGGGGCCGCCACTGCGTGATCCAGCAGGTAAGCTTCACCACAGGCACCCGGCTCCATTCCCAGCCCGGCCTAGTGTGCTTGGAACAGGGAGACGTCCAGCAGGGGTGGCGGGAACTCCACAGGGACCACACCGCTTCCACATGATCCAGCAGCCTGGCACAGTGCGTATGGAGCATAGAGTCGTCCAGCAAGGGAGACAGAAGCTCGAGAGAGTCCACACACCCTGTGGGGAGGCCGCCGCCATGCGATCCAGCAGCAGGTAGGCTTCACCGCTGCCACCCGGCTCCATCCCAAGCCCAGCCTAGCATGCACAGAGCAGGGAGACATCCTGCAGGGGAAGTGGAAGCTCAGCAGAGATCACACACGCTGCAGTACTGCCCCGTGATCCAGCAGCCTGGCAGAGTCCAAGCTGACCAGAGAGGTGGCTCCCTGGAGAGGCCCAAGACCCGAGGCAACCACACACACAAGGCACTAGTGGCCAACGGAGCAGTCACGGAGGTAGCCATACCAAATTGGCAACCACAGCAACATCTTAGTCAGTCAATAGTGTCAAACCTGGGGAATGTGAAACACCCTGCCACAATGAATAAACATCAAAAAAAAGATACCAGAAATACGAAAAATCAAGAAAGTACACCACCAAAGGATAATAACTCTCAAGCTCGAGATTCTATAGAACAAGAAGCCCTTGGAATGACTGACAAAGAATTTCGAGTGATAATTCTAAGGAAACTGAATGAGATACAAGAAAACTCAGCTAGACATCATGATGAAATGAGGAAAAGTATACAAGACCTGCAAGAGGAAATGTACAAGGAAATCAATGTCCTAAAAAAAAATGTAGCAGAACTTGCCAAACTGAAGAAGTTATTCAGCGAAATAAAAAACACAATGGAGAGTTTAACCAGCAGGCTTGCGGAAGAGGAAGAGAGAACCTCTGAACTTGAAGATGGGCTGTTTGAAATAACACAAGCAGACAAAAAAAAGAAAAAAGAATCAAAGGCATTGAAGAAAATCTGAGAGATATATCAGACAACCTTAAGCGCTCAAATATCCGAGTCATGGGTATTCCAGAAGGGGAGGAAAAAGGAGATTGCATTGAAAACATATTCGACAAAATAGTGGCAGAAAACTTCCCAGGTATAGGAAAAATCACAGATCTTCAGATCCAGGAAGCTCAACGATCTCTGAATGTATTCAACCCAAAAAGGTCTTCTCCAAGACATGTTATAGTCAAATTGGCAAAACTCAAAGACAAAGAGAGAATCTTAAAAGCTGCAAGGGAGAAGCGTCAAATCACCTATAAGGGAGCCCCAATCAGGCTAACATCAGACTTTTCATCACAAACCCTAAAAGCCAGAAAGGAATGGGATGATATATGCAAAATACTAAAAGACAGAGATTGTCAGCCAAGAATACTCTACCCTGCAACAATACTCTAGATCAATTGGACTTGGCAGATATCTACAGAACATTCCATCTAAAAAACTAAGAATATTCATTCTTCTAATAAGCACATGGATCATTCTCCAGGATAGATCACATATTAGGTCACAAATTAAGTCTCAACAAATTCAAAAAATTTAGAATGATCCCATGTATTTTTTCCGATGACAATAGATTAAAATTAGAAATCAATAACAAACGAAATTCTGGAAACTATACAAACACATGGAAATTAAACAGCATTCTACTTAATGACATATGGGTCCAAGAAGAAATCAAGTAGGAAATCAAAAAATTTATTGAAACTAATGAAAATAATGATACATCATACCGAAACCTGCGGGATACTGCAAAAGCAGTATTAAGGGGGAAAGTTATTGCATTAAATGCTCACCTCAGAAAATTGGAAAGATGGCAAGTGAACAACCTAACACACTTCACCTTAAAGAACTAGAAAAACAAGAACAATCCAAACCTAAAGTTAGCAGATGGAAAGAAATCAATAAGATCAGAACTTAACGAAATTGAAACCCCAAAACAATACAAAAGATCAATGAATCAAAAAGTTGGTTTTTTGAAAAGATAAACAAAATTGACAAACCATAAGCATGGCTAAAAAAAAAGGGAAGGGAAAAGATTCAAATAACAAAAATTAGAAATGAAAGAGGTGATATTACAACTGATTCATCTGAACTACAAGGAATCATTCGAGACTACTATAAACAACTATACACCAAGAAATTTGAAAATCTGGAGGAAATGGATAAATTTCTGGACACACACAAGCTCCCAAAACTGAGCAATGAAGATGCTGAAAATCTGAACAGACCAATAACAATAAAGGAGATTGAAGCTGTTATCAAAACGCTCCCAACAAAGAAAAGCCCAGGACCAGATGGATTCACAGCAGAATTTTACCAAACATTCAAACAGTAATTGACACCAATTCTCTACAAACTATTCCAAAGGATTGAAACAGAAGCAATTCTCCCAACCTCATTCTATGAAGCAAATATCACCCTGATACCAAAACCAGGTAAAGATAGAACCAAAAAAGAAAACTACAGGCCGATATCCTTGATGAATATAGATGCAAAAATCCTCACGAAAATACTAGCAAACAGAATACAGCAACACATATGTAAAATTATTCACCACGATCAAGTGGGATTCCTCCCAGAGATGCAAGGTTGGTACAACATATGCAAATCAATAAATGTGATACACCATATTAATAAACTCAAACACAAGGACCATATGATCATCTCTATAGATGCTGAAAAAGCATTTGATAAAATTCAGCACTCATTCATGACAAAGACCCTCTATAAGTTAGGTATAGATGGAAAGTATCTCAACATAATTAAAGCCATATATGACAAACCCACTGCCAATATCATCCTGAACAGGAACTAGACAAGGATGCCCACTCTCACCACTCCTATTCAACATAGTGTTGGAAGTACTAGCCAGAGCAATCAGAGAAGAGAAGGAAATAAAGGGCATCTAGATTGGAAAAGATGAAGTCAAACTGTCGAATTTTGCAGATGATAGGATCCTATATATCGAACGGCCTAAAGCCTCTACAAAAAAACTCTTGGAGTTGATAAATGATTTCAGCACTGTTGCAGGATACAACATCAACACACAAAAATCAGTAGCATTTCTATTCTCCAATAGTGAACAGGCAGAAGTAGAAATCAAGAAAGCTTGCCCATTTACAATAGCCACCAAAAAAATAAAATACTTAGGAATTGAGTTAACCAAGGATGTGATAAATCTCTATAATGAGAACTACAAACCACTGCTGAGAGAACTTAGAGAGGATACAAGAAGATGGAAAGATATCCCATGCTCTTGGATTGGAAGAATCAACATAGTGAAAATGTCCATACTACCCAAAGCGATATAAAAATTGAATGCAATCTCCACAAAATTCCAATGACATTTTTCTCAGAAATGGAAAGAACTATCCAGACATTTATATGGAATAACAAAAGACCACGCATAGCCAAAGCAATGCTGAGCAAAAAAAATAAAGCAGGAGGCATAACACTACCTGACTTTAACCTATACTACAAAGCTATAATAACCAAAACAGTATGGTACTGGCATAAAAACAGACACACTGATCAATGGAATTGAATATATAATTCAGAAATCAACCCACACACCTACAGCCATCTGATCTTTGACAAAGGCACCAAGCCTATACACTGGGGAAGAGACTACCTCTTCAGCAAATGGTGCTGGGAGAACTGGATATCCATATGCAGGAGAATGAAACTAGACCCACACCTTTCACCATATACTAAAGTCAACTCAAAATGGATTAAAGAATTAAATATACACCATGAAACAATAAAACTTCTTAAAGAAAACATAGGAGAAACACTTCCGGAAATAGGACTGGACACGGACTTTATGAATACGACCCCCAAAGCACAGGCAACAAAAGGAAAAATAAACAAATTGGATTATATCAAACTAAAGAGCTTCTGCACAGCTAAAGAAACAATTAAAAGAGTTAAAAGACAACCAACAGAGTGGGAGAAAATATTTGCAAAATATACATCTGACAGAGGATTAATATCCAGAATATACAAGGAACTCAAACAACTTTACAAGAAAAAACAAGCAACCCAATTAAAAAATGGGCAAAAGAGCTAAGTAGGCATTTCTCTAAGGAAGATATACAAATGGCCAACAGACATGAAAAAATGCTCAACATCACTCAGCATTCGGGAAATGCAAATCAAAACTACAGTGAGATACCATCTCACCCCAGTTAGGATGGCTAAAATCCAAAAGACTCTGAATGATAAATGTTGGTGAGGTTTTGGAGAAAAAGGAACTTTCATACATTGTTGGTGGGACTGCAAAATGATGCAGCCTCTATGGAAAATAGTATGGAGTTTCCTCAAACAATTGCAGATAGATCTACCATACGACCCAGCTATCCCACTGCTGGGAATATACCCAGAGGAATGGAAATCATCAAGTCCAAGGTATACCTGTTCCCCAGTGTCCATCGCAGCACTCTTTACAATAGCCAAGAGTTGGAACCAGCCCAAACATCCATCATCAGATGAGTGGATATGCAAAATGTGGTACATCTACACAATGGAATACTACTCAGCTATAAAAAAGAATGAAATACTGCCATTTGCAACAACATGGATGGACCTTGAGAGAATTATATTAAGTGAAACAAGTTAGGCACAGAAAGAGAAATACCACATGTTCTCACTTATTGGTGGAAGCTAAAAATAAATAAATAAATTCACACACACACACACACACACACACACACACACACACACACACACACACACACAAAATCCGGGTGGGTAAGAAGACATAACAAGTACAGTTCCTTGAAGCTGATACAACAAGCAAACAGAAAGGACATTGTTGGGTGGGAGGGAGGTTTCGGTAATGGGCCACAATAATCAACCACATTGTATATCGACAATATAAAATTTAAAAACAAATAAAAAAGAAAGAAAAGAAAGTGGCAGAGCCTGGGTTTAAATCCAGGCCTGTTGAGGCTCTAAGCCCATACTCTAAATTGTTAGGACAAGCTGCCTTTCTTTTAAGATTACTATTAATAAAAACAGTTGCTAAGTTTCTTTTATAAAAACCAAAACAAACCGAATTTAGTTCCTTTAAAAGTTCTGTCAAAAAATAGAGAATAAGAAGGTAAAACCATAAGTTAAATTAGCCTTAAGGCAGTGATGGGCTTGTGGAAAATTAAAAATTAAACTTTGCATTCTCAGGCTCCTTAATAATTTAAATACAGTTGAAATAGTTATGCTGTATGGTAAAGCAGAAAATAATAGATTCCTGAGTTTGGAATCCTGGTTCTGTCATTTACTAGCTGTGTGATCCTAGCCAAATAAAGTATGGATAAAATGCCTATTTGCCCAGATCGTCATGATGATTAAATAAAATCGGGTATATAGTGAGCAACCGACAGAGCCTGGCACATGGTAGACTCTCAACAAATGATAAGTGTTATTGTTATTATTGTTATCAAGAACAACACTGAAGGGGTAAAGAGGAACGAAAGAGCATGTGAATAAAAGGGGTGGATCTTAATGATATGATTCAATGTTATTTTAAGAATGTATTAGTAAAGAGAAAACACAGAAAAATGAATCAATTTTCAATAAGAAATGACTATTAATGATGATGAGCGATTTCCTCTTATGTCAGGACCAGGTGCCAAAGAGATACTTCCTATACTATGTTATTGCTTTTCATTTTCATTTTGAAGGAGGGAATTAACAGATGTTCTGAGGTAGGATTATACCTAACTATTAAAGAGATTATTTGAAGCATATCTGAACAACTGAATACGTGAAACAGTAAAAGAACTAACATCTAATTTGTGCACAGGTCTAAAACTGATTAATTCTTACTCTGAATATGTACTTTCCCTATAAACGTTTTTGAAAAGACTATTTGATTAATGTTCCACTTAATGTTTTAATAAAGCATTTACTTTTAGAAAAAGCAGTTGGCTGAGTTACTGCAGGCTCTGACTTTTCAGCCATTGGTGCCTAGAGGAATGATTGACTTGCCTGGCTATGTACCCAGGGAAGGCACCACTGATCTAGTGACATCTCCTCAAAATGCAAGTAAAAACCAATACAGGAATAATCTATGTTCAAGAGAATGAGCTTAACCAATTTAATCCTATTTTAGTGCTGGGAAATGCCATGCTACTATTTCCTCAAGAAAATCAGTTTAAGCGTCAGAGGAAAGCTGCCATATTATAAAAATGACTAAATTCCATTTTTTTGGTTTTTGGGTTTTTTTTAAACTCATCGTTTTTAAACATGACAAAGAAAGCAGAAGATTCTGCAAGGAGTTGACCCCAAACCTCCACTTTGAAGCAAAAATCTCAAATTACTTCAAAATATCAAAGTGAACCAAATCCCAAGTCTAACTGAATACAAAGCACAGGTTTTAAAGTCAAACATAGCATTTAAAAACCTTTATAAAGTAAGTTACATATTACCTGGTAATTGTTTTGGTTTTGTGATAACCTCAATTGGTTTGATGATACAAAAGGTGGAGAAAAATTACTCCGTGATGAATTTGTATTACTGTACATTGTATTAGATGCTGTATGTAATGAGGTCCGTGGTGTCAAGTGGTAGTCTCTGTTTTGATACAGTACATTGTCTGACATATCTCTAATATTCACCATTTGTGAATTTGGCATATTTCTTCCTGGTCCAGACAAAGTTGTACTTTGGTTCTCAGCTCGAAGGGAAATGCCACTTTCATAAAATCTTGAGTAGCTTGGTATCTGTGCTCCCATCGATGCCAACTCTTCCTCTCTGGCATATTCATCCTCAGCATCTCCAGTCTCCATTGCAATGGACAAACAAGTACCTTCTACTGAGCTAGACTTCTGTGAGGCATTTCCTTCCAGAATTCTCTGGGGGCAATCACTAACTGCCAATGAAAACACTTCACGGATTTCCAAGTTTTGTGTTCTACAGTAAGGGTCTCTAATAGTTGGCTTCTGCCCACACAGGTTATGTGATGCCAGACCTGTGTGTTCAGGCTTATATGACCTTTGAATCCCAACTGGTTCAATTTTGCAAGGCCGGTGGCATACAGATGGTTTTTGAGGTACTGTCATTTCAGAGGCTTGCACGGAAGAGCTTCCATAGTTTTTCTTTGTGTGATTGTATACAGAGTTTCCAGCATTTAGAACACTTGTCTGTCTTGACAAAATAATTGTTTTTTCACCTAGGAGCAGGGAGGCATTTTTACAGTGTGCTACTTGTCTTTGAATAGGAATGTGCAACTGAAACTCAGTATCATTTTTACTGGCTGTTTTCTGAATAGGGATTTTATGTGCTTCTGTAATTTGTGTATTTGTATGTTTGGTTGCCCCTTGCCTACTTGATGACTTGGCCGGACTATATATACCAGTTACAATGACATCATTATTGGTAGATGTCCAAGAAGACTGTTGGCTTGCGGTTTGAGCAATATTAACCACATTTCTGACTGTAATGTCTGGAGCTGCCAAAGAGGTACTGGAAACAGTTCCTGTTGTTGCTGCTCCTGATTCAGAATTCTTACTACTCATTTTTCTTCGCTTATTGCCAACCCACGTCTGGAAGGATAAAAAATGGTATTATGAAAATAATTTTAAGAACAAACCAAAAGAACACCATTTTTAAGTGATACATTGTATCCTCATTTGTCATAGAACCAAGGCCTACACATAGGTAAAAGAAAAAGATACAATAAAAGAAAAAGTGACTAAAGTATGAGGCCAAAGATCATCAAGGACTCACAGTTGATAAATAACTAGGAACTCTAAGAATGAGTGTATTATTGCTCCTCTTTCCTCAAAACCCATCCAATTAATATGTATCAAAAACCCTAAAAATGTTTATATCCTTTGAACCAGTAAGTACATTTCTGGGAATTTATCCTAAAAAATAATCACAGGTGGTAGACGAAGTGTATGCACAATGATATTCATCATATATTTATTTATAGTAGTGAAAAATTGGAAGCATACTAAAGGTAGGCTATTTAATGACATTATAAAATGCTCATAATACTGTTAAAAATGCATTTGTAATCTTCAGTTTTAATGACTTCTGTTGCATGGCTATATCATAACTTTGTTAAGTTCATACTGCTAGCTATTTATATTATTTTTAGAAATACCCATTATTATAAATCATATTGCAATATACCTCATAGTACATGCGTCTTTGTGCTATTGCTTCATTAGAATGCAATACTAGAAGGGAAATTGCTAGGCTCTGATATTTTCAAAGTACCCTCCAATGTTTGAGAGTTTCGGATTCCTCTCAATCTCATCAACAGTTTGCATTATCTTTTTGTAGTCTTTACTAGTCTAGGAGTTAATAAAAGATACATAATTGCTGTTTTGATTTGAATTTCTATGGTTACTATATTATTTTGATAGAATTGCTCATCCGTTACCTTTACCCATTTTTATATCAGGGCGTTTGTCTTTTTAAATTGATTTGTAAGAGCAATTTTCTACTACAGACAGTAACATTTTGAAACATGCTGTGAACTTATTTTTCCAGTTTGTCATTAATTTATGGTAGTTATTTTCTTCTCTTCTTTACTTACCAAATTTTATACAATGAATATGTATTACTTTTATAAACATAGAAAAGTTATTAATTAAAATAATACTGTGCTTGGCATTTAGGATTTGATTACAAAATACAGACTTTTATATAAGTAATTTATTATAATTATCTTAGTATTATTATGCTAAATCATGGTTCTTCTCAAAATATGAAGTTAAGAAATATTAAGTTCCATGATGTGATTACCAAACTTTATAATTACTCTAAAATGCATACCATATTATACACTACCAAAACACATTAATCTATTAAAAATTAAACAAAATAAATGAATAAATTAGAACATTAAATGAACTAATCTTGTACAAATGTGGTGCAGGGTATATTTGTTTAACTTTTGTATGATGTGTTTTTGAAGACCTCATAATTTATCCAATTTTCAATATTTATACAATGCATATTTATATAATGTATAATTATATACAACATTAATGTTGCTGTAACACTGTAAATAAAAACTAATATGTACTGAATCCCAATTATATATAAATAATATATAATTTTCTTTAAATATATTAGCTCCTTTGGTAGGTGTTATTTTTCTGATTGTATAAACGAAGAAACTGAGGTTCAGAACTAATAAGCTGCTTGTGGAAGGATATCCTGCCAGCAAGTGGCAGAGCAAAGATTCAAAGTCAATTCTTCCTGACCTCAAAGCACATTCCCCTTTCATTATCCCACATGTAGTGGTTAGAAACTCCTGAAATAGACATCTCTGTTGGACATTTTACTTTTATAATTATTTCTCCCACTAAAAAAAAAAAAAAAAATGTTCCGGAAACTGTGATGCTCCATTTTGCTTCACACGAGGCAGTAGAAATTTTAAACACACTGATTTACTTTCAGGAAACAGGAGCAAGAATTATAAGCATAAGGACACATGAATGTAAATGTCACAGGAGACAGGACAGAAAAACTAAAGCATATACTACAGAAAAATATTTAAAAAGAAATGTTTAGGTAAACATAATTTCCAAAAAGATGACTTTTACAAATATTCAAAATAAGTTGCCATGTTATCGCTTTTCAGGTAGAAAGAAAAAGCACCTGTGGGAAGCATGATGCATTTGTACATAATTTTTACAAAAACATATAAGCTTTATGTTTAAAAACCTTTCAACGGGAAAGCATACTAAATTGGTAAAATTTGAATTCAGGAACTACTAGATGTGAAGGGCATCTCTGGGCCATATTTCCAAAAAAAACCCCACAATCTACTGTATTCTCATCACACAATACCTACCTTAATACAGGAAGTTTAAGAGTGATCTTAGTGCATTGCAAATTTATGACTTACTTGTATAGTTTTATAGTTTATACATATATATGCATATTACGTAGCTACATACTTTACTAGACATTTATATTATGCACCTATCAAAAAGTAAAATACAAATAAAATAATATCATTTACACATGAAACTCAGCTATCTAACAATCTAGCAACCTCATTTACCTAGAACCCAGCCAACACAGATGTTACAAGACCCATGTACTTCAGTAATAGGACAAACCCTGACCTTAAAACCCACTTTCTTTGATTTTATACATAATTTCAACAAATCCGGTATCTTAATCTACAACGAATTAGAAATAAAATAGAAGGGGCAATGGTGATAAAGGTTGCTGTTTGCAGGCACCCTGATAGCACCAAAACTGAAAATGTTCACTAAACATTGCTCACTAAAAAGGAGAAGAAAGGGAAAACATAACAGAACCAATGTGAGAAGTCACTAAATAGCAGTCTAGGGTTCTTTAATTAAAGGGAAAATAACCCCATATACCTTACCAAGTTGTGAGCATTATTATTTTATAGCACAGTACAATATTTGATTTTCATAATGAAAACCCTGAGTCAAAAAAGTAAGGATTCAATTATTTTCTATGTTCTCTATTGAAGAAAAGTAGAAAAGTAATACTTAAGAAATATTTCCATTTAAAATGTTAAAAATAAAGAAAATTCATTGCCTGAGGGCTCCCAATAACTGAATTAAATTTTATTAGAAGTTGTTCAGTTATAGGATTCAAAGTTTACCAGGGCTTATCAAATGTAAATGGTTCTCATTGTTAATGCCTCATTGGTGAGAAGAAAAAAAAATGAGTAAAACAAAATCGATATGATGAGAATTTGGCGTAAGGAACTAACCAAGCATTAGCACATAGGAAAAAAAGAAAGAAAAGACATTGGGTCAACAATCCTTGGTGTCCATAAAATTCACTACACTTCTCTCTTAGAAATTCGCTGTCTCTAAACCTCTTTTCCTTTTCTTATACCTCTTTCTTTTCCTGTTCCTTTACCCCACTATATTTATTTTCGCCTGGATGTTTTAACATTGAAGTTTCCTTTACATTGGGATCAAGTTCTTAATACAGTGGGGCTTGAGTTTATTTGAGGAAAAACACAACAAATACTGCAATAAAAAATAATAAAGAAAGATCTCTTTCAAGTAGGACATATAGACCTAGCAAAATATCAGGGGCAGGTGAGGGATTGTGGAGTGATGAGTCTACAAACAACTCCCTTTTCCTCTCATTGTAAAAGCCATCAAAATCGTATTGGGATTTAGATTAGGAAGACTGAACTTGTGAACAATTTACATTCTCCTGGAATGGAAAGAATGAATGTTTTACACAATTCCTTATAATTTATACAACATTTTACTTGTAATCTCGCATTCTAAGAATTTATTATCTTTCATTCCCATTGTTTGTTTTAAATTTTCACACCATTTGGAGCATAAAGATAAATCTCTATATTTCAACACTCTCAATATTCAAGCACAATCAAGTAAGTTATGAAGGGAAGATTGCAATAACAAATGTGAAAGTAACAGTCCACAACGCGGCTGCCTAGGAAGGCTTTTCACTTTCAGGTAATAGATCAAAGAAAAAAAAAACTGAAGAAAATTAAGAAAATTACTGCAGGAAAAAAAAAAGTTTGTTCTTATAAAATGCAATCTCATCAACTTGAAATAGTACACATTTTTATATTACTTTTTCTAAGGTAATTAAACATTTTCCTCTGAGGTTTAGTAACTGCATTTCAAATAGGTCATTAAGAACTATCAATAGGAGGTATTTCTAGTTCTTACACAAATCTGTGTATGACTGCTGATCTCAGCAAATAAAAAACAGATTTTCTGGATATGTTTTCCTCGAATTGGTGGCATAACTCCCTATTTGAAGGTAAATATTTTTTAGACTTTAAGAAAGAAATTTTCTGAAGAAGTCTGCTTATCAAAAGATTTTTATCTTTAGAGTCTTTGAAGGTAAATCCAACAGCAAAATAAACTTAAAAACGGACATTCTTTTTCTTTCCTGAATTAGTCTAATGAATGCCAAGGATGGGAAAGCTGCTCGTCTTTGAATCACTAAGGTTTCACGACAAGAGAATTTGTAGCATGTTTAAACAAACATTGAACGACCTATGCATTCGATAAAATCCGTGACGAGCCCTGTTAGGTTTATCTCTTGCCTTCTCTTTATCATCCTCTCATTGCCTTTCACTAGTGTGTAGCAGCTCTGATTTTTAAAGCTGAATAACTGTGGCTGTGATAAAGAAAAATTTCCTCCTTTGGAATTTCTTGTCTCTTACTCGCTAACCCTTTAAAATGCATGCATTTTACTTAGAAATAGAAGATATTCATAAAACAGACTAGGTTTTCCTAAAATGACAAAAATAATAAAGTCATAAATGCCTGATGAAAAATTGAACAAAAAATACGCTAGGTACGCAATATTCCTTTGACAAATGCCTGTTTTAATGATATCATTTGGGGGGTTATATCTAGATTAACTTGGGGTTTAAAGAAAGCATAAGATCAACAACTAATCTTAAAGGTATTTATTAGTTTAAAGAACTGGAATTTTTAAAAGCTATGTTTACACTGCAAAGGTTTTATTGTTTTCAAGGTATTTATAGAAACAAATGCATACTAAATTATTAGCTCTATTTATTTTAAAAATTAGTATTGTTATACCAGGGAAATGAAGCTGTCTATAAAGTTAGTGACTTCATACCCTGAATGTTTTTCTCATATTAAGCAAATATCACTTGTAATAAAAAGCTATACATTCAAGTGTAAGACCTCAATACTTACCCTGACTACACTGAAGTCCAGCTTAGTCTCCTGTGCACACTGTAATATGAGCTGAAAGCAATTTTTACTTTGATTTGTCATTCCATTTTCATAATAACGTTGTAAAATCCTTTGTTGTTCTACAGTAAATACAGAACGTAGATTCATCTAAAAATAAAAGAACATACTCTGAAAAGCAGAATAAAAATTTGGTATGTGTAGAATTTGTACACTTTCATTTTTCGATACAATTTCAGTGCTTCCAAGCTGCAAGATTTCTTTAAGTGAATTAATCCCCAGTAATGGGCAATAATTTGTGTGCTGAAGGGAGACAGCTTCTCACTGAAAAATATACATAATGCGAACACATTCAATTTGTTCAGAAAAAGTACCAACTTTAAAGACAAAAAAAGAGTAAAGAAAACAGAAAAAAAAAAGAGGAAAGCCATTATCTGGTTAGTGTCAGTGCATGGGAAAAAAGGTTCATTCACTGAAATAAATATTTATGGCTAGTAAAGCCAGAGATGGTGGTAGCCATACGTGGTCAATTATCAACAGGGACACTCACTGTTCTTTGTCAAGCAAGGCATCTGGCTTATGTCTCACAGCCAGAAGCTGCACTCTGGAACAAAAGGATGCTTTTATTTTTTCTCTCTCTGGGATAAAGGGGTTCTTTTTATATATTAAGACAAAAGATCTTTTTAAAGCTTAAAATTAAACAGGAAGTTTTACTGACAGTGAAAATTTCTTTGCTATAGGCAATACTAACCAAAATAGTTATTTTAATAAATACAGTATGTAAACCAAAATTCAAAATCATGTACATTTTACTAAAAAATAAACCATGTAAAAACTATATACCCTTCAATTAAACCTACACCATCATAGTTAAGCAAGATAAGTAAAATAAAACCATTTATCTTTTCTGCCAATAAGATGTTTAATATTAAGGGAAAATGACTGTGTGAATCTAAAAAATAAAAGGCGGATCAAACTCTTTTTGAAAAGATGAATTCTAGTAGTGCATTTTATAAAGAACCCCTGTAATTAGATTAAACCAATTTCAGGTTTTTGGTAAAAGCTGTCACACTGAAATTGTTATTCCTAAAAAGTTGACAGACAGAAAGAAAACCTTTCCCAAAGAAAGTGTCCCTCCATAATTAGGAAAATAGCAACAACAAAAATACTACAAGCCAAACCAAGTAGAAATCTTTCTAGTATATTGTGTATGGCAACAGCCAAGTACATTGACATGAAAATAAAAAATAACTTCCCTTTTCCTGAATACTTTGAACAATAAAGCCATCTAATAAGTAAATTAAAGACATTCATACAGCCATCTACTGTAATTTGTACCCCTGACTTTTTTCTTTTTTGCCCATACGAGCATCTCCCTATCTAATGTTGAGAGATCTGTATCATGGGTGTGTGTGTGTGTGTGTGTGTGTGTGTATCCAAACTCACCAAAAAGTATACATTATACCAGTATGTTTAAGTTTTGTATGTCAATTATACCTCAATAAAGCTTAAGAAAAAATAAAGAGATCTGATTAGAGAAAATCAGATGTGGGAGAGGGCACAGAAAAGATGACAACAGGATTTCTCCCTAAAGCATTCAGAAACAAGGACTTCTACTAACTTTCTGAAGAGAGTCTCATTCAAGTACTAATGTGGAAGTATTAACCTCTTATCTACAATCTGACTAAATTTTCAAGGATATTTGGACCAATGGGTAGTGACAGTATCTATCAAAGCAATTTTTACTATCATGGTTGCCTGCTTTCAGAGCAATTTTGGGTTCCTTTTCCTAAATGGTTCAGCCACAATAAGGAGAAGAGCCAGAAAACAGAGGTCAAATACCTGAAATACTTCACTTGGTGTGGATTCAGAAGCAAGGTACCTTGTAATGGGTTCTGAGAGGAGTGGTAAATTTCCATTCATTAATGCACAATCAGGGTAATGGTCTGATTCTTCTCTGCAAGGTTCTACCTACTACAAAAGCCTAGAGTGAGAGTGCAAGATACGGGTGATCCCCAAGTGTCTAATAATATAGGAATATTTTCTTATTAGCTGGCTGCAACTATTACCCTTACTCAAGTATGATATAAACCTTACAAAGCACAGCAGGTCCTTCCCCACTGATACCAATAGCCAAATACAGGTGACTGAGTACCAAACAGATTTCTGGAGTCTACAACTCTGGCAATAGACAATACTGTGACCTTTTTAGGTTTCCCCTTAAACTCAGTATCAACAGCAGCAAGGCCACTTTGCTCAACAGATCTAGTATTTTTCTTTCAAGTTATAGGAAGTTCATTCTTTACCACAACTTGATAACCCCATTTGAGTAAGAGTACTTGTCATTATCTCCACCCACCCTAGTTATCTTGTTGTATGAAGTAGCCGTACAGCCGAAGTTATCTTGTTCTACGAATGACCACACAGCCAAAGTTCTTAATCATTTGTAAAAAACAATCAGGAAAAGAGTATTTAAAATATTCACTTTTAAAGTTAGGTTCTTATTTATGTGGAAGATAAAATGACAAGCCATCAATTCCATGGGAATTGAAGTCTGTTGGATTGGAGTGGAAAGGGTGGCTGAATTAGGAAATTAAACACTAAAGTAACAAGTCATTTAGCCTTGCTCCAAGATTTCCTAGTCTAATACTCTTTGCGTAGTACCGCTCACTCAGCACATGCCAGCCATAGGAATAAAACAACCTGTGTTCTATGCTCAGCTCCACTGCTGACTATTTGGTAAATCACTTAATTTTATGAGCATCCATTTCCTATTCTGTAAACTGCTGGATTATACAACTTGTCTTGCCTAGCAGTCCGGCTTGCTACAAATAAATTAGGATATGTGCACTCATTTTTCATAAATTGTAAAGCACGTTACAGTTGTAACATATTTATATTTTTAGTATAACTAGGCCCTTCAGTTTATCTATCATATTCAGGTCCCTCTCAGGTTTAGGATTCAGTGTTTTAATAGGGCTCTGAGCCATTGAGAAAATATTAAATTATGCTAAGTATGTTCTATTCCAGCAAGCAGAGCAATGAGTGAAATATTTTACATTTGTTGCTTTGCAAGTACCTGAAAAACACAGCTTCTAGAAATGACTCCTTCCTATAGGCTAAGGCTATATTTTCACATGGAAATATTTCAGATAAATTCCTATATAACACTGTTCTTATATATTTGATGCTATGCTTACACCAGCTCAATGCCCTAATAATGCCCCCGCTGGTTAAATCACTTAAAAAGTACCGAAAAAGACTTACTCATAATCACCATTTCAAATATAACACATTCATTCCAATATTAAAAATTTGAATTTGGGGTAAGCCATGGATGTTTTTTGTTTACAAAGAGTTGAGCTGAGATTAATATAACAGCTTGAATATCTTTATCTTGGCCAGCATGTCTATATTAACATTGTCCTTTATATCCATTATTATTATTCACTTTTAAATTCACATACAGTAAAATTCACTCTTTTCAAAGCTTCTTTTCTTTTTTCTTTTTGTTTTTTTTTGCCAGCCGGTACAGGGATCAAATCCCAGACCTTGGTGCTATCAGCACCACATTCTAATCAACTGAGCTAACCAGCCCCCTTAAAACTTATTCTTTTTGGTGTAGAGTTTTGTGTATAAGGCAAATTTATAAGTTAAGACAAAAGAAACTACCACTAGCAAGACACAGAATAGTTCCATTAATCCAAAATTTTCTCTTATACTATCTTTTCATAATCAACCCTTTCAGCCACCTTAGCTTTTGGCAACCACTGATCTGTTCCTATAATTTTGACCTTCATGGAATACTGTATAAATGGAATCATACAATATGTAGCCTTCTGAGCCTAGCTTCTTTCACTTTGCATAGAACATTTGAGATTCATCTGTGTTGTTATGCCTTATCAATAGTTTGCTCCTTTTTCTTGCAGAGTAGTATCCCATTGTATGAATGTACCACGGTAAATCCAATCATCCATTGAGGAATATTGATCTGTTTCAAGTTCTTGGTTATTATGAATAAAGCTGTTAAGAGTATTTGTATATTGGTTTCTGTGTGCAAGTGAATTTTCACATCCCTTGAGTAAATATTTAGAAGTGGGATTGCTGGGTGATATTTTCAGTGCATATTTAACTTTATAAGAGGTTGCTAAACTGTTTTCAAAAGTGGCCGTACATATTTGCATTCTCACCAACATTCAATGAAAGCTTCAGTTCCTTCACTTCTTCATCAGCATTTGTTACTGTCATATTTTCTAACAATTTTAGCCATCTTAATAGGTGCATAATTGTATATTATTATTGTGGTTTTAATTTGCATTTCCCTAGTGACTAATGATGTTAAACATTTTTTAATGTATTTTTCATCCATATATCTTCTTTGTGGAAGTATCTCATTCAAATATTTCCCAAATTTTTTAGTTGGGCTGTTTGTTTACTAAGTTTTGAGAGTTCATTATATATTGTGGATTTAAATCCTTCATCAGAAATATGATTTGAAGCATTTTCTTCCTGTCTGTGGCTTGTATTTTTATTTTGTTAACAGTGTATTTCACAGAGAAGAAGTTTTTAATATTGGTGAACTTCAATTTGTGAGGGTTTTTCAAAAAGTTTGTGGAAAATTAGAATTAAAAGATACTACAAATCTTTCCATGATCTTTTTGAAGTACTCTTGTAGCTTAAAACTTTCCAACAAAGAAAACTCCATGCTCAGAGGCCTCATTCATGATTCTAACAAAGACTTAAGGAAAAAATAGTAGCAATTCTATATAATCTCTTCCAGAATATATAAATAGAGGAAATACTTCCTAACTCATTACCCTAGTACCAAAATCAAATACATCCTCACAGAAATAGACTTAAAAATTCCCACCAAAATATTTACAAATCAAATCAAGTGATATATAAAAAGAGCAATACATCACAACAATTTGGCTATTCTACATCCTTTAATTCCCATATGAATTTTGGAATCAGTTTGTCAACACCTACAAAAAAACTTGCTGGGACATGACTGAGATTGTGTTGAATCTATAGATCAGTTTAGGGAGAATTGGCATCTTTACAATATAAAGATTTTCAATTCATGAATATAATATATCTTTAATTATGTAGATCTTTGATTGATTTCACTAGAGATTTATAGTTTTCAGCATGCAGATCCAGCACATATTCCGTTCTATTAAATTTAAACCTATGTATTTCCTGATTTAGGGAGGATAGGGGGTACCATTATAAATGGTATTTAATTGCTTTTTTAAAATTTCCAATAGTTTATTGCCAGTTTATTCAACATACAATTGATTTTGGCATATTGACTCTGTATTCTGCAACTTTGCTAAACTCACTCACTGGTTCCAGAAGGTTTTTGGTTGATTGCTTGGTATTTTTGTTGTCCACAAACAGAGACAGGCTTATTTCTTCTTTTCCAAAATATACACATTTCATTTTATTAGCATGAATTTTGTGTGTGTGATGGCCAGATCCATACTGGCAGCATGCCCATTACCACAAGTTGTGATTATACCCTGTGTCCCCCACCCAATTATCTCTGACTTCCCTCCCCATCCCTCTTTCCCCCACTCCACTTCGTATCCCTAGGTATGCTGTCTCACTCTGCAAGTCTAACGCACCACTGTGGCCTTTCTTTCCTTCCTTCTATTTTAATAAGAGTTGTGAGGGCGGACATTATCACCTTGTTCTCAGTTTTAGAGGGAAAGCATTAAGTCTTTCACCATTAAGTATGATGTTAACCATTGGTTTTTAATAGATTCCCTCTTCCAGGTTAAGGAAGTTTTCTTCTATTTTTATTAAAGTGAGAGTTTTATTATTACTATTACCGTCATTATCATGAATGGATGTTGAATTTTGTCAAATGCTTTTTCCTGCATCTATTGAGATGATTGCATAGGTTTTATTCTTTAATCTTTTCATATGGTAAATTATACTCATTGATTTAAAAATGTTGAACCAGCCTTCCATTCCTAGAATAAACCTCACTTGGTAGTGATGTTTTGCTTTTCCTTATGTATCATTTGACTTGATTTGTAAATATTTTGTTGAGAATATTTGAGTTTATTTTTGTAAGGAATATGTGTCTCTGGTTTTTTTGTACTGTATTTGGTTTTGGTAATGAGGATAATGAATTAGGAACTATGTCCTCCATTTATATATTCTGGAAGAGATTACATAGACTTGCTACTATTTTTTCCTTAAGTCTTTGTTAGAAATCACCAATGAAGCCATCTGAGGATGGAGGTTTCTTTGTTGGAAGGTTTTAAACTACAAATTACTTATTTGTTATTCAGATTATCTATTTGCTCTTGAGTGAATTTTGGTAGTTTTTGTCTTTCAAGGAATTGGTTCATTTTACCTAAGTTGCTAAATTCAAAGGTTTAGATTTGCTTATAATATTTCCCTATTGTTCTTTTAACGTCTGTAGAGTCTGTGGTAATATACCTTTTTCCTTCTTGACATTGGTAATTTGTTTCTTCTTTATTTATTTATTTGTCAGCCTGGCAAGAAGTTTATCACTTTTATTAATCTTCTGAAAGAACTAGTTTTTAGTTTCACAGAGTTTTGTGTATTGTTTTTCAGTCTTCATTTTCATTCATTTCTGCTCTTATCATTACTATTCCCTTCATTCTGCTTTGTTTGGATTTATTCTTCTTTTTCTAGCTTCTTAAGATGGAGGCATATACTGCTTATCTGAGACCTTTCTCCTTTTTCTAAATATAAGCAATTAATGTTTCAAATTTACTTCTAAGTACTGCTTTAGCCACATTCTACAAATTTTGATGAAGCATATTTTAATTATCATTTAGTTCAAAATATTTTCTAAATTCTCTTGATAATTGTTTATTTAAAATTTTAGGAATTTTCCAGATAAATTTCTGTTATTGATTTCTAGTTTAGTTTGATTATGATTAGAGGACATACTTCGTATGATTTTCAATTCTTTTAAATGTTTAAGTTTACTGCCCAGAATAAGGTTTCTCTTGATGATTGTTCCATGCACATTTGAAAGAAATGTGTATTCTGCTGTTATTGGGTGGATAGCTCCAAAAACGTCTATTAGGTCAAGTTGGTTGATCGTTTTATTCAGGTCTTCTACATGCTTAATGATTTTCTGACTACTTCTTCTATCAATTACTGAAAGAGGAATAGTGAAGTCCCCAGTATAACTGTGGAATTGTTTATTTTAATCAGATTTTGCTCTATGTATTTTGAAGATCTGTTGTTAAGCACATACACACGTAGGATTGTTACTTTTTTTAATGAATTGACCTTTTTTTTCTTTACTCATTATGCAATGTCCCTCTTTATTCCTGGTACTATCCCTTGTTCTGCATTCTACTTTGCCAGATACTAATATATACACTCCAATTTGGTTTTGCCAACTGTGTCATAGTATATCATTTCATATCCTTTTACTTTTAACCTGTGTCTTTATATTTAAAGTAGATTTCTTTTATAAAGCATACAGTTGTTTTTATTTTAAATCCTATACAAAAATATGTCTTTTAATTAGTGTGTTTAGACTACTTACATTTAACTTAATTACTGAAATGGTTGGATTTAATATATCATTTTATTGGTTATTTTCTGTTTATTCTGTTGACATTTTGTTCTTCTGTTTCCTCTAATCCAGCTTCTTTTATAGTATTTGAATACTTATTTGTATTCTGTTTTAATTCATGGGTTTTTTGGCTAAATCTCTTCGCATATTTTTAAAGTGGCTGCTTTAGAGATTACGATATACATACATAATTTTTCCATACTACACAGTTAATATTTTACAACCACAATTACAACCATATAGGTTCCCCTTCATGTTATAGTTGTCATATATAGTACATCTATACACATTGGAAACCTCACTAGACACTGTTATCACTTTTACTTTTAACAGTCATACTTATTTTAAGGAACTTAAAAAGAGAAAAATAGTATTTCATATTTACCCAGATATTTACCATTAATTTTGCTCTTCCTTCATTTCTGAAGTTCCAAATTTTCGTCTGGTATCACTACCATTTGGCATGAAGAATTTACTTTAATATTTTTTTAGAGCACATCTGCCAGTTGAAAAAAAAATCTCTGTTTTCTTTTATCTAAGAATGTCTTTACTTCACCATCATTCCTGACATATATTTTCACAGGCTCTAGGGTTCCGGGCTGACATTCTTTTCTTTCAGTATTTTAAAGATGTTTTACTACTGTCTTTGATCTTCATGATTTCTCATGAGAAATCCAGTCATTAATATCCACTCTCTATTTTATTTATCTTCTCAAAAAAACCAACTTTTTGTTTTATTCATCTTTTGTATTGTCTTTTGGATCTCTATTTCATTTAGTTCTGCCCTGACCTTAATTTTTTCTTTTCATCTCCTAGTCTTAGGATTGGATTGTTGTTGTTTATCTGGTTCTTTGAAGCATAGTGTTAGGTTGTTTATTTGAAGTCTTTGAATTCACTTGATATAAGTGTTTATTGCAATAGAGTTCACTCTTAATACTGCTTTTGCAGTATCCCACAGGTTTTGGTATGATGTATCTTTATTTTCATTAGTTTGAAGAAATTTTTTTATTTCCTGTTTAATTTCTTCTTGGACCCATAGGTCATTGAGGAGTCTGTTGTTTAGTTTCCATGCACATGTATAGTTTCCAGAATTTTGCTTATTATTGATTTCTAGTTTTAGTCCATTGTGGTCTTAAAAGATACTTGCAATGATTTCAATTTTTTTTAATTTGCTGAGACTTGATTTCAAGCCCTTAGCTAAATTTATAAAAAAAAAGAAGACTCAAACAATGTAAATCAGAAATGAAAAGGGAGACATTACAACCAACACCACAGCAATAAAAGAATCATCAGAGATTAATATAAACAACTATATGCCAATAAATATGAAAACTTGGAGGAAATGGATAAGTTTCTGGACAAATAAAAAGTTCCAAGACCAAAGAAAGAAGAAATAGAAAACCTTAACAGACCAATAACAGGCAAAGAGACTGAAGCAGTAATCAGTAATCTTCCAACAAAGAAAAGCTAAGGACTGGATAGCTTTACAGCTGAATTTTATCAAACCTTTAAAGAAGAATTAATACCAGTACTCTTCAAACTTTTCCAAAAACCTGAAACAGAAGCCATTCTCCCAAACTAATCTTATGAGGCCAGAATCACCCTGATACCAAAAGCAGGCAAGGATACAACAAAAGAAGAAAATTACATGACAATGTCATTGATGAAAATAGATGGAAAAATCCTCACCAAAATATTAGCAATCAAAATACAGCAACACATCAAAAAAAATTATACACCATGATCAAGTAGGATTCATCCAGGGGATGCAAGGATATTTCAACATACACAAGTCAGGTTCTGGTCAAGATGGTGGAATAGACTCTCCCTAGAGTCACTCTCTCCCACAAATCAACCAATTTACAACTATTAAAAAGCAACAACAGCTAAACTGGGGCCACTGGAGCTCAGGGGAAGAGGAGGAGAGACCTATGGAGTGCATGGAGGAAGGAGAAGCCATGATGAGAGAAAGAAAGGACTGCTCCGACCATTTTGAATCCTGCTCACTTCAAGGCTGGCTTTGGTGAGTGCATGGAGCGACAGCTGGCAAAAGCTGCAGCTGTGCCCTTCCTACGAAGTTGCTTGGAGGCAGCAGGGAAGAAGAAGCCCTTAGTGGCCCTCAGGACAGAAAGACTACTAACAGGGTTCCTGCAAACCCACATAGGAGTAAGAAGCCACAGCAACCAAAAAAAAAGAGCCACACAGAGGATGATGAGTCATTGCAAGGGATTACCATGGGAAGTGTTTGGAGTGTGGGCGGTGGGAGAGACAGGCCACTGGGGGAACACTAAGGCACAGCAAGGACAGATCTGCCCACCAATCAACACAGACCCGCTCTGTGTAGACTGATCTGGAATATAGAACTGCAGGAGGAGCAGTTTGCTGAAAACTCAGGTCCAGACCAGAGATTTTACACAACCCAGTTGTACCAGATCTAGCCCCAGAAGTATCTACAAACCTGAGCTGCATAAAAAGCCTTCCCCAGGGAATCAGCAGCAAAGCAGCAATTTAGCTCAACCACAGGGCTCAAGTGCTGGTCCCCACAGGAAGTTCCCCATTTTAGAAGTAAGCAAAAGACAACAAATTAGTTCCAGTGCAGAGGTGAAGTGGTGGAAACAGCGAATAATCCAACACAGAACTGAAAAAAAAAAAATACCCACAGACCAGTGACAAAATTTGATATTAACTAGTAAAGGTATCACTCCACCAAAGAACATCTATAAGACCTAGAAGGACAAGAAGCCCCCTGGACCCCCAAGCCAGGAGGGGGAAGGGCCAAGGGCCCAAGCTGTGCCCACCAACACCCACAACCAGTCCAGCGATGACCACTGTGCTGCTGCAGGAAGCGCCCTGGTCCCCCAAACTGGGACAGTGGGGGCCAAGGGCCTTGACCACACCCCCTGACACCTGCACCCAGCCCAGCAACGACCACAGAGCAGCTGCAAGAAGTGCCCTGGGCTCCCAAGCCAGGGCAGTAGAGCACCAAGGGCCTCAGCCATGCCACCCTGACACCTGCAGCCAGCCAAGCAATGACCACTGAGCTGACACAGCAAGTGCCCTGGGCTCCCAATCCAGGGCAGTGGGAGGCCAAGGGTTTCAGCCACACACACACCCCTGATATCTGCAACCAGCCCAGCAACAACCACCAGACCATCCCTGGAAGACCCGTGGTCTCCCAAGCCAGGGTGGTGGGGAACCAAGGGCTTCAGCCACACACCCCTGACATCTGCATTCAGGCCAGCAATGACCAAGCCACCACTGGAAGCCCCCTGGTTTCCCCTGCAGGAATGAGTGGGATGCCATGGGCCTCAACCACATCCCCCCTCCTTCCTCCTTCTCCCACCCTATTTCCTTCATGCTTCCCCTCTCACCCTCCCACCCAATGGCTCTGCAACAACATCTTAGAATGTAAAAGCAGATGGAGCAGGGGACTGAACCCTCCTCCCTCAACCAGGCACTCCACCACTGCCTGCCCAGGGTCCTGAGGTAGGGAGCCAGGGACCAACCTCTCCTCCCACATCCAGGCATGCTGCTGCTGCCACGGGGCCTGCCTGGGGTCCTGAGGGTTGGATCTGGGGACCAACCCCTTGTCCCACAACCAGGCAAGGAGCAGCCCCAAAACACCACTTCCATGTGGGTGGCCAAGCACAGCAACCACAATAGCCACAGCTGCCGCAAAAGCAGCTAGACACCACAACCGCTGTGTAGATGGCCCACCAGGCACTCAAGTGCATTGATACAAGGAGAGTCACCAGTGGAGACCAAAGAAAAGAAGAGTGTCTCTCTCCACAAAGCCCTTTCCAGAGTGATAGAAGCATCTGCTTTATGATAACAGTGGGGGAACTGAACACATCTCTCTCAGCACTGGACAGACCATCTAGGCAAAAAATCAACAGAGTAACCTTTATTCTTTCAGAAGGAGAGAAGCTCTAGGGTTATCAGAGGTGGGAGGAAAGGGGGGGGTGGGGAGAAATTGGATAAGGGGCATAAAGAACAAGTATAATTTGTAATAATATATATGCAAATAATATTGATTTTATCAACATACATCAACTTTGAACTCAAAAAATATGTATAATCAAATGTGATTCAATAAAAAAAACATATGCAAGTCAATCAATGTGATACACCACATCGGTAAAATCAAGGACAAAATCCATATGATTATTTCAATAGGAGACAAAAAAGCATTAGGAAAAATTCAACATCCTTCATGATAAAGGAAATTATCTCAACACAATAAAAGCCATTTATGACAAACTAATTGCTAATATCATCCAAAATGGGGAAAAGTTGAAAGCTTTTCCCTTAAGAACATGACAAGAGAAGGATGCACACTCTCACCATTCCTATTTAACATAATATTGGAAGTACTAGCCAGAGCAATCAGGCAAGAGAAAGAAGTAATGGCCATCCAGATTGGGAAGGATGAAGTCAAAATATCCCTGTTCGCAGATGATGTGAACTTATACATAGAAAAACCTGTAGACTCTACTAAAAATCTCTTAGAGCTGATCAACAATTTCAGTAATGCTGCAGGATAGAAAGTCAACTCCCAAAAAACAGTAGCATTTTACACTGCTTTAACAAACTAGCAGAAAAAAGAAATCAAGAAAGCAAACCCATTTACAATAGTTGCCAAAAAATAAAATACCTAGGAATCAATTTAACCATGGAGGCAAAAGATCTCTACAATGAAAACTACAAATCAATACTGAAAGAAATTAAAGAAGACCCAAAAAGGTGGAAAGACATACCATACTCTAGGATGAGAAGAATTAACATTGTGAAAATGTCTATTCTACCCAAAACAATCTACAGATTTAATGCAATCCCCATCAAAATACTGATGACATTCTTCACAGAAAGAGAAAAAGCAATTCTACTATTCATGTGGAACTACACGAGACCCAGAATAGCCAAAGCAATACTGAGCAAAAAAAAAAAAAAAAAAATGAAGCCAGAGGCATAACTCTATGCGACTTCAACTCATGTTACACAGCTGTAACCAAAACAGCATGGTACTGTCATAAAAACAGGTACTCAGATCAATGGAACAGAATAGAAATCCTGAGAATCTACCCACATACTTACAGCCAACTGATCTTTGACAAGGCAGCAAGAACGTACATTGGGGAAAAGACTGTCATTTCAGTAAATGGTGCTGGGAAAATTGGACATCCATATGCAGAAGAATGAAACTGGACCTGTACCTCTCACTGTATACCAAAATCAACTCAAAATGGGTTAAAGACTTAAATACAAAATCCCAAACCATAAAATTACTAAATTTTAAAACATAAGGGAAACACTCCAAAAAGGACTGCACAAAGACTTTATGAATAACACCCCAAAAGCACAAGCAACAAATGAAAAAATAAACAAATGAGATTATATCAAATTAAAAAGCTTCTGCACGGCAAGGAAACAATCAACAGAGCAGAAAGACTACCCACGTTATGGGAGAAAATATTTGCAAACTATACATCTGGCAAGGGATTAATATCCAAAATGTATAAAGAACTCAAACAATTATACAGTAAAAAATAAAAATAATCCAATTAAGAAGTGGGCAAAGGAAATGAAAAGACATTTTTTAAAGGAAGACATACAAATAGCCTATATGAAAAAATGCTCAACATCAGTAGGCATCAGAGAAATGCAAACCAAAACCACATTGAGATATCATCTCACCCCCATTAGACTGGCCACTATTAAAAGACCAAGAACAACAAATGCTGGTGAGGATGTGAAGAAAAGGGAACTCTTCTACACTGTTTGTGGAACTATAAATTAGTGCAGCCCTTATGGAAAACAGTATTCAGGTTCCTCAAACTACTACAGATAGAACTACCATATGATCCCACAATCCCATTAGTGGGCATATATCCAAAGGAATGGAACTCATCATGTCGAAGTGATACCTGCACTCCCATGTTCACTGCAGCTCTATTTACAATAGCTGAAATATGGAACCATCCTAAGTGTCCATGAACAGACGACTGGATAAGGAAAATGTGGTATATCTACACAATGGAATACTACTCAGCCATAAAAAAGAATGAAATTCTGCCATTTGCTGCAACATTGATGAGTCTGGAGAAAATTATATTAAGTGAAATAAGCCAGACAAGGTAAGATAAATAGTGCATGTTCTAACTTATAACTGGGAAGAAAAGAAGGACAGACTGATGGAAGGAAGGAAGGATGGAAGGAAGGAAGGAAGGAAGGAAGGAAGGAAGGAAGGAAGGAAGGAAGGAAGGAAGGAAGGAAGGAAGGAAGGAAGGAAGGAAGGAAGGAAAAGTCCAAAACAGTACATTGAACTTTCAGAGGGGAAAACAAACCTAAGGATACTAGAGATGAGGGTAAGGAGGGGAGGGATAGGTTGGGTAAAAGGCATAAGGAAAAACCTCAATTTGTAATAATAATATTCATATAATAAATAATAAAATAATCCATTCTCCTATTTATATGCTGGGGTTTTTCTAGATGTTCTCAACATTTTTTCTTTATCTGGTTTTCAGCAGTTTGATTGTGATGTGTCTTGGCATGATTTTCTTTGAGTTTGTCTTATTTCAAGCTCCTTGATCTTTAGTCTGTAGATTTTTGTCTTTTATCAGATTTGGGAAGTTTTCAGTCATTGTTTCCTCAAATATTTTTTTCTGTGCTTATCTTTCTTCTGTCCTTCAGGGACTTCAGTGACATGAACACTAGATTTTTTATATCATCCCACAGGTTCTGAGGCATTTTTCCATTTTTTCCCCCTCTTTGTTTTTCAGACTGAATAATTTATATTGATTTATCTTAAAGTTCACTGACTCCACTGTCATCATCATTCTTCCACTGAGCTCATATTTAAATTTTCAGAGATTGAATTTTTCAGCTCTATAATTTCCATTTGGTGTTATTTTCTAGTTAATATTACCCTGCTGAGAACTTCTAATGTTTTACTCTTTCCAGGGTGTTTATTTTCATCTAAGAGTGCATAGTTATAATAGTTGCTTTAACATCTTTTCTTATAATTTCAACACTGGTGTTATATTGGTGTTAGCTCCTCTTGTCAAGCAAGTTTAAATTACATCTTCGTTCTTTTGAATATTCGTTAGAATCTTCTGGAGAATGTTGACTTGGGGGGACACAGCAGGCAGGTTTAGACCGCAATTTCTGTTTTGCTTCTGTGGGCAGGTCAGTTCAGTTTTCCAATCATTTGATAGATTGCTTCAGTTCTGTCCCCACACTAGTGCCACTTGGGTGGTGGTTTCAAAGTCATTTCTATTTCCAAAGGCTTTCCTATGCTGCTTTAGGTCTGTCCTAATCATGAAGCAACTCAAAGACAACCTTGAGCTTTTCACAGGTTTATACCCGTTATTAAAAGTTTCCCCTCTCCAGCTCTCTTCTCTCCAAGAATCCCCACACACTGTCCAGCCTGCAGGGGCCACCTTTCCTGGTTATCTAGCCAAAAATATGAGATTTCTTTTAGATTTTATTTGATTGTTCCATTGCCACTGCAGCACAGCTTTGCAGTCAGAGCCAACCATGAGGCAAAAGTGGAAGAGAGAAAAAGAGAGACAGACAGAGACAGAAACAGAGACAGTGACTGACTCAGGATTTCCTGCCCACACTGTTGGGACTGCAGGCTGCTATTGCAGTTTTAGCCAGCAATATACCACTCCATAGTTCTATGACTAGGATCCAACCTTGGGTCAAAGCCTCAAGAGAATGTAGAAAAAAAGAAACAGGGAAACTCACACATATATTGTCACTTCTCCAAATTCTGATACCCCTTCCCAATCTGCCTGATTTTGTTTACTTTTCAGAGTTCTCAGGTAGTTACCTCTAAAACTTTGTCTAGAGATTTTAGTTATAATAAGCAGGAGAGAAAGCTGTAGTGGGCTTACTCTATTTTGGTCAGAATTGAAAATCCAGCATTTTATTTTTAAAATTTAGATCCTACTAAAGTCTAAGGAACTTTGTTCCAAGTCAAATTAAACCTATATTTATTTAACCTTTGCTAAAGAGCAAAGTTTTGGACTGCTATTACTTGTTTTGAATCTTTATAAAAACCATACAGAACCAGTTTTCTGTCTTTCTCAGTAGAGTTTAAAAATAAAAATATGAATAACTATATTTTTGAATAAATTAAAGCTTAGAAAATTTTTGAAGCAAGTGAAAGATATTAGCAATATTATATTTACAGACATTTTCTCTTGGCATTTTAATTTTCTTAACCACGACAATGCATGTTTCATGTATAATTGCATACTGTCTAGTTGTTCTGCATAATTTACTATGAAGATATTTGAAGGTTCTCTAGTGACCAGTATACTCTGATTTTTAAGATATCTTGGGGAATGAGACATTCTAAAAAGCTAAAGTATATAGCCCTTCAAGCAATAAAACCTTAATTTTCATAAGTCTTAACTATTTTAGATGGAAATATTTCTGAACTACAGTATGTACTCTCCTGATTTTTTAAACAGGGAGTATGAAAAGCAATTAAACTGTCTTTTGTAAGACTGGGTCATCATTGTAAACATGATTTATTAAATGATGCTCTAATAATCGTGTGGAAGTGTTTGTCTCTTCATTAAAAGACTCTAAACTCCTGCATATGCTTTTTATAGTTTGTCTCTCACTCCCCTTGTTTCCTGCTATCATTTGTCATGCTGTCATTGGGCTTGCCTTTAGCAATTTCCTGTCACTCTTCTCATTTGCTGGGTTTTGTTGTTTTTCATTAATCTGTTTCTTCTAACCTCTTGAAAGAGCAGAAATTTTTAGGAAAGGCCTGAGAGGCTTACCCATGACTCTATTGTTTGGGCCTTACCTTGCAGATTTTGTGACACTTACTTTCCTGAGTTTGCTGGAGGCATTCCATGTAAGTGAGGGGTTACTATTGCGCTCCTTTACTCTAGTAAAGGTCTATAGTAGTTAAAATGGCTATTTGAGTTTGCACACTGTAAACTGAACAATAGTGGAATAGAAAGTGTAATTAAAATTAGCCCCTCTGAACATGTGGGTATACGGTTTTGGTGAGGTACAATTTATGGCACTAATTGTTTAATAAACTGAACAACTGTTATCTCTTTTGGTTAATATTGAGTAAATAAAGCAAACAAAAACATTAAATAAAATAATAAACTATTCTTAACAACATATAAGAAGTAGGGTTGGGGTTGGGAGAAGGATAAAATTGTAGAGTTTGGGGGCTCTTGGACTGAAAGAACTTGGGTATTCCACTCCTAAGTCATTCTATTAATTTTTATGTACCAATGATAGAAAAAGAAATGCTAGCATACCAAATTCACCATCACTGATTTTACAGAGGAAAGTTTTTATCCTCAACTGTCTATACAATACAGGATAAACTGCTTTGTTCTGTCTTAACCAATTAGTCAGAACTGAGGGTATGCCAAAGGAAGAAGGAGTTCTTTAACTTCATCTTACATACTGTATAATATTCCCCACCTTCTAGAACAATGCCTGGGACAAAAATAAGTGCTCAGATGAGTTGCAAAGTATTAGCTCCACTTCTATTTCCTGAAACTGTTTGTGTAGATTTGATATTAATTCTTTCTTAAGGGCTTTGTGGAATTCACCAGTAAAGCAATGTGGGTCTGAATTTTTATTTAAAGAAAAAAGTTTTAATTAGAAATTCAATTTATTTAATTTGATATAAAATATTCAGTTATTGTTTTTCTTCTAGAACAAATTTTAGTAATTTCCATCTTTCAAGAAATTGGCCCATTTCCTTTAAGTTGTTGAGTTTACAGGCATAATGTTGTTAATAGTTTGTAAGTATACTTTAAAAAATTTTATTTATTTATTTTTAATCAACATGTACTAATTGTATATATTTATGGGGTACAGAGTTATATTTTAATATATGTATACAATGTATGATGATCAAATCAGAGAAATTAGCATATCCATCATTGCAAAAAATGATCGTTTCTTTTTGATGATAGCATTTGAGCTCCTCTCTTCTAGTCATTTTAAAACATACAATGAATTGTTGTTAATTATAGATACCTAGCACTACTGCAAACCACTAGAACTTATTTTTCTTCTCTAGCTGTAATTTCGTATACTTTTTAACATCTGTATAGTCTGTTGTGGTACCCTCTCCCTCATTCCTGACATTGGCAATTTGTGTTTTCTCTTTTTTACTGTACAGTCTTTGCTCAAAGATCCAGCTTTTGATTTCATTGCATTTTTTTATTGCTTTTCTCTTTTCCATTTTATTTATTTCTGCTCTTAGCATTATTACTCCCTTATTTCTCCTTCTTTTGGACTTAATTTGCTCTTCTAGTTATAGTTTATTAAAGCAACATTCACGTAATAGATTTTCAAGCTTTCTAGTTATGTACTGTAAGTATTTAATGTTCTAAATTGTTCTCTAAGCACTGATTAACTGCATTCCACATATTTTAATATGTTGTGATTTCATTTTTACTAATTACAAAGTACTTTCTAATTCTCTTTGTGATTTCTTCTTTGACCCATTGATTACTTAAAAGTGTATCATGTAGTTTCCAAATATTTGGAAATTTCCAAGATATCTTTATTTTATTATTAATTTTTAGTTTAACTGCATTATGATCAGAGAATTTCTTTCTCATGATTTCAATTTTTTAACTTTTGATAGTTCGTTCTATGGCCCCAAATGTGTCCCGTGTTAATCAATTTTCCATGTGCACCTGAGAATAATATGTATGGGTGGAGTGCATTAGTCAATTAGGTCAATTTGGTTGAGAGTGTTGTTAGAGTCCTAAATAGTTATTGATTTTCTCTCTACTTGTTTTAGCAATTGCTAAGAGAAGGTGTTAAAAATCTCTGAGTATAATTTTGTACTTGTCTGTTTCTCATTTCTGTTTTATCAGTTTTTGTTTCATATATTTTAGAGCTCCATTATTAGGTACTTGAAGTTTAGGACTTTGTATTCTCTTAATGAATTGATCCCTTTATCAATATGAATGACCCTCTTTATCTCAGATAATACTTCTTTCTCTGAGTATTAAAATAGTCCAGCTTTCTTTCAAATAGTGTTTCATGATGTAGTTTTTTCATTTGTTTATGTTTAACTATCTGTGTCTTTGTATTTAAAATGGGTTACTTGTAGACAGTATACAGTAGACTTTAAGTCTAATATGACAATATCTGCCTTTGAATTGGTATGTTAGACCATTTTTCAATTAATATGATTATAGATATGGTTGGGTTTAAATCTATAATCTTGCTATTTGCTTTCTATATATATTTGTCCCATATATTCATTGTTCCCTTTTTCCTCCTTATTTGCCTTGTTTGGTATTAATTAAATATTTTTTAAGATTCATTTATCTCCTTTGTTAGCTCATCACAATTTGTTTTGTTATTTTAATGACTGCTTTAGAGACCATGATATACCTCTTTAACTTACTGCCATAAGTTACCATATTATACTGCTTAAAGTATAATAGAAGAATATTACAATAGTATACTTCTATTTCTCCTCTACTGGCCTCTGTGCCATTGTTGCTGGATATATGACTTTTATGCATGGTGTAACCCCCCCCAATAAACTGTTACTTTAAAAAATAATTATCTTTTAAAGTGATTTATAAAAATTAAAAGGTCTTTCATTTTTATCAGAATTTTTACTATTTCCAGTGCTCTTTTGTCCAATACATAGGTCCACATTTCAATTTGGTATCATGTTCCTTCTGCCTGAAGGACTTCCCTTGACATTTTGTTAATGTATGTTTGCTGGTTATCTATTTCTTCTTTTGTTTGAGTGGGGAAACCTTTATTTTGCACTGACTTATATATATATATATATATAACTGTGTATACACACATACATATATATGTGTGTGTGTGTATATATTATATATATGTGTGTGCATGTGTATGTATATATAATCCCAGGTTAACCTATTTTTTTTTCTTTCAGTATGCTAAAGCTGTTCTGCATTGTTTTCTGAGGTGCATCCTTTTCAATGAGATGTCTCCTATCCTTCTTACATTTGTTTCCCTGTATATAAGGTGCAGCTTTTTCCTCTGATGGCTTTTAAGATTATTTCATTTCTTCTGTATTTCATCAATTAGATTATAAAATACTTTGGTGCATAAAAAGAGACAAAGAAGACCAGTGTATAATGGTAAATGGATCTATACAGCACAAAGACTTATCAAACATAAATATATATGCATCCAACACTGGAACACTCAGATATATAAAAGAAACATTATTAGACCTAAAGAAAGTGATAGACCCCAATATGATAATTCTGGGGGACCTGAACACCCCTCTCTCACCATTTGACAGATCAACCAAACACCAAATCAATACAGAAACACAAGATTTAAACCACACTTTGGACCAGTTGAACCTGTCAGACATCTACAGAACATTACATCAAACAACTACAGAATATACATTCTTCTTATCAGCACATAGAACATTCTCCAAGGTAGACCACATGTTAGGTCATAAATCAAGTTGCAAGACCTTTTTAAAAAATTGAAATCATCTCAAGTATCTTTTCAGACCATGGTTAATTAAAACTAGAAATTACTAACAAGTAAAACTCAGAACTCTATACAAATACATGGAAATCAAACAACAGGCTCCTGAATGACCTATAGGTCTAAGAAGAAATTAAACAAGAAATCAAAAAAATTCTGGAAAACAATGAAAGTAAAGACACATCATATCAAAACCTGTGGGATATTGCATAAGAAGTACTAAGAGGGAAGTTTATAGCAATAAATGCTTATATTAATAAAATAGAAAGTTTTCCAGTAAACAATGTAACTCTCTACACCTAAAGAACTTAAAAAAGAACAATCCAATGCCAAAGTTAGTAGACAGAAAGAAAAAAGATTAGAGCACAATTAAATAATACAGATAACCAAAAAACAATACAAAAGATCAATGAAAGTAAAAGTTGGTTTGTTGAGAAGAAAAACAAAATAGACAAACCATTAGCTAGGTTAACTAAAAACCAAACAGACACAAAGAAGAGAGAAAACCTGAATAACAAAAATTAGAAATGAAAAATGAGACATTTACAATTGATTCCACAGAAAAACAAAAATCATTAGAGACTTTTATAAACCACTATATGCCAACAGATTTGAAAACCTGAAGCAAATGGATAAATTTCTGGACACATACAAACTACCAAGACTGAACCAATAAGACAAAGAAAACCTGAACAGACCAATAACCAAGCAACAAGACCGAAGCAGTAATCAGCAATCTTCCAACAAAGAAAAGCCCAGGACCGTTTGGCTTTATTGCTGAGCTCTACCAAGCCTTTAAAGAGGAATTTATACCAATTCTCTTCAAACAATTACAAGAAATTGAAACAGAGGCCACTCTCCCAAACTCATTCTATGAGGCCAGCATTACCTTGATACCAAAACCAAAGATACAAAAAAAGAAAACTACAGACCAATATATCTGATGAACATAGATGCAAAAATCCTCAATAAAATACTAGCAATCACTATACAGCAACACAACAACAAAAAATTACACCATGATTAAGTGAGATTCATCCCAGAAATGCAAAGATGGCCCAACATATGCAAGTCAATAAATGTGATACATCACATCAACAAAATCAAGGATAAAAACCATATGATTATTTCAATAGATGCAGAAAAAGCATTTGAAAAAATTCAGTGTCCTTCATGATATTCTCAACAAATTAGGTATAGAAGGAAAGTATCTCCACACAATAAATGCCATCTATGACAAATCTACCACCAATATCATCCTAAATGGGGAAAAACCAAAGGCTTTTCCCTTAATAACAGGAAGAAGACAAGAATGCCTACTGTCACCATTCCTACTTAACATAGTTCTGGAGGTACTAGTAAGAACAATTGGGCAAAAGAAAGAAATAAAGGGCATCCAGATTGGAAAAGATGAAGTCAAACTGTCTCTATTTGCACAAGACATGATCCTATATATAGAAAATCCTAAAGACTCTATCAAAAAATTCTTAGAGCTGGTTAATAGTTTCAGAAATATTGCATGATATAAAATCAACAGCCAAAAATCAGTTATAATACTCTCCAATAATGAGCTAACAGAAAGAGAAAGCAAGAAAGTAACCCATTTACAATGGTCACCAAAAAAATAAAATACCTAGGAATAAATTTAACATAGGAAGTGAAAAATCTCTACAATGAAAACTACAAACCACTACTGAAAGAAATTAAAGAAGACACAAAAAGTGTAAAGATATTCCAGGCTCTTGGATTGGAATGATTAACATTGTGAAAATGTCTGTACTACTGAAAGTAATGTCGAAATGCCAATGATATTCTTTACATAAATAGAAAAAATAACCCTAATGCTCATACAGAACAACAAAAGACTGAATATCCAAGGAATCATGACCACAAAAACTACAGCTGGAAGCATAACACTACCTTACTTTAAATTATACTCCAAAGCTATAGTAACCAAAACAACATGGTACTGGCATAAAAATAGACACTCAGACCAGTGAAACAGAATAGAGAACCCATAAATCAACCCATAGATTTACAACCAATTGATATTTGACATAGGCAACAAAAACAAACATTGGGGAAAATACTTTTTCATCAATAAATGGTGGTAGGAAAATTGGATATCGATACACAGAAGAATAAAAGTTGACCAGCACCTCTCACTGTATACAAAAATCAACTCAAAATGGATTAAATACTTAATTATAGGACCTGAAACTGTAAAACTACTAAGGGAAAATATAGGGGTAACCCTTAGGAAACTAGGACTGGGCACAGACTTCATGAACAAGAACCCAAAAGTGCAAGCAACAAAAGAAAAAAATAAACAAATGGGACTATATCAAACTAAAAAGGTTCTGCAGAGCAAAGGAAACAATCAACAGAGTGAAACGACAACCTACAGAATGGGTGAATATAATTGCAAACTGTACACCCAATAAGGGATTAATATCCAAAATATAAAAGTAACTCAAACAATTACATGGTAAAACAATAAAACAACAACAACAAAAACAAAAACAATTATGAAATGGGCAAAGGAGCCAAATAGACATTTTTCAAAGGAAGACATACAAATGGCCAACAGGCACTTAAAAAAATGCTCAACATCACTAATCATCAGGGAAATGCTAATTAAAACCACATCGAGATATCATCTCACAGTTAGACTGGCTATAATCAAAAAGACAGAGAATAACAAATACTGGCGAGGATGTGGAGAGAAGAGAATGCTCCTGCACTTTTGGTGGGACTATAAATTAGTAAAACCACTATGGAAAACAGTATGGAGGTTTCTCAAACAACTACACATAGATATATCATATGATCCAGCAATTCCACTTCTAGGCATATACTCAAGAAATGGAAATCATCATGTCGACGGGATACCTGCACTCCCATGTTCATCCCAGCTCTATTTACAATAGCCAAGATATGGAACCGTCAACGGACGACTGGATAAGGAATATGTGGTACATATACACCATCGAATACTACCCTGCCATAAAAAAGAATGAAATTCCGCCATTAGCAGCAACATGGATGAGCTTGGAGATTATGTTGAATGAAATAAGCCAGGCACAGAGGGAAAAATACTGCATGTCCTCACTCATAAGAGAGAGCTAATAGAGAAAGAAGAAGGGAAAGAAAGACCACAGCACAGTGGTGAGTTGCACTTGCAGAGGGAGAGAGCATACCTAGGGTTGTGGAGTGGTGTATGGTAAGGGGAGAGGAGGAGGGAGGTTTGGGATTAATTGGGTAGGGGACATGAGGAAGAATCGCAATTTGTAATGGGCATGCTGATAGTATTGATCTGGCCATGACATCTTGGGCACAAGTGGTGATGGTCAGGTTTGTGCCCCACAAATATGCAAGACCAATAAATATTTTTTAAACTCCAAAATAAATAAATTAATTAAATTAAATTATCCATGGAAAAGTAAAAAAAAAAAAAAAATTGAAATCATCTCAAGTATCTTTTCAGACCACAATGGTTTAAAACTAGAAATTAATAACAAGCAAAACTCAGGATTCTATACAAATACACGGAAATTAAACAACAGGCTCCTCAATAACTTATGGGTCCAAGAAGAAATTATACAGAAAATCAAAAAAATTCTAGAAAACAATGATAATAAAGACACATCATATCAAAACGTAAGATACTGCAAAAGTGGTACTAAGAGGGACGTTTATTGCAATAAATGCATACATCAAAAGAATAGAAAGACTTCAAATAAACAATCTAACTCTACACCTAAAAGAGCTAAAAAACAAATAAAAAAAAATCCAGTCTCAAAGTTAGTAGATGGAAAGAAGTAACTAAGATCAGAGCAGAACTAAATGATATAGAGACCCAAAAAACAATAGAAAAGATCAATGAAACAGAAAGTTGATTTTTTGAGAAGACAAAAAAGTAGACAAACCATTAGCTAGGTTAACTAAAAATTTTTTAAAAAATAAAATAAAAGAGAGAGAGAGAAGACCCAAAGTACAAAAAACAGAAATGAACAAGGAGACATTACCATTGATACCATAGAAATAAAAAAAAATCATTAGAGACTATTACAAACAACTACCTTCTTGAACATATAGAATGCAGTAATGACAGTGGTTTTAACAGTTTTCTCCACTAATTCTGTAGGTATTTTCATTTTGTTTTTATAGTTGCCTTCTCACTGGGAAATGGATTATATATTTTCTTATTTCTTTACATGCTTGGCAACTTTTCATTTGATGGCAGATACTGTAAATTTTATTTTTGAGTACTGAATGTTTTTGAATTCCTTAAGTATGTTTGGGCTTTGCTCGGAGATAAATTTAAGTTATTTGGAAAGGGTTTGATTCTTTTGAGGTTTGTTTTTGTTAGACAAATCTAGAATTGCCTTTATTCTTGAGCTCCTTTGCCCCATTAATGAGGCAATACATTTGGATGGACCTTCCTAAATGCCTCATGAAATATGAGGTTTTTCCAATTTTGCTGGTGGGAACATGAACTACTCCTGGTCCTATGTGAGCTTTGAAGATTGTCTTGCCTGTTCCTTCCTGGAGGTCCTTTCTCTGGCCTCAATAGTTTCTTCACACACTTAAGCTGATCAGTAGTTAGCCAAAGACTTGAGGGATCCTGCTAAAGATCTCTGGAACTGTTTCTACGTGCAGTTTCCTCCTCCCTGTGCAATGTTCTCTTCTCCAGTATGTTGTCCCTCAAATTCCAGGCACTCTGTCCTCCCTGAACTCTGAACTCTGTCTCTTCAACCCAGGGAGACACTTAGGCTGTTTGGGCTTCTTCTCCCTGAACTATCATCTGGAAACTTTTTTCAAACAGTGAGTTGAGACGCTCATAGGGTTCATCTTGTCTGTTTCCCTTCTGTCAGAAATCATGGTCCTATGATGCCTTTTGTCAAAGGTCTGAAATCCATTGTTTCCTATTTTTTTAATTTTTTTCTCCTTGTTTGTTTTCAGGTATTTAAGATGAAAGAGTAAATCCTGTTCCTGTCACTTAATTATGTCTTTAAGTAGAAGTTCAGGTGGCTTTTTGGAGTGGTGGAGTGGGAACATTTTAGGAGTCAGGATATCTCCGTACCTATTAACCTTCACTATTTGCAAATCTTGTGACCTTGGCAGAGATAATTGATCTCTTGCACCTCAGTTCCTTTATCTGGAAAATGGGTCTATAAAACCTGTCCTACTCTTCTTCACATGATGGGTTATCTTCATTAAAATACTTGATGTTGTGCTAGATAAAGTCTATTTTTGTTAATAGTTAACATTTATATAGCCAACTGGTCATCCCTACAGGAAATAATTATTTAAACATACACCAATCCACTCCTACACCATTTGCATATAAACCTCAAATAAAGGAAATATACATTATTACATTCTCATGGCAAAAGGAAGACTAATCTTGTGACCCCTGTCTAAATGATGAGAATTTGATCTTTTAAAATGTTGAGGAATGCAAAAGTCAAGCACAGTGCCAATGGGCATGGTGTCCGCATATGTGAATGCCTCTACAGAATTTTTTAGTATAAATTTAATATTGAAAATAAAAGGACATATTAAACTAGGTAAATTCTTCTGTTAAAACCAAGTTATTAACTGGTGTTCTCTTTAGCAAAAGCTTGATTAAATATACAGTAACGAACTGATATTTGAACTTAATAAAATTTGAACATGTGTAGAATAATTGCTGTTATAAATCTGTCCTCAGAAGCTGTCACTTTAATCTGTCATTTACATTTAATAATCCACATCTTTACAATAAGCTGTTTTCTCTATTTACCTTATTTTACAATTAGCTTGCCAGAATTTTCAAATATTACAAAAAAATTAATTGGAGCATTTTTTAAGCATAAAATCTAGTAACATACTTCCTGTGTATTCTCCTACTAAGAAAGGATATTCATCTGCTTATTGGGCTATAATTTACTGAAATGCATTGTACACATCTCTTATCTTTCTTTTTAAAGTTATAATTGGCCTCTTTCACTTTGGTGGAAATATGAAACAGAAGGAAATTTTAGTAACAACCTATCATATGACTTAATCAGGGCACAAAGAAATTGTACACTGACTTCATTTGTAAAAACACTTAAAAATTCTGTGTAATTAATATTCATGTTTTCCAGTCACAAATTTTAAGACAATTTTATGTACATATCCTCCACATAAATATATGAAAATCTATACATCTACAGGAACATATACTTTAACAGCTACCCCTCTAATGTCTAAATTCTAAAGATGGTTAATGTTTGTACCAAAAAAGAGCATCAGCAAGTAGATATCCCAGGAATGTTTCATCAATGAAAATAATTTATTAGTTTTTACTGACACTTACTTTTTATCATGTGTTAATATGTTAAAAAATAAATACCTATGAGCTATAAATACCTATCATACACTCAGATATCATAATTGATATTATTATAAAATAAAAAAGATAAATTTCAGATAATCAGTTGGACAACAGAACAATAAACAGGGCCTCAACTGGATAAATGCTTTCCTTGTGTCTTTGCTCTGCTTCTATATAATTTTACATGCATACAACCATACAGAATATATGACAACTAATTATCAATGATATATAACATTTACCAATTAGCTAAAGAGTATCTTGATCCATATATATTTGTTGACTAAATTGTGTTTCTTTGTACAGTGCTAGTCTACCTTTCACTAGTCCAAATATTTTCATTGGCATAAGCATTGACTTGTTAACATGTCACAATCTTCCAATTCGCAGTTTTAGGTTAATACCTTTAAAACATTAATTGCATCCTTATTTACTACTGAGGGAAGCTCTATAAAATTTCCCATAGCCACACAAGGAAAAAGTGATTGTAAGTATATTATTCATTATTTCAAAATAATCTATAGGAGTTCCAGTCAAGATGGTGGACTAGACAGACGGTCCCCAGTGTCACTCTCTCCCACAAATCAACCAGTTTACAACTATAAAAATGTAACAACAGCCAAGCTGGGGCTGCTGGAGCTCAGGGGAAGAGGCGGAGAGACCTACAGAGTTCATGAAGGGGGAGAAGCCACGATGAGAGAAAGAAAAAACTGCTTGTGGTGTTTTGGGCTGTGGCCACTTTAAGGCTGGAACTGCTGAGCGCATAGAGCAGGAGCTGGCAGAAGCCCCAGCTGTGCCCTTCGGATGGAGTTGCTTGGAGGCTGAAGGGGAGAAGAGGGCCTTGGTGGCCCCCAGGACAGCAAGACCACTAATAGGGTTCCTGTGGACCCATGCAGGAGCAAGGAGCCAGAACAACTGAAAAGGGGAGCCATTCAGAGGCCAGTAAGTCATCACAAGTGACCAGTGCTGGGCCTGTCCCATGGGAAGTGTTTGGAGCATGGGAGGTGGGGGAGATGGGGGACTACCAGGAGAACACTGGGACACAGCAAGGACAGCCGATCCACCCCCCAATCAGCGCAGGACCACTCAGAGGAGACTGGTCAGGAATGCAGAATTGCCCAGGGTGCAGTTTGAGGAAAAGAATCAGGCCCAGATCAGAGTTTCCACACAACCCAGGTGCACCTGGTCTCTGGAGAGCTGGAAGTACCTATAAGGTTAACCATTAAACCCTGAGCCACACAAGAAGTCTTCCCTAGAGAAACAGCAGCAATTTAATTCAACAACAACGCTCAATCACTGGTTCCCAGAGGAAGTTTCCCATTTTAGAAGTAAGCAAAGAACAAAAAATTAGTTCGAGCCCAGGCATACCACCAGCACCTCAGAGCCCGCCAGGGGACCTGAGGCATGGAGTGGGGACCAGAAACCCGTCCACAACCACGCGCACCACCAGCACCAAGGAGCATGCCAAAAACATCACCTCCATGTGGGTGGCCCACCACAGCCACCACAGTAACCATGGCTGCCACGAAAGTGGCTAGACGTCACTACCACCAGGCAGATGGTCCACCAGCCACTGAAGTGCATTGACACAAGGAGAGTCACCAGCAGAGACCAAAGAAAAGAAGAGGATGTCTCTCTCCACAAAGCCCATTCCAGAGTGAAAGAAGAAGCATCTGCTCTATGATAATATTGGGAGACCAGAATACATCTTTCAGCATTGGACAGATCATCTAGGCAACAAATCAACAGAGTAACCATTACTCTTTCAGAAGGAGAGAAGAAATCTAGGGTTGTCAGTGGTGGGAGGGGGAGGGGGAGGGGGATAGGGAGAGACTGGACAAGGGGCATAAAGAGTATGTACGGTTTGTAACAATATACATACTAATAATATTGATTTGATCAACATATGTCAACATTGAAACCCAAAAATATGTATGATCAATTATGATTCAATAAAAAAAATAAAAATAAAAAAATAATCTATATATCCCTTGGATTTCTCTTGGATAGAGAATTTTTCCTTATTAGTTCTCAACCTTTTGTCATCATCTACATGACTCCAGCCTACCTCTCCTCTCACCCCACTCCCAGAAAGAATTTCAATTGGTGGTTAAAGCCATATTTCATCACTTAGACTAGACATTCTTTTAGTGTTTCCTGAATCAGATTTGCATAGTATATGTTAAGAATTAAGGGTAGTTTTGTCTAGAAGCAAAGAGATGGACTATCCAATTCTCTTAACACTGCCCATTTCTAATTTTACATCAGCCTGCAGAAACTTAAGGGGAAAAGTTTAAGTACATATCCACTCTTTAGGGTTTAGAGGAAGATCCCTCAAAGCACACCATCTAGTAGTAAGTAAAGTAAAATTATATAAACACACACACACACAGTGTAGAAACAATATGCAAACACACGTGTGTTTAATCAAGTAGTGGAAGCATAAACTTATCCCCACAAAGAAAAGGGAACCCTTGCACACTGTTAAGGGGATTGTGAATTCGATTTGTGCAGCCATTATGGAAAGCAGTATGAAGGTTTCTCAAAAAATTAGAAATAGAACTATCATATAATCCAGCAATCCCACTTCTGGGTGTATATCCAAAGGTAATGAAATCAGTATGTTGAAGAGATATCTGCAACTCCCATATTCATTAATTACAGTAGCCAAGATATGGAATCAACCTAAGTGGCCATCAACAGATAAATAAAGAAAATGTGTATATATACACAACAAAACACTATTCAGCCTTAACAAAGAAAGAAATCCTCTTATTTGCAACAACATGGATAAACCTTGAGGACATTATGCTAAGTGAAATAAGCCAGGCAGAAAAAGACAAGTACTGCACAATCTCACTTATGTGTGGAATCTAAAAAAGTCAAATTCAAAGAAGCGGAGTGTTGAATGATAGTTACCAGGAGCTGGGGGTGGGGTGGGGTTGAAGATGTTGGTCAAAAGATATAAAATTTCAGTTAGATAAGAGGAATAAGTTCAAGAGATCTATTGTACAACATAGTGACTATAAATACCAATGTCTTGCATTCTTGAAAATTGCTAATGGAGTAGATTTTAAATGTTCTCACCACAAAAAAACAGTAAGTATGTGCAGTAACCTTTATTTAGCCATTCCATAATGTATACTTATATCAAAACATCATGTTGTACACCATAAAAATATAATTCTTGTTAACTAAAAACACTAAAAATTAGCCCCACAAAAACTTTTAATAAACTAAGAAAATGTTTAATGAGTTAGCCTCATAGACTACAACCTCAAATCTGGTAGCAACAGGTAGAGCCCCTTCTTTATTCTTCCTTAAGAAGAAAACAAAAAAGCAAAATCTTTCCTAAACCAGCAAAATCTATCTTTGAGTCTCTGTCTGAGGTACTCTGACTTAAGATACTCAATTCTTACTGTGTCAAATGTCTTTCACTTGTGATTTATGACTATAAAAGACAAAGTTTGTCTTTATACCTCGTGAAAAGGCTTTGTGTGTGAATGTGTATAGGCATAATCTGTTATTTTAAAAATTATCAGTGAAATGAAACTTCCAATTTAAAAATTGTCATAAAACTTGCAGATCTCTAAAAATATGTCCTTTCTCTGAAGACATCAGTTTTAGAGACACTGTCCTATGTTAAGACTGTGGTATTAAGATAGAAAGCACATGTTATTGCCAAATTATAGGTATATATGTGTTTGAAGAACAGGGTTAACATTAACTCCAAATGTTTTTGTTGGCACCGCTATTTTCTTCTGCCTAGTCATATTTCTCACACGGATATGAGACACAAGGGGAGAGATTGTTATACAACCAACGTGCTTCTAGGTCTTTTATCACAATTAAATTCCTTGGTGGTAATAAGACCACATCTGAAAGTATGGAATATATTACCCAGGATCTGATCATGATTTTATTCAGTGATTGTTATTTTACCAATAACGATTAATTCAGATAACCTAATAACCATTTGCAAAATGATCATCAAGGCTACTTAGAAACTACAGCTTCATCTGTGAATTGTGAAAATACATATTACTTCAATATACTTTGCAGTACTGAGAAATCAGAACAGAGCTCCTTGCAAAATAACTCTTTCCTCTACAAGTCCCTGCTCTTGAAGGCTACTGATACATAAATGTATCATCACAAATATTTGACAATTTACCCATTACCCATTTATTTAAATTTGTTTAAGTGTATATGGCACGCATAGCACCATTTATGTACTGTTTTTAATGTAAGTCTTACACCAATTTCAAAGGGATTAAGAGAGTAAAAAGAAGAAAGGTGTTTCTAAATAATATCTTTATTACTTTTCTTTAAATTAGAAGTTTAGAAAAGTGGGTGATGATCAACAGGGGTGGTAGTAAAGACAGTTTCTGGAAGAAAGGCTTAACACAATTTTGAAGGCTTTGCCTGCACTTAATACTTTTTATTAATGTATTGATTTAATAAGTTATTAAAAATAATAGAATCATAGAATTTTAAAGCCAGAAATACCCTTAGATATTATGAAGATAATACCCTCATTTCATAGTTAAACTAAGGGCCAAAGATGTGAAGTAACATACTTCAAAAGGATACTTCAAAAAGTTCACGGAGAAATGAAGTTACAAGCTAATATGAATCTTTCCATGAACTTTTAAAAGACCCCTCCTATTTCGGAACTTATTTTACTAAAAATGTCTACTGCATATAATTAGCTCTTTAATGTCTAAATTACTTCATCTAACACCTAGCATATTACAGAATACAAATTTACTAAATAAGTGCTTTTGAGGATGATAAGACTTAGATATCAACTAAAGGACAATCCTGACTATATTAGTTTGCTGGGGCTGCTGTTAACAAAGTACCAAAATCTTGGTGGCTTAAACAACAGAAATGTATTGTCTCACAGTTCTGAAGTCTAGAAGTCTGAAACCAAGGTGTTTGTAGGATTGGTTCCTTCTGAGGACTGTGAGGGAAGGATCTATCCAGGCCTCTCTCTTTGGCTTATAAATATCTGTCTTCCTGTACACAGGGCATTCTCCTTGTATGTGTGCCTGTATCCAAATGTCCTCCTTTTATAAGGACCCCAGGCATATTAGATTAGGGGCCCACCCTAGTCCAGTATGACCTTATCTCAATTTCCCTAATTATATCTGCAACAACCCTATTTCCAAATAAAGTCACGTTCTGAGGTATGAGGGGTTAGGACTTCAACCTATTAATTCAAGGGGAGGGATACAATTCAGCTTATAATACTGACTGATTGATTATTTCCATAACAAGATTAGAGGCTGACTTCCTTTACCAGACAGAAAGGTCACGGATTCCTGGGGTAGGCAGAATAATCACCTCTCCCCTCAGAGACGTCTATGTCTTAATTCCTGGAACCTGTCAATATGTTAGGTTACATGGAAAAAGTTAACTAAGGTTGCAGGTGCAATTAAGGTTGCTAATAAACTGACCTGAAAATAAAAAGATTATCCGAGATTATCTAATTGGGTTCAATGCAATCACAAGGCTCCTTAAATGTGGAATGTGGAGGCAGAAAGAGTTAGTATCAGTGTAATGTGATTTGAGAAAGACTTTATCAGCCATTTCTAGCATTAATATAAGATGCTATGAGCCAAGGAATATAGGTAGCCTCTAGAAGTTGGAAAAAGAAAGGAAATAGATTCTTTTACAGAACTGCTAGAAAGGAAAGCACTGCTGACACCTTGATTTAAACCCAGAGAGACCCATTTCAGACTTCTTACTTCTAGAACCATAAGATAAGTTTGTGTTGTTTTAAGCCACTACCGTAATTTTGTGGTAATTTTTTACAACAGCAAACATAAAACATACAGTTCCCCTCGAAGATGTTGGTGACAGTGACCCCAATACATCTATATTCTTCTGTATACTCTTCTCTTGACAAGTCTAGCAATTAGGATAAATATTATCTCAATAGTGAAGCCATTACTATCACCAAAATAAGTGGATTCACTCAGACTCAATAATTTTTCCTATGACATAGGTGTAGCTATTCTCTCAATGAGACAATGTTGACGACAGAATGGAGCAAAGCTGATCTATATTAGTCAGCTAATAAATAATGGAGAATAATTTTATTACATATTTCTTTATACATGTGAAAACAGACAAAAGGAAATTCATCTTTTTTTTTTTTTTTTTTTTTTTTTTTGATGACCACCAGCTCTTAAAAGGCTGTATTGTACAGGAAGTCAGTTTTCACTTTACATCAGTGCTTCTCAAACTTTACTGAGCACATAAATCACCTAGGGTTATTGTTAAAATGCAGATTCTGATTCAGCACATCTGGGGTGGGCCAGAGTTTGTGGTTTCTAAGCAGCTCCCAGGTGATGCCCATGCTGCCACTCCATGGAATGCTTTGAGTAGCAAGGATTTGACAGACACAGATGTACCAAACCTTACCAGAAAAATAAATTGGCTCCATGTCATAATCAATTCTGAATTCAAAATGTCTCTCTCTACATTAAATATTACTACTTGGGGAAAAAAACTCAAACTGACTTTCATCATCTTTAAACCATTTATCCGTGATAAAAGTTAGCCTACAGATTCTAAATAAAATGCCCTACTGATTACTTTAATAACTAACATACATATTCAACAATAACTTCATGTGGTTACACTGTTCTCTTAAAATAGTGAGGATGAATCAAAGCTGAACATTTTAATACCTCATGTGATGCCTCCCACTAATGCAGAAATATATTTCTCCTTCCACATTTTGCAATGCCCTACATCTCTTCCAATAGTTTCTCTGTTGAGGAGATTTCAAAACAACAAATGATTGGTCTATGAAAGGGCAAAACTATTTGGAAAATGGGTTTCAGATAATTACTTCTCAAACGGCACAGCTATTCCATCTACAAAACACACAATAGGTAGATCATGCTAACCAAATAAGAAAATATTAAAGCAATAAATTAGTGTAGTAGAAAACTTACATAATGTTATAGTCTACTATTTCATAAAACTCAATAATGAAGTTCTTCCACCACTGGTTGGTTTGATAGTAAGAAAGAATATGGGTCTACATGCCTTTTGCTACTGAAGCCATAGAAGTTACAACACTGATTCCTTTCCCCCGAACCTCAGCCTTTATATATAAAAAATCATCTTCACTGAGAAAAAGAAAGAAAATGTCATAGGTGTTAGGCTCAGAAAGAGAAAGAAGTTAGGAGGGAAATACACACACACACACACATATTAATACACAAATTTTTTAAAAAAACAATGAAGATAAGCCTCACTCTAGCTCCCTAACCTATAACCTAGCAGCTTAGCAATTAAGCATGCAGCTTCTAGAATGACACCTGCCTTCAAGTCCTGGCTCTGCCACTTAACTAGTTTTATGATCTTTCACAAGCACCATGCACCAGTGCTTGTCTATATGAGAAAAGCCTACTGGGGGCATTTAAGTCACAAGTTTACATGGCTGTTTTAAGAAACGTAAAAGAAATTGTCCCTAACTCCAAAGGAAGAGAGGCTAAGGAGATGTTTTCCTGAATTTTGGCCACTCTGACAAGTAACAGGTTTAAAGATTCTAAGGATCAACCCAATTGGACATGTCTAGTTGCAAAACAATAGGAGACCAAGAAAGTAAGACAGCTGCTGCGGTAGATTTGTTTACAGGTGGGAGATGTAAAGTTTAGAATTTAATTAACTGACACAGTACAAGCTAATGTATCCAGTTGCCATGCACCTAGATCTCTGGTTTAATCCAGGCAATTATGCTACTGGTTGGCACAAAGATGACTCCATTTGTCCAGACAGGTTTCAATTTATATCCTTGAAATTTTATGCAGTCTAGGAAGGTCTCAGAGTGTCAGTGACAGCTTCTGAGTACGCTAATCTCTGCAGCTCCCTTCTTATGCAGACTATATCTCTGTAGAATTATCACTATTTACTTCCACACCAGTATACCTAGATATAGTGTACTCAATACAAGTACGTTAAGACACTACCAATTTCAGTTTGAGCTAACTGGGTCCACTTTAAAATCAAAATCAACGATTCACTTTTTTTTATACTGTTGGGGATTACACTGTACAGAAATATAAGTACAATAAAATTTAAAAAACAGAATGAATTAAATGTTTTTTTAAAATATATTTTACACAAAGTTTCGTGCCATTTTTTTCAATCAAGACTGAGAGAATGTGTTTTAATAAAATACCTAAAATAAATGTAAGTACACATCATTTGGTCAAGCTTAGAAGTTACTGATTTTGAGAAGTTATATGATATTCATGGAAAACACTGTAGTATAAACACAAACACACATACACACACACGCACATGCACATACACACTGCACATTGGGCTGGGACTCCAGAGAGTTAGATTCTAGCTAAAGCTCTGCCAAAAATTCATTACATGACCTTAGTCAAGCATAGCTTGATGATTACAAGTCAAACAGACCTACGTTAGCATCCCGACTGTGACATTAATTACTGTTTCATCCTGGGCAAGTCAGTTGCTTTGAGCATATGTGTTCTTATTTATAAAATGGGAAACTGTCTCATAGGGATGTTGTGAGGTTTAAATGTGATAACATATATAAAGTTGTTAGCACAATGCCTGGCAATAAGTGCTTAATAACTATTAATGTTTATTAATGCTGGTAAGGTACTCTACTTCTCTGCTCTTCAGATTTTTCATAAGTAAAATGAGGGAACTGGCTTATTACTAGAAAATCTCTTCCAGTTCAAACTCTTCAACTTAAATGAGAAAACCCAATGCCATCCTCTCATTCAGATAGGAATGGTAAAATAAACTTTAATAAAATAAACCTAATAAAATAAAAACACAAATGCCATACTTTCATTTTTTTTCTATTTTATTTTAACCTCTCTAAAATGAACAGCATATTCCTACGCACCACATTCTATCCAGAGTTGCTTAAATTTAAACAGTTTTGTCTATTGGTCTTCATGTAAATGTCTGGGAAAGTCTTACTAATTACTACGCAAGCTGGCTACAAGCTAAAACAGCTTTGTGGGGATTCACATAATGTAGGCAATAAGAGAAGAAGTCAAGGAGAAAGGATTTTCCCTTATAATAAATAACATTCATAGTTCACTGACAATAATTTCTGACAGTTATTTTCAAATTTAAGGTTATAACACTCTTCAGGACTGCTTTTTATCCATGTTTCTAAACAGCAAATCTTCACGTGATATTGGAATGATACCTCCAAGTGAAGCAGCAGCCAAAGTGAAATCTGTAAAAAGCCTCTATATTAAGCACACTGTCACTCAAGTAAAACTTGAGCTGTGTGAACAATGCAGTTTGAAGTCCAAGGGAGTAGGAAAGTAATAACCAATATATTACATAATAGCAATTATGGCAACCATCACAATGATCAGCTTTGATTCAAAAGACGTACAAATGAAAAGTATCAGGCATAGTCCATGTAAAACAGAAATTGAAGATATAATGCAATAAAAAGTAATTGGTAAATTTTAAGAGAAGATACATGAAGCAATGTCATCAAATAGAAGTTTATAACAATGGACTATCTCTTAGCATTTTTCAAACTGAGAAAATTATAGACATAACCACTTCTGAGATAATGTTCTTTGGTCTTGTGTATGAGGACACGATATATTTGGAGACCAAGCGCTATAAAGAGGAGATCTTCATAATGCCTTTCTCTTGACTTATATTTGGTTTTATTCAGTCACTGGAAGTTCCCTTGCCTGACCAATGATGAATAAGTTTTCACATGTATACAGTTCTCTCTATAACAATATTATTCCATTTTCCTGGAAATTGTTTTTTTTTGGGGGGGGCGGTAAAGAACATACATGGCTATAGCTATTTTGATTAGTCAACCAGGTGCTGTAAGAAGATGATAAACAGTAGATGGCATGGTCCCAAACCCTTAAGGAAGACCTTAAAATCCAGTTGAGGAGTGCAGTCTAATACATACACACACACAAAAACAGTGGAAAGCAGGCTATATGAAAGTGACAAATACAAGAATTGTCATGGGGATTCTAGAAAAGGTGAACTCAATAATGGTTAGGCTAGGCTTGGAAGGTACTTATGGAGAGGTGTAACCTGAGTTGAGCTTCCTTAGTGGGTAAGATTTAAATTATGTAGAAGAAAGGGCATCCTGGATGAAGGAAGTGGTAGTGGTGTAAGGAGCAAAGTTATGGAGGTATATTGTTTAGAGAACATTAAGGAGAGCTGTGCACTGAAGAAAAAAGTGAAATGATGTCCCTGTGGTACAATGAGGCCAGATTATGAAGCCCTTTGAAATCTAGGTGAAATTGGACTTGGAGCAATAGAAAATAGGGAGCTGAGAATATTTTGGTGAAAGAAAATGACTTAATGAAAGAAGTGTTTGCAGACCATTAGTCTGGCAAAATGAATTAAGGGTTTAGGGAATAGGTGAAGGCTGGCTAGGAAGCTCCTGTAGTGACTGGATGGGTAATGATGAGACTTTAGATAGTAGAGTAAGGGGAAAATACTGTGAGAGGCCTTTCAAAGGAAAATTCACCAGGACTTGATAATCCCTTAACTGTGAGAAATGGAGACAAATCCAGATTCCTCTGTGAAATAGTGAGTAGGCCATGATCAGACTGTGGAGGGGAATTAACAACATTACTGTACAATTTCTTCACCAAGGACTGGCAGGCAAGTTGTTCCTTACACCTCCTGAGTAATATAGTCCCTCCCAATGAAAGGATATTGGACAGGGTCCCTCAAAATAGGATTTGACTTCGGTGGTTCTAACAGAGACACGAAGGAGGAAAAATGGAGGACTTAGCACCAAATCCGAAACAGGGACTAAAGATATATGAGACTGTTCCAAGAAGAAAAAAAGACAAGAAAGGAAAATTTCTTACTCAGAGTCTCCACAATGGACCTCACTCTGAGTCTCTCCAAAGACTTTAAAGGTTCAAAATCACTGAGTGTCACCCCAAATCAAAGCTTCTTGAAGATTAAAAATTAGATTTATTTTAATAATTAGTGTTTATTTTTCTCCAAACGACTTCTCATCTCAGAAATTGCTACCCCACAAATTCTTCTTCAAGTTTTGTCCGTTATTCCAAATCTAATATCTGAACATTAAGCATGTGCCATCTTAAATTTATCAGATCCATTGTGGGACTGGATATACTCAATAGGCCAGGCTCAAAGTAACTGGCAAATACCTCCCCATCAATTACCGCTTGAAACATCACAAGGAGAATTCGCTAACCCTTCCCATACTCAGCCCGGACAAGGCTCAGCCCCACCCCCTCCAGAGACACGGGAAAAGCGCCTGCGCAAACTCCATGCCTATTTTCCTTGCGGTGAACCAGCACCCCACCCCCCTCGTCCCCAGGGTGCTAACGCGCAGGCGCAGCGCCCTCAGCGTGTTTGAGTAGGGTTGTGAGAAATCTACTGTCCATTGAAATCTAGAAATGGTAGAATTCAACCCCCTCCTTTCTTTGGAGACAGAGGCTCCACTTCCTCCTACTACCCGGCAAGGAGCGCGTCCCAAACGTCGCCCTCTCTCGGAACAAGGTCCTTCGCTCTCTGGCAATGCCCACTGAATCCCGGTCTTCAGTTCGTTTCTAACCTCACCCTGCCGCCAGCCTTCGCTCTGAGGGTAGAGGCAGTTGGCTCCCCAGAAGCCACACCAGTTTGTTGTCTGTCTCTTTAGGCCGCGGAATCTACGGGCCCCCAACTGGGCAGAGAGAGCATTATCACCGGTGCCTTGCCCGCCCTACTTCGCCTTTCATACCCACCCAGGTTGGGTGCTTACCTCGGGCGTGATGCGGTCACGGAAGGGATCAGAGGATCCCAAATCAGGCCACTGCTGGGGCAGGCGGATTCAGCGAGATTTTCCTGGCTCTCCACTGCCGCCTCAGACAATGAAATCAGCGTGTCCGATCATCAATTTTCATCATGATCGTGACGTCACCAAAGACAGCAGCCAATGGGAGCCCGAGATCAGCTCCGGACAGTCCCTGGCCTCAGCCCAGAACCCAAGAGTAGGGAGGGGGGAGAAGAGATGGCTGCCTGCAGTGGGGCTGCCTCTTCCCCGCTGCATCTATGGCCACCTGATATCTCCGTACCTCTTCCTTCCTGAATAGTTGTTAACATCCAGCATCCCTGTGACTATCTATAGTAGTTACGTGCCAGCCATCTGAGCAGGTGCTGCTTGGTCTTTCAACTTGAAATTCGCTTTCAGCAAAATTGTTGCACTCTGCCAAAACCAAGGCATAGCCTAAAGAAATACCGTCTTCGGTAGTCAGTGTTTAATTAACAGGTGTATATTCAATTTTACTAAAATCAAGAAGTGCCTATCGGCCTTTGGAATTTTTCAATAAGAGCGACTGTACTGTTAGAGATGACTGGTTGACTCTGGCGACTGAGGCAAGAAATTATGGATTCCATTCACTTACCTTCAATCTCTGTTTTGCAAGAAATTACTTGGGTGATTACTATTACAGAAAAAAAAAGTCAAACCACATGTTACATCAGTCAATACTCACTTGATAAGCTCCTCAAATTTGCTGGATGCCATGAGAGATGTAGAATGCCTTGGTTCTCTGCTATGAGAGAACATACAACGCCATTCAGAAGGTAAGATTACACACAGCAAACATTCACAACAATGAAATAAAGTACATGATCATGTATGTGCTTAGTCATGAACTACAGACGAGAGCTATATTGTTTAATGACTGCAGACATCAGTGAGGTGGGAAAGTTGGGGAAACAATTTATGTTATAACTGAAACTTGAGATGGTTCTTGAATGGTCGATAAGAGAGGATGGAAGGCATTATCTTAAAGGGGAAGAATAGGCAAAGGTAGAGAACTGTTCGTATATATGATGTGAGGAGGTCCATGATGAAACCAGCTTGACAAATAAGGGCATATATTGAGGTCTAGTGGGAGATAATCCCAAATCTGAGCACGCCTTACCTCCTCCATCACTATTACTCCAAAGTCACTATCACCTCTAGTTTGAACTACTGCAAAAGCATCTTATATGGTTTTCTATCTTCTACTCTTGTCCTACTTCAATACTTTTCTTTTAACAGTAGTCAAAATATTCTTTATAAAGTTTTAATCAGATCATACCCCTCCAATTGCTTTCTACTACTTTAACAATAAAGTCCCAAATTCTTGCTATGGTTTATTGCCCACTGCTTATTCCTGACCTGGTTCACTATGCCCCATCTACACTGGCCTTTTTTTTTTTTTTTTTTCTCTCTCTCTCTCTCTCCTTCTTTTCCTAGAAAGCCTGTTCCCTCTTCAGAGATTTTGCACTTGCTACACCTTCTTGGAAAACTCTTCCCCCAAATCTTCAGACAGCATACTTTCTCACATCATCCAGGCTGTCTGTTAAAATGTTTCCTTTTCAGATGGGTCTTCATGGACCAATCTGTTTAAAATAGCACCCTCAAATCACTATCTTCTCTATCTCCTTGCTGTGCTTTATTTTCCTTATATCAGTATGGGAAATTACATTATTTGTTTGGTTATTTGTTTATTTTGCCTTGCCCCATCATAATGTAATGTCCAAGAGGGTAAGGGACTTACATCTCTTATTTACTGTTACATTCTCAGTACCTAGGACTGTACCTGGCATATAGTAGGCACTCAATGAGCCTTTGTTGAATGAATGGATGTAGAAAAACAGATTGCGTGGTGTAGGCTAGAATAACAAGATGAGCGATGTTTCTAATATCATGCCTGAGGTGTCTGTGCCTGTTCTGTTCAAATATATCAATTAAAGTCATTTTTATCAAATCTGTACTTCAAAAATATCTGGATGGAATAATTAAATTATAGATATTAACCAAGGTCTCAAAAGACTCAACATACAAGTGCAACAAGATAAAGTTTGATAGGGATAAGTCTTGTTTTTAGGTTTACAAAAATCAGTTGCACAAGTACTTAAGCCTTTGATCAACTTTGAGTTGATTTTGGTATATGGCGAGAGGTGTGGGTTTAATTTTATTTTTCTGTATATGGCTGTCCAATTTTCCCAGCACCATTTATTGAAGAGGCTGTCCTTTCCCCAATTGTGTGTTCTTGTTGCCTTTGTCAAAGATCAATTGGCTGTAAGTCTATGGGTTGATTTCTGGGTTCTCCATTCTGTTCCATTGGTCCAAGGGTCTACTTTTATGCTGATATCATGGTGTTTTTGTTACTATAGTTTTGTAGTATGATTTGAAGTCAGGTAGTGTTATGTCTCCAGCTTTATTATTTTGGCTCAGGATTGCTTTGGCTATTTGGAGTCTTTTGTTGTTCCATATGAATGTTAGGATTGTCTTTTTCTATTTCTGTGAAGAATGTCATTGGCATTTTGATGGGGATTGCATTGAATCTGTAGATTGCTTTGGGTAGTATGGACATTTTCACAATGTTGATATATCCAATCCGAGAGCATGGAATGTCTTTCCACCTTTTTGTGTCTTTAATTTTTTTCAGTAGTGATTTGTAGTTCTCTTTGTAGAGACCTTTCACCTCCTTGGTTAAATTTATTTCTAGGTATTTTATTTTTTTGGTGACTATTAAAAATGGGCTTACTTTCTTGATTTCTTTTTCTGCTAGTTCATCATTGGAGAATAAAAATGCTACTGCTATTTGGGTGTTGATTTTGTATCCTGCAACATTACTGAAATCGTTAATCAGCTCTGAGTTTTTTGGTAGAGTCTTTAGGTTTTCCTATATATAAGATCATGTCATCTGCAAACAGGGACAGTTTGACTTCATCATTTCCAATCTGGAAGCCCTTTATTATTTTTTTCTCTTGCCTGATTGCTCTGGCTAGTACTTCTAACACTATGTTAAACAGGAGTGGTGATAGTGGGCATCCTTGTCTTGTTCCTATTCTTAGGGGAAAAACTGAAAGCTTTCTCCATTCAAGATGATAAACTGGCTATAATAAAAAGACTGAGCATAACAAATGCCAGTGAGGATGTGGAGAAAGGGGAATCTTCTACGTTCTTATTTGGGTTATAAATTAGTACAGATACTATGAAAAACAGTATGGAGGTTTCTCAAACAACTACAGATAGATCTACCATACAATCCAGCAATCCCACTTCTGGTATTTACCCAAAGGAATGGAAATCATCATGTTGAAGGGATACCTGTACTCCCATGTTCATCACAGCTCTATTTACAAGAAAGATATGGAATGGAACCAACCTAAATGTCCTTTGATGGAAAACTGGATAAGCAAAATGTGTTATATATTCACTATGAAATACTACTCGGCCATAAAAAAGAATGAAATTCTGCCATTTGCAGCAACATGAATGAGCCTGGAGAAAATTATGTTAAGTGAAATAAACCTGGCACAGAGGGAAATATACCGCATGTCCTCACTCATAAGTGGGAGCTAAGAGAGAAAGAAGGAAGGAAAGAAAGACCACGGTGGTGTATAAGACTTACAGAGGGAGAGAACAGACCTAGGGTTGCCGGGGGTAGCGGGAGAAGAAAGAGACGGATTGGGGAGAGGATGGGTGGGAGACACAGGGAACAACTGCAATTTGATGTGGTGAGCGTGCTGATAGTATTGATCTGCTCACCACATCTTGGGCACAGATGCTGATGGATTGCTCTGTGCCCCATGAATACGCATAATCAATTTAAAAATTCAGTTGCACAAGTATAGGATGGGCAATAAATATCTAAGTTGGAAAAACTTTATTCAAAATTTATAAATTCAGTATGAACTGCTATAATATAGCTGTTAAGCAAGATAATTTCTACTTAAACTAAATTGGTAAAAAGTTAACATCTGAATAAAGAGAGTTTAAGAGTCCCACTCTTTTCTACCCTAGTGAGACCACACTTGTTCTCTTCTGCTGATTATCCTTATTTTGAAAGAGACATCAACAAGAGAAACCATGAATTATGAGGCATCCAAAAAAATATGTGATATAAGGCAAGGCCCCAGGAACTGAGGATGCTTAGCTTAAAAAGGAGAAGAGCTGAAGAAAATATAACTATCTTCAAATATTTGAAACCTGCTGAGACAAAGGTCAATGTGACTTGTGTGGTTCTCCAGAAGACAGAACCAAGGCCAAAAAAGACAGCTGATAGGGATCCAAGTTTCAGCTTAAAATTCAAGTTTTCAAAAATCACAGAGACTGTTCTGTAAAGTCAAAAGGCCTCAGTCACTCAGAATGTTCAAGCATAATGTCCATCAATTAGGAATGCTGAGGGCTTATCTATGTTGAGCGACTACTAAAGTTCATTTCAACATGGAATTTATGAATTTTCTGGTGATGTTAGATGAGAATTAGTCAGGAAAATGCCTTAAAAGAAGAAATGGGCTTGGTCTTTTAGAATTTGATTTGGTAGAGCTGAGTGGGAGAAAAGTTCTAGGTTGGGACACCACTAATAAAAGACAATGAATTTATTGCCCTCCTATTATTCGGTAAGTTGAATATAGGTAAAACATTTTCACAGTGCATTTTGGTTCTGCATAGGACTGCATACACCAAAGAAAGTGCTCTCAACTTTCATTTTTTCTGTTTAATTTTTCCCATCAATAAGCAATTTATTCTCAAGTTCGTTTTAACTAAGGCAGCCATTTATTGACATATGAGAGACCTGTCTAAGTAAGACCTGTCTAAGTAACAGCTCTAAAATATATACTGCTAGGTTTAAAAAATTAACTTCCAATCTACTTAAAATTAGGTTAATTGCTCTGGTAGAGCTGGTTTTCATTAATCCAGAGGCTCTATGCTTTGTTTGTAGATTATTGAGGCTCGTTACTTCTTTTTCACTTTTATGCTGCCCACTTTACAGGCATTTTTCAGCTTACTGACATGTCCATTCTAAGTTGTACACCAAAAATTGATGAGAAAATTACAATTAAGTGTTCTCCTTTTAAATGTTCCTGATTTAAATTCTGCCTAGAGGAGATAATTTTAAAATGAAAATGCAATGTTAAATGTACGGATTTTAATGGATTTCAATTATCCATGACAACCTTGTTCTTCGTATTTTAGTTAGTTAAAGAGATGCCATTTTAAGGCACTTTCCTCATCTTACTGTGGCCAGGTCAGAGTAAACCCCTTAGTGGAAAACCCCTCTGAATCATAAATATAATCTCTCCTACTCCTATGATTCTGTCAATAACCTGTGTAGAACACTACATTTCTATTTGTATTTTACTTATTTAGGTAGCTTATTTTAAAGAAAATGTATTTTAAATGTATTTTAAAGATATTTGTCCATCTAGCAAATTTCTATATTGAAACTGATTCCTGAGTTCTATTGTGGTTTTGGAGATGTGATATATTACTAATATTTCTGTTTATTTCCACTTAAATTAAATCAATGTTTTCAGCATGTTTTCCCTAGACCAGCAGCATCTAAATCAAGTTGTTGGAAATGCAAAATCTCAGGCCCTACGTACAAATTCAGAAATTCTGAGGGAAAGGCCCAGCAAATTTGTGTTTTAGCAACCCCTTCAAGGAATTCTGACATATGATAAAGGTTGAGAACAACCGTATTAAGCTGTAACTATAAGGGGGGAACAATGGAGGCAATTTCATTCCACAAATATCTATTTAGCTTGTATTATGTGCTGGCCACACAGAATTTACTAAAACATGATTTTTGTCCTCACAATATTCATAGTCTATTAGAACAGTCACAGACTTAAAGAAAAAGTGCAAAATAGTGTGATAGTCCCTAAACTTGGGATGGGTGTGGGGGTTGAATAGATCTAGAAAAATTAGAGCTATGAATATAAGTGACTGGCTTTTGCAGAGTAGGGTTTTATTTCTGACACATCAACAACTTTATTCCTGATATGGCTCCAAATGTTTTTCCTTCTAATCATGTTATTGATGCCAGGATAAAGTGAGAGACCAGAGCCTCAGTTATTCTAGTTTAGCAGTTATGCAATAGCAAATTAAAAAAAAAAATTATACATCCAGGAAGAAGTCTACTTATGTATGTCTCTCTTGAGTGAATGTGAAATTTATTCTTGTTTTTCTAATTCCATATTGAAATTTATTTGTAGCATTTTACCAGATATCTAGGGGACCTACATATTTATATTGATTAACTTCTGGACAAAGCTTGAATTCTATTGTTATGGGAAAGGAAGTTTACTGTTTGCCAAGGTAACCAGATATATGAGAGCAAAAAAACTACTTACACTAAACCAGTATTTGGTGTACAGGGAAGGTTGGGGAAGGGAAGTCAAAAAAAAGTGCTCTTAAAAATCCAGAGCCATTTGACAAGCTTTTGGGGAAAAAAAAAAAAAAAAAAAAAAACTCTGCACCAAAAATAAAAAGTATTGAAATCGCTCTTCTTGAAGTAAATTGAATAAGAGAAAAGCCTCTCTTCTTCCATCATTTTGCCATCACTTTTTATGGATAAGGAAAATAAATTACAAAGAAGCAAAGTGAGTTACCTAAGGTCAATGGAATAGCAATTTACTAAATAATAGACTTTTAATCAAAATGATGATCATTTCAAAGTGACTATTTACAACCACATCATTTTTAGTCCTGTGTAGCAGATGAAAGTTAAAGAGCTGAGGTTTGGCGAGGCAAGTTAGGGGTTCAAGGACTGGGTCTAAGGCAAGACAGAATCATTGATCTGAAACCATGTAAACAGAAAAAAGTAGGTGCATATAGAATGACCAACAGTCAGAATCAGACAATGAGACCCAAATTATAGGTAGTTGGGGAAAACACAGAAGGGAAGACATGTAGCAAAAGTCCCAAGCAGGCAAGATTCTGGATCTAGAGGTGTTCAGACTGAGTCACAGAAATCAAGAACTCAGGTAAAGAGAAGAAGTACCAGAAAGCAGGAAAATATTGGGAAAACAGCATTAGGATCCAAGCTGACAGGCAGATGCAAACACAAAGGTCAAGTTAAAAAGAAGGTAAGCCAGAGGCCAAACAAGATAAACTCAGGCCAGGCCAGTTTTATTTATCAATCAAGAAACTGAGTGGTCAGGAGCCAAGGCAAATCAAGAAACAGGGAGGTCATAGAAGTTTAAAGCATAGAACATGTGTAGGTAGAAGGACAAATATCAGTGCCAAGGTGGATCTTGATAAATGAGGGAGCTCTTTAGCCTTGGGCTTGAGCTATAATAATCCTAGGGTGGCCAGACTGATCCCCGGTAGTGGCAAATAATTGGGAACACCTGGCTGGATGAAGTGTGTGTGGGCGGAAAAGTAGTAACTTCTGGCAGTTAGATTCCAACAACAAAACCCAAAGGAAAATATGAAGTGTTCTTAATTTCTTATAAAAGTTTATAAGTTAACATTTTTCTTTCAAACTTAAATGAGCATCATTGTTTGCATTAGAGTAAATTTTCTAAATGACACATAGCAGAATTATTTAGTAATGAAACTTTCATGATTCCTTTTCAGAACTTTTTATCATATTATATTACCAGCTACACAGAATTTGTAAATACATTATACCATGATTTTATAAGCTTGCCTTATAATTTTTTTAATTCTTATTATTTTTTCTTCCTTAAACTCTTCCATCAGCTTCAGAGTGTTGATCTATGTTGTTTTCTAGATTCGCAGCCCTTTGTTGATCACAGTAATTGAGTTTTACTTCATCATCCCAAATTAATTTGGTGACATAATGCATAGGAAAGAAACTATAATGAGATGGTTTGAGCTGTGTGGCAATATAACCCATTTTTTCCCAAATGGTGTGATATGCCTTCTATAGGTTTTAAAATTTTAAATCTACAGTGTTAGCAGTATAAATTCCTAATTAGGATTCAGCAATTAGTATGACAAGAGGCATTTTCTTAACATGTAACATATCCAATTGGCAATCTAGCCTACAGTTATGCACAGTTGGTGCTTATGGTAACCCCCCACTGGTTTTTTTTTTTTCCTTCATAGCCAAGGCTTTAGTATTAATATCTTGTGTAGCAATTTCAAAAGCACAGTCTTTGAATTTTTAAAACCTGGAAAATCTGCTACATTGAGTGAATTGGCCTGTCATTTTAATTGCTTTAAGTTTTAAGTGGTAATGTAGAGTCCATTTTTTTTTTTTTTTTTTTTTTTTTTGACCAGTAAGGGGATTGCAACCTTCGGCACGGTGTGGTCTGCACCATACTCAGCCAGTGAGCGCACCGGTCATCCATATATAGGAACCAAACCCGCGGCCTCGGTGCTACCAGCGCTGCACTCTCCCGAGTGAGCCACGGGGCCAGCCCAATGTAGAGTCTTTTATATCCCTCCCAACCTACATACCTTCTTCTGGCCTCCAAAAGTATTATATACAAAGATATTTGGCAATTTTTTAAATAAGCACATTAAATATTATTCTTCTTAGGAATAAGTGGGTGGGAAGAGAAATAGGTGAATAGTGGCACTGATGTGCTGGAGCCTTCCAGCACTTGCTCAGGAGAGCTGATTGTGTATATCTCTTCTCAACTCCGTGTTAAGTGACCTCACATTGGTAGCTTGAAGACAGCCATGTTGGGGGCAGCAACAACATGAAAATCAGCAAATGGTACAAATCAGGGCTTCCCTTCAAGGATATGGGAAAGTGGAGTATGAGGACAGGAGTATAAGGAAGTACTTTGAATTTAACTGGGAAGGATTGGTTAACTTTAACCTGGTTACTATTAATATATTGGTAATGAACAAGTCCTGTAGCATTCCCCTACACCAGGGGAATCTCTGACCCATGTAGATATGAGAGCTCAGTGCTTTACCAATCATACTCACCAGAAAAAATTTAAAGGAAAGTCTTTTTATTTTGGAAGACATCAACTGGGAGACAGAGGGTAAAGTCCCAACTGCCTCCCCAGTCAACTGAGGGCTGGGGTATATATAGATAAATGTATCAGGGAGACAGGATGTCTTCAAGTGTGGTGGACAGCTGCTTCCTGCTTTGACAGATGTATCAGGCGAGACAGGATGTCTGCTTTCTACACAATCTTAGTTAATCATTAAGAGCTAGCTATAAGGAAAAAATGAAGTTAGTTCCATAGTGTGTACATGAGTGTGTGTGTTGCGGGAGGTTGTACATTTACAAATTGACATGCAGCTGAAAAATGAGCCCATGTTTGGAAGGACTGAAAACATTTCATTCTATTTGTGCCTTACAAATTCACTTTTTAAATTTAAAATGGAATAATTTACTTAGCAAGTGTATAGAATCCAACTAACTCTTGGAATATTGCTATTGAATAGCTAAGCTATTCAGTAATGATAATAATTTATCTTACCCTAAGTTCTACCTCTAACTTCATAAAAGAAGAATCAAAAGCACTCTTAATAATAGTGATACCAGGGCTAGCAGGTGTGTCTTTTAAGGAAGTTGATTTGAGATGGGCAGTGGCAGAGGATGTTGGTCAAGAAAGTTTTAAATCTAAACTGGGCCTGGCAAGGATTGCATCAAATGGGTCAGGGTTCTGACTGAAAGTTTAAAGCAAGACTTAGAACTCAGTGATAATATATGGAGGCAGGACCTGCAGAAACAGAGAATAATGCTGAAGTATGTGAAATATTATGGAACTGAAAGTAATACTTGGCCAAAATGGTTGTTAAGATTGCAACAGACCATAAGACCTTCCTTTTAGAGACTCATGGATTAGACCTATATATAGGTCAGTGCCTTCGTTTAGTGAGAAAATCTTCCGGATGTTCTGAACAAACTTATCTGGACACAATGGCCAATACACTCAAATCTTAAAGACATTCTCTATCTAGATAAAAGTGAGCACTAGTATTCTAGAACTGTGAAAAAAATCTGTTCAATATAACTTACAATTACAGGGCTGCCAAAGACCACAACATTCATCTAGTCAACTCTTCCCTTTCTAAATAAACTTGTCCCTAAGTAATATCCTCTGTAACATTTTTAATCTGTGTATTTCATGAGCAATAAACTATGAAGACTCAGCATACATGAATAATGTAATGTGGTAATCAAATAAAACTTACAAAGTCAGACATTTTAAAACTCAGATCTAATCTACATTTATTAAGCTTCCACAACATTGAACACTGTACTGGATATATTCACATGTCATCTCATTTAATCTTCACAACCCAGAGAAGAGGGAGTTGACTCTGTTTAACAGGTGATAATACTGAATATGAATAACCATTATGGCAATGAAGCCAAAATTTATTAACATTTCATGTAGATGACCTTAATTAACATGAACTTTGTAGAGCCAAATAGAGGTTTTAGATTTTTTTTTAATAGCTGGTACTCACAGAAGGCAAACCCCACATTTTCCTAATTTAGGGTGTACTCTGTTCCCCTTTTCTCATACCACAACTAGAAATGGTAATACTTGTCATCTTATTGAATGACAAGTTAATTCCAGATATTCAAATTATTTACATTTGTTCTCATTTAAGATCTACAACAACTCTATGAGGGATTATTATCCCCATTTTCAGAGGAACCAAGTCTTAGAGAGGTTAACCTCACAAAACAGGCATGTGGCCTAACCAGTACTCAAACTCTGTTGTGCTTAACGTCAAAGCCCATTATTCCTAAGCATTTTGCTATATTGCCTTCTCTGCTCATGTGATATTCATATTCTCTTTTTTAAAAAAGGTCCTATTAGGAAATTTGATTATGGACTGGGTAAGAGATGGTACCAAGGAATCATTTTCTTTTTGGTTGTTGTATTAGTCTGTTTCTGTTGCTTATAACCAAATACCTAGAATTGGGTACTTTGTAAGAAAATGAAATTTATTGCTTACAGTATCAGAGGCTGGGAGGTCCAAAGTCCAGGGAACACACCTAGTGAAAGTCTTTGGTGATGGCTTTACAGCAATGCAGGGTTCTCACATGGCAAAAAATGGCAGAGCAGAGAGAGAGATAGCTCTTCATGTACTCTCCTTTTAAAGCCCTCAGGACCACACCCACAACCACCATTAAACCATCAACTTAATCATCTCTTCAAGGCCCCACTTTTCAATTACTATAATAGGATTTTTCCCACCCCCAACAGTTACAGTGGGGATTAAGTTTTGAGGGGACATTCAATCCAAGGCATTCTGCCCCTCGTCCTCCAAAACTCATGTCCTTTTCACATACAAATACATTCATTTTATCCCCAAAGTCTTAACTTGTTTTAACTCAAAGATCCAAATTCCAAAGTCCCATCTGTGAAATCAAAACAAGTTACTTACTTGCAAGGTACAATGGTGGGACAAACAAAGGGTACATATTCCATTCTAAAAGGGATAAATAGGCCAAAAGAATGGGGTAAGGTCCTAAACAAGTCCAAAACTCAGCAGGGCAAGCATTAAATCTTACAGCTCACAAATCATGTACCTTGACTACATGTTCGATGTCATCTGCATGCTGGTGTGAAGGTTGGGTCCCCAAGTCTTCAAGCAGCTCCAGTTTTATGGCTTTCATGGTTTGAGGCCATACTTCTTTTCTCACAGGCTGACATTGCATGCTGGTAGCTCCAGAATTCTGGATTCTCAATGGATGTCCCTTTCTTACAGCTCCACTAGACATGGTGCTGGTGGGGTTTCTTTGCTGAAACTCCAGCCCCACATTTCCACTTGGCATTGCTCCAGTGAACGCTTTCTGCAGTGACTCTGCTCTATGACAGATCTCTTCCTGGATCTGCAGGCTTTTCCATACATCCTTTGAAATTGGGATGGAGGCTCCCAACCCTCCACAGCTCTGGCATTCTATGAGTCTGCAGACTTAATATCATGTGGACACCACCAAGGCTTCCGACTCGTATTTTCCAAAGCTGCAGATCCAGCCACACCTGGGGCTAACTGAGCCATAGCTGGCACAGCTAAAGCAGCTGGGGTGCTGGTATGGAGAGCAGCACCCTGAGGTAGCCCTGGGCAACGAGACTGTGGAGGGTGCCTTGGGCCGGTTCCCAGAGACCAGTCTGTCTCCCTAGGCCTCTGGGCCTGTAATGGTAAACGCAGCCTTCAAGATCCCTGAAATACCTTCAAGGTCTTTTTTCCTTCCTCTTGATGATCTCTTTCTTCTGCATTTATCTCTTTAGCAAGCGGTCAGTGGGCTACACCCTCGCTTTCATGGCCAGACTGAAAATTTCCAATTTTTTGCCCTCTTCTTTCTTTTGTATTATAAATTCTAGGTTTACCTCATGCCTTTTCTGCCATAATTCAGCATAGACTGTTGCAAGTAGCCATGCAGCTTCCTTAATGCTTTGCTGCTTAGACATTTATCTCACCAAATACCCTGGGTCAGCACCTTGAAGTTCCACATTCCATAAAATTTCGGGCATGAACATAATGCAGTTAAGTTCATTGCCAGTTCATAGCAAGGGTGATCTTTACCCCAGTTTCCAGTAAGTCCCTTCTCATTTACATCTGAGACCTCCTTAGAATGGTCTTTACAGTCCATATTTCTATCAGCATTCTGCTCACCACCATTCAACCAGTCTATAAGAAGTTCCAAACGTTCCCTGGTTTTCTTGCCTTCTAAACTCCCACAAGCCTCTAGGCTCTTTCTAGCCTGCTCCTCCAAATTCTTCCAGTCTCTTCTCAACACCCAGTTCTAAAGCTGCTTCCGTATTTTCAAGTATTTGTCATAAGCAACACCCAACTTCTGGTATGAATTCTCTGTATTAGTCTATTTCTGTTGCTTATAACAAAAATATCTGGAACTGGGTAATTTATTTTAAAAATGAAATTTGTTTCTTACAGTTTCAGAGGCTGGGGAGTCCGACATCTGGGGAACACATCTGGTGAAGGCCTTGGTGGTGACTGTCATGCAGAGGTCTCACACGGCAGAATGGTGGAGCAGAGAGAGAGAGACTCTCATATGCTCTCCTTTTAAAGCCCTGAGAACCACGCCCATGACCACCTTTAAATGATCAACTTAATCACCTCTTCAAAGCCCCACCTTTCAATTACCATAATAAGATTTTCCATCTTCTTAACACTGTCACAGTGGGGATCAAGCCTCCAACACATTAAACTTTAGGGGGACACAATTAAACACACTGCAGTAGGAATGATATTAGTATTATGATTATGGGAGAAAACATCCATTCTTATAGAGATACATATTGAAATATTTAGAGTTGAAAGATATGATGTCCAAGTTTTGCTTTGAAATGTTCAACCAAAGAAAAGGTTTTAGATAAAGCAAATTTGGCAGAATGTTGACAATCATTAAATCTGAGCTATGGGCTTGGGAGCTTCATCATTCTTCTCTCTTTACTTTTGTGTATATTTAAAATTAACATAATTTTTTTAAGTCATGAATCTAATCCCCAGCAAGCCCTCTATGGCCCTATTCTTCCTTAGCTCCACCTCAATGGCTGAGCAGACAAGGTCCCTTATTCTCACCCACGCCATGCCTTCTATCTAGAAGCAACTTGTTCATATTCCCTATTTCCTACCAGGAATGAGCTACTTTAGGTCTCGGATGTCAAAAAGCCTTGAAGGTATTATACCCTCATGACTACAGAAAGTTATAACGTGTTCATTATGTCTTGACTATCCTATCAAAAAAAAAGACACATATCCTTCTGACACTCTTACCCCAGCCTTATTTTTTTCTCATACAACTTATTACTATATGCAATTATATTATATAGTTTTCTTGTTTATTGTTTATATTATATATTGTTTACTTGTTTATATTATTTATTGTTTAGTTGTTACTTCTCCTTTCCCTGATAGATGGTAAGCTCCATGAGAGAAGGAATCTTGTCTATCTTATTTATAGCTATATTCCATGAAGTTGGAATAGTAGCTGGAACACAATCGGCACTCAATAAATATTTGTTGATTGAATAAACAAGTGAATAAAGGACTAGCTGCAATCATTTGTAGATTTCTAGCACTAGGCAAGGAAAAGTTGATACATAAGATTCATTTTGTATGCTTAAGTAGGAAAAGATAAGTTGAGAGCTCAGAAAGAGGTAGCCTTCCTCTAATGGCCCGGTGATGGTGGCACAGATGTGTTCAGATGTCAGGAGCCCCATAACTAGCTTGAGAAGTACATTCCTTACCCCCATTATGAGGTATGCTTAGGGCAATGAAGATCTCTAACCATATTCCATCTTGGATAAAGGCCTGCAAGGAGCAAGGCTAGGGTTATTTAGTCAGATTATTATAGGCTTTAGAATCTCAGTGTATTTGAAGTCCCCAGAATTACTTGAGGTCACTGAAAAGATGGCAAGAGGGTCCCAAGTCCCTCGCTCATCAGGAAAACAGAGGTCCTTACTAGTGTTCACTGCTGTGTATTTGTTACCTGGGTCTGGGGCCAGGACTGACACCTTTAGCTTTGTTCATCTTACCTTCCAGAAAGGAGAAAGAAAAAGAAACAATTTTTTACATTGCTACTCGACACTTTGGAAAATTTTTAACACTAAAGTGTACTATATCAGTAGAAAATCAGCCCCTTTATTGGGTTAATAAAAGAGGGAGAGATCAGGTAAGCACTAAGACCACGAAAGGGATAGAGGATGAACAGGGGTGTATGTTACAGAAAAAGGGTGGAAGCAAAAACAAATTTTGCCTACTTCTCAATTTTGGCCATGAGTGTGTGAGGTCCAAGTGACTGCACTCTTAAGGGCCTCTCTAAAGTGGTGCACTTTCAATCTCTATGACAAATGTTAAATTGGCAGAAAGAATTAAACTTCCAATAAAAAATTGATAAAGACCTTAAGAAAGTCTGTCTAACATTAGAAGAGCCAGAAGGGGATTAGGAAGACTACGTGACTTGTTTTATAGGGATGGAGTGAGCATACTAGCACAACACTTGTGAAATTCATTATTACTGTAGAAAAACTATTAGATCATATGCAACTAAGATTAAGTAGGCTTCTTTATAAGTAACATTACATACAAATTCAGGGAGTGACTGAAGTGTTAAAGAATGGAAATTATTTTTTTTTCAAGTCCATGCTATAAAGAAAGTCATTTTTCATCTGAATTACATCATATATTGGATGAATATTCTACTTTACAAGACACAACTTTATAAAAATTAATACCATAACTTCACAAAAAAAGAAAGACAAGATTACTGGCTTTTTGAACATGTGGTCAAGGAATTTCTAGAAGTAAGAACAATTTATCTGAAGTAATGGCTGAAGGTAAATCCCAGATCCAGGAAAGTGCTGCAAAGGTAGGAACTACTAAGGGAGAATTATGAACTCCTATCAGGCATGCCATTGCTGAAATACTACAAATGCCCAGGGGCCATGAAATTGGCTACTATCTTGACAGTGGTTAAGACTATTAATGCAAAATTTTCAAACTATAGGACAGGACTAATTTTGGTTACGCACCTTCCTTAGAGAAATTAAATGTTTAAACCTCACCATCACCACCATGCTACCACCTGCTCACCCCCTGCATTATATTCCTTAGAAAAAGAAAAAACATTAATAATCAAGATAAAATTAAGTCCTCAAAGACAAACAATTAGGTATACAAATAGTTTCATAGGTTAGAGCTTTTATCAATTTAGGTAAAGAGAATATAAATAGCACTGGATTGGTACAATATCTTTCTTTCCAAGAAGTTTATGTGATAAGATAGGACTGTGCAACACTGGACCAGGGTAAAACCCTTGAAAAAGCTGATGTTGGCAGATTAAAAAAATTCTGCTGCAGGACAAAGACCTCAAGCTTCTCTTTAGACGCTGGGCTGAGGAAGAAGACTGGACTTGGGGTTCATACAGAGATTAGCCCAGCTCATTGGAACATCCTTTTTGCATATATATATTTGGGAGACTCATTAAATATAAACCTGGGAGACTTTCATTTCAGCCGTTATGGTCAGAAACATGAAAACGCTCTCATTATAGTACACCTGGGAATCCTGGGGCAAATAACCTCATTTTAAATGTATAGCTGAGCTTGCAAAAAAGACCTAGAAGATTAGGTTATTCTCATTAACCTTTCCTCTCCTGAAAAAACACCTTAAACTACTGGATCAAATATTTGTTTTAAAAATCTCTTTACAAGCAACAGAGAAATGAAAAAATAGTTAAGAATTACCAGGAAAATTTGAAGGGTGACTGAGAATCCAGAAAGGTAAGAACAGCACAGAAGCTGCTTTGGCCCTGAGAGCATTTGGAAACCTGAGAAAATTTGAACTTTGTAAGCTGGGTCCTCAAAGTATAGACTCTCAGGCTAAAAGTAAACCAGAAGTATACTGTTTTTTGCAAACTGAATATAAATCACCTGAATCGTCCCCAAACCCTCAAGCTGTAAATTTAATTTAACATGGTAACAGACTTGTAGTGTGTCGCTAGGCACACAGAAGCAAATGCCAATTCTCTCTGAATAAAGTTACCTTTATTCTAGATTTCGAATTATTTTCACAATTAATTGCTCAAGAACAATGAATGACACACAAAGATAATTGAGTATATTAGGAACCCAAGTATGAGGAGGAAAAACCAGTGGATAAAATAACAGATCCACAAAGATTTCAGATAATAAAATTATCAGAAATACACTTGATAACAACTATGGTTACTAGGATTAGAAAATCAAAAAAGAATAGTAATGATTTTAGAGGGAACTTTTTATAGTTTTTTGGTGGCCCAGCAGATTGGGTAAAAGCAAATTTGATGGAACTCATAGAAATAAAAAATGAAATAACAAAAATTCAAAAAACAGGGCTTCCAGTCAAGATGGCAGAATAGACAGTTCCCAGTGTCACTCTCTCCCACAAATCAACCAATGTACAACTATTAAAAAGCAACAACAGCCAAGCTGGGGCCACTAGAGCTCAGGGGAAGAGGAGGAGAGACCTAATGAGTGCATGAAGGCAGGAGACACCACAATAAGAGAAAGAACTGCTCCAACCGTTTCAAGCCCCAGCCGCTTTAAGGCTGCAGCTGGTGAGCACATGGAGCAGGAGTTGGCAAAAGCCACAGCTGTGCCCTTCTGATGGAGTTGCTTGGAGGCTGCAGGGGAGAAGAGGGCCTTGGTGGCCCCCAGGCCAGCAAGACTACTAATCAGTTCCTGTGGACCCACATAGGATTGAGGAGCCACAACAACTGAGAAAAGGAGCCACTCAGAGGCTGCTGGGTCATCGCAAGGGACCGGCATACAGCCCATCCCATGGGAAGTGGTTGGATCACAGGCAGTGGAGGAGACAGGCCCACTGGCAGAACATTAAGGCACAGCAAGGACAGCTGATCTGCCCCCCAATCAGTGGAGACTGGTCAGGAATATAGAACTCCAGAGGGTGCAGTTTGCCGAAAAAACTGAGTCCCAGACCTGAGTTTCTATACAACCCAGGTGCAACAGATCTCACGAGTCCCGGAAGCACCTATAAAGTCAACCATTAAAACCTGAGCTGCACAAAAAGCCTTCCCCAAGGAATAAGCAGCAAAGCAGCAATTTAGCTCAACCACAGGGCTCAAATCCCGGAAGTTCCCCCATATTAGAAGTAAGCAGAGGACAACAAATTAGTTCCAGTGCAGAACTGAAATGCTAGGAACAGCAAATAATCCAACACAGAACTGAAGAAAAACCCAAAATACCCACAGAGCAAAGTTTGATATTGACTAGTAAAGGTCTCTCACCACCACAGAACACCTATAAAACCTAGAAGGACTGGAAGTCCCCTGGGCTACCAAGCCAGGGAGGGGGGGGGGTGGGAGCCTCATTCATGCCCCCCCACACACCCACAACCAGGCCAGTTGTGGCCAGCCCAGTGGCCACAAGCCACTACAAGAAGTGCTACCGGCTCCCAACCTGGGGTGATGGGAGGGCAAGGCCTTATGCCACACCCCTCTGACATCTGTACCCAGCCACCAATGACCAAGCCACTGCTAGAAGCCCCCTGGCCTCCCATGCAGGAATAAGGGATGTGCAACAGGCCTCAACTCTGCTCCTCTTCCTTCCTCCTTCTCCCATCATATTTCCTTCTACTTTTCCCTCTCCCCATCCCCCCAACTGCTCTGCAACACCATCATAGAATGTAAAAATAAAATAATAATATTAATAAATAATTAATTAATTTAAAAACAAAATGTAAGGACTTTTGTTTTCCTCTGTTTTCTTATCTTGCTTTATTTTTTCTTCTTAGGCATTGTCACTTGACAATATACAATGCATTTAAAAAGTTCATGGAAAGGTTTGTATTATCTTTTAGTTCTACTTTCCCGCAAACTTTTTTTTATGTTTTTACTTATTTATTGTTTTTATTGGTTGTGAATATTCATGAGATACAAAGCTGATTATAACCCCTCATGCCCAAGATGTGAAAGCCAGATTCATACTGCCAGCATGTCCATTACCACAAATTGTGTTTGTACCACAACTCCCCCACTCCAAAATCCCCAAACTACCACCCCCTCCCCCTTTAACCTAACTCCATGTTGTAGCCCAAGGTATGGTCTCTCACTCTGCAAGTCCAATGCACAATTATGGTCATTCGTTCCTTCCTTATTTCTCTCTTAGCTCCCACTAATGAGCGAGTACATGTGGTATATATACCTCGGTGTTTTGCTTATTTCAATCAACATAAGTTTCTCCAGGCTCAACAACAACATGGGAGAATTTCATTCTTTTTCATGGCAGAGTAGTATTCCAGGGTGTATATATACCACAGTTTCCTTATCCAATCATCCATCAATGGACATTTAGGTTGGTTCCATGCCTTGGCTATTGTAAACAGATCTGCAGTGAACATGGGAGTGCAGGTATCCCTTTGACAGGATGATTTCCATTCCTCTGGGTATATACCCAGAAGTGGGATTGCTGGATCATATGGAAGAGCTATCTGTAGTTGTCTGAGAAACCTCCATACCATTTTCCATAGTGGTTATACTAATTTACAGTCCCACCAACAGTGCAGGAGCATTCCCTTCTCTCCACACCCTTACCAGCACTTGTTATTCACTGTCTTTTTGATTATAGCCAGTCTAACTGGGGTGAGATGGTATCTCAATGTAGTCTTAATTAGCATTTCCCTGATGACTAGTGATGTTGAGCATTTTTTCATGTACCTGGTGGCCATTAGTATGTCTTCCTTTGAAAAATGTCTATTCAGTTCCTTTGCCCATTTTTATTGGATTATTTGTGCTTTTACTGTGTAATTGCTTGAGTTCCTTGTATATTATGGATATTAATCCCTTGTTGGATGCATAGTTTGCAAAAATTTTCTCCCACTCTGTAGGTTGTTGTTTCACTCTGTTGATTGTTTCCTTTGCTGTGCAGAAGCTTTTTAGTTTGATATAGTCCCATTTGTTTACTTTTTCTTTTGTTGCTTGTGCTTTCAGGCTCATGTTCATAAAGTCTGTGCCCAGACCTAGTTCCTGAAGTGTTTCACCTATATTTTCCCTTAGTAATTTTACAGTTTCAGGTCTTATACTTAGGTCTTTAATCCATTTTGAGTTTATTTTAGTATATGGTGAGAGGTGCATATCTAGTTTCATTCTTCTGCATATGGACATACAATTTTACCAGCACCAATTGTTGAAGAGGCAGTCTTTTCCCCAATATAGATTTTTGTTGCCTTAGTCCAATATCAATTGGCTGTAAGCCTGAAGTGTGATTTCTGGGTTCTCAATTCTTCTCCACTGGTCTGAGTATCTATTTTTATGCCAGTACCATGCTGTTTTGGTTACTATAGCTTTGTAGTATAATTTGAAGTCAGGTAGAGTTATGCCTCTGGCTTTATATTTTTTGCTCAGGATTGCTTTGGCTATTTTGAGACTTTTACTGTTCCATATGAATGTTAGGAGTGGGTTTTTTTATGTATTTCTGTGAAGAATATGATTGGTATTTTGATAGGGATTGAATTGAATCTATAGATCACTTTGGGTAGTATAGACATTCTCACAATGTAAATTCTTCCAATCCAAGAGCATGGAATATCTTTCCATCTTTTTGTGTCCTCTCTAATTTCTTTCAGTAGTGTTTTGTAGTTCTCATTGTAGAGATCTTTTGCCTCCTTGGTTAACCTGATTCCTAAGTTTTGATTTTGGGTTTTTTTGATGTTTATTGCAAATGGGCTTGCTTTCTTGATTTCTTTTTCTGCTAATTTGTTACTGGAGTATACAAATTCTACTAACTTTAAGGTGTTGATTTTGTGTCATGAAACATTATGGAAATTGATAATCGGCTCTAAGAGTTTTTTTTAGAGTATTTAGGTTTATATATATATATATATATATATATATATATATATATATATATATATATATATAGGATCATGTAATCTGCAACCAGGGACAGTGTGACTGTCCTTTCCAATCTGGACGCCCATCACTGCTTTCTCTTGCTTGCTTGCTCTGGCTAGTACTTACATTACTATGTTAAATAGGATTGGTGATAGTGGGTATCCTCATCTTGTTCATGTTCCTAAGGGAAAAGCTTCCCATTCAGAATGATATTGGCAATTGTTTTGTCATATATGGTTTCTATTGTGTTGAGATAATATCCTTCTATACCTAATTAGCTGAGAGTCTTTATCATAAGGGTTGTTGAATTTTGCCAAATGCATTTTATGCACTTATTGATATAATCCTATGGTTTTTGTCGTTGGTTTTGCTGATGTGTTGTATAACATTTGTTGATTTGTGTATGTTGAACCATCCTTGCATTTCTCGGATGAATCCTACTGGATCATGTTGTATAAATTTTGATGTTCATAAGGATATTGGACTGTATTTTTTGTTGTTGTTGCAAATTCATCTGGTTTTGGTATCATGGTGATGCTGGCCTCATAGAAAGAGTTTGGGATAATGGATTCTGTTTCAATTTTTTGGAACGGTTTGAAAATAATTGGTATTAATTCCTCTTTAAATGTTTGGTAGAATTCAACAGTAAAGTTATCTGGTCCTGAACTTTTCTTTGTTGGAAGGTTGCTGATTAATGCTTCAATCTTATTCCTTGTTATTGGTCTGTTCAGATTTTCTATTTCTTCTTGATTCATTCTTGGTAGTTAGTATGTGTGCATAAATTTATCCATTTCCTCCAGATTTTCAAATTCGTTGACGTAGCATTGTTTATAGGAATCTCTAATGATTCATTGTATTTCTGTGGTATTAGTTGTAATGTCTCTGTTTTCACTTTTAATTTCTGTTATTTGGGTCTTCTCTCCTCTTTTTTTTTTTTTTATTGTTGTCGCTGTTGTAGTTGTTATTGTTGTTGACCTAGCTAATAGTTTGTCTATTTTATCTATCTTCTCAAAAAAAAAAAAAAACAACTTTTTGTTTCATTGATCTTTTGTATCATATTTTGGGTCTCTATTTCATTTAGTTCTACTGTGATCTTAATTATTTCTTTTCATCTACTGCTTTTAGGATTGGATTGTATTTGTTTTGTTAGGTCTTTGGGTTGTAGTCTTAGGTGGGTTATTTGAAGTCTTTCTATTCTTTGATGTGTTTATTGCAATTAACTTCCCTCTTAGTACTGCTTTTGCCATATCCCACAGGTTTTGGTGTGATTCAAGAAATTTTTTTATTTCTTGTTTAATTTCTCCTTCAATCCATAGGTCATTGAGGAGCCTATTGTTTAGTTTCCATGTATTTGTACAGAGTTTCACTTGTTATTGATTTCCAGTTTTAATATGCTGTGGTGTCAAAAGATTCTTGACATGATTTGGAGATTTTTAAAAATTTGCTTAGACTTGATTTGTCACCTAACATGTGGTCTATCCTGGGGAATGTTCCATATGCTGCTTAGAAGAATATATATTCTGTAGTTGTTGGATAGAATGCTCTGTAGATATCTCCCAGGTCCAGTGGGTCTGAGGTGTAGTTTGCATCCAGTGTTTCTCTGTTGATTTGTTGCCTGAGTCTGTCCAGTGCTACAGAGGCATGTTCACATCACCCACTATTATCCTATTGGGGTCTATCTCTTTCTATAGGTCTAATAGTTTTTGCTTTACATATCTGGGTGCTCCAGTTTGGGGTGCATATATACTTATGATTGTTATGTCTTCTGGAAGGATAGATCTCTTTATCATTAAATAGTGTCCTTCTTTGTCTCTTTTTATGGCTTTTGGTTTAAGGTCTATTTTATCCAATACAGGAATAGCTACTCCTTCTAATTTTTGGCTTCCATTTGCATAGAATATCGTTCTCCATCCTTTCACTTTTAGTCTGTGTGCATCTTTACAGGTGAGGTGAGTCTCTTGAGACAGCAAATAGTTGGGTCGAGCATTTTCATCCAATCAGTCGGTGTCTTTTGAATGGGGAGTTTAATTCATTTACATTCAGAGTCGTTATTGACAGGTATTGTTTTGCTAGTGTCATATTGCTCTTTTTTGTTTAAATGTTTTAAATATCTTGTGTCCTTTTCCCCTTTCATTATTCATCTTCAATGTTAGTTGGATTTTGAGGTGGTAAATTTAGTTTCTCTTTCTCATTTGCATTTTTGCTTTAACAGTGTCTTTTGCTCTTTCTTGTATATCTGTGATAGTGATTAACATTTTTCAGATTCTGGATGTAGGACTCCCTTGAGCATTTCTTTCAGGGTGGTTGTGGGGTGTTGAACGCCCACAGTTTTTGTTTGTCTGGGAAATACACTATTTCTCCTTCATTTATGAATCATAGCCTTCTTGGGAATAGTGTTCTTGGCTGGAAGTTTTTTTCTTTTAATATTTTGAATATGTCATCCCATTCTCTTCTTGCCTGTAGAGTTTCAGTTGAGAAGTCTGCTGTTAGTTTGATGGGGGATCCCTTGTAAGTGACTTGATGTTTTTCTCTTGCTACTATTAGGATTCTCTTTGTCATTGAGCTTTTCCATGTTCACTATAATGTGTCTTGGAAAGTACCTATTTGGATTGAATCTGTTTGGGGATCTTTCAGCTTCCTGGATCTGAACATCAATGTTTCTCCTTATTCCTTGCAAAGTTTTCCATTATTATATCACTTAATAGATTTTTTATGCCATTATTTTTCTCCTCCCCTTCAGGAATACTCTTTACTTGGATATTTGTGAACTTAAGGTTGCCTGCTAGCTCTCTCAGACATCCTTCATTTTTTGTAATTCTTTTTTCCTTTTTTTTCTGTCTGAGTTATTTCACAAAGACCACTTCAAGTTTGGAAATTCTTTCTTCTGCTTGTTCCAATCTGCTGCTTAAAGTCTCTGTAGTGGTTTTTGTTTGTTTGTTTGTTTGTTTTTTATTTTTATTTCCTTGAATGTGTCTTTCAGTTCCAGGAGTTCTGCTACATTCTTTTCTAAGGTATTAACCAATTTGTAAATTTCCTCCTTGATATCCTGGATATTTTTAATCATTTCATTGTGTTCTCTTACAGAGTCCTTGTTTATGTCATTGAGTTTCTTTAAGATACCTACTGGGAATTCCTTTCCAGTCATTTCAAGGGTTTCTTGTTCAGTAGGATCTGGTACTTAAGAGTTACTGAATTCCTTTGGCAGTGTCATATTTTCGGGATTTTTTGCATTTCTAGTGTCTCTATGTTGATTTGTGGTCATCTGGTTGATCAGTTGCTTCTTCTATTACTCTTTAGTGGACTTTGAGAGGAAAGACTTCTTCCTCTTTTTCCAGGCTCCTCGAGTGACTGTCCTTGTGTCAGTGAAGTCAAATATGTGGCAGGCCACCTGCATGGTGATCTGGGTTGTTACTCAGGCAACAAGCCATCCATGCAGCAGTGGCAGCTGTGGTTTTAGCTCTTGTGGACCACCTTTTTGGAAGTTTTGCGAGGCCTTGTGGTGGCAGCATGGGATGTTGCCTTCCGTGTGGGTGGGCCAGAGCTGGGTGGTGCCTGGTAGCATTTCATGCCTGCCTGGGTCCTCACCATTGGTGGTGGCATGTGGTCTTGCTTTCTGTGTGGGCAGGGCAAGGCTGGGCTGGTGGCTTGCCAGGTTTCCAGCCTCCTAGGGGCTGTTTGTTTTTTAATTTGCTAGCAAGGCCATTATTATCCCTGTTTTACTTTGAGCTCTTCGGCAATAATTTCTGGCTAGGTTCTCCTGGCCCGTGACCTACTAATCCCATCTGTAAACCTCTCAGATTCCGATCTAAGCAATAAGAGATAAAGCCTCAGAGCTGCCATTTTGTCCCCTACCATTATAATCCAGACAAAATAAGATCTGAAATTTTCCCTTGTTTATAATTAACAACTGGCACCTCCTTTGTTAAAGTGACACTTGGTATTCTATTTTTTTGGTGACTATTGTACATGGGCTTGATTTCTTGATTTCTTTTTCTGCTAGTTTGTTATTGGAGTAAAAAAAACACGACTGATTTGGGGGTGTTGATTTCGTATGCTGCAACTTTACTGAAATTGTTAATAGATCTAAGAGTTTTTTGATAGTTTCTTTAGGTGTTCTATATACAAGATCATGTCATCTGTAAATAGGGAATGTTTGACTTCATCCTTTCCAGTTTGGAGACCCTTTATTTCTTTCTCTTGCCTGATTGCTCTGACTAGCACTTCCAGTACTGTGTTAAATAGGATTGGTAAGAGTGGGCATCCTTGTCTTGTTCCTGTTCTAAAGGGGAAAGCTTTCAGATTTTCCCCATTAAGGATGATATTGGTGATTGATTTGTCCTATGTGGCTTTTTTTATGCTGAAAGATCTCTGCAATGAGAACTACAAAAACACTACTGAAAGAAATTAAAGAGGACACAAAAAGGTGGGAAGACATACCATGCCCTTGGATGGTAAGAATTAGTATTGTGTAAATGTCCATTCTGCCCAAAGCAATCTAAAGTTTCAATGCAATCCCCATTGAAATGCCAATGACATTCTTCACAGAAAAAAAAAAAGCAAACCTAACTTTCATATAGAACAACAAAAAATCCCGAATAACCAAAGCAATAATGAGGGGAAAAAAAAAACAGTGGTATAACACTACCCAACTTCAAATTATATTATGAATCTATTGTAACTAAAACATCATGGTACTGGCATAAAAACAGACACTCAGTTCAATGGAACAGAGTAGAATACCCGGGAATCAACCCACATACTTAGAGCCAACTGATCTTTGACAAAGGTGACAAAAACATACATTGGGGAAAAGACTGCCTCTTCAATAAATGGTGCTGGGAAAATTGGCCATTCATATGGAGAAGAATGAAACTGGACTTGTACTTTTCACCATATTCCAAAATCAACTCAAAATGAATTAAAAATTAAATATAAGACCTGAAATCATAAAATTGCTAAAATAAAACATAGGAGAAACACTCCCAGAAGTAGAACTGCACAAAAACTTTAAGAATAAGACCCCAAAAGCACAGGAAACAAAAGAAAAAATAAACAAGTGGGATTATGTCAAACTAAAAAGCTGCTGCATAGCCAAGGAAACAATCAACAGAGTGGAAAGACAACCTACAGAATGGGAGAAAATATTTGCAAACTATACATCTAACAAGGGATTAATATCCAGAATATATAAAGAACTCAAAAGAACTCAAACAACTATACATTAAGAAAACCAATAATCTACTTAAAAAATGGTCAAAGGGGATCAATACACATTTTTCAAAGGAAGACATACAAATGGCCAATGGGTACATGAAGAAATGCTCAGCATCACTAATCATCAGGAAAACGCAAATCTAAACAACCTCGAGATATCATGTCACCCCAGTTAGACTGGCAAATATTAAAATGACCGAGAATAACAAATGCTGGTGAGGATGCAGGGAAATGGAACTCTTCTGCACTGTTGGTGGGAGTGCAAATTAACACAGCCATTATGGAAAACAGTATGAAGGTTTCTCAAACAACTACAGATAGAACTACCATATGATTCAGCAACCCAACGACTGGGTATATATCCAGAGGAATGGAAATCATCATGTCAAAGAGATACCCACAATTCCATGTTCATTGCAGCTCTATTTACGATAGCTAAACTATGGAACCAACCTAAATGTCCATTGACAGATGACTGGATAAGGAAAATGTGGCATACATACACAATGGAATACTATTCAGCCATAAAAAAGAATGAAATTTTGACACTTGCAGCAACATCGATGAGCCTGGAGAAAATTATAAGTGAAATAAGCCAGACACAGAAAGAGAAATACTGCATGTTCTCACTCATAACTGGATGCTAGGAAGGAAGGAAGGAAGGAAGGAGGGAGGGAGGGAGGGAGGGAGGGAGGGAGGGAGGGAAGGAAGGAAGGAAGGAAGGAAGCAAGGAAGGAAGGAAAGGCCTCAGTAGTGTGTGAACTTTCAGAAGGAGAGAACAAACATAAGGATACTAGTGATGGAGGAGAGGAAGAGAGGGTTGTTGGGGAGTGATAGGTCAGGTGGACAGCATAGGGAGGTATTAATGGCTTGTAATTATGAATACAAACTTAAATAAAAAATAATAATTAGCAACTTGCCAAATTTAAAAAAAATTAGGCACCTAAATACATACATTCAATATGCTGACTTGTAGGCAGAGAATGACTATGAAAACTTTTAAAAAGTTTGTCCTTTCAAGCCCAGGATCCTGGATATCTAATAAAGAGTGGAGTGCCAAATTTACAAGTACTTCCTTCCCTTAAAAAGCCCTGTTCTGGGGTAGAAAATCATACACTTAAATGCCCTACCACTATAGAATATGGGTTACAACCCTGTTATTCAGACTAGAAGCAAGACTAATAAAGTAATCAGTCCATAATTCAGGGGCTAAACTCCAGTCAGTATCACATGTGTAGAGGGAACTGAGGGAAATGGGGAGATGTTGGTCAAAGGGTACAAACTTTCAGTTATAAGATGAATAAGCTCTGGGGATCTAATATACACCATGGTGACTACTGTTAGTAGTACTGTATTGTCTACTTGAAATTTGATGAGATCATGGTTTAAGTGCTCTCACTATACACACACATCCACACACACATACATAAATGATAAATAATGGTAGTGATGAATACGTTAATTAATTTGATTGTGGTAATCAGTACACAATGTACACATATATCAAATCATCACATTGTACATCTTGTATACAATTTTTGTCAATTGAATATTTTGAAATACAAAAATCAAATTTATAGAGATAGCAAACTCAGTACAGTTGGGTGAAAATAGCAGAGCTGAGTATAACATGGTTTGAAAGGTTTAGTAGACCAAAAAATTTTGATTGTTTCCTAAATTCTGTTCTAGATTCAACTAAGGGCTTTCTTTCCATCCTGGACTGAATGTTACATGAGAACAGAGACCATAGGCATATCATTCACCAGTGATTCCCCAGGACCTCGTACAGGGCTTAGCATATAGTAATCACTTAATTAATATTTGTTGAATAAATGAATCAACATTTCTCTGATACTAACTAGTTTATTAATTCTTTGTTCATATTTAGAGCTATTATGTCAAAAGTCCTAGTCCTCAAAGATCTGATGCCTTCTGCTTCATATTAATGCTCTAGTGGGACTTGAGACCAGTGTTTCATCATGTGATTTAAAATCAAGTTTGAAGACACTTTAACAATTGACAACTTGTATGCCTTTGGAGTATGGTGGATTTCCAGGGTCCCAGAACTTGCTAATAATCAGAGTCATGTCCTGTTTTAATAGTTCCCTCAGTGAGATTTAAAACAATGTCATCCCAATATAACAATGTGTACATGGATTGTAGAAGGAAGTTTGGGTTTAGATTCTAAATTAACTGTATTTTTTCTCCATAAATTAACTGTATTCCTTTAAACAATCCAAATCAACACTGCACACCCCACTGATAAACTGAGGGAAATGAGCTAGCATATCTTTAAGTATCCTTTCAGCACATTGTCTAAATCATTGAGGAAGTGATGTGTTTCAAGTACAAATAAAGAACTTTAAATATTTCAGCTGAATATCAATGATGATAACAGTAATAACAGTAATAACTAACATTTATATTTTGATACTAAATTATAGATTTTAAAAATAATATATACTGTTTTTTTTTTCTGATTAACACATGTTCATATTAGAAAGCTTACAAAATAAAGAATATCAAAATGCAAAAAATGGTGAAAGTGTGGTATATACCTTTCAAGTATGTGTGTGTATGAATTGTACTGAAATCATGTATTACAATTTTTCACTCAATGTAAACTGAACTTTTCCCTACTACATGTTTTTGAATGACTACATATTATTGAATTGTATAGCCTACCACAATTTAAACAATTCTCTGTTAATGGAGATATTGGTCGTCTTAAATTTTGAGATATTTTAATTATGCAGTGAGTAGCGTTATGTGTAATATCTGTTCAAACCTCTAATTATTTAGAACAAATTAGATTTTAATTGCTGGGTCAAAGGTTATACACATTTTCAAGGCTTTAAATACATATGAACAAATTTCTCTTCAGTAAGATTTTGCCAATTTACAATATCAAGAGCAGAAGGCTTTTTCATCCAACCTTTGCTGACCCTCAATATTATTATTATAAACTGTCAAACCTATAAGGGAAAAATGACATCTCATTTTAACTTGCATATTTTATTATTTTTTTTTAATTTTGTTTTTTGTTTTCTTTTTTTTAAATTTTATTTTGTCGATATACATTGTGGTTGATTATTGTTGCCCATCACCAAAACCTCCCTCCCTCCTCCCTCTCCTCCCTCCCCCCCAACAATGTCCTTTCTGTTTGATTGTCGGATCAACTTCAAGTAATTGTAGTTGATATATCTTCTTCACACCCCCCTGGGGTTTTTTTGTCTGAGTGTGTGTGTGAATTTATATATTAATTTTTAGCTCCCACCAATAAGTGAGAACATGTGGTATTTCTCTTTCTGTGCCTGACTCGTTTCACTTAATATAATTCTCTCAAGGTCCATCCATCTTGTTGCAAATGGCAGTATTTCATTCGTTTTTATAGCTGAGTAGTATTCCATTGTGTAGATGTACCACATTTTCCGTATCCACTCATCCGATGATGGACATTTGGGCTGGTTCCAACACTTGGCTATTATACAGAGTGCTGCGATGAACATTGGGGAACAGGTATACCTTCGACTTGATGATTTCCATTCTTCTGGGTATATTCCCAGCAGTGGGATAGCTGGGTCGTATGGTAGATCTATCTGCAATTGTTTGAGGAACCTCCATACCATTTTCCATAGAGGCTGCACCATTTTGCAGTCCCACCAACAATGTATAAGAGTTCCTTTTTCTCTGCAACCTCGCCAGCATTTATCGTTCAGAGTCTTTTGGATTTTAGCCATCCTAACTGGGGTTAGATGGTATCTCAGTGTGGTTTTGATTTGCATTTCCCGGATGCTGAGTGATGTCGAGCATTTTTTCATATGTCTGTTGGCCATTTGTATATCTTCCTTAGAGAAATACCTACATAGCTCTTTTGCCCATTTTTTAATTGGGTTGCTTGTTTTTTTCTTGTAAAGTTGTTTGAGTTCCTTGTATATTCTGGATATTAATCCTTTGTCAGATGTATATTTTGCAAATATTTTCTCCCACTCTGTTGGTTGTCTTTTAACTCTGTTAATTGTTTCTTTTGCTGTGCAGAAGCTTTTTAGTTTGATAGAATCCCATTTGTTTATTTTTCCTTTGGTTGCCCGTGCTTTTGGGGTCATATTCATGAAGTCTGTGTCCAGTCGTATTTCCTGAAGTGTTTCTCCTATGTTTTCTTTAAGAAGTTTTATTGTTTCAGGGTGTATATTTAAATCCTTAATCCATTTTGAGTTCATTTTAGTATAGGGTGAGCGGTATTGGTCCAGTTTCATTCTCCTGCATATGGATATCCAGTTCTCCCAGCACCATTTGCTGAAGAGGCAGTCCCTTCCCCAGTGAATAGGCTTGGTGCCTTTGTCAAAGATCAGCTGACAGTAAGTGTGTGGGTTGATTTCTGGATTCTCTATTCTATTCCATTGATCAGTGTGTCTGTTTTTATGCCAGTACCATACTGTTTTCATTTATTATAGCTTGGTGGTATAGCTTAAAGTCGGGTAGTGTTATGCCTCCAAATTTATTTATTTTTTTGCTCAGCATTGCTTTGGCTATGCGTAGTCTTTTATTATTCCATATAAATGGCTGGATAGTACTTTCCATTTCTGAGAAAAATGTCTTTGGAATTTTGATGGGGATTGCATTGTATTTGTATATCACTTTCGGTAGTATGGACATTTTCACTATGTTGATTCTTCCAATCCAAGAGCATGGGATATCTTTCCATCTTCTTGTATCCTCTCGAATTTCTCTCAGCACTTGTTTGTACTTCTCATTATAGAGATTTTTCACATCCTTATTAACTCAATTCCTAAGTATTTTATTTTTTTCGTGGCTATTGTAAATGGGCAAGCTTTCCTGATTTCTCGTTCTGCATGTTCGCTATTGGAGGAAAGAAATGCTACTGATATTTTTGTGTTTATTTTGTATCCTGCTACTGTACTGAAATCATTTATCAATTCCAAGAGTTTTTTTGTAGAGGTTTTAGGCTGTTCAATATATAGGATCATGTCATCTGCAAACAGGGACAGTATGACTTCATCTTTTCCAATCTGGATGCCCTTTATTTCCTTCTCTTCTCTGATTGCTCTGGCTAGTACTTCCAACACTATGGTGAATAGGAGTGGTGAGAGTTGGCATCCTTGTCTAGTTCCTGTTCTTGAAGGAAAAGCTTTATGCTTTTCCCCATTCAGGATGATATTGGCAGTGGGTTTGTCATATATGGCTTTAATTATGTTGAGATACTTTCCCTCTATACCTAACTTATAGAGGGTCTTTGTCATGAATGAGGGCTGAATTTTATCAAATGCTTTTTCAGCATCTATACAGATGATCATATTGTTCTTGTGTGTGACTTTATTTATATGGTGTATCACATTTATTGATTTGCATATGTTGAACCAACCTTGCATCCATGGGATGAATCCCACTTGATCATGGTGAATAATTTTACGTATGTGTTGCTGTATTCTGTTTGCTAGTATTTTAGTGAGGATTTTTGCATCTATATTCATCAAGGATATCGGCCTGTAGTTTTCTTTTCTGGTCATATCTTTACCTGGTTTTGGTATCAGGATGATGTTTGCTTCATAGAATGAGTTTGGGAGATTTGCGTCTGTTTCAATCTTTTGGAATAGTTTGTAAAGAATCGGTGTCAATTCCTCTTTGAATGTTTGGTAAAATTTTGCTGTGAATCCATCTAGTCCTGGGCTTTTCTTTCTTGGGAACCTTCTGATAACAGCTAAAATCTCCATTATTGTTATTGGTCTGTTCAAATTTTCTATGTCTTCATGGTTCAGTTTTGGGAGCTTGCGTGTGTCCAGAAATTTATCCATTTCCTCCAGATTTTCAAATTTGTTGGCATATAGTTGTTTATAGTAGTCTCGAATGATTCCTTGTATTTCAGATGAATCAGTTGTAATATCGCCTTTTTCATTTCTAATTTTTGTTATTTGAGTCTTCTCTCTTCTTTTTTTAGTTAGCCATGCTAATGGTTTGTCAATTTTATTTATCTTTTCAAAAAACCAACTTTTTGATTCATTGATCTTTAGAATTGATTTTTGGGTTTCAATTTCATTAAGTTCTGCTCTGATCTTAATGATTTCTTTCCGTCTGCTAAATTTTGGTTTGGATTGTTCTTGTTTTTCTAGATCTTTGCGGTGAAGTGTTAGGTTGTTCACTTGCCATCTTTCCATTCTTCTGAGGTGAGCATTTAATGCAATAAATTTCCCCCTTAATACTGCTTTTGCAGTATCCCACAGGTTTTGGTATGATGTATCATTATTTTCATTAGTTTCCATAAATTTTTTGATTTCCTGCTTGATTTCTTCTTGGACCCATATGTCATTAAGTAGAATGCTGTTTAATTTCCATGTGTTTGTATAGTTTCCAGAGTTTCGTTTGCTATTAATTTCTAGTTTTAATCCATTGTGGTCTGAGAAGATACATGGGATAATTCCAATTTTTTTGAATTTATTGAGACTTGATTTGTGACCTAATATGTGATCTATCCTGGAGAATGATCCATGTGCTGATGAGAAGAATGAATATTCTGAGATTGTTGGATGGAATGTTCTGTAGATATCTGCCAATTCCAATTGGTCTAGAGTCTTGTTTAGATCTTGTCTTTCTCTACTGATTCTTTGCCTAGATGATCTGTCTAATATTGACAGTGGGGTGTTCAGGTCCCCTGCTATTATGGTATTAGTGTCTATTTCCTTCTTTAGGTCTAATAGAGTTTGTTTTTTAAATCTGGCTGCTCCAACATTGGGTGCGTACATATTTATGAATGTTATGTCTTCTTGATTGATCAGTCCTTTTATCATTAAGTAGTGTCCCTCATTGTCTCTTTTTATGGTTTTTAGTTTAAAATCTATTTGTCATATATAAGAATTGCTACTCCAGCTCGTTTTTCTTTTCTGTTTGCATGGTTAAGCTTTTTCCATCCTTTTACTCTTAGTCTATGTGAGTCTTTATGGGTGATGTGTTCTCTTGTAGGCAGCATATGGTTGGGTCCTCCTTTTTAATCCAGTCAGCCAATCTGTGTCTTTTGATTGGGGAATTTAAGCCTTTTACATTAAGAGTTGTTATTGAAAGGTGTTGATTTATTCCTAGCATTTTATTGGTTCTTTGGTTGTCTTAGGTGTCTTTTGTTCCTTGCTTTCTGATTTACTGTTTGGTTTCTGTGTTTGTTGGTTCCTAAGGCTGTAGATAGCGTTTTTGTTTGTTTGTTTTCTCTTCATGAATGCCATTTTCATTATACTAGTGGGTTTAGATTTTTCTTGGGTTTTTATGGCAGTGGTCGCTATTTTTCATGAACCAAACCCAGTACTCCCTTGAGGATTTCTTGTAAGGGTGGTCGTGTGGTGGTGAACTCACGCAGTTTTTGTTTGTCTGAGAAATATACTATTTGCCCTTCATTTCCGAAGGATAGCCTTGCAGGGTAGAGTATTCTTGGCTGGCAATCTTTGTCTTTTAGTATCTTGAATATATCATCCCATTCCTTTCTAGCTTTTAGGGTTTGTGATGAAAAGTCTGATGTCAGCCTGATTGGGGCTCCCTTATAGGTGACTTGACGCTTCTCTCTTGCAGCTTTTAAGATTCTCTCTTTGTCTCTGAGTTTTGCCAATTTGACTATAACATGTCTTGGATACGGCCTTTTTGGGTTGAATACGTTTGGAGATCATTGACCTTCCTGGATCTGAAGATATGTGATTTTTCCTATACCTGGGAAGTTTTCTGCCACTATTTTGTTGAATATGTTTTCAGTGCAATCTCCGTTTTCCTCCCCTTCTGGGATACCCATGACTCGGATATTTGAGTGCTTAAGGTTGTCTGATATCTCTCTCAGATTTTCTTCAATGTCTTTGATTCTTTTTTCTTTTTTCTTTTTTTTGTCTGCTTGTGTTATTTCAAACAGCCCATCTTCAAGTTCAGAGGTTCTCTCTTCAACTTCAACAAGCCTGCTGGTTAAACTCTCCATTGTGTTTTTTATTTCACTGATTAATTTCTTCAGTTCTGCAAGTTCTGCTACATTTTTTTTCAGGACATTGATTTCCTTGTACATTTCCTCTTTCAGGTCCTGTATACTTTTCCTCATTTCATCATGATGTCTAGCTGAATTTTCTTGTATTTCATTCAGAAGCTGGGCGGGCGTCCACCCCCCGAGCAGGGCCAGGCCGGTGGTCACTCACAGGGCTGGGCCGGGCCAGGCGGCTCCCTCTCTACCTCCGCGTCATCGCAGTCCCCGTCCTCGGCCGCCGCCGCCTCGGGCTGCTCACTCGGTCCCGCGGCGCAGCCTGGGCACTCCCAGGAATCTTCTTTTATGCTGGCCTGTGACCTCGAATCCTGAATAAGGCAGCTGGCCACTGCAGCTAAGAAACAGTTCTTTTCCTGCTGCACACTTCAAAGCTGTTGCCTGTAAACGAGGCAGCCTCTCCTGCCAAGGGCAAAGTGGCGGTCAGCCCCCACGGCTGGCCACCAGCAGCGGTCCTCCCTTATGAGACGGCAAGAGGAAGGTCCACAAGTTTCCCGGCTGCCTAAGGCCCAGTGGCCGCCTTTTCCACCTCAGCTACTCAGCGCCAACTGCTGCAGCCACCGCCAGCTTAGGATCCTAACTTGCATATTTTAGGTTACTGTAATTTTTTTAAAAATTCTTCCTTTGTAAATTTCTTCTTCATAATCTTAGCTCATTTTTTTAAAAAATCATGTTTTACTCTTTATCCAACTGTTTTGTAAGAATTCTTCTTCACTGACATTAAACCTTTACCTATAATATATGTTGCAAATATTTTTTCCAGTCTATTATTTGCTTTTGTTTATGGTGTTATTGAATCTATTAATTGTTTCCCACTTATATTTTGGGTTTAATACTTAGAAATATCTTTACATCATGCCAAAGGGATACCTATACTCCAATGTTTATTGCAGCACTATTTACAATAGCCAAGAGTTGGAACCAGCCCAAATGTCCATCATCAGATGAGTGGATAAGGAAACTGTGGTATATCCACACAATGGAATACTACTCTGCTATAAAAAAAAAGGAAATAATATCATTGGCAACAACATGGATGGACTTAAAGAAAACTACATTAAGTGAACAAGTCAGGCACAGAAAAGGAAATAGCACATATTCTTACTTATTTGTGGGAGCTAAAAATAAATAAATAAATAAATAAACACAAAAACAAATAAAGGGTGGGGGGGAGTAGACACAACAATCACAACGATTCCTTGAATTTGTTAAGACTAGTGAATAGCTATGATGTGTGAGGGAGGGAGAGAGGGAGGGGGAAGAGAAATGGGTAAAGGGTCATGAAAATCAACTACAATGTATATTGAGAAGTTAAATTAAGAAAAGAATAAGGAGATGCAAATAAAAATCAAAGAAGTAAAAAAAAGAAATATCTTTAGTGATATAGATCAGATAATTATTTGTGTATATATTCTTTGATATTTTATAGTGTCAAATTTTATATTTAGCTCTTAAGTTTACTTAAAGTTTATTTTGGTGTATGATATGAGATAGGAATTAAAGTCCTATTTTCAAATCATTGTCACACATCATTTCTTGAGTAATTTGTCCATCTTTTCCCCATGGTTTAAACAACACTCTTTAAAAATCTACTGTGTTCTGGAATCCTTAGAATTTTCTTTTGGTTTTATAGTTTTCTTTTGGTCTTGCAATAATTCTGTGAAGTAGGTATTATATTCCCATTTCACACAGGGCAAACTTGAGTCTCAGAAATGTTAATTGACTCGTCTAAGGCCACATAGCTAATAAGTGACATAGCTCAGGCTGGAAACCAAGTGGTCTGACTCAAATCCAAATTATTATTTGCCTTTTCACTACCAGAAAAGACGAGACATTTCAAACAAGTATTTGGAGTAGATCAAGTTTCAGCCATTTACAGGTTTATTGTTATAGGTATGGTTTCCACATTTTAATTAACTAAAATTTAAATCACTAAAATTGTATTTTGTTCATATTTACTGAACTCAGTAAACTTTCACATACTAATAAAACATATAGCTCATAATCAATCTTAATATAGACCTCTCAGTTTTAAAGGTATACTTATCACTTCAATACTTTATTTTCTTAACTTAACCTTTGTCAAATTGTTATACATTTACTGTATATTTAATGAAATGATATGCCATATTCTGGCAGGTTTTCTAATATCTTCTATGTACACATTTAAATGGTCTTTGATTTGGGGGAGATGATGCTAGAAAAACATATTTTTTGTTATATGGTATGTAGATCAATGTCACCTGAAATTGTTCTTAGCCATTTTGTCTGGGTTTTAATATATAATGCAGAGGGCTCAGTCTAAGGACCAAGAGGGAAGCAACCACAACCCCAGAAGGAGCCAATGAGAGACGAGACCTACACAGCAGTGGGTGCTCAGTCTAAGGTCCCAGAGGGAAGCACCTACAGCCCCAACAGGTACAGAGGTGAGATGAGACCCATGTGGCACTGAGGGCTCAGTCTAAGGCACTGGAGGGAAGGGCCCACAGCCCCAGCAGGTGCTGAGGTGAGCTGAACCCTGTGCAGCACCAGGGGAACAGTCTAGATCCAGGGAAAACTGGAACAGGAGCCAAGGTGGTTTAATTTAGCCCCTGCCACACCTACAGTCACTGCAAGGACAATTCACCACCACAGTACCAACCAGGGCCACTCTACAGGCAATCTACCACTCACTTGACTACACTGATATAAGAAGAGTCACCAGTAGAGCCTGCAAATAGAAGAAGAAGTCTTTATCCTCATAGCCAACTACAGTAATAGAAGAAGCAAGTCCTCTACCAGATGCCCAAACATCAAACAAAAAATAGTAGAACTAAAAACTACAAACTACAAACAAAAGAAGATATGACACCACTGAAGAAATACAGTAATGCTCAAATAAGAGAACCCATAGAACAGGGAATCCTTGAAATATCTGAAAAGGAATTCCAAGCAATGAACTTAAGAAAACTTGAATAAATGAAGACTCAATGGGAGGACACAATGAAACAAGAAAAAATATCCAGAATATGAAGGAGGAAATCTACAAAGACATTAATACCTTTAAAAAGAGGGTAGCGGAAATCCTATAAATGATTTACTCAATGAAATATAAAAAACAACAGAGAGCTTGAGCAGCAGGCTAGAGCAAACAGAAGAAAGAATATCAGATCTCGAAGATGGTCTTTTCAAAATAACCCAGGCAGACAAAAAAAAGGAAAAAATAATTAAAAGTAATGAAGAAAATCTAACTAAGATAGCAGACAACCTCATGTGCTCTAACATCCTATTTGTGGATATTCCAGAAGGGGAGGAGAAAGGAAAAGGCACAGAAAAATCTATTAAAGAAAATAATAATAGAAAACATCCCAGGTATAGGGAGAGATGAAGACCTTCAGATCCAGGAAGCTCAAAGATTCCCAAACAAGTCAATCCAAAAAGATCCTCTCCAAGACACAAAATAGTCAAATTTGCAAAGCTTAAAGACAAAGAGAGAATTCTAAAAGCAGCAAGAGAACAGCATCAGGTCACTTACAGGGGACTTCAGCAGACTTCTCAATTAACAGCAGACTTCTCAACTGAAACCCTACAGGCCAGAAGAAAGTGGAATGATATATTCAAAAAACTAAAAGAAAAAAATTGCCAGCCAAGAATTCTTTACACAGCAAGGCTGTCCTTAAGAAATGAGGGAGAAATAGGGTATTTCTCAGACAAAAAAAATTGTGGAAGTTCACCACCACACGACCAACCCTGCAAGAAATTCTCAAGGGAGTCCTGCATCTGGAATCTGAATAATGATGATCACTATCATAGATACACAAGAAAGAGCAAAACCTGCCATTAAAACAAAAATGCCAGAAAGAAAGAGAAAGAAGCTTAATCATGCCACCTCAACTTTCCAACTAACATTGAAGAAGAGAAATAAAAGGGGAAATAATGATCAATAGATGTTTAAAACATCTAAACAAAAAGCAAATAAATGACAAGAATTAAACAATACCTATCAATAACTACTCAAAATGTGAATGGATAAAACTCCCCATCCAAAAGACACAGACTGACTGATTGGATTAAAAAGCTAGACCCAAGAATATGCTGTTGTCAAGAGACCCACCTCACCTGTAGAGACACATACAGACTAACACTGAAGGGACGGAAAGAGTATACTGTGCAAATGGAAACCAAGAATGAGCGGGAGTAGCTCTTCTTATATCAGATATAATAGAATTTAAAGCAAGAAACATAAAAAGAGACAAAGAAGTCCATTATATAATGATAAAAGTATCTATTCAGCTAGAAGAAAAAACAATCATAAATATGTATGCACCCAATACTGGAGAACCCAGATGTATAAAGCAAATACTCTTGGATCTAAAGAAAGAAATAGGCCCTAATATCTTAATTGTGGGTAACCTGAACACCCCTCTGTCACTATGGGACAGATCTTCCAGGCAACAAATCAACAAAGAGACACAGGATTTTAAAAACAGCTTAGACCAATTGGACCTGGCAGATATATAGAGAAGATTTCAGCCAACAAATAAAGAATATACCTATTTTTCATAAGCCCATGTAACATTCTCCAGGACAGACCACATATTAGGTCACAAATCTAGTCTCAGCAAATTTTAAAAAATTGAAATCATTCCAAGTATCTTTTCAGATCATAATGGACTAAAACTTGAAATGAATAACAAGCAAAACCCTGGAAACTATACAAATACGTGGAAACTAACCAATAGGCTCCTGAATGACCTATGGGTCCAACAAGAAATTAAACAGGAAGTCAAAAAATTTCCTGAAACTAATGAAAATAAAGATATATCATACCAAAACCTGTGGGATACTACAAAAACAGTACTAAGAGGGAAAATTATTGCAATAAATGCTTACATCAAAAGAATGGAAAGACTTCAAACACATGACCTGACACTTCGCCTCAATGAACTACAAAACCAACAACAATCCAGTCCTAAAAATGGTAGATGAAAAGAAATAATTCAGATTAGAACAGAACAAAATGAAATAGAGACCCAAAAAACAATAGAAAAGATCAATGAAACAAAAGACAAACCATTAGCTAGGTTAACAAAAAAAAGAGAGAAGAGCCAAATAACAAAAATGAGAAATGAGAAGGGAGACATTGCAACCAATTCCACAGAAATACAAAGAATCATTAGAGACTATTAGAAACAATTGTATGACAACAAATATGAAAAAAAATGCAAAATCCTGGAAGATACACATAAGTTTCTGGACACATAAAAACTACCCATACTGAACCAAGAGGAGATGAAAACCTGAACAGACCATTAACAAACACCAAGATTGAAGCAGTAATCAGCAATCTTCCAACAAGGAGAAGCCCAGGTCCAGATGGCTTTACAACTGAATTCTATCAAACATTTAAAGAGGAATCAAGGGCTGAGCCCGTGGCGCACTTGGGAGAGTGCAGCGCTGGGAGCGTAGCGACGCTCCCGCCGCGGATTCGGATCCTATATAGGAATGGCCAGTGCACTCACTGGCTGAGTGCTGGTCATGAAAAAAAGACAAAAAAAATAAATAAATAAAGAGGAATCAATACCAATTCTCCTCGAATTATTCCCTCAAAATTGAAACAGAATCCATTCTCCCAAACTCATTCTATGAGGCCAACATAACTCTGATACCAAAACCAGATAAAGACACAACCAAAAAAAGAAAATTACAGACAAATACCCTTGATGAACATAGATGCAAAAATCCTCAACCAAAATTTAGCAGTCAGAGTAATCAAAAAAACATAACATCAAAAAAATTTACACCATTATCAAGTGAGATTCATCCCAGGGATGCAATGATGGTTCAACATATGAAAGTCAATAAATGTGATACATCACATCAAAAAAATCAAGGACAAAGACGATATGATTATCTCAATAGATACCAAAAAAGTATTTGACAAAATTCAACAACCCTTCATGATAAAGACTCTCAGTATATTATGTATAGAAGAAAAGAATCTCAACACAATAAAAGCCATCTATGACAAGCCCACCACTGGTATCATTCTGAATGGGGAAAAACTTAAAGCTTTTCCCTTAAGAACAGGAACAATAGAAGGATGCTCACCCTCATCACTTCTATTTAAGATAGTACTGAAGGTACTAGCCAGAGCAATTAGGGAAGGGAAAGAAATAAAGAGCACCCAGATTGGAAAAGATGAAGTCAACCTGTCCCTATTTGCAGATGACATGATACTATATATGGAAAAACCTAAAGACTCTATCAAAAAACTCAGAGAGCTGGTTAAAAATTTCAGTAACATTGCAGGATGCAAAATAAATGCCCCCAAATCAGTTGCTTTCATATTATCCAATAAGGAGCTAACAGAAAGTGAAATCAAGGAAGTAAGCCCATTTACAACAGTCACTAAAATATTAAAATACACAGTGATCAATTTAACCAAGGAGGTGAAATATCTCTACAATGAGAACTACAAACTACTACTGAAAGAAACTAAAGAAGACACAAAAAGATGGAAAGACATTCCATACTCTTGGATTGGAAGAATTAACATGGTGAAAATGTCTATACTACCCAAAGTGATCTACAGATTCAATACAATCTCCATCAAAATAAAAATGACATTCTGAACAGAAATGGAAAAAACAATCTTCACATTCATATGAAACAACAAAAGACACCAAATAGCCAAAGCAAACCTGAGCACAAAGTAAATAAAGCTGGTTTCATAACACTACCTGACTTCAAATTATACTACAAAGCTATAGTAACCAAAACAGCCTGGTACTGGCATAAAAATAGACACTTGGACCAGTGGAGCAGAATAGAGAACCCAAGAATCACCATCAGGCTTACAGCCATCTCATATTTAACAAAGGCCACAAAAATCTACATTGGGGAAAAGACTGCCTCTTCAATAAGTGGTGCTGGGAAAATTGGATATCCACATGCAGAAGAATGAAACTAGATATGTACCTCTCACCATATACTAAAATCTACTCAAAATGGATTAAAGACTTAAGTAGAAGACCTGAAACTGTAAAATTACTAAGGGAAAACATAGGTGAAACACTTCAGGAACTAGGTCTGGGCACAGACTTTATGAACGTGAGCCCAAAAGCGCAAGTTGCAAAAGAAAAATTAAGGAAATGAGACTATATCGAACTAAAAAGCTTCTGCACAGCAAAGGAAACAATCACCAGATTGAAATTACAATCTACAGAGCGGGAAAAATTTTTACTAACTATGCATCTGACAAGGGATTAATATCCACAATATACAAAGGACTCAAGCAATTACACAGTAAAAAACCAAATAATCCAATAAAAATGGGCAAAAGAGCTGAAGAGACATTTTTCAAATGAAGACATACAAATGGCCAAGTACATGAAAAAATGCTCAACACAACTAGTCAACAGTGAAGTGAAAATTAAAACCACATTGAGTTATAACCTCCCCTCAGTTAGACTGGCTATAATCAAAAAGACAGAGAATAACAAATGCTGGTGAGAATGTGGAGAGAAAGTAACACTCCTATTCTTTTGGTGGGACTGTAAATTAGTAAAACCACTATGGAAAACAGTATGGGTGTTTTTTGAACAACTATAGACAGATATTCCATATGATTCAGCTATCCTACTTCTGGGTATATACCCAAAGGAATGGAAATCATCATGTCGAAGGGATACCTGCACACCCGTGTTCACTACAGCTCTGTTTACAATAGCCAGGATATGGAACTAACCTAAATATCCATTGATGGACAATTGGATAAGGAAAATGTGGTATATATACACCATGGAATACTACTTTGCTATAAAAAAAGAATGAAATTCTCCTATTTGCAACAACATGGATGAGCTTGGAGAAACTTATGTTGAGCAAAATAAGCAAAGCACAGAGGAATAAATACCACATGTACTCACTCATATGTGGGAGCTAAGAGGGAAAGAAAGGGGGAAAGAAAGGCCACAGTCGTGCATTGGACTTGCAGAGGGAGAGAGCATACTTAAGGATACACAGTGGAGTGGGCGAAAGTGGGATGGGGAGGGAAGTTGATGATAACTGGATCAGGGACATGGGGTACAATTGCAATTTGTGGTGATTGGTAAGCTGCCAGTATGGATCTGGCCTTCACATCTCGGGCACGAGTGGTGAAAATCAGCTTTGTACCCCATGAATATTTATTACTGATTAATATATATATAAAGCAGGGTTCATAAGAAACAGGGTTTTCAAAAAGATATTTTCTTCTGGGGAATAACACTTTTTTTTGCCTTAGATGCCTGGAGCTGGGGTCTGAGAATCAAATTGCTGTAATAATTATTCTGGGCTGGCTCACAATAAAACTGCTATCATCACGGAATGTATTGCAATGGTCATTGCAGAGCAAAAGTCTGCAGAAGAATATTCAATTTCCATTTCCCCCTTGCCCTCATAGCAGCATGATGTTTTTTCTGTTATTCTCACTTACACATCAAGGCAACAGATCCACACTTAACTTCCTAAATAAAAGACATTGGAGTTTTTTTTCAGTTACTAACACCTTTCTTTACTTATTCTCTCCACCACTCTCTCAAAAAACATGGAAGCATTTCATTACACCCACCACCTCCAGCATACGTCTGCCAGCAATTTTATTTAATGTAAGATCTTTCTATGGGTTTACATTTCAGCCCTGTACACTTCTGCAAATTTAGCTCAGAAGACTGACTCAAAAGTTAGAGGAAAATAACTTTTAAGTAAAAGGGAAATTTTAACAACTTGGAGTTAAACACACCTTGGAGTTAAACACTCACTTCTATGGCTCAGGTGAGATCAGTTAAAAAGAAAAAGGAACCCATACATTGTTGGTGGGACTGCAAAATGGTGCAGCCTCTTTGGAAAATGGTATGGAGTTTCCTCAAACAATTGCAGATAGATCTACCATATGACCCCACTATCCCACTGCTGGGAATATACCCACAGGAATGGAAATCATCAAGCTGAATGTTCATTGCAGCACTATTTACAATAGCTAAGAGTTGGAACCAGTCCAAATGTCCATCATCAGATGAGTGGATATGGAAAATGTGGTATATCTACACAATAGAATACTACTCTGCTATAAAAAAGAACAAAATACTGCCATTTGCAACAACATGGATGGACCTCGAGAGAATTATATTAAGTGTAACGAGTCAGGCACAGAAAGAGAAATACCACATGTTCTCACTTATTTGTGGGAGCTAAAAATAAATAAATAAATACACAAATAAACTGGGGGGGAGGGGAGAAGACAACAATCACAATTCCTTGAAGTTGTTATGACAAGCAAACAGACATGAGGTTGTTGGGAGGGAGCGGGGAGAGGGACAGGGAGGGAAGTTTTGGTAATGGGCCACAATAATCAATCACATTGTATATTGATAAAATAAAACTAATTTTAAAAAAATAGAAATTCTAGAAATAAAAAATACATTATCTGAACTGAAAAACTTGATAAAAAGTGCAAACAGCAGACTTAATAAAACCGAGGAAATATTCAGTGAGCTGAAAGATAAAACATATGGAATTATCAAATCAGAGGAGCAAACAGATAAAAGAATAAAACAGAAATACAGCAAATATGGGACTCTCTCAAGTGAAATAACCTCTGCGTAATTGGCATACCCAAAGGAGAAGAAAAAGGAAGAGATGTAGAAAGCATATTCAAGGAAATGATGGCTGAAAATTTCCCAAGTATGGAGAAAGATGACAGCATCCAGGTACAGGAAGTTCAGATGTCACCAATCAAATTCAACCCCAAAGCACATCATAATCAAATTATCAAAATTCAATGACAAAGAAAGGATACTGAAAGCCACAAGAGAAAAGAAACACATAATATTCAACAGAGCCTCAATATGTCTCTCAGCAGATTTCTCAATATAAGCCCTACAGGCTAGAAAAGAATAGGATGATATATTCAGGGTGCTGATGGAAAAAGACTGTCAGTGAAGAATTCTCTATCCAGTAAAACTAACCTCCAAATATGAAGGAGAAATAAAGTCTTTCCAAAACAAACCAAAGCTAAGGGAGTTCACCAACACCAGACCTGCCTTATGAGAAAAGCTTAAGGGAGTTCTTCAATATGAAAGAAGACGACACTAAGGAGCAGCAAGAAAACATTTGAAGGTACATAACTCATTAGTAAAGTAAGTACACAGACAACCTCAGAATATTCCAATGTTATAAACTGCTTTCATCCTTAGTATGAAGACTAAAGGCAAATCTAACGAGAAAACAACAAATACAACAACAGTATAAGATACAGGCAATATTAAAAGATGTAACATAAAACAACAAAATGTCAAAAAGTGGGGGGAGGGGGATGATGCCAAAACACAGAGCTGGCTTTGGTTCTTTCTTTTTTCTTATGTATCAAAGTTAAGTTGTTATTAGTCTAAAATAATCTGTTATAAATGTAACATGTTTTCTGTATGCCTCATGGTAACCATAACACAAAAGCTTATAAGACACATACTGAAAATAAATAGTGAGAAATCAAAATATACTGCTAGAGAAAACCACTCAATCACAAAGAAAGACAGTGAGATTAGAAAAAAAAAGAGGATTGACAAAACAAACACAAAAAAGTTAACAAAATGGCAGTAACAAGTCCTTATATATCAATAATAACTCTAAATGTAAATAGATTAAAAGTTACAATTAAAAGACAGAGTGGCTCAATGAATTACAAAACAAGAACCAACAATATGCTGCCTACAAAAAACTCACTTCACCTATAAAGATACACACTGACTGAAAGTGAAGGGATGGAAAAAAATATTTCATGCAAATAGAAACCAGAAAGGAACACGATTAGCTATGCTTGTATGAGATAAAATAGACTTCAAGACAAGGAAACTAAAAAAAAAAAAAAAGGTAAGGAAGGTCATTATATAATGATAAAGGGATCAATTCAACAAAAGGATTTAAAAATTCTAAATATATAGGCACCCAACTCCAGAGCACCCATTTATATAAAGCAAATACTATTAGACCTAAAGAGAGAAATAGACTACAACACAAAAATAGTTGTGTACTTGAATACCCTCACTTTCAGCAAAGGACAGCTCATCCAGACAGAAAATTCATCACAAAACATCAGAATTAATCTCTACTCTAGGCTGACTTGACCTAAGGGACAAATATAGAACAAGTCATCCAACAGCTGCAGAATACACATTCCTCTCAGTAGCAAATGAAACCCTCTCTAGAATAGACCATATGTTAGGGCACAAAACAAACCTCAACAAATTTTTAAAAAATAGAAATCATGTCAACTACCTTGTCTGACCACAATGGAATAAACTAGAAATCAACAACAAAAGGAATACTAGTAACCATACAAATACATAGAAATTAAACAGTGTGCTCCTAAACAACAAACGGGCCAAAGAAGAAATCAGAAAGAAAATTAAAACATTCCTGGAGACAAATGAAAATGAAAACACAATGTACTATAACCTATGGGATACAATGAAAGCAGTTCTAAGAGGGAAATTTATAGCAATAAATGCCCACATCAAAAGAGAAGACTCCAAATAAACAACCTAACATTACACCTTAAGGAAATAGAAAACAAGAACAAAACAAATCCAAAATCAGTAGAAGGAGAAAAATAACAAAGATCAGAGCAGAAATAAATGAAGTAGAGATTTTTAAAAAATATAGAAGATCTGTGAAATGAAGAGTTGGTTTATTGAAAAGATAAAGAACATTATAAACCTTTAGCTAGACTAATGAAAAAGAAGAGAGAGAAGACTCAAATAAATAAAATCAGACAGGAGAAAGGAGATCTCACAACTGATACCACAGAAATACAAAGCATCACAAGAGACTACTATGAATAGTTATATGTGAACAAACTGGAAAACCTAGAAGAAATAAATAAATTCTTAGACACATATAACTTACCAAAGTTGAATCATGAAGAACCAGAAAACCTAAACACACCAATAACGAGTATGAGATTGAATCAGTAATAAAAAGTCTCCCAACAAAGAAAATGCAAGGACCAGATGGCTTTACTGCTGAATTCTACTAAACATTTACAGAAGAAATAATACCAATTCTTCTCAAATTCTTCAAAAAAATTGAAGAGGAGGGAATACTTCCAAACTCTTTCTATGAGGCCAACATTAAACTTATACCAAAATCAGAAAAAGATATAACACAAAAATAAAACTACAGACCCATATCCCTAACAAACACAGACTTGGAGATCCTCAGCAAAATACTGGCAAACAGAATCCAGCAACACAATATAAATATCATAGACCATGATCAATTGGGATTCATCCCAAGGACATGAGATAGTTCAACACATGCAAATCAATAAATGTGATACATCACATCAACAGAATGAAGGAAGAAAACCACATAATCACTTCAATAGATCCAGAAAAAGCATTTAATAAAATCCAACATCACTTCATGGTAAAAACACTCAATGACTTAGGTATAGAAAGAATGTACCTCAACAATGCAAAGTCCATATGTGACAAACCCATAGCTAATATAATACTGAATGGACAAACATTGGATGCTTTTCCTCTGAGATCTGAAACAAGACAAGGATGCCCACTTTACTCTTTTTCAAGACAGTACTAGAAATTCTAGCCAGCACAATAAGACAAGAGAAAGCAATAAAAAGCATCCAAATCAAAAAGGAGGAAGCCAAACTATCCCTATTTACAGATGGCATGATCATATACATAGAAAACCCTACAAACTCCACCAAAAAGTTACTAGAACTAATAAATGAATTCATTAAAGTGGCAGGATATAAAATCAACACAAAAACTCAATAGCCTTCCTATACACTAGTAACAAAATAGCTGAAGATAGCTGAAGAAGAAATCAAGAGAGTAATCCCATTTGCAACAGCTACCAAAAAAATAAATAAATAAAATACCTAGGAATAAATTTAACCAAGGTGGTGAAAGTCCTCTGCAATGAAAACTATAAAACATTGGTGAAAAAAATTGAAGAAGACCCAAATAAGCAGAAAGATATCCCATTTTCATGGGTTGGAAGAATTAAAACCATCAAAATGTCCCTATTACCCAAAGCAATCTACACATTCAAAACAATCCCTATCAAAATGCCAAAGACATTCTTCACAGAATTCAAAAAAACAATCTTAAAATTTGAGTGGAACCAGAAGAGGCCCCATAGAGCTAAAGCAATCTCGAATAAAAGGAACAAAGTGGAGGCATCACAATTCCTGACTTCAGGATATACTATAAAGCTATAGTAACCAAAACAGCATGGTACTGTTAGACAAATAGACTGATGGAGCAGAATACACAGCCCAGAAATAAACCCATGCGTTTATAGCCAACTGATTTTCAAAAAGGTGCCAAGAACATACAGTGGGGAAAGGACAGCCTCTTGAATAAATGGTGGCTGGAAAACTGGATATTCATATTCAGAGGATTGAAACTATACCCCCCTATCTCTCACCATACATAAAAATCAACCCACAATGGATTAAATACCTAAATTTAAGACCCAAAAGTGTGAAATTACTAGAAGAAAACATAGGAGAAATGCTACACAAAATGGGAGTGGGCAATGCTTTTTTGAATGAAACCACAAAGGCACAGGCAACTAAAGCAAAAATACACAAGTGGGACTACACTAAAGTAAAAAGCTTCTGCACAGCAGGGGACAGTATCAACAAAGTGAAGAGAAAACTTACAGAATGGGAGAAAGTGTTACCAAACTACAAATCAGTCAAGGGGCTAATATCCAGAATATATAAGGAATTCAGACAACTCAACAGCAAAAAAATCAAAGAACCTAGTTAAAAAATGGGCAAATAACCTGAGTAGGCATTTCTCAAAAGAAGACATACCAATGGCCAACAAGCACCATGAAAAAATCATCAAAGCCACTAATCATCAGGGAAATGCAAATTAAAACCATAATGATATATCATCTCACCCCAATTAGAATGGCTATTATCAAGACAGAAAATAACAAATACTGACAAGGATACAGAGAAAAGGGAACCCTCCTACATTGCTGGTGAGAATGTAAATTGGGGCAGCCACTGTGGAAAACAGTTTAGAAGTTCCCCAGAGAAGTAAAAATAGATCTGCCTTACTATCCAGCTATCCCACAAGTGGGTATATACCCAGAGGAAATTAAGTCAATATATCAAAAAGACACCTGCACTTCCATGTTCATAGCAAAGCTACTCAAATAGCCAAGAGATGGAAACAGCAAAAATGCCCATCAACAGGTGAATGGATAAAAAAAACTGTGATATATATACACACAATGGAATACTCTTCAGCTATAAAAAGGAGTGAAAACTTGTCATTTGCAGCAACATGGATTGAACTGGAAACTATCACGTTAAGTGAAGTCAGGCACAGAAAGACAAATACCACATGGTCTCATGGTCTCACTCATATGTGGAATCTAAAAAAAAAAAAAAAAGTGGTTCTCATAGAAATAGAGTAGAATAATGTTTACCAGAGGCTGAGAGGGGAGAGAGGTGGGAAGGAGGAGAAGGGATGGACTTACGGGTACAAAACTATGTTATGTACCCTAAAAAAAACCATTGTGCATTATATGCATGTATTAAAACAACACACTGTACCTCACAAAATAAATTAAAATAAAATTAAAAAAAAGAATTACAAAATGCAAAAATGGTGAGGGGAATGTTAGGGATAGGGAAGGCATTGCAGAAATATAAGCTTTCTTCTATATGCTTTGGCAACTGATTGACTTTATAGCAACATGAAAAACAGAGGAAGGGGAGATGAGCCACATGCCTCCAAGACTTGAAGCTTAGGTGAGTGGGATGCAGATGAAACAGAAATAGGGAACACGTGAGGGAAACAGGATTGGGATGAAGGAAAAAAGATAAAGATAGTGTTGTCGAACGTTTTGAGTTAGGAGCACCAGTAATATGTTATAATGGAAATGTCTAACAAGCAGATGGAAATCAGATTAGCTTAATCAGAATAAACAAAAACAAAAACAACAACAACAAAAAATTAATGTGTTACATACTGAGGGTAATATCATGTCTTAATCAATATAAAAGGAATGTAAAGGATGATGTTCAATTTTAGACACTGACAGAAATACAGTAATGGTGATATCTTTGGGGCCCTTCTAATAACAAGTCTCTATAAAGTGGTTTTGATCTTAAATAATCTTTTGCTTGTTTATTCAGCCATTAAGATTTTTATGCCTGTATTAGTGATGCAAACAGAAACAGGAAATTCACCAACTCCAGTACACTAGATGTAAATATCACAGTTTTTATAGACAAATTGAATACAGATGTTTTCACAGGTTAGGGTTTCCATCTTTTCTTTTTTTTAATTGGTTATGGATATTCATGAGATACAAAGCTGATTGTCACTCCTCTTGCCCATGGTGTGTGGACCAGATTCATACTGGCAGCATACCCATTATCACAAATTGCATTTGTACACCGTGTCCCCCACCCAATTACCCCCCCTCCCCCCCTCCCCCCCACCACTTTGTAGAGTTTCCGTCTTGTTGCTAGATATAATCGAGATAAAGTTGGGCAAGGGGAGCCTTGGCCCCAGGGTTGCTTTTGACTGTTCTGAGGTCTGTATTCTAAATTCTACAGGCACACATGCAAGAATGATTTCATTTATAAAACATGTACTGTGTAACCTAATGTGTGCGGGGGATATAAATATAAATATAGTGTGTATGTATGAAATTATTGGTAATATCATCTGGGGGAAAGCAGTAGTAATCACTAATTTTTTATTTACATTTCTGGAGACTTCGAAGCTGGGATGATAAACAGCAAGAAGGCAAATCAAAATAGATCTACCTTTTTAATTTGACTTTGGAAACTGAGAAAGGTGATGAAGTAAGAATAAACAAGGAGTGAGGGGTATAGGAGCAGAAGACCCAAAGGCAGAACTAATTTTAAGAGGTTGCCTAAGGTAAACAATTGAGGGGTTCCAGAAAGGCCTTCCTGCCTTTCACCTGCTCCTATCTCTTCAACATTTCTTTGTAGGGTCAGAACATTTCATTCACTATTGAACAACTTAGAATGCACAGGGTCCTGAAAGAAAAGGCATAGTGATTGACACCTGCCTTGGAAAGCAGTATTTGTTAGGAAGGTCAGTGGGTATCTGAATGGAGGAAGCCACTTTGGTGAGATAAAAGACAATAGGGAGAGTAGAATGGAGGAAGCAGAGGCAAGCACTGCTGATTTCATTATTTTAACTGAAGTACTGTTTAGCCTGCAGATCAAGAGTGTTTGTATATTACTAACACATATTGAGTAGTTGGATAGTCTCAGATCTGGCCCTGAGAAAAGCAGCTTATTTTATCCAAGTTCAAAAAATATAGATTTACTTCCAAATGTTTATGTACCAGTATCAGATCTGATAACAGTATCAGAATTTATTAATCACTTTATAGCTTCCTGAGTCCTCTATCCAAGGCATACTCTTCTCTTTCCTAGCAATGAAGAAAATCAAGTCGAAATCAGAAAGTTACTTGTTGAGATAGAGTTACTGAGGGTAAAACAAGATATAAGATAGTTTTGAGGGATATTTCATTTTGTTAGAGGTAATAAACTTGTTATTGTACCCTAGAGTACAATTTTCTAGTAGCCATGATATCATGTCTATTGAAGGACAGGACTACAGACACACTGAGAGTTATTTTCCCAGGTTTACCTTTCTTGGGATGCTACACTCACCATTCAGTTACTTTACTTATCTCCACCTTTCTCAAATACACCTCCTACCTCTTTATAGTTACTAACTCCTAGTTCACAATAATTCTACTTTAGAAAAATGTTTTCAGTGCCTTCTGAGAAAGCCTCTAGAAGATAGCAATCACTTATAAAGTAACTTGGAAGAAGCAGGAGTACAAGAAAAGAGGGTGTCCTTTTCTTGACCTCTTATTCATCTCATTTTTCCTCAAATGTCCATCAAAAACAAGTGCTACCTATTATTGCTGTTGTATTATATCATTTCATCTCTAATATATAGGAATTCAAGAAACAGTGTTAAGAGCTTGCTAGCTCCTTAAAAACCAGTTTGATTCCCCTAATTTTATGTGCTTGTTCTTTCTCCCTCTCTCACACAAAGAGAAAGTAGGGGCACATGTCTTTAGACATAATACCATTCATTCCCCTACTTGATCTCCATTCTTCCCCTCTACCCCCAAATCCTACCTCCACCTTCACCAGCTCACCAATCCCCAGAGCTAGAGGAAATAGTCCCTAACTATAAACTCAGGCTTAGCTCAGACCAAGCCGTGGTATCAACCCAGTTCAGAGTGAGGAAGATTTTTGGAGCTCTAAATCAATAACATGTTAATTTAGCATCAAATCAGGATGTTGGGAGGAAATGCCATGGCAATTAGGTTCTTGCCCTATACTTCTCCTTCCACTGATTAAGTGCTTCTCTTGGTATCTTCTCTGATCTTGTAGACTAAGATTTTGCCTTGCCATCCTGTGGAGTCAAGTTCTGGTCTGTTTTCCTGTAGTCTAATATTCCCTACTGACCCTAAGTGATACTAATTGCACATATAGGCTTCCTTTTTGATAAATCACTAATTGCTGAGACCTCTCCAGGTTTGCCTTTTCTTCATCTCTGGACTGTCCTCCTATCAAATAATCTGATACAGCATCTTCTATTTAACTGCATAGACTTTTCATATTATTTCGAAGATGGGTATTTTGTAAGTTAGACAGTGTCCAGGCATTTACTCTAGATATTACAGAAGAAAGCCATTTGACTAGTTCAAAATTGCTGAATCCTACGAGTTGTAAAAGATTTTCTCAGTTGGGTATTAGAAGATATTAAGGAATTATTGTTATTTTTGTTAGATGTGGTAATAGTGTAGTAGCTATATATTTTTTAAAAAACACAAATCCTTTATCAATAAAAGCTACATACTGAGGTCTTATGGAAGAAATGACATGATGTCTGACATTTGCTATAAAATACTCTGGGGGAAAAGGAGTTAAATATGGGCAGGTAGGGTTGGGATGATTATACAAAACAAGACTGGCAAAATGCTAAAAATCGTTGTAACTGGGTGATGGATACATGGGAGTTTACTATTCTCTCTCTTTTTGTATGTATTTGAAATTTTCCACTTTAAAAAGGTTTTTTAAAGAGATTCCCTCAATTTCCAAAATGATTACACATATGTATGTATATGTATATCTACATACATGTATTTACAGCTATATGCACACATATGTATGTGTATAGATACAAAAGTTCAGAATTTGAACTCCTTGTGACATGGTTGGAAGAACATGGACTTTGGTATTAGCTAGACCTGGTTTCTAGCTCCTAATAAATTATGTGACCTGGGAGTAAATTGCTCAATCTTTCCAAATCTTGTTTTAGTCAATTGTAAAGTGGGAATGCTAATACCTACTTTGTAAAATTGTTGTGTGAATAAAAGAGTCCTGCGCATAGCATCTATCTGTCTGTCTGTCTGTCTATCATCACTGAAAGTCCTACAGAAAATTTTATGGCCATCCAAAGATATATGCACACTTCTATGCAGTACATAATTGCTACATGGTAAAATTGACTTTTCTTATGTTCTGTCGCATAAAAATATCTTCACATTTAAATTGTTGGATTAGGCATTAGTCAGGCATATTTTTTGGCCATTCTTCTCATATTAGTTTCCTAGTTCCATGGAAAACCAATTTTTATCACTTTGTACATGAAAATTGAGGCCCAGAAAGGTAATGCCACCTGCCTAAGTTCATACAGGTAATTAACCAGCAGTGTTATGAATATTATATATTGTTTAGACATATCCGTAACTTCCATTTTTTTCCAACTCGATCATGCTGCTTCATGAATCTTTGTTACCTTGGTTGTCTTCTCCATGCTTTGGGTAGGAAAGAACAAAGGAAACACCAGATCTTCATCATTGGCTTTTAAAATACCAGAGATAAGCTGAGGGAAAATAAAGTTTTTTTAATTTATTTTTTTATTTATTATTATACGATGTAGTTAATTTTCATGGCCCTTTACCAATTCCTCCCTTTCCCCTCTTCCTCTCGCCCTTTCCTGCCCCCATCAATATCATATCTGTTCTCTTCTCTTAAGAAGTTCAAAGAGTTATTGTGATTGTTGTCTCTTTTTTTCTATTTATTTGTTTGTTTGTTTATTTTTATTAGCTCCCACAAATAAGTGAGAACATGCAGTATTTCTCTTTCTGTGCCTGCTTTATTTCATTTAACATAATTTTCTCTAAGTTCATACACATTGCTATGAATGGTACTATTTCATTCTTTTTTATAGCAGAGTACTATTCCACTGTGTAGATATACCACATTTTCCTTATTCAGTCGTCCATTGATGGTTCCATATCTTGGCTATTGTAAGTAGAGATGCGATGAACATGATAGCACAGGTATGACTTTGACATGATGATTTCCATTCCATTGGGTATATACCCAGAAGTGAAATAGCTGGGTCATATGGTGGTTCTTTCTGTAGTTGTTTGAGAAACCACCATACCATTTAATGGCTGTACCTTTTTACAGTCACAACAACAGTGTAGGATGGTACCCCTTACTCTGTATCCTTGCCAGCATTTGTTATTCTTAGTCTTTTGGATATTAGCCAACCTACCTGGAGTAAGATGATATCTCAGTGTGGTTTTGATTGGCATTTCCCAGATGCTGAGTGATGTTGAGAATTTTTTCATGTGTCTGTTGGTCATTCTTATATCTTCCTTTGAGAAATGCCTATTCAGCTCCTTTACCCATTTTTTAATAGGGTTACTTGTTTTTTTGCTGTTGAGTTGTTTGAATTCCTTGTATATTCTGGATATTAATCCTTTGTCAGATGTATAGTTTGCAAATATTTTCTCCCACTCTGTTGGTTGTCTTTTTGCTCTGTTAATTGTTTCTTTTTCTGTGCAGAAGGCTTTTAGTTTGATATAATCCCATTTGTTTATTTTTCCTTTGGTTGCCTGTGCTTTTGGGATCGTATTCATAAAGTCCATGCCAAGTCTTATAAATACATTTTATTTAAAAAGAGTTGTTGCTTTCAGTTTAAGCATTATCCTTGAAAATGATTTCAATCTATTCTTCTTGCAAGTACATGTTTGCTCATGTTGTACAACATCCCACTGTACTGAGGCTTTACAAAACTGATATTTAGCCTGGGAACTACTTAGCTAGAAAAAATCACATATTCACATGTGCATGCACACACATACACACACACACACAGTACTCTAAGGTGTATTAGTTGTTAATTCAAGTCCATTTCTCAAACATAAATCTCAACTGTTTCTTTCCCAATTTGAAATTAGAGAACACTCACGGACTTGACTAAATCCAGACAAAGCCTCAGTGGCCTAGTCATTAAGAGTTCTTGTAGATACAGACTGGCCTTAAGGGAATCACAATGGTTTTTCTGTCCTGTTAGCCTTACCCACTTGCCTGGGACAGAAGAGCAGATGGCCATAAACAGCTGGGACCTGACATTAAAACAAAAGTAAGGGGTGTGGGTACCTATGACAGGAGGTCATGCAATAATTTTTTGCATTATTCAAGGTAGAACTAATATTTGTGTTTTTGAAAATAATAGGGTAGGATAGAGGTGGCATTATGAATGGCCCAAAATAAGAGCTATGATTGAATTACGATAATTTCTATCAGAATGGTTTTCAAAATAATACAAATAGAAATAGGACACAGTGGGCTATAACTTCCTCTTTTTCATTTGTCCTTTTATAATGAGTTATGCATATGGAAAGAGGTAGGATGATATATATGTATTCATATAGGATTTAATTATGACAAAGCAATTCCAGTACTTACCTTTGGGCTGTGATAATTATTATGCATATGAAGGACTACCCTACAGGAAAACTTTTGTGTGTGCACATAATCATGGAATATTAAAGCTAAAAAAAGACATTTGAGAACATTTAATCCAAGATCATCATTTTACAGATGAAGAAACTGAAGCACAAAGAGTTGCAATTGTAACAACTTGACTAAAGTCATATAGCTAGGAAGTAGCAGAGCCATGATTAAAATTTAGCTTTATTTAAAACTTAAAACTACTGTCTATGATTCAAAAACAGTACTGAATAGTGATTAGGACTGTGGACTTGAAGTGAGAATACCTGAATCTGCATTCCCAGCTCTCCCCTTTCTTAGCTGTGTGACCTTATCCAAGTTACAAACCTCTCTGGGCCTTGGTCAACTTTTTTACAAAATGGAGACAACAGTGGCACTTCATTACTAGTAAATAAGTGATTAAAATAGTTCCTGGGACATAACAAGCAATCAATAGGAGTTAATTATCATTAGGTTTAGTCAAAGTTTTTTCTTCTACTTTACCATGGTACTCACTCCCAGCTTAGCAAAATCTAAGGTGTCTTTTCTGAATCATTGCTGAATCTTTAGAAGGGAAACTGTGTGAAATAAACAAGAAGTATAGAAGAATGTTGTCAGCATGATCTTAATTAACTAATATGTTTATGCATAATCTTTAATTTGAATGTTGTAAGCAACCACAAAATCTATGGCCAAGTATTCCACTATTTATAGCTTTTGTCCTGAGAACAGCAAGATGGCAGTGGTAACTTCACCGAGAACATCAAAGTTGGTCTTCAGAGAGTTTATCCATTACGCAGTTGCCAGCTGTTTTCCAGAAAGGGGCTTGTGGTAGGTGAGGGTAGGGGGAAGGAAAGTCCAAATTGAGTTTCAGAATGGGGAAGGGAATAATACGTATTACTTTGCCTAGTGGTTGCCTTGGAAACAAGCCAATAATGGCCAATGCACAAAGTATACAAAATACTTTAAAGGAGTTTAAAGCTCCCTTCTGCAGCTGAAAACATGAGCCTGGGTCAGGTTACTCTTAATTAAGAGCATTTGAAACCAGAGCTAAAGAATAGGGGACAATGTATTGTTCTCGTGGTCTTTAAAATGACGCTTTTCCTCTTTTGATCAACGCAAGGCTAAAGGCTAGAGTACCAGGTGAACTCTTTGAGTTACTGGCCAAGTTGAGGCTTAAATCTAGACATCCTGGTTTTTTAAATTCAATGCTCTTTCTACTAATAATAATAACTGATATTTCCACAGTTCTTACTCTATGCACCTATGTTTCCTCATACTATAAACTGAGGATAGTGCTATCACCCACCTCAGAGGGTCATAGTGAAGATTACAGAAGATAATATACAAATTGTGCTTGGAAGAGTGCCTGGCATATAATAAGTGCTCACAGAGGGTTAGCTTCCATTCTTATGCTCCAGCCTAGGAAAGCTTCTCTTAAAACCTAGTGGTTAGAATTGCATCCAGTTTATACTTCTGCTCTAGCCCTCACTGTTTCTACCATTATTGTCACTGGTGCCAGGATATGAGCTTGCCTCTGATACTAAGATATGAGCCTCTACATTTTGTAGAGAGGTTTCCCCAGAGGCATACTAAGTAACTAGTTCAAATTCATCCAGCAAGCAAGTGGTGAAGCTGGGATTCAAAACAGCGTATTTTCAAATGGAACTCTTTACTTAGTAAGCGTTCTGTAAATCTTACTGAGGGTAAATGAATGACTCTCAATTTTACTTTTTTATTCAATCATGACATCATTTATCAAATATTGATGCACCTTCCTTATTCAGGGTATTTTTTTTTTTACATTAAACCAATTAGGTTATTTTTAATTTAATTTAATTTTACTTCTCAAAATACATTGTACTTAATTTTCATGCCCCTTTAACCGTTACTCTCCACCCCTCCACCCCACCCCCCACATTGTATCCGTGCACTTGGCTTAAATAGTTCAAGGATTTTTTGTGGTTATTCTGTCTTCTTCCCCCCGACCTTTTATTTGTTTGTGTGTTTTTAATTAATTTTTAGCTCCCATAAATAAGTGAGAACATGGGGTATTTCTCTTTCTCTGCCTGACTTGTTTCACTTAATATAATTTTCTCTAAGTCCATCCATGTTGTTGTGAATGGTAGTTATTTCGTTCTTTTTTATAGCAGAGTAGTATTCCACTGTGTACATGCAACCACATTTTCCATAGCCACTCATCAGATGATGGACATATGGGCTGGTTCCAGCTCTTGGCTATTGTATATAGAGCTGCAATAAACATTGCAGTACAGGTATTCCTTCGGCATGATGATTTCCATTCTTCTGGGTATATTCCCAGCAGTGGAATAGCTGGGTCGTATGGTAGATCTATCTGTAATTGTTTGAGGAACCTCCATATCATTTTCCATAAAGGCTGCACCACTTTGCAGCCCCACCAACAGTGGATAAGAGTTCCTTTTTCTCTGCCATCTCTTCAGCACTTATCTTTCTCAGTCTTTTGGATGTTAGCTATCCCATCTGGAGTGAGATGGTATCTCAGTGTGGTTTTTATTTGCATTTCCTGGATACTGAATGATATTGAGCACTTTTTCATGTGTCTGTTGGCCATTCGTATACCTTCCTTTGAGAAATGTCTGTTCAGCTCCTTTGCCCATTTTTTAATTGGGTTATTTGGTTTTTTATTGTAAAGTTCTTTGAGTTCCTTGTATATTCTAGATATTAATCCTTTCTCAGATATATATTTAACAAATATTTTCTTCCACTCTGTTGGCTGTATTTTTATCTGTTGATTGTTTCTTTTTCTGTGCAGAAGCTTTTTAGTTTGATATAATCCCATTTGTTTAATTTACCTTTAGTTGCCTGTGCTTTTTGGGTCCTATTCATGAATTCTGTACCCACTCCTATTTCCTGGAGTGTTTCCCCTATGGCTTCTTAAAGGAGTATTTTTTTTTTTTCTTAATTTTATTTTGTCGATATACAATGTGGTTGATTATTGTGGCCCTTTACCGAAACCTCCCTCCCTCCTCCCTCTCCCCCCTCCCTCCCAACAATGTCCTTTCTGTTTGATTGTCATATCAACTTCAAGGAATTGTAGTTGTTATGTCTTCTTCCCCCCCCCCCCGGTTTTGAGTGTGTGTGTGTGAATTTATTTATTTATTTTTAGCTCCCACCAATAAGTGAGTGGTGTGTTTTTGTTTTTGTTTTTTTGCTGTAGCATTGTTTGAGTTCTTTGTATATTTTGGATATTAATCCTTTGTCAGATGTATGTTTCGAAAATATTTTCTCCCAATCTCTTGGTTGTCTTTTCACTCTGTTAATTGTTTCTTTTGCTGTGCAGAAGCTTTTTAGTTTGATATAATCACATTTGTTTATTTTTCCTTTGGTTGCCTATGCTTTTGAGGTCCTATTCATAAAGTCTGTACCCAATCCTAATTCCTGGAGTGTTTCCCCTATGTTTTCTTTAAGGAGTTTTATTGTTTCTGGATGTATATTAAATTCTTTAATCCATTTTCAGTTGATTTTGGTATGCGGTGAGAGGTACAGGTCTAGTTTCATTCTCTTATATATGAATATCCAGTTTTCCCAGCACCATTTGCTAAAGAGGCAGTCTTTTCCCCATTGTGTAGTCCTGGTGCCTTTGTCAAAATCAGATGTCTGTAGCTGTATGGGATGATTTCTGGATTCTTTATTCTATTCCATTGATGCATCTACCTGTTTTTATGCCAATACCATGTTGCTTTGGTTATTATAGCTTTGTAGCTTTGTAGTATAGTTTAAAGTGAGGTAGTGTTATGCCTCCAGGTATTTTTTTTTTTTCCACTCAGTGTTGCTTTGACTATTTATGGTCTTTTGTTATTCCATATAAATGTCTGGATAGTTTTTTCCATTTCTGAGAAAAATGTCACTGGAATTGTGACGGGGATTGCATTGAATCTGTAGATCACTTTGGATAATATGGACATTTTCACAATGTTACTTTTTCCAAACCAAGAGCATGGGTAATCTTTCCATCTTCTTGTGTCCTCTTTAATTTCTCTCAAAGGTGGTTTGTAGGTCTCATTCTAGAGATTTTCCACATCCTTGGTTAACTTTATTCCTATGTATTTTATTTTTCTGGTGGCTATTATAAATGGTTTAGCTTTCTTGATTTCTTTTTCTCAAGCTCACTATTGGAGCATAGAAATGCTACTGATTTTTGTTTGTTGATTTTGTCTCCTGCAACTTAGCTGAAATCATTTATCAACACTAAGAGTTTTTTGGTAGAGGCTTTAGGCTGCTTGATATATAGGATCATATCATCTGCAAACAGGAACAGTTTAACTTCATCTTCTCCAATCTGCATGCCCTTTATTTCTTTCTCTTCTCTGATTGCTCTGGCTAGTACTTCCAACACATGTTGAATAGGAGTGGTGAGAGTGGGCATCCTTGTCTAGTTCCATTCAGGATGATATTGGCAGTGGACTTATCATATATGGCTTTAATTGTGTTGTGGTACTTTCCACCTACACCTAACTTGTAGAGAGTCTTTAACATGAACGAATGTTGAATTTTGTTAAACGCTTTTTCAGGATGATCATATGGTTTTTGTCTTGGATTTTATTGACGTGGTGTGATGGAGTTTGGATGTGCTGTCCCCACCAAAATTCATGTGGAAATTTGATCTCCAACGTGGCAGTGTTGGAAACTGATTGAGTCATGGGGGTGGATCCCTTATGAATGGATTAATGCTCTCCCTGGGGGAGGGGGGATTAATGAGTGAGTTCTCGCTCTATTAGTTCCCACAAGAACTGATTGTTTAAAGGACCCTGGCACCTCCTCTCTTTCTCTCTTGCTTTCTCTCTCTTGCTTCCTCTCGCCACGTGATCTGCTTGTACCCGCTGGCTGCCTGCCACTTTCTGCCTTGAGTAGAAGCAGCCTGAGGCCCATGCCAGATGCAGCTGTCCCAGAATCATAAGCCAAATAAACCTCTTTCCTTATAAATTACCCAGTCTCAAGTATTTCTGTTATAGCAACACAAAATGGACTAAAACATGGTGTATCACATTTATTGAGTTGCATATGTTGAACCAAACTTGCATCCCTGGGATGAATCCCACTTGATCATGTTGCAGTATTTTGTGTATGTGTTACTGAATTCTGTTAGCTAGTATTTTATTGAGGATATTTGTGTCTATATTCATCAAAGTTATTGGCCTTTAGCTTTCTTTTTTTGTTGTATCTTTCTCTGGTTTTGGTATCAGGGTGATGTTTGCCTCATAGAATGAGTTTTGGAAAATGGCCTCTGTTTCAGTCTTTTGGAATAGTTTGTAGAGAATTGGTATCAGTTCCTCTTTGAAGGTTTGGTAGAATTCTGCAGTGAACCCATCCGGTCCTGGGCTTTTCTATGTTGGGAGACTTCTGATAACAGCTTCAATCTCTTTTATTTTTATTGGTCTGTTCAGATTTTCTATATCTTCTTGGCTCAGTTTTGGTAGTTCATATGTGTCCAGAACTTTATCCATTTCCTCCAGATTTTCAAATTTGTTGGCATATAGTTGTTTGTAGTAGTCTCTAATGATTCCTTATATTTCTGAGTTATCAGTTGTAATATCACCTTTGTCCTTTCTAGTTTTCTTTATTTGGGTCTTCTCTTTTCTTAGTTAGCATTGCTAAAGGTTTATAAATTTTATTTATCTTTACAAAAAAACAACTTTTTGTTTCCTTGATCTTTTGTATCATTTCTGGGGTTTCTATTTCATTTAGTTCTGCTCTGATCTTAATTGTTTCTTTCCATCTACTAACTTTGGGTTTGGATTGTTCCTGTTTTTCTAGTTCTTTAAGTTGAAGTGTTAGGTTTGTTTCTTACCATCTTTCCATTCTTCTGAAGTAAGCATTTAATGCTATAAATTTCCTCCTTAGTACGAGTTTTCATATGATTTATCATTACTTTCATTAGTTTCAAGAAATTTTTTGATTTCCTGTTTTATTTCTTCTGGACCTATATGTCATTAAGTAGAATGTTGTTTAATTTCCCTCTGTTTGTATAGTTTCCAGAGTTTCAGTTGTTATTGATTTCTAATTTTGATCCATTGTGATCTGAAAAAATACATGGAATAATTCCAATTGTTTTGAATTTGTTGAGACTTGATTTGCAACCTATCATGTGATCTATCCTAGAGAATGTTCCATGTACTGATGAGAAGAATGAGTATTCTGAGGTTGATGGATGGAATGTTCTGTGTATATCTTCCAAGTCCAATTGGTCTAATGTGTCATTTAGATCTTGTGTTTCTCTATTGATTTTTTGCCTAGATGATCTGTCCAATGTTGAGAGTGGGGTGTTCTGGTCCCCTGCTATTATGGCATTAGTGTCTATCTCATTCTTTAGGTCTAATAGTGTTTGCTTTATAAATCTGTCTGTACCGATGCTGGGTGCGTATATATTTATGATTATTATATCTTCTTGATGGATAGATCTTTTTATTATTCTATAGTGGCCTTCTTTATCTCTTTTTATGGTTTTTGCTTTAAAGTCTATTTTTTCTGATATAAGAATAGCTACTCCAGCTCATTTTTCATTTCTATTTGCACAGCGTATCTTTGTCCATCCTTTCACTCTTAGTCTATGTGTATCTTTACAGGTAAGGTGAGTCTCTTGAAGGCAGCATATTGTTGGGTATGTCTTTTTAATTGAGTCAATCAGTCTGTGTCTTTTGAGTGGGGAATTTAATCTTTTTACATTTAGAGTTATTATTGAAAGGTGTTGCTTTACTCTTAGCATTTTTTTGATTTTTGTTTAAATGTATTAAGTATCTTTTATTCCTTTCTTTCTGATTTTCTGTTTGTCTTCTGTGTTTATTAGTTTCTTGCAGTGATAGATAAACTACTTTTTCTTTTTATTGTTAAATTTTTTGTTTTACTGGTGGGATTTGTTTTTTCTTGGGTATTCCCAGTAGTGATAGTTGTTTTTCAGGTACCAAACCCAGTACTCTCTTGAGAATTTCTTATAAGGCTGGTAGTGTGGTAGTGAACTCCCGCATTTTTTGTTTGTCTGAGAAATATACCATTTGTACTCCATTTTGGAAGGATAGCCTTGCTGGGTAAAGTATTCTTGGCTGGCAGTTTTTGTCTTTTAGTATTTTAAATATATCATACCATTCTTTTCTGGCTTTGAGTGTTTGTCATGAAAAGTCTGACATCAGTCTGATTGGGGCTCCCTTATAAGTCACTTGATGCTTTTCTCTTGCAGCTTTTAAGATTCTCTCTTTGTCTTTGAGCTTTTCCAGTTTGACTATAACAAGTCTTGCAGAGGACCTTTTTGGGTTGAATATGTTTGGTGATCTTTGGGCCTCCTGAATCAGAAGATCTGTGACTTTCCCTATACCTGAGAAGTTCTCTGGTATTATTTCACTGAATATGTTTTCAGTGCCATTTCCTTTTTCTTCCCCTTTTGGAATACTCATGATTCGGATATTTGAGCACTTAAGGTTGTCTGTTTTCTGTCTTAGATTTTCTTCAATTTTTAAAATTCTTTCTTTATTTTCTTTGGTCCACCTGTGTTAATTCAAACAGGGCATCTTCAAGGTCAGAAATTCTCTGTTCTGCTTCTTCTAGCCTGCTGGTTAAACTCTCTGTTGTGTTTTTTATTTTGTTGAGTGAATCCTTCAGCTCCACAAGCTCTGCTACATTCTTTTTCAGGGCATTGATTTCTTTGTACCTTTCTTCTTTCAGGTCTGTATACTTTTTCTCATTTCATTGTGTTGTCTAAGTGAGTTTTCTTGTATCTCATTTAGTTTCTTAAGAATTGTTGCTCAAAATTCCTTGTCAGTCATTTCAAGGACTTCCTTTTCTATAGGATCTAGAGCTTGAGAGTTATTGTTTTCCTTTGGTGGTGTCATACTTTCTTGATTTTTCACATTTCTGGTATCTTTCCTTTGGTGTTTAGTCATGGTTGCAGGGGGTATCATGTCCACTTGTTACACCCTGATGTCTTGCCTGGATCTGACAGGGACAGCCAAATCTGGGTAGTGGGAACTGGCCTGGGCTGGGGGTCCTGTGGAGCCTGGTGGTTCTGGCACAGCTGACTTGGGTCGTGTGGGCCTAGTTGCTCTCAGGCCTCTCTGGACAGTGGGGACTGGCCTGGGCTCAGTTTCCCATGATGGCTGCCTGTTCTGGTGCAGCTGACATGGGGTGTGTCAGCCCATTGGGTCTCAGGTCTTGCTGGGTTGTGGGACTGTTTCTCCAAATTCTGAGTCTAATATTCTGAAATTCAATCTAGGGTAATATATCCTAAGTTTCACCTATTTTCTTGAGAGCTTGTTTGGAGGTTCTAACAGGGGAGCGCAGCTACTCGTATACCCTTGACCGAAGAACGGTCCTCTCCTCTAGCGGGGAACGTCGTCCTCTTCGACCGAGCACGCAGCTTTGGGAGGGACGCACGTGGAGCGGTGAGGGAGGAAGGGGACACCCGCCTAGCCAGCCAGATCAGCCGAATCAACCCTGGTGATCAATGGGGTGACAGATGTCGCAGCCAGATCACCCTCACATCCGATATTTTCTGAATTATATAGATTGAACTGTCCACCATTATGGCTTATGGCAACTACCTGATTGTACTTATATATTCCCATAATTTGAATGACAGCCTGTTTCTAGCAAAGATAAGACAATCAGTTAGCAAGTTATATAGTTCTGCTATTTTCTCCTAAGCTGAAGAGACACATTCTGGAATTGATTGGAATGAGAAAGCTCCTGCTAGCTTTGAGCCTAGAGGTCTATAACCCTGAATTGTTCCAAAGGACCTATACTTTGAAATTTCTGGGAGATCTTTCTAAGTAGATCTTAGGATAGAAACTAATGGTAAGGGCATATAAGTTAGATTAGCTTCTGATTAAAATGTGGCTGCTGTAAGTTGGTTGAAGATGTTATGCAGCAGGGGAAGTGTGATAGGTAACCAGTAGGGCTAATTGTGCTCATTATTGGTTGGATACAAAAATAATTAAAACATGCATACACTCACACACATCAGATCATGGCTCATGGTGGGGTTACAGTGTAAACTGGTATAGCACTCCCTTCCCTGCTATGCTCTGAGAGAAAGCAAATATTCCTTTCCTTCCTTCTCTCTCTTGTCTATGCTCCTCTTTCTATCTGTCCTCTCCCCTCTACTCCTTTAGTAGCAGTGAGAAATTATTATCACTGAAACTGTTAACCAAGCAAGACATCTTAGCATGTTTTGGACAAAAGGTGATGTTTTCTACATATTGTTTGCATTTTCTGCTTCTAATGTAATTTTATGATCTGGTTTCCTGGTGGGGATGGTGGGTCTTGTTGGATTTGGTCACTTGTACATTCACTTTGAATGTATTCATGTGCTATATAATACAGTAGTTTACCTTAAGCCTCATTAAACGGGGCTGATTGAGCTTCACAGGAAGCATGCTGCCAGAATCTGCTTAGCAAGAAGTGCGGTTGGAATTGAATGCTTCAATAGACAAACACAGGCAAGTCTATATATTTCTTTATGTGCTGGATGATATATTGGTTTTATGTTTGTGTGGCTTTCAGTCTCTTGGGTTAGATGCTTTTACTCCTTTAAAATTATATAATGTTGTATGGTCAGAAATCATGCATGTATGTAGTACTTGTGGAGAGTTTTCAGCCAGAATACCAGAAATTCCAATGAGATCTGGAATAAAAGATCTTGCTAATGTCAGTGATCCTAGTTAGTTGTCCAGCTTCTTCCTTCTTTAGTGTGTGTTTGTCTTGAAATTGCCTATGTTTTTAGACAATCGCTAGTATGGTGGAAAGTACAGTCTTTGCTCAGTGTACTGGTTGTGACAGAAAATAACAGAGGCTGCCTTTTCTGTAAGTACACTGTCACTACGGAAACTCCTTAGGAAAACTTAGAAACCATTATCTGGCTGTATATCTGTAGCTCATAATATGTAGGTAGAAAGACAAAATATTTTCTTTTTATACATAAGTACACTAGTTGCAAGCTGTTTAAGATAGGTAAAGTGTTAACAGTCTCTTACTGAATATGAATGAAGTCAGTATATAAACATGAGTGGCAAAAATGGCATTAGTGAAGAATATGGTTTCTTCTGCAGGATTTTATCCTATTCCAATGTAATTAAGAGCATATTTTTTATTTCTGCTATGGAGAGTCAAGTTGTTTGCTTTTTGGAACAAGGCACAAATACACTCTTTACATACCTGTTACACTAGCAATTTTTTTTTTCTGGACATTTGCTCTTTGTTGAAAATAAAGAATTCAGTTGACTCAGGAGGATTGTGACTTCTCACTATTCATGAAACATACCAAAAATCAATCATTTTAATGTTAATTTTGTTTGTTTTGATGAAATATGAGTGCAGAAATAGATATTGCTAATATCAATGGGCAGCTTGTCTAGGGAAATGAAAACATTATAGTTTGTTTACAGAGCACTGTGGCTGTCAACACAGAAGAGTGGAAATGCTAATTACCCCAGGTGTTTCATCCAAGATGATTTCCGATGTGACTAGCTAGATGATAGATACCTGTACATGCATATTTAGACAGAAACAAGCCCTCTGTCGAAGGATGAGATGTGTCAAATGCCAAAAAATGTTGTCAATATTTATCATTATCAAAATAATGGAATGAGCAAAAAGAGAATTTATGATGACAGTAAAGGATGAGTCAAAACCTAGAGTGATAAAATCCAGCTGACAAATTAAACAATACTCGTTGCTACTTTTCAAACATGCATAGGCACCTTTAAAGAAAATTTAATCAAATCTTGGCTAAAGTATTTGCCTGTTATTGAGAACTACCTATATATTTCTCTGTGAGTGTTTAGTTTGTCAACTCCACACAATAAATATTTTTTCTTTTTTTAAATAATTTATTTTATTTATTGAATCAAAATCGATTATACATATTTTGGGGGTTGAACATTGAGATATGTTGATTAAATCAGTATTACTAGCATATATATTGTCACAAATCATAATTATTCTTTATGCCCCTTGTCCAACCTCTTCCCTTCCCCCCTCCCCTCCCCCTCCCCCCTCTAATTGCCCTAGATTTCTTCTCTCCTTCTGAAAGAATAATTGTTACTCTGTTAACTTGTTGCCTAGATGATCTGTCCAATGCTGAGAGATGTGATCAGATCCCCCAATATTATCATAGAGCAGATGTTTCTTCTGTCACTCTGAAATGGGTTTTGTGGAGAGAGACATCCTCTTCTTTTCATTGTCTTGCTGGTGACTCTTGTGTGAATGCACTCCAGTGGTTGGCGGGCCATCTGCGTGGTGACTGTGTTGTCTAGCTGCTTTTGCAGCAGCCATGGTTATTGTGGTGGCTGTGGTGGCCCACCCGCGTGGGGGTGCTGTTTTTGGCATGCTCCTTGGCACTGGTGGTATGCCTGGTTGTGGTGTGTGTTTGGTCCCCTTCTCCATGCCTCTGGTCCCTGGGCAGAGCCCAAGGTACTGGCACCATGTGCCTGGTTGTGGGAGAGGGGTCCAGTCCCCTTCTCCATGTCCCAGGTCCCTGGGTGGGCCCTGAGGTACAGACGCAGTGTACCTGGTTGTGGGACACAGGTCCATTCCCCTTCTCCTTGCCTCGGGTCCCCGGGGAGGCTTCAAGGTGCTGGTGTGGTGTGCCTGGTTGTGGGAGGGTGGTCCAGTCCCCTTCTCCATGCTCTGGGAATGTGGGTGGGCCCCGAGGCGCTGGATTGATGTGCCTGGTTGTGGGAAAGAGGTCCAGTCCCCTTCTCCATGTCCTGGGTCCCTGGGTGGGCCCCGAGGTACAGGCGCAGTGTGCCTGGTTGTGGGAGAGAGGTCCATTCCCCTTCTCCTTGCCTCAGGTCCCCGGGGAGGCCCCAAGGTGCTGGTGTGGTGTGCCTGGTTGTTGGAAAGAGGTCCAGTCCCCTTCTCCATGTGCCGGGTCCCTGGGTGGGCTCCAAGGTGCTGGCATGTTGTGCCTGGTTGTGGGAGGGAGGTCTGGTCCCCTTCACCATGCCCCTGGTCCCTGGGTGGGCTCCGATGTGCTGGCATGTTGTGCCTGGTTGTGGGAGGGTGGTCCGGTCCCCGACTCCATACCCTGCATCCCTGGGTGGTCCCCAAGGTGCTGGCACAGTGTGCCTGGTTGTGGGAGAAAGGTCCAGTCCCCTTCTCCATACCTCAGGTCCCTGGGTGGGCCCTAAAGTGCTGGCTCAGTGTGCCTCGTTGTGGGAGAGTTCCAGTCCCCAACTCTATACCCTGGGTCCCTGGGTGGGCCACGAGGTGCTGGTTCAATGTTCCTGGTATGGGAGAGACATACAGTCCCTTTCTCCATGCTCCGGGTCCCTGGGTGAGTTCCAAGGTGCTGGCATGTTGTGCCTGGTTGTGGGAGGGTGGTCCAGTCCCTTACACCATACCCTGGGCCCCTGGGTGTGCCCCAAGGCACTGGCTCAGTGTGCCTGGTTGTGGGAGAGAGGTCCAGTCGCCATCTTCTTGCCTTGGGTCCTTTGGCAGGCCCCAAGGTGCTGGCGTGGTGTGCCTGATTGTGGGAGAGAGGTCCAGTCCCCTTCTCCATGCCTCAGTTCCCCAGGCGGGGCATGAATTGCTGGCTCAGTGTGCCTGGTTGTGGGAGAGAGGTCTGTTCCCCTTCTCCTTGCCTCAGGTCCTCAAGCAGGCCCCAAGGTGCTGGTGTGGTGTGCCTGGTTGTGGTTGGGTGGTCTGGTCCTCAACTCCATACCCTGGGATCCTGGGTGGGCCCCAAGGCACTGGCTCAGTGTGCCTGGATGTGGGAGAGAGGTCCACTCCCCTTCTCCTTGCCGTGGGTCCCTGGGCAGGCCCCTAGGTGCTGGCATGGTGAGCCTGGTTGTGGGAGGGGGGTCCAGTCCTCTTCTCCATGCTTCAGGTCCCCAGGCTGGCCCCGACACACTGGTGCAATTTGCCTCGAGGTGGGAGTGGGGTCCGGTCCCCAGATCCAAGCCTCCAGTTCCCAGGCAGTGTGCCTGGTGGTGTGCCTGGGCCGGAACTAATTTGTTGTCCTTTGCATCTAACACAAGGGAACTTCCTGTGGGAACCAGTACTTCAGTTGTGTGGTTGTTTAAATTGCTGCTTTGCTGCTGTTTCCCTAGGGAAGGCTTTTTGTGCAGCTCAGGGTTTAATGGTTGACTTTTTAGGTTCTTCTGGCTCTCCAGAGACCCAGTGGATCTGTGTTCTGTAGAATCTCTGATCTGGGCCTGAGTTTTTTAATCAAACTGCACCCCATGCAATTCTGCATTCCCGACCAGTCTCCTCTGAGTGGTCCTGTGCTGATTGGGGGAAAGATCAGCTGTCCTTGCTGTGCCCCAGTGTTCCCCTGGTGGACCTGTCTCCCCCACCGCCCATGCTGCAAACACTTCCCATGGGACGGGCCATGCACCGGTCCCTTGCAATGACTCACAGGCTTCTGAATGGCTCCCTTTTTTCAGTTGTTCTGGCTCCTCGCTCCTGTTCAGGTCCATGGGAACCCTATTAGTGGTCTTGTTGTCCTGGAGGCCACCAAGGCCCTCTTCTCTCCTGCCACCTCCAAGAAACTCCATCTGAAGGGCACAGCTGCGGCTTTTGCTAGCTCCTGCTCCATGCGTGCAGCAGTTCCAGCCTTAAAGCAGCTGCGGCCCGAAATGCTCAAAGCAGCTTTTTCTTTCTCTCATCGTAGTTTTTCCCACCTTCATGAACTCCATAGGTCTCTCCTCCTCTTCCCCTGAACTCCAGTGGCCCAGCTTGGCTGATGTTACATTTTTATAGTTGTAAATTGGTTGATTTGTGGGAGAGAGTGACGCTATGGACCGTCTATTCCGCCATCTTGATTGGATCTCCTAAATATTTTTTTCTTAATATGCAATTAGACTTTTCATCCTATTATTCTTCAGTTGTAAATTTTGTTAATATAAATAGTGGGGAAAGCGTTTAGCAGTCTAAGACTCCTGGGTTTTCCAATGCTCTAACATGTACATTTTAAGTCACTTATTAAATAAGACAATCTGAGATCATCTTACTGTAGTACCCAGTAGGTTTGTAAATATGAGTGAAAGCATAAGTAAACTGCCAATACATTGTTACTAAAAAAGGCAGAAAACTGTATTTTAAAGTATTTACATTTTACATTGCTAAGCCTTTGGTGTGCATTTTCATTCCAAAGTGATATTTTTAAAGGCTTAAGTGATATCACAATGCTTTAGGTTTTCATTTAGCAAAAGGACAATTAGTTTAGAAGTAACTTTCCTATCATTTTCCTGATTAGTGCCACTTTACTGCCTGCATTTGGCAGATGGTTATTTCATTACTAACCAAGATGAAACTCTAGAGTATTCCTGGTATTCAAGTGGTGTCTGCTGCCTCTATAGGAATTGGCTCAGACTCACCACTGGCTTGGATTTACCTTTTAAATATATTGCAATGCCAAAGACTGATTAGAAGCCCTCGTTTGTTATGCCCTGACATATTCTGGCTGCTCCTGGGGATTAAATGTATTTATTTAAGGTCTGCAATGAAACTGTAAAAAGTCAGCCATTTCCAGAATGTCATAGATATATACCAAGAAATGCAATTCTGGGTTTAAGGCTGATGAACTGTGACATTCAGTCAGATAGTTGATTGTTAAAATCAGATTGTGCGAGCACTAATGGTAGTAGGGTTTCTGTTTTTCATTTTCTGTGAATAAGATAATAATTTGTACGTAGACATGATTTGAGGGATTAAATGATATTTGACCAAAATCTCAGATACATACAAGAGTACTTCAAAAAGTTCATGAAAAGATTCATATTATCTTTTAATTCTATTTCTCCATGAAGTACACTCGTATATCCCTGTGTAATGACGTTAAGACTTTCCTTGGGTGGCCTGGCCGGTTAGCTCAGTTGGTTACAGCAGGGCGTTATGACACCAAGGTCAATGTTTGGATCCCCGTACTGACCAGATGCCAAAAAAAAAAAAAAAAAAGAAAAGAAAAGAAAAGAAAAGAAAAATGTTTTCCTTGGGAAATGAGTTAAAGTGATAAGGGACACTTTAACTTTATTAGGGAGGGCTGATATAAAAGGTTTTAGCAGACTACATCATGTTCCATTGCTAATGCACAATGACAACTGAACAAATAACCAGGTATTCGTTATGCATTTTCTGTGTGCCAGGTACGTGTAGGAAAGGTAAAATGAAGCTGCACGTGTTATATTCTGTTCAATTGTTAATTAATTGTTTATGTAAAGGCTGCAGCTAAATGCTAAGCTTTTTTAGAAAGTGCATTTATTTTGAGAAGCATTGGCTATGTGTGGGAAAGGCAATTTTTACATACTGACTATAATGTACCTTTTATAAAAGGAAATGCATTTAATAAGCAGTTACAGAATTTTTTAAAAATGTTGTTAACAACAATCAACTCAGGTTAGGCATTGATTATACAGTTTCTGGATTATCTAAATTGTTGCTTTCCCCCTTTATTCTCGTGTTTTTTGCTCCTTTTTTCCTTCCTGAAGCCTGGACAAGTAACGCTTTGTACATTCCATTTTGCTGCCTATTAGTCTCTGTGGGAAAAGATTAAATGGAAGAAGTTGAAATTAGAGGGTTGAGATGATTTTTGATCTGTTATAAACTTTTGTTTACTCCTGGGCAGTTCATAATTATGGAAAGATATCTTAAATGTCCTTTATAAATTTGAAGAGAAATATGGAGAAAACTTAAGATGTCTATAGTAGCCATTTAATATTAAAATATAACCTAAAGTAATATCAAAATATAACCTATGTATACTAGTTACATCAAAGAAGGCACTAGTATTTTTGGCTCTCATTTCAAAAATTTCTAGACCTTTCATAGATGCAGAAGTAAAAATAACCAGATAGAATAGAGAATTTTGTACCATATAAAGCCCTGATTGTGTTCACAAGGGTTTGGAACATAGATGGTGGTTGAAGATTAATCAGTAGCTCAGGGAGGTAAGTAGAACACAAATAAAAAACACTACCATTTAATATGGAGTCCCTGAAACATCCAGTAAAGAGATTATTATGTAAGCTTCTAGATAACATTAATAATGCTTACCCTGAAGATCTGTAAATCAGTTCTGGCTATGTATAAGATTATGTAGGACTTCTGTCAGCAGGTAGGTTTGAATCCCTTCTCCCCTTTTTCTAAGCTATATGCAAATACCAAAAGTGAAAAAAGAAATTTCTAATCCCACTACTTAAATCTGCTGTCATTACTGAGGATTCGATTGTGTATAATGTAAGAAATTATAAAAAATATAAGAAACACATAAGTAAAGAAAATAGCAAGAGTATAGCAGTTAGATTCTGGGAAACACCATTAATATGGATGAGTTATTAGCTGATGGTGGGAGATTCCTCATTTTAAATGAGCCAAACTCTGCTTTACTGAGTGGCATCTTAGGGCTGACTCTTAAAATATAGGCAGTTCTTGATTATCTACTGAATGGGGGTTTCAAAGTGGTATGAATACTTAAAACTGTATATTTAACCCAAATTTGTTATATAATATAAATCTATTTTTGGAATGGGGTATGGTAAATGTATCCTCCTAATTGCATGTTACATTAGGCTTATGAGGGCAAGGGAGAGAGGACAGAGGGTAGAGGAATGCGGTGGTAATACACAAGTAGTCATTTGAGACAGCTGTATATTTTGATGTTCTGCTTAATGTTCTGTTGAGTAAACTTTGAAAAAGATGTTTTCTTTAATATTTATAGCTTCTGCAGATGTCCCCAGAGGGTGTAAATTTAATACACTGAAAGAACATAAATGACCTAGGTTTTTAAGTGTGTAAGGTTTTTATGCATATATCAATTATGTGCTGCAGTTGCAGAAAGCAGGATTAATTTGCTAGAGTTCATGTTAGTCATGGAAATTCTAGAGTTCTTAAGCAGGCAGTAGTAGCAGTTGGTGGGGCTGGGAGGGATGGAAAAGGGGTGGTGCACACAGATGTAATTTCTCTTCTCTCATGAAGGTGTTTATCCATGTGACTTACACTCCAAGTACACTTTGGACACCATGAATGAACCCATCTGTGATGACTCCATCTTGAGTAAAGAGCCTGCTTTCTTAGATTCAGAGATTGTCTGGTCAATGTCAGTGGCGATTTCACTATATTTGTGTCACCTCTCCATGTTCAGCCTTTGTGAGAACTTGCCAATTCTGGCTGAGGCCATTTCTAATTATTCTATTTATTTTTATTAGTTACTTTATGCTTTTGTTCCTTTTATTGTTTTTTGTTTGTTTGTTTGTTTGTTTGGTGGCTGGCCAGTTCGAGTATCTGAGCCTGTGATCTTGGTTTTATAATGCTGAGCTCTAACCAACTAAGCTAACTGGCCAGTCCTTGGTTCCTTTTAATAGTCAATCACTGCAATTCTGACAGGTTCAGCCATTTCAGTAATTAACCAAAAGCTTTGACAACCTAATTAATCTACACATAATAAAATAATACCAGCCCAATTGCTCTAACAGCAGAGAGTCCCTTTTGTGACAGATAAAAATAATCAAATCACTAGGACTATAAACTTACTTAGTGACTGTAAGTTAACTAAAGGAAGATTTTGCTCACTATACTTTGGATGTAGTTACAAATCCAGCTACTGAGTGCCTTGGAGACACAGTTAAAAGAGGAAAAAAGCAAAAACAAAAAAGGAGAAATTCAGATGGCTGTGAAAAGATAGACAAGGAGACTTCAGAAATTCTTTATTAAATATTTTTTAACTGAACAGTTTAAAGTGAATGCTTCCTTTTTATTCACAAATCTGAAGAGAAAAGGTTTATTTTTGGCTGGTGATGTGGGAATTTGCTTGGTGTGTAAAAACAAAAAGGAAGAATCAGAAGAATTATTCTACTCTGTAAAAATGACATCTGAATTGAACACCTCTGTTAATGTTTCATTGATATAAAATGTCAGTATGGATCTTTAAATCTCTCTGGTAGTATAACTTTCTGTCCTGTAGGTTAATAATTTTATTCTGTTATAAACTTCAGTTTATTCTTGGGCAGTTTATAATTATGGAAGGATATCTTAAATGTCCTTTATAATTTGGGGGAGAAGTATCAAGAAAACCTAAGTTGTCTATGGTTATTAATTAAACAAACAAAATACCTTCCTTTTAACACTGGCAATACAAAAAACCTAACCTTTCTTGTTTCCTGGATGGTTCTGAGACCAGTGCTAATTAGACAGTTTTACATAATACCCTGCTATCTTTTGACGCAGTTTAGTTGAAAAATATCACAACACATAATTTCTAAAATGGGCTAGAATGTTGTGTCTGAATTTCGAACATCCATTTGTCCAAAAAAAAAAAAAAAATCTGTGGGTAGTTGACTAATATAAGCAGCAACATCGATATGCCTACTTTTGGTTTTGCAAAGCAATATTTTTCATATTGTTTGATATCCAATCAGCTTTAGAAAGAGACAGTATGGAGTAATTTGGGAGTGGAGAGAACTTACCAAAATATCTCTGGTAACTAAGAATTTATCCGTGAAAGATTACTTCCTTTGAATCTTGAACAAATTTAGCATCTTAGACTCCCCTATTAACATTTTAAATATCCCATGGCTGAGAAACACCTTAAAGCAAATCATTAGCAGGTTAGAGTTTATTGGAAATTCGTTTCCCTAAATATGGCCCATCTTGTCGGGTCTGCCGCGGTCCGACCTGAACAGCCCTTAGCCTCGTTATCAGTCTCTCCCTTGGTGGGCGAGAGAATTGCCTGGATTCCTCTTTCCCTCTGGTCCTCGTGGAAGGAGACGGGGAAGAGAGCTGTGAAGAGAGGTGAGCTCAGCCACCAGCCCCAACCAGCCCGTTAAAGGACACTCAGACGGTGGGGGTTCTGTTGAGCAGTTCTGTTTATTATCACACAAGCACTTGCTTTTAAAGGCAAATGGGGAAGGGAGGTTTTTTACATCCTCCAATCAGCTTAAAGGTTAGGAGAGCATGCATCCTGTCTCAATGCCTAGCTATTGCAATCAGGCAGTGTTCACAAGCGTGGAAGCGCCTATTTGGCCAATAAGGGCTAAGGCAAGGTTCCTGCAGACACTCCCACCCTACTTCCTCCCGGTGCCGTCTTCCATGTTAATACGCCCTTGTGGGCCCATAATGGCGCCGCTTGTAATGTCACTTAAGGTGGCGTTAGTTTTTAAGGCCCGACATCATGTAGATTGGAAAACAGAATGGATATTTAGAGGTATGAAAGGAGAAGGTAAGTGCGTTGGAGGCAGGGGGTTGCCAGCAGAAAATGACTTAAAAGTTTGCCTTTGTGTTGCTGCTATTTGTGACCAAATCCAGATATTGCCCTTCACTGGGGTCAGAATTTTAAACCAGACCCTGCTCTCAGGCTATGGTAAAATTTTGACTCTTTGAATTTTAAATAACCATTTCCTTATTAGTTTTCATGATGTGCTTTTTTTTTTTTTTTTTCTGGTTCTTTTTGAGATTTGTCCTTGTCATGACAATTATATCAATAAAATTAATAATAATCAAAATACATAGAAATAAATACTTTAAAATGTAAAAAGAACTCCTCAGTTTGTGTGAAAAAGCTATGAGAGAAGACAGTGGTATTAATTTAGAGTACTTCAAAACCTACAGGTCACTCAATTATGCCTTTTTTCCTTGTCAGATTCAATTGATTACAATAAAATCCAACACTAGAATTCTTTTTCATAACAAAGCATGATTATAATATTAGGCTCATAGTAACTTTATGCAATGATGGGTAATCACTGAATCCATTTTTGGGTACAGAATCAATAAAACTGACCCAAATTTCACAGTAGATCACTTAGATTGTAAAACACTGATTTTTCTCAAAGTAACATGAACTTGGGGATGGGGGAGATACATAATTTTCATTATTAAATTGAGTTGTAAAAAGGATATATTACCATTTAAAGAGTCACAATTCAAAAGCAAAATCCCAGTTTTGATTTTCCCCTTAGAGAATATATAGGTGATTTTGGAAAAAAACTGACAGAAAGAAGAATATTCAAGTTACTTTACATTAGACTTACTCAGCTGTAGAGTTGGAATGAACCTTAGAGATCATTTAATTCAGTCCTCTTATTTAACCATTGAAGACTGTAAAGTCCGCAGAAAATAAGTGTAGGGCCACAGAACCCAGGTTTCCTGAATCCTAGTTATGTGTGCTCTTCAATATACCACTTTTGCAATCCTACTAATTTATTTATATTTTATGTGTCAAATAAATTTGGAGTGTTATTCTCTCTTCCTAATTTATTTCATCATATTAATTAAGTTTCATTAAAAATAAAGCTGAATGGATTTGAAAGAGGATATCTTTGAGAAATTAAGTGGCTTAAAATGGTCCTGGCTGTTGAGGAGCCTGTGTTGAGCCTTCAAAGGGATAGCATTTGGCTTATCTGAAACAGCTGCCCGATGCCTGTGGGTGGGTGGCTCTGATTCTGAATGGAAGGACCTATTAAAAATTTTGGAAACACATGAAGAACAGTCAAATTTGACACCCCCCCCCCGAGATAGTAATAGCTGTTAACCTTTGGTGTATTCCTTTATACTTTTCATTGATGACATATATTTGTAAACACAATTATATATGCTTTTCAAAGACAAAAGTTAGATTTTATATATATATATATATATATATATATATATATATATATATATATATATATATATATATATATAAAATGCTTAATCCTGACTCTTTTCACTCAACAAATAAACATTACCCCCTGGTATTAGATATTCAGAAATGTTGTATTGGCTGCATAACACTCCATCACTTGCATTTACCATCATTTATTTAACTGACATTTTGTTATTTATGTTGATTCTAATATATTCTTATTTTTAATAATTCTGTCGTTGAACATACATACACAAAAATCTCTGACTATCGTTTAGGATTTAGAAAATTTGGTCCATGTGTATAAACAACTGTAAATATATTTATATGTTGCCAAATAACTTTCTAAAAAAGTTGTATCATTTAATATTTTTACAAGGAATGTATGAAAATATTATTTCACCTCATGCTTATGTGGTTTTATGTATGTATGTGTATATAATGTTTGCCAGTTAAAAAGCAAAAAAAGAAAAAACCTCACTATTTCATTGTTTTAAGATAATTTTAGTGCTACTGAGTTTTAGTTGCTTTGTATATTTATTGGCCCTTTATTTATTTGTATTTTTTTTCTTTTTCCTTTTTCAAATTCTCTACACTTTTCTTTTACTTGGTGTTAGAATATTTTCTCATCAATACATAAGAACATTTTATATAATAAAGATATTAATATGTTAGTATATTTATTACAAATATTATCAAGTTGTTATTTTACAAATTTCCCATGTTCATTTCTTGCTTTTTTTATTTTATTGACACATAATAATTGTACATGTTTATGGAGAACAGTTTGATGCTTTAATACATGTAATTGGCAGGACTTTCAAAATCTATTCTTGCTAGTTTGATATATATGGTATATTATTGTTAACCATCATCACTTTACTGTGTATTGGAACACGAGCTTATTCCTTCTATCTACCTGTAACTTTGTGTGCATTGACTAACCTCTCTCCATCCTCCCCTCTCCCTCACCCCTCCCATGATTCTGAAGAAGTAGGACTATTTTAAGCATTTCCTTTAGAAAGCTACTACTATAGAATTCTTCTCTCAAAATTCTGAACTACCTAGTGCATTCCACAATGTTACCCATAGTTGCCCTCTCTGTATATGCACGTTCCATGCTCTTTGATCACAGGGACAATAGCTTCTTTCAAATGCTTTCTGGCCTCCTCCTTCTTAGTGCCTAGAACAGTGCTGGGTACAACCGTAGGTATTCAGTATGACACAGTGGCTAAAAGTGAAGGTTCTAGACCTGGACACTCGCAGTTTGAATCCTGGCTCTCCCTTTTTTTGTTGTTTGAAATTATCTTCTCTAAGCCTCAGTTTCCCCATCTGTGAAATAGGGGGAAATAATCATACCTATCTCATAGAGATATTGTGAGCATTAAATGAGATAAAGCATGAAAAATCTTTAAGCATTTAAATCATTATTATTGTTTTTATTGCTATTATTATGATTGCAGTAGCAATGGTGGGGACCAGCACTGACAATAGAAGGGCTTTATTGAGGACAGGGAAGTTCACTGCCTCCTGGATATCTAGAAGCTGACATAGAAGCAGAGGCAGTCTCAGATAATTTTGCAATGGTAGGCATCATGGTCTCCTCTTTGCCATAGTGTCAAGGGACAAGGGGAGGAAAAGTGCCAGAAAGCTATTTACTAGGTACCTAGGTAACATACTAATTTTCTAATTTTATTTTTAAAAAAATAGAAGAATATAACCATTTTTCCCTTGTTGGTTGTGGTGGGGTGCCAAGGTAAAAATGATTGAAAACAGCTTCTTCATTTACCTGATTTGGCCTTAAAGTGAGGCAAAAATCATAGAACGCTTCAGACAAAGAACCCTGTAATAAAAACCTCTCATTTTATAGATGAGGACACTGACTGGCACAAAGAGGTTAAGGGATTTACTTGAGGTTATTCAGAAAGTTAAATGTTAAGCTTGGAGTTTGAGCTCAGGACCTCTGAATATAGTCAAGTGTTTTTTTGCTTTTTTTAAATCATATCTCTATTCACAGCTTAATTTGAAAATGGGGATAAAATACGTAAAAACAATAACATAACTACCCTTAAAATATTTTTTTTCTTAACTGGTCCTTTAGCCTCCTTCAGGGATCCTGCTTCTACATAACCCTTAGAATATTATCTCACAAAATTTCCAAGCTTCCTAGGGTAGATTAGCAATGCTGTCTTGTGTTATAAAGTATATTTGACGGAAGACAATAGGATATTCCTGTTAGAGATCAAAGTAATTTTTGTCCTAAAATTCACAACACTAACGTATTTACTGGGTTCAACATGGTTACCAAATTCAAGTTGAAAAAATAAAATGGACTGTGCTTCAACTGTGCCCTGTCTGTTGACAACTTCATGTAAGGCCAGTTATTCGAAGTTGGTGCTAATTGATCCTATCGATTATTTGCGGAGGAGCTGGGAGGAAAAGTGTGTTCCAAAATGACTGTTTGTAGAGAAACACTTCTTTCACCAATGCAACTTATTTTTCATTAGTATTATTTCCTGAGCTCTGTATTTCTAATAGGTGATCCAGCAACAGAAATTCAAATAAAATAAATTAACTCAGTTGGTAAACTGATTACCTGAGCTGCCTTGATCCTTCTTCAGATCAATTAATTTTGGATAAATGGTTTTCCTTAGTATGTAATTCCCTGACTTCAAAATGGCTCATAAATGAAGGAAGGGCTCGAGAGTGAACAGAGATATCGGTAACATTAGTGGATCTTATTACAATTCCTATCACACAGGCCTCTCGTGACTCCCTTTCAATTTTTTTTTCTGTTCATTAAATCAGTTATTTGCTTTGTGTTCTTACAGTGTGGTTAAATTGCCAGTTTGTATAATATTTTTAAACAGTAATTTAAATTGTAGGCACAATGATAAATATAAGAATATGATATCCTTTTATATGTGTTGAACTCAGGAGCCCTCAGCTCTATCTTCTCAAAACCCCATTTCCTTGAACTTCCTCTGTAGGTTATAAAATTTTAGAATTCTAAAAACTTGGCATGGGTCAGTATATCTGACTGTCATAACTGAGGCCAAAAATATAGAATTGACTCAGTAGCAAAATGAGGTTCAGGGGTAACTAAATGCCTTTAATGTTGAGAGAGAGAGAGAATGAGAGAAAGGATTAATATTGAGAGAGAGAAAGAGAGAGAGTGACAGACAGTGAAAGGAAGGATTAACAGCACATTATGAGGCTCGTAGGTTCTGTAAGGAAAATGGAGACAGACTGGTCAGGCTTCCTTACTCATATCCAGCTGAGTATGACTCAGCCTGTTTGATGTAAATACAGTAACTGTGCATGCACGCCCAGGTGTTCCTTGGCTATCTGACTCTAGTATAAAAGACAATGGCTCTGATCCACTGGGGGCTGAGCTCGCATCTGAATAAAGCATGTCAACCTTGCCAATGGCTCCCAGGATATTTTTCCAACTACCTAGCTCGTGACCTGCATATGAATGGTCTGTGAACCAGCCTAACAATTGGCATAGTCATTGGCAGGATTCCGAGCAAGTAAGGGAGCCATTAGCTCCTTGGGAGGGGGAGGAAATGTGGCTACCCTCAAGTATGTGGTACCCAGTGGCTGCTTTCCTATCGACCAGGTGTTGGCTGTTGCTCACTGTACTGAGAGCCAACATGGACCAGGCACTACATGAAGCGGTGCAGTTTCGAGATGTGAAACAAAAGGCAGACATATTGGAATTGCGGGTACATGCTCTGGAGGCTGAAGTACAGCAACAGGTCATCCCTGCTTTTGATACCGGCGACGGTGATGAACCCACTGGTGAGTTGGGGGAACCTATACATTTCCTGGCAAGACTGTTGTTCATCAGAAAATGAAGCATGAGCAGCCTATGGAACTGGGCAGACAACTGGTAGGCAACCCACAAGTGACCCAATTCACTACTTATATCCCATGCACCCAGACCAAGTTGGTTGATTTGGAGAAATAGTTTCAACAGAAACAGGGCAAACCCCTAGCTACTTGGCTCCTATGGTTGTGGGACCTAGGGGTGGATAGTGTGATGTGCTCTGGTGAAGAGGTGGAAAGTTAGCCTCCATTACCACATTACCTGTCCCTGCAGCAGCAGTTACAGAATAGCCACAGATATGCACAGGGGCAGGGTAATCATTCTTTGATGGAATGGGTGAATGCAGCTGTCCAAACCGTGTGGATAAATGCTGGAGAAATGCCTGAAACTGTCAGTAAATGGTAAATGTATGTCGAGTTGGTTCAAATAATTCAGGAGCTGGGGATGCAGCAGTCCATATTTAATGTGAACACCCATGGCCCAGACAATGAATGTTTTACAGGCAGCATGAGAGACATAGCACTGCAAAATGCTCCATCAACGTCCTCTGGTTCACTGATGGCCATACTGGCCCTATACATTGGTTGTCCTATACATGAAGTAACAACCATGATGGCTAGTCTGGGTGAAGCGGGGACAAGGAGACAAGCAAAGGGGGCTCAAAAGGTGGTGAAGACCAAGTCCACAAAGAAATGCTCAGGATGTTATCCCAAAAGGACCGAGCAAGACCAGCCACGTGCAAATGTGGTTTGACTTGCTCATGGCAGGGGCCAATAGGGAGAAAATCAACCGGCAACCAAATGTGGTCCTGTTTGCCTTGTGGCAGCAATTGCACCTGAGCAGCGCTTCACTGAGCCTCTAGGGGAGCAAGGTACACCCAGTGAATCTAAAAGATTTTTTGGCAACTTCCACAGAGGTGGACTGACTGTTCCATTTCAATTAGGAAGCAGGCCAAGATGCTCATCTTTTGGGGGCAGGCAAGGACTGGAGGCCTCATGTTGAACTGGCAATACATTGGTCAGAGACAAATGTGCAGTGTGTATTGGCATTGGTGGATACCTGCGCAGAGTGTAGCCTGATACATGGCAAACCAAATAAGTTTCCAGGGGCCACAGTTAATGTAGATGGCTATGGAGTACATACTATTAAAGTCAAAGCTGTGTCATTGCCATTGGGCATAGGACAATTGCTCCCCCCTCCCATCTCCCATGTATATACAGTGTATGTATCCCCAGTAGCTGAATACATCTTGGATATAGATGTACTTTATGGTTTACACCTGCAAACAACAGTTGGAGAATTTCAGCTGCAAATATGGACAGTGAAGCCTGTGTTACAGGGATATGCTAAACATGACCCACAGGTGTTACCCAAGCCAAGATGTGTAGTTAATGTAAAGCAGTGTTGCCTGCCAGGAGGACATGTAGACATATAGGTGCCACTATATTGGAGTTAGAGAAAGCTGGCATTATTTATCCAGCACATAGCCCATTTAATGCCCTGGTATGGCCAGTGAGAAGGCCTGATGGTGCCTGAAGGATGACTATGGATTGTCGAGAACTGAGCGGGATGGTGCTTCCTTTGTGTGTAGCTGTGCCTTCAGCTCGCAATTTGATAGATCAGCTGACAACTCAGCTAGGAACTTATTGTGTGTTGGACTTGGCAAATGCTTTTTTCTCTGTTCCAATCTCAGCTGATAGCCAGGATCAGTTTGCCTTCACCTAGGAGGGAGGACACTGGAGTTTTCAGGTGTTACTCCAAGGATACCTGAATAGCCCAAGAATCTGTCATGCTTTAGTGGCTGGGGACCTGGCCAAGTGGACTAGGCCCAGCACGGTTACAGTGTTTCATTATACTGATGAGATCTTGCTAACCTCTGATTCTCTTGCAGATTTAACTCAGGCAGCCCCAATGCTGTTAGGTCATTTGGAGCAATGTGAGTGGGCTGTGAATGCAACTAAAGTACAAGGACCTGGACTGTCAGTCAAATTCTTGGGAGTCGTCTGGTCGGGTAAGATGTGAGTCATCCTGAAAGCTATTACAGGCAAAATACAAGTATACCCTCAGCTCACAATAGTAGCTCAGCTGCAGGCATATTTGGGACTTCTGGGGTATTGGAGGGCTTTTGTACTCCATATGGCCCAAATGGCCTACCCACTATATGCACTGATGGAGAGGGGAGCCCCCTGGGATTGGACTGAGGAGGTGGAGTGTGCTTGCCAGGCTGCAGAGAAGGCAGTGTAGCGAGTGCAAGCTTTACAAGTGGCTGATCCCACTAGAACTTTTGAAGTAGATATGAATATAACCCAAGAAGGGTCAGGATGGGGTTTATGGCAAAAACAGGAACAATTCTGAACACCTATAGGATTTTGGTTCCAGCTTTGGAAGGGCACTGAAATGCGTTACTCTCTGATAGAGAAACAGTTCTAGCTGTGTATTCTGCCCTGATGGCCACTGAAGCTGTAACAGGAACTGCCAAGGTCCTAGTATGGACAACATACCCTATACTGGGTTGGTTGCATACATGGGTAACCCCCCAAACAACAGGTGTAGCTCAAACTTCCACTCTGTCCAAATGGGGAGCATATATAGAACAAAGGAGTATCTACAAGCCCTCTATCAAATGAATTATAAACTGTGTTAGGACCAGTAGACAGTGGAGGAGACCTTGACACAACCCCTACCCCTGGAGATAGAGGTCACACCATTCCATGAAGGACAGAGACCTATTGCGGAGCATGCCTGGTATACAGATGGCTGCATCATGGGCCTCTCAGCATCATGGATGGCTGTTGCTGTCCAGCCCTTAACAGATTCCATGTGGTATGAAAATGGCATAAAGCAAAGTAGTCAATGGGCTGAATTAAGAGCAGTACAGATGGTGATTAAAAATAAACCCGGGCCATTGACTATATGTTCTCTTGCCAGCCCCAACCTGTTTGCAGCAGGGGCAGACAGTGTAGTGGGAATGGCCTTGGAGGGTAGAAGCCCCCCATATATGCTGGGTAGGCCTGGCTGGGCCTTGGGGGAAAGGATTGGAAGAGGACTTGCAAGTCTCACCTTGGGTGACAGGTACCTGGCCTCCCCAAGTAAAGGTAACATGGCCTGGAACAGGTAAATGCTCTATTCTAAAGAGCACTTTTGTACTATCATTATGGCCAATTATGAGTTCCCCTATACTGTTACATGTAGAACCTACAGATCCACCAGTGTTAGCTGATAATGTATGATATCATAAACCAGTTAAGACACCTATTCCTGCAACCATCCTTTCTCGGGACGGTAAACTGGCATGTATTCTACCAGAGGGGTGAGAACTCCTTCTTTTTTTTTTTTTTTTTTTTTTAATTAAAAAGTGAAGATCATACAACTTTATTTCAGAAGTCTCAAACTTCAGTGGTTATGGGGCTTTCAGAACATCACGAAGTGAGGTATCATGGTTCATGGCAGTAGGGAGTGGTGAGGCTTATGGACAAATATTTGCCTAAAAAGAGATCGAATGACCTTTCAAGGAATTACAAAGAAAGAAGGAAAGAAAGAAGCTCTAGCTTGTTGTTTCCATGTGGGAATACAGATCTTTCATTGCCCCATCTGATTTTTTTTTTTTTTTAATAAAAGTGGATTCTAATTGTAATTTTTTTTAAAATTTTATTTTGTCGATATACATTGTGGCTGATTATTGCTCCCCATCACCAAAACCTCCCTCCCTTCTCCCTCCCCACCCCCAACAATGTCCTTTCTATTTGCTTGTCATATCAACTTCAAGTAATTGTGGTTGTTATATCTTCTGGGGGGGCAGGGAAGAACTCCTTCTATTGATACCAGTAACTCTTTTGTCTTTTCGCCCATAGTCTTGTGGCTGCTAACACCATATTCGACTGGACACATACAAATGTTTGTGTGGCCAATGTGTCTGCTTGCTGGATATGCACCAAGTTTCCTACCAGTGTGGCTGCAGGATTCCTGTGGAAAATCACCCCAGTGATGACTGATACATATTCCTGAGTATTGCTGCTGTGGCTTATGGATGTAAGAGTCAGCTCTCCTCGCTAAGGGAACTTCACAGAAGACTCCAGATGCATAGATTGGATGGCAAGGGACCCTGAAGATGTGGAGTGTGAGGAAAATGGAGACAGACTGGGCAGGCTCCCTCACCTCATATCCGGCTGAGCATGACTCAGCCTCTTTGATGTAAATACGCTAACTGTGCATGTGGGCCCAGGTGTTCCTTGGCTACCTGACTTGTGCCTATGTGTTCCTTAGTTATCTGCCTCTGGTATAGAATACAATGGTTCTGATCCACTGGCGGCTGAGCTTGCATCTGAATAAAGCACGTCAACCTTGTCGATGGCTCCCAGGATATTTTTCCAACTACATAGCTCATGACCTGCATATAAGGGGTCTATGACCCAGTATGCACAGAACAGGTTTGAAGGGTCTATGGCCCAGCCCGACAGGTACTTTTCTTTAGGTTTTCACCATGCTTTTCTTACTATGCAAACAGAGAGACAAAATGAGGTATTTACTGTTCTGGTTCAAAATAGCCCTGGAATGCTTGAAAACGTATGTCAGAGTCCTATCCTTCATGTCAGCTGTGTCCCTGGTGTGAACTCAGGTATGATACTTATGAGAACCTTGTACCAAAAGCACAATTAAATGACCAAAAGTCATGATTAAACAGGTGATGTGAGTTCTCAGCCACTACGCTCATTTCTAGCTTTCCCACCTTTTCCTCCACTACGTCCTTCTTCTTGATAGAGAATTGAAATGGCATTGTAATTTGAGGCCATCCTATTACAGCACTGTACCAGTTAAATTGTCAAGCCCTCTAGGAAGGCCAGTATTTTTCTGCGAAGTACTGCTACTGCAAAATGTTAAATTATTATAAAAACTGTAGACCAGGTGGTCATTATAAAAACTATACTGTGGTGAGCAATCTGCTCTTATCTGTGTTGGTGTCTCTTCTCTAATGAGGCTCATTAGGGACTTGTGCATGAGGGACAATTTGGTGCTGAGTGCTCCTTTCTAAATATCTCTGTTCAGGTGCCTTTTTGTACAAAGACAGAAAATATTAGAGGCAATTCTGCCTCACTTGTTTTTTGACATGAAAGACAGTGTTTTTCTTTTTTCCCTTTCAATATTGTTAAGCAAGAATGGGAAACCAGTTTAAAAGAACAAAAAAATCTTATCCTTTACTCGTGTACTATTTCTATGAAATAATGGTTTACCTTACATTTACTGTACAAAACACTTTCACATAAATTACCTCATTTGGTCTTTAAGCAGCACTTTGAGGTGTTATTGGCCCCATTTTGCAGATGAAATAATTGAAGATCAGAAATACTAAATGACATGCTCAAGGCAATTAAGCAGTATAGCAGGAATAAGACTTAGGGATTTCTGAGAAAAAGGGAAAACTGAGAAACTTAGACCAGAGAAATAATTTAGGTCATCTGAGGCTTGAGAATATTCCTTTGTCACTGACAGAAGCAAGTGGATGTGAGGCCCCTGATATTTTTTCCCAGGCTAATGCAGGAATTTTGAATGTAGTCAAAATCAGCATAGTTAAATCTCCATTTACAATCCACCTTAGAAAAATAATAGTGCAATGAAGGATTTTAAATCTGTCCATTCACAATCAATGCACCACGTCAATGCTTTTTAAGGCATCTTATTTGAAGATGACAGATTATTATTTTGTATAGTCAAGAAGCAAGTGAAGTCACATTCTGTTTTTTTTAAATTTAATTTACTTTTTAATTATTATTTCCCCCAGCTTTATTAAGGTATAGTCGACAAATAAAAATTGTACACATTTATGATGCACAACATGATGTTCTAATATATGTATACATTGAGAAATGGTTAAATCAAACTAATTAACATATCCATCACATCACATACTTAATTTTTCACAGTGAGAATATTTAAGATCTACTTTCTTAGCAGTTTTCAAATGTACAATACATAATTTTTAACCGCAGTGTCCATGCTATACAATAGATCTCCAAAACTTATTTCTCCTGTCTAACTGAAACTTTGTACCTTTTGACCAATATCTCCCCATTTCACTCGCCCCCAGCCCCTGGCAATCACCATTCTACTGTCTGCTTCTACAAGTTCAACTTTTTTAGATTCCACATATAAGTGATATCATGCAGTATTTGTCTTTCTCTGCTTGGCTTATTTTACTTAGCATAATGTCCTCCAGGTTCATCCACGTTGTTACAAATGACAGGATTTCCTCCCTTAAGGCTGAATAGTATTCCATTATGCATAGATATCATATCTTCTTTATCTATTCCTCATTGGTAAACTATTCATCATTGATTAGGTTGATTCCATATCTTGGCTATTGTGAAAAATGCTGTAATAAGCATGGGAGTACATATGTTTTTTTTTTTACATACTGATTTCATTTCTTTGGGATATATGCCCAGAAGTGGAATTGTAGGACCATACGGTAGTTCTATTTTTTAATTAATTAATTTTAATCCACATGTAGTAAGTGTACATATTTATGGGGCACAGAGTTATATTTCAATACATGTATACAAGCTTGATGATCAAACAAGGGTAATTAGTATATCCATCACCACAAAAATTTATCATTTCTTTGTGATAAGAGCAGAATGTAGTGGATTGAATTATGTCCCCCCAAAACTCATTGTGTCCCAAAGTTTCATATATTAGAAACTTAATCCGTACTGTGACTGTTAAGATGGTGGGAAATCCTATTATGGTAATTGGAAGGTGGAGCCTTGAAGAGGTGATTAGGTTGTAGAACTGTGCCTAGTGAATAGATTAAAAATGGTGGCCAGGGGCATGTTTCTGTGGGCTTTAAGAGAAGAGGAAATTCTGTCACTCTCTCTCTGCTCTCTCTGCTTCCACCATCTTGCAATGTGAGACCCCTGGGGGTCACTGTCACCACCACCAGATGGACCTTGGACTTCCCAGCCTCAGAAACTGTAAGCAATAAATTTCATTTTTCTTTATAAATCACCCAGTTCCAAGTATTTTGTTATAGGCAACAAAAATGGATTAAGACACTCAGGAAAAAAAGCCAGAATGAACACCAAGCTTTTCTTTTGAAGGAATTGTGCTGAGATTTGAAAGAGCAAAACCTGATCATGGCAAAGCTGAGGACAGGACTGGCCCTTTGGCTCAACTGTGTAGGACAAGTCTGTCTTAAGCCCAGCTTTCCACCCTTCTGCCTGAGTAATGTCCAAAGGTCTGTGTCTTTTCCTGATATCTTTTCCCCTTATCCAGTTATCACACTAAAACTTTAATGTCCTCTGTCTCAGTCTCTTCACTAGAGAATTGATAAACCACCAGTAAGTTACTAATGAGCACAAATGAGGTTTAATCTGTCATCATGAAGACCTTCAGATTTGGGCATTAACCCAAAGGAAGGATATGTCACCCATTGTGAGAAGATACTAGGGAAATTGAAGGATATTGTGTGTTTTCCATTGCCCTCAGGTAACGCTCTGTACAGAAATGCCCATTGCCTGCATGTGTAGTGCAAATTCTGTCAGAAAACTTAAAAACTAAGGGTGTTAATGTGGTAGAGGGGAAGTTGGGAAATGTAGCTCAAATGAATGCTATTGATTTCAAAATATGGAATATTCTACACTTAGTGACAGAGTAATGAGCTCTAGAATTAGTAGCATGTAGATTTTCTGCAGAATGATTCTCACTGAGATAATTTACACATTCCCTTTGTTTACTAGTACACATCAGTAAGTGCCTTACTGGGACTCTCATTCAGGTCACTCTGCCTGACTCCAAAGCCATTCTTTTCAATACATCAGAATTTCCACAAAGGCTTGATCCACTCTCTCTGTTCTCTCCTTTCCATGTTTTTAATCCCATTGAATTCAGTTTTACTTATCTCTATGCCCACCTCACTTTTCTACCTCTCTGGTAGCCTATCTATTATGTACTTTGATGCTACCATTCTCTTGGGAACAAACACTTCCACAGCTGTCTATGTGTAAAGAACCTGGAACCAAATGGCTTGGGTTCAAATTCTGAATCCATCACTTACTAGCTTATTTGTGTGAACTTGAGCTGTATATTCAACCTCAGTTTATTTTTATTTTTATTTTATTTTATTTTTTTCTTTACAAAATGGAAGTCTGTACTTTTAATTTTTGGATGCTGTAAACATTTCTAAAGATTTACTCTCAATTTCTGTTCTTGTAATGGAGTGTGTGTGTGTATTCCGAAGTCCTAACTACTTAAGAGCCCATGTTTAATGAGTCATTTTGGATAATGAAAGCTAAGGGAGTTTTACTTTTGTATATTTAACTTCTTTAAAATAGCAACACCTTTTAATAATAATTATGTTGGATAAAAGTCACATAAAGAGTTTCACATACACCTCTCTTTAAAACAGAGTTTGCTGAACATAAATCTACTTTGTTGGGCTAATTCAGGATCATTATCATTAACATTAATTATTTTGTTTCACTGTAAAGCCAAGTGATGCCTTCAAGCGTCACTAATACATGTAGGGCTGTTAGTTTTCACACTGTGTGATCTTGGTGGACTATTCATGTCTGCAGCTCCTTTCATACCTTTTTCCTTCTCTGTCAGGTGTAATTTCTTGCTACTCTCAACATAGACTGTAATTGACCTCGGTTTCTGGATCTGTAAAATGGGGAGACCATTAGTTCCTATCTTACAGGATTGTTTATTGAATTTAGGTGAGCCAAAACATGAAAATGACTTTAAACATTGCCTGAAATATTTTAAGTGTTCAATAAATGTGGACTGATTATTTTCTTTCTTCCACCATCTTCCTTTAATTAAAGTGTGGATTTTACCTGAAACTTTAATCTACCCCCGAGAGCTTCTCAATCTCAGCGTAGATGCTCTGCTTGCCTCTATGAATCTTCATTCCACCTCAGTATTTCCCTGTATGCTCACCCTCCCTTCCCTCTGTGGTAAAAGAGTGTTCCTCTTTTGCATTGTTAACACTTTATTTCCCATCTCTTTAGCGACCTAACTTTCTACTTTGTTCTATCTCTGATCTCTCACTCTCTACTAGCTCCAGTCTACAATTATCCTCTTTCTCTCAAATTTCTTCAGCTCTATTGGTTACTTGAATTTCAGTTCTATCTGTGGCCTTTATATCACTGTTCAACTTTTTAAAGATAAATTTGTGGCATGAACTTTGCAGTTGGTTACAAATATTCTGAACCCATCTCTGATATTTATAAAGTGTGTATTCGTAAATGTGTTAACGTCTCTGAATCAGTTTTCTCATCTGGAAAATGGGAATAAGAATGACTACCTCATAGAATTGTCAGAATGAAGAAAAAAATTTTTTAAAGTGCTTAGTACAGGTAATGTTCAGTTTCTTGACCTTGGTGCAGGTTACATAGGAGTGGTAGTTTGGGAAAATTCACTGAGCTGTACACTTAGGACATGGGTCCTTTTTTGTATAATGTACGCTATACTTTTATTTAAAACAACTAAATAAATATTAGCACAGTTCAGTATGGAGTAAGAGCTCAATAATTGTGGCTATTATTATTTTTATTATTAGTGCTTGCAAGTCCAGATTCCACTTCCACCACTCCAAGTTTATCAGTGATCTGTAATCTATAAATCCAATGCCTTTTCCTGTTTAAAGAATGGACACCATCACTGTGAATCTTTTTCCTCCTTTGGCTTTCACAATATTCCTGTACTATTCCACTCAAATATCAGTTGACTCAGCCAGGATTTTGTTAGCAGATATCTTTTTAATTATGGAAAGTTCTGTGTGTGTTGTTGTGGTGGTGGTTAACAGAATTTTCCTGTCTTTGTAAGGAGAAAAATCGTGCAGCCATTATAAAGAAATAGTCAAAGGTGCTAGTTTTGACAGGTTATTTGAGTTGATAACAATAGGTATGGAGATGGATATGCATGCAAAATAGGGATTTGGGGGACCACCTGCATTGAGCAATAGTTTAACTTCCAAGAAGTAAAGGGTGTCATTAAGGTAGTGCACAAAGAGGACTTTATATTTATCAAAGTAAGAGAAGGAATAGAAAAGAGGGGACAGAAAAGAAATTTTTGGAGTCAGGATAGTGTATTTTCCAGAAAGCTAAATCCTATACTTATCATGTGCAATTAATTGTCCACTAGTCTCTGAAGGTGAAGTTGAAATAATTCCATTAAAAGGTGCAAAACATCATTAAAAATCTCTGATATTCTTATTTGAGGGGTGCTAGAGAGAAAACTAGGAGTTAAACAATCTGGGTTCAAGTCTCAGCCCTTTTACTTAGCTAGCAGTGCTTCATTGGGCAAATAATTTAACTCCTCTGAGTTTGTTTCCTCATCTTCCGATGGATATAATGATCTCTCCTCCCAACCATTTTCAGAACTTTGCTGTGGGGCTCAAATGAGGTAATATATGTAGAGATGCTTTGTAGCTCACACGGCATCATGCAGATACAGAGGATGTTTTATAAGGTACTTGTTACATATCCCCTCCCATGCAGCTGCCATGTGACTGGATGCTACTACAGTACAGCAGATAATGTCAGGGAGAGCAATGACCAGTAGACCGATGAAGCCTGTTGCTTAGGGGAGTAGGTTAGATTTGGGAAACATTTCCCAGAGTACAGAGCTGGTGGTGAGCTCTTTTACTTGTAAGAATCAGTGTTGTTTGAATTTCATCCTGAACGTGACAACCTGCTGCTTCTTCATGGGTGAGTCACTCTTTCTTACAAATTTATTGTTGAATCATGATAAGCAACTGTGCCTGACTTGTATGGAAGATCAATGAAGAAAATAGGAAAGAAAAAAAAGTGGAGTGCTTTTGTTGCTCCTCCTTTTATTAACTAATATTGTAAAGATGAAAAATAGATATTTTAGGAGTTAAAGGATCACATATTCTATTTTGATTCTCAGGAAGATATTTATGAGTTTGTAATGTGAGAAATTGCATTTTATTGGAAAGGCTAAATTTCAGGGTTAAATGTTTGGGAAATAGGATTTTTTAACATATTTTTTCCAGCTTTATTGAGGTATAATTGACAAATAAAAATTGTATATATTTAAAGTGTGCAATATGATGTTTTGATATATGTATCCATTGTGAAATTATTACCACAATCAAACTAATTAACATATCCTTCACCTCACATAGTTAACTTTTTTTTTGTGGTGAGAATCCTTAAGATATGTCTTTAATGCTTTACTCTCAGTAGATTTCAAGTATATAGTACACTATTAACTATAGTCACCATGCTGTATGTACGTTGGGTTAACTGAGATTTTTTTTAATGGAACTTTTCAAATTAGATGTCTATCTTGTCTGAGGTACTTGAGCCTTACAAAGAAGGAAATAGGAAATATGAATCAAGTGCAATTACACAGATAAATTGGATTCATTATTTCATTTATATCTTAATAAAATAGAGAAATGGACTAAGGCAATTTAATCCCTGCTCCTGCTATGTGGTAGGAGTTTGCACATGAAGTAGAAGAGAGAAGAAAAAGGGGAAAAACCCCCAAGATATTCTGTTTTTGAAATGATACCTTAAAAATGACAAGCCCATAATGTATCTGAATGGTTTGGGAAGCTGTACATTTCTAAACTAAACTAATATATGGTATGGTTGTTATTATAAAGATTGTGCCAGAGAATCTTTGTAAATACCATCTCCAGTGGGAGTATGAAATTCACCAAATACTATTGTTGTGATATTTATCACAATGAATTACTGACGTACTAAGTTTTGGTTAGTAGTTATTATCAAGTCATGAACTTAAGTGAGTCTGTTAACAAAATGTAGTAGTGGCTAGGTACTCATTAAGAATTTAGTCTTGTTTTCTGGCAAATCATCATTGGTTGAAAGAAATGAGAAGATGCAAGTGAAAGCCTTTTGAAATTTGTGACGTGATATTTATAAACCCTACTATGTGAAAGCCCTTTGTAATCTGTGATGTGATATTTATAAATCCTACTATGTGAATGCCGTTTGAAATCTGTGACATGATATTTATAAAGCCTGTTATGTGGAAGCCCTTTGAAATCTGACGTGATATTTATAAACCTAACTACTGCGTTTTTAATTTTTAGCTTTTTTGTTTTCACACATATAATGTATAATCTTAGCAGACAAAGAGAAAGGGGCTCAAGGAGTAATTAAACCTTGTCAGGTCTCCTAGATTATCATTCAGTACACAAAGCTACTCCTAAATTACAAATATCTTACAAGGGAGGCTGGCAACAATTACTAACAATTTAGCACAGATTAGTTTATCAGATTAATGTGCACGAAGCTGAAAGCCTGGAGAATAACAACAAATGAAGTATTATGCCTCAGCTCTGAAGAGAAACATCCCATTAATTAAGTAACTAAAAGTAAGATTTCCACAATTTGAATGTGCCTGCTCTAACCTAGCTTTTGTGAATGCATAGGTTTTTGAATAATACATTCAAATACCCAAAAGTAAGACAGTTTTGGCTGCAGGAATCCTAAAGTTGGGTCAATTATAATAATAATAGCAACAATTTAATTTGTATAAGTAGGTATCTATAGACTGAGTAAGCTGGAGAGAAGCTGCTTTGAGACAGCTGATAAGGGTAGCAAACATCTATCATTGTAAAAGTGGATATGAGCCAGCATCTTTTACCCTGCTTGGTGACTGCTTTGGTCCGAAGTGATTCATGTGTGTTCACACTTGTAAAACACTGTTTTCTATATTGCTGCTACCTCTTACCACTCACCACCACCTGCTTTTCTCTCTCATCATTAGTGTTTGGATATTTTGTTTTGTTTCCCCCACCCCTTCTTGTGTCTTGATCCAGGGAGACAGAAACCTATGTGGTTCTTCACAAAACTTTTTCCATTCGCCTGAGATGCTGTTTAATTCTGGTATGTATGGGGTTTGGTGAAAGAAGCACTGCCCTAGGCTACAGATATCTGGGCTCTTTTTCTAGTTCTGACACTAAATTGTGTGACCTGGAACAAGTCTCTTATATCGGACCTCAGTTAACTCATCTGTAAAATAAGGGAATTAGAAAAAGTTATTTTTCAGGTTTATTTCGGCCAGCACGCAGCATTCAATAATTCTCTTTGGTGGACCACATGGCCTCCTTTTGGGACATGGAGCTTTTGGGAATATGTTTTCCAGCGGATGGGGATATTAACAGAAATTTTGATTTAGCGTATTACAGCTTTTATACGCTTCCTTTTGATAAAGGACTTAAAAATAAATGCGTTCACCCATTGTGGTAAAATGTCTGGAGCCCACAGCTCCAGGAACACTTGGTGCAGGAAAACAAATATCCAGATATGTTATTGAGGAGGACGCCAAAAGGGCGAGGATAATTTCGGATTTGTTTTAAACAAGATTCACAAATTCCCAAGGCCAAGGATGCAGCATTCTGGTGATCATTGGTGTTCAAATAAAACTAAATATTCTTCTAAGTTTCATTGTGAACACCGGATAGTAGCGTGGGTCCATTTTCAAAGGATATTATCTAAATCTACAGCACGTCAATACGGGAGCTGCTTGAACGAATCGTGAGAGCGGTAGGAACAGCGGGTGAGGCTATAAGAGAGCCTAGTTCTACCCTTCTCCCGCTCCTCGCCCCCTCAAGTCTGGGTCTCAGTTTTCCGGTCTAAGTTACACTAGAAAAGAAAACAAAAACAAAAACACCCAGCGTATTTCCCACAAACGCTAGAGAGGGGCACGTCTTCACTTCGCTTTAGCATTCCTACAACAGTCCCTTTTATTCAGAAATCTTTGACCACCTGTTGATTCCCGCTGAGTTTTTTTCTTCCACCGAATTCATGCTCACTGAGAGTGTTGTGGAGGTGTTTCTGTTTAATCTTCTTGTGAGAATTCTTAAAGTACTCTCAGAGATTTTCGGACAGTTTCTCAAGGAAAACTAACTTTTAAAACGGCTAGAAAATGCTTGGAAAGGGCAAAGACGCTCCCCCGCAAGCCGCCCCACCCCCAGCCCAGTGCCCGGCTAGAACTACGTCACGTCACCCGGCGTTCCGTGGCACGCGCCGGGCGCTAGGAGAGAGCCGAATCTGAGGCGCGAGCAGGCGGGAGCGGTCCCTCCCAGACCCAACGGCTGGGTTCGCGGCTGAGGAAATCCAGTCCCCGAGGCTTCTGGCCTGAGGGGGTAGGGGAAGAGGCAAGTAGCTAGGTCGCCTGCTGTAGCCCTTGGGTGCGGCTGTAGGGGGAGGCAGGGAAGCGTTTATCGCTCTTTGAAAGCCCTAAACCGCGGCGTGGTCTGACCAGAACGCGGGCACTTCTGGAGAGGAGGCGGTTGATAAGACGGCCTGGGCAAAGGGGCGGGGAGGGAGTGAGAGTGACCGGGCAGCCTTGGGTACCTCTGGCCACAGATAGGCAGGCTGCTTCACCCTCGCACCTCAGCTCCGAAACCCTCATTGCCGATGGAGGTCATGAGAGACTAGGAGGGAAACGTGGGGTGAGGACAGGGCTGGGAAACTACACCGCGGACGGAAAAAGGGGGTGCGGGGACGGTTAGGTTGGCCAACTGACAATTTGGCGGGACGGGAGTAGTCTGGATGATTCTCTCTGAGGTGAAAGACTGAAGAGACTTTTTCACAGGAAGGACGTGAGGCAGAACTAGGACTAAATTAGGGGGGTGAGGGCGCGAGTTCTGAGAAGTCAGACGTTCAGCTTAACGTGAGGAAAAAGTTCACACAGAATTTTAGCTGTCCGCAAGCGCACGCTGCTGCCTCATCAAGCCCTGGGCCATCTATGTGGCGGCCATTCCAACCTTAGAATGGTTGGCCTTTTGATTAGATATCACCTTGTTTCCCCCTTTTAATCCCTTGAGTCTATGATTCACCCTTTATGATCCCCTCAGCATTATTTACATAATTCTCTTATCGAAATAGAAATCCACCAGGCTCAGGTCAGCTGATAGGTTTTAGCTTTTTTGTTTGTTTTTTGTTTTTCTGTTTTACAGCTTTAACACCTTATTGTCATGGATGTGGTTGGTAGGACTTCCATTGTTGTGCGTTTAGAACACATTAAGCTTAATTAAAATGCTAACAATTAGGAGTCCTCCAGCTTCCAGCTAATCCCCCTACACAGGCTATAGACTCAAGCCTTTCAACATAAAGGAACGTAATTGGAAAGAAACCTTTTTTCCAGGCTAGTCAACATTCATAGGAATAGACTCTGAGGTCTTGAAGAGGGAAATTTTCCACTATCTTACGTCGCTGATAGTTTGTCTTGTTTTGCGGGTTTTTGTTTTTCTCTCCGTTTTTTGGTTCTAAAGAGCTGACATGAAAACTGGTAAATGTTTGTATAAACAGACATATTGATTAGCAAGAGGAGAAAACAGGCTACAGTCCTCCTGCTATCTGGAGTTAAAGCAAGAAAGCAATGGAAGCTTGAAAGGCCAAAACCAAAACAAAACATTTAGGTAGATTGGAAAAGTAATGTACACATTACATAGCAAAAAAGAATGGACAAAATTACCCCCACTCCACACCAGAACCTTTTCCTTGAAATTAGGTGATTTTAGGTGACGTTATATAATCTTAGAAAGCACGACTACATTTTTAAAATTAATAAAATACCCTATACTTGGCACATAATAAGCACACATTTGTTGAATATGCTTGAATGAAATGTTTTCCTCTTTTAACAAACTCTCCTGAAAGTGAAAACTTCCTTAAGTGTTTGTCTAACTTTATATATTCTTTAGAGTAACTGCGAAAAGGCTTCACAGTTCACTATTGGAGACTACCCAAACCTCCTTTCTTTTATCTCTCACCTTCCCCCTTCTGTACAGCCTTTTCTACCCTCACACCTGCTGGTGCGGGTGGGCTCCCTGCCACTTTAATTGTGCATTTTAAGACAACATAATCTGGCAGTAAGCATTAAGATTCTTTCAGATCTTCCTATTCCCCTAGCAGCCTTCATTTTCAGTTTGAGGTCATCCACCAAGTATCTAATCCTAATACTTGATTGAAAGCTCTAGAACTGTGTTGTCCAATGTGGTAACCACTAGTCACATGGGGGTATTTAATTTTCAATAAAATAAAATAAAATTAAATTAAAAAATCAGTTTCTGAGTCTCAGTAGCCACACCTTATGCCCTTAATAGCCATTTATTTCTAGTGGCTACCATACTGAACAGTGTAAATGTAGAATATTCCAGTATTGCAGAAACCTCTATTGGACAGTGCTGCTCTGGAAAGCCTGTCAGCGCCTTGCTATTTCTGCAGTTTAAAAGAGATTCAGATTCAAACCCAATTGTCTTGAGGGGCAAGGTGAGGGTAAACACAAAGTGCTCTACAGTAGTTCAAGAAGTGGGTGTGCAAGGCAGGGCTTAAGTAAATTGGGCTAAGTGAAGAGGGGTAAAAATGTGGGAGCACTGCTGACCTGATTTGGTCCTACTTATCTAGGCTGGGAAAGTGAGACCTATATTCCACCTTTTTTTTTTTTTTTTTTTCTTTTAGGAAGAGCTTTTGCTATGACTTTAGACCATTAGTTTAACATGAGCATCTGTGATTTACATTTGTAAAATATTTCTGCATACACATTCATAAAATTTAGTTAGAAGTCAGTAAATGGAAGGGGAAAACAGTTGATTCTGAGAGCATCTGCCCTATCACAATCTTATTTAAATTGTCCTTAATATGTCATTTGTATTTTCCCTAATGTGGGTTTTAAGAGCTGAGTAATACAGGCAGGGACGCTAACTGCAACAAATTGGAGCTCGAAAACTACCAAGACTAATAATGATTCACATTTCTGTAATGATTGTTTTACATTTTAGAAAGTCTTTTTTCCCTCTCATTTTTTTCTGCCCATGGATCTCACAAGACACTCCTGATATAGGCAGGGTAGATATGATCACTTTTTCCTCAAGGTTCTTTTCTGTCTGCTCTTTTTTGACTTTAACCATATGTCACCTGCTGCATGAAGCTGTCTCTTTTCCTTGTTAGTTAATCATAAACTCTTTAACATTTTCTTTGTATGGTACTAGTCTTAAGTTAATTAACAACATCATTCATGTGTTTTTGATCCTTCTTAAGTAGATTTACAATTCCTGTGGGATAGAAGTTGTGTCATATTTATATCTGAATTTTTGTGTTTTACTAAAGAGGCACTCAATAGATATTTGTTCAGTAATTAATTAACAGTGGACTGTTTTCCTCCAAATGCCCACACTTTACAGCATATGCTAATATAATTCAGTCTGTATGAATAGATAAGGCCTGATCCTGATGAAGTTCTGTCATTTCATCCTTAGGTGCTTAGATGATCTAATCTGTACACATTAATTGCAAGAAGATTTTCTTTATTTTTATATTCTGATAGGTGGCACAATCATTTCGTCTTTTCCAACAAGATCCTACTGGGACATCCTCTGCCAGTGAAGTTCGTTTGTGGATAGAAGGTAAAATGTTCATCTTAGAGTCTTGTCTCTGCATGTCACACTTCATCTTCTTTTACATGCGTAGCTACCCATATTTCACAGAATATTCATACATAAAAACACTTATTTTGCAGTCTTTTGCAGAAGATGCCTCAATATTAAAGGCTTGCACCTGAAGTCTGTAACTTTAAGATCACAACATTATATTTTAATAAACACGTTCTAAGAATAATTTCTTTGTCTTGATTAGTGTCTTTCATGTATGAATATTGGAATTAATGTATTAATTAAATTTTAATTAATATATTAATGTGTGATTTGGACATAATAGAATTAATATGATTATGGGAAGCAACCAAATATTCTAAAATAATGACAGTAGATGAACAGTTAAACACACTAATAGATATTATTTGCATTCTTCTATTGGAAGGAGCCAATGCTGACTGAAGAGAATGGATGATAGAGAGGAATAGGTGCAATGAAAAAAGGAATTAAATGCAATTAACTTAATTAATTTTATTGTTAATTAAAATTATTACATTTGATTAATTCTTAACCGTTGAGAGCAAAGGCTAAGCCTGCCTCCATACTTGCTGGTCACATTAATAGATGCTCAACGAATAATATGTTTACTGATTTAAAAAGCAGGAGAGAGCCAGACTTCTTTTATCAGGTTTCTTTATTAGCATAAAACCAAAGTGTATTTTGGGAAAGATTGGCAGTCCTTAGTATTTTTAAAAGTACTACAGAAGCTCTTCTAAAGATGATTAATTACTACGAAGCTTTGCATTTTGCAGTGTTTCGTTTATGCAGTGATTAGTGAAGATGGTTTTGCATGTTCTGCTGTGTTAAGTAAAATGTATTAGGCACTACATAGATGAAAATAATGGTATTATTACAGAATTATATTATCTTTTTAAAGTTTTAATTCCCCACCTGTAAAACAGCTTCAGTGCTGTTTTTTTTCTCTCATTAAATTGAAGTGGTACAGTTAGCTAGCACATCAGTATATGTGAGAATTTATTATAAATATAACTTCAATTATATCAATAAAATTTTTTAGTGCAGAAGCATTTCAAATGAAAAGGAATTCTGAGTTTTCCTGGTTCACATTTTATTTCTAACTTTTATGATTTTTAATATCAGAGAAGTTAAAAATCCTGAAGCCAACTTCACTCAGTAATTTAGGGAATAAGACCTTAGTTCCTGCTTTTGGATAGAAATTTCAAGTTTTCTTACAAGCTGTTGCTACTTTTCTGTAAGTTATTTCGTTTTGGTTTTCAGACCTTGCATTTGTCCTAATGCGGGAAAAAAATGTCATTCTCCCCTGTGCTCCCATAACATTTCCTTTGTTTCTCAAAGCACTTTCTGCCTATTATTGTATTTGTGTGTGTGTTTATGTCTGTATTTATTCATGAATATTTTGTCATTTCCTTATAAAATTATAAATTCTTTGAAGGTAAGAGGCAATATTTTATTCATCTTTGTCTCTGACAGCACTCATAGTACCGTTCAAAGGGCAGGTGTTTAGTAAATATTTTTATTATTATTATTATTGACAGAAAAATGACTTTAATATTTCCCTTCTCATTTTTTCCTATAAAATTGCCCTTTTGACCAGAAATTTTCAACTTGTCACTCTTAGTTAACTTTTGTTTGGTGACATGGGTATATTTTGCAACAATAATTGTAAAATAAAGTAATTTCAAAATAAAGTAATTTCAAATAAGCAGGCCATCAATTATAGGCCTCTGACCACAATGCTTTTTATTTTCTGACCAAATATAAGATTAAAGACCCTTTCCTTACTAGTATCCTAGCTTTGACTTGATCTTTGATTTATGGTAAGTTACAAAACTATTATAAAGGTGAAAGTTTTCTCTTGCCTGAAGAGAAAACCAAAGATGATTATACCAATTTGATTTACTGAAGAGTTTTCCACAGTAAATTTAGAAGGAAGGAGTCAAAGCAAGCTAGCAATATTTAAGCTGAAAATGCCTTGGGGTTTGCAGGTAGCTGTTTGAAAGAAAGTGAGTGGAAATGCCGGCTACCGATCAAGCTTTATTAAAGGAAAAGAATCTGCCGGCTGCGCTCAAACTGGAGGGCAGCACTAGATGTGGGAGTGAGAGAGCTTATATAGGGTGCCACGGGCTGGCTGATACAATCAAGGAGGGGCATTATGCTAATACAGAAGCTATGTGACCAGGGTGGAGAATTGCACCCTTGCAGCAGCAAAAGGGTTTCTGTTTTGCAGAAGTCATGAGGCTTCTCGTAAAGGGAAGCGGAGAGGGGTTTGGTGCGGGTGGAAGACAAAGCCAGCGGCTATTTTGTGCTTATTGTGTGCACAATGGCACCTGTCACGTCCAAGATTCATCACTGTTATTTTACCATATCCAAGATATTGTAATGCCTGAACAGGTTAGTTTGGTATATAGCACTGACTACTGAAGTTTGGGTGCAGTTTGAGATTCAATATCTACTTTAGAAGTATGCTCTGATATTGAGACTGCCAGTGTTTAGAAAAATCATTAGTTAGTCTTTCATTTGTATTTGTTTTTTCAGTGAAGGACTTTTCTGAATTTTATAGAAAATAGAAAGAGTGATTTAAACCTAACAGGTGGAACATCCTGAATCTATTGAAAGAACAGCCTGAGAATTTGGAGAACTCAGTTCTGAGACTGATGGTAACCACCAAACCCCATTGTGACCTTAGACAAGTCATTTGACCTTTAGGACTCAGGTTTCTTTATTTCTCAAATTGGCAATACTTACATATATGTCTGAAAGGTATATTGTAATAAACAATAAAAAATCAATAATACTGAAATATACTGGCAGTGTTAAAGTATAAAATAAATGAGATGTACTTTATCACAGTTCTACTTATTTTTATCCACTATGTGTTAAATTATTATTATTATGCTTGTGGTATAAAGTTAGGCATAGAAAATTACTCTATCAGCAGCACCAACATATTATTACTCTTTATGGACTTTCTTGAATCTTACAGGTTTGAAAGATTTTTAGCTCTATGTATGTATAGATTTTAGTAACATAAAACCAGGTAGCTGTACCTTAGCTTAGAAAGCAGTTATTAGGGGATAATTTTCATTCAAAAAATATTTGTTGGTCTGGAAATGATGAATTAAATCGGGGAGTGATGGAATTTAGATATACTGTCCTCCCAGGACTCATGGAATTCTCATGAGTTCCACTCATGTTGAATTCTACTCACATGGAATTCTGATCCCCAGTGTGGCAGTTAGAGTCATGGGGGAAAAATGGAGGGGGAGAGAATCCCTCATGAATGGATTTGTGCTCTCCCTAGGTGGGGGAGAAATGAATGAGTTCTCGCTCTATTAGTTCCCTTGAAAGCTGGTTGTTTAAAAGACCCCGGCACCTCCTCTCTCTTGCTCTTGCTTCCTCTCACTAAGTGATCTGCTTGTATCCACTGGCTGCCTGCCACTTTCCACCATGAATAGAAGCAGCCTGAGGCCTGTGCCAGATGCAGCTGTCCCAGAATCATAAGCCAAATAAACTTCTGTTCTTTATAAATTACTCACTCTCAGGTGTTTCTGTTATAGCAACACAAATGGACTAATACAGACAGCTTGCAAAATTAGAAAATTAGGAAAGATCATAATAATGGGCACTTAAAGACCTCTCCTTCTGCTCCTGACATACATTCATATTGTCAAAATCATAGGCTATGCAGGATGTATTTGGTAGGAGAATCATTCTGTTACAGTGATTATGACAATATTGAATTTATAATTCTAGAGGAAATCTGTAAGGGAGGCAGAAGGGCTTGGTCAAAGGGTACAAAGATTTAGTTAGGGAGGAGGAATAAATTTTAGTGGTTTGTTGCACATAATTGTGACTACAGTTAATAACAATGTATTGTATATTTCAAAATTGCTAGAAGAGTAGATTTTAAATGTTCTTACCACAAAAAAATGATTTGTGTGAGATGATGGATGTGTTAATTAGCTTGATTTAATCCTTCCACAATGTAAACATATATCATAACATCACATTTTACTCATAAATACATATATAATTATTATTTTCAATTGAATATAAAATAGAAAGCAACAAAATATAAAAAATAAGTTAAGAATGGTAGGTATCAAAACATCAGGAAAGAGACCAAGTAGTCATTATAGCCTATTCCCTAAGATAATAGTACTAAAAAAAAAACCCCATTTTGGGAGAGGTTGAGTATAAATCACCAGTTATGAAATCTGGGTCTGGGAAGTCCAAAGTCCATCTGGGGGTGGTAACAGTAACTCAGAGGTCTCACATTGCCAGATGGTGGAAGCAGAGACAGCAGAGACACAGACAGACTCTCTTCTTTTAAAACCCTCAGAACCATGCCCCTGACTACCATTTTAAATCAATTCACTACCACAGGGTCCTACAATCTAATCACCTCTTCAAGGCCTCACCTTTCAATTATCATGATAGAATTTCCTACCCTCTTAACAGTCTCAATGGGGGCCAAGTTTCCAATACACAAAACTTGGGGAACACATGATTCAAAGTTCAGTGAGTTTTGGGGGGAAATAATTCAATCCATTACACATAGTTAGCAAAAATTTTCTCCCACTCTGTGGTTGTCGTTTCACTTTTGATTGTTTCCTTTGTGGTGCAGAAGCTTTTGAGTTTGATATAGTCCTATTTGTTTATTTTTTCTTTTGTTGCTTGTACTTTAGGGCTCATGTTCATAAAGTCTATGCTCAGACCTAATTCCTGAAGTATTTCACCTATATTTTCCATTAGTAATTTTATAGTTTCAGGTCTTATACTTAAGTCTTTAATCCATTTTGAGTTAATTTTAGTATGTGGTGAGAGGTGAATGTCTAGTTTCATTCTTCTGCATATGGATATCCAGGTTTCCCAGCACCATTTATTCAAGAGGCAGTCTATTCCCCAATGTATGTTTTTGTTCCCTTTGTCTAATATCAGATGGCTGTAAGCCTGAGGGGTGATTTCTGGATTCTCTGTTCTGCTCCACTAGTCCAAGTGTCTATTTTTATGCCAGTACCATGCTGTTTTGGTTACTATAGCTTTGTAGTATAATTTCAAGTCAGGTAGTGTTATGCCTCTGGTTTTATTTTTTTTGCTCAGGATTGCTTTGGTTATTTGAGGTCTTTTGTTGTTCCATATGAAAGCTAAGATTGTTTTTTCCATTTCTGTGAAGAATGTCATTGGTATTTTGGTGGGGATTGAACTGAATCTGTAGATCGCTTTGGGTAGTACAGACATTTTCACAATGTTAATTCTTCCCATTCAAGAGCATGGAATATCTTTCCATCTTTTTATGTCTTCTTTAATTTCTTTCAGTAGTGGTTTGTAGTTCTCATTGTAGAGATTTTTTACCTCCTTGGTTAAATTGATCCCTAGGTGTTTTATTTTTTTGTGTGACAATTGTAAACGGGCTTACTTTCTTTATTTCTCTGTTAGTTCATTATTTGAGTATATAAATGCAGCTGATTTGGGGGAATTTATTTTGTATCCTGCAATGTTACTGAAGTTATTAACCAGCTCTAGGAGTTTTTTGATAAAGTCTTTGGGTTTTTCTATATACAGTATTATTTTATCTGCAAATAGAGACAGTTTGACTTTATCTTTTCCAATCTGGATTCCTTTATTTCTTTTTTCTTGCCTGATTGCTCTGGCTAGTACCTCCAGTAGTATGTTAAATAGAAGTGGTGAGAGTGGGCATCCTTGTCTTGTTCCTGTTCTTAAGGGAAAAGCCGTCAGTTTTTCCCCATTCAGAATGATACTGGCGGTGGGCTTGTCATAGACGGCTTTTATTGTGTTGAGAAAATTTCCTTCTATACCTAATTTGTTGAGAGTCTTTATCATGAAGGATGTTGAATTTTGTCAAATGCTTTTTCAGCATCTATTGAGATAATCATATGGTCTTTGTCCTTGCGTTTGTTGATGTTATGTACCATATTTATTGACTTTTGTATGTTGAAATATCCTTGTATCCCTGGGATGAATTCCACTTGATCATGGTGTATAATTCTTTTAATGTGTTGCTGTATTCTGATTGCTAATATTTTGTTGAGAAATTTTGCATCTATGTTCATTGAGGATATTGGCCTGTAATTTTCTTTTCATGTTGTGTCTTTATATGTTTTTGGTATCAGAGTTTTGTTGGCCTCATAGAATGAGTTTGGGAGAGCAGCTTCTGTTTCAATTTTTTGTAATAATTTGAGGAGAATTGGTATTAACTCCTCTTTAAAGGTTTGATAGAATTCAGCTGTAAAGCCATCTGGACCTGGTCTTTCCTTTGTTGGAAGATTGCTGACTACCACTTCAATCTCATCACTTGTTTTCGTCTGTTCAGGTTTTCTATCTTTTCTTGGTTCTGTCTGGGTAGTTTGTATGTGTCTAGAAACTTATCCATATCATCCAGATTTTCCTATTTGTGGTCATACAACTTTGTTTATAATAGTCTCTGATGGTTCTTTGTATTTCTTTGATGTCAGTTGTAATGTCGCCCTTTTCATTTCTGATTTTTGTTATTTGGGTCTTCTCTCTCTCTCTCTCTTTTTTTTGTTAACCTAGCTAATGGTTTGTCTATTTTATTTATCTTCTCAAAAAACCAACTTCTTTTTTTTTTTTTTTTGTCGTTTTTTTCGTGACCGGCACTCAGCCAGTGAGTGCACCGGTCAGTCCTATATAGGATCCGAACTCGCGGCGGGAGCGTCGCCACGCTGCCAGCGCAGCACTCTACCAAGTGCGCCACGGGCTCGGCCCAGAAAACCAACTTTTTGTTTCATTTATCTTTTCTATTGTTTTTTGGGTATCTATTTCATTTAGTTCTGTTCTAATCTTAATTATTCCTTTCCATGTACTACCTTTGGGTTTGGATTGTTGTTGTTTCTCAAGTTCTTTAAGGTGTAAAGTTAGGTCATTTATTTAAAGTCTTTCCATTCTTTTGATGTAAGCATTTATTGCAATAAATTTGCTTTTTAGTACTGCTTATGCAGTATCCTATAGGTTTTGGCATGATGTATCTTTATTTTCATTCGTTTCAAGATATTTTTTGACTTCCTGTTTAATTTCTTCTTGGCCACGTAAGTCATTCAGGATCCTATTGTTCAGTTTCCATGTATTTGTATAGTCTCCAGAGTTTTGCTTATTATTAATTTCCAGCTTTAGTCCATTGTGGTCTGAAAAGATACTTGGAATGATTTCAGTAATTTCAAATTTGCTGAGACTAGATTTGTTACCCAATATGTGGTCTATCCTGGAGAATGTTCCATGAGCTGATGAGAAGAAAGTATATTCTTTAGTCATTGGGTGAAATGTTCTGTATATGTCTGCCAGGTTCAGTTGGTCTAAGGTGTCATTTAAATCCTGTGTCTCTTTGTTGATTTCTTGCCTGGAAGATCTGTCCCATACTAGGAGAGGAATGTTCAGGTCACCCAATTAATGTATTAGGGCTTATTTCTTTCTTTAGGCCTAAGAGTGTTTGCTTTATATATCTGATTGCTCCAGAATTGGGTGCATATATATTTATGATTGTTATGTCTTCTAGTTGGATAGATCCTTTTATCATTATATAGTGGCCTTCTTTGTCTCTTCTTATGTTTTCTTGGTTTAAAGTCTATTTTGTCTGATGTAAGAATAGCTACTGCTGCTAGTTTTTGGTTTCCATTTCATGATATATCTCTTTCCATCCCTTCAGTTTTAGTCTCTGTGTGTCTGTACAAGTGAGGTAGGTCTCTTGGAGGCAGCATATACTTGGGTCTACCTTTTTAATCCAATCAGTCTGTCTGTGTCTTTTTGAATGGGGAGTTTAATCCATTCACATTGAAAGTAGTTATTGACAGGTATTGTTTAATTCCTGTCATTTAATTACTTTTTGTTTAGATTTAAATGTCTTTTGATCATTACCTCTTTTATTTCTCTTCAATGTTGGTTGGAAATTTAAGGTGGCATGACTCAGCTTCTTTCTCTTTCTCACTGGCATTTTTGTTTTAATGGTGGGTTTTGGTCTTCCTTGTGTATTTGTGATCATGGTTATCATTATTCAGATTCCAGATGAAGGACTCCCTTCAGAACTTCTGGTCGTGTGGTGGTGAACTCCCACAACTTTTGTTTCTCTGGGAAAGATACTATTTCTCTCGTTTCTGATGGAGGGCTTGCTGGGTAGAGAATTTTTGGCTGGCAAATTTTTGTTTTAATATTTTGAATATTATCATTCCACTTTCTTCTGACCTGCAAGGTTTCAGTTGAGAAGTCTGCTATTAGTCTGATAGGGCCTCTCCTATAGGTGACTTGATGCATTTCTCCTGCTGCTTTTAGAATTCTATCCTCTTCTTTGATCTTTGCAAGTTTAACTATAGTGTGTCTTGTGGAGGATCTTTTTGGATTGAATCTGTTTGGGGAGCTTTTAGCTTCCTGGATCTGAAGGTCTGTATTTCTCCTTACACCTGGGAAGTTTTCTGTTACTATTCCTTGAATAGGTTTTCAATACCTTTTCCTTTCTCCTCCTCTTCTGGAATACCCACAATTAAGATGTTAGAATGATTGAGGTTGTCTGCTATTTCTCTTAGATTTTCCTCATTATTTTAAATTCTTTTTTCCTTTTTTTTGTCTGTCTGGGTTAATTTGAAAAGTCCATCTTCCAGATCTGAAATTCTTTCTTCTGCTTGCTATACTCTCTGTTTTTTTTTTTATTATTATTTCATTGAGTGTATCTTTCATTTCTATGAGTTCTACTACACTCTTTTTTAAGCATTAATCTCTTTGTAAATTTCCTCCTTCATTTTTTGAATACTTTTTTCATATTTCCTTGTTTTCTCTAATTGGGTCCTCTTTTATTTCCTCGAGTTTTCTTAAGACCATTGCTTAGAATTCTTTTTCAGACATTTCAAGGATTCCCTGTTCCATGCAGTCTGAAATTTGAGCATTACTGTGTTCCTTCAGTGGTGTTATATCTTCTTGTTTATTTGTAGTTCTAGTATTTTTTCATTGACGTTTAGTCATTTGGTAGAGGTTTTGCTTCTTCTGTTACTCTGAGGTTGGCTATGAGAGTAAATATTTCTTCCTCTATCTGCAGGCTTTATTGGTGACTCTTCTTATATCAATGTAGTCAAGTGAGCAGTAGGTTACGTGTAGCATGGCCCTGGGTGCTACTGTGTTGGTGAATGGTCCTTGCATGACAGTACGTGTCACAGTGGCTATATTCCACCTCCTTAGGTCCTGTTCTAGGATCTGTGGCTGTAGAATGAGCCCCCAGCACCTCACGGGTCTCGGCTCACCTCTGCGGGGCATACTGTGGCTGCTGGTGCTTCTCTCTGGGTCCAGCGTGGGAGGTGCCGCGGGTACTGCACAGGTCTTGGCTCACCTTGTTGGGGCCTGTTGGGGCTGCTAGCACTTCCCTCTTGGTCCAAACAGGGAGGTGCCACCAGCGCCACAGGGGTCTCACCTCACTTTGGTGGGGCATGCTGCGGCTGCTGGTGATTCCCTCCAGGTTGAAGGGGGGAGGGGCTGTCAGTGCCACATGGGTCTTGGCTCCCTTCATTGGAGCCTGCCGTGGCTGCTGGCTCTTCCCTCTGCATCCAAGGGGAAGGGCTGCAAAGCCCTTTGTTATTTAAAGAACAAACCCAGAGATCCCTCTAGTTAATACTAGTTATAAGCCCTTAATCCAATTTATAATAAATTTTGTCACTAGTATAGAATTAAAAAAGCACCCATGTACTATTACAATATGTGAAGTGTGAGGATCTTTTTAAGAATATATTATTTTTAAAAATCCATATTTTAAAGTAATATAAAAGAGTTCTATTGCTAGTCTAGCACATTTTCATGAGAGGACATAGTCATCACCTTCCCTAGCAAAAGAGTGGGAAGACAAAATAGACCTTTTCTCTACCAAACTGATTGTTCTGGGTCTTCCTCGGAACATCAAGTGGCAAGACCTGTAAGGAATGACAACTTTTATTACCCTTACTGAGGAATGGCTTATATGACTATTATTGTACAGTGTTAAGCATATTTATTACCTGAAGTCTACAAGGCTCAGTGCCACAGTGAATGATTCAGGTGACCCAGCAATGTACATATGAAGCTTTATTTGATGCATTTCCTCTGGGGAGAAAAAATGTCACCTTGATTGGAGTGCTCCTTCCTTGAAGTTATTCTAGACTTCTTAGTATCAATTTCCTCTACTTAGGCCAGTTTTGTCAATAGAATTGAAGGTAAATACTTTCATGGATGGAAGGCTCAAATGTTATATCAGTGTTTCAGCCTATTGTGAATGATCATGATCCTTAATGTTTCTTTTTTCAGCTTTACTGAGTTGTAATTGACTAATAAAGATTGTATATATTCAAGATGTGCGATGTGATGATTTGATATATTGTGATATTATTACCACAGTCAAATTAATTAACACATCCATCACCACACTTAGTGATCATTTGTGTGTGTGTGTGTGTGTGTGTGTTTGTGTCAAAAAATTAAAAATAGATCTACCTTGTGATCCAGTGACCTCACTTCTGGGTATACATCCGAAGAAAATGAAGTCAGTGTGTAGAAGCGATATCTGCACCCTGTGTTCATTGCAGCATTATTCATAATAGCCAAAGTATGAAAACAACCTAAGTGTCCTTGACAAATGAATGGATGAAGAAAATGTCACACACATGTACTGGAATATTATTGGGCCACAAATAGAAGGAAATCCTGCCATTTGTGACAACATAGAAGAATCTGGAAGACATTATGCTAAGTGAAATAAACCAGGCACAGAAAGACAAATACTGAATGATTTCTCTTATGTGCAGAATCTAAAAAAAGTTGAACTCATAGAAGCAGAGAGTACAAAGGTGGTTGCCAGGGGCTGGGGTGGGGGGGAAATGGGGAGAAGTTGGTCAAAGGGTACAAATTTTTAGTTATAAGATGAATAAGTTCAGGGAATCTATACATAGCATGGTGACTATAGTTAATAATACTGTATTGTTTACTTAAGGCTTCTTTAATGGTCTTTTTTGACTAATTTTAAAAATCTTCTGAAGTATTGGTAAACTTGTATTATTGTCTCCATTTTGCAGATGAGGACACAGACTCAGTGAGGTTGAGTATTTAGCTTAACATCCCACTCACACTGATAGTATGTGGCAGTGCTGGGTTAAGCTGCTCTTTTGACTCTATTCAGGGTCTTCTCTATTGCATGGCTTTAGCTAAATTCTTCTAACATATCGGCAAAATCATCAATAAAACACATGGCTAGAGATCTCTAAGATTCCTTTGACACTTTATACCTACATTATAATTTAAGTGTTAAGAGAGCTTCATTAAAGCTCGAGGAAATTCTTGTTTACTGTTAGCATGAATTATCGGAACACCAGCCCATTTAGAGACTTACCTTTGAATGTATTTGTGGAAGGATGTAAGATAAGTTAGCTGAACTAATTATATTATGACATATTCCCATATAGTACCTTATTTGAAAATGATTACTTACAATTGTATTAGCATATATTTATAGTTAGGACTTTATATCATTTTAATTGATGGTTATATTAATTTTGGATATGTTAAAAATTTACTATTTATGTTAGAAAATTTCAGTAGATTATCAGATGAAAATTATCCATCTTAGGGGCTTGATGACTTCCTCTGGATACTTGCAAGTTTACTTTTTACCCCCTCTATTCCCCTTCCCATCCCTACCTCTACTTTCTATCATTTCTTGTTCCAATATTAGCTAGGGTTCTAGTTCTTGACTTTCTGTATCCTATACACATATAGTTATAGCAAATATAATTGAAGCACTAGACACTTGATATTTTATATATTGAGGTTATATTTGGTTACCAGTCCAACTAGACTACCTTTGGGGTTTCAAGGCTATCGTGATGGAATTAGTTTTCATAAATTGTATTCATCTACTTTTCCTAAACTGTTACAAAGTCCCTTGGCCCTCTCTAAGATAATAAGAAAACCCAACTCAAAATTGAGATTTATTTTACAAAGTTTATAGAAAAAATCCCTAACATGTTTTCCTTCTGTAGGGCAGGATATAGTGGAATATCATTATGATGAGCCAACATTTTGTAATAAAGTCCGGTCTATATAAAGAAAAACATAAAGAGCAGATCAGTTTTCTGAGTATAGCCATTTCAACTGGGTAGGAAGAAACCAATGTGTTTTCATTTACACTGTTTATTGCTTTACTTACTAAGAGTAAAGATTAACCAACCTTTAAATATTTGGCAACCCAGTACATCCCCCTAAAATACCACTTAGATTGCTATTTATAGATAGACTGAACCAGATTCACCAAAGCTAGTTGTATACTTTCAGATTGTAAGTTGCATCCTAGGGGAACTGCCTTAGCTTTCAGAGTTCCAGATGCTATTACTGGGTATGCTGATAAAATTGTTTTATTTAACAGTCTATGTTATAGGTGTCAGTGATCTATGATATTGCATAGAAGATAACTTCTTAACCTTTTAAGGGTCACAAATCCTAACCCCTTTGAGAATTTGATAACTATAGACTCTCTTTTTTTAAAATGTACGTATGCACTCTGTTTTGCATATAATGATCATCAGAAGGTTTATACACCAAAGATGCCAGATCAGGGAAATTTTTAAATCTGTGATGAGCAGCTTTTTTGCCCGTTTTTTGCTGTAACTTTTCCCATACTTCTAAGCCTACTGGTCAGATTTAGAGCAACTAAGCATTCTCTTCTAAATCGGGAGTTATAGTTGTATGGCATGCATATGGCTAAGAAAGCATGGAAGTATGAAGTCTAGGAACAGATTCCCACCACAAAGAACAACCATTCCCCCTACTGGTTGTCACAGTTACCATGAGGTTAAGCACAACATATAGTTATATATCTGCAATATTTTGATAGTGGTAGTATCTAACACTGTTTGAAATAATTTACCAAGTATTTTTATTGTTTCCATCAATTCCGTTTTGGCTGTTTGAGGGCTTTTTGATTTTAACTTGAATGGTTGATGGGAAAGTGGTCATATTTATAGTAATTCCTATCAGTCTTTTTTATAGCTTTCTTCCATAGCAGATCTTCTTAGGTTGATCAAAGACTGCAGTTGTTCAATAGAAAGATTAGGAGGTTTCTGTACTTTCCCACCCCCTGCCGTGCCCTCGACAATCCTGAGCTTCTGAATTTATTGACAAAACTGAAGGATGATCTTCATTTTTTTTTCCCTAGTAATGGGCTGTTTATAAAAGGACAGAATATCTTAATACTAGATTTTTATTTATTTTTTTTTTTAAATTTTATTTTGTCGATATACATTGTAGCTGATTATTGCTTCCCATCACCAAAACCTCCCTCCCTTCTCCCTCCCCCCCTCCCCCCCGACAATGTCCTTTCTGTTTGCTTGTTGTATCAACTTCAAATAATTGTGGTTGTTATATCTTCTTCCCCCCCCCCCCCCGGTTTGTGTGTGTGTGTGTATGTGTGTGTGTGAATTTATATATTAATTTTTAGCTCCCTCCAATAAGTGAGAACATGTGGTATTTCTCTTTCTGTGCCTGACTTGTTTCACTTAATATAATTCTCTCAAGGTCCATCCATGTTGTTTAATACTAGATTTTTAAATTGAATAGTGAACCCTTAATAAAATGAATCATACTTATTTAAATCCAATTTTTATATTTATTTTGAGTCCAATTTTTTTTCCTGAATCATGAAAGAAACCAGAGTTATTTATTTATTTATTTTTAAACAGACTTTATTTTTAAAGGCAGTTCTAGGTTCACTGCAAAACTGAGTGGAAAGTACAAAGAGGTACTACATACCCCTTGTTCCACACACTCACAGATTTTTCCACTGTCAACCAGAGTGGTACATTTGCTACAATTGATGGACCAACATTGACATATCATCAAGCAAAGCACATAGTTTACATAAGGGTTCATTCTTGGTGTTGAATATTCTGTGTGTTCTGACAAACGTGTAATGAGTGACAAGTATCTACCATTATAGTATTAGAAAGAATAGTTTCACTGCCCTGAAAATCCTCTCTGCTCTGCCTATTCATCCCTTGCTCTGTTTTTAATTTCAAATGCCACTGTTTATTGCTGGTTTATAGAAAAATGATCGACTTTTGTTTAGTAACTTTTGTATAGTAACTTGTTATAATTGCTTATTAGTTCCAGGAGTTTTTTTTTTTTTTTTTCTTTTTTTTGCAGCTCTACATAGATGATCATGTCATCTCTGAACAAAGACAGTTTTATTTCGTCTTTCCAAATCTGTATACCTTTTATTTCCTTTTCTTCTCTTATTGCATTAGTTAGGACTTCCAGTACAGTGGTGAAAAGGGTAGGTGAAAGGGAACATCCTTGACATGTTCCTGACCTCAGTGGAAAGCTTCAGTTTTCTCACTATTAAGTATGATGTTAGCTGTAGGATTTTTGTAGATGTTCTCAAATTGAGGATGTTCTCCTCTATTCCCAGTTTTCTGAGAGTATTTACATGAATGGGTGTTAGATTTTGTCAAATGCTTTTTCTGAATCTGTTCATATGATCATGTGATTTTTCTTCTTCAATTACAAATGCCACCTCTGACAAGAGCACTAAAATCATGATTTTCAGTGAGGCATCAAGGACGGCTTATATCCGATATGAGTCATAGTGTGTATTGATTTTTTGAAAGTTGCATACCTGCAATAAGTCCCACATGGTCATGGTGTGGAATTTATTTATTTATTTATTTAAGGAAAATGTAATTTTATTAATATTATTTTTTACATTCTAGGATGTTGTTGTGGAGCAGTTGGGAGGGAAGGGGAGAGGGAAAGGGGACGGAAATGGGATGGAAGAAGGAGGAGGGGCAGGATTGGGGCCTGTGTCACTCCCCTTGTTCCCATAGGGGAGACTGGGGGTCTTACAGTGGTGGCTTGGGCATTGCTGGGCTGGGTGCAGATGTCAGGTGGCTGTGGCAAAAGCCCTCGCCCTCCACCATCCCAGCTTGGGAACCCAGGGCCCTTCTTGCTGTGGCTTGGTGGTTGTTGCTGGGCTGTTTGCACGTGTTGCGGGGGCATGGCCTAGGCCAAAAACACCCACTGCCCAGGCTTAGGAGAGCCTGGGGTGCTTCCTGTGATGGCTCGGTGGTCACTGCTGGGCTGGCTGAGGCCTTCTGCTCCCACTGCCCTGGATTGGGAGAGACCTGGGTGCTTCCTGCAGCAGCTCGGTGGTGGTCACCGGGCTGGCTGCGGGTATTGGGGGGTGTGGCCGAGGCTCTTGTCCCCCACCCTTGGGATTGATTGCAGATGTCAGGGGGCATTGCTAAGGCCTCTGGCCCTCTCCCCTTTCTGGTTTGGTAGCCCTGGAGAATTCTGGTCCTTCTAGGTGTTATAGGTGTTCTTTGGTGAAATGAGACCTTTACTAGTTAATATCAAACTTTGTCTCTGGTTGCGGGTACTTTGTTTTTTTCTTTCATTTCTGTATTGGATTATTCGCTGTTCCCACCATTTAACCTCTGCACTAGAATTAATTTGTTGTCCTTTGCTTACTTCTAAAATGGGGGGAACTTCTTGTGGGGACCAGTACTTGAGCTCTGTGGTTGAGCTAAATTGCTGCTTTGCTGCTGATTCCCTAGGGAAGGCTTTTTGTGCAACACACATTTTAATGGTTGACTTTATAGGTACTTCCAGCTCTCAAAAGATCTGGTGCACCTGGATTGTGTAGAAACTCTGGTCTGGGTCTGAGTCTTTTCATCAAACTGCACCCCATGCAATTCTGTATTCCTGACCAATCTCCTCTGAGTGGTTCTGTGCTGACTTGGGGGGGCAGATCAGCTGTCCTTGCTGTGCCCCAGTGTTCTCCTGGTGGGCCCGTTTCCCCAATCACCCATGTTCCAAACACCTCCCATGGGACTGGCTGTGTGCTGGTCCCTTGTGATGACTCACTGGCCTCTGAGTGGCTCCTTTTTATTTGTTGTTGTGGCTCCTCACCCCTATGTGGGTCCACAGGAACCCTATTAGTGGTCTTGCTGTTCTGGGGGCTACCAAAGCCCTCTTCTCCCCTGCTGCCTCCAAGCAACTTCATCTGAAGGGCAAAGCTGGGGCTTTTGCCAGCTCCTACTCTGTAGGCTCAGCAGTTCCAGCTTGGATATGGCCAGGGCTTGAAATGGTCAGAGCAGTTTTTTCTTTCTCTCATCATGGCTTCTCCTGCCTTCATGCACTCCATAGGTCTCTCCTCTTCTTCCTCTGAGCTCTACCGGCCCCAGCTTGGCTGCTGTTGCTTTTTTATAGTTGTAAATTGGTTGATTTGTGGGACAGAGTGACACTTGTGACCGTCTATTCCACCATCTTGACTGGAAGCCTCGAATTTTTTTTATATATACTGTTGTTTTGGATTTGCTAATATTTTGTTGAGCATTTTTTCCTCTATGTTCATGAGAAATATTTGCCTGCAGTTTTCTTTTTTTGTCTGAAAAGAAAACTGCAGACCAATACAAAACTGTTTTCTTCTTTATCTGACTTTGGCATTAGGGTAATGCTGGCTTCACAGAATAGTTATAGAATGAATTAGATAAGTGTTCCTTTTGCTTCTGTCTTCTGGAAGAGGTTGTAGATAATTGGTGTAGTTTCCTTTTTTAAATGTTTGGTAGAATTTACCAGTGCACCCATCTGGGCCTGGTGATTTCTGCTTTGGAAGATTGTTAATTATTGATTTAATTTCTTTAATAGATATAAACCTATTTATGTGAGTTTTGGCAGACTGTGTATTTTAAGGAATTAGGCCATAGTGTTCTTTTATTATCATTTTAATGTCCTTAGGAATTGTAGTGATGTCCCTGCTTTCATTTCAGATATTACTAATTTGTGTCTTTTGTCTTTTTTTCTTAGTCTGGTTAGAGGCTTATTAATTTATTGAGCTTTTCAAAGAACAAGCTTTTTAGTTTTGTTGATTTTCTCTATTGATTTCTTGTTTTCAATTTCACTGACTTCTGCTCCAACTTTTATTATTTCTTTTCTTCTGCTTACTTTGAGTTTAATTTGTTCTTTTTCTAGTTTCCTAAGGTGAAAGCATAGATTATTGCTTTTAGATCTTCTTTTTAAATATATACATTCAGTGCTACAGATTTCCCTCTAAACACTGCTTTCATTACATCCCACATATTTTGATAAGTTGTATTTTAATTTTTATTTAGTTCAAAGTATTTTAAAATTTCCCTTGAGATATCTTCTTTGATTCATGTGTCATTTAGAAGTATGTTGTTTAATCCCAAAGTACTTTGAGATTTTCCAGTTATCTTTTCACTATTGCTTCCTAGTTTAATTCCACTGTAGTCTGAGAGCAGACATTGCATTATTTTTATTCTTTTAAATTTATTGATGTATGCTTTATGGCCCAGAATGTGCTCTATCTGGTGAATGTTCCATGTGAGCTTGAGAAGAATGTATATTCTGCTGTTGTTGGATGAAGTCCTTTATAACCAGTTGATTGTTAATGTTGTTGAGTTCAACTGTGTCCTTTCTGATATTATGCCTGCTGGATCTGTTTATTTCTGATACAGGGTTGTTGACATCTCCAACTATAATAATGGATTCTGTTTCTCCTTGTTTTATATCAGTTTTTGCCTCAAGTTTTTGATGCTTTGTTGTAGGCCCATATATGTTGAGGATTCTTACATCTTCTTGGAGAATTGATTCCTTTATTATTAGGTTATCCCACTGTTTATGCCTGATAAATTTTCTTGCTCTGAAATCTGCTTTGTCTAAAATTAATGTAGCTTCTCCTGCTTTGTTTTGATTAGTGTTAGCATAGTATATCTTTCTCCATCTCTTTTAATCTATGTGTCTTTATACTTAAAGTAGATTTTTTATAGACAACATAAAGTTGGATCTTGATTTTTGATCCACTCTGGCTGTCTCTGTCTTTTAATTGGTGTATTTAGACCATCAACATTTAAAGTGATTATTGGTATAACTGGGCTAATATCTACTATATTTGCTACTGTTTTTTGTTCATTGCTCTTGTTTTTGTTCCTATTTTGTCTTCCACTCTTTTTCTTACTTCTGTGGTTTCAATTAAACATTTTATATGATCCCATTTTCTCTCCTTTTTTAGCCTATTAATTATACTTCTTTTCATTTTTATTTATTTTTAAAACTTTTTTCTAGTGGTTCCCATAGAGATTGCCATATACATTTACAAATAATCCAAGTCCACTTTCAAATAACACTACACTTTTTGACAGTCATTGCAACTACTTTATAATAACAAAGTATTTCTAATTACTCCCTTCCATCCCTTGTATTATTGCTGTCTTCATTTCACTTTTACATAAGCTATAATCATGGAATACACTTTCACTATTATTACTTTGAGCATGATATTATCTGTTACATCAATTAAGAATAAGAAAAATAAAAGTTGTTCTTTTACATCACTTATTCCTTCTCTAATGCTCTTCCTTTCTTTATGTAGATACAACTTTCTACATAATTTTCTTTCTCTCTGAAGAATACCTTTTAACATATATTGCAAGCCAGCTTTTCTGGATAAAGATTTCCTTAGTATTTGTTTGAGAAAGTCTTTATTTCTCCTTCACTTTGAAGGATAATTATGTATGATAAAAAGATCTAAGTTAATGTTATTTTTTGTTCCTTTTTTCTTTTGTCTCAATGCTTTAAATATTTCACACCACTATCTTTTTGCATGCATTGTTTCTAAGGAGAAGGTGGATGTAATTCTTATATTTGCTTCTCTATAAGTTAGCTGTTTTATTTTCTTTTGGCATTTTTTCAAGATTTTTTTCTTTTTCATTGATTTGCTGTAGTTTGAATATGCTACACCTAGGTTAGTTTTATTTATCTATTTATTTTTGGCATTTAGATTGCTGATTGTTCTTTGAGCTTTCTGGATTTGTGGTTTGGTGTCTGATGTTAATTTTGAGAAATTCTCAGTTATTATTGCTTCAAATATTGCTTTTCTTCTTTCCTCTTTTTTTTTTTCTCCTTCTATTATTCTCATTACACATGTATTAAACCTTCTTTTGTAGTTGTCCCACAGTTCTTGGGTACTCTATTCGGGTTTTTCTTTTTTTAGTCTTCCAGTTTTGGAAGTTTCTGTTTTCATATCCTCAAGGTCAAAGACTCTTTCCTCAGCTGTGTTGAGTCTACTAATGAGCCCATGAAAGGCATTCATCATTTCTGTTATGGTGTTTTTGATCTCTAACATTTGTTTTTGATTTGTTCTTTTAGAATTTCCATCTTTCTTCTTACTCCATTACTCATCTGTCCTTACATGTTGTCCACCTTTTTTATTAGAGCATTTACTATGTTAATCATAATTGTTTTAAATTCAAAGTCTAATAATTCCAACATCCCTGCCATATCTGAGTCTGGTTCTGATGCTTGCTCTGTCTCTTCAATTTGTTTTTTGCCTTTTTAGTATACCTTGTAATATTTTGATGAAAGCTCAATATGATGTTCTGAGTAAAAAGATCTCTGATTAATAGGCCTTTAGTGATGTGGTGTTAAGTTGTGGGTGAAGGGGAAACATTCTGTAGTCCTGATTAGGTCTTAGTCTTTGGGTAAGCTTCTGCCCCTGTGCTATGACCTTTCTAAGTCTTCTCAGTTTTTTTCCCCCTTAGGTGAGATAGCATGGGTAGTGGGCATTGTAGTTTGGTATTTCTTTTCCAAATGTGGAAGGCTAGAGCATGCTAGAGTTGAGTATTTCCCTTTCAGGAGGTCAGTTAGGTTCTGATAAAACCCCAGTAGGTTGGGCTGTGGTAAAGTAATTTTTCTTGAGGGCATGCTTTGTTAAGAACAGTATGATCTGGTGTGTTACAAAATCATTACCTTTCTCCCTCCCCCTGTGGGAAGCACGAGGAGATTTTTCTTCAATATTTACTGTGAAAATCTGGTAGATAGAGCTCCTTACAAAATTGTGGGGGTTCCCCTTTTGACTGTCCTCCCCAGCAATTCATCAATTACAGTTTAGGTTTTTCTACTCAGGCACTGGCACCCACAAAGGTTTTTGCTCATGGGGTTTTGCTTTGATGAGTTATGATTCTCTTTATCTGCCTGTCTTTCTCTCCAATTTTGGGGACAGTAGTTTACCCTATGACCTCACTTGTCTGACAGATCTAAAGAGCATTGTTTATATTTTAAGTTTGTTCAGACTTCTCTTTTTGTTAGGTTGGAGTGGCAACTTCCAAACTCCTTATATGCCAGGTCAGAAACTGAAAGTTTGGTTTTTAAATTTTAGTGAAACAATAAGATGCAGAGTATGTCTGATGCAATTTTAAACATTCAGATAAATATATTCAATGTCAAACCTGAACAGAATGGAATTTTCTTTGGGATCTTGATAGCTTATGGTCACATTCCTTTTGTTCTTGTCATCAGGTGAAGTAATTATCTAAAATCTGAAATGCAGGACCCAGATAAAGGTTTTTTGTTGACTGCAGTAGTTAATATATTGCATTTGCTCTTCTTGTCTGATAAGGACAATATCTAGTACTAATTCCTAGGATTTTTAAAAATCACTTTTTAATTTTCCATATGATTTTGTGAAGTTGGGACATTTTTATGACTCTCATATGCCTCTCCTTTATTGAATGACATACTCTGGGTTAATATCTACAACACTGCAAATTGATAAAAATTCACAAATGTCTAAATTACAAATGCCACCTTTGATAAGAGCACTAAATTCGTGATTTTCAGTGAGGCATCAAGGAAGGTTTATATCCAATACAAGTAACATACATAAAAAATTTTCACAAAAAGGTGTAAAGGGAAAGAATGATTTTAGTACATGAAGAAGCCTCTTTCAGCAGAGAGGACATACATTCATCCTTAGTAAGAGATGAAGATACACCCTAAATTAAGATGTAATTCAGTTTACATTGATCTTATTTAGAATAATTATAAATTTAGCTTAATGGTCTTCTTTAATATGTAATTCCCTCATTTCAGGCAGGCTGGAGGTATACTGGGAGGAAAGAGGGCCAAGAACTGGAGACAAAATGCTGCTGGGTTAGTTGAGCTCTTCAGCATTCCCATCACACAGCTCCTGGCAAACCTTTTGAATCTTTTGCTTTTCGTTAAATTACTACCTGCTTTATGACTGATTGGCACTAATGGTGAATTTCCCCAACTTCTTAAACTGTTGGTACCAGTACTTTGCCAAGTTTTCTTCTTCCGTTCCTGGAAAATACTGCATGTTAGATAGTAATTACCTATAAGGAAAATATCTTAATTGCATAGAACTATTTTGGAGGGGATGGAAATATAAAACTCAACCTTTTCTCTGGTTGTATAGTTTGTGAAAATTGGGTCTTTCTTAATTACAAGGAAGCCTTCAGTTATATATGAACTTAGCTATTCATACTCTCAGGCAAGTAGCCTTCAGGTATATATGAACTCAGCTATTCATACTCTCAGGTTATGTGGCTGATATCCCCATAGCACGATAGAACACTAACTTGAATTCAGAGAAAGTGACTCTTGTTAAAACATATTTCCTTTCAAGTTCTTTTAAATATTGAAGATATTTGAGTTTTGAATTGATATGGACTATACCTTCCATGTGGACTTTGTCTGGAAGTAGTGTTTTCTTTTTTCTTTAATCTTACTAATATAGTATTAAGTAAAAAAGAAGTCTCAGGAAATTACATATGGTATGGTACCCTTTATAAAGTTTGAAACAAACATCTTAAAAATAATTTTTAGGAATACAGGTAGATACAATATAACCACATAAAAAGAAGGCAAGGGATGACTACAGTGAAAAAGACCAACAATACCAAGGGTGGACAAGGATATGGAATAACGGAAACTAATTTACAGTGGTGGGAAGGTAAATTGGTACAAACCCTTTGGAAAACTTTTTGGCGGTATCTACTGAAGCTAAAGATATACAAACTCTATGATATGGCAACTCCACTTCTAGGTATATAGTCAAAGACATGTTTAAGAATTTTCATGTCAGCACTATTCATTAAAACCCCAAATTGTTCATTAACAGCAAAATTGATAATGTGTGATATAATCATATAAAAATATGTGCATATAAATATATATACAATTGTGAAAAAAGCCTATTGTTACATATAACATTATAGATGAATCTTTGGAAGCACTATTTTCTGAAAATAATGTTTCTTTCAGGATAATTAATTGGGACTAAGTTCTGCTGTAATGAACATTTTAATGTATTAAAAAATATATAAGTAACATGCTATATATTAAGAAAATATGGAGAAGGAAAAACAAAAAATCCTGCATAAGTTCTGTAGTCCCACTGACCAGAGTAAACTTTCCTGTATGTGCTTCTAGATAATTTTATCTTCATAAACACATGCAATGATATCTTTTTCCTCTTTCTGCACTATGTATAGTTTTCGGGACTCCGGACATTGTATTGCAGTTTATTGGAAAAGCATGTGATTTGATCCTACAAGTGACTGAATAAAAAGTTAGAGGCTTCTTGGTAGGGAGAGGGTCTTTATTAACTCCCTCATTGAATTAGGTACCAAGTCCCTCATGGGAACATTATTTACAAAATGGCTCAAAACTAATTAACAAATCTATTTTTTTGCTGTCTATAGTTTGTTCATTCACTCATTCTGTATACATTTCTCTAGCATAAACTACACCCAAAACACTGTTTGGCACTGAAGGTGTCTCAGCGATGTATCAGACATCTCCTTTCTATCCATCTTCATTTCAAAGCTGGCAATACCAAGGGGGAAGAATGTTCTCAGAAAAATACTATTGAAAATACCACATGCCAATAAGCTCTTTCATATTTTGGGCTAGCAATCATCTTTACACTCATGAACATTTTATATCAAGTGGGTTATTTAAAAAATGAAAAAACTGAGGCACTAAATGGTAAAAACAATAATTCTGGGGTCAGTTCTGAAGCCAACTAACTGCTCTTGGTTATGAATGCAAGAACACCTAGGCATTAGCTCTAGCCTGCTATAGCATATGATGAGCCGGGGGCCTTATAGGAGGGGTGAAACAAGGAGATCGGTTATTTTACAAAGATTTCAGAATGCTGTCACTTGACCATTTTCCTAAGTCATAGGTGGTCCAAAGACAGAGCTATGTTCTTTCTATTTACCTTTTATTTCTCATGTTCTCACATGTAATATAATTTTTAATGGGAACTTCCTTTATGCCATTGGGAATTTCTTTTATGCATTCTTATTTCTAAATCATGTTATAGTGCAGGAGAAGTTTATGACATTCACAGGTTGGTCGTAATAACAGATGGAAGTGGGGAGGGAGAAAATACTTAGAGCTAGTTTTGGAATTAAATTCAGCTATATTTGTCTTCCAGAATGAATATTATAGGGAATAATCAGCACCTACAAAGACCTTCAGAGTCAGCTGAACTGGAACACTGGAGAAGTATTAAAAACAAGGGGAAAAAGGCAGATTGAAAAGTAATTGGAAAATAGTTCTCATACAGTACCCCACATTCAATGAATTAAGGGTTTAGAGAGACTAAATGAAAGCAAGACTAAAGTTTACAAAGACATAGTATTTTGTACAATTTTCTGTTGTTTGGAACTAAGAAAAGGTGTTTTAAGTTCTCTACTCAAAACAAATTCATTCAACTTCTTATCTTGTTTTGTGAATCCTTAACATTTAATGAACATAAACTTTTTCTCAGCATAGAATGTGAATTTCCTTTATGAGGATAGTGACATTCTGAATGAGGAAAATATTGTGGTTTAAGGAATATCACAATTAAAGATATTTCTGGTAACATTTCTGGGTTCTATTGGTAGGCAAAGTACTGCCTGAGCTTCCTTAGCATGTGGGAGAGATTTATTATGTAAATGTAAAAGGGAAAGCACACCCTCTGAAATGCTTATATGTATGTACTCTTATGATTTAAGTACTTTTAGGTGGAATTAAGCAAAATTCAATGATTTTTGATGTTTAATAACCATTTCTTTTCTAGAATGAATTTCTAGAAGTGATATTTTGACTATAAGCTACCAGGAGGCTCTGTTTATTCTTAAATAAAGATATGTAGTCTTGAATAAGAATCAAATAGGAAGGAAGATGTGTGTTAATAAGGGTATTGGAATTGTATGACCAGACAGCTCTACATTCTTGTTAAATTAGGACCACAGAGCTTGTAGTGCAAAGAGCATTAGACCCAGTTCTCTTCTCTTTAAAGCACGTCAAATCATACTTCTTTGGGAGAAAATCAACAAAATAAAATATTTTATAGTAAGTACCAATAATAATTATTATAAACAACTTCCCTCTCCATTTCATGCCCTTTTCACTCAATCTTCTCTGCTAAGTGTTGTTGTGTAAAAAGAATGGAGTTAATATACCTTGCCAGGTGTCTGATACCGTACAAGTCATTTACCTGCTCTGAGCTTCAGTTTCTTCATTGTTAGGTGGAAATAATATATAATTTGTCTGCTTACCAGGGTATTTGCAAGAATCAGAAAAGATGATAATGTGTATGTAAGCCCTTTGTATGTTGTGAAGTGCTATGTGTAAAATAATAATTGTATTCTAATATGTGCATACTTTTGGGTACATTTTCTTGTTAACAATTATGAATAACCGGTGTTTCACATTTTCATTTTTCTAGTGCTCAATAATTTTCTGATGATGTATTTATCTTGTTTCTATCTACTTCCTTTTCTTCTCCCTGTGAATATCTTCCCAGTGTTCTGAAAGTCTTTCTGAAGGAATTAGTAATCAAAGCAAAATTACAGATCAGGCTAGATAAAAAGGAGGGGGTTGTCTAAGTGTATTTGAGTTAATGTATTTTAGTTTAGTTTTTAAAATATAACAGTGACTTCAGGAGAAAGATTGTTGTGTTTTCTTTTTTCTGACCAACTCTGTATGTGTAGGTGTCTTAAAATTATTTATTATATTGAAGTAACATACATACTGTAGAGTGCATAAAATGCACTCAATTTAAGTGTATAGCTTAGTTAATGTTTATATATGTATATGCTTGTATGCTTGTGTAAGTCTACAGATAAAGCTATACAACATTTACGTCCCATAAGATTCTGTTGTGTCACTTCCCAATATTTATTTTCCCAGAGGTAACTAGTCAGTTGTCCTTTGGTATCCATGGGGGATTGGCCCAGGACCCCTGCAGATACCCAAATCCACAGATGCTTAAGTCCATTATATAAAATGGTGTAATATTTTCATATAAACTACTCATGTATATTTTAATTCATCTCTAGACTACTTATAATACCTAATATATAATGTAAATGTTATGTAAGTAGTCATTATACTGTTTTGTTGACAAGAGTAATGACTAAAAAAATGTCTGTATATGTTCAGTAAAACCAGTCATTTTTTTCCAAATATTTTTGATCTGTGGTTGGTTGAATCCATGGATGTGGATTCCACAGATATGGAGGGCTGACTCTATTCTGTCTTATTCTGTATTCTGCTATAATAAAATACCATACACCAGTATTTTGGAACAGAGATTTATTTCTCGCAGTTCTGGAAGCTGGGAAGTCCAAGATCAAGGTGACAGCCCAAGTTGTTTCCTGATAAGGGCTTTCTTCCTGGCTTGCAGATGACCACTTTCTCACTGTGTCCTCACATGATGGGGATTGAGAGAGAGAGAGAGAGAAAGCTGTCCAGTCTCATAATGGTACTAATCCCATCATGTGGACGCTACCCTTATGACCTCATCTAAGCCTAATTATAGCCCAGTGGTCCCATCTCCAATTACCATCACTGTTGAGTGTTAAGGCATCGACATATGAATGGGGGGGCAGTTGGACACAATTCAGTCCATAGCATATTATCACTTCCATGACCATCAGATAGTTTTGTTTGTTCTTGAACAATAGAATCATAGAGTTTGTGTTTTCATGTCTGGCTTCTTTCATTTAACAGTATAACTGTGAGTTTTATCCAAGATGTTGCCTGTTTTAGGAGTTTGCTCTTTTTTATCGCTCTGTACATGCCAAAATTTGTTTGTTTATGATACATATAGAGATACTATAATGATATCATAAATATATTATGAATATTATTATACATTTCTTTGGTGGACATATTCCTCATTTTTCTTGGGTATATACTTAGTTACACGGTAGGCACATGCTTGGTTTTAGTAGATATAACCAAACAGTGGTCCAAAGAGTTTGCACCATTTTATACTCTGATCAACAATATATGATAGTTTCAATTGCTTCACATCTTCACCAACACACTGAATTGTCAGACTATTATATTTTTGCCATTCAGGAGAGTGCATGCTTATATCTTAAAATCTGTTTTTTCTGTAATAAAATAGTTATTATTTTTCTTATTTTCAGGTTATGCCTGGTATATCTTTCCCCATCCTTTTAACTTCCATCTTTCCTTGTCCCTATGCCTTAGCTATGTCTCATAAATAGCATATTACAGGATTTTTAGTTCCAGTGATACAATTTCTGCCTTTGAAATGGTGAGTTTATTCCATTTGTTTAATGAAATTATGAATACATTAGATTTTCACATCTATTTTCCTGCTTTTTTCAATGTCTTTTTTTATTTTCTTGATTTCAGAGTACTATTTTTCTTTTTTATAGATTTTTTTATTGTAACATAGTTAATTGTACATATCTGTAGGGTACAGAGTTGAATATCAATAACTGTATGCAATATGTGATGCTCAAATCAGGATAATTAATATATTCAGCAATATACACTGTAATTGGTTTTCATGAGCCTTTACCAATTCCTCAATTACTTCCCCTTCCCCTCCCCGCTTTCCACCTCTGGTAACCTCAGTTTGATTTCAAATTATTTTAAATATATTTTCATATATATATTTTAAATATAACAAGGATATGCACGTTTATTTCAAATAACAAATACATAAACTGAATTAACAGATGAATAACAAAATAGTCTGTAGAAAATAGGGCTTCAAATTTTCACAAAAACTGGCAATGTAAAACATTAAAATTTACATATTTCATTTTATAATCTCTACAATTATTTGAAATAGCTCTCTAAAGTCTTCCAAAAGTATGCAAATATCAAATTAATTTTAACAGAGGAAGATGAGTAAACTTTTCAGAGGCAAATTAATTTCTAAGCAAATCAACAAATCCACTTAATAAAAAGAAATCGAGAACAGAAATTAAATATCTAAGTTTAGCAACATAAGTTGCATAAAAAAATCAATAAAACAAAATATAACCACAAGGGCACTTCAAAAAGTTTGTGGAAAAATAGAATTGAAAGATAATGGAAATCTTTCCATGAACTTTTATTTGTTTTGTTTAAATTTCTCCTTCTTCTTTTTTTAAAAAAAGACTAAGATTGTAGAAAGCATGTTCTCTGACCACAATAACAGAACAAATTTAGAAAACTCACCTGGTGTAGAAATTAAACAGCACTCTTATAAATAAACAATACGTAAAAAGAAAAATCACACGGAAATTAGAGAGTACTTAGAGTTAAAGATCAAAGTGCAACACATTAAAATTTATAGGATTCAGGGCTCATGCAATGCTTAGAGGAAAATTTAAACTGTAAGCACCTATATTAAAAATAAGAAAAGTCTCAAAGCAGTAATGTAAACTTCTACCTTAAAAAAATAGAAAAACTAGACCAACTAAACTGAAAGTAAATTTAAGTAGGAAATAACAAAGATTACAATAGAAATATATGAAATAGGGAATTGAAAAATGGTAGAGAAAATCAACAAAACCAGAAGTTGATTCTTTAAAAAGATCAGCAAAATTTGCAGACCTTCATCTAGACTGACAAAAAAGAGAGAAGACCAAAATTACTAAAATCAAAATAAAGTAGGGGCATTATTACATCGTAATAATTATATGGCTTTTTGTGGTAGTAAGATTTAGTTTCTTGTTTTGTTCTTTTTTGTGTATTTGTGGTAGTGATGATTGTTTTTTGGATTCCAGATGCAGAACTTCCTTGAGGATTTCTTGTAGGGCTGGTCATGTGGTGGTAAACTCCTGCAGCTTTTATTTGTCTGGAAAATACACTATTTTCCCCTCATTTCTGAAAGACAGCCTTGCATGGTTTAGTACTCTCGGCTGGTAGTTTTTTTCTTTTAGTATTTTAAATATATAATATGAATATCTCCTGGCCTCTGTAGAGTTTCTGTTGGGATGTCTGCTGTTAGTTTGATAGGGGCTCCGTTATAGGTGACTTGATGATTTTCTCTTGCTTCTTTTAAGATTCTCTCTTTGTCTTTGAGCTTTGCCAGTTTGACTATAATGTATCTTGGAGAGGATCTTTCTGGGTTGAATCTGTTTGGGGATCTTTGAGCCTTCTGGATCTGCAGGTCCATGTCTCTCCCTATACCTGGGAAGTTTTCCATTATTATTTTGTTGAATAGGTTTTCCATGCATTTTCCTTTCTCCTCTTCTGGAACACCCATGATTTGAACGTTTGTGCACTTAAGGTTGTCTGCCAGCTGTCTTAGATTCTCTTCATTTTTTAAAATTCTTTTTTCCTTTTATTTGTCCACCTGCTGCTTAAGTTACCAGTTGTGTTTTATATTTTGTTCTAGCCTGCTGCTTAAGTTACCAGTTGTGTTTTATATTTTGTTGAGTGAATCATTCAATTCCATGAGTTCTGTTATATTCTTTTTTAAGGTACGAATCACTTTGTAAATTTACACCTCCATATCCTGTATTTTTTTCCTCATTTCATTATGTTGTCTGAGTCTTTTCTTGTCTCAGTGAGTTTCCTTAAGACTGTCGCTCAGAATTCCTTTTTGGTCATTTCAAGTGTTTCCTGCTCTGTAGGGTCTGGTATTTGAGAATTACTGTATTCTTTTGGTGGTGTCATATTTTGTTAGGTTTTTGTATTTCCCGTATCTCTACATTGATGTTTGGTCATCTGGTAGAGGTGTTGCTTCTTCTATTAAGCTGGAGTGGGCTTTGAGAAGAGAAATGTCCTCTTCCTTTTCTGGTCTCTGCTGGTGACTCTCCTTGTATTAATGCAGTCAGGTGTTTAGTGGGCTGCCTGCATGGTGGCTGTGGCTGCTGCTGTGGTGTTCAGCTGCTTTTCAGCAGCTGTGGCAGTAGCTGTGACTATGGTGGACCACCCACATAGAAGCGGTGTTTTTGGTGTGCTCTCTTGCCTCCTTCTGGGCACAGGGGCCTGCAACTCTCAGCTTCTTGCCTAGGCCCCAGGTGTGTTCTCTTTCCTCCTTCTGGGTGGAGGGGGCTGTGGCCTTTGGCTCAGGACCCCAGGCATGCTCTCTTGCCAGCTTCTGGGAGGAGGGCATATATCTTTTTTTTTCTTTACTGGTTTGAAATGTATATACTCTATTCTATTTAGTGATTATGCTGGAAATTTAACTCTGTGCAGTTAATTTTGCAAAGTCTAAAATTGAACCATTAAATTCTTTTCCAAACAATTTGAAACTTAATAATACTTTGTCAGCTTCTGCTTAATGTACCAGCTATTTTTGTTCAGTATCTTAGTTTGGTACTTTTGATAACTTCTCAAATTTGACATTATAATTTTATACAGAGATATATTTATTTTATGAAGAAAATATTTAGCTGAATCCACATTTCTTTTGTGTTTTCATCATTCCTTCTTTTTCCTCAGACTTCCCTTCTTGGATTCTTTCATTTTTTTCCTGAAGTTCATCCTTTGGAAGTTCCCATAGTGAAATCCATGCGAGTGTGAACTTGGAATTTCTCCATATCCATGGCTCTTCTCTTTGATCCAACTTGAAGATAACATGTGGTTCCATAACTAGTTCTCCAACATGACATCCTTGTAAAAGTACTTCTGATGGAGGTCCAGAACTTGCAATTCCTTCTAGGTGAAGTTCACAGATAAATCTTCAAATGAGAATGACTACTGTAAAGTGGTCATTTTCTATTGTCCATGAGAAGTGATTGGCAAATCTGAGATCTGTTCTATCCTGTGTGTATTATCTGCCTCTGACTTGAAGCTGTGGGATGAAGTCTTGGCTACATTTTTTACATTAAGAATGAATTCCTGGTTCTAGAGCCTCCTTTCTTATCTCACACAAGCAGTTGTATTTCTGGAGAATCAGGGCTTGTGCACTTGGCATTTTCCTTCATAACACTGCAGCTCTCCCTGTAAAAGCTCTCACATTTATCTTCCGAGGGAAAGGGCAACCTTCATTGTTATACAGTAGTTCCGCCCTTCATCATTACAATAAATTCTTTCTGTTCAGCCATGGATTTTATCACTTCCTTCTGACCTGACCTGGAGTCACAGCTTGAAGACATCCAGGGATACCTGTTCCACATGAGAATAGTACTACCTTTTAAAAATTAGTAAATATGCTGACGCCGACTCCCATTGGCCTCTAACATCTGACCCCAGGGGACAAAGAATCAAATGATGTACTCTAATCAACTCTTGACTGTTCCTTTACCAGTTAAGTTGTCATAAGAACACTGGTTTGTCATTTAGCTTATCTCAACAGGTGCATTGTGGATTGGCTAAGAAAACCCATGATTATTCATGCTAACCTCTGGTTCTCCAATGCAGGTGAGGAACTTTTAGATTTAAGTCATAAGGAAAAGTTTAGAAGAAAACAGTTGCTGCTGCCTGAAAGATCACCTGATGGGCAGAAAAATAACAAGCTATAAAATCCTTGGTAATTCAGAACACTGTGTAGCATTTTAAAAATTCAAAACAAGTGTTTTCTCTGCTTTTCACTCAGTCACATTTTCAAAGAAATAAATGCTTATCTTGGTAGGGGTATATGGCAGAAGCTATAGTCTATTGGTTTATTCCCTTTTTCATTTTTTTCTTTTTCACCTGCAATTTAAATAATACATTTAATAAAAAGAGACTAGAAAATTCTGTTCCTTGCTGATAAATACAAGTAAATAATGGGTACCTAATTACTAGGCTATTTAGATTCACATAAATAAAATGCTCTATGCTTGGTGAAACCATTTTAATTTTATAGTAATGCTTATTTTTCATGGATACAGTAGCCTTTTGACAGTATATCCCAGAGGTATTAGTGATCTCAGAGGATGCTGACTATATTTTGTTAGAGTCTCTTGTTATGCAAATGAGTTATATCATACTCATGTAATTGCAATTGCTTTCCCTTGCGTTGATTCTATGTCTATTCTAGTTTTTCTCTTGTATCCTACAAGAATACAGTTTTTGAAAATAGGATAGGGAAATGGGGGAAGGACATAGTAGCGGGGGTAGCAGAGATTGATGTTTATTGCTATGGAACAAATTATGTCCCCCCCAAATTTGTGTATTGAAGCTCTAGCCCCAAAGTAATTGTTTTTAGAGATAGGGTCTAGATTAAATGAGGTCTTAAGACAGGCCAAAAAATATCCAATTGTTATTCATGCTAACCTCTGATTAATCAGATAGGATTAATGTCCTTATAAGAAGAGAAAGAGAGACTGGCACTCTCTCCTGCAAGCCAGAAAGAGAACCCTCAGTGAACCTGACCATACTGGCACCCTGTTCTTGGACTTCCAGCTCCTGGAGTTGAGAGAAAATAAATAGCTGTTGTTTAATTAACCCAGTCTATGGTATTCTGTTTTGGCAGTCTGAGCTAACATATTATCATAACATTTTAATTAACCAGATGCTGTAATTAGTTGACCTTTTATTTAGGTTACAGGATTTTTATCAGAAATATAAATATCACAAGAATATACATAGACATAAAAGACGTTGAGATAAACAACCTTTGGGATTGTCTCAAAGTCAGTACACATCTAGCTCAATCTCATACGATGGACAGCTGGGGCCCTATGCAATGTTTTTATTTTCAGAATAATATAATGAACCTCAATGCGTCCATCACTCAACTTCAATAACTATTAATGTATGTATAAAATTGTTTCACCAGTACTCCTAACATTTCTCCCCTATTCTATTTTCTTTTAAAGCAGATTGTTTTCTCCATTTCCATGAAGAATGTCATTGGTATTTTGATGGGGATTGCACTGAATCTGTAGATTGCTTTGGGTAGTATAGACATTTTCATAATGTTAATTCTTCCAATCCAAGAGCACGGAATATCTTTCCATCTTTTTGTGTCTTCTTTAATTTCTTTCAGTAGTGGTTTATAGTTCTCATTGAAGAGGTCTTTCATCTCCTTGGTTAAATTTATCCCTAGGTATCTTATTTTTTTTTGTGGCAACTGTAAGTGGGCTTTCTTTATTTCTCTTTTTGTTAATTTACTGTTTGAGTATAAATGCTACTGATTTGGGGGTATTTATTTTGTATCCTGCAACATTACTGATATAAATTAACTTGCTCTAGGAGCTTTTTGATAGAGTCTTAAGGTTTTTTTTATATAATATCATGTCATCTGCAAATAGAGAAACTTTGACTTCATCTTTTCCAATTTGGGTTCCGTTTATTTCTTTCTCTTGCCTGATTGCTCTGGCTAGTACATCTAGTACTATGTTAAATAGAAGTGGTGGGAGTGGGCATCCTTGTCTTGTTCCTGTTCTTAAGGGAAAGGACTTCAATTTTTCCCCATTCAGAATGATACTTGTGGTGGGCTTGTCATAAATGGCTTTTACTGTGTTGAGATATTTTTCTTCTATACCTAATTTGTTGAGAGTCTTTATCAGGAAGTGATGTTGAAATTTGTCAAATGTATTTTCAGCATCTGTTGAGATAATCATATGGTGTTTGTCCTTGAGTTTGTTGATGTGATTTATCACATGTATTGACTTTCATATGGTGAACCATCCTTGCATCCCTGGGTTGAATCACACTTGATCATATTGCATAATTTTTTAATATGTTGATGCATTCTCATTGCTAATATTTTGTTGAGGATTTTAGTATCTAGTTTCATCAAGGATATTGGCCTATCATTTTCTTTTTTTGTTGTGTCTTTATCTGGTTTTGGTATCGGACTTATGTTAACCTCATAGAATGACTTTGGGAGAGTAGCTTCTGATTCATTTGTTTAGAATACTTTGAGGAGAATTGGTGTTAATTTCTCTTTAGAAGTTTGATAGAATTCAGTTGTAAAACCATCCGGATCCAGACATTTTTTTGTTGGAAGTTTAATAATTACTGCTTCAATCTCCTTGCTTGTTATTTGTCTGTTCAGGTTTTTTGTCTCTTCTTGGTTCAGTCTTGATAGTTTGTATGTGTCTAGAAACTTCTCCATATTTTCCAGATTTTCGTATTTGTTGTCATACAGTCGTTTATAATAGTCTCTAATGATTCCTTGTATTTCTGTACTATTGGTTGTACTGTCTCCATTTTCATTTCTTATTTTTATTATTTGGATCATCTCCTTTCTTTGTTAACCTAGTTAATGGTTTGTCTATTTTAGTTATTTTCTCAAAAAACCAGCTTTTTATTTTGTTCATTGTTTCTTTTGTTTTTAGGGTCTCTATTTCATTTAGTTCTGCTCTCATCTCAATCATTTCTTTCTGTCTGCTTCCTTTAGGTTTTGATTGTTGTTGGTTTTTAAGTTCTTTGAGGTGTAGTGGTAGGTCATTTATGTGAAGTCTTTCCATCCTTTTGATTTAAGCATTTATTGCAATAAATTTGCCTCTTTGTACAGTGTTTGCTGTATCCCTCAGGTTTCTTTGTACAGTGTTTGCTGTATCCCTCAGGTTTTGGTATGATGTTTCTATATTTTCCTTAGTTTCTAGAAATTTTTTGATTTCCTGTTAATTTCTTCTTGGGCCCATAGGTCATTCAGGAGCCTATTATTTATTTTCCATGTATTTGTATAGCTTCCAGCATTTTGCTTATTGCTTATTTCCACTTTTAGTCCATTGTGGTCTGAAAAGACAGTTGGAATGATTTCAGTTCTTTAAAATTTGCCAATACTAGATTTGTGACCTAATATGTGGTCTATCCTGGAGAATGTACCATGAGCTGATGAGAAGAATGTGTATTCTTTAGTTGTTGGGTGACTTTTTCTATATATATCTGCCAAGTCCAGTTGGTCTAGGGTGTAGATTAAATCCTGTGTCTCTTTGTTATCTTGTTTCCTGGAAAATCTGCCCCATAGTGAGAGAGGGTTGTTCAGATCACCAACTATTAATGTATTAGTTCCTATTTCTTTAGTTCTAAGAGTGTTTGCTTTATGTATGTGAGTGCTCCAGTATTCGGTGCATACATGTTTTTGGTTGTTATGTCTTCTAGCTGGAGAGATCCCTTTATCATTATATAGTGGCCTCTTTGTCTTTTTTATGTTTTTTGGTTTAAAGTCTATTTTGTCCTATATAAGAATAGCTACTTCTGCTCTTGTTTGGTTTCCATTTGCATGGTATATATTTTTCCATCCCTTCACTTTTAGTCTATGTGTGTCTCTACAGGTGAGGCGTCTCTTGAAGACAGCATATACTTGAGTCTAGGTTTTTAATCCAATCAGTCAGTCTGTTTCTTATGAAGGGGGGTTAATCCATTCACATTTAGAGTAGTTATTGACAAGTGTTGCTTAATTCCTGTCATTTTATTGCTTCTTGTTTAGATGGTTTATATATCTTTAGGTCATTATTTCCTATTTTATTTCTCTTCTTCAATGTTAGTTGAGAATTTAAGGTAGAATGATTTAACTTCTTTCTCTTTCTTACTGACATTTTTGTTTTAACAGTGGGTTTTGCTCTTGTGTATTTGTGATAGTGATCACCATTATTCAGATTCCAGATGAGTGACTGCCTTGAGAATTTCTTACATGGCTGGTCATGTGGTTGTCAACTCCCACAACTTTTTTTTTTTTGTCTAGGAAATGCATTATTTCTCCCTTATTTCTGAAGGAGAGCCTTGTGGGGCAAAGAATTCTTGGCTTGAAATTTTTTTCTTTCAATATTTTGAATATATCATTCCACTTTCTTCTGAACTGTGGGGTTTTGGTTGAGAAGTCTGCTGTTATTTGGACGAGGGTTCCTGTATAAGTGAACGGATGCTTTTCTCTTGCTGGTTGTAGAATTCTCTCTTTGTCTTTTAGACTGGCAAATTTAACTATAATGTGTCTTAAGGAGGATCTTTTTGGGTTGAATCTCTTTGGTTACCTTTGAGCTTTCTGGATCTGAAGGTCTGTATCTCACTGTACACCTGGGAAGTTTTCTGTTACTATTTCCTTGAGTAGGTTTTCAATACCTTTTCCTTTCTCCTCCCCTTCAGGAATACCCATGATTCAGATGTTAGAGTGCTTGAGGTTGTCTGCTGTCTCTCTTAGGTTTTCCTCATGATTTTTAATTCTTTTTTCCTTTTTTTTTTTGTCCATCAGAGTTATTTCAAAAAGACCATCTTGAAGCTCTGAAATTCTTTCTTCAGCTTGCTCTACCCTGCTGCTCAAGCTCCCACTTGTGGTTTTTTTTTTTTTTTGTTGTTGTTGAGTAAATCATTTCTAGAAGTTCTGCTACACTCTTTTTTAATGTATTAAACTCTTTGTAGATTTACTCCTTCATATTGTGGATATTTTTTCTTTGTTCATTGTGTTCTCTAATTGAGTCTTCCTTTATTTTTTCAAGATTTCTTAAGATCTTGCTCGAAATTCTTTTTCAGACATTTCAAGGATTCCCTGTTCCATGGAGCCTGACTTTGGAGCACTGTATTCTTTTGGTGGTTTCATTTTTTCTTGAGTGTTTGGACTTCTAGTATTATTTCATTGACGTTGGGTCATTTGGTTGAGGGTTTGCTTTTTCTGTTACTCTGAAGTTGGCTGTGGAGTAGCCCTGGTTGCTACTGTGGAGGTGAATTGTCTTTGTTTGACAGTAGGCGTGGTGGTGGTTATGTTTAACCACCTTTGTTCCTGTTCCAGAATCTCGCCATGGATTCCGGGCACAGGGCGGTGCGGGCTGGCGCTCACCCCTCTGGGACCAGGGAGGGGTTAAGGGCCGCATCTAGTTGCACAGTGTCACCAATTGCTGCTGCTGTGCTCACCTCAGCAGGGGTTCCGGGGCACAGGGGTGGGGCAGGCTGGCATTTGCCCCTCTGGGTCCGGGGGTGGGGAAGAGGGGCCATATCTAGCCACATGGTGCTGCTGCTGCTCTCAGTATTCTAGTTGTAACATTGTCCTATGGTTTTGTAAGATGCTATCATTGGGAGAAACTGGGTTATTTCTTACAACTGTATGTGAGTTTACAATTATCTCAATATTAACAGTTTAGCAAAATAAACAAACTTGTAACAACACTTGGCACATGGTATGCACTTAACCAATGTCAGTTGTATCTTCATCATCATCATCATCACGACAATCACCATCGCCATCTTTACACTGGTATATTCTTCAATTTGCTCTTCTGAAGCTGCCCTCCTTTCCTTATTGGTGATGTATGAGTACTTACCTGGATCCTCTCAGAGACTGTAAGCTCTTTGAAGGAAGAGATAGTAGCTTACTCATTCTTACATTCCTCAAAGTGCCTTAACAGTGCCTTGCACATAGTAAATGCTCACTGAATGTTTCTTGCATTCAATTTGTGGAATATAAAATGGTACACGTTTGATGATTTTTGTGGACAGGAGCTGGCTTTTAAGCAAGATTTTGTGGTTTCCTTCTTTTTCTGTTTTTTTTTTTTTTTTTTTGAAGCACTTGGAATGATGAAGGACTTAAAATTGGATCTAAACTAAAAGGTCAATAATTGTAAATGCCACAGTTTAAATATATGTAATATCAACAGCTTCAGTAAGTGGTGAACTCAGGGCAGGACAGATTGAGTTTGGAGAAAAGAAGTCTGCAAACAAAAGTTCAAGCTGGTTGCTGTGTATGTGCCTCCTGCTTTTTGACATAAGCTGCGATGATGCATCTGGGGTAGGTTGACTAAGTTTGAATTCATGCTCATCATATTCTTGCTTGTGACTATGAATGGGTTAACTTATTATCTTTGGGCTTCTGCTCCCTTGTCTATAAAATAATCATGATAATAGTCCCCATATCAAGGGTTATTGTGAGAATTAAATAAGTCAATCTTGGAAAGTTCTGAGAATATTGTCTTACCATATAATAATCAATCCATAAATATTATTTTAATTATAATTATTGTGAGAGGTCTTCATAAAGTTCATGGAGAGATTCATATTATTTTTTAATTCCATTTTTTCCATGAATTTTTTGAAGTATCCTCATCTTTTTATCATGTGTTTTTAGGGACTATTGAGAGAGACTGTTGACAGAAGCTGTAGGAACATAGATTCTGTTAAGTATCTTCTTGTAGAATTTGTTGTCAAATTTCCTAAGTTCATTTGTCCTAAGCTTCAGCCCATCATCATGATTTTTGCCATATCTGTGTGTCAAATGCGTGCAAAATTTGCTTTATATTTTCCTTTATTTCAGCTGTCTTGTTAAAGTTTAAATGGATTTATTTGGAAGAGAAGTTTATGTAAGCAAAATAGTATTATTTATCATAAATAGAAGATGCTCATTAATAAACTCTAAATAACAAAACTATTATAAAGCAAAAAAATAATCACCTGTATATCACCCTATTATTGGTAAGTATAGCACAATTAAAAAAAAATTGTCATAGATAATACTTTAAATATACTAAGTATGGTTCACATAGGATATCCATACACAGGTTTTTGTGTTTGTTTTGTAAATTCTGTGCCAGCAACTTAATGGATCAAATTATGTTGGGTGGGGAAGGGTTATGTTTTTTTTTTTCCCCTCTCGATTATATAGGTGTAGAAAATGGCACATAGAACTATTTCTTTTGCTTTAGGTGCAGGAAGGGAATTTCAGCTTTTATGATAATACTGGCTAAATGAGTCAGTGAGAACTTCAGGAAGGTAGTGTTAGTGTTGGTGTGAGTCTTTCTCGTGCTAAAATGATTTTTAAGTCACATTTGCCAAGTTAAATAGTCCACAGGCAGGATATTAACCGGTATATAGACAAGGTGTTAATTAGCAATTGGAGAGTCAACTGGAATATGTCAGGTGGCTTTGGTGACGGGAAATTAACTCTCAAGGTACAGGGACTCCTTATGCATCACTTCCCTTACTTCAAAATGAAAACCTCACATTTCATCTCATGGATTGTGTATGTTGTTCATTAAGGAGCCTAGGATGCATTTTACTTCAAGTGGAAACCTGTCCAGCACAATGCTTTGGGAACTGTTAGCATTCCTTTTGTCTTACAGTAATGTACACATTAAAGTAGAAATCTGAGATTACTTGTTACTAGGGTAACAAACTAATTTTGAAGGTGTCTTTGAGAGTAACATTCTGAAAGTAGTTTACAATTGAACAGTACCAGCTATAGTTGATTATAGTAGATTAGTCGTAAGAGAAAAAGGTGTTACTCACAGATCACTGTGGTTGTAGACTGCAAGAGGGTAGGAGTGGAAACAGAGACTATGGCAAAAGATGCTGTAGACTAGGTGAAAGATGTTTGAATCAAAGATTATAGCAGTGGGGATGAAGGAAAAATGGTGGGTGATTATGCAGGCATCCTGTAGTGTCTTTTCTGAAGAATATTTAATGCTATGGGAAAATGACCATGATGTAACTTTAATGTTAAAAGAAGCTGCTTACAAAATGGAATGGGTACTATGGATATACGCAAAAACATATCTAGATGAGTAATTTTTACTTTATTCCTTATAACTTTATGTAATTTCCAGATTCTGTAAAATGAGCTTCTATGAATTATTTAGGTTATAAAATAAGCTTTAGAATAAAAAAAGCATTGTGATGTATTTAGAAAAAGCACTGGACTGGGAATTTTATTTCTGCACCAGCTTAGCTTGAGTGGCCTTGGGCAAGCGGTTTAAATTTTATGGGTTTTGTGTGTCTTAAATGAAAATGAAGAGGTTGGAGTAGTTGATCTCTAAAATCCCTTTAATCAGTTCCTCAAGTTCAGAGACAATGTCATCTCCTTTTGTATTCCAGGTCAATGTCCAGTGAACTGGGAGCTTATTAACAATAATTTATTGACTTGAATTATGTATGTAGCATACATCATATTTTCATGGTTGTTCTTCATATAGTAATTTCTTTTTCATTTTGCTACCTTTGCTACAAGGTCAAATTCAATGGGTACTGGCCAAAGTTCCACTAACATAATTTTTAGAAAATGGGACTGACCGTATGACTTTAGATGGTGTTTGCCATTGGCAGAAGTACTGGAGTATATAGTGGGTTCCTTTTTTTTTTTTTTTGGAATAATAATAGGCTGGGTTGACCATGATGGAAATAATAAAACTCATTTTCAAATTGCTAGTAAGTTGGCCAGTGTTTAAACAGTCACAAACACTACTTGTAAGTATATTGCTGAGTATCTTTATCTTTTAAATTTATCTCAGAAAGTTGCATTTAGTTTTATTTCAAAACGTTAATTCCAAGCCAGCTATTTTTCATCTTACAGGATATCCAAATAAGTGGTTATATTTACCTAATCAAATAACAAATGGAGTATTACTTAATTGTGAAATGTATTTCTATGCTTAGTCATAAGCAAAAGGAAAATTTAAGCTATAATTGTTTCAGAATAGGACTTTTATGAATTGCCTTTTTTCTTTTAATTCTAGTGCTGGTAAAAAAGTAGTTTTTGTTTCCTCCCTGCATACACTGAAGTTATTTGTGAAACACACAAATCTTTTAAAAATTTAGAGATATTTAACAGACTAAAACAAAAATGTACACATGTATTCATCCTAATAAATCATTAGCTACTAAAAGAAGTCTATTACACTGTTTTAAACTGGAGGCCAAGATAGTTATTTTGCTCATAATTGCTTTTGTGATAAGTGTGCTGTGTTTTTGCCTTTTCTTTTGTTTATATTGCTGATGAAAGCACAAATTCATCTCATGCATCAAAGCTAATTATTTATGGGGATATTTTGGTTCATTCTTTAAAAGTTGGGTGATTTTATTTAATTTGGCAACAAAATGTGAAGATAAACAGAATCAGTAGTAATAAAAATATGCATGATCCCATTGACAGAAAAGAAGTGCAGCAAATATGCTTTCAATTTAAACAACTGTTACACTGAAATAATTGCATTTTCCATTGTATTCTATTTTTATTAGAAAGAGACACTTGTAAATTCATATTTGAAAAAATCCAGGGAATGGTTTGATATTGGTTCAAATGTAGTTTAGTATTTCTATTTATCATTAATTCATAGACTTTTAAAAGTTATTTTTAATTGACACTTAATAATTTTGCATATTTATGGAGTAGCGTGTGATATTTCAATACATGAGTACAATGTGCAGTGATCAAATCAGGGTAATTAGCATATCTATCACCTCAAACGTTTAGCTTTTCTTTGTGTTGGGAACATTCAAAATCCTCTCTTCTAGCTATTTGAAAATATACAGTAAATTCTTGTTAATTATAATCACCCTACAGTGCTATATAACACTAGAACTTATTCCTTTTATCTAGCTGTAATTTTATATCCATTAACCTGTCTCATTATCCTCCCCTCCCTCTCCGCTTCCCAGCTTCTAGGAACCACAATTCTAGTCTCTACTTCTATAAGCTCAACTTTTATAGCTCCCACATGATTGAGAAAATGTGGTATTTATCTTTCCGTGCATGACTTAATTTGCTTAACAATGTTTTACAGACTCATCCATGTTGCCTCAAATGACAGGATTTCATGCTTTTTTATGGCTAAATAGGATTCCATTGTATATGCATACCACATTTTCTTTATCCATTCATCTGTTTATGGACACTTAGTTTGATTTCATATCTTGGCTATTGTGAATAATGCTGCAATAAACATGGGGTAGAGGTATCTCTTTAGTATACAGATTTCCTTCCTTTGTATGAATACATACTAGTGGAATTGCTAAGTCATACAGTGTTTTTACTTTCAGTTTTTTGTGGCACCTCCATACTGTTTTCATACTGGCTGTACCTATTTATGTTCCCATCAACAGTGTATAAGAGTTCTCCTTTCTCACATTCTTACCAGCATTTGTTGTTTGTCTTTTTGATAATAGCCATGCTAACTGGGGTGAGATGATATCTCATTGTGTTGATTTAAATTTCCCTGATGATTAGTGATGTTGAGCATTTTTCATACATTTGTTGGGCATTTGTATGTCTTCTTTTGAGATGTCTGTTCAGATAATTTTCATATTTCTAGGTAGGATTATGTGGGATTTTTAGCTGTTGAGTTTGAGTTTGAGTTTTGTGTATATTATGGATGTCAATCCCTTGGATGAACAGTTTGCAAATATCTTCTCCCATTTTGCAGGTTATCTCTTCACTCTGTTGATTGTTTCCCTTGCTGTGCCGAAGCTTTTTAGTTTGATATAGTCCTGTTTGTCTATTTTTTCTTTTGTTGCCTGTGCTTTTGAGGTCTTGTCCAAAAAGTCTTTGCCCAGACCAACGTCCTGAGGCATTTCCCCTATATTTTCTTCAATTTGTTTCATAGTTTTGGGTCTTATATTTAAGTCTTTGATCCATTTTAAGTTAATTTTGGTATATAGTGAGAGATAGGTGTAGTGGATTGAATTATGTCCCCCCAAAATTCATTGAAGCTTGAATTTTGTTCCCCAAGTTTTATGTGTTAGAAACTTAGCCCCCACTGGAATGTTAGGAGGGTAGGAAATCCTATTATGGTAATTGAAAGGTGGAGTCTTGAAGAGGTGATTGGATTGTAGGACCCTGCAGTAGTGATTAGATTAAAAATGGTGGTCAGGGGCATGGTTCTGAGGGCTTTAAAAGAAAAGGGGAGTCTGTCTTTCTCTCTCTGCTCTCTTTGCTTCCACCATCTTGTAATGTGAGATGCCTGGGGTCACTGTTGCCACCACCAGATGGACTTTGGTCCTTCCAGCCTCAGAAACTGTAAGCAATAAATTTTGTTTTTCTTTATATATCACCCAGTTTCAAGTATTCTGTTATAAGCAACAGAAACAGACTAATATAGTAGGGTTCTAGTTATATTCTTCTGTCTGTGGGTAGCCAGTTTTCCCAGATCCATTTATTGAAGAAATTGTCCTTTTCCCAATGTATGTTCTTGGTGCCTTTTTGAAAAATAAGGTGGCTGTAAATATATGAATTTATTTCTGGGTTCTCATTGTGTTCCATTGATCTATGTGTCTGTTTTTATGCCAGTACCATACTGTTTTGGTTATTATAGCTTTGTAGTATATTTTGAAGTCTGGTAGTATGATGTCTCCAGTTTTGTTCTTTTTACTCAGGATTGCTTTGGCTATAGGTCTTTTGTGGTTCTACATGAATTCTAATTTTTTTTTTCTATTTCTGTGAAGAATGTTGTTGGTATTTTGACAAGGATTGCAGTCAGTTTGTAGATCACTTTGGGTAGTAGGATCATTTTAATAATATTAATTCTTCCAATCCATGAAAATGGGATGTCTTTACATTATTTTGTGTCCTTTTCAATTTCTTTCATCACTGTTTTATAGTTTTTCTTGCAGAGATCTGTCACCTTATTGATTAAATTTATTCCTAGGTATTTTTTGTAGCTATTTTAAATGGAATTGCTTTCTTAATTTCTTTTCCAGCTAGTTTGTTGTTGGTATATAGAAATGCTATTGATTTTTGCATGTTGATTTTGTATCCTGCAACTATACTGAATTTATTGATCAGTTCGAAGAGGTTTTTTGGTGGAGCTTTCAGGGTTTTCTGTATATAAAATCATGTTGACTTCTTCCTTGTCAATTTTGATTCCCTTTATTTCTTTCTCTTGCCTAATTTCTCTGGCTAGGACTTCCAGTGCTATGTTGAATAATAGCGGTGAGGGTGGGCATCCTTGTCTTATTCCAGCTCAGTATGATGTTAACTGTAAATTTGTCATATATGGACTTTATTGTGTTGAGGTTTATTTCTTCTATTCCTAATTTGTTGAGAGTTTTAATTGTGAATCATGTTGAATATTATCAAATGCTTTTTCTGTATCAATCAAGATGATCATGGGTTTTTTGTCATTTATTCTGTTAATGTGATGTATCTCATTTATTGATTTGCATTTGATGAACCATGTTTACATTCCTGGGGTAAATCCCACTTGATCATGGTGAATGATCTTTCTAATGTGCTGCTGGATTTGGTTTGCTAGTTACCTTGTTGAGGTTTTTTGCATCTGTGATCATCAGGGATATTGGCCTATAATCTTCTTTTTTGTTATGTCCTTGTCATAGACTTTTATTTAATTGATTTTGCTTTGTTCTAATGTGAATTAGAAATCTCAGTGTTCAAAGTCTTGGCCCGTGCATTTTCCAGATAAAGAGAAAAAAACAATCTGATTGTCTGAAGTTCAAGGTTCAGCTCTATAATGGAAGGCATAAAGGGAGAAGGAAAAGAAGAAGGTATCTTGCACTTAAGAATTCTGTACATCTATAAAGCATTTTACCACTTATGTGGTACTTCCTTTTATATGAAGCAGCTATAATTACTGTTTCACTAATGGAAAACTGCGACACAGAGAAGCTAACTAATCTTAACTCTAGTGGTAAAGTCAGAATTGCATCATGGGTTTTCTACTCCCAAGTCCTGTTCTTTTTCTACTTTACTGTAATATTTCCTATAAAGAATGGTGACAACAAGAAGGTATTATGTAGATCTGAGTTTTTCACCTATATCATTTTCCTTCTCTCCTAAAGAAGTTCTTTTTACATTTCTTGTAAGACAGGTCTACTGGCAACAAATTTCCTTGACTTTTATTTGTCTGAGAAAGTCTTTAATTCTCCATTTTTGAAGAACAATTTCAAAAGGATATTTCTAGGTGGGTTTTTTTTTTTTCCTCTCGACACTTTAAATATTTCACTCCACTCTCTTGCTTGCATGGTTTCTGAGGAGATGTCGGATGTAATTTTTATCTTTACTCCTTCGTAGGTAAGTTTTTTCCCCCTCTGGCATTTTTCAAGATTTTAAAATTTATTTTCCATTTTCTGCAGTTTGAATATGATATGCCTAGGTGTAGTGTTTGTAGACTTTTCATATTGAAGTATGTGATAGTAGGTCAGTTGTAAAATCTTCTTTATACAATGTGAATCTAGTAAACTGAAACCTCAGGGAAAGCTAGTCTGTTAAAATTAGAGTGGATATGTAAATTTTTGATACTTTCACAAGTTGATGAAATGTACAGAAAGGCTGTATAATGTAATGCAAAGAATATTGGAATAGAAGTCAGAAAATTTAAGAAAATCGCTTAGCCTCTCTGTAAAATAAGAATTATAATTCTTTCCATGTTCAAACATGTTTTATGGAAAATTAGTATCATATTAAATTAAAAGTTCTTCTAGAAGTACAAAACATTGCACAAATAAAGATTATTATCACGTGTTCAGTTTCACCCAACACATATTTATTCAGGTTATACAAGAAAAATAAGTCCTAGAGATCTACTATGCAGCATAGTGCATATAGTTAACAATACTGTAGTATATGCTAAAAATTTGCTAAGATGGTAAATATTATGTTGAGTTCTTATCACAACAACAACCACAGCAATAATACATAAAGAGGCCAGAGGAAACTTTTGGAGGTGATGGATATGTTTATAGCATAGATTATGGTGATAGCTTTACAGGTGAATACTTATCTCCAAACTCATGAAGTTGTATACATTAAATAGGTACAGCTTTTTGTATGTCAATCATATCTCAGTAAAGTGTTGTAAAGAAAAACTTATTTTCTCCTGCATTCATCATCAATCGCTAAGGAACTAGAAATATTAATAATAAAACATTACAAAGAGCTTTAAAAGCAACTAACTATGTATACTATGCGTACTGTATTTTTCTGAGGAAATACCTGTTAACACATGCCTATTAAGTTGACAGTGTTTCTGTTGAGAGTCCCATACAGTATTTTGACAGAGACCAATGAATTTTTCATATAGACATTCAAATGCTGAAGTGTGTGTGTGTGTGGTGGGGGGGGGGGCACCTTTCTACTAGAACAGCCTGCTAAACAACAATTTTGTGTCTTAAGAAAGCAATGAAACAAAATAGTTATAATATTTAGAATTTAGCACTTAAAAATGTCCTTCAACAATGTACCTTCTGTAATATACTGAGTTTTATGGATTTAGGATAAGTATTGTACCAAAATTTTAAAATGAGCTTACATTCAACCATTTGTACAGATGTTAACCCTTATTTGATGATTCTCAGTAAAAAAGAAAAGAAAAAGTAAGAAAGAAATTAGAGGAATATATCTAAATTAAAGAAAGGGTTCCTTTATAATATAATAAAGTACAATATAGTCTGTCAATTTAGAGGCAGGAGGAAAGGGGGACTTAGTAGTGCTCTTGATAATGCATCCACACAGAATTAAGTATGAAAACTAATAAAAATCTGTCAAAAAAAAAAAAAAAGAAAGAAAAAATAGAGTAACATGTAACAACCCAGAAAATTCCAGTAGCACTTGGTGGAACTAACACTCATTTAAATAATTTTTGTAAATATCAAGTTACAAAATAGTTGCTTTTAGGGATTATTTTTCACATTACAAATATTTCTTTAATTTGCAAGTATATTAAATGATTTAGGTTTTCTTTAAGGGGTCCGCTCCCATATGTTTAAATGCACATTTATTGAAGCTTGATCTACAAAGAAATGTACACACAAAAAAATATTTGAGTTATGCTTGTGTTCTAGGGACAAACACTAACATAAGGTAAATATAATAGAATATGTAAATGCATCAAAATAAGGTACTATTCTTCCCAGGAAAAAATGCTAATATGAAGGGAGGGTAGACAGCCAATTGATCTTTTTTTTTAAAAAAAAAAAGAGTGTTTCATTTTCGTTAGCCACAAAGTTATTTTTTTCACTGAATTATTTACGTCAGTTTTATTGAGGTGCAAATTAGATACATTAAAATGTATCCATTTTAAGTGTAAAGTTCCATAAGTTTTGACACACGTATACACCCATGTACCATGACCACAATCAAGATGAAAAATGATCCCCAAAAGTTCTCTTGTGCCTTTTTATGGTCCATGCCCTACTTTAGGTTAGTTTTGCTTTTTCCAGAATATCATGTAGATGTATACTATTTTGTTTCTTACTTGTTTTGCTCAGCATGTTGTTGAGATTCATCAGTGTTGTTGGTGTATTAGTGGTTCACTCTTTATTCCTGAAAAGTACTCTGTTATATGGATATACCACTATTTATTTATCCATTCATCTGTTTATTGATTTTTCTCCTAGCTATAAGTCATATGCTTCTCGTATCTACTGAATTTATATTGCATGTGGTACATTGCAAATTTTTATGTTGTTTAGTGCTAGATTTTGTCTTAACCTTTAAAGGATGATGGAGTTTTTTCCAGCAGGCTGAGTTATTTGCAGATTAGCTTGATCATTTGAAGGTTTGTTTTTAAGTTTTTTAAATGTTGGGTTTATAGTAGCCTTTACTTTACGGCTAATTTACTCCCACTACTATGGCATGACACTTCTGTTGTCTTTACTGAATGCCTCATATGTTTAATGAAGTTTCTCCACTCTGTCTTATAGTCTCTCAAGCTATTCTCAGCACTGTGTGAACTCTGGGAATTATTTGGCTCAGAGTTCCCCAGTAATTATTCTTTCTTGGCAGTTGTTCTTTCCCTGGACTCATGGCATTTCATCCTACACTTGTGCAGAATGATATTCAGCCAAAGATTCAAGGTATCCACTGTACAGATTTATGGATTTCTTTTTATGTATAGTGTTCTCTGCAGTACTCTGTCCAAATTCTAGCTACCTCACCTATCCTAAAGTCCATTTCTGTATTTTCATCTCAATGAGAATACCAGGCTTTTTTTGTGTTTTCCTTTCCCGTGCTGTGATCTGAAGATTGCCACCAGCCAAAAACCCAACTTGACTGGAGGGCTTACCCCTTTTGTTTCTCTTTTCCAAAAATCTCATTTCTGTGTTACTTACTGTTCAAATATTTGGCCCAGTTTTAAAGTTGTTCACTGCAGGAGGGCAAATCCCATAGCCATTTTCCTTCATAGGTTGTAGTAGACCCAATCTAATTTTAAAAAGACAGAAATAGGGACTGCAAGTCTCTTATGTATCCATACCTCTAGCTATAAATTTTTTCTTCATTGTAGCAAGTTGAAAATGAGCAATGTCCAACACTATACAGGAATTACACAAATATTTCAAGTGCATCAAGGTTTAAAATGCAGAACTCTTTCTGCCCTACTATGCAATGCTCTCAATAATTTAAACTATTATGTATTAACTCATGTTTTATGCAGTGATATAAAGTGATACATTGCATAGTGATGAATAACATATAAACAGATGAAGTAGGCCAAAGGAATTAACTATTGTTAAAATTATTTTAAAAAAAACCTCTAATGGTAAAGTAGCTATTTCATGGTCAGTTGGTGAAACGTGAGAGAAGAGCTCAGGTTACTTTCTTTTCCTGATTACATAAAGCTTTCTTTTTTTCTTTTCTTCTTCTTTTTTTTTTTTTTTTAGCGTAATTGAATGTCAGTTGTTTTGTAACATCTCATTTAGTAATTTGTTGATATGGGAGGGATTAGGCAATTTCTAAGGGGTTCTGTTTCAGGGGTATTACCTGACGTTACACACTCAGGAAAAGCAAAATGGTTTAACCAGCTGTTCTGCTATGCTTCTGTAAAGCATTGTTTTCTATGTTGTATTACCACAAGTTCATGCACACATAATTAACAGACCCCTTATGTAACCAGGTATAACTGGGTGCCTAGGCACAGTGGCCTTGTATTCTGTCCAGGTTTTTGTCATCTGCCTAAACAACTGATATTGTTGACTGTTTATAGCTATAATTGGGTTGAGGGAAGGAGCTATTTTTCTGCACTGGTAATGGCCACACACCTTTCTGTGCTATTAAAAATGACATGTTCACTCCCCAATCCCTTATAGATCCATTTATTTATAAAACACTATTAGAGAGCAAGAGGACATGTGTTTGTGCACACACACGCCCACTCATTATATAAATAAGCACACTGACTCAAGGGAAATCAGTGATGTAACCAAGCTAACAAAAGTGGTACGTGCATGGCAGGACTGGAACTAAACTGTCTGATTTTTTTGACTCTTGGTCTAGTGTTTTTCTATATCACATTCATTGTGTTGTGCCAGAATGAATTGCTTAAAAGACTGAGAATATCAAGGTTCCAGTACTAAAAATTATATTGTTAAAAAGTTTTAAATCCTAATATTTTCATGCACGTAATTGGCTGTTTTTTCCTTATAAGTTGGACAAATTCTGGAAACTTTTAAATCCTAGGCTAAAAAAGCTTTGTGTATTTTTGGTTTGTTTTCAATAAAGAAGAGTTCTATAGTTATTATGCTTTTATCTTCTCTGAGTATCAGTTACTCTCTGATACTAAAATTGATTCTCCTTCTCTTTTTCAATTTTCAGATTTTTCTATTATCCTTTCAGATTTCTTTTCTATTCTCTTCCCACTTTTTTACAATGTATTATTTTTTACAATGCCAATGCCAGATTTCAAGTAAGGTTATATAGCTTTGACTCTGGACTTTCTTTCTGGAAGCATTAATATGTAAATAATGTGATTGCTAGAAGGAGGTAACGTATGCTGTAGTTCCTTAGAGAAGAGACAATTTTGTAAAACCTTATGAAGAAACACTCAGACCCTAGGAATGGCCATTTTGTAAAATAGTATTTTGTTTAGAACATAGAATGAGGCAGTCACTTAGGTAGCTTTCTGAATATTGGAGCCCATTTCATAATAATAGTAATAGAAGACCAGGCTTACATATGATACATAAGTATTTTATTAAAAAGCATCAAACCTTCTTGCATAAGGCCATTTTTAAATGGCAGAAGTACAAGTGCTATAGACAGATGATTAAAATTGCATTTAGTTATGTGAGCCTAATAGAATTAGTTTGAGTATATCAGGAGAAGATATAGAAAGATGAAGACTTACATACAATGTATAAAAATATATCTAATGCACAATCAAATGTTATAGGACTAGAGGACATATATTTTAGGAACATTTAGTACTTTAATTTAACCAGCTGAAATTCTGTTTTTTAAACTCCATTCTATTCATCCTTTTGAAATTAAGTATTTTTTTTGAAAAGAGGGAATAGGCATTTGACTGCAAAGAGGGAGCACAATGTCCTTGGTTTCATTATTCTTAGAAGCAGACTCTCTTTTTTCCTGAATATTTGACATGTAAAAAAGAAGAAAATTCATATAATTGGTTTTAGGTATATATAGACCTGTGTGCAGATAGAGAAAATAAAAACCACTGCCTCTACTTTCATGTTATCTTACTAAGGGCTGTGATGGCCACTTCAGCTGACTAACATCTGGACAAGCTTCACAAACAAAGAGAAAAAGGTATTTTGATAAAGTATCTGAGTAGAGAATTGTGTGGTTTGACATAATGGTGAAATAGAATTTTTTGAGCCAATTATCAGTATAATGAGGAAGTCCAAGGGAAGGGTGGACTTGTGGATTTGGCGAGGGTATAAAGGGAGGTAATCATGAAGTGAGAGAGGATAATAAACATAGTCAAGGAAGAGCTGCTTGGTTTTATTGGCTTGCTTCAAAGACCAATCTCTTCGGTACTCCATCCTTTTCAGTCCTTTGTACCAGAGTTGCTCTAGAGGGACATTTTTAACTTCTTCAGATGTAGTTCTGACATGGATATGAAGTTACCAATAAACAACACTGAAAGCTTTGGCAATAAATGCAACACTTATTAGTTTTGTGGGGTTCTTTTTATTCTATTTTTATAAATTTATTTAATTGACATGTATTAATTGTACATATGTGGGACACAGAGTTATATTTTTAATACATGTATGCAATGTGATGATCAAGGTAATTTTTTGATAATTTGGTTTGCTTTTTGTCTTGTTTAAAACAATTGGTGGTTATTTGATAGTTAAGAATTGACAATTTGCAGCTTAGTGAGAAGAAAATGGTTATTGCAAGTCAGAAAATAAGAATATGAATAAAGTTGATTGAATCTTGTTCTTAGGATGAAAAATGATAAAGAGAATACCTATCACCTTCTAGATGATGTTGCAATAGAGGAGGTCTGCTGATTCATATTGAGGTATAAAGACTAGAGACTAAATATATGCTCAATACGTCCTTGGCATTTTCTCTCTTACACTAAAAATTGTATCATTTATTTCTAATAATTAAGTCAAGAGTGATGGCCTATAAAATTGGCTGACTACCCAACAATTGCAAAATAGCAAACATTTCTCTTTGATTTGTCTTTAACTTAGCTTTTCATCAACTTCTTACTCCCTCTTCCCATTCAGCCCTTGCCATACATTATCTATGTCCCATTAAGTACATAATTGCATTCCATTTCATTCTATATGCTGGACTAGCTCTGGTTCTGGGCACAGGTATTTAAGGCTCGTGGGTGTGTGTATGCATGCGTGTGTGTGCACACATGCTCCTATGTCTATTCTCCTGGATTAATATGTAAACCACAAAGTGAAAAAAACAATTTTTATCTTATTCATTTTCAGTGGGTTGCTAGCCTTACTCTGATGAGTTAATTATCTAGATCCACAGATGTAGCAATTATGGAATCTTTGTGGAATAATTTGAGAACATAATAGTGAACAATTGAGTCATATTATATATTATTATTGTTTAAGCCATTTAAGAGTGAGAGATTGAGTAGTGGGAATTCAGAGCCAGGAGTCAAATTTGCATATTGGAAAATTGTTTTTTTGTCCTTATTAGATTTTTTTATGGTTTAATTAAAGCATGTTATAGATCACCAGTTTGGGAAGGATAAAGAGAAAAACTCTTTATGCTCTTAATGCAGGCCTTTTCCCAAAGTATCTGTTGATCATAATAGAAAATATTGTGAAAATGGGTGACCTGTAGAAGAATTTTGCTGTGTGTGGATGTGGTGTGGTTTTATTTTGAAATATGCAAATAATTAAGAATTGAGCTAAAAATTTTCTGAGTGTTTAAAAAAAACGATAAAGTTTGGGTGCCATTTCCTTCTATTTTAAACTGGAGAGATGGGGGGGCGGAAGGGTTGGGAAGGATAGCCCGCAGAATAGCAGAAGATATATATATGCAGGAAAACTTTTGTAAAATGAGTTTGTGACTTAGATTCCAGTACAGAGATTGAGGTAACATTTTTGGAAAATTAACCGGACACTTTCAATTACATGTTAAACTGAATGCAGTTGAAATAGTAACCTCTTGATAGCTACTTTGTGATGTAAGTAAACAAATGCTTTGGTTATGTTGTTTTTGGAAACAACACCCTCTCTTTGAAATTGGAGAGTGCTTTTGTAAAGTCGGGATGGTGGATGGTGAGGCTTCTTAAGGTAGTTGACAAATGTCTCTGGATCCTGGGAAAGGAGACCGTAGATGTTGTTATACCAATAATTCCACTTTTTGCTGTACCTCTTCTTTAAATTCCAGGCGCATTATTTAGTCCATTCTTCATTACGCCCTCCCTTATCTCTACCTCTTATTTCCCCCCACATAGTCTATGATGGGTGTTTATGTACTTATATATACCTAATACTTTTTGGCTATTATGAATGATGCTGCTATAAACAGAATTGTTTTCAGTTCTCTTGAGAATATACCTAGCAATGGGGTACTCAGGTCATATACTAATGCTATGTTCAACTTTTTGAGGAATTGCCAAAAAGTTTTCCAAAGAACTGCACCATTTTTCATTCCCAACAGCAATCTATGAGAGCTGCAATTTCTCTACATACTTGTAAACATGTGTAAATTTACCTAAATCAGATTTAAATAAATTTTATTTATTGATTTATATAATTTAATTATCTTTTAAAATTATAATTTGTTATTATTAGCATATTCATGATTACAAATCATAATTTTTCTTTATGCCCTTTACCTGACTTATCACTCCCCAAACCCCCTCTCTTCTTCCCCCGCTGCCAGCTCTAGTATACTTAGGTTCATTCTCTCTTTCTGAAAGTTCAGTGTATTGTTGTGGTCTTCCTTCCTTCCTTCCTTCCTTCCTTCCTTCCTTCCTTCCTTCCTTCCTTCCTTCCTTCCTTCCTTCCTTCCTTCCTTCCTTCCTTCCTTCCTTCCTTCCTTCCTTCCTCCCTCCCTCCCTCCCTCCCTCCCTCCCTCCCTCCCTTCCTCCCTTCCTAGCACTGAGTTATGAGTGAGAACATATGGCATTTCTTTCCTTGTCTGGCTTATTTCACTTAACAGAATTTTCTCCAGACTCACCCATATTGCTGAAAATGGAAGAATTTCATTCTTTTTTATGGCTGAGTAGTATTCCATTATGTAAATATACCACATTTTTCTTATCCAGTTGTCCATCAGTGGACACTTAGGTTGGTTCCATATTTTGGGTATTGTAAATAGAGCTGCAGTAAACATGGGAGTGCAGGTATCCCTTCAACATGATGATTTCCATTCCTTTGGATGTATATCCAGTAGTGGGATTGCTGGATCATATGGTAGTTCTACCTGTAGTTGTTTCAGTAAACTCCATACTGTTTTCCATAAAGGCTGTGCTAATTTACAGTCCTACCAAAAGTGTAGAAAAGTTCCCCTTTACCCACATCCTTGCCAGATTTGTTATGCTTGTTCTTTTTAATAATGACCAGTCTAACTTGGGTGAGATGATATCTCAGTGTAGTTTTGATTTGCATTTCTCTGATGATTAGTGATGCTGAGCATTTTTTCATATACCTGTTGGTCATTTGTATATCTTCCTTTAACAAATGTCTATTCACTTCCTTTGCCCATTTTTTTGTTAGATTATTTGTTTTATTATTGTATAGTTATTTGAGTTCTTTGTATATTCTGGATATTAATCTTTTGTCAGATGCATAGTTTGCAAATATTTTCTCCCTTTCCGTGGTTGTCTTTCTGCTCTGTTGTTTCCTTTGCTGTGCAGAAGCCTTTTAGTTTGATATCATTCCATTTGTTCACTTTTTCATTTGTTGCTTGTGCTTTCGAGGTCTTATTCATAAACTCTTTGCCCCGTTCTCCTTTCTGGAGTGTTTCCTCTAAGTTTTCCTTTAGTAATTTTATAGTTTCAGGTCTTACACTTAAGTCTTTAATCTATTTTGAGTTGAAATGGCAAGAGGTACAGGTCTAGTTTAATTTTTCTGCATATGGATGTCCAATTTTCTCAGCACCATTTACTGAAGAAGCAGTCTTTTCCCCAATGCATGTTCTTGTTGCCTTTGTCAAAGATCAGTTGGCTGTAAGTATGTGGGTTGATTCCCAGGTTTTCTATTCTGTTCCATTGATCTGAGTGTCTGTTTTTATGCCAGTACCATGCTGTTTTGGTTATTATAGCTTTGTAATATGAGTTGAAGTCTGGTAGTATTATGCCTCCAACTTTATTTTTTTTTATATCAGGACTGCTTTGGCTACATGGGGTCTTTTGTTGTTCTGTGTCAATGTTAGGATTGCTTTTTCTATTTCTGTGAAGAATGTCACTGGTATTTTGATGGGGATTGCATTAAATCTGTAGATTGCATTGGGTAGAATGGACATTTTCATGATGTTAATTCTTCCTGTCAAAGAACGTGGTATGTCTTTCTACCTTTTCGTGCCCTCTTTAATTTCTTTCAGTAGCGTTTTATAGTTCTCATTGTAGAGATTTTTCACTTTCTTGGTTAAATTAGTTCTTAGGTATTTAATTTTTTAGCAACTATTGTAAATGGGCTTGCTTTCTTGATTTCTTTTTCAGCTAGTTTGTTACTAGAGTATAAAAATGCTACTGATTTGGGGATGTTGATTTTTGTATCCTGCAAAATTACTGAAATTGTTAATGAGCTCAATGAGTTTTTTGGCAGAGTCTTTATTTTTTTCTGTATAAAAAAAACTGTCATCTGCAAACAGGGACAAATAGATTTCATCCTTTCCAATTGGATGCCCTTTATTTTTTTCTCTTGCTTGATAGCTCTCGCTCATAATTCTAGTACAGTGTTAAATAGGAGTGGAGAGAGTGGGCATCCTTGAATTGTTCCTGTTATTAAGGGAAAAGCTTTCAGCATTTTTCAGGATGATATTGGTGACTGATTTGTCATAAACGGCTTTTACTGTGTTGAGATAATTTACTTCTATACCTAATTTGTTGAGAGTGTTTATCATGAAAGAATGTTGAATTTTTTTAAGTGCTTTTTCTGGATCTATTGAGATAATCATACTTTTTTTCCCTTGATTTTGTTGATTTAATGTATAGCATTTATTGACTTGTGTATGTTGGACCATCCTTGCACCCTGGGATGAATTCCACTTGATCATGGTGTATAATATATTTGATGTGTTGCTGTATTCTGTTTGCTAACGTTTTGCTAAGGATTTTTGCTTCAATGTTCATTAAGGATATTAGCCTATAGATTTCTTTTTTTATTATATCTTTATCTGGTTTTGGTATCAGGGTGATGCTGGCCTCATAGAATGAGTTTGGGAGAATGTCTTCTGTTTCAAATTTTTGGAAAAGTTTGAAGGGAATTTGCATTAATTCTTCTTTAATGGTTTGATAGAATTGAGCTTTAAAGTCATTCACTCCAGGGCTTTTCTTTGTTGGAAGATTGCTGATTACTGCCTCAATCTCATTGCTTGTTATTGGTCTGTTCAGGTTTTCTATTTCTTTTTGGCTCATACATATGTGTTCAATAATTTACATGTTTCCTACAGGTTTCCTATTTGTGTATGTACAGTTGTTTATAATAATTGCTAATGATACTTTATATTTCAGAGGTATCAGTTGTAATGTCTCCCTTTTCATTTCTGATTTTTGTTACTTGAGTCTTCTCTCTTCTTTTTCTGTGTCAACCTTGCTAAGGGTTTCTCTATATTATTTACATTCTCAAAAAACCAACTTTTTTGTTTAATTGACCTCACGTATCAGTTTTTGGGTCTCTTTTTCATTTAGTTCTGCCCTGATCTTAATTATTTCTTTCTTTCTATCTACTACTTTTAGGATTGGATTGTTGTTGTTTTTCTAATTATTTTAGGTGTAGTGTTAGGTCATTTATTCAGAATCTTTCCATTTTTTCCTGTAAGTGTTTATTGCAATACACTTTTCACTTAGTGCTGCTTTTGCAGTATCCCACAGGTTTTAGTATGATGTGTCTTTATTTTTGTTAGTTTCAAGAAATTTTTTGATTTTCTATTTTATTTATTCTTGAACCCATAGGTTATTCAGGAGTCTGTGGTTTAGTTTTTATGCACTTGTATAGTTTACAGTGTTTTGCCTGTTACTGATTTCTAGTTTTAATCTGACGTGCTCTGAAAAGATACTTGGAATGATTTCAGTTTTTAAAAATTTGCTGAGACTTGATTTGTGACCTAACATGTGGTCTGTCCTGGAGAATGTTCCATGTGCTGATGAGAAGAAGGTGTATTCCATAGTTGTTGGAAGAAATGTTCTGTAGGTATCTGCCAGTTCCAATTGGTCTAAGGTCTAGTTTAAGTTATGTGTTTATTTGTTGATTTGTTGCCTGGGAGATCTATCCTATGCTGAGCGAGAGGTGTTCAGGTCACCCACTATTATCATATAAGGGTCTATCTCTTTTTATTAGGTTTGAGTGTGCTTGCTTTACATATCTGGGTGCTGTAGTGTTGGGTGCATACATATTTATGATTGTTATGTATTTAAACTGGATACATCGCTTTATCATTATATAATGGCCTTTTTCTCTTTTTATGTGTTTTGGTTTGAATTCTCCTTTTCCTGATATAAGAATAGCTGCTCCTGCTTGTTTTTGGTTTTCATTTGCATGGTCTATATTTTTCCATCTCTTCACTTTTTAGTCTGCATGTGTCTGTATAGGTGAGGTGAGTCTCTTGAAGACAGCACAAAGTTTGGTCTACCTTTTCAATCTAATCAGTCAGTTTGTATCCTTTGAATGGGAGTTTAATCCATTTACATTTAGTGTTGTTATTGACAAGTATAGTGGATTGAATTATGTCCCCCCAAAACTCCCTGAAGCTTGAATTGTGTCTCTCAAATTTTATGTATTAGAAACTTAGCCCCCACTGTGACTGTTAAGAGGGTGGGAAATCCTGTTATGGTAATTGAAAGGTGAAGCCTTAAAGAGGTGATTGGACCATGCTGTAGAAAAAGGACTAAAAATGGTGGTCAGGAGCATGGTTCTGAAGGCTTTAAAAGAAGAGGACAGTCTCTCTTTTTCTGTCTCTCTGCTGTCTCTGCTCTCTCTGCTTCCACCGTCTTGCAATGTGAGACCCCTGGTCACTGTTGCCACCACCAGATGGACTTTGGACTTCCCAGCCTCAGAAACTGTAAGCAATGAATTTCATTTTTTTTTTTATTATAAATCACCCAGTTTCAGGTATTTTGTTATAAGTAACATAAATTAACTAATACAGAAAATTGTTACCAGAGAAGTGGGGTGTTGCTTATAAGAGATCCTTGAAAATGTGGAACTGGCTTTGGAACTGGGTGTTGAGGAAAGGCTGGAAGAATTTGAAAAAGCAGGTTAGAAAAAGCTTAACTTCTGTGGGAGTTTAGAAGACAAGAAAACCAGGGAAAGTTTGGAATGTTTTTAGAGATCGGTTAAATGGTGGTGACCGGAATGCTTATGGAAATAAGGACTGTAAAGACCATTCCAAGGAGGTCTCAGATAGAAATAAGGAGTTTATTGGAAGCTGGGGCAAAGATCAACTTTGCTATGAACTTTCAGGGAACTTGGCTGCATTGTGTCCATGCCCTAGGACTTTGTGGAAGTTGGAACTTAGGAGCTGTGAACCAGAGTATTTGGTGGAAGAAATTTCTAAGGAGCAAAGCATTAAGGAAGCTTCATGGCTACTTGTAACAGCCTACACTGAGTTATGGCAGCAAAAACACGATGCAACATAAAGCCAAAATTTAAAAGGGAAGCAGAGGATAAAGACTTGGAAAATTTGCAGCCTGGCTATGTGGTAGAGAAGCAGAGAGCAGTTCCAGAAGGAAAATTCAATGGTACTAAGAAGATTAACTCAAAAGAAAGGGATTATCAAGAGAAGGAGAAAAAGGTCCTGAAGGCATTGCAGAAGCCTTTGGGCCAACCCTTCCACTTCAGGCCCAAAGACCTAGGGAGACAAAATGGTTCAGGGAACAGGCCTGAGGCACCGTTTGCTGCCCAGGGCCACATCGGGAATCTGCTCCCCACACCAGCACCCAGCTGTTTTGGCTGCTCCAGCTGTGGCTAAATTGGCCCTAGCAGTGGCTGGAGTGGAGCTATGGAAAACACAAGCTGAAGTCTTGGTGGCATGCATGTAGTGTTAGGTCTATAGGCTTATAGAATGACAGAGCTGGGAAGGCTTGGGAGCCTCCACCACAATTTCAAAAGATGTATAGAAAAGCCTGGGGACCCAGGAAGAGATCTGTTACAGGGGCGAAGTCACTACAGACAACCTTTGCTAGAACAATGCTGAGTGGAAACATGGGGTCAGAGTTGCAGCAGAGAAACCCCGTCAGTGCCATGCCTAGTGAAGCTGTGAGAGCGGGACAGATGCCAGACTATTTCTCCCTCATTTCTGAAGGATAACCTTCTGGGTATAGAATTCTTGGCTGACAATTTTTTTCATTTAGCATTTTGAATATATCCTCTCATTTTCTTCTGGCCTATAAGCTTTCAGTTGAGAAGTTTGCTTGTTAGTCTGATGTGGATGCCCTTATAGGTGACTTGATGCTTTCCTCTTGCTGGTTTTAGGATTCTCTATTTGTCTTTGAGTTTTGCCAGTTTGACTATAATGTGTATTGGAGAGGATCTTTTCGGATTGTATCTGTTTGGGGGGATCTTTGGGTTTCCTGGATCGGAAGGTCTGCATCTCACCCTATACCTGGAAGGATTTCTGTGGTTATTTCCTTGAATAGGTTTTCAATGACTTTTCCTTTCTCTTCCCCTTCTGGAATACCCATGATTCACATGTTTGTGTGCTTGAGGTTGTCTGCTAGTGCTCTTGAGTTTTCTTCATTTTTTAAAATACTTTTTTCATTTTTTTGTGTGCCTGGGTTATTTCAAAAAGAGCATCTTTGAAGTCTGAAATTCTTTTTTTCTGCTTGCTCTAGCCTCTGCTCAAGCTTTCTGTTCTGTTTTTTATTTCATTGAATGAATCCTTCAGTTCTAGGAGTTCTGCAACATTCTTTCTTAGGGTATTAATCTCTTTGTTAATTTCCTCCTTCATATCCTGGACATTTTTTCTTGTTTCATTGTGTTCTCTAATTGATTCTTCTCTTATCTGTTTCAGTTTTCTTAAGATCAGTGCTCAGAATTCCTTTTTAGACATCCCAGGGGTTTCCTATGCTATGGGGTATGGTACTTTTTTATTAACATATTCCTTCAGTGGTGTCATGTCTTCTAGTTTATGTATTTTTTAGTTGGAGTTTGATCATCTGGTTGGATACTTGTTTCTTCTATTACTCTGTAGTGGGCTATGAGGGAAAAGACTTGCTCCTCTATTCGTAGGTTCTGCTGATGACTCTTGTACCAATACAGTCGAGTGTGTGGTGGGCTGCCTTGGCTCATGCTCTGTCTGTGGATGGGCCTCTCTGGGGATGAGGTGTGGGCTGGCAGCTGCAGCAGGGGCAGTGCATGGAACTGACATTCACCTGGGCTTCTGCTTGGTTGGTGGGTGCTTTAATTATTGTCTTTTAAAAATTATAGCTAGCTTACTGGGTGTGAAGTAGTCTATGCCCCTTGTGTGAAGTGGTATCTCTTCCTGGTTTTAAATTGCATTTCCCTAATGATTAATCATTTTTAATGTGATTATCTCCCATTTGTATATGTTCTTTGGAGAAATGTCTATTCAAGTTCTTTGTCCGTGGTTTAACTGGAATACTTGTCTTTTTATTGTTGAGTTCTAAGTGTATTTTATATTTTCGGGATGCAAACCCCTTATTAGATACATCATTCCCAAACATTTGTGTCTTATCTGTTCACTTTCTTGATAGTGTCCTTTGAAGCACAAAAGTGTTTAATTTTGATGAAGTGTAATTTATCTATTTTTTATTTTTGTTGTTTGTGCTTTGGGTGTCATGTGTAAAGAAAACATTCCCTATCTGAGGTTGCAAACATTTACTGCTAAGTTTTATCCATAGAGTTTTATGGCCTTAGCTCTTATATTTAGGTCCCTGGTCCATTGTTAGTTAATTTTTGTATAGAGTGTCATATAGGGGACTACTTTTATTGTTTTGCATGTAGATGTCAAGTAATCCCAGGACCGTTGTTGAGAGAAATATTGTCTCCCCATTGAATTATCTTGGCACCATCATTGAAAAAAAAAAAAAAAAACTCACTATAAATGTAAAGGTTTCTATACTTATTTTTGTTGTTTAATAGAGTTCTTTGAAACTTTGAAAATTGTAAAGCCCCAGTGCTGTGGCCATTCTGTTAGGACATGGAATTTGTTTCCCTAAATGGAACCATCTGTTGAAATGGTATTTATTAAAATGAGAATTTACTGGTAGAAAAAATAAATTAAGTCCTCTGGAAAGTCAGCAGAGGCCATGGGTAGAGATGGAAAATTAGGTCCACAAAAAATAAAATATCATACATAAAAGTATTAGCAGGAGGGCCTAAAATCCTAGAAATAATATATAGAAAAAGAGCTTACTGCCAGTAATAGAAAGTCTTTGTTTTTTGGGCGTACATATGTCCATCTTTTTGTAGCATATGTTCAATGAACAAAATAAACTGTTAATATCAGATTCTTTCAGAATCCAATATAGTCAGTATGTAAAGCTGTTACATCACCAATTCTTTTTTGAATATATGATGGCCATAGTACATTTATATGTTTTTCAGTCTTCACTATCTGTCAAATATATTTTGCCGCTTTGTTAACTGGTTTTCTAAAAAGTTTGAGCTCTTCTACCCAAGAAGTTATTTTTCTAGGAATTGGGTTTTTGGACACATTGTTGTTGTTATACTAGCAAAAAAAGGATGACATTTTTTATTCTGTTCCTCCTCTACTTTGTGTATTTTTTGTTTGTTTGTTTTTGGTGGGTGGCTGTTACAGGGATTGAACCCTGGACCTTGGTGTTACCAGCACCATGCTCTAACAAACTGAGCTAACTAGCCAGCCCCTATTTTGTGTATTTTTGAACTCTGAAATACATTTTACTCCTGTCTTAATGAGAAGCATCCATGGGCCTATTGCTCTAACACCATGAATTAAATTGCCAGCCCAATTTGTACATGACATAGATTATGGTTTGTTTTTCTTTTAATGATTCCTTTCTTTTTTTGAGCAGTTTTAGGTTTACAGCAAAATTGAGAGGAAGTTAGACATTTCCTATATACTCCTTACACATGCATAACCTCCCTCATTATCAGCATCCTTCACCAGAGGGTACATTTGTTAAACTGATGAACACTGACACATCATAATCACCCAAAGTTCATAGTTTATCTTAGGGTTTTCTCTTTGTGTTGTGCATTTGATGGGTTTGGACAATGTTTAATAACATGTATCTATCACTATAATATCATACAGAGTATTTTCACTGTCCTAAAATTCCTCTGTGCTCTGTCTCTGCCTATTCATTGCTTCACCCTCTAATCCCTGGCAACCACTGATCTTTTTACTTTCTTCATAGTTTTACCCTTTCCAGAATAGCATATAGTTGGAATCATACAGTATGTAGCCTTTCAAGATTGGCTTCTTTCACTTAGTAATCTGCTCAGGCTGATGGAAGCTCCACTTGGGCGAGTCCTTCCAAGAAGATGGGGCTTTCTTCCCCCTCTGCTCCCAGTCAAAAGATATGGCACTGGAAGGGGTAGCATTTCTCATTTCCCCCTGCTCTGAGTTTCAGAGCAAAATTCTGGTAATGTGGAGACATGAGATCAGAAAATGCCTTCTTCCACCCAGCTCTCACTCAGAGGGCAGAAGCTCTACCTCAGGAGGTTCGGCAGATCAATACTTGGGCCCCATTATATATCATACACACACAGGCACACTCACATACATATATACACACACACATATATATCTATATCTGCATCCTTAAGGGCAGGGATTGAGCTTTATATTTTGTATTTCTTTCAGTGCTTGATAACTATTTATTGTTTAATTAGAAATTGAAGCATGAAGCAAGCAATTTCTTTTAAGAAATGACAACAGAAATTGAACATTTTATGATGTTACCTGATGTATAGTGCTTTGTGCCTCATTCAGTACATGTGAAGGACACTAAGTACACATTAAGTATTTTGTTTATTTTCAAATTCTATGCAGTTTAAAACTGAGAGATGTTTTTAAACTTGTGGGAAAAATTTTAAGATGCAGTTTTAAGCATGAACAAGATGGTCTTGAATAGATTCAGGGCTTCTATAGGTTGACCTTCAGAAAATGATTCTCTACAATCTTTGTACCAGGTTCTCTCCTGAAAAAGGATAGCATAGCTTTCTTAAAAGTGTACTTTTAATTTTTAGTGTTACTCAATCACAAAAAAATTATTATTTGGGGAATCAGAAGTTTATCTTAATTTATAATTTCATATTATCGATTTTATTATTTATTACCTGAAATCCACCTGACACTAAAAAAGAACAACCACCAATAAGTGAGAACATGTGGTATTTCTCTTTCTGTGCCTGACTCGTTTCACTTAATATAATTCTCTCAAGTTCCATCCATGTTGTTGCAAATGATTGGTGGGAGCTAAAAATTAATATATAAATTCACACACACACACACACACACAAAAAAAAAAAAACCGGGGGGGGGGAAGAAGATATAACAACCACAATTACTTGAAGTTGAAACGACAAGCAAACAGAAAGGACATTGTTGGGGGGGAGGGAGGAGAGGGAGGAGGAAGGGAGGTTTTGGAAAGGGGCAACAATAATCAACCACAATGTATATTGACAAAATAAAATTAAAAAAAAAAAAAAGAACAGCCAGATGATGGTAGTGGTGGTAGAGAGAAGGACATAAGTTTTATTTCTGTATAACTTTGAATTCTGTGTTATTGCTTCTGATGTGTTTTATTTCAATGATTTGTTTCATTGGCTCTAACTCATATTTTTATGAAAAGGCACACTTTTGGAATTATAAATGATCAATTTATTAGACATAAATGTTAGTGATTTTAGAAAAATTAGCTTAGGTTAAAATGAGATGTAAAGTTGATCTCATAAAAGGAGAGAGTAGAATGGGGGTTGCTAGACACTGGAAAGTGTAAGAAGGTAGGGGGATGGTGGAATAGGGAGAGGGTAATTGATATGGGTTCAGTGTGTCCCCTAAAGTCCCATGTATTAGAACTTAATCCCCACTGTGACAGTGTTAAGAGGGTGGGAAATCCTATTATGGTAATTAAAAGGTGGGGCCTTGAAGTGTTTACTAGATTGTGAGGACTATACCCTTGTAAGTGGATTGATCCATTCACGGGGTAATAGGCATGATGTTGATGGCTTTAAAAGGAGAGCAGCTGAGAAGCGTAGCTCTCTCTTGCTCCATCTGCATTTTCCATGTGATACCCTGTGTTGCTATGAGTCACCACCACTAAGAACAAGCCCTCACTATATTTGTTCCCTGGAATTTGGACTTCCCAGCCTCCAAAACTGTAAGCAATAAATATTTTCTTTACAAATTACCCAGATTCAGCTATTTCCGTTATAAGCAACAGAAATGGACTAATACAGTGGTCAGTGGATATAGAATTGCAGCAAGATAGGAAGAATAAGTTCTAGTGTTCTGTAGTACTGTAGGGAGAATACAGTTAACAACAATTTGTTGTATTGTATCAAATAGCTAGTAGAGAGGATTTTTAATGTTCCCAAAACAAAGAAATGATGAATGTTTGAGGTGATAAATATGCTAATCACCCTGATTTGATCATTACATATTGTACACATGTACACAAATATCACAATGTACTGCATAAATATATGCAATCATTATGTGTCAATTAAAAAACAAACTTAATAAAATGGAAAATTAAATTTAATTTAGAAAACAAAATAAAATTGTTTCTAGCTTTAAAAATAATGTTTAATCTGAAAATTAGGAAAGACCCTAAAACTTCATAGGAAGACAAATGGCTTGTTCTAGAAATGTTGTAGTACTTACCAAGAATGTTGTCTGCCAACTTAAAAGCTCATGAATGGGATAGGTCTTAGATTCATTGGAGAGGGCAACTATTTTCATGTTATGACCTAAAGAAGCTTATAGGGAAGTCTGATCCCTAATTATTTTCTCACTTATAATTGCTAGTATCCTGGGTCCAGTAGGGGAAACACTGAAACATATTAAGCAAGGGGATAACCTAATCTGATATGCCTTTTTAGAAAGATTACTCTGGTCATTTCCTGTTCATGGAAGAGAATGAGACTGGTACATTTTGATGTGAAGATAAGGGAGACAAGAGTAAAGCCTGGTACTGTGTACCCTGGCGGTTTGCTATTATAGGAAATCCAGGGAATTACAGGACAATAAAAGGTGGATAAGGCTCTGAAGACAGTGTCTGCAACTTCAGTCAAAGTAAAAGCAGAAAGGCAATGATTTTCCATAGGATAATTTCTGCAAAGCTTCTAAGTGAAATCACAGATTTATAAATCAACACTGATTATATTGGCCTGAGTTCCAATATAATTTTTTTTTGTGTGTTTAAAGTGGCCTAAACTTGACACCTGTCAGATCAAAATATGTTCATAAAGTTTTGCAAAAAGCTTGAATTATTAATGTGAAAGAATATGGAGACTATTTTAACCTTTCTTAGCTTGCTGCTTTTCTTGCTGCTGGAGGTTCTGCCCATGTGCCGAGTGTTAAACATCATGGTACTAAATTCCCAGTTGGGTTTTTTTGGTAAATAATGCCCTATTTTTCTTTGACTCCATATTTTGTGAAATGGATCCTTATCAGATGTTTGTTTTTAATTTGTGAAAATTCTGGGAGCTTTTGAAAGCTTATGGAAGTTTTGAGTCTAGCTTAATACCACCAGAAATAGTGGAATATTGTATAACGGAAAGAGCCCTAGTCAGAGTCAGGACACCCTAGCTCTAGTCCTAAAGATGTCACTCACAAACTGCATGACCAGGTTTGTTTGGCTCCTGTCCAACTATAAATTGTTTTGATTTCTATACTTCTTTATAGAGCTGAACTTCAAATATAAAATCCATGCTTCAAGAAAAATTGCCATGTTTATTTTTTGAATTGTACTTAAACAATTAGGCTGGATGCTTTTAGGTCTTCTCACTGTAGCCTCATATTTAAACATAAATCAATAAAGTAATTTGTTTGAATACATTTGTGCAATAGTTCCCTTTTTAGTATCAGATTTCCTTGACAGTTGTGCTCTTTTACTGTGCACAGAATACTATAATTGAAAAAGAAGCATGTTAAAGAGCGCAAGGATGAGTAATCTTTGGTTATTTTTCATAGTTAAATGGCATTAACTCCTATCAGGTTTGGAAGCTAGTTATTTACACATGATAAAAGGGAAGTTTTGGTGTATGTCCAATTACCCATCATGCTTTTTACTCCCTTGCTAATGTGTGTTTACTGCTGTGGTTACTATACAGACGTTTTGCAAAAGCTTTTATTTATTTTCAAGTCCTAACATTGTATATTCTCAATCATATAATGAGAACATTCTGTTTTCTCTCATTTTGATTTTGATTCCTTTGGTAATCTTGGTCTTCTGTAAGTGGCCAAAGTTGTAAAAACAGATTTTATCCATAATCAAGGAGTCATGCCTTTTGAAGCAGGCAAATCGTTAGGCCCTTTGACTTCTACATAGTATGGGACTATGTGCTTTTGTTGTAGGCAGAATTCTAAGGTGACCCCCAAAGACTAGACTCATGCCTGTTTATAATCCTTTAACCCTGAGTTGTCTGCAAGACCTGTAAATATGATGGGATACTCTTATGATTAGGTTAATAATCAGTTGGCTTTTAAGATAAACAGAAAGCAGATTATCCTTGGTGGGCCTGAACTAATCACTCCAGCCCTTTATTTTATTTTAAATTTATTTTTTATTATTATGAATATTTATGAGATAAAAATTACCAGAAATTGCTTTTATACCCCGTGTCCCCACCCAATTGTCCCCTAGCCACCCTCCCCTTCCCGCTCTCCTCCCCACTCCACTTTGCAGCCCTAGGAATGTTCCCTCTCTCTGTAAGACCACTGCACTACTGTGGTCTTTTTTTCCTTCCTTCCTTTCTCTCTTAGCTCCCACATATGAGTGAGCACATGCGGTATTTATCCCTCTGTGTTTTGCTTATTTCACTCAACATAAGTTTCTCAAGGTTCATCCATGTTGTTGCAAATGCGAGTATTTCATTCTTTTTTATGGTAGAGTAGTATTCCACAGTATATATATACCACACTTTGCTTATCCAATTGTCCATCGATGGACATTTAGGCTGATTCTGTATCTTGGCTATTGTAAATAGAGTGGCAGTGAACATGGGACTGCAGGTATCCCTTTGACATGATGATTTCCATTCCTCTGGGTATATACCCAGAAGAGGGATTGCTGGATTGTATGGAAGATCTATCTGTAGTTGTTTGAGAAACCTTCAAACTGTTTTCCATAGTGGTTGTACTAATTTATAGTCCTGCCAACAGAGTAGGAGTGTTCCCTTCTCTCCACACCCTCGTCAGCATTTGTTACTCTCCATCTTTTTGATTTTAGCTAGTCTAACTGGGGTGAGGTGGTATCTCAATGTAGTTTTAATTAGCATTTCCCTGATGACTAGTGATATTGAGCTTTTTTTCATGTATCTGTATGCCAGCCTTTTAAGATAAAGTAAAGCATTGGAGATATTCTTCTGTTGGCCTTGAAGAAGAAAACTTCCATGTTGTGGAGATGGCAAATAGTCTGTAGAAGCTGAGAATAAACCCCAGTACACAGTCAGTAAGAAAGCAGGGACCTCAGTCCTACAATCACAATAAAAAGAATTCTGCCAACAAACAGTGAGTTTGGAAAAGGACCCTGAAGCTTAGATGAGAGTCTAGCCTTGGCAAGTTCCTTGATTTCAACCTTGTGAGATCCTGAGCAGAGATCCCAGATACAGTATGTCTGGAGATCTGACCTACAGAAGTTGTTTGTATTAAAAGGGTGCTGTTTTAAGCTGCTAAGTTTGTAGTAATTTGTTACACAACAATAGAAAATAATACAGCCTTCAAATGTCTTTTCTGTGTACAATCCTGAAGTGTCATTGTCTTTGATTGCTTAGAGCTAGAGGCCCAATGAAATGAAAAATTTTCTTTTCATCCATTGTTGGTAATAAAAAGAGAGGGCAACTTTCAAAGTCATATGTCAGAAAAGCAAAACTTGCTCTTTAAAAGAGAACCTTTGGATTAAAAAAGGCATACTGAGCAAAAGCATACTTTTGCCCTTTCTTTGTCTACATACTGGGAGATATTCCTGCTGTTTAATTTTTCAGGAACAGTCTCCAGAATATCTAGAGTGTGCCTAAACCACTTCAAACCATTCCCCAAAATAAGGGGAATTATTTCTATTTTGTAGACATATATTGGTCAAGGGGGTCAAAACCAATCAGAAGCATCTGTGTATACATGATGAGTAAATCATTTATTATGTAGACTAGGTGTTTAGTAGATTGTTTATCCTATTTCCCATTTTCCAATAAAATATGGCCTCTTGGTCCCAAGAATCGTATAATCTACTTGGAGAGACAAGACTAGAAATAAAAAGGTTTAACAATATTAAATACTCAGTGTATAATATCAAAAGAAAGTATGAAGTGGTAGAAACTGCAAGTTTCCACAAGAGGGGGACATTATTTTAAGCTACACTATTTAGTCAGAGTTTCATGGCATAGCTGGGATTATAAATATAAATATAATTGGTATAGGGTGATAGAAAGAGGAATAATATTCTGGAGAAGGCAAGTGATATGTGAAAAGTGAAGCAGATAAGAAGGTGAAATGTGTGTTTGAGATTCAGTGAATAAGTAGTCCTGGGTGGAATGGAAGGTTTGTGTTTATGAAGGGCTAGGTTGGAAAGTTAGGTTGGTGCCAGATTGTGGAAGACTTTGAATTTCAACTTAAAGAGGATGGAGTTCACGTGGGGCGGTGACTATAACAAGATGGTGGAATAGGAAGCCCTGGACTCTCCTTCCCTCTGTGGACACACTGAACAGCAGTACATGGATTAATTCACCTTTATGAGAAATCCAGAAATTAGTTGAGAGGCTCTGTCATCCTGGATGAGTGTGAAAATAGCCACATGAAAACCAGTAGCAAAATTAGAAAAATGCTTTCAACATAATACCACTCCTTGGCACAGCACCATACAATCAGAAGGAGACTAGCAGTTCTCAGATTTTTCCTGAGGAGGAAAAGAGTTGGACCACATGTCCAACATTCCAATATTTCCAGGTGCTGCCTGAGAGACTGGCTTCTGTCTCACCTGTCTTGGAACCCAGCATATGCTAGACCCCTTGGGAGCCACAGAGAACACAGGTGATAGTTTGAACTAGTGTGTAATCAATCACCATAGCTCCTTCCCCTGGCTCAGTACATAGTGTGTGGGTAAAAGACAAACAAAAACAAACAAAAAAACAGCTCCCAGCTTCTACTGGTGAGGAAAAATGTTGGACTACACATTCAATGTTTCAACTTTTCCAGGTGCTGCTCAAGGGACTGGTTTTTGTCTTGCCTGTTGTAGAGCACATGTGTGACTTGACATATACTATAACCCTGGGGCTACAGAAAACAAAGGCAGACGTTCGAACTAGTGTGCAAGGACTTGCCATAGCTCCTCCTCCAACTGAACACAGAGCCAGTGGGTAAAAAACTCCCAGCCCCAAGCTTCTTCCTAAAGGGGAAAGAATTGAGCACCACAACCAACACCCCAACATTTCTGGGTACTGCCCAGCAGACTGGCTTCTGTCTCACCTGTCTTAGTATGCTGATGGGACTCAACATATTTGAGACACTTAGGGGCCACTGAGAACAAAGAGGTTGATTTGAACTAGTATACAAACACTCACAACAGCCCCTCACCCAGGCCAAGTTCAAAGCAAGCAGGTAAAAATCCAGAGGTGCCAGCTTCTCCCTGAAGATGGAAAGAGTTGAACTGAATATCCAATGTTCTAACTTTTATGGGTGCTGCCTAAGGAACTGGGTTCTGTTTTGCCTGTCTTGGAGGACTGATAGGACTTGATCTACTCTAGGTATTTGGGGGATGCTAAGAACAATGACAGCAATTTGGAAAACATGGAGTGAATAACCCACAGAATCTCTCTTCAAATTGCTTTTCTCTTTGCTTTGTAGTATCTTGTAATTTTTTCTTCATAGTGAGATATGGTGTACTGTGTAAAAGGAACTTCTTTAAATAGGCCATTAGTAACATGTTGGTAGGTTGTGAATTGAGGGAAGTTACTCTATAGTCCTATTATTAGATTTCAAACTTTTACTGAGCCTTTGCCTCTGGACTGTGAACTTCAGAAATGATTCAAAGTTCTTTCCCTCCCTTAGGTCGGACAGGATGGCTAGAGTGGGCTGGAGTTGGTTATGCTTTGATAAAACCCCAACAGGTTAGATCTGGTTAAATAGTTTCTCCTGAGTGTAGACTTTGTTAAGAAGAACAGAATGTTCTGGTGTTTCTCAAAATGGTTCTGTTTCCCCTCTTCCTGCCAGAAGCATGATTCTTTTCCAGTATTTTGTGTGAGAACCTCATTGATCTCTTGGAGTAAAATTCACAAAAGTGTAGGGCCCTGTCGAGCTCTTTTACCTGCCCGTAATCCTGCCAACTGGGCCAATTGTCGAGCTAGGGCTGGGTCTGGAGCTTACAGACCCCTCGAGCCTGTTGTCCAGACTGGGTTACAAACCCTTCACTGGCCACACTGGGTCCCCAGACCCTTCACACACCAGGCTGGGTCACCAGACCCCTCACACACAGGCCTGTGAGCTAGGTAACTGGCAAACAGGTCCTTGGAGCCGCAGGTTCGAGAGCATGGCCGCGTGCGGTAGACACCCCAGGCGGATGCCAGCCAAGGTCCCAGCACCTCACACGCTCAGTAACTCCATCCACCCACCCCCAACCTGCCCCCAGGCGAGCGAGCCTGACCAAACTATTCTATTTTCCCAACAGGCCCCCTCTATGACTGGGTCCCCCTGGAGTTTTTAACTCTCAAAATATTATGCTCTTAGCCTCCAGCAATTTATCAATTACAGTTTAGGTATTCCTACTCTAACACTGATTCCGGTAGTTATCTGCTGTGTGTTTGCTCCAGTAAGTTGTAGTTTTCTGTATTTGCCTGTTTGTTACTCCAGTTTTGGGAACACTCTGACCTTACTTCTCTGTCAGATCTAAGAAGAATTGTTGATTTTTCAGTTTGTTCAGCTTTTTACTGTTGTTAGGATGAGTGGCAACTTCCAAGCTTCTTACTTGCTGGAGCAGAAACCAGGAGTCTTGTTTTATTTTTGTTTGTTTGTTTGTTTGTTTTTCATATAACCAATTTTATTTAAGAATTATGTATATTTTTTATTGTTGCAATGCTCTTTGTTAAGATTTAGTGTTGAAGTTGTGTTGTCCACACACTGCCAAAATAAATGAATTACTGAGGATGCAATACACCCTGTTTAGAGATGTGGAACACTTTTACAGTACTTGATTCCAAATAGCCATACCAAATAGAAGAGACTTGAAGCTCACTCATTTTATAAGGAACTCTAGCATAACCTCACAAAAAAGTAAAAACACGTTTAAAAAACTCAAGAAATTAGAAGTAAATCATTAGACAGATTTATAGTCACTCCAAGTATGATAGTTGAGCTTTAACTCTCCACCATACCTATTGTGGTTTGTGGTATAAATTTAAATGTAGTGCATTCAATTAATAAACAGGTATTTATTAATTAATCATTTTGTACAGTGATGGATGCTATAGGGAATATTATGAAGTATATAAATCACGATCCCTAGTCATAATGCATATGAGCTGGATAGATTAAGCATGCACAGATAAAAATAAAATAGACAACAGCTAAAAGATATATGCATATCTGTTTACGGCAATATCAACAGCTCAGTATTGGAGAAAAGCTGCTCTCTGTAGAGCACTGCTAGCCTTTAAGGCACCTCTTTGTGATTTAGAAGATGTCGCTTCTTGGCAGCCAACTAGAAATAAGGCTTTTCCTCTGAGCACACTTAGGTCCCTTGGAGGCATTGCTTGGTGCCTTTAGATGAAGAAAAAGGGCTCACTTCCTACAGAGTGAATGTGGTTCCACATGAGGGCCCATTTCTTTGTAGGCAGAGTGCTGAATTTCCTCATCTGGGCACCTTTGTGCAGCACACAAATTCAGAATCATATTTGTGACTTTGCACTCCCAGTGGGCCTTTGGAGTAGCAAAAATACTTAGAATAATCTAGCAAGGTTGTTTAGTTTATTATCTATTTATTTATCTATTATCTTCATTTAAAAATCAATGGAAAAGTGAAAAGAATTACAGCAAAACTAAAAAGGTCAAAATTATTACTTATTTACTTGAATAGTGAAACTGTGGGCTAAAATAGGATTAGAGTGTTATCTATGCCCTTATATTAGAGTCAAGAGTAAATCAAATTCACTATTCAAGCTTATAGGTTAGACAGAAATTAAGGACCTTTGATGTAGTGTCTGCATTCAGGATGTTTTAGGAAATTTTTTTTCCTATTTTCTCTTGAAAGTGTTTAGAGGTATAGTTTTTTAAAAGTACACATAAAATTTTTAACATTAGAATGAATTTTAGTTGTGAAAAACTTCATGAACTCATTTCTATTATGGGAATATATAAACCGTACTCACCATAGATTGAGGGTAAAGTATTAGCATTCATGACATTGAAACTGGGATAATATATTTCCTTTCTACGTGCAGTACTTTGTGGGCTGGTCAGACTATATTGAGAGCCTGTCAGATTGTTTTGAGAACATTCTGATAGGCATCTCAGTTATTCCTATTGCACTTCAGGCAAATACAGTGGACAGTTTTCTTGCAGAATTTCTATGTTCCATCATGATAACTGAAATAGACAGAAATCATTGGTATAAGTGGCTCATAGCAGAGCTAATGTGTAGTGGTAATTTCATATTGCCAGCTTGAGACCAGTGAAACTCACCTGGCTTAAGACACAAAGTTCTGTTTTAGTGGTCTGAATAACATTTTGAAAGAACCATTGTAATTCACTTTCAGAAGGTGGGCAATTACTGCCTCCATGCTGACCAGTTAATGTACAGTGTTTCTCATAATGGGTTGAAATTTTTCTGGAAGAAACAGCAAGATGTGTGTGAAAAAGTTTTATCTTCTGACCTTCAATAGGTATCATAAGATCTCTCTAAGGTTATTGTACAAATGTTCCAACCATATACAAGGTTAGAGGGATCTACTGTTTACAAATATTTAGTTTGATCTGGGACTTGATGTCTGATGGTGCCTTGTTCTTATTGTTAGACTTTCAGTGGACATGCTATCTTTCTTGAAACAGCTCTCTGTTCCTTGGGGACAGTCTTTGGCCTGTCTCTGCATGCCTCCCCTGTCTTTAATACAGTACTGAACACAATGTGGTAAGTGATCAGTCCATGTATGATAACTGGTTCATCAATACAGTAATGCACACTGAAGGCAGCTGTGTAGCATCTCTCCTAGTTCAAACAGGCTTATGACTTCAGTTGATTTTAAGTGGGTAACTTCCTAGTTCTTCTAGTAATGTCACATGCATCTTGAACTTTTCCATCAGTATTGACCTTTGGTTCCTATGAAACTTCAATTCTTAGGACAAAGTTACCCTCCAAATATTTAAGAATGTAGCTAATTTTTTTTCAAGAGGGATGTTACTGATATTTGGGGGGCAGTGTGTGGGCAGAGATGTAGGGCACAGTTCTTCCTTGTGAATAAAAGTTTTAGACCAAATAAAAATCTAGAATACAGCTATCAGGAATAGTGAGAAGCACTTAAGACAACTGCTAGAGTCACTAGACAGTGCTATACAGACTTCATTCATGCTTAGTATGAAAATATACATTGGTCTTTTCAGTAATATCTGCATATACAGACTACAATCTGTTATTGAGTGGTGTCTCCTAAAGGAAAAGAGCACACTTTATAGAGAAAATATGAATTATCAGGGGTTTCAGAATCTGATAAAAAAGAGAAATGAATTTTAAGCATAAGTGGCTACATTGCTGATTTATTTAACTTCTTGATAATAGTAAATCTTGGTTCAAGTTTCTTGGCTCTAGTTATTGATCTGAGACCTGTTTTATTTAAGTCCCATCTATTTTCTGGTTTGCTGAATGAATTTCCAATGTGAGTGGTTTCTGAAGTGCTGTTTCATTGTACAGTCTAAAAGCTGCAAGCCCTCACTCCCCCCAAAAAAGAAAGAATTCAAAGTTTAAATTCATGCAACTAAACTTCTAATGCCTGAAATTTATGCCACTTGCTTTTTGAGGTGGGAAGTGGGGCTGTGTATCATGGAGGATGGGATGGATATTTTGTTTTGTTTGACTTTTTGTCTGGGGATGGTGAGACATAAAACAAACATCTTTATTCTGGTACTGTTGTCACATTCCATGTTATTATATTGGGCATATCTTAACTATTCACTAAATACACAATTGCTTGCAAACTAAATCACCTTAATAGGAGTAAACATCAAGGCAATTCAGGAGCAATATTACATTATATTTTTTTCATTTAACGAGCAAAGCAATAAATATCGCATCTAATACAGTAAATACCTCATATAAAATAGTAAATAGCAATATATTTATAAAAATAGTTTTTAATGAAAATTAACTCTACCACTACCACTATGTAGGCAGTGAAAACTTCCTATTGTAAAAATTCAAATTCATCTTTTAAGGTATATACAACTCAGTCTTCTATTAAGCAGAGGGAACTCAGTCCTAGATAACTGAATGCTAATAAAATAACAGAGCAAAGCAAGGAATACCGAGGATGAATTTTGTTGTCCACTGACTTTATTTGCCTTAGTTTCTTATTTTCCAACCCTCTACCATCACACTGCCTTCTAAACTCTCGGTCAGATATCACTGAAAATAAGAAGTAAGCATTAAGGTAGGGACTAATAAAGTATATTTAATTCCAGTCCTATTTATTATGGGGTCCTCTTGAGCTATTCATGGAGTAATTTAGGCTGGGTGTATCTCCTTGCCACCCACCCCATATAACATCAATAATAATGATAATACTAGTTCACATTTATTGCTAGCTTATTATGTGTTACGCACTGCTCCTAGACCACTTCCGTTAATTTTATTTACTACTAACATCAAGTATCAGAATGGTGCTATCATTACTTTAATTTCAAACATTAGGAAGTTGGGGTTAAGAAAGATGAAATGACTTTCCTAAAATCATGCAACTAGTAATTGTAAGGGCCTGGATTTGAACTGAGGCAGCTTGGTTATAGTGTTCTTACTGTTAACCATTTCATGCGTTACTTGCATGGATTATGTTATGATCTAGACCATTAGTCTGTGTCATTTCATAAGTTACAATTTCATGTCAAATTTTTAAATAACGTGTTTTTATTTGGTATGCTTTAAAAATAAAGCCCACACATAATTCATTGAATATTTAAAATGATAATGTGGAAGATGGATCTGATTGCTATCCTACTCTGTAGCAGTGTTTCCAGGTGTGTACAGGAAGCACAATTTTCTTTCACATCAGTTGTGGTACTGGTGAACAAATTGAAGGACTAGCTTTTTGGATAATGATATAAATATTTTAACTCTTGATATAATTTTAGTTTTTCCTTTGGGGTGTTTTTTTGAATTATTTTGTTTTTGTTTATTTCTTGGAAGATTAAAAAAGTTGGAATGGATTATACAGTTTTTAACTTAATATTCACTTATTTAGAAAAAACCCTATGAGTTACCTCTAGCTCAGTATAATTAAAATGATCTGATTTTAGGTATCGAGCAAATTAGTGGCCATAAACAAACATTAGTCTAACCACCTCCAAACAAGTGAAAATGGGTTTCTCCTCTGATATTCATCCCTTTTGTACAATTCACTCATATTTATTTTAGATATTAAATCCTCACCAATATGAGAGCTCTTCAAAATCTCATGGAAATATTTGTATTATCTTTTAATTCTATTTTTATATGAAATTTTTGAAGCATCCTCATATTCATCTGAGAAAATATATTAACTCATTTAGAACTTTAACACCTGCATTTTCAGAATATTGTATACATATTTTTCTTTGTTTTTAAATATATTGGCCCTCAAGAAAAATCTTTCTTTTAGTAAGTGAAAATGATTTAGTTGGCAAACTTCCTCCTAAGTTCATTTTTGATGGGCTAGGTTATTATTCTGACAGCTTTTTTTTTAAGTAGAAAACAAGTGAGGGTTGGGTATTTTTTAATTAAAACATTTTCTCACTCTAGAACCCTGTGGTTCTATGAAAACGTAATAAAAACACATTATATAATGGACAGGTGTGAGCTGTATTATTGGGTGGTGGTGAATAATCTCACAGCTAATATCCATGAGTGTTGAAAGGGAAGTATAAAGGCCCCAAAGACCAGCTATTTCTATTTCACAATTTTGTCTAGGGTCTGTTTTGTAAATGAGTCATGTTCAGGTGAAGGGGTATCCTCTAGGCACCAACAAAATTGGACCTTAACTATATTTTTAGAAGTAGTGTTTTCAACTTTTTAATATTTTGGTTCCTCATCCACTTTGTGACTTGTTTATGGAAACATTTTACTTTAATTTTTTCAACCTTTTTTGAGGTACAATTGACAAATACAAATTATTTTCAAGAAGGATATTATTGATTTAGTGGGAGTGCATGGGCAGAGATGTGGGGCACAATTATTTTTTGTGAGCAAAAGACACCTTGAATATAATTTTATTAAAAAATTATAAAATTATATTCAAGGGATACCTCAAGTATAGTTTTATTGAAAATCTAAAATTATATTCAGGTGTACAATGTGATGATTTGATATGCACATACATTATGAAATTATTACTACAATCAAATTAGGTAACGTATGATTCACCATACATAGTTACCATTCGTATGTGTGTAAGTGTGTGCGTACACTTAGGATCTACTCTCAGTGAATTTCAAGTAAACAATACACTATTATTAACTATATTTACTGTTAATTATCGTAAACTAACTACGTTAGATTCCTAGAACCATATGGTCATCCCAATAAATGGAGCAAAAGTATTTGATAAAATTCAACAGTCATTCATGATAAAAACTATAGCAATCTAGAAAGAGAAGGGAACTTCCTTAATATGATGAAGGGCATTTCTCAAAAAAACCTACAGCAAACTTAGTGTTGAAACTTTGAGATTAGAAACAAGACAAAGATGCCCTCTATTAGTATTACCAGTATTTAACATTTTACTACAAATCCTGGACAGATCAAAAAAGCAAGAAAAAGAAAAGGTATAAGAATCAGAAAGGGAAAAAAAACTTCCATTATTTACAAATATCATATCTATATATAAGAAGTCCAAGAAAATCTACAGATAAATTAAGACTTTGAGTGTAATAAGCTCTCTGTATGAAAGGTCAGTATACAAAAGCTAACTGCAGTTCTAAATTCCATCATTAGACTTGCAGAAGGAGAGAGCATACCTGGGGATACAAAGTGGAGTTGGGGAAAGGTGGATGGGAAGGCAGGTCAGGGATAATTGGGTGGGGGACATGGGGTATAATCACAATTTATGGTAATGGGCATGCTGCCAGTATTGGTCTGGCCATCACATCTTGGGCTCGAGTGGTAACAATCAGCTTTGTCCGCCATGAATATTCATAACCAATTAAAAAAAACATTCAAGTACAAAACAAAAAATATTAGAAGATACCATTTACATTAAGTGAAAATCAAATACCTAGGATGTTCAAGTCCTCTATATCAACAACAATAAGCATTATTGAGAAAAACCTAATAATATAGAGCAATATATCATGTTCATGATATTGTAATAACATTAGTTCTCTTCAAATTGACCTACAGATTCAATAAATTCCAATCAAAATCTCACATATATTTCTACAATACTTGACAAGCCGATTCCAGAATTTACATGAAAATGCAAAGTGCTAAGAACAGCCAAGACCCTTTTGAGAAAGAACAAGGTGGGGGCACTTATGCATCGGGAGTCTAGATTTATTATGGAGTTAACATAAAGGAAAAGACAGATAAATTTGACTGCATTAAAATTAATTATTTCTGTTCCTCAAAAAGCACTATTAAAAAAGGAAAAAAGAGAAGTCACAACACAACAGAAAGAAGATATTTAAAATGCCACATAACTCTAAAGGACTCACATCCACAATATATAGTGGATTCCTATGTCAGTTTTTTAAAAAAATTTATTTTTTATTAGCATATTCATTGTTACAAATCATACTTATTCTTTATGTCCCCTATCCCATTACCCCTCTCTCTCCCCCTCCCCCCTCTAATGACCGTAGATTTGTTCTATCTATTTGATAAATTAACTGTTCCTCTGTTGGTTTGTTGCCTAGATGATCTGTCCAGTACTGAGACAGGTGCAATCAAGTCCTCCCCTATTATCGTAAATCAGATGCTACTTCTATTAGTCTGGAGTGTGCTTTGTTGAGAGAGAGGACCTCTTCTTCTTTTTTTTTTTTTTTTTTGGTTTTGGTCTCTGCTGGTGCCTCTCCTTGCATCAGTGCAGTTGAGATTCTGGTGTGCCATCTGCACAGTGGCTGTGACTGCTGTTATAGAGACTAGTCACTTTTGTGGCAGCCATGGCAATTGTGGTGGCTATGGTGGACCATCCGTGTTGGAAATGGTGTTTTTGGTGTGCTCTTTACCTGGTTGCAGCTAGGTTTAGCTTCCCCCACTCCATGCCTCAGGCCCCCAGTGGGCCCTGGGGTGGTGGTGGCAACTTTCCTAGTTGCAGCTGGGTTCGGCTTCCCCCAGTTCCATGCCTCATTCTAAGATGTTGTGAAGCAGTTGGGGGGGGAGGGGGAGATGGGAAGGGGGAGGAAAATAGGGTGGGAAGAGGAGGAAGTAGGTAGGGCATGATTGAGCCCTGTGGCATCCCCCTCATTCTGGCAGGGGAGACCATGGGGCTTCTAGTGGCAGCTCATTTGTTGCTGGGCTAGATGCAGATATCAGGGGCATGTGGCTGAATCCCTCAGCATCCCGCCACCCCAGCTTATGAGCCCGGGGTGCTTACTGTGGCAGCTCAGTGTTTGTCACTGGGCTGGTTATGTCAGAAGGGCATGGCTGAGGCCCTCAGCCCTCCACCGCCCTGGCTTGGGAGTCTGGGATGCTTCCTGTGGCAGCCTGGTGATGGTTGCTGTGCTGTTTGCAGATGTTGGAAGTGCGTGTTTGAAGCCCTTGGCCCCTGGCCCTCCACTACCCCAGCTCAGGAGCCCGGGGCACTTCCTGCAGTGGTTTGGTGGTTGTTTTGGGCCTGGTTGCAGATGTTGGGGGGGCGTGGCTGAGGACCTCAGTCCTCCGCACTCCTTGGCTTGAAAGCCCAGCAGTCTTCTGGTCCTTCTAGATTTTACAGGTGTTCTTTAGTGGTGTTAGACCTTTACTAGTTAATATCAAACTTTGTCTCTGATCTGTGGGTATATTGTTTTTTTATTTCAGTTATGTGTTGGATTATTCACTGTTCCCACCACCTAAACCGTGTGCAGGAACTAATTTGTTGTCCTTTGCTTATTTCAAAATGGAGGAACTTCCTCTGGGAAGCAGCACTTGAGCCCTGTAGTTGAGCTAAGCTATATTTCTTCATTGCTACTGATTCCCTGGGGAAGGCTTTTTGTGGAGCTCAGGTTTTAATTGCTGACCTTGTATGTACTTCCTGGTCTTGTGAAGTGCAGTACACCTGTGTTGTGTGGAAACTTTGGTCTGGGCCTGAATCTTTTCAGCAAACTGCACCCCTGCAGTTCTATATTCCTGATGAGTCTCTACTGAGTGGTCCTATGCTGATTGGAGGGCAGATCAGCTGTCCATGCTGTGCCCCAGTGTTCCCCCTGTGGGCTTGTCTCCCCCACCGCCTACACTCAAAACACTTCTCATGGGATGGACCATGTGCTGGTCGTTTGCAATGACTCACCAGCCTCTGAGTAGCTCCCTTTTTCTATTGTCTGTGGCTCCTCGCTCCTATGTGGGTCCACAGGAACCCTGTTAGTGGTCTTACTGGTCTGAGGGCCACCAAGGCCCTCTTCTCGAGACCCTGCCAACTCCAAGCAACTTCATATGAAGGGCACAGCTGTGGCTTTTGCCAGCTCTTGCTACATGTGCTTAGCAGCTCCAGACTTGAAGTGGCCGGGGCTCGAAATGGTGGGAGCGATCCTTTCTTTCTCTCATTGTGGTTTCTCCTGCCTGCATGAACTCCGTAGATCTCTCCTCCTCTTCCCCTGAGCTCTAGTGGCACCAGTTTCACTGTCATTGCTTTTTAATAGTTGTAAATGGGTTGATTTGTGGGAAAGAATGATGCTGGGGACTGTCTCTTCTGCCATCTTGACTGGAAGCCCCCTAAAGATATTATAAATGTAAATATTACCTTGGCTTAATTATTTTAAAAAAGAAAATAAATGGAATCTGTATTAATCAGTTTATATTATTAGTTCCCAAAATATTAGCCACACACATTTTCACGGAGAAGTGCAACATCAAATTTCAAACAAATTATAAGTTAATTTTGGACTGTTGCCACTATACTCCTGTTAATATAGATCCTGGAAAATGAATAACTTAGTAACTTAGTCTTTTGGTGCTTTTAATTACTCAAAGCTTAGTGTATTAATCTATTTTCTGTTGCTTATAACAGAATACCCGAAACTGGGTAATATGTAAAGAAATAAAATTTATTTCTTACAGTTTTGGATGCTGGAAAGTCCATGGTCCAAGGATGGCATCTGGTGAGGGAACTCTCTGCAGGGTCCTGTGGTGACCTGAGTATCACATAGCAAAAATGGCAAGAGCTCTTTTACTTGCTCTCATTGTAAAGCCAGTTTATGCCTGTGATAACCCATTAAACCATTAAACTGTTACTCCATGAATGAATGGATTAATCTGTTCACGAGGGCATAGTCCTCATTATCCAATCAGCTCTTAAAGGCTCCATGTTTCAAATACCATAAGTGGATTTCTCACCTTGTTAACACTGTTACAATGAGGATCAAATTTACAATACGTGAGCTTTTATGGAACACATTCAACCCATAGCACTTAACAACCTTTCATATCTCCTTATATTAATTTTTTTCTTCATCATACAATACATTATATTATGTTATTTATAGATCTTCTAATTACTTCTCTCTAAGTAGATCTGAGATATGACAGCAGCATTTCACTAAAATAATAGGGGTCTTCAAAAGGTTCGTGGGAAGATTTGTATTATCTTTTTATTCCATTTTTCAATGAGTTTTTTGCAATACCCTCATTATGTACCTGAGAAATTTTGTATTTATTTTTTTCTGTTTTGATCACAGTTATGAAGCAGTTTGCCCAAAAGATTGTGCCCTCCCCAAATAGCATTCAAAGGTACTTCAAAAAGTTCATGAAACGATTCATATTATCTTTTAATTATATTTTCCATGAACTTTTTAAAGTACCCTCATATATTAACTATATAGATTCTTAGTTGATAAAATTTCAAGTATTAAAGCAATCACGAATCAGAAGACACTTTATTTCAGTTCAATTAAGTCTATTTTAGATATTATTATAACAATTTGTAAATCTATTTTCAATTATAATCTCTGGTTGTACATGCATATTTAACAGGGTCTCTTGTTAATTAAATTATGTACATAAGCATTTCTGTAAGGACCTACAAATATTTGTCTCTCCTAAGCCTTTCTAACTAAAGATGCTGAATTTAAGATGGAGTATTGAAATAAAAAGTGCAAATGGTTTACTGATAATGACAAAATAGAGCCATAAGCAATCCTATGCCAGTAGAATTATATAGTTATTTTTACAAGGCAGTATCATTCCTATTTTCCTTGACATCTCTGCCTCTTTTATTTTTTCTCAGAATTGGATTACAGTTTTCTGGCATATGGAGAAAACTTTGAAAGAGCAGAAATCAACGGGGAGAGACATGACCGGCAAAGACTTAATGAACTTGGCATAATCCGAACTGACCACCAGGATATAATATTAAAAGCAGTTGCTAATATTTATAAAAAGGTGAGTAGAGGGATGTTTTTCTATATTGTGTGTCTTTTTAGTTAACAAAAAATGGGTTAAATTTAGTTAACAAAAAAAGGCAAGAAGTATGCTTCTGTCTTCTACAGGAAATTGTAGGTTTTTACCTTTCCAGTTCAAAGGTAATTATAACTGATGTGGTTTCTGATTAATGTTCTTAAGCATTCTGGTGGGCCCCTCTCATTCTCATATTTGAATCTTGGCTGTGTCAAAAGTGGTTGCTGTTTCTTGCTCTGCCTTGGGGATGATGTATCCCTTCATTTTGGTGAAAACTCAAGGATATTCTGCCTAAAGTCACTTCTTCCAAAAAATGAAAGTCAGGAACAGAGGTTCTAGGGAATTAGCTTACAAAGTCTTATAAAATTGAGAGAGAGGACTGCTATGTCTACTGAGACTCAAAAGAAACAAGAATAACGAGGGAGTTATCAAGAATAGACGCAATATTCTAGACAGCTGTCTCTGCCCCTAGAAATAGAGTTGCAATTTTATATAACAAACAAGTCAACCCCAAATTCAGTAATAAATACTGTATAAGGGAAAACCTAGAACTATTTAACAAAGAGAAAAAAACTTGGAGTTTTTTATTATTTCAGGGCTGCGATCATGCTAAAATCCATCCATCCATTCAAGAGATATTTATTCAGGACCTGTAATTACTTGAGTAATTCGAGCAATACCATATGCCTAATTGTGTCTAATAAGTTTCACTTTGCACATTTTCATTTGACAGAATTAAAAACTCTATTTTTAATAGATTTTTAATATTTTAATACACCGTATCTCTTTTGCATGAATTTTATCCTTCCAATTTTTCTGTAAGGACACTGTACTTTTTTAAAAAATAAAGTCTATACGTAAATTTGTTTATTTTTCTTATTTTGGTAAGTCTTTACAAGAGTGTGACAATATATATATTTTATTACACTTTGTATCCCTTTAAGTTAGATATTCAATTGGGACTATTAATTAGCAAACACCATGAAAATTCTTGAACACTGCCTGAACAAAATGAGTGTGTCAGTCATAGAGGGCTCAATTGTAACAACAGTCACCTAGACTATTTAAGTACCAGTTTCTTTCTTCAAGGAAAACTTACAGTAGAGACTACTGGTTATATTAAGAGCCCAAGTAATTCTTCCCTGCAGAGTAGAATACCATTTAAAAATATTTGATGGAAGAAAAACTCTAACAGTATCAATTTCTCTCAACTAACCAGCCATTTTCTAAAACATCTTGGTATCAAAATTCAGTAGTTCCTTAGGTAATCCCATAAATTAATCTTTGTGACTATGCTACGATGCTACCCATTCCCAGCTGCATGCTTGTGTTTCAAAGGAGCTTTTTATGATGAAAGGGAAAAAAGAGTTGTAATGCATAAATTAGTTCTTCTGTCAAGTTTATTGAGGTATGCAAGAGCCTGAAAATTTTAAAAACCTATACCTTATAAATGTTTTATGATTATGTTTATCTTGTCTGAAGTTTGACTAAAGACATTTTGGCCAAATAGCCAAGGCTAGAAATCATATTTCATTGAATTTAAAATGCTACCATTGGTAAGATGTGCCATTATTTAATCTACCACTAAGAAAGAAAAAAATGCTATCAATTAAACTGTCCCAATGCTTTCTTACCACATGGATAAGAAATCGCATTCTGACTTAAAATTTTTTTAAATACCAAAAAAAGCCTGTCTAATCAATGAAATATAGTATTGTGAAAGTCTATATGGTCTCTAAAACATGGTCTGTAATAATGTTTTGGAAGATCAAACTGAAAAGGTGTACATGTCCGTAGAGGTCATAGAGATGAATTTTATATAGCTGGTTGAGGAATGACTTGTGGTAAGACTATTTCTGACTCAAATTCTGACAGTGAGCCAAGTATCATACCATATCTTAACTGGACATCGAGGGCTCCCAGGATGGAACAATCATAGCTCCATTAGAAGAAAAATGCTCAAGAGAATGTGAGCTGGAAATAGAAGAAAAAGTGATCAGGGGACAGGCTCTAAATAAGAAATGATATCTTAAGGAATGGGAATATCATATACAAAAGATCTTCAAAACGTTCATGGAAAGATTCATATTATCTTTTAATTTTATTTTTCCATGAACTTTTAGAAGTTCATATATATGTAAATACGTGTGTGTGTGTTTGTGTGTTTGTGTGTGTGTGTGTGTGTGTGTATACTTATTTTTATGCTTTCATGGAGGGATGAAATTTGAAAAATGAGGGGAGACCTGTCAGCAGTTATGGAATATAACTATACTCCTTGCACATACTTAATAGACAGAAATCCATCATAATTTCTTTACTGTCATATGGACAGTGGATATATGAAACACATACATACAGATATTAAATATTTCATAAAATATAAAATGAACTATAAGCATAGGTAAGAAATTATGGTGCAATAAAATCAGTTTTTCAGCAGACTTTGTATTACAATTTTTTAGAACTCAAACATGGTTTTTGTCTTGTTAGAGGGTGGAAGATTGGGTTTATAGATAAAATTTTGAGGCTATCACCCTACCTGCTTATATGAAAATACTTGAGAGAGTAGATAAGCTTCTTCATGAGAAGAGTGTTAATGAAGAAGATCAGAAAGCTTAAATTGCAGATTTTGAAGCAATATTCTTAATAATACTACTTGGCTTTATGTAGCAAGAAATACTTTATAAAGGACCATCCTATATTGTACTCTGATTTTTACAGCAAATTTGAGATAAGAAAACATCAGGGATAGATGGTATCATGCCCATTTTAATAGATGAAGAAATGGAGTGTCATAAAGTTTAATTGTCTTGCTCCATGGTTGCTTGGTGAATAAAAGATGGGTCTAGAATTTTTCTGTCTTGGTATTTTTGTGGCCCAATCAAAGCAGGAAGCAGAGAAGAAGGGTGAAGGAGAGAATGGATGAGAGGGGTCTAGAGGCTATCAGAGGAGCCAGAAAATCACTAGAAGTTAAGGGAGATATATCTGAGAAGGATCGCATTGTCAGCAGAGTCAAATGTAACAGAGAGGTAAAAAATTTATATCACAAATTTATAGGCAGTAAATTTTGAGGCAAAATATGTTCCTAAATTAAAAATGAAGTATGTGTGAAAGAGAGAGAGAAGTTCAACCAATTGTAACAAATTTATCTGTATTACTTCTGCTAAGTCCTTATATTTATAATTTGCTTTATGGATTATCACTGTTATGTTTGCATATTTAAAATTAGGTAGGAATTGTTGAATTTTCTTTCTCACCCATATTCATCTTTTCTCGGTTAAGAAAGTAGTATCATGTATTATTAAAAATCTCAGTAGGACCTTATATGCATTGCAGAAGGTCCATCCTTTGGGAAGATAAAAGAGTATTTACTGACAGATATTGATGTATAATCACTGGGTTTTTTTTGTTTTGTTTTGTTTTTTTACTGTATAGCTCAAGTAGTCAGGAACTATTCACTGGATTCGTTATCAAAGTATGAAGCTGAAAATCTGTTTCTAGTGAATTTACCATTTTTACTACTAGATTTTCTCTTCTCTCTAAGCTGATTATGAGAAACAGTACTAAGAAAGAGCAGTATCAAAGAAAATAGATTATTGATGCTATAGATGTGTATAGATGTGTTCAGATGCATTCGGCAGTATGGACACAGTCAGTTAATTTGGATGTGTATCAAAGGGTAATCATTGAGATTTTTTACCAGTCAATAATGAAAATTGTATTTCATATCATTAAAGTTTAGGTTCTGTGAAAATAATTACTGCCAAATATGATAAGGTAATATCATTACAAGTAGAAATTCAAATGTTTGACAAGGATCTATGTCCTTCAGAAGAGTAGGGAAGTTTCTTTCTCTGGAATGAAATAATAGGAATTAACTGAACTTCAACTCTTCGATATTTACTCTTAGTATTATAATAGATCACCATAATTACTATCAGTGCCTTTTAGAGAGTTTGCGAGGATTCACAATTGATTGTCCATTCTAGTAAAAATAGTAGTTGGGAAATAATCAGTAGGAAATAATTTTTCAAAATAGAAAAATAGAAGGGATGATGAAAATTGTATTTCAAAAAGTCCATATTATAATGCAAACAGGTCAGTTTTTTCCTATTATTATATGGAAAATTAATTTATTTCTGCATACTTTTCATAATTTGTCCTCAAACCTACACTGTGCTTACATCTGGGGCAGATTCCATTCATCGCTCTATAATAAGGAACCTAAGCTATAACTTTTATCTAGCCTTTCAGTAAAGAAAATGACAAAGAATGTGGGTTATTTGTTTATTTTATGGATTATTTTCTTGTCTCTCAGAAATTCAGAAAAATATAAAAGAAAACCATTCTATTGCTTTCCTTATGCCACTATTGCTCATTTTTGTGTAATATCTCAAATACTTTGAAGTTTTCAATAAAACACTAGACATTTTTAAAGTTCATTTTTTTATTACTCCTCTTGAAATATTGAGTAGAAGGATATAAAAGGGTCTACCTTTACTTCCATGGTTGGAACTATTTCATAAACCACACTAAAAAATTCCAGTGAAGTCAGATAGTCAAGCAGTATTTTCAGATTCTCAGGCTATTGTTCCCTCCCTCACTCTGTGAAATGCAGAGATTATCATACAGCTTCTTTTAAAAATATATCCAGTTGCCTCTTACCCCACGTTGCTATAACAAATGTTTATAAGTCGTAACTATGTTAGAAGAATGGAATGTGATTTAGATGATGACAAAGCAGATGGTTTACTGTTCAGCAGTTGGAAAGAAAGATCAGTAACTGGCTTCTTGGCTTCAAGATGCAACTCATTCAAGTTAATTTACCTGCACTGAATTTCTCTTTGGAGATTATCTAAGAACAAAATTAAAAAGTCTTTATTTCCCATTTCAGACATGTAAACCTTTCTGGCATGTGCAGACTTTTCATTAAAATGCCCTTCATTCCTTCTTTCCCAGTACAATGGAGTTAGATTTCAATAGCTCTAAGCAGATTTAATGGGTGGAAAAACCACCTCAGTTAATTTGTGAGTTATTTACTGAGTACCTAGAGCAACATGTTAACAAATGGCAAAATTTGAGGAACTGGCATTTTAATAAATGAAATAGATCTTAAAGGGTAGTGGAAAAGAGAAGTACCTAGATGAAGATAAATGTCTTGCAGCATAATAATGGGAAAGATGGGTTTTATAGTTTAAGATTGCTTATGAATGTAAACTGGACATAGTTTTACTGTGCCTTCTGTAATACCTTCTGTTATGATTAATTAATTGCATGTTCTAAAACATTATCACTTTTTCTATGTTATTTTCATTCTTTGTTATCGTTCAGTTGAAATTCATCTAAACTTAGTGCTCGTATGCTTAAGCCTTCTCCCTGAGAGCAACTATTTCCATCTTTGTTAACTTCTATAATCCTTGTTATGCTTTGCCATCATTATATGTCTGCAATTAAAGTTCATCTTCCTGTCTTTCTATTCTTCAATATTCTAGGAGGAAAAATACTTAGATAATTATAAAGCCACACAATCCAAATAATCCTATCTTTTTGGTCTTTCTTCTAGAATCTCATTTTTCTGGCCCTATTAATAGAAAGGAGAGTTAAATATAAGGACTAAAGATATGTAATACCAAAACTAATGCCTGACCGAGTATTTGACTAGTTATTTGGTTCCGTGGTAGCAGCTTACACAGTAAAAGAAAAGTTATGGAAATTTTGTTACTATTTCATTAAACGATTTATCACTTACATAGCCTATAGAGCAGGAAGTTCCTCACGTTCATTCATAGTTATTTAAATTCCAGAATTGGTGGCTGGTTGATTTTTATATTGACTCTGAGGTAAGTTACAGTTGTGATGGGGGACTTCAACTATTTGGACAGCTGCAGGGAATGTCATTCTATTAATAGCAAGACATGTGTCTGACTATGCCTACAATTCCCTTCATTCACTACTGCTTACTAACTATAAGATGACATGGTCACTCTCTCCCAAGACTTCTATCACTTTTAAATAGTTATTTCTTAATCAGAATTTGGATCAGAGAAACTGTTCCTATAATGGTTTTCTTTTGAAAGATGAAATTGCCAAGAGTTCAAGTCTCCAGACTCAGGTGAATTTTATCTGGACATGGGGTGGGAACTAAAAACATACATGTATGTATTATTTAAGCAGGTTCAGTAATCTTGAATGGGAGAGATGCCAGGAGCTTGGAGATAGGAAACTTTTTATCATAAAGATCTGTTTTACAAAGTTTCTTAGAATGTAAATATTTTATACGATATAGAAATGTTGGTTGGATATACATATAGTCAAGTGGATTTATAGGCGATTAAATAACTGTACTAAAATAGTATTAATTACTGCATCTAAACTTAATTCCCGCAGAAATAGAACTGAAGCACACTGTGCAGAACTTACCCACACAGTTCATATTATCTTTAATTTATGACATCTTTCTAAAATCCCATTTCTTATTCCTTAGCTGTATTTTCTTCATAAATTATTTTGTTTTTCCCTCCCTTTAGAGCAAAGTTGAAGAACAAGCAATGCAAGGAGAAGATCAGGTAAGAAAACAATAGTAACAACAATAAAAAATCTGTTGAGGAGTATTAAAGAAAAATAAAACAATTTGTTATAACATTAAGGACCTAAGTATGATGAGATGGATATATGCAGCTTTATTTCATGGTTCAAAGTATAGTTAAGTTGCTTTGGCATTTCTACTATTAACAGCTGCCTGTAACGTGGGAAAAAGTGAGTCAAATGGGATCTTTTCAATACACCAAATATCCAGATGGAAACATCTGGATGACTAATTGGTTCACTTTGCATGGAGACTATTTAGTGCTGTTTCTGTAAAAGTTCTGGCACCTGATCTCTTTTGGCACCAGGCTTTAGGATGTCATTAAAGTTGGGTACATTGTCCTTTTCCTTCTCTTCTGTACTGTTAAAAATGTGTGTGTGTGTGTGTGTGTGTGTGTGTGTGAGAGAGAGAGAGAGAGAGAGAGAGAGAGATATGGTGTATAAAGTTGTTTAAGTTATTCCTGGAAAAGAATAAGATATTTTGTGGTTTAGCTACAGTGTATAAAAATTTCTAAGTAACAGGGATTTTTCTATTTTCTTCCATTGTTTTGTAGGCAGTATATCTGTTTACCGGCTAATTTATCATTAATTTACCATTATACTAAAGATGTGTTTTACAAGTCAAGACACAAAGGGACTATTAAAGCATTGATATATCTCATCAAAGGGATATTGATTTATCCATTTTTAGTTACAGTACTTAACAGAAAAGAATCATTAAATATGGTTAGCCAAGGGAGATATGGAAAGGAGCCTTAGAGATTCATTTGTAAATTGCCTTGAAGGCAATCGACTTAGTATATGTGAGAGTTCATAATTTAAGGATTTTAAAAAATGTGTTCATATTGTCCTTGGTAGGATTAAATTGCATATGTAAACGCTCAATTAGAAAATCCGAAGATCCATTATTAGCAGTGAATAAGATCAGTATCTTTAATCTAGTCGAGATTGTGAAGAGTTCCTCTGTTTAGCCCCTTTGAGGATTGGTATGACCCTCTCCTGAGGTCTGAGATTCTTGGAGATTCACATATTTTCCAGTTTTAATCACTTTCAACCTACTGTTACCATGTATTTTTTATTGTCTATAATAGTTTCCAATAGGAAAAGACTAACATATTGCAACTGTAGACTAAGTGTTGTCAAATTTAGAGTTTTAGAGTGAAATTTTACCAAAATGCTGTTTTGAGCTAATTTTATCTGGAGTTGTCACATTAATTTATTCACAGATATTTTTTGTTGTTGAAGATTTTCTTTTTTTCATTTTGTTTTAAATTGACACATAATAATTATACATATTTATGGGGTACAGTGTGATGTTTTGATACTTGTATAAATTATGTAATGAGCAAATGTATTTAGCATATCCATAACCTCAAATATTTATCATTTCTTTGTGGTGAGAACATTCAGAATCCTCTCTAGTTATTTTGAAATATATACTATGATATTGTTTATTATAGTCACTGTACTGTGTTATGGAACCCCAGAACTTATTTCTCCTGTCTGATTGTAATTCTGTACCCATTGGCCAGTCTCTCCTTGTGTTTAATTCAAGGATGTTATTGGAAATACATTCAATTAGTTGGGTATATGGCAACCTCGAAGAAATCACATCTCTAAATTATTCAGCAGAGTACAAACTCTGGAGTCAGGCTCAGTGTATAAACTCTGGAGTCAGGCTGCCTGGGTTTACATTCTGAATAACACTTACTAGTTGTCTGACCTTGTACACAAATGTGGCTCAGAGCTTATGTGGCTTTATATGCAAAATGGAGATAAAGACAGTGTTAAAAAATGTTGCAAATATTACCTGAGATAATTAATGTTAGTGGTTTTTCTTCTTTTTTTTGGTACATAGTGTGAATAAATGTTAGCTACTACTGCTATTTCTTTCCCTCCTCTTTCCTCTCTTTCTTCCACAACTCTGCCACTTCCTCCTCCTCCTTTCTTCTCCACTTCCTCTTCCTCTTCTCCTTGTTGTTGTTATTATTATTATACAAGAGCTCTATTCTGTGGTCTCCTGGGTCTCTGCTCCAATCTACACTACATGGTTCAACCAGAATAATCTTTCCTTGGCATTATTCTCATCATAACTCACCCTTGTGGAAAAACCTAACAGGCAAAAATCAGACTGCTAAATCTACCATTGTGGGCCCCTCATGTATTGAATGCCTATCCCTAATGCTAGCTCTCCAATTCATTTTCAGCATTCTTAACTTTCTTACTTTATTTCAGACAATCAAATCCTCTTACTGTTGCTGGTCAAAAACAACAGGTGGTAGACATAAAAAGGAAGGGAAGCCAACCATCTTGAAAAATTATGATGATAATAAAAGCAATCATATTAACAGCTTACATTTGTATAGCAATTTATCATCTGAACAATATTTCATATATAAATATATAAAAAATACATTTATATACAATTATATATATATATATATATATATATATATGGCTACTTCAAAAAGTTCATGGAAAGATTTGTATTATGTTTTAATTCTATTTTTCCATGAAATTTTTGAAGTACACACATACAGTCTTATATAATTTCAGCCTTACTAAATGCTTTTGTATCCTTTCCTACCTGGTACTTTTCCTCACACAGACAAGGGACAAGGGTTTCCTTGGAGGGGCCAGCGTACATACATAATATATGCATTTTTCTGATGTTAGAATAGGGTACAAGGAGTCCCTTTTTTAAGAGAATTACATCATCCTTTTTAGAAGAGACAGTTAGTGGACTCAGAACTGATGGTCAAGTCCCTTGGGTTTACTGGGAGTTTGTGAGGAGGGTTCATCTCAGGTGAAAAGAAGAGTTTGAGTAAAAGAACAGAGGTTGGTAAGCACAATGTGTGTTTGGGAGAAAGTGAAAGACTATAGGAATGTAAAGCAATATTAGGCTGGAGAATCTTGTGGATGTTCTGTATTGCTTTGGATCTCTAGGAATAGAAATTATGGAGAAGTCAAATTCTAATACAGGGTTCTAATCCCCTGACTCAAGAGGCCAAAGAGATTATTGTTGGCTTTATTTATAGGATTATTTTGTAGGTTCATTTTCTCTCATGTTTTGGTTATTACCACATTTTATAGAGAAGAAATAAAAACACCATTACCTTTGCTTTTGTCACATGTCAAAACACTCTTGTCTTCATATTATCCTTGGAGGTTATGCTTTTTTTAGATGGCAGGAGCTTTGTTTTCAGTCTTATTTTAGGCATGATTAATGAGAATGAAAAGTGAAAGGATAAAGCAGTGGTCTGCTCGTTAATGTTTAACAACTGAGTGTCTGGTTGTTGTATGATATAAAAAACGTGTATGATATATAGATACAGATATATAGATATATATGAACAAGTGATATATATATATATATTACTGATACTAAAGATGTATAGCACATAATTTACACATAATAATAAAATACACAGTATTCTTTATTGTAAATGCCATATAGCTGATTCTCAGAAAATGCTTTCATTGATTTGTGACAAACTCTTGTATAGAAGAAAACTATGTTTGCAATTAATAAATGTGTATAATTTCACCATGAATGTGTATAATTTCACCATTAGATAATATTTTTGTGTACATTAATGGCTAAAACAAAAGTGAAGCAATGAATATGTATGCTGAAATTTCATTCATTCATCAATAACACGAGTTACTTCTTTGTTGAATCAAATGATAGTTTTTGAAATTCAGAATATTTCCCTAATTCTTTGTGCTATTTACAATACAATAACTAGAGACATGACAGTCACAGTTCTAGGTTTAACCTGCATTATTAACATTTTTCCATCACTTTCATACATCTAAACAATCAACAAAAGAATAAATCAAGCCCTGATAGGTAGTGTTTGTCAAATTCCATGGTATAAATACTTTCTCTATGGCTGATTTCAAGCCATCAACATGATGGAGTTGGGAAGAGAATGTAGAGTAGCACACCACCATAAAGATATAACAGATGTAAATGACTTGAGAACACAGATAATAGTAAAATGTGGTAAAATAATAAGGAAATGGTAGGTTTTGACCATTTATTACCTTTTTAATATAGGATTTATTTAAATATAAGTTTATTTATTTTTAATAATGGCTGTGTTTAACAAATGGCTTGCAAAATTCTTGACAATTTAACATTTGCCTCAGACAAGCCAGTAAGAGCCAACTTTAGTAAACCACTGGAAAGTAACTAGTGTTATTGATTCATTAAGAATCTCTAAGTGGTTCTGGATGTTATCAAGCATATTGAGGCATTGAACATCATTAATCATACTGTGAAACTCAGCGTAGAAAAGTATCAGTTGTTAAAATTACAGCCTATAACCCTGCCTGAAGACAAAGGTGTGTGTATTAAATGGTATGTATAGTATTGATTATTTGTATTTTTAGAGAATCTTTTCTTGGGAAATATTTAATACAATTTTCAACAATGAACACACCACCAAATGTTATAGGAGTAGGAAACATCAAGATGGGAAACAAATGGACAAAAAATGTGGAGTCTGGAGAGAAGGGGATTGGGGCACAGAGATGGTGACAAGAGGCATCCATCTCAATAATAACCCTAAAATAGGCATCTCCAGATGTATTAGTTTTCTGTTGCTACTTTAACAAATAATTACTACAAACTTAATGGTTTACAACAACACTGTTATTTTACAATTCTGTAGATCAAAATTTCAGTACGAGTCTCAGTAGACTAAAATCATTGTATCTGCAGGGCTTCTTCTCTTTCTTGATGTCCTGGGGAGAATCCATTTCCTTGTTCATTCAGGTTGTTGGCAAAATTGAATTCCTTGCAGTTTTAGGGCTGAGTTCCCTGTTTCCCTGCTGGCTGTAAGGTAAGGACAATTACCAGCTTCTAAATGCTGCCCATATTCTTTGACTCATAGCACCATTCCTTCATCTTTAAAGCCTGCAATGGCTGGTCAGATCTTCCTCCTGCTTCTTCCATTATAACATCTCTGTGACTTCCTTTTCTGCCTTTAAGGGACTATGTTGTGTTGCTTTGCCTCACACGGGGTGACAGAGATGCAAAAAGGATTACTCAAAGCCCATTTCTTCTGAGCAGTGAGACACCCCAAAGGGGTTAATTTCCAGGAACCCTCAAGAGAGAGGTATTCCTCCTTCAGAAAGTTAACCCCGAACTTGGGTTCTGTCTCAGTATTTATTCTCCCGGCCAGAAAGTTATAGAAAAGGAGCATAGGTGGAGTTATGGCTAAGTATAGTTTAACTATAGAGGCTGGTAACATCAGTGAAATAACAAAGTGACATTCCATAATGCAATTTGCAAAAGGTTAAGTCGATCCACCAACAAAAGCTTGTTCTTAGCAAATACTGTGTTTTCCTATAGCAGTTTCCTCAGTATTTTTACATAACAATAAAGCAACTTTCTTAACATCTCAATCAGTAGGTTAACCTGCTCTCAAGGGCATCTGTCCTTGAGAGCCTGCAGCTTTGCTGTTTTACAATTTTGTATCCAAAACAGAAACTTTAGCCTAGGGAAAATTTCCTGTCTTTTGCAAGCTTAACATTTCTATATGTCATTTTAAAAAGTTAGGTTATACCTGAAACTACAGGGCTTTGGAAACTAGGCTCTGTGAAATACATTTGCTTTATAAATGTTAGTATACTCCCCAATGTTATTGTACTGGACCCACCTGGATGATCCAGGGTATTCTTCAAATTTTAAGATCATCTGATATGCAACTTTAATTCCATTGGCAGCTTTAATTCCTTTTGCCTTTTAACTCAACACATTCACATGTTTCAGGCATTACTACATGGATATCTTTAGGGGAGGGTCATTATTCTGCTAACCACAGCAGAACTTTTCTATAAGGGAGATTTGAGGTTACTGACATTTATTTCTACATTTACCCCTTTTGATGTTAAAGAGTGGTGCCCTACTACCCATTTCTTTTTATCTATCTACCAGGAATGTCTGTTCTTAGGCATTTTATTCAACTTTAAGTGTAAATGACTAAAAGTTCTACGTGTTAGCAGGGAAGCTATATTGTGTTTAGATTAACCCCCCCCCTACCTTTTTACCTCAGACAGCTGGTTTTTAATTCTAACTTCACTACTTTGTGACCATAGGCAAGATATTTAACCTCTCTGATCTTCAGTTTCATCATCTACTGAATAGGGATCAAACAGATCTCTTCAACATTGTTATGATGGTTAGAAATAATATAAATAAATCCTGAGTCCAGTGCCTAGCTATATCGTATAGTATGGGTTGAAAAAAATCATACCTGTTATTATTATAAAGCTATATATTTCATTGACTATGTTCCATTCAAAGTGAATTTCATTTGGTCCTAGGTCTTCAGTTGGGTATCACATCTAGAATGCATACTTATAGCCACATGATTATATCTTGCAGTGAAAAAATTCACAAAATAATGGATTCTAGCATTAATGGGTTTAACTTCCACTCTTGGCATATCTAATCTAGTGTAAGAATTTTAAGGATAAATTAATATATCCTTGCAGCTTCTAGAAAAGACTTTTCATTGGTTATCAGTAACAGATAATAAGGGGTATTCTTTGCACAAAGTAAACATTTAAAAAAATAAAAATAAATAACAAATAAATAAATAAGGAGTATTCTTTGAACAAAGACACTATTTATATTATAGAGTTTTTGGCTATTTAGCCATGTGAAACTGTAAGCCACCTTTGATTTTAAAAATTTTTACAAATTGGATACTCCATATACAATAAGTTACCAAACCTTGTTGGTTTTTGCCCTTGTTGTTTGTATCCATCTCTTCTTTTCCATCCTTACTGATGAGGTCCAAGGTGTGGCTCTGCAAGCTAATGGTTAGTCAAGAGATGGAAGACATGATAATCAGGTAGGCTAAGGAATTATAAGATCCTGTGTGTTGGGTGGTGAAGTCCAGGAAGTGAAAAGTATATCCAAGGGGATGAGTGATTTTAAAAGTGTGGTGGTATTTGGATAGATTGTGTTTCTAGTGGCAAGGAATAGGCATTTTAGTGTTTGAAATTTGTTTGTTAGGATCCAGGAAGAAGAAAAAGCCTCACTACATCCCTTCTTTCTGTTCTTTTAGACTGATTCTAAGCCTTAGATCTTTAGGAAACAACAATAGTTACAAGAAAAGCAAATGTATAGGACAAGAGACTCTATTTCTCTATATGTTTGCTTAGTTCTTCTAAGGATTTATGAACATTCCCTTTACTTTACTAAAAGCAATCTAATGTTTGACCTTTAGTGGTACTTTAGTGAAGGTCTAGAGGGGATAGTAACATTTTTGAGTAAAATATTTAGCCACTTACTAGGCATCTCCTCTCCATATTCTTAGATATTTTGGGTCATTCTGCCTCTCATATGCTATCCCCTGGCAGCCATTTAATGAGACAATTATACTTTTGGAGCATAACTGATCATTTCTAAGTAATGTTTTTTTCTGAAATACAGTGTAGTACTTAAGTTCACAGGCTATATGGGGTTATTTCTGATAATTTATTTTTTGTGACCTTGGCCAATAATTATTACTTTAATAACATTTTTGATTATTTTTATGTGTCAGGCACAGTGGTAAGTAATTTCCATGAATTGTTTAATTGTCTTTCCTTTTTTACCTTAGTTTCCTCATTTGTAAGCTGAAGTTAATAATAGTTTATCATGAAGTTGTAATGAGGATTAAATGACTTAATGTAAAGCAGAGTGCCTGACTCAAAAATAGCACAATGTTAGCTATTATGATAATGATGATTACCATTAGGTCATTCCAATCTTCTTCCCTTTTACAAATTTGCTAGGAATTAAAAATATTTTTTGACTGTTTTGGCGCCTACAAAATTCAGCAGGTGATGAGCACATGTTGTCAAACAGTCCCAAAGAATAGAGTAAACCATACTTTTTTTTTAATAAGTAGGGTTGCAACTTCTATCTTGCTCCATGGTGTGTCTGAGTTTGTAGGAACTTGGTTTTATATTACTGCACTTTCAGATTGTTCTAAAATCCTAGTAGCCACTTCAGTGCTTCCTAACTTTTTGATAGGTAAGTTAAAATGAAAAGGTAAGAGCTGTGAAAATGGGTTTGTGTTAAAAATTAGATTGCATTATGTTCATTTGTTTCTTATTCAGCTTCCTTGTTCCTGGACCCACCAAGCATGTGATTATCTTCATTACCTAATTTAAAATTGCAAAGATTTCCTTGCTGTGCAGTGATGGCTGCCATTTTATGAATTATAGAAGGCCTTTTCTATATCTTAGACTTTTTTTTTTAACTTATCATTAATCATTTTCAAAACTTGCATTTTAATATAATGGCAGTTCTATTTTGACCATTCAAAGAAAATATCTAATTTTACATCAAAACCTGTTCAGGGGCACTCTTTTTTTTTTTTTTCCCCTTTTCTATTTCCCTCCCCATTCACCCTCCTCCCAATACTTCTAGCTTGGATGGTGGATGATGGCAGCCATTAGAAAGAACATGGCCTTTCAGCTGAGGCACCCTCATATCTTTTCCATGAATTTCCGGTCAGGAGAAATGACATTAGAACAGACAAATGGATTCACCAAGCTTCAAATATCACGTTTACATCTGTTAGACTTCAAGAGAGAGACAACAGGAAATAAGCAACCCACATTCCTTAGCACATGCTACCAAACCCAAAATTTTAGCATGTATCACTCAGTAACACAGGCCCTTCTTAGTCATAAACTCTCTGAAATCAAAGGTTCCATGCTAAAATATCATAGGTGTGTCACTGAGCTGTTACTAAAAGGCAATTTGTGATCATTTGAAAACTTTCATCTACAAATAACTACCAAAAAGCACTCCATTATGAGTAGACTTGAAAAATAAGAAGGCTGGAGAAAAGAGAAAGAAAAAGAAGGCTGAACTCTTATTTTAAATATCTGAAGTTTGATCTCTTACCTTAGTTCAGTTTGTTTTGGCTCAGCTACTTCTAGTTATCTCCATACTTGCTGCTCCTTATATGCAAATTGTGGAAGATTGTTGAAATGTGTACGGTCTTACCATTAAAGTTCATTGATTTATGTAATTTATTTCTTAGGTGAATTAAAAAGAACTTTATTTTACTTTTTCATGCCCATAATGAAATAAAATGACTTTTTATGCCATCTCGGTAACATACTGTATTACTGTTAAATAAATAGGTAGCTTTCTTATTCTCTGTTTTATTTGGAAATTGAAATGTGTCATTGAGTCTAAAATCATCTAGTACTTGGCAGCTCAAGATTGTTGTGGTAACTTCAATCTTCTGACTTTGTGAAAGCTGCATTGTCCAAAGATCAGTTGTTTTTAGTGTTTTCTATCTTCTATTTTTATAAAGTTCGTACTGTATCTTTGGAGAGACAATTACTATAGAATTTTTATAATTTTATTGCTTTTCTGACAATGTCAAATTTTAATATGACATATAGAAAAATATAGTATGGATGATAAATTATTGAAAAGTACACTTAAAGAAAAATACAGAGGAGGGTGCTATTCTGAAGCCTTTTTACTTGATTTTAATAATTTTATTTTAAATTAAATTGACTGTTCATGCACCTATTTCTGTGCTACATTTGTGGGAATAGCATCCCCAATCACCGTGATAGAATTAGGGGACTAAATAGATATGTGCAGAAGTAAAAAATCAGTCCTTGTCCTGAAAGGCTGAGTTATATTGAATATCATCTTATTATTTATAAAGTTAGTGTTAGAAGGACCTAACCATTTCTCATTGTTGGTCTTTGTGCTACATTGTTACTATGGTTTTCAGTAATATGCCTTAACATTCGTAGGTTTAATATTTCTTCATAAAGGAAAAAAAAAAATCTGTTCTTTAGAAGATCCTGAACCATTTCGGGATTTTAAGTGAAAAAAAAAAATCAACACTTTGGTATTTGATATGGTATTTAGTGTAGAAAACATGAACTCTATGATTCATTGTATATTCTGTGAAAGGTTTCTAACTTTATTAGGATCAATTACTTTTCGAAAATGTATTATTATTTAGCAAGTATGTTTTCTTTTGCAAGTCTGGCATTTCACACCAGGAAGTCAGGCTCAAGGAACACAATTTAATGTGTTCAGAAGCTTTAGTTGAAGTAGAATCACTTGCTAAAACAATTGGCTTTTGAAGCAGAAGGATAAATAGACATACAATAACCATATATCCTGAGGACTTTTTTAGGAATTAATTTATTAGGATGCACACTCATCTCTCTCTCTTTTCTCTGTACCTGTCTGTCTGTCTCCCTCTCTGTCTCACACACACCCACACACATACACAGAGCTATATATGTGTTAGATGATGCTTTTCTCTGTTTCAGTTGCTATAACAAAATATAAACTTGGTGGCTTGTAAACAATAGAGATTTATATATTTCTCACAGTTCTTAAGGCTGGGAAGTCCGAGATTGAGGTGCCATTGGACTAGGTGTCTGGTGAGGGCCTGCTTCTTCATAGATGGACATATTTTTGCTGTGTCCTCACCAAGTGGAAAAGGCAAAGAGGTCTCTTCGGGGTCTTCTTTGTAAGGACACTAATCCCATTCATGGGGGTTCCACTCTCATGACCTAATCATCTTACAAAGCTCTCACTTCCTTATACCATTACATTATCTTGGGGGTTAAGATTTCAACATATGAAATTTGTAGGAGGGGGCATAAACATTCAGACTATAGCAGATGACTATAACATTTTAAAAATAAAAATATAGTTACCAGCAAAATATAATTCCTTCAGCTGTATGAAAAGTGTCAGGTAAAATCATAAGAAAATTTTCTGTACTGAGTCCTCTTCCCTCAAAGGGAAGTTAGTGTTATTTTGGGTTATGAGCAGAAGTTTCTTTACTGCCAAGGGTTATGTTAAAAAAAAAATCAAAATGGGAATTTTTTATTAATTCAGTAAGATGTAGTATTTCTTTGAATAAGTCAGAGGTTGAACACTATTTTAATGTGGAATTGTAAGAATAGTGCTTTATTTGTGACTAACGTTCTAGGGAAGATACTGAAAGATAAAAATCTATGTGAACATATTTTGGTTTTGCCTTTTTTTCAGACATCATGAAATTATTCATTTATTGAATATCTTTTCTATTTAGAATATAAGCTATATAAGTTCTGGGACCACTCTGTCAAGTTAATTTCAGTATTGAGTAGTATCTGGCACATAGTTTACACTCAGCAAAATTTGCTGAGTGAACTAACATGATATAATCATAAGGAGCTTATGTATTTCACTCTATCTTTACTACCAGAATTAATTTTACCCTTTTTTAGAGCAACAACTTGGGGTCAGAATATTATTTTTTTAGTATGCCATGGAAATTCTTCATTTCCAAGTGATATAGGGTGAACTATTTTTGACTTTTTTTTCACTGCTTCAAGGCAAACCGTTGACTCAGAGAATAGGCCTTTTGGTTTTAGAAGCCATATTGATTAATTTTGTAAGTTATACTGACTTCTGGGGCATAAAGGAAGTCATACATACATAATGCCCAAAGTTTCAGATTAAAAATAAGAAAAATTACCTAAACATTTGCACAATATTGAACATCAACATGGATGACAGATTTCCTCTCATGTTTATCCTAATATTTGCCATGATGTAGGTAGAGCTATGGATTATTATAATTTTTGAAATATTTTCACGAGTTGTAAATTTTATATCTTAATTTATACACACACAGACACACACAGTCTCTCTATGAGTGTATATAGTTTTATATATATTATATATAATTTTCACATACTAGATATGTGTGTATACTACATGTATATATACATATGTATATTTGCATACATATGTATATGCATGTATGTGTGTATGTATACTTATATGTGTGTACATATAAAAACACATATACACATGTATTTGATTTTATAAGTGCAATTTAGTTTACTAATCTACAGTATTTGCATTTATAGAAAAGTTAAGTGCACATGAATTGTTAAAGTACCTATATTATAAACTTTAGTCTCTTAATTCCATAAAAATATCTAAACGTTAATTTTATAGATATCATTAAGCAAAGGAAATTAACTATTTCTTCCACTTATTTTGAAGACTAAGAGCCTTATTTTTCTCCTAAGTATTCCTATAACCTGTTGTTCTCTATCCAGTGCTATTCAGTTCTCACACTTCTGGCAACAGTCATCACTGTTTCAGTGCTTTGAAAAACCTACCAACTGCAAAACCCCTGGACTTGCTCAAGTCCATCACTTCACTATTCACACTTGCTTCCAATAGCAGTCACCAGTAAAGCATGAGCAACGTTGAGATATTTTAAAACATGCTGTAGCGTGGAACTTAAAGAGTGAATTTTATAATTTTAGGATTGTTTTTGGAATACAAACTCTTTTTTGAAACTCATAATTTTAGTTCAGAAAGCAGAAATTTTGTCAATACTGTAGGTATGACTAAATGTCATTTAAAAGAAGTCACCCTTAGCATAATCATTGACAGTTTTCCTCAGTCATTCAAATTCACTGTAATTAAATAACAGTAAATTTTCATATTATGCTCTTCCTTTCACATTGCTTTACTAAAAATAATTCCAGTTCCCTGTACTATCTATGCAAAACCTAATCTCTGGAAACCACCTTTGTTAATTTTTCTTCTTTATTTTTTGTACAGAACAGAAAGGCCATATTTTCAATGTCTCTTAATTACGTTATTCCTTTATAATAATTTTAGCCTCCCAGAAATCATTGTCAACTTTTCAAAATGGAAGGTCATTAGTTATAGAAAAAAAATAGGTGAAACACTTCAGGAACTAGGTCTGGGCGGGTGAGCCTGAAAGCACAAGCAGCAAAAGAAAAAATAAACAAATGGGACTATATCAAACTAAAAAGCTTCTGTACAGCAAAGGAAGCAATCAACAGAGTGAAACTGCAGCCTACAGAGTGGGAGAAAATTTTTGCTAACTATGCATCTATGCTCCGACAAGGGATTATTATCCATAATATACAAGGAACCCAAGCAATTACACAGTAAAAAAACCAAATAACCCAATTAAAAAATGGGCAAAGGAACTGAATAGACATTTTTCAAAGGAAGATATCCAAATGGACAACAAGTACATGAAAAAATGCTCAACATCACTAGTCATCAGGGAAATGCTAATTAAAACTACATTGAGATACCACCTTACCCCAGTTAGACTGGCTATAATCAAAAAGACTGTGAATAACAAATGCTGGAGAGGGTATAAAGAGAAGGGAATGGTCCTGCACTGTTGGTGGGACTGTAAATTAGTACAACCAGTATGGAAAACAGTATGAAGTTTTCTCAAACAACTATACATAGGTCTTCCAGCAATCCCACTTCTGGGTATATACCCAGAGGAATGGAGATCATCATGTCAAAGAGATTACTGCACTCCCATGTTCATCACAGATCTGTTTACGATAGTCAAGACATGGAACCAACTTAAATGTCCATCAATGGATGATTGGATAAGGAAACTGTGGTTTATATACACCATGAAATACTACTCTGCTATAAAAAAGAAAGAAATTCTCCTATTTGGAACAACATGGGTGAGCCTGGAGAAACTTATATTGAGTGAAATAAGCAAAGCACAGAGGGATAAATACCACATATACTCACTCATAAGTGGGAGCTAAGAGAGAAAGAAGGAAGGAAAGAAAGACCACAGTAGTGCGTTGGACTTGCAGAGGGAGAGACCACACCTTGGGATACAAAGTGGAGTGAGGGGGAGGAGAAGGGGGAGGGAGATTGGGGATAATTGGATGGGGGACATGGGGTACAAATGCAATTTGTAGTAATGGGCATACTGCCAGTATGGATCTGGCCTTCACATCTTTGGCACGAAGGGTGACAGTCAGCTTTGTATCTCAAGAATATTCATAACCAATAAAAGAAAAGAAATGCTAGAGACTTTGACATTGATTCTTCTTTATGATTGAAAAAGTCACTTATTTTACTTAGGTCTCTACCACTTTCCTTTCTACGTTTATTTTAAATGCACAGCTTCCTATTACTAGTATTTATTCAATGATGTTATCATCCTAATAGTTTACTGCTAAAAGAAAACATTTCCAACTAATTGCAGAAGTTTCTCATATACAGTGTATTCACATTTTGTAAATATCACTCTGTATTTTTGATGAACAAGACATTCTTATTATCCACTTACTTTTCTCTTAACCTATATCTTCACTATATGTTCCTTTTATGTCTTTTCTCATTTACATGCATTCTCATTAGTATACCAGTTTTCTCTATAGCACATATCTGACTTCATATTATTTGTTCCCCAGCAGCACCCTCACTCACAGTTTGAGGCCAGCATAGGCTCTATGCTTAGCTCTACAAACACTTCTATTTCCTGACTGGGTACCATTTGGCTGATCCTGGCTGCCTTTAGTACAACTTATGCTAGGAGGTTGAGCATTTCAGATGGGTATGATGGATGGCTGTTTCTTTAATACTTGCATTGTTTCTTCTTCCAAGATTTAGTGTAAAATAGCTCATTGTATGTGGGCTCCCACCTACTGAATCAGCAGAGAACATTGCACCTTGGTGAGCCCAGAGCAGCCTTGGAAATAACTTCCATTTGGAACTCACTATAGTGTATTCAGGCAATGTTGTTCTTTAGTTCAGGTGACTTTCAAAGAATCTAAAATGGATGCACAACTGGAAGAGAGGTGTTATACCTGTAAAGTGTCTTCTCAGTAAAAAGAAACAAAAGAAGCATTCTTCTCAGAGCTCACCATTATTTAATATTTTCATTAGACACTTGGAAAGAAATAATGAATAGACTCATTAAGTGTTAAGATAATGTTAAACTGTAATGCGTTGGGGTATGGTTCACTGGTAACTGATAAGAATGCAGAATCAGAATTCAAAATGATCCTTACTGAATGTATATTTAACATTTCAATGGCCTGCCACTGTGGGCTTCTGCAGGGGCAATTTTAAAAATCATTTTGGAGGGCTTCTGGTCAAGATGGCAGAGTAGACGGTTCCTAGTGTCACTCTCTCCCACAAATCAACCAATTTACAACTATTAAAAAGCAGCATCAGGAGGCATAAGAGCCATGCTGGAATAGGCAGGTACCATAGTATCCCCAGCCCAGGACAGTCTCCACCACCCAGATAGGCCTGAGAACTGCCAGGCCCACACACCCTGAGTCAGTCACACCAGAACAGGCAGATGCCATGGGACCCACAGCCCAGGCCAGTCCCCACCATGAAGAGAGGCTTGAGAGCCACTGGGCCCACACACCCCAAGCCAACCACACCAGAACAGGAAGGTGCCACATGACATCGGACCCCCAGCCCAAGCCAGTTCCTACCTCCAGAGAGGCCTGAGAGCCGCTAGGCCCACATACCTCGAGCCAACTGTGCTGGAACAGGCAGGTGCCACAGGACCACCAGCCCAGGCCAGTCCCCACTGCCCAGAATTGACAGTCCCTTTGGGATCTAGGCCAGACATCAGGGTGGGATGAGTAGACTGTGATAACCCATGCCACAATGACTAAACACCAAAGGAAAGATAGAAGAAATATAAAAAATCAAGGAAGTACATCACCACCAAAGGAAAATAATAACTCTCAATTCTAGATCATATAGAACAGGAAGTCCTTGGGCCGGCCCGTGGCTCACTCGGGAGAGTGTGGTGCTGATAGAACAGGAAGTCCTTGAAATGACTGACAAGGAATTTCGAGTAACAATTCTAAGAAAACTAAATGAGATACAAGAAAACTCAGTTAGACAACACAATGAAATGAGAAAAAATATACAGGACCTAAAAGAAGAAAGGTACAAAGAAATCAATGCCCTGAAAAAAGAATGTAGCAGAGCTTGTGGAGCTGAAGGATTCATTCAGCAAAATTAAAAAACACAATGGAAACTCTAACCAGCAGTCTAGAATAAGCAGAAGAGAGAACTTCTGACCTTGAAAGTGGGCTGTTTGAATTAATACAGGAGGACCAAAAAACAAAAAGAATTAAAAAAATTGAAGAAAATCTAAGAGAGAAAACAGACAAACTTAAGCACTCAAATATCTGAATCATGAGTATTCCAGAAGGGGAGGACAAAGGAAATGGCATTGAAAACATAGTCAATGAAATAATAGCAGAAAACTTCCCAGATATTGGGAAAGTCACAGATCTTCAGATTCAGGAGACCCAAAGATCCCCAAACATATTCACCCCCAAAAGGTCCTCTCCAAGGCTTGTTATAGTCAAACTGGCAAAACTCAAAGACAGAGAGAGAATCTTTAAAACTGCAAAAGAGAAGCATCAAGTCACCTATAAGGGAGCCCCAATCAAACTAATGTCAGACTTTTCATCAGAAACCTAAAAGCAAGAAAATACCAAAGGACAAAAATTGCCATCCAAGAATACTTTACCCAGCAAGGCAATCCTTCCAAAATGAAGGACAAATAGTATATTTCTCGACAAAAATCGTGGGAATTCACTACCATACGACAAGCCTTACAAGAAATTCTCAAGGAAATACTGGGATTGGTACCTGAAAAACAACCATCAATACCATGAATACCCAGGAAAGAACAAAACCTACCCGGAAAACAAAAATGCTAACAATAAAGAGACAGAAAAGTTTATCTACCACCCCAAGAAACCAACAAACACAGAAGAGAAACAGAAAATCAGAAAGAAAGGAAGAAAAGATACTTAAGACATCTAAACAAAAATCAATAAAATGCTAGGAATAAATCAACACCTTTCAGTAATAACTCTAAATGTAAAAGGATTAAATTCCCCACTCAAAAGACACAGACTGACTGACTGGATTAAAAAGATGGACCCAACAATATGCTGCCTTCAAGAGACTCACCTTACATTTAAAGGCACACATAGACTAAGAGTGAAAGGATGGAAAAACATATACCATGCAAACAAAAATGAAAATGAGTTGGAGTAGCTATTCTTATAACAGAAAAAATAGACTTTAAACCAATAATCATAAAAAGAGATAAAGAAAGCCACTATATAATGATAAAAGTATCCATTAAGAAGACATAAAAGTCATAAATATATACACCCCCAACAATGGAGCCAGGCAGATGTATAAAGCAAACACTATTAGACCTAAAGAATGAGATAGACACTAATACCATAATAGCGAGGGACCTGAACACCCCACTCTCAACATTGGACAGATCATCTAGGCAAAGAATCAGCAGAGAAACATGAGATCTAAAGAACACTTTAGGCGAATTGGACTGGGCAGATATCTACAGAACATTCCGTGCAACAACCTCAGCATATTCATTCTTTACATCAGCACATGGAACATGCCCCAGGATAGATCATGTTGGGTCACAAATTAAGTCTGAGCAAATTCAAAACAATTGGAATTATTCCATGTAGTTTTTCAGATCACAATGGATTAAAATTAGAAATCAATAACAAATGAAACTCTGGAAACTATACAAACACGTGAAAATTAAACAACATCCTACTTAATGACATATGGGTCCAAGAAGAAATTAAACAGGAAATCAAAATACTTATTGAAATTACTGAAAATGATAACATATCATACCAGAACCTGTAGGATACTGCAAAAGCAGTATTTAGGGGGATCTTTATAGCATTAAATGATCACTTCAGAAGAATGGAAAGATGGCAAGTAAACAAGCTAACAATGCACCTTAAAGAACTAGAAAAAACAAGAACTATCCAAACCCAAAGTTAGAAGATGGAAAGAAAGAATTAAGATCAGAGCAGAAATAAATGAAATAAAAACCCAAAAAATGATACAAAAGATCAATGAAACAAAAAGTTGGTTTTCTGAAAAGATAAATAAAATTTACAAACCTTTAGCAAGGCTAACCAAGAAAAGAAGAGAGAAGACCCAAATAACAAAAATTAGAAATGAAAAAGGGGATATTACATTTGATACCTCAGATATACAAGGAATCATTAGAGACTACTATAAGCAACTATATGTCAGAAAATTTGAAAATCTGGAGGAAATGGATAAATTTCTGGACACATACAAACTACCAAAACTAAGCCAAGAAGATACAGAAAATCTGAACAGACAAAAATAAAAGAGATTGAAGCTGTTATCAAAAGTCTTCCAACAAAGAAAAGCCCAGGACCAGACGGGTTCACTGCAGAGTTCTATCAGTCCTTCAAGGAGGAATTGATACCATTTCTGTGCAAACTATTCCAAAAGATTGAAACAGAGGCCATTCTCCCAAACTCATTCTACGAGGCAAACATCATCCTGTTATCAAAACCAGAGAAAGATACAACAAAGGAAGAAAACTATAGGCCAATATCCTTGATGAATATAGGTGCAAAAATCCTCAACAAAATACCAGCTAACAGAATACAGCAACACATACAGAAAATTATACATCAAGATCAAGTGGGATTCATCCCAGGAATGCAAGGTTGGTTCAACATATGCAGATTAATAAATGTGATACACCACATCAATAAAATGAAAGACAAAAACCATATAATCACCTGTATAGATGCTGAGAAAGCATGTGACAAAATTCAACATTTGTTTATGATAAAGACTGTCTACAAGTTAGCTATAGACGGAAAGTATCTCAATGCAGTTAAAGCCATATATGATAAGACCACTGCCAATATCATCCTGAACAGGGAAAATGTGAAATCTTTTCCCTTAAGAACAGGAACTGGATAAGGATGTCCACTCTTACCACTCCCATTCAACATATTGTTGGAAGTACTAGCCAGAGAAGTTAGAGAAGGAAAGGAAATAAAGGGCATCCAGACTGGAGAAGATGAAGTCAAACTGTCCCTCTTTGCAGATGATATGATCTTATATATTGAACAGCCGAAATCCTCTACCAAAAAACTGTTGATAAGTAATTTCAGCAAAATTGCAGGATACAAAATCAACACACAAAAATCAGTAGCATTTTTATATTCCAACAGTGAACATGCAGAAAAAGAAACCAAGAAAGCTAGCCCATTTACAATAGTGACAAGAAAAATAAAACAGGAATAAAGTAACCAAGGATGTGGAAAAATCTCCATGAAGACAACTACTAACCACTCTTGAGAGAAATTAAAGAGGACACAAGAAGATTTAAAGATATCCCATGCTCTTGGATTGGAAGAATTAACATCATGAAAATGTCTATAGTACCCAAAGTGATCTACAGATTCAATGCAAGTCCCATCAGAATTTCAATGACATTTTTCGCAGAAATGGAAAGAACTATCCAGGCATTTATATGGAATAACAAGACACCATGATTAGCCAAAGCAATCCAGTGTAAAAAAAAATATATTGGAAGCATGACACAACCTGACTTTATACTACAAAGCTATAGTATGACCAAAAGAGCATGGTACTGACATAAAAACAGACACAGAACAATGGAATAGAATAGGGAATACAGAAATCAACCCGTATACCTACAGCCATCTGATCTTTGACAATGGTACCAATTCTACACACTGGGGAAAAGATTGCCTCTTCAGCAAATGGTGCTGGGAAACTGGATATTCATATGTAGGAGAATGAAACTAGACCCATACTTCTCACCGGATACCAAAATCAACTCAAATGGATTCAAGAATTAAATATACTCCCCGAAACACTAAAAGTCCTAAAAGGCAACATAGTGGAAGCACTCCAGAAGTATGAGTGGGTACAGACTTCATGAATATAACCCCAAAATCACAGGCAACCAAAGGAAAAATAAACAAATGGTACTATACCAAACTAAAAATCTGCACAGCAAAAGAAACAATCAACATAGTGAAAAGACAACCAGCAGAGTGGTAGAAAATATTTGCAAAATATACATCTGACAAAGAAGTATATCTAGAATATATAAGGAACTCAAACATCCTTACAGCAAAAAAACACTAATAACCCAATTAAAAAACAGGCAAAGGAGCAGGATTGGCATTTCTCAAAGGAAGATATATGAATGGCCAACAGACACATGAAAAAAACCTCAATATCACTCAGCATTCGGGAAATGCAAATCAAAACTACTTTGAGATACTATCTCACTCCAGTTATGATGGCTAATATCTAAAAGTCTGAGAATTAGAAATGTTGGTGATGTTGCGGAAAAAAAAGAACTCTCATAAACTGTTGGTGGGACTGAAAAAATGGTGCAGCCTTTATGGAATATGGTATGGAGGTTCTTCAAACAATTACAGATAGATCTACCACATGACCCAGCTATTCCACTGCTGGGAATATACACAGAGGAATGGAAATCATCATGCATAAGGGATACCTGTACTCCCTTGTTTATTGCAGCCCTACATACAATAGCCAAGAGTTGGAACCAGCCCAAATGTCCATCATCAGATGAATGGATAAGGAAACTGTGGTATATCTTCACCATGGAACAGTACTGTGCTATTAAAAAGAATGAAATACTACCATTTGCAGCAGCATGGATGGCAAACAAGTCAGGCACAGAAAGCGAAATATCACGTTCTCACTTATTTGTGGGAGGTAAAAATAAATAAATAAATAAGTATTTAAACAAATAAATGGTGAGGGGGGAAGAAGGCAGAACAATCACAATTCCTTGACCTTGTTAAGAGAAGTGAACAGATGTGATGTAGTTGGGGGGGGCAGGCAGAGAGAGGTCTGGGAAAAAGGAACGAGTCAAGGGACACAAAAATCAACTACAGTGTACATTGAGAAGTTAAAATAAAGTTAAAAAAAAGATAATAAAAAATTAAAAAATGCAAAACAAAAAATAAATAAAGACACTCAAGCCACAGCCCAGACCTACTGAATCAGAGTACTCATCTTAATAAGATCCCCAGGCGTTCTGAATGCACATTACAATTTAAAAGCAATGCTATGGATTTATACTGTAAAACCATAGTTTTACAAACAATGCCTTACTTTAAGCTAAAAGAAAAACTAGGATCCAGAAGCTAAAATGAATGATGATGTGAGATACTAGAAATGTTGGTTAATATGAAAGTAAAAACCACTTCCATGGATTAAAGTTAAAGTTGAATGACTAAAACTAGTTATCTGTATTTTTTATTTCTTCCTTTCTCATCACTCTGATGCTTGCCTTTATTTCTCTTTTGTTCTTGTGGTGTTGGGATTGTGGGAGAGAGATAAAACAATTGAAAATAAACTTATAAAAGATACAAAGAAAATTTAAAATCATTTTGCTGCTGAGTAAATTTTTTTTCCTGTTTGATTTTATTATTTTTTATTGACACAATAATTATATATATATATGGGGTTTATAGAGTGATATTTAAATAATGAATACAATGTGTAATGATTAAATCAGGGTAATTAGCATATCCATTACCTCAAACATTAATCATTTCTTTATGGTGGGAGCATTTGAAGGCCTCTCTTCTAGCAATATGAAAATATACAATAAATTATTTTTAATATAGTCACCAAACAATGCTGTGGAATACTAGAAGTTATTCTTTCTGTCTAACGGTAAGTTTGTATCCATTAAGCAACCTCTTTCTATCCACCTTACTTTTATCTTACCTTTCTATCCACCTTTTTATCCACCTTAACTTTATTTTACTTATCCTTATCTTTCCCAGCCTCTAGTAACCAAAGTTCTACCCTGTACTTCTATTGGCACAACTTTTATAGCTCCCACCTGAGTGAGAACATGTGATATTTCTCTTTCTGGGCTTGACTTGTTTCACTTAATATAATTCTCTAGGTCCATCCATGTCATTGCAAATGGCAGTATTTCATTCTTTTTTATAGTAGAGAAGTATTCCATTGTGTAGATATACCTATCCACTCTTCTAATGATGGACATTTGGGCTGATGATGGACATTTGGACTCTTAGCTATTGTAAAGAGTGCTGCGATGAACATTGGGGAACATGTCTACCTTCGACTTGATGATTTCCATTCCTTTCGGTAAATTCCCAGCAGTGGGATAGCTGGGTCATATGGTAGATCTATCTGCAATGGTTTGAGGAACCTCCATACCATTTTTCATAGAGGCTGCACCATCTTGCAGTCCCACCAACAATGTATGAGAGTTCCTTTTCCTCCACAACCTCGCCAACATTTATCGTTCACAGTCTTTTGGATATTAGCCGTCCTAACTGGGGTTAGATGGTATCTCAGTGTGGTTTTGATTTGCATTTCCCGAATGCTGAGTGATGTTGAGCATTTTTTCATATGTCTATTGGCCATTCATATATCTTCCTTAGAGAAATGCCTATTTAGCTCTTTTGCCCATTTTTTAATTGGGTTGCTTGTTTTTTTCTTGTAAAGTTGTATGAGTTCCTTGTATATTCTGGATGTTAATCCTTTGTCAGATGTATATTTTGAAAATATTTTCTCCCACTCTGTTGGTTGTCTTTTAACTCTCTTAATTGTTCTTTTGCTGTGCAAAAGCGTTTTAGTTTGATATAATCCCATTTGTTTATTTTTCCTTTTGTTGCCCATGCTTTTGGGGTCATATTCATGAAGTCTGTGTCCAGTCCTACTTCCTGAAGTGTTTCTCCTATGTTTTCTTTAAGAAGTTTTATTGTTTCATGGTGTATATTTAATTCTTTAATCCATTTTGAGTTGACTTTAGTGTATGGTGAAAGGTATGGGTCTAGTTTCATTCTCCTGCATATTGATATCCAGTTCTCCCAGCACCATTTGCTGAAGAGGCAGTCTCTTCCCCAGTGTATAGGCTTGGTGCCTTTGTCAAAGATCAGATGGCTGTAGGTGTGTGGGTTGATTTCTGGATTCTCTTTTCTATTCCATTGATCAGTGTGTCTGTTTTTCTGCCATTACCATGTTGTTTTGGTTATTATAGCTTCATAATATAGTTTAAAGTCAGGTAGTGTTATGCCTCCAGCTTTATTTTTTTTGCTCAGCATTGCCTTGGCTATGCGTGGTCTTTTGTTATTCCATATAAATGTCTGGATAGTTCTTTCCATTTCTGAGAAAAATGTCATTGGAATTTTGTGGGGATTGCATTGAATTTGTATATCACTTTGGGTAGTACGGACATTTTCACAATGTTAATTCTTCCAATCCAAGAGCATGGGATATGTTTCCATCTTCTTGTGTCCTCCTTTATTTCTCTCAGCAGTGGTTTGTAGTTCTCTTTATAGATATTTTTCACATCCTTGGTTTACTTAAATTCCTAAGTATTTTATTTTTTTGGTGGCTATTGTAAATGGGCAAGCTTTCTTCATTTTTCTTTCTGCATGTTCCCTATTGTAGAATAGAAATGCTACTGATTTTTGTGTGTTGATTTTGTATTCTGCTTCTTTGCTGAAATCATTTTTCAACTCCAGGAGTTTTTTTTGTAGAGGCTTTAGGCTGTTCAATATATAGGATCATGTCATCTGCAAAGAGGGACAGTTTGACTTCATCTTTTCCAATCCGGATGCCCTTTATTTCCTCCTCTTCTCTGATTGCTCTGGCTAGTACTTCCAACACTATGTTGAATAGGAGTGGTGAGAGTTGGCATTATTGTCTAGTTCCTGTTCTTAAAGGAAAAGCTTTATTCTTTTCCCCATTCAGGATGATATTGGCAGTGGGTTTATCATATATAGCTTTAATTATGTTGAGATAATTTCCATCTATACCTAACCCATAGAGCGTCTTTGTCATGAATGAGTGTTGAATTGTATCAAATGCTTTTTCAGCATCTATAGAAATGATCATATGGTCCTTGTGTTTGATTTTACTAATATGGTGTATCACATTTATTAATTTGCATATGTTGAACCACCCTTGCATCCCTGGGATGAATCCCACTTGATCGTTGTGAATAATTTTATGTACCTGTTGCTGTATTCTGTTAGCTAGTATGTTACTGAGGATTTTTGCATCTATATTCATCAAGGATATCGGCCTGTAGTTTTCTCTTTTAGTTGTATCTTTACCTGGTTTTGGTATCAGGATGACGTTTGCTTCATAGAATGAATTTCGGAGATTTGCCTCAGTTTCAGTCTTTTGGAATATTTTGTAATTGGTGTCAATTCCTCTTTGAATGTTTTGTAAAATTCTGCTGTGAATCCATCTGGTCCTGGGCTTTTCTTTGTTGGAAGCCTTTGATAACAGCTTCAATCTCCTTTATTGTTATTGGTCTGTTCAGATTTTCTACGTCTTCTTGGCTCAGTTTTGGGAGCTTGTGTGTGTCTAGAAATTTATCCATTTCCTCTAGATTTTCATGGAAATTAAACAGCATTCTACTTAATGACATATTGGTCCAAGAAGAAATCAAACAGGAAATCAACAAATTTATTGAAACTAATGAAAACAATGATACATCATACCGAAACCTGTGGGATACTGCAAAAGCAGTACTAAGGGGGAAATTTATCACATTAAATGCTTACTTCAGAAGAATGGAAAGATGGCAAGTAACAAACCTAACACTTCACCTTAAAGAACTAGAAAAAGAAGAACAATCCAAACCCAAAGTTAGCAGACAGAAAGAAATCATTAAGATCAGAGCAGAACTTAATGAAAATTGCAACCCAAAAAACAATACAAAAGATCAACGAATCAAAAAGTTTGTTTCTTGAAAAGATAAATAAAATTGACTAACCATTAGCATAGCTAACTAAAAAACGAAGAGAGAAGATCCAAATAACACAAATTAGAAATGAAAAAGGTGATATTACAACTGATACATCTGAAATACAAGGAATCATTGGTGATGGTTTTTTTTGATTCAATCTGTTTGTGAACCTTTGAGCTTCCTGGTTCTGAAGGTCTGCATCTCTCACTATACCTGGGATGTTTTGTGGTATTATTTCCTTGAATAGGTTTTCAATGCCTTTTCCTTTCTCCTCCTCTTCTGGAATACCCCCAATTCGGATGTTAGGGTCCTTGAGGTTGTCTGATATCTCCTTTAGGTTTTCTTCATTATTTTAAAATCTTTTTTCCTTTTTTTTTGTCTGCCTGAGTTTTTTTTGCAAAGAACATCTTCAAGACTTGAAATTCTTTCTCCTGCTTTCTCAAGCCTGCTGCTCAAGCTCTCTGTTTTGTTGAGTGTATCTTTTATTTTTAGGAGTTCTGCTACACTCTGTTTTAAGGTATTAATGTCTTTGTAAATTTTCTGTTTCATATTCTGTATATTTTTTTCTTGTTTCATTGTGTTCTCCAATTGAGTCTTCTCTTATCTCTTTGAGTTTTCTTAAGATCATTGCTCAGTATTCCTTTTCAGATATTTCAAGAATTCCCTGTTTTATGGGGTCTGGTGTTTGCGCATTAGTGTATTCCTTCAGTTGGTGTCATATCTTCTTGTTTGTTTGTAGTTCTATTCTTTTTTCATTGATGTTTGGTCATCTTGTAGAGGACTTGATTCTTCTATCACACTAGGTTCAGGTATGAAGATAAATATTTCCTCCTCGATTTGCAGGCTCTACTGGTGACTCTTCTTCTATCAGTGTAGTTGAGTGAGTGGAAGGTTGCCTGTTGATTGGCCCTGGCTGCTACTGTGGTGGTGAACTGTTCTTGCTGTGACATTATGTGTGGTGATGGCTGTGTTACACCACTTCAACTCCTGTTCTGTCTTTCCGTTGCCATAGACTGAGCCTTCTGTGCTGTATGGGGTTCAGCTCACCTTGGCGCATGCTGGGGCTTGTGGGCACTTCCCTCTGGGGCCTTAGACTGAGTCCTTGGTGCCAGGCAGGATCGGCTCAGCTTTTCACCTGCTGGGGCTTGTGGTCGCTCCCATCTGGGGCCATAGACTGAGCCCCTGGTGCCATTTCAGGCTCGGCTCATGTCGGCACCTGCTGGGGCTTGTGGGCACCTTTGTCCAGGGCCTTAAGCTAGGCCCAGGTACCTACCGTGTGGTGCTTGGCTCACCTCTGCACTTGTTTGGGCTTTGGGCGCTTCCCTCCGGGGCTTTAGGCTGAGCCAGCATAATGATCTTAAAAACAAAAAATGAGAAGACATACATTTGATTTTGCACTTCTGAAAGGAGTTCTTGTGAGATCTGAACAACAAACAAAACCAGTATCTATAAGTTGTTTAATTTTAACAGAATTCTCTAAAAGTACTTTAGAAATGTCAATACAAATTTATTTAGATTATTAGATGGGCTAAGTATTTAAGTTTTTTGATGTTTTCTTAGTACTACAAAGAGGCTGCCTACAATTTAGAATCCTTTGACTAAGAATTCCTAAAATACTGTGATTCTTTTTAGCATACACCAATTATACATAAAGAATAATAGCTCATAATTGCATAATACTTGATATTTTTAAGCATCCTGTGCATGAATAAAGCAGGCATTAGTGTCCACATTTTAGAGACTAAAATATGTAAAGCTCTGAGATATTTAAGTGATTTGAACAAACTTAGATCTCATACTAGACCTGGCTGTCTTTCCATCTCACCACATTGACCTATGGCATATTTCAGAAAATTGCCATTTTTCCCTATCCCTCCAGGGCCAAATATATTTGTAGTATATAGTGTAGTAGAAAGAGCACTGGGAATCAGGATACTTCTGGTTCCAGGATAAGATCTGGTAATATTTAGGTGTGTAACCATGGGAAACCATTCATGTGAGTTGGCAACTAGAAAATATACTTAATACTACAAAATCAGGGAATATATTCCCCATGCATTTCTTACAGTTACTGAGAGATGTATTTTAGCTGACCAAGAGATGAATAAAAATAAAGAACTCAAGAACAGGGAAGTTGTAGTATAAAAGAACTAGCAATAAGCAATGAAATTAGTAAAACACAGAGTTTGTAAAAAAAAATCTTTGCTAAAATGATTATAAAATTTAGACACAATTTTGAAAACCACTTGAAAGAGAAAGTATATACACAAATAATTTATTTTAATATTAATGACAATAATTTGTATCTAAAATCCTAGATTATATCAATAAAAACTGGAGAATGTTGGAAAGCAGAGGGTGGTAGGAAATGCATACTAATGCTTACATCTTAAATGTTGGCATTAATAGATAATTCCATTCTGACATCTATAAATAAGAAAGAGGGGAATCCTCCATTTTCTTTTACTTTTTTTATATCTAAAGCTTTTTAAAGATGTAAAAATATGCCCAAATGCACATCTCACTTTGCCAACCAGAAAACGTATAGGAACGTCATTTGTATGAACTGTATGCTACCTAAACATCAGAAATCTAGAAGATAATGATTTTTTATCAGCACCGCACTCTCCCGAATGAGCCACGGGCCGGCCCAAAGATAATGATTTTTTAGGCTGCTTTGTGATATTTAAAGTGAATCACTAAGAATGAGCATTTAAACATATCACAGAATAGGTTTTACATTAGGAAGAAGTGATCATTGAAGAGATTAGGACTTGGTTCTCTGGTTTCATAGCAATTGTACTAATATCATTTTTCACATAATTTCTTACTAAACCCAGACCAAAAATACTCATAAGCATATTTCTTACATAAATACAGTCATGCACCCCAGACTTTCAAAGACTGAAAGGGCTGGTCCTTTTTAGCAGGTTCCCTCCCTACTTAGTAAACCAGAGATTATTCCTTCACTATTATATAGGAAAACTAGAGTAACTTTTTCTAAAGAGGAGGCCATGTGGAGCCATTATTGTAACTCTGTGGTTATTTCTGCTAGCCGTTTGATGAGGGCATGGTCAAAAGTATGACAAATGAGAATGTGTATACAGTTGTTCATGGAAAGAGAAAACATGTAAATGAAAGAAGTATATAATCACATTTAAGTGGTACATTTAATACTATTATCTACTTAAGAATCTTACAGCTCATGTATATTTAAATGAGCAATTCTCAAAAAGGACTATACATAGTTTCCAGGTCTCTTGGATAAATGAAAAGTAAGGATCCCCTTTTCTTTCTTTTAGATCTAGACTCAATCCTGTTCAGAATACATAGTATGGGATCTCCCCTCAAAAGATTATACTCTAGAAAGGAAGTGAGGTAGGTGTATCAGGCAGTATCAAAATTAACAAGTCATAATTGTAGGCAGGTAGTTTTTGTCACATTCTAAAATTACACACATCAGTATTCCCATAACTGAACCTTATTTCTTTTATGCCTTTTATGCAATGACTACTATGAGTCATACAAATATTACCAGAAACAATATGTAAAGAATGAAAAATGTTTGATGGTAATTTTGCATCCCTCTTATGTTACTTTGGCTAAATGATATTGGTGTTAAACCTATTACACATTTATATTGTGTTAGATGAGTGCAGCCTCATTTCTTCCCCCCAAACTCCCACTTTAATTTCAGAATGACAAAAAGATGCCTACCAGATTCAGAAAACAAACTGAACATCTTGAGCACGCTATTGACCGTGTTCTGGTCATGATATCGGAAAGAAGAAGGGTGCGTAGTCTCCATGGCACTAATGAACAACCACCTGCTATCATTCTTACAGCTGCTCTCGAACTGATTAATATGGTCAAGATGATACTAAATATTCTGGAAAGGTAATTCCTAATATCTAATCTTTAAAGCCCTATGATAGTTGCATTTTTTCTATTTCTTTCTCTTTAGATACCTTGTATGTAGAATGAATTTTACTTCCAGTTTCTTTCAAAGATGTTTACAGATATTTTATTGATGCTCTGAATATCTCCCTAGAATGTACGACATTGTTATATAGCTCCTTTAAATTAACTGACATTTGATCATCTTGACTTTCACAGAAAAAAATACTTATTTTACAAAAATAGTATTTGTTTTACACAAGATTCACCTCGGGTTTCCTTTATAGATCAAACTCCACTGCTACATTTGAAAAAACAACACTTATTTTTCTACAGTCTTTCAGCAATGCACAAGAGTTACACCAAAGTTGTAAAGTACTACATCTGGACTTTTTACAGCAACAAAATAGGTTTTTTTTCTTTTTTATATTAATTAAATTAGGGATTTTTAGTAAACAATAGTTTGTCCTGTTTTTAAAAACCTGTGTTACTAAGAGAAGGCTGTGGATTAATTAATATTTTGATTTCCTAATTGTTGTTCTGATCAAAGGCTATAGTCAACTCAATTCTACACACAAATAAGGAATTATATGGATACTTATTCCTAGGCCTTTTGCTTCTGCTAAGTATTACATCCCAAAGATAAGAGAGGTAAATAGTGAGAGAGGCAAGTATGCCTTTATGATCAATGAGAGAAGTATAAGAGGGAGAAGTCATGATACTTTTCTCTAAACTTCTTTGTTACCTGCTCTCTTTATGATCTATTATAATTTCTTTTTATTGCAATTAATAATTGATTGACAGGTCTATTTGTTCACATAAAGAAGGAATGAAGCGACTGACTCACCTGTTCAAAGAAATATTAAATTGAGTGTTAGAGGAAATTTAGCAAATTTATCAGTTCCTCTACTCCCTTTCCCTCTGAGCACCAAACTTCAATCTGGTAACAAGCTGAAACAAGGAAAGCCCAGAAACCACAGTCAGAAAGTAAATAATTTGGATCCTTGGAATCAGCTCAATTTAAGGAGTAGAATAGGAAAGGGATAATTTGCATACTGCAGAGATAACCACAGTACTGAATAGTGGTAACGAAGAGGACCCTCCAAAATGAATATAGTATGCTTTACTGATAATTGGTAATTCACAGTATTAGATTTTCTCGTTTTATCGAAGTAGTCTCATTACAAAAGTCACATCATGGTGTCAGTATTAAGAAGTACTCTCTGGCACAGTTTTGCTAAATTCCTCAATTTGAGGGTTTCTTTGCTCTCATCAGTGTAACACCAGGTAAGGTTAAAGGGGGCTCATATTGATCCTGTTGTATTTTATAGTTAGTGGTCCTTAAGATAATCAATCAGATTCCTCTTTCAAAAGTGAAATAATCTATACAAAATGAACTCACATAGCAGCTTTCAAATATGGCAAATATATGGATCTTTGTAGCATCTTCTTTTCTGTTTCAAGACTTTAAATTTTTATTTAAAACTTTACAGATTCTCGTAGTCCTTGCTTAAGAACTAGTGGCTACGAAATAATAGGTATTTATATTGAATAAACTTTTTACTAAACTGAAAACTCATTGATCATTCTTAGTATGATCTTTGAACACCAAAAACATGAATGAAACAAAGAAACATCAAAAATCACAATGGTGTGTCTTACACTGGGCATAGTTGTTATAAAACACCTAAGTACTTTAAAATTCCTTAGGTTTAATCACTTTTGATTTTGCAAAGACCTCCTAGGAAGGTCTATATGTTTTGAAAGTTATATCAGGGACTTGGCTGACTTATTTCTGAGCAGATAGCAACATATATTTTAAGAATGGTTAGGGCTCAGCCAAACTGAATTTTCTATACAATAATTAAATTTTCCCTTATTGAATATCTGATTAGAGTGTCAGTTACAGGAATTGCTTCTTCTTTTCTCTCTGAAATTGAATGATTATGTTACTGGGAAAATGATTTCTGTGATTTATCCTAAAATTGGTCCCATTTTTGTGTTTCTAAGACAAAACATGGGAAGATGTTGTTAAAATGCAAGTTTTCCATTATTAGTTTTAATATTGAATTTTTCTCAAATTGTGATTCAAGCTATTATTTGTCCTGGTTCAGCTTTGTTTAGTCAAACCTATTATTTCAGGACAAAAAATTATTTCAGCTTTATTAAAAAAGAGGACATAAATTTAGTGATTCATCTTGGTAATAGAGATAATAACTACTTTTGAGAATTTAGGTTGATTCAGGAGTTTAACTCAAAATGTCATCATGAATAAAAGGGGAAAATCCAGAATCTGGTTTTCTGATGTCTTTCTAGGAAAGGTTTTCTTCCATCTTTGTATATTACTAAAATGTTTGGCCTTTATAGTGAGTTACTTGAACTTTTTCAGCTGAACTACAGTGTACAGAAAATTGACTTTACAAGCACTATAAGCTCACATATATATGATAGAGCTTCATTTTAGTGCTGCTTTATCAGTAACAGAAGGTACATTTTCAGGCTTACTATAGAAGTTATGGGCCTTTAAAAGATTTTAATCATGGTACTAAGTGGAAATCTTAATCTTAGAGTCTGTTGACAATGATTTTTCTCATTATATTTATTCCCATTAGTCATTAAAATTCTATGTGCCTTGCTAATTTTAAGTAAAGAGAATTTATAACAAAATTTATTGGGAGGGGGTGATAGAGTAACTCAAGACTACTTATCTAAGCATAACTAACCAAGATTCTACTTGTAAAGAAACATAAATTGAACATGTTTCATGTTGAAAGTTGAGATAGCATAGAATGAGAGCTGTAGGCTCCACTTTCAAAAAAGTGGGTCAGTGTTTGCTTACCTATTTATTCATAATTCTTTGGTCTAGAAGTAGATGAGAAGGGAAAAACTGTGCAAGGAATTTTGCCTGCATGTTTTATACATTAGACAGTGTTACAGGAGATTTTCTATGGATCTTGGCAGCTACTTTTACCACATAAATTTATAAGCTTAATTATAAGTAGTTTGAATCATTGCCCATGTTATATGCTTTAGAAATAGACCTCCAGAAAATGGCACTTTAATGCAAACACCAAGGACTGTAATCTAGAAATTTGGGAGGCCTTACAAATTAATTTTTCTTGCTAATTCTTAAAAATAAAACTTCATTTCCCTTGTGAGAGTAAATATGGATTGAGCACTGTAGTGCTTGCTAATTTATTTTACAAATGACATTCTGAAAATGGTTCTCCATTTTTGAAATATCCTTAATAGTACAGTAGAAGTGGGTGATCATCTTCTAACAAAGCTATGTAGGTTTTATCACTTCATTCAAATTTCTACTTGTGATTACAGGTCCCCCAAGCCACAGAAGCCTAAGAGTTATGTTAGATAAAAATAGTAAAGCTCAAACTTTTCAATTAGCTATAGTGTCTTCAAAAAAATACTTTTATTTTCACTTGTGGCAAAGAAAATGAATTACCAAATACAGTTGATCTTTATTTTTCAAGGGAAAGTAATTTACCTGTGGATTATAGAGTTCACTAATATTTGGCTCTTTTTGTGCTTCCTTTCTTTTTTATGTAATAATTTCTACAACAAGGAAGCTAAGAAAAAGATTCCTTCCACCTTTTTATAGTAATTTGAAAACAGGAATAATTACTGTAAATTGTGCTCCTACCATCCTCCCAATTTATTGAGGCCATAGAAATATTATATTTATCAGCAGTTGCATAAAATTTCTGTTACTTTTTGATATAGTATTGTGATATCTAGAATTTAGTTGACTCTTGATATTTTCTGATCTAAAGCTTTATATATTGTGGATTGTAATTTTCAGATTCCTAAGGTATAAAGATATGGTATTCAATGAAATGCAGATTGATGGAATCTCTTGTCATCCTTCCCTGGCAGGCCTCCACTTGATTGCATGTCAGTATTTTCCGGTCTGAAAAGCCACCTCATTAAACATATCACATTACTGAAACATTTCTCTGAACAGGTAAGACATAGCTTTGTTTTGCTGTTCTCCATACATCCTCATATGCATTTATTCATCAAGAGTTCTGTGAGCTTATCTTCAATAATGCCTATAAAACCTGTTTCTTCTTTACCATTTCCAGTGCCCACACTAAAATTCAGGTTCATATTTTGTTAGCTAGGTGGAATATTTGTATAGCCACCAAATGGAATTGTCCCCTCAAATCTCTTTCCTATTCAATCAGAATTTATCCACTATTGCTGGGTTATTCTAAGATGACTATTAAGCTAATCAGAAACCTTCAAATGGTCACTATTATCTAGAGAATATTGTCTAAGCTTGGTAAACTAGTATTCAAGATCTTTCTTAGATCATAATAATCTGTTATCTTATCCTTCTATTTCATGTGACCCCTGTACTACCCTTGAGATGTTCTACTCATCCATCCTTAAATGTTTCATATGTATTTCAATATCAGTGCTTTTTAGCATACTATTTGCTCCACCCAGAATATATTATCATGACTTCTCCCCTTATTTAAATACAATACTTCTGTTAAGGACTAGTTAGTTCATTTATTCATTTGTTGGTACTTTCGTTCATCCATCTATCAGTCAACTAAGGTGACACCTCCTTCTTCTGTTTTCTAGAATTCACCATATGATGTTTTGTAAGATTGTTTTAATTCCATAATCATTTCAGGTTCTGCCTTATGAAGATACATCTACTAGGCATCATAGAAGAGACATGAATGAATAAGACAGAATTCATTCTTTTTTGTTGAGTTTTTTTTCCTGTTTTTATTTTTTACTATTTATGCATATTCGTGGGGTACAAAGCTGATTGTCAGCACCTGTGCCCAAGATGTGATGATCAGCTCAATACTATCAGCATACCCATTACCACAAATTGCAATTATTTCCCAGGTTCCTCACCCAACCTCTCCCCAACCTCCTTCTCCCTCCACCCCTGGCAATCCTAGGTATGTCCACTGCCTCTGCAAGTCCAACATACCACTGTGGCCTTTATTTATTTCCTTTTTTCTCTCTTAGCTCCCACTTATGAGTGAGAACATGCAGTATTTTTCCCTCTGTGCCTGGCTTATTTCACTTAACATAATTTTCTCCAAGCTCATCCATGTTGCTGTGAATGGTAGAATTTCATTCTTTTTTATGGCTGAGTAGTATTCCATAGTGTATATATACCATATTTTCCTTTTCCAGTTGTCCCCAAATAGCCAAAGCAATCCTGAGCAAAAAAAAAAAAAAAAGGAAGTCAGTCATAACAACACCTGACTTCAAATTATGCTACAAAGCTATAGTAACCAAAAGAGCATGGCACTGGCATAAAAATAGACACTCAGACCAATGGAACAGAGTAGGAAAACCAGAAATCAACCTACAGACTTACAACCAAATTATCTTTGACAAAGGCAATAAGAACATACATTGGGAAAAAGACTAACTCTTCAGTAGATGGTGCTGGGAAAATTGGACATCCATAGGCAGCAGAATGAAATTAGACCTGCACTTCTCACCATATACAAAAGTCAACTCAAAATAGATTAAAGACTTAAGTATAAGACCTGAAACTATAAATCTACTAATGGAAAACATAGGGGAAACACTTCAGGAAGTAGGAGTGGGCAAAGACTATGAATAAGAGCCCCAAAGCACAAACAATGAAAGAAAGAATAAATAAATGGGATTATATCAAACTAAAAAGCTTCTGCACAGCAAAGGAAATAATCAGCAGACTGAATCAACAACCTACAAAATGGAAGAAAATATTTGCAAACTATACATCTGACAAGGAATTAATATCCAAAATATACAAAGAACTCAAACAACTATACAGTAAAAAAACCCAAATAACCCAATTAAAAAATGTGCAAAGCAGATGAATAGGCATTTTTCAAAGGAAAACATACAGATCGCCCACAGGTACATGAAAAAATGCTTAACATCATTTATCATCAGGGAAGTATAAATCAAAACCACACTGAGATATCATCTCACCCCAATTAGACTATTTTCAAAAAGACAGAATAACAAATGCTGATGAGGATGTGGAGAGAGGAGTACTCTCTTATACTGTTGGTGGGACTGTAAATTAGTACAGCCACTATGGTAGACAGAATTCTTTCACTCAAAATTTACTAAAATAATGAGATATTTAAATAAGTAATGCTTAATTTTTAACATATATATCATGCCTTAACAACTAGATTTTAAGTCTTTTGAGGCCAAGTGCTACCCTACATCAGTTTATATTAAGATTTTTTAACGTAGTGTCTGTAGTTAGTAAATGGTCTAATATATATTTGGTGCTGATTAAACATACCAATAAATTTTGAAACAATATTCATAATCACAGGTATTGTGTTTGTGCAAATTGTATTTATTTATCAGAAGTTAGTGCAGTCACAGCAAAAGAAACAATCAACAGAATGAAAAGACAACCAACAGAGTGGGAGAAAATATTTTCAAAATATACATCTGACAGAGGATTAATATCCAGAATATACAAGGAACTGAAACAACTTTACAGCAAAAAACCAAATAACCCAATTAAAATATGGGCAATGGAACTGAATAGGCATTTCTCAAAGGAAGATATACGAATGGCCAACAGACACATGAAAAAATACTTAATATCACTCAACATTCGGGAAATGCAAATCAAAACCACTTTGAAATACCATGTCACTCCAGTTAGGATGGCTAATATCCAAAAGACTGAGAATAATAAATGCTAGTGAGAGTGTAGAGAAAAAGGAACTCTCATACACTGTTGTTGGGACTGCAAAATGGTACAGCCTTTATGGAAAATGATATGGAGTTTTCTCAAACAATTACAGATAGATCTACCATATGACCCAGCTATTCCACTGCTTGGAATATACCCAGAGGAATGGAAATCATCATACTGAAGGGATACTTGTACTCCCATGTTTATTGCAGCACTATTTACAATAGCCAAGAGTTGGAACCAGCCCAAATGTCCATCATCAGATGAGTGGATAAGGAACCTGTGATATATCTGCACAATGGAATTCAACTCTGGTATAAAAAAGAATGAAATATTACCATTCGCAACAACATGGATGGACTTAGAGAAAATTAAGTGAAACAAGTCAGGCACAGAAAGAGAAATACCACATGTTCTCACTTATTTGTGGGAGCTAAAAATAAATAAATATACAAACAAATAAAGGGTGGAGGGGGAAGAAAACACAACAACCACAACTATTCCTTGAATTTGTTAAGACAAGTGAACAGATATGATGTAGTTGGGGAGGAGGGGAGAGAGGGATGGGGGAAAGAGGAACTGGTAAAGGGTCACTAAAATCAACTACTAAAATCAACTACAATGTATATTGAGAACTTAAAAATAAATAAACAAACAAATTAATTAATTAATTAATGCAAAGCCTGGTTACTTGTGGGAGTATTCAATAATAATAGCTAATACTTCTAGTTATTACTTGCCAGGCCCTATTTTAAGGGCTAGATATAACAACATTTTTAATCTTTAAATTCTTCTTACAATCCTATTGACTGGCTGAAATTTCTTCTGAAATTTCGGGTGAATATAATGAGAAGACAAGGAAGATTATGGGTAACTGAGGTCCAGTGATTTTCTGCATTAATATGCAAATGGGTTTCTTGGTTTTAGGTGGCCTCTTTTATAATTGGTGCCTACCATTTCTTGTTTTACTGTGGTAAAAGTGCCTCAGGAAGTTTTATGTCTCATGAAAATCCTCAAACTTAGACTGCTAGTACCAGCAAAGTTACTCCAGGTTCTTATTAGACCAATCATCCCACCTAGAAAAAACTAGAAAATCTAGACAAAACAAAATAAAACTCTTCTGTTTGAGGGCACCAAAGAGATTTTAAGGCAGGGTGGACTTTAGAGTCTAAGATTCCATACAGAAGGGAAGCTAAGAGTGATGAACCTTATATTTGGCAATGCTTTTATTCTGTAAGGTATTCATCCATTCAGAATGGGTGACCAAGAAGGTGAAAGGCTGAATAGAAATTGGTTCATGAGAATCTGAAAAGCTGGCCAGAGTTTTCATTAGTTTTATATAACTAAGGGAAAAAATGGGTATTCTTGGCTGGCCAAACTTTCAGTTGGGATCAGTGATGGACTACATGCTGGGCTTAAGGATAAAACAGAAAGAAGACAGCTCTTTAAAAGAACTGAAGCTCCGATTTTAATCAGTATACTCACTTATTGCATTAAGTTAATTTGCCCCTACCCTAACTACCTGACAGAATCAAAAAGTAAATTCTCTCTAAAGGAAGAAAACATAATTACAAGCCTCAAATTATCTTTATACATTTTCATACAATATGTCCAGAATTTGATAAAAAATAACCAGGAAAGCAAAAAGATATTAATTAATTGAATATAGACAAAATGTTAGTGAGACTAACAATGAAAAAAAGAGCACATAAATAATTATATAATCAGATATGAAAGTGGGGACATTTTTACTTCAAACCTATCCACATAAAAAGGATCATAAGAGAAGGTTATGAACAAATTTTGCCAACAAGTTTGATAATCTAGATGAAATGGACAAATTCTTAGAAACATGTATATTACCTAAACAAAAAAGAAAATCTCAAAAGAGTAATTACAACTAAAGAGATTGAATCTGTAATAAAAATCCTTATAACAAAGAAAAGTTCAGGACAAGGTGCCTTCATTAATGAATTCTACCAGACATTTAAAGAAGAATAACAACCAATTCCTTCTCAAACATTTTAAAAAATAGAAGAGGAAGAAACTTCCTAACTCATTTTATGAGGCCAGCATTACCCTGATACCCAAGCAAGTAGAAGACATCACAAGTAAAGAAACTTACAGACATATCCCTTATAAAAATACTAGCAAATCCAATCCAACAAAATATTAAAAGGATTATACACCATGACAAAATAGAATTTATCTCAGGAATATAAGGCTGGTTCACTATAAGAAAATCAATCAATGTAATACATATTAATAGAATGAAGGGGGAAAACCCCACATGATCATCTCCATCAATACAGAAAAGGCATTTGACAAAGTTCAACACCCTTTCATGAGAAAAAAACCCACTCAGAAAACCACGAATATAAGGGAACTTCCTTAACATCATAAATGGTATTTATCAAAAGCCCACGTGAAACTTCATACCTAATGGTCAAAGACTGAAAGTTTCCCCCTTGTTGAACATTGCACTAGAAGTTCTAGCCAGAGAAATTAAATAAGAAAGAGAAATAAAATGGATCCAAATTGGAAAGGAAGAAATGAGACTATCTCTATTTGCAGATGACATAATCCTACATGTACAAAATCCCAAAGAATACACAAAAAAGTTACTAGAGCAAATAAACAAGTTCAGCAAAGTTGCAGGGTATAAAATCAACACGTGAAAATCACTTTTGTTTCTGTAGGAACTGCAGTTAACTATCTGAAAGCTGAAATTAATTACATTTACAATAATATTTAAAATAATATGCATAGGAATAAATTTAACCAAGGAGATGAAAGACTGGTACAGTAAAAACTATAAAACATGGCTGAAAAAAAAATAAGACCTAAATAAATAGAAAGACATCCTGCATTTTTGGATAGGAATATTTAATATTGTTAATATGTCAGTACTACCCAAAGCAAACTACAGATTCAACAAAACCCGTATAGAAATCCGAACTGCCTTTCTTTTTTGTAGAAGTGAAAAAGCTGATCATCTAATTCATATGGAATTGGAAAAGGCCCAAATAACCAAAACAATCTTGAGAAAGAAGAACACAGAAGACTCACTATTTCAGATTTTAAATGTTAATCTAAACCTACAGTAATCAAAACAGTATGATACTGGCATGAAGACAGAAATATACTTTAATATAATAGAATTAAGAGTCCAGAAATAAACCAATACATCTACACACAAATGATTTTTTACTTAATGACAAGTCCATTTAACTAGGAAAGAATAGTCTTTTTCATTGAATTGTGCTGTGACAGCTGGATTTCCATATGCAAAATAATGATGTTGAACACCTATCTCATACAATATACAAAATTCAACCTAAAATGGGTTGACCTAAATATAACAGATAGAAAGAATTAACTCTTAGGAGAAATAATAGGAGTAAATATTTATGACCTTGTATTTGGCGATATATTTTGGATACTACACCAAAAGTATGAGCAACAAAAGAAAAAAATATATAAATTGGACTTGAAAAACTATTGTTCATCAAAGGACATAGTCAGGAAATGAAAAAACAGTTTATAGGATGGGAAAATATATTTGTACCCTGCAAAATTTCCTCCAAAAGTGAAGAAATAAAGTCTTTCTCAGACAAACAAAAATTAAGGGAATTTGTTACCAGTAGACTTGCCTTGTAAGAAATGTTAAAATAAGTTCTTTAGAAAGAAGGAAAATTATATAGGTCAGAAACTCATATCTTCATAGAGAAAGTAATAGGATCAGAGAAGGAATAAGCAAAGGTAAAATAAAAACTTTTTTTTTATTATTAACTGATCTAACAGATAACAGTTTGTTGAAAATAATAATAGCAACAGTATATTCAATTACGTAGTGTGTATATACATATATATGGGCTTATGTATAAGTGAAATGAATGGCAGCGGTGATAAAAGGGGGGATAGGAAGGAAGAATTAGGATTATTTGTATTATAATATACACATACTTTCTGTGAAGCAGTATAGTATTATTTGCAAGTGACCTTGAGTTAGTTAGTTGTAAATGTATATTGCAAACAGTAGGGCAGCCACTAATCAAAGTAAAAAATGAAGTACAACTGATACACCAAGAAAGGAGTAAAAATGGACTCATAAAATCTTTGGTTAAAAACCTGAAAGACGGAAAAAGACTGGAAGACAAAATTAGAGCAAAGAAAAAGATCAACACATAGAAAACAGTAACAAAATTGTAGATATTAATTCAACGATATTAATAATCACTGTGAATGTCAGTGATCTAAATGCATTAATTAAAAGACAGAGATTGGATCAAAAAACAAGAGCCAAATATATGTTGTGTACAGGAAACTCACTTTAAGTATAAAGACACATATAGATTAAAAGTAAGTGCATGGAGAAAGATTTTCATCTTATTTTTATAAACATCATTTTAAAGCATATTTGAAAATTACACACAAACAGTTTTGGAAGTTTGGCCAAGAAGCCCAGTTGGACTCACTTGATGAAACAAAGGAAACAGTATTGCTTAGGAAAGGCATCATCTCATGAGATGATTAAGCTCAAGGGCATCTTTTCTTGCATTCTTAAGTGAATTCCAAGCAGCAGTAGAACTTAAGCTTTCCATTTTCCTCTCTTAGTATTTCGTTTCTGTCTTGTGCATGGACAAGTTATTCCCCTTTGTTGGCAGCAGTGATTGGATATTTGTTCTAATGGTCTGATCATATCGTGATCTCTGTTGGAAGAATCATAGAAATCTATTCTTTGTTGGGTGAAACTAGCAGAAAGTTCAGTGTGTTAGTCGTTTGGGTTTTTTTCATTGTGAGCTGAAGTCAAGTAAAGGATATTTTGTCCACCAGGAAGGGGGATCAGCTCTTTTTGATGTGGTGGAATTGTCTTTCTGTATTTTTCTTTTCACTGGTGGCTGAAGTTGTAGAACTGAAGTTATACTCTTTCTGTGTCTGTGGGTGTGCGTGTCTGTATTTTTCTCATATGAGTGTAAAGAATTTTTCTAATGTCAGAAAATATGAATAAATTAGACGGAACATCTCTTGAAAACAAATAAAAGCAATACATCACATTTTCAACAGCATACAAAACATCAAATGCGTGGGAAAAAATATACGAAATATTTGTAAGATCTCCACATAGAAAACTATTAAATATTTTGATAGAAATTCGAGAAGGCCTTAATGAATGGAGAAATATGTCATGTTCATGGATTGGAAGATTCAATATTTAAAAGATGCTAGCTGTCCTCAGATTGATCGGTAGATTGTATACAATCCAAATGAAAATCCCAGCAGAATTTTTTCTATGAAAATTGACAAGCTGATGCTAAAATTAGTATGGAAATTCAAGAAAGCAAGTTTAATCAAGTTAATTTTGAAGAAGAAAAAGTTTGTGAACTTATACTACTAGGTATCAAAACTTATTATAAATCTACATTAACTAGGACAGTGATATATTGACAAAAGACAGGCACATAGACCAATGAAGCTGAACAGAAAATACAGAAACACCTGACACTTATGGATACTTGATTTATCATTAAATGTCACTAAAGAGCAGTGGAGCAAGGATGGTCTCTTGATCTCTACCTCATACCATAGACAAAAATCAATCTTAGGTGGATTGCAAATATAAATGTGAAAGGGAAAATATGATAGTTAAAGATTTCTAAACAATATACACAAAGCACTAATCATATAATAAAAGATTGATAAATTGGACTTCTGTTGATAAATTGAACTTTTGTTCATAAAAACTGTCACTGAGAGAGTAAAAACACTGGTTGACAATTGTTAGATGATATTTGCAATAGATATAACAAAGAAAGGATCTGAAATTGTAATTTACAAAGAACTTAAAAAGCAATAAGAAAAAGAAAACTTCATGTGAAAATGGGGAAAAAACCCTTCTCTTTTTAATGTATTGTTGGATTCCGTTTGCTAGTATTTTGTTGAGGATCTTTGCATCTGTGTTCATTAGGGATGTGGGCCTGTAGTTTTCTTTTCTTTTTTTTTTTTTTTCTGGTTTTGGTATGAGGTTAATGTTGGCCTTGTAGAATGAGTTTGGAAGTATTCCTTCCTCTTCAATTTTTTGGAAGAATTTGAGAAGAATTGGTACTAGTTCCTCTGTAATGTCCGGTAGAATTTAGCGGTAAAGCCATCTAGTCCTAGGGTTCCCTTTGTTGGGAGACTTTTTATAACTGCTTCAATCTCATTATTCTTTACTGGTCTCTTTACGTTTCCTAGTTTTTCATGACTCAACCTTGGTAACTTCAATATGTCCAGGAATTTATCCATTTCTTCTAGGTTTTCCACTTTTTCATGTATAGTTATTCATAGCAGTCTCTTATGATCCTTTGTATTTCTGTGGTATCAGTTGTAATGTCTCAGAAATCCTTGCCTGGAGCATTTCTGTTTAACTGATATGATCATGAGCTAGAAATGAGAGCCACTCCCTCTTCTACAAATATACTAGCATGACCTTGCTGAATCAGTCTTGGGTGGGAAAATGGGAGGGGGAGCAGAATTGAATCCCTTGTTGAAATAAAGTACAGTATTTCCCAGGTTCATTAGTGTAATTGACTATCAGAAAGAAAGGGACCCGGAATGAAAATAACCTAGGATATAGCTACTTCTTCCTGCTATAATTTTGTTTTTCTTGCACATACCTTGAAAGAATTGTGTTCAATTTAAGTAATAATGGCTTATTTCTATGTTCTATCCCTGGGTTTCCCTTGGCTTGGTTCTTTTGAGAGTGTCCCAAGCTAAAGCAAGGAGGGCTTCTCTGGATCAGGGCCCATATGAGCATAAAGTACTTTACTCTTGGCAAAAATATTGGAAGGGGACAGAAAATGACTGAAACAAGTTCTCAGTGGCACAATTTTTGTTTTGTCTGCCTTTCAATGATTGTATCAATGTAAAATATACCTGAAAAAGTAAGCATTATATATAAAAACATACCCAATAAATCTGAGCAGGTGTAACTTTCTCCCTATAGACTCTACTAAAAATCTCTTAGAGCTGAACAACAATTTCAGTAATATTGCAGGATACAAAATTAACACCCTAAAATCAGTAGCATATTTATACTTCAGTAGCAGGAAAAGAAATCAAGAAAGTGAGCCCATTTACATTATTTGCCAAAAAAAATAAAATGCCTACAAATCAATTTAACCAAGGAGGTGAAAGATCTCTACAATGAGAACTATAAATCATTACTGAAGAAATTAAAGAGGACACAAAAAGATGGAAAGACATATCATGCTCTTGGATGGGAAGAATTAACATTGTGAAGATGTCTGTTCTACCCAAAGTGGTCTACAGATTCAACGAATCCCCATCAAAAAACCAATGCCATTCTTCACAGAAGTAGAAAAAGCAATCCTAACATTCATATGGAATTACAAAGGACCCCAAATAGCCAAAGCAATCCTAAGCAAAAAAAAACAAAGCTGGAAGCATAACACTACCCAACTTCAACTCATATTACAAAGCTATAATAACCAAAACAACATGGTACTGGCATAAAAATAGACAATTGGGTCAATGGAACAGAATAGGAAACCTGGGAATCAACCCACATACAGCCAACTGATCTTTGACAAAGGCAACAAGAAAATACATTGGGGAAAAGACTGCCTCTTAAATAAGTGGTGCTGGGAAAATTGAACTTTTATATGCAGAAGAATGAAACTGGACCTGCACTTCTCACTGTATTGAAAATCAACTCAAAATGGGTTAAAGACTTAACTATAAGACTGAAAACCATAAAATTATTAAAGGAAAAACATAGGGGAAACAGTCCAGGAAGTAGGACTGGGCAAAGACTTTATGAAGAAGACCACAAAAGCACAAGCAACAAAAGAAAAGATAAACAAATGGGACTATATCAAATTAAAAACTTCTGTACAGCAAAGGAAATAACAGAGCAGAACGCCAACATATGTAATGGGAGAAAATATTTGCAAACTATACATCTGATAAGGGATTAATATCCAGAATATGTAAGGAACTCAAAAAACTGTACAGTAAAAAAATAATAATAATCGAAATAAAAAATGGGCTAATGAGATGAAGACATTTTTCAAAGAAAGACATACAAATCAACAACAGGTACATGTATAAATGCTCAACATCACTAGTTAGCAGAGAAATGTAAATCAAAACCGCATTGGAGGTTTCAAGATGGCGGTGGCTGCAGCGGTTGGCGCGGAGTAGCTGAGGTGGAAAAGGCAGCCACTGGGCCTTAGGCAGCCGGGAAACTTGTGGACCTTCCTCTTGCCATCTCTTAAGGGAGGACCGCTGCTGGTGGCCGGTCGTGGGGGCTGACCGCCACTTTGCCCTCGGCAGGAGAGGCTGCCTCATTTACAGGCAACAGCTTTGAAGTATGGAGCAGGAAAAGAACTGTTTCTTAGCTGCAAAAGCGAGTCTCTAAACAGGGAACACGGCGCCAGGGCTGCTGTGGATGCAGACAGGATCCCAGAGGCTGGGGCTGCGCTGAAGGCGGCCAGCTGCCCTATTCATTATTCGAGGTTTAAGGCCAGCATAAAAGAAGACTCCTGGGAGCGCCCGAGCCGTGCCGCGGGACCGAGCAAGCAGCCCGAGGAGGCAGGAACCGAGAACGGGAAAGGCGACAAGCCAGAGGCAGAGAGTGAGCGCCCGACCTGGAACAGCCCTGTGAGTGACCCCCGACCTGGCCTTGCTCGGGGGGCTTACGCCCACCTGGCTTCCGCCTGCATCACCAGGCCACTCACCGCCCCGGGGCTGCCTCCAATTTCTCAGGTGGTGGCAGCTCTGGCCAGGCTCAGCAAAGCGTGTCCTCCTCGCCTGGCTCAGCTCCTCACTGAGCCTTCCCACTTGCTTGCCCAAGCACGGGGCTTCCCGGGGCCTGCGGGCTGGCCTCCCCTTCCACTCCCTCCGCGGTACTCTGGTGGGGTTGGTGGAGTGGGGCGTCCACGGCCAGTGTCGGGAGGGCAAGGAAGTATGGGCAGGGCTGACTGTCACTCCACCACACCCTGGACTCCGGCCCCCAGTAAACTTCCTGTTACTGGGAGGCAGATACCATCTCTGGGGCCACCAGTTTGGAAAAACACCTAACCAATTTCTGGTTAGGAATAGTGTGGTAAGAGAGTTCCCAAGTCTGCTTGAACCTGCCAGAGAGCTAACTACAGGCGGGCACCGGACTCAGTCCGGGGGGATAGAAAGGTGAACCGTGTGCTGCGGGCTTCACCCCGAGGAGCTCACGCTCTGGTGTGGGAGATAAGACAAGTACACAAATAACCGTGATACCATGAGGAAGGTGATAAGTCCCGAGAAAGATCTACACAGTGCTACAAAGGCACACAGAGCGACCGGTCATCTGTGCCTAGCAGAACCCTGGTAGACTTCCTAGGTGAGGCAGTGCCGAGCAGGGTCCTGAAGGCCCAGCTGAGAAACGAGGGTTGCAGAAGACAGGTCCCAGCCCAGCCCAGTGCGCACAGAGCAGGGAGATGTCCGGCCAGGGAGGCGGAGATTCGCGGAAACCACACACCCTCTGGGGTCGCCACTGCACGATCCAACAGCCCAGGCCAGAGCACACGGAACAGGGAGAAGTCCTGCACGGGAAGTGAAAGCTCAGCAGGGATCACACACCCTGTGGTACGTGATCCAGCAACCCAGCAGAGTCCAAGCTGACCAGAGAGGTGGCTCCCCAGAGAGGCCCAAGACCCAAGGCAGCCATACACACAAGGCACTAGAGGCCAACTGAGCAGTCACAGAGGTAGCCATACCAAATTGGCAACCACAGCAACATCTTAGTTAGTCAATAGTCTCAAACCGGTGGACTGTGAAACCCCCTGCCACAATGAATAAACATAAAAAAAAGATACTAGAAATACAAAAAATCAAGAAAGTACACCACCAAAAGTTAATAAATCTCAAACTCTAGATCCTATAGAACAAGAAGCCTCTGAAATGACTGACAAGGAATTTTGAGTGATAATTCTAAGGAAACTGAATGAGATACAAGAAAACTCAGCTAGACATCATGATGAAATGAGGAAAAGTATATAGGACCTGAAAGAGGAAATGTACAAGGAAATCAATGTCCTGAAAAAAAATGTAGCAGAACTTGCTCAACTGAAGAAGTTATTCAGCGAAATAAAAAACACAATGGAGAGTTTAACCAGTGGGCTTGTCTAAGTTGAAGAGAGAACCTCTGAACTTGAGGATGGGCTGTTTGAAATAAGACAAGCAGACAAAAAAAAAGAAAAAAGAATCAAAGACATTGAAGAAAATCTGAGAGAGATATCAGACAACCTTAAGCGCTCAAATATCCGAGTCATGGGTATTCCAGAAGGGGAGGAAAACGGAGATTGCATTGAAAACATATTCAACAAAATAGTGGCAGAAAACTTCCCAGGTATAGGAAAAATCACAGATCTTCAGATCCAGGAAGCTCAACGATCTCCAAACGTATTCAACCCAAAAAGGCCTTCTCCAAGACATGTTATAGTCAAATTGGCAAAACTCAGAGACAAAGAAAGAATCTTAAAAGCTGCAAGAGAGCAGCGTCAAATCACCTATAAGGGAGCCCCAATCAAGCTAACATCGGACTTTTAATCACAAACTCTAAAAGCTAAAAAGGAATGGGATGATATATTCAAAATACTAAAAGACAAAGATTGCCAGCCAAGAATACTCTACCCTGCAAGGCTATCCTTCCGAAATGAAGGGCAAATAGTGTATTACTCAGACAAACAAAAACTGTGGGAGTTCACTACCACACGACCACCCTTACAAGAAATCCTCATGGGAGTACTGGGTTTGGTTCCTGAAAAATAACGGCCACTGCCATAAAAACCCAAGAAAAATCAAAACCCACTAGTATAATGAAAATGGCATTCATGAAGAGAAAACAAACAAACAAAAATGCTATCTACAACCTAAGGAACCAGCAAACACAGAAACCAAACAGTAAATCAGAAAGCAAGGAACAAAAGACACCTAAGACAACCAAACAACCAATAAAATGCTAGGAATAAATCAACACCTTTCAATAACAACTCTTAATGTAAAAGGCTTAAATTCCCCAATCAAAAGACACAGACTGGCTGACTGGATTAAAAAGGAGGACCCAACTATATGCTGCCTACAAGAGACCCACCTCACCCATAAAGATTCACATAGACTAAGAGTGAAAGGATGGAAAAAGATTTACTATGCAAACAGAAAAGAAAAACGAGCTGTAGTACCTATTCTTATATCTGGCAAAATAGACTTTAAACTAAATACCATAAAAAGAGACAATGAGGGACACTACTTAATGATAAAAGGACTGATTCATCAAGAAGACATAACAATCATAAATATGTACGCACCCAATGTTGGAGCAGCCAGATTTATAAAACAAACTCTATTAGACCTAAAGATGGAAATAGACACTAATACCATAATAGCAGGGGACCTGAACACCCCACTGTCAATATTAGACAGATTATCTAGGCAAAGAATCAGTAGAGATACACAAGATCTAAACAATACTCTAGACCAATTGAAATTGGCAGATATCTACAGAACATTCCATCCAACAACCTCAGAATATTCATTCTTCTCATCAGCACATGGATCATTCTCCAGGATAGATCACATATTAGGTCACAAATCAAGTCTCAATAAATTCAAAAAAATTGGAATTATCCCATGTGTTTTCTCCAACCACAATGGATTAAAACTATAAATTAATAACAAACGAAACTCTGGAACCTATACAAACACATGGAAACTAAACAGCATTCTACTTAATGACATATGGGTCCAAGAAGAAATCAAACAGGAAATCAAAAAATTTATGGAAACTAATGAAAATAATGAAACATCATGCCAAAACCTGTGGGATACTGCAAAAGCAGTATTAAGGGGGAAATTTATTGCATTAAATGCTCACCTCAGAAGAATGGAAAGATGGCATGTGAACAACCTAACACTTCACTGCAAAGATCTAGAAAAACAAGAACAATCCAAACCTAAAGTTAGCAGATGGAAAGAAATCATTAAGATCAGAGCAGAACTTAATGAAATTGAAACCAAAAAAACAATTCAAAAGATCAATGAATCAAAAAGTTGGTTTTTTGAAAAGATAAATAAAATTGACAAACCATTAGCATTGCTAACTAAAAAAGAAGAGAGAAAACTCAAATAACAAAAATTAGAAATGAAAAAGGCGACATTACAACTGATTCATCTGAAATACAAAGAATCATTCGAGACTACTATAAACAACTATATGCCAACAAATTTGAAAATCTGGAGGAAATGGATAAATTTCTGGACACACACAAGCTCCCAAAACTGAACCATGAAGACATAGAAAATTTGAACAGACCAATAACAGTAAAGGAGATTGAAGCTGTTATCAGAAGGCTCCCAAGAAAGAAAAGCCCAAGACCAGATGGATTCAGAGCAGAATTTTACCGAACATTCAAAGAGGATTTGACACCGATTCTTTACAAACTATTCCAAAAGATTGAAACGGACGCAAATCTCCCAAACTCATTCTATGAAGCAAACATCATCCTGATACCAAAACCAGGTAAAGATATAACCAAAAAAGAAAAGTACAGGCCAATATCCTTGATGAATATAGATGCAAAAATCTTCACTAAAATACTAGCAAACAGAATACAGCAACACATACGTAAAATTATTCATCACGATCAAGTGGGATTCATCCCAGGGATGCAAGGTTGGTTCAACATACGGAAATCAATAAATGTGATACAACATATTAATAAAGTCAAACACAAGGACCATATGATCATCTCTATAGATGCTGAAAAAGCATTTGATAAAGTTCAGCACTCATTCATGACAAACACCCTCTATAAGTTAGGTATAGAGGGAAAGTATCTCAACATAATTAAAGCCATATATGCCAAACCCACTGCCAATATCATCCTGAATGGGGAAAAGCTGAAAGCTTTTCCTTTAAGAACAGGAACTAGACAAGGATGCCCACTCTCACCATGCCTATTCAACATAGTGTTGGAAATACTAGCCAGAGCAATCAGAGAAGAGAAGGAAATAAAGGGCATCCAGATTGGAAAAGATGAAGTCAAACTGTCCCTGTTTGCAGATGACATGATCCTATATATCAAACAACCTAAAACCTCAACAAAAAAACTGTTGGAATTGATAAATGATTTCAGCACAGTAGCAGGATACAAAATCAACACACAAAAATCAGTAGCATTTCTTTTCTCCAATAGTGAACATGCAGAACGAGAAATCAAGAAAGTCTGCCCATTTACAATAGCCACCAAAAAAATAATATACTTAGGAATTGAGTTAACCAAGGAGGTGAAAAATCTCTTTAATGAGAACTACAAACCACTGCTGAGAGAAATTAGAGAGGATACAAGAAGATGGAGAGATATCCCATGCTCTTGGATTGGAAGAATCAACATAGTGAAAATGTCCATACTACCCAAAGTGATATACAAATACAATGCAATCCCCATCAAAATTCCAAAGACATTTTTCTCAGAAATGGAAAGAACTATCCAGACATTTATATGGAATAATAAAAGACCACGCATAGCCAAAGCAATGCTGAGCAAAAAAAATAAAGCTGGAGGCATAACACTACCTGACTTTAAGCTATACTACAAAGCTATAATAACCAAAACAGTATGGTACTGGCATAAAATCAGACACACTAATCAATGGAATAGAATAGAGAATCCAGAAATCAACCCACACACTTACTGCCATCTGATCTTTGACAAAGGCACCAAGCCTGTGTAAGGGACTGCCTCTTCAGCAAATGGTGCTGGGATAACTGGATATCCATATGCAGGAGAATGAAACTAGATCCATACCTCTCACCATATACTAAAATCAACTCAAAATGGATTAAGGATTTAAATATACACCCTGAAACAATAAAACTTCTTAAAGAAAACATAGGAGAAACACTTCTGGAAGTAGGACTGGACACAGACTTCATGAATACGACCCCAAAAGCACGGGCAACCAAAGGAAAAATAAACAAATAGGATTATATCAAACTAAAAAGCTTCTGCACAGCAAAAGAAACAATTAACAGAGTTAAAAGACAACCAACAGAGTGGGAGAAAATATTTGCAAAATATACATCTGACAAAGGATTAATATCCAGAATATATAAGGAACTCAAACAACTTTACAAGAAAAAAACAAGCAACCCAATTAAAAAATGGGCAAAAGAGCTAAGTAGGCATTTCTCTAAGGAAGATACACAAATGGCCAACAGACATATGAAAAAATGCTCAACATCACTCAGCATCCAGGAAATGCAAATCAAAACCACAGTGAGATACCATCTAACTCCAGTTAGATTAGCTAAAATCCAAAAGACTCTGAACGATAAATGCTGGCGAGGTTGCGGAGAAAAAGGGACTCTCATACATTGTTGGTGGGACTGCAAAATGGTGCAGCTTCTATGGAAAATGGTATGGAGGTTCCTCAAACAATTGCAGACAGATCTACCATACGATCCAGGTATCCCACTGTTGGGAATATACCCAGAGGAATGGAAATCATCAAGTCGAAGGTATACCTGTTCCCCAGTGTTCATCGCAGCACTCTTTACAATAGCCAAGAGCTGGATGCAGCCCAAATGTCCATCATCAGATGAGTGGATACGGAAAATGTGGTACATCTACACAATGGAATACTACTCAGCTATAAAAACGAATGAAATACTGCCATTTGCAACAATATGGATGGACCTTGAGAGAATTATATTAAGTGAAACAAGTCAGGCACAGAAAGAGAAATACCACATGTTCTCACTTATTGGTGGGAGCTACAAATTAATATATAATTCACACACACACACACACACACACACAAAAAAAAAAAAAAAAACCAAAAAAAAACCGGGGGGGTGGTTTGAAGGGATACCTGCACTCCCATGTTCATTGCAGCTCTGTTTACAATAGCCAAAATATGGAACCAACCTAAGAGTCCATCGACAGATAACTGGATAAAGAAAATGTGGTATACATACAGAATGGAACACTACTCAGGTATAAAAAAGAATAAAATTCTGCTGTTTGCAGCAACATGGGTGAGCTTGGAGAAAATTATGTTAAGTGAAATAAGCTAGATAAGGAAAGAGAAATACTGCATGTTCTCACTTGTAACTCGGTGAAGAGAGAGAGAGAGAGAGAGAGAGAAAGAGAAAGACCATAAAAGTACATTGAATTTTCAGAAGGGGAAAACAAACCTATGGATACTATAGAAGGGCGGGGAGGCACCAGGGCTGGTTTGGGGAGGGATAGGTTGCGTAAGAGCATAAAGAAAAATCATGATTTGTAATAATAATATGCTTATAATAGATAACAATAAAAAATGAAAAAAAAAGCCCATGATAATAAATGAAAGTCACTGTTGATACTACTGGTTCAATAACACATGATAGAATCAAATATTTTCTTAGAGTGCCTTCTAATGAATAAATTCATTAAAAAATAGTCTTTGAACAACTTATATTTTTATAACCTTTGTAAATTCATATAATTAAGCTTTTTCTGCCCACACATATATTTACCATCATTTTTAGCACATCTTAGCTCATTGCACTTCCGGTTTTTTTGAATTAGTGTTTTCTCAATTCTTTGAAAATATTTTTGCCATGCGTACTATTTATAGAGACTAATTCTTCATTCACTTCAGGCTCAGCTTTGACTCTTTGAATAAAAAGCAAGAACTGAGCAGTATTAATAACATCTGTTAGCAACTCATCAAGTGCCAAGCAAGAGTACATGATATCATTACCCTTGTTTTTAATTGACTATTGACATTGCTCCCAATGACCTCAACTCGTTGATCAACCGTTCTTGGTTAAAGGCTAATAGTTTTAAACATGTTTATTTTCTATGAATACATTTCTTTCACTGCTACAATCAAGCATGATTTAATTCACTCCCCATTACTAAATAGCTTTCCTTGAATGACCATTTGGAAACTAACTTCCAGGCTCATTTTTTTATTTTTTGTTTTGTCTGTGAAGAAATTTGGTTGTGATAAACTAGTTTTAAAATTTCTAATTTTTTTTGTATGTTGCTTTCCTGTGAGTTGGCAATATTGTGATGAGTGCTAAAGCTGGTAATGTCAACATATGTTGTATTTTAGCACAGCTCTGGTGTCATTGTGCAATCAACACAATGTTTTGCCATATAATTTGATAATAAAATAATCCATACTCCACTTTGCCTTAAAAGAGTGACTTTCATAGTATGCTTTTCTCTTCTTGTTTTGACATGGTGGGTATGCACAAGTAATAAAAAATAAAATAAGATGTTGTGGTATACCATAAAAATAATACAATAATATTGCACACGAAGAGTTGTCAATTTATAACTGCATCACTGTGGTTTGTAATGTACCAAGTAGCACAGGAGTGCTACATAAGATTTCTGTTGCAACTACTCAACTCTGCAGCTTTAGCATGAAAACAGCCATTAGTAATATTTGGATAAAGGAGTGTGGCTCTGTTACAATAAAAGTTTAATTATGGACATTGAAATTTGAATTTTATATGATATTTACTTGCCAATGGAGAAATATTATTTTATTGTGTTTAACCCTTTACAAATGTACAAAAACATTCTTAGCTCATGGGCTATACAAAAACAGGTGGTGGGCCAGATCTGGCTCACAGGATTTATTTTGCTGACCCCTAGCTTAAAGTGGCAAAGGTCTATCTTTGCTCTTGCTCCACACATGTAAAAAACTGGTTGACAGAGGAATTCTGTTTATTGTAGTCATGCAGAGATCCATGCTGATGGAAACTCCTTTTCCACACATGCTTACACAATCATGAAGGCAAGAGAAGGAAGTGAAGGGAATTGCACTCTAAAGCCTCTAACCAGAAGTGACACAGCATGTCGTATAGCCTCTCTTAACTTCTAATGGGGCATGGAGGTGTGGAAAAGCAGTCCTACAATTTGCCTGGATGGAGGAGAAAATAGGTCATGTTCTTGTTTTTTTTTTTTTTTTTTTCTTTCAGGCTTAGGCTATTGAAATAGTATCTTAACTAATCTCCCATCTGTGTCCTCCTGTCTTACTCTACTCCAATTTAACTGCTACACTCTGTGCAATTAATTTTCGTAAAGCACAGATTAAATTTTACCATTGGCTTTCTAGTGCCTAAGGGAAATTTCAAGCTCTATTCCCCATTTCCCCGTAAACAAATTCTTTTTAGATAAAATTCTGTTTTATTTAGAATGCTGGCTATTCCTCAAACCTACCCCTTTGTCGTTCGTTATACCGTACCCTCTATCTGAAATTGTCAATGAAATTACGTGCTCTCTTCAAAGGTGGGAAGTCCACTGTCTGTAAATAAGTCCATTGAAAGATAAGAAGTCTGAAAGTAAAATAAAGTATTACTCATACTGTGGCCTAAAGTGAACAATTGAAGCCTCAGTGAGAAATGGGCAACTAAGAAATAAGCAACTGTTGTCAAATAGGTATCTCCCACCACTGTTTCACCTTACTCCAGAAATTATCAGAAAGAGTACTTAAGACATTGTTTGCAGTATGTATATGGTTTTTCTCAGTAGCCACAACCTCTCGTATTACTGCCCTGTGTGTATAGAAGAAACCGTAAAACTCATAAACACCTACTATATGCTAGGCACTGTGTTAGTTACTAGGGATACTAAGATGAAACAGTCTCTGGCCTAAAATAGGGTTAGGGAATTTCTGCAGCATGAGAACATCAGTTTTTGGGAGAGAAGGTTTGAAAGTATGGACTTGGGAGTACTGAATATACAAGTTTTGTATATTCAGTCCTATAAAGTCAGACCTGAAAATGTCCCTTAAGAGCGTCTAATCTATGTGCTTCACTTAACACATGAGGAAACAGAAGTCCAGAGAGGGGAAGTTACCTTCCCAAGGTTACTACTCCATGGTAGTTATTGAAAATGTATAGGGCACTTATTTCTCAGACTAATGCTCATACATAATTATATGACTGTTTAGATGGCGCTGATAACTTTCAGGTTCATTTCACAAGTGGTACATACACTCATCAGCACACTGGCCTTCTTAGTGAGATTACATACGCACTATTTGCAAGGACAGCTCCTTAAATTACATCCTAGGTCTTTGCTTTCCCCAGTCCTGCTCCAAAGATATTGGCAATGTAGAGTTACACATAAATTTTGATAGTTGCTTGAAGTCTCTCTTAAGTCCCTTTCACATACTGGCCAGTCAACCGTGGTGGTCATGGCCCAGCTCTCCAGTCAACTGGCTGTCACATAAACACTTCATACTGCACTTACTATGTGCTAAACATTGTGTGCATGTTAATTTATTTAATATACATGACAGCTCCATGAGATAGGTATTATCCTCATTTTACAAATGGGAAAACTAATGCATGAAGAGTTAAGTAATTTTTCTGAGGTTACACAGTTACTGAGAAGTGAGACCAAGATTTTGAACCCAAGGTGTCTTGCTTAGAGCAGGGTTTCTCAACCTCTGCACTATTGATGTTTTGGGCCTGACAATTCTTTGTGGGAGGATGGCCTTTGCATTGTAGGATGCTCAAAATGTCTTTAAACACTGCCAGATTTCTCCTGTGGAACAAAATTTCCTTTGAGAACCTCTGTGCTAGAGTCTGAACTCTCAACCATTATTTCCTTTAGACAGTATTTTAAATTCCTTAAACTAAATGGCTATTTACTGGATGAAATAATACTGCCAAATCAGTGAATATGTATTTATGCAAAGGTTTAAGTAGATGTTATTTGGATTCATTGTTAACTGTTGTTTCCCATTATCTTCTGGGAAGAAAGTAAGAAACAAAAGACCACAAAAATACATTGAACTTTCAGAAGGAGAGAACAAACTTAAGGATACTAGAGATGGGGAGGAGGGATGGAGGGGGTTTGGGGAGTGATCAGTTGGGTAAAGGGCAAAAAGAAAAATCTCAATTTGTAATAATGAATATTCTAATGATAAATAATAATTAAAATAAATAGATAACTTGATGGAAAAGCTTGTCATAGTCTCCATTAAATATGTTCAATTTAGTTTATTGAGAGTGAAATTGTCCCCATGCACATCTAAGAGCAGATTAACTTTCCCCACCCTTCTCAGTCTGTAAGATTACTTACCTTTGGCTCCAATTTTGTTTACTATGCATAGAAGAATATTCTGATTTGACTTGTTCATTCACCTTACCTTCATTTTGGACATATTAAGGCAATACCAAAACTCAGATGTTCTTTGAGTTCTGTTTTCTTTTTTTCTATATAACATTTTTCAAAAAGTTGAAGAAAGGCTAAATTACAAAGCTTTATCTCTCCTAAGCCTAAATTGGAAAAAAAAAAAAAAAAAAAAGAAAGAAGAAAACCGAACTGCTCTTATTGTACTATTTATTGTGCTTCCCTTTTTTCTTTTCTTGCTCAAGTCTTGCTCCTTTGCCCCCTCTTGTTTCTCCTAATATTCACCAATATTAGGACAATAGTCTGAAAACATTTACAGAAATTAACTTGGTGCTTAGATCTCCATTCGTTCATCACAAATACAATTTCAGAGAAGCCCTAAAATAAGAATAATTATATCTGGTATATTATTTGAAATAGCTTCACTTATCTTTGTGTAGGACTATATAAGTATGATGTTTTCAAAGAGCTCTAATTTAGGATTCAAAATAATGGAAATATGGAGAGTTCAGAAGAGGAGTAAATTACAAAATCTCGTTTTTATCTTATTTTTAGCTTCTATAAATATTAAAAAATAACTTGTTGGCACCTGCTCCTGACAAGGACTTTTGCACTCCATACTGGAAAGTGTTGACATACCCTCCCATTCTACTTCTAATTTCCCCTTTCCATAACTGTTTTTTTCCCACTGCCATCCATTTAAAAATTTTAATCCAGTCAAGAAAATAGCTAGAGACCACTTTCTTCTAGGTATCAATCTGTTATTATGATCCATGCAGAGGTTAGAATAAAAACTTGCTTTTAAAACTAGCATGCGGTGGAAACACTTAAGTGCTAAACAATCCTGAAATCCGCCAGGTGGAGGAGATAAGGGTAGAGAGAAATTCATTTATTGAAGCAAAGGAGGCTGGCCAGTTAGCTCAGTTGGTTAGAGCACAGCCTTATAACACCAAATTCACAGATTCGGTTCCCTGCACTAGCCAGCCACACCAAAAAAAAAAAAAAAAAAAAAAGGAAGAAGAGTTAGGTCAATGGTGTTTGGTGAAAGCCATTTCAACAATATCAACAGAAACCAAGTTTCTGGCTGTACAAATAGCACAATCCTTATTTACAGAAGTTAGAGAGGAAATTCTAAGTCTCTGGAACAAGAGTGTAAGAAGTGAATAAGGCTGATCAGAAGCCATGGCTCTCAATCATCATCATGTCCTTGAAGGAGAACAAAGAAAATGTTATCTCATGATTTACAGAAAGGTAAATCTGAAACCAAAAGAGCCCGACCTTTCTCAGCATCTCTGTTGAGCAAGAAAGATTAAAAACCAGGTAATAGTTGGACCGTGCATCATCTGTGAATGGCAAAATTTTCTTCATAGAAAATGTCAGGACCTTACAGCAGTGGTCCTCAAACCACAAAGTACAAAAGAATCATTTAGGGAGCTAATGTGGCTTGCTTCCTAAGTTTCACCCCAGAAGTTCTGATTCACTATTACAGTTTTTCAACTCTAACTGCAAATTACAATTACCTGAGGAGCTTTTAAAAAATACTGATACCCATTCCCTGCCCTAGATATTTAAGATTTAATTAATATGGGATAGAACTTGGCTATTGTTATTTTCCAAAAGCTCCCCTAGTAATCATAATACAATTCAGAAATGAGATCCAGACTTTTAAAATAAGCATCCTCCAAGTGAATCTCATGCACAGACTACTTTGTATATAGTTAGGCAAATTGGTGTACCAAATATATCACAGATCTGCTATTCTAAGCAGCATATTTATGAAGTGCTGTGTGGTTTGTGGTTTCCAAACAACCCTTTATCATTCATAATAGCTCCTAGTTGTCAGAAGGACAAAAGCAGCACAGATAATCGATATCAGCCATCAATGCAGAAATATTTTTTAAAAGTCACACTTCCCTTTCTTTCTCACATTATTATACAAATATAATTTATGACATCCTTTGAAGTACGAACAGCTATACAAACTGACTTATTTTAATATTAGCAGTGGAATTTGTAGCGTAGAAGAGTACATTTGTGCCCTCTTAGTGCTGGGGAATGGAAAAGTGACTAATGACTAACACCTGCTTCTCAGGTGCACATATTTCCTTATTCAGGGACAAGGGAAACATACCTGCATATTTTGAGATTTGTTTTGAAGAATTATCTTTCAATTGCACATAGTTAATTTTTCAAGCTCCCATAGCAGCAGAAATGTTCCAGAAAGAAGAGTTTATCTCATAATATAATTAGCTTGCATAAATATAATAGTCTCTTTTGTACCAGTTTCTTCCTTGCTTTTTTGAGTATACATACTTTTGCTTCAGGGATTCTTTTCTGCTTCTCATAGAAAGCTTGAATTTCCTCGAAAATTATAGCCTCACAAAAGAGAAACCAAATGATACTAGATACTTTAATTAGTTAATCTTCATTAAATGCTGGAATTTGTCTTGACATAAAAAATAGAATGATGCTAACATTTTGGAGGTTTTTATCTGATATTGGGGTAGAATTTGGTACCCTTTCATTTTGGCTGTACATTCTTATATTTTGACCCATAATGAGTGTTCCACAGTGATGGAAGTGGAATTTGTCATTGTCAGGTCTCTGGTGTAAGTGTTTTGTACTATTTACATTTTGGTTTCCTAAAACCAAATTCTTGTCTCCACTCTTTCACCTTTGCTATTCGAAGGTATTGGCATTCATCTTTCAACCTGGAAAAGTCTTAGAATATCGTATCAGTTTCAACATCTACTAGTTTAGCTTCCTGACAAGCCTTCTCCTTAGCCATTTAAATGAATGACTACAGATCCTGCTTATGCTTGTTTCCCTTTACAAACCCTTCTATGCCTGCGGGCATATTTATATTTGCATTTATTGCTGTCAGAAATGCCTTTTATTTATTCCCATTTAATAAGCTGAATTTGAATGCAGCCAGTGTTTTTGTGGAAGTCAGTTACAGGCTTTGGTGAAGCAACAGAGTGATTGTAATATCACCATCACTACTCACTTTTCCCTCTCCAATTCTCACATCTCATGCATTGCTTTATTTTTTAAAACCTGAATTATATCATCTATATCCTATTGTGACACCATTCATCATCTAGTATCATAAAAGTGTTAATACTGCAGTGGGAATTCTAACTCAAATCTATGTGCCAATCAATTTTGCTTCAGAAGGAAGTTGCTATAGAAAATTATTTAATATATATTTTTTGCATTATGACTAGAAAATTGTATAGTCTTGTTTCAGAAATGTGGAGTAACAAAATATAAGGTTGATAAAATAGCTTTTTCCTGAAGTGTAGAGGATTAACACATGTTTACAGTAATTAAGAGAACATTAGTAAATTTCATTTAAAACATGGAAATGACTGCTTTCCTAGAAAATGAAAATTGTTTGATTGTAGCAGACATGTGGTATAGCGGACTGGTACCCGAGGGGAGACGGTAGAGAATTAACGAGGAGTCACATTTATGGGGTCAGCAGGGTTTCCCAAACTGCTGGCCTAAGAAAAACCCCTTAGTTTATTTTAGGTTCTTTTTATAAGCCAGAAAAAATAACATATCATACTGAGTAAGCCAGTTATGTATGGTACAAAGCTGTTTATAGAACACTTTCTGTTGCCATGGCGCTTGAAGGTTCATGGCTAAATACTTATCAGCAAAATAAGAGCATAAATTCCTCCTTTACAAAGTTCTCAGGGTCCTGGGTTCATTCAAAGTTCAAATCTCAAGGAGAGGGAGAAGGGAGAGACAGGCAAATGGGAAGCCAGTCTTGCTGGCATAATTCCCATAAGATAACAAGGACTCTGTCAGCTTGTTTCTTAGTACCTCACAATGTGGTACGTAGAAGAAATACTGATATTTCTTTCAGAAATCCAGGTTTTTACACTTTAAGTCATTATCAAAAAGCTACGAAAGGGAAAAACTAATGCTTGATTTGACTGACTTAGCATGGAAAATTGTTTAGAATAATTCTTTAGGGGAGACCACATTTTTGAGTAACAGCTTCATTGAATTTGTTTATTCATTATCAAGTAGTTAAAGGAGCAGCTCAAACAAACATATAAGGACAATAAATTTAATGAGTTAAATCTTTTCATTAATAATGTGTTGGAAGCAGTATACAGAGCAGGTATAATTTTATCGTAAATGATATGCTTGTTTTCATGATTATGGTCTCAAATGTGAAATTTTAACAATGATACCCTAAGGCAGTGTTTCTCAGCATCACCTGGTAACTTGTTATAAATAACAAGTTGTCCGGCCTTGCCTGAGATGAAATGAATCAAAAACTCTGGGGATGGGGCTCAGCAGACCCCAAACATTACTTCTGTCTAGCTCCAAAACATTTTCACCACCCGAAAAGATGATTCTGATACAGACTAAAGTTGGAGAATGACTACCATAAGATCTTTTTATTTCCATCCAATTTAATGTTGGTTGGTTGAAAGTGTTTTTTTTTTTTTTTTTTTTTTTGAGAAAGTTTTAAATAAGTACTGTAGTCAGTTTGTAATGGTAACTACTGATGAAGATTTCCTTCATTCACTATCTAAAGCTAGTCTGACACAAGACTTACACTAATTCATTTGTATATGAATGAAGAATTCTATATTGCAAAATATACAAATATTTTTGCTCATTTATAGAACATATAATCAATAACAAAACTTGGAGCTTGTTTGTTGTAAGATACAGGTCATTAAATGATATATTATCTCATCCAACAGTATGAGAAAGTTGGCTTAATAAAATAATAATGTTGTGCCATGCGCTGTGCTAATTACTTTCCATACTTAATTCTAATCTTCACTATACTGCCAAGCAGGAGTTATTATTTCCATTTCATAGATTATTAAATTGTAGTTCAAACAGCAAAACATAGCTACTCACCAGATTTGTCTTATCTTAATGTTTTTGCTTGTAAAAGGATTATGTTCCAGATTCCAACACTCACTCTTTTTGAATGTCAGCTCATTGTGTTGATTGATCTAAACATACTGGCCATTGTGTAATTTATGTAAATGTGCAGGCTAGTTGAAGATACCTCACCTAAAGGGAGAGTCCTTGCTTTCCTTTTTATTTTTTAATTGAGGTAAAATTCACATAAAAAGTTAACCATTTAAAAATGTATATTTCAGTGTAATGTAATAGATTGAAAATGTTGTACAAATATTACTTCTATCTAGCTCCAAAACATTTTCACCACCCCAAAAGAAAATCCCATACACATTAAACACTCTCTCCCCCTTTTTCCACCCCCCAGCCCCTGGCAACCATGAATCTGCTTTCTGTCACTATGCATTTTCCTATTCTGGATATTTCATATAAATAGATTGTTACAATATATGGCCTTTTGTGTCTGACTTCTTTTATTTAACATAATGTTTTTTTTGTTATTGTTTTTTTGTGGCCAGTTGGTATGGGGTTAACATAATGTTTTTGAGGTTCATATATGTTGTGGCATATGTCGGTATGTCATTCCTTTTTGTGGCTGAGTAATATTCTATTGTATGGATATGCTAGGTTTTGTTTATCTGTTCTTACATTGATGGACATTTGGATTGTTTTGTCGTTTTTGCTATTATTAATAATAATACTATGAAAATTAGTGTATAAGGTTTTATCTGAACACCTGTTCTGAATTCTTTGGGGTATATAACTAGTAGTGGAGTTGCTGGGTCATATGATAATACTATATTTCATTTTTGAGGAACCACAAAACTGCTTTAGACAAAAGAGCTAAAGGTTTTACAATTTTGGGTTTACATTTAGGTCTTCAATACATTTAGAATTAATTTTTGTGCAAGGCCTAAGGTCAGTGTCTACATTCATTTTTTTGCATGTGGATGTCCAGTTTTTCCAGCACCACTTTCTATAGAGACTATAATTTCTTCATTGAATTGCCTTTGCTCTTTTGTCAAAGAAAAGTTTATTGATTTTGTTTGGGTCGATTTTGGGATCTCTATTCTGTTCCATTGATCTGTCTATTCTTTCACCTATACCACACTGTCTTGATTAGCCTTATGCAAAGTCTTTTTTTTAAAAAAAAAAAATTATCTTGGGCCGACCCCGTGGCGCACTCGGGAGAGTGCGGCGCTGGGAGCGCTGCAGCGCTCCCGCCGCGGGTTCTGATTCTACATAGGGATGGCCGGTGCGCTCGGTGCGGCCGGTCACAAAAAAAAAAAAAATTATCTTTAATTGCCAAATAATTGGATATACTTATGGGGTACAATGTGATGTTTTGATACACATTTCAGAATGATTATATCAAGCTATTTAACATATTCATCACCTCACATACTTACCTACTTTTTTTTTTGCAGTGAGAATATTTAAGATCTGTTCTTTTACCAGTTTTGAAATATACAATATATTATTATCTATGGTAAGCAGACCGTGTAATACATCTTGAAAACTTATTCCTCTTTTCTAAATGAAACTTGGTACCCTTTGGTCAGCATCCCCCTGACCATTCCCCAAGCCTCTGGTAACCACCATTCTACTCTCTACTTCTATAAGTTGGATTTTTCAGATTCCACATATAAGTAAGACCACATGGTTTTTGTCATTCTGTGCCTGGTTTATTTCACATAGCATAATGTCCTTCAGATCAATCCACGTTGTCACAAAAAACAGCTTTTTTCTTTTTAAAGGCTGAATAGTATTCCATTGTTATATACTACATTTTATCTATTCATTCATCGCTGGGCACTTAGGTTTAAGTCTTGAAGTTAGGTAGTGTCTGTCCTCCAACTTGTTTCTTCCCCTTCAATACTGCATTGGTTCTTCTGGGTCTATTGCCTTTCCAAGTAAACTTTAGAGTCAGTTTGTTGACATCCACAAGGTGATTTGCTAGGATTTTGATTGGAATTGTGTTAAATCTGTAGATCAAATTGGGATATATGGAAATCATGATAATATAGAGTCTTCCAAACCATGAACATGGACTGTCCCTCCACTTATTCTTTGATTTCTTTCATCAGAATTTTGTTTTCTTCATGTATTTTTGTACATATTTGATAGATTTATACCTAAAGTGTTCCATTTTGGGGGTGCTTATGTAAATGCTATTCTGTTTTTAATTTCACATTCTACTTGTTCATTGCTGGTATATAGGTAATCAAAAAGTCATTTAGTAGAGTAACCTTCTTTCTTGCAAACTTATTATAATAACTTGTTATTCAGGATTTTTTGTTTCTTCATTCTTTTGGGTTTTCTATATACCTAATCATATCATTTGCAAGAGAAGAACAATTTTATTTTTTCCTTATAATTCTGTCTACCTTTTCCTTTCTTTTCTTTCTTTACTATTTTTCTTTCTTTTCCTTCCTTCTTAACCTCTCTTATCTCTTCTCTTCTCGTCTTTCTCTTTTTATTTTTTCATTTCATTTCATTTTGCTTATTTTTTATTTTATTTTTCATTTTTTTTATTATACATATTCATGGAGCACAGAGCTGTCAGCACTTGTGCCCAAGATGTGATGATCAGATCAATACTATCAGCTACTATCAGCATGCCCACCACCTCAAATTGCAGTTGTTCCTGTGTCCCCCACCCAACCTTTCCCCAACACCCTGCCTTCACCTACTGTCCTCTGCCCACACCTTGGAAGCCTTAAGTCTTTTCTCCCCCTCTGCAAGTAAACGCACCACTGTGGTCTTTCTTTCCTTCTATCTCTCTTAACTCCCACTTATGATGAAAATGTGTGGTATTTTTCCCTCTGTGCCTGGCTTATTACACTTAATGTAGTTGTTTCCAAGCTCATCCATGTTGCAGGAAATAGTAGAATTACATTCCTTTTTATGCCTGGGTAATATTCCATTTTGTACATATACCACATTTTCCTTATCCAGTCATCCATAGATGGACATTTGGGTTGGTTCCATATCTTGGCTATTGTAAATAGAGCTGTGATGAACATGGAATTGCATGTATCCCTTTTACATGATGATTTCCATTCCTTTGGGCATATACCCAGAAGTTGGATTGTTGGATCATATGGTAGTTCTATCTGAATTTGTTTGAGAAACCTCAATACTATTTTCCATAGTGGCTATACTAATTTACAGTTCCACTGACAGTGTAGGAGAGTTTGCTTTTCTCTGAATCCTTGCCAGCATTTCTTATTCTCAGTCTTTTTGATTATAGCCAATCTAACTGGGGTGAGATGATATCTCAATGTGGTTTTAATTTACATTTCCCTTATGGTTAGTGATATTGAGCATTTTTTCATACACCTGTTGGCCATTTGTATGTCTTCCTTTGAAAAATGTCTATTCAGTTCCTTTGCCCATTTTGTAATTGGGTTATTTGTTTTTTTAATGTATAGTAGTTTGAGTTCTTTGTATATTCTGAGTATTAATCCCTGTTCAGATATACAGTTACAGATATATTCTCCCATTCTGTAGATTGTCTTTTCAGTCTGTTGATTGTTTCCTTCGCTGTGCAGAAGCTTTTCAGTTGGGTATAACTTCATTTATTTTTCCTTTCTTTTGTTGCTTGTGCTTTTGGAGTCTTATTCATAGAGGCTTTGCCCAGTCCTACTTCCTGAAGTGTTTCCCCTATGTATTCCTTTAGTAAATTTATAGTTTCAGGTCTCATGCTTAAGTCTTTAATCCACTTTGAGTTGATTTTAGTATACAGCAAGAGGTGCAGATCTAGTTTCAGTCTTCTGCATCTCAATGTCCAATTCTCTTAGCACCGTTTATTGAAGAGGCAATCTTTTCTCCAATGTATTTTCTTGTTGCCTTTGTCAAAGATCAGTTGGCTGTAAGTCTGTGGGTTGATTTCTGGGTTCCCTCTTCTGTTCGATTGATCTAAGTGTCTGTTTTTATGCCAGCACCATGCTGTTTTGGTTACTATAGATTTGTAGAGTAATTTGAAGTCAGGTAGTGTTATGCCTCCAGGTTTATGTATTTTTTCTCAGGATTGCTTTGGCTATTTGGGGTCTTTTGTTGTTCCATATGAATTTTTGGATAATTTTTTAAAATTCTGTGAAGAATATCATTGATATTTTGATGGGGATTGAATTGATTCTGTAGATTGCTTTGTATAGTATGGACATTTTCACAATGTTAATTCTTCCTATCCAAGGGCATGAAATGTCTTTCCACCTTTCTGTGTCTTCTTTAACTTCTTTCCATAGTGAATTATAGTTCTGTTTATAGAGATCTTTCATTTCCTTGGTTGAATTGATTCCTAGGTATTTTATTTTTTGGTTACTATTGAAAATTGGCTTACTTTCTTGATTTCTATTTCTGCTAGTTCATTATTAGAGAATAAAAATGCTACTTCTTTTGGGGTGTTTATTTTGTATACTGCAACATTACTGAAATTGTTAATCAGCCCTAAGGCTTTCTTGGTTGCGTCTTCAAGTTTTCTACATGTACCATTATCTTATCTGGAAACAGGGACATTTTGACTTTGTCTTTTCCAATATGGATGTCCTTGATTTCTTTCTCTAGCCTGATTGCTCTGGCTTGTACTTCTAATACTATGTTAAATTAGAGTGGTGAGAGTGGGCATCCTTGCCTTGTTCCTGTACTTAAGGGAAAAGCCTTCAGTTTTTCCCTGTTCAGGGATGATATTAGCAGTGGGTTTGTTGTATATGGCTTTCATGATGTTGAGATACTTTCCTTCTACACATAATTTGCTGAGAGCTTTTATCATGCAGTGATGTTGAATTTTGTTGAATACTTTTTATGTGTCTATTGATATAATCATATGGTTTTTGTCCTTGATTTTGTTGATGGGTTTTATCACATTTATTGACTTGTGTATCTCAAACCATCCTTGTCTCCCTGCAATGAATCCCACTTGATCATGATGTGTAATTTTTTAAAAAGCTATAATAACCAAAACAGTATGGCACTGGCATAAAATCAGACACACTAATCAATGGAATAGAATAGAGAATCCAGAAATCAACCCACACACTTACTGCCATCTGATCTTTGACAAAGGCACCAAGCCTGGGGAAGGGACTGCCTCTTCAGCAAATGGTGCTGGGAGAACTGGATATCCATATGCAGGAGAATGAAACTAGACCCATACCTCTCACCATATACTAAAATCAACTCAAAATGGATTAAGGATTTAAATATACACCCTGAAGCAATAAAACTTCTTAAAGAAAACATAGGAGAAACACTTCAGGAAGTAGGACTGGACACAGACTTCATGAATATGACCCAAAAAGCACAAGCAACCAAAGGAAAAATAAACAAATGGGATTATATCAAACTAAAATGCTTCTGCACAGCAAAAGAAACAATTAACAGAGTTAAAAGACAACCAACAGAGTGGGAGAAAATATTTCCAAAATATATGTCTGACAAAGGATTAATATCCAGAATATATAAGGAACTCAAACAACTTTACAAGAAAAAAACAAGCAACCCAATTAAAAAATGGGTAAAAGAGCTAAATAGGCATTTCTCTAAGGAAGATATATGAATGGCCAACAGACTTATGAAAAAAAGCTCAACATCACTCAGCATTCGGGAAATGCAAATCAAAACCACACTGAGACACCATCTAACCCCAGTTAGGATGGCTAAAATCCAGAAGACTGTGAATAATAAATGCTGGCAAGGTTGCGGAGGAAAAGGAACTCTCATACATTGTTGGTGGGACTGCAAAATGGTGCAGCCTCTATGGAAAATGGTATGGAGGTTCTTCAAACCATTGCAGATAGATCGACCATATTATCCAGCTATCCCACTGCTGGGAATATACCCAAAGGAATGGAAATCATCAAGTCGAAGTTATACCTGTTCCCCAATGTTCTTCGCAGCACTCTTTACAATAGCTAAGAGTTGGAACCAGCCCAAATGTCCATCATCAGATGGGTGGATACGGAAAATGTGGTATATCTACACAATGGAATACTACTCTGCTATAAAAAAGAATGAAATACTGCCATTTGCAATGACATGGATGAACCTAGAGAGTATTATATTAAGTGAAAGAAGTCAGGCACAGAGGGAGAAATATCACATGTTCTCACTTATTTGTGCAAGCTAAAAATAAATAAATACACAAATAAACTGGAGGGGGGAGGGAAGAAGACACAACAATTACAATTCCTTGAAATTCATATGACAAGCATACAGAAAAGACATTGTTGGGAGGGAGGGGGGAGAGGGAGGTGAGAAGGAGGTTTCGGTAATTGGCCACAACAATCAACCACATTGTATATTGACAAAATAAAATATTTTAAAAAAATGGGAAAAGATGCAGAAATTAATACTATTAAACTTGCTTCACAGGTATGAAAAAAATGTGTTGCTGTATTCTGAATGCTCGTATTTTGTTGAAGATTTTTGTGTTTATGTACATCAGAGATATTGGCCTGTAGTTTTCTTTCTTTGTTGTATCTTTGTCTGGTTTTGGTATCTAGGTGATGCTGGCTTCATAGAATAAGTTTGGTAGAGTGGCCTCTGTTTCAATTTTTTGGAATAGTTTGAAGACAATTTGTATTAATTCTTCTTTAAAGGTTTGGTGGTATTCAGCAGTAAAGCCATCTGGTCCTGGGATTTTCTTTATTGAGAGACTGCTGATTTTTGCTTCAATCTCATTGCTTGTTATTGGTCTATTCAGATTTTCTATTTATTCTTGGTTCAGTCATGGTGGTTCATATGTGTCCAGAAATTTATCTGTTTCCTCCAGGTTTTCAAGTTTTTTGGCATATATTTGTTTATAATAGTCTCTTGATGTCTCATTATGTTTCTGTGGTATCAGTTGTAAGGTCTCCTTTCTCATTTCTGATTTTTGTTTTTTCCATCTTCTCTCTCTTTTTCTGTTAACCTAGCTAATGGTTTATTTTGTTTAACTTCTCAAAAATATAACTTTTTCTTTTATTGATCTTTTGTATCATTTTTTGGGTCTCTGTATCATTTAGTTCTGCTCTGATCTTATTTATTTCTGTCTTCTAACTTTGGGATTGGATTGTTCTTGATTTTCTAGTTCTTTGTGATGTAGTGTTAGATTGTTTGTTTGAAATATTTCTATTGTTTATTGCAATAAACTTCCCTCTTATTACTGTTTTTGCTGTATCCCACAGGTTTTGATATGATGTCTTTATTTTTGTTGGTTTCAAGAAATTTTTGATTTCTTTTTAATTTCTTCTTGGACACATAGGTCACTTAGGAGTCTGTCATTTAATTTCCATGTATTTATTTAGTGTCCTTAGTTTCACTTGTTAGTAATTTCTGGTTAATTTGTTTTGATCTGAAATGATGCATTAGATGATTTCAATTTTTAAAAATTTATTGAGGCTTGTTTTGTGACGTAAGATGTGTTCTATCCTGGAGAATATTCCAAGTGCTGATGAGAAGAATGTATATTCTGTAGTTGTTGGAAGAAATGTTCTGTGGACATCTTCCAGGTCTAGTTTGACTAAAGTTTAATTTAAATTCTATGTTTCTCTGTTGATCTGTTGCCTGGATGATCTGTCGAATGCTGAGAGAGGTGTGTTCAGGTCTCCCACTAATATAGTATTGGAATCTATCTCTTTCTTTAGATCTAATAGTGTTTGCTTTATATATCTGGATGCTCCAGTGTTTAGTGCATATATATTCTTGATATGTCTGCTTGCTGGATAGATACCCTTATCATTATGCAGTGGTCTTCTTTTTCTCTTTTTATCGTTTTTGGTTTAAAATCTATTTTATCTGATATAAGAATAGCTAGTCCTGCTCACTTTTGGTTTCCATTTGTGTGGTAAATCTTTTTTCATCGCTTCACTATTAGTCTGTGTGCATCTTTAAAGGTGAGATGAGTCTCTTAAAAACCTCATGTAGTTGGGTCTAGCTTTTTAACCCAATCTGTTGGTCTGTGTTGTTTGAATGGGAAGTTTAATCCATTTACATTTAGGGTTGTAATTGAGAGGTTTTGTCTTATTCCTAGCATCTTATTGCTTTTTGTTAACATGGTTGAAGTACCTATTGTTCCTTTCTTCCCCTTTTATGATTTATTTTCAATGATTGCTGGTTTTTTGAGGAGGTAAGATTTAGTTTCTTTTTTCTTTCTCATTTGCATTTGCAAAACCAGTGGGTTTTGTTCTTTCTTGTGTATTCTTGATAGTAATATTGTTTTTTGGATTCCAGATGTAGGACTCCCTTGAGAATTTCTTGCAGGGCTAATCATGTGGTTATAAACTCCTTCAGTTTTTGTTTGTCTGAGAAATACAATATTTCTCTCTCATTTCTGAAGGATAACCTTGCTGTGTGTAGTATTCTTGACTAGCAGGTTTTTTCTTTTAGTATTTTGAATATGTCTTCCCATTTTCTTCTCACGTATAGAATTTCAGTTGAGAAGTCTGCTGTTAGTCTGATGGGGCTCCCTAATAAGTGACTGGACACTTTTCTCTTGCTACTTTTAGGATTCTCCCTTTGTCTTTGAGCTTTGCCAGTTTGTCTATACTGTGTCTTGGAAAGGGTCTTTTTGGATTAAATCTGTTTAGGGATCTTTCAGCTTCCTGGATCTGAAGGTCTGTGTCTCTCCCTATACCTGGAATGTTTTCTACTATTATTTCATTGAATAGATTTTCATTGCCTTTACCTTTCTCCTTCTCTTCTGGAACACCCATGATTTGGTGTTTGTGCACTTTCGGTTGTCTGCTATCTCTGTTAGACCTTATTTTTTTTAATTATTTTTCCCCCCTTTTTTTTTTTTTGTTCATGTGGGTTATTTTGAAAAGACCATCTTCAAGATCAGTAATTCTTTCTTATGCTTGCTCTACTCTGTTGCTTAAGCTCTCCATTGTGCTTTTTATTTCTTTGAATGAATCCTTCAGTTACAGTAATTCTGCTACATTCTTTTTTAAGGTATTAATCTGTTTGTAAATTTCCTCCTTCATATCCTGGATATTTTTTTCTCATTTCATTGTGTTGTCTAACTATGTCTTCTCCTTTCTCATTGAGTTTCCTCAACATCATTACTCGTAATTCCTTTTCATTCATTTCAAGGTTTTCCTGTTCTGTAGGGTCTGGTACTTTTGAATTACTGTATTCCTTTGGCAATGTCACATTTTATTGTTTTTTGGTTTTTTTTTTTTTTTTTGTATTTCTAATATCTCTATGTTGATTTTTGGTCATGTGGTAGATCAGCTGCTTCTTCTATTACTCTGTAGTGGACTTAGAGGAGAAAGTTTTCCCCCTCTCTTTGCAGGCTCCTCTGGTGACTCTCCTTTTGTCGAGGCAGTTGAATATGCTGCAGGCCACCTGAATGGTGGTCACTGCTGCTACTGTGGCAGCAATCCATCCTTGCAGTCGTAGAAGCTGTGGTGGTGGCTGTTGTTGACCACCTCTGTGGGAGCAGTGTGGGACCTCCAAGTTGCAGTTGTACTCACTCCTTCCTTCCCTGTGGGGGAGGTTGCCTGGGCTTTTCCCAACTGGGCCTCATCACTGGCAGTGGTACTCACTCCTGCCTTGTGTGCTGTTGGATGGAGGGCTGCCTGTGGCTTTTCCCTGCCTGTATCTCCCCAGTGGCAGTGGCATTGGCTTATGCCTTCTGTGCAGGTATGTGGAGGGCTGCCCAGGGCTTTTCCCTGACTGGGTATCCCCAGTCACAGTGGCACTGGCTCCTGCCTTCTGTGCTTGTTCTCTTTCTTATTGTATTAACTAAGAATTTCAGGATGATGTTGAAAAGAAGTGGTGAAAGGGGACATTCTTGACATGTTACTGACCTTAGCAGGAAAGTTTTGAGTTTACCACCATTAAGTATGAGGTTAATTATAGTGGGTATTTTTTAGATGTCCTTTATCAAGTTGAGGTAGTTGCCCTCTATTCAGTTTGCTGAGAGTTTATGACATTAATGTGTGTTAAATTTTGCCAAATGCTTTTTTTTGGCATTTGTTGATATGATCATGTGATTTTTTCTTCTTTAATGTGCTTAGGAGATGGATTACATTAATTGATTTTTGAAATTTAAACCAGCTGCACATACCTAAGTTCACTTGGTCATGATACAGAATTATTTATGTACATTTTCTCTTGGATTTTCTACTATTTTGTTGAGCATTTCTGCTGCATGTCAGGGAGATATATTGGTTTATAGTTTTCTTTTCTTGTGATGTCTTTGTCTGATTTAGGTATTAGGGTAGTGCTGGCCTACCTAACATGAGTAAGAAGTACCTCATCTGCTCTGTCTTATTGTCTTACAGAAGATATTTTAGAGAATTGGTATAATTTCTTCCTTAATTGTTTTGTAGAATTCATCAGTGAATCCATTTGGGCCTAGTACTTTTTTGGAAGGTTATTAGTTATTGATTTAATTCATCTAATAGATATTGGGCTATTCAGATTGTCTATTTCTTGTGTGAATTTTGGAAGATTTTGTCTTTCAAGGAATTGGTCCACTTCATCAGTGTTATCAAATTTGTGGGCATAGAGTTGCTCATAGTACTTTTTTTTTATTATCCTTCTAATGTCAGTGACATCTGTAGTGATGTCTCCTCTTTCATTTCTGATATGAGTAATTTATGATCTTTTTTCTTAGTAAGCCTGGCTGGAGGCTTATCAATTTTACTACTCATTTTAAAGAATCAGGGTTTTTTTTCATTATTTTTTTCCTATTAATTTCCTGTTTTCCACTTTGTTAATTTTTGCTATAATTTTTTTTTCTGCCTACATTGGATTTAATTAGTTCTTTTTTAGTTTCCTAAGGTAGAAGCTTAGATTATTGATTTTAGATCTTTCTTCTTACTAATATGTGCATTTGATGCTATAAATTTCCCTCTAAGCACTGCTTTTGCTACCTCCCACAAATTTTGATAAGTTGTATTTTAATTTTGAATTAGTCCAAAATATTTTAAAATTTCTTCTGAGATTTTTTTTCTTTGAATAATGCATTATTTAGAAGTGTGTTGTTTACTCTCCACGTATTTTAGTATCTTTCAGCTGTCTTTCTATTACTGACTTCTAGTTTAATTCCATTGTAGCCTGAGGGCAGACAATGTATATATTTTTTTCTTTTAAATTTGGTCATGTATGTTTTATGGCCTAGAATGTGCTCTATTTTGGTGAATGTTCCATGTAAGCTTGAGAAGAATGTGTATTTTGCTGTTGTTGGATGAAGTAGTCTATAGGTGTTTATTATATCCAGTTGATTGATGGTCATTTTGAGTTTAATAATAAAGTCATCTTCTTGGAGGATTGATGCCTTTCTCATTATGTAATGCCCCTCAATATCCCTTATTACTTTTCTTGCTCTGAAGTCTGTCCTGTCTGAAATTAATATAGCTACTTCCACTTTATTTTAATTAGTATTAGCATGATTTATCTTGGTATATCTTTCTCCAGCCCTTTACTTTTAATATGATGTGTCGTTATATTTAAAGTGCATTTTTTGTAGACAATATGTAGTAGAGTCTTGTTTTTTGATCCAATTTCTTTCTTTTAGGTGATGCATTTACACAACTGACATTTATAGTGATTTAGATACAGTTGGATTAATATCTACCATTTTTGTTACTATTTTCTTTTTGTTCCCCTTGCTTTTAATTCCTACTTTGTCTTCTACTCTTTTTCGGCATTTTTAAGTTTAATTAAGCATTTTTCCTGATTTTATTTTTTCTCCTTTTGAGAATTATACCTTTTTACTTATTTTAGTTGTTGCCTTAGAGTTTTCAAGATATGTTTACAATTAATTCAAGTCTACTTTCGAATAACAATATACCACTTCATAGGTGGTTTCAGTACTTTATAATAAAAGATGTTTCTAATTTTTCCCTCCCATCCTTTGTATCATTAATCTCATTCATTTCATTTATATATAAGCATACATAAGCATATCTATGATACATACATAATCAAATATATTGTTACTATTATTATTTTGAGCAAACTATAATCTATTAGGTCAATTAAGAAATATATATAATCAATTACATTTCAAGTGAAAAAAAGAATTAAAAAAAAGTTTTTATTTTACCTCCACTGATTCCTTCTTTGATGCTCTTTCTTTATGTAGATCCAAGTTTCTGACCTTTATAAGTTTTATTCTCTTTGAAGAAATTATGCTGACTTTTCTTGCAAGGCATGTCTACCAGCAAGAAATTTCCTCAATTTTTGTCTGTCTGAGAATGTCTTTATTTTTTTCTTCACTTTTGAAGGATAATTTTTCAGGGTACAGATTTCTAGTTTGGGCATTTTTTTTCTCTTGACACTTAAAACATTTCACTCCACTCTCTCCTTGCTCGTGTGGTTTCTGAGGAGAAGTCAGATGTAATTCCTGTTTTTTACCTGCGTATGTAAGGCCCCCCTCACACAGCTTCTTTTATGATTTTTAAATTTATTTTTGATTTTAAAATATGATATGCCTGGTTGTAGGGGTTTTTTTTGGTGTTTTCTGAACTTATCCTGCTTGGTGTTCTCTGAACTTCCTTGATCTGTAGTTTGGTATCTGACATTAATATGGTGAAACTCTCAGTCATTATCATTTCAAATATTACTTCTGTTCCTTTCTTTTTTTCCTTCTCCTCTGGTATACAGTGGGCATATGCTATACCTTTTGTAGTTCACCCACACATCTTGCATATTCTGTTCTGTTTTTTGAGTTTCTGTTCACCTTGTGTTTTAGTTTTGGAGGTTTGTATTGATGCATCTATCAGTTCAGAGATTTTTCTACAGCTGTGTCTAGTGTAATAATAAGCCCATCAAGGAAATTCTTCATTTTTATTACAATGTGTTTGATCTCTTGTTTTTGTTTGTTTGTTTGTTGTTGTTGTTGGTTTGGTTCTTTCTTACTGTTTTTTATCTTAATGCTTATATTGACCATATGTTCTTGCATGTTCACATTATCCATTAGAACACTTTGATTTGATTTTAATCACAGTTGTTTTAAATTTCTGGCCTGATAATTTCAAAATATCTGCCATATCTGCTTCTTATCCTTGCTTTGTCTTCTCAAATTCTTTTTTGCCTCTTGATAGCCAGTAATTAAGAACTGGGTTTTTTTCAAAAAAAGAAATGCTGTAAATAGACTTTTAGTAATGTGTTGTTAAGATGTAGCAGAAAGGGAAACTCTGTGTAGCCCTAAGGTTAGATCTTAGTATTTTATTAAGCCCATGCCTCTGGACTATGTACTTCACAAATACTTCTTAATACCTCCCCCCACCACTGACAGCTTTGGAGGGACATAATGGCTAGAGTGGATTGAACTGGGTGTTTCCCTTCTTCTGTGTGGAAGACTAGAGTTGACTGTAGTTGGTGATTCCTTTCTACCAGGCCAGCTGTGCTCTGATAAAACTCCATCAGGTTTGGCTGTGGTTTAGTAGTTTCTCCTGAGGGCAGACCTTGTTAGGAGGAATGAAGCGCTCTGATACAGTTCAAAATGGTTTCTATGTTCCTCTCCCTTCTGAAAGCACAAGAGGATTTTCTCTGTGTTTGCTATGAGACCCTGGTTGAGGTCATGGATGTAAAGCCCACACAAAAGTCTGAGGACCCCTATGTCTTGAGCCCCTTTGGAATTTTTAACTCTGAGTCATCCACACTGTACTTCCAGCAATTTGTCAATTACAGGTCAGGTGTTCCTACCCCAGCCCTGGTTCCTGTTAAAGTTTCTGCTCAAGAGTTTCTACTCTCATAAGGTCTGATTCTCTGCATTTGCCTGTCTCTCTCTCCAATTTTAGGACATTGGTTTTCCCTGTGACCTCAGATCTCGGATCCCTAAAAGAAGTTGTTGATATCACAGTTTGTTTAGCTTTTTACTTGTTAGGACAGAGTGATGACTTCTAAGCTCCTTATATGCAGAACTAGAACCCCCCTTCTGTGGTTTTAATTAGGCATTTTATATTATTCCACTTTCTCTCCTGTTTCAACATATAAATTATGTATTTCTTAAATGTTTTGAGGTTGCCCTAGAGTTTGTAATATACATTTACAACTAATTCAAGTCCGTTTTCTAATAGCAGTACATGGCCTGTGAGTACCTTATAACATATTCTTTCTAATTTCTTTTTTGTTGCTGTTCTTTATAACATTGCTGTTATTCATTTCATTTTTCCATAAGCACTAATGACCAAATACATTGCTGTTATTATTACATTTAACAAACTGTTAGGTTGACTAAGTATAAGAAAAAATAAGAGTTTTCATTTCACCTTCATTTTTTCCTTCCCTAACACTCTTCCTTTTTTTCTGTTGATCAGAGTTTGTGACCCTCTGTCATTTTTCTTTTCTCTGAAGAACTTCCTGTAACATTTCTTGCAAGGCAAGTCTGCTGGCAGCAAATTTTTTCAATTTTTCCTTGTCTGAGAAAGTCTTTGTGTCTCCCTTCACTTTTGAAGGATGATTTTACTGGCTACATATGTTAGGTTGGTGTTTTATTTTTCTAATTTCAACACTTTAAATATTTTACTCTATTCTCTTGTTGCTTATGTGGTTTCTGAAGGGAAGCCCAATTTAACTCTTATCTTTGTTCTTCTGTACATAAGGATTTAAAAAAAAACTCCCTCTGATATCTTTCAGGATTTTCTTTTAATCTTTGTTTTGTATTGGTCATTCAGGTGCAGCCACAGGAGGATACAAGGAAGAGGCCCAGAAAAAAACAATTTATTATACTCATAAGTCCTAGAGACAGGAGCAGGGCATGTGATGCAGAGCCACATGAGAAAGATACCAGGGTGGTTAGGAGGCAGAAGACAGGAGCAAAAGGAAAGCATTAGGTCACAGCCTCTATTACGGTTTCTATGGGAAATGCAAGGCAGGGCAGAGTGACCAGTTTAGGATTTTTTTTTTTAACATTAAACAAATTTTTATTACACAAAGGTAGTCACATATTGGATATTTCTCTACTTTGTACACAATTATTCTTACTCTCCACAGAAAGGCTGCATTTTGACTTCTTATCTGTTGACAGCAAGCACTAAAATCTTGATTTTAACAGAGTAGTAGCAAAAATGCCTCAGTGATTTAAGTGGAAAGCAGTACACTGGTACATGGCTCTTGCACCCAGTGTCAGAAATGTACAAATGTCTTTTTATTCAAAAATACAAAATAAAGTATCTGTAGGTATGGACTGTGACATCAGTAAACAATTATATTCTGTCAATTTAACCTAATAACTGATGGTTATAGCAATTTTCTTCAGTTGTTTTCTTCAGTTGACTTCTATAAATTTATTGGTGAGGAACACTGCCCTGAGCTTCCTGTCACAGTTGATTAATAATGGTGAAGCAATATTCTAGGAATTAGAATATGCCACCTCCCATACCACCTCCCATTTCACCGATTCCAGAATCCTTCTCTTCCTTAAGAATTTCTGTGTACAGCCTCTGATATAGTTAACAGAGAGGCCACCCCAGTGACATCCGTAAAGTAGTTCTTACAACCTTTATTGGATCAGTGATTCCTTTTTCTTCCGTATTCTCAAAATTGCCAAACATAGCATACCAGCTTCTGAGGAACTTTGCGTAATTTTCCCAGCCATCAAAGATCCTTCAACACCTGCATTCTTAGCAATGGCCATTGCAGGAATTTTGAGTCCTTTTAATAATTTCTATACTAATCTTTTGATCTTCACTAGCTGGAGTTAATGAGTCCAAGGCTGGAATACACCAAAGCAGGGCACAACCTCCTCCCAGAGCAATGCCTTCTTCAACAGCAGTTCTTGTAGCATTAAGTACATCTGTAACTCTTTCTTTTCATTCACTTCAACACCACTTTGTCCCATTAACCTTTGTCCCAGCTACTGTATTTGAAAGTTTTGCCAGATGTTCATTCAGTTTTTCCTTTTTGTATTCACTAGTTGTGATATCTAACTACTCAATGATTTCTTGAATGTGTTTTTCAATTTGAGTCTTGTCACCTTTTCCTTTCAAGAGCATGGCATCATCTTTTGTCACAATGACATCCCCAATTTTTCCTAAGTCATGAGGCTGGACATCTTCAAGATTTAGGGTCAACCCCTCTTCTCCAAACACTGTACCACGTAGGAGCAATAGTCATGTCTTTAAGCTGGTTCTTTCGATTGTCACCAAAAGTTGGCGTTTTGACTGCTACAACTTGAAGACCACTTTTAGCCTATTTAAAACAAGTGTACTTAGAGCTTCTTCATCAACATATTTAGCAATTATGAACAATGGCTTGTGGTAAGCATTGGCAATTTTAAGAGCGCATACAACAGACTGGACACTAGCAATTTTATTTTCATTCAATAGAACATAGGCACCCTGGAATTCACATTTCTGACCTATTGATCTATAAAGTATGGAGAAATGAGGCCTGGATCAAACTTCATGCCCTCAGTAATTTCTAACTCATCATTCAGTGTTTTTCAATCCTTTACTGTGATGACACCCTTTCTTTCAAACTTTTTCATTGCATCAAAAATTATGATGCAAATTTCTTTGTCTCCGTTTGCAGAAATCGTAGCATCCTGAGCAGTTTCTTTGGGGTGGTCACAGGTTTTGATTGCTTCTTAAGTTCAGCAGTTACAGAACCAACAGCTAACATCACACCTCTCCTGATTTCCACTGGATTAGCACTTTTCCTAATCTTCTCCAAGCCTTCCCTGGCAGTAGAGTGTGCCAGGACAGTAGCACTGGTGGTGACATCACCAGCCTCTTCATTTGTATTATTGGTAACATCTTGAACAAGTTTAGCTGCAACATTCTTATTTATCCTTTAAATCAGTTCACTTGCAACAGTCAAGTGAACTTTTGCTATTTTGAACTTCTCCAACTCTGTTCAGTAATCACTGTTCTTCCCTTTGGCCCTGTTGTAAGGGCTGCAGCGTTGACTAAAAGGTTTATACCTTGAAGCCTTAAGGCTCAGACATCTGCACCAAATTTTACATCTTTAGTGTAAGCCTGAGTGAGATGAGGAGCCAGTGCCCTGGACTCTGGTTTCATCTGGTGAAGGACTGTACGTAACTGAAACATTTCTGCAGGGCAGCAGCAGGGCTTGTGCACAAACGAGGCAGGCCATGGGTGGCGAGTGAGGGACAGAGTGCCCCAGTTTAGGATTGACTAGCTTAAATAATTTCATTGCCTTTTGGCTATACAGGTGGTTCCTAGTTACCTGGTACCTTATTATGGGATGATTAAAGCACAGTAATATTGTCTCCTGGGATGTAAGGGCCAGATAGAGGAGGTACGTCTCTGGATTGGTTAGTGTGTGCATATCAAAGGCATGCTCCTGTCTGGACCCTTTGTTATCTTTAAAAATTGGCTAGCCCCAGGAGTGATGGTCTCTCTGCAGCCAGAAGGATTTTTAAGGTGTCAAAAATCATAATATGTGGAAAATTTTTAAAAATATGTATTTATAGTACGGTTTTTTATTTCCTACATTTTAAGTATGGTATATCTAGTTAGATATTTTTGGTTTTTATCCTGCTTGGATCTGTGGTTTGTTGTCTGTCATGAATTTTAGGAAATTCTCAGAAATTATTACTTTGAATATTTCTTCTGTTCCTTCTTTTCTGTTATCTTCATTACTTGTACTCTACAACTTCTTATTTTTTAAATTTTTATTATTTTTTGTTTTCATTTGTTTATTTCTTTACTTGCTTACTTATTTATTAATCATTAAATATTAAAGACTTTGTGACAAGTTAGTTTCATTTTTGTTGACATTAGTTTAGAGATGTAAAAAATCAGAATTACATGGACCTCAGTTTCACCTCAACTACAAATTAGTTTTCAAGAATATATACCTTTTTAAATTGTCCCTCAGTTCTTGGATATAATGTCCCATTTTTCATCCTTTGGTTTTGTTTTGCAATTTGTTAAGTTTCTATTAACATATCTTTAAGTATAATGCTTCTTTCCTTTGTCCTGTCTAGTCCAGTGATGAACCTATGAAAGACATTCTTCGTTTCTACTGCAATGTTCTTGATTTCTAGCATTTCCTTTTGCTTGTTTCTTAGAGTTTCCATCTCCCTGCTCATATTACTCATCTATTACATGTTGTCCAATTTTGTCCATTATATCCCTAAGCATATAAATTCGTTATTTTAATTGCTTGTCTGATAATTCTAAAATATCTGCCATATCTGAGTCTGGTTCTGATGCTTGCTTTGTCTCTACACACTGTGTTTTTGCCTTTTAGCATTCCCTGTAATATTTTGTTGAAAGCTGGCCATGGTGTATAAGGTAAAAGGAACTGAGGCAGATAAGCCTTTAGCGTGAGGTTTTACATTTATTTTTCTAGGAGTTAGGCTATGTTTACTCTTTGCTGTAGCTGTGGTATTAGAGGCTAAAATTTCCTTCAGTGTCCATGTTATTGTCTCCTCTGTTGTCTTTCAAGATTTCTAAAGTCTCTTTATATAAATCTTAGGCTTGTAGGACTTTTAGGTTTAATTCCTTGTCATTATATAGCAACCCCCCCCCACTTGTTTTTTTATTTAAACATAATCGATTATACATATTTCTGGGGTACAGAGTTGAATATCAATACTTGTGTACAATGTGTGATGATCAAATCAGGATAATTAGCATATTCATCATTACAAAATGTAACAATTTTTTTGTTGTGAGGACATTTGATATTCTCTCTTCAAGCCGTTTGATAACATGCAGTATGTTAATGTTCATTATAGCTGCCTAGCTCGACTGTACATCAATAGAACTTATTTTTCCTAATTAGTTGTTTTGTGTCCATTAAACAATTTCTTGCTATCCCCCTACCTACTCCCCCTTTCCTGCCTCTAGAAACCACAATTCTGTTCTCTCTTTCTGAGAATTCAATGTTTATTCTGATTGTCGTTTCCTTCCTTTCTTTCTTTTTTCTTTCTTTCTTTTCCTTTTTTAAAAAATTGAAACATAATTGATTATACATATAATATTTGTGGGGTACAAAGTTCAATATCAATAACTGTGTATAATGTGTGATGATAAAATCAGGATAATTATCATATTCATCATTACAAAACCTAATCATACTTTGTGTCTGTTAACCAATTTCTTGCTAACCCCCTGCCCTCCCATTCCTCCTTTCCCAACCCTAGTAATGACAGTTCTGATCTTGTCTTCTGAAAGTTCAACGTGTTATTGTGATTGTTATTTGTTTGTTCCTTTCTTTCTTTCTTATCTATTTATTTTTTAGCTCTCATTTATGAGTGAGGGCATATGGCATTTTACTTTTTGTGCCTGGCTCATTTCACTTAACATAATTTTCTCCAAGCTGACCATCCTGCTGTAAATGGCAGAATTAAATTCTTTTTAATGGTTAAGTAGTATTCCATCAAGTATATGTACCACATTTTCCTTATCCAGTTATCCATCAATGGACATTTAGATTGGATCCATTTTTTAGCTATTGTAAATAGAGCTGCTATGAACATGGGAGTGCAGGTGTCCCTTCGACATGATGATTTCCATTCCTTTGGGAATATACCTGTATTAGTCAGTGTTCTCCAGAGAGACAGAATCAATAGGATATATTATAATTATATGAGAGGGATTTATTAGGGGAATTAGCTCACGTGGCTATGACGAAAAGTCCCACGATAGGCTGTCTATAAACTGCATGCTGGTAGCCTGGCTCAGTCCAAGTCCAAAGGCCTCAGAACCCAGAAAGCTGATGGTGTTCTTGGTGTAAGTTCTGGAACCCAAAAGCTGAAGAGTCTCAAGCTCTGATGTCCACGGACAGGAGAAAAGAGTGTTTCCCAGCTCCAGCTTCACCTCTTTCCTCTGTCTTTTGTTCTCTCCGGACCTCCAGTGGATTGGATGGTTCCCACGCACACTGAGGGTGGGTCTTTCACACCTGGCCACTCAGACTCTCATACTAATCTCTGCTGGAAACACCCTCATGGAAACACCTGAAAAGATTGCTTTACCAGGTTTCTCAGCATTCCTTCATCTAACCATGTTGACATCTAGAATTAACCTTCACGATACCCAATAGTGGGATTGCTGGGTTGTACAGTGTTTGTATCTGTAGTTGTTTGAGGAACCACTGTACTGTTTTCCATAGTGGCTGCACTAACTGGCAGTCCCACCAACAGTGTAGAAACATTCCCTTTCTCTGCATCCTTGCCAGCATTTGTTATTCTCTGTCTTTTTGATAATAGTTAATCTAACTGGGGTAAGGTAATATTTCAATGTGTTTTTGATTTGCATTTCCCTGGTAATTAGTGATGTTGAACATTTTTTCATGCATCTGCTGTCCCTCTGTATGTCTTCTTTTGAGAAATCTCTATTCAGCTCCTTTGCCCATTTTTGAATGAGGTTATTTGTACTTTTACTGTTAAGTTGTTTGAGTTCCTTGTATATTCTGGGTATTAATCCCTTATCAGATGTATATTCGCAAATATTTTTCCCATTCTGTAGTTTGTCTTTTCACTTTGTTGATTATTTCCTTTGCTGTGTAGAAGTTTTTTATTTTGATATAATCGCATTTGTTTCCTTTTTTCTTTTGTGTCCTGTGCTTTTGAGGTCTTTTTCACTAAGTCTTTGCCCCGTCCTATATCCTGTAGTGTTTCTCCTGTATTTTCTACTAGGTGTTTCATAGTTTCAGGTCTGATGCTTAAGTCTTTGATCCATTTTGAGTTGATTTTGGTATATGGCAAGAGGTATGGGTCTAGTTTCATTCTTCTACACATGGATATCCAGTTTTCCCAGCACCATTTAATGAAGAGGGATTGGGAGCCTGAGGGATTCCTGGTGGCAGCTCGGTTGTTGGTAGGCTGGATGTGAATGTCAGGGTGTGTGGCCGAGGCCTTTGGACCACCCCACCCCAGCTCAGTGGCTCGGGGGGCTTCTGGCAGTGGGTCAGTCATCACTGGGCTGAATACAGACATTGGGGGAGCATGGCTGAGGCCCAGAGGGCTTCTGGCAGTGGCTTGGGCATCACTGGGCTGGATGAGGATGTTGGGGGGACATGGCTGAGGCTCTCGGCCCCACCCACCCCACCTCAGGAGCCCTGCAGGCTTCTGGAGGTGGCTCGCTGATTGCCAGGCTGGATGCAGATGTTGGGGGGCATGGCTGAGGCACTCTGCCCCCCACCCCGACTCAGGAGCCTAGGGTGCTTCTGCAGCAGCTTGGTCATCACTGGGCTGGGTGCAGATATTGAGGGGGCATGCTGCATTCTTTTTTAAGGTATTTATCTCTTTTTAAAATTCCTCCTTTAGATCCTGGATCATTTTTATCATTTCATTCTGTCATCTCTCTGAGTTTTCTTGTAACTCATTGAGTTTTCTTAAGATTGATACTTGGAATTCCTTTTCAGTTATTTCAATGGTTTCCTGCTGTTTGAGGTTCAGTACAAGAGAATTATTGTATTCCTTTGATGGTGTTATATTTTTTTGGTTTTTTTTCATATTTTTAATATCCCTATGTTGATGTGTGGGCATCTGGTGGAGCAGTCACTTCTTCTGATGCTCTGGAGTGACTTTTGAGGGGAGAGACTCCCTCCGGTAGATGTGTTTTAAACTGACCATTGGGTGTTTTAGTTTGGTTCTGGGAAGATGCAGTAGTGTAGTCTCTGTGTGGTTACTTTGTTTATATTCAACATTGAAGTTCTCTGTGAGGTCCTCCATGGCCTTTATACTGTGGCACTCACTAGTTTCTTGCTGAGTTGAATGACACCAGGTTGACTTTGAGTTGTTGAGCTCATCTCAAGCTCTTGAGGGAAGTTCCTGGGTGCCCTGTTGTTCCTTGGCTGAGGTGGGTGGCCCTGAGTGAATTCACTGGCAACCCTGCTAGTGTCCTATGACCCTGAGAGAGTGATCTAAAGCTCCTCAGCGTAAATGGATGACCCTGGGTGGGGTTTTGGGGGATCAGGTTTAGGACCTTATGCTTTGATAGAGACAATGAGGTGCTCAGCAGCCCCTCAACTAGAGTGGGTGACTCAGTGGTGTCACCAGCGGCTCTAGAAAGAGCCCTGTACCCCCAGGGGAGGTGTTGGTGTTCTCTGTAGCTTTGCTCTTAAAGTGGGCAATACTGAGCGGGGTCACTGTATTCGTGTATGGGGCTCTGTATTCTTTGAAGGGACAATGGGTTGCTCTGCAGCACCACAGTGACCTCATGTGGGGCAGTCCACCTCAGCTGAGGAGCTTCAGAGTGTCCCAGTATCTCTCTTAGGGTCACAGGGGCCTGCTCACAACCACAGTGGCCTCATCCAGAGTGGCCGCTCCAGCTGAATAGCTACAGAGAGCCCAGGCATTCCTTTTGGACGTAAAGGGTCCCACCCAAAACTGCTAACACTTCTCCTAGAGTGTCCCACTTCAGTAGTGCTGCACAGCAGAACTTTTTAATGTGAAGGTATTTTGGGTGAAGAAGGGGAAGTACTCTATACTTCTGTGATTTTGTCTCAGTCTTTTCTTGAGCCAGAGTGGGTATTTCCCTTCCTACGTGTCAAAGGTTAGAGGGGGTCAGAGTTGGATATTTCCCTTTCCTCATGTAGAACATTAGAGGGGGTTGGAGTTGGGTATTTTCCCTTCTCCTAGGTCAGTTGTGCATTGGTAAATACCCAACTTGTTAGGCTCTGTTAAGAGGACATGCTTTATTAAAGAGAGCAGGAAGAAATGTGCATATTTCAGAATGGTTACTTTTCCCTTCTCTTCCATGAAGTACAAGGAGAATTTTCTTAAATCATTACAGTAGGATCTTAGTAGGGGTTCTGGGGTTAAAATTCACAAAAGTGGGGGGCCCCTATGATTGGGCCCTACCCAAAATTTTAACTCTCAAGCTGGTGTAGCGTATGCCTCCAACATTTTGTCAGTTACAGCTTAAAGTGTTTGTACAGGTATTGACTCCAGCTTGGGCTTCTTCACCTGGGATTCTGCCCCCAGTAAGCAGTGATTGTATGCTGTGTTTCTCTTACACACATATATGTCTCTCCAATTTTGGTGGAAAGATTTTGCAATGACCTCATTTCTCTGATGGACCTAAGAAGAGTTTCAATTATCACTTTGTTGAGATTTTTTCTTGTTGTGAGGCTGGGAATGATAACTTCAAAGCTATTTCCGTATTTGACTGAAAACCAGAAATTGTCTAGCTGCATCATTTTACATTCCCACCAACAGGGTATAAGGGTTCCAATTTCTCCAAATTTTTACCAATTTTTTTTTTTTTGGTGGGGGGAGAGGTACACTTTCAGTTGATATATTTTAGTGAATTGAACTAAATTCTTAACTGGGAATAAGGTATCATTGTGTTTCATATTATTTTATACTGGTGTGTCAGAATAATTTCTATTCTGCTAATCAATGAGTTTACATGTATGAACTTATAATTCAAATTTTAGCAAGCTAGATAAAAGAAGAACTTTGAATGCACCATCTAAGTAAATTAAACAGAATTCCAAACTTGGGACTATGTTCCATTGACTCTTACTTAAATTTTAAACTGATGCTTCTGAGCCTTTCTTCTGATGCTTGATTTCAATGGGTTTTCTTCTTTTTTTATGCTGACTACTTTGTTCTTTTTTATGTTCTTGTAAAGAAAAAAATTTTTTTCAGTTGATAAAATTCAACATCCCTTTAGTGATGAAGACACTTAGCAAATTAGGTATAGAATTACAGTATCTCAACCCAATAAAAGCCATTTGCAACAAGCCCACCACCAATATCCTCCTGAATGGGAAAAACTGAAGCCTTTTCCCTTAAGAACAGGAACAAGACAAGTATGCCCATTATCACCACTCCTGTTTAACATAGTATTAGAAGTACTAGCCAGAGGAATCAGGCAAGAGAAAGAAATAAAGGTTCATATGATAGTTATATCTGTAGTTTTTTGAGGAACCTCCATACTGTTTTCCATAATGGCTATGCTAATTTGCAGTCCCATCAACAGTGTAGAAGAGTTCCCCTTTCCTCACACCCTAGCCAGCATTTGTTTTTCTCTGTCTTTTTAATAATGGCCCTTGGCAGATGACTGGATAAGGAAAATGTGGTATAAATACATAATGGAATACTCCTCAGCCATGAAGAAGAATGAAATTCTACCATTTGCAGCAACATGGATGAGTATGGAGAAAATTATGTTAAGTGAAATAAGCCAGACAAGGAAAAAGAAATACTACATGTTCTCACCCATAACTTGGCGCTAAGAAAGAAGAAAAGAAAGAAAGAAAGAAAAATTTTTAAAAAAGGAAACAGCACAACAATATGTTGAACTTTCAGAAGGAGAGAACAAAGCTAATGATATTAGAGATAGGGGGAGGAGAGAGGGGATTTAGGGACTGATAGGTAGAGTAAAGGGCATAAAGAAAAAATCACAGTTTGTAATAATGAATATGCTAATAATAAAAAATAAAAATGAATTAACTAATTAATTAAAAAGAAAGAAATAAAGAGCATCCATATTGGGAAAGATGAAGCCAAACTGGCCCTGTCAGCAGATGACATGATCCTATATATAGAAAACCCTAAAGACTCTACCAAAGAACTCTTAGCATTGATTAATAGTTTCAGTAAGGTTGCAGGATATAAAATCAACACCCCAAAATCAGTTTTATTTATATTCTCCAATAACAAGCTAACAGAAAGAGAGATTGATAAATTAAGCCCATTCACAATAGTCACCAAAAGAATAAAATACCTAGGAATCAATTTAACTGAGTAGGTGAAAGTTCTACAATGAGAACTATGAATCACTACTGAAAGAAATTAAAGAAGACACAAAAAGGTGGAAAGATATTACATGCTCTTCGATTGGAAGATCAACATTGTCAAAATTGCCATACTTCCTGAAGTGATCTACAGATTCAAATGCAATCCCCATCAAAATACCAATGATGGTCATCACAGAAATAGAAAAAACAATCCTAACATTCATATGGTATAACAAAAGAACCTTAATAGCCAAAGCAATCATGAGCAAATAAAATAAAATAAAATAAAACCAGAGGCATAACACTACCCAACTTCAAATTATACTACATAGCTATCATAACAAAAACAGCATAGTTCTGGCATAAAAATACATACTCAGACTAATGGAACAGAATAGAGTACCCAGGAATCAATCCACAGACTTACTTCTGATCTTTGACAAAGGCAACAAAAACGTACATTGGGGAAGAGACTGCCTCTTCAATAAGTGGTGCTGGGGAAATTGGACATCCATATGCAGAACAATGAAACTAGACCTGTACCTCTCACTATACTCCCAAATCAACTCAAAATGGATTAAAAACTTAATTCCTGAAACTATAAAACTACTAATGGTAAACATAGGGGAAATCCTTCAGGAAGTAGGACTGGGCAAAGACTTTATGAATAAGAGCCCAAAAGCACAAAAAACAAAAGAAAAATAAATAAATGGAATTATATCAAACTAAAAAGCTTCTGCACAGCAAAGGAAACAATCAACAGACTGAAACAAGAATCTATAGAATGGGAAAAAATATTTGCAAACTATACATCTGACATGGGATTAATATCCAGATTATACAAGGAACTCAAACAACTATACAGTAAAAAACAAATAACCCAATTAAAAAATGGGCAAAGGAGCTGAATAGACATTTTTCAATGGAAAACATACAAATGGCAAGCAGATACATGAAAAAAATGCCCAACATCATTATCATCAGGGATATAATCTCACTCCAGTTAGACTGGCTATAATCACAAAGGCTGAGAATAACAAATGCTGGTTCTTTTAGTTTTTGTTTTCTATGTGTCCCACATCTGTTTTAGCATTTTATTCCTCCTTTATTGCTTTGTTTTGCATAAAGCAAATACATATATTAACATTTTGCATTAAGTGAATATATATTATCTTTCATATTAAGTGAATACATATATTATGTGAATATATATATAAATAATATATTTTCTAGTGCAATATTTTAATTCTATTAATGATTTTTTTACTATGTATTTTTGAGTTTTTTATAGTGATTGTTCTAAGGATTGGTATATAAATCTTAACTGATAAGAATCACCTTCAGAATTATACTAACTTAATTCCAGTGATGTGTAGAAATGTTACTATTACATAGCTCTTTTCCTCCTTTCCCATTTGTGTGTTATTTTTATTATACTTATTGCATTTATGTTACAAAAGCAATGATACATTGTTATAATGAATACTTTATAGAATCTTTCTATTAAAGAAGCTAAGAAAAGATAGGTAGCATGTATTTATAGATTTTGTGATATTTTTGCTTGTTAATTACCATTTCTACTTTGTATTTGTTCTGCTATGTATGAGTTACCAACTAGTATTATTTTCTTCTCCAGTATGACTCTGTTCCCATCCACTTCCTTTGTGCTATTATGAATATATGTATATGTGTCCATGTGTATATATTTATGTATGTGAGTGTGTGTTTGTGTGTGTGTGTGTGTGTGTGTGTGTGTGTGTGTGTGTGTGTGTGTGTCAGCCCTCTCGATCTGTGGGTTCTGCATCCATGGGTTTAACCAATCCATAGATCCAAAGAATTTGGTGGAAAAATTGCATGTTTTTTTTTTTTTTTATTTTATTTTGTCGATATACATTGTGGTTGATTATTGTTGCCCCTTCCCAAAACCTCCCTCCCTCCTCCCACTCCTCCCCCCCAACAATGTCCTTTCTGTTTGCTTGTCAGATCAACTTCAAGTAATTGTAGTTGTTATATCTTCTTCCCCCCCCCAGGTTTTTTTTTGTGTTTGTGTGTCTGTGTGTGTGAATTTATATATTAATTTTTAGCTCCCACCAATAAGTGAGAACATGTGGTATTTCTCTTTCTGTGCCTGACTCGTTTCACTTCATATGATTCTCTCAAGGTCCATCCATGTTGTTGCAAATGGCAGTATTTCATTCGTTTTTATAGCTGAGTAGTATTTCATTGTGTAGATGTACCACATTTTCCGTATCCACTCATCTGATGATGGAAATTTGGGCTGATCCCAACTCTTGGCTATTGTAAAGAGTGCTGCAATGAACATTGGGGAACAGGTATACCTTCGACTTGATGATTTCCATTCCTCTGGGTATATTCCCAGCAGTGGGATAGCTGGGTCATATGGTAGATCTATCTGCAGTTGTTAGAGGAACCTCCATACCATTTTCCATAGAGGCTGCACCATTTTGCAGTCCCACAAACAATGTATTAGAGTTCCTTCTTCTCCGCAACCTTGCCAGCATTTATCGTTCAGAGTCTTTTGGATTTTAGCCATCCTAACTGGGGTTAGATGGTATCTCAGTGTGGTTTTGATTTGCATTTCCCGGATGCTGAGTGATGTTGAGCATTTTTTCATATGTCTGTTGGCCATTCGTATATCTTCCTTAGAGAAATGCCTACTTAGCTCTTTTGCCCATTTTTTAATTGGGTTGTTTGTTTTTTTCTTGTAAAGTTGTTTGAGTTCCTTGTATATTCTGGATATTAATCCTTTGTCAGATGTATATTTTGCAAATATTTTCTCCCACTCTGTTGGTTGTCTTTTAACTCTGTTAATTGTTTCTTTTGCAGTGCAGAAGCTTTTTAGTTTGATATAATCCCATTTGTTTATTTTTCCTTTGGTTGCCCATGCTTTTGGGGTCGTATTCATGAAGTCTGTGTCCAGTCCTATTTCCTGAAGTGTTTCTCCTATGTTTTCTTGAAGAAGTTTTATTGTTTCAGGATGTATATTTAAATCATTAATCCATTTTGAGTTGATTTTAGTATATGGTGAGAGGTATGGGTCTAGTTTCATTCTCCTGCCTATGGATATCCAGTTATCCCAGCACCATTTGCTGAAGAGGCAGTCCCTTCCCTAGGCTTGGTGCCTTTGTCAAAGATCAGATGGCAGTAAGTGTGTGGGTTGATTTCTGGATTCTCTATTCTATTCCAATGATCGGTGTGTCTGATTTTATGCCAGTACCATACTGTTTTGGTTATTATAGCTTTGTAGTATAGCTTAAAGTCAGGTAGTTTTATGCCTCCAGCTTTGTTTTTTTGCTCAGCATTGCTTTGGCTATGCATGGTCTTTTATTATTCCACATAAATGTCTGGATAGTTCTTTCCATTTCTGAGAAAAATGTCTTTAGAATTTTGATGGGGATTGCATTGTATTTGTATATCACTTTGGGTAGTATGGACATTTTCACTATGTTGATTCTTCCAATCCAAGAGCATGGGATATCTCTCCATCTTCTTGTATCCTCTCTAATTTCTCTCAGCAGTGGTTTGTAGTTCTCATTAAAGAGATTTTTCACCTCCTTGGTTAACTCCATTCCTAAGTATTTTATTTTTTTGGTGGCTATTGTAAATGGGCAGGCTTTCTTGATTTCTCGTTCTGCATGTTCACTATTGGAGAAAAGAAATGCTACTGATTTTTGTGTGTTGATTTTGTATCCTGCTACTGTGCTGAAATCATTTATCAATTCCAACAGTTTTTTTGTTGAGGTTTTAGGTTGTTCGATATATAGGATCATGTCATCTGCAAACAGGGACAGTTTGACTTCATCTTTTCCAATCTGGATGCCCTTTATTTCCTTCTCTTCTCTGATTGCTCTGGCTAGTACTTCCAACACTATGTTGAATAGGCGTGGTGAGAGTGGGCATCCTTGTCTAGTTCCTGTTCTTAAAGGAAAAGCTTTCAGCTTTTCCCCATTCAGGATGATATTGGCAGTGGGTTTGTCATATACGGCTTTAATTATCTTGACATACTTTCCCTCTATACCTAACTTATAGAGGGTCTTTGTCATGAATAAGTGCTGAATTTTATCAAATGCTTTTTCAGCATCTATAGAGATGATCATATGGTCCTAGTGTGTGACTTTATTTATATGGTGTATCACATTTATTGATTTGCATATGTTGAACCAACCTTGCATCTCTGGGATGAATCCCACTTGATCGTGGTGAATAATTTTACGTATGTGTTGCTGTATTCTGTTTGCTAGTATTTTCGTGAGGATTTTTGCATCTATATTCATCAAGGATATCGGCCTGTAGTTTTCTTTTTTGGTTATATCTTTACCTGGTTTTGGTATGAGGATGATGTTTGCTTCATAGAAAGAGTTCGGGAGATTTGCGTCTGTTTCAATCTTTTGGAATATTTTGTAAACAATCGGTGTCAATTCCTCTTTGAATGCTTGGTAAAATTCTGCTGTGAATCCATCTGGTCCTGGGCTTTTCTTTGTTGGGAGCCTTCTGATAACAGCTTCAATCTTCTTTATTGTTATTGGTCTGTTCAGATTTTCTGCATCTTCCTGTCTCAGTTTTGGGAGCTTGTGTGTTTCCAGAAATTTATCCATTTCCTCCAGATTTTCAAATTTGCTGGCGTATAGTTGTTTATATTAGTCTCAAATGATTCCTTGTATTTCAGATGAATCAGGTGTAATATCGCCTTTTTCATTTCTAATTTTTGTTATTTGAATCTTCTCTCTTCTTTTTTTTGTTAGCCATGCTAATGGTTTGTCAATTTTATTTATCTTTTCAAAAAACCAACTTTTTGATTCATTGATCTTTTGTCTTTTTTGGGGAGTTTCAATTTCATTCAGTTCTGCTCTGATCTTAATGATTTCTTTCCGTCTGCTAACTTTAGGTTTGGATTGTTCTTGTTTTTTAGATCTTTAAGGTGAAGTGTTAGGTTGTTTACTTGCCATCTTTCCATTGTTCTGAGGTGAGCATTTAATGCAATAAATTTCCCCCTTAATACTGCTTTTGCAGTATCCCACAGGTTTTGGTATGATGTATCATTATTTTCATTAGTTTCCATAAATTTTTTGATTTCCTGCTTGATTTCTTCTTGGACCCATATGTCATTAAGTAGAATGCTGTTTAATTTCCATGTGTTTGTATCGTTTCCAGAGTTTCGTTTGTTATTAATTTCTAGTTTTAATCCACTGTGGTCTGAGAAAATACATGGGATAATTCCAATTTTTTTGAATTTATTGAGACTTGATTTGTGACCTAATATGTGATCTATCCTGGAGAATGATCCATGTACTGATGAGAAGAATGAATATTCTGAGATTGTTGGATGGAATGTTCTGTAGATATCTGCCAATTCCAATTTGTCTAGAGTCTTGTTTAGATCTTGTGTTTCTCTACTGATTCTTTGCCTAGATGATCTGTCTAATATTGACAGTGGGGTGTTCCGGTCCCCTGCTATTATGGTGTTAGTGTCTATTTCCTTCTTTAGGTCTACTAGAGTTTGTTTTTTAAATCTGGCTACTCCAACATTGGGTGCGTACATATTTATGATTGTTATGTCTTCTTGATGCATCAGTCCTTTTATCATTAAGTAGTGTCCCTAATTGTCTCTTTTTATGGTTTTTAGTTTAAAGTCTATTTTGTCAGATATAAGAATAGCTACTCCAGCTCGTTTTTCTATTCTGTTTGCATGGTAAATCTTTTTCCATCCTTTCACTCTTAGTCTATGTGAGTCTTTATGGGTGAGGTGGGTCTCTTGTAGGCAGCATATAGTTGGGTCCTCCTTTTTAATCCAGTCAGCCAGTCTGTGTCTTTTGATTGGGGAATTTAAGCCTTTTACATTACGAGTTGTTATTGAAAGGTGTTGATTTATTCCTAGCATTTTATTGGTTGTTTGGTTGTCTTAGGTGTCTTTTGTTCCTTGCTTTCTGATTTACTGTTTGGTTTCTGTGTTTGCTGGTTCCTTAGGTTGTAGATAGCGTTTTTGTTTGTTTGTTTTCTCTTCATGAATGCCATTTTCATTATCCTAGTGGGTTTTGATTTTTCTTGGGTTTTTATGGCAGTGGCCGTTATTTTTCAGGAACCAAACCCAATACTCCCTTGAGGATTTCTTTTAAGGATGATCGTGTGGTAGTGAACTCCCGCAGTTTTTGTTTGTCTGAGAAATATACTATTTACCCTTCATTTTGGAAGTATAGCCTTGGAGGGTAGAGTATTCTTGGCTGGCAATCTTTGTCTTTTAGTATTTTGAATATATCATCCCATTCCTTTCTAGCTTTTAGGGTTTGTGATGAAAAGTCTGATGCTAGCCTTATTGGGGCTCCCTTATATGTGATTTGATGCTTCTCTCTTGCAGCTTTTAAGATTCTCTCTTTGTCTTTGAGTTTTGCCAATTTGACTATAACATGTCTTGGAGAAGGCCTTTTTGGGTTGAATACGTTTGGAGATCGTTGAGCTTCCTGGATCTGAAGATCTGTGATTTTTCCTATACCTGGGAAGTTTTCTGGCACTATTTTGTTGAATATGTTTTCTATGCAATCTCCGTTTCCCTCCCCTTCTGGAATACCCATGACTCGGATATTTGAGCGCTCAAGGTTGTCTGATATCTCTCTCAGATTTTCTTCTATGTCTTTGATTCTTTTTTCTTTTTTGTGTGTGTGCTTGTGTTATTTCAAACAGCCCATCTTCAAGTTCAGAGGTTCTCTCTTCAACTTCGACAAGCCCACTGGTTAAACTCTCCGTTGTGTTTTTTATTTCACTGAATAACTTCTTCTGTTCAGCAAGTTCTGCTACATTTTTTTTCAGGACATTGATTTCCTTGTACATTTCCTCTTTCAGGTCCTATATACTTTTCCTCATTTCATCATGATGTCTAGCTGAGTTTTCTTGTATCTCATTCAGTTTCCTTAGAATTATCACTCAAAATTCCTTGTCAGTCATTTCAGAGGCTTCTTGTTCTATAGGATCTAGAGTTTGAGATTTATTAACTTTTGGTGGTGTACTTTCTTGATTTTTTGTATGTCTGGTATCTTTTTTTTGATGTTTATTCATTGCGGCAGGGGATTTCACAGTCCACCGGTTTGAGACTATTGACTAACTAAGATGTTGCTGTGGTTGCCAATTTGGTATGGCTACCTCCGTGACTGCTCAGTTGGCCTCTAGTACCTTGTGTGTATGGTTGCCTTGGGTCTTGGGCCTCTCCGGGGATCCACCTCTCTGGTCAGCTTGGACTCTCCTGGGCTGCTGGATCACGGTGCGGTACTCCATTGTGTGTGATCTCTGCTGAGCTTCCACTTCCCGTGCAGGACTTCTCCCTGTTCCGTGCGCTCTGGCCCGGGCTGCTGGATCACGCAGTGGCGGACCCGCAGGGTGTGTGTTTTCTGCCGAGTCTCCGCCTCCCTAGCCGGACGTCTCCCGCTCTGTGCACACTGGGCTGGGCTGGGACGTGTCTTCTGCAACCCTCGTCTATCAGCCGGGCCTTTGTGACCCTGTTCGGCACCGCCTCGCCCAGGATGTCTACCAGTTTTCTGCTAAGCGCAGACGACCGGTCACTCTGGGTGCCTTTGTAGCACTGTAAGATCTTTCTCGGGACTTATCACCTTCCTCCTGGTATCGCGGTTATTTGTGTACTTGTCTTATCTCCCACACCAGAGCATGAGGTCCTCGGGGGAGGATCCCGCAGCACACGGTTCACCTTTGAAACCCCCCAGTGCGGACTGACTCCGGTGCCCGCCCTGCAGTTAGCTCTCCGGCAGATTCAAGCGAACTTGGGAACAGTCCCACCACACTATTTCTAACCAGAAATCGGTTAGGCGTTTTCCGAACTGGTGGCCCCAGAGATGGTATCTGCCTCCCGGTAACAGGAAGTTTACCAGGGGCCGGAGCCCAGGGTGCAGTGGAGTGACAGTCGGCCCAGCCCATACTTCCTTGCCCTCCTGATATTGGCCAGGGACTCCCCATGCCACCAACCCCGCCAGAGAACTGCTAAGGGAGTGGGAAGGGAGGCCGGCCTGCAGGCCCCAGGAAGCCCCATGCTGGGGCAAGCAAGTGGGAAGGCTCAGTGAGGAGCCGAGCCGGGCAAGGAGGACAGGCTTGGCCAAGCTGGGCCGGAGCTGCCACTACCTGAGAAAATGGAGGCAGCCCCGGGGCCGGTGAGTGGCCCGCTTGGGCAGGCGGAAGCCGGGCGGGCGTCCCCCCCCCCGCCCCCCAGCAGGGCCGGGCCAGGAGTCACTCACGGGGCTGGGCCGGTCCGGGCAGTTCCCTCTCTGCCTCCACGTTGTCGTGAAAAATTGTTTTTGTACTGAACATGTGCAGAATTTTTTTATTGTTATTATTCCCTAAACAATATAGAATAAAAACTATTATATAGCATTTACATTGTGTTAGGTATTATAAGTAATCGAGAGATGACTTAAAGTATATTAGAGGATATGCATAGGTTATATGAAAATACTATGGAATTTTATATCAGAAACCTGATCATTCATGGATTTTGGTATCTGCAGGAGGTCTTGAAACCAAGGGACACAGATACCAAGTGACAACTGTGTATGTGTGTATGTGCGTGTATATATATACAATTATTTCCATATTTTATAGGCCCAACAATAAAATTTAATACACATCATTTTGTACAGTTTCTCTTAAAATCTGTGAAGAGAAGGTAGAAGAAACTTTCATGTGTTAAGTCTTTTAAAATTAAATAATTATATTCACTGGTGTGGTGTGTTTTTTCATGTGGATTTAAATTTTCATCCAGGTTTACTTGCTTTCTGCCTGAAAAAATTCCTTGACTTTTTCTTTGTGAGAGGTTCTTCTAGCATTTAATTCTCTTAGTTTACTTTTATTTGGAAAGTTAAAAAAAATTATCACTCAGTTTTAAAAGAGTTTTTCTGGGTATAAGATTCTTGTTTGATGGTTTTCTTTCAGCACTTTGAATATGTGATCCCACAGCCACCTGGCCTTCACTGTTTCTGATAAGAAGTCAGCTGTAAATCTGAATTGGGTTTTCTTGTTAATAACTACATGTTTGTCTTGTTATGCTTTTAATAATTTGTCTTTGGTTTGTCTCACTTTTATTATGATATGTGTAGACGTGGATATCTTTGCTTTTAACCTACTTGGAGTTCATTGAGCTTGTTGGAAATATATATTACTGTTTTTTTAAAAAATCAAATTTAGGAAGTTTCCAGGCATTTTTAAAAAAATTTGTGCCCCTTTCTCTCCTATCCTTCTGGTACTCTCATTATGTGCATGGTGCTGCACTTAATGATGTTTAATGTTTCTGAAGTTCTGTTTATTTTTTTAATTGTGTTTTCTCCCTGATTTTTGGATTGCAGAACCTCTATTGCTCTATCGTCAAGTTTGCTGATTTCTTATTTTTCTACTTAAATATATTGTGGAGTCCCTCTTATTAGTTTTTCTTTCCAATTATTTTATTTTTCAACTACGTAATACCCATTGTGCTTTTTTGTGTAACATATCTATTTATTGATATTCTCTATTTGATGAGACATTGTCTTCATAAATTCCCTTACTTCTTTAAACATGCTTTTCTTTAGTTCTTTGAACATATACGGATTTTTCTGAAAACTTTGTTAAGTTTGACATCGGGGCCTGCTCACAGTTTTTGTTTCCTGCTTTTTTCTTGTGCATGGGTCACCTGTTTCCTGTTTTTTCAACATGCCATGTAACATTTTGTAGAAAACTGGAAGTCTTAGATAAAATATTGTGGATACTCTGGATACTGATCCCCTCTGGGGCTTATTTTTATTGCCATTTGCTTTCGTCTTTAGTGACTGGATGGAATTATTTTAGTTAAGTTTATTTCCCCTGCAGTGTAAAGCTTCTCACATCACTCCTCAGAGGGCACAGACTTTAATATATAAACAGTAACTCTGGGATGACAGTGGTTTTAGCAAAGCTCTCTTTGTCTTTTTTCTTGGTTTCTCTGTTAGATTGACTGCTCCTTTTTGTATTACACCCAGGTGTTAGGCTTCACTAATGTAGGGAAAGTGAAGGAAAATGGTCAGGGCCCCTCAGATGTTCAGAATCTTGCTGAGCGTTTGATGTAAATATGCACGTGGGTCGAGGTGTTCCTTGGCTATTGCTAATGTAATTGTGCACCCAGGTGTCCTGGGTTATGGACTTAAATATAAAGGACAAGTGGTTCTAATCCACAGCGTGCCCCCCACCCCCAAGATGCCTCTGGGGATGGGCCACAGGGAGGCTGCTACTGCTGCTGGAGGCTGTTGCTGCCAGTGCCCCCCAGTATGCCCCAAGAGGCCACCGCTGCTGCTGCTTTTGCTGCTACTGCTGAGGACTGAACTCGTGTCGTCTGCCAATGGCTCCCGGGATCTTTCCCAATTACCTAGCATGGACCTGTGTGTGAGGGGTCTGGTGACCCATACTATACAATGGGTTTGAAAGGTCTGAGCCCTAACCTTGACAATACAAATGGAAACTTAGTATAACTAAAATAATAAAATGTTTGGCTTTAGTTATGAATTGCTTTAACCAGACAATTAGTGCAGATATTACTGTAACTGGCGTAGTGGTGTATCTATAGAACTAATTATAAGTTGATTGCTCTGTTTTTGCCAATGCATTGGGGCATAAATTGCTCCACAGTCTCATCCAACTTAATTCGGTCCCCTTTGCAGGGGTAGTTTTAAAGGCCAGTCTTTGAACTTTGTTATGACCACAGGAAGGATCTTTGATGTCTCTTTTCCTGGCACTTTGTGGTAAACTTGTTGGCTTACGATTTAGCTGGGTTTTTGTTTTGTTTTGTTTTTCCCCATAGGTCTACCACCCTCCTTTTAATCACTTATGCTAAAATATCCATTGTGTTTGAGAATTCCCTTTGGATTGAACTTCCTCACACTCCCTTCTAAGTAAATTGCCACTAGAGGGTTGCTTGAATGCTAGAGTGTGAGAAAATGAAGAAAAGGAAAACAGAAGGAAAAGGAAAAAAACCCTGTACTCTCAGAAAGAATTAGATGATCTCTTTCCCATTCCTCTAGGCTTCCTGGAGCTTTCTCTTTCCATGCTAATTCCCACTGCTCAGTTTAAGTCTGTATTGAGTTCAAACTTACAGATACTGAAGAAAAAAACATTGTAAATCACTGTGGTGGTACATTGAATTTTGGCCTTCTTTTCCAGTCCACCTGTTAATGATTTATTTTTCAGAGTCCTCAAATTTCTAGTCTGATCATTTTGTCTTAGTTTAATAGTTTCAATTCAGTGGGCTAGACATAGAGGAGTGCACTTACTCCATCTTATCTAGAACTGGAACTTCACTGATTTTTTTAAAACTTCATTGTGTTACAAACCATTACCATATAATTTTTTTAGATGTTCAAACTGTGGAAAATGTATTTAGTGGGGACCCCTGCAAACCACCTCCTTTGTCTTTTTTATATGATCCTATCAGTCTCTAAGAAATTCTTCAGTTTCTGACACAAAAATATTTTCTAGGCTCATTTTTTCCCCACATACTTGGAGTAAACCATTTGTTCAATGATCTCTGGTTCATTTTAGTTGGGAATGGTATTAGAGGCTAAAATATGAGCATTAGTTTTGTTTCTTGGTACTAGGGTGTCATTTCTAGGCCTTTTCAGTAGACAGATCTAGTAGAGAGAGAGAGAGAGAGAGACAGAGAGAGATACAACTCCGCAGGGTACTTTTTTACATTCAGTATTCCATATATTTATCCTTTTAATCAAAGTGACAAACTTGGCACCCAAGAGCATTAATACATTTGCTTGTTTGCTCTGTTCTACAATCCACTATAATTGTTTAGAATTAAAGCACCATTGCCACTATCCATAATAAGCTTAAGTTCAATATTTCTTTGCAGTTCTTTGTATACTTAGAATAAATCCCACTAACTGTGCTTATTCAGAGTACTTGGAATATATTCTACTAAATGAGAATTAATTTTCAGACAGTCAGCCTTAGATCATGGTTTGGACCAGGTTTGGATCATTATTTCTCTATTGCATCCTCTGAGCAGTGATTCAAATCTCACTTCAGCTGGTTTGGGTCTGTTTTGCACATGCATAACTCAGGGGTAAGACTGAAAATGTTGCAGGTTTACACCAAGAAGACATAAAGGAAACTTTCTCCAGCGTTCTCTACTTTAAGATTCTCCCTTCACTCTTTTTATGGCTGAATAGTATTCCATTGTGTGTATATACCACATTTTTTAAAATCCATTAATTGATTTATGGACACTTGGGTTGATTTCCTATCTTGGCTATTATGCACAGTGCCACAATAAATGTGGGAGCACAGATATCAAAGGTTTGACTCCTTTACACATTTTGCCTGCTTTTGGTTACTATTCAGAGTCTGTGGGTAGTTTTTCATTTTCAGTTTTGTCTAGGGTTTTTAGTGTAATAATCAGGAGGGTTGGACTAAGGTGGGTTTATAACATCATAGTGGAAACCGAACTTTCCTTGTTAGTTTTTTCATAGCCACATGGTACTTTATTAGGTAAAAGTAGCACAATCTATTCAACTAGTCTCTTGTGGATAGGCACAGGATGTTTCTAATAATTTCTTATTACAAATAATTGTACATTGAATGACCTAGTGAATGTGTTGTTTTTGTGTTTTTGGAGCTGTATATTACAGATATTTCCTAATTAGGGGATTGCTGCATACAAGAATAAACATATATATAATTTTGTTAAGTATTTCAATATTCTCCACTGTAGGGGTTTGTGCCATTTTCTTTGGACTGTCCTTTTTTCTTGCCTAATGGAGATAATGGAGCAAAAGCAACACTTGAAGACATACCAGTTAAAAATTATCCAGAACTGATGAAACGTATGAATCCTTAGATTCAGAAAATCTAAGCTTATTATAAACTGAATAAAGCAAAACAAAAGAAAAAACTACATACACACCTACATCCATAATAGTGAAATTGCATATCATTAAAGAGAAAGAAAATAATCTTAATATGTACCACAAGAAAAGACAGATCAACTACAATAAATGATTATTAGAGTACTAGTCTTCTCATCAACAAAACCATATACCAGAAGATAACCAAGTAATTTCAATTCCAAATAAAATGACTTAAGTTAGAATTATTTAACTCAAGGGGGAGGATAAAATAAAGATTTTCAGAAAAAGACTTCACACACCCTCTCTGAAAGAACTATTAGAGGAATCTAGAAGTAAGGAATGGAATGTAAGAAGCTATGGTGAGAGAAGAAGCTATGGTGAGTAAAACCTGGTATCAGAATTACCATTCCACCATAAAGAAAAGTTGGATATTATGTGTGAAACAACTGTTTTCAAGCACTGAAAAACAAGTAGGGCTACGATCCTTGAGAGAAGGAAAATGTATTAGGTGAGCTTTAAATAGACACTGGATTTTTTTCTGAGGACATTTTCAAAATCATCACACAGAGTAATAGAGCACAAGCAAAGAACAGAGTCCTTGTTGGAAAGATACTATCAAGGCCACCATGCCAGTTGGGCTTTAGATAGGGGCAGTGATTCCCAGAGAGGCCACAGAGAAATATCTGCAAAAATCTAAATAAAATTTCCCTTGGTTATCTAACCTATTTCTGAGCTATGCATTTGTGTGATAAAACTCTTGGGGTTATATTATAGAACTGGGGCTGGGAAGCTGGAAAATTAGGTAGATATTTGAGAGACTGCACAGTTCTTGAGAAGTGAAAGTTCAAGTTTAAACAAAACCAGGGTGAAAAGACCTTTTTGAACACCTAGTGCCTTTAGTTTAGACCTCAGAAAGGCCCCATCCTGTGGTTATGTACCACACTGTAGAAGCATCATCTTAATATAGTCTAGAACCAAATATCAGCATTATCGAGGTGATCCACTGGTAATTTAACTGTTTGGCACAACGTTATTTGACATACGTAGAGGAAAATAACATAATCCAGATTCCCTGCAATGTATTATTCACAATATCTGGAATATCACAAAAATTGCTAGGTGTGCAAAGATACAGGAAAAAATGATTACTAAGCAGGAGAAATAATAGTTAATGTCAGTATACTAGAGATTATAACAGAGACATTGGGGTTAGCAGAGAAGGTTATTTCCTGTTGGAACATAGTTGATTGTACATATCTGTGGGGTACAGCATTGAATATCAATACCTGAGTGCAATATGTGATGCTCACGTCAGGATAATTAATATATTCTTCATTATACAATGTAATTGATTTTTGTGGCCCTTTACCAAGTCTTCCCTTTCCCCCTCCCCCTCCCCCCCTTTCCACCTCTGATAACCTCAGTTCTGTTTTCTTCTGTTAAAAGTTCAAAGTACTATTGTGATTGTTTTATCTTTCTTTTTTTCTTTCTTTCTTTATCTTTTATTAGCTCCCATATGTAAGTGAGGACGTGTGGTATTTCTCTTTCAGTGCCTGCTTATTTCACCTAACATAATTTTCTTTTACACTGTTGGTGGGACTGTAAAATGGTGCAGCCATTATGGAAAATGGTATAGAGGATCCTCAGATAACTACAGATAGAACTACCATATGACCCAGCAAATCCCACTGCTGGGTATGTACTCAAAGGAATGGAAATCATCATGTCAAGGGATATCTGTGCTCCATGTTTATTGCAGCTCTATTTATAATCGCCAAGAGTTGGAACCAACCAAAATGTCCATTATTGGATGACTGGATAAGAAAAATGTGGTATAATTATACAGTGAAATACTACTTTGCCATAAAAAAGAATGAAATGCTGCCATTCACAGCAACATGGATGAACTTAGAGAAAATTATGTTAAGTGAAGTAAGTCAGGCACAGGAGGGTTTTTTAACAGTTGTGATTATTATTTTAAAGAAAATAGAGAAAACAATGGATAAAATGGATGAAAAGCTGAGTATTTCCAAATAATTAAATTTTTCCAAATAATTAAAATTTATAAAAGTAATTAATTTCACATTCTAGAACTGCAAGATATTATCTGAAATCATAAGCTATTTCAGTAGATGGGTTCAACAGCAGACAGTATTCATAAACTTGAAGACAAGTCAATTGAAAATAGCCAAACTAAAGCAGTGAGAGAAAAAAAATGGAAGAATGAGAACAGAGCATATATGACATGCTCTAAAGGTCTAACAAATATGTAACTGGCATTCCAGAAAGTGAGCAGAGAGAGAATGGGACAGAAACAATATTTAAATAAATAATGGCCAAGAATAATTTTTCAAATGTGATGGAATCAACCCACAGTTTAAAAGAGTTCAGCAAACCACAAGCAGGTCATGAACAAACAAAACCTCATCTACACTCATCATTGTCTAATTATTGAAAAATCACAGAAAAAAATCTTTAAAGCAGCCAGAGAAAGGAGACATTCTTCAAAGGAGCCACAATAAGACTAATAGCTGAATTTTCAGCAGAATCAATGGAAGGCAGAAGTAGGATAACAAACCATTCTAATTTTCCCTATACTGAGGGATTTCCAAGAAGCAGGACTTTCAATGCTTAAACTGTAACAGTCCCAAGCAAACCAGGAAGGTTGGTCACCCCAGCCGGAAGACAATTGTGTGACATTTTTAAAGTGATGAAAGAAAGAAAAAAAACCCTGCCAACTTGTATTCTGTTCTGCACAGTTGAGGGCAAAATTAAATATATGTAAATACTCTTCAATACTGAAGGCGAAATCAAGACATTTAAAAATAATAAATGTCAAAAGGATTTGTCACAGGAGATCTGAACTATAGTAAAGGGAATTCTGCCTGAAGGAAAATTATCTCATATGTAAGAAACTGCAAAAGGCAATGAAGGGGCCTAGAAAAGGTAAATATTTGGGTAAAATATAAATGAGTATTGCCTTTTTAAAATAAAAATAATATTAATACCTTATAAAATGTATAACATTAATAAAAGCCAAAAATATGACAATGTCACAACCTTTCTGTAAAATTCTAGGCATTGTTTGAAAGTGGTAAAATTACCAATTTAATGTGGACTGAAATAAATCAGACACATAATCTGTGGTGTGACAGTCACCAAATCTTTTGGTCTCAGAAACTGTTTAAACTCTTAAAAATATTTTAGACTCCAAAGAGCCTTTGTTTATATGGGTTACATCTATTGATAGCTTCTATATTAAAAAATTAAATTCAGAAGTTTAAAAAATATTTATTAATTCATTTAGATGTTATAATAATAAACTCATTACAAGTAAACATACATAGCATATTTTTATTAAAAAAATAACTATTTTCTAAAATTAAACAGAAATTAAGAGTTGCATTGTTTTGTGTTTTACAAATGCCCTTAATTCTGGTTTAATAGAAGACAGCTGGATATTCTTATTAGTTTCTGAATTTAATATATTGTTATATCACATAACATAACCATCTGTAATACTGCATCGTATACTCATGAAAAAATGAGAACGAAAAAGACAAATATTCTTTTATTTTGACCTTATGAATATCCTGAAAAGATCATGAGAACACAGTTTTCCAAAACACATTTTAAAAACCTGCTCTATAGTAACCATGGAAAGGATGATAAAAAGCAGCATAAATCAATACCTAATGGGTGAGAAGAAATAGAATAATACAAATATTTAGTTAAAAAAAGAAAGAGGAATAAAGAAACAAAGAACAAATGGAATAAAGAGCAAATATTATAAAAAATTATATAAACGCAACTATATCTGCAATTACCTTAAGTTTAAATAGCTTAATACTTCATTTAGAAGGCAAAGATTTTAATGCAGTGTTTAAAATGGATCTAAATGATTTTTATAAGAGTTACACTCTAAATATAAGGACACAAAGGTATTGAAACTGAAAGGATGGAAAAAGATATGTCATGTAAAACTGAAACTAGGTGATGTTCAACAATGAATGACTCTTATAGACAGTATGGCAAGTGAAAGAAGCCAGAGACAAAGGAATACATGCTTTATGTTTTCATTTATATAAAGTTCAAAATGGGCAATAAAATTATAATCCAGATTTTTGGTTACCACTTAGAGTATAGACTGGGAAAGACCATGAGGGAACCTTATGGGTGCTGGAAAGTTTCTATATTCTTTCTTCTGAGATCAGACATGATTGGGCACATACAGGGTGGTATGGCCATAAACTATATTCTTACTTCTGTTGTGATCATGCAGGTATATACATATGTAAAAATATCATCAAACTGTATATTTGTAATCAGTGCACTTGTATATTATTTATTATAAAATAAATGACATTCTTAAGAAGAAGCTGTGGTGAGCAGGAAAACCATTAAAATGTTGTTTATCTTTATAAGTTTGCATAGTTAAGGACTAGTTTTGGCAGTTGAAGAAAAGATGGAGCTAAAATATTGGACAATGATAACATGAAAGATGAAAGAGAGGAGATTGGAAGGGTTTTAAGGTCATTGTATTGATCAGAGAGGGATATAGGTATTGATTAACCAGATTTAGTCTGCTGTATGTGATAAAACTTTTAGGTTAAAGGTACACAAATAGAATGTGTAATGTCTTGACCAATAGAAGGGGAAATAAAAAGAATGAAGAAAATGTGATTTAATAGAATATACAGAAGGTGGGGTGAAAAAATGGTACATAGAAAACATAAAATAAGATAGTAGAGTAATTCCAAATGTATCAGAATCACAATAAATGCAAATGGATAAAAGCCATCTGAAAAAAGCCAAAGACTCTCAGATTGACTGTTTTCTCTGATTCTGAAGAATGCTTTTCTGTAACTTAGATATGGATAGATATCTGAAACACACTTGTATTAATATTTAATTTTTATTCTGTGCCCTTTAATAGAGAAATAACGGATTTTATATCAACAATTAGACACTCACCTCTTTTTTTCCTTTTTATTGTAGTCTGATCTCAGCCATGAAATGGAATCTGATATGATAGATGTGGTAAGTGGCCTTCTAAAATTCTGTTTATAAAATAAAATATTTTATATGCACTATATTCTTCTTGATACTAAATAATTATATACTCCTTTAGAGTGCTGAATAATTATATCTCCTTTAATTCACTACACAAAAATAAAGTTGCATACATATATACGAATGTTTAAAGCATATTTTGGCTTATTCTTTTGTGACATACAAATTGAATGAGATGAAACAAGAAAAAAATATTTCTTGCGGAAGGTAATAGTCTAGAATATGAGAGAAAAACAAACTATGAACCCAGTGAAGAAACTATACAATAATGGGCAAATGTGAGCAGTGTATTTTCAGCATATCCTGAAACAAAAACTAGTTTTTTTATTCACATTTCTGATTTGGAACACTCTTTCCCTAAGTAATAATTTTCTTGTGTGAAGCTTTCTTTTGACAGAGACTGTAACTGCTCTTTGGGGGTTTAAATTTCCCAAGAGAACAGGCCTTAATACACTTTATAAGTCAGAATTCTTTGAAATGATTTATATAATATATTGGCACAGAGAAATTCATCTTTATAAAAAGACCACAGTTGGGAAAATATTTTTCCTCAGTAAGTTCAACTAAAATATTGCCTTGGCACTTGGGTTTTTTCTTTGTTTAGAAAAAATATTGCAATAGTACTCTCTAGACTTAGAGATTGCCTGAGATACTTTAGATGTGACTGAAACAGTCAGAAAATCAACTTGTACTTCTTACCTTCTAGATCATGCTATTATCCATTTGAAGGAATTTTGATGCTCAAACACTCATATGATTGCAAATGGCTTAAGAGCAGTTTTTCTGTGTGTGCTTTATTTTGTCCATTGCTTAGCAATTGTTTCATGACAAAATAAAGCACCTAAATACCAATTCTGTTTTTAACGTAATATTATATACAGAAGTGAAGAGCCCTCTGCTTAGAAACTACCTCCTTTTCCAGTTTGCTGATGTTTGAATGTGATTTCTTTGACTTTAAGACTTGTTGCTTGTCAAAATGAAAATTTTCTTGAGAGATTTACAATATTCCAATGCTTACAATGTTAAGTAAATCATGTTTTCCATTTAAGTGCAATAAAGTGTTTCAGTATTTTTCTGAAAGAAGGTTTTCTTAAGGGCAAGTTGAAATAAAGCACAAGGACATTGAGTTCATGGAGGGGGAGACTGGAGAAGAAAAAGAAAGAGGAGGGAAATAGGCTACTCAATAGTTTTTCCTAGCAGCAGGCAACTTTGCTCTTGAAGCATTAGTTTTACTTAGGTATAAGCTGAATTTAGCTTTAACAAGAAACTAGGAACCATCAAAGATATAGCTGAAAATGAAGTGGCTCCATTTTACAATTGCATTATTTCATCATTCTCATTATCAACTCAGAGGAGGTATTGTATTTGAGATTATCCTATTTTTTAAATCATGAAGAAGACTTCACTTATTTTATTACATTCTTCATGCTTGTATAGACTGGAAAGCTGTAGCAATTTCATGTTATACAAGTGGAATAAACTTTGAGATTTTTAAATATTGAGTATATTTTTATTTTTATTTATTTATTTATTTATTTTTTATTTTTCTTTTTTTTTTAAAAAAAAGTTTTATTTTGTCGATATACATTGTGGCTGATTGTTGCTCCCCATCACCAAAACCTCCCTCCCTTCTCCCACCCCCTCCCCCCCAGCAATGTCCTTTCTGTTTGCTTGTCGTATCAACTTCAAGTAGTTGTGGTTGTTATATCTTCTTCCCCCCCCCCGGTTTTTGTGTGTGTGTGTGTGTGTGTGTGTGTGTGTGAATTTATATATTAATTTTTAGCTCCCACCAATAAGTGAGAACATGTGGTATTTCTCTTTCTGTGCCTGACTTGTTTCACTTAATATAATTCTCTCATGGTCCATCCATGTTGTTGCAAATGGCAGTATTTCATTCGTTTTTATAGCTGAGTAGTATTCCATTGTGTAGATGTACCACATTTTCCGTATCCACTCATCTGATGATGGACATTTGGCCTGGTTCCAACTCTTGGCTATTGTAAAGAGTGCTGCGATGAACATTGGGGAACAGGTATACCTTTGACTTGATGATTTCCATTCCTCTGGGTATATTCCCAACAGTGGGATAGCTGGGTCGTATGGTAGATCTATCTGCAATTGTTTGAGGAACCTCCATACCATTTTCCATAGAGGCTGCACCATTTTGCAGTCCCACCAACAATGTATGAGAGTTCCTTTTTCTCCGCAACCTCGCCAGCATTTATCGTTCAGAGTCTTTTGGATTTTAGCCATCCTAACTGGGGTTAGATGGTATCTCAATGTGGTTTTGATTTGCATTTCCCGGATGCTGAGTGATGTTGAGCATTTTTTCATATGTCTGTTGGCCATTTGTATATCTTCCTTAGAGAAATGCCTACTTAGCTCTTTTGCCCATTTTTTAATTGGGTTGCTTGTTTTCTTCTTGTAAAGTTGTTTGAGTTCCTTATATATTCTGGATATTAATCCTTTGTCAGATGTATATTTTGGAAATATTTTCTCCCACTCTGTTGGTTGTCTTTTAACTCTGTTAATTGTTTCTTTTGCTGTGCAGAGCTTTTTAGTTTGATATAATCCCATTTGTTTATTTTTCCTTTGGTTACCCGTGCTTTTGGGGTTGTATTCATGAAGTCTGTGCCCAGTCCTATTTCCTGAAGTGTTTCTCCTATGTTTTCTTTAAGAAGTTTTATTGTTTCAGGGTGTATATTTAAATCCTTAATCCATTTTGAGTTGATTTTAGTATACGGTGAGAGGTATGGATCTAGTTTCATTCTCCTGCATATGGATATCCAGTTATCCCAGCACCATTTGCTGAAGAGGCAGTCCCTTCCCCAGTGAATAGGCTTGGTGCCTTTGTCAAAGATCAGATGGCAGTAAGTGTGTGGGTTGATTTCTGGATTCTCTATTCTATTCCATTGGTCAGTGTGTCTGTTTTTATGCCAGTACCATACTGTTTTGGTTATTATAGCTTTGTAGTATAGCTTAAAGTCAGGTAGTGTTATGCCTCCAGCTTTATATTTTTGCTCAGCATCAGCATTGACTTTATTTTTAAATGAATTTTCTTAATGGTGTTTTAATAAGCATACATTATCTACTCCATAATGTTTTCTTTATTTACTACCATGTTTTGTCCAAACATTCCTTGCCTTCCCCTCCCATTTAATTTTTCTTTATCCTTCAGATTTTCTCTCCCTAACCATTTCTATTTTCTCTTGCTCTGTTTTTCTTTCTCACTTCTCCATATGGGACCTGAAAGTAAAGTACTGATATAAAATACAGGAAATGTTCATTGACTTGGAGAATGTAGAGGCTGTTAAAACATGTCAGCCTTCAGAATCTAATGAAAACACCTAAATTCTAAAAGGATTTTTATGTGCCGCTGGCCACTCTGCTCAGGATTTATAATTATAGCTATGTCTTCTCTTAAAGACATGCTTCTTCTTCAGAAATTATATTAATATTATGTGATGGATGGACATGCAGGAAAAAGGAAAAATTCCGCTTGTCTTTTTCTATAGGGTAATCTCCTGTTTTTACTTCCTAAGGGCCCATTATCTGATGCTAATATTTGGTTCTCCTTAGAAAAACACGAATTGTTTACATATTGGCTCAGATATCAGCTCTGATATCCAATTTTTGGTGTGTCTTAAGTAAAATGAAGAATAACACGGAATCATAAAGCCTTAGATTTAGAAGGCACTTTAGTTGTAGTCCAACCATACACTCTAATATTTGAATCACCTCTCATGTATTAAAGAGCGCCTAACATATGCCAAATATAGCATTTGGTTCTTAACATTAATTTAATTAATTTTATTTTCATAAATCCCTATGACGTTGAAGTACATTTTACTGATGAGGAAACTGAGGCTTATAGAGTTTAAGTCACTTGCTCAGAGTCACACAACTAATAAGTTACACATATGGAGCTTGGATTCAGATCATTGAGACACCAAAAGCCCATGTTCTTTCCTTTATGCTACACATTTGTACAGCCTATGCTCAGATACCTGCAGTTCAGGGAATCCTATCTTCCTGGAAACTAATCATATACTTAGATATGAGGAGACTTCAAAAAGTTTGTGGAAAAATCAAATTAAAAGATTTTACACACACACACACACACACACACACACACACACACACACACAGACACAATTTTTATTTCTCAACATAAGCTCCATCAAGTCCAAGACATTTTTGTAAGCAATGACACCAGCCATTTAGTCTATCCCTGCAGAACTGAGGGTCCTGGAAATTTAATCACGTCAATGCAGTCTTTTTCACATTATTAACTGAAGAAAAATGGGTGCCCTTTAAAGATGTTTTTAAGATTAGGAAACACAAAGAAGTCAGAAGGAGCCAAATCAGGACTGTATAGTGGATGCCTAATGATTTCCCATTGAAACTCTCACAAAATCACCCTTGTTTGATGAGAGGAATGAGCAGCAGCATTTGTTGTGGTGGACAAAGCCCCTGTGGTGAAGCTTTCCTTGGTGTATTTTTGCTAATATTTTGGCTAACTTTCTGAAAACATTCTCATAATAAACAGATGTTACTGTTCTTTGGCTTTCCGGAAAGTCATCAAGCAAAATACCTTGAGCATGCCAAAAAACTGTTGTCATGACCTTTGTTCTTGACTGGTCTGCTTTTGCTTAGACTGGACCACTTCCACTTCTTGGTAGTTATTGCTTTAATTGTGCTTTGTCTTCAGGATTGTACTGGTAAAGCCATGTTTAATCTGCTGTTATAATTTTCTGAAGAAATGTTTCAGGATCTTGATCCCACTTGTTTAAAACTTTCGTTGGAAGCTCTGCTCTGTCTGCAGCTGATCTGGGTGTAACAGTTTTGGTACCTACTGAGCAGAGAGTTGGCTCAACTTTAATTTTTCAGTCAGAATTGTGTAAGCTGAACCAGTTGAGATGTCTATGATGTTGGCTATTGTTTCTGCTGTTAATTGTTGGTCCTCTTCAATTACAGCATGAGCAAGATTAATTTTTTCCTTGCAAATTGATGTGGATTATCTGCTGCTGTGGGCTTCATCTTCAACATTGTCTCATCCCTTCTTAAAACTAGTTATCCATTGTACACTGCTGATTTCTTTAGGGCATTGTCCTCATAAACTTTTTGTAAAGCATCAGTCATTTCACCATTCTTCCACTCAAGTTTCACCATAAATTTGATGTTTGTTCTTGCTTCAATTTTAGCAGAATTCATGTTACTCTGATAGGGGTTCTCTTCAAACTGATGTCTTATCCGTCTTAGTGTCTCAAACTAGATAGATCCTGTTCAGACATGCTATAACAAGTTAGTACAAGTTTATTTTGGTGTAAAAAAAATTGCCAACTGTGCACAGGTTTTTCATAATATGCACTTTCCATGAACTTTTTGAAGATCTCTCATAGTTCTCACTGTCAGAAAATCATCTCTTAGACTGATATAAAGTTTGTTATTCTATATTGTCCACCCACTGTTCTTTCTTTGGCTCTTAGGGATTGACAGAACTAATTTAATTATTCTTCCACATGACTGTTCTTCAAATATTTTAATGTTCTCAGCTCCCCTTGCCGTTATATTTTCTCTGGTTCATATATGATACAAGGTATCCATACTTCTTTGTAATGAGGTGCTCAGATCTTATTGTTGCTTAGAATTGTGATGGCCAGCATAGAGTGACTCTGTCACTTCTCTTATTCTAAATGCTATACTTTTTTTCATATGGTCTAAGGTGGAATTTATTTTTTTGTTTTGTTTTGTTTTGGACATCCCTTATCACACTGTTGATGCAAGATTATACTTCTTGCCCCAATGATAAAAAGAATTGTAAATACTTACATAGCATTTATTATGTGCACTCACTTTTCTAAGTGTTTTGCATGTTAATTAATTTAATTTCACAATAATTCCTTAGTCATTTTCCCATGGTCACTGTCATTTCCCCCGTTCCTGTATTTTAGCTTTTGTTTTTAAAGATTATATAGCTGATCCTATTAAATGTCATTATTACCACTTATTCATTGCTTTTACATGTCCAATTCATTAATTCAACAAATATTTCTTGAACATGCATTATGTGCCAGACACTGCTCACCATTCTGGAAAAAAGACATGCACAAATCTCTGCCGTCATTGAATTTGAATTATCAAATAAGCAAGTGAAATATACAGTATGTTAGATGGTGATAAGTGCAATAGAGAAAAAATGAGGAAATAGGATTGGGTGCTGGAAGGCAGGATTGAGTGTTAGGGATGGCCTTAATGAAAAGGTGAATTGAGCAAAGACCTGAAGAAGGTGAGTGATTAGGCCTTGAACCAAGTGGTTATCTGCAGGAAGTGTGTTCTAAGTGGAGGACCTAAAAGGCAAAGAGAGGTGCATTCCTGATGTGTTCCATGAATAACAAGAAGGCCAATGTGGCTTAAGCCAAATGTAGGAGGGGGAGAGGGAGCAGAGAGTAGAATAATGGAAGCTGAGGTCTAAGAGGGAATAGTGAGGGACAGATTGCTTAGGTAGTGGGCCACTGTAAAGACTTAAGTTTCTTTCCTTTGACATTTGATTATACATACATTTTTGAGCATACAGATAAGATGAAAGAATTGTACAGTAAACATCCACCTAAATTCTACAAAATAACATTTTACTATGTTTGCTTTATCACACATCCATCCATTTATCCATCCTTTTATCCACCCAGCAATCCATCTTATTTTTTATCATGGACTTCAGAGTTGCTGAACTCAGTACACATCACCCCAAACATTTCAGCATGCATGTCATTAACAGAATTTCAACACTGGTTTTAGTTCAGTTTTGTAGATAAAATTTGCAAAAATGTAATGCAGAAATCTTAAGTGTATCGTTCTGTGAGTTTTGACAAATACACACACCTGTTTAACCCAAACCTCTGTGAAGACATGGAACATCACTCTCACCCCAGAAAGTTCCCTCATGCTCATTCTGAGTCATCCCTGATGCTTTCTCCCCCACATTCGAACCCTCACCAATTCTGATTTTTTCTAACTCACATTAGTTTGCCAATTCTGGAAATGAAGTTATACACTATATACAGTAAGGCCTTTTTTACTCAGCGTGTTTTTATACCAGTTTTTGATATCAGTTTTGGATATAATTTGATTTTTCCTTTTATGTTGTTATTTAGTATCCTGTATTAGTCTATTTCTGTTGCTTATAAAAGAATACTTGAAACTGGTTAATTACTAAAAAAAACAGAATTTCTTTCTTACACTTTTAGAGGCTGGGAAGTCCATGGTCCACAGGGGTACACCTGGTGAGGGCCTTCTTGGTGGTGACTCTCTACAGTTATGCATGGTATCTCATGGCGAGAATCACAAGAGTGAGAGAGCTAACCTTCTCACTTGCTCTCTTTATAAAGCCATCAGAACCACAGCCATGACAACCCATTAAACCACCAACCCATTTCTCCATTAATGGATCAATGCATTCACAAGGGCACAGTCCTCAAAATCCAATCACCTCTCAGCAGCTCCACCTTTCAGATACCATAATTGGATTTCCCACTCTTTTAACACTGTTACAATGGGGGTCAATTTTCCAGTACGTGAAGTTCTGGGGGTCATATTTAACCCATAGCATATCCCATTGTGTGAATATACCACAGTTTATCCATTCTTCTGTTGATGGATATTTCAGTTGTTTCCACTGTAAGGCTATAATGAATGAAGTTGTTATGAATACTTTTACAATGTCTTTTTGTGGATATATGTTTTCATTTCTCTTTTGAAATATCTAGAAATGAGATTGCTGAGGGAGATGCATGTTGTACCATACTACTCCAATAGAAAAAGTATGAAAATTCCAGTTATTTCGCATCCTCACCAAAATTCAGTGTTGCCAAACTGAAATTTTAGTTATTCTTGTGGGTGCGTAGTGGTATTTCATCGTAATTTTAATTTGCATTATGGTGCTAACTGATTATGTTAAGTGCTTTTGCATGTGCTTTTCATCCTTTCATATATTTTTGTATGTGTGTGGGTTGTCTCTTCAAAACTTTTGCCCATTTAAAAAAATTGGGTTGTTTTATTACTGAGTTGTCAGAGTTTTTTATATATCCTGGATACCAGTCCTTTGCCAGTTATATATTTTATGAATATTTTCTCACAAGGATTGCCTATTCATTTCCATAGTGGAGTGTTTTTATGAAAAGCAGTTTAACTTTGATGAAGTCTAATATGCCAAGTTTTTTCTTTTGTGATTATTGCTTTCTGTGTAATGTCTACTAAAATTTTGTCTCCCCCAGGTTGTGAAGATATTCTTTTATGTTTTCATCTAGATGCTTTATAATTTCAATTTTTACATTTAGATTCATGATCCATCTCAAAATATATGCCTGTATGTGTTTTGTTTTGTTTTTTTCTGGCCGATGTATTCTGTTTCATTATCTGTTAGTCAATCTTTATGCCAGTACCATGCTATACTGATTATTGGAAATTTATATTAATTCTTTAATCCAAATAGTGAATAAAATTTCCACCTTCGGAATCACTCATTTTGATTCAAATATTAGCCCTTTAGAAAGACCCTGTTGAAATCATACGTGTTATGTCCTCACTCATAAGTGGGAACTAAAAAAAAATAAATAAGAAAGAACGAAAGAACAAAAGAAAGAAAGAAACTAACTCTTTACAGGCATCTAATCCACATAATAGCAGGTGTGTGTGTGTGTGTGTGTGTGTGTGCGCATTTGTAAAGGAGTTGGCATACATGATAGGTATACATGATAGGTAGATATCACTGAAGTGTTTGCCAAACTAGCCCTCACACCAATTGAACCTCAGGAGGTCTGGTATAAGACCACGCTTGGGCATGGGGAGCGGTCTGTTATACTTAAGAGAGGGATTTAGTTTGAACACATTTGCACGTACAGTTGTATCTGAGTGTGAATGTTATGTGTCCACATGTGATTGATGTAAAGGTCCATCACAGCAATTATCTTCTATCTCCTAAGAATATTTTAGTACAGAATTCTATAATCTTTCCCAAGTGTTGTACTAATATATGTCTGCCCCTTTCCTTAGAATTTTAAGGAGGTGTTCCACTATCTTTATTCTGATCACTAATTCTAATGAGGTTGGGCTGATAAGTATTACCATTTACTAGCTACTGACTTCGTGGCTAGTGATAGACCTTATATCAGTTGTAAAGAGATGTGCATTCCATCTACAATTAAGCCATATACCATGACAATTAATCTGTGTATCATTTTAAGCTTTATATTTAGTAATTGTCCTTGTACTATATTCCCTGGTATCAAATAAGATCTTAATAGACAGGCATTTTTTGACTAGCTCAAAGTTGGCTCCATATCACCAAATCTTTTCTGATTTGTTGGAGTTTACCTATGTGCTGTATGTGTGTATGTTTACGTATATACACTCTTGAAAAGGACTGGTCCTTTTAGCTTCGGAAGTTAGTACATGACTGACAGTTGTGGAAAGTTCTTTTTGATTGTCATATGGCTATTCAAAAGCAACATCATATTAAATGTTAGAAAAAAATCATAATTTATATAAAAGTTTTTTATTCTAAGTTTATTGTATCTGTTTTTGAAGCTAATCTATATACTACTTCTCTTACCTTATGTGACTTTTCTCTAGGTTCTTTTAAGGAAATTGTAAATTATTCCACATTTTTGCACCTTGCTACTGCTTTGGAGTCTTTACAACTATCATGTCACTTGGTGTTCCATGAAAAAGCTAATCCACAAGTACGTGAAAGTTAATATTTTAGTCCTAAGTACTTAATGCTTGAGTGTGGAAAACTTACAAAGTTTGCATACTCAAACCTGAGTACCTGGGAATGAAGTGTTAACTCTTATGTTTTTTGAAGATATATTATTTCTGCGTAATAAATAATCAAATAAGTGGGGATAAGAGTATTAGTGAATAGTGGTAGAGACACTGTAGTTCTGTATGTTCTGTAAGTTCTCATTTTTTACAGTTCATAAAATATTGATTTGTGAGGTTGTTTATTTATTCCCATTTGTTCATCTGAAATATAAACTGCATTTTAAAAATGAATTTTCAAACCCAATTATTTTTATCACAATAAATATGAGCTTATTAGTACTCTTGTTTTAAAATTTCTCCATTATATAAGTTGATAATAAATAATGTATAAATAGTAATATTTAATTAGGTAAGCTTACTATAATACATATCTTTTCTTTCAATTAACTTATTTGAGAATATTAATTGTCTAATAAAATAGATCACAAACTTATCCTTCAATTTTTGATAAAATTTTGGTTTTATTATCTTATTTTTTATTGGAAAATAATAATTGTGTATATTTATAGGGTACAATGTGACATTTTGATATGTGTATATGTTATAGAATGATTAAATCAAGGTAATTAACATATCCATCACCTCACATAATTTTTTTGAGTGGTTTAAACATTTAAAGTCTCCTCTTAGTGAACTCATAGAAGTAGAGAGTAAAATCATGGTTACCAAAGGCAGGGGAGAGGGGAGAATAGGCAGATGTTGGTCAAACAGTTCAAAGTTTCAGATAGACAGGAGGAATAAATTTTTGAGATCTATTGCACAGCATCATGCCTATAGTTAAAAATAATGCAATGTATATGTCAAAATTGCTAAGACAAATTGGTTTCTGAATGATTCAGTTTCATTCAGTTCAAAGCTATGCACTAGGCATACAGTGTTGTTCCATGCAAAATAAGATGTTTTCTGTCCTCCAGGGGTTACATATTTATAGATTCAGTTCATTAACATTTGTTTTCTTAAAAGGTAGCTCTCCCTCACTTAGTTTCAGTCTTCATTGCCAAAAATGGTAGTAGCTACTCATGCTTTAATGCAGTATTTAACAGTACACGTACCTTAGAGTTATATTCAGTGTTTCAAAAGTGTTATCTTCCATAGGAGAGCTAAAAAAAATTATTTCCCAGTAGGAACTCCTTATTCAGAGATTACAAAGAGTACATAAAAGGAGGTAAGGGAATAGTAAGTACCTTTGTGAAGTTTGTGGCTATGCTTAACAAGTTTTCTAATATACCATCATGGGTGCTTTCATATTAAAAAGTTTCTATTCACATTGACAGTGTTGAAACTATAGTAAGATCAACAGTAGCCTACTCCATTGAGTGGATCTGCCTGCTAGGCTAAGATTATTAGAAAAGATATATTTTTGTTCGTCTGAATTTATTGTATTCCTCAGTTTATGGCACATGATCCTTATTGGTCCTTGGGAGAACATTCTTTTATTTTTGTATATCTATATCTATCTATATGTCTGTCTATTCATCTATTTATTGCTTTTTATCTCTAGCCCAATCTCATTATCCACTCTCCTTTAACATAAGCAATCGTGCTAGTGGATTTTTGTGTGTATATATTCTAGTGTATTGTTTTGTGTGCATACATTTTTAATTTATGCAAATGCTATTATGTTATAGATTGCATTTTCTTTATTTTCACTCGTAACTATGTTTTTAAAGATCTATCCATGATACTATGTGTACATCAGATCTGTTTCTTCTAGTTGTTGCTTAACATTGCTTCATTATATGCATCTCCATTCCACCATGATGGAGAGATATTCATGTTGCAAAGATATTCATGTTGCTTCTGACTCTCTGCCACCATAAATAGCATTTCAGTAAACACACTAATGCATGCCCCCTTAAGAATATGAGTTCAAATAACTTAGCATTATATAACCAGAAGCATAATTGCATGGTCTAGGATATGGGTATATTTAATTTGACTAAGTGTCAGAAGACTGTATTCTGAAATGGCTGTATCAGTCCAACAACAGAGCATGAGGATTTCCAATTTCACATATTCCCACAAAGACTTGGCATTATTCAGTTTTCTAATTTCAATAAATCTGATTTATGTAACATGTTCTCATTTTCTTTTCTATGGTTACTGATAAGTTGAGCATTTCTTCATAGGGTGGTTAGCATTAATAGGTTTCTGCTTATGTTAATTACCTATTTGGCCATTTTTTGTTAATATTTCTATCTTTTTCCTTTGAGTTTAATGAGCTTCTTGTATACTGTAGGTAACCAGTCTTTTGTGTTATACTGATTTCTACCCTTATTTTTAAATTATTATTTATTTCCTTCTCTTTGGTATTTACTTTATTGGTTTTTACAACTTCTTGAATTGAATGCTTAGCTTATTTTTTAACCTTTATACTGTTTCCTGTTAAATGCATTTATTTGAAGCTATATTTTTTCAATTAACAATTTAATCATGTCACACAAATGTAGTCATGTAGTGCTTTTTATTATCATTGAATTCTACATGGGTTTCTATTTTCTTTACAATTTCTTTTCTTAACTGAAGTGTTAGTTATCAATATGCTGTTTAGTTTCCAAACGTATGTTTGGAGAACATAGGCTGTATGATTCTTTGATCTTTTGGAAATTTTTGAGAGTTCCTTTGTGAAAGGAAATTGGTTTGTATTTCCGATTAGGAATGCTCAACCAGTATATATTCTGAACATACTCCAAAATCTGAAAAAAAACTGAAACACTGGTCCTAAGTATTTTGAATAAGGGATATTTAACCTGTAACACTATTGATTTCTTAAACTTATCAATATCTGTATCTTCCTCTTAACAAGATAAGTAATTTAGCATGTTCTTATGCCCTTTGATCTTCTTCCCATTATCATGATATTGTCTGGAATTTAAGATTGTTATGAATTTTGTATATACTTTCATATATATATGACCTAACCTTTCTTAACTCTTCCATCTTGGCAAGAAACAGAATTCCCCTCAAAAGAGATGTCTCAATATTTTAACAATTTACATAAAACAGAAAATGGCATTCTTCCTACTTATGAGGAAATAAAATTGTTAAATAAATGTCCTGCCAGTATATCTATGAGACAGTTTGGTAGGAGTACTTGGGAACCTAATTACACATCTTTAACTATAAGCAGAATTCAGTAAAAGCGGTACGTCTTGAAGCCTCTCCAAAGGGGTTTAGTTGTGGACATAAAAGACTTTGCTGTGAAGCAAAACAATTTTATGATAACAAATATAATTTGTTTGTTTTCAACATGCTGTTGGGAAACAAAGGCTGGCTCATCATTATGATTATAATTTGTTCCCATTATAATTTGTTCCAAATAAGCTCTTTTCTTTAACTGCAGTGCACAGAAAGATGAATTGATTTGTTCATATTACGTAGCTAACCAACAGATCGGATGGTACTCATAAAGGTCTCTGGAATCCCATTCTAGAGATTTGTTTTATTTTTTACCATAGCAGGTTGTGTTTTAAAAGGCTAAAAAGAGATTCCTCAAAATCTACTTTTAAAAAGCATCTTGGACACTCAGAGTATTATTTCAGTAAAGCACCAAACCAAAAGGAACATATTTTATGGGAAAATTCATTGTTTTAACTTTGTTCATCTCAGTTAATGAAACCTCTCGCTTTCACACAATTAATTATTGTTTATTTTGCTTTCTATAAGGAGAATTTGTTCTCTATTCAATGTATTTGAACTGTATGTTCAAGTGAGATTATAACTGATGTTTTAAGTTGGTAAACTCATGGAGACCAAGATGAGGATGATTTATATATATATGTTTTCTAGTAGACAGCCTTACAAGTGATTATATTATCTAGGATTACTAAATTTGAGCATTATGAAGGGCAGTATACAAACAACAATTTTATCTAGATGAAAATTCTGAATTATTTTCATGCTAGGATAATTGAGAGAAGGCTTTGAAATATAAAGTTACATGTCAGATTATTATTTGATGATTGCTGTGTTTCCAAGACACCACCACAACTACTCTCCTTTAATATATAATAATTGATTAAACTTATATGTAAGAAGAATTTATCAGCTTCAGTCTGTAACATCAGAATTATAAATTCTTCTCAATTTCTGGATATTATACCCAGTGCTCAGACCTTACTGTCCTTATATTTATATACAAAGATCGTTAGGAAAGGTTATTCCATTAGGAAATGTTTCCAAGAAACATTTATCCCAGACACCTGTTTTGGTGCCTAAAATATTTCTCCCACCAGTGCCTCCTTCAGCCACTTCTTTATCAGTACCAAGCATTGCAGGGCCCAAATGCAGTGCTGAAAGTATAGGAAAGGGTTGATAATAGGGCACACTCTTGTACCCATGTGATAGCATGAGGGGTACTGGGTTTCTAAGGACTAGAGCTGACAGAAGTAAAGAAGAGGCAGATGGAAGAAAGCATGGGCTGAAATTTGTTTTTCCCCACTTACAGTTAGCCCTAAAGAAACATATGTAAACTAATTTTGATGTCTGAAGTTAAAACAAGCCCATGTACCACTTATCAGTCTTAAATATGTGGACCTGGTATGCTCTGATACTGACCAAAACATATTTGTTAATAACACCACCACTTCCAAACAATCCTAATATTCAAATCATTATGGACAAAAAAACTCCCCATCCATGCCCTGATGAATAACAATGTATTCCATGAAAACAGAAAGAAAAGAAAGAATAAGTGAGATATATAGTTGTTCTAAAGAGTTTGAAGTGAGTACAGAGGGAAAGAAGGTGGCTAGTAATATTCCAATATTCATTACTCATAGCACATTGAGGAGACTTAAATACTGTGCATGCTCAAAGAAGGGGGTTAGGAGATAGTGTTAAGGAAAGATGAGAGACTCTTTTTGGAGATGTGCTATTTTCATTAAGATTGGAAGGCTTAGGAGTATTTGGATTAAAAGAAAGGCTAGATTGTTAGGAATTATCACTGGAGGTGGAGGTTGGAGGTGAGGTTAGACTTTAAGATTTCCTGGCTCATATGACAGACCTTCATGTGTAACTTGACAGCCTCTGGAGGCATTTCCTTCACTGCATTAAGAGGATGGGTGGAACCCTTTCTGTTATGTTCATTCTTTTTAAATTATGATAGCAGAACTATGATAGCTGGTGAACTCTTAGGGATACTGTAATAAAACTCTTGTTTATTAGAAATTTGATTAAAGAAAGAACATAGAATGTTACTTTTTCAGGTGTCCTCTGTTTGGCATTCTCTTAACCATTTGTTCTAAATGACTGAGTATAATTCATTATCCATGTGTTTGGAGACTGGACCATGAGTTCACTAGGAAAAAATTATGGAAAACTATGATACATAATGTAAAACAGCCAAAGATGTCAAATTCGAAGAGCGGTTTTGTTTTTTCAGTTAATATACATCTAAACAGTAATTTGCCTTTTCAATGAAAAATGCATTTGAGGAAGCTATATAATTCATTTTTCCAGAAGAAATCAGGGGAACAGAAAAATATGAGCTTGAAAAGATAAAAGACAGTGTCACTTAATAATAGAAATGTCCCAATAGTAGCAGAAGACTTTTCCATTTGTTCTTTCTCTAAACCTATTTGCATAAATCAAGGGAGTAAAATTAGTGGGAAGGAAGTAATAGAACTATGTATGTGTTTTTTGTAGTTTCTATTTAAGATTTTTGATCATACACTTGATTAGACAAAGTGAAACATGATGTAAACAGTCTGACAGACTTGTGTTATATCTTCTATTTTGTTGCATATTCAGAAAAGTACTTTTTTAGCCAAAATTCGTTCTTCCCCCAATATATTTACCCCAATTCTTTAAAAAGTAGAAGTACATCCCCTCTTTGCAACCCCTGCCCTCCCTTACTAATTATTAATTCTAACAGGAAAAGGGATCTTGGTGTTTATATTGATATGTCTAAGAAAAGTAACTTTCTCTGTAGGTTATTCTGACCTTCTAATCTTAACATAAGGTTATTTTTACTGCCTTTAAATTACATATTCCTTGGGTAAAAAATGTTTCAAAATGGCTTTTTAAGAAAAAAATTCAAAGAGGGCCGGCCCCGTGGCTTACTTGGGAGAGTGCGGCGCTGCTAGCGCCGAGGCTGCGGGTTCGGATCCTATTTAGGGATGGCTGGTGCGCTCACTGGCTGAGCGTGGTGATGACCACACTGTGCTGAGGGTTGCGATCCCCTTACTAGTCAAAAATAAAAAAAATTCAAAGAGATTTACAATAAATCATGTTTTTTCTCAACAAATTTTTTAAAACAACTGGCTTTTAAAGCAAATTCATGCAATATCTGAATTGAGATGACAGTTCGCCAAAAAAGAACACTACATTTAATGACACTTAGTAATTGCGTACTGAAATATGCTAAAAATATTAAGTCAAGGGTGCCTATTTGAACCATATATCATATTTGAAATGATAAAATTATATTCAAAAAAGGAGAAGAGCAAGAAAAAGGTTAGCATGATCCTATATTTTGTAAGGGATTTACTATATGAACTACCTTCTTTGCAATTCAGAGGGCATGACTTTTCTTTACTGTGATTTGATTTTGGTTAGAACTACATTGTACATTTGCAAAGCAGTTTTATTTTTTAAAGTTTTTTTTTATTGATTATGCATATTCATGGTGTACAAAGCTGACCATCACCACCTGTGAACAAGATGTGATAATCAGATCAGTACTGTCAGTATGCCCATTACCACAAATTGCCATTATTCCCCGTGTCCCCCACCAAACTTCTCCCTGACCTCCCTCCCCCTCCGCCCCTCCACCCTTCCACCCTCCACACCTGGCAACCCTAGGCTGTGTTCTCTCTCTCTGCAAGCCCAAAGCACATCTGTGGTCTTCCTTTCTTTCCTTCTTTCTCTCTTAGCTCCCACTTGAGTGAGGACATATGGTATTTTTCCCTTTGTGCCTAGCTTATTTCACTTAACATAAATTTCTCCAAGCTCATCCATGTTGCTGTGAATGGCGGAATTTCATTCTTTTCTATGGCAGATTAGTATCCCGTTGTGTATATATACCACATTTTCTTTATCCAGTTGTCCATCGATGGCCATTTAGGTTGGTTCCATATCTTGGCTATTGTAAATAGAGCTGCAATGAACATGGGAGTCCATGTATCCCTTCAACATGATGACTTCTACTCCTTTGGGTATATACCTAGAAGTGGGATTGTGGGATCACATGGTAGATCTATCTGTAGTTGTTGAGAAACCTCCATACTGTTTTCCATACTGGCTGTACTAATTTGCAGTTCCACCAAAAGTGTAGGAGAGTTCTCCTCTCTCCGCATCCTCACCAGCATTTGTTATTCTTAGTCTTTTTTATTATAGCCAGTCTAACTTGGCTATAAGTCTATGTATTGATTTCTGGGTTCTCTATTCTGTTCCATTGTTCTGAGTGTCTGTTTTTAACTTTTGTTAAATATATTTTTCTTAATTTTGTTTGTAAAATAAAGAATTTTTGTTCTGTGTTTTCACATATAAGATATGTGCAGGAATAAATAATTGACTGGGCACATGAAGTATGTGAGTCATTGGGGGGGCAGCAAGTATACTGGATTTTCCATATCTTTTATGAAGCTGATATTGTAAATTAGGCTTCTTATGTGAAGAATTTTGATTAGTTCATTGTATTTACACTATGAAATACAAATTCATGGTTATGCTGATACATTACATTGAATAAGAGTGGATTTTTAGTAGCCATGTAGAAGATGTTATGAAAATTGCATCTTTGTATTTCTATGAATTTATGTTTTGAGCTGTGTTGTGTGGGAGGGGTGGGTGTGTACAGATAAGAACATGCTTAATTATGTTAACATGCTTAATTATGTTAACATGCTTAATTATCTTAACATGCTTAATTATCTTAACATGCTTAAGATTAAGCTTAATTATGGCTTTTAAAGAGGTTTCTAAATGGCAGTGTAATTTAGTAACAAGAAAATGTTACTTATTTGCCTCATATCTTCATCTTTCCTTTTTAAAATTTTTTATAATTATTTTACTTTAGTATGAAGAGCAAAAGTAATAAATATCTGTTGTGAAAAAATCAAACAAGATAGAAGTGTAAAAGTGAAAGTTTTCCCTATCCTTCTCTGCTCCCCCAACAAGATCCCACCCCTCAGAAGTAACCATTATTATCTATTTGGTATGTATCTTTCTGGCATTTTCTTACATACTAATTTAAAATTATATAAACACACACACAAGATGTCATGTGTGGGGTTTTTTTTCTTTTATTTTACGTGAAAAATGGGATCATACTACAGCAGTCTGCCGTTATCTGTGGGGGATATGTTCCAAGACTGCTAGTGGATGCCAGAACTGCAGATAGTATGAACCCTATGTATACTGTGTTTTTTTCTTATGTATAATGCCTATGATACAGTTTAATTTATAAATTAGGGACAGTAAGAGAGTTACAATAACTAATAATAAAATAGAACAATTATACTTCATATTGTGATAAAAGTTATATGAATGTGGTCTCTTTTTCTCCTTTTTCTCTCTTCCCTTCTGCCTCTCCCTCTCCCTGTCTATCTGTGGAATTTTCTATTTAATATTTTCAGGCCACAATTGACTGAGGGTTACTGGTACTAAGAAAATCAAAATTTTGGATAAGGGGGGACTACTCTATGCCATTACTTTGAAAATAGCTTCTTAAAGATTTCAACATATAGTTTATTGCAGCACTATTCACACAGCCAAGGTATGGAATCAACCTATTTCCATTGACAGATAAATGGATAAAGAAATTTTGGTATATATATGAAGGTACTTGAAAAAGTTCATTGATAAATAGAATTGAAAGATAATGCAAATATTTCCTTGAACTTTTTGGAGACCCCTCATACACAATGGAATACTACTCAGCCATGAAAAAGAATGAAATCCTCTAATTTGTGGTGATATGGGTGAGCCTGGAAGACGTTATGTTAAGTGAAATGAGTCAGTCACAGAAAGATAAACATCACATGTTCTCACACAAATGTAGGAGCTAAAAAAAAAGAAAGCTGAGTTTATAGAAGCAGAGAGTACAATTATTGTTACTAGAGGCTGGAAAGGGAAGGGGGTGGAGAGATGGGGGTGGTTGGTTAATGGATACAAAATTATAACTAGATAGGAGAAATAAGTTCTAGTGGTCTACAGTAGTGCTAGACATCTATAATTACCAATAATTTATTGTGTATTTTCAAATCGCTAGAAGAAGGGAGCTCAAATGCTCTGATCACAAAGAAACGATAAATTTTTGTGTTGATGGATATGCTAATTACCCTTGTTTGACCATCACATGTTGTATACATGTATTGAAATATAACTCTATACACTGTAAATATGTACAATTAATACATGTCAGTTAAAAATAAATAAATTTATTTTAAAAATTTTTAACAAATAGGATTTACTTTCCTTAATTTTAACTTTATATTTTAAAATCAGGTTTATAAATAATAAAGCAATGAATATCCATGAGCCCCCAACTCTCAACCTAGGAACTAGAATGATATACTTCTTCTCGATTCCATCCTTAATATCTCCCCCTTCCTGAATACTTCTTGCATTTTAAAAATAATTTTATCACATAAGCATACATACCTACACAATATATTGTTTAGTTTTGGTAGTGTTGTAGCTATAAAAAAAAATGACACTAAACTGTGTGTAGTCTTCTGGTACTCATTTCATTTCCTCAGTATTATGTTTCTAATATCCATTCATCTTGTTTCATGTGCCTGAAATTCTTTCATTTTCACTGATTCACAATATTCCATGGTGAGAATATTCCACAGTTATTTTTATAGTTCACTTATTAATGAACATTTAGGTGGTTCCTAGTCTTTTTCAATTTGTTTGTGGGCTAAATCAATGGTGCCACTATGGGACATTTTATTATACATCCATCTTGTGGTGCACTGCACAGGTTTTTTTAGGATAAAAACCTAGGAGTACAATTGCTGGATTATAGGGTATACAAATGTTCAACTTTACAAAATTAGGTTTAGTTACCTTTAGATTAGTTGTACCAATTCTTATGCCCCACCAGTAATGTAAGAGTTCCTGTTGATCTACTGTCTTCAATACTTTGTATTGTCTGACACCTCAATTTTTGCCATTGCAGTGGTGTAAAATGGTATATTATTGTACACTTGATTTGGATTTCCCTGATTATTGAATTCACCATATTTTCATATTTGTATTGGCTAGACATATTTTCCCTTCTGTGAAACATCTGATTTTTTTCTATTGGGTTGTCTTTTTTGCTTGCTGATTTGTTTTTCTTTGTGTGTGCTAGATGCTAGTCCTTAGAGGTTTTATACATATTTCAGATATCTTATCCTAGTTTATGGCTTGTCTTTTCACTGTCTTCATGGCATTATCTTTATTTTAACATAGAATTTATCAATATTTTCCTTTCTGGCTAGTGCTTTTTGTGTATTATTTAAGAGATCCTTTACTATCCCAAGGTCAGGAAGTTATTCTCAAGTATTTTCTCGTAGTCTTACTTTCTGAAGTATTTCCCCTATGTTTTCTTCTAGGGGTTTTATAGTTTCAAGTCTTATACTTAAGTCTTTAATCCATTTTGAGTTGATTTTGGTGTATGGCAAGAGGTATGGGTCTAGTTTCATTCTTCTATACGTGGATACCCAGTTTTCCCAACACCATTTACTGAAGAGGCTGTCTTTTCCACAATGAATGTTCTTGTCACCTTTGTCAGGGATCAGTTGGCTGTACGTACCTAGGTTGATTTCTGGGTCCTCTATTCTGTTCACTGGTCCATGTGTCTGGGAAAAGACTTTATGCATAAGACCTCAAAGCACAAGCAACAAAAGAAAAAATAAACAAATAGTGTTATATCAAACTAAAAACCTTCTGTACAGCAAAGGAAATAATTAACAGAGTGAAAAGACAACATATTAAATGGGAGAAAATCTTTGCAAACCACACCTCCAATAAGGAATTAATTTCCAGAATATACAAGGAACTCAAACAACTTCACAGTAAAACAAACAAACAAACAAATAATCCAATTAAAAATGGGCAAAGGTGCAGAATAGACATTTTTCAAAGGAAGACATCACAAATGGCCAATGAGTACATGAAAAAATGCTCATCATCTCTAGTCATCAGGGAAATGTAAGTCAAAACCACATTGAGGTATCATTTCACCCCAGGTAGACTGGCTATAATCAAAAAGACTGAGAATAACAAATGCTAGCAAGGATGTGAAGAGAAGGGAATACTCCTACACTGTTGGTGGGACTGTAAATCAGTGCTGTAAATGCTTCTACACTGTTGGTGAGATGTCATTTCACCCCAGCTAGGCTGGCTATAATAAAAAAAAACTGATAATAACAAATGCTGGCAAGAATGTGGAGAGAAGGGAATGCTCCTACACTGTTGGCGGGACTGTAAATTATGGAAAACAGTATTCAGCATTCTCAAACAACTACAGATAGATCTACCATATAGCAATCCCGCTTCTGGGTATATACCCAGAGGAATGGAAATCATCATGTTGAAGGGATACCTGCACTCCCATGTTCATTGCAGCTCTGTTTACAATAGCCAAGATATTGAACAAAACTAAATGTGCATCCACAGATGACTGGATAAGGAAAATATAGTATATATACACAATAGAATACTACTCAGCCATAAAAAAGAATGAAATTCTGCCATTCGTAGCGACATGGATGAGCTTGGAGAAAATTAGTTATGTGAAGTAAGCCAGACACAGAAAGAGAAATACGGCATAGCCTCACTCATAAATGGGAGCTAAGAATCAAAGAAAGAATGAAAGATCATAATAAAACATTGAACTTTCAGAAGGAGAGAAGACATCTATTGTTACTAGAGGTGGGAAAGGGAGAAGGGGAAGAAGGATAGGGAGTAATTGGGTAAGGGACATGAAAAGTAATTATGATTTGTAATGATGAATATGCAAATAATATTGATTTGATCATCAATACTGTACACAAATACTGATAGTGAACTCTACACCCCATAAGTATATAGAAGTAAAAATATTAAAAAAGTATTTTCTTCTAAAAATTTAAAAATTTTGCATTTTACATTTATGTTATTAATCTAGCTGAATTTTTTATTTTACATAAAATAGGGCAAATACCTATTTCTCCAAATGGATAACTATTTTTCCCGTACCAATTATTTGCTATTTCCCAGCCTTTTTGCAACACCACTTCTATCAAAGTTCCATATACATGTATCAGTTTCTGGGTTCTGTATTTTGTTCCATTGGTTGATTTGTCTACCCTGGTACCAATACCACAATTCTGGGTTTTTTTTTTTTCCCTAAAAGAGACAATACCCTCCTTATTCACTACCAAGTTGAACTTTATGGTTTATTATTAGTGACCTGAATATGGTTCCCAGACAGGATTTAGTTCAGGACTTAAGAAAGCAGGCACTTTGAATACCTGAGCCTGATAGACCACTTTAATAGTGTTAAGTAGTATAAGATTAAATTCTTGAAATATTGTTAACTCCAAAGAAAATCATTCTCCAGCATACAGATTTGATTCCTGTTTTAAGTGCTGCCACCTACTCCATACCTCTTATTAACCATTCAGGTGCCACAGAGAAGATATTTATTTCTTTGGTGGTATTGAAGGTATGTTTAAAATTGATTTTGCTTAATGCTAGAAAGGGGGCTCATTTTGGCAGTGGTGGTATGAAAGAAAGTTAACATAGCTGTAGTGAACTGCTATTCTTAGAAAAGCCTGCTTGTGAGAGTTAGGCCTTGGCTGACATTTAGGAATTGGGCTTTTCCCTCTGTTCGCTCAATGATAAGAATGGCTCAACTATTCACATAGTTTTTGTGCAAACAGTGTGGTTTATGCTGAGCGTTCCATTTACTTCTGAGAATTTGAAATTTTGGTACATGCTAGGCAGAGGGTGCCTACATGACCACCCCCCCCCCCCCCCAAAAAAAAAGAAACCCTTGGGTGCTGAGTCTCTAATGGGCTTCCTGGGCAGAAACATTGCATACACGTTGCTGTGTTTTCTATGCTGGGGGAAGAGTGTGTTCTGTGTGACAGAGCCCTGTTATGGGCAATAGAAGGGAGAGAGCATAAGGAAGCCTGCCTATTGATTCCTCTAGATTCAGCCAGTGTCATTTTCTCTTATCATCCTGTTGTGTATTCTTACTACATAATTGTTATAAATCTTAACCATGAGTACAACTACATGCTGAGTCCGAAGAGTCCTAGAAAATCTCCAAACAGGAGGTCTTAGGGATCCCATCCTTGACATAGGTAGCATTACTGCTACTTTTGGTACTGCTTCTGCTTCTTGGATCAGCATGATGTTTTGCTTTCTTTTCTGAGACCCATATTACAGCATGAGGTGCCAAAGTTTCTCTCGTTATACTGAACAAGCCCTGTGTAATATTGATTTTGTCATTTTCGAATAAAACTTTTTGGAAAATATAGCTGAATTATCCTGTATTTTGTATTTAATTTTGCAAAATAAATTTCTATATAATGTGAGAAGATAGACTCAATGATTTCTCAATTTTTTACTAAGATTCTGAAATTCTACAATTATAAATATAGGGAGCCAATATTAACTCCTCGAGGGTTTGGTCCAGATAGCATTATAGGAGGCTATATGCTATGTGTTGTAGAGAAGGGAAGACAAGTAAAGGACATGAACTTGGCCCTTATTTCGTGATCAAAAACCAAGCAGTTAGATAGCTTAAGAAATCATTCCTATGCTGTAATAATCAAATCACATAGATAAACAGATCATTGTATACAGCCAACCAAAGACTTCCAGATCTTGAAAAAATTATGAGATATCATCTAATCCAGTGTTCTTGCCCCATTCTCTCCGCTGGCTAGAAAAACTGCATTTTATTTATCTGAGGTTTAAATATAACAATGATGATACCACCTTGTATTGATAAAGGTTATTATAGTTTTAAAGACACTTTTTTGCTACATCAAGAGAAACAATACTGTATAATGGTCAAGGCATAATCTTTGAAGTCCAGCAGATATAGGGTCAAATCCTGCCTCTAACTCTTATCATATATATGATTTAGATAAATCATTTAACAGCACTTTATTTCCTCCTGTGGTAGTTTTGACTAATAATATCTAACTTATAATGTTATTTTTAATTTAAATTAGAAGATGCATGCACACACACACATATACACATGTACACAGACACTCCCTGACATGAAGTAGACACTCAAATAGTTTGTGAAGTAAGGAGGACAGCTATTGTCTTTTCTGTCTTACAGACAGAAAAGCCAAGTGTCAGAAAGATTGTTATTTGCCTAAGATTATATAACAAGTTGAACTTACTGTGCTGCTACTGGATTGGAAATTTTCTATCTCTTCATAAAGTGTTCCATTTTAATCAATAGTAAGCTGATATTTGAATTATTGTGTGCGGTGCTTTGTTTTTATGATTTTTATTATTTACAGATGTGTTTACTAGTCATTTCAGGGCCAACATTCATGGTTCACTTAGCTCCTGAGTAGTCCATAGAGTTTTCTAGTGAGCATTCTTCAGTATAATCAAGTCTCTTGGCCTTTATGTTATGACAGAGGATAATCACTTTGGCTTAGGAATTCTTTGGTGCTTCCAAATATGTGGCTCTTAAGTTGATAATTGTGTTTGAAAATTTAAACTGAAGATCTCTCATGTCCCATGGTGAGTACTTGGGAGATCTTCTTATCCACTCTCCATAAAATAGTGGATATGTTCATAGGCCTATAGTAAGTGGTAGTTTCAACTTTGAGAACTCTGGCATGAGAAGGATAAACAGAGAAAAAAAAATATCAAGATAAATGAAAAATTGGTTCAGATGATATTTTGCATTTTTAATATTGAAACGTATCATTGGTCTTGGACTTGGGAAAAACATTTTTCTTTTGGTTTCAATTGGAAAAAGAAGCTGTTTGGTGTGAGGAAATTTGGCTCAATCTTAAGTTATATTTTAAAATATATTTGGCTTCAACTGAGGATTCAACAAATGAACTCTGTCCATTCCTATCCTTTGCTCTTGGTTTAGTTTTGTTCATATCCTTAAGATAGTAAAACTTTCCTGTTATTTCGAAAGCTTACAGAATAATGCTAGTATTTTATTGAATCCTGATGTGGTATAGTCCCTTGATTATGAAAGTACCTGCCCATATCATTGCTCATAAAATGAGTTCTATTACTTTTAAAATTAACATAATTAATATGTTATATTAACTATATTCACTATGTTGTACAATAGATCTCTTGAACTTATTCATCCTTTCTAACTGTAATTTTGTATCTTTTGATCAACATCTCCCCAGTCCCCCTGCCCCACCCCTAGCTCCTGGTAACCACCATTCTATTCTCTACTTCTATGAGTTCGACTTCTTTAGATTCCACATGTAAGTGGAATCAGGTGGTATTTGTCTTTATATGCCTGGCTTATTTCACTTAACATAATGTTCTCCAAGTTTATCCATGTTTTCACAAATGACAGGATTTTCTTCTTTTTTAAGGATGAATAGTATTCTGTTGTGTATATATACCACATTTTCATTATCCATTCATCCGTTGATGGACACTTAGCTTGATTCCATATCTTGGCTATTGTGAATAATGCTGCAATGAACATGGGAGTTTAGATATTTCTCCAGTATACTAATTGCTAAGAGAGTAGATTTTAATCATTCTCACCATAAAAAAAAAGAGATAAGTATGTGAGGTAATGTGGATGGTAATTAGTTTTATTCAGCCATTCTGCAGTGTATATATGAGTATTTAAAAACATCATGTTGTACATCATAAATATATGTAATTCTTATGTGTCAATTTAAATAATTAATAGCAATAATAATAAAAGATTAACATGACTAATATATTTTGGAAGCATCATTTCCCTGAATTTAGATAATTAATATACAAAAAGGTAGAAAATAACTAATTCAACCATAAAATATCTAAACTGAAAACAACCGATAACATGTTTTTTCTCCTCTTTTTCCTCTAATTCCTCTAAAAGGTAGTGATTTGAAAGGTAGTGAGCTACTGCCACAAGTATCATATCCACACCTCATTTGCTAGAGGAACATCATTGAAATAATTAATTTTTCTCTCATTCTACAGGAGGTTTATGTTAACCCTCTCATTTTGTTTTTTAGCTCTGGCTTTAGGGGGTCCAGTCTTAGGTACAGGAAATATTTTGTGTGCTTCTTGCCATACATTCCTCTCTGTAGTCTCTAAACTTGTCTCTTCCACCGTTCTGTCCTTATCATATTTTTCTGCATTAGTCAGGCCTTGAAGGTTATGTTTTTCATTATCTCTGAGTTTTACCTCTTTACCTAACTTAGTAGCATAGATTCTTTTTAGTTGTGCCAAAAAGAAGTGTGATTTATGTATTACATTATTTTATGGGTCTCTTATTGGTCCCTTCCTTTAAAGTCTTGGTGGGTATAGATTATGGGAATTAAGGTGTGGCTAATATGGTAGTCCTTCATTGCCATAAATTTTGTTGCTGAGACCTTCCTATGCCTGATACTTTTTCCTAAATATAGTAATTAATTTATATGCCACAAAGAGAAAGATTACAGGCCCACAGGAGCTGGAGTGGGGGCCCTTGACATTATGGATGTATTATGAAATTCCTGTACCACAGTGCGCATAGAAGTAATGGAATAGTTTAAGATAACAATTTCTGTTTCATAATTTTTCCTAAGGCTTACACTGTATCACAGTGTGTAATCATGTCTCCTAAAGCATTGGCATATATTTTTAAAGTACATAATGCCTTGTTCTTAGATTGGGCAGTTCCCTAACTTTACTGCTGGATTTTAGGTGACAGAAATCCCTAAAGTCACTTCGAATGTCCAATTCCATATAGAAATCAGTGCTTCAAATTTATTTACTGTTGTAGCTAATCCCCTCTCCTAGCTGCGGCAAGAACTTGCAGTTTGGTGAGGAAGATTTATTTCTTCATTTCCCCACTCCACATCTCATGGCTTGCTGGCTGGTTTCTGATCTCTCTGAAGTGGTGGTAGGAGAGTGAGGGGCTAGGGCTGGGAAGAAAAAGGAGCCAAGAAAGTTCTCAATTAATTAATCCTATTGTCAGTTGTCTTTATGTGTTCTGGGCATGCCTGATATTTATTAAGTTCTTCTGTACGCACTGTGTTAGGGGAGTTTACAAATTGTAAAATATGTTCTGTGCTCTTAAAGAGTTAATAATCTAATTTGGAAAATAAGGCACCCAAAGAAATGAAAGGATAAGATGAGGCTATGTTGTGTGGCATCAACCAGCACTTGCCCCGGTCTTAATACTGTCATGAAAGCTCTGTTTCATTCTTTTCTTCTCACCTACTGCCAACCTTTTCCCCTCATCTCTGTGGTCCAAGTGAAGAATTTAGATGATAGGTTGTTCTTCAACAGAATTTGAGTTGGAAAATGGTAGGAGTGTGCAGAGAAGGCTTAAATAACCTGTAAGATTTCGTAAATAAAGTTGGAACTCAATTGGTTCTGAATCCTGGAAACAAATTAGCTAGAAAGAGGTGAAAGTGGGGATGTTTAAGTTGAAAGGAACAATATGGAGGCAGGAATAAGCATTGTGGATTGGTGTAACAGTTAAGAAGCTAGCTGGTTAGAGTACAAAGTCCCTGATGGAAATGAATTTATTTATTTTGTTTGTTTATTTTTGGCGGCTGAACAGTACAGGGATCAAACCCTGGACCTACGTGTTATCAACACCACACTCTAACCAGCTAAGCTAAAAGACCAACCTAGAAATGAATTTCATTCATTCAGTGAACATTTAATGAACATCTACTATGTTCCAGTCACTGGGTTTAAGCAATAGAGATACAAAAAGCATAAGAATATGGTCCTTGCCCCAAATCTTATATTGTTAATAGCCTCAGTTTCCCTGTCTCAAATGAAGGGATTGGACTAGATGTTATTTAAGGTAATATCCAACCTAAACATTCTCTGATTCTGCATTTAAAAAATCAACCCATGCATGTATGTATAACCTATGCCATATTTATAACTTTACACTTTAAATGTACATATCAAATTGAAATATTTACCAGGGATAAAATGTACATTTTACATATGTAAATATACATATTTACTAGAGATAAAATATACCAGCATGAATATGGATTTTTAGTTATAATTTTTACCAGTCATTAAGATTGCAAGCTATTCTGCTCTTTAGCCATTTAAATCACTGTTTTCCAATAAACCCTTTACCTAAAGCAAACATTAGAATTAGTCTTTCTACATATTCCTTGAATATGTTCAAGAATTATTTTTATGCCATTATACTTATCAACAATAAATATTCATGTAATTCTATTATATGCTGGGAATTGTGCAAAATGATGAGGATTTGAAGAACTATATATAAGCTGCAATTCCCCCCACTGAGATTCACTGATTGATAGATAAGTAAGTGGTTTATTGGGTGATTATTTGTAATTCTTTTTACTTAAAATTTTTAATTCCTTTCCTAACCCTTACTGATATTTTTAAATCAAATTCTATGTATTATTTCAAAATATTAAAATTTGCACAGTTCAAATTTCCTTTGGGGAGTTGGCCAAATTTAAAGGAAATGACAATATGTTTCCTGAAGTCATACATAAAGAGATATATAAAAATTCCTGCCAAAAGTGCATTTTGAAAAAAAGCCACAGTAAATAGATTTATATAGATATCATGATAAGTAAATTTAATACCCTGTTTCTCTGTGGCTGAGATTTTGGGTTATGGTTATTTTCTTCTTAGGCTCTTTTACTTCTTCTAAAATGTCCATGATATATATATATACACATATATTCCAAAATAAGTGAACATTTAAAATGTATTTTCACCTCATTTCACTCATCTGCATGTTGCCTCCATTACAATTGAGAAGACCTAGGAAATTAAGCCCAGTTTTATTCTTTGATACTACACATTTGACTCACTCTGGAAATCTTATTTGTTGGCCAAACAAATATATTTTTCATCCTGTTTATGAGTCTTATAGTTCTTTTCCTTAATATTTATGAATATTTTGAAAACTGAAAATTATGTCAATTACATATTAGCAGGGAGTTAATGGCTTTCGTACTAGTTTCATGCATCTTTTTTTCTTTTGTTTTCTTCTTTTCTAGTGCAAGGGTGTGAGTAAAATCTGTCATTACATACTTGCTCTGCCACCTGATCTTCCAGGACCAGAAACACAAATTCCAGAATTTATTACCCCTAAAGAGAGGCCACCTGGGGTGCAAGTGGTAAGCAGTTAAAAAAAACTTATCATTGACTTAAAGCATTTATAAAAGATTTGTAAATATTTCTAAAATCCTCTCTAACATAACGGAGCAATCATTTATGGGACGTTTTTTTGTTTTCTTCTAGTGTTTCTCAATGCATACATTATGTAAGATGATATAAGTGCATCTCTTCCATGTAGTTATTGTATTAATGTTAAGTGAATACATCATATATCATTGAATTTATATACCATAATTTAATTTATTATTTAATTATTGTTGGATTATTTAGGTCACTACAAGTTTACAGGTGTTAAAAGTAAACCTGATATAATTATCTTTGTTAAGTATAATGTATTTTTAACCATTTGAGTAATTTCCTTGAATATATTCCTAAGAGTCTGATTATTCTTACAGAATATACAATTGTTTTAAGATTATTTGCATTGTTAAATTATCTACCAGAAGAATTCTACCAAATTAAAGTCTATATTCTTACTAGTATTGAGTTTTATCTCTTTTCCTTATTTCTGTTACACTTGTAAAATGAAAACTCATTTTTGTTTTAGTACATATTTAATTGCTTGGATATTTTTCTTATCTGCTATATGTTTCTACTATTTTCTCCATTTCTTTAATAATATTATCAAACTTTTTTTAATTTGAAAGTCTAACTATTTATAATATAAATGAAAAAATATAGAAAAACATTTGAATTGTTAAACTATTAACAATATTTTCTTCCAGGCTTTCTCCTATTCATATTTTACTTATATAACTGACATATATATAAAATTTGATCATGTGGACATAATGTAATTTACTTGATATTCTCTTTATTGTTGGCATTCAAAGTATTTCAAATTCTTGCTATGTTACTATTATAAATACTGCTCTGGTGCATGTAATCATGCACCTTCGTACACAAGGCTTTTATTTTCAGGGTTAGTTGCTTAGGCATGTAATTATTGGTCCAAGGATTATGAACATTTTTAAGTTTCTTAATATATATTGAAAAATTGCTCGTCTAAGCATTACATCAATTAAACTTCTATCAGCCGCATGCATGTATAACCAATTCATGAAGCTTTTACTATTTAAATAGAATTATCTAAGTGATAAATAGTCATAGTCATAATCCTAATCATATTTTATGTTTATCTTATAATTAACGAGTTTAAATGTTTTTCCTTATATTTATTAGCCATTTTTATTTTTTTGCTGGCTGGACTGCTTGTTCATAACCCTTGTCCATTTAACCACTGGGGTCTTAGTGGTAATTTATCTGCAGTATTATATTATTTATATATATGTACCAAATTTATTATAAAGATTTTCACAGTATACTGAGATAAGGAATTTTTAAGGTCAGCAATAAGGAGTGTTAAGATTAATTTCCAGTGAAGTCAGCTTACATTTTTTAAGGGTGCTATTTTAGCCCAATCACAATTGCATCTGTTTTTATATTTATGTGTGTTTCCAATACTTTCTTAAAGTAAGGTTGTTATGACTTATATCTTCCTAAACAAAAAGGCAAAATAACCTTCAGACTTCCTCCAACAGAAAGCATGATTTAACGTGAAATTTTTTCAAGCTGTAATTTGAAGGAACCCTTCAAATATCATGCTAGTATTTTCAGAACATTTTCATCTATTGCAAAATCTTACTTTATTGTTATCTATGTTAGCATAACAAAATTACTATTATAGTCTCATGGAAAACCTAATTTTAACATAATGATTTAATGAAAGAGAGAGGGCAGAGATTCTTAATATAGATTTTTGGGGGGCTGAAATAATAAATTAATGACCTGAAAAAAATGGGAAGACATTTTAAATAGAAGCTGCTATCTGACTGTTCAACTGGATCAAGGATGTCATTAAACTGTAAGCTGCATGCAAAAAAGAATACGGCATTATATGCTGATGGTGTAGTACATAAAGTAATGATTTAAAATACTGAATAATAATTTGGCTTAGTTTGATAGAGTTAGATAGAATTTTAACCTTATTATATAAAATATACAAATCCAAAATATGTTAGGAAATAAACTTCATAAATGCAGAAGCAAAGAAATTGTAACAATATTAGATATTAGTGTAAGTATGAGCTAGATTCCTCAAAACCCCTATTTTACCTCTAATTATGTAGGTGTAAGCGTGAGCAAGTAATATGCCCTCTTTAATCCTCGATTTTCTCATATGTAAAATGCAGGAGTTGGGTGTATGACAACTGAGGTCACTTACAGTTCTATGAATCTAAAATGGCCTAGTTTTTTTCTATAGTGACCTTTCAAAGAAATCATTAACTAGTACATATATTCTGCCTAGTGGTTAACTAATTCCTAACATGCAAATGGATTGAGTAGTACTGATTTTCATCAAAATGTTTCTTTTGTAGCTTTAGGGTTCAGCCATATTGGGGGTGAGGGGAACGGTGGTAGGAGTGCAAAGGATATCAAATCAAATTCTACTGACTATTGGTGAAGCACACATAACGGGAGGATCCAAATTTTGAAGGCCCTGAACATTATACAATTAAGGGATCCCTCTTTTTATAAAATGCAAAATTATAAATATAAAATTATATACAAATTATGAATACAAAATTGTATAAAAATTATATATAACATTATATGCAAATTATTTTGAAAGAATCAAAACAAATTATAAATTTTTAAAAGCTGACACATATTGCAAATGTAAAATACTCCCAGGGCCTTGGAAGGGGCCTGTACAAGTGAAGGGCCCTAAAACTTAAGCTTCATTGGCTTTGTGGTAAATCTGTCTCTTGGATTAGGCATGCTTTTTCCTCTGCGTACTTCTCTCTGGCAGCACTCCTTATCTTTACCAGTTCTTCTAACTCTGTGGACACAAGTCATGTGAAAGAAGAAAACAACATTGGAGGTCAAACAGTAAATACAATATAGATATTGCTTTTGTGTCAGCAAGGAATGTACCAATCCAGTATTCTTCCCTCTATGTCAACTGCCTGAATTATTCTTGCTAAATCTCATTAAATACTGACGACAAAGTTGCAGTCAGTTTGGGATAGGTGAAAAGGTTAGGGGCTTCTTTCATTTAGATAACTAAAAAAAACTTACCCACAAATGTGGGCCTATCCCAATCACAATTATAATAACTAATAAGTTTCCCATCTGGGATCATTATTTCATGTCCTATTTCATGTCCAGGGAAATGTACCGGCAAATTAGCATCATCTCTACTAACATCTTATCACACTCATCTTTCATCTAAGGTGCATAGCTCCATGTGCTTTTTGTGTAGTTGATGTTTGGATAATTATGACAGTTGATTTGATCAAGGATTGTGAAGACCCCCCTCCCCATGTTTCCATGGTTGTAGTCCATAAATTCTTATACAATCTGAGATTTCTTTCATATGCTGTGGTTTTTTAATCACAGTTTCCTCTATTTTTTGCAACTATTTAAAATACGGTGCTTGCAACATTGCAATGCTGTGATTAGATGATGATACTATAGTTGATTATGAAATCTATATATTTCAAGAAATTGTGACATCTATCCAAGTATTGGTTATCAGTATCGGAAATCCAAAACAAAAATTAAAGACACAAACTTTATTTGTACCATTGGAATGTAGTATATAACATTCTAATCAATAAATAGACGTGGGTATTAATTAATGTGGCATTTTGAGGAAAATGACTAACAGCAGAAGAAAGCTGCTGAGAAATAGTTGGCAGGAAAAATCAGCTTTAGTGCACTAAGAAGAGAGAAACTAAGAAGTAACTGTATTTATCTTAGTCAATGAAAAGTTTATCCACTTTATTTAACATTTAATAATTTAATAGATTACAGGCTTTTCTGTTTTTAAATAAATCAATAGTGTAATCATTTATAAGTGTAAGAAAAGTTAGAAAAGAATTACAAATGAGAGAATTTTATTCTTTTTTTATGGGCAAAGTAGTATTCCATGGTGTATATATACCACAGTTTCCTTATCCAGTCATCCATTGATGGACATTTAGGTTGGTTCTATGTCTCGGCTATTGTAAACAGAGCTGCAATGAACATGGGAGTGCAGGTATCCATTTGACATGATGATTTCCATTCCTCTGGGTATATACTCAAAAGTGGGATTGCTGGATTATATGGAAGATCTATCTGTAGTTGTTTGAGAAACCTACATACTGTTTTCCATAGTGGGGGACATGGGGTACAAACGCAACTTGTGGTAATGGGCATGCTGCCAGCATGAATTTGGCCTTCACATGTTGGGCACGAGGGGTGACAATCAGCTTTGTATCTCATGGATATTCATAACCAATAAAGAAAAAGTAAAAGGAAAAGAAAAGAATTACAAAATACAAGTTTGTATGGTGAAATATTGCATTGCTACAAGATATTTTCATTGTAAAGATGCATCATCTAAAAGGTGTTTTTGTGTCCCCACAATATGTCATTATAGTATATTATGGAAATCAACCATTTAGTTCCAAAACATGGAAACCACGTTTCACATTCTATCTGTTCCCATGTGACAATGGCAAGTAATGAGCTATGTTACAAAATCCTTCAGCTCAAATGGTCTGTCTTTTCTCAGAAGGAGAAGCTCAGAATCACTTAGCTAAAGTCTTGTTTCCATTCAAGTTCCAGGACCCAGGAAATGAACCAGGAGCCCACAATCAGACACTAGGCTTGCTGTGTTCTTGATGGACCTTTCTAAAGTAACCCTTCAACCAAAGACCCTGATACACTACCAGCAATAACTAGTCTGGGTGAGATAGCTTTGCTAAATTATCTTCATTAAGAAGATGCTTTACAATAGCTCAGATTTAAATTCACTTAGTACCTGGTCTAGGCTTTTTGCTTCCCTTCCTTCTCCTACTCCATCCTCCTTCTTTCCCTCCATACTCTCTGCCTTTTGCACCAAAAGTGGTATGGTAAATTGCTTGCCTACTTTCAGCCTTTCCTCCATGAATGTTTCCTCCAGTGCTATGAGAATGTAGCAATGAATGCCAGTTCTATGTATGAAAATCTGAAAAATGCTAAGGTCCAATAAAGTAAACCCTGGAAGACACAATGAATAAAAGAACATCAAATCAAATTTAGTTAGTACATCTTATTCAATTTTTAAAAAATCTACATGTGTGTAACTAGCCAATATTTGTACCACCTCATAGTTTATTTTCGTATCTGTCATTTCTTTTGAAATTCATATCATCACCTCATTTGATCCTCAAAATGACTCTGTGGTAGACAGGGCAGGAACTATTATCATACCCATCTTAAAAACTAAGAAATTGAGGCCCAGATACATTATATCCCTGTCTACCCCTATTTGTTACTGTTATCTACCAAGTTCAGTTGGATCGTCAGTATCACTTATTTATCCATTTAATCATCTGTGGTCAGCTGTCTTTTCTCAAAAGCTAATCCAAAATTTTACACTCTCCAAAAATGGCCCCCTATCCAACTCCAGTCCCCCTTTTATCTCAGCTTAGGGCCTTGCCTCCCTCTTCAGCAAAAATATAGCGCCAGTCACTTATGAACTTCTCGGAGCACCTCCAGGAATGGCAAAACCTGTGTCAACCTCCTGACTGAATAAAAGCAGAAAAGCTTGACAAATTTTAAGAGTCTTTAAAGGCATTGGAGAGCTAACAAACAATGAAAAATATGGAACCAAGATGTAGGAGAAGATGAAAAAGCAGACTGTAAAGCAATGGCAAGCCAGAAGACAATGGAATGCTATTTTCGAAAAGAGAACTGAAAGTGCTGAAAGAAAATAACTGCCAACTTACAATTCTATTTCCTATAAAAATATTCTTCAGAAATGAAAGTGAAATAAGCACTTTTTGGATCAAAAAATCAAAGCTGAGAATTTGTTACCAGCACACCCAACTAAAGGTTGTTCTTCAGCAGAAGAAAAATGATCCCAGATGGAAGTGCGAGGAAGCAGAAAGCAATGAGGAGCAACAAAAATGGTAACTATGTATGTAAATTTAAATGATTATTGGCTGTGTAAAATAATAATAATAGCAATAATAATAATATGGGGTTTAAAATATATAGAATTTAAACTCATTACAACAGTAGCAAATAAGGAAGGAGGAGGGTAAATGGAGTTAAAATGTTCTAAGGTCTTTGCATTATCCAAGAAGTGAAAAAGTACCTTGATAAGCCATGGATGCTTGTAGTAACCACTAAAACAATAATAAAATAATGTGTAACTATCAATCAATAGAGGGGAAAATGGGAACGCAAAAAAGGAGAAGAAAGGGGAAGAAAAATAGGCAGAGAAAAATAGAAATCAAGTGGTAAGGTGGTATATCTAGACTGAAATATATCAGTAATAACATTAAATGTGAACATACTAAATGTTCCAATTAAAATAAAAAGAATGTCATACTCGGTAGGGGGAAAAAACAGAGGCTGCTTGCAAGAGACACAGCTAAAATACAAAAATATGCAGTGTTTGAAAGTAAAATAATAGAAAAAGATATACCATTCAAACAATTATTAAAAGAAAGCTGGCATATTAGCCTAAGTAGATTTTAAGACAAAAAGCGTTACTAGAGATAAAGATGGATATTTCTTAAGATAAAATGTTAATGCCGCTAGAAAGGCAAGACAATGTTAAATTTATATGCATATAATTATAACATAGCTTCAAAAGAATAAAGGAAAAGGTGTGAACACCTTTAGCTTCCTGCACTCCCACCTATAAAATTATTCTTATCCACAGGCAACCTTATTTCCTCCCCTCCAAGTACAGGGGAGGACATTTTTCCTTCTAACTATAATCTTCTTATCTTCTCATGTCCTCCTGCACCTTGTTTCTCTTCATTTTTGCTTACCTCTTGACTTTTCTTCTCACACACCTGCTCCTTTCACTCAATCTACACACATGCCTAACTCTCTCTCATTGCCCCAAATAAAATAGTCCTTGATTCTGCATCTTCCTTTAATTATGGCATTGCTTTCCTCCTTCACTTCTAAGCTAAGATTTATAAAAGGATAATCTCTGTTATGAATCCCTCACCTTCCACTCACTGCCCAACCCACAAAAATCAAGCTTCTGCCCAACTGCTGTACTGAAATTTCAGTTTCATCATATTTGGTTCATCTGCAATGCGGTTGATCACTGCTTCTTTGAAACTCTTTCTTCCATCGACTTTTGTGACACCATATTTTCTGTATTCTTCTCCCAATTATCTGGCCATTTTTCTCAGTGTCCTTGATTAAATACAATCTGTTTATTCCATAAATGTTGGTATTCCCCCATACTTTGTCCTGAGGGTGTTTTTTTTGTTTGTTTTGTTTTTGTTTTTTTTTTTTTTGCTCTGCTCCTTCTACATCATTGTTTTTGTAGGTATGGTCTTTTTACTACATACATCAGAATCACTTAGAGACACTCGTTATAAATGCAGATTGCTGAATTGCCTCCCCCCCCATCTTCTGAATCAGAATCTGCGGGGGTGGGGCCCAGGAACATGAAAGTTTTAAAAAACTCTCAGCGATTCTCATGTAAACCAGTGTGTGAGAAGCACTGCCTTTACTTAGGTATTTTCACCTTAAGTAAATTCCCATTGTTTTTAACTGTTATTCATATGCTGATAACTTCCAGTCTATAGCGCTACTTAGACTTCTCCCTCAAGTCAAAACTCAATTATGATTAAACTTGTCTGTCTAGAGAAAGAAGGCAGAGAGATGATTTGGCTAAAGTTTTAAAGTATATGAATAATGTAAAATATGATTATTCACACTGCAGAGAGTACTGCTCAAGGAGTCACGAAACATAGGTTGTACTTTTTATTCTATTAATTACTAGCTGTGTGACCTTTGTCAATTAACTGAACCTCATACAACTTTAAATTCTCATCTGTAAAAATGAAGGGGTTGCTGTGGATAAACTTTAAGCCATGTAACATTAGACAAGTTAACTGCTCTTAGTTTTCTCAGATAGACAACGGAGTTAATGATATTTATCCGATAAGATTACTGTGAGGATAAATTGAAATATGCTTAGCATGTAGGAAGTACTCAATAAAAATGAGAAATGGCACTATTAGCTCTTGTTATAAAGATGATCCTAGTGAACATTCTAATGTTTCATCTCTTAATAGGCTATTTTTTATAGGACATTCCAATAAATACTTTATTTTTTTACTTTAACATTAAAAAGTAGAAATATAAATGAAATTAGACAAGTGACAGTTCTCAAAATTAAGTTAAAATGTACAAAATATTCTAGGGGAATAACTAGACTTTCTGAAGAAAAATGTAAAGAGATAAGTGTAATTTTGACTACCTTTGAAATAGAAATTTACTGCAAATACTTAGTTTTGATAAATAAGCATGATGAACTTATGTAGAAGTAAAAAAAAAATGTGAAAATTACAAAAAAGAAATATTTTGCTTCAAATTACAGTACTCCAGAGAAGGAATAGAACAACTTTTTCATTCATTGATTGATTCATTGACCTATTCAATAATACTGTTTTAAGCATCTGCTATGTGCCAGGTACTCTGCTTAGTAATGAGGATGTGCCCCCTCTCACGAGCTCATAGTCTAACAAAGGATTGTAAGGCAAAAGAGTTATTTTAACCTGGAAAAAAAGTCATCCTTTAATTCTTTGATCATGGGAGCATTCTAAATGAATCCCCTCATGGAACTCTTGTGGATGGTAAAAGTCATAACAGGCAATAAAAATATTATTTTGAGGTAGATAACCCAAATGAGTACCCAATAATTCATCTCAAAAATTATAGTAGTAGTTTGTAAAAGGCAACATTTTATGTGGTTGATAGTTTTTCTGACTTATTATATCATGTTGTGGTGGCACTACTGTTTGTCCACCATAAATAAATTTTTACCAACAATAACTAAGAAATTTCAGTAAATCTAAACAATGAAGTTAGCTTTTTTCTGTCCCCCAAAATAACTTTTTTACAAATGCTTCTAGTTCTAAGCAGAAATGTTAACAAAACCCAGAAGTTGTGTTTGCTCACTGCTCAGTAGCCAATAATTGAGAGACAAGTGTTGGTGTAAGGAAAGGTAGCCTTTAATCAGGAAGCTGGCACCCTGGGAAATGGTGGACTCATGTCTCAAAGACCATCTCTGCTTCTCCCAGACTTGCCAAAGGGTTTTATACGGACAGGTGGTAGGGGGGCTCATTCATGGTGATCTAAGCAGGGATGTGCAGGCATCAGATAAACATCAAGGAACTTCTCCGGTGGGAGCTGGTTCATGGTGACCAACCTCCATGAAGTCAAGTCACAGATTCAGTTCCTGTTAAGCTCAAGAAGATCTAGTTAGTAAGCTAGTAAAGAATGGCCACCTGGGTTAATAACTTCTTCTAATAATTATTCTGTGTACAGTATGAGCAAAAGTCATTATGTTCTAGCAATCATGTGAACAAGAATTATTGTATTCTAATGTCCAGCTGCAAGCTATACAGTTCAGGATACAAGAGTAAGAAAAAACTTTTTAATTTAGAAGTTTAATAAAATCAAGTCACTTCTGTTCAGCCTGTAACAGAAACACTTAAGTAGTAGATTCTAAAACAGTTATTTTGTTTTGTCTGATAATTTGGTTTTATATAAAATCCACAGATCCTTTAATAATCCTGATTCATTTTAAACTGTCGGCTGTGAACAGGAGGAAAAGGATGGAACTGTCTTGTGTAAGAAAGAAAGCCACTTTTACAAATTATGGGCAATACAGAATTACGAGAAATCATATTGTTGTTTCAGAACCAACAATGACTACTTTTATTGATTGTGAGTGATTGACTTCCCAATCACCTCTAGAGTTTAGAAAAATAAACAAAATAAACACATGGGTAAATGCAATTTTCTTTCTTCCTTTGTGAATCTAAGCAAAAGACTCTTTTTATTCATTTTTCTTCTGCTTAAGCATATTATTATCCTTTATATGTCTAAATCCTTTTTACATTTCACTGTTCCTTTTGCATACTCAGAAATCCAAGAGAATCATTTTTTTAAATACCATCCGCTACCAATTTTTTCCCTAAAACCTCTCATAATCTTGAGGCAAACTTCATACATCAGTTATCAGCTATCAAGGACTTTAAACAAATAGAATGGAGGATGCTAAAGGGCTGGGCCAAGTTATCATAGGGAAGTATCAGAAACAATAAATCACAAGATTTATTATTGGCAGCAAAATTTATGTTTAATTTATTTTGGGCTTCACTTTTGCTGTATATACTTGAAATTTTCAAAACAAATCTTAGTATAGGGGTTTTAACTATGTTATTATCAGTGTTTAATGAAAATACCAGTGATTCCAAAGGTAATGATAATATAAATGGTTTCTTGAAATACCATTCAAAATATCAAATTTGGAAATACGGTCTTTAGCTGCCCTTTTTGAAGAAAATAGTTATGTTGTTAGCAAAGATGAACAAAGCCTGACATTTGTTAAAGGTTGTAAAGACCAATTTTGGTCAGTAGTAACTATTGCAGTAGGGGAGAGACCTCGGTGTAACCTGAGCTCAACTCCACAAAAACAAAAGGTAGGAGACTTTTTAAATGCCAAGGATGTGCTAAAGAAAAGATACTAAAGGGCATTAAGGGGGCAGGGTATTGGTTCATGTGACTAGGAAATCTGAGTTTATTAATTGGCACTTATCCCAAGGAAAGACAGACTTCTCCCATCTTTATGATAGGAGATAGGGGTGCAAGTTGGAGCAAGGCATCCACCAAAGTAAGGTCCTTACCCTCTCACAGAGACTGAGAGTGAGAGCTATTTCCTTGCATTTTGCATTTAAAAGAGATAACTCCAAAGTCATTGGGATGATGATTCTGCATGGTAGATGATTTATAACTCAACAGGCAAAAAAAGGATTTATAATTGCAAGCTTTTTAAAGTAACTGCTCTAAGAGAAGCCTACTGGCCTATCATCAGGTTTTGGCTAGAACAAACAGTAAATTCTGACAGTTTGAGATTTTGCAGGTGGGCATTTTAAGAGGGGCTGGAGTGATCCTGGGAATATAACCTTAACCTGTTAGAAACCATGCTAGAGTTTCTTCAAGTCTGTTAGTGCATGAGTTTGGATGAAGTCATTATGTGCTGATGTTTTTGCAGTTTTCAATAGTAACTTTCTACTTGTCATTCAGAGTGATACAATACAGTGACAGATTTTTTTCTAGTGATAGTTATCAAGTAGCACTCATTTATGCAATATATATAGGAAATTTACCATTAATAAATGAAAACTTCTTAGAATGTTTTGTTTAATAACTAAGAAATATTCAGATCAGTCTTCTTATAATGGAGATAATAATCAACAGGACTCAGATGCATATTGCCCAATACTGATTGTTAGAGCATGAAGGTAGAGAGTAGCAACAATGATTTAAGTTTCGTTTATGTGGCACAAATAACTATTTTGGCATAGTTTGGGTCTAAATTGATAGGTTGTTTTGGTATTATTTAGGACCAATAGCTCCATCAGAATATTTCAGGAGATATCTCATGGAATTAAATGTTTGGGTGGCCCTGACCTATGAAAAATGTTATGTAATGGTACAGAAAGAGAATGAATCCAGTATCCTTGATCTTATGAGCAGAAAACTACATTTCAGATCTTTCCAAATCCTCTCCTTAAATCAAAAGTCATCTTACCTGTGTTCTATTTACAGGTAATATAATTATGAGTGCTGAAAGTTTGATTAGTATTTGTATTTTACAAAGGATTTTGGAGATGTGTTATCTCAAAGAAGCAGCTATATATGGTCTGGAATTTTATTCTCTGTGCTAGCCAAAGGGAAAGATATTTTGATGTTCTATAAAAGAATTTTACATCACACAGTACAAGAGGTAGCTTTCCCTGCTTATATTCAGAGTTATATAAAAAGAGAATAATGTAAAAACAATGAAAACTTTCAACTCTGTATATATAGCCAATAGCAGATTAGGTAGGGTTTGAAAATCTAGCCAATCTCCTTAGTGAACCCATATGACCTTTTGGATAACATATTTGTAATTTTTTCTGACTCCGTTTAAAATATTATTGTAATCTTCAAGGTTGACCAGTGTCCTAAATAGAAAAATTTAGTTCTTAAGTGTCAAATTTAATAACCTGCATGTATATTATTCAACAACTTTAGAATATTTTGCCACTCTTATGAGAGAGGTATTGTGGGTGTAATCTGATTAAATTACTTTAATTGTCATTCACTCTGACAATTGTTTTCTAAACAGAAACAAACTGTATTTCTTTGGGGTGAAACAAGAAGAAAGACATATTAAATTGTACTTTGTATTTTAAATATGAATGCCCATTGAAGATGATCTTTAGATCACTTTTAACCCTCTGGTGATGATAATTATGATTACACTGATATCTAGTGATTAAAGCAAGTAAATAAAACACTATTTGTGCTTATATGGGTTAGCTATTTTGTCATACAAAGGCAGTTTTTACTTGGTACAAAGCACAGATCTAGCAATTATTCATTTAGTTTGAGAAAAAGGATTAGTTCTAACTGAAAGTGAATTTGGAGGCATTGAGAGGCCCTTAATTTATTAATATAGTAAATACAATTAGATAATCAACATTCATAAAATAGGAGTAGGATATAATAAAAAGTCTTTAATATTTTTACTGTTTTGAATATTAACTAATTCCTTTATCATGTATAATGATGAAATTATGCTTATTATATATAACAATCATTTTCCTGTTAAAAGCTCTTCTTCTATCCCCACAATCAATTTGATTTGTATCATAACTTGAACCTTCTAAAATAAGTATTCTAATTTTGTCTGTTTAGACATAAAGGATATGACTAAATTTTCCTTGGTGAAACACACAGCAATAATGAAAATTCTCACCAAAACAGTTAATATGTCTTTAATGTTTCACAAATTATTGGAATATCTTGGAATCTGTGCAATGACCCCATAAAATCAGCCAGGTAGCAGTGTTGTTCTGTCTTGTTAGCCCTTTGGATTTGTATGATACTAAGCATCCATTAAACAGCTTTGCATTTACTTGGTTTGGATATTACCAAGACTGTGAGATTAGTTTTTAAATGGATCTATTTACCATGTGTTCACTTGTAGATATTATTCCAATAAGTTTTACATATAAATTGATATTTGCTATAAAGTAATAGTTTTTACATTAAGTTCCAACATAATTTTAAAGACTGAGTCCTACAAAATATTTCATTGAAATGAATCTTGCTAGCAACTACAAGTAGCAGACTGAGTCAATGCATAATCTGTTACATTTAATCTCATGCATTACACCTGGAAGGGGGATAAGCGAGAAATTGGTTGATGGACACAAAGAGTGATTGCATATTGTAATGATGAATAAGCTAATTATCCTGATTTGATCATCACATTTTGTACACAAGTATTGATAGTCAATTCTGTAACCCACAAATATGTATAATCAATTGTTTCAATAAAAAAATCAATATGATCTAGTACACTCATTTTAAACCACTATTACAATCTACTACATAGTTAACTTCCATCATATTGGAATTTTAACTGACTCTCTTGGATTTAAATATTTAAATAGCCCCATTCTAATGATTTAGTGGAATTTCCCACCTGGAAGAATCATTTGAAGATGTTTTTGCTTATCCTTTGATTCAATAAAAGCCAATACTTGTTTTGCTTTTAATAATAAAATTGTCCCTTTTAAGTAGAGTTTAGTAGGTTTATAGAACCTTGTTCTCATTAATGATTCACAAATTTTGGCTAATCAAACCTTTTAACTAGCTAGTAGGCTTATTGAGAATAAAAATCAAATGCAATATTGAGTCAAATTGCCCAGCTCATAGTAGATGGTCAGTTAATCCTATAGCATCTAATATCTGGAAGAATCCACATGTACCATCTTAAAAAATAACCCTCTTATTATATAGATGAGAACTCTCTTATAGTCGGAAGTGCCAACTATCTAGTATGGATTAAGAAGGCATATGACCTATCTGTTTCAACCCTAAAGAATCAGTATCCCAAATGCCCAATGATTTATTACCCTTCCAATTTCCTAACTCGTGGGACATTACAAGCCTTTTCTTTCTTTAAGTTGCCACTCAGGAAGGAGAAAATGGGGGTAGGGCAGGGCAGGGATGGAAAATAAGAGTCCACCTCTGTGAAAGCAGGAAATTTTAATTCTCTGGTGTGAAGAAGAATATTGACTCTCCTATGAACGGACTTTGCTGTCTATAGATGCAAAGGTCAAAAGTGAGTCAATACTTTCCTATAATGCCATACAAATGGTGCTTCTTATACAGCTTTCTCCACCCGGGTACCACTTCTTAATTATGCAAATAGATTATAGTTACTACACAACTATTTGTACTTAGGCTTGCGGAATCTTGGATAACAGAGCAACTATTTATAATGCCTCTCCCAGAAGATACTCAGTAACATACCTTCTTTAACTGATTCCTCTGGAAAATTAAAGTAAGTTTTAGAAATTCCAGACATTCCAGACACTCAAGTTTCATATTCAAGTTCCTTTCTTTTCCAGATATGCTGTATATTGCAAAAGCTCCATTGGAGATAAGAAATTATATATATTTGTGTGTGTGTGTATGTATATATGCACACACACACATATACATACATACATACATACAAGTTGGTAGCATTCTCCATCACTTTTTCTAAGCTTATTTTAAAAGATGAGTAAAAAGTTATAGAATAACACTAAGGTTCAGTTTTTTTTCCATTGAAACTATTTTTTAAAGATCCTTTTCTGAGTATTTTATTTACTGATAAATAGGCTTGATTTCTCTCTCCTTGCTTCTGCCAGAAAAATGTCCATGTTCTGGATTTTCATAAAGAACAATCTCCAGTTATTATTTTTGGTTTAGCTGGTGATGTCTTCTGGTGATTGTGGTGTTTGTGGCATCTGTGGCCTAACATGAATACAGAAGAACTTTATTATCTCTCTGTATTCATTTATTCATTCATCATTATATGAATACCTTCAATGTTAAGAACTGTTCTATGTGAAGCAGTCAACAAAAACTGACCTATCCCCCGCAAAAAAATTAAAGGGCTCACATTCTATTAATTCTATTAGTGGAATTTCTATTTAAAGAAAGGATGCATTTCTCTCTTCTTTCTCCCTATCCCCCTTGCTGTTGCCCTCTATTAATTTCCTTCCTTCATGGAAAAGCCCAAAAGGGAATGTCAAGTGTATCCCTGCTCAAAATGAGTGTTTATCAGTAATTCCTCTAAACTCATGAAACTCATTCTCTAGGTGCTTATGAATAACATTATGATTTATTCATAATAAGAATTTTCTTTTCAAAAGCCAGCAGCATTTATAACAGAACTTAATGTTAAGTAGATTGGGTTTCCACATTTTCATATTCAGAGACTCATCAGATACATTACTGATACATGACTTAGATGCCAATAGCACAATAAATTACATAGATAATTAAAATATATATCGGAGAATTGTGAACTCTGCAATAAATAAGCTATAGCTGAGGAACCTAAGGGATCAAGAAAGCTTCATTTCAGCTTTTTGCATTCAGTTTTTAAAGTATCTTAATTGCAACAAAAAATTAAAATAATATTAAGAATCATAGTAATAATTCAATCACACAAGTATTCCTTACTATGTTCCTGGCACCATTCTGAGCACTGTATATAAATACACACCTTTAAATATATACAGAAACCCTATGACATAGGACTACTATTATTATAATTTTATTGATGATATTTTATTAAATAGCACCCCAAATAGCAATTTGGCATCAAATTTAAAAAGACCATTTAGGATAAAATAATGCCAGAGCATTGTACTATTTAGCATGAACTTTCCAATCTATGATGTAATATTTGTCCTCCAAACTTTCCTATCCAAAGGAAAGACTATTGCAAAAAGAATTCTGATTGAGAAGGTCCAGAGGTCCTATTGTTGTGTTCTTTATAGACTGAATAGCTATTGATAGTTTGTATGTGTTGTCCCCACCAAAAATCATGTGGAAATCTGATCTCCAGTGTGGCAGTGCTGGAAGCTGTTTGAGTCATGGGGGCAGATCCCTCATGAATGGATTAGTGCTCTCCCTGAGAGAGGAGGGGTAGTGAGTGAGTTCTTGCCCTATTAGTTCCCAAGAGAGCTGGTTGTCTAAAAGACCCTGGCACCTCCTCTCTCTCTCTTGCTTCCTCTCGCCATGTGATCTACTTGTACCTAACAGCTGCCTGCCGCTTTCAACCGTGAGTAGAAGCAGCCTGAGGCTGGTGCCAGATTCAGCTGTCCCAAAATCATAAGCCAAATAAACCTCTGTTCTTTGTAAGTTACCCAGTCTCAGGTATTTCTGTTATAGCAACACAAAACGGACTAATATAGCTATATTCCAGTCTATAAAGAACACAACAATAGGATAATAGTTAATGCTTAAATATGGGCCACTAGGTGTTTGGAAAAGAATACCCCTGCTTCCAAATGCAGCTTTTCTTACCAATTTCAGTGCTTTGCAAAACCCACAACAAATCAAATTAATTGGGTATTTCTAATGAAAAACCACATAAAACATTTTCATTATCACTTTAATTCTTATGAAATTTCCACAATAGAATTTGTGTTTTCATGTAGGTATTCAGAGACACATTAAGACGGAGCATGTGTTTTTATTGGCTCTAAGTTTTGCTTAATTTTATTTCATTTTACTTGGCACACTATATTCAATCATGAATCCTTACAATCTGCTGAAATGCCAAAGAGCTTAATTCAAAGTGTTATTCCAATGCCATTGTACAAACATATTTATTTGTACATTGCAGTATTGAAAGGAGCTTGTTTTTGTAGAATTAACCACGCATGTATACTATCTAATTCTTCTTCTACTCTTTCTTAAGGAATGTATATCAAATCTACAAATACGACACACTTTGTACAATCATTTAGAGCTTAGGAGTTTTTCTGGGATATGTTTTTATATGTAGCTAACTGTTCTACTACATTGCTTATACTGCCTGTGGGGATTTAATGTAGGTATTCTGCTTTTTCTCCCTTTGACTTTCCCTTGAATTAACTATATTATGTTTGTTTATGGTACCAAAGGACAAGAGACAGGCAATAGAATGAATAGATTTTTTTAAATGTTTATCAGCAATTGGTTTTCAAATATTATTTCTCAAAACCATATTTTCCAGTTTGAATATAAAGCCTGTTTTATATATATGTATATATACACACACACATATATATATATTTTTTAAAAAACAGACTTTATACACATATATACTTTAAAATAAAAATAATCTTCAAATTAACTTCCCTTTAATTAGTTTTATGATTCAACCAAAGAATCAAATTGAAGTTGGATTCTGATCTTCTGTGGCACAGTTTGCAGAAGATGGCATTAGAAATATGTTCGGGGTTTATAAACCAGGCAAGTGCTTCCACTGCCACCCTCATCATTCTTCATGCATTTAGTCTTTTATATTCACAAAATGTTTTGAAACTTATTAGCTTACATTACTAATTTTTATGCCAGCTTTATAAAGAAGGTAGAAGAGGTATTTTTGCTCCCATTTTGTAGATGATGAAGCTGAGGCCCAGGAACATAATTCAATGTTAAGTATCTGATGATAATTTATCTGTAAGAGTACACTTGGAAAGAGACCAAAATCAGGGATTTAAAATCACAGTATCTCTTTTTCTTCATGATTAACTTTTTTAAAGGAGGTGAGTTTGGATTCAGCCCTTGAATATTTGGTAAAATTTGGACAGACAGGATGGAAAGAGGTTAATTACAGTCAAGAAATCAGTATGAGCAAAGACCCTGGGCATTTGCAGTGACAGTGTTTTGGTTTGTATATAAGCCTGGTTAGAGAAAAGAATTTGTGTTTGAAAATATGTAGATACAGCTGGAAATGGAGATTATGATGAGGCTAAAGAATTTAGTAGTATAAAATATATCTGTATCTTTAGACAATTAGATCATTTAAGGTTTTTGAGCAGGAAAATGACATGATAAAAGTGTTAAGGAAGATGTAACTAGGTGGATTTGGAGGATAAAAAGACTGAGGGCAAGGAAACCAAACAGGAGGCTTTTTCGTGAATCAACATATGAGGGAGAGACAGAGTAGGTAACATTTAAGATGTCCACTATGTACCAGGCACTGTGTTGTTTTAATTTGTTATCTCATTGAATACCTTTGAATTTCCGTTGCTATCCCATTTCCCAAATGAGAATGCAATTAGGAGAGTTAAGTGGTTTGCCAAAATTCATCTTGGTAGCCAGGTGCCTAATATGAGTTTAAATTCTAGATCTGTCAAATTTAAGAGAGTAATGGAAGGGGAGAGAGAGGAATGAATGCAAGAGACATTATATCAAGGCCTCAGAACACAATACCCCAAAACAAAGCCCCTTGGCATACTGAGTATTTTAAGCTGAAGGAAATTGAGAAAACTGCAGAAGCAAGAAGGTCACTCTCTGATCTTCTCCTGCCTTTCTCCCCTGAAGCATGGTCTGCCTCCCCTGAAAGTAGGTCATGAGACCCTTATTCTAGAGCAGTCCTACCCTATTCCCAAAGGCCAAGAAGAATCTGAATAATCAGGTCTTACTAAGTTCCCTCTAGTTTATTGCTACTAGATCATACTCTTTTGTCCTCTAATCATACTTCTGCACAACTGTTCATAACAATACACAGTTTTCCTTGGGTCTTAGGGTCTTCGTTTCTGGAGGCTCCCATGTCACATAAAACTTACATTAAATAAATTTGTTATGCTTTTCTCTTGTTAACATGTATTTTTTTGTAGGAGTCTCAGCCACTAACCTAGTGATGGTTAAGGAAAAGTTATTACCTTTTTCTCCCCTACAACTGCAAAGGCTAAATAAGGCTTAGTGATAAAATTTAAGGCTAGACTTGGTGTTTTGGAAGTTGGAGAATAAAGGTTAGACCTTGCTTCTACGAATAGCTATCAAGCCAAAATTGTACTTGGCAGTCTCAAATAGAGGTGGAAAGTATAACTTTATTATTTGTAAAATTGCCTTGTTTCTGAGCCATTCTAGAATAGCAGATGTAGAAGGGCACTGTACTTTAGATACACTCTACAGCTAGCCAAGCCCCAAGCTATCTACATACTGGAAGAGCACATAATTTCATTTTGGGGGTGACATTGTTTTGGAGGCTGTTGGGCAAACAAATGATCAAAAGTCCTGAACCAGAGTTCCTCGGGCTACTAGTAATAAATTTAATGGAGGCACGGTGGCACTATCTCCTATGTCCTTTGCAGTGTTTACAAACACCGATGATTTTATTCAGCCTTCTAGAAATTGTACTAGGCTGGAGACACCACTAACTAGCTTGTATGTGTTCATTATTTATAATTTTCTGGTAGAGGAAGTAGTCCTAGAGTCTATACCTATATGTAGTTTTGACATAAACATAATCATTGTTAAAGGGTAGAAGGATTGTTAATTCATCTAGAAAATTACCTTTGATGATAAGATGTTCATTTGAAAGCCTAAATGTAGGTGTAAATGGCATATTGAAGTGCTAATGGGAGTAACCCTTTAGCTAGACAGAATGGATTTTCATTATTTGAGACCAATGTGCATATTCTTTGTATTGCACCTTTGTACCACAGATAAAGGAAAACATGTTACAATCCAAAAATAAAAAGAAATACAAATACAAAAGAAAAATTCTGCCTTTGGGACTATTTCACAGAAATTCCTGGAAGACAAATCAAAATTAATTTTAAGCAGTCATTAGGTGAACGCTAAGCCTTTTCAGCATTTTCATCTACATTTAGAGAAAACCTTGGTGCTAAATAATCAAATCAGAAACTGTTACTACAACCCATTAATGTAATGTATTTGCTGAATATCTAATTTGGCTTTGTGAAATCTAGGCATAAAACTATCGTGTTCTGCACATTAGTTAGTTAAGTGAGAAAAAGTTTACTTGCAGAACTCCAAAAGAATCACTTTAGAGTTTAGACGGCATGTGCGTACTTTATTCTGGCACTATTTTTGATGTTTTTCTGCACCCAGCACTTCGTATATTTTCTTCTACATTTTGTAGTGAACAGAAGATAAAGGACAAGAAAATGAGCTAAGTACATGCTCAACTAGATAACTTTTTCAATATTACTGTCCTTTTCCGACAGTTTTCTCAGTATGACCACACTGAATAGAAGACTATTCCATAATAATGATTAGAAAACTTGTTGAGTTGTTAAAAGACAGCAGAAGAAATAGCTTTGTAATAGAATAAGATTGAAAATTCAGGGTTTTTTTCTAAATATATTTTTCTTCAAAATATATTTATCACTTATTTTATATTTGTTTCTTTCATGGCAAAGCAATATACTAACCTATGTCAATTTAAAACAAAGTAGAGCTCAAATTGAAATAAAAAGTTAGTGATATGAATAAGCAGTTTTGTAGAAGTCAGATATCAACTACATTTCACAGTCTTGTACCAAACATTTATTATATAAAATTGTAAAAGCAACTTTGGCAAAACAAATACATTACACAAAACTTTATGGATCTTTCCAAATTTTGTACTATTAATAATTTCTTGAAAGTAGTTGATATATTGATGGGGCACTTGATTAGATATTTTTAGTTATAGTATTTCTTGTTATGGGAATTGATGTTCTCTTTATTTAACAAAGCCATTTCTCTTTAAATATTTTTTTCCATTTTTGTCATCTTAACTAACTTCAAAATAATTATAATTTAAAGATAAAATTTACAAAATAATTAAATATAATAACTATGTTTTCCTACTAAGTATATTTAGATCTCCCACATCTGAAATAGTATAGTTTATGGTTTGTATGAATTTTCCATAGTAATGATTAGAAAATTTTGTTTGATTTGGTTCCTAGTAAAAGACAACAAAAGAAATAGCTTTATAATAGAAGGTGGCAAAAAAAAGAGGAAATGGTGATTAGAAATTTTGTATATTGCTGTGATTATACACAACCTCAAATTTAGAATATGCAGGTAGACTTTCAGCACAACTAAATCTATCATTTAGGACTTTAATCAATTTGTGGTTTATGTCAGAGGAGTTTGGAAGAAATATCAACCTTAAGTCTCACCCTCTCCTTTGGCAGCTAATTTATTTTATGAGTGTTTGAAACTTACTTTGCTTATTAATTTGGGTTCCTTCCTGAGATTGGGGTCAGGGGAAGGTAAAGCTATTTCTTATCTGCATGCTCTTTGGTAAATACTGAGAATTTTTTCCAAATATTTTATAACAAAGCCAAGACAACAGTTCTTCTAGCTTTGGTAGAATTGACTTCTAATTTTCTTCTAGTATTGAAATCTAATTACGTATCCAGTGTAGATAGAGCATTACATAAAATTAGAAATCTTTTAGAGTGCACTACCATTCCAAGTGTAGTTTCCCATCTAGTATCTCATTTGATCCTCACTAAAATAGGGTGAAATAATGAGATAGAAGTATTATTCCGTTTACAAATATGCCAACCAGCAATAGTTACAGCTAATATTTGATGAACACTGTTCACATTTCATGTGCATTACATCGTTTAATCCTCACAATGACTGAGTGAAATGTAAGTACCATTATAAATAAGGAAACCAAACCTTATAGAGGCTGTATTAGTTTCCTAGGGCTGCTATGACAAATTGTCACAAATTGGGTGGCTGAAAACAATAGAAATTTAATCTCTCACATTTCTGGAGGCTAGAAGTGAAATCAAGGTGTCAACAAGGGCATGCTCCTTCTGAAGGCTCTAGGGAAGAATCCTTCCATGCCTCTTCCAGTTACTAGTGGTTGCTAGCAACCACTAGTGCTCCTTGATTGTAGCAACATGACTCTGTCTCTGCCTCTGTGATCATATGTGGATGCCATATGTGGAATAAGTGAATGCCTTATTCACTTTGCATGTCTGTTTACAGATGTTTCTCTCCATTGTAAAGACAGCAGTTACTGGATTTAGAGCCCACCCAAATCCAGTATGGCTCATCTTAACTTGTTAAGATCTGCAAATACCCTATTCCTAAGTAAGGTCACATTTATAGATTATAAAGTCCACGGCTTAGGACTTTAACATATCTTTTTGGTGGACAGAATTCAACACGCAATGAGTTTAAGGAACCTTCCCAAGGTCAGAGAGCTAGTAAGTTGCAGGCTCAAGAACTGGACTATAACAAATGCTGGTGAGGATGTGGGGAAAGGGGAACTGTTTTACATTGTTAGTGGGACTGTAAATTAGTATAGCCATTATGGAAAACAGTATGGAGGTTTCTCAAACAACTACAGATAGAACTACGATACAATCCAGCAATACCACTTCTGGGTATATACCCAAAGGAATGGAAATCATCATGTCGAAGGGATACCTGCACTCCTGTGTTCATTACAGCTTTATTTACAATAGCCAAAATATGGAACCAACTTAAGTTTCCATTGATAGATGACTGGATAAAGAAAATGTGGTATATATACACAAAGGAGTACTACTCAGCCATAAAAAACAATGAAATTCTGCCATTTGCAACAACATGGATGAGTCTGGAGAAAATTATGTTAAGTGAAATAAGCCAGGCAAAGAAACAGAAATACCACATGTTCTCACTCATAACTGGCTACTAGGAAGGAAGGGTGGGGGGCAGAGGAGGGAAAGAGGGAAGAAGGAAGGAATAAAGGAAAGACCACAACAATATGTTGACTAAGATACTAGAGATGGTGGTGGGGGGTGTGTGTGTGTGAGAAGTGATAGGTCAGGTCATGTAAAGGGCATAAAGAAATATGAAATATCACAGTTTGTAAGAATGAATATGCTAATAATAAATTTTAAAATTTAATAATAAAAAAAAAGAATTGGACTTGGGCTGGCTGGTTAGCTCAGTTGGTTAGAGCATGGTGCTGATAACACCAAGGTCCAGGGTTCGATCTTTGTACTAGCCAGCCACCAAAAAAAAAAAAAAGGATTGGACTCAGTTTGACTCCAAAGCCCAGGTTCTTGAATACTACATCTTTGAGCATCAAACTGTTTAAAAGTTGCCCGAAATTCTACAACTGGTTACGTGATAAATCTAAGATAAAAATCAAAGTTTTTCTCACTTTAAAGCCAGATTATCAGATTCCTCATATAGTGTCCTTCCTTCTGCAATGATAGTACCTTGAATACCCCTTGAAAATAAAACTTTTATTGTTATGACATTTTCAAAGAATTTGTTTTCACATTGGAAAATCAGACAATAAATTCAGTATAGTGTTTTTTGCTTATTTGTAAAGGCTGAGGGAACTTGTCATGACTCAGTGCTTCCCCCTAAGATGCCCTTAGGCAGGTAGGAGTAAGTGTATCTCCTCCACCTCAAGTCTTGGGAATCATAAAATTTTCCAGGAGCCGGATCAAAATTTCTTTACTATGGTAATTCCTAATTCCTTACAGTTATATGTCCAAGTAGTTTCATATAAAAATAGTATTATCACTTACATAGAATAAAATTGACTCTCTAGGTGGAAGGAACACATTTGCCCTCTGGCATCAAGGACCCCCAGGCATACCACTGTCTACAACAGATATCACAAAAGAGTCTGGGATTTATCTAGTTTAAAAACAAAAACAAAAACAAAGAATAATAGTAAATTTAAAAATCTAAGCCCAGAGGTCACCAAAACTACTTAGCAGTCCCTCCATTCTCAGCAACTATTATTGGAGGTAAGATAGGGAGAAAATTATCTAACCACAGAGCTAGATGAGATTTCAAAGAATACAACTACTTTTACTGAGTTCTTCAGTCATTTTGATACTGTGAGAACTTGGTCTTGGAGTCTGAGGGTCTGGTTTGAATTTTCGAGTGCTTGAATACAGTCTCCTAGAATACATAGCTGATGAGTACAGTGTCAGCTTAATACCCTCAGAGTTCCTTTAGTATTTTTCTGCAACTGAATTATATTTTGAATCCTGTTTTGAAGCATATCACCCATGGATCAACTTCCATCAAGTGGCACCTGGCTCAGAGCTTTCTCTCCCTTTTCTCCATCTCACCAAACCTAACAGTTTCCTAGTGGAGCTCATTTTTAGCCTGTCAGGGTCATTTTTAAACAGTCGTTGCAAATATTAATATATAATAGTTTCTATTTAATATATATTAATATACTATTCTATATATTAATTTTATATATTCATAGTTGCCACGACAGTATTCTGTATATTAATATAATATTCTATATATTAATTCTATATATTACTAGTTGCCACGACTGTTTAAAAATGACCCTGACATGTTCGGTGAGATGGGGAAAAAGGAGAGAGAGATCTGAGCCAGGTGCCATTTCAGCCAAGAAGCTTTATTCCACACACTGCGGAGGGGAGACTGAGCTAGGTCAGCTCCCCGAACAAAGGAAAGCAAGGGTTTTATATTACCTTGAGGAAGGGTTCTGGCAGAATAATGGGCAATTTTAAAATCAGTGGTATGCAAGGTGACACAGCCCTTGTGGTCCGCTAACATCTGGTCGGTTAGGACATAGGCTTCTGATTAGTGTTGCCATTATATCAGTATAAAGTGTTCCAGCCCGAAGCCTGCTAACGCAGCCCACAAGACTTTCCTGTGATGATAAGGGTCATGTTTACCCCTTTCCAGGAGAGGAATTTTGCTGACCAGTTCCTGGAGCAGAAAAGGGAAAGGCGAGGGGGAAAAGGGAGGAACGTTGCTTAACATGGCTGTACTGATGCTTAGCTAGCCAAGAGGCCTGTCTCTTCTGTATTTTCTACCAGAAGATTAAGGACGCTAAACATTAGGGGGCGTTTGGGCTATCCGATGGTACTTGTTTGTATCAGATGGCTTGAAGTGTGAGGATCATCTTGACCTGCTGGGCAGCGATGGATTCTGTGGTCCATTTGATGAATGTGATGAACATTTGGAATAAAAAAGGGGCAGTTGTTAAGTCTTGAATTAGAAGCACAAGAGGAGTTAGAAAAGGAGTTAGAAAGGAGGCCTACTGGGGCCATTGCTACCAGGATGTGTCTGTTGTTTGTTGAATTTGAGATGCCCTGTCATGTAGTTTTCTGCTGCATCTTGCGGTATTCCAGACTAGTTAACATAAAAACAACATTCTTCCTTTAGGAAGAGACATGTACCTCCTTTTTCAGCAGTTAGGATATTCAAAGCCCTTCTATTTTGAAGAGCCATTTCTGACAGTGAATTTATTTGATTTTGAATGGTGGTAAGGATGGAGGCCATTTCACCTAGAGTGTCAGAGAGGGCTTTTGGCAGTTGTTGGAGATAGGTTGTGTCAGTGCTAACACAAGCTATTCCTGTCCTTAAAGCTATGGAAATTCCTAGGATGGCCAGTAAGATAAAGAGGAGTGGAGCAGCCCAATTATGACAGGCCATAGAAGAGAGAACTGTCACGAGAAGGGGAACCTGAATAGTTTGATTGCTTGGCAGTAATGTAATAGTGGGGAGCTGGGACACTAAGGTACAGGTGCCAGACCAGTTAGTGAGAAGGCAGAGGTAGGATGAGGTGCCACAGAGGAAGAAGACACCCGGGGTAGTAAGACAGAAGCTATTGGCAAAAGTGGCCAGTCATAAGACTCGTTTATTTTCTAGGTCCCACACTGAGTAGGATCTGGAGAGGATGGCTCCAGTTAGGACTTGGTAGGGAGTGTAGCTGGGGGAAGAGACAAAACCTTTTTGGTTTGTGAGTGAAAGGAAGAAGTGGGTGCTGTCTGTGATGAGTTGTAGTTGGGAAGATGTGTTGAGAGAAAGAAAAGCAAGGCAGGAAGACTGGTTGGAGCATTTCTGTCCAGGCATTTTTTTCTGTAAGACACATGGTGACCTCCGTCTGCAGAGAAGGTGTGTGGTTGTTGGTTTGGAGGTGGTGATAGGAGGAGGTTTATTCCAGGAGATGGATGGGGGGCCTGCAAAGCAGATATCATTTCCCCAAACTAGGGTGGATCCTATTCTGTGAGTGAGTTTGACATTCTGATGGTCTTTGGAGGGTGAGAGGTTAAGGGTATGCTAACATTTACTGGTGGAGGGCTGTCCGAAGAAGATTTGATAGGATTGGTCCAAGAATGGTAAATGCAAAGGGGTGCTTGAGAAGTGAGGTATGTTTGAGTGGATATGGGGTCCCAGATAGGTAATTTCTGGGGTTTAAGATTATCCCAGGTGCTATTAGTCTTGCATATGTTACCACTCTGCCAGAAACCATGGAGAAGTTGTAGTTTGAGGGGGAAAGGCATTTAGGAGTGAGAAAGAATAGAAGTGTTTATGGAAGGGCACAGTGGAAAACCTGTAGATGTAGGCTTATGCTAGATCTTGTCCAAGTAGTTAGGTTAGCCGGGTATGCTGAAGTTTGTTGAATTTGGGTAGAAAGATAGATCCAACAATTAGTTGACAGGGGAGAATGTGACTGGATTAGGAGTTGAAAGGGATCCAGCTGTTGATTTGACAGCTGGAATGAGGAGTGGAAATATTTGTGGCAAGGATGAATAGAAGGCGTGGCCCAAGCATTATGGAGTATATTTGGCAAATAGGAGGGTGCAGGTAATAGAAGTAAACCACTGTAGCTGATCTAAATCGAAGCTGCTGAAATCTCCCTGGAGGTATAACTCAGTTACAGCCGCCCAAAGTCCATCTACTGAGGTGGAAGCATGTTGAAGAGGGGATCAAGAGAGGTTGAGGTGCAGGATATGAAGAAAGGTTTCTAGATCCGTTAGCACAAAATCTATGGGTGTTGCTTTGCCTCCCACAGATTTGTCATCCCTTTTCCCCTGGGTGATGGAGCCACCAGAGATTACTCAAAGCCCATCTCTTCTGAGCAGTGAGAAGCCCCAAAAAGGGGTTAATCTCCCAGAACCCTCAAGAGTGAAGCATTCCTTCCATTTGGGAAATTAACCCTGAATTGGGGTTCTCTTCCCACATTTATTCTCCAGACCAGGAAGTTACCGGAAGAGAACATAGGTGGGGGTTTTGCTAAGTATAGTTTAACGAGTTTAACAATAGAAGCTGGTAACATTCAGTAAGACAGGCAAGGTGACCTTCCATAATGCAGTTTGCAACAAAAGCTTGATTTTAGCAAACATTCTCTTCTTACAGCAATTTCCCGGTATCTTTACATGTCAGTCAGTAACGTGTCTGTCTTTGAGCGAGCAACCTTGCTGTGTTACAATTCTTTATCTTACAACAGAGACTATAGCCTGGGGAAATTTTCCTGTCCTTTGCAAGGTCAATATTTGAAACCGCAAGGCTTTGGAAAACCAGGCCTTGTGAAGTACATTTGCTTTATTCGTACTTCACATATGGGAAGTAAGGAGTGTCTGGAGTAGTAATTGGATTCATAATCAGATGTAAAAGCCATTTCGGTTAGAGAAATACAGGGTTATAGTAAGGTGGGCAGTGGGATAGAAGTATGAAGAGAGTCAGAAGGCCTAACAGTGAGAGGAGGCCGAGGATTGAGGCAGCCGTGCTGTTACTCATCTGTAGTAGCCTGTTCCTCTGGCATCCAAGGGAGCCGGATAGTGGTTGGGCCAGTGTTGATTACTCTCTAAAGAGAAGAGGGTGACAGCTTTTGGGAATATGGGTTTCTTTTATTAGACAGGCCAGGAGTGGTTGTTGAATAACTGGCTTAAATCTCTGGAGTCCCTTTTTACTGGCTGGATATTGGGCTCGGTGAGGGAACATGGAAGGGTTTTTTAATGTGTTTGGGGAGGGGGCATGTTTAGCAATAGATGGAGTAGTGGTATCACAGACCTTGAGGTCAACTATATCAGGGGGTAGAAGGTTAGAGGGCAGAAGCAAGTCCGGGCTGCATAAAAGTAGAAGAGGTTCAGGTGGGGTTAGGGTAAAGTATATGGATGCCTGGAACTTGGTGAGGATGTCCCTTTCCAGAATAGGAGTAGGGCAATGTGGAATGACTGTAAACCGGTGTATGAAATGTGCTTCAAAAAGAATACGAGGTAGAGGGGAGGTGACCTTTGGTTTGAATGGAATTCCTCCCCACTCTACAACAGAAATGGAGGAATCAAAAAGTTGGCCTGAATATTCTGGAAGCACCAAGTGTGTGTGGTCCCCATATCTAGTAAGAAAGAAGTGCACTTACTTGCCACCGTTACTGTTACCTAGGGTTCAGAAGTGGTGATCGGCGTGGCAGCAGGGATTGTAAGCCCCCAGCCCTGTCAGTTGCAGTCTTCAGCAGCTTGTCCCAGCAGGTCAGATAGCTCCAAACTGGGCTCAGTAGGGGTTTTTGGAGGGACTGGAGTGGGCACAGAGACCCTTTTACCACAGTCTATTCTCCAAAGTCCCTTCTCACCACACAGGGGACAGGGCCCTGGTGGGGCCTCAGGTTTTGGCAGACACTTGCTCAGTGCCCTGGTTTACTGCACTTGAAGCAGTTACCTGAGGGAGCAATGGGAGGCTTACCCTGAGCTTTGCCTTGATGTGTTTGCAGCTTCTGATTTTCCCAGATAGCAGTAACCAATAACTGGCTTTTGATTTGGTTACGGTTTACTTTCTGAGTTTTTTAGATTCCTCCTTTCTGTTTCGGGGTTAAGTTTGGTATATTATATTATATTACAGCCCCAGTGAGGCGAGATGTAAAAAGTTCAGGGCTTTTGTTAGGTTCCTAAGTAAATTCCTTGATTCTGTTATAATTGACTGCTTTTAAAGAAGCTTTTTTTCATTCGTTCTGTGAGACATGTGAGCATGTGACCTCTCTTCTATCTGGAGATTTTAGTTGATAGTTCCAATTTTGGGTCACTTCATGTGACACCCGCAGAACCCAAAGGATACTGAGTCAGGTCATGAGTGTGCATGTTGTCTGCATGGGCTTGGGCTGCAGTCCAGACTTGCTTCTTCTCCTCCGGGTTTAAAGTATAATTGGGGATAACGTAAATGTCATGCCAAGTGAGATCATAGGATTGAATGAGATATGGAATTCTTTTATATATTGAGAAAGATCGATATAGTATATGATCCTAATTGCTTCACTATTTGAGCCATATCAAAGGGAACATGGACCCTAACAATGCCCTCAGCTGCCCCCTCAGGGGAGGAATAGAGGAAGGGAGGTGGGGATTGTTTGGATGTTTCGGGGTTTTAGGTGAAAGGGAAAGTGGCAGTCCATGAGAATGGATTATAGGAGGAGAAGGTATTGGTGAAGGGGAGAGGTGCAGTGGCTGGGGCAGGCAGCAGCAGGGCAGTTTGGTCATATCTGAAAACATGATATTCCAATCAAAGCCTTGATAAAAATAACCAGTGTTTCCAATTGTGTCCTGTTACAAGATGAACAGATCCTTACTGAACTTATTTAAATAACTATATTGTTGTAAAATAACAATACTCATGAATAGTTTTAAAATCTTGGAGGGATCAAGCAGAGAGAAAAGTAAATGTTTTAATTGTTGAAAAAGAACCAGGAATGTTTCAAAATAAATTGTAAAAACCCATATTTTTTTTATCAGTTAATTCAGTTTTATGCAATTAACTTCTTATGACCTTGGTTAGTAATTTTATAAACCCATCGGTTTTTTTAGTTTTTTTTTTTTTTTCATTAGAATTTTGGAAATTTAGTCCAATGGTTTGAATTCAGAGTTGCCAGGAACTTGTATCTGTTAGTTTAGGACATAACATTTTATAATTATAATTGAACCAAGATTATGACTGATAGCATTTATATCAAGACATAGATTTCTAAGAACATTATGCAGTTTTGGAACACATATTAACATCTCAGTATAAAACAAAGGAGGGCAAGCATTATTTCTTGTTTTGACAGTGTTTTCCATATTGTTTAATTTATTAAATAAGCCAATTGGTTTTGATATCTCTCCTTCTCATATATATATATATATATATATATATATATATATATATATATATATATATATATATATATCCTTTGAGAAGCTCCAGGGCCCTTGGAACCTTTCAAAGTTAGTTCAAGTCAAAAGTTTGAGTTTCAGAATTTGGTTTTGGAAAGTTTGTCAAATAACAAAGGCTTAAACTACTTAGTTAAATAAGATCACAGATCACCATAAAAATAAAACCAAAGTGACAAAGGATTTCAAAGGCAGAGAACACAAGAAATTGTTTTGATAAAACATGGAATAAGTTTCCTAGGCCAGTTGTCTTAGAATTTCTTAATAAGAGCAGTTAAGTGCTTTCAGGAAATCTGCTTGTTCCAATGTAGGAGAGCAAACTCTAACCCTGCATCATTATACTTTTGATATTAATGTTTAATTTTTAGAAAAACTTACACATAATTTGTTTTTAAGTTTAGCCAATTTTTAAAATTTCTTTCATGAATTTACGCTTTACAAACCACTATCACAATTTACTCAGACTTTCTGTTTTTGTCCTATACTTCCTACTTTTAAATAGATGGTCATTTTACTCTAGGACAGAAATACACTGTACCAGATGCTTTTTCACATCAGAATTGTTCTTTTTTCTTTCTTGACCTTTTAAACCATAATTGCATCTATATATCCATAGTTTTCTTTATATCACCTCTTCTCTTACATACTTTTTTTTCCTTTTTCTATCAATGTTAAATTGGCCTCATTTGCCTAAAAAATATATACAGAATGATCTATCTGTTTTGGCTGGGTTCACAACTTAAAAGACTCTATCAAAGGCAAATGTAATCCTGTTTGATTAGTAGACCCAGTCAAAGATATATATTGATAATTTTTTTAAAAAACATTTTTTATGTATTCAGGATACTTAGGATCTAGTAAGTGGGGGTCCATTTGTCAGAGTAGATTATAAAAGGTCCAGTTTGAGTTTTAGCTATTTTTACCAAATAGATATTTGTGGTTTCCCAGCCAAAATTTTGATGTATTAAGTAGTTCTCAAAGGTCTCTAGCAAAGGTTCAATTTATGAGGCAGTAATCTTGAGTCTCCATGAATTATGGAAAATATCTCCTACTTATTGTTTACTTTTTATAATTTACATGGAAATTTTAAGAAGGAAACCAAATTTTATTTTTTGTACTAGTGTATTGTAAATATTACAGTTAATTTTAATAAAAACTTTGACCAAACAAGATTATTAAACATAGGAAGTAAGGAATTTTGAATTGTTTTATATTAATATTTGTAGATAAAAACAAGTTCTAATTTCTGAAGAAAAATGTTTCTAATTTTAACATATCCAAATATATTTAGCTTTATTTTTTTTTGCATAAAGCTAAAGTTTCGGTATTTTATCAATATAACTTTAGATTTCCATGTGCTGTGGACACATTATGTCCTTTGACCTAATCATGGCCCTTTTTTTAGTCCCCAGAATTCAGAGACTTAAAACCAAAGACAAGCGAACAACAAGACATGTGCAGGGCTCTTACAGCTTTTACTCCTTAAACAAATTAAGCAGGTATCAAACATAACACAAAATGTGTTGACCAAAAGACAAATCTAGGCAAATTCTGAAAACACATCTATTTTATCGACAATTAAAAAAAAATAAAGCCATGTGAACTTGAAAAGTATTTATGCTTATCTACTCAATGAGTGCGCATTATTTATAAGCCAATTTGGTACCATACAGACAATACAAACATACGTTTAGACATGAACTTGTAGACATAACATATAGCTTACATACATTTATATGCAGACATGAACAAACAGAAACAAATAAGAATCTTGTAGGTTTTGTTTAAAAAGTCAATAATAAGACAGATAAAATAGAAAACTCACTAGTTTAAAAAGGACAGTTGTATTTAAATTGTGTTTCTAAGTGTCAAAGCTTATCTGAAAGTTCTCACCATGTTTTAGAGAAAGTAAGGTAACAAATTTACATTATAAAGCATGAAGAATGTAAGCCTTTTCAATGAATTTGGGGTGTTTCAGGAGAGACACAGAGAAAGGTTTTCTTTCAAGAAAAGGATGCCAAGATCAAATAAAATCATAGAACTCCACCATAGGATTTTGAGGAAATACATAGATGAGGCTAGAAGAAAATCTAGAAGTATATTCAAAATAACTAGCTGGATGCCAGAAAATTGTATTTGAGACCATCTAGTTAGACAGGTCACTTTTAGTCTAGTATTTGTTTTCCAACTTGGTTACTGAGCTAAGGGCTGAGCCAATGAACAAGTGGAGCCAAAGCCATTCGACTTTTGAGGTTTCAAGAAGAAGGCAGCAGACCCAAAAGGAGGTCCAGTTGGCACACCATGGCTGCATTGCTCATGAGGCCTCAGAGTCCTTGGCAAAGAAGAGAAGCACAAGGAGTTAAGAAAAAGACAATATACTTGAACAAAACCAAGTTTGCAAAGAAGCTGTCTCAGTGTAGAGCTAGTTGGTAGGCAAAAAGAAAAAGAAAAAGAAAGACTATTTCTGGGAGGAAGAAGATCAGGCAGTATGAATATTTATACCTGCTGCCCATTAGGGTTGCTATACCAAAGACTAGTATGTTAATAGACTGAGTGGAAAAAAACATTCCTCCAGGGTATTGAGCAGGATCCTTTCTGGAATGGGGGTTTTATGACCTACAATCAGACAATATAGGTCAGAGAATTTCTTTATGGTCTGCTCAAAGATGGGAAGGCAGGGGCAAGATTAGAATTATCTATGACTTGTCTTGGGGAAGAAGGATTCTAGTTTCTATGGTTTGCCTCAGGGGAGAATGGCGCCAAGAGACAGGAGGGCAGGAGAATCTTACAGCAAAAATAATTTGCTTTTGAGGCATAACTTTCCGGACCCCAACACAATGTTGCAAAGAAATACCAACTTCTTTTGCTTTAGTTCATCCAATTTAAAGTTGGAGGTAGGGAAGGGGATGGGGAAGTTGGAGGTGGCTGGGGAATAGGAGAGTTTTCTGCAGGATCGAAATCAAAGGTAGAAGGAGGAGAAATTTTCAGGAGAAGGAGATGATTTCGGGGGCTTGTTATTGAGGAAGTTTCCTAAGTTTTAGAGAATTTGGAAATCGAGGGCACCATCTTCTGGCCACCAGCTTTCATTATCCAATTTGTATTGTGGCCAGGCAGCGTTGTAGAAGAAAATAAGTCGTTTTGGGCAGATATCAGGTGAGAGTAGTAGGAGAGGCCTGATTACCCATGAGGTGAATTGTAAATTTCGGGGGTGAGAGAAATTCAGGTCCCTGAGATCCTCAGCGAAGGCCAGGCATCCCTGGAAATCTGTGAGGATCTGAGAGTGAGAGGCAAAGCAACTACACTAGGCATCCCTTAATGTGGAGGTGCCTAGCCACCAGTGTAGCTGAGAGGGGAGCCACCACCCCGGCACCGGGGTTTTGTTGAGGACAGTCCTGGAATGTCTGTGAACGGGGTCCGGTAGTGAGAGGGAAACAAGAATTCACTCACCTAAGTGGATATGAGTGGTCGATGTTGGATGCAGGAAATACGATGGAGTATGATGGTGAAAAGCAGCTGGCTCCTTGGGACATAAAGAGAGGTCTCAGAAAGAGGGAGGGAGAAGAGGGTTTGAGAGAAAGTGCCTCACTGGATTCATGTGGCCCCGGGTGGCTGGGAGCCAACTATTCAACCTCCACCATTGGGCGACAATAGGTTGTCAAGACAAAGCAAAGGGAGAGAGAGACCCGAGACAGGTACCATTTAAGCCAAGAAGCTTTATTCCACACAGCATGGAGGGGAGACCGAGCTAGATCGGCTTCCCCAAAGAAAGAAAAGCAGGGGTTTTATATTACTTTGAGGAAGGGTTCTGGCAGAGTAATGGGCAATTTCAAAATCAGTGGTATGCAAAGTGACACAGCCCTTGTGGTCCGCTAACATCTGGTCAGTTAGGACTCAGGCTTTTGATTAGTGTTGCCAATATATCAGTACAAAGCATTCCAGCCCATAGCCTGCTAACACAGCCCACAAGACATTCCTTTGATGGTAATGGTCATGTTTACCACCTTCCCTGGAGAGGAATTTCGCTGACCAGTTCCTGAAGCAGAAAAGGGAAAGGGGAGGAGGAGAAGGGGGGAAAGTTGCTTAACATGGCTGTGCTGATTTTAAGCTAGCCATGAGGCCTAATAGAAATGTGAATGAGCTGATGATCCCTTATAATGTATTTCTTTAACTTTCTTTTAATTTGGTGAAGAGGAGACCACACATCAACATCATTGGAATTACTGAAATAACTCTGATTTAATATAGCATATATATTTTAACAATGTGAAATGTAATGAAGAATCTCTTTCAAAAGCATATTATGTCAAATTAAATATCAAACAGTTTAAAAGCAATATAAATAATTAAAATAGAGAGATAGTGCTCACATTGAAGTTAGGATGAATCATACTGAAGATTACCATGGGAAATTCAGAAGCCGGCCTAAATTCCCTTCATTAAAACAGAGTTGAGTCATGAATGGATAAAGAAATTTTGGTATACACATACACACAATGGAATATTTTTAAACCTTATAAAAGAGATATTGCTATTTGCTACAACATGTATGAACCTGGAGAACATTATGATAAATGAAATAAGCCAGACACAGAAAAAAAAATGCTGTGTGATCTAATTTATATGCAGAATCTTAAAAAAAAAAAGTCAAATAAATAGGGTCAGGGACAGGAAGGAAATGAGTGAAGTAAGTCAGAGGATTCCATACAAATTTGCAGTTTGGAGAGGATGAATAAGTTTAGAGACCTAAAGTACAGCATGAGGATATAGCTAATAATACTGTATATTGAAACTTTGCTGAGAGTAGATTTTAGGTGTTCTTAATACATACAAGCAAAAGGTAACTATGGAAGGTGATGAATAGATAAATTGCTATAGTAATAATTTTAGCACGTATGTGTATTTCAAAACATTATGTTGTATACCTCAAATATATACAGTAAAAAATAAACTTAAGAAACAAAAATAATTAAAAAAATAAAGTTGTGTGCATGGTAAAAAGAAGAGTTGTCTCATTACTACATCTGTAATTTCTCCTTTCACATTATTCACACACATTGTAGAATTTTCCTATATTCAGCTAATGCTTAGTAACAGTTACATTTTGTGAGAAATACTTTTTTTTGTTTCTTCTTTTTGGCTGAGCTGTGTCATTTTGGTTAAGAGCAATTCTCAGACTTAAGTGTGCAGCGGAATTACCTGATGATCTTATTAAGACATATTGCTAGGCTTCACCCCTAGAGTTTCTCATTTCAGTAAGTGTGGAGTAGGGTGCAAGAATTTGCTTTTCTATTAACTCCCTAGGTGATGCTGATACTTCCAGTCTGAGGACCACACTTTGATAATCACTTGGATAGTCACTCACAAGAGCATGGGCTTTGTAACTACTCAAACCTGAGTTTCAGACTTGTTTCTGACCAAATCAATTAATTCTTCTGCGATTATCTGCAACTTTTCTATATGTTGAGCAATACTCTTAAATACAATGCCTGAAAGAGAGCAGGCACTCTAAAAATTAGTAATAACATATTTTACTTTCTGTATAGCCTTAGATTATTGAAATAGATCAGTTTTAATTTTCTTATTCAATTTTACTTATTCATATCATAATTAATAAAGAATGAAAATCTCCCCTAATGTCCTCCTGGACACAAAGGAGAACTGAATCCTTAAAGTCCTTTTTGTCACCTGATGGACCTTATGTAGATTGTCTCTGTTGTCCTCCCACCCACCCTGAGTCCAGCCAATTTTAGTTCCAATTTTAGTCCATTGTGGTCTGAAAAGATAGTTGGAATGATTTCAGTTTTTAAAAATTTGCTGAGACTAGATTTGTGACCTAGTATGTGGTCTATCCTGGAGAATGTACCATGAGCTGATGAGAAGAATGTGTATTCTTTAGTTGTTGTGTGAAATGTTTTGTGTATATCTGCCAAGTCCAGTTGGTCTAGGGTTTAGATTAAATCCTGTGTCTCTTTGTTAAATTGTTGCCTGCAAGATCTGTCCCATACTGAGAGTTATGTTCAGATCACCCACTGTTAATGTATTAGGGCTTATTTCTTTATTTAAATCTAAGAGTGTTTGCTTTATATATTTACTGCTCCAATATTGGGTGCATAAATGTTTATGATTCTTATGTCTTCTACCTGGATAGATCACTTTATCATTATATAGTGGCCTTCTTTGCCTTTTTAAATATTTTTTGGCTTAAAGTGTATTTTTTCCAATGTAAGAATAGCTTTTCCTCCTCATTTTTGGTTTCCATTTGTATCATATATCTTTTTCTATCACTTCACTTTTAGTCTGTGTGTATGTCTCTACCAGTGAGGTGGGTCTTTTGAAGACAGCATATACTTGGGTCTAGCTTTTTAATCCAGTCAATCAGTCTGTGTCTTTTGAATGGGGAGTTTAGTCCATTCACATTTAAGGTAGTTACCTACAGGTGTTGCTTAATTCCTGTCATTTAATTGCTTCTTGTTTCACTGGTTTAAATATCTTTTGATCATTATTTCCAATTTTATTTCTCTTCCTTAATGTTTGTTGGGAATTTAAGGTGGGATGATTTAGCTTGTTTCTCTTTCTTGCTGACATTTTTGTTTTAACAGTGGGTTTTGCTCTTTTTTGTGTATTTGTGATAGTGGTCACCTTTATTCAGATTCCAGATGAATGATTCCCTTGAGAATTTCTTTTAGGGCTGGCCATGTGGTGGTGAACTCCCACAACTTTTTTTTGTCTTGGAAATACACTATTGCTCCCTCATTTCTGAAGGAGAGCTTTGCTGGGTAAAGAACTCTTGGCTGGAAACTTTTTTGTTTTAGTATTTTAAATATATTATTCCACTTTCTTCTGGCCTGTAGGGTTTTAGTTGAGAAGTCTGCTGTTAGTTTGATGGGGGTATCCCTCTATGTGACCTGATGCTTTCTCTTGCTGCTTTTAGAATTCTGTCTTTGTCTTTGAGCTTTGCTAATTTAACTCTAATGTGTCTTGGGGAGGATCTTTTTGGACTGAATCTGTTTGGGGACCTTTGAGCTTCCTAGATTTGAAGGTCTGTATCCCTCCCTCCACCTGGGAAGTTTTCTGTTACTATTTCCTTGAGTTGGTTTTTAATACCTTTTTCTTTCTCTTCCCCTTCCGGAATACCCTCGTTTCAGATTTTACAGTGCATGAAATTGTCTGCTATCTCTCTTAGATTTACCTCACTATTTTTAATTCTTTTTTCCTTTTTTTGTCTACCTGAGTTATTTCAAAAAGACCGTCTTCAAGCTCCAAAATTATTTTTCCTACTTGCTCTACTCTGTTGCTGAAGCTCTCAGTTGTTTTTTTTTATTTCATTGAGTGAGTCTTTCATTTCTAGAAGTTCTGCTACACTCTTTTTTTTAAGGTCTTAATTTCTTTGTAGATTTCCTCCTTCATATTTTGGATATCTTTTCTTGTTTCATTGTGTTCTGTAATTGAGTCTGCCTTTATTTCTTCAAGTTTTATTAAGATCATTGCTCAGAATTCTTTTTCAGACATTTCAAGGATTCCCCCCTGTTCCATAGAGTGACTTTGGAGCATTAATGTATTCTTTTGGTGGTTTCATTTCTTCTTGTTTGTTTGTATTTCTAGTATCTTTTCATTGCTGTTTGGCCATTTCATAGTGGGTTTGCTGCTTCTATTACACTGAGGTTGACTGTGGAGTGGCCCTGGTTGCTACTGTGGTGGTGAATTGTCTTTGCTTGACCATAGGTGTGGTGGTGGTTTTGTTAAACCACATTAGGTCCTGTTCCAGAATTTGTGGTCATAGAATGAGTCCCTAGCACCATGCAGTTCTGCTGGGCATGCCTCAGTGGGTTGAGCCCCATGGGTTGGCTCTCCTCTCTGGGTCCAGAAGAGTGGGGAGGGGCCACATCTAGCCATGCAGTTCTGCCACTGCTGGGCTCATCTCAGTCTAGATCGGGATGCTGGTGGGCTAGCGCTCTCCTCCGTGTCCAAAGGATGGGGGAGGGGCTGCCTCTAGGCACATGGTTCTGCCACTGCTGGGCTCACCTTGATATGGGTCATGGAATGGGCAGGCTGGTGCTTCCCTCCATGTCCAAAGGAGGGGGAAGATGCCACCTCTAGCCACGCAGTCTGAATTTGTGTTTTCCTAGTTGGTTTTGTTTTCTCTTGTGTATTCATGGTAGTGAGTATCATTGTTTAGATTCCAGATTCTGGACTTACTTGAGAATTTCTTACAGGACTGGTTGTGTGGTGATGAACTCCCACTTGTTTATGTTTGTTTGGAAAGTACACTATTTCTCTCTTATATCTGAAGAATATCCATGTTGAATATAGTACTCTTGGCTGATAGATTTTTTTCTTTTACTATTTTGAATATGCCTTCCCATTTTTTTCTCACCTGTAAACGTTTATTTTAGAAGTCTGCTGTTAGTCTGATGGGAGCTCCCTTGTGAGTGATTTGACACTTTTCTCTTGCTGCTTTTAGGATTCTCCCTTTCCCTTTGATCTTGGCCAGGTTGACTTCAATGTGTCTTGGAGAGGATCTTTTTGGGTTGAATCTGTTTGGGGATCTGGAGGTCTGTGTCTCTCCCTAAACTTGGAAAGTTTTTAATTGTTATTTCGTTGAGTAGATTTTCAATACCTTTAGACCTTTTCCTCCCCTCAGGAAAACCTGTGATTCAGATGTTTGTGCACTTAGTTTAATCTGCTAGCTCTCTTACACATTCTTCATTTTTTTAATTCCTTTTTCCTATTTTCTGTCTGCCTGGGTTATTTCATAAAGACCATCTTTGAGTTTGGAAATTCTTTCTTCCGCTTGTTCTATTCTGCTCCTTAAGCACTCAGTTGTGTTTTTTATTTCATTGAATAAATCTTTCAGTTCCAGGAGTTCTTCTGCATTCTTTTAAGGTTTTAATGTCTTTGTAAATTTCCTCCTTCATATCTATAATATTTTTTTCTCATTTCATTGTGTTGTCTTACAGAGTCCTCTCTTATTTCATTGTGTTTCCTTATGATAGTCACTTGGAATTCCTTTTGGTCATTTGAAGGGTTTTCTGTTCTGTAGGGTCTGGTACTTGAAGGCTATTGAATTCCTTTGGCAGTGTCATATTTCTGGCTCCTCCATATTTCTAATATCTGTACATTGATTTCTGTTGCTTCTATTATTCTGGAGTGGACTTTGAGGAGAAAGACTTGTTCTTCTTTTTCCAGGTTTCTCTAGTGACTCTTCTTGTATCAGTAAAGTAAAGTATATGGTGGGCCACCTGCACAGTGGTGATATATGTAGCTATGGCAGTGAGCCATCCTTTTAGCAGTAGTAGCTGTGATGGTGGCTGTTATGCACCACCTCTGTGGAAGCTGTGCAAGGCCTCATGGTAGTGGTGTGGGATCTTGACTTCTGTGCAGGCAGGATAGGGCTGGGCATTGACTGCTGGGTTTCCTGCCTGCTTGGGGCCTCCCAGGTGGTGGTAAGATGGGGTCTTGCCTTCTCTATGGGTAGGGCATGACTGGGCAATGGCTGGCCACATTTACTGCCTGCCTGGGGCTGCCCTGGTGCTGGTGGCATAGTGTCTGATAGGCATGGCGGGCCTGTGCCAGTGGCTGGCCAGGTTTCCTGCCTTCCTGGGGCTGCCCCAGTCTCTGTCTTAAAATTCTTATCTTCAAAGAGAAGGATTTTAGGATATTGTCTTTAGTGTCTTTCAGCTCTTAAGTTTAATTAGAATTTTATATTTACATTCATATATATTAACACTTGGAACTTGCTGTGGGCCATATAATATGTAGCCCCATATGGCATTAGTGTCCTATTCCCAAATTTACTGAAGACCATTTCTTTTTATGTTTCTGTTATTAACAGACTTCTTATAGTATTCCTGAATCTTATAATGCATTTCTTTTACATTAGTGCTTCTTCAAATCTTTGACTTTATCATTCAGTGTAGCTGAACAAATGTATATGGAGCCTGCACTATGTGCTAGGGATAAGGAGCAAGGATAGATACAACATGATTTCTGCCCTTGAGGTGCTGGCTATCTAATTAGTGGTTGATTTGTGAAAACGTGACCAGTGCTAATCTTAAAAAAAGAAATACTTGTTCCTTTGAAAATGTTTTCTGTGTCTCCTCATTTCTGATAAATATCATCAAATACAAATGTATTTTCAAAGTGTCTCTTTTAAGTATTTTTTTTTTTGGTAGTTGATTGCACATGTCTGTAAGGATTCAGATATTAATCTTTTAACAAGCTATTAAGAAAAATATTACTAAATTCTGTTGATCATTTATACATTTTTATAAAGGAAAAATTTGCCAGCTAACCAAATGAAAACCATGAATATTTTAACACTAATTTGTAGTCTTGAAATATTTCAAGAAATAAGTTAAAAAAGAATAAAATCACATCTGCTTATTTTTGTGGTTATAAATCTATTGTGTGTATTGTATGATATAGTTTGTAATACTGCTATATGATAGATAATATACTACCATATTGCTATATCGTAAAATATGATTAATGCATACTGTACAATATTATGTGTCATATCACATATAATAGTATACAATTATGTATGGTGCACTAAACAGGATTTAATGTGCTTATTTCCAGCCTGAATATGGGTTACTTTTTTTTATCAAATAAAATTGACTTCAGAGTTTATTTTCAAATGATTTATTGATTGATTTGGTTTACCACAACAGTTTTAAAATTGTGTAAAGTAAAATGTACCTCCCCCCCCCCCAGAGTTAACCACTGTTAACCATTTAGCGCACATCTATCCTGATTTTTTCCAAGTCATACACAAACCTGACATTTAACTTCAAACCGTATTGTTTATTTCAACATGAGATAAGTTAGGAAAAGAATGAAAGAATAGAAAGACACTTTTGTACAGATATGCAGTAAGATAAAATGTGTTCCACTCTAACATTTAAAGGTATCATTCCTTTCTTGCATCCATCTGCATCTTAAAGGTCAGTTTCACCTGTACTATTTTCAGTACTCAGCTTTGGATGTAGTAATGACCACAAATTGCTGTTTTTAATTCTTTGTGTTTTAGTGAGGTAATTAGCACATGCCTTCATTTTTATCAAAAGTGATAAAATAATGGTTGAAATCTCCCCCTTTCTGAAATTTCTTTGTCAAAGCTATTACCCATCTGTTGAAATTTAGCTGATTAAAGGATGTTTTTATCTATCAAATTATCTCTAATCAATCAACACTTGGGCTTTCTCTTGAGAAATCCTGCTAAGAATGTAGAAGTTGATATCAGATTACTGTAACTTTCAAAGTCAACAAGTAGTATTGAATTTAACTGTCATTATGCTAAATGGATGAGGATAATTTTAACAACTGGGCTGAAAGACAGCCATAATGCTAACTAATGTCCATAGTAGGGAAGAATTAATAAATTTGTGAATTTTTTTTATACATATGTTAAGGCTGTGTTGGTCTTAATTGAGACACTGTAATTAAATGTCATGGGTACTCACATGTCAAGGACAATGGACTCAAATTCTCAGAAGCATGTTTGAATTTTATCCCTCCTTTTTTACAGTATGGACCCACCAGTATTCTTTATGGCCTTGCATTTGTCATAGTGTTTAAGGCCTTTTCCAAAGAATGAATATCATTCACAATTAATCTGTAAATTAACTGTGAATTCATTAATTTAGTGATTTTTTTTCATATTCTGAAGACAAATACAAATAAATATTAGTTTGTGGTGCCTATGTGCAAAACACTTTATTAGCATTATCACATTCAATCTTCACAATAGCCATGTGAAGAAGATATTAATAGTATCTCTGTTTTACAAATGAGGAAACTGAGACTTAGAGAGTTTTACTTATCCAAATGTACACAGCTTGTAAATGTCAGAGCCAGGATTCAAAACCATTGGTTCTAAATGCTGTGCTTTTAACCATTATACTTAACAGAAGTTCAGATAGTAAGGTGTTAGATCACATGATACAACACAGAGCAAATATTGCTCTCTTGGACTGACCTCATTTGTAAGTGAAGTAGGCTCCCCCACTAAAGTATCTTCCCTACTTTTAAGGGTGAATTCATCTACATAATCAATATGCTATTCTTTATGTTAAATCCTTCTTTTAAAATGTTCTAGATATCTGTTATACAGCATAGTGACTAGCTAATAATAATGTATTATGTTTGAAAATTGCTAGGAAAAGAGATTTTAAATGTTCTCACCTCAAAAAAATGATTAGCATATGAGTAAATGGATATGTTAATTAGTTTGATCTAATCATTCTACCATGTATACGTATACCAAAACATCACATTGTACCCCACAAATAGATGTGCTTTTTTATGTCAACTAAAAATAAACGGATAAATTAATGAATGAATAAATGAATAAATATGAAAAAATGGTCTTGGAAGATATAGCACTATGATACATGTATCAGATCACATTTTAGCATCAAGCTTTTGGAGTTTAGAATTAGCATCATGAAAGGCTAAGGGAAATAGGAAGTTAATATTGGAGTAAGTAAATAGAAAAAGTACTCAGAAAATATGTGAAACAAGCATTATCTACTTCATAATATTGTCATTGACTGGTCCTAATGCAGTTCTGCTATGAAGTATTCTACTCAAACTGTGTTAAGGTCAGTGTTTTTCATATAATCCTAGATGCTCATTTCTTAGATTCAGCTTTCAATCAATAATAGAAATAATCTAATCTACTTCTATATCCTCCAGTTGATTTTACACACACACATGCATACACACAAATATCCCATTTTTGACAAGTCTTTGCACTTCTCGAAGTGTACTAATCTTGCAATTCTTTCAGGAATAGAAGGGAATTTAAAATGATCCAATGTACTTTTACATAGTGTATTTCTTCAAATGTTATATAAAGTGAGTTAATATTAATATGACTCATTGAGTTAATACTTATAAAGCACTAAAAATGGAGTCTTACAATATTATGTGCTATATATAAGAATTATTAAATAAATCCATTAATATCTTTATAATATAGTTAAATTTAGACTTCTGTATTTGTTGGACTGGTTTAGTAATTAAAATTGTGGGTTCCAGCACCAAACTCCTTGAGTTTAAATTCCAATTCTATTACTTATGAGCTGTGTAAACTTGGCCAGTTTAGTTTGCTTCTCCAGGCCTTGGTTTTCTCATGTGCATATTAATAGTACCTACATCATAAGGTTTTTATGAGGATTAAAGCAGTTAACATTTGTAGGACCCTTAGTAAAATGCTTGACATATAGGAAACACTCAATAAATGTTAACTGTTCATGTAGTTACCATTATGCATGTGTATACTTTATGATCTGACATTTTTCATGAAAATATTAAAAAGCTAACTGGAATGCCTGAGCCTTTTGTAAACAACCGTGGTTTCCTTTTTATAGTATTTTAGACTCAATATTTAATGGGATTTTCACTTTTTATTTTAGCCAATTTCCATTAAACCTGAAGTAATGAGTTTCTCAATGAAACATGGACCTGACTATGGGCCTTCACCTCAACATTCATTAATGGTGAGTGAATTGAATTATTCCATTGTGAGCATTGAGAAGTTCACTATTAAGGGAAAAGATGTAAACTTCACTACTTGAGAAATGGTCCACATGTAGCTTGAACTTGAGGACCTGGCTAGAATTTTTTTTCCTTATAATATTATTTGGATGCAAATGGAATCATGCTACCAAAGAATGTAGTTAAAATTCCCTTTCAGGAGTCTTAGAACAATTTAAGATTCATTCATTCCTTTGGTAATTTATTGAACAGTTTAAATATTATCAATAGCTATCTGGGTGATTTATTTCCTTCATAAACAGACATTGGCCAATTTTCAGTATTTGACTCAATTGAATTTTTCTTCCTTGTAACACTTAATTTTTCCTGTAACTATTTTTTTCCCAACTTCTCTGGTTCTCAATTGCTTTTACTAGCATTTATTCCTTGGCATAATATACACAACCCTTAAAAATTTGATCTCAATCAAATTTCCAACCTCTTCTCATGCAACTTCTTGACTTGGAGCCTACTAGTCACCCTAGATTCGCAAATACTCCATATGCTCTCACTCTTTTACCTTTTCATATTTTTCTCGGTGCTTATATTTCCCTCCTCTTCTTCCTCTCCATGGATAATTTTTTCTCATTCTTCAACATTCAACTCAAATGTCACTTCTCTATGAAGTCTTATCTGACACTCTCAGGTGGAATTAATTAGTTTCTCCTTTGTGGTCATATGGCACTTTATAAATAATGCTATCAAACAACTTCTCACACTATATTCTAGTCAGTCTGTGCCATTATTTTTATTGATTTTTGTAATTCCAGAAAATGGCATAGTACCTTGAACATCATAGGAACTTAATGTTTATTGAATGAATGGATGGATGGCCAATGTCTAGGCTAGGCCAGACAACCATGAACCAGTATGAGTAAACCAAAAGCACTACAGCAAACCCTTGCACAACATGGGTTTGATCTGCATGGATACACTTATAAGTGGATTTTTTTCAATAAATATATTAAACAATGAAAGAAATTTTCACTTTAAGTAACACTTAAAGTTCCTATTCCACATTCTTTTTGAGTGTGGTTACATGGACTATCATCTTTTACCAAAGAAACACTCAGTAAAGTGTAGGTCTAAGTAATAATAATACCATTATGGACTGTTTTCTATGTACTGGACACTTATGTTAATCATTTTATAAGTGTTGACTTGTTTAATCTTTATACTAAGCTTATGAATTAGGTATTATTTTCTCCACTTTACAGTTAAAATTGAACCATATAAAATCTAAATAACTTGTCTAGTCACACAGCTATTAAGTGACAGGTAATCTGACTCCAGAGCTCACGATCTTATTCAATGTGCTACACTATTTTTATATTGCCTAGCATTTGCCTACAGAATTGCTGCAGTGAACTCACTCTAAAATGAAGTTCCATTTTGTTCTCCCACTCTCTTGCCAAAAAGTCTTATGGGGATTGGCCTATTGCCTTGGGTTGACTGTCTCCCCAGAACTTAATCCCCACTGTAACTGTTGAGGATGGGAAATCCTATTATGGTAATTGAAAGGTGGGGCCTTGAAGAGGTGATTAGATTATAGGACAATGCCATAGTCAAAGGATTAAAAATGGTGATCATGGGTGTGGTTTGGAGGGTTTTAAAAGGTGAGTGAATGGAAGGATAGTGTCTCTCTTTGCTCTGCCATTTTCTCAGTGTGATACCCTGCCATCATTGTTGCCACCACCAAGACCTTCACCATCTGCATTTCCAGGACTTTGGACTTCCCAGCCTTAGAGACTTATAAGCAACTAATTTCTTTTCTTATAAATCACCCAGTTCTGTGTATTTTGTTATAAGCAACAGAAACGGACTAATACACCTATCTTAAATCAAGGTGAGGCTGTGGAGTTATTGGCAGTGTTAGAGTTAGCTAGGTTTCTAAAGGGCCAAAGTACAGTAGTAAAATATTAAATACCTCTTTTTTAAGAGGTCATTTGAATCGAGAAAAGTTGTGTGATCTCTTCACTGAAAAATAATGACCTTTAAAATTCTCCTTTTACATTATGTGCTTGTTCCTGATACAAACAGAATTTTATTTTATTTTATTTTTTTCTTTTATTTTTTTTTTTTAATTTTATTTTGTCGATATACATTGTGGCTGATTATTGCTCCCCATCACCAAAACCTCCCTCCCTTCTCCCTCCCCCCCTCCCCCCCAACAATATCCTTTCTGTTTGCTTGTCGTATCAACTTCAAATAATTGTGGTTGTTATATCTTCTTCCCCCCCCCGGTTTGTGTGTGTGTGTGTGTGTGTGTGTGTGTGTGTGAATTTATATATTAATTTTTAGCTCCCACCAATAAGTGAGAACATGTGGTATTTCTCTTTCTGTGCCTGACTTGTTTCACTTAATATAATTCTCTCAAGGTCCATCCATGTTGTTGCAAATGGCAGTATTTCATTCGTTTTTATAGCTGAGTAGTATTCCATTGTGTAGATGTACCACATTTTCCGTATCCACTCATCTGATGATGGGCATTTGGGCTGGTTCCAACTCTTGGCTATTGTAAATAGTGCTGCAATAAACATTGGGAAACAGGTATACCTTCGACTTGATGATTTCCATTCCTCTGGGTATATTCCCAACAGTGGGATAGCTGGATCGTATGGTAGATCTATCTGCAATTGCTTGAGGAACCTCCATACCATTTTCCATAGAGGCTGCACCATTTTGCAGTCCCACCAACAATGTATGAGAGTTCCTTTTTCTCCGCAGCCTCGCCAGCATTTATCGTTCACAGTCTTTTGGATTTTAGCCATCCTAACTGGAGTTAGATGGTATCTCAATGTGGTTTTGATTTGCATTTCCCGGATGCTGAGTGATGTTGAGCATTTTTTCATATGTCTGTTGGCCATTTGGATATCTTCCTTAGAGAAATGCCTATTTAGCTCTTTTGCCCATTTTTTAATTGGGTTGCTTGTTTTCTTCTTGTACAGTTGTTTGAGTTCCTTATATATTCTGGATATTAATCCTTTGTCAGATATATATTTTGCAAAAATTTTCTCCCATTCTGTTGGTTGTCTTTTAACTCTTTTAATTGTTTCTTTTGCTGTGCAGAAGCTTTTTAGTTTGATATAATCCCATTTGTTTATTTTTCCTTTGGTTGCCCGTGCTTTTGGGGTCGTATTCATGAAGTCTGTGCCCAGTCCTATTTCCTGAAGTATTTCTCCTATGTTTTCTTTAAGAAGTTTTATTGTTTCAGGATGTATATTTAAATCCTTAATCCATTTTGAGTTGATTTTAGTATACGGCGAGAGGTATGGATCTAGTTTCATTCTCCTGCATATGGATATCCAGTTATCCCAGCACCATTTGCTGAAGAGGCAGTCCCTTCCCCAGTGAATAGGCTTGGTGCCTTTGTCAAAGATCAGCTGACAGTAAGTGTGTGGGTTGATTTCTGGATTCTCTATTCTATTCCATTGATCAGTGTGTCTGTTTTTATGCCAGTACCATACTGTTTTGGTTATTATAGCTTTGTAGTATAGCTTAAAGTCAGGTAGTGTTATGCCTCCAGCTTTATTTTTTTGGCTCAGCATTGCTTTGGCTATGCATGGTCTTTTATTGTTCCATATAAATGTCTGGATAGTTTTTTCCATTTCTGAGAAAAATGTCTTTGGAATTTTGATGGGGATTGCATTGAATTTGTATATCACTTTGGGTAGTATGGACATTTTCACTATGTTGATTCTTCCAATCCAAGAGCGTGGGATATCTTTCCATCTTCTTGTATCCTCTCTAATTTCTCTCAGCAGTGGTTTGTAGTTCTCATTATAGAGATTTTTCACCTCCTTGGTTAACTCAATTCCTAAGTATTTTATTTTTTTGGTGGCTATTGTAAATGGGCAGGCTTTCTTGATTTCTCTTTCTGCAGGTTCACTATTGGAGAAAAGAAATGCTACTGATTTTTGTGTGTTGATTTTGTATCCTGCTACTGTGCTGAAATCATTTATCAATTCCAACAGGTTTCTTGTAGAGGTTTTAGGCTGTTCGATATATAGGATCATGTCATCTGCAAACAGGGACAGTTTAACTTCATCTTTTCCAATCTGGATGCCCTTTATTTCCTTCTCTTCTCTGATTGCTCTGGCTAGTATTTCCAACACTATGTTGAATAGGCGTGGTGAGAGTGGGCATCCTTGTCTAGTTCCTGTTCTTAAAGGAAAAGCTTTCAGCTTTTCCCCATTCAGGATGATATTGGCAGTGGGTTTGTCATATATGGCTTTAATTATGTTGAGATACTTTCCCACTATACCTAACTTATAGAGGGTCTTTGTCATGAATGAGTGCTGAACTTTATCAAATGCTTTTTCAGCATCTATAGAGATGATCATATGGTCCTTGTGTTTGAGTTTATTATTATGGTGTATCACATTTATTGATTTGCGTATGTTGAACCAACCTTGCATCCCTGGGATGAATCCCACTTGATCGTGATGAATAATTTTACATATGTGTTGCTGTATTCTGTTTGCTAGTATTTTAGTGAAGATTTTTGCATCTATATTCATCAAGGATATTGGCCTGTAGTTTTCTTTTTTGGTTATATCTTTACCTGGTTTTGGTATCAGGATGATGTTTGCTTCATAGAATGAGTTTGGGAGATTTGCGTCCGTTTCAATCTTTTGGAATAGTTTGTAAAGAATCGGTGTCAATTCCTCTTTGAATGTTTGGTAAAATTCTTCTGTGAATCCATCTGGTCCTGGGCTTTTCTTTGTTGGGAGCCTTCTGATAACAGCTTCAATCTCCTTTATTGTTATTGGTCTGTTCAAATTTTCTACGTTTTCACGGTTCAGTTTTGGGAGCTTGTGTGTGTCCAGAAATTTATCCATTTCCTCCAGATTTTCAAATTTGTTGGCGTATAGTTGTTTATAGTAGTCTCGAATGATTCCTTGTATTTCAGATGAATCAGTTGTAATATCGCCTTTTTCATTTCTAATTTTTGTTATTTGAGTCTTCTCCTTTTTTTTGTTAGCCATGTTAATGGTTTGTCAATTTTATTTATCTTTTCAAAAAACCAACTTTTTGATTCGTTGATCTTTTGAATTGTTTTTTGGTTTTCAATTTAATTCAGTTCTGCTCTGATCTTAATGATTTCTTTCCGTCTGCTAACTTTAGGTTTGGATTGTTCTTGTTTTTCTAGTTCTTTAAGGTGAAGTGTTAGGTTGTTCACTTGCCATCTTTCTATTCTTCTGAAGTGAGCGTTTAATGCAATAAATTTCCCCCTCTATACTGCTTTTGCAGTATCCCACAGGTTTTCGTATGATGTATCATTGTTTTCATTAGTTTCAAGAAATTTTTTGATTTCCTGCTTGATTTCTTCTTGGACCCATATGTCATTAAGTAGAATGGTGTTTACTTTCCATGTGTTTGTATAGTTTCCAGAGTTTCGTTTCTTATTAATTTCTAGTTTTAATCCATTGTGGTCTGAGAAGATACATGGGATAATTCCAATTTTTTTGAATTTATTGAGACTTGATTTGTAACCTAATATGTGATCTATCCTGGAGAATGATCCATGTGCTGATGAGAAAAATGAATATTCTGAGGTTGTTGGGTGGAATGTTCTGTAGATATCTGCCAATTCCAATTGGTCTAGAGTCTTGTTTAGATCTTGTGTTTCGCTACTGATTCTTTGCCTAGATGATCTGTCTAATATTGACAGTGGGGTGTTCAGGTCCCGTGCTATTATGGTATTAGTGTCTATTTCCTTCTTTAGGTCTAACAGAGTTTGTTTTATAAATCTGGCTGCTCCAACATTGGGTGCATACATATTTATGATTGTTATGTCTTCTTGATGGATCAGTCCTTTTATCATTAAGTAGTGTCCCTCATTGTCTCTTTTTATGGTTTTTAGTTTAAAGTCTATTTTGTCAGATATAAGAATAGCTACTCCAGCTCGTTTTTCTTTTCTGTTTGCATGGTAAATCTTTTTCCATCCTTTCACTCTTAGTCTGTGTGAATCTTTATGGGTGAGGTGGGTCTCTTGTAGGCAGCATATAGTTGGGTCCTGCTTTTTGATCCAGTCAGCCAGTCTGTGTCTTTTGATTGGGGAATTTAAGCCTTTTACATTAAGAGTTGTTATTGATAGGTGTTGATTTATTCCTAGCATTTTATTGGTTGTTTGGTTGTCTTAGGTGTCTTTTGTTCCTTACTTTCGGATTTACTTTTTGTTTTCTGTGTTTGTTGGTTCCTTAGGTTGTAGATAGTGCTTTTGTTAGCTTGTTTTCTCTTCATGAATGCCATTTTTATTATACTAGCGGGTTTAGATTTTTCTTGGGTTTTTATGGCAGTGGTAGTTATTTTTCAGGAACCAAACCCAGTACTCCCTTGAGGATTTCTTGTAAGGGTGGTCGTGTGGTAGTGAACTCCCGCAGTTTTTGTTTGTCTGAGAAATATACTATTTGCCCCTCATTTCGGAAGGATAGCCTTGCAGGGTAGAGTATTCTTGGCTGGCAATCTTTGTCTTTTAGTATTTTGAAAATATCATCCCATTCCTTTCTAGCTTTTAGGGTTTGTGATGAAAAGTCTGATGTTAACCTGATTGGGGCTCCCTTATAGGTGATTTGACGCTTCTCTCTTGCAGCTTTTAAGATTCTCTCTTTGTCTCTGAGTTTTGCCAATTTGACTATGACATGTCTTGGAGAAGGCCTTTTTGGGTTGAATACATTTGGAGATCGTTGAGCTTCCTGGATCTGAAGATCTGTGATTTTTCCTATACCTGGGAAGTTTTCTGCCACTATTTTGTTGAATATGTTTTCAATGGAATCTCCATTTTCCTCCCCTTCTGGAATACCCATGACTCGGATATTTGATCGCTTATGGTTGTCTGATATCTCTCTCAGATTTTCTTCAATGTCCTTGATTCTTTTTTCTTTCTTTTTGTCTGCTTGTGTTATTTCAAACAGCCCATCTTCAAGTTCAGAGGTTCTCTCTTCAACTTCGACAAGCCTGCTGGTTAAACTCTCCGTTGTGTTTTTTATTTCGCTGAATAACTTCTTCAGTTCAGCAAGTGCTGCTACATTTTTTTTCAGGACATTGATTTCCTTGTACATTTCCTCTTTCAGATCCTGTATACTTTTCCTCATTTCATCATGATGTCTAGCTGAGTTTTCTTGTATCTCATTCAGTTTCCTTAGAATTATCACTCGAAATTCCTTATCAGTTATTTCAAGGGCTTCTTGTTCTATAGGATCTAGAGTTTGAGATTTATTAACTTTTGGTGGTGTACTTTCTTGATTTTTTTGTATTTCTGGTATCTTTTTTTTGGTGTTTATTCATTGTGGCAGGGGGTTTCACAGTCCACCGGTTTGAGACTAATGACTAACTAGGATGTTGCTGTGGTTGCCAATTTCATATGGCTCCCTCCGTGACTGCTCAGTTGGCCTCTAGTGCCTTGTGTGTGTGGTTGCCTCGGGTCTTGGGCTTCTCCGGGGAGCCACCTTTCTGGTCAGCTTGGACTCTGCTGGGCTGGTGGATCACGTACCACAGGGTGTGTGATCTCTGTTGAGCTTTCACTTCCTGTGCAGGACTTCTCCCTGTTCCGTGTGCTCTGGCCCAGGCTGTTAGATCGTGCAGTGGCGACCCCACAGGGTGTGTGGTTTCTGTCGAGTCTCCGCCTCCCTGGCCGCACGTCTCCCCACTCTGTGCGCACTGTGCTGGGCTGGGGCGTGTCTTCTGCACCCCTCGTCTATCAGCTGGGCCTTCAAGACCCTGCTCGGCACTGCCTCGCCCAGGAAGTCTACCAGGTTTCTGCTAGGCACAGACGACCGGTCTCTCTGGGTGCCTTTGTAGCACTATGTAGATCTTTCTCGGGTCTTGTTCACCTTTGTATCCCCCAGTATAAACCGAGTCTAGCGCCCACCTGCAGCCTGGTCTCCGGCAGGTTCAAGCGGACCTGGGAACTCTCCTACCACACTATTCCCAACCAGAAATTCGTTAGGCTTTTTTCCAAACTGGTGGCCGCAGAGATGGTATCTGCCTCCCAGTAACAGGGAGTTTACCTGGGGCCGGAGTCCAGGGTGTGGTGGAGTGACAGTCGGCCCACCCGTACTTCCTTGCCCTCCCGAGACTGGCCGGGGACGCCCCCGCCACCAGCCCCGCCAGAGATCCGCGGAGGGAGTGGGAGCGGAGGCCGGTCTGCAGGCTCCGGAAAGCCCCGCGCCAGGCCAAGCAAGTGGGAGGGCTCAGTGATGGCCGAGCTGGGCGGAGCTGCCCGCACCTGGGAAAATGGAGGCAGCACCGGGGCGGTGAGTGGCCTGGTGGTGCAGGCGGGAGCCGCGTGGGCATCCACCCCCCGAACAGAGCTGTGCCAGGGGTCATTCACAGTGCTGTGCCAGGTCGGGCGCTCGCTCTGTCTCTGGTTTGCCTCCTTTCCCAGTTCTCGGCCGCTGCCGCCTCGGGCTGTTCAGTCGCGGCGCAGCTCGGCGCTCCCAGGAATCTTCTTTAATTCCGGTCTGAAACCTCGAATCCTGAATAGGGCAGCTGGCCGCCTTCAGCGCGGCCCCGGCCTCCGGGATCCTGGCTGCATCCACAGCAGCCCTGGCGCCGTGTTCCCTGTTTCGAGACTCGCTTTTGCAGTTAAGAAACAGTTCTTTTCCTGCTCCACACTTCAAAGCTGTTGCCTGTAAATGAGGCAGCCTTTGCTGCCGGGGGTAAAGTGGCGGTCACCCCCCACTACCGGCCAGCAGCAGCAGTCCTCCCTTAAGAGATGGCGAGAGGAAGGTCCACAAGTTTCCCGGCTGCCTGAGGCCCAGTGGCCACCTTTTCCACCTCAGCTACTCCGCGCCAGCCGCCGCCATCTTGAAAACCTTTTGACAAACAGAATTTTCATCAGTTTTCTTTAGCTTGTATTGTTATTGGTCCCTGTAGTACTGACTTAAAAGGCTGTTGTTACCTGGTTTTGCTTTTCAATGTGCATAACTATTCAATCAAATGGATAAATGACAACAAGCAATATATTACTAGTGATGAGAAACAGCTTGCAAGATGTCAGAAGTCATCTGTCACATTTAATCAGTGCATTCTGAAGTGTTTTCTTCTTATTTAAAACATCAACCTCACTTTGACAGATTTCTCCTGTCCATATGTTGGTGATATGCCTATATACTACTTACTTTATGATGGTACTTCAAAAGGTCATGGAAAGATTCATACTATCTTTCAATTCTATTTTTCCGTGAACTGTTTGAAGTACCCTCATATTTGTCCTTTTTCCTCTCAAGATGTGCTTACATAATCTATTGTGGCGTATTTAAGTTTTCAAAATATACTCCTCCTTGAATGTGAAACATCCTTGTTAGTAAACAAGTTTTGTTGTTGATGTTGTCATTCTATTACACAAAACATTGAACATAACTAATTTACTTAGTATATTCTGCTACATAACAAACCTAACTTTTCACAAAGTAGCAATACTGAAGGGGAAATACAAGGAATTTGGAAAGCCTAAATAAAAGGCACATTTTTTAACCTACTAGTGACCAGGAAGCAAAATAGGTATGAGCGTATACCAGATTTCTATGTTGAGATCTACAACATTTTTTCTCCAATACAGTTCAACCTATAACCTAATTATTTTTACTGCAATTTAAGAATTAAAGTCTTGAGTGAGTTGAGTCTGTTAGAGTTATTAATGTACTAGGGACAGAGTTTGTATTGAGAGAATTTGCCTAAAATAAAAATAGAGTATCAAGATTCTGTTTTCCATTTCTTGCAACTGAATTAAGAAAAATTCTGAAAGTCTGTAATAAATATAGGAATCAGTACAAAAATTCCTTGTACTACTTAAGCCAAGTGCACAGATACGATGTGGGCGGAAGGGGAGGGATTGGAGAGGAGCGGGTAAAGGGGCGTGAAAATCAAGTACAATGTATTTTGAGAAGTAAAATTAAATTAAATTAAAATAAATGAATATATGTATATATATGTGTATATATATTATATATGTATATGATATATATATATGTATATATGTGTGTGTATATATATATTTTATATATATATATATAGGAATCAGTATCCAGTGAATGGCTAGAAAACATTTTGTGAAATTATGTGTTAGAAGGAATTCAGAGTAAAGCATATTCAATGAATGAATATTGAAAACTGGTAACATTTCAGCTGACATAGATGGTATTCTCAGTGAATGTATCATTCCATAGACACATTAGCTATATAGTAGAATTAGAGATAACTACTTTGCAATTTCTCCATATCACTTTGAACCCCAAACTGTTCCTGAATTTGTCTGTCATCAATACAGAATTCACCAGAATTGAAAGGACAAAGATGATTTAATAATCTGGTCCTTGTCCTTCCTTGAGGTGTTTATCAGGGGAGGAAAATGAGAAGTAAAATGTTTAGGGCTCTTTATTGATGAAAGTCCATTTATGAATGAAGCCTTAATGGAACTTATGAGGCCGGTCAAAGAGGCTAACCCCAATCTGTTTACAATTGGTTTTGGAAGATTTTGAGCGGTCACAGCGAATTTTTGTTGAATGCCCACATCAAGATTTGTAGTTTGGCAGTCTATTGGCTACAATGACCCATATTTTTTTCCATTCAAATCAGTTGCCAGCATTTTAAAATTAGTGATTTTTTTCATTAAATTCTGAATTTCTAGTTCACTTGAAAAATCAGAACACCTGATGGCACTGAGCTCTCATTTTTGTATGGCAACAATCTGTTGGAATACTGCCTGCCCCATTAAGAATGGCACACACATTTTTAGTTTGTTACAGTCCCTAGTGTTCCTTATTACATTATACAAAGTTTGTATTCCTTATATAGGTTATTTACTTGGGTCTCTAGCATTTGAAACTCAAATGAGACAATGGCCTACTTGAGACAATACTGTGGTGGCCACTTTGCATATCTTACCTCATTTAATCCTCGTAGTACCACTAAACAGTACATACTAATACTGCTATTTATTGGTTAGGAAACTGAAAGACACATGGTAAGTTGTAAAACCACCACTTGAAAACAGCTTTTTCTCAGGATCATAATTTGATGAATGAATGAGTGAATGAATGAATTATTCCAGAAGCTGTACTCTTTTTACTACACTACATTGGCTTTTATGATCTGAAAAACTAATACATTACCCCTCAGCCCTCTCTTCTGTAGTTCTTTTAATTAACTTTCCCCATAACTTCTTAGTTCCCTTTATGGTTTTCTTTTCAATGTTTTAACCTACTCCCAAAAGTAGGTCTGGAATTTTTATAAAGCTCTGACAATTGCTGACCATAAGGAAATGATTTCCTTACATAATTTCTGTGTATTCCACTCTAATATATGCAATTTAACATGCATAATTTTTTTTATCACCATATTGTGATCATTGTAACCCTTGGATATTTTACTTCCATATCCATGGGCTAGTTTTTCACTTTGCATTTTCATATTTAGTTACTGTTCTTCATATCTCTCTATATATTCCAACCATTATGTTTGCTAAATTTCTTTTTCTTTGTTTCAGAATACATCTCTTATGTACCATAATTATTTTTTATGCTCATCCTGTTCTCCAAGGTATCTCCTACCAATACATATGAGGGGACTTCAAAAAGTTTATGGAAAAATAGAATTAAAAGAAAACATGAATCTTTCCATGACCATTTGAAGTAACCTAGTATAATGTCATTTGCAAATCTAATAAGGTTTTTCATTAATCTTTTTGCTAAGGCATAGATGAAAATGTTAATAATATTGAATCTAAGGAGTGTCCCTGGCAGGGAGTTTTTCTGTTAATGATAGTGATTCATTAAAAACTATTTTTCTCAGCCATTCTTCAGCCAGTTGGGTACTCACCACAAAATTTTATGAACCCCATTATATTTTTCTACTTTGTGGATGAGTTTTTTACAGAGTTTAGCATCAAGTAATTATCTAGGCAAGAAAAGCTGTCTCTTCAGTCTGCAATACATGGTGCTCTTTCATAGGACATTTTTTAAGTCTAATGGAACTAGGACCATTGAAATACCATTCTATACTATACACTAGGCAATGAAGAAAGCACAACAGAGAAGTGATGAAAAGTTTACAACCTCACTGGGAATATAAAATAATAAAGGCATAAGCAAAGGTAATTGAGCACACAATACTAAGTAGTTCATCCCAAATGTGTGACAAAATTTTTGTGGGTTGAAATGGTCAGAAACCTTTATAGAGGAGGCAGGGTTTGAGGTGGGACTTGAGGTATAGGTGGAGAAAGGAAACAATACATATTAAGAATAGGCAGAGGAGCAGAGCTGGAACATAAAGGCATGCTTGCAAGTCAGTGATTGGATCCTTATGACTGGAAGAGAATATATGTAAGGCAATGGAGTGGTAGATAGGAAACTGTGTAAATTGTATTTTGGTGTCCAGTTTAATGATTTTTTTTTCATTTTGTTTTTCATATGTAGAACTTAAGCCAAAAATTCACTAATTTTATTCCTTCCAAAGTACTAGGACTACTCTACTTTTTTCCTCATTCAGTGTACACTTCTCCATCCTTCTGTGAAAGGATAGTTGGATAGCTTCTGTGGAAGCTAGTTAGATGACTGCTTTTCAGCTCTATCTATTTAGATAAAGTTAGACTAGTTAAATAATTTTTATCAGCTTTATTGAAATATAAATCACATATCATATAATTCACCAATTAAAATATACAATTAAATGGTTTTAGTATACTCACAATTTCTGCAACCATTATGACAATCAATTTTGCAATACTTTCATCACCCCCCAAAGAAATCCCATACCTATTATCAGTCACTCCCCATTCCACCATTCTTCTTGTCCCTGACAAACAGTAATCTACTCTCTGTCTCTATAGATTCGGGTATTGTGGAAATTTCATATAAATAGAATAATACAATATGTGGCCTTTTGTGTCTAGTTTCTTTCACTTAACACAATTTTTTTCAAGATTCATCCAAGTTATAAGGTGTATCTGTACTTTATTCCTTTTTACTGTCAAATAATATTCCATTATATGGGTACACTACGTATATCCATTCATCAGTTGATGGACATTTGGGTTGTTTACACTTTTTAGCTATTATGAATAATATGGCTGTGAATATTCATGTGCACATTTTTGATGGACATAGGTTTTCATTTTGGGAAGTACATACCTAGGAGTGGATATGTTGGGTCATATGGTAACTACATGTCTGATCATCTGAGGAATTGCCAGACTGTTTTTCAAAGTGGCTGCACCATTTTAAATTCTCTGCAGCAATGTATGAGAGTTCTGGTTTCTTCACATCCTCCCCAACACTTGTTAGTATCTGTCTTTTGGATTATAGCCATCATAACAGGTATAAAATGCTCTCACATTGCGGTTTTGATTTGCATGTTGCTGATGGATTGTGATGTTGAGCATCATTTCATGTACTTATTGGCCATTTGCATATCTTCTTTTGAGAAATGTCCATTCTGATCCTTTGCCTTTTTTAAAATTGGGTTTTCTTTTTATTACTGAGTTGTAACAGTTCTTTATATATTCTGAGTACAGTTCTTCATATATATGAAATACAGTTGGCTTAAGTTCCTATTCTTTGTGTTATCTTTTTACTTTCTTGATGGTGTCTTTTGAAGAAAATTTTTTAAAAATGTTGATCAAGTTCAATTTATCGGGGTTTTTTTTTGTCATTTTTGCTTTTTTTCTTCTAAGAAGGCTTTGCCAAACTGAAGGTAGCAAAAGTGTTCTTCTCAAAGTTTTATAGTTTTGGCTCCTGCATTTAGCTCTATGAACTATTTTGAGTTAATTTTTGTATATGGAGTAAGGGAGGGGTCCAAATTCATTCTTTTTGCATGTAGATATTCAGTTGTCTCTGCACTTGTCTTGGCCACGCTTGTAAAAAACAAATTTACTCTAAATGTGAGAGTTTATTTATGGACTCTCAGTTCTATTCCACTGATTCATATGTTTATCCTTATGCCAGCAAACACTGTCATGTGTTGGTAACTGTAGCTTTGTACTAAGTTTTGAAATCAGAAAGTTTTAGTCCTTTAACTTTGTTCTTATTTTTCAAGATTTATTTTTTGGCTTTTCTGGGTCTCTTGCATTTTCACATAAATTTTAGTATCATCCTGTCAAGTTCTCTAAGAAAATAAGCCACCTGGAATTTTTGGAGGGATTACACTGAATTTGTAGATCAGTTTGAAGAATACTGACATCTTGAAAATATTGTTTCCTGATCTGTGAACATTGGATGTCTTTTTCTTCATTTTTAATATGGTTGTTTACAGCCATACTTTTCCCACTAACTACTACTTTAGCTGCATCCCATGAGTTTTATTACATTATGTTTTAATTTTCATTTCTTTCCCGGTATTTTCTAATTTTTTTGTGAGTTTTTCTTAGACTCATTGCTTATTTAGGCATGTGTTGTTCACTTGTGAATTTCCCAAATTTCCCTTTGTTACTGATTTTGAATTTTATTTCATTGTGGTCATAGAATATATGTTGCATGATTTCAGTCTTATTAAATTTATTGAGATTATATTGCAGCCTAACATATGGTCTATCTTGGAAAATGTTCATTGTGCACTTGAGAAGAATGTGTATTCTTCTATTGTTGGATAGTTTTCCATGGACATCTTTTAGGCATAGTTGGTTTATAGTGTTCATGTATTCTATTATCTTGATGTTCTGTTTCTTTACTCTATCAGTTATTGAAAGTGGAATATTAAGATCTCCAAATATTATTGTTTAATTTAGTATTTTTTTCTTTCATTTTTTTCCTTCATGTGTTTTGGAACTCTTTTGTTTGGTGTTTACATTTTTATAATTGTTATATCTTCTTGATAGATTGACAGTTTTTAAAATAATCCAGTGTATATTGTGGACAACACATAGTTGAATCATGTTTTTTAATTCATTCAATAATCCACCTTTAATTGAAGTGTTTAATCATTTACATTTAATGTAATTACTGGTTAGGTAGGATTTACAGCTAACATTTGGCCATTTATTTTCTAATACTCTTATGTATTTTTTTTCCTCTATCATTCCAATACTGCCTTATTCTCTGTTAGTTAGATATCTTCTAGCTTGCTATTTTAATTCCCTTATCATTTCTTTTATTATATTATTTTCAGTCAATTTCTTAGTGGTTTCCATGGAAATTACACTTAACATCTTAAAGCAACCAAATTTTGATTCTTAATTAATTTCAATAGTATATAAAAACATTTTTCTATATATCTTCCTTTTGTCCTACCTCCTTTATTTACAAATAATATTTTTATACATTATATGCTGATCAACACTGATTGAGGATTATTGCTTTATGCAGTTGACTTATTTTTAAAGACAATTCTTTTAGAGCACATTCAGGTTCACAGAAAAATTGACTTTTTTTGGTGCTGGCTGCTATGGGGAATGAAAAATTGAAAAGATGGTACAGAGATATCCCATATATCACCAGCCCCCACATATGCATAGCCTCCCCATTATCAACATCCCTTCTATGCATTGAATGTTGTGTCCCTCCCAAAATTCCAATGTTCGAACCTAATCCCCATCATGGTGGTATTAGGAGTTAGGGCCTTTGGAAGGTGTTTAGGTCATGAGAACAGAGCCCTCATGAATGGGATTAGTGTCCTTATAAGGGGCTGAAGAGACCAGAGTTTTCCCTTCCTACCATGTGAGGACACAGCTGGAAAGAACCATCTATGAAGCAGAATGTGGGCCCTCTCCAGACACTGAATTTGCTGGTACCTTCATCTTGGACTTCCCAGCCTCCAGAACTGTGAAAAATACATTTCTGTTATTTATAAGCCACTCAGTTTATGGTATTTTATCACAGCCTGAGCAGACTAAGACAATCCCCCACGAGAGTGGTACATTTATTACAATCAATGAACCTACACTGACACATCATTTTCACCCAATGTCAATAGTTTACATTAGGCTTCACTCTTGGTGTTGTACATTCTATTGATTTGGACAAATTTATAATGACATGTATCCACCATTATAGTATTATACAAAGTATTTTCACTGCCCTAAAAGTTCTCTCTTCCGTGCCTATTCATCTCTTCCTTCCCCCTAACCTTTAACAACCACTGATTTTTGTTTGTTTTAGTGCTTTCAGTTTGACTTTTCTGGAATGGCCTATAGTTGGAATCACATAGTATATAGCCTTCTGCTATTGGCTTCTTTCGCTTAGTAATGTGCATTTAAGTTTCTTCCATGTCTTTTCATGGTTTAATGGCTCATTTTTTTTAGTGCTGAATAGTATTGCATTGCCTGGATGTACCATAGTTTATTCATCCGTTAATCTACTGAAGGACATCTTGGTTGCTTTCAAGTTTTAGCAGTATGAATACAAACTGCTATAAACATACATGTGCAGGTCTTTGCATGGACAGTTTTCAATTTACTTGAGTAAATATCAAGGAGCATGATTTGTTGGATAATATGGTAAGTATATGCTTGTTTTTATAAGAAACTGCCAAACTGTCTTCCAAAGTGGCTATGCCATTTTGCATTCCCACCAGCAGTGAGTGAGAGTTCCTATTGTACAACATCCTTACCAACATTTGGTATTGTCAGTGTTTTATATTTTTACCATTCTAATAGATGTGTAGTAGTATCTCATTATTGTATTAATTTGCAGTTCCCTAATGCCATGATATTGAGCATCTTGTCATATGCTTATTTGCCATCTTCATATCTTCTTTGGTGTGGTGTCTGTTTAGGTCTTTTGTCCATTGATCTCTGCTTTTATCCCTATTATTTATTGTTTTACTATTTAATCTGGATGTAGTTTGCTCTTTTTTTCTAGCTTATTAGTATGGATAATTAAATAATTGATTTTAAACCTTTCTTATTTTCCAGTATAGACATTTATATCTGTAAATTTCCCCCAAGCATTGATTTAACCACATCCCACGAATTTTGATATGTTCTGTTTTATTTATCATTTGGTTAAAAATATTTTACAGTTTGTCTGATGATATATTCTTTTATCTATGGGATTTTTAAATGGGTTGCTTTCTTTGCAAACATTTGGGGAATTTATAGCTGTGTTATTGACTTCCAATTTAATTCCATTGTGGCCGGATTTTTGATAGTTTGTAATTTTTTGAAACTTATTACCCAGCATATGGTACAAGTTTCATGTGTACTTGATAAGAATATGTATTCTACAGTTGTTGGGTATAGTGTTCTATAAATGTCTTTCATGTGTTTAATTATTTGAATATATTTCTTATAGCTTCATTGAAGCCTTAGGCTTTGATACAGGGCCTCAATTACTTGCTGGCTGTTGGCCAGAGGACTCCCTAATTTCCATGATAACCTCTCCATAGGTTAGCTCACAACATGGTAGCTGGCTTTCATCAGAGCAATAAGCAAGAGAGCAACTGAGGGCAAGCAAGCTGAAAGTCACAGTCTATTTAGAACTTAATCTTAGAAGTGGCATTCTATGACTTTTACTGTACTCCATTTATTATAAGTAAGGCAGAGTATAGCTATTACCCAAGGACATAAATACCAGGAGGTGGGATCATTGGTAGCCATCTTAGAAGCTTCCTACCCCATTGGCTATCTTATTTAGGAATATTTGTGGGAGAGCCTTCCCTTTCCATAGGAAAATGGTGGGTTTTGTTCATTTATTGTAAATTAGATAATATAAAGTAGTAAATCACCTCCATTTTTCATGTATTAATGGCTAGTTGTCTATTTGCTATTTATGAAGGCTATAGCTCTCCCCAAATTGCTATGTAATCACTCAGGATTCTCTCTGAACCTCCTCCCCTCCCTGTAGCACAGCCAGTTCTTCGACTGTCTTTTTCTTCTTACACTTCCCTGGTACACTTTCCCCCTTATCTCATGGCTTCTTCTCACCCATTTTTACTTCTCAGCACCTCCACCACTATTTTTTTCTTTTATGACAGTCAGCATCTTAAAGGTTTAGAGGATGAACAGGAAAGGAAAAGTAAAAGAGAAGCAGAAATGCTGATTATTTCTCCAATGCTTCTCCATTGTTCTTTAACAGGCTTTCAGTGGCCTTTCTTTTTATATGACAAAATAAATTAACAATATTTATTTAGTGGCTACCATGAAAATGAGGTTATAGCACAAGATTTTCTACAAAGTTCCTTCCGCTCTAAAAGTCTAGAGTACTGTGAGTGGTGCATGGTGCTAAGTTTTGGGAGAAAGGGGAAGAAATAAAATGAACTGTCAATGATAATACTTTTTTTGCTTTAGAGTCCCCTGAGTTTTATATTATTCAGAAGAATTTCAGCTACTTTAATATTTAATTTAGCAATTTTCAGACAAAAAATTTACATCCACATCTATGGCAACATAATATTTTTATAGTCATTCTTATTTTTAACCAGCAAATGATTATTTTTATCTGCTATGCAAAAGTACATTTTAATACTATAACTGGAAGTTTAATCATGACCAGTTAGAAGAAAACAAAGTGGAGAGCTGATCTATAAATTAGGATTTTGCTGCATTCATAAATCACATGTATTCCCCTATTACTGCCTTCAGATATTGTGGGTTGGTGTAAATCAATATGACCCTTGTAATTACTGGCATTTCCATTAGCGAAAAAAAAATCACTTGTTGCTGGCAGTGCAGGATTTCTTATGTAATCAATAGTCACCAAGGCTGCAGGCACAATATAAGCTATACAAACTAATAACCTAAAGACAGGTTATTTAATTGAACTATAGAAAACATTTTTTTCTCATTTAGAGGTTTTACGTATATGGCTTGGGAATGGGATCAGCCAATTGATAACTGGAAACAAAAATAAATAGAAATATAATTCTTCTGTCATTCCTTTATCTTTGTTTTAATTTATTGAACTGTTCATTCACTCAATAGCTATACATGGAACTCCCTTTTTAGTGTTGGGTATTATTTGAAGGCATTGACTAAAAATTTTTTTAAATTATTTTTTATTGAAAATTAATTATACGTATTTGTGGGATACAGAATTGACTGTTAGTACTTGTGTACAATATGTGATGGTCAAATCAGGATAATTAGCTTCTTTATCACTACAATACATAGTCATCCATTAAATTCAAGATAAATATCATGTTTTTTTTTTCTTACTAGTAACTTAAATTCTACATAGAAATACAAAATTTGAAGTCAAGGATTACACTGAGAAAATTTCAGGGCCCAGGAAGTCATCTTAAGTAATTGAAGCTAAGCAGATTATAAAAATAGGAGGTGGTTTGGAAAGGTGTAGAACAGAAAGCATAGGCCTGACTAAATAGTTTAAAATTCAAATATTTCTTAACAGATTGTTCTAGCCCAAAATAGCAAGTTTTAAAATCAAATTAGACTCACAGGTCACTAATAAAAAGCAATAGATGATCAGGTCCAGAAAACACAAATGAGTGCAGAAAGAAGTGTAAAGTTCTACAGAAATCCAGAAGAGAGAAAATTGTTAATCCAAGAGTTCTCCATAGAGATTTAATCTGCATTTAATAGGCATAGATGGAAAGAAAGAGGTAAAGCCTTATAGGCAGGAGGAAGTCTATCTATCTTTTCCCTTCCTTTAATCTCTGACAGTTTCTCTTAAACCTGTCTTCTTGGTAATTTATAAAAATGATGTCATCAGTGCAAATTAAAGGCCACAAATTTGTTGCCCATGATATTTGAAACAACTTCTGCTCTGCTCCCAAAATTATACCCAATCACTGACAAGAATCATTTCCATTTAGTAACTGAATTTATAGGGGGCTTAAACCTACTTTGCTAAATTTAAAGACTCATGTTTAAACAGTTTAAGCAATAAAATACTCCCATTTGCAACAGCATGGATGAGCCTGGAGAAACTTATGTTGAGTGAAATAAGCAAAGCACAAAGGGATAAATACCACATGTGCTCACTCATATGTGGGAGCTAAGAGAGAAAGGAAGGAAGGAAAGACCACAGTAGTGTGGTACGGCCTTGGTCTTACAGAGGGAGGGAACATTCCTAGGGCTACAAAGTGGAGTGGGGGGAAAGGGGGAGGGGGAGGGAGGTTGGAGGATAATTCGGTGGGGGACACGGGGTACAAAAGTAATTTCTGGTAGTGGGTATGCCCCCAGTATGAATCTGACCGCCCTCACATCATGGGCACGAGGGGTAACAATTAGCTTTGCATCTCATTAATATTCATAATATGTAAGTAAATAAATAAATAGAAAACTTCACAAGAAAATTTAGATTATTAAAAAAATAAAATAAAAATAAAACCTGGCTATATATAAAAAAAATAAACAGTTTAAGTTAAGGCCAATGAAAGCATCTATTTATGGCATATTTTTCTTACATATCTATATTCATTATTTAAATATATCATAAGGAAGTAAGCTTCAAATTTTATTATTGAGTTATTTTATATAAATGTTTATACTACATTCATCCGTTATACTCCTCTATCTCTAAATTGAATTCACCTTTTTAGAAAAAAAATAATTTGAATGAGATGATTTAATTTGAGATTAGGTATCAGTTGAAGGTATTTTAAAATGGAAACAAGTAATGTAGATGAATAATCTATAAGATAAAGTCCTAATGCCTAGCAATTTACCCTGATATGCTTGTATGACCTAAACCTCTCATTTAATCTAAAAAACGTGTTATAGGGTTTCAAATTACTGTGATTTACACAAATGCAGATTATAATAAATGCTAAGGGAGAGTTTAAAAGAAAAATACAGATTGTCTAATTAAATTTACCTTTTTTATTATATATGTATTTTGCTATCAGGAAAACAAGATAAAAATGCCCCCTTTAAAAGAAGTTTGCATTTGGGAGGCAGGGCAAATGAAGCCAGGAAAAGATACATATTAATGATAAATTATTGTTGGCATAGTTTGATCATTCCACTTTCTGCCCTTTACAGTCTAAGTATATAGTCAGAGCCAATCTAAACGAATGGGTAAAAGTAAATGAAAAGAAATGAACATTTATTGAATGCCTAATATGAGCCATTTACTGTTCTAATTAGAGATGGAAGTATTATTAACTGTAGTTTACAGATGAAGAGAATAACGCTCACAGCAGTTTAATTACTTGGCTAAGATCACATAGCTAATAAGTGGCTGAGGTTGGATTCTAACTCAGGGCTGGATGGTTCCACAGTTCATCTTCTTCCCACTACACAACAATACCTCTTGGAGTAGAAGTTATTCACGTGTTATCATTTTAGGACCCCACCACCATCTGCCTTCACAGATGCCTTAATGCTTGGAATTTTCAAATAATATTATTTATTTTGAGCCTCTTAAGGAACTGGGTATTTTAATTACGTTAAAGTGGCTACATTAAATGTATGTGTGTGGGGGGCACATAAGTACTACCATTCTCACAAATTTAAATAAAGAACTTTAAGGAAATGGTACACAAAATAGCTATGTTAAGGAAAAAAATTACAAATTTTCGTGTCCCTGGGTATTGGGTTCTAAGGACAATAAGAAGGGGATCATCAGAACAATATTCTCTTAGGGTCAGAGGAGCATGAGGCAGGAAGTCTATGAAAGGAATACTACAGGGAAACTGAAAATCTCTTCACATTTATTTATGTATTTTTTTTTTATGTCTGTGTCTTCCATTTGATTGACTGTAAGCTCCTCAAGGGTAGAGAGCATGACTGTTTTTGAGTACCATTGTTATTCGAATGCTTAGAACAGTACAAAGTATATAATCAATGATCAATAAATAGTTGCGGATCAAATGACTAAATGAACCAATGTTACTACTGCATACACAGTATCCCCACCCAATATCCAGTCATATACTTACCAGACAAGTTTGAGCTTATCAATACTCAATTGAGCATTGTCCTAATCACTCTAGTTTTAATACGAAAGTATTTCCTCCTGCTCTCAAACAGACCTTCCCACTTACAAGTCACTTATCACTTGCCAGAAACTCTGCCTTTGAATATATTAATCAGGAATCATCAGTACTTACCCATAAATAAAATCTGTGATATTTGCTTAAAGACAGTTGAGTGTCTCACAGTAGACATATAATTTTCTGAAGCTTTATATTTATTATTCAGCTAGAAATATGATGAACATTTAAAAAATAGCACTTGGTCTAGACCATCTGGTACCTAATTTCCATTGGACACACAAACTGCCAATGCGGTACAGTGTAGCAGAGCACAAGTGAATAAAACAAGTAGGACATAGGATGAGTGCCACAAATGGACTGTTCTGATTAAAAATAGTTTGAGCATTACTCATGTACTTTTCTAAAGAATGAAGTTGCCCTTCAATAGATAACAATGAAATTTCCATGGACTGCTTTGTGAAATGCTCATTTGGTATTATTTTTTATGCAAATCTTTTTGGTAATGAATATTCATGAGTTAAAATGCTGATTATCAACACCTGTGCCCAACATGTGATGGCCAGATCCATAGTGGCAGGATTCCCATTACCACAAATTGTGATTGTACCCCAAGCCCCCCACCCAATTATCCGTGACCTCCCTCCCCATACCCTTTTCCCCCACTCCACTTTGTAACTTTAGGTGTGCTCTATCCCTCTGCAAGTCCAGCACACAACTGTGGTCTTTTTTTCCATCCTTCTTTCTCATGTAGCTCCCACTTATGAGTGAGTACATGTAGTATATATCCTTTTGTGCTTTGCTTATTTCACTCAACGTAAGTTTCTCCAAGTTCAGCCATGCTTTTGCAAATGGGAGAATTTCATTCTTTTTTATGGAAGGGTAGTATTCCATGGTGTATATACACCATATTTTCCTTATCCAATCATCCATTGATGGACATTTAGGTTGATTCCATATCTTAGCTATTGTAAACAGAGGTGCGATGAATATGGGAGTGCAGATATCCCTTCAACATGATTTCCATTCCTATGGGAAAATTCCCGGAAGTAGGATTGTTGGTTCATATGGAAGATCTATCTGTAGTTGTTTGAGAAACCTCCACACTGTTTTCCAAAGTGGATGTGCTAATTTACAGTCCTACCAACAGTGTAGGAGCATTCCCTTCTCTCCACACCCTCGCCAGCATTTCTTATTCTCCAACTTGTTGATTACAGTCAGCCCAACTGGAGTGAGATGATATCTCAATGTGGATTTAATTAGCATTTCCCTGATGACTAGTGATGTTGAGCATTTTTTCACGTACTTGCTTGTCATTTGTCTGTCTTCCTTTGAAAAATGTCTTTTCAGCTCCTTTGCCCATTTTTATTGGATTATTTGTGGTTTACTGTGTAATTTCTTGAGTTCCTTGTATATTATGGATATTAATCCCTTGTTGGATGCATAGTTAGCAAAAATTTTCTCTCATTCCATAGGTTGTCATTTCACTCTGTTGATTATTTCCCTTGCTGTGCAGAAGCTTTTTAGTTGGACATAACACCATTTGTTCATTTTTTTCTTTTATTGCTTATTCTTTTGGGCTCATGTTCGTAAATCTGTGGCAAGACCTAGTTCCTGAAGTATTTCATCTATAATTTTCCTTAGTAATTTTACAGTTTCAGGTCTTATACTTAGGTCTTTAATCCATTAAGACTTAATTTTGTTATATGGTAAGAGGTGCAGGTCTAATTTCATTTTCTGCATATGGATATCCAATTTTCCCAGCACCACTTATTGAAAAGGCAGTCTGTCTCCCAATGTATGTTCTTGTTGCCTTTGTCAAATATCATATGGCTATAAGCCTGAGGGGTGATTTCTGGGTTCTCTATTCTGCTACACTGGTCAGAGTGTCTATTTTTATGCAAGTACCATGCTGTTTTTGGTTACTATAGCTTTGTAGTATAATTTGAAGTCAGGTAGTGTTATGCCTCCGGATTTATTTTTTTTCCTCAAGATTGCTTTGGCTATTTGGGGTCTTTTGTTGTTCCATATGAATGTTAAGATTTTTTTTTTCCATTTATGTGAAGAATGTCATTGGTATTTTGAGGGAGAATGCATTGAATCTGTAGATCGCTTTGGGTAGTATAGACATTATCGCAATGTTAATTCTTCCAATCCGAGAGCATGGAATATCTTTCCATCTCTACGTGTCTTCTTTAATTTCCTTCAGAAGTTGTTTGTTGTTCTCATTGTTGAGGTCTTTCACCTCCTTCATTAAACTAACCCCTAGGTATCTTATTTATTTTGTGATTTTTTTTTTTTTTTTTTTTGTCTTTTTTGTGACTGGTACTCAGCCAGTGAGTGCACCGGCCATTCCCATATAGGATCCGAACCCGCGGCGGGAGCGTTGCTGCGCTCCCAACGCCGCACTCTCCCCAGTGCGCCACGGGCTCGGCCCAATTTTGTGATAATTTTAAATGTGCTTACTTTGTTGATTTCTCTTTCTCTAGATTCATTATATGAGTATATAAATGCTACTGATTTGGGGGCATTTATTTTGTATCCTGCAATGTTACTGAAATTATTAACCAGTTCTAGGTGTTATTTGATAGAGTCTTTAGGTTTTTTCTATATGTAGTATCATGTCATCTGCAAATAGGGAAAGTTTGATTTCATCTTCTCCAATCTGGATTCCCTTTATTTCTTTCTCTTACCTTATTGCTCTGTCTAGTACATCTAGTACTATGTCAAATAGAAGTGGTGAGAGTGCGTACCATTGTCTTGTTCCTGTTCTTATGAGAAAAGTCTTTCGTTTTTCCCCATTCAGAATGACACTGGCTGTAGGCTTGTCATACATGGCTTTTATTGTGTTGAGATAATTTCTTTCCATAAATAGTTTGTTGAGAGTCTTTATCATAAAAGGATGTTGAATTTTGACAAAGGCTTTCTCAGCATCTATTGAGATAATCATATGGTTTTTCTGCTTGAGTTTGCTGGTTTAATGTATCACATTTTTTGACTTTCATATGTTGAACCATCCATGCATCACTGGGATGAATCCCACTTGATCATGTTGTATAATTTTTATATTTATATTTATTTATTTATTTATTTATTAGATTTCATTTTATCTTGTTATTATACAACGTGGTTGATTATTGTGGCCAATTACCGAAACCTCCCTCCCTCCTCCGACTCCCCCCTCCCTCCCAACAATCACCTTTCAATTTGCTCATCATATGAACTTCAAGGAATTGTAATTGTTGTGTCTTCTTCCCTCCCCCCCAGTTGTCTGTGTATTTATTTATGTCTTTTTAGCTCCCACAAATAAGTGAGAACATGTGATATTTCTCTTTCTGTGCCTGACTGGTTTCACTTAACGTAATACTCTCTAGTTTCGTCCATGTCATTGCAAATGGCAGTATTTCATTCTTTTTTATAGCAGAGTAGTATTCCATTGTGTAGATATACCACATTTTCCATATCCACTCTTCTCATGATGGACATTTGGGCTGGTTCCAAATCTTAGCTATTGTAAAGAGTGCTGCAATGAACATTGGAGAACAGGTATACCTTCGACTTGATTATTTCCATTCCTCTGGGTATATTCCCAGCAGTGGGATGGCTGGGTCATATGGTAGATCTATCTGCAATTATTTGAAGAACCTCCATACCATTTTGATAGAGGCTGCACCATTTTGCAGTCCAACCAACAATGTATGAGAGTTCCTTTTTCTCTGCAACCCTGCCAGCATTTATAATTCACAGTCATTTGGATATTAGCCTTCCTCACTGGGGTGAGATGGTATCTCAGTGTGGTTTTGATTTGCATTTCCCGGATGCTGAGTGATGTTGAGCATTTTTTCATGTGTCTGTTGGCCGTTCATATATCTTCCTTTGATAAATGGCTATTTAGCTCTTTTGCCCATTTTTAATTGGGTTGCTTGTTTTTTTCTTGAAAAGTTGTTTGAGTTCCAAGTGCTGGGGGTCAATCAGGTGTGCAGCAGTGAGAAGACCCTTTGATTTCTTAGTTTGCTGTTTTTTTTATTATCAACAGTTGGCATCACTACAAAAAACAAGACGTATCAGAGTTTAAACAAGTGAAATAAAATTTTTTGCAGCTCTTTATAGTAGTGTAGTTGGCTTGGCTGACATTTAATTAATGAAGTCTATTCTGAAAGAAGAAATACATAGAAAAATGTTAGCCTTTAATTAATACCTTGACAGTACTCTCACTCCATACCCCGTATAAAAAATCTAATGCAGAATTACCATACACTCTAAGGAAGATGATTTTTTTAAATGTCAGGTCTTGATGATAAAGTATTTTATGGGATGATGACTAATGAAGGGCATATGCCAATTTCCAAATCATTTCTGTATGAGTCCATTTATACAAATAGAATCTCCCAAGTTTTGACAATTATGGATAAAGCTGCTATAAATGTTTGTTTGCAGGTTTTTGTGTAGACAGAAGTTTTCAGTTCATTTAAGTAAATACAAAGGAGCATGATTACTGGTTAATATGGAATGAGAATACTCAGTTTTGTAAGAAACTGCCAAACTGTCTTCCAAAGTGGCTGTACCATTTTGCGTTCTCAAGAACAATGAATGAGAATTTTCTGTTGCTCCACATCCTTGCAAGCGTTTGGTGTGACAAGTGTTTTGAATTTTAGCCATTCTAATAGGTGTGTAGTGGTATCTTGTTTTAATTTGCAGTTCCCTAATGACATATAACATTGAGCATCATTTTATATGCTTAATTGCTATCTTGTATATCTCCTTTGGTGAGATGTCCAAGTGTTTTGCCTATTTTTTTAAATTGAGTTGTTCCCTTTCTTATTGTTGAGTTTTAAGAGTCCTTGGTATATTTTGAATATCAGTCCTTTATCAGCTATGTGTTTTGCAAAGGCTTTCTTCCAGCTCGTGGCTTGTTTTTTCATACTCTTAATAGTTTCTTTCACAGAACAAAAGTTTTTCATCTTAATAAAGTTTAAAGTATCAATCATTTTCTTTCATGGGTAATGCATCTGATGTTATATCTAAGAATTCACAGTCAAACCCAAATCTAGGTCACCTAGATTTTCTCCTGAGTTATCTTCTGATAGTTTTAGAGATTTTGTGTTTTACATTTAAGTATATAATCTAATTTAAGGTGATTTTTTGTGAAATGTCTAAAGTTATTGTCTAGATTAATTTCTTTGCATGGGGATTTCCAGTAGTTCCAGCACCATTTGTTGAAAAGACTATCCTTTTTCCAGTAAATTACCTTTGCTCTTTTGTCAAAGGTAAGTTGATTGGTTTTATGTGTGCGTGTTTCAGGCTTCCTATTCTGTTCTACTGATCTAAGTGGTCTATTCTATTACCTAGACCACACTATCTTGATTACATTATACTTACAGTAAATCTTGAAGTCCTCTGATTTTGTTCTCCTGAAATACTATGTTGGCTCTTCTGTGTCTTTGGCCTCTCCATATAAGATTTAGAATAAGTTTGTTGATAACCATAAAATAACTTGTTGGAGTTTTTACTGGGATTGCACTGAATTTATGGATTAATTTGTGAATAACTGAAATCTTGAAAACGTCAAGTCTTACTATCCATGTATATGGGATATCTCTCCTTTTATTTAATCTTCACTAATTTCTTTCATCCAAGTTTTGTAATTTTTTCTTGTATAGACTTTGTACATACTTTGTTAGATTTATACCCAAGTATTTCATTTTGGGGTGCTAATGTAATTGGTATTATGTTTTTAATTTCAAATTCCAATTGTACATTGCTGTTGTATAAGAAACAATAGACTTTTGTATACCACCTTTTACCCTGCAACTTTGCTATAATTGCTTATATTAGTTTCAGGAGAGTTTGTTTTTGTTGTTGTTGATTCCTTGGATTGTCTACGTAGATGATCATGTCATCCATGAGCAAAGTCAGTTTAATTTATTTCCCCTATCTATATACTTTTTATTATAAGATTGCCGGTATTCTTATTGTATTAGCTAGGTCTTCCAGAACAGTGCTGAATAGGAATGGTGAGAGGGGACATCCTTGCCTTGTTCCTGATCTCGGCAGAAAAGTATCTAGTTTCTTACCATTAATTATGATTTTATCTGTAGGTTTTTTGAAGATATTTTTTATCAAGTTGAGGAAGTTCCTCTCTATTTTACTTAGACTTTTTATCATGAATGTTTATTAGAGTTTTTGTCAGTTTTTTTCTGCACTTATTGGTATGATCATATAATTTTTTTTCTTAGCCTGTTGATGGGATGGATTACAGTAATTGATTTTCAAATATTGAACCAGCATTGCATTTCTGGGATGAACCCCACTTTTTCTTGGTGGATAATCTTTATTATATATTGATGACTTGTTTGCTAATACTTTGTTAATAATTTTTGTGTGTATATTTGTGAGGTATATTTTATCTATAAATTTTCTTTGTACTATCTTTTTCTGGTTTTATTATCAGGGTAATATTAGCTTCTTACAATGAACTGGAAAGTTTCATCTCTTCTGTTTTCTGAGAGAGAACTGTAGAATTGATATTTTGTCTTTAAAAGTTTGATAGAATTATCCTGTGAAACCATTCAGATCTGGAGTTTTGGTAGTTTTAAGTTATGAACTAAGTTTCTTTAATGGTGTAGTACTATTCAAATTATTTTATTTAGGGTGAATTGTGGTAATTTGTGTTTTTATGAGGAATTCATCCATTTGATCTAAGCTGTCAAATTTCTGCACATTTTTGTTTGTAGTATTCCCTTATTATCTTTTTTATGCCTGCAGTTTCTGTAATGATATCCCTGTTTTTATTCCTGATATTAGTAATTACTGTCCTTTACCTTTTCTTTCTCAGCCTTGCTAAAGTTTGTGAATTTAATCGATCTTTTTAAAGAACCTAAAAGTTTTCCACTGATTTTCTCTATTGGTTTCATTTTGTTTCGTTTTCAATTTCATTGATTCCTGCTTCTATCTTTATTATTTACATTTTTCTGCTTGCTTTGGATATATTTTGCTCTTTTCCTTGGTCTTTTAGTTAAGGGCTTAGATTATTCTTTTGAGACATTCTTTTCTAAAGTATGCATTTAGTGGAAGAAATTTCCCTGTCACCACTCTTTTAGCTGTGTCCCATATTTTTAAAAATTTCTATTAATTTATTGTTAGCATATTAATTATTACAAGTTGTGATTTTTTCTTTATACCCTTTACCCAACCTATAACTTCCCAAATGCCCTCCTTCCCTCCTCCCCATCACTAGTATCCTTAGGTTTGTTGTCTCCTTCTGAAAGTTCAACATATTGTTGTGGTCTTTTCTCCCTTCCCTTCCCTTCCCTTCCTTCTTTCTTAGCACCCAGTTATAAGAGAGAAAATGTGTCATTTCTCTTTCTGTGTCTGGCTTATTTCACTTAACATAATTTTCTCCAGATTCATCCATGTTGCTATAAATGGCAAAATTTCATTCTTTTTTATGGCTGAGTACTATTCCATTGTGTACATGTACCACATTTACTTATCCAGTCATCCATTGATGGACACTTAGGTTGGTTCCATATTTTGGCTATTGTAAATAGAACTGCAATGAACATGGGAGTGCAGATATCCCTTCTAAATGATGATTTCCATTCCTTTGTGTATATACCCAGTAGTGGGATTGCTGGATCATATGGTAGTTCTATCTGTAGTTGTTTAAGGATACTCCATACTGTGTTCCATAATGACTGTGCTAATTTACAGTGTCCCACATAGTTTGATATGTTGTATTTTCATTTTAATTCAGTTCCTTTTATTTTTCATTTCTCTTGATACTTCTTTAACTCAATAGTTGTTTAGGAATGTGTTTGATTCCCAAATATGTGGAGATTTTCCTGTTATCTTTCTGTTATTGATTTTTAATTTGATTCCATTTTGCCAGTTTTGCTGAAGTGCAGAAGTCTTTTCTCCCTTTGCTGTTTACATTTATAATGTAATTGACTTAAGTACTTATTTTACATGTATTTAGAACCACATCAGACAGTGTTATAATTTTTGCTTCATCTGTCATCACAATTTAGAAAACTCAAGAGAAGTACTACCTATTGCATTTATTCATATGTTTATACTTTCTGTTGTTTTTTTATTCATTCCCGATGTTCCAAAATTACTTATTTTTATCATTTCCATTCTCGTAGGAGAACTTCCTTTAGCCATTGTTTTGAGTAGGTTTGCTGACAACAATTTTTTTTTTTCATTTTCCTTCCTTTGAGAATGTCCTGATTTATTCTTTATTTCAGCAATTGGAAAATGTGCCACTTACTTCTGACCTCCATGGTTTCTGATGAGACATATACTGTCAGTCACTCAAATGCTTTTCCCTTTATACATAAGATATAATTTCTCCTTCACTGCTGTAAGATATTTCTTGTCTTTAATTTTCAGAAGTTTGACTTTGATGTGTCTTGGTGTGGATTTCTTTTAGTTTATCTTACTTGTGGTTCACTCAGATTTTTCAAATTTTAGGTTTTTGTTGTTGTTGTTATTATTATTAAATTTGGGAAGATTTCAGTCATTATTCCTTTGAGTACTTTTTCAGCCTCTTTTCTTCGTCCTCTCATTTTGGAAATCCAATGACATGAATATTAAATCTTTTCTTATAGTTTCACAGGTATCTGAGACTGTTCATTATTTTCTGTCCACTTTCTCTCTAATGTTCGGGCTAGGTGATTTCTTTTGTATTGTCTTTAAGCTCACTGATTCTTCCCTCTGTTCTCTCCATTCTGCTGTTGAACCTATCCACTAAGTTTTTTTTTTTTTTTTTGGTTATTGTATCTTTCATTTCTAAAATTTCTGTTTTGTTCTTCATATCTTCTATTCATTTGCTGAGACTTTCTGTTTTCATTTGTTTCAAGTATGTTCTGGATTGCTCATTAAAGTTTATTAAAACAAATATATTCTCTGCTTCTTTCTCTCTCCCTCTTGAACACTTCTGGGTCTATCATTTTACCTTCCTGGGATGTTTGATGTTGTCCCATAGATCTCTGATGCTCTTCTAATTTTTCTTTAATTTCTTTCTCTCTCTTATTTGGACTGGAGGAACTCAATTGATCTACCTTCAAGTTCGCTGATTTTTCCTAGCCATCTTAAATATATTTTTGAGTCCATCTAGTTAATGTTTTATTTTTGTATTACACTTTTCAACTCTACAATTTACATTTCATTTTTAAAATTAATTAATTAATTTTTATTTTGATTTATGAATATACAATGTAGTTGATTTTTGTGTCCCTTTACCAATTCCTGTTTCTCCCCTCCCTTTCCCCCTCCCCCTTTAACATCATATCTGTTCACTTGTTTTAACAAGTGCAAGGAATTGTTGATTGTTCTCTCTTCCTCCCCAACCCCCCCCCACCATTTGTTTGCATATTTCTTTATTTATTTTTGGATCCCACAAATAAGTGAGAGCATGTGGTATTTCTCTTTCTGTGCTTGACTTATTTCACTTAATATAATTTTTTCTAAATCCACCATGTTGCCGTGAATGGTGGTATTTCATTCTTTTTTATAGTATTTCATTGTGTAGATATACCACAGTTTCTTTGTCCACTCATCTGATGATGGACATTTGGGCTGGTTCCAACTCTTGGCTATGGTAAATAGTGCTGCAATAAACATAGGAGTAGAGGTATCCCTTCAACATGGTGATTTCCATTCCTCTGGGTATATTCCCAGCAGTGAAATAGCTAGATAATATAGTAGATCTATCAGTAATTGTTTGAGGAAGCTCCATACCATGTTCTGTCATCAGGGTGAGGTAGATGCAAAGGGTTACTTCAAAGCCCATTTCTCCTGAGCAATGAGAGGCCTAAAGGGGTTAAATCCCAGGAGATGACTTCTTCAAGAGAGAAGGAATTCCTGGGAAATGACCCCAAACTAGGTCTTCTCTCAGTTTTTATTGTCCAGCCAAGAAAGTTACAGAAAAGAACACAAGTGGTAAATCAGTCATAGTAAAATCATAAACAAACTGGCTACATAATAATTTTCATTAAAGCACGTGCAACTTAAAAATAGTTTAAGCAATTTGCCATCAAAGGAGTCATAAAACTAAGCTATGTGACATACAAAAGAACCAATGAGATAATCGTTATGGCAACACTTAGTTCCCTAGGAAACTTAGAGAAGCAACTGAAGGTGAAATGTGGAACCAGCCACTAATTGGCAGAGTGGTCTTGAAGCTTTCAGTACACATATTTTCCCATAATTAGGTTTAGCTGCACCAAGGACTTTTGCCCTTAGAGCAAACACTTTTGCTGTGTTACAGTTTTCATATCCACACCAGAGACTTTTTAGTCCTGTGAAAGTTTTCTGTTTTTTCCCAAACTTAGCATTTCTATGTGTAATACTAAAAGGCTAGGTTCTTCCTCAAACTACAAGGCTTTGGCCTTGCTAAACCTACGGGGCTGTGGCCCCAGTATGCTACAGCCTAAACTAAAGGGCTTTGGTCCTTCTAACAGCTAAGGACTGTTGTCTGACTAAGATAAAGATCCTACTAAGCTACATCCTGATCGAAGGACTGTGGTCCTTCTAATCTAAGCACTGTGGCCCTACTAGGCTAAAGGTAAAGGCCCTGTGAAATACATGTGCGTTATTAATGTTAGTACCCTCTAGAATTTTCGATAAAGGCTGCACCATTTTGTAGTCCCACCAACTGTGTATGAGGGTTCCTTTTTTTCCCACAACCTCATCAGCATTTATCATTCTCAGGCTTTTGGGTATTAGCCATCGTAACTGGAGTGAGATGGTAGCTCAAAGTGGTTTTAATTTGTATTTCCTGAATGCTGAGTGATGCTGAGCATTTTTTCATGTGTCCGTTGGCCATTCATATATCTTCCTTTGAGAAATGCCTATTCAGTTCCTTTGTCCATTTTTTAATTGGGTTACTTGTTTCTTTGCTGTGAAGTTGTTTGAGTTCCTTGTATTTTCTGGTTATTAATCCTTTGTCAGATGTATGTTTTGCAACTATTTTCTCCCACTCTGTTGGTTGTCTTTTCACTCTGTTGATTGTTTCTTTAGCTGTGCAGAAGCTTTTTAGTTTAATATAATCCCATTTGTTTATTTTTCCTTTGGTCACCAGTACTTCGGGTGTCATATTCATGAAGTCTGTATCCACTCCTGCTTCCTGGAATGTTTTCCCCTATGTTGTCTTTAAGGAGTTTTAGTGTTTCAGGGAGTATATTTAATTCTTTAGTCCATTTTGAGTTGGTTTTGGTATATGGTGAGAGATACGGGTCTAGTTTCATTCTCCTACATATGAATATCCAGTTTTCCCACCACCATTTGCTGAAGAGGCAGCCACTTCCCCAGTGTGTAGACTTGGTGCCTTTGTCAAAGATAAGATGGCTGTTGGTTTCTCGGTTCTCTATTGTATTCCATTGATCTGTGTGTCTGTATTTATGCCAGTACCATGCTATTTTGGTTATTATAGCTTTGTAGCGTAGTTTAAAGTCAGGAAGTCTTATGCTTCCAGTTTTATTTTTTTTGCTCAGGATTGCCTTAGGTTTTCATGGTCTTTTGTTATTCCATATAAATGTCTTCGTAGTTTTTTCCATTTCTGAGAAAAATGTCATTGGAATTTTGATGGGGATTGCATTGAATCTGTACATCACTTTGGGTAGTAAGGACTTTTTCACAGTGTTAATTCTTCCAATTCGAGAGCATGAGATATCTTTCCATCTTCTTGTGTCCTCTTTCATTTATCTCAAAAGTGGTTTGTAGTTCTCATTGTAGAGATTTTTTACATCCTTGGGTAACTTTATTACTATTTTATTTTTTTGATGGCTAATGTAAATGGGCTAGCTTTCTTGATTTATTTTTCTGCATGTTAACTGTTGGGTTATAGAAATGCTACTGATTTTTGAGTGTTGATTTTGTATCCTACAAATTTGCTGAAATCATTTATCAATTCTAAGAGTCTTTTGGTAGAGGCTTTAGGCTGTTCGATATATAGGATCATGTCATCTGCAAACAGGAACATTTTGACTTCATCTTTTCCAATCTGAATGCCCTTTATTTCCATCTCTTCTCTGATTGCTCTGGCTAGTACTTTCAAAACTATGGTGAATAGGAGTTGTGAGAGTGGGCATACTTCTCTTGTTCCTGTTCTTAAGAGAAAAGCTAAAAGCTTTTCAGTATCATGAAACAATATCATCCCGTTGAGGATGATATTTGCAGTGGGCTTTTCATATATGGCTTTAATAATGTTGAGATACTGTCTGTCTGTCTCTAACTTGCAGAGATTCTTTATCATGAACGCATGTTGAATTTTGGCAAATGCTTTGCAGCATCTATAGATATGATCATATGATCTTTGTCTTTGATTTTATTTATGTAGTGTATTGCTTTTATTGATTTGTGTATGTTGAACTAACCTTGCATCCCTGGGCTGAATCCAACTTGATCATAGTGTATCGTTTTTTGTATGTGTTCCTGTATTATGTTCGGTAGTATTTTATTGAGAATTTTTGCATCTATATTCGTCAAGGATATTGGCCTGCAGTTTTCTTTTTTTGTTTTATCTTTGTCTGCTTTTTGTATCAAAGTGATGTTGGCCTAATAGAATGAGTTTCGGAGAATGGCGTCTATTTCAATCTTTTTGAATAGTTTGTAGAGAATTGGTATCAATTCCTCTTTGAAGGTTTGTTAGAACTCTGTAGTGAACCCTTCTGGTCCTGGGCTTTTCTTTGTTGGGAGACTTCTGATAACAGCTTCAGTCTCTTTTATTGTTATTGGTCTGTCTAGATTTTCTGTATCTTCTTGGCTCAGTTTTGGTAGTTTGTGGGTGTCCAGAAATTTATCCATTTCCTCCATATTTTCAAGTTTGTTGGCATATGGTTTTTTATAGTAGTCTCTAATTATTCCTTGTATTTCTGAGGTATCAGTTGTAATATCACCTTTTTCATTTCTAATTTTTATTATTTGTGTCTTCTCTCTTTGTTTTTTAGTTAGCCTTGCTAAGGTTTTGTCACTTTTCTTTATCATTTCAAATAAGGAACTTTGTGTTTCATTAATTTTTTTGTATCATTTTTTGGGTTTCTATTTCATTAAGTTCTGCTCTGATCTTAATTATTTCTTTCAATCTGCTAACTTTGGGTTTGGATTGTTCTTGTTTTTCTAGTTCTTTAAGGTGAAATGTTAGGTTGTTTACTTGCCATCTTTCCATTCTTTGAAGTAAGCATTTAATGTGATAAATTTCCCCCTTAGTACTGTTTTGCAGTATCCCACAGGTTTTGGTGTGATGTGTAGTTATTTTCATTAGTTTCAAGAAATTTTTTGATTTCCTGTTTAATTTCTTCTTGGACCCATAGTCATTAAGTAGATTGTTATTTAATTTCCATGTGTTTGTATAGTTTCCAATATTTTGTTTGTTATTGATTTCTAATTTTAATCCATTGTGATCTGAAAAAATACATGGAACTATTCCAATTTTTCTGAATTTGTTGAGACTTGATTTGTCACCTAACATGTGATCTATCCTGGAGCATGTTCCATATGCTGATGAGGAGATTGAATATTCTGAGGTTGTTGGCTGGAATGTTCTGTAGATATCTGCCCAGTCCAATTGTTCTAAAGTATTCTTTAGATCTCATGTTTCTCTGCTGATTCTTTGCCTAGATGATCTGTCCAATATTGAGAGTGGGGTGTTCAGGTCCCCTGTTATTATGTTATTAGTGTCTATCTCATTCTTTAGGTCTAGTAGTGTTTGCTTTATTAATCTGGCTGCTCCGACATTGGGCACATATATATTTATGATTGTTATGTCTTCTTAATGGATAGATCCTTTTATTATTATACAGTGGCCTTCTTTATCTCTTTTTATGGTTTTTGGTTTAAAGTCTATTTTATCTGATATAAGAATACTACTCCAGCTCATTTTTTATTTCCATTTACATGGTATATCTTTTTCCTTCCTTTCACTCTTAGTCTATGTGTGCCTTTACAGGTGAGGGGAGTCTCTTGAAGGCAGCATATAGCTTGGTCCACTTTTTAATCCAATTAATCAGTCTGTGTCTTTTGAGTGGGGAATTTAGTCCTTTTACTTTAAGAGTTGTTATGGAAAGGTATTGATTTACTCCTAGCATTTTATTGATTTTTGTTTGGATGTCTTTAAGTGTCTTTTGTTCCTTTCTTTCTGATTTACTGCTTGTCTTCTGTTTTTTCTGGTTTCTTTTGGTGTTAGATAAACATTTTGTTTTCTCTTTATTTTTAGCATTTTTATTTTACTAGTGGGTTTTGTTCTTTCTTGAGTATTTAAAGCAATGGTGGTTTTTTTAGGTACCAAACCCAGTATTCCCTTGAGAATTTCTTGTAAGATTGGTCATGCGGTAGTGAACTCCTACAGTTTTTGTTCGTCTGAGAAATACTGTATTTGTCATTCATTTCGGAAGGATAGCCTTGCTGGGTAAAGTATTCTTGGCTGGCAATTTTTGTCATTTAGCATTTTGAATATATCATCCCATTCTTTTCTGGTTTGTAGTGTTTCTGATGAAAAGTCTGATGTTAGTCTGATTGGGGCTCCTTTATATTTGACTTGCTGCTTCTCTCTTACAGCTTTTAAGATTCTCTCTTTGTCTTTGAGTTTTGCCAGTTTGACTTTAACATGTCTTGGAGAGGACCTTTTTGAGTTCAATGTTTGGGGATCTTTCAGCCTCTTGAATCTGAAGACCTGTGTCTTTCCCTATACCTAGGAAGTTTTCTGCCATTATTTCACTGAATATGTTTTCAATGCCATTTCCTTTTTCCTCCCCTTCGGGAATACCTATGATTGGGATAATTAAGCATTTAAGATTGTTATGTCTCTCAGATTTTCTTCAACTTTTTAAATTCTTTTTTGTCTGCTTGTGTTATGTCAAACAGCTCATCGTCAAGGTCAGAAATCCTTTCCTGCTTGTTCTAGCCTGCTGGTTAAACTCTGTTGTGTTTTTTATTTCGTTGAATGAATTCTTTAGCTCTGCAAGCTCTGCTACATTCTTTTTCAGGGCATTGATTTCTTTGTTCATTTCTTCTTTCTGGTCCTATATACTTTTTCTCATTTCATTGTGTTGTCTGAGTTTTCTTGTATCTCATTTAGTTTCCTTAGAATTGTTGCTCTAAGTTCCTTGTCAGTCATTTCAAGGACTTCTTGTTCTGTAGGATCTAGAGCTTGAGAGTTATTATTTTTGCCTTTGGTGGTGTCATGCTTTCTTAATTTTTCATATTTCTGATATCTTTCCTTTGGTGTTTAGTCATTGTGTCAAGGGATTTCACGATCCACTCATTCGACCCTAGTGTCTGGCTAAGATCCTTCAGGGACTGCCAATTTGGCATGGCTGCCTCAGGGCTTGTGGGCAGGTGGCTCAAGCCTCTCTGGGCTGTGGGGACTAGCCTGTGCTGGGAGTCCCGTGGTGTGGTACCTGCCTGTACTGGCATGGGTGGCTCGGGTTCCTGTGGGCCTGGCGGCTCTTGGGCCTCTCTAGGTGGCATGGGCTGGCCTGGGCTGGGGTTCCTGTGGCTCAGCACCTGCCTATTCTGGCATGGGTGGCTCGGGGCCCTGTGGGCCCAGTGGCTCTCAGGCCTCTCTGGGCAGCATGGGCTGGGCTGAGCCTGGAGTCCCTTTGTGGTGCCTACCTATTCTGGCGCAGGTGGCTCAGGACCCTGTAGGCTCAGTGGCTCTCGGTCCACCCTGGGCAGCATGGAATGGCCTGGGCTGGGAGTCCCATGGAGTGGCCCCTCCCTGTTCTGGCGCATATGGCTTAGGGCCTTGTGCCAAGCAGCTCTCAGGCCTCTCGGGGAGGTGCAGACTGGCCTGGGCTGGGGTTTCCATGGTGTGGCACCTGCCTCCATTTCATTTTTTAAATTTATATTTATTCTCATTCCTTATTTGTTTAGTGATTGTCATCATTTGGGAGGGGGGGTTAAAGTATGTTTCTTTTGGTTCTATGAACATACTTGAACAAATAGTAGTTGCATTGAAATCTTTGCTAAATATAACATCTGTATCCATTCAGGTTTAATTTCTATTGACTGCATTTTTTCCTGGGTATGTTACGAATTTTTGTTTCTTTACATGTTTCTTAGGTTTTTGTTGAAAACTGTACATTTTAGATAATATATTAAAAGCACTGGGTTCTGTTTTATTTTTCTTAGTAATGATGGAGATTTTTTTTTATTAACTTTCTGGGAATTAAAACATGGACATTTTATCTCCTAGACTTCATCATATAAACTATATAGTTTAATGATCAGCCAGTGATTTGAGTGGAGATTGTGTTTCAGTGAACCTCTCAAACCCATAAGTCTTCCACCCCTTGCCTAATGCATAATTTGGGGAAAATACTCAAAGATCCAGTCTATTCTCCCTTGGCTTTTACTTTTCACCAGGCTGTTTCAGGTCTTCCTCATTCATACATGCAGTTTCCAAGTCAACCATATGTATGTGGAGAGCTTATCTTAAACCTTTTATAGCTTTCTCGTTCCTGAATTTCCCTGCTAAATTTCTGGGTGATCTGCCACTTGCTCCAACTAGAACCGTAATGTCTGTCTAGCAAAACTTCCAATATTTCTTAAGTGTTCCTAACTGAGTTTGTCACTTTTAGCTCTCAAAGTTGCAGTTTTCCCCCCTTCTCATCATAAATTCAGTCCACCCCTTCTAATGACAGAGCTCCTGGTTTTCACAACCAGATCCATGCTGGTAAAACTGTTTTTGACACTGGGACAGGAGAGTGGGGAAAATCCCTAGGCAAGAAAGAGAACGTGGATTCCTGCTTTATTTAATTGTTTTTATCTAGGTTTACCAGTTTTCTAAAGAATACACATTTCTATTTTTTTTCTACCTGTGATGAATTTCTAGTGCCCTGGAATGTTTTTTGTCTTTATCTTTACAATTTTATACATATATATGTATACACTATATATGTATACATATATATATACACACACACACACACACACACACACATATATATATATATATTTTTTTTTTTTGCATAGAGGGATTGACAAAATTTTCACACCACTCTAATCAGAAATCTGTTGTTAGCATTTACCTGGGGGTTTTCTCCTTTGCTCTACAGTTTGTCAATATGTTTTATACCTAGGTGCTGACTTAATCTCATCAAATCATAGATGTAATTATGTCATTACTTCCCAACTTTCAAAATTTCCCTAATTGTCAATAGACATTCTTTGAAATTACTTTTAAGGTCTACCATAACCTGTTGTCAGCCTACCTTTTCAACCCTCTTTCCCACAACTGGCTTCTGCTCACCCTTTGCTAGTGCTAAACTGACCTGTATGCTCTATGATTTGTCACTTCTGTGGCTTTCCTCGTGCTTTTTCCTTGATATGCTCTTTCTCCCTCCTTTTAGCCTATCCAAATTCCACCCATCTTTAAAATCCAACTTAAATATTATCTCTTCCATTAAGCATGCACAAGATATACCTAGCAGAAAATTGTCTTTTTTTTTTCACTAAAGTACCTACACCTTATCCATATCTTTCTTATGGTAATTATTATTTCTAGTAATATTTTATATTAGCCCTTGCAATAACCCTGTGTGAATGATTTACCTTGGTGCTGCTTCATAGCATCTAGCACCATGCTTTGCATATTTGGAGCTCAACTAATATGTGGTAGAAAAAGGAAGGATTACTAGCTCCCTGTATTAGTCCGTTTTTGTTGCTTATAACAGAATACACGGAACTGGGTGATTTATAAAGAAAATGAAATTTATTGCTTACAGTTTCTGAGGCTAGGAAGTCCAAATTCCATCTGGTGCTGTTGACAGTGACTCAGAGGTCTCACACTGCAAGATGGTGGAAGCTGAGAGAGCAGAGTGAGAGAAAGACAGACTCTCCTCTTCTTTCAAATCCCTCAGAGCCATGCCCCTGACCACCATTTTTAATCCATTTACTAGTGCACGGTCCTACAATCCAATCACCTCGTTAAGGCTCCACCTTTCAATTACCATAATAGGATTTCCCATCCTCTTAACAGTCACAGTAGGGGCTAAATTTCTAATATATAAAACTTGGGGGAAACAATTCAAGTTTCAATGAGTTTTGTGAGGACATAATACGATCCACTACACTCCCCAATGCCTATATTTTCTGTGTAATGCCAAGCCTTAAATTCTTGGCCTTGCATTCGGTGTCACTATCTTACCCTTTTAGCCTTTTGTTTTGCCAACCAATAATATAGAAAAACCAACAGAAAGGAATGAAAAGAAAGAAGTAGCAAAATTATATTGTGTTAGCAAGTTTAGGCATGATTTTATGGAAAAAAAAAACAACTCATGGAACAAATTTAAATTACAAGTTTTATAAACTCATTCTGGAATAGACTCCTCAAAGAACTGTATCAGAAATATTATAGGACTTATAATACATAGAGGAGCAAATAGAAAATCAACCAATTATATTGCTTAACTTTTCCTCCCAAGAAAAAGTATTTGTTTTGAGTAGTTCTACATTAATTTAGGTCATCAGAGGCAAAAATTAATAGATTATCAGTTAGATGTTCATTATTATTACATTTTATTTTAGAGAGTGAAATTCAATTAACACACACACTGACACCTATAATAAAGTCATAATGAAATATTTAGGCTAATGTAATTTTGAACAGTGGGATCATCAACATAACTCCAGTACATGCAATTTTGCTAATTATGTTTTTCTACTTTTTGATGCGAGACGAATTTTTTCTTTAGTGACTCGTATATGTTATCATTATCATATAGTTATCATTGTTATATAATGGCAAGCAAGCCATAAAATCAGTTCAGGAAGTTACTTCTACATCAATTTTAACCTCTGGAGTATACCTAAGTACAATGGAATACTGCCATTTTTCCCAGAAAGCATGTATTTCTGTGGCATTATGCAGCTGGATAACTTCCTCAAGCATATTGAACCAATGCCCGTGATATCAGACTACCAATATACTAAGAACTCTACATACAATATCTTATTTTTCACTTAGAGTTGTCTCATTTGAGTGGAAAAGAGGTATTTTCTTTTGGAAAAATTAAGTGATCATCAAAACCTTAAAGAAATGGCATTGTGGTGTATCATACCTACTATTTGCTTTCCATTGACTATATGATGATATAAAAGCTGCTTTTAGAAAGCAAATAGAATGTAATGTCTTATATTATGTGTAAAAATTATTTCTATAATCATTATAACAACACATCACAACAAATGTAAGTAGAATTAACTAGGGAAGAGCAAACGTTATAATGGGTAATATCAGACAAATGATGAGTCACACAGATTATTAGATGGCTGAGCAGGCATATAGCAACAAAAACTGAATGCATTATGTCACCAAATGTTTTAAACCTTTCTGTTTTTAAGTTTTTGTATTGAAGCATATTGATTGTATATATTTATGGGTTACAGAATTATATTTGAATATATGTATACAATGTGTGATGATCTAATCAGGGTAATTAGCATATTCATCATTACGAAGCTTAATCATTTCTTTGTGAGGTGAACATTTGATTTCCTCTCTTCTAGTCCTTTGATAACATGAAGTAAATCATTGTTAATTATAGATTCCTAGTTGGCTGTAAACCAATAGGACTTATTTTTCCTATCTATCTGTAATTTTATGACCATTAATCAGCTTTTCACAATCTCCCCTCTCCTTTCCCCTTCCCCATCTCTAAGGACCACAGTTCTTCTCTCTCTTTGTAACAATTCAACTTATTATTATTTGTTTCTTTGTTTTGTATTCTTCTCATTTATAGTTCCCACATATGAGTGAGAACAAGAGATATTTCTCTTTCTGTGCCTGTTTTATTTCACTTAATTTTTCCAAGTTCATGCATGTTGCTGAAAATGGCAGAATTTCATTATTTTTTTATGGCTGAGTAGTATTCCATTGTATATATGTACCACATTTTCTTTATCCAGTTATCCCTTGATGGACATTTATTTTGTTTCCATTTCATGACTATTGTGAGCAGAGCTGTGATAAACTTGGGAGTGCAGGTATCCCGTCAACATGATGCTTTCCATTCCTTTGGGTATATACCCAATAGTGGGATACTGGGTCATATGGTAGTTGTATTGGTATTTGTTTGACAAACCTCCATACTGTTTTCCAAAATGGCTGTACTAATTTACAATCCCACCAGTAATGTATAAGCGTTCCCCTTTCTCTGCATCCTTGCCAGCATTTGCTATTTTCTGTATTTTAAATAATAGCCAGCCTAACTAGGATGAGATGATATCTCACTATGGTTTTGATTTGCTTTTCTCGAATTATTAGTGAAGTTGAGTGTTTTTCATAAACTTATTGGCCATTTTTATGTCTCCTTTTGAGAAATATCTTTTCAACTCCTTTACCCTTTTTTAAATTGGGCTATTTAGCTTTTTTTTTCATTGTAGAGATGTTTCACCTCTTTGGTTAGATTTATTCCTAGGTATTATATTTTTTTGATAGCTATTGTAAATGGGATTGCTTTTTGACTTCTTTTTCTGCTAGTTCATTGTAGGTGTATAGAAACGCTACTGACTCTTGTATATCCTGCAACTTTACTGAATTGTTTATTAGTTCTAAGAGTTTTTTGGTTGAGTCTTTATGTTTTTCTATATATAAAATCATATCATCCACTAACAGGGACAATTTGGCTTCGTCTTTTCCAATTTGAATGTCCCTTATTCCTTTCTGCTGCATAACTGCTCTGCCTAGAACTTCCAGTACTATGTTAAATAGGAGTGGTGAAATTGGGCATCCTTATCTTGTTCCTGTTCTTAGAGGGAAAGCTTTCAACTTTTCCCCATTCAAGATGATGTTAGCTGTTGGTTTCTCATATGTGGCTTTTATTGTGTTGACATACTTTTCTTCTGTACCTAATTTGTTGAAAGTTTTTATCATGAAGGGACATTTTATTTTTTTGGCTTTGTTTTCAGTTTTGATTCATTCTTTTCATTGTACATGTTTGTGGGGTATAGGTTGTTGTTTCAATACACGTATATATTGTATAATTATTTAATCAGAATATAAAGCATATGTATCACCTAAAAGTTTATTATTTCTTTCTGGTTATAACATTCAAGATCCTCTTTGTTGGCTGTTTTGAAATATACAATACAACATCATGAAAGGATGTTGAATCTGATCAAATGCTTTTTCTGCATCTGTTGAGATGATCATATGGTTTTTGTCTTTCATCTTTTTGCTGTGGTATATCACATTTCTTGATTTCTATAAGTTGAACTGTCTTTACATCCCTGGAATGAATGACAGTTGATCACATTGTATTATCTTTTTGGATTCTGTTTGCTAGTACTTTGGGGGTTTTTTCGGTTTATTTTCACTGTTTTTCAGATTGGGTATTTTCTGTTTTATTTTTGGTTGTTGTTTGTTTTTGTTTTCCAATTTTTATTTTATTTTATTTTCATTTTGTCAATATACAATGTGGTTGATTATTGTGGCCAATTACCGAAACCTCTCTCCATTCTCCCTCTTCCACCTCCCTCCCAACAATGTCCTTTCTGTTTGCTTGTTGTATCAACTTCAAGGAATTGTAATTGTTGTGTCTTCTTCCCTCCCCTCCCTCACAGATTGTTTGTGTATTTATTTATTTATTTTTAGCTCCCACGAATAAGTGAGAACATGTGATATTTCTCTTTCTGTGCCTGACTAGTTTCACTTAATATAATTCTCTCTAGGTATATCCATGTCATTGTAAATGGCAATATTTCATTCTTTTTTATAGCAAAGTAGTATTCTATTGTGTAGGTATACCACATTTTCCATATCCACTCATCTGATGATGGACATTTGGGCTGGTTCCAACTCTTAGCTATTGTTTCTGTTTTCTATCTTCTTCTGTTTTTATTTTATATTTTCTTATTTTAACTTTTCAATATACATTGTAGTTGATTTTCGTGTTCCTTTACCCATTCCTCTCTGCCCCTGCCCTCTATTCCCCCCCCCCCGCCCAGCTACATCACATCTGTTCACATGTCTTAACAAGTTCAGGGAATTGTTGTGATTGTAGTGTCTTCTTCCCCCTGCTTATATGTGGTATTTCTCTTTCTGTGCCTGACTTATTTCACTGAATATAATCTTCTCTAAGTCCATCCATGTTGTTGCAAATGGTAGTATTTCATTCTTTTTTATGAAAGAGTAGTATTCCATTGTGTAGATATACCACAAGTTTCCTTATCCACTCATCTGATGATGGACATTTGGGCTGGTTCCAACTCTTGGCTATTGGAAATAGTGCTGCAGTAAACATGGGAGTACAAGTATCCCTTCGGCATGATGATTTCTATTCCTCTGGGTATATTCCCAGCAGTGGAACACCTGGGTCATATAGTACATCTATCTGTAATTGTTTGAGGAACCTCCATACCATGTTCCATAAAGGCTGCACCATTTTGCAGTCCCACCAATAGTGTATGAGAGTCCCTTTTTCTCTGCAACCTCGCCAACATTTATCATTCTCAGTCTTTTGGATGTTAGCCATCCTAACTGGAGTGAGATGGTATCCTCAAAATGGTTTTGATTTGTATTTCCTGAATGCTGAGTGATGTTCAGCATTTTTTTCATGTGTCTGTTGGCCATTCGTATATCTTTCCTTTGAAAAATGCCTATTCAGTTCCTTTGCCCAATTTTTAATTGGGTTATTAGTTTTTTTGTGGTAAAGTTGTTTAAGTTTCTTGTATGTTCTGGATATTAATCCTTTGTCAGATGTGTATCTTGCATATATTTTCTCCAACTTTGTTGGTTGCCTTTTCACTCTGTTGATTGTTTCTTTTGCTGTGCAGAAGCTTTTTAGTTTAATATAATCCCGTTTGTTTATTTTTCCTTTGGTTGCCTCTGCTTTGGGTGTCATATTCATGAAGTCTGTATCCACTCCTACTTCCTGGAGTGTTTCCCCTATGTTGTCTTTAAGGAGTTTTAGTGTTTCAAGGAGTATATTTAATTCTTTAATCCATTTTGAGTTGATTTTGGTATATGGTGAGAGGTACGGGTCTAGTTTCATTCTCCTACATATGAATATCCAGTTTTCCCACCACCATTTGCTGAAGAGGCAGTCTCTTCCCCAGTGTGTAGACTTGGTGCCTTTGTCAAAGATCAGATGGCTGTAGGTGTATGGGCTGATTTCTGAGTCTTTTATCCTATTCCATTGGTCCAAGTGTCTGTTTTTATACCAGAACCATGCTGTTTTTGTTATTATAGATTTGTAGTATAGCTTAAAGTAAGGTAGTGTTATGCCTCCAGCTTTATTTATTTATTTATTTATTTATTTATTTATTTATTTGCTCAGGATTGCTTTGGCTATGTGTGGTCTTTTGTTATTCCATGTAAATGTCCTCATAGATTTTCCATTTCTGAGAAAAATGTCATTGGAATTTCGATGGGGGTTGCATTGAATCTGTGAATCACTTTGGGTAATATGGACATTTTCATAGTGTTAAGTCTTCCGACCCAGGAGCATGGGATATCTTTCCATCTTCTTGTGTCATCTTTAATTCTCTCAACAGTGGTTTGTAGTTCTCTTTGTAGAGTTTTTTCACATCCTTAGTTAACATTATTCTTAAGTGTTTTATTTTTTTGGTGGCTATTGTAGATGGGCTAGCTTTCTTGATTTCTTTTTCTGCATGTTCATATTCCATATACTTTTTCAGATCACAATGGATTAAAATTAGAAATCAATAACAAGCAAAACTCTGGAAACTATTGAAACACATGGAAGTTAAACAACATTGTACTTAATGACATATAGGTCCAAGAGGAAATTAAACAGGAAATCAAAAAATTTCTTGAAACTAATGAAAATAATGACACATCATACCCAGACCTGTGGGATACTGCAAAAGCAGTAGAAAGGGGGAAATTTATTGCATTAAATGCTTACTTCAGAAGAATGGAAAAATGGCAAATAAACAACCTAACACTTCACCTTGGAGAAGTAGAAAAACAAGAACAATCCCAACCCAAACTTGGTAGATGGAAATAAATAATTAAGTCAGAGCAGAACTAAATGAAATAGAAACACAGAAAATGATTCAAAAGATCAATGAAACAAAAAGTTGGTTTTATAAAAAGAAAAATAAAATTGACAAACCTTTAGCAAAGCTAACTAAGAAAAGACGCAAATAACAAAAATTAGAAATGAAAAAGTTGATATTACAACTGATACCTCAGAAATACAAAGAATCATTAGAGACTACTATAAAAACCATATGCCAACAAATTAGAATATATGGAGGAAATAGATAAATTTCTGGACACCCACAAACTACCAAAACTGAGCCAAAAAGATATAGAAAATCTGAACAGACGAATAACAATAAAAGAGATTGAAGTTGTTATCAGAAGTCTCCCAACAACGAAAAGCCCAGGACTGGATGTGTTCACTGCAAAGTTCTACCAAACCTTCAAAGAGGAATTGATACCAATTCTCTACAAACTACTCAAAAAGATTGAAACAAAGGCCGTTCTCCATAACTCATTCTATGAGGCAAACATCACTCTAATACCAAAACCAAAGATACATCAAAAATAGAAAACTGCAGGCCAATATCCTTGATGAATATTGGCACAAAAATCCTCAATAAAATACTTGCTAACACAATACAGCAACAGATACACAAAGTTATACACCATGATCAAGTGGGATACATCCCAGGGATGCCAGGTTGGTTCAACATACACAAATCAATAAATGTGATACACTACATCAATAAAAGCAAAGACAAAAACCATGTCATCATCTCTATAGATGCTGAAAAAGCATATGACAAAATTCAACATTTGTTCATGATAAAGACTGTCTACAAGTTGGGTATAGATGGAAAGTATCTCAATGCAATTAAAGCCATTATGTGATTAGCCCACTGCCAATATCATCCTGAACTGGGAAAAGCTGAAAGCTTTTATCTTAAGAATAGGAACTAGACAAGGATGCCCACTCTCACCACTCCTATTCAACATAGTGTTGGAAGTGCTAGCTGGAGCAATCAGAGAAGTGAAAGAAATAAAGGGCATTCATATTGGAAAAGATGAAGTTAAACTGTCCCTGTTTGCGGATGGTATGATCCTATATATTGAACAGCCTAAAGCCTCTATAAAAAAAAAACAACTCTTAGAGTTGATAAATGATTTCAGCAAAGTTACAGCATACAAAATCAACATGCAAAAATCAGTACCGTTTCTGTACTGTTTGCCAGTACTTTGTGGAGAGTTTTTTTCGTCTTAATTTGTCAAGGATATTGGCCTGTTGTTTTCTTTTTTTTTTGGTTGTGTCTTTGTCTGGTTTTGGTATTAGGGTGATGCTGGTTCATAGAATGAGTTTGGGAGAATACCCTGTGCTTCAATTTTTGAAATAGTTTGAGAAGAATTGGTATTAAATCTTCTTTAAAAGTTTGGTAGAATTCAGCAGTGAAGCCATCTGGTCCTGGGATTTTCTTTGTTGGGAGACTGCTGATTATTGCTTCAGTCTCATTGCTCATTATTGGTCTGTTCAGATTTTCAGGTTCTTTTTGGTTCAGTTCTGGTAGGTTGTATGCATCCAGAAATTTATTCACTTCCTCTAGATTTTCAAATTTGGTGGTGTACAGTTGTTCGTAATAATCTCTAATGATTCTTTGTATTTCAGTGGAATCAGTTGTAATGTTTGCTTTTTCATTTCTGATTTTTATTTGAGTCTTCTCTCTTATTTTCTTGGTTAATCTAGCTAATGGTTTGTCAGTTTTATTTATTTTTTCAAAAAATCAACTTTTTCTTTTGTTGATCTTTTGTATCTTTTTTTTTGTCTCTGTTTCATTTACTTTTTTTTTTTAAAGATGACTGATAAGGGGATCTTAACACTTGACTAGGTGTTATCATTTACTTGTGCTCTGATCTTTTTTATTCTTTTTTTCATCTACAAATTTTGGAGTTGGATTGTTTTTGCTCTTCTAGTTCTTTGAGGAATGCAAAGCAGCATGTCGAAGGGATACCTGCAGTCCCATGTTTTTTGACTTTAATATGTTTTCTATCTATATTTTCTTGCATCATGTTGAGTTTCCTTAAGATTACCATTTGGAATTCCTCTACATGCACATCATGAGTTTCCTGTTGTTTGGGGTCTGGTTCTAGAGAATTTTGTTTTCCTTTGGGGGTGTCACGTTTTCCTGTTTTGTTCATGCTTCTCATATGTCTGTGTTGATGTCTGGGCATCGTCTTTTAATTTTTCGATTAGATTTTGAAGGGAGAAACTTACCTGTAGAAGTAGTCTATGTTGACAGTTGGGTTGGGCATTTTAAGTTTGGTTCTGTGTGAGTGCGGTAGTGTAATATTTACGTGACTTCATGGACTGTGTTCAATCTAGGAGTTGTCTGTGGGTGCCTTCATGGCCTAAGCAATGGAGCTCTCAGCAGTTTCTTGTTGCAGTGGATGACACCAGGTAGGGTTGTTGTGGTTGTGAGCTGGGCCTTGAGTACCTTGTGGGGTGTGCTGGTTTGCTCAGTGCTTCCTGAGCTGACTTGAGCGACCCTGTACAGGGTTTTCAGGGTCACCATCAGAGCTTCAATTTCTGGGGTAGGTGTTGTGCCTGTGGCTGTTCCTCTGCTAATGTGGGTGGGGTTGCCATGGTTCTGAGTAGGTTGCACACCCCTGGGAGAAGAACTGGGGCACTTCTCAGTGTCCCTGCGTGAGGCAGACAGGCTCTCTGGATCTTCCCCACTGGAATATGTGCATCTAGGTAAGTTTAGCAGAGACATGCAGGACTGCATGCACCCTGGAGGGGCTCGTGCACTCTCCGCACCCCCTCCACTTGGGTGGGAAATTTCAGAAGGCTTTCTAAGATGGGCAGGTTGGTGAGTTCCGGGTCAGAGATGGGTGTGGTTCTACCAGAGATACACAGGACTGGGTGCACCCAAGAGGGGCCAGTGCACTCCCTGCATGCACCCTCTCTGCTGGGGTGGGAGGCTCACCAGAATTAGGCTGCTCTGCCACAATAAGGCAGATTCCCTGTCTTGGCTCCTATCCCAAAATGTCGAAGTCCAGCAGCAGCCTGGAACCAAGGAGGGTGGGGAGAGTCAGCCTGAACTTCCCCTCTGGAAAAATGCAGGTGTGTGGGCTCCTAGCCACTCTTCACACTGGGCTTACTGCCCACAAGAACCATGTGGTTACCTTGCTGCTTGATTTGCAGGCATCTGCGGTGGGAGCACCCACCTTTTCTTAGCAGTGCAGTGTCTCTCCAGTCTCTGCACCAGTCTTGGTTAGGTGTTTTCCTTGTCTTTCTATGTTGCCGTCTCAAGTTTACAGATCTTGGGGGGTCTTCCTCACTATTTTTCTGGATTCTGTCATTTTTTCCTAGAACTCTATTCTACAGAATACTTGTTGCTTTGGAATTCCTTTCCTTTGCATTAGAGGCAAGGGCTGACTGCCTCTACTCAGCCATTATATCTGGTCTCTGGCATAGGGTGGATGCTGCAGCTCTTCGTTCTCCCCCAGCCACATCCAGTTCACCTCGCTGTCACCAGTCAATGGAATTATTTATTTGTTTATGTGCCTTGATGTGTCTTAGCCCGCCAGGACCGGAGGAGGAGGGTACAATGTTATGGTGTAGCTGCTGAATGCGCTTTTGGGTGTAAATCTTTTTTACCCAAAAAATACTAATTGTTTAAATCAATAAAATACTAATAAATATTCAATAAAATTCTCACCACAAAATAAGTTGGTGAGGTGATAGATACATTAATTAGCTTGACTGAATCTTTCCACAATGTATACATAGATCAAAACGTACCACATACATACACAATTATTATTTTTTAACTAAAAATAATTTTAGACATTATTATTTAAAGAAAAGTTAGTACTATATTATTAATAATAACAAAGGATATTTATGAGTGGTCTTCGAAAATTGATGAAAAGATTTATATTATCTTTTAATTCTATTTCCCATGAACTTTATGAAGTACCCTCGCATTAAGTGCATTATTATTTACCAGACATCGTGTTAAACGCTTATATTTATTATCTCATATAATCTTCACATCAACTGTTAATCCTTATTTTATATATAAGAAAACAGAGACTTAAAGAAAGTAAGTTACTTGTCCAAGATTATACAGTTATAAATAGTAGAACACAGACTCAAACCCAGGTCAGTCTAATTTCAAAGCCCATGTTCTTACATAACCATGTTGTTGAATTCTATAATAATATAAATGTACTGGAAAGGAGTTGGGAGATGATCTAAGGAAAAACTGTCATGTGATTTTTTTTTTATTAATGCTTTCTCACATTAAAATATCTATTAGGATGCTTCTCTTTAATTTTTATATATTAAGCGCAGGTCTTTTTCAATTTATGCTTGTATTTTCACAATCACAAGTGCTAAATAGTGGTCGTATGTTTGAATAAAAAACTTGCTTACAGATTATTTGGCCCCTATTGTAAATTCATTTTTCTTTGAAATATCCTTTCCAGTATTTGTTGTTAAGAGTGCAGCATGGCTTATTATTTATGAAAGTTTGAAAATCTGTATTACTGATGGACACCCTGAGAATTGCTAGTTTAAAAGATTATGTTTGCTTAATAGAGCCATACTCATTTTATATAGAACTTAGAATTGAAATATATGGCCATAGATAACTAGATAACTAGAATGGTGAGAAAATAATTGTATGCATACATGGGAAAGGAATAAGAAAAAAATCAGATCAAGAGAAAGTGGTATATCATAATAATGTTTCTTTTTCTTTGGAGTGTAACTAGAAATAATTCCTTACATTTTTGGATCTGTGATCATTTTAAGTAGTACTGAACTTCAATATATTTTAGGCTATTTTGACAAAATATGTGTGACTGAAAGAGATTTTAATAAGGAGTGATGAAAAAATTGTTAAATAAAGTGGTTAAATTATATTATGTCCAATCCTCTCACTAACAGGATGGAGTTTTCACTTTAAGGCGTGCAAACCTGAAATGAAATGTTTTCAGTTTGTAGGAAAGAGGAATGATTTTCCTTATCCACTGTCTTTTGTAGTCACCTCCAGTTAGATATGGGATACCCATTCCTGTTCTAATGGAACCAAAGAATCCATTATTAAGTCCTCCTCTCATTCTCTTTTTATCTCTTAAAAGCCACTTTTAGGTATAGGAGAAAAACATCTTAAGTGGTTCACTCTCTAATTCCACAAGGTCTTTTAATGTGAAAAAGCCCCTCCAAGTGTAGCAATTTATGAGTTAATTGGATCATTTTTTCTTCAGTCCAAATGAGAGGATCCACAGAGAATCCTACTTCTACAACTCACAAATGCCCTTTTCAGATGTATATCACAAATTTTCCCTAGGCGCAAACTACCTTTTGACTTTGACACTGTTAAAAATGCAAAGAGAAGCCTCCAAAGTCTCTCAGCAATTTAAGCAGATTTATCATTTATCTACACAGAAAAGCCATATCAGAGTACTAAGAGGGCTTTTTATCCTGTTTAAAGTCATAGATTCATGGACTCTGAGTAAGAAAATTCTTTGGAGATCATCTAGTTCAGAGATCTGCAAACTTTCTGTAAAGGACCAGATGGCAAATATTTTAGATTGTCCAATTCTTGAACCAGCTGTTCTCACTGACGAGCTAATCAACTTTTTTATATTGTTCTTACAAAAATGTAAAAAACACCTGTTGGTCTTGGGTCATACAAAAATAGGTGCTCTACTGCATTTGGCCCATGAGGTGCAGTTTGCCAGCCCCTAAACTAGTTCACTGTTTCGTGTGTGTGTGTGTGTGTGTGTGTGTGTGTGTGTGTGTGTGTGTGTGTGTGTGTGTGTGTGTGTGTGTGTGTGTGTGTGTGTGTGTGTGTGTGTGTGTGTGATTTTTGTGATAAACTAAGTGGATAGTGAATTCTGATTGAGGAATTCTTAAAGATTTTACCCCAAAACCAAAGCTTTTGTGAAGAGAAATCTCTTCAGTACAAAACCAAAAATTTCATTAGAGCATTTGTTATATAACAAGGTTACTTCACAACACTTAGTTCATTGTTTCTTAAACTGAGAAGTACTTACTTAGCATGCTTACTGAAAATGCCTGGATGTTTTGGCTTCTTTCCTTAGCATTAAATTGTAAATGGCCATTCTTTGTAATGATGCATTCCCAAAGTAAACCTTTAGGTAAATATACATTGTACAATGGTGGGGATAGTTTACAGAAAAAGGACTACTTATTTTATTATTTTACAATTTATTATTTTCTCTTTTTATGATTTTTTTTCGTTTTTTTTTTTTTTTATTTAATGATAGTTGATTGTATATAACTGTGGGGTACAGAGTTGAATATCAACACCTGTGTGCAATATGTGACGCTCAAATCAGGATAATTAGTATATTCAGCATTATACAATGTAATCATTTTTTGTGTTCCTCTACCAATTACTCCCTTACATTCCTTCCCTCCCATTTTCCCACCTCCAAGAACCTCAGTTCTGTTTTCTCCTTTTGAAAGTTCAAAATATTATTGTGATAGTTGTATCTTTCTTTCTTTTTTTTAACTTATTTTCATTTATTTTTTTACCTCCCACTTAATGAGTGAGGACATGTAGTATTTCTCTTTCTGTGCCTGGCTTATTTCACTTAACATAATATTCTCTTAATTCATCCATGTTGCTGCAAAAGGCAGTATTTCATTCTTTTTTATGGCTGAGTAGTATTCCATTGTGTAAATATACCACATTTTCCTTATACAGTCATCCAACAATGGACATTTAGGTTGGTTCCAACTCTTGGCTATTGTAAATAGAGCTGCTATAAACATGGGAGTGCAGGTATCCCTTTGACATAATGATTTCCATTACCCTGGATATATACCTAGCAGGGGAATTGCTGGATCATATGGCACTTCTGTCTGTAGTTGTTTGAGGAACTTCCATACTGTTTTCCATAATGGCTGCAGTCCATAATTTATAGTCCCATCAACAGTGTAGGAGGGTACCCCTTTCACTGTATCCTCGCCAGCATTTGTTATTCTCTGTCTTTCTGATAATAACCAGTCTCACTAGGGTGAGATGATGTCTAAATGTAGTTTTGATTTGCATTTCCATGATGCTGAATTATGTTGAGCATTTTTTCCTGTGATCTTGGCCATTTGTCAACAAATCTTCCTTTGAGAAATACCTATCAGCTAATTTGCCCAGTTTTTATTTTACTTTATTTTTTACAAGGATATGCACATTTATTTGTTCAAATAACAAATACGTAAGTTGAATAACCCATGAATAACAAAATACACTGTAGAAAGTAGGGTTTCAAATTTTCACAACAACTGGACAAGTAAAACTTATTAAAATTTACATATTTCATATTATAATCTCTATAATTATTTGAAATAGCTGTCTAAAGTCTTCCAAGAGCATGCAAATATCAAATTAATTTCAACAGAGGAAGATGAATAAACTTTTCAAAGGCAAATTAATTTCTAAGCAAATCAACAAGTCCATTTCATAAAAATAAATCAAGAATAGAAATTAAATATCTAAGTTTAGCAACATAAATTGCATAAAAAATCAGTAAAACAGAATATAAACACAAGGGCACTTCAAAAAGTTGAAAAATAGAATTTAAAGATAATAGAAATCTCTGCTGGTGGCTCTCCTTATGTCAATGCAATCGAGTGTCAGGTGGGCCACCTGCATGGTGGCTGTGGCTGCTGGGGTGTCAAGCCACTTTTTTAGCAGCCATGGCTGTAGAAGTAGCTGTAGTGGGCCACCTGCACGGAAGTGGTGTTTTCAGCATGGTCTTTCCCTGCTTTGGGGTGGGGGGTATGGCCCTCGGCTCCTTGCCTAGGACCCCAAGTGTGCACTCTTGACTGCTGGGCAGAAGGGCCTGTGACTCTGGCTCTTTGCCTAGGACACCAGGCATGCTCTCTGGCCTGCTTCCAGATGGAGGGGGCTGCATGCCTCATCCCTTTGCCTAGGACCCCAGGTATGCTCTCTCACCTGCGTTTGGGTGGAGGGGGTTGTGGCCCTCGGCTCCTTGCCTAGGACACCAGGCATGCTCTTTTGCCTGCTTCTGGGTGGACAGGGCTGCAACCCGTGGCCCTTTGCCCATTTTTTAATCGAGCTATTCATTTTTTTACTTTTAAGTTATTTGAGTTCCTTGTATATTTTGGATATTAATCCTTTGCTGGATGCATAGTTTGCAAGTATTTTCTCCCACTCTGTAGGTCATCTTTTAGTTCTGTTGTTTCTTTTGCTGTACAGAAGGTTTTTAGTTTAATATAATCTTATTTGTTTATATTTCCTTTCATTGCTGTGGTTTTGAGGTCATATTCATAAAGTCTTTCCCCAGTCCTACTCCCTGAAGTGTTTCCCCTATGTTTTCTTTTAGGAGTTTTATAGTTTCAGGTCTCATATTTAAGTTTTTAATCCATTTTAAGTTGATTTTGGTATATAACTAGAGGTACTGGTCTAGTTTCATTCTCCTGCATATGGTTGTCTAGTTTTCCCAGCACAATTTATTGAACAGGCAGTCTTTTCCCCAATGTATGTTCTTGGTCCCTTTGTCAAGGATCAGTTGGCTGTAAGTATCTGGGTTGATTTCTGTGTTTGCTCTTCTGTTTCATTGGTCCAAGTGTTTGTTTTTATGCCAGCACCATGCTCCTTTGGTTACCATAGCTATGTAGCATAATTTGAAGTTAGGTAGGTTTACGTGTCAGCTTTAATTTTTCTGTTAAGGATTGCTCTGACTATTTTTGGTCTTCGTTTTTCCATATGAATGTTAGGATTGTTTTTTCTGTTTCTGTGAAGAAAGCCATCAGTGTTTTGATGTGGAATGCATTGAATCTATCAGTCACTTTGAGTAGTATGGACATTTTCACATACTAATTCTTCTAATGCAAGATCATGGAATATCTTTCCATCATTTTGTGTCTTCTATAATTTCATTCATCACTGACTGTAGTTCTCATTGTAGAGATCTTTTACCTCCTTGGTTAAATTTATTCCTAGGTATTTTATTTTTTTGGTTAGTATTGTAAATGGGCTAGCTTTATTTCTTTTTCTGCTAGTTTGTTATTATAGTATAAAAGCACTACTGGTTTTTGCACATTGATTTTGTATCCTGTAACTTTACTAAAATTGTATTTAAACTATAATGGTTTTATTGTAGAATTTTTAGGCTTTTCTATATATACGATCATGTCATCTGCAAGCAGAGACAATTTGATTTCTTTTTTTACAATCTGTATCCCCTTTATTTCTCAGGCCTTATTACTCTGGCTACTACTTCCAATACTATGTCAAATAGGAGTGGTGAGAGTGAGCATCCTTGTCTTATTCCCCTTCTTAAGGTAAAAGCAGCTTTTTCCTAGTCAGTTTGATATTTGATAGTGGGTTTTTCATGTTTGGCTTTTACTGTGTTGAGATACTTTCCTTCTATACTTAATTTGCTGGCAGTCTTTATCATGAAGCAATGCTTAATTTTGTCAGTTGCTTTTTCTGCATCTATTGAGATAGTCATATGGTTTTTGTCCTTTATTTTGTTGATGTGGTGTATCTTATTTATTAACTGGTGTATGTTGCTCCATCCCTGCATCCCTGGGATGAATCTCACTTGATTGTGGTGTACAATTTTTTTGAGGTGTTGCTATATTCTATTTGCTAATATTTAATTGAGGATATGGCATCTGTGTTCTTCAGAGATATTGGCTTGTAGTTTTCTTTTTTTGTTGTATCTTTGTCTAGTTTTGGTATTAGGGTGATGCGGGCCTCATAGAATGAGTTTGGGAGAATAGTATCTGTTTCAAATTTTTGGAATAGTTTCAAGAGAATTTGTTTGAATTTCTTTTTAAAGGTTTGGTAATATTCAGAAATGAAGCCATCTGATCCTGGGCTTTTCTTTGTTGGGAGACTGCTGATTACTGCTTCAATCTCATTACTCATTATTGGTCTGTTCAGATTTTCTGTTTCTTCTTGGTTCAGTCTTGGTAGTTTGTATGGGTCCAGAAATTTATCCATTTCCTCCAGGCTTTCAAATTTGTTGGTGTATAGTTGTTCATAATAGTCTCTAATGATTCTTTGTATTGCTATGGTATTATTTGTAATGTCACCTTTTTCATTTCTAATTTTTGTAATTTAGGTCTTCTATCTTCTTTTTTTAGTTAGCATATCTAATGGATTATCTATATCTTTATCTTCTCAAAACACCAACCTTTTGTTTCTTTGATCTTTTGTATCATTTGGGAGGTCTTTCTTTCATTTAGTACTGTCCTGATCTTTATTATTTCTGTCTACTAATTTTGGGTTTGAATTGTTCTTGTTTTTCTAGTTCATTGGCTGTTTATTTGAACTCTTTCTATTCTCTCGATGTAAGCATTTATTGCAATAAACTTACCTCTTAGTGCTACTTTTTCAGTATCCCACAAATTTTGGTATGATGTGTCTTTATTTTCACTAGTTTTAAGAAAATTTTTGATTTCCTGTTAATTTCTTCTTGGACTCATTGATCATTCAGGACCATGTTGTTTATGTTTCCATATGTTTGTATAGTTTCTAGAGTTTTACTTGTTATTGATTTCTAGTTTTAATCCATTGTGGTCTGAAAAGATACATGAACTTATTTTGATTTTTAAAAATTTGTTGAGACTTGATTAGTGACCTAACATTTGCTCTATACTGGACAATGTTCCATGTGCTGATGAGAAGAATGTATATTCTATAGTTGTTGGATGAAATGTTCTATAGATATCTGCCAAGTCCACTTGGTCTGAAGTGTGCTTTAAATCTTACGTTTTTCTGTTGATTTTTTGCCTAGATGATCTGTCCCATGTTGAGAGAGGGGTGTTCAGGTCCCCAGCTCTTATCATATTTGGATCTATCTATTTCTTTAGGTCTAATAGTTTTTGCTTTATATACTGGGGTACTCTGATGTTGGGTGTACATATATATATAATAGTTATGTGTTCTTGCTAGGTAGATCCCTTTATCATTACATAGTTGCCTTCTTATCTTTTTTTGTGGTTTATGTTTGAAAGCCTATTTTATCTGAAATAAAAATAGCTACTCCTGTTGTTTTTGACTCCCATTTGTGTGGTATATCTTTTTACATCCCTTCACTCTTAGTGTGTGTGTGTCTTTAAAGGTGAGGTGAGTCTCTTGCAGACAGTGTATAGTTGGTTCTCGCATTTTAACCTAACCAGCCAGTCTGTGTCTTTTGAGTGTGGAATTTAATCCATTTACATTTAAGGTTGTTACTGAAAGGTACTATCTTACTCCTGGCATTTTATTGATTTTCATTTGGATGTTTTACAATCTTTTCTTTCTTGCCCTTTTATTGTTTGTCTTCAGTGTTTGTTGGTTTTTAGAGGTGGTAAAATACAGTTTTTTTCTTTTTCTCATTTGCTTTTTTGTTCTACCAGTGGGTTTTGTTCTTTCTTGTGTATTTATGGTAGTGATTATCATTTTTCGGATTCCAGATGCAGGACTCCCCTTGATGATTTCTTGTAGGGCTAGTGATATGGTGGTGAATTCCCACAGTTTTTGTTTGTCTGGGAAATACACTATTTCTCCTTCATTTCTGAAGGATAGCCTTGCTCTGTATAGTATTCCTGGCTGTCTGTTTTTTTTGTTTTTGTTTTTTTCTTTTAGTATTTTGAATATATCATCCTGTTCTCTTCTGGACTGTAGAGTTTCTACTGAGAAGTCTGCTGTTAGTCTGATGGGTACTCCCTATAGGTGATTTGATGCTTTTCTCTTGCTTCTTTTAAGATTCTCTCTGTCTTTGAGTTTTGCCAATTTGACTATAATGTGCCTTGGAGAGGACATTTTGGGATTAAATCTGTTTGAGGTTCTTTGAACCTCCTGAATCTGAGGGTCCATGTCTCTTCCTATACCTGGGAATTTTTCCACTATTATTTCATTGAACATGTTCTCAGTGCTTTTTTTTTCTTTTCCTCCCCTCTGGAACACCCATGATTCAAATGTTTATGTGCTTAAGGTCGTTTGCTAGTTCTCTTAGATTTTCTTCATTTTTTTAATTCTATTTTTTTGTTGTTTGTTTGTTTACCTGGGTTATTTCAAAGGGATTGTCCTCAAGATCAGAAATTCTTTCTTCTGCTTGCTCAAGACTGCTGCTTAAGCACTCATTTGTCTTTTTTATTTCATTGAATGACTCCTTCACTTCCAGAGTTCTGCTACATTCTTTTTTAAATTATTAACCCCTTTGTTAATTATCTACTTCATATCCTGGATAATTTTGCTTATTAGTTCATTGTGTCATCTGACTGTGTCTTCTTGTTTCTCATTGAGTTTCCTTAAGATTTTTACTCAGAGTTCCTTTTCATTCATCTCCAGGGTTTCCTGTGGTATGGTGTCTGGTACTTGAGAGTTATTGTATTCCTTTGGTGGACTCATATTTTCTTTTCTTTTCTTTATTTTTTTTAACATTTCTAGTATCTCTTCATTGATGTTTGGTCTTCTGCTGGAGCAGTTGCTTCTTCTAGTATCTCCTTCCCTGGACTCTACTGGTGACCTTCTTTGAGTCAGTGCAGTTGAGTGGTCACTAGTCTGCCTTCATAGTGGCAGTGGCTGCTGCTGTAGTAGCAGTCTACCCTTGCAGTGGTGATGGCTGTAGTGGTGGCTTTGGCAGACTTCCCATATGGTAGGGATGACTCCAGCTGTGGCAGGCTATTTGCACAATGATGGTGGCTGTCTGGCTGTGCCAGTGGTGGTGGTGACTGCAGGAGTTGCAGTCGCAGCAGCTGCCCACTTGGCTGTGGTGTCCACAGTAACAGCTAGTGCAATTCCGGTGTCTGAAGTGTCAGCGAGGTTACCTTGAAGCTGCAGCAGTGGTATCAGCAATAGCAGCTGCAACTGCCTCCCTAGAATCTGCAGTGCCCTTGGTGGCACCAAGGTTACCTCATGGGGGTAGTAGCAGTGCTAAAAAGGAGGACTATTAAAGAGTCAAGTTCCATGAGTAGTGAGCTTTACTTCCTCTATAAAATAAATGGGCTCCTTATCATGCTCTTTTTCCCATATTCCCCTACAACTCCCTATTTAAGCTCTAAAATTCTTAAAAGTTTGCAAATCACATTCTGTAATTTTCTTTTCAGGGAATTTCATTACAGATTAACACTAGTTACATAATGACACTTTTTGCTTAAAAAATGGTTATGAAGAAAAAACTTTCTATAAAATAAGGTGTAATTATAGGGGATTAATGGAAGTCTTTTTTAGCTTCACATTCCCCATGAACCTAGGAGTTCACTTGATGTCATCTGTTAGACTCTGAAGCCTAGATGCCCCATGAGCCCAATTTCTTTCAGAATAATGGATAGTTAGGATGCAGTTGTGTATTATAGGCATGTAGCCACGGCACTGATGTCACCAGATCAGGATATGTTCTGTTTAATGAATTTCTTCATCTTTTTTTTTTCCAAATTTTATTTTATTTTGTCAGCATACAATGTGGTTGATTATTGTGGCCAATTACTGAAACCTACCTCCCTCCTCCCTCTCCCCCCTCCCTCCCAACAATGTCCTTTCTCTATGCTTGTCATATCAACGTCAAGGAATTGTAATTGTTATGTCTTCTTCCCCCCCCCCCGTTTTTTTGTGTATTTATTTATTTATTTTTAGCTCCCACAAATAAGTGAGAACATGTGATATTTCTCTTTCTGTGCCTGACTTGTTTCACTTAATATAATTCTCTCTAGGTACATCCATGTCATTGCAAATGGCAGTACTTCATTATTTTTTATAGCTAAGTAGTATTCCATTGTGTAGATATACCAGATTTTCTGTATCCACTCTTCTGATGATGGACGTTTGGGCTGGTTCCAACTCTTAGCTATTGTAAAGAGTGCTGCAATGAACATTGGGGAACAGGTATACCTTTGACTTGAGGAATGCCAATTAAAAAATGGGTAAAAGAGCTAAATAGGCCTTTCTCAAAGGAAGATATATGAATGGCCAACAGACATATGAAAAATGCTCAACATCACTCAGCATTCGGGAAATGCAAATCAAAACCACACTGAGATACCATCTCACCCCAGTTAGAATGGCTAATATCCAAAAGACTGTGAATCATAAATACTGACGAGGTTGCGGAGAAAAAGGAACTCTCATACATTGTTGGTGGGACTGCAAAATGGGGCAGCCTCTATGGAAAATGGTATGGAGGTTCCTCAAACAATTGCAGATAGATCTAGCATATGAATTTCTTCATCTTATTGGCTACAATAATTTAAGACTATGGAATGAAACACACAGATACATGCATATGTACATGCATACATACACACCCACACACACCCCAAAATGATACTTTCACAGTTCTATATAAGATGGAGTTAAAATAGCAGATATAAGGAAGGATCAGTATATTAACCTTTGGACAGAGCTTTGCAGATGTAACTGCAAATCAGTTTAATGTACAGTGCAAAACTGTAAATCAGTTCTTTAGAGAAAACTTGAGAGCAAATGTCTAGGAAAAGGGCACACCTTTTTACAGATTTATTAGTTGGAGACATTTATTAAAATATCTATTTGAATTTGGTATTCATAGCAATTTTTTTCTCTCAGTAGGAACTTTTCAGCACTGAACAGAATTACAGTTCTCAGAAAAGTAGTCTTATAGCTAAGGAGAGATTAGTTTTTGCAGAGTTCCAATTAGTGAATTTATAAATATCCCTCCTCTTTTGATTTTAACTGAAGTTTAATCTTTAGCAAAAACATGTTTATTTCAAAAGTGTCACCTCTGGAATGTGGTATTACTAGTAATAATACTTAAACCTTCTGGTACTTTATATCATCTTCAAAAGTATTCCTGCTAAGGAAGACATTTAGTTTAGTGTTCCAAAAGGCAGACCTAAAGCTTTGATAAAGTTGGAGTTCCCAAAGCTTCAGGCAGTAAGCTAATCCAAATAACCAACCTAAATTCCATACTTACTATATTTTCTGTGAGATTTTTTTCCCCATGAAGTAGAATGCATAGCTGCTGTAGGGTCTTTTGGAAAGAGTAGAAACATTATCTGTGTAGTTCTTCAGGATGCTGGGTGTCCAGAAAATCAAACACATGAAAGGTCATTACACATTTGTGAAGGCAGATATTATTTGCTTAAGCATATATTATGTCTAGTTGAATAGACTTTGCTTGTATTTTCCCTTGCTGTTTATTTTTGTCTTGACTTTTTAAATAATGAAAACTAATGACAGGGCAATCCTGATTGAGTAGCCATTATTATGGTTTGAGAATAGGAGTCAAAGAATTTCTGAGTGTTTGCACTTTTTAGATAAATGTTTAGAAGAACATGAAAGTTGCTTGCTATCTACCTCCCATAACATGTGGAAATTTCATTATTTCTTTTTTCTTTTTTTTTTTTTTTAAGTTCTGGTGTTATTTATTCCACTGGAATGTTACATAATTGGAATAGGGTGTTTGGGGTATGATGGACTGAATGGTATCCCCTTTTATTTTGTTTAATTTTTTAAAATTTTATTTTGTCGATATACAATGTGGTTGATTATTGTGGCCCATTACCGAAACCTCCCTCCCTCCTCCCTCTCCTCCCTCCCACCAAACAATGTCCTTTCTGTTTGCTTGTCGTATCTTGTTTGCCATATAAATCAACATTATCTTTCTCTTTATTATCTGTTAATCATTTACATTTTATAATTATTTACCAGTTTTCAAAATGAGTGTGTTCTCCTAAACGTTATCTGATTTGAGCCTCAACGTTATCTGCTGAGAGAGGAGATTCCAAACATTTTATTACAATCAATTCTAAAGTATATTAAAACTCACAGAGTATTTTTCCCTTATGTTATACCTAAATGATACATTACAGTATTAGTCTATTACTTTTTGTTCAGATTTTATTGAAGATGGAAGAAATTGCTTCAATAGATAAAATTAATTTTGGTTGTTCTTCAACTTTCTCTTCTCCTTTGCTTGGATTCCTCCTTGTGCCTAAAAGGCACACTTGTTATGTATGTTCCACTTCGAGGTTAATAATAAAATATGGACAGCAATTCTGCTGTCTTATGAAGGTCCCTTTGGTTGAAAGAAACAGAATCCCACTCATATTTGCTTAAGCAAAAAATATAAGAGTAGTGGGAATTTATTTCAAGGATCTGTGATTCCTTAGAGAACTCAAGGGCAGAAAGTTAATACTTAGGAGGGACTAGAATCAGGAATTGAAAAGACATCAAGGACCCAGGTAGAAAATATTTCCCTCTTTGTTTCCCTAGAGGTATATGATCTCTTGTTTCTACTTCCTCTATGTGTGGATGTTTTATTCCTCACATTCTCTGCACATTGGCTTTTTTCTACATTTCTGGGAATGTGACAGAAATGGCTTTTCCATAATGTTCTCATTTTAAACAAGTAGCAGAAAAACCTTCTCTGAATTCTAACTCTAAATTTCCAAGGAAGAGAATCTGATTGCCCCAATTTGGGTGAAATACCAGTTGCCTACAACGAAGGGACTATGTAACATAGCACCAATGTGGCATTTGGGAGTAGCCATAAGTTTAAGGAGAAATAGAGGCTGGAAAGTCACCCCACAATGTGTTTACCAGGACTGCCTTTATATTTAAATATTAATTCTGAAGTTTTACTTTGGAAGACTGTGAACATTGACTGTCCATTAAGAACAGGTGCAACTAATGAAGTGACAACCTCTCCTCTGTCTAAATGCCTAAGTTTGCTGTTTCATGTTAAATGCAACTGAGAAATTACAATGTTATGATTAATTTTGCTTTGCAGCCAATAACTACAACTAGTTCATCAAGTGAACCTGTATTATCCCTTCAACCTGTGTCCCTTCCAAGTGAAAGAGTACCTGACAGACTTGAATATTTTTCTCCAGAATGGCTCAACACTCCAAGGTAAGCTTCACTGATAATCCAGTCTACATAAATACAATCTTAACTTGGAGTAGAATATAGAAATAGTTTACTTTTATTTTACACTACATTTTTAACATGTTATTCAGTCTCCCAAATAATCATGTATTGATTGGATAGGGACAAAAAAATGGTATATTGCAAGGAAGTAGCCTAGCCAGGCAGTTACTTTCAGGTGCATTGGAAAACAGTTAATGTGAGGAAAGATGCAAGTGAGTATAGAATCTGTACATACTGATATTCTTCCAATTTGTTCACAAGAAGCTTAGTGTTTTCTCTTGCTTTTCTACATCATGACAAATAGAAATATGTATTCTATATTTTCCTACAAAGGGGTTTTCAACAGGGAAATAATGTGCTTGCTAACATTTTGTGAATATTTAAACAATTATTCATATTTATCTTTTCTTTAAGTAATGAAGGAGCAGTTATGATGCGACATGATGAAGGAAACGAATCTGAAACAGAAATTTCTGATACAAAAGGTTCTGAAACTCCAGCTGGTTCTTTGGACTATAAAAGTCTCCAATGCCTAACAATAGTTGAAAGTGACACCCCCCTTATGGACTCTGGCTCTGAAAGATGTATGATTGATTCTGACTCTGATAGAGGCATTAGTTTGGATTCTGACTTAGAATATTCGAAAGACTCTGACTCAGTAATATGGGTAATGGACTCAGACTCAGAAAAATGTCCCAGTGACTCAGACTCAGTGAAACATCTTCTAGAAGCAGAAAACTATCAGATGGTTTCAGGCTCTGCAGAAGACCCGATGGAGTCAAAGCAACACCTGGTAGGAGTTGAACAGGGCCAGGTGGACTCTGACTCTCTAGAATACTGGATGGACTCAGGTTCAGAAAAAGACTTTGTAGATTCTGACTCTGAAAAATATCAGATGGACTCTGACAATGAAAAATCAGGGATAGACTCAGACTCAGAAAAATGCCCGATGGCCTCTGCATCTGTGAAACACCTGCTGAAGGCAGAAAAACGCCAAATGGCCTCAGATTCTATAAAACGCCTAATTGAATCTGAAAAATGTTTGATGGAGATGGAAAAATTTTGGAACGTCTCTGGTCCTGAGAAGTATGTGTTGAACTCAGACAAAGAAAGTGGTAGAATGGACTCTGCTTCCGCACCTGCTGTATATCTGAAAGAAAAACACCAGGAGAAAACTAGATCTGAGAGATATATGATGGACTCTGACTCTGAACCATGTGGGATAGACTCAGACTCAGAAAGATATGGACTAGCCTCAGCAAATGTGAAATGTCTCATGGATGTTAAAACATTCCAGTTGAGCGCTGACACTGAGGGGCTCTGGATGGATTCTTGGTCTGAAAGACGTACAATAGATTTAGACTCTGAATGCCTAGGGATGGCCTCTGATTCTGTGAAACACATGATGAAGACTGAAAAGTGCCAAAAGGCCTCTAACTTGGAGAGTTCCTGGATAGGCCTTGAGTCTAAATCTGAAAGATGTCTCATGGACTCTGAAAGAGAAGAGTTGAACTTTGTCTGTGGTAGATGCTGGGAAAGTTCTAGAAAATATAAGCATAGGTCTACAGGACTTCAGGATAGCTCTGGAAGATGTCAGGATGACCTTCAAAAACATTGGGATAACTTTGAAAGACATCAAATAGACTCTGCTTCTGGAAAACATCAAACAAATTCTGAAAAGGAAAGGCATCAAAATGAGTTTGAAAGTGAAAGACACCTAATGGAGAAAGAGAGGGAACAGTGTCTGATACAATTTGAAAATAAGAGACTTCAAATGGATGAAGAGAGGGGAGGACATCTCAAGGAGTCTGACAATGAAAAAGAGCACAGGATTGAATGTGACAGTGAAAGACACCACCTTGACTCAGAAAATGAAGCACAACGGCTCGGTGCTCGCAAAAAGGATAATCGTCCTCTAGGTAAGCTTAAATGCGTATGGCCTTTGAAAGCAGCTTGTTTCACAAGTTTAATTAATAGCATTATGACTCTTCCAAATGGCAGTAGCTTTAATAGATTTGGGCCTGAGATCATTTTATCAGAAATTCAGAGAATAGGTATCTTAACCTCAGATTTCTAATTCACTTTTAAAAATTAGGCAAATCGTCTTGCTTTAGTTAGCATTTATCTTCTTATCTTAAAGGGAGGAAAATTAAAGAATTCTTAGCAAAGATGGTTATTCTGGTCCAAGTAATACCATACTGAATTTAGCTTCCATCATTCTGGAATGGGTGAATAGAAATTGCTCATAAGCTTTTCCTTATTATTAGTTACTGTGGAAAGAGGTAAATATATAAGCCTAACTATATAAAGATTTCAAATTATTTTGCTTCTCCTAAGTAGTTATTATCAAAGCTCTATAATTTTTAATAAATAGTTGGCATTTACTTCATCAGTCATGTTTATTTTATCACACTAAGTCATAATTCTCCATTTCCTAAGCCATTTTATTAAGGTATGCTTATTGTGATAAAGGAACTATTACCATCTCATAGATAGTGTTTTTCTTCATCTTAGTCATTTTGCACAGAGATCTTTAGTTATGACTAAAAGCACCAAAAGAAAACAAAGAACTTGTCCGAAAACATTTCTAAGAAAACTGCTCTTTGAAATTATAATAATACTCATAAATTCTATGCCTCAATAAACCCCTGTGACTTATTTCAAAAACAGGGTATTTAAAATAATACACATTTAATGTATGATCAGTGTGTTTCTACTTTAATATCCTATGTCCACATAATGAGCCTTGAAATTTGTTCTAAATAATACTGACTTATCCATGAGGTAATATGCTTTAAGTATGGTGAGCTACTGAAATCAATAAAAATTCAGTATACTATGTATTCTTGGGCATTTACTGATACAAAATGTTATCCAGAGGTTGCACTGGTTGTCAGCTATATTTATCCTCAAGCCATTAATTCAGCTGGAATACCTGTGAGATATTTTACTTGAACAGTCAGAGGAAAATATTCATCTGATATTTTATAATTCTTGAAAAAACTCTCTGAACTCAAGTTAGAAATTCAATTCTATTGGAAAGGATTAAGTAATGTGAGAAATTAATTTCTGAGATCTTCTTATAAAGAAGTTTATTGGTGGGATATTGATAAAGGTCTGTTACCTTTTATGAGGAGAGGGAAAATATCTTAAAACAATGTTTTTATTGGATTCAATCTTAGTAACACTAAATTAATTATCCCCTAATCCATTATCATTCTGTTCTGATGAGGTAATATTAACAATCCCTTAAGAGTTGCATTAATTAGCACAGAGGGTATTAAGATTTAAATTTCTCATCCAGCTCCAGTTTTTAATATATTCAAACACCATTTGATACATATTTAGTGAAATGAGATAACTACTATTCAAGACTACAAAGACTCATGGCACTAAACTGCATTGTTACTGATATGCTTTTAAAATTTTGTCGATTGAATGCCTACTATGTGCTCAGCATATGTTATATTAAATACACAAAAGTATAATACCTTAAATTAAATAGCACCTTTCAGCATTTCAAAGTTCATTACGTAAAAAATAGCAGCTAATATTGATTGAATGTGTATACTGTGTCAAGCACTATGCTACACAAATCACATGCATTATTATATCTAATCCCCACTCATTATTGTTATCCCCCTTTACAGATAATAGCTAAGCTTTATGTAGCATGCCAGGAATTGTTCTAAGAGTTTTACATATACTAATTCACTAGTGCTAGTTTATTAATACTAATGCACCAGTTTTACATGTACTAATGCATTAAAACCTCACAATCTAGGAGGTAAGCAAAATTATCATCTTTATTTTAGCAATGAAGAAACTGAGGCACAAAGAAGCTAGGTAATTAACCAAAGTTAAATGATAGAGTCAGGATGTGAACTCATGCTCTAGAATTTGTGCTTTAACCATGAAGACACACTAATTTTCAATATAAGAGGTATATACTATACCCATTTTATAGTGAGAACAATGAGGCAAAAAAAGTTCAAGTGACTTGTCCTGAACTTTGAACCCAGGTTTATCTGATTCCAGAGCCTAAGTTCTTAATCAAGCATAATTATATGTCAGCATGATCTTCTAAGTTAGAAAGAGCAATGATACTATAGTATTATTGAGCCTGCTTAAAAAATGAGGAAAGTGAAGCTCAAGCAGACCTCTTCACTCAATGTCACATGAAGTAATTAGTGACCATGCTAGTAGTATGTAGGAACTGCTAGGCTAGCTTTATCTCAGCTACATCTGTGACTTCATGAAGTTTATAACCTAATAGAGAAAATAATATTCCACATGAAACTAGTCAATTAACTATGCTTTCTCTAAGTCTACTTACATTTTAAATACTTGCAATTGGATGAGAATTATTCAGTTTTTGGATTATAATTAATATAAAGCATGCATTATTATATGGTCAATCCACAAGTAGAAGCATATATAAACGTAAAAACAGTTTTTCTAGCTGCCCTCACTCATCTTTAGCTGTTGCATATTGATAATATATTGGGTAAATGTGATTTTAAAAATCCTAGAAATAAAATATGTCTGTGGGCATAAGAAAGTGCCCTTTGTTTGCCACCTGTATGTCTTCTTTGACAAAATGTCTGTTGATGCTGTTTGCTTATTTTTTTCTGTATCTTGGCTGATATTTTCCTTTTCATTAATAAGTAAGAAGACATATGTATAACAAAGACAAAATAAAAAGAAAACTGCTTTTTGTGCTACTAATCTTATGTTCACTCCCAAATGAGCAATATGCACTTCTTAAAATCAGCTTCACCATGTCTGTCTCTTCTCTATGCTCTCTAATAGTAAAGAGGTGTGAGGAAAACAGCCTTGCTGTCTCTCCAAGGCCCAGAATTAAGTCTCTTTGCTCCTGTGACTGTGGACAATAAATAGTAATAGGGCTTTTTTAAAAAAAATAAATGAAGTTGGTTGCAAAACACCGTAATTTTTATTTTATCTTTTGTACAAAATACCTTTCCTGAGAATAGTCCAGAGCTCATTGATAATATTAACTTATTTGTTAAAATTCTGTACTTATATTCATCAGTCATAATGATACTTAGAATATGTGTTGCACCACATATTTTACACCAAGTACTGTCATTTTGGGATCTTTGAATTGCAATCTGCATTCTGTCTGACATCAACAGATATCTATAACCTCTCACACCCATTCTCTACCATAGCATATTGTTACCAACTTTTTAAATTGTGGCAAAAAATACATAACATAAAATTTAATATCTTAACCATTTTTAAATGTACAGTTCAAAGGTATTAAGTACATTCACATTGTGCAACCAACCTCCAGAACTCTTTTCATCTTGCAAAATTAAAATTCTGTACCCTCTAAAAAACTCCCCGTTACACCCTGTAGAACTATTTTACCTGCCTGTAATCCTGCACCGACTCCAACTGTAAAGCTAGGGCTGGGTCTGGAGCTCACAGACCCTTCAAGCACATTGTCCAGAATAGGTCACAAACCCATCACATGCCAGGCTGGATCACCAAACCCCACACACGCCAGGCTGGGTCACAAGACCCCTTCACATGCAGGTCTATTGAGCTAGGTAACCAGCAAACAGGTCCTTGGAAGCCACAAGTTGGAAAAGCATGGCTGTGAGCATGGCGTCTGCCCAAGGCAGAAGCCAGCCAACTTGCAGTGCTGCGCAGGCACACCAACTCCACCCACCCATACACAATTTGCTTACCAAGAATGCACTGCAACACCCCCAACCTGCCCCGAGTTGAGGGAGCCTGACCAACCTATTCTATTTTCCCAACAATACACCCTTTCAGGGTCCCTTGCTGTACAATCTACGTGTTCAGAATCTTCCACGATGTTCCCTTAGCGAGGATAGATGACCCTTACATTTACATATTACACATTCCATCCCAGTCCCCAAAGTCTTTAGCTTATTGCAGCACCAACTCAAAAGTCCAAAGTGTCCTCCTCTGAGACCAAAAGCAAAAGTCCTTCCAGCTGTGAACCTGTAAAAGTCAAAAACAAGTTTATCTACTTCCAAGATACAATGGGACAGACATTGGGTACACATTCCCATTCCAGAAGGGAGGAATAGAAAGGAAAAACAGGCCCCAAATAAATCCAAAACCCAAACAGGGCAAACGTTAAGCACACTGGGGCACCTGGACCCCTAAAGCGTTGGGCAGCCTCGCTCCTACAGCTCATCAAGTGCAGCCCATTGAGCTACCTCGTGCCTGCGGCTTTTCCAGACTAGTGCTGCACATTGCCAGCAGCCCCACAGTTCTGGGCTCCTGGAGGCAGCCCCACCTTCCTGGATCCACTAGACATTTCCTCATTGGGGGTTCTCTCTTGGGGCTCTGACCCCACTTTTCTGCTCCACATTGCTCCGTAAATGACCTCTGCAGTGGCTCCACCCCTGCAGCAGGTCTCTGCCTGGGTCCCCCCACTTTTTCATACATCTTCCAAAATCTGGGTGGAAACTGCCACACCTCCATTGCTCTCACATACTGCTGGCCTGCAAACTTAACACAACATGAGTGCCAACAAGGTTTTCGGCTTTTTTTCTTCAGAGGTGCTGAGGCAGGATTGCTCCAGCCTGGAGTGGCTGGGATGCAGGGAGCAGTTTGCCAAGGGCAGCTGCACCCCCTGTCTGTCTTCCCGGACAACTCAATCCTTCTAGGATGGGAGGGGCACTCTCCCAAACTTCTCAAATGCCTTCAGGGCCTGTGATGGGTGGGGCACCCTTCCAGGCTTCTCAAATGCCTTTAGGGCATTTTCGCAGTTGTCCTGGTTTTTAGCATCTGGCTGCCTCACTGCCAAGATAATGTCTTTAACAAACAGTTTATCTGTTCACCCTTGCATTTTTCTCTTGCTCCCTGCTTCTCTACCACATGGCCAGGCTGCAGATTTTCCAAATCTTTACGCTCTGCTTCCCTTTTACATTTTGGCTTTTGAATTACTTCAGTCAGCTCAGCTTACACTGGCTGCTCACTCAGTCTCAGGCAGTTTTGCAGCATTCGCCCACAGTTCAAACAGCTACATTTTTCCAGTCCATCAAGGAGTGGCTGCCCTGCCCCTGTGCATAGCTGCAGCTCTCCTGTAACTGCTGCAACTGAGACAGGTGCATAGTAATGGAGACTAACTTTTCCACCTTTTCACTAGGTGAAAACATACTTGAAATTCTGCAGGGGCACCCATCCTCAGGTCATCTGCCCTTCTGCATGTGGCATTCTTTTCTCAGGTTTATATGGCACCCAGCTGGCCATCAGGTTTAAGTGGCACCCTCCGAGCCTTCTGCCTTCAGACAAATGCAACATGCGTTTACTACATTGTCTCTAAAGTACATTACACCATCCACCCTTAGGTCCCATAGCTGTAGCAGCCAGAGGCTCTCCCTGTTTCTGCTACTTTACTGTCTCAATTTCTCATGCACAACATGTCATGCTGGGAGACACACAGTTTTCCTCAACTCATTACTGGGTTGGTCATCTTCCCTGGTGTGAGAGGCAGGAGTGGCCAGTTGCTGCACATCATCCTCCAGGACATTTTATCTGAGATTCCAACATCTCTGCTTTCTGCTGCAAATCTCAATCAGTTTGCAGTGTAGTGAGCAGAATCTAGGCTCTGGTCAGCAGAAAAGTGGCCACCAAGCACCACATGCTCAAGGACAGCCACATTTCCTCCTTCTTCCAAGGGCTTTTGCCTCCTGTACCTTGTCAGGATCCTGTCACAGACTACGCCAATTGTAGCACTCTTAATTCTGTTCGTGACGCCAATTGTAGAGCTCTTTTACCTGACCGTAATCCTGACCATGACTCCAATTGTAAAGCTAGGGCTGGGTCTGGAGCTCACAGACCCTTCAAGCCCATTCAGAGACTGGGTCACAAACCCTTCACATGCCAGGCTGGGTCACCAGACCCCCTTCACACGCAGGTCTGTTGATCTAGGTAACCAGGAAATAGGTCCTTCGAAGCTGCAGGTTGGAAAGGCATGGTTATGTGCATGGTGGCTGCCTGAGGCAGAAGCCAGCCAACTCGCGGCACCATGCAGGCACATTAACTCCACCCACCACACACAATTTGCTTACCAAGAATGCGCTGTACCACCCCCAACCCGCCCTGAGGCAAGGGAGGCTTACCAAACTATTCTGTTTTCCCAACACACCTCCTCTCCTCCCAGTCCCTGGCAAGCACCATTCTACTATCTGTGTATATAAATGTGACTATTCTAAGTACTTCATATAAGTAGAAGCACACAGTATTTGTCTTTTTGTGACTGGCTTATTTCACTTAGCATAACATCTTTTACATTCATCCATGTTTTAGCATTTGTCAGAATTTTCTTCCTTTTTAAGGCTGAATAACATTTTATAGTAGGTATATACCACATTTTGTTTATCTATTCATATGTCAATAGACACTTGGGTTGCTTTCCCTTTTGGCTATTGTCAATAGTGCTACTATGAAAATGGGTGTACAAATATCTCCCAGGCCAAACTTTCAATTCTGTTGGATATACCCTGAAAGTAGAATTGCTTGATCATATATCAATTTGATCATTAAGTTTTTGAGGAACTACCATATGTTTTTTATAGTGGCTGCACCATTTTACATTTCCACTACAAGTCTACAAGGGTTCCAATTTCCTCACATCCTTCCTAATACTTGTTATTTTTTGGTTTTTGATAGTAGCCATCCTAATGGGTGCTTGTTAGACAATTTTATAACCTAATATTTTATTTATTAGGACAAGAACTTGCTACGAATATTTTTAGAGTTAACTGACCATCTGCTTAATTTTGATATGGGGCACATATATTACCAATATATGGTGGAACATCTTAAAATTAGCTTTCAATTGCTTTAATAAACATGAAAATTGAGAACAGGATCACCATTACTAGTAAATATATATGACGAAAAATAGTATAATAAGAAACTTTTTTTCACTGCAGAATCATTTATTATACATTCATCCTTTCTATATTGTTATTTTATTAGAAGTTGGAAAATAATTGAGTCTATTTGATATGTTTCCAGGTTTTTGGAAGCCCATATTCCAGACTTCTCTTCTTGGCCAGGGAATGCAAACTGAAGAACAACACTCTGTGCAACAAATAGATAACAAAGGTGAGTATATTCAGTAGAAATTGCATAAGGATGTTATCATATTCTCTGTCAATATTTGGAAAAACTTAAGTCAGAACTTGTAGTGTCACACAGGTCCTCAAGACAATATCCGGGTACATTAATTCTCTAGGAGGACTTACTGGACTCAGCATACAATACTCAAGGCTGTGATTCACTACAAAGAAAAATCAGCAAAGAGAAAAGGTACATGGAGTGAAGTCTACCAGAAACTAGGTGCAAGAGTCCTATCCCAGTGGAGTCACACAGATTTGCTTAATTTATCCAGCAACAAGTTGTGACAACATGTACAAAATGTTGTCTACTAGGGATGCTCATAAGATTCTCAGTGTCCAAGGTTGATTTTTTAAAACAGCTTTAGTGAGGTATAATTTACCCAGTAAAGTATACAATTTGATGGTTTTAAGTATATTCACAGATATGTGTAACCATCAGAATATTCAATTTTATTTTTTATTTTTATTTTATTTTATTTTTTAAAGATAATTTATTATACATACATGTGGGGTAGAAAGTTGATTTTCAGTAGTTGTATATAATGTGTGTTGGTTATTCATCATTACAACACGCAATCATTCTTTGTGTCCTTTAACCAATTCCTTATTAGCCCCCTTCCCTCTCTTCCTCCCCTCCCCTTTTCTACCTCTAGTAATGATGGTTCTTTTCTTTCTTTCTAAAAGTTCAATGTCTTACTGTAATTGTTGTTTCTTTCTTTCTCTCTCTCTATCTCTCTTTATTGTTTGTTTATTTATAGATTTAGGTCCTGTTTATGAGTGAGAATATACAGTATTCATCTTTCTATCCCTGGGTTATTTCACTTAGGATAATTTTCTCCAGGCTCATCCATATTGCTGCAAAAGGCAGAATTTCATTCTTTTTTATGGCTGAGTAGTATTCCACTGTGTATATATACAACAATTTCCTTATCCAATCATCCTTCAATGGACATTTAATTTGGTTCCATCACCTGGCTATTGAAAACAGAGCTGCAATAAACATGGGAGTGCAGGTATCCCTTTGACATGATGATTTCCAGTTCTCTGGATATATCCCCAGTAGTGCGATTCCTGGATCATATGGTAATTTTATCTGTAATTGTTTGAGGAACCTCCATACTGTTCTTTGTAATGGCTGTACTAATTTACAGTCCTACCAACAGTGCAGAAGTGTTCCTCTTTCTCCACATCCTCGTCAGCATTTGTAATTCTCCGTCTTTGTAATAGCCACTCTGACTGGGGTGAGGTGATATCTCAGTGTGGTTTTGATTTGCATTTCCCTGATAATTAGTGATGCTGAGCATTTTTTCATATACCTGTTGATCATTTGTATGTCTTCCTTTGAGAAATGTCTGTTCAGCTTCTTTGCCACTTTTAATTGGATTATTTGTTTTTTGTACTGTAAAGTTGTTTGAGCTGTTTGTTTATTCTGGATATTAATCACTTGTCAGACACATAGCCTGTGAATATTTTCTCCCATTCTGTAGGTTGTTTTTTCAATCTGTTGATTGTTTCCTTTGCTGCACAGAAGCTTTTTAGTTTTATATAATCTTATTTGTTTATTTTGTTGTTGTTGTCTGTGCTTTTGGGGTATTATTCATAAAGTCTTTGACCAGTCCTAAATCCAGGAGTGTTTCCCCTGTGTTTTCTTCTAGGAGTTTTAAAGTTCCAGGTGTTACATTTAAGTGTTTATTTCATTTTGAGTTGATTTTGGTATGTGGTGAGAGGTATGGATGACGTTTCATTCTTCTACATATGGATATCCAGTTTTCCCAGAACCATTTATTGAAGAGGAAGTCTTTTCCCCAATGTACATTCTTGGTGCCGTTCTCAAAGTTCAGTTGGCTGTAAGTTGATTTCTGGGTTCTCTCTTCTGTTCCATTGGCCCACATGTCTGTTTTTATTCCAGTACCATGCTGTTTTTATTACTATAGATTTGTAATATAGCTTGAAGTCAGGAAGTGTAATGCCTCTGGCTTTACCTTTTTTGCTCAGGATCACTTTGGCTATTCAGGATATTTTGTTGTTCCATATGTATGTTAGCATTGCCTTTTCTATTTCTGAGAAGAATTCACTGGTATTTTGATGGGGATCACATTGAATCTCTAGATGGCTTTGGGTAATATAAACATTTTCACTACGTTGATTCTTCCAGTCTATGAACAGGGAATGTCTTTTCATCATTTGGTGTCTTCTTTAATTTGTTTCAGCATGATTTGTGGTTCTCATTGTAGAGATCTTTCACCTCCTTGGTTAGATTTATTCATGGGTACTTTATTTTTTTGGTGACTATTGTCAGTGGGCTCACTTTTTTGATTTCTTTTTTGATTATTTTGTTCTTGGAGTATAAAAACACTATTGATTTTTGTGTATTGATCTTCTATCCTGCAACCCTACAGAAGTCATTTATCAGCTCTAAGAGTTTTTTTGGTAGAGTCTCTTGGGCTTTCTGTATGTAGAATCATGTTATCTGCAAACATTGACAATTTGATTTTGTCTTTTCCTATTTGGATGCCCTTATTTCTTTCTCTTCTGTAATTGATCTGACAAGTCCTTCCAATACTATGTTACATTGGAGTGGTGAGAGCACACATCCTTGTTTTGTTCCTGATCTTAAAGGGAAAGCTTTCAGCTTTTCCCTATTCAGGATGATATTGGCAGTGGGTTTATTGTATATGGCTTTTATTATGTTAACATGCATTCCTTCTATAACTAATTTGTTGAGAGTCTTTATCATGAAGGAATGTTGGATTTTGTCAAACGCTTTTTCTGCATCTATTGAAATGATCATATGGTTTTTGTTCTTGATTTTGTTGACGTGGTGTATTACATTTATTGACTTGCATATGTGGAACCATCCTTGCATTCCTGGGATGTATTGCACTTGATTGTGGTGTATAATCTTTTTGATGTGTTGCTGTATTCTGTTTGCTGGTATTGAGGGTTTTTGCATCTAAGGATATTGGCCTATAGTTTTCTTTTTTTGTTGTATCTTTGTCTGGTTTGAGAATCAGGGTGATATTGGCCTCATAGAATGAGTTTGGGAGAATGGTTTGTTTCAATTTTTTAGAATAATTTGGAAAGAATTGGTATTAATTCCACTTCAAAGGTTTGGTAGAATTCAGCAGTGAAGCTGACTAGTCCTGGGCTTTCTTTATTGGAAGATTTCTGATTACTGCTTCAATCTCATTGCTTATTATTTGTCTGTTCAGTTTTTCTATCTTCTTGGTTCAGTCTTGGTAATTTGTATGTGTCCAGGAATTTATCCATTTCCTCCAGGTATTCAAATTTGTTGTCTTATAGTTATTCATAGTAATGTCTAATGATTCTTTGTATTCCTGTGGTATTAGTTTTGGTATCTCCTTTTTCATTTCTGATTTTTGTTGTTTGCGTATTCTCTTTTTTTAGTTAGTCTAGCTAGTGGATTGTCTATTTTGTTTGTCTTCTCAAAAACCAACTTTTTGTTTCATTGATCTTTTGTATCTTATATTTGGTCTCTATTTCATTTAGTTCTGCTTTTATTTTAATCATTTCTTTCCATCTAGTAACTTTGGGAATAGATTGTTCTTGTTTTTCTACTTCTTTTACGTGTAATGTTTGGTTGTTCATTTGAAGTCTTTCTGTTCTCTTGATATAAGCATTTATTGCAATAGACTTTCCTCTTAGTAGTGCTTTTGCAGTATCCCATAAGTTTTGGTATGATGTGTTGTTATTATTGTTAGTTTTGAGAAATTTTTTGATTTCCTCTCTGATTTATGCTTTTATCCCATATGTCATTCAGCAGCATGTTGTTTCATTTCCAAATATTTGTTACTTCCAAAGTTCTGTTTGTTATTGATTTCTAGTTTTAATCCATTGTGGTGTGAGAAGATGCATGAAATGATTTCAGTTTTTTTTTTTAATTGTTGATACTTTATTTGTGACCTAAAATGTGATCTATCTTGCAGAATGTTCCATGTGCTGATGAGAATAATGTATATCCTATAGTTGTTGGGTGAAATGTTCTATATATGTCTACCAAGTCCAATTGGTCTAAAGTGTAGTTTAAATCCTGAGTTTCCATATTGATTTGTTGCCTAGATGATCTTTCCAATGCTGAGAGGGCAGTGTTTAGGTCCCCAACTATTACTGTATTTAGGTCTGTCTCTCCCATTAGGTGTAATAATGTTTTCTTTATATATCTGGATCCACCAATGTTGAGAGCATATATATTTATGGTTGTTGTGTCTTCTTCAGGGATCAATCCCTTTATCATTATATAAGCACGTTCTTTGTCTCTTTTTATAGTTTCTGGTTTAAAGTCTATTTTATATAAGAATAGCTATTCCTGCTTGTTTTTGGTTTCCATTTGCATGGTATATCTTTTTTCATCCTTTCACTATTAGTCTGTGAGAGAATTTACAGGTGAGGTGGGTGGGTTTCTTGTAGGCAGCATATAATTGGGTCTAGTTCTTTAATCTGTCCAGCCACTCAATGTCTTTGGAGTGGGGAGTTCAATCCATTAACATTTAGTATTGCTATTGAAGGGTATTGTCTAACTCCTGTCATTCAATTGCTTTTGTGTGGTTGTTTTAAGTATCTTTTGTTCCTTTCTTTCCCTGTTGTTCTTTGACTTCATTATTTATTGGGTTTTTGAGGTGGTATGGTATAGTTTTTTCCTCTTTCTCATTTGCCTTTGTGTTCTATTGGTGGGATTTGTTCTTCATGTATTCATGGTGGTAATTATTGTCATTTTTTGGATTCCGGGTACAGAACTCCCTTGAGGGTGTCTTGTAGGGCTGGTCATGTGGCACTGAATTCCCATAGTTTTTGTTTATCTGGGATATACATTATATGTCTTTCATATCTGAAGTATAGCCTTCCTGGGTATAGTATTCTTGGCTTGGAATTTTTTTTCTTTTAGTACTTTAAATATATCATCCTGTTCTCTTCTGGCCTGCAGGGTTTCTGCTAAGAAGTCTACCATTAATCTGATGAGGACTCCCCTCTAGCTGACTTGATGTTTTCCTCTTGCTGTTTTCAGGATTCTCTCTTTGTCTTTGACCTTATCCAGTTTAACTACAGTGTGTCTCAGAGAGGACCTTTTTTGGAGTGAATATGTATGGGGATCTTTGAGCTTCTTGAATCTGTAAATCCCTTTCTCTACCAATACCAGGGAAGTGTTCTTCTGTTATCTTGTTGAATAAGTTTTCAATGTCTTTTTCTTTTTCTTCCCCTTCTGGAACACACATGATTCAGATGTTGGTATGTTTGAGGCTGTCTGATAGTTCTTGAAGATTTTCTTCATTTTTTAAAATTCTTTTTTCTTTTTGTCTGCTTGTATTATTTCAGAAACACTGTCTTCAAGATCAGAAATTCTTTCTTCTGCTTGCTCTAGCCTGCTGCTAAAGTTCTTGAATGTAGTTTTTATTTTGTTGAATGTGTCCTTCAGTTCCAGCAGTTCTGCCGCAACCTTTTTTATGGCATTAATCTCTTTGTAGATTTCCTCTTTTATGTCTTAGATTGTATTTCTCATTTCACTGTGTTGTCTATGTGACTCTTCTTCTATCTGAGTTTCCTTAAGTTGTTGCTCAGAATTCTTTTTCAGACATTTCAAGGGTTTCTTGTAAAATGGCATCTTGTATTTGAGAATTACTGCATTCTTTGGAGATATCATAGTTTCTTGTTTTTTCACATTTCTAGTATCTCTACATTGATGTTTGGTCATCTTGTGGAGCAGTTGCTTCTTCAGTTACTTGAGTGTCTTTTGAGGAGAGAGAATCTCTCCTGCCAATTTTTTTTATGTTGCCTGTTGAGTAGGATGTTTCAGTTTTGATTCCTGGTAGACTCTATTGTTGCAGAAGTTTCAGGAATACACAGGCGTTACAGGTAGAGTCAGCAAACTGGGGCACTCTGACAGGTGTAGTGTGACTAAGGGTGATAGGAGCCACACTGAGTTGGGCTTCTAGTACTGTGGCTAAGTAGCTGATCTCCCATAGTGGGAGTTGTGAGGGGTGGAGCTCCAGAGGCTGTTTTTCCCGATTGTGCAAGACTCCTGTTACTTAACCACATGAGACGGGACTACAGAGGGTATGGCTAGGTGGAAGCCATGTGGGGCAGTGCTCTTGTGTCAGCTGCCTGGTGTCTAAAGGCTTCTGTGATGGAGAACACATGAGGTGGGGCTCTGAAGCGTGTTGCCAGGAAGGCTGTGGCTCTCTCAGTAGAAGGTATACATGTGGGGAGGCTTCTGTGGCTGCTATTCAGCAGTTCAGGCCTTGCAAAGCAAGAGCTACAAGGAGCATGGCTCTGGGGGCTGGTGCCAGGCCTCTGAGGCCTCTTGCAAGGAAAGCTATGATTGGAAGGGCTCCTGAGCCTGGTGCAGGACCATTCAGGCCTCTCCTGGCAAAAGCCATGAGGGGTAAAGTTCTCAGGGATGGTGCTAGGCCACTGAGGCCTCTCCTAGCATTAGCTGTGGGAGGTGGTGCTCTCATGGCTGGTGTAGAGGCCCTCAAGTCTCTACTGGTGAGAGCTGGGAGGGGGTGGCCCTCCTGGGAATTGTGCCAGGCTGTTAAGGCCTCTTCTGGTGAGAGCCACAATAGGCTGGGATCCTGGGGCTGATGTAGAGTCTCTTGTTACTCCCAGCAAGAGCTGCAAGGGGCAGGCTCCTGGGGCCAGTGCCCAGCCACTAGAGCCTCTCCTGGCAAAAGCCATGAGTGACATGGCTCCTGGGGCTATTGCTGGGGTCCTAAGGCCTCTCTCTGTGAGAGCTGCAGGTGGCAGGGATCCCAGGGCTGCCATACAGGTCTCAAGTTGCTCCTGGTGGGAGCCTCAAGGATCAGGGCTCCCAGGGCTGATGTACAAGCTCAAGTCACTCCTGGCAAGAGCTGTAGGGAGCGGGGCTCTCAGGGCTCCTGCTGGGCCCCTGGGGCCTCCCCCAGGTAAGCTGGGAATGGTGGGGCTCTTAGGGCTGGTGCCAAGCCACTGAGGCTTCCCTCTGTGGGATCCATGAGGGGCAGGGCACCCAGGGCTGGTGCCAGTCTGCACAGGTCTCTGGTGACGAAAGCCTCAAGGGGCTCCAGGGATTGCTGCCCACTGGCTCCAGCCTCCCATGATTGAAGCCACACGGGGTGGGGCTCTGGAGGTTGCAGTGGGCAGCATGGCACTCTGGTTTTTGGAGCTAGGGGCTGCACAGTGGCCATGTCTGGAACTGCCTGGCCTGCAGTTCCAGCGGCTGGAGCTACAGCTATAGGTGGCATTGGCCATGCAATGGTGTATGCTGGTGGCTGCTGCAGGGAGCAAGAGGAACTCCTGTAGGGGGAGATGGATCCCTGCCCTAGGCCAGATGATGGCACTGGTAACCTCCATGGTGGTTAGGGCAGGCTGGGGCAGGAGCAATCAAGGGTTACCACTGGGAAGTGCTCCAGTTGAGTAGATTCTTCTTGTCTCAAGGTTGTATTTCTCCTGTGCTGATTTCTGTTGTCTGCTCTCTACTCTGAATATCTTCTGTGGGAGAACTGCATGCTGGGCACCTCTAGTCTGCCATCTTGACCCCTCCCAGAAGCCACATTCAATTTTAGAACATTTTTATTACTACAAAAGGTAAACCCTGTACCCTACAGTTGTTACCCACCTACCCTCCCTCATTCCCCTAGCCCTAAGAAATCACTAATCTACTTTCTGCTTCTATAGTATTCCCTATTTTGTACATTTCAGATGAATTGAATAATATAATACACAGTAAATTGTGACTACATTCATTTAATTAGCATAGTGCTTTCAAGGTTAATCCATATTGTACCACGTATCTGTACTTCATTCTTTTTATGACCGAATACTGTTCCATTGTATTGGCTATATCATTGTATTGGATATTTTGGTTGTATATCTGTCAGTTGGTGGACATTTGAGTTGATTTCACCTTCTGTCAATTAAGAATAATGCTTCTGTAAACATTCACATACAAGTTTTTGTGTGGACGTATGTTTTCATTTCTCTTGGGTATGCACCTAGGAGTGGAATTGCTGGGTCTTATGATAACTCCATGTTTAAGTGTTTGAGAAACTACCAGGCTGTTTTCCAAAGTGACTGCACAATTTTACATTCTTATCAGCGATATATGTGGGTTTCTATTTTTTGCATACAAGTCAGTACTTGTTATTATCTGACTTTATTTTAGCCACCCTAGCAAGTATGAAATGGTATCTCATTGTAGTTTTGATTTACATTTCCCTGATGACTAATGGTGTTTTATTGTAATTTTTGGCCATTGTATGTCTACCTTGGATAACTGTCTATTCAAATCCATTGACCAATTTTTAATTGGGTCATATTTTTATTATTGAGTTATAAGAGTCTTTTATATGTTCTGAGTACATGTGTATTATCAGATATATGATCTGCAAATATTTTCTTCCATTATGTGGGATGTCTATTTTCTTGATAGTGTCCTTTGAGGCACAAAAGTTTTTAATTCTGATGAAGTCCAAATTATCTATTTTATTGTTGTTGCTCATAATTTGAGTGTCATATCTAAAAATACTTTGCCAATTCTAAAGTTATGGAGATTACACCTGTTTTTTCTAAGGATTTTATAGTTTTAGATCCTACATTTAGGTGTTGATCCATTTTGAGTTCATTTTTGTGTATGGTGTGATGTAAGAGAACAATTCATTTTTTGCATATGGCTATCCAGTTGTCCCAGTACCATTTGTTGAAAAGAATATTCTTTTCCCCATGGAATGCTTTTGTCACCCTTGTCAAAAATCATTTGACCATAGACCCATGGTTTTATTTCTGGATTTATATGCCTGTCTTTGTGCCAGCACCACACTGTCTTGATTACCATTGCTTTGTAGTAAGTTTTAAAATCTAGAAGTGTAAGTACTCCTTTTTCAAGACTGTTTTGGTCATTCCAGATTCTTTTCAATTTTATATAAATTTTAGAATCAGATCATCAATTTATACAAAGAAGTCAGCTGAGATTTTGATAGAGATTGTGTTAAATCTGTAGATCAATTTGTGGAGTATTGCCATCTTAACAATATTAAATCTTCCAATCCATGAATGTGTATTGAACATATCTATAGATGTTCTTCCATAGATATTTTAAAATTTCGTTCAACAATGTTTTGTAATTTCCTGAGTGTGATATTTGAAATTCTCTTGTTAAATTTGCCTCAAAGTAATTTATTCTTTTTGATGCTATTTAAAGTTTTTAAATTTCATTTTTGAATTCTTCATATTAAGTGTATAGAAATACAATTGATTTTTGAATATTGATCTTGTATTCTGAACCCTGATGAACTCATTCACGAGTACTAATAGTTATTAGTAGATTTGTTAGAATTTTCTGTAAACAATGCCATATCCAATCTGGATGCCTTTTATTTATTTTTCCTTCTCTAATTTCTCTGGATAGAACCTCCAGTACAATGTTTGAGAGTTGAGAAAGTAGTCATCCTTGTCTTATACTTATCTTAGGAAAAAACATCCAGTATTTTACCATTAAACATCATTTTTGCTGTGGGTTTTTCATAGTCTTTGATCAGTTTGAGAGAGTTCTATTCCTTGTTCCTTGAATGTCTTTATCATGAAAGGGTGTAGTATGTTCTCACATTTTTTTCTGCATGCATTGATATTGATCATGTGATTTTGTTTTTTATTGTATTGATATGGTGTGTTACATTAGTTTATTTTTGAATGCTATATAAGCTTTGTGTTCCTGGGATAAATCTCAGGAATTATGTATAATCCACTTAGTATGATGCTAAACTTGAATTCATTTTTCTGGTATTGTGCTGAGGATTTTTGCATCTATATTCATAAGAGATATTGGTCTGTAGTTTTCTTTTATTATGATATCTTTATGTGACTTTGGTATCAGGCTAATTTTTGCCTTGTAGTATGAGTTAGAACGTGTTCTTATCCTTTCTGTTTCATGGAAGAGTTTGAGAAGGATTGATGTTAATTCTTCATTTAATGTTTGGTAGAATTCACCAGTGAAATCATTTGGTCCTGAACTTTTCTTTGTTGGGAGAGTTATCATTACTGATTCAATCTTTTCAATTGTTATAGGTCTGTTCATACTTTCTATTTCTTCATGAGTAAGTTTTGGTAGTTTGCATATTACTAGGGATTTATCCAATTCATCTAGGTTATCTAATTTGTTGGTGTACAGTTGTTCATAATGTTCTCCCATAATCCCATCTATTTCTGTAGGGACTATAGTAATGTCCCACTTTCATTTTTGTTCTTAGTAAGATGATCCCCAACTTATAATACAATTTAAGTACCCATACAACCATTCTGTTTTCCTTTTTCAGTAGAGTATTAAATTATATGAGATATTCAATACTTTATTACAAAGTAGCCTTGCATTAGATGATTTTGCCCAACTGTAGGCTAATTTAAGTGTTCTGAGTACATTTAACATAGGTTAGGCTAAGCTTTGATGTTTGGTACGTTAGGTGTATTAAACACATTTTGGACTTAATAATATTTTAATTTTACAATGGGTTTATTGGGACATAACCCAATCATAAGTCAAGGAACATCTGTAAGTTGTTCTTTTCCTTAGGCAGTCTAGCTAATGACTTGCAAATTTTGTTAATCTTTTCAAACAACCAACTTTTGCTTTTCCAGGTAATCTCTATTTTTTTTTGTTCTCTATTCATTTATCTCTACTGTAATCTTTATTATTTCAATGTGTCTTCTAGTATTAGATTTAACTTGCTTTTCTTTTTCTAGTTCTTTAAGGTATAAGGTTAGGTTATTGATTTCAGATCCTGTATAATATGAGCATTGACAGCTATAAACTTCCCTCTGATCACTGCTTTTGCTCCAGCCCATAGGTTTTGGTATGTTGGGTTTTCATTTTATTTTGTCTCAAAGTATTTGCTAATTTCTCTCGTAATTTGTCTTTGGTCATTTAATAATATGTTGTTTAATTTCCACATATTTGTGGATTTTCCACTTTTTCTTCTGTTACTGATTTCTGGTTTCATTCCATTGTGGTTAGAGAACATAGTTTGCATTATTTTTATCCTTTTAAATTTATTGATCTTTTTTATGGCACTGCATATGGTCTATACTAGAGAATTTTCACAGGGACTTTAGAACAATGTTTTTTTTTTTTTATTGTTCAGTGGGATGTCTTATTGGTGTCTTCTAGGTCTAGTTAGTGTACAGTGTTGTTCAAGTTTTCTATTTTCTTGTTGATCTTTTGCCTAGTTGTTCTATCCATTATTAAATATGGGATATTGAAGCATCCGACTATTATTATTATATTATTGATTATTTCTTTTCATTTCTGTCAACTTCATTTCTGTCAATTTTTGCTTTAAGTACTTTGGTAATCTGTTACTAAGTGCATATATATTTATAACAGTACTGATAGATTGAAGTTTTATCATTATAAAATGTTTCTCTTTATCTCTGCAACAGTGTTTGTTTTAAAATCCTTTTGTCTGATATTAGTATAGCCACTCCAGCTTTCTGTTGCTACTGTTTTCTGGATTTATATTTTTTCCATCCTTTCACTTTCAATCATTTTTTATCTTGGAATCTAAACTGTGACTCTTTTACACAGGATATAGTTGAATCTCATTTTGTTATCCAATATGACAATCTCTGCCTTTGATTAGATTGTTGGATCAATCCACATTTAATGTTACTATTGGTTTATTCTAGCTCCTCCTTCCATTTTTAAAAATTTTCTTATTGAGTTAAAACATATATCAAAAGAATTTCCGTTTTAAGCATTTTTAAGCATACAATTGCATGGAGTTTAATTACATTCACAATGCAGTATAACCACTAACTCTATTTCCAAAACTTTTTTGTCATTCTAAATGTAAACTCTTTACCAATTAAGCAATAAATTCCCTTTATTCTTTCCCACCAGTTTCTAGTAACTTTTAATCTACCTCTGTCTCTGAAATTTTTTTTCGTTTTCTTTTATTTTTATTTTTTCTCAATTATCTCATAATAGTTGTATCTATGTATGGAGTACAATGTATTTGGGTAAATTTACAGAGTATGTAATGATCATATCAGGGTGTTTAGCATATCCATGGTGTTTAGCATATCCATCATTTTAAACATTTGCTACCTCTTTGTGTTAGCAACATTCAACATCATCTTGACTAGCTATTTGAAGTTATACAATAATTTGTTGCTGGCTCCAGTCTCCTTATATTGCTATACAATGCTAAATCTTATTCTTCCTATCTCTCTACAATTTTGTGTCCATCGATCACCCTCTCTTTGTTGCCCCCTCCCCTTACCAGTAACTAGTAACCACTATTATATTCTCTACTTCTATGAGATCAACTTGTTTAGCTTCCACATATGAGTAAGAACACGTGGTATTTCTCTTTCCATGCCTGACATATTTAACTTAACATAATTTTCTCCAAGCTCATCCATGTTGCTGGGAATGGCAGAATTCTTTTCTTTTGGATGGCTGAGTAGTATTCCATTGTGTATACAGACCATGTTTTCATTATCCAGTCATTGGTTGGTGGACATTTAGGTTGGTTCCAACTCAGGCTATTATGAATAGAGCTGCAGAAAATGTGGGAGTGCAGGTATCCCTTTGACATGTTAATTTCCATTCCTTTGGATATATACCCAATAAAAATCTCCATACTGTTTTCCATAATGGCTGTACTAGTTTACATTCTCATCAAAAATGTACGAGAGTTCCCCTTTCTCCACATCCTTGCCAGCATTTGTCATTTTCTATCTTTTCGATAACTGCCATTCTAACTGGGCTGAGATGATACCTCATTGTGGTGAGATGATATCTCATTGTGGTTTTGATTTGCATTTCCTTGATGATTAGTGATGTTGAACATTTTTTCATATACCTGTTGGCATTTGTGTGTCTTCTTTTAAGAAACGTTTATTCAGCTCATTTGCCAATGTTTTAAGTTTATTTATTAATTTTTTTTTTACATTGTAAAATATTGTTGCGGAGCAGTTGCGGGGGAGGGGGACAGAGGAAGGTTAAGGAAATAGGGTGGGAGAAGGAAGAAGGACGACAGGTGTGGTTGAGGCCTGTGGCACCACCCTCATTCTTACAGGGGAGACCAGGGGGCTTCCAGCAGTGGCTTGGTCATTGCTGGGCTGGGTGCAGATGTCAGGGGGGTGTGGCTGGAGCCCTCAGCCCCCACCAGTCCAGCTCAGGAGATCAGAGAGCTTTCGTCAGTAGTTTGGTGGTCGTCCCTGGGCTGGTTGCAGATCTCGGAGTGGGTAGGGCCGAGGCCCTCAGCCCCATACTGCCCTGGCTTGGACCCTGGGCCACTTCCTAAGGCAGCTCAGTGGTCATTGCTGGGCTGGTTGTGGGTGTCAGGGGGCATGGCTGAGGCCCCGGCCCTCCCGCCTCCCTGGCTTAGGAGCCCAGGGGACTTCCAGTCCTTCTACATTTTATAGGTGTTCTTTGGTGATGTGAGACATTTACTAGTTACTATAAAACTTTGTGGTCTGTGGGTATTGTTTTTTCTTTCAGTTCTGTGTTGGATTATTCACTGTTCCTACCATGTAAACTCTGCACTGGAACTAATTTGTTGTCCTTTGCTTACTTCTAAAATGGGGAGCTTCCTGTGGGGACCAGCACTTGAGCCCTGTAGTTGAGCTAAATTGCTGCTTTGCTGCCGATTCCCTGTGGAAGGGTTTTTGTGCAGCTCAGGTTTTAATGGTTGACTTTATAGGTACTTCCAGGTCTCCTGAGATCCAGTACACCTGGGTTGTGTAGAAACTCTGGTCTGGTCCTGAGTCTCTTCAGCAGACTGCACTCCCTTCAGTTCTATGACCCTGACCGGTCTCCACTAAGTGGTCATGCACCTATTGGGGGCAGATCAGCTGTCTTTGCTGGGCCCATGTGTTCCCCCGGTGGGCTCATCTCCTGCACTGCCTGTGCTTCAGACACTTCCCATGGGACAGGCTGTGTGCTGATCCCCCATGATGACTGACTGGCCTCTAAGTGGCTCCTTTTTTTCAGTTGTTGTGGCCCCTCACTCCTATGTGGGTCCACAGCAACCCTGTTAGTAGTCTTGCTGGCCTGGGGGCCACCAAGGCTCTCTTCTCCCCTGCCGCCTCCAAGCAACTTCATCTGAAGGGCACAGCTGCAGCTTTTGCCAGCTCTTACTCCGTGTGCTCACCAGCTCCAGCCTTGATGTAGCTGGGGCACGAAACAGTTGGAGTGGTCCTTTCTTTCTCTCATTGTGGCTTTTCCCCCCTTATGAACTCCACAGATCTCTCCTCCTCTTCCCCTGAGCCCTAGCAGCCCCAGCTTGGCTCCTGTTGCTTTTTAATAGTTATAAATTAGTTGATTTGTGGGAGAGAGTGATGCTAGGGACCATCTATTCTGCAATCTTGACCAGTAGTCCCTGCCATTTTTTAATCGGATTTTTTTTTTTTTTAACTATTGAGTTATTTATATTCTGGATATTAATCCCTTGTCAGATGCATAGTTTGCAATTATTTTCTACCATTCTCTTGGCTGTCTTTTCATTCTTTTGATTGTTTCCTTTGCTGCACAGAAGCTTTTTAGCTTGATATAATCCCACTTGTTTATTTTTGCTTCTGTTTTCTATGCTTTAGAAATTTTATTCATAAAATCTTTGCCCAATCCAATGTCTTGAAATGTTTCCCTTGTGTTTTCTTCTAGAAGTTTTATACTTCAGGATATTACATTTAAGTCTTTAACCCACTTTGAGTTGATTTTGGAATATGGTGAGAGAGAGGGGCCTGATTTCATTCTTCTGCATGTGGAGCTCCAATTTTCCCAAAACCATTTATTGAAGAGTCTGTCCTTTTCTCAGTGTATGTTCTTAGCTCCTCTGTTGAAAGTCAGTTGGCTGTAGGTATGTGGATTTACTTCTGAATTTTCTATTCTGTTCCATTGCTTTGTGTGTGTGTGTTTGTGCCAGTACCAGGTTGTTTTGGTTACTATACAATTGCAGTCTATTTCAAAGTCAGGGAGTGTAATGCTCCCTGCTTTGTTCGTTTTGTGCAGGATTGCTTTGGACATTTGTAGTCTCTTCTTGTTCCATGGAAATCTTCGAATTACTTAGTCTATTTCTGTGAAGTATGTCATTGGTAGTTTGATAAAGATTGCATTGAATCTGTAGATTGTTTTGAGTAGCATGATTATTTTGATGATATTGATTCTTCCAATCAAAGAGCGCATGGTATGTCTTTCCATTTTTAGTGTATCTTTTTAAATTATTTTAATCAGTGTTTTATAGTTTTCCTTGTAGAGGTTTTCACCTCCTTGGTTATATTTGTTCCTGGGTGTTTTTTGTTGTTGTTGCTATTGTAAATGGGATAGCTTTCTTGATTTCTTTTTCTGCAAGTTTGTTCTTGGTGTATAGAAATACTACTGAATTTCGTATGTTGATTTTGTATCCTGCAACTTTACTGAATTTATTTATAAGGTCTAGGATGTTTTTTGGTAGAATCATTAGGTTTCTCTATATAAAATCATGTCATCTGCAAATAGGAGTAATTTGACTTTCTCCTTTCCAATTTGGATTGCTTTTATTTTTTTCTCTTTCATAATTGCTCTGTTTAGGACTTCCAGTACTATGTTGAATAGACATGTGAGAGTGGGCATCTTTGTCTTGTTCTAGTTCTTAGGGGAAGCACTTTGAGCTTTTCCCCGTGAGTATAGTGTTAGCTGTGAGTTTGTCATATATAGCCTTTACTGTATTAAGATACTTTCCTTCTACATAATTTGTTGAGAGTTTTTATCATGAATGGTGTTGAATCAGATCAAATGCTTGTTCTGCATCTATTGAGATGATCATATACTTTTTTGCTTTTGTTCTGCTGATGTAATTTATTATGTTTATTGATTTTCATATATTGAACCATTCTTCATCATTGGGATAAATCCCACTTGATCATGATGTATAATCATTTTTGTGTGCTTTTGGATTCTGTCTGCTAGTATTTTATTGAGGATTTTATTAGGGAAAGTGGCCTGTAGTTTTTTGTTTTTTGTTTTTGTTGTGTCCTTGCCTGGTTTTGGTATGAGGTTAATGCTGGCCTCATACTATGAGTTTGGAACAATAACGTTAACTTCAAATTTTTGTAATAGTTTAAGAAGTACTGGTATTAGTTCTTTTAACGTTTAGTAGATTTCAGCACTAAAGCCATCTGGACATGGGTTTTTCTTTTTTAGAAGACATTACTGATTCTGTCTCATTACTCGCTACCGGTCTGTTCAGGTTTTCTATTTCTTCTTGGTTCAATCTTCATAGGTCATATGTGTCCATGAATTTATCCACTTCTAGGTTTTCATATTTATTGGTGTATAGTTGTTCATAATAGTCTTTGAAGTTCCTTTGTATTTCACTGGTATCAGTTGCAATGTCTCCTTTTGCATTTCCGATTTTATTTATTTGGGTCTTTTATATTTTTTCTAGGTTAATGTGGCTAATGGTTTGTCAGTTTTGTTAATCTGTTCAGAAAAAAAAACCAACTTTTCCTTTGATTGATTGTTTGTATTGTATTTTGAGTCCCAAATCATTCATTTCTGCACTGATATTTATTATTTCTTTTCTTCCACTTATTTTGGATTTGGTTTGTTCTTGCTTTCCCAGTTCTTCAAGGTGCATTGTTAGGTTGGTTTCTATCTCTCCCTTTAGGTCTGATAATATTTGCTTTATGTATCTGGTTACTCTGATGTTGGGTGCATGTATATTTATCATTATTATATTCTCTTGCTGGATTGATCCCTTTGTCATTATATAATGTCCTTTCACGTCCCTTAGTACAGATTATTTTATTAATTTTTTAAATTTATTATTAGAATACTCATCCTTACAAGTCATGATATATCTTTATGCCTTTTACCTGACCTATCACTTCCCTAACCCCCTCCCTCCCTATCCCCCCCATCTCTGGTATTCTTAGGTTTATTCTCTCCTTCTGAAGTTCAACATATAGTTGTGGTTTTTTCTTTGTTTCTTTCCTTCATTCCTTCCTTCTTCCCTCCCTCCCTCTCTTCCTTCCTACCAGCCCATTATGAGTGAGAATGTGTGGTATTTCTGTTTCTTTGTCTAGCTTATTTTCTCCAGACTCATCCAAGTTGTTGTAAATGGCAGGATTTCATTCTTTTCTGTAGCTGAGTAGTATTCCGTGGTGTATGTATACCACATTTTCTTTATCCAGTCATCCATTGATGGACACTTAGGTTGGTTCCATATTTTGGCTATTGTAAAGAGAGTTGCAGTGAACATGGGAGGGCAGGTATTCTTTTGACATGAAGATTTCTATTCCTTGGGATGTATACCCAGTAGTGGGATTGCTGGATTATATGGTAGATCTGTCTGTAGTTGTTTGAGGAACCTTCATACTATTTTCCATAATGGCTGTGCTAATTTACAGTCCCATCAACAGTATAGAAGAGTTTTCCTTTCCCCGCATCCTCACCAGCATTTGTTATTCTCAGTCTTTTTAATATCGGCCAGTCTAACTGGAGTGAGATGACATCTCAATGTGGTTTTGAATTGCATTTCTCTGATGGCTAATGATGCTATGCATTTTTTCATTTACCTGTTGGCCCTTTGTATGTCTTCCTTTCAGAAATGTCTATTTATCTCCTTTGCCCATTTTTTAATTGGATATTGTTTTTTTTTACTGTATAGTTGTTTGAGTTCTTTGTATATTCTGGATATTAACCCCTTGTCAGATGTATAGTTGGCAAATATTTTCTTCCACTCCGTAGGTTGTCTTTCTCCTCTGTTGATTGTTTACTTTGCTGTGCAGAAACTTCTAAGTTTGATATAATCCCCTTTCTTTATTTTGTCTTCTGTTGCTTATGCTATTGGGGTCTTATTCACCTATTGTCTTTGCCCAGTCCTATTACATGGAGTGTTTCCCTTACATTTTCCTTTACTAATTTTATGGTTTCAGATCTTATATTTAAGTCTTTGATTCACTTGGAGTTGATTTTGGTATATGGTAAGAGGTACAGATCCAGGTTCATTTTTGTGCATATGTATGTCCAATTTTCCAGCACCATTTATTGAAGAGGCTGTCTTTTCCCCAGTGTGTGTTCTTGTTGACTTTGTGAAGGATCAGTTGGCTGTAAGTATGTGGGTTGATCTCCAGGTTTTCTATTCTGTTCTATTGATCTGAGTGTCTGTTTTTATGCCAGTACCATGCTGTTGTGGTTACAATAGATTTGTAATATAATTTGAATTCAGGTAGTGTTATGCCTCCAGATTCATGTTTCTGCTTAGGATTGCTTTGGCTATTTGGGGTCTTTTGTTGTTCCATATGAATGTTTGAATTGATTTTTCTATTTCTCTGAAGAATGTCATTGGTATTTTGATGGAGATTGCACTGAATCTGTAGATTGCTTTGGGTAGAATGGACATTTTCATGATGTTAATTCTTCCCATCCAAGAGCATGGTATGTCTTTCCATGTTTTTGTGTCCAATTTAATTTCTTTCAGTAGTCTTTCATAGTTCACATTGTAGCAATCTTTTACCTCCATGGTTAAATTGGTACTTAGGTGTTGTTTTGGTCCGTTTTGTGTTGCTATAACAGTATTATCTGAGACTGGGTAATTTATAAAGAAGAGAGGTTTATTTGGCTTACAATTCTGAGACAGTTGCATCTGGCACGGGCCTCAGGCTGCTTCTACTCATGGCAGAAAAGTGGCAGGCAGCCGGCGGATACAAGCAGATCACGTGGCGAGAGGAAGCAAGAGAGAGAGAGAGAGAGGGTGCCAGGGCCTTTTTAAGCAACAAGCTCTTGCAGGAACTAATAGAGAACTCACTCATTACTCCCCCTCCCGCAGGGAGAGCATTAATCCACTCAAAAGGGATCCACTCCCATGACTCAATCAGTTTCCAACACTGCCACATTGGAGATCAAATTTCCACATGAGTTTTGGAAGGGACAACACACCCAAACTCCATCATTCCACCCCTGGCCCCCCAGAACTCATGTCACTCTCACATACAAAATACAATCATTCTATCCCAACAGTCCCAAAAGTCTTAGCTTGCTCCAGCACCAACTTAAAAGTCCAAAGTCCAAAGTCTCATTTGAGACCAAAAGCAAAAGTCCTTCCAGCTGTGAACCTGAAAAACAAAACCAAATTTATCTACTGTCAAGATACAATGGTGGAACAGACATTGGGTATACATTCCCATTCCAAAAGGGAGGAATAGGCCAGGGAAAGGAAAAACAGGTCCCAAACAAGTCCGAAACCCAGCAGGGCAGGCATTAAATCTCAAGGCTGGCGAATCAGGTACTTTGATTCCATGTTCGACTGCTTCTGCACACTGGTGTGGGGGTTGGGTCCACAAGTCCTTGGTCAGCTCCACTCCTATGGCTTTCCTGATCTCAGGCCACACTTCACCTCCCCCAGGCTGGTGTTCCACTCTGGTAGCTACACAGGTCTGGGGTCTCCATGGCGGTTCCGCTCTCATGGCTCCACTAGGCATGGTGCTGTTGGGCTTTCTCTGCTGCAACTCTGACCACAGATTTCTGCTTGGCATTGCTCTAGTGAAGGCTGTCTGTGGTGACCCCAACCCTGTGACAGATCTCTTCGTGGGCCCCCAGACTTTTCCAAACATACTTTGAAATCTGGGTGGAGGTTCCTAAGCCTTCCCAGCTCTGGCATTCTGTGAGCCTGTAAACCTAACACCACGTGGACACCACCAAGTCTTCTGGCTTGTAATTTTCAAAGCTGTGGGTCCAGCCGCATCTGGAGCTAATTTAGCCACAGCTGGAGCAGCCAAAGTAGCTGGGGTGCTGGTGCTGGAAGCAGCTTTTCGAGGTGGCCCTGGGCAGCGAGCCCATGGAGGGTGCCTTGGGCCTGTTCCCCAAGACCATTCTGTCTCCCTAGGCCTTTGGCCTGAAATTGAAAGGTTGGCCCAGAGGCTTCTGCAATGCCTTCAGGGCCTTTTTCACCTTTGCTTGATAATCCCTTTCCTTTGTACTAATCTTAGCTAAGGGTCACTCGGCTGCACCATTGCATGCTCTCTGCTTTTCTACCATGTGGCCATGCTGCAAATTTTCCAAATCTTTACACTCTGCTCCCGTTTTAAATTCTGGCTTTACGTGATGCCTTTTCTGCCATAACTCAGAGTAGGCTGTTAAAAATAACCATGCAGCATCCTTAATGCTTCACTGCTTGGAAATTTCTTCTGCCAGATATTCTGATTCACAACTTTTAAGTCCCACCTTCCACAAAGTCCAAGGGCATGGACACAATGCAGCCAAATTCCTTGCTATGGTGTAGCAAGGATGATCTTTGCCCCAATTCCTGATAAGTTCCTCATTTCTATTTGAGACCTCATCATCCACATGGTCTTTACTGTCCACGTTTCTATCAACATTCTGGTCACAGCCGTTTAACCAATCTCTAAAATCTTCCAAACTTTCCCTCATCCTTTTATCTTCTTCTAAGTCCTCCAAACTCCTCCAACCTTTGCCCATTACCCAGTTCCAAAGCTGCATCCACATTTTCAAGTACCTGTATAGCAACATCCCATCCTTGTCGCCAATTTTCTGTATTAGTCTGTTTTGTGTTGCTATAACAGAATTACCTGATACTGGGTAATTTATAAAGAAGAGAGGTTTATTTGGCTTACGATTCTGGGACAGCTGCATCTGGCACAGGCCTCAGGCTGCTTCTACTCATGGTGGAAAAGTGGCAGGCAGCCAGCAGATACAAGCAGATCACATGGCGAGAGGAAGGAAGTGAGAGAGAGAAGGTGCCAGGGTCTTTTTAAGCAATGAGCTCTCGCAGGAACTAATAGAGCAAGAACTCACTCATTACTCCCCCTCCCCCAGGGAGAGCATTAATCCATTCCTAAGGGATCTGCCCCCTTGACTCAATCAGTTTCCAACACTGCCACATTGGGGATCAAATTTCCACATGAGTTTTGGAGGGGACAACACATCCAAACTCCATCAGATATTTTATTTTTTTGGCAACTGTTGTAAATGGGCTTGCTTTCTTGATTTCATTTTCTGTTAGTTTGTTATTGGAGTATAAAAATGCTATTGATTTTTCAGTGTTGATTTTGTATTCTGCAACATTACTGAAATTGTTAATCAGCTGTAAGCGTTTTTTGGTAGAGTCTATAGGTTTTTCTGTATATAAGATCATGTCATCATCAAATTAGGACAGTTGGACCTTGCCCTCTCCATTCTCTATGCCCTTTATTTCTTTCTCCTGCCTGATTGCTCTGGCTAGTACTTCTAAGACTGTGTTAAATAGGAGTAGTGAGAATGGGCATCCTTGTCTTATTCAGGATGATATTGCCAATTGGTTTGTTATAAATAGCTTATATTTTATTGATATAATTTCCCTCCTTTACCTAATTTGCTGAGAGTCTTAATCTTGAAGGGATGTTGAATTTTGTTGATTGTCTTTTCTGTATCAGTTTAGATAATCATATCATTTTTGTCCTTGGTTTTTTTGATGTGGTATTACATTTATTGACTTGAATATGTTGAACCAACCTTGCATCCCTGGGATGAATCCCACTTTATCATGGGGTATAAATTTTTTTATATGTTGCTACAGTCTAATTGCTAGTATTTTGCTGAGGTTTTTTGCATGTATTTTCCTCAAGGATATTGGCCTATAGTTTTATTTTCTGTTGTATCTTTATCTGGTTTTGGTATCAGGGTGATGCTGGCCTCATAGAATGAATTTGGGAGAATGGTTTCTGTTTCAGTGTTTTTCAAAAGTTTGAGGAGAAGTGGTACTAATTCTTCTTTAAAGGTTTGATAGAATTCAACTGTAAAGCCATCTGACACTGGGTTTTTCTTTGTTGGAAGATTTCTGATTACTGCCTCAATCTCATTGCTTGTTATTGGTGTGTTCAGGTTCTCTATTTCTTCTTGTTTCAGTCTTGGTATTTGTTTGTGTCCAGAAATTTATCAGTTTCCTCCAGTTATTCATATTTGTTGGTGTACAGTGGTTTTAATAATCTCTAGTGATTCTTCCTTTTTCTGTGGTATTTGCTGTAATGTCTCCCTTTTCATTTCAGATTTTGTTATTTGAACTCTCTCTCTCTTTTTTTTTTGTTAACCTAGATAATTGTTTGTCTATTTTATCCAAGTTCTCAAAAAAACAACTTTTTCTTTCATTTTTATCTTTTGTATAGTTTTTTTGCATATCTATTTCATTTGGTTCTGCCCTGATCTTGATTATTTCTTTCCATCTACTACTTTTGGGATTGGATTGTTGTTGTTTTTCTAGTTTTTTGAGGCATAGTGTTAGGACATTTATTTGATTTAAGTGTTTATTGCAGTAAACTGCCTTCTTAGTACTGCTTTTGCAGTATCCCTTAGGTTTTGGTATGTTGTATATTTTCATTAGTTTCAAGAAATTTTTTGATTTCCTGTTTGATTTCTTCTTGGACCCATAGGTTGCTCAGGATTCTGTTCAGTTTCCATGCACTTGAATACTTTCCAGAATTTTGCTTGTTATTGATTTCCAGTTTAAATTTATTTTTTTCTGAAAAGATACTTGAGATGATTTCAATTTTTAAAAAAAATTTGCTAAGACATGATTTTTGACCTAATGTGTTTTCTATCCTGGAGAATGTTACATGTGCTGATGAGAAGAATGTATATTCTCTATTTGTTGGGTGAAATGTTCTGTAGGTATCTGCCAGACCCAGTTGGTCTAAGGTGTAGTTTAAATCCTGTGTTTCTTTGTTGATTTGTTGCCTGAAAGATCTGTCTAATGCTGAGAGAGGGGTGTTCATGTCATCCACTCTTATTGTATTTGGGTCTGTCACTTTTTTTTAGGTCTAAGAGTGTTTGCTTTACATATCTAGGTAATCCACTGTTGGGTGCATACATATTTATAATTGTTATGTCTTTTAACTGGACAGATCCCTTTATCATTGTGTAATGACCTTCTTTGTCTCTTTGTATGGTTTTTGGTTTGAAGTCTATTTTATCTGATGTAAGAATAGCTACCCGTACTCGTTTTTGTTTTCCATTTGCATGATATATCTCTTGCCATCCCTTTACTTTTAGTCTGTTTGTCTTTATAAGTGATGTAGTCTCTTGAAGACAGCATATAGTTGTGTCTAGCTTTTTAAAACAATCAGTCAGTCTGTGTCTTTTGAATGGGGAGTTTAATCAATTTACATTTAGGGTTGTGATTGACAAGTATTGTTTTAATCCAGTCATTATGTTGCTTAGTGATTATATGTGTTAAACATCATTTGTCCCTTTCTTCCCCTTTTATTTTTCATCTTCAACGTTAGTTGGATTTTTGAGGTGACATGATTTAGCTTGTTTCTCCTTCTCATTTGCATTTTGGTTTTATGGCAGGTTTTGCTCATTCTTGTGAATATTTGATGTTGATTATCATTTTTCAGATTCTGGATGCAGGACTCTTTTTAGTATTTCTTGCAGCACTGGTCATGTGGTAGTGAATTCCCATAATTTTTGTCTGTTAGAGGAATACACTATTTCTCCCTCATTTCTGAAGGATAACCATGCTAGTTATAGGATTTGGGGCTGGCGGTTTTTTTCTTTTAGTCTTTTGAATATGTCATACCATTTTCTCCTGGCCTATAAGGTTTCAGTTGAGAAGTGTGCTTTTAGTCTGAGGGTGGCTCCCTTATAGGTGACTTGGCACTTTTCTCTTGCTGCTTTTAGAATTCTCTCCTTGTCTTTGAATTTTGCCAGTTTGACTATCATGTATCTTGAAGAGGATCTATTTGGATTGAATCTGTTTGGGGATCTTTGGGCTTCCTGAATCTGAAGGTCTGCATCCCTACCTATACCTGGGAAGTTTTCTGTTATTACTTTCTTGAATACTGTTTCAATGCCTTTACCTTTTTCCTCCCTTTCTGGAACACCCATGATTCAGATGTTGTGCACTTGAAGTTGTCTGCTAGTTCTCTTAAATTTTCTTCATTTTTTAAAATTCTTTTTTCCTTTTTTTTTTTTTTTTTTTTTTGTCTGCCTGGGTTACTTCAAAAAGACCATCTTCAAGTTCTTAGATTCCTTCTTCTGCTTGCTCTATCCTACTGCTCAAGCTCTCTGTTCTGCTTTTATTTCATTGAGAGAATTCTTCCTTTCTAGGAGTTCCATTCCATTCTTTTTTAAGCTATTAATCTCTTTGTAAATTTCCTCCTTCATAGTCTGGATATTTTTTCTTATTTCACTGTGTTCTCTAGTTGATTCTTCTCTTCTTTCTTGGAGTTTTCTTAAAATCAGTGCTTGGAATTTCTTTTCACACATCTCAAAGTTTTCTTGCTGTATGGGGTTTGGTACTTGAGAAATACCATATTCCTTTGGTGGTGTCATATCTTCTTGTTTGTAGTTCTAGTATTTTTATGCTGATGTTTCATCATCTGGTAGAACACTTAATTCTTCTATCACTCTGGAGTGGGTTATGAGTGGGAAGACTTCCTCCTCTTTAGGTTTTGCTGGTGACTCTTCTTTTATCAATGCAGTTGAGTGTGCGGTGGGCTGTCTTAGCTCCTGTCCAGTCAGTGAGAGGTTCCTGCGTGCACTCACCTGTGCAGCCTGTGTGTTGGGTTTGAGGGGGACTGCGAGCCCCCATTCCTGTGTTCAGTTGTGGATGGGGCCAGTGGCTGCATTTGTCTCCAGGTGCAGCTTGGGTCCTCTGCATGCTCACCTGTGCAGCTCGTGCAGTGGTTCAGCAGGGCCTGTGAGTCTGCCCTCTGGTGCTTGGATGTGGGCAGGGCCTATGGCTTCATGGGTCCCGGACATGGCACGGGTCCTGTGTGCGCTCACCTGAGCAGCATGCTTGGTTGTTCAGCAGTGCCTGCAAGACCCCTCTCCATGCTCAGTTGCAGGTGGGGCCTGCAGTTCCATCAGTCCCTGGGCATTACTCAGGTGCTGCACACGCTCACCTCTGGCCCATGTGGTCCCTTAGTACAGATTTTGATTTAAAGTCTGCTTTACCAGATGTAAGTATAGCCGCACCTGCTTGCTTTTGTTTTCCATTTGCGTGGAGTATCTCTTTCCATCCCTTCACTTTCAGTCTATGTGTGCCTTTGTAGGTATGGTGTATTTCTTGTAATTAGCATATGGATGGGTCATGGTATTTTTAATCATTCAGTCAATCTAAGTCTTTTAATTGGGGCATTTAATCTATTTTTATTCAAGGTTATTATTAATATGTGAGTTCTTGCTCCTGTAATTTTTTAGTTGTTTTCTGATTGTTTTGTGTATCCTTTGTTCCTTTTTTTCTCTGTTATCATTTATACTGTGGTTTGATGGTTTTCTGTATTGATGAGGTTTGATTCCTTTCTCTTTCTACTTTGTGGATGTATTCTACCAGTAAATTTTATATTTTCAGGTGTTTTTATTATGGTTGACATTGTTCTTTCTCCTCTGGATGTAGGACTTCCCTAAGCATTTCTTGTAAGGCTGGTCTGGTGGTAATGAATTTCCTGAATTTTGGCTTGTCTGAGAAAGACTATTTCTCCTTCATTTCTGAAGGATAGCTTTGCTGGGTGTAATATTCTTGGCTTGAAGGGTTTTTCCCCCCCTTTCAGTACTTTGAATACATTATCTCACTGTCTCCTAGCCTATAGAGTTTCTGCTGAGAAGTCTGCTGTTAGTCTAATGGGGATTCTCTTGTAAGTGACTTGATGTTTTTCTCTTGAAGTTTTTAGAATTCTTTCTTTGTCTGTAACTTTTAACATTTTGACTCAATGTGTCTTGGAGGAGAGGACCTTTTTAGGTTGAATCTAATTGGGGTCCTTTGAGCTTCATGGATTTGTATGTTTGTAGCTTTCCCAAAACTAGGGAAATTTTCATTTTTTGTTTTCTTTCTCCTTCTGGAATGCCCAATAATTGGAATATTTTTTCACTTGATAGAATCCCATAAATCTTGGAGGCTTTGTTCATTTTTTCAAGTTTTTTTTTTAATCATCCTGTGTTATTTTAAAACAGTTGTCTTCATGCTCAGAATTTCTTTCTTTGCTTGATCTAGCCTCTTGCTGAAACTCTTGGATGTGTTTTTATTTTATTCAATGTATTATTCAATTCCAAGATTTCTGATTTTTTAATGATATTTATCTTTTTGTTAAATTTCTCATTCAGATCATGAATTGTTTTTGTGACTTCACTGAATTGTTTGCCTATATTCTCTTTTATCTCAGTGAGTTTCTTTAAGATAATTCATTTGAATTTTTAGGGAGGTAAGTTGGCAATTTCCAATTCTTTGAGATCAGTTATTGAAACACTATTGTGTTTCTTTGGTGGTGTTATATTTCCTTGTTTTTTCATGTTTCTTGTTTCCCTGCATTGATATATGTGCATCTGGTGGAACAGTCAACTCTTTGAATATTGTAGAGGGAATGCATGGAGAAGGACTTTCACCTGCAAATATGTCTTTGGGTTTTGATTGGGTAGTGTACAAGACCACTAGGCAGGGCTACAGAGAGGGGGCCCTGCCAGCTGCCTCTCAGGCAATGGGTGAACTCACTATATGGTACTGCAGAGAAGGAACCCTCACAGCTGCTTCTCTGGCAGTAGGGAAGGCCGTTAGTATGGGCTGCAGAGGAGGCCCAGCCAGCCTCTTCTCAGTCAGTAGGTGGGGCCACAAAGCAGGCCTATTATAAGGGGCCCATTCAGCTACTTCTCAGCCAGTCGGTGAAGCCACAAGACAGGGCTGAACAGGCAGCCCAGCCAACTGCTTCTCTGGCAGAGGATGGGGCCATGAAACAGGTCTGCTATGAGGGGGCCCTGCCAGCCACTTCTCAGGCAGTGGGCGCAAGGATGCTAGGTGGGACTGTTGAGAGTGAGACTTCCTGGCTGTTTTTCCTGGAGGGCATGGATGTGCTTTACTTCCACTGGCCCAGGGAGTAAGGGTGTTCATTAGCTTAGGGACCTGTGAGTTGTTTAGGGGGAGGTTTGAAGCTTGGGCACACAGAACTCAGCCCACTTGTGGGAGTGTGGGGAAATTGTCTGCCTGTCTGATCTCTGGCTGGGAAAGTGGGTGTGTCAGTTCAGCAAGCCTGGGGTTGGCTTCCCAGATGTGCAGAGCTGGGGTAATAGCTGTCCTCAGGTTCTAGTCTCAAGCCACTGGGATCAGGTACTTGTAGCCTTTCCTGTGAGTGTACTGGGATAATGTGGAATCTCAAGCTGGGGTAGCACCATTGCTACTGGTCCTGGGGAAGGATGCATTCCCACAATGGCTCTGGTTTGAAGATGGCACAATATTGCATTGGCCAAGGTCACAAGGGTGGGGGTAGGGGGGGCATAGTATGTACTCCTGTTCTAGAGCAATGCATTGTGTGTATTCTAGGCAGCTCCCAACGCTTGGTTATAGTTTTGCAAGGGTTGTGGAATCCTCTTGCAGTAGAAACCACAGGCCTCTGTGGTAAAGATGGGTGTTGGTGTGGGCCCTCTGCCTACCTTCTCACCATAAGGAAAAGTCTCTCTTGTGTTGACCACAGTGGCAGGGATATGGCAGCTGAGGCCATGCATCTCCCTCTCTCCTGTGCTGTCATCCTGGGCTTTCATGTTCCACAAGGATCTCACCAGTCTCCTACTGCACTCCTGAACGCTCCCACAGGTTCTCCCATTGATATTTATTTATCTATTAGTTATTCTGGTTCTTTTCTGTGAGAGGAATGTGCCCTGGGCACATCTAGTCTACCATCTTGCCTTGCTTCCTCCAATGGTACTGTTGTTATAATCAGATTTACGTATGCCATTTTACTTTTTATTTTTGATGTGTCTTGTGTCTTTTTGTTCCTCTATTTTTCCTCTACTGCTTTGCTTTGCATCAAGTGAATATTTTCTAATGAAGCATTAAGTTTTTTGCCATGACTTTTTTTTTTTTTAACAGTATTTTGTTGTTCTTGTTATTGGGTGGTTGCCCTTAGGCTTACTATGCGTATCTTAATTTATCAGAATCCCCTTCAGATTCTTAATTCAAGTGAGATATAAAAATGTTACTCCTATGTTACTCTATTTTCCCCCTTTTAATGGTGTTTATATATAATGTATAATATAAACATATAATAAGTATAATAATATATAGTATATGTTAGGTATTAATATAAAAACCCATCAAGATTGTTATAATTGTTACTTTATATAATTTTGTCTTTTGAAAAATCTGAGAGAAGAAAGGAAATTAAGTATAATGTTTATAGCTATTGTAATATTAACTTTCTTACCATATCTGATTCTCTTCATTTTTTTTTCGTGAATTTGAGTTAGCATCTGGAATCATTTCCTTAGCACAATTTAACTTTGCTCACAGACACCTCCTTTGTACTGTTATTGGCAAATATATTACATTCCTAGGTATTCTAGTCCCAACAATATATTGTATGCATATTATCTCTAATACTATCTTAAATACTATTATCTATAATAAAATCTTAAATCAGTTAAGAGTAGGGGAAAATATGCATTCATACTCCCTTTTATAATTACATGCTTACCTTTACTGGTGGTCTTTCTTTTTACATGTGGATTGAAATTACCTTCTGGGGTCACTTATTTTCTGCTTGAAAAACTTTCTTATAAGGTGGGTCTTATAAATTGGGTCTGCTAGCAACAAAATCTCTGTTTTTGTATTTCTGGGAATGTCTTTGTTTCATCTACATTTTGGAAAATAGCTAGATAGCTTTGCTAGATATTGGATTCTTAGTTGCCTTTTTTTTTTTTTTTTTTTTGAGCACGTCAAGTATGTTTTCTTACTACCTTCTGGCCTCCATTGTTTCTGCTGAGAAACCAGCTATTTATCTTGTTGGGGTTCCTTTGTAAGGGACAAGTTATTTTTCTATTGCTGCTTTCAAGATATTCTTCTTGTTTACCATGACGTGTTTATTTGTAGACTTTATTTTGTTCATTCTATTTGGAATTCACTGAGGTTCCTGCGTGTGTAAATTAGTGGGTTTTAAATCTGAGGGATTTTCAATCGCTATTTCTTTAATTATTTAGTCTGCTCCTTTCTCTTTCTCCTCTCCTTCCAGTAATCTCATTATACATGAGTTGCTGTGGGTTAATAGTATCCCACATTTCTATGAGGTTCTGTCCATTTTTTCCATTTTTTCTCTCTGTTCTTCAGATTACATAATCTCGATCAATCTTAAATTTGCTCATTCTTAATTCTGCCGGTTCAAATTTATTCTTGAGCCCCTCTAGCAGATGTTTCATTTCAGACATCCCTTTCCCTGGCCACACCTAGATGTTAAGTTTCACTAATTGAGCTATGATTGCTATATAATTTTTAACAATGCCCTGGGGCACTATAGACTAATCCAATCAAATTTAGTTCCCTTAGAAGGAGTAGGTCCTGAGGTTAGTTTTTGATATTTTTCTTAACCTAGGAACTCCTCCCAGCTGTCTGTTTCCCTGGTTCTCTTCTTAAACTAGCTAATCTACAGTTTAACCTTTATCTCCACTGACTCTACCAGTCTCCTCTCAACTCAAGTGGCATTCACCACAACCTCCACTGTTTGTGAGAACACCTGTGTCATTTTGTTCCTGCTGCTATAACAAAATACCTTAGACTGGGTGAGGTACAAAGAGCATACATTTATTGATCACAGTTATAGAGGTAGGGAAATCTAAGATCAAGGCACCATTAGGTTCAGTGTCTCATGAAGGCCTGGTCTCTTCTTCCAAGATAGTACCTTCAATGCTGCTCCCTCTGTAGGGGATAAATGCCATGTTTTCAAATGGCAGAAGGCAGAGGGGAAAAAAAAAGGGGGGCATAGTTAGTTCTTTCTAGCTCTTTTTTAAGGTCACTAATCTCATCCATGAGGGCTCTGCCTACCTACTCCTAATGGCCCTATCTTTTAATACTGTTGCATTAGGGATTAAGTTTCAACATGAATTTTGGAGACAAACATTCAGACCTCAGCAGAACTTCACATTATTTTGCATATGAAGTCAGTTTCTTTGGGAAAAGTTTAGACACTATCTGCTTTATAGCCTGCTTCTCTACTGAGGCAAAATCTCTGAGACAAGGCTGTGGAGCTGGTAGTAGGAGCAATGACACTCTTCTCTCTGAGTGACACCCCTGCTTTAGGAGCTGAGTGCTCAGTGGATGTGGGGTTAGCCTCAGGTCTTCTTGGCTTACTTGTTCTGGCATGAAACCACTGCCTTATGAGCTCATGCAAAGGTAATTGGGGCCCCAGTATTCTCAGCAACACCATGCCCAAGTTAGAGCCTCCATTCCATGAGTGGGGAATGGCAAGACGAAGAGACCTCTTACCTTTTAGCCACACTCTCCTGGAATTTGGCCTCAGCAAAGGGTAGCTGGGGCAGGATAAGAAATAAAGGAAGTCTTCCAACTGGGAGATTTGAGAAAAGGGAGCTGTGTGTTCTTGGCTATATATGTCTGGAATGGAGTTTCTATCTTTCTGAATTGGGAGGGAGGAGAGAGAGAGGAACTCTTTTTTCAAATACCACAGACTTTCTTTTCTTACTGAATTTTAGTAAATTTTCTAAATAGATGTTTCTTCATTTGTTATATGCCCTTAGGACTATTTCCAGAGACATTAAATGGTTGATTTTTTTAAATAATTTTCAAAAGTTTCACTGGGGAGTTGGTCCAGAGAGCTCCTCATACTTTCAAGCCAGAATTTAATATCTCTAATGCCCAGGATTTTTACTGGAGGTTGGTCATGTAGGCACCCTCTGCCTAGTACATACCACAATTCCAGACCTTCAGAAGGAAAGCAGATGTTTAACATTAACCACTTTTTTTTTTTTTTTTAACATTTTAGGTACAGTGAACCATTTTTATGAGTTCTGCGAATGGTGGGACTCCTACTCAAATCCAAGTTTCTAGACACTAGCCAAGGGCCAACCTTGAAAGCAGGTTTTTTTAAGTATAGCAGTCTCAAGATTTCTATGTTAACAGATTTGTGCACAGTCCACCCCCTTGGCCCTTAGCCAAAGTGTCTTTACAGGAAAATTTTTATTAGTAGGACTCCACACAGTGTGATGATACCAACCTGCAGTATTGATTTCAGTTTATGCCCTTTAGGCATCCTTGATTTACCCAGTTAAAACAAAAGCCATGAACCAGAAAAGTCTATCTTAGAAAGCTGGATTGTGTCCTACTTAAGTTTCTGCATTAACCTTTTTTTTTTTTTTTCCTGTCTCAAGGCATCAATTCAGGCATAGCATAACTCTGGCTAGTAAGTTGGAACTGACCTGAAAGCCTTGCAGGCTGAGACAGTGTTATAATTGTCAGGGTGCACACACAAGAAGTATAATCCCAGAAGGCACGTGTGGTACCTTTGGAAACACACCTCAAACAGGACATATGTTAGTCAAGCAATACAGGTTAATAGGATCCCCACTGTGGCCTCCCACCAGGGGGCTTTCTGCCCTAGGGTTTTCAGTCTAGTCCAATTAATTCAGTCAGTCCTGGGTTTCAGAAGCATTACCTAAAGACTGTCAGTTCCAAACAGTTTTGCTTGTTCATGACACCAATTTATCCTCCTCAGGAGCATAGATGACATCTGGAAGTGTTTTGTTTTTTTTTTCTGTAGAAAGTGCAGGAGCAGGGGCCACCCCCTAGTGTCTCATAATCAGCACTATCAGGTGTGATCTTAGGCTCAGGAGTCAATTTGAATTCAAAGGGCTCACAGCAGCTTGGAAAGTCAGCATGGGGAGATTTCCTTCAGGAAGAGGGGCTTCCACGAAAGGTTTTGAAAAACAAATATCATTCATGCCATCCCCAGCCCCCAGACACCCATGCCTCCTCAGTTGTCATGGTTTGCTTTTTCTCCATATTACAAAATTAGTGTGCCTCATTCAGTAATATTTATATTTCATTTTCAGTTATCCCCTACTTTTACCCACACCTTTATCTTGATAGATTGCAAGCAAAACAGACAAAAGCATTTTTATAGAAAAATATTTTTATACAACCAGAAAGACCAGTCACGTTCAAGATTTGTCAGGACAAAATCCTGAATTTTCAAAAATTTTCAAAATGGTCTGACATAATCTTCCACCCTTTTCATCCTGGTTATGTATGTTTCTGGTGAGCAGCCTAAAAAGATTAATTCCTTCCTGGGGACAGATGCATTTAACAGTCAAATTATGATATTAAGATGTGAGTACCAGGAAAAAAGTTAAGGAAGTCAGGCTACCATTATTTCAAATTGCAACTAATCCAGAAAGCTGAACATAAATTAACAGCAGTGAGTCATCCCCCAGAGAAGGAACAGAGTCAGAACTATCAGGAATAGGTGGTGGTATACCCTCCCTGTCGTACAGTTTGGGCAAGAATCACAGGTTAGGAATGTAATAAGTCTCTGTATCAGACATATGGAGGCTATCAGCATCTTGTTTTCAGATGAACTCATCAGAGGACAATTCCTTTCCTGTGGGCATTTGTATATGGCCCAGAGAGTTCAGCTGTCATCCATGATGTTTAATAGTTTGTAGCAACACAAAGGGGTGGTGTCCTGAATCTAAAACAGTTCCAGAAATCTGATTTCTTTTATTGGGTAGAGAGATTTCACCAGATTTCAGTTTGGCACTGCTAATGGTGGTGCTGAAACAGCTCACAGCAGACATATCGGGGTTTCAGCGTAGAGTCAGATACAGGCAATAAATTCTGTGAATTCAGGATTTTTAAAAAAGCCAGTGGCTTTCTTTCAGCAGCAGCAAAGCCAAGACACTTCAGGGTAAGATAACTGTGTTCCAAGTGACAAGCAAGGATTTCCTAAACCCTTTTTATCTTTCCAATCTTAGAGTTCAAATTGATCTGCTCAAAAATGTGCACATCAGACAGGAAAATGATACAGCACTAAGGTCAGACATCTAATGTCACAGTGTTCATTAGTAACTGAAAACTGCTTTTTAAAACTTTACATGTATCTCCATCTAGAGATTGCCTCTCTTTTTATGTTTCCATTTTTTCAAAGGCTCTGACAGGCAAAAATTAATAGTAAAAAATGATTAGTTGTGAAGACTTGTTCTGCTTGCAATACTCAAAGCATTTAAATTTCGAACTGCTGCTCACCAGTGACCAAAAGCAAGGGAATTGTGTCCCATCAACAACTTTTCTTTGACGCTTTCTCTCATCTGGATGATTCCTCTAGCACTTATGAAATTATAAACATTTAACATTTAATATCACTTTTATCATACATCATATAGTATAACACAACATATAGTATCATACAACATACAGTAGCCACAAAATTTTTAAAAATTAAAAATCATTTTTCCTCCAATTGGAAGTTAACTCAAACTGCTAACAGTAAATTTTAAATTTTCAGAGTTAATGTTACAACTGCAGGGAGATCCTTGCTGGAATGAAAGAGGGGAGTGCCTGCTGCAACAGTAGCAGCTAGGATGAAGAAATTATTGGAGTATTTTCCCTTTTCTTGTCCCCTGGTCTATCTAAAGCTTTGCTGGAGCCCTGAGAACTTATTTAAGACTGTTCCTTGCACATGACAAGAATAGCAACACAATCTTTTAAACATTTTTGGCCCATGCAAAGATGACTTTTGGGAATTTGGGGACCATTTTTCCTCTCACCTAGAAGAGAGAACAAAAGCCAAATGCATTGCCTGGGGTCCACTTCTTTCTTTCTTGTTTTAGCCAGCATGGCCAACAGCATCCAGGGGATTCAGTGAGACAACTCTGCTGAGAATTTTTAAATTTCATAGATAATTTTTACTTCTCACAACAGACCTCTGCTGCTATTTTATACTATGTATGATTCCATAGCTACACAAGCACCGAAGGTTTGTCATTTCCATCCTTTCACCAAAAAGAAAAGAAATGCTTTTTACATATTTCAGTGAGTTGGCATTATTTTAGTGAATCCCACTTGTGACATCAACTGTATCAGAGGTCCTCAAGACCATCATAGGTTTGCAGATTCTCTAGGAGGACTCACAGGACTCAGCATATATTTGTACTAATGGCTATGATTTATTAAAACAAAAGGATACTAAGCAAAGTCAGAAAAGAGCAAAAGCATATAGGGTAATGTCTAGAGAAAACCAGATGCAAGGTTCCAAGAGTCCTCTCCCAGTGAAGTTACACAGGGTGCATTTAAATTCTCCAATAACAAATTATGACAACATGTTTGAAATGTCTACCAGGAAAGCTTATTAGAGATTCAGTGCCTAGGGTTTTTATTGGGGGCTAGTCATATAGGTGCTCTCAGCCTAGTGCATAACAAAATTCCAGACTTCAAGGAAATCAGGAGTTGAGCATAAACTATATTGTTTGTATGAACTGTTTGGGTACAGTGAGTCACTCTGATGAGTTCTGAGAACACTGGGAATATTCCCCAAATCCAGGTTCCTAAACACCAGCCAAGGACTAACCTTGCAAGCAGGTCTTTGCAAGGACAGTAGCCTCAGGCCTGCTATGTTAACTATTTAATGGATACCTGTCTTCTATCTACAATCTGTATACCCTCTCCTCTCCTACTCCCACCTCCAAACTTAAACTTCTCCTTTCTTTGTACTACAAACTCCACCATCATATCTAAATTCATCCCATAACCTTTCTTCTCTCTCTCTCTCTCTCACACATACACATACACACACACACACACACACACACACACACACACACACACACACACACACACACACGTGCACTCACACACACACAGTATGCATACATACAAGGGGACTTAAAAAGTTCATGAAGGGTTTGTATTATTTTTTAATTCTATTTTTTTCACAAACTTTTTGAAGTACCCTCGTATTTCATTGATGTTAACACAAAAGCCTTAATTAAGAGAAGGGGTATGGACTAAATTGCAGAGCAGATTTCATGGATTAGGTGAAATAATTAAAACCGTACTCCAAATAAATTTAGATCATCACCACTTTGCCTCTCATATATCCCTTAATCATCCAATATCCTTACACCCAGATATCTTATATGGGAATAGAAAGAATTTCTAACATGACATCAATTTTGTGAGAAATTAGATGAATAAAAATTGAATAAAAACTATGTTTTGATTTCTTCACGTTAGTAATCTGATGTAACACTAATTTCAGGAATTTGAGAAAATGCAAAAGTAAATATCTTTTTCTGAGAAAAGGTTACTAGTGTTATCAGATTTTCAGTTTGTTTCACCATTTCTTTGGCTTTCAGTATCTTTGATTTATCTGATGCACATTTAATAAGCTTAATATTTAAGATGATCAAAATTAAATCCAAGCTGAATTGGTTAAATAAACTATGGTCTATCTATACATTGTAATACCGTATATTTATAGAATTATAAGGCAGAGGTAGGGTTATTAATATGGAGAGTTATTTCAACATACTGCTAAGTGAGAAATGTAAGTAACTAAACTATATACACTCAACAAATATTTCTTGAGCCTTATTTGTGTCAGTCACTGTTCTATGCTCTGAGGATACAGCAGTTACCAAAACAGAAACAAAAGAAACTGCCTTACTGTAGTTAACATTCTAATGAGAAGAGACATTAAACATGACAAATATCAGTAAATTGTATGATATACTATTAGATGATAAAGGCTGTAAGTAAAAAGAAAACAGGGAAAAAAGATGGACAGTGCAGGGGGAGGTTGGCAGTTTTGAATAATGTGGTCAGAAAAAGCCTCATTAAGAAGATGACATTTGAGGAAATTCTTAAATAAATATAGGCACTCTAGGCCAAGGGATCAAAAAAATTAAAGGCTAATATGAGAAAATGAGGGGAGAATTATAGGAGGTAAAGTTAATAAATTAATAAGGATTCAGATCAGGTAGGACCTTGTGGCCATTGCAAAGTTCTTTGGCTTTTATTCTAAGATACAAACCACTGGAAGGTTTTGACAGAAGTCTGATATAATTTTGCTTATGTTTTAATAGAGTCACTCTGGATGCTTTTTGAGAATGGGCCATCGGGGAAAAGGGTAGCAGCAAGTAGACTAGAAGGATTTTTCAATGATCCAGATGAGAAAAGATGAGGGCTTGTAACAGAATGATGTCAGTGAAGGTGGTGAGAAGTGGTTAGGTTTTTTTGAAGTGGTCAGAAGTGGTCACTATTTTTAAAGGTACAGGCAGCAGGATTTTCTGAGATTTGGATGTAGGGTAAAAGAAAAGAGAGGACTCAGGATAATATCAAGAGTTGAGTCCTAGTCAACTACATAAGGAAGCATTTGCCACTTTGATGGGAAAGACTGTAAAAAGCAAGTTTAGGATCAGGGAATGGAAGGAAAAAATCTGGGAGTTTATATTTGGACATATGAATTTGGAGATATAGATTAAACAGCTAAGAAAAGTATCAAGTAGGCAGTGATATATACAACTCTGAAGCTCAGGAGAACAGTCTGGGCTGTAAACATACATTTAAAAGATGGCAAATAGATTGATAGATAACCGATAGATTGACTCATATATTGACTGATATATAGATATCTCTGAATGACATCATCAAAGCTTTTATTTTAGAAAAAGATAAATCCAAGGACTGACTAATAGGGCAATCCAATGATAAGATGTTAGGGAGATGAAGAAGAACCACCAAAGAAGACTAAGAAGGAGTAGCCAGTGAGGAAAAAACCATATGTGTGTGTGTGGTGTCCTGAAAGCCAAGTGAAGAAAGCACTTCAAGGAAAAGGAAGTGACCAACTGTATTAAGTACTAATAGTAGGTCAAGGAAGACAAGGAGTAAGAATTAACAACTGGATTTAGTAATGTGATGTTCACTAGTGAGCTTGATATTGATAAAAAACATTTTAAATAGAATCATGTTGACAAAAGCTTGATTGAAATGGGATTTGAGAATCTGGTGGAAGCATGGTGGAAAATTAGTTCTAGACATTTCAACTTTTCCTCCTGGTGACTATACAGAGTAACAAAAAGGAGGAAACCACCACAAACTAGATATTATGAGGAACTAGGAGATAAAGCATGTAAAAATGTGTAGCCAAAATTGCCCAATACCAGAAGAGTCTTGACTAGCTGTGCTGTGATAGCATGCTGATGTAACAGGGAAGAATGAAAACAGTGAAAGTGCCTATCAGTGCCAGATCTCAGAAATAAACAAAAAAATTTGGAAAACTACTCTGTCTTCTGGCCTTTATCCTCTTCCAGAGTAATCACCTGTTAATAGCTCATTCAGAAAAATTGAAGTTATTCAAATGTGAATCAAAGAGAGTTCTGCTTCCAGTAAGGATATAGATGGTTGCTAGAGAATTCTCAGGTCAACTTTTATTCCTCATCTTCCCTGTCCTATTCCACCTTAACAAGAAGATAGCACCATAAGGTACAAAAGCATGCATTTTTTAAAAAATTGGTGATTTGACAATACAATGAAATCTTTATGAACTAGTTTCCAAAGAGAGAAAAAACCCTTCCAAGGTGAGGCAAGACACCTAAACAGTTTAACCTCTCAAGGCACAGTGGATGGAGGAGTGTATTAGTCATCTATTGTTATGTAACAAATTACTCCAAACTTAATGACTTAAAAAATAATCACTTACTATCTCACAATTTATGTAGGTCACAGTGGCTTACTGGGATGGTTCTGGATCAGGGTCTTTCATGAGATTGCAATCAAGCTGTCAGCCAGGGTTTAATAGAGGAATGTCTGCTTCCATGTTCACTCATGTGGGTCTTTCCATAGTCCACCTGAGTGTCTTCACAACATGGCAGTTGATTTCCCTCTCGCCAGGGCTGTTTTATAATATAGCAACTGGATTCCACCAGATTAAGTGCTTCAAAAGAGAGTGAAAGAGAACACACTGAAAAAGGAAACACTACTCTTTTTATAACCTAATCTAGGAGTGACATTCCATCACTTCTGCCACAATTTAATCAGTAGAAGCAAATCACTAATTCCAATATACTCTCAAGAGGAAGAAATTAAGTTATATCTTTTGAAGGGAGCAGTATCAAAAAAATTGTGGTCATACCTTTGAAACCACCACAAAGATTGAACCCAACAAAATAGTAGATATTTTCAGAACAAAGATAAACCAAATGAAACTTTAACAGAACATCTGGACTGGCAAGATAGATATCAAACAACTTGACCCTATTGACATTTACAGAAAACTTCACTCAAGGACAGCAGAATACACATATCTTTATAGAGCACATGGAACACTTACCAATATGGACCATATTCTAGGCCCTAAAATATGTCTCAATAAATCGAAAAGGATTCAAGTCATAAAAGTATGTTCTCTGATCAGAATGGAATTAGAAATCAGTAACAATGATTTCTGAAAAATACCCAGCTATTCAGAAACTAAATAATATACTTCTTTTTTTTTTATTTATTTTTTTTTTAATTTTATTATGTCGATATACATTGTGGCTGATTATTGCTCCCCATCACCAAAACCTCCCTCCCTTCTCCCTCCCCCCCTCCCCCCCAACAATGTCCTTTCTGTTTGCTTGTCGTATCAACTTCAAATAATTGTGGTTGTTATATCTTCTTCCCCCCACCCCCCGGTTTGTGTGTGTGTGTGTGTATGTGTGTGTGTGAATTTATATATTAATTTTTAGCTCCCTCCAATAAGTGAGAACATGTGGTATTTCTCTTTCTGTGCCTGACTTGTTTCACTTAATATAATTCTCTCAAGGTCCATCCATGTTGTTGCAAATGGCAGTATTTCATTCGTTTTTATAGCTGAGTAGTATTCCATTGTGTAGATGTACCACATTTTCCGTATCCACTCATCTGATGATGGGCATTTGGGCTGGTTCCAACTCTTGGCTATTGTAAAGAGTGCTGCGATGAACATTGGGGAACAGGTATACCTTCGACTTGATGATTTCCATTCCTCTGGGTATATTCCCAACAGTGGGATGGCTGGGTCGTATGGTAGATCTATTTGCAATTGTTTAAGGAACCTCCATACCATTTTCCATAGAGGCTGCACCATTTTGCAGTCCCACCAACAATGTATGAGAGTTCCTTTTTCTCCGCAGCCTCGCCAGCATTTATCGTTCATAGTCTTTTGGATTTTAGCCATCCTAACTGGGGTTAGATGGTATCTCAATGTGGTTTTGATTTGCATTTCCCGGATGCTGAGTGATGTTGAGCATTTTTTCATATGTCTGTTGGCCATTTGGATATCTTCCTTAGAGAAATGCCTATTTAGCTCTTTTGCCCATTTTTTAATTGGGTTGCTTGTTTTCTTCTTGTAAAGTTGTTTGAGTTCCTTATATATTCTGGATATTAATCCTTTGTCAGATGTATATTTTGCAAATATTTTCTCCCACTCTGTTGGTTGTCTTTTAACTCTTTTAATTGTTTCTTTTGCTGTGCAGAAGCTTTTTAGTTTGATATAATCCCAGTTGTTTATTTTTCCTTTGGTTGCCCGTGCTTTTGGGGTCGTATTCATGAAGTCTGTGCCCAGTCCTATTTCCTGAAGTGTTTCTCCTATGTTTTCTTTAAGAAGTTTTATTGTCTCAGGGTGTATATTTAAATCCTTAATCCATTTTGAGTTGATTTTAGTATACGGTGAGAGGTATGGATCTAGTTTCATTCTCCTGCATATCGATATCCAGTTATCCCAGCACCACTTGCTGAAGAGGCAGTCCCTTCCCCAGTGAATAGGCTTGGTGCCTTTGTCAAAGATCAGATGGCAGTAAGTGTGTGGGTTGATTTCTGGATTCTCTATTCTATTCCATTGGTCAGTGTGTCTGTTTTTATGCCAGTACCATACTGTTTTGGTTATTATAGCTTTGTAGTATAGCTTAAAGTCAGGAAGTGTTATGCCTCCAGCTTTATTTTTTTTGCTGAGCATTGCTTTGGCTATTCGTGGTCTTTTATTGTTCCATATAAATGTCTGAATAGTTTTTTCCATTTCTGAGAAAAATGTCTTTGGAATTTTGATGGGGATTGCATTGAATTTGTATATCACTTTGGGTAGTATGGACATTTTCACTATGTTGATTCTTCCAATCCAAGAGCATGGGATATCTTTCCATCTTCTTGTATCCTCTCTAATTTCTCTCAGCAGTGGTTTGTAGTTCTCATTATAGAGATTTTTCACCTCCTTGGTTAACTCAATTCCTAAGTATTTTATTTTTTTGGTGGCTATTGTAAATGGGCAGGCTTTCTTGATTTCTCGTTCTGCATGTTCACTATTGGAGAAAAGAAATGCTACTGATTTTTGTGTGTTGATTTTGTATCCTGCTACTGTGCTGAAATCATTTATCAGTTCCAACAGTTTTTTTGTAGTAAATAATATACTTCTAAATAACACACAGGTTAATGAAAAAACACAAGGGAAATTAGAAAGCATTTTGAACTGAATTTAAAGGAAAACACAACCTATCAAAATTTATGCAATTATGCTAAAGCAGTATGTAGGAGGAAATTTATAGCTCTGAACACCTATATCAGAACAGAAGAAAGGCCCCAAATCAATGGCCACTGCTTCCACATTAAGAAGCTGGAGAACAAATAGAATAGAAAACAGAAAAACAATTCTCAGAAAATTATGATGAGAGCAAACTTACCCAACTGTATAAAAGTTATTTACAAAAATTCTACAGCTATCACCATGTTTAGCTATAAAATACTGAGCACTTTTACCCTTGGTCCAAGAAATAAAACATGATGTCTGCTCTCACCACTTCTATTCATTTATGTTATAGGTCCTAATCAATGCCACAAACAAGTAAAGAAATTAATGATAGATTAAAAAGAAGTAAAACTCATTTACAGATGACATGAAGGTGTTCATAGAAAATTCAAATGAATTGTTAACTAAAGAGGTGAACATTTAAAAACAATTAATTTCTGTACTGCAGCACCAAAAATTAGAACACAAAATTTAAAAAAAAAAAACAATAACACAATAGCATACCAAAACAACAAGTACCTAGGAGCACATTAATGAAAGGGGTTTATATTTATATCTCTACACTGAAAACTATATAACTTTTCTGAGAGAAATTTAAACGTATCTAAATTAATAAATATACTAGGTTATTGGATAGGAAAATTCCATTTTATTAAGATGCTAGTTTTCCCCAAATTTAATTTACTCCTAATAAAAATCCCAGCATCCTTCCTTGTAGAAATTGACAAGCTGATTATAAAATTTATATAGAAATGAAAAAAACTTCTATAGTCAAGACAATCTGGATGAATAGGGTAAAGATATAGAACTTACACTATCAGATTTCAAGATTTTATAAAATGTAATGATAATTAAGACAGTGTTGTGTTGGCATAGTCATAGCCTAATAGATCAATGAAATAGAATAGGGAGTTCCAAAATAAGCCCACTCATATATGGTCTCTTGATTTTAGATAAAGTGGCTGTGATAATTTAATGAGGAATATATCTTTTTTCAATAAATGACATTGGAGAAGCTGTGTATCCATATGGATACTTCATACTATACACAAAAATAATTTAAGATGGATCATAGCCTTAAATATGGAAAGTAAAACAATAAAGGTTCTAGAAGGAAACATTATATATATTCAGGAACTTGGAGAAGGTATGGATTGCTTAAACAGTACAAAATGGTAGTAATCATGTGATTTAAAAAATGATATATTGAATCTCATCAAAATAAAAAACTGTCAAATACATCATTAATAAATGAAAAGGCAAGCCATAGATTGGCGAAAATACGATTAGATAGATAGAGAGAGATGAGTATATATCTATATCCACATGATATATGGATATATGTATGTGTGGTAGGCCTCTCAAAGATGTCCACATCCCAATCCCCAAAATCTGTGAATATGTAAAATGATACATGGCAAAGGGAAATTAAGTTTGGATGGAATTAAAATTACTAATCAGTTAACCTTAAAATAGGGAGATTATTTTAGATTATCCAGATGGGCCCAATGTAATCACAAAGGTCTTTAAAAGTGGAATAAGGAGGCAGAAGAGGTTAGAAATATGTGATGTGAGAAGCACTCAATCTGCCATTGCTGGCTTTAAACATAAAGGAAAGGACAAGGAGCCAATGAATGTGGGCAGCTTCTAGAAGATGGAATTTCAAAGGAAATATATTTTCCTTAGATCTTCCAAAAGGTAATCCTGCAATGTTGACACCCGATTTTAGTCCAATGAGACGAATGTCAGAATTCTGACCTACAAAATATTAAGATGCTAAATTTGTATTGTTTTAAGCCACTAAGTTTGTGGTAATTTGTTACAACAGCCTTAGGAAACTAATACAGTGTATATCTGTCAAAGGATTCATATACATAATATAAAGAACACCTACTAATCAGTAAAGAAAAAGCAACAACTCTATAAAAATTGGACAAAAGTATTGAACAGGTACCTCTCCAAAGAAGATATCCAGTGACTAATAAGCATCTGAAAAGATGTTCATCAGTATTTGACATCAGGGAAATATAAGTTACAACTACAACGAAATACAAATACCTACTTATAAGAATGGTTAAAAAGGAGCAGTTAAGGGATCCTAGCCCTACACTAAACTAATTGATACTATAAAAAGTAAACAAACAACAAAGTAGCCAGAAGGAAAGTAGAAGGACAATTAATAAAGATAAAAACAAAAAATAATGAGTTAGAAAAATAACACATATAATAATAAAAATATGTATATAAAGCCCAAGAAAGCCTAATTAAGGGAAAAAAAAAAAAAAAAAGTGAGCAAGCACAAAAACAAAAAATTAGTGATAACAAAGGGAAAATAATCAAATAAACAACACAAACTTCAAAATTATAGAAGACAACTGCAGAAACAGTGTGGTACTAGCTCACAAATAGGCACAGTAATAAGAAAGGAAAAAATGTTTAGAAACAGACACAAATATATGAAGGTACTTCAAAAAGTTCAGGGAAAAATAGAATTAAAAGATAATCTTTCCATGACCTTTTTGACGGCCCTGTGTGTGTGTGTTTGTGTGTATATATGAGACTTTAATACAGTAAGTAATAATATTTTTTAATTTCTTAGGTATCTCAGACAATATTTTTATAAAATACAATAAAATTAATTATTAGGAATTTTCTTTAAAAAAAAAACCCCAAAGATATACAAATTCCAAGCCTAATTTTTTTGTTAAATTTAACAAACATAAAATTACTCTGTCAAATTGTTACAAAAGTTTATAACTGCATTTTTTCAATCTCTGTTCTTACTGTGGACTAGTAATAGTTTGCAGATGAACACCAGTACACATACCATACTTGGAGTAGGTACTGAGTAATATGGGATAAAGATAGCATCTCATATCAATGGGGTTATACTGGATATTTTATTTATTTATTTATTTATTTATTATTATTTATTTTTTTTAAAGATGACCGGTAAGGGGATCTTAACCCTTGACTTGGTGTTGTCAGCAACATGCTCTCCCAAGTGAGCTATGGCCCAGCCCTCTGCTGGATATTTTAAATGGTGTTGCAACAATAGGACAGACATCTGGAAAAAAGATAAAGCTTGATTTTACCTCACAGCATACAATAGAATAACTACAAATGTAACAAAAATTTGGTGAATTATTTTATGATCTTGGAATGGTAAGAGGCCATGAATGTAGATATTACCAAATTTGGCTGCATTCATAAAATATATAAACAAAGTCTAAATAAAAATAACCAATTGGGGAAAAAGGCATTGCAACTTGTGTCACAGGAAAAGGGCTAATGTTTCTACTATATGAAGAGCACCAAGAAATTTGTAAAATACTAACCCATACATTGCTGGAGAGACTGAAAAATTGAATGAATAACCTCCAAGAAGAGATGTTTGATTATCTATCAAAATTAATTATTGCACTTAGACTTTGAACAAGTGAACCCATTTCTAGGAATTTGACTCACATATATACCAGCTCACATATGAAATGATGTATGGACAAGATTATTCATTAAAGCGCTGTTTGTAATAGTAAAATATTGGACACAACCCAAGTGTTCATATAGTTAATGAATTAACTAAATAAACTAGTAAACTGTATAAACTATGATGAATCTACACAAAGGAATATCATGCAGCTCTGAAAAGGAATGCGGAAACTCTACATGTATTAATATTCAAAGATCCCTAGAATATATTTTTAAGTGAAAAGAGCAAAGAATACAAGAATATATACAAAATTCTATTGTTTGTTTCAGAAAGTATGGAAATAAAGTACTATACCTATTCATTTGTATTTAAAAAAAGAAATACTAAGATATACAAGAAATTAATAAAAGGAGAGAGGAAAACAGGAGGAATGGAGTATCTAAGAGTGAGACTTCTCAATGTACAAATTTTTATATGATTTTGAGTTTTCAACAGTATAAATGGAAACCCTATTAAAATAAAATTAAATGAGAGAGAATGGTAAGAGAAGAATTGGAAATAGCTGATTATTATACACCTCTGAAGGAGTTTAGCTTTAAAAGTGGGGAGAGAAATGGGAAAGTCATTATAGGGTAATGTGTAGGCCAAGATATTTTTTATAGAGAAGAAATAATAGCATGTTTTATGATAACGGAAATGCAATGGACAATCCAGGAGAGAAGGAAAAAAAGAAAGGAGAGAATTAGAGGACTGATTTCCTTGGGGAAGCAAGAGGAAGTGGGAACTTCTGCACAGATGGATGGGTAGGCTTTAGTTCAGATCATAGATATGTTCATTTTTAACAATTGGGGAAAGCAGAGTATATGGATGCGGGTACTAGTAGGTGTGCGGAGTGGTACTGACAGCTTGTGACTTTTTTTCCTGATTTTTGAAGTTTTCTCAGTAAAATGAGAAGCAAGATCCTCAGCTAAATATGAGGATGGGGGAACAGTATTTGAGGTCAGAACAGGGGTATGAAATAGCTAGGAAACTAGAAGGATGAATGGACTAGGAAAATGTATGGTTTTTGGACTGTATTATGGGCTCAATTGAAATTTGAGACCATCAAATTTAAATGAGGCCAGTCAATGTGGCTATAGGCTTTTCTCCAGACACATTCAGCTACATGAATACAGGCATGGAATAGGCGGATATTTGAATTCAAATATGACTAGGGTTTCTCAGGAGGTAAAATGAAGAAGGGAAGGGCAAGAGTATCAAGAACTGATGAGAGTGATTATAACTGAACACGTGGAATTTAAGCTGTATGAGGAAGGTTGTGAGGACATTAGGGGATGATAAACAGTGAAAATATAGTAGCATCAGTGTATTTTAGGCACCAGTGAGGACTGAAGGATTGTTGGAGCCAAGTACAATATATATATGTATAGTGAGATCCCTGTAAAGATTTACATAATGGGACATTATATAGCAAAATGTTATCAATGTTTTTATATGGGCAATGAAATTATGGTTGATTTTATTTTTCTCTTTTTTCCTTACTTCCATCTTTTTTTTTTTTTCTTTTAAGAGGTGTACTGCTGATCGCTTTAGGGGAAACAAACAAAAGGGAGATACAAACGTAGGAAATCGTGATCCCTGGCCTATTTCCTTATGTGAATTTTCCGTTTTTCTACCCTAAATGTACAATAATTCTTTTGTACTTTATTCACTGAAGAAAAATTCACATAATGTAAAATTAACCCTTTTAAGTATACTATTCATTGGTATTTAGTAGATCCACAATGTTGTGCAGCCATCCCCTAGTTCCCCAATTGTCATCACACTAAAATGAGACCTATAGGCTATAAAATAGACATTCCCCATTCCCCCACTCTACTCCCAGACCTAGCACCCACTATTTTTTCTTTTTTAAAATGGATTTACCTATTCTGAATATTTCATATAATTGGATTATACAGTAGGTGACCTTGCATGACTGGCTTCTTTCAGTTAGCACAATATTTTTGAAGTTCATCCACATTGTAGCATGTGTCAGTACTTCATTCCTTTTTATGACTGAGTAATATTCCATTGTATGTATGTCCCACATTTGGTTTATCCATTCACCTGTTGATGGACAATTGTATGGCTTCAATGTTTTGGCTATTGTAAATAGTGTTGCTGTGAATATTTGTGTACAAGTATTCATTTGAATACCTGTTTTTAATCCTTTGGGATTTATACCTAGGAGTGTATTTGCTATACTAGTGGTAATTCTATGTTAAAGTTTTTGATGAACCTCCAAACCGTTTTCCACAGTGGCTGCACCATTTTACATTCCAACCAGCAATGTGCAAGGGTTCCAATCACTCCACATCCTCACTAATGCTGGTTATTTTCTGTTTTATTAATATTACTGCCATCCTAGATAGTATGACACAGTATTTTATTGTGGTTTTGATTTGAATTTCCCTAATGACCAATAATGTTGAGCATCTGTTCATGTGCTACTTCACCATTTGTATATCTTTGGAAAGATGTCTATTCAAGTCATTTGCTGATGTTTTAAAGTGAGTTATTTTTTGTTGTTGTTGAGTGTGTATTTCCTAGAGTTGTTATAACAAGGTACCACAAATGGATGGAAGGAAGGAAAGAAAGACCACAGTGATGTGTTGAACTTGCAGAGGGAGAGAACATACCTAGGGATACAAAGTGGGGTGGGGGAAAGGGGGAGGAGGAGGGAGGCTGAGGATAATAGGGTGGGGGAAACGGGGTACAATCTCAATTTGTGGTAGTGGGCATGCTGCCAGTATGGATCTGGCCTTCACATCTAGGGCACAAGGGAGGACAATCAGCCTTGTATCACATGAATATTCATAACCAAAAAAAAAAATACAGAAATTTATCACACAGGTCTGGAGTGGAGGCTGGAAGTCCTAAACGACAGTTTTGGTAAGCCCATACACCCTCTCAAATCTTTAGGGGAAGAATTTTTCCTTGCCTCTTTTACTTTCTAGTAACCCCATAGGTTCCTTGACTTATGGCATCATAATTCCAGTCTCTGCCCTATCTCCACATGATGTTCTCTGTGTGTCTCTTCACATAGTCTTCCCTCTATGCATGTTGAGCATTCATTGCTCATAATAATTTTTTTGAGTATTTGTCTTTTAAATCATAGAAGAGGAAAAAAGAGCTATAAACCAAAAATACAATACTCACGTCATTTATACTTGCATGGGTAGCAAACGTTCCTGTTCTTTATTTCTGTATGCAACATTGAGGTACTGTCTCCTGTCCATTTATGTTAGCCTGGAGGACTTACTTTGGCATTTCTTGTAGGACCAGGTGTACTAGTGATGAAATTTCTCAGGTTTTTTTTTAACCTGAAAGTGTCTTAATTTCTTCTTCAATTTTCAAAGATAGTTTTGCCAGATATAGAATATTTTTTAATTAAAACGTAATTAGCTATACATATTTGTGGCGTACAGAGTTGACTATCAATACCTGTGTAAGGATAATTAGCCTATTCATCATTACAAAACATAATCATTCTTTGTGTCCAATAACCAATTTCTCACTAACTCCCTCCGCCTCCCCCTTTCCCACCTCCACTAACCTCAGTTCTGTTCTCTACTTCTGAAAGTCCAATATATTATTTTGATTGTTGTTTCTTTCTTTCCTTTCTTTCTTCCTTCCTTTCCTCCCACTATGAGTAAGGACATGTGGTATTTCTCTTTCTGTGCCTTGCTTATTTCACTTAACATAATTTTTTCCAAGTTCATCCATGTAGCTGCGAATAGCAGAACTTCATTCTTTTTATGGCAGAGTAGTATTCCATTGTGTATATTGACCACATTTTCCTTATCCAGTCACCTGTCAATGGATGCTTAGGTTGGTTCTAGTACTAGACTATTGTAAATAGAGCTGCAATAAAACTGGGAGTGCAGGTATCTCTTCAACATGATGATTTCCATTCCTCTGGATATATACCAAGCAGGAGAATTGCTGGATCTTATGGCAGTTCTATCACTTGTTTGAGAAACTTCCATACTGTTCTCCATAATGACTGTACTATTTTGCCATTCCACCAATAGAATAGAAGCATTCCCCTTTCTCTGCATCCTCACCAACAGCTGTTATTCTCTGTCATTTTGATAATAGCGAGTCTAACTGGGGTGAGATGGTATCTTAGTGTGGTTTTGATTTGCATTTCCCTAATGTTTAGTGATGTTTGTTGCTTTGCCTCCCACGGATTTGGCACCCCTTTTCCCCTGGGTGATGGAGCCGCAAAGATTACTCAAAGCCCATCTCTTCTGAGCAGTGAGAAACCCTGAAAAGGGCTTAATCTCCCAGAACCCTCAAGAGAGAGGCATTCCTTCCACTTGGGAAATTAACCACGAATTGGGGTTCTCTTCCTGCATTTATTCTCCAGCCAAGGAAGTTACAGGAAGAGAACACAGGTGGGTTTTTTCTAAGTACAGTTTAACAAGTTTAACAATAGAAGCTGGTAACAGTCAGTAAGACAAGCGAGGTGACATTCTATAATGCAATTAAGTCGATCCACTAACAAAAGCTTGATTTTAGCAAACATTCTCTTCTTACAGCAATTTCCCAATATCTTTACATATCAATCAGTAACCTGTCTGTCTTCGAGCCAGCAACCTTGCTGTATTACAATTCCTTATCTTACAACAGAGACTATAGCCTGGGGAAAATTTCCTGTCCTTTGCAATGACAATATTTGAAAATGCAAGGCTTTGGAAAACCAGGCCCTGTGAAGTACATTTGCTTTCTGCATACTCCACAGATGTTGAGCAATTTTTCATATACCTGTTGGCTGTTCATATATCTTCTACTGAGAAATGTCTATTCAGCTCAATTGCCCATTTTTTAATCTGATTTTTTTATTGTTTGAGTTCTTTGTATATTCTGAATATTAATCCCCTGTTAGATGTATAGATTGCAAATATTTTCTCATATTCTGTAGGTTGTCTTTTCACTGTTTTGATTGTTTCTTTTGCTGTACATAAACTTTTTTGTTTGATATAATCCTATTTATTTTTTCTTTTGTTGCTTGTGCTTTTGGGGTCTTTGTCCAGCCCTACATAATAAAGTGTTTCCCCTGTTTTCTTCCAGGAGTTTTATACTTTCAGGTCTTATTCTTAAGTATTTAATCCATTTTGAGTTGATTTTGGTATATGATGATATATACAGGTCTAGTTTTATTCTTCTGCATATGGGTATCCAGTTTTCCCAGCACTGTTTATTGAAGAGGCTGTCCTTTCCCCAATCTATGTTCTTGGTGCCTTTGTCAAAGATCAGTTGGCTCTAAGTATGCATGTTGATTTCTGGGTTCTGTATCTATTCCATTGGTCCATGGTTCTGTTTTTATGTCAGTACCATGCTGTTTTGCTTACTATAGCTTTGTAGTATAATTTGAAGTCTTATAGAGTAATTCCTCTGGCTTTATTTTTTTTCCTCAGGATTGTTTTGGTTATTCAGAGTCTTTTGTTGTTCCATATGAATGTTAAGATTGTTTTTTCTATTTCTGTGAAGAAAGTCATTAGTATTTTGATGGGGATCACATTGAATCTATGCATCACTTTAGGTAGTATGGACATTTTCAAAATGTTAATTCTTCCAATCCTTGAACATGGAATGTCTTTCAATCTTTTGGTGTCCTCTTTAAATTCCTTTAAGCAGTGATTTATAGTTCTTATTGTAGAGATCTTTCACCTCCTAGGTTAAATTGATTCCTGGAGATTTTATTTTTTTGGTAGCTATTGTAAATGGGCTTGCTTTCTTAATTTCATTTTCTGCTAGTCCATTGTTGGAGTATAAACATCTACTGATTTTTGTGAATTGATTTTGTATCCTACAACTTTACTGAATTTATTTATCAGCTCTAATAGTTTTTTGGTAGAGTCTTAGGTTTTTTTATATATAGGGTAATGTTATCTGCAAACAGGGACAATTTGACTTCATCTTTTCCAGTGTGGATACCATTTATTTCTTTCTCTTCCCTGATTGCTCTGGCAAGTATTTCCAATACTGTGTTACATAGGAGTGATGAGAGTGGGCATCCTTGTTTTGTTCCTGTTCTTAAAGGGAAAGCTTTCAGCTTTAACCCATTCAGGATGATATTGGTGGTGGGTTTGTCATATATAGCTTTTATTGTGTTGAGATACTTCCCTTCTATACCTAATTTGTTGAGAGTCTTTATCATGAAGGATGTTGAATTTTGTCAAATGCTTTTTCTGCATCTATTAAGATGATCATATGGTTTTTGTTCTTGGTTTTATTGATGTGGTGTATCACATTTATTAATTTGTGTATGTTGAACAATCCTTGCATCTCTGGGATGAATCCCACTTCATCATGAAGTATAATCTTTTTGATGCACTGTTATATTCTTTTTGCTAATATTTTGTTGAAGATTTTTGTATGTATATTCATTGAGGATATTTGCTTGTAGTTTTTTTATTGTATCTTTGATTTTGGTATCAAGGTGATGCTGGCTTCATATACTGAGTCTGAGAGAATGGCCTCTCTTTCAATTTTTTGGAATAGTTTGAAAAGGATTAGTATTAGTTCTCTAAAGGTTTGGTAGAATTCATCAGTGAAGCCATCTGGTACTGGGCTTTTTTTGTTGTTGAGAGACTACTGATTACTACTTCAATCTCATTGCTCATTATTGGTCTGTACAGGTTTTCTATTTCTTCTTGGTTCACTCTTTGTAGTTTGCATGTGTCTAGAAATTTATGCATTTCCTGCAGGTTTTCAAAATTGTTTTCATATAGTTGTTCATAATAGTCTCTAATGAAATTCTTTGTATTTCTGTGGTATTGGTTGTAATATCTCCTTCTTCATTTCTGATATTTGTTACTTGAGTCTTCTGTCTTTTTTTAGTTAGTCTAGCTAATGGTTTATCTGTTTTGTTTATCTTCTCAAAAAACAGCTTTTTGTTTCATTGATGTATTGTATCATTTTTTAGGGTCTCTATTTCATTTAGTTCTGCTCTGATCTTAATTATTTCTTTCCGTCCACTGATTTGGGGATTGGATTGTTCTTGTTTTTTAGTTCTTTGAGGTGTAAGATTAGGTTCTTTATTTGAAGTCTTTCTATTCAGTTATATATAGCATTTTTGTTTGAAAGGTTTTTTTTCTTTTGGCGCTTTAAAATATAATTCCACAGACTTCTGGCCTACATGGTTTCTGAGAAGTTGGATATTAGTATTTTTGAGTATCCTTTACATGTGAAAAATCACTTTTCTCTACCTGCAGTTTCTCTTTTTGTCTTTGTCTTTCAATAATTTGACTATTGTGTTCTTATTATCTATCTCCTTGTGTTTATCTTGTTCAGAGTTCATTGAGCTCATTAAATCTATAGATTTGAGTCTTTTATTAAATTGAGGAAGTTTTGATTTTTTTTTTAAGACATTCTTTCTGCCTCTTTTTTTTGTCTCCCTCTAATAAGGTTTTCATTATTTGTATGTTGGTATGCTTGATGATGCTGTTTCACAGTAGTTCTCTTAGACTCTTAATTTTTCATCCTTTTTTTTTTTTTTTTTACTTTCTGCTTCTCAGAGTGAATAATCTCAAGTGGTCCTCTTCAAATTTCCTGATTCCTTCTTCTCCCTAGTTGTGCCCCTGTAGTGAATTTTTTAATACTATTATTTTGTCTGCTCCAGAATTTTATTTGGTTCCTTTTCCTAATTTGTGTCCCTTTACTGATATCCTCTATTTGGCAAGATGTTGTTTTCCTGGTTTCCTTTAGTTCTTCATCAGCAGGGTTCTTTAGCTCTTTGTATATATTTAAGACAGTTGATTTAAAATCATTGTCTTATAATTTCAATACTTAGTCTTCCTCTTCAATAGTTTTTACCAATTTCTGTTTTTCCTGTGAGTGAGCCATACTTCGTTGTTTCTTTTCATGCAGTGTAGTCTTTCTTGAGAATTGGAGAATTTGAATGTTATAATGTGGCAACTCTGGAAATCAGGTTCTCCACCTTCCCTGGGGGTTTATGTTGCTGCACACTGTTGTTGTTTTCTTGTTTTGTGGCTTTTCTAAAGTATTTTTGTAAATTCTATATTGGAGTTCATGTGTGGCCACTAAACTCTATGGTCCACTTGCATAGGGGTCAGCTAGTTTTTGACATAGTTTTCTTAAATGCTTGAAGCAAAGAAAAGAATAAAAATACTCTCCCGTCTTTAGTGATTGACTCTGTGTTGGGGCACTCCTTGAACTTTTCATCACTGTTTTTTAATTCTTTAATTCTTCTTGACTCTTTGTGTTTGTGTGTGCACATTAGAGAAAATAACCACTTCTCCCAGTATTCACAGAATGGCTTCATACAAGAGAGGGCCCTCAGAAATCAACCTGGCCAGAGATTCTAGAGGACCCTCAAACTTCATGCTAGATCAAACTGCTGTCTGTATTCTTGGTGGCCTCCAGACACCTAGAGTATGCTGGTTTCCACTGAAAGACTCCTACTCATCCTTTAAGGGTCATCTTCTTTATGAAACCTTTTCACAAATTCTATAGGCAGAGATAGAGTTTTCTGTGTTACCATAGCATTGCTCATACTCCTAGTATCGCCATCAGCTTCTTAGAGACAGTAGGACTTAAGGCCTATTCATCTTTATCCCCAAGGCTTAGCTCAGTGCTTGGCTTGAAAATGTTTATTGAAATAATGGTGATATAAATGAATAAATAAATTAAATTAGTAAATAATAAACCACAACAAACAAATAAATAGAAGCAAGTAAGACCAGTAGTAATGTAAAGTGGCAGTCACAGGACAACACTGAAAAATATTATGGCTAAGAAGCCTTGGGACTAAACTGCTAAGAGAGTTTAGGTAAGTACATAAATTAGGTACAGATTATAATGCTTCTTTGTGTAAAATAGAAACATTTTTTATTAGAAGAAACACTATTGTAGAAATAAATTGGTCACTAGATGCTCTATTTTATCTTTTGCATATGAATGTATTCATTTGCTTTTGGAAATCAGAGCTCCATCTTCATTTAGGCTTATTAAATGAGAGATGCTTTACTGGCTATAATTTAGGCACTCCATCTCTAAAATGCAGCCTGAGTACTGGTATTTCACTTTTATCTCTTAGTGTTGTATCTCACTCCTGATCACAAGATAAGATATTAACCAATTTACTGATAAGAACTCATATACTCAATATGCCCTTTTTCAAACATTATTTTCTTTCATTGTGTTTAAGAAACTTTACACCTTCAACACTTGTATACTTCTAATTTTCTTTCCAGCCTGGTTGTAACTGTTTTTGTACATCCCACTATTATCTTGAATATGAAAGAGTGTAACAAATAGCCACATTGCATCACTTTTTGTGTTTCTCTCAGGCTGTAAGCCTCTGTCACTAATTTATGATAACAGCACTGTTATGAGTGAAGTATACAGTACAGGCTATTGAGGATCAGAGGCATTAAAGATAATAGTTACCACCTTCAATATTTTTTGGTACTTGGATTGGGATAGAAAATTTATAGTTGTGCTTCTAGATTTATTATAAGGCAGAGAAATATAGACTACTAAGATCTCATGTCTTCTCCATTATGTGAGCATCATTTCATGCTATTATGTTATCAGAGGCAACATAATTACTTTACATACTTATAAGAATATGTGCTACTTTTCATAGAAATAAATCTATGAGGGCTATACAGTAAAATAGGTTTCATTGTAGCCAAAGGCATATACACTCTACCCTAATACCTTTCAGAGTAGACCTACTTAAAGTTGTTTCTTTTATAAATGCCTAAAAGATTATGAGTGTGCAATTAAAAATTTCTCTTAAAGACTCTTGTTTACCTTAAGGGAAATTTGATGAGACAGCATATCACTTTCTCTATAAAAAGTCACTATCAATTTCTAAGTAGAAACTCCCATCCAGCATTTCTAGACTCCTTCTTAAGTATGATTATGTGTTTGACACCAAACCTGGAAAAAATGTTCTTAGGACCTTAAGAGAATGGGAGAAGGGATTTTTTTGTTTTTAAAATTGTCATGATTATTTTTACTTTATTTCTTCCTGTCTACCTGGAGAACAAGGTTATCCCATAAGGACACTTACTGAACTTTTTAATTCAGTTTCAAAACTAAGATATTGATAAATACCTAAGTTTTCAGAACCATATGCCAATGAGATCTTGATAGCAGCAGAAATTGATCCTTGGTATTAAATTTAATATCAAAAACTTTTGCAATTTTGACATAACAAGCCCGAGGAAATTTTTTTCTCCAACATGGGTATTTTATAAATTATAGGGATTATGTTCCAGGAAAGAATAAATTGCTAGTATTTCTAGAAGCAAAATGAAAAAGTAATATAGATTTGTATTCCAAGTATGTAAAACAACAGTTTTATTTTGGCCACATAATTCTAATAATTCCTACATTATGAGTTCTCTTCTAGAGTAAGCTCTCTGAATCTAAAGCAGATAGACATCTGAGATTAATGGCTATGTTTCATGTTTTATGTCTTAATAAACTCAATATGACACCTACTCAGGCAGAAAACTTAGGGTCATGGCCTCTTCTTGAAATATCAAATAACACTTGCAATAACATATTGAAGAAAATGATATCTTTTTCCTTTGCACAGATTTATTTTGTAATGTGGGCATCAAAGTCATACTTCATTATCTTTTTGGCTAGTCTTACTCATATTTTACTCTTCTCTCTCTAGGAGTTTCCAGAATTCAACTTCTGAAGCACATGAGTGATGACAAAATTGTGAGATTCAAAAAAGAGTCTCCGACTCTCAGTGACAAGCAAGACTCAAAGCAAAAGTTAAAGGAAAAGTGCAGCCACAACCTTTCTCCAGACCCAAACATATTCATGGATAACAAGCGTCATAGAAATGTCACCCGTAAAACTTCTGTCTATAAGAACCTTTGTAAGGACTACAAATATGCACATAGTTTTCAGAGTTCTGCATCTCCAGTGAAGCCTGTTCATTTCCTAAGTGCTAAGGGTTACACCTCTGAAGTTTCAATGCCTGTCTGCGACCCAACGTCCATAAGCCCTAGGTCTGTTGTACGCCCTAAGACTCACAGATACAACACACATTCTTTGGACACAGGATCTCAAATATGTTTCAGATGTTTGGTGAAAATCAATAACTCTCCTTTTCATGAATGCCTCATTAATTCTGATGATGATTCAGACCCTGACTGTTCTTTACATCTCCAAATTCCTTTGGATTCTAAATATTCTCTGAGCCCCAAGTCTGTTAGACACCACAAGACTTCTCGGAACAGGCCTTTATCTCGATCCCTGGATCCTAAGCATCCTGTAGGTAGTCGCTGTCCTCTACGTGGGGAAGATTCTAAATATTCCCTGGGCTCAACTTCTTATTTGCATTGTGAAAGTTGCTCAGCTCTCCAAAATCTCCTATGTTCCACTGTTACCCGTACCCTTCCCACGAACCCCCAAAATACCATGGGCCACTTTGGTGCCCCTGACCCATTCAGTGTCATCAATACCAGCAATGGTACTGGCCTTGAAAGTGAGGGCAAGTTCAACCTTACTTTCAAGCTGAAAAATGAAGCCAGTCCTGACAATGAGACTAAACCGGTCAGTTCTAACAATCTCAATGATAAGGTCAATACCAAAAACAGAACTCTTCCCAAAGATGAGACAGACCATGAAGATGAGACAGACTCTGCAGATAATACAGATGATGAAGACGAAACAGAACCTGACGATGAAGATAACACCAGAGATAAGAAAGATCCCAGTGATAAGTCTGACCCTGATGACACTGATCCCAAAGACAGCAACACCGAAAATGATGCTGATACCAACAGTGGATCTGATCCCAGTGGTGATGCTGGCCCTACAGGTGGATCTGATTCTAACAATGATGGTGACCCCAACAATGGAACTGACTCCAACAGTGAACTTGACCCTAACATTGATAATGCCACTAACAATGACACTAACTCCAAATACAGCACTGATCTTGAGGAGGATTCACACACCAACACTTTAGATGATGCTTCTGGTCTATACAGTGGTGTTGATCAGGACAGTACTGCTGACCCCAGTGATGGCACTAATCCAAAATACATCTCTAGGCCCAAGAATGAAACTAGCCTGGATTACACTTCTGGTTTCAACAGTGGTACTGGCCCTAGCAATGTCACTGGGCCTGGCAATGATATTTGCCCCAACATTGGTCCTGACCGCCTGAATATCAGATCAGGTACCAACAGCCCTGGCCCCAGCAACAATGGCACTAGCCCCAACAACAGACCCAGCCCCAACACCAATAGCCCTGGCTCTGAAAAAGACCCTGACTCTAACTATAGTGCCAGACCTAGTAATGTCACTAGTCACAACAATGCTATTAATCCTCACAATGATGCTGATCCCAACTATGGTATAAGACCCACAAGTGCTGCTGGCCACAACTATGCAGCTGCCCCAAACTATGACTCAGACCTTAACTATGTACCAGGATTTCCCCATGAAAAAGTTTCTAGCTTTGTAGTAAACCCAAACTCTGTTGCCAGAAACAGCTATGTTGCCAGACCCAGCTCTGCAGGTAGCTCTGTCAATGCCACTGACACCAGCAAAACCACTGGTAGTTACAGTGGTGCCATTAGGTCTAGGTATACTGCTGGTAGTAGCTATGCCTTAGACACTAATCATGTTCATATATTTACTCAATTAATTGACTCCAACTTTGTCATCAACCTCAATTTTGATGCTATAAATACTCACAGTGCTCATAATTAATAATTTCCTCTCTGAGCCCAAACTGGAAATCAATTCATTTACTCAGTTCCTAATATTATTTATGTAAACTCCCCCTCTTTTGTTGCTGGCACTAACTATACTTCCACTTTTGTCAATTTGAGCACCTCTAAATTTTCTGTTCCAGCTAGGCTTGGTAGAAATTATACAATTTTTGACGACCACAAATTTGGTGCTCACTTCAAAGACTGCTAGACTTAAGCATGCCACTGAGTGCAAGGATATCCTTGATGCCAAGCAATCTGGCTTTTAAAAAGATTTCCTTGGGTCCAGAATCTCATTGGTATCAAGGATCCTGCCAGTTTAAACTTTCATGCCAATCCAAATATTCCACTCCCTAGTTTTGACATTATAGTAGAAGCTGAACCACCAGATGTTGTGAAGTTTACCATCATCAGGTGCTTTGAATTAATTTTTTAAGGTAAGTTTATATAAATGTAGATTTTAAATTTCTTCTCCATTTTATATAATTCAGAGTATAGGTCATTGAACAGGGTCTAAAATTCCCTTTATTACTTACTTGGATATGCAAGCCATGCAGAAGAGGAAACAAGTTTGACCCCTAAAGTGAGCAATATGTTTTTCCATTTGAAAGATCCATCTGCTGTACAGCTGGCAAATAGCAAAATGGCATTGATTACACTGTGGCTGTCTGATCTACTACTCTATCAAGGGTTGCATAGCTTATAAATGTAAACCTAGTCACAAACAACCTAGTAATTTTTTACCTACCTCCTCTCATCTGTACATGGCTTGGTGTTGGTTTTTTTTCCCTCCGCGTGCATAGAAAGAATAAATCCAAATGAGCCTTAAATACCATGTATCAAGCCATTTAAAAACAACCATCTCTGAAAAATCTCATTTTATTAAGAAAGCTGTCTGAAATAGCCATGATATTCTAATCTCATTTATATACATAGAATTTGAGTTACATTGGTGACACAATATTCACCAATGGGAGAAGAGAACCCAAAACCTTTGCTACTTTTGGCTTAAAGTTTTCTCTTTTTCTTGTTTCTCTTGAAAATAAATAAAATTCTATTTTGATGAGTAAATACGTCTTTGTCAAATATTTCCTCTAGCACTCTGAATTGCATGTACAAACTAAGGTTGCTAAGTATTTGATAAACCGTTTTTGACAGCAGCAAGGAATATTCTCTTTAAGAAACTTTTTACCAACATGTTGCCACTGAGGCATAATTAAATTGGTATGCATTGAATTTTATCCTTGTTACACTTTATTAGTCATGTTAAACGAATACATTTAATTTGAATTGTAGTATCTTTGTGCATAAATGTGCAACTTGAAATAATTACTTTGTTTTACACTAGAATTTATAATTGAATGTAACCGTACATTTAGAATGAGATACAGATTCTTATAACCAAAGTGAAAGTACAAAATTGGTATCTCCTTAATATTTTTACTTTAATAGAGAACAATTTTGTGATTTTCCCAAGCAACCACACTTCCCTGGAAACTGGTAACTACATAGTATGCTTTCTCAGCTCCTGCTTGTGTAAATTTAAGGATAATCTTGGCCAATTACAAGTAATAAAAAGTAATATTGCTCAGATAAAAGCCTTAATATTAGAAAAAAAGATATATTTTCCCAAGTTGTTTCTCACAAATGAACCTTTGCAGTAATGCAAAGCATTTAAAAAACGTTTTGCTATTTTATGGCTTTAGTGTTTCTGGCTAGATGAAAATTTGGTTACAATAAGTTTTAGCTTACTAGTTTTAAGGAATGTAGCTACCATTTTTTAGTTCAAATCACAGTATCAAAAGGCCATGTTTCATAACTGGGGGTGTGTAAAACACTGTTGATTTTATTTATTTATTATTATTATTATTATTAATTATTATTATTATTATTATTTATTATACATACATGTGGGGTACAATGCTGATTTTCAATAATTGTGTAGAATGTGTCCATTGACCAATTCCTCATAAGCCCCCTCTCTCTTCCCCTCCCCTTTTTCACCTCTAGTTTTCTAAAAGTTCAACATATTACTTGATTGTTGTTTCTTTCTTTCTTTCTCTCTTTCTCTTTTTATTGTTAATTTGTTTATTTATGGATTCAGCTCTCAGTTATGAGTGATAACATGCGGTATTTCTCTTTCTGTACCTTGGTTGTTAAACTTAGGATATCCATGTTGTTGCAAATGGTAGAATTTCTTTTTCTTTTTTTTTTTTTTTTTTGTGGCTGAGTAGTATTCCATTGCATATATATACCACAATTTCCTTATCCAGTTATCCATTGATGGACATTTAGGTTGGTTCCATTGCCTAGCTATTGTAAATAGGGCTGCAATAAACATGGGAGTGCAGGTATGCCTTCGACCTGATGTTTTCCATTACTCTGGATATATCCCCAGGAGTGGGATTGCTGGATCATAAGGAAGGTCTATCTGTAGTTGTTTAAGGAGCCGGCATACTATTCTCCATAATGGCTGTACTAATTTACAGTCCCACCAACAGTTCAGGAGGGTTCCTCTCTCTCCACATACTCGCCAGCATGTGTTATTCTCTGTCTTTTTTTATAATAGCCAGTCTGATTCGAGTGAGGTGATATCTCAGAGTGGTTTGGATTTGCATTTCCCTGATGATTAGTGATGTTGAGCATTTTTTTCATATACCTATTGGCCATTTGTATTTCTTCCTTTGAGAAATGTCTATTCAGCTCCTTTGCCCATTTTTTAAATTGGATTATTTGGGTTGGGGCTGTAAAATTGTCTGAGCTCTTTGTGTATTCTGGATATCAATCCCTTGTCAGATGCATTTTTTGCAAATATTTTTCTCCAATTTGTAGGATGTCTTTTTACTCTATTGATTGTTTCCTTTGCTGTGCAGAAGCTTTTTAGTTTGATATAATCCCATTTGTTTATATTTTCTTTTGTTGCCTGTACTTTTGGGGTGTTATTCATAAAGCCATTGCCTAGTCCTAAGTCCTGGAATGTTTCCCCTATGTTTTCTTCTAGGAGTTTTAAAGTTTCAGGCCTTATATTTAGGTCTCTAATCCATTTTGAGTTGATTTTGGTGTATGGTGAAAGGTACAGATCAAGTTTAATTCTTCTACAAATGGATATCCAATTCTCCCAGCACCAGTTATTAAAGAGGCAGTCTTTTTCACAATGTATGTTCTTGGTGCTTTTGTCAAAGATCAGTTTGCTGTACATATTTAGGTTGATTTCTGAGTTCTCTATTCTGTTCCATTGGTCCACATGTCTGTTTTTATGCCAGCACCATTGCTGTTTTTGTTACTACAGATTTGTAATATAGTTTGAAGTCAGGAAGTGAAGAGTGTCATTGGCATGTTGATGGGAATCGCATTAAATCTGTAGATGGCTTAGGGTAGTATGGACATTTTTACTACAATGATTCTTCTAATCCGTGAACAAGGAATGTCTTTCCATCTCTTAGTGTCTTCTTTAATTTCTTTCAGAAGTGATTTGTAGTTCCCACTGTAGAGATCTTTCACTTCTTTGGTTAAATTTATTCTTATGTATTTTATTTTATTGGACACTATTGTAAATGGGCTTACGTTCTTGATCTCTTTTTCTTCTAGTTTCTTGTTGGAGTATAAAAACACTACTGATTTTTGTATGTTGATTTTGTATCCTGCAGCCTTACTGAAGCCATTTATCAGCAATAAGAGTTTTTTGGGTTTTCTATATATAGAATCATGTCATCTGTGAACAGGGAAAATTTGATTTCCTCTTTACCTACTTGGATGCCCTTTATTTCTTTCTCTTGTCTAATTGCTCTGGCAAGTACTTCCAATAGTATGTTAAGAAGGAGTGGAGAGAGCAGGCATCCTTGTCTTGTTCCTGATCTTAAAGGGAAATCTTTCAGCTTTTCCCCATTCAGGATAGTATTGGCAGTGGGTTTATCACATATGGCTTTTATTATGTTGAGATACCTTCCCTCTATACTTAATTTGTTGAGAGTCTTTATCATGAAGTACTGTTGAATTTTGTCAAATGCTTTTTCTGCATCTATTGAGATGATCTTATGGTTTTTATTCTTCAGTTTGTTGATGTGGTGTATCACATTTATTGACATGTGTGTGTTGAACCATCCTTGCATTCCTGGGATGAATCCCACTTGATCATGATGTATAATCTTATTGATATGGTGCTGTATTCTGTTTGCTAGTATTTTGTTGAGGATTTTATCATCTAAATTCTTCAAGGATATTGGCCTGTAGTTTTCTCTTTTTTTGTTGTACCTTTGTCTGGTTTGGGTATCAGGGTGATGCTGGCTTCATAGAATGAGTTTGGGAAAATGGTTTCTGTTTCAATTTTTTAGAATAGTTTGGAAAGAACTGGTATTGGCTCCTCTTTAAAGGTTTGGTAGAATTCAGCAGTGAAGCCATCTAGTCCTTTTTTGGAAGATATCTGATTACTGCTTTAATCTCGTTGCTTGTTATTGGTCTGTTCAGTTTTTCTATGTCTTCTTGGTTCAATCTTGGGAGTTTGTATGTATCAAGAAATTTATCCATTTCCTCCAGATTTTCAAATTTATTGGCATATAGTTGTTCATAGTAATCTCTAATGATTCTTTGTATTTCTGTGGTATCAGTTGTGATATCCCCTTTTTCATTTCTGATTTTTTCATTTGGGTCTTCTCTCTTCTTTTTTGTAGTTAATCTGGCTAGTGGTTTGTCTATTTTGTTTATCTCCTCTAAAAACCAACTTTTTGTTTCATTGATCTTTTGTATCATATTTTTGGTCTCTGTTTCATTTAGTTCTCCTCTGATTTTAATTATTTCTTTCTTCCTACTAACTTTTGGATTGGATTGTTCTTGTTTTTCTAGTTCCTTAATATGTAAAGTTAGGTTGTTTATTTGAAATCTTTCTACTCTCTTGGTGTAAGCATTTATTGCAATAAACTTTCCTCTTAGTACTGCTTTTGCAGTATCCCATTGGTTTTGGTATGATGTGTTGTTATTATCATTAGTTTTGAGAAATTTTGTAATTTCCTGTTTGATTCTTTCTTTAACCCATATGTCATTCAGAAGCATGTTGTTTAATTTCCAGTTATTTGTGTGATGTCCAAAGTTTCTTTTGTTATTAATTTCTAGTTTTAATTCATTGTGGTCTGAGTAGATGCATGAAATGATTTCAGTTTTTTTTAATTTGTCAATACTTGATTTGTGACCTAATATGTGATCTGTCTTGGAGAGTGTTCCATGTGCTGATGAGAATAATGTATATTCTCTGGTTGTTGGGTGAAACGTTCTATATATATCCACCAAATACAATAGGTGTAGAGTGTAGTTTAAATACTGTGTTTCCCTATTGATTTTTTGCCTAGATGATCTCTCCAGTGTTGAGAGGATGATGTTCAGGTCCCCAACTGTTACAGTATTGAGGTCTATCTCTCTCTTTAGGTGTAGTAATGTTTGCTTTATAAATCTGGGTGCACCAATGTTGGGAACATATATATTTATGATTGTTATGTCTTCTTGGTGGATAGATCCCTTTATCATTATATAATGTCCTTCTTCATCTCTTTTGATAGTTTTTGGTTTAAAGTCTATTTTATCTAACATAAGAATAGCTACTCCTGTGCTCATTTTCAGTTTCTATTTGCATGGTATATGTTTTTCCATCCTTTTACTTTTAGTCTGTGAGAATATTTACAGGTGAGGTGGGTTTCTCGTAGGCAGCATATAATTGGATCTAGTTTTTTTAGTCCAGCCAGCCAGTCGATGTCTTTTGAGTGAGGAGTTCAATCTGTTAACATTTAGCATTGCTATTGAAAGATATTGTCTGATTCCTGTCCTTTAATTGCTTTTGGGTGATTATTTTAAATGTCTTTTATTCCTTTTTTTTCCTTGCTGTTCTATGACTTTACAGTTTGTTGGATTTTTGAAGTGGAATGGTATAGTTTTATTGTTGTTGTTGTTTGTTTTTTCCTCTTTCTCATTTGCATATGTCTTTTATCAGTGGGATTTATTCTTTCTAGTGTGTTCATGGTGGGGATTATTTTGGTGGGGGGTTCCAGGTGTAGAACTCCCTTGAGGGTTTTTTGTAGTTCTGATCATGGGGTGCAGAATTCCCATAGTTTTTGTTTGTCTGGGAAATAAACTATATCTCTTTCATATCTAAAGGATAGCCTTTCTGGGTTTAGTATTCTTGGTTGGCAGATTTTCTCTTTTAGTACTTTAAATATATCATCCCATTCTCTTCTGGCCTGCAGGGTTTCTGCTGAGAAGTCTGCTGTTAGTCTGATGGGGACTCCCCTGTAGGTGACTTGATGTTTTTCTCTTGATCTTTTTAGGATTCTCTCTTTGTAGCTTTTGTCAGTTTAAACTACAATATATCTTAGAGAGGACCTTTTTGAATTGAACTTGTTTGGGGATCTTTGTGCTTCTTTTGTCTGGAAATCCATTTCTCTACCCATAACAGGGAAGTTTTCTGTAATTATCTCATTGAATAGGTTGTCAATGCCTTTTTTTTTCTTCCCCTTCTGGAACACCCACAGTTCAGATGTTTGTATGCTTGAGGCTGTCTGATAGTTCTCAGAGATTTTCTTCATTTTTTAAAATTATTTTTTCTTTTCTTTTTTGTCTGCTTGGGTTATTTCAAAAACAGTGTCTTCAAGGTTAGAAATTCTTTCTTCTGCTTGCTCTAGTATGCTGCTAAAGCTCTTAAATGTTGTTTTTATTTTGTTGAATGGGTCTCTTTGTTCCAAGAGTTTGGCCACATCCTTTTTTATGGTATTAATCTCTTTGTAGATTTCCTCCTTCATATATTGGATTGTTTTTCTTGTTTCATAGTGTTGCCTATTTGTCTCTTCTTATATCTCACTGAATTTCCTTATGATTGTTGCTCCAAATTCTTTTTCAGACAATTCAAGGGCTTCTTGTATATTGGGATCTTGTGTTTGAGTATTATTACATTCCTTTGAGGGTATTCTAGTTTCTTGTTTTTTCATATTTCTGATATCTCTATGTTGATGTTTTGTCATCTGGTGAAGCAGTTGCTTCTTCAGTTATGCTGCCTGGTCTGTAGGATGGTTCATATTTGTTTTGTTTTTTATTGGTTATGAATTTTCATGAGATACAAAGCTGATTGTCACCCCTCATGCCCATGATGTGGGGGCCAGATTTATACTGGCTGTATACCCATTACCACAAATTGCATTTGTACCCTGTGACCCCCATCCAATTATCCCCAACCTCCCTCCCCCTTCCTCATTCCCCCCCCACTACACTTTGTTTGATTCCATGTAGACTTTGGTTGGGAGGAGACTTCTGGGTTTACTGTCCAGTGCTTCACACCTCCTGGAAGGGGAGCTACAAGAGATGAGACTCTTGGGGCTGGTGCTGAGCCTCTGAGGCCTCTCACAGGGAAAGCTGCAAGGGGAGGGGTTCCAAAAGCTGGTATAGGACAGTTAAGGCCTATCGTGGTGACTACTGTAAGGAGTGAAGATCTCAGGGCTGGTGATTGGTTGCTGAGGCCCATTCCAGCTCAAGCCACAGGAGTCAGGACTCCCAGGGCTGGTGTAGAGGTGCTCAAGTAACTCCCAGTGAGATACATGAGGGGCAGGGCTCCTGGGGCCAGAGCCAGACTGCTGGGGGCCCTCCCACAAAAGGTTTGCAGAATGGGACTCCAGGTGCTATTGCCAGGATGCTGAGGCCTCTCCCTGCAAAAGCTGTAGGGGGATGGAGTCCTGGGGATGGCCTAGAGATGCTCAAGGCTCTACCTGCAAGAGCTGCAGGGGGAAGGCCTCCCAGGGCTGGTTTGGAATCTCTCAAGTCTCTCCCAGTGAGAGCAGTGGGTAGTGGTGTTCTTGGCCCAGTGCCTAACTACTGGGGCCTCTCCCTGCAAAAACAGCAAGGGGCAGAGCTCCTAGTGCTTTTGCCACAGTACAGAGGCCTCTCCCTGCAAGAGCCAAGGGATGTGGGGCTTTTGGGGCCAGTGTGAAAGAGCTAAAGTTGCTCCCGGCAAAAGTTCGGAGGGTGAGGGTCACAGGGTCAGCTTGGAGGAGCTCAAGTCGCTCCTGGTGGGAGTCCTAAGGGGTGGAATTCCCAGAGTTGGTGAAGGGTCTCTCAAATTCTTCCCAGTGAGAACAGTAAGCAGCTGGGCTTTGGACTTGGTGCCAGACTGCTGGGGCCTCTCCCAGTGAGAGCCATGAGAGGCAGAACTCCCACTGCTATTGCCGGGATGCTGAGGCCTCTCCCTGCTAGATTCACAGGATGTGGTGCTTCTGGGGCTGGCGTGAAAGAGCTTGATTCATTCCCGGCAGAAGCACAGAGGGTGGGGATCACAGGGCTGGCATGAAAGAGCTCAGGTTGCTCCTGGAAGAAATGTGGAGGGTAGGGCTCACAGAGTCAATTTGGAGGAGCTCAGGACACTCCTGGCAGGAATCCCAAGGGTTGGGGCTCCCAGAGATGGTGTAGGATCTCTCAAGTCGCTTCCAGTGAAAGCTGGGGTTCTTGGGCCTAGTGCCAGACCTCTGGGGCCTCTCTCAGTGAACACTGTGCAGCGGAACTCCCAGTGCCTGGGTGCTAAGTCCTCACCCTGCGAGAGTGGCGTGATGTAGGGCTTCTGGGGCCTGCCTTGAAAGAGTTCAAGTCACTCCCGCAGAAGCGTGGAGAATGGGGTTCACGGGGTAAGATTGGAGGAGCTCAGGTCACTCTGGGCGGGGATAGCGAGGAGTGGGCTCCTGGAGTTGGTGTAGGGTTTCTCAGGTTACTCCCAGTGAGAGCAGTGAGAGGCGGGGTTCTTGGGCCTGGTGAGGAAACGCTGGGGTCTCTCCCCGGGAAAACCGTGAGGGGCAGAGCTCCTGGTGCTGTTGCCTGGGTGCTGAGTCCTCTCCCTGCCAGAGTCACGGAATGTGGGGCTTCTGGGGCCCGCGTGAAAGAGCTCAAGTCACTTCCGGCAGAAGGGAGAAGGACGGAGCTCACAGTGCCGGGTATGGAGCAGCTCAGATCCCTCCCAGCAGAAGAGGAGGGCGGGGCTCACAATGCCGGCATGAAGGAGCTCAAGTTACTCCCCCCCGAAGCCGGAACCATGATCAGGGAGCTTTTAGGTCTGCTGCAAAGCTGCTGCAGACCTTCTCCGTGGGATCCGCGAGGAGCAGGGAACTCTCAGCTGATGCCAAACTGCTCTGATTTACAGGTAATAAAAGCCTGAAGGCGCGGGGGGCGGGGGGCGGCTGCAGGGTTTTCTACCCACTGCCTCCAGCCTCCTGCTAAGAAAGCCACACAGGGTGGGGGCTCTAGAAGCCGCGGCGGCACACCAGTGTTGGGGACTAGGGGCTGCGCAGTGACCATGGCTGGATTTGCCTGGCCCGCAGTTCCAGTGGTTGGGGCTGCGGCTTCTAGATGGCGTGAGGCACGCAACGGTGAGCGCAGGTGGCTGCTGTAGGGAACAAGAGGAATTCCCGTGGGGGAAGATGGATCCCTGCTCCAGGACCAGACGGTGTCGCTGGCAACCTCCTCGGTGGTAAGGGCGAGCTCGGGCAGGAGTGACAGGGGTTACCGCTAAGAAGTGCTCCAGGTGAATAGACTCTTCATGTCTCAAGGGAGAATTTCTCCTGCTGTGGTTTCTGCTGTCCACTCTGTTCTGGAACTCTTCTGCAGGAGAACTGCATGCTCTGGCATCTCTAGTCCGCCATCTTGCCTGTCTGTGTTGATTTTAGATGAAAACTACCAGCAAAGTAGACTACTTTCACCAGAAAAATCAATCAAATTTTTCAAATCGAAGGTATTGATTCCCCCAAAATATAATAATAAAAATGAGCTCTTACTAGAATATCTAGTAAAATAAACACTATACCCTGGGTACATACATTCCAACCTTTTGACCATAACTAGATAAAGGAAATACCTGCAATCACTTTCATTATTTTCATTGGAGGTGGATAGAATTTCACAATAAATTTATGAATAGCTCAGGAATATGTTTTGCATGCCTTCACTAAGAAAGCATTTTCTGGAAAAATGGGTGATTGCCTTCCCTTTCAGCTTTGGTATTTCCATATATTCCTGGTTTATTAAATGGGTGTCCATTTGCCCATCACAAGGAACTATAATGGAGAAAACAGGATGATTTCCCATTCAAACAATTTAAGAAGTGAGAGAAGCTCACTTTAAAAGGAATAAAACTTTTCTACCAACTATAAGTAAAACTAAACAAGCAACTAAGCATTAGAATATACAGACTAGCTATTTGCACCATCTTTCATTCATTCCTTTCATAGGCATTTAGTAATTAAACAACGTAGTAGGCTCAAAAAATAGAGACTAAGTGGAAAACATAGTTTCTGCCCTCTATATAGCTCACAGTTTACTTATTTTACTAGAAAATGAGTGACCATTTGGGGGTAAAAACTATATGAAGACAAATGAAATGGCATTTCACTGAATTTCCAGAATGGTTAGAAACATTTTAAATGTTCAGATCATATATCACCAATCTATTTAAAGTAGTTGGAAATATGTGTGTGCAGGTTATCATTCTCTGTTGCAATTTTCAGAAATAACCAAATAAAGTCTTAACTCATGATACTATCTTTTCTTTTGTAAAAGTTAATGTTAACTTCCGTGGATAGTGGTATTAGAACTATGTTACTAAGAGACTAGTGTCATTTAGTAAGTTATCCAACAGTTATTTAAATTCTGCAGAAATAATATAATTCCATATTCAGGAGATAAAATTAATAGTCTACCTTTTTAAGTTACACTGTGCAGATAGATTTTATTTATAAGTAAATTGTACTCAATGATTTAGTTAAAGTCCTTGATAGATTCCAATGTACTTGGGAAAAATTGCATTACAGTTATTCAAAGTGGTCACTTCTGATTTATGGTAGATATCTTGAAAAACAAAGATGATTCAGTAATGACACTGAAGTAAAAGACAGTTTCATACACAGCAGTCTATTACAACCAAAGTTTTATAAATATGGAGTTATATAGGCATTCCCAGCAACAAGTACCTGAACGTAACAATCAAATGTGTTCTGCTTTTTGCACCAAAGATTTCTTAAATTAGCAACTCTAATAATTGCTTCAAAAATTAACTAGCAAAAATGTCTTTGTTTATAAGTATCTCAAATATTTGAAGAATCTTACAGATAAGTCTTAGTTCAGGAGAGGTTAAAATTGCAATATAATGTTTTTAAAGGGAAGGTTTGGGTGAAGTGGCCAAAGATTGTTACACTTTCATTTTAAAGTGATCTAACCAGTGTATCATTTCCTTCCCACTCATAGTCATGGAAATACATGAATAAGTTTAATTCTTTCACTTGATATTCATTGAAGTAAATCCTAATAAAGCTCAACCTTTAGGCAGGTAAATATAGTACCAACATACTTCAGATAATCAAAGCAATGTTCTGCCAAATAGTTTCTTAATTAAATATATTTACATAAAGATAAACAAGTTTTTTTCATTCCTAGCTTTTTAGGAGTATGCTGTGTTTTCATTCACTGGAAGACATGTTTTCTAGGGGTTTTCAGTCTAAGATACACAAAACCATCTCCTATCCATAGAGACAGGCTGTTGCTTTGCCTCCCACGGATTTCTCACCTCTCTTCCCCTGGGTGATGGAGCTGCAAAAAGGATTACTCAAAGCCCATTTCTTCCAAGCAGTGAGAGACCCTGAAGGGGTTAATCTCCTGGAACCCTCAAGAGAGAGGCTTTTCTTCTTTTTGGGAAATTAACCATGAATTGGGGTTCTATCCCCACATTTATTTTTCAGACCAGGAAGTTACAGAAAAAGAACATAGGTGGGGTAATAGTTAAACAATAGAGGCTGGTAGCAAGCAAAGTGACATTCCATGATGCAATTTGCAAGAGGTTAAGTCGATCCACCAACAAAAGCTTGATCTTAGCAAGCACCGTTTTTCCCTACAGCAATTTCCCAGTATCTTTGCATATTAATCAGTAACCTGCCTGTCCTTTAGCCAGCAACCTTGCTGTGTTATAATTCTTTATCTTAAAACAGAGACTTTTAGTCTGGGGAAATTTTCCTGTCTTTTGCAAGTTTAACATTTTATATGTACTTTTAAGAAATTAGGCTAAACCTGAAACTTCAGGGAACTAGACTCTGTGAGATATATTTGCTTTATAAATGTAATTATACTCCACAACAGGCAACTTACTCAGGATCTATTAATAGGTTAACTACTAGGGCCATTTGGGCACCAAACCTCCCCACAAAGTCATTCTTTATATATCAGATTGATCATATTTCTTCTTAGTACTAGAGTGCTTCCATGGTCTCCTATTACTGAATGACTTGTCATATAAGATAGGGTCCTGAAAATGTTCAGTTGCAATACAGTGAACTGAGTTGGAATAGCATATGTACTTTACCAAGAAGTTTTAGAGATTAATGAATTGGATATAATGAGACTATCTCTGAAGCTGCTAGAAAGAAAGTCAACAAACGGTATAGAGTTTTAATAGCACATGAGAAGCAAGCTGAAAAATATGAAGTGAAATAACTAAAAGAAAACTTCATTTCTTTCATTTGCAGTTAGAAACAGGGGCTAGACTTTCAGATGTATTTAAAAAAATAAGGAAGTTTTACTAATAATTACCAGATAAAATTTGAGGACTACAGGGCAAATAGGCAATCAAGCCATGCTGACTTGTCAAACCTTTTTATAAGAACTCAACAATTTGTCACGACTTTCTCTATATGCCTTATTTTTCATTACTTAAATTTAACCCTCTGATCCAGCTAGCTAACAGTCCCCACTTTTTTCCTTTCTTGGCTTTCCTGTAGCACCATGTTCTTTTTGGTACCTTCCCTCAATTTGAGATTTACGTAACTCATGAAGCCTCAGACATTTACAAATAAATATTGATCCCTCTATTCTCAAGTTTCTGTATTTAAAGTCAGCTGAAAAAGATCTTAGCATATTTGGCGAACCACCCATATTTTGGAATGCATAGAGTACATGGTGTGGCTGGGAGTCATGATGGGAAGTGAGATTGGAAAGGTAAGCAGGAATTGTGTCTGCCATAGTAGGAAATTTAGACTTCATCCTAGAGGTGATGCATACCCTTCAAAGGATTTTAAGCAGGGTGTGGAGGATGGATTTGAGGAAAAGGTGTGGGGGAGCAAGACAAGAAAGATACCTATTAGTACACAGCTATGGTAGTCTAGACTCTGATTCAAAAGGTTTTGAAATAAGGCAGTAAACAGTATGAATGAAGAGGAGAGGAGGACACATTTGAGGGATAATAAGACAAGAGTGGCTGGAATTCCTGGATAATTAGAAAGAAAGAATGAAAAGTTTAGGACAACTTACAATTTTTAACATGGGTAGTGGTGATAGTGCCATTAACCAAAATACAGAACCAGGAAGACTCTGTTTGTGTATGTGGGGGTGCTGATATCAGTTTGTTGCTCATTCTGGTAACCTTTTTGAAAATCTGAGGTTTAAGGAATTCCATTGCTGCTATTATCAAAAAAAAAAAAAGAGAGAGAGAGAAAGTACCAAAACTCATTTTCTGGGTAGTATGAGTAAGCAGTCATTTGCTGTGTTATAATAAACAGATAAATAATTTCTGAGCTTGAGTAATAAGTGATTTAACCTTTCTTGGCCTCATTTTCTATATTTATAAAATTAAGGTTTTCCAAATTCTTGCCCAACTCTACTAGTCCATAGTTTTGCAGCTCTATGACCTACCAAAATAGGAGTGTATCATGGGACCCTGATGTGTGTGGAAGAAGTAAGGCAGTATATTTCTTCTTACTCAGATAGAAATCCTGAGATATTTTAATTTTGTTAAACAATTGTGTGGGAAACTAACATGAGGTCAGTGGGGTACAACACCCTTCAGATCATTACATGGAAACAAAAAACTAAAAACTACTGGGAACACTGCAAAGTTAACAATAGTTGAGAAAAATTTCTTCAACATGGAAGAGAAAATTTGCAAAGATGGTGCAGGCTAGAAGAGAAAATTAAAGTCAGCATGGTCCTATTTCCAAAATTAGTACTGACCTAAATATAAACTTTTATCAAAGCTGAACTCCCTTTTATTTGTATTTATTCTCTATAACTTCATTTCACTCAGTCTGTGTCTAATGGAGCCACTATAGTTTTCATAAAACCATTTTCTGAGACCGGGGTATTATATACAAGAATAAAAGTCAAATGTAAAGAAGAAGTAGTACAAAGGGAAGTAGATAGGGATGATTATACAGTGTTTACCAAAGGCAACATTAAGGGAAAGACCAACAGGCAAACCCTTTACTTTTTAAAAATTCACCAACCCAAAAGGCCAGAGGTTAATTCTTTTGACAATTCTAGTAAAACTTGTGGTTTATCTATGAACTACCCCATGGCTCTGACACCTTTTCATTTGGATTTAGTTCAGGATGAACTAAATCATGCTAAACCTCACGTGTGCGCGCACGCGCGCGCGCACACACACACACACACACACACACACGAAAATGTGAAGTCTAGCAATTATTATTGGGAAAACCGAATTTTTTGGTGGTCCTTGCTGTGAGTGTATAAATTGAAAGTCCTATTACACCTTCACCAAAAGGAATATTAATAGTCTACCTGAATATTCTCTGCCAGCAAAGAATATCTTGTCCCTATTTTCACTATAGCTTTATCTGTCCATATTTCTTCAACATCTTCAAAATAATTCACCTACTAAAAAGAGTATTCTCTTTTCTCTCCCCCAAATCCCTTTCAATATCATATTGATTTTCAGCACTTCGACATATTTTATCAGGAAGAAAGTAAATCTGAGAAATCAACCTTGTTTTTTCTCATAAAGAATGGTAGACCAACTTCGAGTATTCAAGATGAAAAGCATAAAAATTATTTTGTCTGAGTCTGTAAACTAGTAAAAAGTAACATAATTACTGTTGAAAAGTTTTTAATTATTTAGGTTTCAGCATCAATCAATAGCATTTAACTGAGTGCCTTCTTGGTGTTTAAATCTGTGTCAAGGAGGCAGCTTTATATAGTAATTAAGAACACGGGCTCTGAAAACAGAATGAGTTCAAAACCTGGTTCTACCTCATACAACGGTACTTCAAAAAGTTTCCAAAAAGATTCATATTATCTTTCAATTATATTTTTCCAGGAACTTTTTGAAGTGTCCTCATAATATATGTATGCCCTTAAGCAAATCACTTTTTATCTGTGACTCAGTTTTCTAATCTGCATGGAATAAATGTAATAATATACTTAAAGCATTTATAACAGTGTCTGGCACAGAATAAACTCTCAATAAGTGTTAGCTGTCTTTCGACTTAAAGTAAAAAGTGAGCTTAACCCATGGTCCCCACCGAAAGGAATTTATTCTACCTAAAAAGACATGCCATTCATGATACAAGACCAGAGAATACATACCAACTACTAATAATTTGGTACAAACATTATTAGAGTCCTTGTGAGTCAAGAATAAGAAACATAAATGTGGACTGGACTATTAATTAAACCTCATGAAGAAAATGAATAACAGCCTTTGAATATCTAAAGAGGAATGGGGGGATTGATGATCTAGCTTGGGAAATAGCATAGGAGGTATGGTGGCAAGAATTAGAATAGCTTGTATTAAGGAGGCCTGATTACCTAAAAAAGGAAGCTACTTGATGAAGTTACCAATAAGAAAGTCAGATATGAAGATGGGACTCTGGATCCTAAGACGGCGGTGGCTGCGGTGGTTGGCGCCGAGTAGCTGAGGTGGAAAAGGCGGCCACCGGGCCTTAGGCAGCTGGGAAACTTGTGGACATTCCTCTTGCCATCTCTTAAGGGAGGACCACTGCTGCTGGCCGGTCATGGGGGCTGACTGCCACTTTGCCCTTGGCAGGAGAGGCTGCCTCATTTACAGGCAACAGCTTTGAAGTATGGAGCAGGAAAAGAACTGTTTCTTAGCTGCAAAAGCAAGTCTCTAAACAGGGAACACAGCGCCGGGGCTGCGGTTGATGCAGCCAGGATCCCGGACCCGGGGCCGCACTGAAGGTGGCCAGCTGCCCTATTCAGGATTCGAGGTGTCAGGCTGGCATAAAAGAAGATTCCTGGGAGCGCCCGAGCTGCGCCACGGGACTGACTGAGCAGCCTGAGGCAGTGACGGCCGAGAACGGGGACGGTGACAAAGCAGAGGCAGAGAGGGAGCTACCCGACCTGGCACAGCCTTGTGAGTGACCCCCGGCCCGGTCCTGCTCGGGGGGGTGGACACCTGCCCGGCTTCCGCCTGCCCCACCAGGCCACGCACCGCCCCCGGGGCTGCCTCCATTTTCTCAGGTGGTGGCAGCTCTGCCTGGCTCAGCCAAGCCTGTCCTCCTCGCCTGGCTCGGCTCCTCACTGAGCCTTCCCACTTGCCTGCCCTGGTGCGGGGCTTCCCGGGGCTTGTGGGCCGGCCTCCCCTCTCACTCCCTCTGCAGTTCTCTGGCAGGGCTGGTGGCGTGGGGCATCCCCGGCCAGCGTCGGGAGGGCAAGAAAGTACGGGCTGGGCCGACTGTCACCCCACTGCACCCTGGGCTCCGGCCCAAGGTAAACTTCCTGCTACTGGGAGGCAGATACCATCTCTGCGGCCACCAGTTCGGAAAAACGCCTAACTGATTTCTGGTTAGGAACAGTGTGGTTGGAGAGTTCCCGAGTTCGCTTGAACCTGCTGGAGAGCTGACTGCGGGTGGGCACCGGACTCGGTCCACGCCGAGGTGATACAAAGGTGAACTGTGTGCTGTGGGCTCCTCCCCCTAGGAGCTCACACTCTGGTGTGGGAGATAAGACAAGTACACAAATAACCGCGATACCAAGAGGAAGGTGATAAGTCCCGAGAAAGATCAACACAGTGCTACAAAGGCACCCAGAGTGACCGGTCGTCTGCGCCTAGCAGAAACCTGGTAGACTTCGTGGGCAAGGCGGTGCCGAGCAGGGTCTTGAAGGCCCAGCTGATAGATGAGGGTTGCAGATGACACATCCCAGCCCAGCCCAGTGCACACAGAGCAGGGAGTCGTCCGGCTAGTGAGGTGGAGACTCGACAGAAACCACACACCCTGTGGGGTCGCCACTGCACGATCCAACAGCCTGGGCCAAAGCACACGGAACAGGGAGAAGTCCTGCACAGGAAGTGAAAGCTCAACAGAGATCACACACCCTGTGGTACGTGATCCACCAGCCCAGCAGAGTCCAAGCTGACCAGAAAGTTGGCTCCCCGGAGAAGCCCAAGACCCGAGGCAACCACACACACAAGGCACTAAAGGCCAACTGAGCAGTCACGGAGGGAGCCATACGAAATTGGCAACCACAGCAACATCCTAGTTAGTCATTAGTCTCAAACTGGTGGACTGTGAAACCCCCTGCCACAATGAATAAACACCAAAAAAAAGACACCAGACATACAAAAAATCAAGAAAGTACACCACCAAAAGTTAATAAATCTCAAACTCTAGATCCTATAGAACAAGAAGCCCTTGAAATGACTGACAAGGAATTTTGAGTGATAATTCTAAGGAAACTGAATGAGATACAAGAAAACTCAGCTAGACATCATGATGAAATGAGGAAAAGTATACAGGATCTGAAAGAGGAAATGTACAAGGAAATCAATGTCCTGAAAAAAAATGTAGCAGCACTTGCTGAACTGAAGAAGTTATTCAGCGAAATAAAAAACACAACGGAGAGTTTAACCAGCAGGCTTGTCGAAGTTGAAGAGAGAACCTCTGAACTTGAAGATGGGCTGTTTGAAATAACACAAGCAGACAAAAAGAAAGAAAAAAGAATCAAGGACATGGAAGAAAATCTGAGAGAGATATCAGACAACTTTAAGCACTCAAATATCCGAGTCATGGGTATTCCAGAAGGGGAGGAAAATGGAGATTCCATTGAAAACATATTCAACAAAATAGTGGCAGAAAACTTCCCAGGTATAGGAAAAATCACAGATCTTTAGATCCAGGAAGCTCAACGATCTCCAAACGTATTCAACCCAAAAAGGCGTTCTCGAAGACATGTTATAGTCAAATTGGCAAAACTCAGAGACAAAGAGAGAATCTTAAAAGCTGCAAGAGAGAAGCGTCAAATCACCTATAAGGGAGCCCCAATCAGGCTAACATCAGACTTTTCATCACAAACCCTAAAAGTTAGAAAGGAATGGGATGATATATTCAAAATACTAAAAGACAAAGATTGCCAGCCAAGAATACTCTACCCTGCAAGGCTATCCTTCCGAAATGAAGGACAAATAGTATATTTCTCAGACAAACGAAAACTGCGGGAGTTCACTACCACACGACCACCCTTACAAGAAATCCTCAAGGGAGTACTGGGTTTGGTTTCTGAAAAATAGCTACCACTGCCATAAAAACCCGAGAAAAATCAAAACCCACGAGTATAATAAAAATGGCATTCATGAAGAGAAAACAAACAAACAAAAATGCTATCTACAACTTTAGGAACCAACAAACACAGAAACCAAACAGTAAATCAGAAAGCAAGGAACAAAAGACACCTAAGACAACCAAACAACCAATAAAATGCTAGGAATAAATCAACACCTTTCAATAACAACTCTTAATGTAAAAGGCTTAAATTCCCCAATCAAAAGACACAGACTGGGTGACTGGATCAAAAAGGAGGACCCAACTATATGCTGCCTACAAGAGACCCACCTCACCTATAAAGATTCACATAGACTAAGAGTGAAAGGATGGAAAAAGATTTACCATGCAAACAGAAAAGAAAAACGAGCTGGAGTAGCTATTCTTATATCTTACAAAATAGACTTTAAACTAAAAACCATAAAAAGAGACAATGAGGGACACTACTTAATGATAAAAGGACTGATGGATCAAGAAGACATAACAATCACAAATATGTATGCACCCAATGTTGGAGCAGCCAGATTTATAAAACAAACTCTATTAGACCTAAAGAAGGAAATAGACACTAATACCATAATAGCAGGGGACCTGAACACCCCACTGTCAATATTAGACAGATCATCTAGGCAAAGAATCAGTAGAGAAACACTAGATCTAAACAAGACTCTAGACCAATTGGAATTGGCAGATTTCTACAGAACATTCCATCCAACAACCTCAGAATATTCATTCTTCTCCTCAGCACATGGATCATTCTCCAGGATAGATCACATATTAGGTCACAAATCAAGTCTCAATAAATTCAAAAAAATTGGAATTATCCCATGCATTTTCTAAGACCACAATGGATTAAAACTAGAAACTAATAACAAACGAAACTCTGGAAACTATACAAACACATGGAAATTAAACAGCATTCTACTTAGTGACATATGGGTCCAAGAATAAATCAAGCAGGAAATCAAAAAATTTATTGAAACTAATGAAAATAATGATACATCATACCAAAACCTGTGGGATACTGCAAAAGCATTACTAAGAGGGACATTTATTGCATTAAATGCTTACTTTAGAAAAATGGAAAGATGGCAAGTGAACAACCTATCACTTCACCTTAAAGAACTAGAAAAACAAGAACAATCCAAACCTAAAGTTAGCAGACGGAAAGAAATCATTATGATTAGAGCAGAACTGAATGAAATTGAAAGCCAAAAAACAATACAAAAGATCAATGAGTCAAGAAGTTGGTTTTTTGAAAAGATAAATAAAATTGACAAACGATTAGCATGGCTAGCAAAAAAAAAGAAGAGAGAAGACACAAATAACAAAAATTAGAAATGAAAAAGGCGATATTACAACTGATTCATCTGAAATACAAAGAATCATTCGAGACTACTATAAACAACTCTTCGCCAACATATTTGAAAATCTGGAGGAAATGGATAAATTTCTGGACACACACAAGCTCCCAAAACTGAACCATGAAGATGTAGAAAATTTAAACAGACCAATAACAATAAAAGAGATTGAAGCTGTTATCAGAAGGCTCCCAACAAAGAAAAGCCCAGGACCAGATGGATTCACAGAAGAATTTTACCAAACATTCAAAGAGGAATTGACACCGATTCTTTACAAACTATTCCAAAAGATTGAAACAGACGCCAATCTCCCGAACTCATTCTATGAAGCAAACATTATCCTGATACCAAAACCAGGTAAAGATATAACCAAAAAAGAAAACTACAGGCCAATATCCTTGATGAATATAGATGCAAAAATCTTCACTAAAATACTAGCAAACAGAATACAGCAACACATACGTAAAATTATTCACCACGATCTAGTGGGATTCATCCCAGGGATGCAAGGTTGGTTCAACATATGCAAATCAATAAATGTGATACACCACATTAATAAAGTCACACACAAGGACCATATGATCATCTCTATAGATGCTGAAAAAGCATTTGATAAAGTTCAGCACTCATTCATGACAAAGACCCTCTATAAGTTAGGTATAGAGGGAAAGTATCTCAACATAATTAAAGCCATATATGACAAACCCACTGCCAATATCATCCTGAATGGGGAAAAGCTGAAAGCTTTTCCTTTAAGAACAGGAACTAGACAAGGATGCCCACTCTCACCACGCCTATTCAACATAGTGTTGGAAGTACTAGCCAGAGCAATCAGAGAAGAGAAGGAAATAAAGGGCATCCAGATTGGAAAAGGTGAAGTCAAACTGTCCCTGTTTGCAGATGACATGATCCTATATATTGAACAGCCTAAAACCTCTACAAAAAAACTCTTGAAATTGATAAATGATTTCAGCACAGTAGCAGGATACAAAATCAACACACAAAAATCAGTAGCATTTCTTTTCTCCAATAGTGAACATGCAGAACGAGAAATCAAGAAAGCCTGCCCATTTACAATAGCCACCAAAAAAATAAAATACTTAGGAATTGAGTTAACCAAGGAGGTGAAAAATCTCTATAATGAGAACTACAAACCACTGCTGAGAGAAATTAGAGAGGATACAAGAAGATGGAAAGATATCCCATGCTCTTGGATTGGAAGAATCAACATAGTGAAAATGTCCATACTACCCAAAGTGATATACAAATTCAATGCAATACCCATCAAAATTCCACTGACATTTTTCTCAGAAATCGAAAGAACTATCCAGACATTTATATGGAATAATGAAAGACCACGCATAGCCAAAGCAATGCTGAGCCAAAAAAGTAAAGCTGGAGCCGTAACACTACCTGACTTTAAGCTATACTACAAAGCTATAATAACCAAAACAGTATGGTACTGGCATAAAAACCGACACACTGATCAATGGAATAGAATAGAGTATCTAGAAATCAACCCACACACTTATTGCCATCTGATCTTTGACAAAGACACCAAGCCTATTCACGGGGGAAGGGACTGCCTCTTCAGCAAATGGTGCTGGGATAACTGGATATCCATAGGCAGGAGAATGAAACTAGACCCATACCTCTCACCATATACTAAAATCAACTCAAAATGGATTAAGTATTTAAATATACACCCTGAAACAATAAAACTTCTTAAAGAAAACATAGGAGAAACACTTCAGGAAATAGGACTGGACACAGACTTCATGAATACGACCCCAAAAGCACGGGCAACCAAAGGAAAAATAAATAAATGGGATTATATCAAACTAAAAAGCTTCTGCACAGCAAAAGAAACAATTAAGAGAGTTAAAAGACAACCAACTGAGTGGGAGAAAATATTTTCAAAATATACATCTGACAAAGGATTAATATCCAGTATATACAAGGAACTCAAACAACTTTACAAGAAGAAAACAAGCAACCCAATTAAAAAATGGGCAAAAGAGCTAAGTAGGCATTTCTCTAAGGAAGATATCCAAATGGCCAACAGACATATGAAAAAATGCTCAACATCACTCAGCATCCGGGAAATGCAAATCAAAACCACACTGAGATACCATCTAACCCCAGTTAGGATGGCTAAAATCCAAAAGACTCTGAACGATAAATGCTGGCGAGGTTGTGGAGAAAAAGGAACTTTCATACATTGTTGGTGGGACTGCAAAATGGTGCAGCCTCTATGGAAAATGGTATGGAGGTTCCTCAAACAATTGCAGATAGATCTACCATACGACCCAGCTATCCCACTGTTGGGAATATATCCAGAGGAATGGAAATCATCAAGTTGAAGGTATACCTGTTCCCCAATGTTCATCGCAGCACTCTTTACAATAGCCAAGAGTTGGAACCAGCCCAAATGTCCATCATCAGATGAGTGGATACGGAAAATGTGGTACATCTACACAATGGAATACTACTCAGCTATAAAAACGAATGAAATACTGCCATTTGCAACAACATGGATGGACCTTGAGAGAATTATATTAAGTGAAACGTGTCAGGCATAGAAAGAGAAATACCACATGTTCTCACTTATTGGTGGGAGCTAAAAATTAATATATAAATTCACACACACACACACACACACACACACAAAAACAACGGGCGGGGGAGAAGATATAACAACCACAATTACTTGAAGTTGATACGACAAGCAAACAGAGGGGACATTGGTGGCGGCAGGGGGGAGGGAGGAGGAAGGGAGGTTTTGGTGATGGGCAATAATAATCAGCCACAATGTATATCGACAAAATAAAAATTTTTAAAAAATACAGATATAAAGATGGGATCAAATGATGGAGAATTTTAAATTCCAAGGTAAGGAATTTCTATTATGTTCTTTTTCTTGAGGCATATTTATAGTCTGTGTTGTAGCTATTCGTGCATATGCTTTATCTTTCTTACTTGAGTATAAGCTCCTGGATAGCAGCGACCATATTTACCGTGCTCCACCACACATACACACACATACACACACACACAGACACACACACACACACAGACACACACACACACACCATAGTGCCTAGCATTATGTCATGTAGTAAATGTTGAGTATGTATTGATTGTATAAAAAATGATTTAATTGATGCACAGATGATCCAGTGATCAATAGGGAGTCACTTAGTTTTTTATTGAGACTATGACAATAGAAGTACTGTTTTAGGAACACTTATCTGGTATTATTTTACAGGTTGGTAGAAGAGGGTCTAAAGGCAGGCAAACTAACTAGGAAGTGGCAGCTGGTAATTATACGTTTGCTATTTCAAAGTATACCCAGAATTTTCTACTGTTTTTCTATGAATAAACAGCATTTATTTATTTAGCCTTTCATTGAGACAGAGAGGGGGATAGTCTGTACAGTACTGGATTTAGAATAGTGATAAATTATGTGGGAATCATTCAGTGCTCCCTGAGAGGCTTATGAAAATATTATGGCAAAGATAAAAGCCTGAAGATGAGCCTTTCATTTAAAACACTGCCCTTGACTAGGATGGTTGCCAGAAATGTGTTTCTTTTTCATATGGCAGCATCATAAAGCTGACTTCCCTTTTACCACCAGGGTTGAAAAGATTCAGTTTTTTCACACCTAAGAAATCACCAAGTTTAAGTCTCTTCTAAAATTGGTTAAATATATTCTTTAATCCCTTATCTAAATTGATGGATAAAGATACATAAAATAACTATGTGTTATACTCTCCTCCATAGGAGACCCATTTAAGACCCAGAGTTACCTGGGGTCACCTTACTGCCAAGGGGGTTGTCAAGGAAAGAGAAAAACAGAACATTCTAGCACTCTCAGGAACAAACTTGGGTGTTAACTCTAAAAGCTTCTCAGATATCATCATCTGAATTATTTATTTCTTGACACACCCGTCATGACCATCCAACTGGGTAGTATAACTGACAGCTAGGTTGCAGAAGGCACTCCTCAAATCATGCCCACTGATTCTCAATGAGGAGTTTCTGTGTACAGGTCACCAGAAATTCATACAGTGCTAAACCATGACCACACAGATCCATGGAGTCCCTGGAAAATATAGTGTTAAAGGGTTTGAAACCTAATAACAGGCAATGAATATTGCATGTACATGGTCCCTGTCCATTAGGGAAAACAGGCAAGACTGTAAGGGAAAAATATTGATAAATTGATAATTAGATATAACAATTGTTTTAGTCTGTTTTGTGTTACTGTAACAGAAATACCTGAGACTGGGTAATTTATAAAGGAAAGAGGTTTATTAGGCTTACAATTCTGGGACAGCTGCATCTGGCATGGTCCTCAGACTGCTTCTACTCATGGCGGAAAGTGCGAGGCAGCCGGCGGGAACAAGCAGATCACGTGGTGAGAGGAAGCAAGAGAGGCAAGAGAGAGAGGAGGTGCCAGGCTCCTATAAACAATAAGCTCTGGCAGGAACTAATAGAGCGAGAACTCACTCATTAATCCCCCCTCCCCCAGGAAGAGCATTAATCCATTCATTAATCCATTAATTCATCCGCCCTCCATAACTCAATCAGTTTCCAACACTGCCACATTGGGGATCAAATTTCCACATGAGTTTTGGAGGGGACAACACATCCAAATTCCATCAACAATACTGACATATTCCTTATCACTTTAGGATGTATAATAATAAGAGGCAATCCGTGTATAGATAATGTTAGTGTAGGTAGTGTGATAAGCTCTCATCTGGTGATTTCCCAAAAGTCCTTATAAAAGTGGTAAATGGGAAATCATCAGGGCTGCTTGAACACCTATGTCACTGGTATCCTTTTCAGGGGTAGGGCTCAGTAACATCTGCTTCATCAAATGATGGGAGCAGATTTGCATTGCTTTATAGGAGTTATTGTCAGTATAGGGTGTATATCATATGGGAGACTTATTTCAACTACATACTCTTTCTCCTGGATTCTGATTTATACTCCTCCCCCCAAGAAATAGATAACACTGCCTGCTCCCCCAACCTTCTGATAATTTCCCTAATGAGCTAGTGTTACCGTTAGGAATGAATCATATTCATCTGATATATTGGGGTGGGGAAAAGATTGCAAACTCCTACTTCGTAGGCAAAGCTAATGAATAAAATATTAATCTTTACTAAATGTGTTTTGATTGAATTTAAGAGGCTGTCTCTACCAACATATATCTGCTTATACTTAATTTCTTGATCAGAATCTTGAACTGTGGAGAATAAATTTTTTATCACAATTTTTCTTTTATAACATCTCTTTGCTTTGTAAGCACAAACTTCAAGTGTCTCAACAATATACTGGACGTATTGTTTGCAGGAAAGTACCTTCCTACCTCCAACCCGATCCAGTATTCCCATAGTAGAAGCAAAAAGTGAATTTCCATTTTTAACCATTCACTAAGTGTTAAGCATAAGCATACTAAACTCAAGAGTTAAGACAAGGCAATGCTACTGTATTTATCTTTAAAACAAGTGGAAAATGCTGCAGATAAAACATATGTAAGTTTCAAAGTAAACGCATCTTCTAAGACATATTTTGACCCCATGCAACAGACTGTCACAATAATGAAGATGGTTGAAAACCACATCTAAAGGAAAAAGCATATTGAAATATTATGTTCCATACTAGATTATTAAAATAACAGAGAACAGTATCAACTTCATGAAACACTTCCTTCATCTTAGGAAGAATAAGAGAAGGGGAACATAATATAACTCCCTATATTCAAGGTTGAGCTCTTTGCTATATTAAACATATAGGTTACCATGTGAATTTCTCTCACATGCATATAAGAACACACACACCCTTACCTCAAAATTTGAAATTCCAAGAAGGGGTTTTTTGTTTTGTTTTGTTTTTTTGGCTTTTTTTTTTTTTTTTTTTTTTTTTTTAAAGATGACCGGTAAGGGGATCTTAACCCTTGACTTGGTGTTGTCAGCACCACGCTCAGCCAGTGAGCTAACCAGCCATCCCTATCTGGGATCCGAACCTGTGGCCTTGATGTTATCAGCACCACACTATCCCAAGTGAGCCACGGGCTAGCCCCTTTTCTGGCTATTTTTAAATCCTTTCTGTTTGACAAATATGGAGGTCACTCAAATTTAGTGTTGCTGCTACCAAAATTGAAATTCACAGAGATGGCACTAAACAAAACCATCTTGATGGGAAAGATGGAAAGAATCAGCTACAGTGTCCAAAAGCATTTTGTGTTTCACGGGTAGTGGAAGAAGGGATGAATTTTTCTATATTTCTGTTTTATGCACACCTACAAATTCTCATTTTTTAAAGGGACATTTTAAGCAGAATTTGAGTGTGTGCATGTGTATGTGTGTTTGTGGGGATGTCTATCACTGTGGATATTAGGAGTTGATGTCTATGTGATGCACATTCATATAAAAAACAAGGAAAGCAAGGAAACATTCTAAAATGTCTTAAACATAAAAATCCAAAAATGTCACTCAAATTTTGTTCCATCTTTTAAAAATGTTTATAAATATCTAAATTTCTCATAATTACACAACCCCACGGGTCTGTATTTAGCAATATATGCAAAAAAGCTTCAAAATATTTTAAGATTAGAGACTATATTTCTAATCTAATTTCTCTAAATAGGGCTAGCTTCAGAATTCCACAGAAAGATGCTTTCTTGGGTTAACCTGTATTCAGGGCCAGACGTGGACAAGATTATGAGGATAGATTCTTTATTGGCAGGGCCATCTTTCTTGCCTTTTTAAACACCTTCCTCTGAATTTCTAGATGTTATGTAGTTTTCACATTGCCCTATAGCTACCCAGATGCTATACAGACCCTCCCTCCCCTCAGTGACTATTTTTCCCTTCTACTGAAAGGTGCCTGGCCTATATCCCATTTATTCAAATTCCTGCTCTCTGCCAGCAAATTGATACTTTAATCCAGTGGTTATTAAACTTTATCATGCATCAGAAGCACCTGAAGAGCTTGTTAAAGCAAATATTGCTGGGCCCTACTTCCAGAGCTTCTGATTCAGTAGGTCTGGGTGAGGCTTTGGAATTTGTATTTCCGAAAAGAAAAAAAAAATCCCAGGTAGGACATTTTGAGAACCACTATTAATCCTTGCTAATGGGTTCTCCATTTCAAAAGAATTTGTATTATACTAAATATTATTCTGAAGGTAAAAGTTAAAGTACCTTGGCAAGTTAAAAAAGAGAATTATGGTCACCAAGCAAGTCTTTCTGTGCCTTTCAAATCATACCTGTGATGTGTTGCCCTATTCTTTTTTTTTTTGTCTTTTTCGTGACTGGCACTCAGCCAGTGAGCGCACCGGCCATTCCTATATAGGATCCGAACCTGCGGCAGGAGTGTCGCTGTGCTCCCAGCGCTGCACTCTCCCGAGTGCGCCATGGGCTCGGCCCCTATTCTGCCTTCATATGAAGCTAACTAAACCTAAAATGTGTATCTTAAAGGATAGATAACGAAGGGCTGGCCGGTTAGCTCAGTTGGTTAGAGCACAGTGTTATAAGGATAGTTAATAATGCCTGAAAACTATGGTCCCTTTTGGGTGGCCACTTCTAGGAGAATAAGAATTGCAGAAAGATCTTAATCTTTAGGTCATGTATCTTAACTAAAATTCAGAGGAGACACTGAAGATCCTATAATACTTGCTGTACTAAGAGCTCTGAAATTATTTAGGGTTCACAGAGAGAGGAGTGGGATAGGGAGAGAAGTGTTTGTATGAAATACACTAAAATTGGTATGCAGGATAGATGGGACAGATCTGTAGTTACAAATACAATATGGAGGCTGCTGTATTACAGTATATGAACTGATGAGAATCAAGATTAGAATCTCACTGGATTAAGTTCCTTGGTGTATATGTGATGATGAACGTCTTCAATAAGATAGGTTAACCTAAACCCACATGTGGAGGAAATGGGTTTGTATGTACAGTAAAACTCTAAAGACCACTTGGACTTTTGACATTTATTGTTTTTTGATTCAGTATGTACTATTACTCATGGCTTTGAAATCAGAAGCAATGTAACAAGTGAAATGTTATTTTATCAGCCAACCAGAAGTTACTGAACAGCCATCATGTTATGTCCTGGCCATAGAAAAATTAACTAGATACAGACTTTTCATCAAGGAATTCAACATCCAGTGAGGAAATTTGGATCTCAAGTTTTCAAGAGAAAACTTTCTCTTCCTTTGGACTGTCTTCAGAGTAGTCACTGCTTATATTAACAAACCAGGGAGTGACTCACCATTTGACATTTCAAAGAGCCACCTTTTTTATCTCCCAATTATGCTATTATGTTCACCTGCTTGAGTAGTTTCAGAAGAATATATATAAATATATAGTGTTGTTTATTGAACCTTTCATAAATTTCCTATTCAAAATAATTTAAGTATAAAGAAATAAAAATAGGTAATTCCATATACAGGCATACCTCAAGGAGGTTCAGTTCCAGATCATTGCAAAAAAGTGAGTCACACAAATTATTTGGTTTCCCAGTGCATATAAAAGTTATGTTTACACTATGCTGTAGTCTAAGTGTGCAATAACATTATGTCTAAAACACAATGTACATACCTTAATTAAAAATACCTTATTGCTAAAAAATGCTAACAATCATCTGAGCCTTCAGCAAGTTGTAATCTCTTTGCTAGCAGAGGGTCTTAACTCAATGCTATTTAGTTCTTACGTAATTAGCTGCTGACTAATTAGGGTGGTGGTTGCTGAAAGTTGGAATGGCTGTGGTAATTTTAAAATATAAAACAAGTTTGCTGCATTGGTTGACTCTTCCTTTCACAAAAGATTTCTCTGTAGCAGAGATGCTATTTGATAGCATTTTACCCACAGAATAATTTCTTTCAAAATTGGAGTCAATCCTCTCAAACCCTGACTCTGCATCAACTAAGTTTATGTAATATTCTAAATCATTTGTTGTCCTTTCAACAACGTTCACAACACCTTCATCAAAGTAGATTCCATCTTAAGAAACCACTTTCTTTGCTCATCCATAAGAAGCAACTCCTCATCCATTAAAGTTCTATCATGAGATTTCAGAAATTCACTCATGTCTTCAGGCTCCATTTCTAAGTTTTGTTCTCCTTCTGTTCCTACCACATCTGCGGTTACTTCCTCCACTGAAGTCTTGAACACCTCAAAGTCATCCATGAGGACTGGAATCAATTTCTTCCAAACTCCTGTTAATGTTGATATTTCGACCTCTTCCCATGAATCATGAGTATTCTTAAAGGCATCCAGAATGCTGAATCCTTTCCACAGATTTTCAATTTACTTTGCCCAGATCCATCAGAGGAATCACTATCTATAGCAACTATAGCAATATGAAATGTAGTTCTTGAATAATAAGACTTAAGTCAAAATTACTCATATGACCTGCGGAACGGATGTTGTGTTAGCAGGAATAAAAACAACAATGATCTCTGTTTACATCTCCATCAGAGCTCTTGGGTGACTTAATGCATTGTCAATGAGTAGTAAATTATTTTTAAGTACATTTTATTTTTTTTTTTCTTCCAAATTTTATTTTGTCAATATACAATGTAGTTGATTATTGTGGCCAATTACCGAAACCTCCCTCCCTTCTCCCTCTCCCCTCTCCCTCACAACAATGTCCTTTCTGTTCGCTTGTGTATCAACTTCAAGGAATTGTAATTGTTATGTCTTCTTCCCTCCACCCCCACCCCCGTTTTTTTGTGTATTTATTTATTTATTTGTTTTTAGCTCCTACAAATAAGTGGGAAAATGTGATATTTCTCTTTCTGTGCTGGCGGACTCGTTTCACTTAATATAATTCTCTCTAGGTCCATCCTTGTCATGGCAAATGTCAGTATTATATTCTTTTTTATAGCAGAGCAGTATTCCATTGTGTAGATATACCACATTTTCCATATCCACTCATCTGGTGATGGACATTTGGGCTGTTTCCAACTCTTAGCTATTGTAAAGAGTGCTGCAATAAACATTGGGGAACAGGTATACCTTCAACTTGATGATTTACATTCCTCTGGGTATATGCACAGAAGTGGGATAGCTGGGTCATATGGTAGATCTATCTGCAATTGTTTGAGGAACCTTCATACCATTTCCCATAGAGGCTACAACATTTTGTAGTCCCACCAACAATATATGAGAGTTCCTTTTCCTCCACAACCTCGCCAGCATTTATCATTCACAGTCTTTTGGATACTAGCCATCCTAACTGGGGTGAGGTGGTATCTCAGTGTGCTTTTGGTTTGCATTTCCCGAATGCTGAGTGATATTGAGCATTTTTTCATATACCTTTTAGCCATTCATATAGCTTTCTTTGAAAAATGCCTATTTAGCTCTTTTGCCATTGTTTAATTGGGTTGCTTGTTTTTTCCTTGTAAAGTTGTTTCAGTTCCTTGTACATTCTGGATATTTGTCCTTTGTCAGATGTATATTTTGCAAATATTTCCTCCCACTCTGTTGGTTGTCTTTTAAATCTGTTAATTGTTTCTTTTGCTGTGCAGAAGCTTTTTACTTTGATATAATCCCATTTGTTTATTTTTCCTTTGGTTATCCATGTTTTGGGGGTCGTATTCAAGAAGTCTGTGTACAATCCTACTTCCTGAAGTATTTCTCCTATGTTTTCTTTCAGAAGTTTTATTGTTTCAGGGTTTATATTTAATTCTTTAATCCATTTCAAGATGATTTTAGTATGGTGAGAGGTATGGGTCTAGTTTCATTCTCCTGCATATTGATATCCAGCTATCCCAGCACCATTTGCTAAAGAGGCAGTCTCTTCCCCAGTGTATAGGCTTGGTGCCTTTGTCAAAGATCAGATGGTCGTAGGTGTTTGGGTTGATTTCTGGATTCTCTATTCTATTCCATTGATCTGTGTGTCTGTTTTTCTGCCAGTACCATGCTGTTTTGGTTATTATAGCTTTGTAGTATAGTTTAAAGTCAGGTAGTGTTATGCCTCATTTTTTTTTTTTTTTTTTTTTTTTTTGCTCAGTATTGCTTTGGCTATGCGTGGTCTTTTGTTATTCCATATAAATCTCTGGATAATTTTTTCCATTTATGAGAAAAATGTCATTGGAATTTTGATGGGGATTACATTGAATTTGTATATCACTTTGGGTAGTATGGACATTTTCACTATGTTGATTCTTCCAATCCAAGAGCATGGGATATCTTTCCATCTTCTTGTATCCTCTCTAATTTCTCTCAGCAGCAGTTTGTAGTTCTCATTATAGAGATTTTTCACATCCTTGGTTAACTCAATTCCTAAGTATTTTAATTTTTTGGTGGCTATTGTAAACGGGCAAGTTTTCTTGATTTCTATTTCTGCATGTTTACTATTGGAAAATAGAAATGCTACTGATTTTTGTGTGTTGATTTTGTATCCTGCTACTTTGCTGCAATCATTTATCAACTCCAAGAGTTTTTTTGTAGAGGCTTTAGGCCGTTTGATATATAGTATCATGTCATCTGCAAACAGGGACAGTTTGACTTCATTTTTCCCAATCTGGATGCCCTTTATTTCCTTCTCTTCTCTGATTGCTCTGGCTAGTATTTCCAACACTATGTTGAATAGGAGTGGTGAGAGTGGACATCCTTGTCTATTTCCTGTTCTAACAGGAAAAATTTTCAGCTTTTCCCCATTCAGCATGATATTGGCAGTGGGTTTGTCATATATGGCTTTAATTATGTTGAGATACTTTCCATCTATACCTAACTTATAGAAGGTCTTTGTCATGAATGAATGTTGAATTATATCAAAAGCTTTTTTAGCATCTATAGAGATGATCATATGGTCCTTGTTTTTATTTTATTAATATGGTGTATCACATTTATTGATTTGCATATGTTGAACCAACCTTGCACGCCTGGGATGAATCCCACTTGATCGTGATGTATAATTTTACGTATGTGTTGCTGTATTCTGTTAGCTAGTATTTTATTGAGGATTTTTGCATCTATATTCATCAAGGATATTGGCCCGTAGTTTTCTTTTTTGGCTGTATCTTTACCTGGTTTTGGTATCAGGGTGATGTTTGCTTCATAGAATGAGTTTGGGAGATTTGCGTCTGTTTCAATCTTTTGGAATAGTTTGTAAAGAATCGGTGTCAGTTCCTCTTTGAATGTTTGGTAAAATTCTTCTGTGAATCCATCTGGTCCTGGGCTTTTCTTTGTTGGGAGCCTTCTGATAACAGCTTCAATCTCTTTTATTGTTATTGGTCTGTTCAGATTTTCTATGTATTCATGGCTCAATTTTGGTAGCTTGTGTGTATCCAGAAATTTATCCATTTCCTCCACATTTTCAAATTTGTTGCCATATAGTTGTTTATGGTAGTCTCGAATGATTCCTTGTGTTTCAGATGTATCATTTGTAATATCGCCTTTTTCAATTCTAATTTTTGTTATTTGGATCTTCTCTCTTCTTTTTTTTGTTAGCCATGCTAATGGTTTGTCAATTTTATTTATCTTGTCAAAAAACCAACTTCTTGACTCATTGATCTTTTGTATTGTTTTTTGGGTTTCAATTTCATTATGTTCTGCTCTGATCTTAATGATTTCTTTCCGTCTGCTAACTTTGGGTTTGGATTTTTCTTGTTTTTCTAGTCCTTTAAGGTGAAGTGTTAAGTTGTTCACTTGCCATCTTTCCATTCTTCTAAATTAAGTATTTAATGCAATAAATGTCCCTCTTAGTAATGCTTTTGCAGTATCCCACAGGTTTTGGTATGATGTATCATTATTTTCATTAGTTTCAATAAATTTTTTGACATTCTGTTTGATTTCTGCTTGGACCCATATATTCTTAAGTAGAATGCTGTTTAATTTCCATGTGTTTTATAGTTTTCAGAATTTCATTTGTTGTTGATTTCTAATTTTAATCCATTGTGGTCTGAATAAATGCATGGGATAATTCCAATTTTTTGGAATTTGTTGAGACTTGATTTGTGACCTAACATGTGATCTATCCTGGAGAATGATCCATGTGCTGATGAGAAGAATGAATATTCTGAGGTTTTTGGATGGAATGTTCTGTAGTTATGTGCCAAGTCTAATTGGTCTAGAGTGTTGTTTAGATTTTGTGTTTCTCTGCTCATTCTTTGCCTAGATGATCTGTCCATTATTGACAGTGGGGTGTTCTGGTCCCCTGCTATTATGGTATTAGTGTCTATTTCCTTCTTTAGGTCTAATAGAGTTTGTTTTATAAATCTGGCTTCTCCGACATTGGGTGCATATATATTTATGATTGTTATGTCTTCTTGATGGATCAATGCTTTTATCATTATGTAGTGGCCCTCATTCTCTCTTTTTATGGTTTTTAGTTTAAAGTCTATTTTATCAGATATAAGAATAGCTACTCCAGCTCGTTTTTCATTTCTGTTTGCGTGGTAAATCTTTTTCCATCCTTTCATTCTTAGTGTATGTGAGTCTTTATGGGTGAGGTTGGTCTCTTGAAGGCAGCATATAGTTGGGTCCTCCTTTTTAATCCAGTCAACCAGTCTGTGACTTTTGATTGGGGAATTTAAGCCTTTTACGTTAAGAGATGTTATTGAAAAGTGTTGATTTAATCCTAACATTTTATTGATTTTTGTTTGGATGTCTTAGGTGTCTTTTGTTCCTTTCTTTCTGATTTACTGTTTGTTTTCTGTATTTGTTGGTTCCTTGGGTTGTAGATAGCCCTTTTTTTGTTTGTTTTCTCTTCATGGATGCCATTTTTATTTTCCTAATTGGTTTTGATTTTTCTTGGGTTTTTATTGCAGTGGTAGTTGTTTTTCAGGTACCAAACCCAGTCCTCCCTTGAGAATTTCTTGTAAAGGTGGTCATGTGGTAATGACCCACCACAGTTTTTGTTTGTTTGAGAAATATACTATTTGCCCTTCATTTCAGAAGGATAGCCTTGTGGGGTAGACTATTCTTGGCTGGCAATCTCTGTCTTTTAGTATTTTGAATATATCATCCCATTCCTTTCTGGCTTTTAGGGTTTGTGATGAAAAGTCTGATGTTAGTCTGATTGGGGCTCCCTTAATGGTGATTTGATGCTTCCCTCTTTCAGCTTTTAAGATTCTCTCTTTGTCCTTGAGTTTTGCCAATTTGAGTATAATATGTCTTGGAGAAGACCTTTTTGGGCTGAATACGTTTGGGGATCTTTGAGCTTCCTGAATCTGAAGATCTGTGTCTTTTCCAATAACTGGGAAGTTTTCTGCCACTATTTTGTTGAATATGTTTTCAATGCAATCTCCTTTTTCCTCCCCTTCTGGAATACCCATGACTTGGATATTTGAGCGCTTAAGGTTGTCTGATATCTCTCTTAGATTTTCTTCAATGTTTTAAATTCTTTTTTCTTTTTTTTTTTTTTCTGCCTGTGTTATTTCAAACAGCCCATCTTCAAGGTCAGAAGCTTTCTCTGCTTCTGCAAGCTTGATGGTTAAACTCTCTGTTCTGTTTGTTATTTCATTGAATGAATTTTTCAGCTCAGCAAGCTCTGCTACATTCTTTTTCAGGGCATTGATTTCCTTGTACATTTCTTTTTTTGGGTCCTGTATATGTTTTCTCATTTCATTGTGTTTTCTAGCTGAGTTTTCTTGTATCTCATTTAGTTTCCTTAGAATTATCACTCGAAATTCCTTGTCAGACATTTCAAGAGTTTCTTGTTCTATAGGATCTAGATCTTGAGAGTTATTACCCTTTGGTGGTGTACTTTCTTGATTTTTCATATTTCTGGTATCTTTCCTTTGATGTTTAATCATTGTGGCAGGGGATTTCATGGTCCACTGGTTTTACACTATTGTCTGGCTAGGATGCTGCTGGGGCTGCCAATTTGGTATAGCTGCCTCAGTGTCTACTCGATTGCCCACTAGTGCCTTGTGTGTGTGGTTGCCTTGGGTCTTGGGCCTCTCCAGGGAGCTGCCTCTCTGGTCAGCATGAACTCAGCCGGGCTTGGGATGGAGTTGGGTAGCAGTGGTGAGGCCTACCTGCTGGGTCATGTGCTGGCCTGTGGTCTCTGCAGAGCTTCTGCCTCCCCTGCTGGACGTCTCCCTGCTCCACATGCACTGGGCCAGGCTGGGGACAGAGTTGGGTGGAGGCAGTGAAGCCTACCTGCTGGGTCGCACGCCGGCACCACAGGGCGTGTGGTCTCTGCGGAGCTTCTGCCTCCTCTGCTGGATGTCTCCCTCTCTTGCGAAGCTTTTCAAAAAAACATATTCTCAACCCCTAGTCCTACTTCTCAAAGATTGTGACTCACTAAGTCTTTGTTTGTGTTAAAGAATATGTATACTAACAGGCACCAGGTGATTCTGATGATGGTGGCCCACAGTTTGAGAAACACTAATGTGGAGAGAATTACTGGTGAACCCCTTGATGTAGTTTCAGTATTCTTGGTCCTGCTGTACCCCTTCATTTAAGAAAACACGGTTTACCTTTAGAACAACTAGAACAAAGCAGATGCTCAATTTTGTTTTGATTTGGTGGGGTTTTTTTTCCACCCAGAAATGATTTCATTTCTTACTGCTCACTACCAAGGCTAGATAGGATGATTTAAAAATGTGAAAGCCTTTACTACCTGGCAACTAGAAAGCAATCTTATTTATGAAGTTTTCTGTGTTTGGTTAACCCCAAAATGAACCAAAAGCACCTCATAAAGAGACATTAGACATGGGGTATGTTTTCCAAATTTGTCATTAGAAATATGAATTTGTTGAGAATTTAGCATAGGGAATAAATAAAAGCTTCTCTGCTGGTTATGCACTCTAAAATATCTGACACCATGACATTCAGAGAATGCCTTTCTATGAATCAATTCATCCTTTTGGTAAGCATCTAAATTTGTCAGTGGATGTTAGCACCATTTTTGCCACTTACTGAACTTGAAAAGTCTGTTTAGTCTGGGTCTGTTTTTACTTTGATTTTCTCTATAGTTATTCCTTAACCCATGTTAGAAAGAGAAAAATTTTATAGTATTATGAAAGTGATTTTAATATAATAAGTTTTTAGTCCTTTTGGCACACCAATATTTCAGCAACTGCCAAGTCATCATTAATGTATCAGTAGACACTGGCTACCTCACCACTCATTACAGTTAGATTTGTGAGACATCAGAGTTACCCACTGCAAGGTTTTGATCATCTTCATTTTCTTAAAAGGTCATCATTCACAGAATTAGCCTATCATTACTCTGAGACAAATCTTCAAGGCAGTTTCTGTGTTGTTACTTAAACACTGTTGTCTTTCTAACTGACCACTTGTAGTATTTAATCGTTTGAATGTATTGACTACTGATCAAATTTAAAATATAGCATTTACCTTTTTAAAGATATTTCCTTAAGGTTTGTGTGTAAAGGCCTCCTATTTTTCAAGCTATCCCATTTGCCTGAGGAAAAAAACCAAAAACTTTAAAGGCAGTGCTCTTGAATAGGATTTGACATTTGAGCAGAGACATGAAGAAAGGGATGGAGCAGATCGTGGACGTATCTGGGAAAAGGGCATTACCGACAGGAATAAATTGTGTAAATTTATGATGAGTTTAGTCATTCCAATTAATAATAAAAATGTGTTCTCAATATATACCTTCTGATTTGATATGCTATGCCTTCCTATACATTTTGATTTAAACCTACTGCCGAGACCATATCCACTCCCTACTTTGAAATGTCACCTTCACAAAAATCCATAAACAAAAGCAAATATTATTGCATGGTAATTACAACACATGATTTGCTAGTTCAAAAGTGTGTGGCTACATAAATTGGTAATTTCTGAAAAGAAAAACGAAGTGTATTGGTAACATCAATATATTGTATTCAGGCAATAGTCTAAATCAAAAGATGGAGGAGATGAACTATGTGTATTATTATCAGTCAATAAATGACATAATCCTAAACTTACTGTTTTCAACAATGATATCTCAGGGAAAAGTATATGTAATAATCTGGCACACCTATAATTAATATTCCCCAGTTTTCACTTTATTCATATTTTCCTATTTCATTGTTCATATTAGACCAAGGAAAGGGGGATAAGAGAATTCAGCAGTCTGACTATTTCTAGTTAGATAAATGTTTTATTGGAAATCTCTGAGCATCGCTTTGGAAGAGGATAACAGTTTCTCGCTAGTCTTTATAAAGCAAATGTAAATTAACATTCATGTACTCTTGAATGGCGCAGTGTTTTCCCACACAAAATTACTTTAAAAATATGAACAATTCTCTTTGATAGCCACATCTTTTCTTAGGCTAAGGCATCACTTTTTACCAATAAAAAAGTCCTGAGACTTTCCTTTAAAATAGGAATGGCAAACAAGAAAGGGCCAATCTGACTATACTTAAGGCAGAATTGGTGATTATTGGGTTATTGGCAATGTGACTATAATAGCAGAAAACAACTCTCACAGGCACTATGTTCACATTTTCTTTTTAGAGGCTGAAGAATTAGTTGTTTCTCTTATCATTGAAAACTATTAATGACACGACAGCAGAAATAATTAAGAAGAATAGTTCTTCATTCATCCAGCAGAAATGCAAATCATTTTGTGAAAAACTTTTGTATATAAAAATTTTCATATCATGCCAAGATATACTGTAAATATGGAGATTAGCGGATCAAGATGGTGCCAGACCTTGAGATATACAGAAAAGCTGTGAGTGCAATTGGCAAATTCTTGAACTCTAACAAATATATATATGTATTACTAATTAGAAAGTAGGTTGCTTTAAGTATGTGTTGCATTGTTTTACATATGTTTTAAATACACATTGTGTTGTTTTAGTTTTATGATGATTCACATCATACCCAACAGCTCTAAAAGTTGCATAAATTTCAATTTAAAATAAATTAATAAAAAATACAGGACCACTAAGAATATATTTTTTATCACTCACCATGACTTAAAATGTCATAGATTTATGGCAATTTAGAATGATTTAAGATTTTAAAAGCTAAAACCCAGACTAGGAACCTTCGAAAATAGCAGTTTCACACCCTTTTGCAACAAACTCAGTTATGATGAGCACCTCTTTATAACCAAACAATATGCAAACCCTAACCAATTCCTGTTTATTTTTGTCAGTGTTTGATATAATTAAACTCTAGTATCATTCTTCACTAATTCAGACTCAAATAATTAGTAATTTATGATATATCAAACATGGATTGAACTTAATGTTCTCTTGGCTTTATTTAAAAATGGTGATCCAAATAAATTGATCGTGAAAAAATATTGCAAGGGGAATAAACTATTTGAAAACAACTTTCCAAGTTTTAAACTGTCATTACAAACAATGTGATTTTAAAACAATTAGACTTAAAAATTGAATTTAAATCCTTTCTTATAAAGTCAGTAAAATAGTTCCCAAAAGCCCTCTACATGACATTGTTTTAGGTACATGAAAGTAAGATATAAGGAGGTATAGTGTAATGAGCACTGGACTGAGAGTTAAGAGACTTTAGTTTTAGTCCTGGCATTTGTCAGCAAATAGCTTTGAGATCTTGAATAAGTGAATTCACCTCAGTGTTTGTTTTTCATCTGTAAAATGAGGGGGTTTTAAAAGTGATTTTTCATGGTCCCTTTTATCACTAACTTTCCGTGATCCAACAAATATAATTAAGATATTGTTATTGACCAAAACAAACAATGTAGACTTCTCACTAATTTGAAATAATTTCCTTTAATTATTCTGAAGTGATCGGAGTACAATAATAACATCAACAGTGTTTTGGAGTTCAGTATAATGACATTTAATTCTTCACAATTATGAGCAGGGACTCCCCTTTCTCACTGTCAGATGTGGCTAATGCCTTCTGGTAGTGTTAAAGAAGAAATTATTCAATGATGCATGTTAAAACACTGTAAGGAAGACTTTATTCAGGACCATAGCAATAAGTATAGGGACCACTGCAATGGGTTCTTGCAGTGGGGGAGAGAGATTGGGCTCAACTCCAACTACAGCATGAGCAAGTGGGATTTTTTTAGCCAAGGAGCAGGTTAGGGGTCAGTGGATGGAAGATTACTAAGAGGAAACATCACACGTAAGGGGGATTCTGGCTAAACCAACCTAACAGGATTCTTACTGAAGACAGGCCACGGTGACCAGACATCACCTGGGTGATGGTGGAGTATGAGGAACTTGATCAGATATTAAGGGCGATCAGATATCTAGGATGGGGGATTCTGGTTCAACTGACTTAGCTGGGTTCTTATATACTAAAGCTGGATTTTACAAGGAAGTACACAGATGGGCCTAGGAGATGATTCAGAAGCCTGACTAACATTCAGCCAAGCAAAGAATCTTTGCCAGTAGTCATGTTCCATGTTTTCAGGGTTACCCTATTCTTTAACATTATAGCTACTGCTTTTCAACATAATTGTTAGTTATGTCGTCACCTCAAAGGATAATATATAACTGCCAGGGTTTTATATGACTTCTACTATTCTACAAGAAACCTGCCATTAAATTACCTTTGCTTAACGAGATTAGCAGTTCAACTTATGACTGAACTGACAAAGCAGTGCACACTGAAATACGAAACTCTATGGATATCAGTAAGTGAATAATGGTAACAAGACAGGTTTAAAATCACTGTACCCTAACTCTAGTATAGGAGTTAATAAGAAGCAGTCAGTTCATGGACAATTTGTTTGACTATTATAACAACTTTGCCCTCTCTTATTTTTATTTTAATAACTCTCACTTTTCTGTTTCAATAGTCTAATTCAAACCCAGCAGGGATTAATAGATTCCATTATGAAATGTGACTTCAGGGCTGTGAATTTCCATTAAAACAGGTATTTGTCCATTAGGAGGGGTTATGCAAACTTCCTGAATTACTTCCCTTATTCATGTTTTAATAAGAGTAATTGATTATATTTCCAAATTTTCTGCCCTTTTGACCTTATATTCTGAAAATGGGCAAGTTTGTGGTTTGGACTTAGTCATTTTCACCACACATTGCATTACTCCATGTTAAAATATGACATATTGTATCATGAGATTAAAATTCTAGCAATATGTCACGAGACTAATATTACTAATTGAGATCCATTGGTGAGTGCTTCTTGATAAAGCATGTTAAAAATGGTATTCATTTATATCTGACACCCACTTGGGTGTTCTGAGTGCAACTTTGATATCCTGACTGATTGATTACATTCCAGGAGCACTGTAATCTTAATATTTTCCTGTCTGGTGACTGCACAAAAGGATGTTAAATATTTAATTAGTTTTCACAGCAATAGGTAAATAGTTAAATATTCATAGAGATGTGGAAATACTTATGCAGCATTTATTTGGCAGTGATTTGTAGAAATAAGAAAGTTCCTAGAAATTCACAGCAATGTTTTGTGCAAAGAAGTATGTAGATAAAAATCACCTCTGAAGAAACCGGTCTGAAAATAGTCTTATCCATAGTGCATTCTATTTTATTACAAGTCAGAAAAGGATATGCACTCCAACTTGGAGTATCTATTTTCACTTCTTGTTAGTTATTAAGTCAGTCCAGAGTACTAGTTAAAAATACAAACTTTGGAATCAGACTGGTGGGGTTTGACTCCTGGCTCAATCACTTAACAGTCTGTGATCTTGGGCAAGTTACTTCACTGTTCAGTCCTTAGTTTCCTTATCTGAAACATGAAGATAATAGTAGTATCTACTTCATAAGTGTACTGTGCAGATTAAATGAGATAATATGTGCAAGGTACTTAGAATAGTAACAGGCCCATAGTAACCACTCAATACATGCTATATATGAGAGTACTTTAAGAAGTTCATGGAAGGATTGTATTATATTTTAATTCAATTTTTCCACGAGCTTTTTGAAGTACCCTCATATTATCTAGTCTCTATTCTCCATCTTCCTCTCTCTTTACCCCAAGAAAGCTGAGAGAAAAATATATATACACTTCTTCTACTTAGGCTATTATCCAAGGTTGATTTTAGACAAATCATTTATTTAAAATTTATCTTTGAGGGATTTCTGCTCTCAACCATGATAGGGTAACTGGTGCCAAACTATCCCTCCCTCTGTAGACAATTATAAAAGTAAACAACGTGGATAAAGCAACTGTTTTCTATTAGTGGACAACAGGTAACACATGACCATGAGTCCTGGAAAGAGGGAAACTCACAGGATGAACCCGTGATCCCCCAGCTCTCTGCCTGGGGACAATTTCCTGACAGGAGCACAGAGTAGGCCATGCAGTGCATAATGGTCATGATAAGCTGACAGAGCAGAGATCAGAATTTGGGGAAGTTGAAGTGGCTGAAATCTGTGGGGAGGAGCATGGAACAAGAGGGGCGCTGTGCAGAAAGGGAGCCCCAGGCCCTGTTTGGGGGACCTTCCACAGGTTTTTGGTTGAGGGTTGAGCCATGCACGTGCGAGATGAGACCACCTGAGGTTTGCCAGACTCAGCAGTCAAAGACTTTAAAGCAGGTGTTATAAGAAGGCTAAAGAGTTAAAGGAATATAAGTGAACAATGAATATCAGCAGAGAAATAAAAACTATAGAAATAAACCCAGTAGAAATTCTGGAATTTGAAAAGTACAATAACTAGCATGAAAGATTCACTGGAAAGCGGGCTTAAAAGCAATCTGGAGATGGCAGAAGAGTCAGTGAACATGAAAAGATATTTAACAAATTCAACTTGAAGAACAGAGGGAAAAAGAATTGAAAAAAATGAATAAAATTTTAGGGCCCTGTGGCACAATACAAAATGATATGAAATATTTGTAGTTGGAGTTCCAATAGGAAGAGAATGATACTGGGACAGAAAAAACGATTTTTAAAATAGAAACTTCTCAAATTTGAAGAACAGGAACTTAGAAAATCCAGGAAGCCTAGCTAACCTCAAGCAAGATAAATGTAATAAGCATGTAATAGTTAAAGATGAAAATCACAGATAAAGAGAAAAATTTTGAAACTATCAGACACAAAAATGCTTTACACTCAGCAGGAGTTGGTAAATATTTTAGGCTTGTGGGCCACATATGGTCTCCTCTGTGGCATATTCCTTGCTTTTTAAATAACTTTAAAATATAAAAACCATTCTTATCTCATGGGGCATACAAAAATAGGCTGTGGGCCATAATTTGCTAACCCCTGACATACAGGAGGATTAGAATAAAAATTATCATTGACTTCTTTTCAGAAACAATGGAGTCCAGAAAATATTGGATTGACATCTTTAAAGCAGTAAAAGAAGAAAAGATACTGTCCACCTAGAATTCAATATCTGGTAGAATACTCTTCAAAAATGAAAGTGAAACAAACTTTGTAATTGGTACTCTACAAATTTTTATCTCCTACTGCTCAAGCTTCACACTCTTCTGTTTAGACACTCCACTCAAACCGCATATATGGGTATTCAATGTCTTTTTGTTGCCCTTTAGCTGCTCAGGTCCCTCACATGACACACCTCATAGGGTTTACTCTCCATTAATGTGCCATGTTCCGTATATTCTCTTCATCTTCAAAATTAGTCTATCTAATGTCCCATCCTCTCAGAACCCTTGCTTTTTTTTTTTCCTTTTAAATCCTTGCTAAGGTTTTAATGGGGTTTTGCTGGATACCGTTTTTTGAATACAACCTGACATCTCACCAAAGCAACGATTTTTATTGTTTCTGTTACATTGTGACTCTAGATAGAATCCTCTGGTTTTTTCATAATGATCTGGTGATGGTATAATAAAAATCCTAAGTCTGTGATTGTCCTGATCTCAAGTACATAACGGCATGTAAAGAAATCTATTCTCTCCACAGTTAAACAGGTATTCTGTTAATTACTGCATGACTAAGTAACAGTGGTCAGCTTTTCAAATCGCACGTTTAAAACTTTACATGACTAATGTGACCTTTGCAGAAAAACATTCCACGTAAATGCCTGCTGCTCAGGTAATATTTTTCAAAGTTGTTTGTCAAGTGTGATGTTCTTGCAGTGGATATTTAACTTTATATTTGATAAATGGATCTCTTTAAAATAACATTAAAGGGTAGCAGATTTTTCTCTTTGCCAATACTCTTACTTGCTCTTATTGCCATGGATGCTTTCCCCCACTTGTTACAAGGAAAAGAAAGAGAAGCAGATAAACAAAAAAAAAAGTCTCAAAAATTCCCTCTCTTGAGGCTAATTCTGGTGTTCTACACACTTTTCTTTTTCCTATAGGAAAAGGATATCACCTTTAAAAAGAGGTGAATTAAAAAATTTATGTGCAAAAATACAAAAGTATTAGAATCTAGAAATCAATAAGATGCCATTTAATTTAGGTCTAGTCTCTAAATGCTTCAACTAGGTCTTAAATACTTTTTATATGACCCAGATAATTGGATACATGTTGTGCAAAATGCCCTCACTCTTTGGTTAGATGTCCTACGAAGAGAAGATGTTACCGTTTATGTTTGCTCGTTCATGTTTTGTCCCATTCTCTCTCTCTCTCTCTCTCCCCACTCTTTCCTTTCATCCCTTCTTTCCACACATTCCTTCTTTTTCCTGAATCTTTTGAAAGTAAATTGCAGGTAATGTCTAGGGCATTCTGCTAAAGAAGCACACTACTGTTACCACCCCCAAAGGAATTTAGCATTGATACAATTTTCAAATACATGGCCTACTTTCAACTTTTCCCCCAAAATTTCCTCCATAGCTGTTTTTGTTTAAATATACAATCCAATCAATAATGGGTAATTTGGCTGTCATGTCTCTTTAGTCTTCTTTTTTTTTTTGACTGGTAAGGGGATTGCGACCCTCGGCATGGTGTTGTCTGCACCACGCTCAGCCAATGAGTGCACCAGCCATCCCCATATAGGATCCAAACCCGTGGCCTTGGCACTACCAGCACCGCACTCTCCCTAGTGAGTCACGGGGCTGGCCCTTTAGTCTTCTTTAATATGAAACAATCTCTCTGACTTCATCTTTCATGACATTGCTCTTTCAGAAGAATCTAGGCCATTTGCCTTGTAAGATGTCTCACACTCTGGGATTATCTATTGTTTTCTCATGATTGGATTCAGGCTAAATATTTTTAGCACAAATACTATGTAGGTGGTGCTGTGCATTCTCCATTGCATCACATAAGGGAGCACATCCCATCAATTTTTTGTGTTACTGGCTTGATCACCTTGATTAAGAGAGATGTCCACCAGAGCACTCCATTGTAAAAATACATTTTTTCTTTTTAATTAATAAGTAATCTGAAGGGAAATACTTCACCCAATTGTTTTGGCATCAAGCGATAATTCTTGCCTGAATCAATATTACATTGGGAATTGTAAAATGGTTATTTTCTAATTTGTTTCTTTTTTAACTTTCATTTTTCTGTAAGGAAGATATTTCCTTTTCCCCCCATCCCTTTTTTGAGTATGACCGAAGACTCACGGGCTCTTATTTTACTAAATGTGTTAAAGGCCATTACTCATACCATAATTATTTTTGGTATTCCAGTTGTTCTAAATTTGGCTAGTGGGCCCTTCTTCAAACTAGTCCCTATATCATTTTGATATGTCCTGATAGTCTTTTTCAGCACTTCCTTGTTTTTTACTACAAAGGATGTTCCAGGGTCACCTGGTTCTATTTCTATCCTAGACTTGAAATCAGCCATTGCTCCACAGAGCCTTAGCTCCTTTTAGTGTGGAATGGTATTTAAAAACCAAAATATACTCAATAAGTATGCTCATTGTTACTGCAGTCTTATTGTTTGTAAACTCCTTTCAGTAGACAAATCCAGAAAATATGTGTGTGTGTGCATGCGTACGTGTCTTTAAATCATAGTTTCTACTGATAGCTCTATTTCAAATTTAATATCACAGGCCCCTTCCTCATTTCATCCATTCCATATTTGTTTCTCTGTTTACCAACTGAGATGCCAGGCTCACAAAATTATCAACATATTTACACATACAAACACAAAAATTGTATAGCCTACAATAAATACAAGAACGTTTCAGAATTGCAATACCAATACCACTAATAATAAACCAATAGACAAAAAATTAATATTTGTCATAGTAAATTTTGTATTTAGAATATATATCGAACTAGGAATTTGTAGAGTACAGCAATCAAAAGTTACTTCAATTATTATTCCTGTATAATTATGTTATTAATTAGATATGCAACTAGGTTCATTTGTTTCTGTTTGTATTCAGTTTTAGGGCTTTCTTTCTTTAATATTTTATTAAATTTTATTTTTTGAAAGTATGTACTATGTGCATAGTTCAAAAATCAAAATTAGGAGACCTGTGTGGCACTGCAGCTCAGTCTAAGGCCCAGGAGGGAAGCACCTACAGCCCAGCAGCCGCTGAGTTGAGCCGAGACCCTTGCAGCAGTGGGGCCCAGTCTAAGGCCCCAGGGGTGAAGGCAAGTGCCCACAGCCCGGCAGCCACCGAGGTGAGCTGAGACCTGCGTGGCACCAGGGTTCAGTCTAAGGCCTGGAGGGAAGCACCAACAGCCAAACAACTTCCAAGGTGAGCCCAGACCTGCACAGCAATGGGGCTCAGTCTAAGGCCCCAGAGGGAGGAAGGCACTCATAGCCCAGTAGTCACTGAGGTGAGCTGAGACCCTTGCGACACTACAGCCCAGTCTTGGGCCCCAGAGGGAAGGGAAGCACACATAGCCCAGCAGGCACTGAAGTTAGCCAAGACCTGCACAACACCAGGGGCTCAGTCTACTGCTATGAAAAGCTGGAACAGGAGCCAAGATGGTGTAATATAGACACCACCACAACTTCTGTCACCACAAGGAGGGTTTATCACCACAGTAGCAGCCAAGGCCTCTCTACAGGCAATCTGCCCCTCACTTGACTACACTGATATAAGAAGAGTCACCAGTAAAGCCTGTAAATAGAGGAGGAAGTCTTTATCCTCATAGCCATACTCAGAGTAATAGAACAAGCAAGTCCTCTACCAGATGACAAAACATCAAACAAAAAACAGTAGAACTACAAACAAACAAGAAGATATGACACCACCAAAGGAATACAGTAATGCTAAAATTCCAGACCCCATAGAAAAGGGAATCCTTGAAATGTCTGAAAAAGAATTTGGAGTGATGATATTAAGAAAGCTTGAAGAAATAAAAGAAGACTCAATTAGAGAACACAAGGAAACAAGAAAAAATATCCAGAGTGTGAAGGAGGAAATCTACAAAGATATTAATACCTTAAAAAAGAGTGTAGCAGAAATCCTAGAAATGATTCACTCAATGAAATAAAAAACACAACAGAGAGCTTGACCAGCAGGCTAGAGCAAGCAGAAGAAAGAATCTCAGATCTCAAAGATTGTCTTTTCAAAATAATCCAGGCAGACAAAAAGTAGGAAAAAAGAATTTAAAATAAGGAAGAAAATCTAAGAGAGATAGCAGACTACCTCAAGTGCTCTAACATCCAAATTGTAGGTATTCCAGATGGGAAGGACAAAGGAAAAGATATTGAAAACCTATTCAAGGAAATAATAACAGAAAACTTCCCAGGTGTAGGAAGAGATGCAGACCTTCAGATCCAGTAAGCTCAAAAGTCCCCAAACAGATTCAATCCAAAAAGATCCTCTCCAAAATACATTAGAGTCAAATTTGCAAAGCTCAAAAACAAAGAGAGAATTTGAAAAGCAGCAAGGAAAAAGTGTCAAGTCACCTATAAGGGAACCCCTGACAGACTAACAACAGACTTCTCAACTGAAACCCTACAGGCTAGGAGAAAGTGGAATGATATATTCAAAATACTAAAAGAAAGATGTAGCCAGCCAAGAATTCTTTACCCAGTAAGGCTGTCTGTCAGAAATGAGGGAGAAATAGTGGATTTCCCAGACAAACAAAAATTGTGGAAGTTCACCACCACATGACCAGCCCTGCTAGAAATTCTCAAGGGAATCCTGCATCTGGAATCTGAAAAATGAGGATTACTACCACAGATACACAAGAAAGAACAAAACCTGCCATTAAAACAAAACTGCCAGTGAGAAAGAGTAAGAAGCTGAATCATGACACCTCAAGTTTCCAACTAACATTGATGAAGAAAAATAAAAGGGTAAGTAATGATTGAAAGGATATTTAAAACATCTAAACAAAAAGCAATTAAATGACAAGAATTAAACAATACCTGTCAATAACTACCCTAAATGTGAATGGATTAAACTCCCCATTCAAAAGGCACAGACTGACTGACTGGATTAAAAAGCTAGACCCAAGTATATGCTGCCTTCAGGAGACCCATCTTACCTGTAGAGACACACACAAACTAAAAGTGAAGGAATGGAAAAAGATGTACCATGCAAATGGAGTAGATATTCTTCTATTGGGTAAAATAGACTTTAAACCAAAAGACATAACAAGAGAAAAAGAAGGCCACTATATAATGATAAAAGGATCTATCCAGCTAGAAGACATAACAATAATAAATATGTATGCACCCAATACTGGAGTACCCAGATATGTAAAGAAAATATTCTTAGACCTAAAGAAAGAAATAGGCTCCATCAGGTTAATAGTGGGTGAACTGAACATGACTCACTCAGTATGGGACAGATGTTCCAGGCAACAAATCAACAAGAGACACAGGATTTAAACTACGCCTTATACCAACTGAACTGGGCAGATATATACAGAACATTTCTTTCTTTTTTTTTAATGTTTCTTTTGTTTTTGTTGGTTATGGATATCCATGGGGTACAAAGCAAAGTGTCACCACTCAAGCCTAAGATGTGATGGCCAGATCTATACTGACAGCATGTCAATTACCACAAATTGTGATTATACCCCATGTTCCCCACCCAATTATCCCCCAAATGATACCCAATATCCCTCTCCATCCTCCTTTCCCCACTCCACTTTGTATCCCTAGGTATGTTCTCTCCCTCTGCAAGCCCAATGCACTACTTTGTTCTTTCTTTACTTTCTTCTTTATCTCTTAGCTCTGGCTCATGAGAGAGCATGTATTGTATTTATCCCTCTGTGCTTTGCTTAATTCACTCAACATAAGTTTCTCCAAGATCATCCATGTTGCAAATGGGAAAATTTCATTCTTTTTTATGGCAGAGTAGTATTCCATGGTGTATATATACCACAGTTTTCTTATCCAATCATCCATTGATGGACATTTAGGTTGGTTCCATATCTTGTAGACAGAGCTGCAATGAACATGGCAGTGCAGGTATCCCTTTGACAGGATGATTTCCATTCCTTTGGGTATATACCCAGAAGTGGGATTGCTGGATCATATGGAGGATCTACCTGTAGTTGTTTGAGAAACCTCCATACCGTTTTCCATAGTGGTTGTACTAAATTACAGTCTCACCAACAGTGTGGGAGTGTATCCTTCTCTCCATATACTTGCCGGGATTTGTTATTCTCAGTCTTTTTAGTTATAGCCAGTCTAACTGGAGCGAGATGATATCTCAATGTAGTTTTAATTTGCATTTCCCTGATGACTAGTGATGTGGGGCATTTTTTCATGTACCTATTAGCTATTTGTATGCCTTCCTGTGAAAAATGCCTATTCAGTTCCTTTGCCCATTTTTTAGTTTGGTTATTTGTATTTTTACTGTATAATTGCTTGTGTTCCTTGTATATTATGGATATTAATCACTTGTCAGATGCATAGTTAGCAAAAATTTTCTCCCACTCTATAGGTTGTCATTTCACTCTGTTGATTGTTTCCTTTGCTGTGCAGAAGCTTTTTAGTCTGGTATAGTCCCATTTGTTTATTTTTTTCTTTTATTGCTGGTGCTTTCAGGCTCATGTTCATAAAGTCTGTGCCCAGACCTAGTTTCTGGAGCCTTCCACCTATATTTTCCCTTAGTAATTTTACAGTTTCAGGTCTTATATTTAAGTCTTTAATCCATTTTGAGTTGATTTTAGTATATGATGAGCTACAAAACATTTCACACAAAAACCAAAGAATATACTTTCTTCTCATCAGCACATAAAACATTTTCCAGTATAGACCACATATTAGGTCACAAATCTAGTCTTAGCAAATTTTAAAAAATTGAAATCATTCCAACTATCTTTACAGGCCACAATAGACTAAAACTGGAAATCAGTAACAAGCAAAACCCTGGAAACTATAGAAATATGTGGAAATTAAGCAGTAGGCTCCTGAATGATCTATAGGTCCAAGAAGAAATTAAACAGGAAATAAAAAAAATATCTTGAAACTAATAAAAATAGATTCATTAGACCAAAACCTGTGGGATACTGCCAAAGCTGTTCTGAGGCAAATGTATTGCAATAAACACTTACATTAAAAGAATGGAAAGACTTCAAATGAATCACCTAACACTATGCCTCAAAGAACTTGAAAAACAACAGCAATCCAATCCTAAAGGTAGTAGACAGAAAGAAATAATTAAGATCAGAGCAGAACTAAATGAAATAGAGACCCCAAAAATTATAGAAAAGATCAATGAAACAAAAAATTAGTTTTTTGAGAAGATAATTATAATAGACAACCTGTTAGCTAGGTTAACAGAAAGAAGAAAAGAAAAGACCCAAATTAAAAAATCAGAAATGAAAAGGGAGACATTACAACCGATTCCACAGAAGTACAACGAATCATTAGAGACTATTATAAACAACTGTATAACAACAAATATGAAAACCTGGAAGATATGGATAAGTTTCTGGACATGTACAAACTACCCAGACTGAACCAAAAAGAGATAGAAAACCTGAACAGACCAATAACAAGCAATGACATTGAAGCAGCAGTCAGCAATCTTCCAACAAAGAAAAGCCCAGGTCCAGATGGCTTTGCAGTTGAATTTTACCAAACCTTTAAAGAGGAATTAATACCAATCTATTCCAAAAAATTGAAACAGAAGCAATTCTCCCAAACTCATTCTATGAAGCCAACATAACTCCAGATCTAAAACCAGATAAAAACACAACCAACAAAGAAATTTACAGGCCAATATCCTTGATGAACCTAGATGCAAAAATCTTCAACAAAATATTAGCAATCAAAATACAGAAACACATCAAAAAAACTTATACACCATGATCAAGTGGGATTCATCCCAGGGATGCAAGGCTGGCTCAACATACACAAATCAATAAATGTGATAAATCATATCTCTAAACTCAAGATCAAAAACCATATGATTATCCCAATAGACACTGAAAAAGCATTTGACAAAATTCAACATGCCTTCATGATAAAGACTCTCAACAAATTAGATATAGAAGAAATATATCTCAACACAATAAAAACCATCTACAATAAGCCCACTACCAGTGTCATTCTGAATGGAGAATAACTGAAGATTTTTCCCTTAACTACAGGAACAAGACTGTGATGCCCACTCTCACCACTTCTATTTAACATAGTATGGGATGTAGTAGCCAGAGCAATCAGGCAAGAGAAAGAAATAAATGGCATGGAGATTCGAAAAGATGAAGTCAAACTGTCCCTATTTGCAGATGACATGATACTATACATAGAAAAACCTAAAGACTCTATCAAAAAACTCCTAGAGCTGGTTAATAATTTCAGTAATGTTGCAGGAGACAAAGTAAATGCCCCCAAATCAGTTGTATTTATATTCTCCAATAATGAGCTAACAGAAAGAGAAATCATGAAAGTAAGCCGATTTACAACATTCAGAAAAAAAATAAAGTACTTAGAAATCAATTTAACCAAGGAGGTGAAAGATCTCTACAGTGAGAAGTACAAATCACTACTAAAAGAAATTAACGAAGACACAAAAAGATGGAAAGATATTCCATGCTCTTGGATTGGAAGAAATAACATTGTGAAAATGTCTATACTACCCAAACAGATCTACAGATTCAATGCAATCCCTATCAAAATACCAATAACATTCTTCACAGAAATAGGAAAAACAATCTCAACATTCATATGGAACAACAAAAGACCATGAATAGCCAAAGCAATCCTGAGCAAAAAAAATAAAGCTGGAGGCATAACACAACCTGACTTCAAATTATACTTCAAAGTTATGGTAATCAAAACAGCATTGTACTGGCATGAAAATAGACACTCGGACCAGTGTAGCAGAATAGAGAACCCAGAAATCGCCCCTCAGGCTTACATCCATCTGCGATATTTGACAAAGGGAATGAAAACATACATTGGGGAAAAGACTGCCTCATCAATTAGTGGTGCTGGGAAAATTGGATATCCATATGCAAAAGAATGAAACTAGACATGCATCTCTCACCATGCAGTACAGTCAACTCAAAAGGGATTAAAGACTTAAGTATAAGACCTGAAACTGTAAAATTCCTGAGGTAAAATAAAGGTGAAACACTGCAGGAACTAGGTCTGGGCACAGACTTTATGAACAAGAGCCTGAAAGCACAAGAAACCAAAGAAAAAATTAAACAAATGGGACTATATCAGACTAAAAAGCTTCTGCACAGCAAAGGAAACAATCAACAGAATGAAATGACAACCTACAGAGTGGGAGAAAATTTCTGCTAACTATGCATTTACATCCATAATATACAAGGAACTCAAGCCATTACACAGTTAAAAAAAATAAAGAACCCAATTAGAAAGTGGGCAAAGGAACTGAATAGATATTTTTCAAAGGAAGACATACAAATGGCCACCAGGTACATGAAAAAATACTCAACATCACTAGTCATCTGGCAAATGCAAATTAAAACCACATTGAGATATCGCCTCACCACAGTTAGAGTGGCTATAATCAAAAAGAATGAGAATAGCAAATGCTGGCGAGGATGTGGAGAGAACGGAACACTCTTACACTGTTGGTGGAACTGTAAATTAGTGGATGCACTGTGGATAACAATATGGAGGTTTCTCAAACAGCTTCAGACTGATCTTACCATATGTTCTAGCAATCCCTCTTCTGGGTATATATCCAAGGGAATGGAAATCATCATGTTGAAGGGACACCTGCACTCCCATGTTCATTGCAGCTTTGTTCACAATAGCCAAGATATAGAATCAATCTAAATGTCCATCAATGGATAATTGGATAAGAAAAATATGGTATGTATACACCATGGAATACTATTCTGCCATAAAAGAGAATGAAATTCTGCCATTTGCAACAACATGGATGAGCTTGGAGAAATTTATGTGGAATGAAATAAGCAAAGCCAGAGGGATAAATACCATATGTACTCTCTCATAAGTGGGAGCTAAGAGATAAAGAAGAAAGGAAAGAAAGACCACAGTGGTGCATTGGACTTGGAGAGGGAGAGAACATAACTAGGGATACAAAGTAGAGTGTGGTGAGGGGGATGGGGAGAGAGGTCAGATATAATTGGGGGGATAATTGGGTGGAGGACATGGGGTACAATCATAGTTTGTGGTAATGGGCATGGTGCCATTATGGATCTGGCCATCACTTCTTAGACATGAGTTGTGACAATTTGCTTTGTACCTCATGAATATTGATATCCAATTTAAAAAATCAACAAAATTAAATATTTACCCAATTTCAAAAAAATCAAAATTGTGTAAAATTGGTTTATTTGGAGAATCTCAATTTTGTCTGTATCACCTCACTTTATTGCCACTCATTCACTGGAGGTATTCATTCTTATTTACCTTCTAGTTTTGCTTTCCTCAGATCCCTTTTAAAAATATAAGCAAATACGTGTTCTTATAGGAAACTGCATTTTGAAGAATTGTTTAAAATGCTCGAGAAAAATATTGTTCCATAACAGATTTTATATTTCAAAATTTTTAATCTTGTGCCCGAACAGGTACCAAATAACAGCTGTTTTAAGTTTAAAAACCATTCTTCATAGGAAGAACCAAGATATGAATTAACAAATCTTATTTTTCTTGGCTCACCAACTTAGTTGAATTGTAAATTAATTATGAAAATGACCTCTAAAGGGATTTAAGCAATTTAAAATGTCACCTTTATCTTTACTCAGAGACTTCCTTACTGATCTTGACATATGTCTACTACCTTTTTGAATTTTCATATTCTAAAAGGTAAAACTTTGTTATTTTCTCTTTGTTTTCTCCGGTGTCATGACAACTACAATGGTGCTTTAAGAGCTGAGGGAGGATCTTTGTGAGGACTCATGGGGGGAACAACTAGAAGATCTTCTGAGAAACCTGACTGGGGAGCAGCAGAGGGACCTGTCTGGGGACCTGAAGAAAGACTTCCCGTGAGACCCATAGAAGGCCATGCTGTTAGTCCTGCAAGAGGACATGCTGAGAGCTATATGCTAGGGGACTTGCCATGAGTCCTACAAGAGGACTTGGGGTGAGTCCTGCAAGAGACCATTCTGTGAGCCCGGCAAGTGTTCTTTCTCTAAGTCCTGCAAGAGGACATGCTGAGAGACATGCAAGGGGACATGCTGAGAGACATGCAAGGGGACATGCTATGAGTCCTACAAGGGGACATGTTGTGAGTCCTGCAAAGGGTCTTTCTGTGAGTTATGTAGGGGGATTTGCTGTGATTACTGCAAGGAGATCTGCTGTACATCCTGAAAGAGGATGTGCTGAGAGATATGCTGGGGTACATACAGTAAGTCCTACAAGAGGATATGTTCAGAGACAAGCAAGGCAACGTTCTGTGAGTCATTCAAGGAGACATGCTGTGAGTCCTGTACAGGCACTTGCTCTGGGACCAGAAAGAAGACCTACTGTAAGATCTGAAGGGGAACTTCTTCTGGGAGCTGCATTGGGACTTCCTGTAAAACCAGCAGAAGAATATGTTGGTTGGAGAAACTTCTACATCTGCAAAACAATCTTCCCAGTAAGTTATTTTCATGAACCCTTTCATATAACAGGTCCCATGTGTATCATATCTTTAAAATAAGATTGCATTTTTCACAAGAACATACTAGCCACCAATTGTGAATCTAAAGACACCAATTAAGCATTATATTAAAAAAATTAAAGAAAGAATTTTATATCTTGTTGATTCGTAGAGAATCTTCACTTAGTAAAAAGAAACAGTTTAAAGAAAAAGTGCTTTGCATTTAGCCCCATCTTTCCTCAATTGGGAAGAGAGAGATATTAAAAGAAGAAAACACTATGTTGTATTTGATATTGTATTGATATTTCTATAAACTGACCTAATATTTGAAAAATGATAAAGCTATCTTCCAGAAAGAGAGTCATCATTTCAATATTCCCACCACCAAAGAAACCAAATACAGAGAACATTTTTATCAACATTTGTAATATTCAAAATGAAACAATGTTCATAGATAAATTGATAAAATTGTAGGAGAAAGAGCCTGTACAGACAATCTAAGTGACAATGTTTTGTTATCCTCTAGGCTATTTTCCACTTGAGCAATATAGCAAAGTTTTAGAATTCACCAAAAATATCAGGTGTCTTTAAAGTTTTCATTAGTTTTCTTCCATATAATGATATATCATATATAGCATTTCACTAAATCATAAAACATAAAGCAGTGTTTGTTTTACTACTTTTCAATGTTTTATTCATAGTTTTATTATGACATAAAGAAAATACTTGGGATGAAGTGCCTAAGGTGACACAGCAGTACTTCTTTACCACATCCCAAGGCAGGCTTCTAAAATATAAGAAATTTGTTGGAAAATTTTATTTTGAGAATTGAGTATTGGCACTTTTAAGTTACTCATACTATAGAGAAAATTACCAATTCAGAGAGTAAAATTTGTCATGAAACCCTCTTTAGAAAGCCTTTTCTTCCTCCTGAAGAGTTGGAAAATCTATCAGAACCAAAACCACTTATTCCCTTTATTATTGCAATAATGGGACATCTCTCCTGTTAATAGAAGTCCAAATATCATGGCGATGCTATATATTCCTTTCAAGAATGTGTGCAAAATCACACTATTTCTTTTTAGGTCCCTTGCTGTGATCAATGAGTTTGAACATGCTGTAACCAATGAGTGACGGTAGCTTGATACTGGCTAACTAGTCTGAACAACAATGATTTCTGTAGATATGTTTAATGGAGAGCCAAACTTGCTTTTCCAGTCCCTTTTTTAATCAATTATAAGACATTATTAAAACAACTAAACAAACATTTTATTCTCTATTATCTGAAAGAGGATGTTCCAAAATACCACACATACCTAGGAAAAGTTTCAGACTTTATTCTCTACTGAGTAAACTATTACCAATTCCTACTTGGTCTCTATTATCCTTTTGAATGGTGCAATTATAACTCCTCCTGAACCTGTATATTGGAGATCAAGATTACCCTATCAAAAGCAGCTCTTTCACTTCAAGCTTTATCATAGTTAAGAATCTTTTCATCTACTCTTTAAGTTTCTAGTTGCTTAGGGATTTCTTCACTAGAAAACCATTCCATTCACATGTAAATAAATCTAAAGAAAGGTAAAATTCTATAGTTCTTTTTGACTTCTCTGTTTCTAGTTTCTATCATTTTCAATCCACAATCAGAAGCACAAAACGTGATTCATCATGTGGCCTGATGCTGCTGGTCAGCTGAATTTGACAAATACCTTTCTCCAACCCTGAGAACATGACATTTTTATTAATTTTCTCTGAGTTTTTCCTCTAAAATAGAGATTGCCAGCTGCTGCTATGATTTAGTTGAGGTTCACTAATAGTTTAACACCATGGTTTAGTTTACTCCACTTTCTCCTCAAATATCAACTCACAAACCTTGTTAGACAAAATCTGCTTTCTGAAACGGTCCACATTCTAAACAAATACTCAAGCTTTTACAGTTTGGCTCAGATCTGAAAATATTCAGTAAATCACATTTTAAATATTTTAAATATCCTAAATGAAGAAACACTATAGGAAAAACTAAATTATAACTTTCTGGAAGAAAAATCACATCTTGTCTAACCACTGACTGAGTACATATGTACTCAATAAATATTTGTTGAAAAAATGAATAAGATCTCAAAAGTTAAACTGAGAAGCAATAAGTCACAGTGTTTGAGAATATACTCTTGGAAGTCAGACAGTCTAAGTTTGAATTCCATATGTTCTACTTATTAGCTTCTAGGATTCGAGGAAACTTACTTAACATTCTATCCTTAGTTGTCCTTATTGCCTACATGATATTTCAAATTACTTGACATAGCCATTTGTGTCTAATAAACATCTCAAATTCAACATGTCAAAAAATGGACTCCCACTCTTTCTCCTCAAACCTGTTACCCTTGCAGCAGAAATGAGGCCTCTGTACTTACTGGTTATATACATCTGTCTTGAGGGATCTCATCAAAAAGGAGAGGAGAGAAATAGAGAAGTATTTGCAGGAAGAATGGGGCAAAGAGATTATTTTCTAAGATAGAAGAAATAACATATTATTTGTATGCTGATGGAAAAGATATCACCCAGTCTTCTCACCTGCAAGCTTTTCACTAACAAATCTTCTGATAATCTTACTGAGGATTCCTTTTACATGATGAATCACTTTTCCTACTTTCAAAATTCTCTGTCATTGGCCTTCAAATCTTTGATTATAATATGTCTCAGTGTGCATCACTTTGGGCTTATGCTAACTGAAGTTTGTTGAGTGTCTTGGATATGTGGATCTCTATCTTTCTTTAAGTTTAGGAAGTCTTTGGCCATTATTTCTTGAAATAATCTTTCTGCCCCTTCTCATTCTCTTCTCCTTCTGATAGTCCCATATATGTGTGTTGGTCTACTTGACGGTATCTCATAAGCCCACTATGAGATACTGTTTAAACTTCTCCTCTTTTAAAAATTTTTCTTTTATGTTTATTTATTTTTATTAGCATATTCATTATTACAAATCATAATTATTCTTTATGCCTCTTACCCAACCAATCACTCCCAAACCACCCTCCCTCCCTATCCCTCATTTCTAGAATCCTTAGGTTTGTTCTCTCCTTCTGAAAGTTCAATGTATTACTGTGGTTTCTTTCTTTCCTTTCCTTTCTCTCTCTCTCTCTCTCTCTCTCTCTCACACACACATCTTTCTTAGCACCCAGTTATAAGTGTAGATATGTGGTATTTATCTCTGCATGTCTGGCCCATTTCACTTACACAATTTTATCCATTCTCATCCATGTTGGTGCAAAAGGCAGAATTTTATTCTTTTTCATGGCTGAGTAGTATTCCATTGTGTATATACACTATATTTGTCTTATCCAGTCATCCATTGATGGACATTTACATTGGCTCCATAGTTTAGCTATTGTAAATAGAGCTGCAATGAACATGGGAGTGCAGGTGTTCCTTTGACATGATGATTTCCATTCCTTTGGATATATATGCCCAGTAGTGGGATTACTGGATCTTATGGCAGTTCTATCTGTGGTTGTTTGAGACACCTCCATACTATTTTCCATAATGGCTGTGCTAATTTACAGTCCTACCAAGAGTGGAGAAGAGTTCCTCTTTCCCCACATCCTTGCCAGGAATTGTTGTTCTGGTTTTTTAAATAATGGCCAGTCTAACTGGGGTGAGAATCCAACAAGGGATTAATATCCAGAATATATAAGGAACTCAAAATACTACACAGTATAAAAAATAAATAATCCATTTATTTTTTTTTATTTATTGTTTATAAATATTCATGAGGTACTAAGCTGACTGTCACCACTTGTACCCAAGAAGTGATGGACAGATCTGTTGCTTTGTGTTGCTTCACCCCCCATGGATTTGTCACCCCACTTCCCCTGGGTGATGGAAATGCAAAGGATTACTCTTCTGAGCAGTGAGAAGCCCTGAAGTGGTTAATTTCCCTGGGATCCTCCAGCGAGAGGGATCCCTTCCTCAGGAAATTAACACTGAATTTAGGTTCTCCTCCTGCACTTATTTTCCAGACCAGGAGGTTACAGGAAGAGAACATAGGTGGGGTTATGGTTTAACAATATAGGCTGGCAGCTTTCAGTGAAACAAGCCAGATGACATTTCAGTAAGGCTATCAACAAAAGCTTGATCTTAGCAAACATTCCTTCTTACCACAATGTAGATATCAATCAGTAACTAATCTGTCTTTGAGCCAGCAACCTTGCTGTGCCACAATTCTTATCTTGCAACAGAGACTCACTAGCCTGAGGAAAATTTCCAGTCCTCCACAAGGTCAATATTTGAAACTGCAAGACTTTGGAAAACCAGGCCCTGTGAGGTACATATGCTTTATAGTATATTCCACACAGATCCATACCGGCATCATGCCCATTACTACAAATTACAGTTATACCCTGTGACCCCCACCCAATTAATCCCTAACCCTGCCTCCCCCTCTACCTTTCCCCTACTCAAATATGGAAACCTAAGTATGCTCTCTCCCTTTGTAAGTCCAATGCACCACTGTGGTGTTTCTTTCCTTCTTTCTTTCTCTCTTAGCTTCCACTTATAAGTGAGGACATGTGGTGTTTTTCCCTCTGTGCTTTGCTTATTTAATGCAAGCTAATAATTCTCAATAACAGATACTAGGAAAGAAATTTCTATACATGAAGATTACAAGCCATAAAATTAAAATTCAGCAAAGTAGTCTGTATCTTTTTGAATTTGTTTCAGTGGTTGAACTTACATTGCAACAGTTTTACAAGGTCGGTATTTTTCTTAAGAAACTGTATATGGAAAGAAAAATGTTAGACAATAGCAACTGAAACTGACATTTGTCATTAAACTTCATCAAAAATGAGTCATCAAAATAAAGTAAAAAATAATAATAATCCAATTAAAAACTGGGAAAAGGAGATGAATAGACCTTTCTCAAAGGAAGACATACAAATGGCCATCAGGTACATGAAAAAATGCTCAACAACACTAATCATCAGAAAAATACAAATTTTTGCTCCTCTGACTAAATAATTGCAAATTTCCCCATTATCAGATTCACTATTTGATTCTTCTCCCTTTAGGGTCTGCTGCTGAACCCCTCTAGTGAAGTTTTCAATTCAGTTATTGTATTTTGCACCTCCAGAATTTCTGTATTGTTCCATTTTTGCAATATCTATGTCTTTGTTGAAGTCTCATATCATTTTGTTCACATTATCATTTTCCTGATTTCCTTTAGTTCATTGTCTGTGCTTCTTTTAGCTCTTTGAGCATATTTAAGGCAGTAATTTTAAAGTCTTTTTCCAGTATGTTCAATGCCTGTGTATCTTCACAGATTGTTTCTGCCACTTTATTTTCCTCCTATGAATAGGCCACGCTTTTCTGTTTCTTATAGGCCTTGAATTTTTTTTTCTTGTTATTGAAAATTGGGCGTTAGAAAAAACAGCCACCTCTCCTAGTCTTTGGAAACTGCCACTGCACTGGGGAATGCCTTCACTAATTATCAGGGCATATTGTGGACTTGGGATCAGCCAGAGAAAAGGCTCAGTGTCTTCTCAGGTCTCTTTTAAGCATTTCTCTTGTATGGGACCGTGTGTGTGTGTGTGTGTGTGTGTGTGTGTGTGTGTGTGTTTCTATTCCCCTATAATCACTGCATGTGTGTGTGTGTGTGTGTGTGTGTGTGTTTCTATTCCCCTATAATCACTGCTAATTTTAAATATCATAATTTTCCAAAGAGTCTCACTCCAGCTTCTTATTGGATCCTTAGCTGTTATATTGTATTCCTGCCACTGTAATATTTTGCCCCAATCATCTGGAGGTTTTGTAGCTTTCATTAGCTATGCCCACACTATTGGTAGATTTCAACAGCCTGAGATCTGAGCTATGCCAATTTTTTCTGTCTGAGCTCTAAGTCAAGCAAAACAGATAACAGTCCCTCAGGCAGCTCACAGACTAATAAGAATGTTGCAGATAAGGTCTGTCCTGTTCCCTCTTGTTTGTGGGTGGGAACTTGTATCTTTATATTATGTCGTGTAGCACCATTGAGGAGCTGGGAAGGTCAAGTAAAAACACTGAAAATTTTCCTACCATTTTCCATGTGGCTTTTTCTTCATTGGGTGCTCCCTAAATTGCTGTAGACCTTTGACTCTTTCCCAGAGCTTCTATAAAGTTACTCTGGCCAATCCCTAGTTTTTTATTTGTCTGTTTTTTAATAACACTTTCACAGGGGAATGAGGGGCTGGAACTTCTTAGTAAACTACTTTGCTGACATCACTTTCTGAGACTTACTTTTTAAAATTAATTTGTCCAATTCTCACTTTCTACTTCTAGCCTTACAGATGAAGTTTGTACCATAAACTCCTGGTAAAGGTTTTCATTTTTTTTCAGGACTTTCAGGATTTTCAGTAGGTTGTTCTTTGTAATATGGAAGGGTATTTCTTAAGATCATTTACTAGATCTTAAATGGTCGTTTGGCCACATAGGAAATAGCCATTATTTTATTTCAGTTCCAACCATTTTATATTTTTAATTTATTTTTTAATTGATATGTATTGATGGCACATACTTATGAAGTACAAAGTTATATTTCAATACATGTATACAATGTGTGATGATCAAATCAGAGTAATTAGCATAATCATCATTGTAAAACTTAGTCATTTCTTTGTGATGAGAACATTTGAGCTACCCTGATCTAGCCATTTGAAAACACAAAATAAATTATTAATTATAGATACCTAGCACCACTATACACCACTAGAAATTATTTTTCCTGTCTAGTTGTAATTATGCACTCATTAACTGACCTCTTCCTATCCCCCAGTTTTTGTGTCAGTCAGTACCATGCGATTTTGATTATTCTATACCTTTGTACTATATTTTGAAGTCCGGTAGTGTAATGCCTCCAGCTTTGTTCTTTTTGCTCAGCATTGCTTTTGCTGTTCAAGGTCTTTTGTGATTCCATATGATTTGAGAATTGTTTTTTCTATTTCTGTGAAGAATATCATTGGTATTTTGATAGAGGCTGCATTGAATGTGTAGAACACTTCATGTAGTATGGTCATTTTGACAATATAAATGCTTCTAATCCATGAACGTGGAATGTCTTTACATTTTTTGTGTCCTTTTTAATTTCATCAGTGTTTTGTAGTTTTCATCGTAGAGGTTGTTGACCTCCCTGGTTAAATTTATTCCTAGATATTTCATTATTTGGTAGCTGTTGAAAATGGGATTGCTTTCTTGTTTTCTGTTTTTGTTTTTGTTTTTTGTTTGGTTTTTTTTCCAGCTAGTTTGTTACTGGTGTATAGAACTGCTACTAATTTTGTATGTTGATTTTATATTCTGAAACTTTATGAACTAGGTTTACCACTTCTAAGAGTTTTGGGGTCGAGTCTTTAGGTGTTCCTTTATATAATAAGCTCTTGTTGTCTGCAAATAGAAAAAATTTGACTTCCTCTTTTCGAATTTGGATGCCTTTTATTTCTTTCTCTTGCCTAATTGCTCTGGTTCAAACTTCCAGTACTATGTTAAATAAGAATGGTGAAAGTGGGCATCCTTGTCTGTTCCTGTACTTAAAGGAAAAACTTTCAACTTTTCCCCATTCAGGATGATGTTAGCTGTGGGCATGTCATATATGGCCTCTATTGTGTTGAGATACATTCCTTCTATACCTCATTTGCTGTGAGTTTTTATCATGAAGGTATGTTGACTTTTATGAAATGTCTTTTCTGCATCTATTGAGATGATCATATGGATTTTGTCCTTCATTTTATTGATGTAGTGGATCATCTTTATTGATTTGCATATGCTGAACTATCCTTGCATCCCTGGGATAAATCCGATTTGATCATGGTGAATAATTTTTTGATGTGCTGTTGAATTCAGTTTGCTAGTATTTTGTTGAAAATTTTTGCATCTATGTTCATCAGGGAACTGTAGTTTTTTGTTGTTGTGTCCTTGTCTGATTTTGGTATCAGGGGGATGCTGGCATCATAGAAGGCATTTGAAAAAGTACCCTCTGATTTGATTTTTTGGAAGTTTGAGAAGAATTGGGATTAAATCTTTTTTTAAAAGTTTGGTAGAATTCAGCAATGAAGCTGTGTGGTACTGGGCTTTTCTTTGTTGGGAGACTGCTGGTTATTGATTCAATCTCATTGTTCATTATCGGTCTATTCAGGGTTTCCATTTCTTCTTGGTTTAGTCTCGGATGTTGTTGTGTCCAGAATTTATCCATTTGCTCTAGATTTTCCAATTGTTGGCATATTGTTGTTCATAATAGTCTTTAATGGTTGTATTTCTGTGATATCAGTTGTAATGTATCCTTTTCATTTCTGATTTTCTTAATTGGTTCTTTCTTTTTTTCTTGGTCCAGCTAATGATTTGTAAACTTTGTTGATCTTTTCAAAAAACGAACTTTTCATTTCATTCATCTTTTGTATCCTTCTTTTGGTCTTAATTTCACTTAGTTTTACTCTGATCTTTATTATTTTTTTTGTCTAGTAATATTGGGGTTGGTTTTTTCTTCTTTTTCTAGTTTCTTGAAGTGCAGTGTTAGGTTTTTTTCTTTGAAATGTTTCTACTTTTTTGATGTAAGCACTTATTGCAATACACTTTTCTATTAATACTACTTTTGCAGTATCCCCTAAGTTTTAGTATGTTGTGCTTGTATTTTCAATTGTTTCAAGGAACTTTTTGATTTTCTGCTTAATTTCATTTTAGACCTATTGGCCATTCCAGAGCATGTTATTTAATTTCCACGTATTTGTACAGTTTCTAAAGTTTCTCTTATTACTAGTTTCTAATTTTATTCTGTTGTGGTCTAAAAAGATACTTGATATGATGTTAACTTTTAAAATTTGTTGCGACCTTATTTGTGGCTGAACATGTGTTCTGTCCTGGATAATGATCCATATGCTGATGAGAAGAATGTCTATTCTGCAGTTGTTGGATAAAATGTTCTGTAAACATCTGCTAGGTCTATTTAGTCTATAGTGCAGTTTAAATCTAATGTTTCTTTGTTCATCTTTTTGTCTAGATAATCTGTCCAATGCTGAAGAGGGATGTTGAAGTCCCCAACTATTCTTGATTTGGTTCTATCTCTCTCTAGATCCAACAATATTTGCTTTATATATCTGTGGGCTTTGATATTGGGTGCATGTATATTTTAAATTGTTGTATCCTCATGCTGAATGGATTCCATTATCATTATATAATATCCATCTTTGTCTCTTTTTGTAATTTTTGGTTTAAAGTCTATTGCACCTGATATAAGCATAACTACTCCTACTCATTTTTGATTTTTTTTTGCATGGAATATCTTTTTCAATCCCTTCACTATTAGTCGATGTGTGTCTTTCCTGTTGAAGTGAGTTTCTTGTAGGCAACATAATGTTGAGTCTCGTATTTTAATCCATTCAGCCAGTCTATATCTTTCAAATGGGGAATTTAATCCGTTTACAATCAAGGTTGTTATGGAAAAGTGTTTCCTTACTCCTGACATTTTAAAAATTATTTTATAGTTGTTTAATATATCCTTTCTTTCTCTTTTATTGTTAGTCTTTGCTATTTGGTGCTTTTCTGTAGTGATGAGATATAATTTCTTTCTTTTTCTCATGTGTGTGTCTTCCCTACCAGTGAGTTTTATTCTTTCACATGTTATCATGAGGGTAGTTGTCATCCTTATGCTTACAGATGTAGGATTCCCTTAGGATTTCTTATAGGACAAGTCTAATGGTGATGAATTCCCTCAGTATTTTGTCTGAGAAAGACACTATTTCTCCTTCACTTCTGAAGGATAGCTTTGATGGGTATAGTATTCTTGGCTAGGAGTATTTTTCTTTCAGCACTTTGAATATATCATCCCACTATCTCCTGGCTTGTAGCGTTTCTGTAGAGAAATCTGGTGTTAGTCTGATGGGGATTCCCTTATAGGTAACTTAACACATTTCTCTTGCTATTTTTAGAATTCTCTCTCTGCCTTTAACTTTTTGAGAAGTTGACTACAATGTGTCTGAGAGAGGACCTTTTTGAGTTAAATATGTTTGGGGATCTTTGAGCCTCTTGGATCTGGAAGTCCACATCTCTCCCAATACTTGGGAAGTTTTAGCTATTATTTTGTTTAAAAGATTTTTAATGCCTTTTCCCTTCTCTTACACTTCTGAAACACCTATAATATGGATGTTTGTATGCTTAAAGTTGTCCCACAGATCTTGTAGGCTTTCTTCACTCTTTTTTACTTTATTATTATTATTGCTGTTGTTGTTGTTGTTGTTGTATTTTTCTGACTGGATTAATTCAAAAGACCTGTCTTCAAGTACAGAAATTGTTTCTTCTGTTTGATCTAGCCTGTTGCTTAAGCTCTCAGTTGCATTTTTTATGTCATTTAATAAGTTCTTCAGTGCCATGATTTCTGCTTGGTTCTTTTTTGTGATAAATCTCTTTGTTGAATTTCTCTCTCAGAACATTAATTTTTTTTCTGATTTCATTGTGCTCTCTACCTGTATTCTCTTGATCACAGAATTTCTTAATATAATTATTTTTGATTTCCTTTTCAGCCATTTCATAGATTTCCTTTTCTTTGGGGTCAGGTACTGGATAATTATTGTATTCCTTTGGGGGTGTCATGTTTCCTTGTTTTTTCATGTCTTGGCATATGGTGAAACAATTGCTTTTTCTAATTTTCTGGAGTAGGTTTTGAAGGGAGAGACTCTTTCTTGTAGATGTGTTTTATAGTGTCTGTCTGGCAGTGTTCTTTTATGTTTCATTCTCAGTGAATGCAGTAGTGTGGTCTTCATGTGATTTCTTTGATTATATTCAGTGTCAGAGTTGTCAGTGAGTGCTTCCATGGCCTAGGTGCTGGGGCACTTAGCAGCTCTTTGTTGAAGTGAGTGACACTGGGTAGGGTTGCTGGGGATGCAGGCAGGATCTCAAGCTCCTGGGTGATGCACTGATGTGCTCAGTGATTTCTCAGCTAAAGTGGGAGACCCACAATGGGGTTGTTGATATCACCATCAGGATGTTGGGTTCTAGGAGAGGTGCTGGGGCAATCAGCTGTTCCTCTACTAATGGAGGGGAATAGATGGGAACTTAGACCCCTGGGAGAGTTGTTGGGGCATTCTGAAACTCCTCAGCTGGAATGGGCAACACTGACCAGGGTCCCTGGGGTGGTAGGCAAGATCTCAGGACCCTAGGAGAAGCACTTGGGAGCTCTGAAACCCCTCAGCTGGAGTAGACCCCCCTGTAAAAGGTTTCTGGTATCATGCATGGGATGCTGCACCCCCAAGAGAGATGTTGGGACACTCTGGAGCTCCTCAGCTGAAGTGTACCACTCTGGGAAAGTTGTTGGAGTACTGGGTGTGACCCTCCACCCCAAAGAGAGACACTAAGACTCTCTGCAGCTCCTCAGTTGGAGTTGGCTACTCTGGGCCAGGTCACTTGGGTCATGAGAAGGACTCTGTGCCCCACAAGATAAGCACTGAGGCTCTCTGCAGTTCATCAGCTGGAGTGGAACACTCTGGGCAAACTTTCTGGGTTCATGTGTGGGACCCTGTGCCTCAAAAAGAGACACTGAGGCACACTGCAGCTCCTCAGCTGGAGTGGGCCACTCTGGGCAAGTTTGCTGGATTCATATATGAGAGAGATGCTGTGCAGTCCAGAGCTCTACCATTGGAGTGGGCCATTCTGGGCAAACTTGCTGGAGTCATAGGTGGAACCCTGTGATCTTAAGAGAGATGCTGGGATGGTCTGAAGCTTCTCACCTGAGGTGGCTCAGAGTGGCCTTGCTGGAGCTACAGACAGGACCCTGTGCCCTTGGGAGAGGCACACATGCACTACACTGAAGAGAGCAGGGCCAATGGTGGTGGTAGAAGGCCCCAGCTGGTCAGCTCTCAAGTTCTGGAAAGTGTGAGCACTGGCTCCCTCTATCTTGGATGTTACCTCTGCACTGTAGTGGACTGCTTGTATCCAGAGGTACAGGGAGCTGTGTGAGTTTTTGTGCCAGAGTCATAACATGATAAGGAGGACCTAGGCATGTGGAGATGACAGGGCTATTTGACCCCAGGCTGGAATGTACTCTGGTGTTGTCTCTGATCCCCAAATGGTGACACACTGTGGCAACCTGGGACTGGGGAATGGGTGGGGCATCTCAGCATCAATTCCCTCTCTGGAATAATGCAGTCATGTGGACTCCAAGCAGCTCCTTGTATACTGAGTTCACAGCCTACAAGGGCTATGTGGCTCTCTTGTAGATTGGATTGTAGGCATCTGTGGTGGGAGTGTGAAATATTGGGGATTTTTTTTTTTTTTTTTTTTTTTTTTGCTTACCTTTTCCCTATAGTAAGAAGTCTCTCTTGGCTTCAAGCCAATCTCAATCAGGCACTTCACTTGTCTTTGTATGCTGTCATTCTAGTTTCTGAGCTTCAGGGGGTCTTCTTCACTATTTTGTTGAATTCCAGTGTTTTCTCCTAGACACTCTATTCCACATGTGATTATTTGTTGTTTTGGACTTCTCTTTGCATCAGAAGCAAGAGCTTGGTGTCTCTAGTTAGCCATCCTGAAACACTAGGGCTCAAAACAGAAATCTTATACCATGTGTCATGTAAGTCACCTAACTTATATTAAGTCCACGTAAAGAATCATTTGACATGCCCACAAGGAATATATCTCAGAAGTTTTGCTTACATTAAGCGAACCAGAATATGTCCCAAGCTTTTGACTGTGCCATCATCTTCATTAGCGATGACACTGAATATAAGAATTCTGGTCTACCTTCACCAGCTGAGAAACTATGAAGCAGAAACATTGTTGGTGTCCTCAAAACTTTTTTACTTAAGAAACAAAGGCATTTCTTTGATCTTATATTCAAACTTTTCTTTTTAATTACCAAAGAGAATTCTGGAAATTTTTAATGCAGTAAAATTTATATAGATCCAGAAAGTGCTAGGAAAGCTAACGCTGTCAGAGAAAAATGGATGTGCTGTCTTTATCATGCCAGCAGACTCAGTTCATGGTTACTGTAAGCATGTGACCTTCCTAACACGTGTTCCCAAGTGAGCAATGGCTTTGTTAGTGTTCTGTGAACCTGTTAATTCACTCACAGCATAAGCTGCCAATTAACTGTAGATGAAGTGGATGAATGGAAGTTTTAAATACAGCAGACATTGTTACATTTTGGCAGGTACTTTCTCCATTCTCAATACACTATGGTCAGTAGATGAGCAAGTATTACCATAGAAAATGGACACTTTGAGTTTTATTGCTCTGCCCAAGCTGCTTCCACAAGAGTACTTGACTACATTTTGAGCACATAAGTACTTTTACTTTTTAACATCTTCTGTACTTAACTTACCCTCACCTCCCACAACCTCTAGTAATACACACACACACACACACACACACACACACACACACATCATTTATTCAGTGCTTGTTCAGTAGCGTAATGACTTCTCTGGAAGTAAGGCCCATCCCTTTGGTCCCAGAAATATTCCAGGAAAGCCACATGGTTTCTATCACAAATATTTCAGGAGCTGCTCTAGTCTTATGATACAACAGCATTTAATCTGTTAAGCCAAATTGCTGCTTGGCACCTCTTGGCACATTTCTGCATTCAAAGAAATGTAAGTCCAACAATCAAAAATAATTGGAAGACAATATAAGTCTTTCCTGAAGTCTACTGAAGAACTCAAAAAGAGGTGTATATTTTTAGTGCTTAGCAAACCTTTAAAATCCTTCGTGGGCATTTTTTCACTCTGAATAACCTTCAGAGGTGTAGTGCTCAAAAATTTCTCTTCCTTCTCTCAAAACTCCCCAGAACTTTCCCTCAGAACCCAATTTGCCTAGTTCTCTTCTCACCTAATCTCACTCTTACTCTGACTCAGCTTATTATTACATAGATCAACTTAGCTTCTTTCAGTACTTCAATTTACTCATTTTCCATAGTCTGCACAACAAATGGAAATCTGATAGCTGACTCAGATATCTATATTTTCTATTCTCTTTGCAACACATAAAATTTCCTCTCCCCCTTTTATAGAAAGATAAGCCTTCTCCTCTTTTCTCTTTATGCTTGCTCATTGTTTGAATATTATGTCACTGATTTAATTTAATTTAAAGTTCTATCTTCTAAATTCCTGAATTTAAGTACGACCATTTAAAAATGTTTCAGGCAATTGTTATAGGCTAAACTATCCTCTAAACATTTCTTCATTTAAAAAAATGTGCAAATATTTGAAAAATATTTCTGGTTCCTCAGCTTTTAATTGTTATCACAAGTTGCCGTTTATGTTTTCAGTCTGCAAAGTGATTTTACTGTTGATTTCACACGAATTTAAATTAAATTAGTTCATGCATTGGAAATTAATTAAAAAATAACCAAATGAGAAATATTTAAGTAACTTCTAATGAATCACTATTTAACTCTAAATAATGCTTGTATACTATTCATCCTTGCACATTATGTTACTTTTGAATTTACTCCTCAGTCCTAATTGTTGTTGCTAAGCATCTGTCCCAAACTTATCTTCTAAAGCCATCCTCAATTTTCTAAAAAAAATAATAATTAATTTTAAAAAATTTTAAAGCCTATACTTACCTCAAGGAGCAAATCAAAGCCAGGGAAGAGCTAAAAGACATTTCTCTGAGTTGGGAGATCACTCCCTGAGCCTACTAGGAACACATGGTGATTCTGAGTTCACTTCCTTCTCTCCCTGCCCAAAAGAGATTGCACAGTAGCTGTGAAGAAGGTGTTAGCAAGTCTGAATGAACCATACTAACCAATAGTTTCCCCCGATAGGTTGCAGTATTTCCCTAGTTTATCCAAGAATTCTTTGAATGAATACCTGGCCTAGAGACTAGGGTAAACTCCCAAGAGCAGCAGCTTTCAATTACTGAACCTATGCCCAGAAGTAACTAGACCATAATTTTAATGTCCTGCCTCCAATTAGAACTGTGTATTTACACCAATTTATGCTTAAATATTTCTGGCAAATATTTTTTATTCATCCAATACCTACTACACAACTTGCACGGTGCTAGTACAATGCATAGACTCTTATCATTACTTGTTTTAGTGACTAACACTTATTGTCAAGGAATTCTTCTCTAATCTTTAGTTCTCTAACCTATATTATCTTTTTCTGTTTCAGGTATTGAAAATGCTTGGTCATTCTCATTCATATGTTACAATGATTGTAAGAATTAAGTATCTTCTGCGTTGTGAATTTTTAACTCCCTTGGTTAACTTTTTAATGTGAAACAGATGATTGGAGGGCATAGCCAAGGTTAGCTTTTTAAATTTACCACTAATTTACTCGGTCAACTCAGAGATGTTGGTTTACTCATTCTCTCAGATCTTCATTGACATTAACTAGGACTCCAATAGCTTGACATCCTGGATTAAATAGTGGGTGTTGTTAGTGAACATTCATTGTGGTAATGCTACATAACCAATAATCCCCCAATTTCAGTGATTTATAACAAAAATTATTTATTTCTCACTCACAAAGCTGTAGATCAGTTAAAGTGATGCTATTCAGACTGTATTCAGGACTACTTTATGATTATTCCTACTTTAGGACCCAGGCTGAAAGAGCTACCCCCTGGCTGGGATATAACATAGTCATGGCAGATGGTAGAAGCACAAGACGCCAAGCCATACCACATATTTAAAGTTGCTCAGACTTCCACTCAGTTTCCACTGGCCCAAAGAAACCACATGGCCAAACCTAGCATCAATAGAGAGGAAAAGTATACATTTTTCTCACAAAGAGGGAGGATAGGTAATATTTGCTGAATCATAAAATCTACCACACTGGGCAATCCTAGTTTAATAATATTTACATTCTTGCTGCAAAGATACTTTGAGTTTCAGTTTGATTATGAAGCATTTTTACATCATATATGACTGCAACAAATACTCTTTATAACCATAGCACAGCATACTCTTAAATACAAGTGACAGTATTTTTCACTTTTTTTTTTAATTCCAGAAAATTCCTTGTCAACACTATTGCCTAATTACAGGGTGATAATCAAAAATTGTATGAACCATCATCAAACATTTTCAGCAATTAATATACAGCTCACTGGTCATTACTAGTTTGTTTTACATTGTTCCACGGACTATATGGTCCTGTGCTGCAAAATTATGTTTCAGTCAATGACAGACTGCATATATGATGGTGGCACCATAACATTATAGTACCATATTTTTATTGTACCTTTTCTATGTTTGGATATGTTTAGATACACAAATACTTACCATTGTGTTACAGTTATTTACAGTATTTAGTACAGTAACATGCTTATACAGATTTGTAGCCTGGGGCCATAGTCTATACTATAAAAGGGTATTTCAAAAAGTTCGTGTAAAGATTTGCATAATCTTTCTGTTCTGTTTTCCACAAACTTTTGAAGTACCCTTGTATAGCCTATGTGCACAGTAGGCTATTCCATCTAGGTTTGTATAAATACACTCTGACATTCGCACAAGGGCAAAATTGCTTAATGACCTATTTCTCAGAAAGTATCCCCATAGTTAAGCAACACATGACTGTATTTAGTTAATTTACTACTTGATTGATTTGATTTGTATTGAATATACAAAATTTGATTCATCATAATTCATTTTAGTCACAAGTTAAAATGTATATGTTCGTAGTACCTCTACCATAGAAGCCCATGAATAACTCTTGATTGTTTACTTATTTGTTTTGTGTAACATCAATTTTAATAAATACTTTCATTGCTTGAGAATCCTAAGACACCCATTCCAATGTCATGTAACCAATAAAATAAATTTTCTCCATTAGTTCATATATATATTTATATATGTACACAAAATAACTTTTGAAGTAACTTGTCTAAACACTGGGCTTTTCTCTCTCTCTTTTCTAACTGGTTCTTTGGAAATTGACCATGCAAAAGGCAGTCCAGGTTTGGTTCTAAGGTCTGGTATTGTAAACTCATAGATAGCAATTTTTCTATTGCTACGACTGGATGTTTTATGGAAAATGAAGGTTTGGGTGTTTGCACCTGTGAAAGCATGAGACTGCTTACCTTTAAACTCATAATCATTTTTTCAGTTTGTTGATATAGTCATTTCTGGATTAATTTTTCCTAAATTTTAAAATCTGTCCTTAATCTTTTCCCTAGGTCTACTACCAATAGAAATCAAAATAGAAGAGAAGTCCCAATTTTGAAGGTAAAATCTACACAAATATTTTCTGTGCTGCTGTGCAAGTCACTTTTTTTCACTACCATTATGATGTTGAGATCATCCTCCCATGTCAATTCATATAGATTCACTTTATTCTTTCTAGCTGCTGCATAATATTTATAAAAATATTGTAAAAGAATATGATTGTGTGTATACATTGAAGGAAGTTTGGAAGAATGCACACCAAATTACTGATATCAGGGGAAAGGAAAAGAAAAATATTTACTATTTACAGCTTATACTTCCATATTAGTTGAGTAGTTTTGTATAAATAATTTACAATGTGACTGTATTACTTTTATAATTTAAAAATAAGATTAAAAAATTAAAAAAACCAAGGAGGCCTTTAAATATAAATACACTGAGTTAACTGAAACAGTTGACTATGCTAGCATATGTTTCATAAAGTCTGATAATGAGATAAATCAATTATATTTTTCTCATTTTTTAAAGAAGGAAATTAATGCTACAAATAAATCTTACATTCACAAAGCATGGCTGGATAAAAATTGATGGCTGGATGTACCTTGTTTACCTGAACCATCTTTTGGAGTCATGACTAGCATAGAAGAGTCTGGGGAATGCCTTTTAACTGCATGAAATCAAGAAGGACTGAAATGTGTTCAAACAAAATAAAAGTGTAACTAGAATCGTTGCCTGGCACATAATGGGCAACAAATACATTTTGTGAAATTAAAGAATGAAATAAAAATTACCATCACCAATTCATTTGGAAATGTTAGGCTCTTCATCAGAATTTGGGGAAAATATTTCATTTTCAACACATTTCTTGCTATCATCTCATAAGAATTTCTGTTTTCCTTTTTCTGTGGAGGGCCTCAATTTGTTTGTTGTTACACCTCTGCACAGAGCAGCATTTCTAATTTGCTTAACTTAAACATATCTACTTACTCATTATTTGTTCTCACTGAGCTAAAAATAATATTAATGATAAGGGTAGGCAGGAATTTGTTTATGTGAGTTGTATAAGCACAGCTCCCTTCAAGAGAATCCAATCCAATTCCTTCCTTCCAAAAACATTCATTTTACATTGAGATAGTCTCAGTGTTTTAAAAAAAGAAAGGTTATGGCTACGAATGAAGGTAATTTTTACAAGAATGGATACATTCTGCTTCTGACATAAACTTAAGTCATTGAATGGCACTAAGCATATAATTAATTGAAAGTCAGTTTTTACTAATCAGGAAACTCATAATTAATGTCATAGCCAGAGGCTCCAAGTATGAATGTGAATTAATTGTCCTGAAGAAAATAAGAATTTGTCCCAATATCTCCCAATTGAGCTTTGTCCAAATTTCAATTCAATGTGAACTTTTTCTAGCAGTGTTGAGGACTTCAGAGAACAGATGTGTATGAGGAAAGGAGTGGGATGTGTGTGAGATGAAAAGAAAATGTAAGAAGCTAAGGCATTCTGACAACTTAGATCTGGAAAGTGATACAGCACATCCCATAAGCACATTTTCATTTTTTGTTTCACTCCTAAAAGTGGTGGATAGTGGTAGCCACTTGCAGAGAAAGGAAACTTCTTCAGTCTATTCTGGGTCTCTCACATTAAGACTGCATTGGGAGACAGCCTTTCCCAGTCTCTATACCCAAATTATCTTCCTTCCATATGATTAGCCAGAGATTAGTTACCATTACTTGCAATCGATGATATATTTTGCTAGAAATAGGGATAAAAAGATTTATAATAGCAGACATAGTTCTTTTTTTTATGGCATGTACATTATAGTCAGCAAAACAGATATTGAGTTTTTAAATCACACGTAAATGTGTGTAATTAAAAACTGTGGTTAGTGCTTTAAAGGGAAGTTACTCAGTTCTATAAAAATATGTAACGAGAAACCTGACCTAGAATTGTGTGCACGTCTCAGAGGTGATGGGAGTGGGGAGGCTGTCAGGAAAGATATCCTTAGGAAGTAACAGTTCTGAGAGTGAAGGAAGAGTAGAAATAAACTAGGTAAAGAAGGTTGATGGGTGGGTAGATTGATAGAGACAGAGCATTTATTTTATTTTATTTTTGTCCAAATCAATAATCATTTATTAAATTCTCCTTTTATGCAAAGTATGTAAGAAGCTAATAATTCAGTCAGGGAGAGAGATACATAAATCAATATAAATTATACAAAATTTGATAAGAGCATTGATAGATATTGATAGATATATACAGAGTGAGCTATGGCAGTATAGAAACATCTACATCAAGCTGGTTGTTGAGAATGTCTTATAAGAGGAGCTTTTGAGATAAATACTGGAAGATGAAATTATTGATGATGAAAAAGAGAGGAATGATTTTCAGGCAGACGGAATGATACAAAGAATCAAGATGTGAAGCAACATGGCACAGCTTTGCAAACATTCTTCTATGGCTAGAGGTAAGCTGGGAGCACTTCAAGAAGAACTGGATGAGCTGTTAAGGAGAAATAGGAGTCCAGAGTTCTCAAGACCTTCAAGGGCTTAGCTGCGAGCTGTTCTGGCATCTCAACAGTGAGGAGAGTATAATAGGGCTCCATCTGGGGAATGGCTAACCTTGATATAAGGCTATCCTCGGCTGTATAGTGGTCGTGGGTGTCTGACCCAACCTGACACCAATTTCCTGGAGTCCAGTAAATTAGGGGTGGTTTGTACCTGATCACAGCACTCTGGACCATAATGATGCTCATAGTAAAGCACAAGAAAAAATCTTATTCTGTAGGGCCTATGCAGGTTGCAGGAAGAACCTGCCTCAAAACTTTCATTCCTCACCCCAGGGAGGGGTTGCAGACTCTTCTCACCCAAGGGACTTATTGAATGTGCACATTTCCAGTTTACACTAGAGATAGAGCATTTGACGTGGAGAGAACAGCATGTGCAAATGCCCTACAGCAAGTAGTAACATGGCACATCAGATATACTGCAAAACAGCTGGAAGCACTGGAATATGGAGAGAAAGACAGTTAAAAATTGGCTTATATAGGTAGGTAGGACTAAACAATTCAGTGACTTGTCTCTGTTAAGACTTTTGATATTTATTCTAGAAGCTATGTGAAACAATATAAGGATTTAAGCAGGATATGACACGATAATATATGTAGCTTTAAAATATCTATTTGGACTTCTACTCCCAAGAAGTTGGAGTAGATGTATTTTTCCTGATTTTGTCCAAGTGCAACTAAAAACTCTGAACATTATAGACAAAAAAACATAGTAATATTCTGAAAAGTGGAGAGAAGAATGTAGACCACTTAGTGACCTCAGGACCTGAGGAACAACACAGCAGTAAGGTTCCTGAATTTTCGTTTGCCTTAAATATCCTGGACTAGATGCTGGAGGAGTCTGCAACCTGGAAATGCCAACAGGTACAGACAAGCCCCAAGAAAATCCTGCTCTCTCTAGCTAAATGACAAAGAAAGGGGCATCCTAGAAAGACAGAAAATTTTTAGATGATAATTGCTCTACTCCAGCCAAGCACAAACAAAACTAATGCCCCAGCTTAACCTCCACCAGCAAAGGCAAAGTGAATGGAGAGACTAGATTTCCACCCTTACTAGGTTGTGATGACCCAGTTCCCATGGTGTTAGAGAAGACACCATGCCAAGTGGTAGTGAGCCCCTGTCCAAAGTCAGTGCAGACCACGTGAGGAACCTGGACCTTACCCAGCAGTAATGAGGCCCCTCTCCCCCTCCCTGCTTGGGTCAGGTCAAAGGATGGCCTAGTAGAATGTCAGAACTTTCACCATTGCCCAGCAGTAGCAAGGCCACACCCTTGCCATAGTGTTAATGAGTAGTAAGGAAGCACTCCCAGACCTTTTAGCCTTGATGATATGAGCAGAGGCCTAGTGGGAAGCCAGCACTCCCAACTCCTCCCCCAACAGTAACGAAGAGCCCCTCCCTCATCAGGTGTCATCGCAGGTTGAGGTGGGATCTTGAACTTCTAACTCAATGTAGTAGTATCTAGATGTGCCAACCCTTCCTTTGCCTGCTCTCATCTTTATTATTTAGAAGAATGTTGTTTAATTTCCAAATGTTTGGAGATTTTCTGTATTATTTTCCTTATTGATTTCCTAGTTTGGTTCCACTGTGTTAGAAAACAGACTCTATATGATTATCATTTTTATAAATTACTTGAGCTTTGTTTCGTGGCTCAGGATATGATCTGTTTTGTTTCATGGTACACTACCCAGAAATAGTAGGTAGAATACACATCCTTTTTAAGTAATTTATAAAAATGGAAATTGTACAGAGTCTAAATAACCTGTGGGTCATAGAGGAAATCTCAAGAGAGATGAAAACTTCACTGAACTGAATGAAAATAAAAATATAACATACCAGAATGAGTAGTACACAGCTAAATGAGTGCAGAGAGGAAATTTTATACCATTAAATTCTTACATTAGAAAAAATAAAAAGTCTCAAATGAATAACCTAAGCTCATAGCTCAGGAACCTAGAAAAACAAGAGCAAAAAAATCCAAAATAGGCACGATGAAGAAAATAATAAAGATGAGAGCAGAAATCAATGAAATTAAAAACAAACAAACAATAAGGGAAAATCAATGAAATAAAGGAATGGTTTTTTGAAAAGATCAGTAAAATTGAAAAATTTGTAACAAGACTGACAAAGGAAAAAAGAAGACAAAAATTACCAGTATCAGGAATAAAACAGAGAGTATCGCTACATACCTGGAAGACATCAAAAGGATAAGAAGGGAATACTATGAACAACTTCACACACATAAATTTGACAATTTAGATGAAGTAGACCAATTCCTCAAAAGTACAAAATCCTACAGATCACCCAAAAGAAAATAATTTGAATAGTCCTATAGCTGTTAAGAAAGTTTAATTTAAAATTTAAAATCTCATAAAAATAATCTTACTCCCAAAACATTTCACTGGAAAATTCCAACATTTAAAGGAGAATTAACACCAAGTCTTTACAATCTCTTCCAGAAAGTAGTAGGCAGCATTTCTCCATTCATTCTGTGAAGCTAGCATTACCCTGATACCAAATACAGAAAAGACAGTGCAAAGAAAAGAAAACCGTAGACCAATATTCCTAATGAATATAGATAAATGTAGATGCAAAAATATTTGACAAAATATTAGCAAACAGCTTTCAGCAATACATTCAAAACTATACACCATGACCTAGTGGAATTTATTCCAGAGATGCAAGGCTGGTTCATTATTTGAAAATCAATCAAATAATCTACTATATTAACATGCTAAAAGAGACAAACCACATAACCATGTAAAAAGCATCTACGTGAAAACCATCTATGTGAAAACTAACAGCAAACATTATACTTAATGGTGAAAGATTGGATGCTTTCCCAGTAAGATCAGAAATAAGGAAAGAATGTCCTCTCTCTCATCACTCATTCAAAATAGCACTGGTCATTGTAGCCAGCACAATAAGGCAAGAAAGGGGAATAAGAGCATACAGATTGGAAAGAAGAAATAAAATTGTCTGTGTTTGCAGATGGCATTATTATGTAGCTTAAAAGTCCCAATGAATATACAAAAACCTCCTAGAACTAATAAATTATTTCAACAAGGTCACAGGAAAGAGGATACACTTATACAAGTAATTTTTATTTCTATAAACTAGCATTGATCACATGGACACTGAAATTTAAAAATACAATAGCTTTTATAATCACTCAAAAAAATAAAATACCTCAGCATAAATCTAACATAACATGGACAGTACTCAAATGGTAAAAATCACAAAACACTAATGGAAGAAATCAAAGATCTAAATTAATGGAGAGACATACTGTGTTCATGGATTGGAAGACTCAACATATCACAATGTAAATTCTCTCCAAATTGATATACAGTTTTAATATAATACTTATCAAAACCCTAAGAAGAATCTTTATAGATATAGAGAACATTATTCTAGAATTTATATGGAAAGGCAGAGGAACTAGAATAGCTAAAACAATTTTGAAAAAGAACAAAGTGGGGAAAAGCAGCCTACCCTATTTCAATAGGTATTTTATAGCTATGATAATCACGACTTCAGGTATTGAGGGAGGGACAGATATATAGATCAATGGGACAGAGTAGAAACCCAGAAAGAGACCCATAGACACATGTCCAAAAGCAATTCAAAGGAGGAAGTAAAGCCTTTCAACACATAGTGCTGGAAACAATTGAACATCTATAAGCAAAAAGATGAACCTTAACCTAAACTTCATCCCCTGTATAAAAATTAACTCAAAATGGATCATGAACTTAAATGCACAGCATAAGACTATAAAACTTTTAGAAAAATAAAATAAAGTCACTGATTTCTAGGGACAGAAAAAGAGTTCTTAAACTTGACACTAAAAGCACAATCCATAAAAGAAACATTTGATAAATAGGACTTCATTAAAATTAAAAACTTTTGTTCTGTGAAAATGCCTGTGAAGAGGATGAGAGGTCAAGCCACAGTCTGGGAGAAAATATTTGCAAACCGCATGTGTGACAAAGGACAAGAATCTGGAATATATAAAGAACTCTTAAAACTAAACACACACAAATAAACTCTGAACTATCCAATTAGAAAAAATGAGCAAAAACCAGAAACAGGCATTTTAACAAAGAGGATATACAGATGGAAAACGAACAAATAAAAGGATCAGTGTCCATCAGGAAAATTGCAAATGAAAACCACGGTGAAATATCACTACCTTCTTATCATAATGGCTGAAAGAAAAAATAGCAACAGCACCAAATGCAAGTTCTGTTGAGGATGTGGATAAACTGGATCACTCTCACATTGCTTGTGGGAACATAAAATGGTACAGCCACTCTGGAAAACAGTTTAGCAGTCTTAAATATCCATCTACCATATGACCCAGCAATTGCATTCTTGGGCCTTTTAATCCAGAAAAATGAAAACTCATGTTCACATGAAAACCTGTACACTAATGTTCACAGACATTTTATTCATAACTGCCAAAATCTGGTAACAACGCAGATCTCCTTGATACACACAACATTTTGGATGAATATCCAGAGAATTACGCTAAATGAAGTAAGTCAATCCCAAAAGTTTACATAAGTATAATTCAATTTATGCAATATTTTTGAACAGAGAAAATTATAGAAATTGAGAACATATTAGACTGGGATGGGGAGAGGAGAAGGCAGGAGGTAAGTGGGTGTGGCTATAAAAAAGCAACAAGAGGGATCTTTGTGGTGACAGATATGTTCTCTATTTTGAGTATCAATATTGATATCCTTATTTTTGACACTGCTATACTATTTATTAATCAAAGTGTAGCTATATCAATATTCTCCCGTAAACGTGCTTTTACTTTCCTCTTCATTCTAGCTACTTCTCATATTTTATTGAAATCGTTGGAATATTATTTCCAATTTGTTACTAAAATTTTTACTTTATTTCATTACTTTAAAAAATATAAGTTAACAATTATCTTACGCTTCAAGTTCATGTTATCAAAAATTACTTAGTTGGAACTCTATGGCTTAGTGTTTTGTTCTGTTTAGTTTTTGTTTGCTTAGCACGCTTTCTCATGTCCGACATCTTCCTCTTCGTTTCATTTTTCCTTTTGCTGGAGTATGCATAAGTAATTTTTTCAGAGGTCTGTGGGTAATGAATGTTTTGCGTTGTATATGACCAAATATTTTTATTTTACTCTTGCATGAAAGACAATTTGGCTGGATATAATGTTCTAGGTTCAAAATTATTTTCTGGAGAACTATGAAGACGCTGATCATTTGACTCTCAGCATACAGTGTTGAAGGTGAAATGTTTGATGGTAATCTTGTTCTCATTCCTCTAGAATAAGCTTCTTATTTCTCTTTCCATTTTCTGGAAGCTTTTCAGTCCCAGTCTTGTGGATCCATGTCTCTTAACATTTTTTCCCATAGCTTTGTTCTTTGATAGTATGTTTTAGAAGAGTTCCTTGGCTTATACTTGTCTCACTAATTTGATTGGTATACATATTTTGCTGTTCATCCCATCTATTAAACTTTTTATTTTTATGATCAGATTCTTAATTTCCAAGGACTGTTTCATAGCAACATGGACTCTGGGGGTCAGTGGAGGGCAGAGTTAAATGGACAAAATATTCTCTCAAATCTCTCTGAGAACATTAATTAAATGGATCTTGAGCTCTTCTTCCTTTTACCCTATAGATTCTTTTTCCAGGGGTGGTTACCTCTGGTTTTTGCTGTTTGTTTTCCTTGAATAATTGACAATTATTTGGTACCTGTCTCCACTTTTGTACGTGTTCATTTATAAGTTTTTAGGTCGAAGTTAGCATACCGGTTGCTCAGCTCAAGAGCCACTAGTATTGTTTGGCTAGCACAATGGGGGACATTCAGACGGGCATATTGCACAGTTTGGTTTGAGGATGTGTGAGCTCCTTCTCCTAACGACCTTAAAAGATCTAGGCATTTTCTCACTTCTGGGACATATGGGCTTCATGTGCTTAGTAAGTCATCTAGAACTTCTAGTGCAAATAATAAATTCAAGTGAAGGCTTAACTGGAAAGGCATTATGCTCTTTAAAAAATTAAATGCTCTTTAAAAAATAAAAATTTTAAATGTCTGTATTTAATTTAAATTGTTGTGAATAATATAGCACCCCATTCTTTATAATATGTTTCTATTACCTCATGTTAAATTTTTATTCTATTATAGATGGCACAGAATAATCAAATGCCTAATTTTTAATACTTAAATTCAACTCATTTTTCAATGATATAACTTCGTACCACTCCCTAAAATATACATTGCTTTTTTGATGTCTTGTCCTCTGCCTCTTAGCTAAACTAGTTGACATTTTTTCTTTAGTAAATTTCTTTGAAATGATGAACTGTGATTAAATATACACATGGTACCATGGCTATTTCTGCAACCAATTAAAGTCCAGATATTAAAATGTGTAATGACATAGTAATGGTTAATAATGGTAATCACATGCTTCTGAAGATGTGACCATTTTTTACCACTCGATTTCTCATGGCTATGTCATATAACATCTCACATTTCCAATCTGTGCTGCATGCTACAAATAAAGAAATAAATTTTCTTTGGTAATCTTGTTTTTTAGAATTCAAAATTTTCAGTAATTTACAAAACAAGACAAAAAACAGGTGTCATTTATTTTAGCTCCTCCTTGGAAATTAATCTTGACATGTGAAAGGTGATACTAGGTCTTGAACTGAATCTAAATAACTTAACCAAAATTGCCTGTTCACTAATAAAAAGTTCAAATAAACTCTGTGTGAACATGTCCCAGGTTGATTTATTGATGCTAAATTCAGTTAAAATCACTGTAGCATGAATAAAAGTGGGTCTCAAACAATGTAGCATAGATTTATAAATGTTTTTCAGCAGCTGAAAAGGAAATAAATCCTTCTTTTGAAAGTAGGAGCAGGCCTTCTATACCTACAAAACAAGCATGGAGATAGTTTGAAAGAGGTAAGCCTGTGAAGGAACATTCAGCAGAGCTTTCTAAAGATTAATATATCGACCCACAATTAACTATTAATATTTCTCCTTCAAGCTGGCTGCTTGTCACATTGATCTTTCTAAGTGGATCACCAGGGGTAAATGCCTCTCCTTTATACAATGGATTGAATCTTTGAACATGAACATTAGCTCAGCATGCTCAGTATTTTTTTTTTCTTTTCTGACCAGTAAGGGGATCATAACCCCTGGCACGGTGTTGTCTGCACTACGCTCAGCCAGTGAGCGCACCGGCCATCCCTATATAGGATCTGAACCTACAGCCTCAGCGCGACCAGCGCCGCACTCTCCGAGTGAGCCACGGGGCCAGACTCAGTATATTTTTGTTCACTGGATAACCAATAAAGATAATCTATGTGTCAAAATATTAAGAGTATTTTATCCTTGGTGGCCATTTAGTTTGTAATTACAATCCTACCACATAGATAGAACCTGTAACACCAAATTCCTAACTTAATAAAGAGATTGTTCATGATTCTAGTGAGAATAAAGCAATGTACGTTTGGACACATTAAATGTAAAATAACAAAAATCTAAAAATATTTCAATAGCTGGAACATAAACTAAAAGAGAATAGAAGATTTTAAACACTGGGAATCTGGGTGTCCAATTCTGGGCCATATATATAAGCATTAAATTACAAAATGAAACATTTTGTCAAATTGCTCTAATAAGCAAAACCATTGTCCAGTCTCTTTAAAATCAATTTTCAGCCTATACGCTGAATATGAGCTGAAGACAATCTTGAGTGAATTATTACTATTTTTTAAATAGACTACATAAGTCCTGGAAGTACTGGATAGTAGAGAAAAAGAGCAAGGCCTGAAACCTCCCCAGACGCTATATACATCCCTAGAATATGCTTTAGTTTGTTTATTATTTTCACCTGACCCCAAATCGTGCACTAAATTAGTGTTCAGAGGATTATGAGAAACTTGGTTAACCAGTGATTGTTTGAATTTTAATCTGCTGTTGTACTCTTAATCATATATTTTTTAAGAGATGAAAGTCTTTGATTAGCTTGTACCTCAGAAAGTAAAAACATACAATGTTTCAACTGCAAACACACACAAAAAAACTAAATGAAAGGAACAGGGACTTCCAAGATGTTATATTTTGGAGATATTACGTAAGACGCAGTGAGAAATTTTATGTAAATGAAGAGTATTTGGTTGTTTCCACAAATGACTTGGTATTTCAAAAAGCCCTTTAGACCACAAAATACCCACAGAATAGATCATACTTGTAGAGTAAAATCTCACTCTAAGCGTTGTTCACTGGTATTTTCTATATTTTGTGACAACTTGAGTGGAATTTTAGGGAACTTAGGTAATAAAGGTATCAAAAGGACCTTATTATAAAGTAGTCTCTATTATGTCAACTCAGAGCATGAATTCTAAGGACAGTGAAGCTTCAATGTATTTGATTTTACATGTGCTTGAAAAATGTCAGACAGTACCTTTAATCCATGGTTTTGAATAGTTGGATGCCTTCTTTATAATTTAAAATAGAAAATTACAGAAATAAAAATTAAACAAATATGGTAAAATATCTGCATATTTTCTCATTAAGTTGATCTGTACCTGAATGTATGCTGTACATCAAGCCATCCCAATTATTTATCAGTCTAGTAACTGCACAGGGGTAGGTTTATTAAAAAAGTACTCTAAATCCAAGACAAGGTGGCATGCTCCTTTCTCTCAAAAAGATAATCAAGTGTAGTTTTAATACGTTATAAAGACTGTTGTTTTAGAACTGGAAAACTATGCACTTTTTCTTCCCCATATTCCACACTCTTCCTCTGTTTACCCTTCATCACAGTTAATGCCCTCTTTGTCTCTGAGACATTTACATTAAGGAAGCAATTAGAATTTCCTTTTGTGCCACACAATTACCACAATTAAATCCTGATTTCCTCACTTCTGTCCCGAATACACCCCACCCTCCACATTCCTACCACGCCTGAGGCGACAAATACCTTTTCTTAGGCTTCCATTCTATTATTCACACCACACCCAGACATTGTCTCAATTTTCTTTCTTTTTTTTTTTTTCCCCCAGTGGAAATGGATGTCATTATCGAAGTAGAAAAAATATTATTTCATTTGTCTGAAATTCCTCCCAAACTTTCCTTAGTTGAGAATATTTTCAGTCTTTGTTTCAGGGCATAAAGTGATTTGTGAGAGACAATAAATCACTTCTACATAATCATTTATTGAAATTATTTTTATGCTTTACCATTCGTAAATTTGCACAACTCCCTTAAATACGGATAATGACAAAGCTCATGAGCAAAAACTGAGGAAAAGAGTCATTTGTGTACACATATATGCAGTAGATACACTGGGCTATTTGTGGTCCTGCCCTGCCTGCAAAATAAGATCATTTTTGCTTTATCCTCATTGGCTTTTGACTCTTACTGTGCCTCATTATGACTTGAATAGCTCAGGTAGTCTTCAAAGGAAAGGTAATTAGGTCATAATACATGCTATCAGCAATTAGAATACTTAGAGTATTAATGTATCTTTGCTGTAATATTTGCAAGCAGGTCTCTGTAATGTTGCTTAGAAATTTTGAATTTTACCCTTTTGGTGAATTGATAGTTGGGAATTTTCCTTGTCTTGGATTTTTAGAGTAGTTTTTAAATATATGTACCCCTGTGCAGTTCCTAGATTGACTGATAAATAATTGGGACAGCTTGATGTATAGTATACATTCAGGTACAGATCAACTTAATGAGAAAATATGCAGATATTTTGCCATATTTGTTTAAGTTTTATTTTGGTATTTTTCTATTATAAATTATAAAGAAGGCATCCAGCTATCCAACTTTTTGCCTCAGGTTATTTGGTGTTTTAAAACAACAGAAAACCTAATGGTTTTCTTGATTGGATCATATTCTGCTTAATGCAAAGCATCTGCCTGATGGATCTTGGACGTGACCGGTGCCATTGTGCACACAATAAGCACAAAATAGATGCCGGTTTTGTCTTCCACTCCAGCAACAACCCTCTTCCCCCTTCCCTTTATGAGAAGCCTCGTGACTTCTGCAAAGCAGAAACCCTTTTGCTTCTGAAAGGGTGCAGTTCTCCACCCTAGTTGCATAGCTTCAGCATTAGCATAGTGCCCCTCCTTGATTGTATCAGTCCATATAAGCTCTCGCACCCCCCACATCTGGTGCTGTCCTCCACTTTGAGTGCAGCCCGGCTGATTCTTTTCCTTTAATAAAGCTTGATCAATACCCGGCATCTCAGCTCACTTTCTTTCATTATTGTGCCAAAACCTGGGAAGGGTCCTGGCTGGGCCATTGGACGATCCCCTCTCTTGGGTTGATTGGCCCCTTCCGGCTGCCCTTCTTGGACCTGCCAGACCAGGTACCTCCAGGACTCTCTCCTTTTGACGCTTCAGACCAATGCATCCAACATCGGCCTCAATTCAGGGTGAGTTAGTGGGTCAGTCCTCTCTCACCTCGGGTTCCCCCGACTCACTCTCGTTCTCAAAGCCCAGGCACCTGGCCGAGGGAACTCCTCTCATGCCACCCAGTTATTGGAGGAAGCTTCATTAGCTGGTCATGGCTTTTCTCCTGAAAAGAAGGTGGACAGCAAAGAGGATGCTCTTTGTTGGCACCCTCCTTCTACCAGGACTGCCTGTTCCCTTTCTCACTCTCTAAATGGGATCCTCACAATCCAAACCTCCACATTCTACGCCCTTGAACTGTCTCCTGGCCAATTTACCCCTTGGCCTCCAGGGAGATATTAAACATAGACATCTCATTTTCTACTGTACTTCTATGCCTCCACGCTGTCTCCTGGACAATCTCTCGGCCTCCAGGGAGACAGTAAAACTCGAATGCCTTATTACAATGCATGCCAGTGGCCACAAGATGGCACTCTCGATTTAGATACTCACCAAAATGGCAAAAGCTGGAGAGATTTCTTATGTTCAAGCCTCTTTTCTATCTTCAACTACAGTCCTTCTTTCTCTGTCAAAACTGTCCTACATCTCAAATTCTCCTAGCTCATGCCCAACCTCCCCTTTCCAGACTCAGATTAATCTCTTAATCCGTAAGACTACTCTGCTCCCTGTACAGGCCACCTTGACTACCTCCGTATGCTCCAAATCCTTCACCAGCCCCTCCACCTTTTCCCTCTCCACCCTCAGCCACCCAACTCCCCTCTCCTTCTCCCCCTTTGTTAGGTAACAACCCTGCCTCAGCTCCAGCTCCTTTATACCCTCTCCATGAAGTGGAAGGGATGAAAAGATTTGTCTGGGTACATATCCCCTTTTTCTCTTTTGGACCTTTCCCAAATTGAAAAATGACTGGGATCCTTCCAGTCCAATCTAGACACATATCCATCCTCTGAAGACAGGGAGTAGGTCTGGATGGTGGCCCAAAAACAGGCAGACGAGGTACATACTCGAAATAATAGGCGGCCTGTGGGAGCCATTGCCATACCTTGCACGGACCCAAATTAGGACTACCAGGCAAGCCATGTGGATCAGGACCTCCAGGATAACATGATCACACTTGATTTATGGCCTCCAAAAGGCTACTCACAAGTCAGTCGGTTATGACAAGCTTAGAGGAATCACACAAAGATCCACTGAAAATCCTAGTGAATTCCTAACCAACCTCTCTGAGGCTTTACATAAATACACGTATAGATCCAAACACCCCAGCAGGCATGGCCTTCTTACACTCTCAGTTCATTACCTAATTAGCCCCTGACATTAAAAATAAAACTAAAAAAAACTTGAGGATGGTCCAAATACAACCCAATGAGACCTCCTCAATGCAGCTTTCAAGGTTTTTAACAATAGGGAGGAGGAGGAGAAGAAAGTTCATTACAAAAGAGATCAGGCCAAATACCAACTCCTGGCTAAGGCTATCCAGGGTTCACATACTCCAAAGCGGGCTGCCTCTAGGGGCAAGCCACCCAGGAACTGCTTCAAATGTGGTCAACCAGGCCAATGGGCATGGGTCTATTCTAACCCAAGGCCCACCTCTGGGCCCTGTCCTCACTGCAAACAGACAGGTCACTGGGGGCATTGACTGTTCCACTCACCAGAGAGGAAGTGGCCCAGTCCCCAACCACAGCCTTTGGCTTCATGGCCATCCCTACTGGAGCTTCTTGGCTTTGTCCAGGAGGAGGACTGATGATGCCCAGGGCCTGAGGCCCCAACAGAGATCACCATGCATGAGCCCAGGGTAACACTCCTCATAGCAGGTAAGCCGATCTCTTTTGTCATTGATACAGGGGCAACTTATTCTACCCTTCCTGAATATGCAGGACAAACAACCCCATCCTCTATCACAATAGTAGGGGTCATGGGATCAGAATACCACCCACAGATCACTCAACCCCTTTCCTGCACCCTACATCACACCCAATTCACACACAAATTTTTAATAATGTCTCAATGAACAACCCCCTTACTGGGATGGGACATTCTTTTCACAATCAAAGCTACTCTTACCCTAAACACTTTAACTCCAGCTACAATACTCATGTTACAGGCCACTCCCAGACCTGGCCCCTGAGGCTTCCACCTCCCACTCCCCTTCGGACAAGGTTAATCCCTAGTATGGGACACTTCTTCTCCCTCCATTGCTATGCACCATTCCCCTATCCTTGTTAAATTGCAGAACCCCTCTTTGTTCCCTAATGTCCCACAGCACCCCATTGCTAACAAACACCTAATAGGCTTAAAACCCATCATACACAAACTCCTTTCTTCTCATCTCTTACGGCCTACCCACTTGCCTTTCAATATACCCATCCTTCCAGTATAAAGCCTAACGGCTCATACTGCTTAGTACAGAACTAATCCTGACATGTGCTGTTCCCAACAACTTACTTGGACAGTACTACCTCAGGGGTTTCAGGATAGCTCTCACTTTTTTGGCCAGGCCTTAGCTGAAGACTTACCTGAACTTCCTCCAACCTCTAGCACATTAATACAGTATGTGGATGACCTCCTTCTTTGTAGCCCCTCCTATGAGGATTCACAGACCCACACTGTTGCTCTCCTTTATTTCCTGGCTTCCAGGGGATATCGAGTGTCCCCCAGCAATGCCCAAATTTCTTCTCCTTCAGTCACCTATTTGGGAATCCCCCTCACCCCCACCACCAGAGAAATAATGGTGGATTGCAAGAGTCTAATTTCTAAACTCCCTACTCCTACCGCAAAGGGTGAAATCCTTTCTTTCATGGGGCTTGCAGGGTATCTTTGCCTATGGATTCCTAACTTTGGTGTGCTAGCAAAAACACTTTATGAGGCAGCCAAAGGGGATCCTGCCATTCCTTTAGATCCCACAAAGCCCATTCATTCTCCCTTCCAGCAATTAAAAGCCGCTCTCCTTGTAGCCCCAGATCTATCCTTCCTAAACCTATCTCATCCTTTTATCCTATACATCACCAAAACCCAAGGATTGGTGGTCAGGGTTTTGGGACAAGAGGCAGGAGATATTTTCTCCCTGGTTGCATACCTGTCTAAACAAGTAGACACCACAGCCCGGGGATGGGCCCCTGTTTATGGGCCTTGGCAGCAGCTGCCCTTATGACACAAAAATGCTCTAAACTAACTTTTGGAAAACAAACAGTCAAGACCTTCTCAGCCATAAGGCCATGTCAATTCTCTCTCCTTCCTGCCTACAACTTATCCACCTTACCTTCATTGAAAATTCCCAGTTCTCCTTTAAACCTCACCCTCCCTTAAAATCCAGCCACTCTTATCCCCAAACACTCATGATCATTAGAACACAATTGCATGGAGGCTTTAGACCTCTTTCTCAATCCCTTTCCACACATCTCCCCACATCCCATTACGTGGCCCCAACATACACAGTTTATAGATGGGAATGCCAGCTCCACACCTATCCCCTGGGTGGGTTATGCCATAGTAACTCTAACACAAACTATTGAGGCTGCACTCCTCCCCCTAACACCACTTCCCAACAGGCAGAACTCAATGCCCTCACCCACTCTCTCACTCCAGCAAGTAACAAATGAGTCGATATATACACTTACTCTAAGTTTGCTTACCACATCCTACACTCCTGCATGGCCATATGGAAGGAGAGAGGATACATGACCACTCAAGGAGGGCCCATAAAAAAATGGACATCTTATCAAGACGCTTCTTGAGGCTGCACAACTCCCAAAGGAGGTTTGGGTTATACACTTCAAAGGACACCAAACCTACAATGACCGCATAGCCCAGGAAAACAAACTGGTGGATCTAACTGCAAAACAGGCTGCTCAATCACCAGGCCCCCACTCTTCCTCTCCTGCTCACGTCCTTCTCATGGTCCCTACATCCTTATCCAATACACACCCCAAGAAGTACAACACCTCTCTTACTAACACCACCAAATGCTACCATTTACTTACCCCCTCCTCATCCATGCCCTAAAACCAGAATATATGTCCTCTGTAAAACTACATTATCCTGTTGCCTGCTCCCAATGTGATTTCTTGCATATTTGTTTGGCTCATCCCCAACATCACCATCCAGACAGATGGAGGGATGGAGACAGGACTGGGACTAACTTCAGCCCCCCCCCAGGAAGTGTACCCCACTTCCGTAGGGTACTAATTGTACCTTTTTAAATTGGGGCAGGGATCCTTCCTACAACCAGCACTGGCATAGCAGGCCTTGCTACTGCCTCTTAATTTTATCAAAAACTCTCAAAAGAACTAAGTATAGATAGCATCTCCTCCCCACAGCATCAGGTCACCTCACTCACGATAGTCACTTTACAGAACCGTCAGGCCCTTGACCTTCTTACAGCCAAGTAGGAAGGCACCTGCATCTTCTTGGGGGAGGGATGCTGTTATTATAGAAATGAGTCTGGGGTAATCCAAAACAACTTAAACCATTTAAAGGCAAGCATTGATCGCTGATGCAAAGGGTTACAAAACACAAACACACCTTGGTCATGGCCCCAGTCACTGAACCCTTGGATACACTGGCTTATGCCCCTAATAGGACCCCTAACTGTGCTGGGATTCATCCTACTTTTGGTCCCTGTCTCTTTTGGTGTTTCTCTAATTTCTTGCAGAAGCATATGCAGGCTTTCACCAACCAAACGGTCACCAAATTGTTCCTGCAAGGAGGATATCAGCCCCTCAGAATCAGTGACCCTCCCCCAGAAGAATACAGCCTCCCCACGTGAAACCAATACCCTACCACCTAATTGTTTTACCCGACAACATAAATCTTTTATTTTTTCCATATCTTCGCCCATCGCCAGCAGGAAGTAGCTTCAGAAGAATGAGACCTTAGCCCCTTTTCCCTTCTCCCTATACTTAAAAGGCAGGAATGATGGATCTTGGACATGACTGGTGCCACTGTGCACACAATAAGCACAAAACAGCCTTGTCTTCCACTCCAGCACCAAACCTCTTCCCACTTCCCTTTACGAGAAGCCTCGTGACTTCTGCAAAACAGAAACACTTTTGCTTCCACAAGGGCGCAGTTCTGCACCCTAGTTGCATAGCTTCAGCATTAGCATAATGCCCCACCTTGATTGTATCAGTCCATATAAGCTCTCCCACCCCCCACATCTGGTGCCGTACTGCATTTTGAAGGCAGCCCTGGGCTGCCCTCCACTTTGAGTGCAGCCTGGCAGATTCATTTTCTTTAATAAAGCTTGATCAGTACCTGGCATCTTGGCTCACTTTCTTTCACTGCCCTGTCAAAGTGTCCCTTGTCAGAATTAATTTTAAGCCAGCAAATGGCTGATCACTTTTCTACTTTCAGAAGAGGATCAGAAGGGTTCTCCCAAGCCAGTGTTGTATTGGTCTCATGTTTGAGAGTAGACAATCAATTTTCTTCTTGTGAAATAATTCTGTGATTAACTGCATTTCAGTTAAAGATTTACGAACAAAGCTACAGAGGTAGCATTTCCAAAAATATTGGAAATCTTTAAAAACAAATGACTTTTGATCGATAAAATAATGTATTTTATTGTGTCTGAACTAGTTTCACATTGCCTCCTAATGTTTTCTAAGCAAGATATTGAAGTTGGGAAGTTTTAAAACTAACACAGGCATTTTTGTTTGTTTGCTTGCTTTTTGTTATCATCTTGTTTGGAATGGGTATTCATAAACATTCAATAAAAGTTAGACAAGATTTCCAAAGAACAGCTGTTTTCAAAAGGTAGTGTGAATAAGAATCACCTGGGACCTCATTGTCACGTCCTTCCCTAGAAATGCTAATTCAGTTGGACTTGAGTGGTGCTTGGCCATCTGTACTTTTTTAATCTTCTTAGTTAATTATCATGTACATAATGAGTTAAAAACCTTGGCTGTAAAATATCTTTATAATAGTATTGTAGAAAGAAAAGAAGACAACCCAAATGACAATAAGCAAAAGCTATATATTCAGAGCTAGCTATAGCAAGTGAGGGAGCCACCATCACCTGTGTTTGGCAGAGAATCAAAGGCAGGATGGCGAGCAACAAAGCTTTTTAGTGGAAAAAAAAGAGAGAGGCATCACGTATGCCTTGATTGTAGGTTGTGGGCATGGGGAAGCTGAAGGCAGGCTAGCTAGAAGCAGGGCATACTATGTAATCAGTTTGAGAAACATGTTTGGCTTTATCTCGTTAGTCCCGAGTTGGAAGGGGACAAAAATTAGGGAAGGTGGCAGTTATTGACCAAGTTCTAACCATTCTGGGCCAATTGCTGCAGAGGTTGTAATTTGGCTTCCTGAGCTGGTTGCTGCAGAGGTTGTGGATCAGAGTTCTGTTCTCATATATGATCTGGCTATTGTCCATTGGCGTATTCAGTCTCTCAGGATTCCACACTAAAAAGAACTGACTTTACATAGAGGCCCTCCAAATACATTCCGCAGTGGTTTCTTGATGCCAGGCTTCTGATTTCTAATTCAAAATTCATTCACTTGGCTTTGTTAAAGGAAATTCCAGGTTCTGCTGGCTAAATCCAGGTTCGTTGTGTCTCAGACAAAGAATTGGGCAAGACATGCCAGAGGTGAAAAGCAAAGAGCAGTTTTATTTAGCAAAGCGAGAATACACTCCAGAGAGGATGGAGCGGACTCAAGCTAGAGAATGGCTCAAGAGCCTCCACAGTTACATTCCCAGGGGTTTAAGTCCTCTTAGCTGGATTTGTGTCGTTCGGTCTTTGGTTGAGCTCTGAGTAGAGTCTCTGTCCTATTGGTTAAGCTGATTGGCACCCTTGCTGGTGGGAGGTCATTGGTCCAACTGAATGGTGCTCAACATGGTGGGGGCTCCCTGTCTGGAATTGTCTTTGTCTCCTGTGGCGGCTTTAGTGCATGTGCATGCCTACATCCTTGGGGAACCGTTTGGACTGGTTGTCCCAATTAAAAATAACCAGGTTTTTTCTTCACGCTCTTGTTTCTATCTAGCTTCCTGCCTAAGCTTAAGATATTGTCTTTCAAGGAAATATGAATATAATTGGAGAATGGAACATATTAAACTCCCGCCAGTTATACTTAGGTGTAGTAAACCTATCAGATCTTTTTCTGAGAACAGGTTTTAATCAGATCGAGATATATCATGAGTACATCAAAGGGATGGGGAGATGAAGTTTCACCAAAGAGTAAAATGTTCCAGTGCTTAAATCCTAAATATACCCTCACCAACTTCCAAATTTCACTGAGAAAGAACCCCTATCAGAAAAAGATAATGATTTTTTTTAAAAAGTCTTTAGTAAAACTTTACTTTTTAATTTTATTAGTAATTTTTATTCCAACATTCTTTAACCAGTTTCTCAACTATTATCCTAAAGATAGCTCAAATTTTGCTTCTATTTTAATCTCCTTCAAAAAAATCTTTACAAATAATAATCTTTTAATTTATTTGATATAAAAGAAAAAAAGAAACAAGTAAATATTTAGGTAATCCACTTTTTAAATCGAAAGAATACAGAATTAAAACAAATATAGCCACTTTGAAGTCAATTGTGTTGGATGTTTGGTTGTTCATAAATCATTTTTACATTAATCTACTTGCTTTTTCATCTCAACAATGAAGAGGCCTAGAATGTTAGGCCAAAAAGCCTACGGAAGAATGAACTCAGTCAGTACTTAAAGACAGCATTTCAAAAGCCAGCAATGGAATCATAAACTGGAGAAAACAAATGCTTGCTATTTTCAACTCAAGTGCACAGAAATATATTTATCATGCAGAATCTTACTGATGACTCTAGAAAACTTAGCCTTACTATGACTAAAGTAAATGGTCTGGCTTTTCATTTTTCTTAAAACCTGATTGAATTTGAAACACCCTAATGCAACAAAAATAAACTGCAATGCATGATGCTATTGTGAGTTAGGAAACGTTTTTCCCTTTTAAATTATCTGGTATCACCATAGTACCTAGGGAATTTAAGAAATATATCAGACAACAAGTAAATATTGATAAATGATAGAAATTCTATACAGAATATTTATCCAGAGTATACTTCTGTAAAAGAATGACAAACTTTCTGGATCACAGACTATAGGCCTCATATATAGAGAAGTGAAGAGTTATTTTGAAGAAAAATGAATAGTAGAAACTAGAAATAACAAGGCAGTTATGTCTACATCCTTCATTCCTACCAGGCTGGCCTTGAATATGGTGTGGATTTGACATGTGCTCAAAGGAGAGCACAGATGAGAGAGGCATGTGAGGGGAAGGGGAGAGAATGCACCTAAAATCTTTATTCATTTGGGGTTAACACACTAGATACTTTAAAATGTCCATAACTCTGGAAGGGGTAACATACAAACTCCCAAAATGAAAAAAAATTTAAGGACCATCCTTTTATGGCTCTATGAATGTTCTCTCAAGGAATAAATTAAATTCAATAAACATAGAGCACCTGCTATGTGATAAGCATTGAGAAAAAATGTGCTTACTATACTCTCCATGGTAGAGCCATTAATGGAGGACAGGAATGGAGACTATAAAGAAACCACTTTAAAAGCATGCTAATCTATGTTTATCTGTAAACCATGCCCCTTAAAAATGTCTGTTTATTTAGGTAACAGAGCCATAGCCTAGGTACTACCATCCACTTACTGGCATAGCAAAAAGAAACTTCAGGAAGTCCTAACTTTAGAAATCAAAACCTATAGTGAAAGTGGATGTGACAGAGGGCAAATGAAGCAATTGGCCATAGGTCTGAGGCTGAAAAGGGCAAAAATGAAAAAACAAAACAACAAAATAAAACAAAAAACACTTTAATTGGTAGTAGGGACACGGGCAGTGTCTAGAAGGCACTGGATTATAATCAAGGATCTCAGCATACAAAGAGGTAGGAAATGAGCATGTGTTATAATAGCGTTGGTGAATGGGGTGACAATAAGGAGACTGACCTGACAAGACTACCAGTTTTCCACTGGGATGTAAAGAAAGCCAGGATTGGCTGGAGAAGGGCTAGACTGTATAAGCGTAAGAATGACAGGCTGTGAGGAACATGGATATGATATACATTTTGGTTAGTATAGCAAATTTTCAAAATCATTCCATCTCATTCTTATTGTCAAGTCAAATCTATGAAGTAAAAAGCAAAGATTATGCTTAAAGCAGGCATCTGTTTGCATAGTAGAATTGTAGGGGTGCCAAGATGTCAGCATACCCTGTCCTTAAAATGCTGCCACCAGCATTTGGGGGTGACTAAAATTTGATGATTGTTGTTTTCGAAATGTCTCAACCCTACCCCAAGTCAAGATGAGGGTTTAGAAAAGAGATGGCTTCTAGATCAGACTTAATTGGGTCATATTTACTTTTGAAAAATGCCAGGGGTAAGTATTGCTCTCTGAGAAAGAACACCAAGTGAAGGTACAATGTCAGAGCAGATCTGAGCCCCAGAGAACAAGAGAGGGTAGTTGCCCAAAAGGTTCCCAAAAGAGGGAACATGTCCAGAAAGTTTTAGAACCTCTTTCCACACCAATCTGATGGAAAAGAGAATGTAGAAGAATGAAAGCATAGCATGACTGTCACTTTAAATCCAGACCATTAATAAAATATAGCCCAATAATTGTCTTGAACTAAGATATTTTTTCAATTGTACAACAATTGTAATTTTTATTTCTAAGAGTTATTTCTTGGTTCCTGGTTATTCCTTTTTTATAGCAGACTGTGCTTGTTTTACAAATGTAATCTTGAATTTCTCTGAGAATAAATTTAGAAAAATTTTTTAAAATATTCTTTTATCTTCTCTCTGGGTCAATTTTTCTGTTTATCTTGGTCTTTCTCTTTCATTCTATTTATTTTGGCAGTTAAGCTTCCTTCTGGAAATAAAAAGTTAAAAAAAAAAAGCTTTGGTATTTTCTATTTAAGATGGAGAAAATAGGAATATTTACTTGGACTGTGTGTTAGTGGTGATTCTTGATGACTGGCAGGCTTTGTTATAGGGCAAGAGTTCTCAAACTGGGTCCCACAGACCCTCAAACATTCTATCATTAGAATTCAGGGGATTCTATGAAATTGGACAGTTAAAAAATACATCTTACATTTATTAAACTTTATCTGAAATTTAGCATTCCTTTTAATTGTGAATAAATGAAGCAGTAAACCATAACATTATTAGCAATACTTGTGGCTTTTTCACCAGTTAAAGTTACTGATATTTTCATATTGCATTACAATTATTGCACATATCTTAAAATATAATTTATATTCACAATTTTAAATGACAATAATTATTAGACCTACTGCAAGATTTTGTTATCTAATTGCAAATTATTTTTCCATATTTTGAGAACTGTATTAGAAGATAACTGCTTCCCTTTGTAATCCTATTTATTTTATTTTATGCATTTAAAAATATTATTCTGATAAGGAGTTCATAAATTTCACCAGATTGTAAAGATTTCCACAGCACAAAAACTCTGACTTAAGGCATTCTGGGAGAGATGAGTAGCTGCAACTTGGTCTGGGAGTTCTTAAAATATCAAAATTATGATATAATAAAACACATGCATGTATGTTGTTTAAAAACTTGGTAATCATTTGAAATATACATTATATCTTTGGGCTTTCCATCTTCATATATTTCTGTTTTGGCTTCTGTTCATTTTATTATAGACTACTATAATTTTAAATAACAACATTAATTGTCATCGTTTATTGAGTACCTGCTCTGTGCCAGGCATAACACAAGGTGCATTATGAATATGTTTCCTATAATGGGTTAATATGGAAAACTCACTAGGCTAGCAATCAAGAAATACTGAGCCATGAGAAATAGCTTTTTCCATTCTGTCACTAACTGTGACCTTACTGATCATTCTGAAATTTTTTTCTTACTTATAAAATCTGAACAATTACACCTGTATACCTACTTTATAGGATTATTGGATGATCAGATGAGACAGTGTTTATGAAAATGTTTGTACGTACTTTGGAAATTTTAAAAATATTTTTAATAGTTTGTAGCCTCTATGGAAAATGGTATGGAGGTTCCTCAAACAATTGCAGATAGATCTACCATATGACCCAGCTATCCCACTGCTGGGAATATACCCAGAGGAATGGAAATCTTCAAGTAGAAGGTATACCTGTTCTCCAATGTTCATTGCAGCACTCTTTACAATAGCCAAGAGTTGGAACCAGCACAAATGTCCATCATCAGATGAGTGGATACAGAAACTGTGATATATCTCACAATGGAATACTACTCTGCTATAAAAAAGAATGAAATACTGCCATTTGCAACAACAGGGATGGACCTAGAGAGAATTATATTAAGTGAAACGAGTCAGGCACAGAAAGAAAAATATCACATGTTCTCACTTTTTTGTGGGAGCTAAAAATAAATAAATAAATATATGGGACCGCGCCCTTTTTCTAAGCCTAAACAGATAAAAGGTGGCGCCCAAGGGAAGTTAAGGGTGAGGGCTAAGCATAGAGAGGCAAGGCACGTGCACATTTGACCTTTTCAAGGATTGGCCTAAGCTTGGAAATCCCTGCCTGCTAAGCATATAAATATGATCTTTTGTGTTACAATAAACGGAACTGCCTGACAGAACCCCCGCTGCGTGTGTATGTGTTTGTTCCCTATCTGGGAGAGCAGCGGCGTGCTCACTCATCTCTTGGAATCTCTTTTTGACCCGCGTCTTGCGGGGGGAGAAAAGGGCAATCCCTTTGGCCCCAACCCTCTAGGGAAAGGAAAAACCTGTTGGGGTCCCATGCGGCCGCTAGAGACGCCCAACATAAATACACAAACAACCTGTGGAGGGGGAGGGAAGAAGACACACAATTACAATTCCTTGAAGTTGATACAACAAGCAAACAGAAAGGAGATTGTTGGGAGGGAGGGAGGAGAGGGAGGAGGGAGGGGGGTTTCGGTGATGGGCCACAATAATCAACCACATTGTATATTGACAAAATAAAATAAATTTTTTTAAAAAAGATAGAATACCTAAAAAAAATAAACAAATAAATAAATAAATAAATTTTTGTAGAATTAAATTTTGTCTTTTTCCAAAAATAAAAAAAGGAATTGGCATTGCTAATGTAGACATGCAGAAATATCTGTTAAAATTGGAAGTAGATATCATAAGGCAGAAAGCTGCGTTCATTTCATGAAAAAAATGCACCATCTTAAAATTCCTTATAAATAGTAAAACCTTAGTCTCAATTTTGAATTTTTAGATTTAACCACAAATTTTTAGTAATATTAAGAGCAGTATAGTTAAATATCTTATTCAGCTTTTTTAATACATGCAAATCTAACTTTATATGCACAAATAACATTTGCACTTTATTCAGTAAACTGAATGTGTAACTGGACATTTAGCTCAGGCTATGAATTACTAAGCCATATACAAATATTTTGGTGAAATGTTGCAAGTTAAATCTACCCTCTTGTTAATTTGTGTATTTATTATTGTTACACAAGTTTTAAACTATAGTTTTATTTTTGTAATTTTAATGCTAGTGGTGAGTATTTTTTTATTATCAAAATTGTTGGCTTCAGATCAATTCCATGAATATGCATAGTCAATTAAAAAAATTGCTGGGTTCATGTATGAGCCAAAAATATCAGAAGTTTAGAAAACTTCGTAGTAGCAAATAATAGATAACTGTCTAAAGTCAATGTATTTAGAATGAAGAGCAACCTCTTGAGGAGCTAAAAATCCGGTAATATAAAACAAAAATTGTGGTGAAGAATGAGGGGAGACAATGTAATGTAAGTGTGCTATATTCCTTCTCTTTTATAGCAAGATTAAAAATCAACATATCTTTTATAAAACTGATAGAGCAAGGCTAGAGGCAAAGCTTACTAGAGTATGAAGACAACCGCAAGAAGAACCAAAAGTTGAAAGTGTTAATAGTGTTTACTTGTGTGTAGTGAGGCTACTGATGATGGGTAAATGACAGGAGAATTTTAGGTTTTACTGCTGGTATTTTTATTATTCTTGTTATCTTTAAAAATTACAAATATGGTGATATGCAAAGCTTCCACGAAAAATATAAAAGACCAAAATTGATTCAAGAAAAACCAGAAAATACTAACACACCAGTGATAGAAGGAATACAAAAGTTATCAGAATTGCCTCCTAAAAAGGAGGCTGGTTGATACAAAAGTTTTTATGAACCACATTTTCTCCAATATTAATAGATCATTCTAATACTTTGTAAGCTTTTTTGATCTAGCATAACCTTGCTACCAAAAATAAAACAAAAATGAAACTACCAGCATGGTCAATTATGAAAATAAATGCAAAATTGCGAAATATATTGTAGCAAATTGATTCCAGTAGTGTATTAAAAGAACAACTCGGCATGCCAAAGTAGGGTTTACTCCAGAAATTCAAGAAGAATTTAGCAGAAGAAAGCTCATTAATCTAATTCATCACATTAAGGTTAAAGAAGAAAATTCATATATAAGCAACTCTACAGATATAGAAAAATTATTTGATACATTTAATGGCAATTCCTGATTTAAATAAAAAACTTTTCTGTGCTTTTTTTAGTTTTGTTTACTATGTTTATATATCATTTCCATAATTTTAAATGAAGTTAAAGTGTTATCATTGCCTAGTCTGAGATATCAGAATTATTATTATAAACACACTCAACCTGATGGATTAATTAGTTAATTTGCACATCCTTTTCTTTGTAGGCTTTCATAAATTTTTTCATGAAGGCAAAAGCCCAAAACTGGCTTAATTGTAAGTTTCTATTTGTTGGCTTTGTTCCCTCTGTTTCCTGCAAATGCATTTCTCTCAACTGCTGCTTGTATTGGGGAGCTAGAGCATAAAATTGACATTTGACTGTCTACCTCAGAGATGTTATAGAATATTTTTAGGAATGGTCACATGGGTATTTATTTATATATGTGCACACCACATGAAAATTTCCTGATAACAATGGCTAATCCAAAGGAGTGCACACACCTGGGGTCTAAGAATTGGACATGACTTGAACTTTAGTCAAGTGTATATATATTTTTTCCTTTTGTCATTCTCCAAACTACCACAGTTTCACAGTGTAATTTTGCTGGAATTAAAGTTGAACATCTTAAAATGTTATAAGCAATTACTACCAACTATAATTAGTCATCTATCCAAATCTGCTATTATGTTTTCTGCCTGGGCTTAATCATCTATAGTGATAGCATCAGATAGATAGTTTGGCCTTACTGATCTACTAGTTCATGTGTGCCAGCTAATTAGATTATAAATTTGGGTAAATTATGTAGGACAATAAATAAGGTTTAAAAATTAAAGATGGGTAAAAATAACGTGACGGCTAATAGGTTTAAAAAATCATCAAGTAAGGGAAAAATAAAAGATCTAACAGAGCTATATGTTAGATACCCAGGTACTTTTTTCATAATAGTTTACTTTTAATTTTCCAGAAAGCACAGAGCAATTACTCACAAATAGAGGACCCACTATGGTCTCTCTCATTCCATTAAAGAGGGACCTGTTTTTCAGACATTTGCGTTTTTTTTTTTTAACATTACGATGGGATCATTCTTATAAGAGGCCCACCTTATGATGACTCCTAATATTTGGACAGATTTTCAATGTCATAATAATTTTACCCAATCTACCCTCAGTGAACAAGGCCTGCATTTCAAATGTGACATTTAAATAAGTTATTATAACTTCATTCTTAATATGAAACCAGTACAGGCTCTTAAAATAGAGATATCCCAAACAATATCACTGGGAATTAATGGGCAAAGAAAGGCAGCTGGTATAATTGAAAACATGGGTTTGTGGTCAAGTCTATCACCAGATAGTAATGACATTGAATACTGGGCACAAGTGGTGATGGTCAGTGTTGTACCCAGTGAATATTAATGACCAATTTTAAAAAAATAAAATAAAATAAAACCAAGTACAGAAAAAGAAAAGAAAAGAAAATATCACTTGACTTTCGTTGCCCATAGCAAAGGATTTAACTAGATGATCTCTAAAGTCTCTTCTAGCTTAAAAATTCTATAGTTCTAATGTGCTAGAGAAGGACTGATTTGGAAAAACCTCCCTTCCACAGAAGGAAGTAGTAGTGGCCATAATTTGAGGCAGCAATTTTGCAAAATTATTACAATCTTAGAGGCCCCATCTTCCCCACATATTTATGTGTGTGAACTAACATAAGGAAAGAGTAACCTACTGCACAAGCAGTACCATGGTTTTAAAATTCAAAGTTAAACTATTCTCTTTAGTAATATGCTCTCAAAAGGTATGTTACCATAGGAAAAATGTACAGCTTGGTTTGGTTTTGTGAAGAGATCTATACTTTCAGCATAAACTCTTCAAATAAAAGTGACTTAATATGCGGACCTATTCAACTGAAACCTGCTGGAGAAATTGCTTAGATTAGTAGAACCTTGTTAGAGTCCAGAATAAAGCAACAGTGACTTGGTAATTAGAATAATTGTTACAAGCTAGACTCTGGGGTGATAAGTTTTTTAACGTGCAGCTATAAACTTACAGTGGTATATAGCTGTAAGACAATTACAATTAATATATAAACTAGATTTTTAAAAGAAAATGACTAATACTATAAATAAATTTGCCTTGGGCTTTTAAGGAAAAGCAATACAGACACTGGGGAGAAACTCAGTACATATAAGTACTCTGAGACCAAAATTTCATGTTTATTATGTTGAGATGTTTTGAAGGGATGAAAAAGAGAGCCAAATTCTGCTCTCAATTATGTTCTTAATCTCGTTTACCTTCGTACATATAAGGATTGATATTTGTCCAATAACTGCTAGTTTTGCTTAAACCATAACTTATTTAAATTTTAGGTAGAACTTTATGGTTTTAGGCTATGTCCCTACACATAAGAGACCCTAAATTGTTGGGATTAAAACCATTTATGGCATCCATTTTGTAACAACAATAAAATGATAGCTGGAAAATAGGATTTTTTTTCTAAAAAAGCAACAAAAACTATAAAATACACAAAAATAAACTAAATATGGAATGTGTAAGACATATATGGGAAAAATACAAAATATTTCATAGAGTAAGTCTTGGATAAATGTTTAAGTATATGGCCATGTTCTGGCTTAGAACACTCAATATTGTAAATATGACAAATCTCTAACTTTGTGTGATGCTATTTTAATCAAAATTTCAGTGGGATTTGTTTAGAAGTTGACCCTAACTCTAAAAGTTCATTTAGGAAAAAATATGTGAGATAGACTCAAGAAAAAAATTCTAAAGTTAATTAGAATTCCTCCAATAGGAAACAAACAATTGGCTAGAAGATGGTTGACAAAATAATACGAATGGTCGTAAGTAAATAAAGGATGAAGTTATTACTATTTGCAGTGAGAAGAAAAATTTTGTACAATGTTGATGGGTTGTTGCATTATTGTATACTTGTGAAAATGTTATGGTAATTTAAAATCTACATTGCTATGGTATCCAAAGTAACATTTATCTCTATGTTTGTTTTTGCAGTGTCTTGGTTTAGAAGGGTCTTGCCCACATTTTTCTCTGAGGAAGACCTATATTTTTGGTCTAGAACTCAATTTTATGCAATGGCCTGTACTGAATTGGGCTACAGGAAATGTGAAGGATGGCTTTGGAAAAAAAGAGAGTCTAGAGGAATCTCTTTTTTCAATTGGAAAAGATACTGGTTTATTTTGAAACAGTCAACTCTCTACTGGTTCTCACACCTGAATGTAAGTGCACCAGGAAGGAAAGAAATTCTGTTCATTATCACTGAGTTAGAACAGTTCTCACTCTTTGTATTAGTGTGACAGAAGTGAATTTCTGACAAATAAAGGGATGCTCATAACTTCCAATGTTAGGGAAAAGGCCATTGATGTTACTTCTTATTAAAAAGTGATTTACAAAAGGAAAGGCATTGAAGCTAGTGTTTTTTTTTTTTTTAATTGGTTTTGAAGCCAAAAATACCTGGTTTATAATCCACGCTCTTTTATTTATTAGTTTCAAGGAATGGAGCAAGTTATTTTCTCAAGGCAAGTAATAATACTTGCCAAGTATTTTCATCCCTCTCTTTCTTATGTGTTGATCCTCTCCCTCAACCTGATCCATCTCATAGACTTTTAAACATGCTGAAGTCTTCCCATTTAAATAAAAGTGAGATGAATGAGATGTCTTTCACTGATTTTGAAAACACTCTAAGAAGACCAGTTTTTTGTGTGTGGTAGAAAGGGCAAGATCATGAGTTTGGTTTTAGACATGCTGAGTATAAGGTGCCATTAAAGTTATCCCAGTCTGGAGAGAGCAAGTCTAGAGCTCAGAGAAACCTCCAGCTTTTACCTTAACTCTCTATCTTTTACAGCAAGAATTCTTGATAGTGTTCTTTATAATTACTGTCTTTATTATCTCAGTCCTAAGTGCTCTCCAATCTCTCCATTACTACACTGGAATAACTTTGGTAAGGTTACCATGAGCCTCCATGTGGCTAAGTCCAGCAGACATTTTCAGACCTTATTTTACTTGACCTCTCCATGTTTTCCTCCTACATCTTCTGCTACTCTTCCTTTGTCACTTTTGCAGGATTATCCTATCCTCCCAGACAGTTAAAAGGTGGGGTTCTTTAGGTATTAGTTATAGGTTTTCTTCTTATTCCATACTCTCTTTCTAGATTGCTTTACCCATGTCTGTGGCTTCAATTACTGTCTGTATACAGAGGTCACACATATTTATATCTATACCGCAAAAGACTCTTAAGATTTAGGACTTATAAGTTCAATTTATCTCTCCACTGGGATATCTCAAGAGCACCCACTGTTCAACATGTACAAAACGAAATTCATGACCTTGCCATCCTCAAAATTGTGTCTCCTTCCTGTGATTTTCCTCTAGAGTCATCCTCAAAGCTCCCACTCTCTAACCTCCTATAGTTATCTGTATCAAGTCTGGCCAATATTACCTTCTGAATATCTCTCAAATTTATTAGTTTCTCTCTATTGCAACTGCCTCCAACCTAGTCCAAGTTATCATCATCTTTCACCTGAACATTTTCAATAGCCTCCTACCTGTCTCCTCATATTCACTTTGGCCTCCCTCTAATCTGTTTTACTACTCTAATCAGAGAGGGATCTTTTTCTAAAATGCAAATTTTATTATGTCACTACTATTCCACCTCACCTCACCCATCTATCCCCCTTATAAAAAGTCATCAATAACTTCATATTACTCTTAGACTAAAAAAATCTTAACGTTAACTACCAGGCATTACATGTGAAAGGATGAGTCAACACCAGTTGACGATCCACTGGAGAGAGCTCGTTTATTAGGTGGCACACACACATATATATAGGGCTTTTAGGGATGGCTGATTGGCTTAAAATACAATCCCTACTTAGCATACCGCATGGGGCTTGGGGTGAGCTGATTGGTGTGCAATTCGCACCGGCGAGAAGGAGAGTACAGAAGAGAAGGGCAACCAGCGCCATGATGGGGTGTGGCTGAGAAGGACTTATGTGATCAGGGTGTGATCCCTTGGGGCATTTGGGTTCTTACAACATGTATCCCATACCTCTCCAGTCATATCTTGTACCATGCACCCTGTTGGTTTTTACTCCAGCTACACTGGCCTTCTTTTTATTTTCTTTAATGTGCTATGCACCGTTCATCCTTTTTCCTGCAATACTCCATGACCCCCTCACCTGGTTAACTCGTAGCCTTCCTTCAGCTCTCACTTGAAGACATCACTCCTTTAGGGCAGCTTTCCCTTATCCCCCCAACAAACTTGATCAATTCTTAATAGCTCTTATAGCATCACGTACCTCTATTTCACAGTATTTAACATGTAATTTTACTTTTTATTTTGTGACTCGTGTTAATTTCCATCTCCCATGGAGCATAAGCTTTTGCAAGTTCTCCCTCTGCCCACCCCCCACCCTCACACTTCAACAATGCATCCCCAGCATGTGGCACAATATTTGTGCTCAATAGATAAATTTGTTGATTTAATGAACAGTTGTGATGAATAAATGAGTTTATGCATCTAAAGTACTTTTGTGCAGTGCCTGTCACATAGTAAGTCCTCAGTTAATGTTACACTTCTCTCTGTGTAGTGGAGATGCTAAAAAGATTACTCAAAGCAACATGAATTGTCAGGTCTGCTGCCGGCAGACCCGAACAGCCCTAGCCTCATTCCTTTCGGTGGGCGAGTGAACGGCCCAGGATTCCTCTTTCCCTCCTGTCCCCTTTGAAAGGAGACGGGGGAAGAGAGCCATGAAGAGAGGTGAGCACACCGCCGGCCCCCCAAAAGCAGCCCAGTTAAAGGACACTCAGACGCGGCGGGGGTTCTGTCGAGCAGTTCCATGGCGCCGCTTGTAATGTCACTTAAGGTGGTGTTAGTTTTTAAGGCCCGGCAATGAATGCAGTGAGAAGTCCGAAGGCACCGTACCTCAGCAACTCCTCTGTTAGAAGGAGAGACTGGGTACAGCCTCGATTCAAAGTTAGCTTCTGTTTTTATTGTAAAGACAAGGGAATTTCACAAGAAAAATCAGTTGATTCAATCATTTCAAAAGAACACAAAGACATGGGCAATGTGACAAAAGTTATCTATGGCTAAGTATGGCTTAAACAATAGAAGCTAGTAACATCATTTAAATTAACAATGTGATATTCCAAAGTACAATTTATGAAAAGCTAAGTTGATCAAACTGTGATCATTATCTAATCTAAAATATAACCTCTCCTTAAATGATTTCAGCAAAAGTTACATTCTTATGATTAAATCTAAGTGTAATTGTCTCTAAAGTTTCCACCAACAAACAGCTTGCCCTTAGCAAACATTTTTTCACATTTTTCCCTACAGCAATTCTTTCAACATCTTTTAACAACAATCAGTATGTTAAATTATCAAAGTACATAATCCCATGCCTAAACAGTGATTAGAATTGATTAGAGGGGCTTCAGCTCGCTTAGCTGTAGGCTTTTGCCTCCTAGCTAAGGACTTTTGTCCCATAAATTTGTTAGCTAAAAACCCTATACTAAGAATCAGCTGAGAATCAACATTTACTTGATTATAATTGATTAGATAGGCTTTCACCCCACTAGCTGTAGGCTATTGCCTTCTAGCTAAGGACTTTTGTCCTGTAAGTTTTTTAGCTAAAGAGCCCTGTCTAAAAATCAAATGAGAATCAAGATTTCTAACCCTCTATAAGTTAATAGTACTTTTTATCATATTCTTCTATTCCCTTTTCTCCAAGCAATGTGAAAAATGTTTCATTTTGAATGTGAGAGTTTTTAAGAGCAATTATGAAATGTCAAATCATTTTCACATTGTTTTCATAACCCCACATGATGAATATCATTCATCTTGTCCCTTTCCAAATTAAACAGGAAAAGTAGTAAATTCTATCCATCATGTTTTCATTTAATTGATGGAATATTCTCAAAATTAACTAACTTAATACAAGCTAAATAAAAGTTACAGTGCCTTTTTTAATGTGTCCATTTTTATGAGGTTTTTTTTTTTTCCAGGTGACTTTTTGTCAGGTTGGTATTATATCTGTGAGATTTTAATTTTTAAATTCAGTTATTTCTAAGTTTATATTTTCATATGACTTGACTACCTTTATAGAACTTTTCCTTTGGGAATTGCAATGCATGTTATAAACATTATAGCATACCAATAATCTGTTCCCCTTTTTTATTGTTGATGAAATTGTGATTCAGAAAGTAAAAGTGACTTGGTAAGCATTGGTAGAACTACAATGACCAGACCTTACTAAGCTCTATAAATAGGTTAGAATGGGTCCAATCCTCTGTTATGTCATGACAATTTCTTAGAAATTTGATGGGTTGCTTATAATACCAGAGACTGGGAAGGAAAAAGGTAGAATAAGAAAGAGACAGGGAGTAAAAGACCATATTCCAAATACCACTCTCTGATACATATATGCTAAACAATCTCATGCTTAGAAACTTCATTATTATTTATTTTTGAGGGGCTTTTAAAATGAAAATCATTGGTATATGTAATTGCCATCCTATATTAGACAACTTAAGGTTTAGATATGTATTAAATGTTGCTATAACCACTGTCTCTGCTGGCCTTTGTTGATATATTGTTTGTGTACTTTGAATGCCCTAATGATGTTGAGAGCTATTTGCGTATTCTAATGTAACTCTGTATAATCATTAACATAAAAGTGTGTTGTTACCATTACTGGTTTAATAAATGCATGGTCCATGTGCTTTGCAGAAAGCTGTTTCAAGTGCATGCTAAACAAACTGCATTCTTTAATAAGCGGTCTGGAAAAATGTTGTTCATTACCACCCTGGTGACCTAGCTCTTGGCTCTTCATTTCAAGATCTCTCTCTAAGTCTTTTCCTTACAGTCTTTATTCTTTCGTTTTTTCATTTTTTTATAGGATTCCAAGGCTGATGTCTTTATATATTTGCCTGAATTCCGAATTGATTTGGCACCACATTGCGGAAGAAACCGGGAAGCAGTAGTAGAACCTTAAGTTCAGGGTCCAGGTCAGCACTGAACAATAGAAATATAACATAAGCTGCATATACAATCAGCACCAAGTTGTTCTTTTTCCTTTTGTTAACTTAATAAAGCCACATACATGAGCTTAGTTCCATCAACCAAGGGCTTACAGGAAATCAGGCAATGGATGAAAAAGAAACATACTGAATCCTGTTTCTGCTTTGGCTAATGTTCTAGAATATATTGATAAATTAGGTTAATGGTTCTACCAAATTTTGAAGAAATTCAGTCTGTCTAAGAACTTAGGGACAAAATCCAGCACCATTAAAATAGCAGGAAAAAGTCTGGAAGCCAAAGCTATCTATTTAGGGTATTATATCCCCTGTATAAAATTAAGATATTAGAGGGATGCCAGTATAGAATTAGGAGAAATTGAAAGAAGAAGTATCTATACATTACTGATGTCATACTTTCTGTATTATGTTAATCAGATTCTTATTCTTATCTTTTTGGATATTAATTCCTTGTAGGATGTATAGTTTGCAAATATTTTCTCCCATTAGATAGGTTGTCTTTCCACTCTGTTGATTATTTCCTTTGCTGTGCATAAGCTTTTCAGTTTGATATAATCACATTTGTTTATTCTTTCTTTTCTTGCTTGTGCTTTTGGAGTCTTATTCATAAAGTCTATGCCTAGTCCTACTTCCTGGAGTGTTTCCCCTATGTTTTCCTTTAGAAATTTTATGATTTCAGGTCTTATATTTAAGTCTTTAATCCATTTGGAGTTGATTTGGTATATGGTAAGAGGTACAGGTCCAGTTTCATTTTTCTGCATATGGATGTCCAATTTTCCCATCACCACTTATTAAGAGGCAGTCTTTTCCCCCAATTTATGATCCTGCTGCCTTCATCAAAGATCAATTGGCTGGGATCCTAAGATGGCGGTGGCTGAGGCGGTTGGCGCTGAGTAGCTGAGGTGGAAAAGGCGGCCACTGGGCCTTAGGCAGCCGGGAAACTTGTGGACCCTCCGCTTGCTGTCTCTTAAGGGAGGACCGCTGCTGGTGGCCAGTCATGGGGACGGACCACCACTTTGCCCTTGGCAGGAGAGGCTGCCTCATTTACAGGCAACAGCTTTGAAGTATGGAGCAGGAAAAGAACTGTTTCTTAGCTGCAAAAGCGAGTCTCTAAACAGGGAACACGGTGCCAGGGCTGCTGTTGACGCTACCAGGATCCTGGAGGCCGGGGCTGTGCTGAAGGCAGCCAGCTGCCCTATTCACGATTCAAGGTTTCAGACCGGCATAAAAGAAGATTCCTGGGAGTGCCCGAGCCGCGCCACGGGACTGAGTGAGCAGCCCGAGGCAGCGGCGGCCGAAAATGGGGGCGGTGATGACTCAGAGGCAGAGAGGGAGGCACCCGACCCGGCACAGCCCCGTGAGTGACCCCCAGCCTGGCCCTGCTCAGGGGGCGGATACCCGCCCGGCTTCCGCCTGCCCCACCGGGCCACTCACTGGCCCCGGGGCTGCCTCCATTTCCTCAGGTGGTGGTGGCTCTGGCCCGGCTCGACCAAGCCTGTCCTCCTTACCTGGCTCAGCTCCTCACTGAGCCTTCCCACTTGCTTGCCCCGACGCGAGGCTTCCCGGGGACTGTGGGCCGGCCTCCCATCTCACTCCCTCCACGGTTCTCTGGCAGGGCTGGTGGTGTGGGGCATCCCCGGCCAGCATCGGGAGGGCAAGGAAGTACGGGCTGGGCTGACTGTCACTCCACCACACCGTGGGCTCCAGCCCCTGGTAAACTTCCTGTTACCGGGAGGCAGATACCATTTCTGCTGCCACCAGTTCGGAAAAATGCCTAACCAATTTCTGGTTAGGAATAGTGTGGTTGGAGAGTTCCCGAGTTCGCTTGAAATTGCCGGAGAGCTGACTGCGGGCGGGCACCGGACTCGGTCTGCACTGGGGGGATGCAAAGGTGAACCATGTGCTGCAGGCTCATCCCCCAAGGAGCTCATGCTCTGGTGTGGGAGATAAGACAAGTACACAAATAACTGCGATACCAGGAGGAAGGTGATAAGTCCTGAGAAAGATCTACACAGTGCTACAAAGGCACCCAGAGCAACCGGTCGTCTGCGCCTAGCAGAAACCTGGTAGACTTCCTGGGCGAGGCGGTGCCGAGCATGGTCTTGAAGGTCCAGCTGATAGATGAGGGCTGCAGAAGACATGTCCCAGCCCCACCTAGTGTGCACAGAGCAGGTAGATGTCCGGCTAGGGAGGTGGAGACTCGACAGAAACCACACACCCTGTGGGGTTGCCACTGCGTGATCCAACATCCAGGGCCAGAGTGGATAGAACAGGGAGAAGTCCTGCACAGGAAGTGGAAGCTCAGCAGAGACCACACACCCTGCGGTAGCGCCCCGTGATCCAGCAGCCCAGCAGAGTCCAAGCTGACCAGAGAGGTGGCTCCCCGGAGAGGCCCAAGACCCAAGGCAACCACACACACAAGGCACTAGAGGCCAACTGAGCAGTCATGGAGGTAGCCATACCAAATGGGCAACCACAGCAACATCTTAGTTAGTCAATAGTCTCAAACTGGTGGACTGTGAAACCCCCTGCCACAATGAATAAACATCAAAAAAAAGATACCAGAAATACAAAAAATCAAGAAAGTACACCACCAAAAGTTAATAAATCTCAAACTCTAGATCCTATAGAACAAGAAGTCCTTGAAATGACTGACAAGGAATTTCGAGTGATAATTCTAAGGAAACTGAATGAAATACAAGAAAACTCAGCTAGACATCATGATGAAACGAGGAAAAGTACACAGGATCTGAAAGAGGAAAGGTACAAGGAAATCAATGTCCTGAAAAAAAATGTAGCAGAATTTGCTGAACTGAAGAAGTTATTCAGCGAAATAAAAAACACAACGGAGAGTTTAACCAGCAGGCTTGTCGAAGTTGAAGAGAGAACCTCTGAACTTGAAGATGGGCTGTTTGAAATAACACAGGCAGACAAAAAAAAAGAAAAAAGAATCAAAGACATTGAAGATAATCTGAGCGAGATATCAGACAACCTTAAGCGCTCAAATATCTGAGTTATGGGTATCCCAGAAGGGGAGGAAAATGGAGATTGCATAGAAAACATATTCAACAAAATAGTGGCAGAAAACTACCCAGATATAGGAAAAATCACAGATCTTCAGATCCAGGAAGTTCAACGATCTCCAAACGTATTCAACCCAAAAAGGCCCTCTCCAAGACATGCTATAGTCAAACAGGCAAAACTCAGAAACAAAGAGAGAATCTTAAAAGCTGCAAGAGAGAAGGGTCAAATCACCTATAAGGGAGCCCCAATCAGGCTAACATCAGACTTTACATCACAAACCCTAAAAGCTAGAAAGGAATGGGATGATATATTCAAAATACTAAAAGACAAAAGATGCCAGCCAAGAATACTCTACCCTGCAAGGCTATCCTTCCGAAATGAAGGGCAAATAGTATATTTCTCAAACAAAAACTGCGGGAGGTCACTACCACACGACCACCCTTACAAGAAATCCTCAAGGGAGTACTGGGTTTGTTTCCTGAAAAATATCTACCACTGCCATAAAAACCCAAGAAAAATCAAAACCCACTAGTATAATAAAAATGGCATTCATGAAGAGAAAACAAACAAACAAAAACGCTATCTACAGCCTTAGGAACCAACAAACACAGAAACCAAACAGTAAATCAGAAAGAAAGGAACAAAAGACACCTAAGACAACCAAACAATCAATAAAATGCTAGGAATAAATCAACACCTTTCAATAACAACTCTTAATGTAAAAGGCTTAAATTCCCCAATCAAAAGACACAGACTGGCTGACTGGATTAAAAAGGAGGACCCAACTATATGCTGCCTACAAGAGACCCACCTCACTCATAAAGATTCACATAGACTAAGAGTGAAAGGATGGAAAAAGATTTACCATGCAAACAGAAAAGAAAAACGAGCTGGAGTAGCTATTCTTATATCTGACAAAATAGACTTTAAACTAAATACCATAAAAAGAAACAATGAGGGACACTACTTAATGATAAAAGGACTGATCCATCAAGAAGACAAAACAACCATAAATATGTATGCACCCAATGTCAGAGCAGCCAGATTTATAAAACAAACTCTATTAGAACTAAAGAAGGAAATAGACACTAATACCATAATAGCAGGCGGCCTGAACACCCCACTGTCAATATTAGACAGATCATCTAGGCAAAGAATCAGTAGAGAAACACAAGATCTAAACAATATTCTAGACCAACTGGAATTGGCAGATATCTACAGAACATTCCATCCAACAACCTCAGAATATTCATTCTTCTCATCAGCACATGGATCATTCTCCAGGATAGATCACATATTAGGTCACAAATCAAGTCTCAATAAATTCAAAAAAATTGGAATTATCCCATGTATTTTCTCAGACCACAATGGATTAAAACTAGAAATTAATAAGAAACAAAGCTCTGGAAACTATACAAACACATGGAAATTAAATAGCATTCTGCTTAATGACATATGGGTCCAAGAAGAAATCAAGCAGGAAATCAAAAAATTTACTGAACCTAATGAAAATAATGACACATCACACCAAAACCTGTGGGATACTGCAAAAGCAGTATTAAGGGGGAAATTTATGGCATTAAATGCTCACCGCAGAAGAATGGAAAGATGGCAAGTGAACAACCTAACACTTCACCTTAAAGAACTAGAAAAACAAGAACAATCCAAACCTAAAGTTAGCAGACGGGAAGAAATCATTACGATCAGAGCAGAACTGAATGAAATTGAAACCCAAAAATCAATACAAAAGATCAATGAATCAAAAAGTTGGTTTTTTGAAAAGATAAATAAAATTGACAAACCATTAGCATGGCTAACAAAAAAAAGAAGAGAGAAGACATAAATAACAAAAATTAGAAATGAAAAAGGCTATATTACAACTGATTCATCTGAAATACAAGGAATCATTCGAGACTACTATAAACAACTATACGCCAACAAATTTGAAAATCTGGAGGAAATGGATAAATTTCTGGACACACACAAGCTCCCAAAACTGAACCATGAAGACATAGAAAATTTGAACAGACCAATAACAATAAAGGAGATTGAAGCTGTTATCAGAAGGCTCCCAACAAAGAAAAGCCCAGGACCAGATGGATTCACAGAAGAATTTTACCAAACATTCGAAGAGGAATTGACACCGATTCTTTACAAACTATTCCAAAAGATTGAAACAGACGCAAATCTCCCAAACTCATTCTATGAAGCAAACATCATCCTGATACCAAAACCAGGTAAAGATATAACCAAAAAAGAAACCTACAGGCCGATATCTTTGATGAATATAGATGCAAAAATCCTCAATAAAATACTAGCAAACAGAATACAGCAACACATACGTAAAGTTATTCACCACGATCAAGTGGGATTCATCCCAGGGATGCAAGGTTGGTTCAACATATGCAAATCAATAAATGTGATACACCATATTAATAAAGTCAAACACAAGGACCATATGATCATCTCTATAGATGCTGAAAAATCATTTGATAAAATTCAGCACTCATTCATGACAAAGACCCTCTATAAGTTAGGTATAGAGGGAAAGTATCTCAACATAATTAAAGCCATATATGACAAACCCACTGCCAATATCATCCTGAATGGGGAAAAGCTGAAAGCTTTTCCTTTAAGAACAGGAACTAGACAAGGATGCCCACTCTCACCACGCCTATTCAACATAGTGTTGGAAGTACTAGCCAGAGCAATCAGAGAAGAGAAGGAAATAAAGGGCATCCAGATTGGAAAAGATGAAGTCAAACAGTCCCTGTTTGCAGATGACATGATCCTATATATCGAACAGCCTAAAACCTCTACAAAAAAACTCTTGGAATTGATAAATGATTTCAGCACAGTAGCAGGATACAAAATCAACACACAAAAATCAGTAGCATTTCTTTCCTTCAATAGTGAACATTCAGAACGAGAAATCAAGAAAGCCTGCCCATTTACAATAGCCAGCAAAAAAATAAAATACTTAGGAATTGAGTTAACCAAGGATGTGAAAAATCTCTATAATGAGAACTACAAACTGCTGCTGAGAGAAATTGGAGAGGATACAAGAAGATGGAAAGATATCCCATGCTCTTGGATTGGAAGAATCAACATTGTGAAAATTTCCATACTACCAAAAGTGATATACAAATTCAATGCAATCCCCATCAAAATTCCACTGACATTTTTCTCAGAAATGGAAAGAACTATCCAGACATTTACATGGAATAATGAAAGACCACGCATAGCCAAAGCAATGCTGAGCAAAAAAAATAAAGCTGGAGGCATAACACTACCCGACTTAAGCTATACTACAAAGCTATAATAACCCAAACAGTATGGTTTTGGCACAAAAACAGACACACTGATCAATGGAATAGAATAGAGAATCCATAAATCAACCCACACACTTACTGCCATCTGATCTTTGACAAAGGCACCAAGCCTATTCACTGGGGAAGGGTCTGCCTCTTCAGCAAATGGTGCTGGGATAACTGCATATCTATATGCAGGAGAATGAAACTGGACCCATACCTCTCACCATATACTAAAATCAACTCAAAATGGATTAAGGATTTAAATATACACCCTGAAACAATAAAACTTCTTAAAGAAAACATAGGAGAAACACTTCAGGAAATAGGACTGAACACAGACTTCATGAATACGACCCCAAAAGCACGGGCAACCAAAGGAAAAAATAAACAAATGGGATTTTATCAAACTTAAAAGCTTCTGCACAGCAAAAGAAACAACAGAGTTAAAAGACAACCAACAGAGTGGGAGAAAATATTTGCAATATATACATCTGACACAGGATTAATATCCAGAATATATAAGGAACTCAAACAACTTTACAAGAAAAAGCAAGCAACCCAATTAAAAAATGGGCAAAAGAGCTAAGTAGGCATTTCTCTAAGGAAGATATACAAATGGCCAACAGACATATGAAAAAATGCTCAACATCACTCAGCATCCGGGAAATGCAAATCAAAACCACACTGAGATACCATCTAACCCCAGTTAGGATGGCTAAAATACAAAAGACTCTGAACGATAAATGCTGGCGAGGTTGCAGAGAAAAAGGAACTCTCATACATTGTTGGTGGGACTGCAAAATGGTGCAGCCTCTATGGAAAATGGTATGGAGGTTCCTCAAACAATTGCAGATAGATCTACCATACGACCCAGCTATCCCACTGCTGGGAATGTACCCAGAGGAATGGAAATCATCAAGTCGAAGGTATACCAGTTCCCCAATGTTCATTGCAGCACTGTTTACAATAGCCAAGAGTTGGAACCAGCCCAAATGTCCATCATCGAATGCGTGGATACGGAAAATGTGGTACATCTACACAATGGAATACTACTCAGCTATAAAAACCAATGAAATACTGCCATTTGCAACAACATGGATGGACCTTGAGAGAATTATATTAAGTGAAACGAGTTAGGCACAGAAAGTGAAATACAACATGTTCTCACTTATTGGTGGGAGCTAAAAATTAATATATAAATTCACACACACAAAAAACCCGGGGAGGGGGTGAAGAAGATATACCAACCACAAGTACTTGAAGTTGATACGACAAGCAAACAGAAAGGACATTGTTGGGGTGGAGGGAGGAGAGGGAGGAGGGAGGGAGGTTTTGGTAAGGGGAAACAGTAATCAACCACAATGTATATCGACAAAATAAAAGTTAATAAAAAAAAGATCAATTGACTGTAAGTATGTGGGTTGATTCCTGGGGTTTCTATTCCCTTCCATTGTTCCAGGTGTCTGTTTTTATGCCAGTACCACTCTGTTTTTGTTAGAATAGCTTTGTAATATCATTCGAAGTCAGGTAACATTAGGCCTCGAGATTTATTTATTTAATTTTTTTGCTCAGGATTGCTTTGGCTATTTGGGATCTTTCATTGTTCCATGTGAATGTTAGGATTGCTTTTTCTATTTCTGTGAAGAATGTCACTGGAATTTTGATGGAGATAAAATAACCCAATTAAAAAATGGGCAAAGGAGCTAAATAGACATTTTTCAAAGGAAAACATACAGATGGCCAACAGGTACATGAAAAACTGCTCAGCACCACTAGTCATCAGAGAAATGCAAATCAAAACCACACTGTAATATCATCTCACCCGAGTTAGACAGGCCATTATTTAAAAGACCAAGCATAACAAATGCTGGTGAGGATGAGGGGAAAAGGGAACTCTTCTACACTCTTGATGGGACTGTAAATTAGCAAAGCCATTATGGAAAGCAGTAAGGGGGTTTCTTAAACAACTAGAGATAGAACTACCGTATGATCCAGCAATCCCACTACTGGGTATATATCCAGAGGAAAGGAAATCATCATATTAAATAGATACCCACACTCCCATGTTCATTGCAGCTCTATTTCCAATTGCCAAAATATGGAAGCTACCTTATTTAGGTTTGGTTTAGGTTGGTTCCATATCTTGGCTATTGCAAAAAGAGCTGCAATGAACATGGGAGTGCAGGTATCCCTTCAACATGATGATTTCCATTACTTAGTGTATATACGAAGAAGTGAGAATGCTGGATCGTATGGAAGATCTATGTGTAGTTGTTTGAGAAAACTCCATACTGATTTCCATAGTGGTTGTACTAATTTACAGTCCCACCAACAGTGTAGGAGTGTTCCCTTCTCAGCACACTGTATAATTGCTAAAGTTCCTTGTATATTATGGATATTAATCTCTTGTCAGATGCATAGTTAAGAAAAGTTTTCTTCCACTCTGTAGGTTGTCATTTCACTCTGTTGATTGTTTTCTTTGGGGTGCAGAAATTTTTTTTTTTATATAGTCCCATTTGTGTATTTTTTCTTTTACTGCTTGTGCTTTTGGGCTCATGTTCATAAAGTCTGTGCCCAGAACTAGTTGCTGAAGTGTTTCTCCTATATTTTCCCTTAGTAATGTTAAAGTTTCAGGTCTTATACTTAAGTCTTTAATCCATTTTGAGTTGATTTTAGTGTATGGTGGGAGGTGCATATCTAGTTTCATTCTTCTGCATATGGATATCTAGTTTCCCCAACACCTCTTGTTGAAGAGGCAGTCTTTTCCGCAGTGGAAAATTTTGCTGCCTTTGTCCAATATCAGATGGCTCTAAGCCTGAGGGGTGATTTCCAGGCTCTCAGTTTTACTCCACTGGTCTGAATGTCTATTTTTATGCCAGTATGATGCTGTTTTGGTTACAGCAGCTTTGTAGTATAATTTGAAGTAAGATAGTGTTATGCCTCTGGTTTTATTTTTTTGTTCAGGATTGCTTTGGCTATTCAGGGTCTTTTGTTGTTCCATATGAACTGTAAGATTGCTTTTTCCATTTTGTGCAGAATGTCATTGGTATTTTGATGGAGATTGCATTAAATCTGTAGATAACTTTGTGTAGTATAGACATTTTCACAATGTTAATTCTTCCAATCCAAGAGCGTGGAATATCTTTCCATCTTTTTCTGTCTTCTTTAATTTCTTTCAGAAGAGGTTTGTAGTTCTCATTGTAGAGGTCTTTCACCTCCTTTGTTAAATTGATCCCTAGGTATTTTATAATTTTCATGGCAATTGTAAATGGGGTTGCTTTCTTTATTTCTCTTTGTGTTACTTTGTTATTTGAGTATATAAATGCAACTGATTCGGGGGCATTTATTTTGTATTCTGCAATGTTAGTGAAGTTACTAACTACCTGTAGGAGTTTTTTTTGATAGAGTCTTTAGGTTTTTCTATATATAGTATCATGTCATCTGAAAATAGGGAAACTTTGACTTTGTCTTTTCCAATCTGTGTTCCCTTTATTTCTTTTTCTTGCCTGATTGCTCTGGCTAGTACATTCAGCACTATGTTAAATAGAAGGGATGAGAGTGGGCATCCTTGTCTTGTTCCTGTTCTTAAGGGAAAGGCCCTCAGTTTTTCCCCAAAAAGAGTGATACTGGTGGTGGGCTTGTTATAAATGGCTTTTATTGTGTTGAGATATTTTCCTTCTATACTTAATTTGTTGAGAGCTTTTATCATGAAGTGATGTTGAATTTTGTCAAATGCTTTTTTAGCATCTATTGATATAATTACATGGTCTTTGTGCTTGAGCTTGTGATGTAATGTACCACGTTTATTGACTTTCATATATTATTTATTTATTTATTTATTATGAATATTCATAAGATACAAAGCTGATTGTCCCCCCTCCTGCCCATGATGTTGAGGGCCACATTCGTACTGGGGGCACACCCATTACCAGAAATTGCTTTTGTACCTTTTGTCCCCTCCAAATTATCCCTCAGCCTCCCTTCCCCTCCCCCTCTACCCTCCACTCCAATTTGTAGCCCTAGGAATTTTCTATCCCTCTGTTGGATCACAGCACTGCTGCAGTCTTTCTTTCATGTCTTCCTTTCTCTCTTAGCTCCCTTCTGTACTTTCCTTGCTTCACTCAGCATAAGTTTCTCCAGGTTCATCCATGTTGTTGTAAATGGGAGTATTTCATTCTTTTTTTATGGGAGAGTAGTATTCCATAGTGTATATATACCAGTTTCCTTATCCAATCATCTATTGATGGACATTTAGGTTGGTTCCGTATCTTGGCTATTGTAAACAGAGCTGCAATAAACATGGGAGTGCAGGTATCTCTTCGACAGGATGATTTCCATTCCTCTGGATATATACCCAGAAGAGGGATTGCTGGATCATATGGAAGATCTATCTGTAATTGTTTGTGAAACCTCCAAATTGTTTTCCAAAGTGGTTGTACTAATTTACATTCCCACCAACAGTGCAGTAGTATTCCCTTCTCTCCACACCCTCACTAGCATTTGTTATTCACCATCTTTTTGATCATAGCCAGTCTAACTGGAGTGAGGTGGTATCTCAATGTTGTTTTAATTTGCATTTCCCTGATGACTAGTGATGTTGCACAGTTTTTAATGTACCTGTTGGCCATTTGTATGTTTTCCTTTGAAAAATGTCTATTCAGCCCCTTTGCCCATTTTTTAATTGGGTCATTTATTTTTAACTGTATAATTGCTTGAGTTCTATGTATATTCTGTATATTAGTCCCTTGTCGGATGCATAGTTGGCAAAAATTTTCTCCCGCTCTGTAGGTTCTCTTTTCACTCTGTTGATTGCTTATTTTGCTGTGCAGCAACTTTTTAGTTCGATATAGTCCTATTTGTTTATTTTTTCTTTTGCTACTTGTGCTTTGGGGCTCATGTTCATAAAGCCTGTGCCCTGACCTAACTGTTGAAGTGTGTCACCTATATTTCCCTTAGTAATTTTACAGTTTCAGGTCTTATACCTAGGTCTTTAATCCATTTTGAGTTGACATTAGTGTACAGTGAGAGATGCATGTCTAGTTTCATTCTTCTGCATATGGATGTCCAATTTTCCCAGCACCACTTATTGAAGATGCAGTCTTTTCCCCAATGCATGTTTATGTTGCCTTTGTCATATATCAGATGGCTGTAAGCCTGAAGGGTGATTTCTGGGTTTTCTGTTCTGCTCCACTGGTACGAGTGTCTGTTTTTATGCCAGTACAATGCTGTTTTGGTTACTATAGCTTCATAGTATAATTTGAAGTCAGGTAGTGTGATGCCTCCAGCTCCATTTTTATTTGCTCAGGATTGCTTTGGCTATTCAGGGATCTTTTGTTTTTCCATATGAATGCTAAGATTGTTTTTTCCATTTCTGTGAAGAATGTTATTGGTATTTTGAAGGGGATTGCATTGATTGCTTTGGGTAGTATAGACATTTTCTTAATGTTAATTCTTCCAGTCCAAGAGCATGGAATATTTTTCTTTTTGTGTCTTCTTTAATTGCTTTCAGTAGTTGTTTGTAGTTCTCATTGTAGAGATTTTTCACCTCCCTGGTTAAGTTGGTTCCTAGGTATTTTGGGGTTTTTTGTGACTATTGTAAATGGGCTTACTTTCTTGAATTCTCTTTCTGTTAGCTCATTATTGGAGAATATAAATGCGACTGATTTGGAGGTATTTATTTTGTATCCTGCAACATTACTGAAATTATTAACCTGCTCTAGAAGTTTCTTGATAGAGCCTTTAGGTTTTTCTATATATAAGATCATGTCATCTCCAAATAAAGACAGTTTGGCTTTATCTTTTCCTGTCTGGATGCCCTTTATTTCTTTCTCTTGCCTGATTGCAATGGTTAGCACCTCCAGTACTATGTTAAATAGAAGCGGTGAGAGTGGGCATCCTTGTCTTATTCCTGTCCTTAAGGGAAAAGTCTTCAGTTTTCCCCATTCAGAATGATACTACTGGTGGGCTTATCATAGATGGCTTTTATTCTGTTGAGATACTTTCCTTCTATACCTAATTTGTTGAGAGTCTTTATCATGAAGGGATGTTGAATTTTGTTAAATGCTTTTTCATCATATATTGAGATAATAATAATGTTTTGGGGGTAGTTCGTAAACATGGCTGTTCTTGGGGCTCCCAGGCTACTGAAAGTATCATGAACTAGTGACCTGGAAAGGATACTAGATGGAAACTTAAGAAGCACTGCTTACTTGATAAGAGCTAAGGGATTCCTGGCAGCAGAGTGAATAAAGCTCATGGCTTATCAGCTGGAAAGTATCCTTGCCATGAGAAAGAGGACTTGATAACTTGTTCAACTTATGAAATTCAGATAACATGTGAATTCTGCCAGATCCTCAGAGACTACGCACCCTGTGGTGCCAGTACGTGACCCAGCAGGTAGGCCTAGCCACCGCCAGCCAACTCCATCCCCAGCCCCACCGAGTGCGAGCCGATCAGAGAGGTGCCCAGCCAGAGAGGCCCATGATCCTCAGAGACTATGTGCCCTGCGATGCCAGTGCTTAACACAGCAGGGAGGCCTTGGCATCACTGCCCAACTCCATCCCCAGCCTGGCCAAGTCCATGCTGACCAGAGAGGCACCTCCCCTGAGAGGTTCAAGATCTGAGGTGACCATGCACCAGGGGCACTAGTGGGCAACAGAGTGGGCACTAGTGGGCAACAGAGTAGACACTGAGGCAGCCATACCAAATTGGCAGCCCCAGCAGCACCCAAGCCAAATAATAGTGTCAAACCAGTGGACTGCGAAATCCTGTGCCACAATGACTAAACATCAAAGGAAAGATACCAGAAATATAAAAATCAAGAAAGTACACCACCAAAGGGTAATAACTCTCAAGATCTAGATCCTATAGAACAAGAAACCCTTGAAATGTCTGACACGAAATTTTAAGTGATAATTCTAAGGAAACTAAATGAGATACAAGAAAACTCAGCTAGACAACACAATGAAATGAGGGAAAGTATACAGGACTTGAAAGAAGAAATGTACAAAGAAATCAACACCCCGAAAAAGAATGTAGCAGAGCTTGCTGAGCTGAAGAATTCATGCAACCAAATAAAAAACACAACAGAGGGTTTAACCAGCAGACTTGCAGAAACAGAAGAGAGAACTTCTGAACTTGAAGATGGGCTGTTTGAAATAACACAGGCAGACCAAAAAAAAAAAAAAAAAAAAGAATTAAAAACATTGAAGAAAATCTAAGAGAGATATCACGCAACCTTAAGTGCTCAAATATCCAAGTCATGGGTATTCCAGAAGGGGAGGAAAAAGGAGATTGCACTGAAAACATATTCAACAAAATAGTGGCAGAAAACATCCCAGTTATTGGAAAAGACACAGATCTTCAGATTCAGGAAGCTCATAGATCCACAAATGCATTCAACCCAAAAAGGTCTTCTCCAATTGGCAAAACTCAAAGACAAAGAGAGAATCTTAAAAGCTGCAAGAGAGAAGCGTCAAATCACCATTAAGGGAGCCCCAATCAGACTAACATCAGACTTTTCATCACAAACCCTAAAAGGCAGAAGGGAATGGGATGATGTATTCAGAATACTAAAAGACAGAGATTGCCAGCCAAGAATACTCTACCCTGCAAGGCTATCCTTCCAAAATGAAGGGCAAATAGTATATTTCTCAGACAAACAAAAACTGTGGAAGTTCACTACCACACAACCACCCTTACAAGAAATTGTCAAGGGAGTACTGGGTTTGGTACCTGAAAAATAACTACCACTGACAAAAAAACTCAAGAAAAATCAAAACTCACTAGTAAAATAAAAATGGCAACAATGAAGAGAAAAAAAAAGTTTATCTACAACCCAAGGCACCAACAAATACACAAGGCAAACAGTATATCAGAAAGAAAGGAACAATAGACAATTAAGATATCCACACAAAAATCAATAAAATGCTAGGAGTAAATCAACAGTTTTGAATAACAACTCTTAAAGGAAAATCATTAAATTCCCCAATCAAAAGACACAGTCTGACTGACTGGATTAAAAAGGAGGACCCAACTATATGCTGCCTTCAAGAGACCCACCTCACCTATAAAGAGTCACATAGAATAAGAGTGAAAGGATGGAAAAAGACTTACAATGCAAACAGAAATGAAAAACGAGCTGGAGTAGCTATTCTTATACCTGATAAAATAGACTTTAAACTAAAAACCATAAAAAGAGATAATGAGGGCCACTACATAATGATAAAAGGATTCACCAATCAAGAAGGCATAACAATCATAAATATATGTGAACCCAATGTCGGAGAAGCCAGATTTATAAAGCAAACTCTATTAGACCTAAAGAAGGAAATAGACACTATTATCATAATAGCAGGGGAACTGAACACCCCACTGTCAATATTAGACAGATCATCTGGGCAAAGAATCAGCAGAGAGACAGAAGATCTAAACAAGACTCTAGACCAATTGGACTTGGCAGATATGTACAGAACATTCCATCCAACAACCTTAGAATATTTATTCTTCTCATTAGCACATGGATCATTCTCCAGGATAGATCACATATTAGGTCACAAATCAAGTCTCAACAAATTCCAAAAAATTGTACTTATCCCATGTATTTTTTCAGACCACAATGGATTAAAATTAGAAATCAATAACAAATGAAATTCTGGAAACTACACAAACACATGGAAATTAAACAGCATTCTACTTAATGACATATGGGTCCAAGAAGAAATCAAGCAGGAAATAAAAAAATGTATTAAAACTAATGAAAATAATGATACATCACACCAAAACCTGTGGGATACTGCAAAAGCAGTACTAAGGGGCAAATTTTTGTTGTTGTTGTATATTTACCTGTTTTTTGTTTGTTTGTTTATTTGTTTTAAAGTCTATTTTATCCAATATAAGAATAGCTACTCCTGCTCATTTTTGGTTTCCGTTTGCATGGTATATCTTTTTCCATCCCCTCCACTTTCAGTGTATGTGTGTCTCTACAGGTGAGGTGGGTCTCTTGAAGACAGCATATGCTTGGGTCTAGCTTTTTAATCCAGTCAGTTAATCTGTGTCCTTTGAATGGGGAGTTTAATCTACTCACATTTAGGGTAGTTATTGACAGGTAGTGCTTAATTCCTGTCATATAATTACTTTTTGTTTAGATGTTTTAAATATCTTTTGATCATTACTTCCCCTTTTATTTCTCTTCGATGTTAGTTGGAAACTTGAGGTGGCATGATTTAGCTTCTTTCTTTTTCTCCTTTGCATTTTTGTTTTAATGATTGGATTTGCTCTTTCTTGTGAATCTATGCTACTGATCATCATTATTCAGATTCCATATGAAGGACTCCCTTGAGAAATTTCTTGCAGGACTGGTTGTGTGGTGGTGAAATTCCACAATTTTTGTTTGTTTGAGAAATACACCATTTTTCTCTCATTTCTGAATGACAGCCTTGTTGGGTAAAGAATTCTTGGCTGGCAATTTTTGTTTGTTTGTTTGTTTATTATTTTGATTATATCATTCCACTTTCTTCTGGCCTGTAGGGTTTCAGTTGAGAAGTCTGCTGTTAGTCTGAGAGGGGTTCCCTTATAAATGACTTGATGCTTTTCTCCTGCTGCTTTTAGAATTCTCTCTTTGTCTTTGAGCTTTGAAAACTTGACTATAATGTGTCTTGGGGAGGATCTTTTTGGATTGAATCTGTTTGGGGACCTCTGAGCTTCCTGGTTCTGAAGGTCTGCATCTGTCCCTACACCTGGGAAGTTTTCTGTTATTATTTCCTTGAATAGATTTTCAATGCATTTTTCTTCCTCCTCTCCTTCTGTAATACCTACAATGTGGATGTTAGAGCACTTGAAGTTGTCTGCTGTCTCTCTTAGATTTTCTTCATTATTTTTAATTCTTTTTTTTTCTTTTTTTTTGCCTGCCTGGGTTATTTTGAAAAGACCATATTCTAGGTCTGAATTCTTTCTTCTGTTTGCTCTAGCCTTCTGCTCAAGCTCTCTGTTGTGTTTTTTATTTCATTGAGTGAATCTTTCATTTCTAGGAGTTCTGCTATACTCTTTTTTAAGGTATTAATCTCTTTGTAAGTTTCCTCCTTCGTATTCTGGATAGTTTCATTGTGTTCTCTGAGTCTTCTTTTATCTCTTCAAGTTTTCTTAAGATCATTGCTTGGAATTCCTTTTCAGACATTTCAAGGATTCCCTGTCCTCTGGGGTCTGAAATTTGAGCATTACTGTATTCCTTAGGTGGTGTCATATCTTCTTGTTTGTTTTAGTTGTAGTATTTTTTCTTTGATGTTTTGTCATCGGTAGAGGACTTGCTTCTTCTATTACTCTGAGGTTGGCTATGAGGATAAAGATTTCCTCCTCGATTTGCAGGCTCTACTGGTGACTCTTCTTATATCAGTGTAGTCTAGTGTGCAGCAGGTTGCCTGTAGATTGGCCCTGGCTTTTACTGTGGTGGTGAACTGTCTTTTTGGTGACAGTAGGTGTGGCAGTGGCTATATTACACCACCTCGGCTCCTGTTCTGGCTTTCTGTGACCTTAGGCTGAGCCCCTGGTAACACGTGGGTCTTGGCTTACCTTGGCACTTGCTGAGCCTGTGGGAGCTTCCCTCCCAGGCCTTAGACTGAGCCCCAGTGCTGCACAGGTCTCAGCTCACCTAGGCACCTGCTGGTCCTGTGAGGGCTACACTCTGGAGCCTTAGACTAAGTCCTGGTGTCTTTAACACATTTAGACAGCATTCAGGTGTAGATACAGCTCTCTACTTATAAATTGCCCTAGGCCAGAAATTGGTGATGTTATATGTAAGCAAAACATAGGATGAGTAATTGCCTCTTTATCAGACCTCTAACAACTCATTGAACATTTTCAAAAGCTTTAGGACAAAAACAAAACAAGATTCAGAATAAATTGATGTCTTTTGATATAAAACAATTAGATGTTACCACTTCAGTCATTAAACTCTAAAGGAGGAAGTCTCTTAATAAAGATGCGTGTAGATACTGTGAACAGAAAGGACATTGGAAAAGGAATTGTTCTGCATTAGCTAAAAAAATAAAGGGAAAAAATAAAGTCAAGCGATCAATAAAGGTTCTCTGAGGGGGAATCAAGTGCCAAATTTTCCATTTTACTTTGCTGGGGTACACTGCTCCATGGAATTTCTACCATATTATATTTTCACTGATATTTGTACAGCAAACACCCTTAGGAAATGTAGGCACTTCTAGGATAAAGAGTAGATTTTTTTCTTGAGCAGGATAGTGGAGATAATGACAACTTCCATGGAAAATGTCGGGCACGTTTGCTTGCACTGCTTTTGTAAGATTACAGATCTCTTCAGCTGTGGCACAAACTCACTGTATGCAAAGCATCTACGTGGGCCCACGTCTACATCACCCTCATGGGACCAGAGGAGCAAGAGAAACTGATGAGAACATGAAGTTCATGCTGCCAGCTGTGCTGTAACAAGTTCCTTTTTCTCTGACACAGGAATCTTATGTCTTCTGCCAACATTTCTGAAACAGTGACAAGCTCACTTGTTAACTGACATGTGTGTTAAAATTTCAGACTCTTCTCAGTTCTGGAAAATTTTAGTGGTGAGGATGGGTTACTGACAGGAACACGTCTTTCTAGACTAGGAAAGGACAAGAGCTTTCCTTGTCCTTTATGAATTGAGTTAGATGATATGAGAAGACTCCGCAGCATTCGGTAGTGAATGCTGTTGCCTAAATTGTGGTGGTGGTGGGAGGGGATAAGGGTCCCCCACTGTTCTTGTTAATGAGGCTGAGGGTCAGGAAGTAGAATGGAAACAAGCCGACTGAATAATGCTTTTGATTGTTGTTCAGTCTCCTCCAGTGGGAAGAGGACTTGTTAAGGAATACGCAGAATTAACATAGAGCTTTGAGTGGACCGAAAATATTGGAAGTTATTTGTCTGAACTATGAGCAGCTGTCAGACTGTGTTAAACAAAATTTAGGGAAGCCTACTGTTTCAAACTAGCCTCCTGCACTAGTCCCCAGCAGACCAGAACAAACCAAAATGGAATTACTCAGCTAAGGAAGCAGTGAGATCCCCACACAGACCAATTAAAAAACAATTTTTTATTTGTTATTAGCATATTCATTCTTACAAATTGTGATATTTCTTTATGCACTTTGCCTGACCTATCACTTCCCATATCCTCTCCCTCCCTTTCCCCCCCCACCTTCTCTAGTGTCCCTAGGTTCGTTCTCTCCTTTTGAAAGTTCAACATATTGTGGTCTTTTCTTTCTTTCCTTCATTCCTTTCTTTCTCCCTCCTTCCCTCCCTCCCTTCCTTCCTAGCAGCCAGTTATGAGTGAGAACATGCAGTATTTCTATTTCTTTGTCTGGCTTATTTCACTTAACATAATTTTTTCCAGACTCATCCATGTTGCTGCAAATGAAAAAAACAAGAGATTCTAGTCAACCTGGTTCCCCTCTTCTTTAACCCTTACAAAAAAAAAAATACTGAAGTAAACTGACATTAACCAATCAACCTTTATCTATTAAAAACCATTGCCATTGCATAGTGGGAGCTCTCATTCTATTTCGTAAACGAGAGGCTGCCAAAATTCGTGAATCACAAATAAAAGCAAATTGGACTTTTAATTAAATTTGTTGCAATTTTGTCTTTTGGCAACTGCTTGAAATTGAAATTATATGTGCCTTGATTGCCGGTACAGAACTACTTTCTCTGTGTGCTCCCTGATCCTTCTCTTCCCCCAGCCACATTAGGGGAAAAGCTGAGTATACTGGGGCACTTCAAGGAGGAGAAAACCTCAAATTTTTATAACTTTGTTCAGTAGAAATGCTCAAGTCACCATCCTGCCTGATGTACTGGGGGGAGCTGCCCCTGGATTCAATCGATCAAGTTTGAGCAAGGTTTACAGTGGGGGAAGGAAGCTGAGATAACCCTATTTGGGGGACCCTCTGGGCTGATTCTATGTTTTGTTTTTGTTATATTTATATCTGAAAGCACAGTAGAAATTATGAGTTATATTTTTGTGCTTATCCATACATAAATACCAAAAGAGATAAACCTAATCAGGGGAGAGCTACAGATAGATAAATGTGCTGGTGGAACAAACTCTCCTGCCATTTGCCACCAGTAGGTGGGTTCAGTATTTAGCATGACTTTCTCTACCCTCTGATGTCCAAAGCTTTTGGGTAAGCCCTGAAAACATTCAAGGGCCTGCTAGTTATAACTTTGGCCCTCCACTACCACAAAGGAGGCTCATAACCTTGTTAGCCTCTTTGGGTATTGGAGACAGTACAGGTCTCTATGAATGCTGATTATGAAAATGGGAACCTCTGGCAAAGGAAGGCATCCTCCACCAGTGATGGAGTTTGGATGTGTTGTCCCCTCCAAAACTCGTGTGAAAATTTGATCCTCAATGTGGCAGTGCTGGAAACTGATTGAGTCATGGGGGCGGATCCCTTATGAATGGATTAATGCTCTCCCTGGGGGAGAGGGGAATAATGAGTGAGTTCTCACTCTATTAGTTCCCGTGAGAGCTTGTTGTTTATAGGACTCTGGCACCTCCTCTCTCTCTCTCTCTCTCTCTCTCTCTCTCTCTCTCTCTCTCTCTCGCTTCCTCTCTCGCCATGTGATCTGCTTGTACCCGCCATCTGCCTGCGATTTTCCGCCATGAGTAGAAGCAGCCTGAGGCCCATGCCAGATGCAGCTGTCGCAGAATCGTAAGCCAAATAAACCTCTTCTCTTTATAAATTACCCAGTCTCAGGTATTTCTGTTATAGCAACACAAAACGGACTAAAACAACCAGAAAGCTGTCAACAGCTGCATGTGTCACTTCTCACTCTCTGATCTCTGATATTCCCATTTTCTTGTACGGGTCAGTGCGGACTCAACAACTAACAGGTAGGAAGGGCATAAAAAGCCTTGTCTGTCAAACATAAGAGGTATATTCAAGAAGCTGGTCTAGCCACAGTGACATTTCAACTTTACATGAAAAAATGGCAGCTATCCCTCTAGGGGAAGCATTATCCCTCCTGTGCCTCCTAAAGCAAAGCCACTGGATCCAACAGAACTCTCAACTCATAGAGATTCTCCTGGACTTAGTTTATGGATGGTTCAACTGAGTTGAAACCCAATATCCATATGGGTGTTGTGGCTGTTCAGCTTCAGCACCTGATATGCAAAACCAAAAGTGAATGTGGTTGTTCCACTTAATGGGCAGAACTTAGACTCTCGAACTGTTGCCAGTGGCCTAGGAGTTTGGTTTTCCACTTGGGAAAACAAAGAGTGGCAAATTTAAAATACCCTTCTTTGAGTTTGTGAAATGGGAAGACAAATTGCAGTTGCTGATCAAAATGAGTCACTCATATAGATGCCTACAGTAGGGGTCTGTTCTATGAAGAGACTGAATCAAGCTTGTTGATCAACCCTGATCCTATGTTTCTGATGCAGACACTGCCATTGCACATCAGACTTGCAATTCCCACCAGAAGTTGGCCGCTTTGTCTTGATGGGGGAGGGGGGACACGGGGCATGGCTCCTACCTGCTCTTGGCAGATTGATTGCCTCAGATTATCCATCCATCCCTTCTCTGGAGTATTGGTGGTGCTTTACCACTGTTGATACATTTTCGGGTTACAGGTCAATAGGTCAATTGACTCCAGCCACACCACTGTGTCCTTGAAATTCATCTGTGTCATTCCACTTTAGCGACCATTTGCAGTTTGACAAACTGCACCTTTTATTGCAAAAGCTATTCAATGATGAATTGAAATTTTGACTATACCAACCTCATCTCTTCCTGATCCACACACCTTAACAAAATAGGGAAAATAAGCAATATACCTGGACTGTTACCTCCAAGGATTTACTGAGGCATACATCTACTTTTCATAAAATCCTGAAGGACTTTAAGTTTCCATGGGATTCTAATACTCAAATATGTGGATGACCTTTTATTGTGCTCTAAAAATGAGGCAAACTCGAAGACTGATTTCATGTATCTACTCAATGTTTTAGCTTAGGAAGAACATAAGGCTTCCAAAGAGAAATTATGATTTTTGTCAAAATATAGTACATTATCTAGGATATGATTAATCCCAAGAAGATAAATCCTTTAGTTCTAACAGACTACGGGCCAGAAAAACATTTTAAGGCCAATAACTAGGAGACAATTAAGAGGATTCCTGGGGCTCACTGGTTACTTCAGGCAGCAGGTACACAACTTTTCAAATCACCAAAGCAGCATGACTTGACCAAGTAACCAAATATCTTCCCTGAAAACCTTTACATAAACAAGCTTTTGGTCAGTTAAAATTAACTCTTCAATAACCTCCAACTATGGACCTTCCTAACTGTTGTACATATTCCTACGTATTTGTACATGAGAGATCTAGATGAACCCTTGGCATTCTGACTCAACTTCATGGGAATCATGAGAGACTAAAAAAGGAAAGTAAAAAGTAAATAAAAGATTATTACAATCTCTCTCTTGATCCAATCTCTTCTGTAAGAACATTAGCTACAGCAGCTAAACTAGTAGAAGCTTCTGATGACATGTTTTCAGGGTATTCTTTAAATTAGACGGTCCCTAGTGATACAAAATATTTATTGTTCACTGAAAATGCACATTTGTCAGTAAGGAGCTTTGCCTCCATGAAATCCTATTCCTTCCTCCCTCACATTTCCATTTATCAGTTACTTTGACTATTGCTACTCTTCTTCCATTACCTAAAGAAGGGAAAACTCAAGACTGTCTATACTCCAAAAAGATTTATTAGAAACCACTTTAGAAAATCCTTACTTTATCTTCTTTTTTGGGTGGGCCATATCTTAAAACTGAGTAAATATCAGGCATGATACACTGGAATAGATCTCACCTTGTCTCTCAAATTTGACCTCTTGCCTATGAGAAAATCTGTCTAGATGGCACAACTCATGGCACTCACCAGAGCCTGCCAGCAAGAGGTAACCGTATTAGTATGCATACTGACAGTAGATATGCTTTTGGGGTTGTCCTTGATTTGGGGAATGTTTTGGAAGCAAGGCTCTTAACCTCAACAGGAGCCCCAATTAAGAATCCTCAACACATTTAAAAACTTTGAATGCTTCCCAAGAAAGTGACTATTATAAAAGTAGAGCAAATGCCCTGGCTGATCATTGTTCCAAACAGCCTTCACTAAGATACGAGCTCTCATGATACCTCAAGAGGCTAAATCTTTGAAGAGGTTCAAAGGCACTTGAATCAAATCCCCCAAATTTTCTCCAGGTCAAGAAATATGGGAGTAAAATGCACAAGGGTAATATCTGGCACTCTAAGAATGACCACTCAGTAGCACAGAGGATCTCTAATGGAAACTTACAAAAATTTTACATAAAATTACTTGCCACCACAAAGAAATTTAGCCACTGTAGTTAATCGACATTGGTTGGTGAGTTTTATTAAAATTGCTGAGGATGGCTCTGTTATATGCTTCATCTGTCACCAGCATAATCCTAGTAAAATTGTAAAGGTGGGACATGGACAAGAGTCCAAACCATAGGACCCTTTTGAACCCCTGTAAATGGGTTCCATACAAGTACCCTCAGCAATGGGTTTTGAATATGTCTTGGTCACTGTTCACTTATTCTTAAGATACATTTAAGCTTTTCCTTGCCAGAGAGCTAGGGTTCTAACTGTAGCCCAAATTTGATTGATTTTGTGTTCCAAGCCTGGAGAATTCTTTCTATCTCACTAGTGACATGGGTATCCACCTTACTGGGACTGTTATTAAAGACCCTTGCCAAGCCCTGCCACTTACTCAGAAACAACTATCCAGATCACCCCCACTTTTCGGGAAAGGTAGAAATAACAAATGGAATTCTAAAACTCAAATTAGCAAACCTCTCAAAGACTCTCGAACCTCCATGGCCTATTGTAGTGTCATTGGCATACTTATTATCTTGATTTGAGTATCAGATAATGCGCACAGGTATCGATATTCAATGCTGTACCCCTTATATATGTACAATCAATTATGTTTTAATAAAAAATAAGAGGAAATAATAATGAGATCAACTCCTTCTAGGGCACATTAATTGTCCTCCTATAAGTTAGTAGGCAACTGGCCCATGAATCTAGTGATATCACCTATATATTGCAAGCAGACATGACCAGATATTGTAAAGAATTCAAGCAATACATTCAGAATTATCATCAACAGATAGAAGCAGTTTTTCCTCAACAACTTCCTAAATAACTACTGCATGACCTAAGGCCCAAAGACCTAGCTTTCTGGAAGAGACTTGAGATAAGGACAGCCCTCAAACTCTGATGGAAAGGAACTTATCAAATACTGTTACAGTGAAACTCTTAAGGAATCAGTACTTGGATTCATATTTCTCTATTAAAGAGACAATAAACCATCCTCAAATCACAAATCAGTCCCTATAAGAGACCTCTGGATTAGGCTCTCTCTCATTTGTACTATCGTTGTAAATGTATATTTGTTTTATTTCTTTACTGTAATTTTTTTGAGGTCTCTGAAAGGAGGGGAAACAAATACATATGATCAGGAATGCCCCAAGCCTGGATCCCACACTGGTGTTCCCAGCACCTCAGAAATGCAGGCTTAGACCCTGACAACCCAGCAAGAGAGGGCCTGATTTGCCAAGGTCCACGGGGTCTCTACAGGTGCCCAGGCTATGGCACATAAGCCAGTGATGCACCACAGGAGGTTGGCCCTGGGCCTGGCATTCTGCCTGCTGGTGGGCACAGGCCTTTGCTTCCTGTGATCCATTCCCTGTGTCCTTCTGTGAAGTTCCAGGTGCTGCCCCTCACCTTGCTGTTTGTGTGTGGAGCCTGGCATCAAGAAAAAACATACCAGGACTTCCAGTCAAGATGGCAGAATAGACAGTCCCCAGCATCACTCTCTCCCACAAGTCAACTGATTTGCAGCTATAAAAAAGCAATGACAGCCAAGCTGGGGCCGCTAGAGCTCAGGGGAAGAGGAGGAGAGAACTATAGAGTGCATGAAGGCAGAAGAAGCCACAATGAAAGAAAGAAAAAAACACTCTGACCATTTTGTGCCCCAGCCACTTCCAAGGCTGGAGCTGCTGAGTGCTCAGAGAAGCAGCTGACAAAAAGCCACAGCTGTGCCCTTCAGATGAAGTTGCTTGGAGGTGGAAGGGGAGAAGAGGGCCTTGGTGGCCCCCAGGCCAGCAAGACCACTAATAGAGTTCCATAGACCCACACAGGAGTGAGGAGCCACAACAACTGAAAAAAAGGAGCCACTCAGAGGCCAGTGAGCCATTGTAAGGGACCAGAGCACAGCCCATCCCATGGGAAATGTTGGCAGCATGGGCTGTACGGGAGATGGGCCCACTGGGGTAACACTGGGGCACAGCAAGGACAGCTGATCTGCACCCCAATCAGCACAGGACCACTCAGAGGAGACTGGTCAGGAATATAGAACTGCAAGGGGTGCAGTTTGATGAAAAGACTCAGGCCCAGACCAGAGTTTCTATATAATCCAAGTGTACTGGATTGCGTGAGAGCCAGAAGTACCTATAAAGCCAACCATTAAATCCTGAGCTGCACAAAAAGCCTTCCCTAGGGAAACAGCAGCAAAGCAGCAATTTAGCTCAACCACACAGCAGAAGTGCTGGTCCTCACAGGAAGTTCCCCAGTTTTGGAAGTAAGCAAAGGACAGCAAATTAGTTCCAGGGCAGAGTTTAAGTGGTGAGAACAACAAGTAATCCAACACAGAACTGAAAGGAAAAACAAACTACCCGCAACCAGAGACAAAGTTTGATATTACCTAGTAAAGGTCTCACATCACCAAAGAACACCTATACCACCTAGAAGGACTGGAAGTCCCCTGCACTACCAAGCCAGAAAGGGGGGAGGTCCAGGGGCCTCAGCCATGCCCCCCCAAACCCACAACCAGTCCTGAGGGTGAGGGATGAGGGCCTCAGCTACACACCCCCCAACACCCACAACTAGCCCAGCAGCAACCACCGAGTCACTGCAGGATGTACCCCAGGCTCCCCTGAGCCTGGGCTGTGGGGGGCCCAAGGGCCTCAGCCACGTAACCCTGACACACACAGCCAGTCCAGCAACAACCACCAAGCCTCAGCAAGAAGGGCCCCGGGTTCCTGAGCTGGAGTGGTAGGGGGTGAGGGATTTTGCCACATCCCTGAGATATCTGCACCCAGCTTGGCAATGACCAAGCCAGTGCTAGAAGTCCTCCCGTCTCCCCTGTGGGATTTAGGGGGGGTGCCACAGGCCTCAATCCTGCCCCTCGTTCTTCCTCCTTCTTACATCACTTTTCTTTCTCCTTTCCCCTCTCCCCCTCGCTCCCAACTGTCCAAATGTTCCACAACAACATCCTAGAATGTAAAAAAATAATATTAATAAAACCACATTTTCTTTAAAAACAAACAAACAAAAAAACCCCAAATACATATGATCGAAACTCTTCCATCTTTAACCAGAAGTCTAGTTTTTGGGTTTTTTAAAGCAAGGATATGCACATTTTTAAATACATAAACTGGATAACAGCTGAATAACAAAATACTCTGAAAAGTAGCTCTTCAAGTTTTCACAAAAATTGGACATGTAAAACTTATTAACATTTACATGTTTCATTTTATAATCTTTAAAATTATTTGAAATAGCTCTCTAAAGTCTTCCAAAAGTTTGCAAATATCAAATTAATTTCAACAGAGGAAGATGAATAAACTTTATAAAGGCAAATTAATTTTTAAGCAAGTCAACAAGTCCACTTAATAAAAAGAAATCAAGAACAGAATTTAAATATCTAAGTTTAGCAACATAAATTGCATAAAAATCAATAAAACAGAATATAAGCACAAGGCCACTTCAAAAAATTTGTGGAAAAATAGAATTGAAAAATAATGAAATTTCCATGAACTTTTTGGTTTCTTTGCTTAAATTTTTACTTTTCTTAAAAAAAGACTAAGATCATACAAAATATATTCTCTGACCACAATAACAGAAGGAAACTTAGAAAACTCACAAATGTGTGGAAATTAAACAATACTCTCCTAAATAAATGATGTGTAAAAAGAAACATCACAGGGAAATTAGAAGGTACTTTGAGATAAAGACCAAAGTGCAACATATCAAAATTCATAGGATGGAGGGCCCATGCAGTGCTTAGAGAAAAATGTATATTTCTAAACACCTGTATTAAAAATAAGAAAAATCTCAAATTGGTAATGTAAACTTCTACCATAAGAAAATAGAAAAAGTAGAGCAAACTAAAACAAAAGCAAATACAAGAAGGAAATAAAGATTACAACAGAAATATATGAAATAGGGAATTAAAGTCATTAGAGAAAAGCAACAAAACCAAAAGTAGATTCTTTAAAAAGATAAACAAAATTTGCAAACCTTTATCTGATTGACTACGAATAAAAGGAGACCAAAGTTACTAAAATCAAAAATAAATAGGCCATTGTCACTATGGCTTTTTGTGGTAGTAAGATTTAGTTTCTTTCTCTTTCTCTTCCATTTTTGTTCTACCAGTGTGTTTTGTTCTTTCTTGTGTGTTCATGGTAGTGATTATTGTTTTTCAGATTCCAGATGCAGGACTTCCTTGAAGATGTCTCGCAGGGCTGGTTGTGTGGTGGTGAACTCCCACAGCTTTGTTTGCCTGGAAAATACACTGTTTTTCCCTCACTTCTGAAGGATAGTGTAGTAGATTGAATTGTGTCCCCCCAAAACTCCCTGAAGCTTGAATTGTGTCCCCCAAGTTTTATGTATTAGAAACTTGGTCCCCACTGTGATTGTTAAGAGGGTGGGAAGTCCTATTCTGGTAATTGAAAGGTGGAGCCTTGAAGAGGTGATTAGTTTATAGACCAGTGAATGGATTGAAAATAGGGTCAGGGGTGTGGTTCTGAGGGCTCCAAAAGAAGAGAGAGGAGAGTCTGTCTCTCTCTCTGCTCTGTCTTCTCCACCATTTTTACAATGTGATGTGCTGCCATCACTGTCACCACCACCAAGACCTTCACCAGCTGTGTTCCCTGGACTTTGGATTTCCAACCTCTGAAACTATAAGCAATAAATTTTGTTTTCATTATAAATCACCCAGTTTCAAGTATTTTGCTATAAGTAACAGAAATAGACTAATACAGATAGTCTTGCTGGATATAGTATTCTTGGCTGGCAGTTTCTTTTCTTTTAGTATTTTGAATATATCATTCCATGTTCTTCTGGCCTATAGTTTCTGTTGAGGTGTCTGCTGCTAGTCTGATAGGGGCTGCCTTATAAGTGACTTGATGCTTTTCTTAAGATTTTCTCTTTGTCTTTGAGCTTTGCCAGTTTGACTATAGTGTGGCTTGGAGAGGACCTTTTTGGGTTGAATCTGTTTGGGGATCTTTGAGCCTCCTGGATCTAAGGGTCTGTGTCTCTCCCTATATCTGGGAAGTTTTCCATTATCATTCCATTGAATTGGTTTTTCATGCCATTTCCTTTCTCCTCCCCTTCTGGAACACCCATGATTCAAATGTTTGTGAGCTTAAGGTTGTCTGCTAGCTCTCTTAGATTTTCTTTGTTTTTTTAAAATTCCTTTTTTTGTCCACCTGGGTTATTTCAAAAAGACTATCTTCAAGATCAGAAATTCTTTCATCTGCTTGTTCTAGCCTGCTGCTTAAGCTATCAGTTGTGTTTTTTATTTTGTTGAGTGAATCTTTCAGTTCCATAAGATCCACGACATTCTTTTTTAAGGTATTGATCTCTTTCTAAATTTCCTCCTTTGTATCCTCGACTTTCCCCCCCTCATTTCATTATGTTGTCAGAGTCTTCTTGTATCTCAATAAGTTTCCCCAATATTGTTGCTAGGAATTCCTTTTCAGTATTTCAAGGGTTTCCTCCTCTATAAGGTATTTAAGAATTACTGGTAATTTGAGAATTACTGTACTCTTTCGGTGGTGTCATATTTTCTTGGGTTTTCATGTTTCTAGTATCTCTACCTTGATGTCTCATCACCTGACAGAGCAGTTGCTCCTTCTGTTACTCTGGAATGGGCTCTGAGGAGAGAGACATCCTCTTCTTTTTCTGGTCTTTGCTAGAGACTCTCCTTGCATCAATGCAGTTGATTGTCTGGTGGGCCACCTGCATGGTGGCTGTGGCTGCTGCTGTGATGTATAGCTGCTTTTCTGGCAGCCATGGCTGTGATGGTGGCTGTGGTGGGCCACCTATGTGGAAGTGGTATTTTTGGCATGCTCTCTTCTCTGCTTCCAGGTGGAGAGGGCTGCAGCCCTCTGCTCCTTGCCTAGGACCCTGAGTGTGCTCTCTTACCTGCTTCCAGATGGAGAGGGGTGGGTTTTTTAATAGACCAAAATAGAATGTTGATTTATTTCTCCTACAGTTTTAAAAAAATCGTAAGTGTTGAAAAAAACTTAAACTATTATTTATGAAAAACAAAGGTTCAGGTTATTGAAATATAGTGCCTATATTATTGAGAGCTACTTGAGCAAGCCACTTAAATAATAGAAATGATATTTTTATAGGCATTATGTGTGAATCAAGAAAATATTTAAATTGCGTACTTCATTTACTTGTCAATTAACATATTTCAGTGTGGAGATGCACTTATGTATTCACTATTTCTTTGAATAAAACTTTAAAAATATATGTAATAAATGGTTGCAGTTTGATCATGTTCTCAATTTTCACAATTTTGTTCAATGCTGAATCAAGATCCAGAAGTTGTCAGTCAGGTGCAATACCTTTTATTCCTATAACAAAAGCTTATTTGGTGCTTCATAAGTATTTATTCCTCTTTTTGTAGATTACTTCTTTGATACTATTCTCTGTTTCTTCTATAGAAATTGATTTGTTTATGCTTTCTTTCTCTACTGGGGTTAATTTTGGTATAGTGTTTTTCTATGAAATTATCCACATCATTTAATTTTCAAATTTATTATTAGAAATGTTCAGAGCAGTCTCATGATTTTTAATTTCCTCAGTATCAGCTATTAATTTCTCATGGTCATTTCTCACTTTACACATTTGTACTCACCCTTCTTTTCTTGATTAAATTGGCTAGTGGGTCTAACCTAAATGCCCGTCAATGGATGATTGGATAAAGAAATGTGGTACATATATGCAATGGAATACTACTCAGCCATAAAAAAGAAAAAAAAATTCTGCTTTTCACAGCAGGGTGGATGAACTTGGAGAAAATTATGTTAAGTGAAGTAATCCAGACACAGAAAGAAATACTGAATGTTCTCACTCATATGTGGGAGCTAAAAAACAAACAAAAAAATTTAAAAATAATAAGTTGAACCATTAAAAGGAGAGATGAAAGCTGTGATTACTGGAGTCAAAAAGGGAAGGGGGAGAGGAGAGGCTGGATAACAGATACAAAATTACAGCTAGGTAGAAAAAATAAGTTCTATTGGTGTATAGTCATTTCAGGAATCTATGATGAACAATGACTCACTGCATGTTGTCAAATGACTAGAAGAGAGGGAATCAAATTCTCACATTTCAAAGAAATGATTAAGTTCTGCAATGATGGGTATGTTAATCACCCTCATTGGATTATCATACATTGTACACATATACTGAAGTACAACTCTGTATCCCATAAATATACACAATCAATATGTTTCAATAAAAAGTTAATTTAAAAAAACAACAAAAACCAAAATTAATACAAAAATTAAAAATCAACTACTTTTTTGTTTACTTTGTTGATTTTTTTTCAAAGAACCAGGGTTTATAAATTGATCTATTCTTTTCCCATTCTTTACCTCATTAATCTATACTTTAAATATATTATTTCTATTCTTGTAATTTCTTTTGGATTACTTTGCTATTTTTTCCAGATTATTTGGTTGGTGATTTAATTCAGTTAATCTTATTATGTTATTTTTATTGATATAGATACTTAAGGCTATGAATTTATTTTTAATTACCTCTTTAAATATATCCCATACATTCTGATGTATAGTATTTTCATTATCATTATTTTTTCAGGAATTCTGAAATTTCTTTTGTATTTTGTCTTTCATCCATGAGTTATTTAATAAGTTTCTTGTTTCAAAGTTGAAGGGCCTATTTGTTTTATGATTTCATTTTTCATTTCCAGGTTTAATACACTATAGTCAGAAACTATTGCTTGTAACATTTCTATTTTATGGATCTTAATTTTTTGTGAACTAATGTGCTCAATTTTTGTGAATATTCTATATACACTCAATAGAAAATATATTCTCTATTATAAGGATGTAGTATTCAATATATATCCATAAAATCAGTTATTGATTGTGATGTTACATTAAATTTCTATTCTGAGTAACAGATTTTCACAAAATTACCAGCTTTAAGCAACACTACTTCATTATCTCAGTTTCCATGGGTCAGGAGTCTGGGCATGGCTTAGCTGGCTTCTCTGCTCAGGGTCTAACAAGACTCTAGTCAAGAAATCAGCCAAGCTGCTTTCTCATCTGGAGGCTCAACAGGGAAGAATCCACTTTCAAGGTCATTCATTTTGTTGGCAGAACTAACTTCCTTGTGGTTGTATGACTGAGGGACGTCTTTAGCTTTCTGATGGCTTTTGGCTGGAGTCATCCTCAAGTTCTAGAGGCTGCCCACAGTCCCTTGCTATGTGTGCTGCTCAACACAGATGCTTACTTTATCAAACCAGCAAGGAACAGAATCTCTACAGTGTGGCTAACAAGATGGAGTGCATGTTCTCTCTCTCTCTCTCGTTCTGACTCATAACCAAGGAGTGATTTCCCATAACTTTTACCATATCCTGTTGGATAGAAGCAAGTCACTGCACTCAAAAGATAGGATTACATGAAAGTACTTCAAAAAAAATTGAATTGAAAGATAATACAAACCTTTCCATGACCTTTTTGAAGTACGCTTGTAGAGGACATGAAGATGGGGGTCACCCTAGGGTCTGTATGCCACAACTGTTAGATATTTTAAGTCCTTATATTTTTTATCCACATGACCTGTTTTGTATTTATCCAAAAGATCTGTTGGGCAAGCTGTCTGTTGGAGGAAACTTTAGAGATAATTATACTTAGATTTTATCATAAGAATGCAACTTTTGCTTGTATCATTTAAGGAGAGGTTATACTTTAGATGATGATCACAATCTGACCAACTTAGCTTTTCACAAATTGTACTTTGGGGAATGTCACATTGTTAATTTTAACAGATGTTATTAGTTTCCACTGTTTAAAGCTATACTTAGCCATAGATAACTATTGTAACACTGCCCGTGTCTTCATGTCCTTTTGTAATGATTGAATCAACTGATTTTTCTTGTGAAACTTCCTTAACAGAAGCTAACTTTGAATTGGGGCTGTACCCAGTTTTCTCCTTCTAACAGAGGAGTTACTGAGGTACAGTCCCTTCGGACTTCTCATCGCATTTACAGTGCTTTGAGTAATCCTTTTTTCATCTCTGTTACACAGTGAGAAGTGTAACAAATTGCACATATTTTAAGAAATAATTCATGCTGTGCATATCTGTGATTTTATTCTACTGTAAAGGAAAATATTTGATAGCACACTTTTAACTAGTTTTATGAAGATATAACTTATATGCCACAGCACTCATACTTGTAAAATGGTTTTGGTTTACTGGGAGTTGTGCAACAATTGCCACAACATAATTTTAGAACATTTTCATAACCCAGAAAAGAAACCTTGTACCCATTAGCATTCACTTTCCATTTTTCCCCAATCCCCTCAGCCCTAGACAACCTCTAATCTATTTTCTATCTGTATAGATTTGCCTATTTGAGACATTTTATACTATGTGTATAAATGGAGTTATGTCCTATGTGGACTTTTGTGACTGGATTCTCGAACTTAACATAATTTTGCAAACATTCATCCATGTTGTAGCATGAATCAGTACGTCATTCTGTTTTGTTGCCAAGTAAGGCTCCACTGAATGTATATATCACATTTTTTCGTCCATTCATCAGTTGATGGACATTTTGTTGTTTCTACCTTTTAGCTATTATGAATCATGCTTCTATGAACATTAGTGTACAGGTTGTTGCATGAATGTATTTTTTATTTCTCTGGGTAGATAGCCAAAAGTACAATTGTTGAGTCATATGGTATTTCCACATTCAGCAATTTGAAGAATAGCCAAACTGTTTTCCAAAGCAGTTGTACCATTTTATGTTCCCATAAGTATTGTATGAGGATTCTAATTGCTCTACATTCACACCAATAATTGTTATTGTCCATATTTTTGGTTATAGATAATCAAAAAAAATGGGTGTGATGTGGTATCTCAATGTGGTTCAGATTTGCATTTCCCTTATGGCTAATGATGTTGAACATCTTTTCATGTGCTTATTGGCCATTTGTATATCTTCTTTGTAGAAAGGAGATTTGTCTATTCAAATCCCTTTCCCATTGTTATTTGAGTTGACTTTTTATTTTTTATTGAGTTGTAAAAGTTCTTCACATATTTTAGATACACATCCCTTTTCAGATATAGATCTGCAAATATTTTCTCCCATTTTTTAGGTTGTCTTTTCACTTTCTCTATAGTGTCCTTTGAAGTATAAAAGATTTTAATTTTGATGAGCACAACTTACTAATTTTCTCTTGTATTGCTTGTGCTTTTGATATTATATTTAGGAAATAATTGCCTAACCCAAGGTTATGAAGATTTACTGTGCATGCATTCTTCATATAAATGTTTTCCTGCATTGTATATATTTTTAATATTATGCAATGTCTAATAGCATTGTTTCATAGAAGAATTTTACCAATAGTTTGTTCTTTCTGTACAAATCCTTAGTAGCTAGCTTTTCACAGCTCTCATCAATAGCATATCTTTTCCTCTTTGTCCTATGATAAGTACAACCTTGAATAATGCCTTTTATTGTTTTAGTCTCTTCCCAACGTTTAGAGAACAAAATCAATTTGATTCTATAAAACATCATTTTGTACTCGTTTTAGAAACTCTCAGCTGGTTTACCAGGGAGATGATTGTATTCTGAACATGGTACAAAAGGTTCAATTAATTCAATCCATTATTTGCGTAATTCTCCTAATGGACACAGCCTCATAGGGATTTGAAGTGGGTAGATCACTGATTCAATACAATCTAATTTTCAGGTATTTATCATTGTAGTTTTTAATCTCATTTTTTCTTTTCTTTTCGTTTTTGACTACTTATGCAAGATTATCCCATTCCTAGATTCATTTGTCCAAGCACATAATGATCAATGATCTATATTTGTAATGGATTCCTGACCACATTTTTCCCTTCTAGCTACTTCTCTGTATTACCACTGTTCATAGGGAGAGTTGTTCATACACATTTCCTCTAATTTCTCACCCTTCACCCTTTCATATCTTTGAGTGTACAATTATTGTTGAGAATATAATATAATTTCTGTAAAACATTAACCTTAGATTTCAAGTTTGTGAAAAATGTGAACAAAATTATTTCATCATATTTTTCCACTGAAACTTCCAGATGGCCTTAAGAGATAACTAGAAGAAAGACCACTCTATTCTCTCTCTGAGCAACCTCATCCACTGCCAGGATTTTAATGATCACCCATATACAAGATTCCAAAATATCAACAGCTCATCTTCCCAACTGAGCTGCAGAATGCAACTGAATGCCCCACAAATATTCCAAATTCAGCACATCCAAACTCGAACTCATCATCCACTCACATCCTCCCCTACTCCACTATAAAAGTGTCTTAGGTTCTGCATATAAGTGAGATTGTGCAGTATTTGTCTTTTTGTGCCTGGCTTATTTCACTTAGCATAATGTCCTCCAGATTCATCCATGTTGCCACAAATGACAAATTTCCTTTTTTAAAGGCTAAATAGTATTCTATTGTATATATATACCACATTTTCTTTATTCATTCATCTGATGATCGACACCTAGGTTGCTTCCATATCTTTGCTATTGTGAACGTGGGAGTGCAGATATATCTTTGGCATACTGATTTCAATTCCTTTGAATATATACCCAGAAGTGGGATTGCTGGATGGTATAGTAATTCTAAAAGAGTAGATTTTAAATGTTTTCACCAAAAAAAAAAAAATGATAAGTATATGAAGTGATGGGTTTCTTGAGTAGCTAGATTTAATCATTCCACAATGTAAGTATATATCAAAACATCACATTGTACCCCATAACTATGTACAATTATTATTTGCTAATTAAAAACAAAATAAAATATAATAAAATAAATTATCTTGGGGCATATTTGACTGTAAAAAACAAATCTACTCAAGATTGTTCAAGTTTTTTTTTTTTTTAAACTCATAAAACCCAGGTGTTTCAGGGTATAATAGTTATGGGATTTTGTTTTTCTGCTTTGATAATGATCCCCTCTGTTATTCTAGATTGAGGGATACTAATTGCAAAAGTATAAAGCATTTCTTCCTCCTTTCCAATGAAGTTAATTATCTATATTTCCAAGAACTTGATTGTGCAAATGACCAGATCTCTGATTAAGTAGAGAACTCACATCAGCACCACAACCCAGAGGTAACTCACCTGGATAGGCCACTCAGCCTGAGTGGGAACCATGCTGTATTGTGCCTCAAGGTGTTGCAATTGAAAATGAGTATAAGACTTGTGACTTCCTGCCACTTCCTGCCTGTCTGAAGCTCAGAGATAGATCTAGGCAGGAGAAATAGATTTGGGAGCCAACTCCACATAGTTAGTAATTAAGTCATGGGAAGGGTGATATTACCCAGATTGTATAAAGTGAAAAGAGTAAAGGGCTGTGGGAGAGATCAAATAGCCATTCTTCTCTTCTTCTGTAATAATAGACTTAATTTCCTCTCTTCCCTTGCTGTTAAGTGTGGCCATGTAACTAAGTTGTGGCTAACAGAATAAAAGCCGAAGCAGTGTGTCTTGCACCTCTGAGAAGTGTTCTTAATTTGAAGAGCTGTACTCTTCTTGTTCCCCTTTTCTTCTTTCTGCTGATTGGAGCACAGGTGTAATGGCTGGAACTGGAGAAGACATTTTGAACCAGGAAGTGAAAGTACATGTCAGAGACGCTAGAAGAACAGGATAGGAGGGGCCTGGGATCCTGGACTGCCTGCATTTACATGAGAAAGAAATAAATGATAAATTTTACTGATATATAGGATTTTGTGTTACTTATAGCTAAACCTAATCAACAATTAGTGAATGGGAAAAGGAGAAGCCCCCAAAGGAGACTGCAACAGCAACTAGTTTCAGTTCATTAAGAAAAGATTTTAAATAGCCACCATGGAGAAGAGGAGAACGAGCTGCCTAAGGTAAGCTAGCTTGATCGAGAATGGAGATTTTTCTCAGGGGGTAAAATGAAACTTTTCCAGTGAGGTTGGGTGACAAAGTAGTTAAAGTGATGTACCACGAGGTCTAAGCTGGTAAGAAAAGAAAATAGGACCAGAAGGGGCTAACAGATAGTGAAACAGGAGAGATGTTGTGGTAGTTTTAAAAATATGTATATAAAGTCTTTAATATTCCTTCCTTTAAAGTTAGAGTTTACCTCCATTTTCCTTGAGTGTGGGCTTTACTTAGTGACTCACTTCTAATGTATAGAGTATGGCTGAAGTGACAGTGTGTGACATCCAAGATTTGGACAAAAAAGGCATTGTAGCTTCCTCCTTGCTCTTTCTTTTGCTTCACTCATTCTGGAGGAAGATAGCTATCATGTCATGAGGACACTCAAACAGCCCTTTGGAAATATTCATATTGCAAACAACTGAGGCTTCCTATCAACAACCACACATGTCAGTGAGCCATCTTGGAAGTGGATCCTACAGCCTCAATCAAGCCTTCTGATAACTGCAACTCTGGCTGATATCTTGACTACAACCTCATGACAGATCAGGAAGTAGAATCATCCAGCTAAACCACTTCTGAGTTTCTGACCCACGGAAACTGTGAGATAATAAATGTTTGTTTTTTTATTGCTAAATTTGGGGTAAATTGTTATGCAGACATAGATAGCTAATACAGACATTAAGGCCTAAAGATCTTAAGGAAGCCAAAGGAAAGGTGTGGGTCAAAGAGCTCATAAGATAATATTTGAGGTCAGAGAAGAGAATGTTTGCATTTAAAATTTAAGATATAAAATAGTTGTCCTAGTGATAACAATGTCAAAGGTATGGCCGTTGTGACATTCTGACATGGAATGAGAGTAAAAGTCATTGGAGATGAGGATGTCATGTCCACAAGAACACTGAAGGATCACCAATTCCTTTAGATAAAAATCCTTATAAGACCCCAGAATGTCAGAGCTAGAAATAACATTCTATTGTAAGCCCTCTAGTCCATCTAATTGGATTTGATTAATTTCTCAAAGTGTGGCCCAAGGAATATGAATACCCACATTAGAAATAGCTGGCTACTTTTTCAGAAATGCCCCTGCATCAGACCAAATGAATACTAATATCCAGGTGTGGTATCAAGGAATCTGCAGTTTATCAAATTGTCCAGGTGATTCTCAAGTACACTAACTTTCAGCACCTCTGGTCTAGTTCAACTTCTCTGGTCTAGTTCAACTTCTTTGTTTTATAAGACTCCTCCTTTAGAGGCCAGGAACTTATTTTGATTTGAATACTTACTCTCCATTACACAAAGCTGCTTTTTGTGCCCAAAGCAATCGGTAGCAATTGGTAAATCTACAATAATAAATCAAGCAATATTTAAGAATAAGTGACTTTTAAAAAGAAAATCCCAATTCTCTATATATGATCCGACTCCTACCTGACTCTTCTATCACTTTCTGCCTCACTCGTGATGCTCTAGTAGGTTTGTTCCCACCTCACGATCTTTGTATTTGTTGTTCCCTATGCCTGGGACACACAGATATTCACCTGAGTGGAGCCTCTTGTTGTTCAGGTCTCAGCTCAAATGTCTGCTTCTTGAAGAGGTGTTCTCTGTCCTCCCAGTCTAAGGAAACTTGTACTCCAACCCAGTCACTCTTGACAGTATTTATTACTATTTTAAATAATCTTGTTTATTCATTTGTTTTCTTAGTCTAAAATTCACATTTAAGCTCTGCCAGACCAGCAATTGCATCTGTTTTGTTCCTTGCCTCGTGCCTGACAGAGAACGATTCCAGGCAGCAGTGCATCGTGGGCAGGGGTGGGAGCAGTGAGAGCAGAGTACAGGCAATAAGGAGAAGGATTATCTCAAGAAAATTTAAAAATAAGAATGAAACAAAATAAAATCATTCTACTTTTTATTTTCACTATGCACCAGCAATTCTAAGCAAGTCTCAATGATAAACTACTCCTTCCATCCCTTAGACCTTTACTTTGGTCTATGTTCTGAACAAATTTTGTGGTTACTGTTGAGTTTTTAACACCATGTATGTAACCTTCAAATTAGCACATTTTTATGACAACCTTTAACAGGCATTGTATTATTCATGAAAGTTAATTTGGAAAATTCCCAGTTATACAGTCAAGTCTTCAACACATGTTGACTGAGCTATATGCATTCCTTTAGAGAATAAGTTTACGAAATTTCCAAATTGTTGGAGCTCGCCCTTGGTCGAATTTGTGTCTCCATTCCCTGTGGTGCTATATATCCTTGCATTTAAACAATAGATTCTGAATAAAGAATGATAGCACAGAGATTGTAAAAGACACAATCACCAACGGAACCTGAGTTACTTCAATTCTGCCATCTTACGTGACCACCTGGAGTTATTTGTGTTTAAGATTTTAAACAGTGAAACAGAGTACAAACTTTAAGGTGTAATATTTTTGTTTGAAAAGTGCAACTTTTAATTCACAAACACAAAAATTTACTAAATTTAAATTTTTATGATGTGAAATTTTAGATAAACTTAATCACACAGAAAAAATATTTGCAAACAGCCAGAATCAGACTTGAGCAATGCACAATGAAAAACTAAGCTTTATATTGTTACTTGAAGATTTGGTCACAGAAATTCTGGAGCAACAACATAATGTAAGGAAATGGACGTTTAGATTTTAAAAAATCAAATTTTAAAGAACAATGGCAGGATGAATGAGAAAAGATACCTGTCTGACTGCCAGAAATCAAAAGGGCAGTATTTTAATGCCTCGATTTTTTACACCAAACATTGGGCACTTGCTCTAAAGCAATGGATCAAATGATGTCAAAATTCCCTCTCATTCAGACATTTTCACTAACTTTTAAAGAAAGAGAAAAACTTCTGAAGTTTTTATCAGCTGGGATAGAAATTTGCAATTAATTTTCTGGTTAAGATATTTTAGTTGAAATTTTCCACTGTGAAAAATTTGAATGCCTTTAGGTTTGATCCTGAAGAACAAAGACATGGATGGTACTGAAATTCCTGGATTTTTTGTGAAATAGAATTTTCATGATTCTATTCCAAGTTTATTCACAATTTTAAGACTTTCTATTTGCATACATGTTGCTTAGTGTAAAAGAGATTTTACTGATATTAAAATTAATAAAAAGGGCCGAGCCCGTGGCGCACTCGGGAGAGTGCGGCGCTGGGAGCGTGGTGACGCTCCCGCCGCGGGTTCGGATCCTGTATAGGAATGGCCGGTGCACTCACTGGCTGAGTGCTGGTCACGAAAAAAAAGACCAAAAAAAAAAAAGAAAGAAAGAAAAAAAATTAATTAAAAATGTTGATCAATCAACTATAAACAAAGATTGACAAATCTACCTGTACTATCTATTGAATATGCATAAATATTACGTTTTGATGAAGTCATTGACAAATATGTAGATGTTAAGGCTCAAAAACAGAAACTGTAATATTATTATTCATTACTGCAGTGGGACAATGTGTAGGTATAAATTTTTTCTCCTTTATAAAAGTATTAATGCAATTAAAAAATATTGATACACTATCTTTTTCCTTTTTTGTGCTGTACTATTTATTTTGTATTTTATGTTTATACTGGCAATTAATAAATGCAAAGAAAATTTTCCCTCTGTTTTTCTTTTGTGGCCATTATTATTAGTTTCATTTCATCGTTATTTCTTAAAATGATTTAGTCATATAGAGGAGGGTTCCGTTAAAAAAAAAAGATATGCTTCAGGTATCATATATGCTACGTACACCCACCTGGTATATAGTTTGCACTTAAATATGTGTTAAATGAGTAAATAAATAAATGAATTAATATTGGGAATGTCGATGGGCACATTATGAACATCTTCTTTCCTCAGAATCATTCATGGGAAGCCTAAGGCAGACCTTGCTCCTACTGAGAATGTTGCATCTACTGATAAGATATTCTCCTGACAGTACCAAAATCATCCTTTTAAAATGTAACTTAGATCATGTCCCACCTTTGCTCAAAACCCTCAATAACTTCCCATATTATTCAGAATAAAATTTAAATTCTTTAAGGTGGCACAAAAAGCCCCTACACAGTATTATTTCTCTACCTCTGAACTTACTGGTTGTTTTCACTGTTGTTCCTTCTGCATGGAACGCTCTTCCCTAAAGTCCTTCATAACTTTTCTCAAGTCACTTTATTGGAGTGTCTTTCCCTGATCTATATAAACCAATAAACTCCCACCCCATCCCCATACTGTTTTATTTTTCTTCAAAGCATTTGGCACTTTGTAATATTTATTTTTTTCTCTTTTTCTCTTGGAACCTAAGGTCTGTGAGGGAAGTTATTATGTTTTGTTCTATACCCTTAACAACGGCCTGGCATAGAGTAGGTGCTCCGTGACATAGTTTTAGAATGAATGAACTTGCCCATGTATTGCAGAGGTAACCTATTCTTTTTGTGACTTACAGTTATGTAAGGCAGCTGGACTTGGGTTTTAAGTCCTTATCTGGACAAATCACATACGCCTGAAACAAACAAAAATAATGAAAAGCTCTGCACCCTGGAAAATAACTTTCAACTGGACTATGGAGAATATTCTTTTGTTTGTTTGTTTGTTTATTTGTTTTTTTGTCTTTTTTCGTGACCGGCACTCAGCCAGTTCGCATATAGGATCCGAACCCGCGGATGGAGCGTCGCCGCGCTCCCAGCGCCACACTCTCCCGAGTGTGCCAGGGGCTCGGCCCTGGAGAATATTCTGAAAGGCCTTATCGAGGACAGGGAGGATCAACCACAGGAAGAACAGTTTCTGTGATAGACAACTGACCGGCTAAACTTAGCAGCTGTCAAAGAGGCTGCCGAAGGGCGGAGAAAGAGCGGGAGCGGGCAGCAAGGGGCGTGACGGGGCGGGGCTGTCGTGAGCGGAGCCCTGTTGAATTGCTTTGTCCCTCTCCGCTCGCCGTAGGGAACTTGGGCCGAGAGGGTCATAGATATGGCGACCGTTAGGGTAAGTGAAAACAAACTTGCTTAGTTTCTTTGGGTGCCGATAGTTTTCTAGTAACTGTAGAGAGGACCCTCCTAACTTCTGAAGGCAGCCCCGCAGCAAGGGGCGGGGTGGAGGTGGAGTTGTGAGAGAATTGGAATCATTAACGTCTGACGCCGAAAGACACCTGCCTCTAGAGTTTAGAGTTTCCCCTGCTGTTGACCGTTTATACAGCGGCACGGTACAAACTGGGAAACGGCTGGGTGAAAATGACGGGCAGGCGACAAGACGCAGCAGATGTTTGGGTCTTGAGTTGCAAGAAAGAGAAAAGAATCCTTGTCACTTGTTTCCATGCACAGGGAGGGCCTCATGACCCTATCGAAGGACTTTGTTCAAACATTATTTGGGATGAAACAGACCAAGATAGAGACATCGCAAAGTCTCTCTGCCCCGCGCGGGTTTATACGTGGTGTTGTTACTGTCTGGGTTCGAATAACAAACCCAAAGTTTCTTTTGAGTTCTATAATGGGAAGAGGTGCCTTTACTTAGGAATCTGTGTACAGGAAGTGACTCAGCTGGTTGTTTGCTGCAGGTTGCAAACTAGGTTTCAATAACAGTAGTCTACAAAAATTTGCGTAGCGGATTATAAGTGTAAATTGTTCTGCTAGACTTGCAGGACATACAAATATGAATAATTCAGTTCAGCTGAAGTTGGCTCAGTATCTGTCTTAATTCGCCATTCTCACGTTATTTCAGCAGTTCTGGCTCCCATACTTTATCAGAATTATCAAAACATCCTTCTAACTGGACTCACAACCTCTAGCCTGGCTCTCATGAAATCCATTCTCCCCTGTGCTGCTAGAGTACTTCTACCAAAATGCAAATGTGATTATTATCCTTCTCTACTTAAAAACGTTTATGGATACTCTGTCATCTCTCTTCTGGGGTCAAGTCACATTCCTATGTCTAGAACACCGGACCCTGCCTTGATTTGGCTTCATCTCCTGTCACTCAGGAACCCTCCTCCCATCAATACTGAACTACTCACTTCACGCCTCCATGCCTTTTTTACCTGCTCTTTGGCCCTGAAGTGCCCTTTCCCATGCTCATGTAGTTACTGCCTACTTACAGTTCATTTCTTCATTCAGCAGATATTTGTATAGTTTCCAAACATGCTAAGTACAAAATACCTTTTCAGAGAGGGTATCCCCAACCTCCCCAGTCTAATTTAAATAACTCCTCTTTGTGCTTCTAGAAGACTCTGGGTATACTCTTACCACAGTATTTATTACACTGCAAATAACAGACTATTTACTTGTCTGTTCTACCTTCCTAAACTATAAGCTTTTTGAGGACAGTAATAATATCAATCTTTGTACCCTTCGTACCTAGCACAGGTCTGACTTATATTAGGTACTCAATAAGTTCTACATAAATAAATAAATGCCAGATAGTGAGGATAAAAGAGATTAAATTAAGCAGTGGAGATGCAACATATAACACAACAGACTGTGATTCAGAGTAGGGGAAGTACCTTACCTCAAGACAAGTACAAAGTGCTCTGAGGGTTCAAAGGAGAAAGAGTTCATACCTAGTTTGAAGAGAATTTTAAAAAGCTTCATTGAGGAGGTACAGAGACAGAAGTAGTAGTCAGTGGTAAAAAGCAAACTGAGATAACGTGTTGTCACTGAAGCCTAGAGAAGGAGAGAGTTGAATAGTCTTTTCTACCGTTAAGGGCTTATAAAGGCCAGGCACTATGTTAAAATACTTTACATATGTTAATTCATTTATTCTGAAGATAACTTTATGTGGTACATATTATTATCACCATTTTACGGATGAAAAAATAAGGTTTAGAGAAGTCAAATAAATTGCCCAAAGTCATAATGCTAATAAGAGTTGAAGTAGAATGGTAGAGGGAGAACCTAGACTGTAAAGGGTCATGGAAAGGATAAGGGATGGAGAACTGGCATTCATTCAGCACCTACTTTGACCTGATGCTTTACATATATTATTTCAGTTTAATCCTCTTGATGGCCCTAAGAAATGGGTAGTATACCCATTTTACAGATGGAAAAACTGAGGCTTAGAAAAAGTGCTTGCTCCAGGTTATACAACTGCTAACTAGAAGAGCCAAGTTCAAACCCAGGTGTAGTTGGCTCTGAAGTTTTTCCACTACACCTTGCTTCCCCTGAAAGAGAGGTGTATATTTCTCTTTTGGGAAGTTTGATGGTGAAAGGAAGGAAAGAAATCTTGAGATCGAAGTAGCAAATTCCAGAAAAGGTGTTTTTTAATTAAAAAAAAATGAGGAGACTTGAGCAAGTTTGTAGACAAGGGAGAATGTGCCAAGAGCCAGTGTAGAAGGAAAGGTAATATAGTAATCACAACTATTAAATTATTGAGCATTTACTATGTGGTAATGTATTAGTCCATTTCTTTTGCTTACAACATAAATAACTGAAACTGGGTAATTTGTAAAGAAACAAGATTTATTGCTTACACTTTCAGAGGTTGGGAAGTCCAAACTCCAGGGAACACATCTGGCAAAGGCCTTATTTGGAGGTGACTTCAGCATCGCAGGGTGTCACTTTGCAAGATGGTGGATGGCTTGAGCAGAGAGAGAGAGCTTCTCACGTGCTTTCCTATTAAAACCATCAGAACCATGCCCATGACCACCATTAAACTGTCCATAGATTAATCTGCTCACTAGGGCATGGTCCTCACAATTTAATCACCTCTTCAAGGCCCCACTTTCAGTTACCGTAAAAGAATTTCCTACCCTCTTAACACTGTCACAGTGGGGTTGAAGCTTCAGTGAGTTTGGGGGGATATTCAATCCATAGCAGGTAGGATAAGTGCATTATGTGAATTTTCTCATTTATGTGTCACAGTGGCCCTATGGGTAGGTACTGTTATTAATCACCTTTTTACAGATAAGGAAATTAAAGCTTAGGAAGATTGAATAACTTGCTCAAGGTCACATAGTAATAAGTGGTAGAGCTGGATCAGAAATCACATGGTCTGAGTCCAGAGCATCGACTCTTAAACATATTTCACAAAGAGGTGGTATAATCAAGAAGACAAGTGGAGGGATTAGTTTTGGTGAAGAGGAGACACATTTAGCTTTGGAGTCCAGAGCTGGTGGAGATGGAAGGTGAAGATACAGAGATTTTGAACAGAGGAGGGAAACTGAGGGAGCTGACATTGGATGTTTTTGTCTTTGGAGTGTAAAGTCATCTGCTGAGAGAGGAACAGGTAGAATGTGCCATTAGGAGTTTAAGAATGAAAAAGGTTTGGAAAAGGAAATTCAGTAAGTCATCTGTAGACATTGAAGAAAATAATTGCTGAGAAGTGGGGGCCCAGCTAATGTTGACTTTACTATTGTGATTTTCTCCAGCAATGTTAGGAGGGGAAAGGAGACAGTGGGGGTGCCTAAGTGCTGAGTATTGGTAAGGAGATAATGGAAGATGTAGGGAATTTATCAAAATACTTGCCCAGACTGGATAAGGAGGCAAATAAAAAGAAGGTGGAAGCAATGGCCTAGGATACTAGGAGATTGTTGGGTGTAGTGAGAAAGAAGAGATAGTTCAAAGAGAGTGGAAGAGGTAAAGGGCAATATTAATCAGGGAAATTTCAAGCATTTAGGATTTTGGAGGTGAAACAGTTTCTAACGATTGCAAGGTAAGGTACCTATGTTAGAAATGGCAAAGATTCGTGGAGATCTTGGGGTCTTAAGAAGCTTAAGGAAGCATCTGAAGCTGAGGTACCAAAAGGGTGATCTGTGTTAATTTTGAGGCCCCAGAGTTTAATAATGAGTAAGATACAGAGAAGTCTCGAAGGTTGATAGATAACTGTGAAAATAGTGAACATACATCTTGAAATATGAGAGCTTGTTGAGCAGATGTGATGGTGGAACACAGATTTGGAATTGGTCTTGGGGAGCAAGGACTGTGCTGATCTCTCCTCCTGACTTCTGGAATCAGGGAGAATGGCTGGAGTACTGACCTTTATTTAAAAGGATTGGGAGGAATGTAGTAGTGTCAAACAAAAGCCTAGTTCCATTATCGCCAGAGGATGAGATCAAAATTGAGGAATATTTTGGGTCCTGAAAGACAATTTGTTTACAATAGTATATTTAATATCAAAATATGACTACCATTTATTGAGCACTTCCTGTGTGTCAGTCACTGCTAAGCTGTTGATGCACATTATTTAATTCTCACAAAAAGTCTTCTAAGGTAGGTAATTTTATTACCTCAAAGAGCAGGAGTAGATCAGTAAGGAAATCAAAGCTGCAGTGATAGGATGTTGTAGTCAGAGAAAATCTTGCTGAGTTTATGATTTTAGCTATTGACAAATTCAGGGTGTACTCATGGAGTGGGTAGTTACATGACTCTCTGGGATTATATATATTTTCTCTTTCCTCCCCCAGCTTCACTGAGGTATAATGGACAAATAAAATTTTATGATCTTAAGGTATATGATGTGATGATTTGATATACATATATCTTATGAAATGATTACCACAATCAAGTTAGTTTACACATGTGTTACTTCATCATGCTGTATATTAGATCACCTGAACTTATCCATCTTATAACTGAAAGTTTGTACTCTGACCAACATCTCCTCTCCCCTGCCCTTGGTAACCACCGTCTTACTCTCCGTTTCTATAACTTCAACATCTTTAGATGCCACATATAAGTGAAATCATGCAGTATTTGTCTTTCTCTTCTGACTTATTTCACTTAGTATAATGCCCTTGAGATTCATCTATGTTGTTGCAAATGACAGGATTTCCTTTTTTTGTGTGACTGAATAATATACCATAGTTTATATACACCACAGTTTCTTTATTCATCCATTGTGGACAGACATTTAGGTTGTTTCCATCTTGGCTATTCTGAATAATGCCACAATGAACATGAGAGTGCAGACATCTTTGTGTGTTTCTGATTGGATTGCTGGGTCAAATGGTAGTTCTATTTTTACTTTTTTGACTAACCTTCATGCTGTTTTCCATAATAGCTGTATCAATTTACATTCCCACCAGCAGTGTACAAGGGTTCCCTTTTCTCCACAACCTCACCAACACTTCTCTCTTGACTTTTTGAAAATAGCCATCCTCTCAGATCTGAAGTGATATCTCACTGCGGTTTTGATTTGCATTTTCATGATGATTAGTGTTGTTAAACACTTTTTCATGTACCTGTTGACTATTTCTGCATCTTTTTTGGAAAAATGCCTATTTAGGTCCTTTGCCCATTTTAAAATCAAGTTATTTTTTGGTTTTTGCTTTTGATTTGTGTGCGTTCCCTATATATATTGGATATTAATCCCTTATCAGATAAATGGTCTATAAATATTTTTTTTTCCCATTCCATTGATTGCCTTTTCATTTTGCAGATTATTTCCTTTGCTGCGGAAAAGCTGTTTAGTTTGATGTAGTCGCACTTACTTATTTTTGCTTTTGTTGCTTGTGCTTTTGGTTTCAGATCCAAATAATCTTTGACCAGACCAATGTTGAAGATTTATTTTTTTATAATTAGATGCGTGCTTGTTTATTCTGTGGGCACTCCCCTCCCCCATCTTTGTAAAAACTTAACATTTGTCCTGTTTTCTTCAGATCTTTTTTAAAGGATATAAAACCTTACAGATTTAGGTGGAGTCCTCTGAACTAATTTCTGTCCCTCCCCTGTGGTAACCACTCAGTGTATTTGGATTTATCATTCCTGTGCATGCTTTTGTATTTTTCCTATATATCTTTGTGCCTGTAAGCACTGTACAGAATTGTTTGGCATGCTTTTAAACTTTGAAGAAATGGCATCGTATTGAATATATAATTGTGCAACTTGCTTTTTTAAACTTTATAATTGACACATAATGATTGTACATGTTTTGGGGGTGCAGTGTGATGTTACAATGCATATATACATTGTATAATGATCAAATCAGTAATTACGATATACATCATTTTAAATATTTATCATTTCTTTGTGATAGTAACATGGAAAATCCTTGCTTCTAGCTATCTTGAAATGTATAATACATTGTTATTAGCTGTAGTCACCATACTGTGTAATAGAACACCACTTATTCTTCCTGTCTAACTGTAACTTTGTACCCATTGACTAACCTTTCCTGGTCCTCCCTTTTCTCACCCCCCACTCCTCCCCCGCTCCCCCACCCCCCCTCGATTTCTGGTAACCACTATTCTACTCTCTACTTCTATGAAATCAGTTTATTTAGATTTCACATATGAGTGAGATCATACAGTGTTTGTATTTCTGTGCCTGGCCTATTTCACTTAACATAATGTCCTCCAGGCTTATCCATGTTGCCACTAATAACAGGATTTCGTTAGGTTTTATGACTGAATAATATTCCATTGTGCATATATACCATATTTTCTTTATTTCTTCTTCTGTAGATAGGCACTTAGGTTGATTCTGTGTTTTGCCTATTGTGAATAGTGCTTCAGTAAACAAGGGAATGCAGTTATCTCTTCGACTTACTGATTTCATTTCCTTTGGATATATACCCAATAGTGAGATTGCTGGATCATATGGTAGTTCTGTTTTTAATTTTTTAAAGAACCTTCATACTGTTTTCCATAATGGTTGTACCAATTTACATTCCCACCAACAATGGTTATCAGGGGCTGTTGGGGATGGGTGGGGTGTGAGTGTTGGGGAGATGTTAAAGAATATAAAATTTCAGTTAGGAGGACTAATTCAAGAGGTCTTTTCTATAACATGGTAACTATAGTTCATATGAATGTACTGTATTCTTGAAAATTACTGAGAGTAGATTTTAAATGTTCTCACTGCCAAAAAAGTGTATGTGAAGTAATACATATGCTAACTAACTCGATTTAGCTGTTTTACAATGTGTATGTATTTCAAAACATGTTGTACCTGGTAAAGATATACAATTTTTATTTGTCAATTTAAAAAATAATTAAAATGTTAGAAGAAAACAACAACAATAACTCAGGACCCAGTGGTGTGGTACTTCAGTAGTGTGAGGCCAGCAATTGCAGCAGAATCATGATTCAGGACCAGGGTGGGGATGTACAGGCAGTCGCAAGCCCCCTACTGCAGATGGCAAAGCGCAGTGGTGTATCTATGCCACTGTGAGTCATTTTTCGGTGGCAGTACTCAGTTGCTGAAGCAGTTTCATTCCTAGGGAGGTGGTTAATTTAGGGCTCCTTCTCTGGGGCCTGCGTGGCCACGGTTGTGGCCACGGTTGTGGCCACAGCAACACCAGTGTGGATTCTAGGCAGCTCTGTCAGCAGGGATCAGACTTGGTGAAGAGTTGAGGGTTCTCAGGGCAACGGCTGGCTGTCTGTGACAGAGATGAGGACCCCTGCGGAGGGAGCCAGGACTGTTCTGGGCTCCAAGCTGCTTCGGCTGGGGCGTGAGGCAACATCGATAAAGGGAGGCTTCCTGTGCCCTTCCTTGTGGCTATTCTCTGTCTTTGTGTCCCAGAGGGTTTAAATCTTAATGTGATGAAGTGACCAGGAGGGTGGTTGAAGATAGTGGTAAGAATGAATAGATTGGGTATTATAAGATTCAGCTAATATACATGTGACAGTACTTCATTTATTCTTACTGCTGTATAATGTTTCAGTGTGTAAATATGTCGGAATTCATTTATCCATTCTACTGTTGTTGTTGTTGTTGTTGTTTATTTCTTTTTCCTTTTTAATTTTTAAATTTTAACTAATAAATAATCGTATGTATTTATGGGGTGCAATGTGATGTTTTGATATGTTGTATACACTGTGGAATTACTAAATCAAACTAATTAACACATGCATCACCTCGCAAACTTACCACTTTTGTGATGAGAACATTTGAAATTCAGTCTCTTAGCAATTTTGAAATATGCATTATTATTAACTGTAGGCACCATGTTGTGCAATAGATCTCAAAACCTTATTCCTCTTGTCTAACTGAAACTTTGTACCCTTTGACCAACATCTCCCCATCCCCCCACTGCAGCCTCTGGTAAATACTGTTCTACTGTCTACTTCTACAATTTCTACTTTTCTAGATTCCACATGTAAGTGAGATGATACAGTATTTGTCTCTCTGTGCCTGACTTATTTCACTTAGCATAGCGTCCTCCAGGTTCATCCATGTTGTTACAAACAGATTCTTTGCCATTTGCAGGAAATACTTCTTTTCAGGCTGAATAATATTCAGCTGTGTATATATACCTCATTTTCTTTATCCATTCATGTGTTGATGGACACTTAGGTTGTTTCCCTATCTTGGCTGTGTGAACATTACTGCAGTTTGTTTATCCATTCTCAGTTTGCTGGACATTTGGGTTGTTACTGATTTTGGATATTGTAAAAGGGCTGCTATGAACATTCTTGAACAGGTTGTGTATGAATTCATGATTTCATTAAAAAAATTTTTAAGCTTTGTGGAGGTATAATTGATATACAAAAAATTACATATATTTAATGTGTACATTTTAAAGCATTTGACATATGTATACACCCATGATACCATTACCACAACCAAAATACTAAATATATACATCACCTCCAAAAATTTCCTTTTGTTTGTTTGTGTGTATGTGTGTGGTAAGAGCACTTAACATTAAATATATCCTCTTCACATATTTATTAGTGCACAATATTGCATTGTTAACAATACGTACTATGTTATACAGCAAACTTCTAGAACTTATTTATCTTTCATAACTGAAACTTTGTACCCATTGAGAAATCATTCCCTATTTCCTTCTTCCCCCAGCCCCTGGCCACCACCATTCTGTTCTCTGCTCCTGAGTTTCATTGTTTTAGATACCACATGTGAATAGAGCTATGCAATATTTGTCCTTTTGTGACTGGCTTATCTCACTTAGTATAATGTCTTCTAGGTTCATCCACATCATCACAAGTGGTAGAATTTCCTTTTTTTCTTTTTTGAAGCTAAATAACATTTCATTGTACATACATACCACATTTTCTTTATCCAATTATTTGTTGATAGACATTTGGGTTGTTTCCATATCTTAGCTATTGTGAATAGTGCTGCAATGAATTTGGGAGTGCAGATCTCTCTTTGAGATCTTGATTTCAGTTCCTTTGGATATATACCCAAAAGTGGGATTGCTGGATTGTGTGATAACTCCATTTTTAGTTTTTTTGAGGAACCTCCATACTGTATTCCATCCTTGTTGTATTAATTTATATTCCTACCAGCAGTATACAGGATTCTGTTTCCTCCACATTTTCTCTAGCACTTATCTTTTGTCTTTTTGATAATAGCCATTCTAACAAGTGTGAGGTGATATCTCATTGTGGTTTTAATTTGCCCTTAGTTGGAACATTTTAATGTTTTAAAAGCCCATCAGGTGATTCTGATGTGTTGCCAGGTTTGCAAACCACTAATTTAGGGGTGAGTGTGTTGTTCTTCTGGTTATGAAGAAGAGAGGCATGTTCACATTATTTTAAGTAGTGGTTTAATGGAAGGATATATAGGATAGGAACAAAGCCCAGGAAACTGTCTTACCAGCTAAACAAACCTCAAGAAGAATCATTCAGTATACCATAGCAACTCTGATAGTCTACTGTTCTCATTACTGAACTGTTCTGTCTCTGCTAACTCCATGTGCTTCACATCTAGACTTTCCTGGAGATTGGACCTGATTGGGCTGGCTAGTCATTAACTACTACAGAGTGCCCCTCTTAGTCAGAAATTGCACATTAGGCCCTTTTATAGGATAGCTTCTAGTTGACTGCCTTTGACTCCAGACAGTTTTGGCCAGTGCATCAGTCATGTAGTTCATAGCATAGCGACTATGTTAGGAATAACAGAAAGGAGCAGGTGAACTGTCAAATGCTCTGAGGCATCTTAAAGGGGCAGGGCAATGGATGGATACTTTTGGGGTTCATGATCTGTCTGGTACAATTTACTTTTGAATACCCGTCAAAAGTAAGCAATAAAATTGTTGAAAATATGGTGGGTTTTTTAAAGAGTTGCTATAAAAAGCTAACTTACTAAGGTCTAAGGTCTTGTAATTTAAATAGAGAAATTTGTTTCTCAAGGATAAAAATATAGTTTAAGACAATCAGTGTAAGTAGCAATCTGTGGTAGATGATGAAAGTTGCTTAATATAATTTGAGCATGTGGAGGGAAAAGTGTAACTACCCATTCCTGCAGTCTCTCCTGAATGAAACCATCTGTTATATAGACTTAATGAATATTAGTACTCTAGGCCAAAGCATGAGCTACATACTTAAAGTAAATTTGGCCTGGTTGATTTTGGATCATTTGTCTCATTCTGAAACTCAGCAGAAGCTTCTCGTATCACTAGGCTAGCTGCTACTGCCACATCCCCTCCTCACTGTGGCTCTGTAGTTCACCCCATCATTCATATTTCCATATTCCTAGTTGGTATCTTTAGGTGCATCAAATTCAACATGTTCAGAATTTGTTTATCTTTACCATTTTTTGTTTGTTTGTTTGTTTTGACCAGTAAGGGGATCGCAACCCTTGGCACGGTGTGGTCCACACCATGCTCAGCTAGTGAGCGCACCGGCCATCCCTATATAGGATCCAAACCCACGGCCTCGGCACTAACAGCATGGCACTCACCTGAGTGAGCCACGGGGCTGGCCCTTGTTTGTTTGTTTTTTGGCTGCTGTATTATTTCAGTTAAGAATATCAGTATCTGACCTTGGGATCATCTTAAAGTATACCTACATCTAAACTGTTAGCCAATCTTGTGGATTCTGCCTTATTCTTTTATAAATTCATTCAAAAAACATTTAATGAGTATTATGTGCAGGAGATAGTGTGATACAAAGATCAACAAGATATGAATAAGAGGTATATGGAAGAGAAAATGCTAAAACTAACAAGCACATGAGGAGGTGCTCAAAATAATTATCAGCTAATTATGTATTGAAACAACAAGGTAACAGTTTATTAAGCTAGGAAAAAAGAAGAATGCTGGATAAGTCCTAATGTTGGTGGAGATATGGGAATATAAGAATCCCCATGTACTATTGGTGGGAGTGTTGACTGGGACCAGTCATTATAGAGAGCAATCTGATATTATTTAGTCAAATTAAGTATATAAACATACCTTATGACCCAGAAATTCCACTCCAATATATCACAAAGATATACAAGTTCATAAGGGCACTTGTACAAGGATATTCATTGCAGTGTTATTTATGGTGGTGGAGAGTTGGAATCAATCTGGGTATCCATCACTGACTGACAGTGGATAGGTGAAATTTGGTGGATACACATCATGGAGTCCTCTACAGCAGCTGGAAGTAGTGGGTTAGATTTACATATAGAAACATAGATGGATTTAAAAGCATATATTTTGTGAACAAAAATAAGAAAAAAAAATTATAAATGTAACAATGCCATTTAGTTTGTGAAAAAAAGAAACAAGGGCCAGCCCCGTGCCTCACTCGGGAGAATGCGGTGCTGGTAGTGCCGAGGCCGCAGGTTCGGATCCTATATAGGGATGGCCGGTGAGCTCACTGGTTGAGCGTGGTGCTGACTACACTGAGCCAAGGGTTGCAATCCCTTTACCGGACAAAAAAAAAAAAAAGAAAAGAAAATGCGATATATAACAAAACTAAAAACACTTGTAACATCACAACAATATACATTTTGTAAAAACTAAAAAAAAGATGTTCATTAAACTCATTAAAATAGTTACTTGTGGTGAGAGAATGAGAGTGAAACGTGATTAAAGGAAATGAATGAATCAATCAATTAGTTTTAAAAGAAGGGGAGACAAAGAAGACCAAAATATTGTCCTCAAGGAATAAACTCTAGTGGCTAAAACTAACCAGTAAAACAAAGAGTTATACTAAAATTAAAAAAAAAAAAATCTAAAAGTTACTATGGAAGAAAGGAGGAAGGAATAGTTTGCCTACAGAACATAAGATTCGCTCAATATTTCTTCATTTTGATTTCATTCACTTAAGTCTTCAACAAATATTTGTTAAACACCAACCATGGGTTAGGAACTGCTAATTGCCAAGTTGTGGTAGATTGTATTTTTGCTTTCAAATATTTGCTCCCTCTTCCTATGAGCAGATTATACATCCCTGTCTAGATTTCTTGTGTTTTCCCTCTACCACAAGAATGGCATATTCCAGGTTATTCCGTCACCCTGGGTTCTGAAAAATGTGGAGCAGGAGAAGAGCTGCTAACAACCCATAGCCAACATGTGATAGGAGATAGAAATAAATTTTTTTGTTGTAAGCTATAGAACGTTTGGAGGTTATTCATAACTGCAGCAAAGCTGACTGTACTAAATATACTAAAATGAATAAAGCACAGACCCTTGAGGTACCCACTGCTTATTTAAGAGAGACAGATATACAAACATAGTACCCTGAGACAAATGCATAATTGTATGCAAGAGGAGTTATAGGAGCTTAGGAAGTGTGGCAACACCTTATAGAAGATGTTTGAACTGGATTTTGCATTTTGAGTTGGCATTTAGTGTAAGGACTATTACTTAGTCTAAGGCCTACTATCCCATCCATCCATCCACATAGTCTATCATAGGCAGGAGACAGTGATTCTCTATTTTCCGGGGACTAAATTGAACCTTGCAAATGAACAAAGATGGTAGATTTCAAAATAATGGTATACAAACATAAAACTGCTGATGGCAAAAAACTACTAGATAAATAATTTTATAATTAGTTTCTGGCAATCAGAATATGGTTAAAGCAAAATATCTGCTCTGCCTTAGTCTGATTGTAGCACAAATCCTTGTGTTGATCTTGAAAGAGCCAGTAGATATTAAACAGAACTTAATTTTGTAAGCAGAGAAAATATGTCATTCATCTGGACTAATGGAAGGAAAGAAACAGTATAGATCATTGAAAACTAATATTCGTATTTAACTTTAGAATGTATTTTTGCTTTTATATTTCGGCCTATAGCAAAAGCTGTAAATTTGGATCCCCATGGCAGAAATTCACAGTAAGTTATTACCCTATTTGTTTAAAGCAAACATGTATATCCTCACCCTTGCAATGCAGGGATTGCTTTGGGCAGAGCTGTGAAACTGGCAGGGGCTGCTTCCCTTATTCTGCTTGTTTTGTTTATTTTGGATCTTGCTTATTCTTCATGATATTCTCTACTTTCCTCATGTCGATGAGAATAATTGATCCTTAATGCATTGAATAATTATTTTTCACACCTTAATTAGGTTAAGGAAGGTAACGTAGTGCTTTGGTTTAAAAGACTATACCTCACCTAGACATACATTTTAACTGCTGAAAACCAAGCTACATGAAGTTGTTTTTTCCTTTTATTAAAAAAAAAGATATGTAGGGCCGACCCCGTGGCACACTCAGGAGAGTGCGGCGCTGGGAGCGCAGCAGTGCTCCCGCCGCGGGTTCGGATCCTATATAAGGATGGCCGGTGCGCTCACTGGCTGAGCGTGGTGCGGCCGGTCACAAAAAGACAACAACAACAACAACAACAACAACAACAAAAAGATATGTAAAATAACTTTGTGATTTATGGTTTTTTAAAAATTATATCAGCAAAAATGTAAAACAAGAGATTATGCATAATCCTCAATATAATTACCATGGTTTTGTCTATGTATTATGAATATAGTATTTTATCAAATGAGTGAAAAGGGAAGTCTGTTTGAAACCTCATAAATTGTAGGATGATGGATTACTGTGGAAGAGGATTGTTTAGCTATTGCTGGTTTATCAATGCTATATAGGCTTTAAAAAATATTTTTTTTAATCTTCAATTCTGTTTTTATTCATTTTTTAAGGTTAGCCTATGATAAGTTTCCTCTGGGAAAACTTTCTGATTATCTCTACGTACCATCTCCAAATCCAACCTATATGTCCTTATTCTGTATTTCCGTACCTCCATCCTATCCTTTTGTAAAACTTTTTGTTTTGAAATAATTGTTGACTCAAAAGAAGTTGCAAAGATAGTGCAGAGAGGTGCCCTATACTCTTAACCCAGTTTCCCCCAGTGGTTACATCTTATATAACTATAGTACAATATCAAAACAAAGAAATTGATATTCAGTGTATAGTTCTGTACTGCTTTATCACATGTGTGGATTACTGTAAGTAGCACCACAGTCGACATCCATCACCACTAATCCTCATGCTACCCCTTTATAATCATGCCCACCCCATTCCCCCTTCCACCACAAACTCTTGGCAACCACTAATTTGTTCTCTATCTTTATATTTTGTTATTTCAAGAATGTTATATAAATGTTATGGTTAGAGCACAGTGTTATAACACCTAGGTCAAAGGTTCGGATCCTTGTACTGGCCAGCCACCAAAAAAAAAAAAAATGTTATACAGTATGTGACCCTTTGAGACTGGCTTTTTTTCACTCAACCTAATACCCTTGAAATCCATCTTAGTTGTTGCATGTTTCAATAGTTTCTTCTTTTTTATTGCTGAATAGCATTCCATGGTATACATTTACCACAATTTGTTTAACCATTCACATATCGTAGGACATTTTGGTTGTTTCCAATTTACTGACAATTTATTAACATAAGATTTATATACAACAAAGGTTAACCATTAAAAGTGTACAATTCGGGCCAAGCCTGTGGCGCACTCGGGAGAGTGCAGCGCTGGGAGCACAGCGATGCTTCCGCCGTGGGTTCGGATCCTATATAGGAGTGGCCGGTGCACTCACTTGGTTGAGTACCGGTCATGAAAAAGACAAAAAAAAAAAGTGTACAATTCAAAGGTTTTTAGTATATTTACACAGGTGTGCAACCATGACTATAATCTAATTAGAATATTTTCATTATCCCAAAAAGAGACCTTGTATCCTTTATCTGTACTCCTCATCCTCTTGCTTCCCTCCTTCCACCAGCTCTACACAACAACTAATCTGCTTTCAGAGATGGATTTGCCTGTTATGAACATTTCATATAGATGGAATCTTGCATTATGTGGCTCTGTCTGGCTTCTTTTACTTAGCACAGCATTTTCAAGTTTCATCTATGTTGTAACATATACTTCATTTTTTGTTGATGAATAATATTCCATTATATGAATATGTCATATTTTGTTTATTCATTTTCCATTTGCTGGTTAGAACCAGCTTATCAATTTTTGCAGAAAAAATAGCTGGAATTTTGATAGTTATTGCCTTGAATATGTAGATCAATTCAGGAAGTATTGCCGTCTTGACAATAAGAGTCTTCCAGTCCATGAACATGAGATGTATTTCCACTTATTTATGTCCTCTTTAATTTTTTCAACAATATTTTGTAGTTTTCAGTGTTAAATTTATTCCTAAGTATTTTCTTCTTTTTAATGTTATTATAAATAAATTGTTTTTGTAATTTCAATTTTGAATCGTTCATTGTTAGTGTACAAGAATAAAATAGATTTTTGTATATTGATCTATATCTTGTGTATCTTACAACCTTGTTGAACTAGTTTAATAGTTCTAACAGGTGTGTGTGTGTGTGTGTGTTTTTCTTAGAATCTTCTACATATGAGATCATGTCATATGTAAATAGAGATAGTTTTACTTCTTTGTAATCTGCATGCCTTTTATTTCTTTTTATTGCCTAATTCCCCTGGCTAGAAACTTCAGCACAATGTTGAATAAAAGTAGGGACAACAGACATTCTGTTCTTGTTCCTGATCATAGGGGAAAAGCTTTCAGCCTATCACCATTAAGTATGATAGTTGTGGCAATTTTATAAATTCACTTTACCAGGTTGAAGTTCTTTTATATTCCTGATTTGTTTAATTTTTTTTATTATTGTAAGAGGCTGTTGACACTTGTCAATTACTTTTTCTTCATCTATCAAGATGTTCATGTATTTTTGCTCTTTGTTTATTAATATGGTATATATGTTGATTAATTTTCACATGTTGAACTAACCTTGAATTCTTGGTATAAATCCCACTTGGTCAGATATATAGTCTGTTTTCATGTTTCTGTATTCATTTTCTGTTATTTTGTTGAGGATTTTTGCATCTATATTCATAAGGGATTTTCACCTGTGCTTTTATGTGTTGTCTTTGTCTGGCGTTGGTACCAAGACAATACTGGTCTCATTGAATGAGTAGGGGAGTGTTGCTTCCTCTGCTACTTTTGGAAGACTTTTTGAAATATTGCTGTTAATTCTTCTTTAAACTTTTGGTAAAAATTTACCCATGAAGCAGACTGTGCCTTTCCTTGCAGGAAGATTTTTGGTTGCTAATCCAGTCTCTTTACTGGTTATATATATTCAGGTTTTCCTTTTCTTCTTGAGTCCTTTTGTTAATTTGTTTTTTACTAGGAATTTGTCCATTTCATCTAAGTTGTGTAATTTGATGAGGTATAACTGTTCACAGTATTCCCTTACAATCCTTTTTATTTCTGTAAGGTCAGTAGTGATATCCTCTCCTTCATTACTGATTTTAGTAATTAGACTGTTTCTTTCTTTCTTAGTCACCTCATATAACGGTTATTGATTTTGCTGATGTTTTCAAAGAAATGACTTGGGTGTACTGATTTTCTATTTTCTATTTAATTTATTTACATTCTAACCTTTATTATTTCCTTTCTTTACTTGCTTTGAAGTTGAGTTTGCTTTTCCATTTCCTCAGGTAAAATTTTAGGTTATTGATTTGAGATATATATATTTTTCTAATACAGCATTTGTAACTATATATAAATTTCCTTCTCAGTACAGCTTTCACTGCATGCATAAGTTTTGGTGTTTTGTGTTTTGATTTTCATTCAAATCAAAGTATTTTCTAATTTTCGTTGATTTATTTTCTTTGATCTATTGATTATATGAGGTTTTTTTTCCTTTTTTCCTTTTTAAATTTTCACCTACATTTGAATTTCCTAGATCTTTTTGCTGTTCATTTCTAATTTATTTGTGGTCCACAGTTATCTGTTGTGGTCAGAGAAAATACTTTGTATGATTTTAAATCTTTTGAAACTTGTCCAGTAACCTACTATATCATCTATCCTGGGTAAGGTTCCATATGCACTTGATGAGAATTTGTATTCTGCTTTTGTTGGGTGGAGTGTGCTGTGAAAGTCTGTTAGGTCTAATTAGTTTATATTGTTGTTTGCACTTTGTATATTCTGGTTGATTTGCTGCCTACTGTATTCATGATTGAAAGTGAGGTATTGAAGTCTCTAACTATTATTATTGAATTGTTTATTTTTTGTCATTGATTCTGTCAGTTTTTGTTTCATGTATTTTGGGGTTCTGTTGTTATGTGTACATATATTTATAATGTCATCCATTCCTTATCAAGTCTTTTATCATTATAAAATGTTTCTTTATCTTTAGTAACAATTTTTGTCCCAGATTTAAATTATGGTTGTTGTTTGCATGATATATCTTTTTTCATGCTTTTACAATCGTCCCTTGGTATCTGGGAGGGATTGGTTCCAGGAACCCTCTGTGTAAACCAAAAGCCATAGATACTCAAGTCCCACAGTCTGCCCTGCAGAACCTGTGGGACCCATAGAACTTGTGTAAATGAAAAGTTGGCCCTTCCTATATGCAGATAAAGCATCCTGTGAATACTGTATTTTCTATTGCAGTTGATTGGAAAAAATCCACATATACGTGGGCCTGCACAGTTCAAACCCATGTCATTCAAGAGTCACCTGTATTTTCAATCTAAATGTACCTTTGAATCTAAAAGACTACTCCTAAAGATAGCGTATAGTTGTATTTTTTTTTATAAAGTCTGACAGTCTTTGTCTGTTGGGTGAATTGTTAATCCACTCAAATTTAATGTAGTTATTGATATGATTGGATGTATTTTTGCCATTTTTCTTTTCTGTGTCCATTGTTTTTTTCTATTGTTCTCTTCGTGCTTTACTGCTTTTTCTTGTATTAAATAGATATTTTATGGTATATCATTTTAATTCTTTGATTTTTATATGTATTTTTGAATAATTTTCTGTGTGGTTGTTCTAGGGTTTACAACATACATCTTAACATCAGAATTTACTCTACATTATATTAAGTTAATATGTATAAGTTATAGAAACGTAAGTCCTTTATAGCTCTGTTCCTTCCCCTTCTTTTTCTGCCATTATATGTATAATGTATATATGTTATATGAGGATACTTCAAAAAGTTCATGGAAAGATTGAGTTAAAAGATAATGGAAATCATTCCATGAATTTTTGAAGATCCCTTGTCACACACAAACACACCTTCTTATATAACATTTTTGATTCTCTTCATTTCTTCCTGTGGATGTGATCTGGTACAATTTTTTTAATGTAACTTAATTCCACCCCTCCTTTGTGTTTTTATCATCAAATATATTATACTGCTATATGTTGTAGACCCAACAATATAATTTTACAGATATTGTTCCTTTTAAAATGACTTAAAAGAATAAAGGATAAAAAAATACATTATTATACAGTCTACATAATTACTTTATTGTTGCTCTACTTTTTTCCCCCTCTGTGGCTTCAAAGTAATACCTAGTGTCACTTGCTTTCAGCTTCAATTCCTTTCTTTAGTATTTATTAAAAGGTAGGCCCACTACCAACAAATTCTGTTTTTATTTATTGGAAATGTATTTATTTCACCTTCATTTTTTAAATGATGGTTTTCCTGCGTATAGGATTTCTTAGTTGACTCTTTTTTCCTCACAGGCTTTCAAGACATCATCCACTGCCTTCTGACTTCTGTTGTTTCTGATCAGAAGTCACGTGTTACTCCTGTTGGACTTCTTGTACATGCTGAGTCATTTTTCTCTGGCTGTTTTTAAGATTCTCCCTTTGTCTTTGTCTATTACCATTTTGAGTATGATGTGTCTGCTTTAGATATCTTTGTGTTTATCCAGTTAAGAGTCTGTTGAGCTTCTTTGGTGTGTAGCTAATGTTTTTGTGTGTTTTTTAAAAATCAAATTTAGGACATTTTCATTCAGTACTTCTTGAATATTTTTTCCCCCTTTTCTCTTTCTCATCTCCTTCTGGTACTCTCATTATGCATATTATTCTGCACTTAATGATGGCTCACATTTCTGTGTTCTTTAGATTTCTTCCTATCTTTTGATGTTTCCTGTGTTCTTTAGTTGTATGATATCTATCTTCAAGTTCACTGATTCTTTTTTCCACCCTCTCAAATCTGCTGTTGAGCCACTCTAGTGATTTTTAAAATATCAGTTATTCTACTATTCAACTCTATGATTTCTTTTTGATTCTTTTTGTAATTTCTGTCACTTTAATAATGTTCTCTGTTTAAGAGGTTATAATACATTCTTCTAAGTCTTTCAAAATGGTTTCTTGTACTTCTCTCAACATATTTATTTATTTATTTATCTTTGTTTTTAACTTTTATTTTGTCGATATACATTGTGGTTGGTTATTATTGCCCCTTACCAAAACCTCCCTCCCTCCTCCTTCTCCTCCCTCCCCCCCAACAATGTCCTTTCTGTTTGCTTGTCGTATCAACTTCAAGTAATTGTGGTTGTTATATCTTCTTACCCACACCCCCCGGGTTTTTTTTTTTGTGTGTGTGTGTGTGTGTGTGTGTGTGTGTGTGTGTGTGTGAATTTACATACTAATTTTCAGCTCCCACCAATAAGTGAGAACATGTGGTATTTCTCTTTCTGTGCCTGACTCGTTTCACTTAATATAATTCTCTCAAGGTCCATCCATGTTGTTGCAAATGGCAGTATTTCATTCGTTTTTATAGCTGAGTAGTATTCCATTGTGTAGATGTACCACATTTTCCGTATCCACTCATCCGATGATGGACATTTGGGCTAGTTCCAATTCTTGGCTATTGTAAAGAGTGCTGCAGTGAACATTGGGGAACAGGTATACCTTTGACTTGATGATTTCCATTCCTCTGGGTATATTCCCAGCAGTGGGAGAGCTGGGTCATGTGGTAGATCTATCTGCAATTGTTTGAGGAACCTCCATACCGTTTTCCATAGAGGCTTCACCATTTTGCAGTCCCACCAACAATGTATGAGAGTTCCTTTTTCTCTGCAACCTCGCCAGCATTTATCGTTCAGAATCTTTTGGATTTTAGCCATCCTAACTGAGGTTAGATGGTATGTCAGTGTGGTTTTGATTTGCATTTCCCGGATGCTGAGTGATTTGAGCATTTTTTCATATGTCTGTTGGCCATTTGTATATCTTCCTTAGAGAAATGCCTACTTAGCTCTTTTGCCCATATTTTAATTGGGTTGCTTGTTTTCTTCTTGTAAAGTTGTTTGAGTTCCTTATATATTCTGGATATTAATCCTTTGTCAGATGGATATTTTGCAAATATTTTCTCCCACTCTGTTGGTTGTCTTTTGACTCTGTTAATTGTTTCTTTTGCTGTGCAGAAGCATTTTAGTTTGATATAATCCCATTTGTTTATTTTTCCTTTGGTTGCCCGTGCTTTTGGGGTCGTATTCATGAAGTCTGTGTTCAGTGCTATTTCCTGAAGTGTTTCTCCTATGTTTTCTTGAAGAAGTTTTATTGTTTCAGGGTGTATATTTAAATCCTTAATCCATTTTGAGTTGATTTTAGTATATGGTGAGAGGTATGGGTCTAGTTTCATTCTCCTGCATGTGAATATCCAGTTATCCCAGCACCATTTGCTGAAGAGGCAGTCCCTTCCCCCGTGAATAGGCTTGGTGTCTTTGTCAAAGATCAGATGGCAGTAAGTGTGTGGGTTGATTTCTGGATTCTCTATTCTATTCCATTGATCAGTGTGTCTGTTTTTATGCCAGTACCATACTGTTTGGGTTATTATAGCTTTGTAGTATAGCTTGAAGTCAGGTAGTGTTATGCCTCCAGCTTTGTTTTTTTTGCTCAGCATTGCTTTGGCTACGCGTTGTCTTTTATTATACCATATAAATGTCTGGATAGTTCTTTCCATTTCTGAGAAAAATGTCAGTGGAATTTTGATGGGGATTGCATTGAATTTGTATATCACTTTGGGTAGTATGGACATTTTCACTATGTTGATTCTTCCAATCCAAGAGCATGGGATATCTTTCCATCTTCTTGTATCCTCTCTAATTTCTCTCAGCAGTGGTTTGTAGTTCTCATTACAGAGATTTTTCACATCCTTGGTTAACTCAGTTCCTAAGTATTTTATTTTTTTGGTGGCTATTGTAAATGGGCAGGCTTTCTTGATTTCTTGCTCTGCATGTTCACTATTGGAGAAAAGAAATGCTACTGATTTTTGTGTGTTGATTTTGTATCCTACTACTGTGCTGAAATCATTTATCAATTCCAAGAGTTTTTTTGTAGAGGTTTTAGGCTGTTCGATATATAAGATCATGTCTTCTGCAAACAGGGACACTTTGACTTCATCTTTTCCAATCTGGATGCCCTTTATTTCCTTCTCTTCTCTGATTGCTCTGGCTAATACTTCCAACACTGTGTTGAATAGGAGTGGTGAGAGTGGGCATCCTTGTCGAGTTCCTGTTCTTAAAGGGAAAGCTTTCTGCTTTTCCCCATTCACGATGATATTAGCAGTGGGTTTGTCATATATGGCTTTAATTATGTTCAGATACTTTCCCTCTATACCTAGCTTATAGATGGTCTTTGTCATGAATGAGTGCTGAACTTTATCAAATGCTTTTTCAGCATCTATAGAGATGATCATATGGTCCTTGTGTTTGACTTTATTAATATGGTGTATCACATTTATTGATTTGCGTATGTTGAATAGCTGTTTTGAAGTCTTTATTGGCCATGTTCATCATCTGGATTTCCTCTGAGACAGTTTCTATTCCCTGTTTTCCGTTTTGGTTTTTTCTTTTTTTTTTTCTTTTTTGGCAGCTGGCTGGTATGAGGAACTGAACACTTGACCTTGGTGTTATAACACTGCATTCTAGCAAACTGAGCTAACTGAGCTAACTGGCTGGTGCTTGTTTTCCTTTTTCCTTTGTATGGGTTGCACCTTCCTGTGTCTTTGTACATTTCATAATTATTTTTGGTGGCGAACTGGACATTTTAGATAATATATTGCAACAACTGTGGTTTCTTACAACACTCCTCACACCACCCTGGGCTTGTTATTGTTGTTGTTTCTTGTTTGATCACTTATTTATTTGTTTAGTGACTTTCCTGCACTAACTCTGCGATATCTGTTATCCCCATAGTATGCAATCTCAGATATCCTTGTCTGGATATTTTTACTATGTTTATCTTTAAGCTTGGGTTCTTAAGGGTTGCCCTTGTGTCATCACTACTTAGTGATCAACTAGTGATTGGTCATGGGTTGTGTTTAAGCATCTTAAAACACTGGGGTTTTTACTCTTTACCGCTGAGTCTGTTTGTGGCATGGAGACTGCTTTTACAGTTCAGGGTTAGGAGTTTTTCTCTTATTCAGCTGGGTACTAGATGGTTAGTATTTTTCTCTTCAGTCCTTCCTCAAACAGTGCAGACTTGGGTATGTGCTCAGTATTCTGGACCACTAGTGATGACTGTGGTTTTAGCAGGGCTCTCTTTGTCTCTTTCCCTGATCTCCCCAATAAAATTCTGGCTCTTGTCTTTATTGGTATTATACCAAGCTGGTAGTCTCCACTGATTGCTAGCTGTTAGTTCTGTTGTTTTTGACAACACACTGGGACATAAATTGCCCTGCAGTTTGATCCAGATAAGCTCTAGCCCCTTTGTAGTGTTAGGGTGTTGCCAGTTGTTGAGCCTTGATCTGTTTCTCCCCTGGGTAAAACCCCTGCCAAATCCATCCCAAATAGCTCTTATGCACCACAAAGTTGGGGGATATAGGAGATTCCCCTCAGGTACCATGATTACTAGAACAGCTTTTCAGCCACACAGAGCTGTAAGGGAATAGGGGACTGGACTTTTCACCAACTCTCCTACCTGAATTTTTTCTGGAGTAGAAACTGGGAATGGAGAATCAGCGTATCCATCAGTTTTCATCATCTGCCAAATCCACCTAGAATATCTCTTTTAAGCTCAGGGAGCTGGGGAAGATAGGAGCTGTCACTCTGCTAGAGCTGTTTGGAGTAGCTCTTCCACAGCACAGCACTAAGTGGGGATGGGTATAGGCCCTAATATAAATGTCACTGCTTTCCACTCTTCTTACCAAGTTCTATAGATTTTATCAAATAAATGAATCTCAATTTGTCATAAGCTCTTTGATCAATATCAAGAGACTTTGTTAATTTTGGCTAGTTTAATAGATGTCTCTGTGAGGGAAAGGTTTTTACCAAGATGCTCACAAGCCAAGAACCAAATGCAACTTTTCAGTTTGGGCTTAGAAATAAAGTTGCTACAAACAATTATGTACAGGATTTTGTATGGACATGAATTTCATTTCACTGAAATAAATACCCAGAAGTATGATTGCTGAACTCTATGGCATTTATGTTTAGTTTAAAAAAAATAGTTCTTGGTGGATTGACCCTTATATTAATTTTCTATCGCTGCTGTGACAGATTACCACAGTGGATATAAACAACACAGATTTGTTACCTCACAGTTCTGGAGGTCAGAAGTCCAAACTCAAGGTGTTGGCAGGCCTGCATTCCTTCTGGAGGTTCTAGGGGAGAATCCATTTCCTTTCCCTTTCTAGCTTCTAGAGACCACCTACATTCCTTCTGTAATGACTATTTCTTCCATATTGAAAGTCAGCAATGGCTGGTCAGATCTTACACATGCTGCATCATTATGATAGTCCTCTTCTGTAGTCAGATCTCCCTTGTCTCTTTCTTATAACAATACACATTATTACATTGGACCACCTGGTAATCCACAACAATCTTTCATCCCAAAATCCATAATTAAATCACACCTGCAAAGGTTTCTTTCTATTTTTTTTTTTTTTTAACCATGTAAGGGAACATATTCACAGCTTCCAGTGATTTGGACATCAGTATCTTTGGGGAAGGGGCATTATTCAGTCTACCACAACCCTTTTATTATTATATAAATCTTGTCTCTAACTCTGGTAATTTTCTTTCTTTCTTTCTTTCTTTTTTTTTTTACTTTAGAAATGATTTTATTTTGTGTGCAAATAATGGATAGATGTTCTACCCATAAATTATATTTTACAAAAACAGGAGCTTTTTTAAAGAAACCACAGAACAAATTTTAAAAGACCGTGATTCTTCTGCTTTTAGATCATTTCTAGGCTATAAAAATAAAGTTTGTTGTACAAGGAATAACTAGTTAGAAGTGAGTATACTCCAAAGAGGAAATTACGTAGTGCCATTTCAGGCAAAGATTATTCAGTTCTTGTCCTCAGTATCCACAAGAGTTAACAGAACAGGTAAACTAAGTCAAAACAGTCCAGCATAGTTAGACTTCATTATACAAGGCCATTATACTCTTCTAAGATGCTAATAAACCAAAAAAAGAAGTACTGAAATCAAAATAAAAGATGTTATTTGAGGCTAACTGACATACAAATTGTTAGTTCTTTGTTGTATCCCACCTTCTATATAACATTAATAAAAGGAATATTTTACTCAAAGGAAATTTTATTTTACCTATCATTAACCATGAATTTTTGCCATTAGTTATGACATAAATGTTGCCTGTTGCCATTATCCAAATGGCATGACCATTTTATTTATTTAAATCTATTTATATTTTTATAAATGTAATTTTATTAATATTACTTTTTACATTCTAGGATGTTGTTGTGGAGCAGTTGGGAGGGAGGGGGAGACAAGAGGGGAAGGAAATGGGATGGAAGAAGGAAGAAGGAGGAGGGGCAGGATTGAGGCCTGTGGCATCCCTCTCATTCCCACAGGGGAGACTGGGTGTTTCCAGCAGTGGCTTTGTCATTGCCATGCTGGGTGCAGATGTCAGGGGGGTTTGGCAAAAGCCCTCACCCCCCACCATCCCAGCTCAGGAACCTAAGGCCCTTGCTGTTGTGGCTTGGTGATTGTCACTGGGCTGGTTGCACATGTCAGGGGGGAATGGCTGATACCTGAGGCCCCCCACTGTCCCTGCTCAGGAGGGCCTGGATGCTTCCTGTGGTGGCTTGGTGGTTGCCACTGGGCTGGCTGTGAGTGTCAGGGGGCATGGCCGAGGTCCTCGTTCCCCACCCTTGTGATTGGTTGCAGGTGTTGGGGGGGGCATTGCTGAGGTCCCCGGCCCTCCCTCCTTTCTGGCTTGGTAGCCCAGGGGACTTTTGTTTCTTCTAGGTGTCATAGGTGTTCTTTGGTGAAATGAGACCTTTGCTAGTTAATATCACACTTTGTCTCTGGTTACGGGTACTTTGTTTTTTCTTTCAGTTCTGTGTTGGATTATTTGCTGCTCCCACCCCTTAAACTCTGCCCTGGAACGAATTTGTTGTACTTTGCTTCCTTCTAAAATGGGGGAACTTCCTGTGGGGACCAGTACTTGAGCTGTGTGGTTGAGCTAAATTGATGCTTTGCTGCTGATTCCCTGGGGAAGGCTTTTTGTGCAGCACTGGTTTTAATGGTTGACTTTATAGGTACTTCCAGCTCTCGAGAGTTCCAGTGCACCTGGGTTGAGTAGAAACTCTCCTCTAGGCCTGAGTGTTGCCATCAAGCTGCACACCATGCAATTTTGTATTCCTGACCAGTCTCCTCTGAGTGGTCCTGCACCGACTGTGGTGTAGATCAGCTGTCCTTGCTGTGTCCCAGTGTTCTCCCAGTGGGCCCATTTACCCCACTGCTCATGCTACAAACACTTCCCATGGGATGGGCCATGTGCTGGTCCCTTGTAATGACTCACAGGCCTCTGAGTGACTCCTTTTTTTCAGTTGTTGTGGCTCCTCACTCCTATGTGGGTCTACAGAACCCTATTAGTGGTCTTGCTGGCCTGGGGGCCAACAAGGCCCTCTTCTCCCCTGCCGCCTCCAAGCAATTTCATACAAAGGGCATAGCTGTGGCGTTTGCTAGCTACTCTCCATGCGCTCAGCAGCTCCAGCCTGGAAGCAGCTGGGGCTCAATATGGTCTGAGCAGTTTTTTCTTTCTCTCTTTGTGGCTTGTCCCGCCTTCATGCACTCCATAGGTCTCTCCTCCTCCACCCCTGAGCTCTAGTGTCCCCAGCTTGGCTATTGTTGCTTTTTTGTAGTTGTAAATTGGTTGATTTGTGGGAGAGAGTGATGCTGAGGATCATCTATTCTGCCATCTTGACTGGAAGTCAGCATGACCATTTTATGTCCACTTCTGTATTTACAAATAGAATTTTCAAGATTTACATAAGCACATCTATTGTGAAGATTTAACACTGAGATGCAATTTAACATCCATAGTATCTGATGTGTTGCAGAAAGCAATATAAGAGAGATGTATATTTAATCGCCTTTCATTTGAGTGACCTTATGTAAAAAATAAACCAATAATTAGAAGTTCTGTCTCCAAAGGAGATTTTCAAACATACGAATACAAATGGTTACAGACTGTGAGGTTTTTAAGAAACATCTTCCATGTCAGCATCCTCTTGTAATTGCTGTACCATTTTTTCTTCCAGCTGCTTTCCTTTGCCTGCAACAGGGGTCCGGATAAGATGACTGTTTTGCTTGACTTCTTTGATGTCATGAACTTTCTGTAGCTCTTTATTTTTCTTCAATCTGCTCATTATAAATTTAGCCTGGCATTTCTGTTTGATCTCTTCAACTCTCTTCATTGCAACAATAGTTTTATTCCATAGCTCTTATTGGTATTTGACAGATTTATTTCTACGTTTTTCAAATTCAAATGAATTATCCACTGTAAGCTCTTTACCAGCTGCTTTCCGGAATGCTTTAGTCCACCTGACCTTGTGAGGATTGTGCTTCTTTTTAAAGTTTCTATGGCATTTGGATTTACAGAATCTAAATACCTTGCAATTGTTGAGGACGAACATCATGGTGTGGCCAGGATAGATGGGCCCTGAACAGAAATAACACTTCTCCATATGCATGTTGAGCCGGCATGTGTCCCCACCCTAACTCTGGTAGTTTTCTTTGTTTTGAAGTTGACCATGTCATATTAATACAGCCAGTCCCCCCCTTTTTTTTAAATTAGTGTTTGTATGGAATATCTGTTTCCATCTTTGTATTTTCAGCCTGCCTATATCATTATATTTGAGGTGAGTTACGTGTAGATGGCCTATAGTTGGATCAGGATTTTTAATCCACTCTGCCAGTATCTGTCTTTTAATTAGTATATTTAGACATTTACATGTAATGCAGTTATTGATATGTTAGAGTTTGTCTGCCATTTTATTTGATGTTTTATGTTTGTGGTGTTTTTGCTTTCTGTGGTTTTTTTTCCCACCTTGCTTTCCTATAGGTTATTTGTACCTTTTTAAAAAGAACTGCATTTTGACTTATCTGTAGTATTTTTTAGTTTGTCTCTTCGTATAACTCTTTTAATGATGTTTCTAGGAATGTTTTTTGTATTTGTATTTACCTTTAATTTTATGCTTTCCATTGTTATTTCTTCCTTCTTGATGTTCAAAGGTTCCTTCTTTTATTATTTATTTTCTCTTTAGAGAACTCTCTTTAGCCATTCTTTTAGGACTGACCTGGTGGTGACAATTCTTTTAGTTTTCCTTTATCTAAGTATGTCTTGATTTGCCCTTTATACCTGAGCTGGATATAGAATTCCAGGTTGACAGTTCATTTCTTTCATCACTTGAAAAATGTACCACTTCCTTTTGATCTCTGTGATTTCTGATGAGAAATTTGCTGTCATTCAAATTGTTTTTCCCCTGTAGGGAAGGTATTGCTTCTTTCTCACTACTTGAAAGATTTTTCTTTTTCTTTAGTTTTCAGAAGTTTGACTATGATATGTCTTGGTAGGATGTCTTTGGGTTTATCCTGTTTGGGATTTCTTGTATTTGTGGATTTATGTCTTTTTCCAAATTTGGGAAGTTTTCATCCATTATTTCTTCCATCATCTCCATTCTGCTATTGAGTTCATCCATTGAATTTTTATTTCAGTCATTGTATTGTTTGGTTCTAGATTTCCCATTGGGTACTTCTGTATATCTTTCATTGCTTTGCTGAGACTGTGTTTCTTTACTGAGACTTTTTATTTCTTTAATTTGCCCCAAACATGTTCATAATTGCTTATCAAAATATTTTTATGATGGCTGCTTTAAAATTCTTGTTAGATGATTATGACATCTCTGTCACTTCTGTGTTGGCATCTTTTTTCGTTCAAGTTGAGATTTTTCTCATTCTCGGTATGATGTGTAGTTTTTGGTTAATACCTGTGTATTTTGGGTGTTATGTTATAAAGCTCTGTATCTTATTGAAAACTTCTGTTTTAGTTGGCTTCCTCTAACACTACTCTGGCAAGGAAAAGGGCAGCACTGCCTTGTTACTGCCAATGGAGATAGAAGTCAAGGTTCACTGCTTAGCCTCTATTGACATCCAAAGAGGGGAGGATTTCCTTGCTACTCCTGGGTGAGGGTAGGAATTTAGGCCCCTCACTAGGCCTCTGCCTTTACCATCAAGGCTTGGAGGGATAGGGGTATCTCCTTATTGCTTCCACATGGCCTCTACTGACACCACCAGCTTACAGGATGGTGATGGTGATGACTGCTTAATGGAGGTGAAAGTCCTGACTCATCACTAGGCCTTCTCTGATACCACCCCAGAGGGGAGAGAGAGGGGAGTTTGATATCCAGGACCCTCATGTGGTCTCCACTGACATCTTGGGAGACAGGGCTCATTACTGCCTGGCAGGGATGAACATCCCACCTTCTCTAAAACCACTCTACTGGGATGGGGAATGTTAGAGTGCTTTATTTCAGACTTGCTAGGGAGGAAGTCTAAGCTCTCCACTCAGCCTTTCCTTGTGGGGTGGGAGTATGGCCTCAGTTTTGTCTGTGGTGTTTGACTATAGTAGAGTAGCTATTGATTAAAAGTTTTACGTCTTGCTATGCTACCCTTTTCCTGTTTTTTTTTTTTTTTCTTTTGCTAGAAAGAATAGGCTTTCCTTGGGTCTTTGTACTGGTTGCCATTTCGGTGTTGCTGGCTTCCCCAGCACCTAGTCCAAGGTATATGAGGCAAACAGAAAACCCAAGGATCTCACTGCTATCTCATTCCTCAGGTCCTGCAGTCTCTAACTGGTCTGGATTCTTCTTTCCACCTTTCAGAGTCTTCATATACTTATTTTCTATGTAATGTTCAGGGTTTCAAGCTGTATTTAGTGGGAGGAATTGGGAAAAATACATCTACTCCATCTTTCCAGAAGTGGAAGTACATCATCATATCCTTTTATCACCTTATACTGGTGATGTACTTCTATTTGTCCAACTCCTGCCCTGGAGATTATATAATCCTTGAGGGCAGGAACAATGTTTTTGCGTAGTCCTCATGGCCTAGTATAGCACCTGCCAGGAGCATAGTGTTTGCTTAGGAAGTGTTTATTGAATGAGTTAAAACTGAGTAACTTTTAGACTTCTTGCCTAAGTAGTCTGGTTGGAGAAATATGAATTAAATAATAGTTCAAAGCAGTGTAGGTTAAATTCTGAAGTACTCTAGGCTTTGGTAGATTGGCTAATTCAGGTCCTTCATAGGTAATTTTTCCATTTCTTTGAAAAATCTGAAAGTGGGGATATGCTCCTTATCTGTACTGCCCAGACTGAACAGATCAGTTTTTTCTTTGTGTCTCTACTGTACTCTATTATACTGCTTATAAACAGGTTTTGCATTTATTTTTATGTTTTTCTCCCCCATTAAACTGAGATTTCTTTAAAAACAGGGACCATGTTCTTTTCGTATTTGTATCTCAAGCTTTAATGTTTTTTGAGTGAATGACTGAATGAGTGCATACTGTGACACCCACATACACAATTAGAACTTATATTTTTGTATTTAAGTATTTATATTTAAACATATGTAGAGGGGATGTTTATTATAATTATGGGTTTTAAAATATATTAATTGCTAAAAAGGGGGAAATGTTAACATGAAGTATACCTACGCATTTTTTTTTGAAAACTTTGTGTGAAAAAGTTTACTTTTAAAAGTGACACTTGTCAGGCTGAGCCCGTGGCGCACTCGGGAGAGTGCGGCGCTGGGAGTGCAGCGACGCTCCCGCTGTGGGTTCGGATCCTATATGGGAATGGCCGGTGCACTCACTGGCTGGGTACCGGTCACGACAAAGATAAAAGTGACACTTGTCAGTGACTTGAAATTTGAACCTTTATTTCATATTTATCGAAAATATTTCTGCAGGGCAGAAGAAACATTTCAAGAAATAATGACTGAGAATTTTCCAGAAATAATGAAACACATCAAATCACAGTTCTACGAAGCATAGAGAACCTCATGTAGGATAAGCACCATACATACTCCGTACCCCTATACACATTTTCAAATTGCTGAAAAATAAAGCGAAAAATCTAAAATACATCAACAGGAAAAAGACACATTACATGAAGAGGGGCAGAGGTGAGAATTACAGCATACATCTTCTCAGAAACTATACAAGCTAGATAACGTATCTGAAGGAGAATATTCTTTGTGATTGCAGCTGTGATTCAGAGTTGTTAAATTATATTTCTTACTTGCTTTTCTTATGACCATTTGAGGCTTCTTATCTTTAAACGCAAAAATAATGCCAACACCAAAATCTCTTCCTTATCCTGGTAAAGGAATATTTGATTTTGATCTATACTGTATTTATATCATGGTATTTACACTACAGCTTCTTTATCTTCCAATAATGGCATGTAATTACTTTTTTTAGGATTGTATCTTTAACACTATTCCAAGATAGGGTATTTGATTTTGTCCTGGACTGGCTATCCCTGTTATTAACTTGTATATAAAAATTTCTATTACATTAAGTTTGAATTGTCTAAGGATTCTAGCTCTATAAAATACCTCAAGTTATGTTCAACAGTATAAATATCGATTACATACTAAGTAGAGTAAGGATGCACATAAATTCTATGACATATTTTCTGCTCTAAAGGAGCTTATAGTTTTTTGGCAAAGAGGTCATATTCTTATGAAATGGATGATGTTATAAGATAGTGTATATCTAAATATTATAACATGTAATACATACAATAAGTTTTTAGTAATTCAAGGAAGAAGAAACCTATCTGTATTATAGTACTTTAAGGCGTTATAGACCTTGAATGCTGAGATCTAGATTTATCAGGAATGAAGAAGTTAGCTTCTCAGCAGTGGCTCTGGGTTGAACATTCTTATGACATATTCTAGGAACGTACGGCAGTTAGGCTGGTTAAATCAGAAAGGTTAATTTGGCCTTACTTATAGAAGATAAGATTGGATTAGAAAAGGCATTGTGGTGGAGTGTTTGAATGGTAAGATAAGATGGAATTTTGTTTTGGAGGCAGTGGAAGCCCTTGAAACAAATCTGTAACAGTTTATAACTTTTAAAATCTAATGTAAAATAGTACAATGAGCACTTCAAATGCAGTTGAAGCCTCCTATATACCCATACAACACTGATTGCATTCCTCTTGCTCCCCGAATCCCCACAAACCACTCTCCTGACTTTGATATTTAACATTACTATTCATGTTTTTAGACTTTTACTATACACGCATGTAGCTCTAAACTTTATATAACATTGTTTTGGATGTTTTTTAAGTTTTATGTAAATTTTATTTATGATGCATATATTCTTCTGTAACTTGTTTTTATCAGTTAGCATCGTTCATGATTTTCATTCATGTTTATGTGTGTAGCTCTGGTCCATTCATTTTCAGTGCTACATAGTTTTTGGTTGTATGAATACACCACATTTATTTTTCCATTCTCTTAATGGATATTATGGTCACTTTCCCCACCCTTTTTTCTATTACAAATAATGCTATTATAAACAATCGTATACATGTCTCCTTGGACTCATGTGAGAGTTTCTGTGCTCTACCATATAATAGCTATATGACTTTGGGCAGATCACTTAACCTATCTAAACTTAAGTTTTCTTATATGAATAATTAAGAGTAGTACTTTTTCCCTCAGGGTTTTATACTTTCTAGTATATTTTCTAATGCTAAATAGATAATATGTGATATACCCAACACTATTTGGGCTATTTCAAATGTCCAATAATTGCTGGATGCTATTGTTATTCTGTTTTGGAAGAATCTTTATATTCCCAGCACTTATGTAGTGTAATATTTCTTCTGATCTTCAGATCTCAATTTAAGTCTCACATCCTTCATGCCAGTGGACTGATAACCTGTTTCTCATGACAGTGAGCATCAGTGGTTTCAAGCAAGTAGAATAGAAATTTGTTGTTTGATATTATCAGTTTTCTACTAAAGTGAATACTTATTTACAGCCTTACTTCCTACACTTCTTCTGATTTTTTTCAGACCCTGGATAGTTATTCCTGGTATTTTTCATGATGGAAGTAATCTTTAAAACTGTAGAATGTACTGCATTTATTTGGTTGCCGTATCCTTTATGTATAAAATGTTCTCCTTTCTCTCTTCATCATTCAAGCACTAAGCTAGAAATTTCATTGCAGGGGTTATTGCAGAGATTATTTACTCAGAAACTGTCCTGTGAAGTGTAAAATGGTTTTCATGGTTTAAAGAAAAGTTTTTTAAAGAATAATCCAAGTCGAAGAAGGTAAAATTCTAGTAGAGTGGGAATAAGAGTACCATTTCACTGATCTTCTAGGAAAGCCTAACTGATAAGAGTGTAACTAAGGCATAGGAGAATTCCAAACCTTTGAGGATTGAGATGTTAAAGGGTTTATAGTTTAGTGGGTGTTTTACTCCTATTGCTTTTCCACATATTATTTTTGATCTCAGCATTTCAATCCTTTGAAGTAGACTGTTTGAAGTACTGACATGGAAGGCCCAAATCGTGCAGGTACATTTTTGTAGTTTGATTATTGTAATTGTATTATTTGTTCTTCAGTACCACTGTCTTTTCCAAGATATTTGCAAGAAAATACAGGTAGGGTTTTTAAATTTCCTCTTTCAGCAAAGTATCTGCTTTTCATGTACCAATATAATGAAGAATACTATGGCTGATAGAGTTGTCTGTTCTTAGTAGATTTAATGATAGCTTTTTCTCTTAGAGAAGATTCACCTGTTCATTATTTTCTGAAGAAAATAACCGCCCTGATATATACAGATCCTCTGTTGGTGACTAACTGGTGATTACTCTAAAACAGGGCACTCTTGTGTAAGATTTTTATGTTGCTGTCAAAAAATAGCTCTTAGGCTGTAGCTTCAAAATGAAGCATTAACACCTTTTCTCTTTTCAATTTCATCCAGAAAAAAATACACCACTGTTGTTAAAGCAGAAGATGGGTTTAGTGACACTTGTTATTATTAGAAACTTTATTACTCTTGGGAAATAGTATAGGAGACACAGGGGTGCAGTCCAGAAGTCAAAATGGGAATTAAGGTGTGCTTTCATGGGAAAGAGTGGCTGGATCTGTTCTGTATGACCCAGAAGAATGAAACTACAACAAGTGAAAATTATATGGACATGTGGTTCAGTTCAGTCTATGGAAGAATTCTCACAGAGCTATTTATATATAAAAAAGGGAACGATATATTTTTGGAGTTTCCCAGTACTGAAGGAGGTCATATGTAGACTGGAAGTCACTTGGTAGTGTGTTTTAGAAGGAATTCTAGCATCAGAGGAGTGATCAGACCAGAAGATCTTTAAGGTTCCCTTGCATTCTGAGACTTAAACTCTAGTACCAAGAAGATGATATGCCTGACATATGGCCCTTAAATCAATTTCTCATTTTCCATTTTGTGTCAGACTCAATAATCATTAGTTTATTCAAGAATAGTGCTTGACCTTTCAGGCCAATTTCTTTTCCTCCCATTTACTACTTGACTACTTTAAAAAGGTAAATTATAATATAATGTTATATTTGTTAAATAGCAGATTGATGCTTCACACGAATAAGAGCTGTACAAATTCAGAGAGATGGCATTGAGTGAGCTAGTGGGCTTGAGCTATGCCTTCAGTGAAGGGCAGGGCTTAGGTAAGTATATTCACTCAACAGTTATTATTTGAGTACCTGCTGTGTGCAAGGTACCGTTAGGTACAAGAGAGGGGAGGGCATTTTAGCAGGGAAGATGAAGGGAGTGAAGGCTCTGAGGGAAGAATGTGCTTGACAGGTTTGGGGCTTTGGAAGACTAATTTGGATAAAGCCAGAGGGTGTATGGAAGAAGGTAGAGTAAAGGTTGTTTATTGAGCTGGGAGAAGAAAGCAGTACAGTATTCCCCCCTTATGCACACGGGATACATTTCAAGACCCCCAGTGGATGCGTGAAACTGAGGGTAGTACTGAACCCTATATATACTATGCACGCATTTCTTTTTCATTCTTCACAATTTCATGGGTGGAGATTCCTACTTACAATAGATTTTAGCAATGTCAGTATTCCATTTTTTTCTTTCCTTTTTAAGTCAAGAACTTTCAACTTTTCACTTAAAGGAAGTACTTTACTGCATATCCAAATTGCCACCATCACTACCTTTGTGCTTTGGAGCCATTGTTAAGTAAAATAAAGGTTGCTTGGACACAAGCACTACAATACCAACTACAGTTGATCTGATAAACAAGCTGGCTACTAAGTGATTAGTGGGCGGGCAGCATCTACAGCATGGAGGTGCTGGACAAAGGGATGATTAATGTCCCTGGAGGGACAGAGCAGGAGGGTGAGATTTCATCAAACTACTCAGAATGGCATACTTAACAATTCATAAAACTTACCAATTGTTTATTTCTGGAATTTTCCATTTAATATTTTTGGATTGTGGTTGACTGTGGGTAACTGAAACCTAAGGTAACTGAAAGCACAGGAAGTGAAACCACGGATAAGGGGGAACTACTGTGTTTTAGAAAGATTAATTCAGCATTTCTGTATAGTTTGTTTAATCCTGTTTTGAAATTTGTAGCATCTGAATTCTTAACTGACAACAGTTTGAAAATAATCTATTATTAAAGTGTTGCTGTATTTTCAAGTAAATAGAATGCTCTCAATATTCCTCTCCTACATCTCCACAAAGTAGATATGGCCTAATTTTTTTCCTATATAGCACACACAAGTGTATATATGTGTGTTTAAAAGGGTACTGTTAGGTGTTTTTTTAAAATCCACTTACTGATTTTGACAATATTTAGTATTTGTCTGACCCAGACTACTGACTAAAGTTGAATTATGCCAGTCTGTTGTGCCATTTCTGGAGGATTTTTTAAAAGTTTATTTGTGTATCTGTACCTATATGTGTGGTTTTTTACAAATTTTCTACTCCTTAGATTTTTATTTATCTGAGATAAATTTTTGACACTTTCAAGTGTTAGTAACAATTACATCACAATTATTGAATGATAAAAATGTCCAAAAATTCCTAAATAATTAGTTCTTTCATACCACACCATAAAGTACTGAGTGCTTGAAATGCTTTAACATTAATGTTCTATATTATAGTAATACAGCCACACTGAGCTGGGCAGTTATTCTGGCTGACTTAAGATTGGCCTTTTAAGTGCTGGACTTTAATTTTGATGAAGATTATATCTCAAATGTACCATATAATTCCCATTCATCTTATACCAGAGAGTTGAAGCTATTTTTTGTCATTTACTGTCTTCAGTTTTTAACTTTGCCAATTGTAATATGCTGTAGCTGTTATCTAAGTGAAGATATAAATGTAGATAGTGGACCTGAATGGGTATCGAACCCAGAAATAGCCTTAGAAAGTGCTGTCTTGAAGAGGTATCTGGTGTCATTTGCTTTTTTCCCCATAAAGGTGAAATGAAATATATACCACTTCTTGGCTTTGTGGGCAGTGTGATTTGCTAAGTAACTCCACAGCAGCCTTTTCCAAGTGTTTTTCTGCCATCCAGAGGTGACTGTTGATACTCATGTTCTTTTACTTGTCTGTTTTAGTCCATTTTGTGTTGCTATAACAGAATACCTGAGACTGGGTAATTTATAAAGGAAAGAGGTTTATTTGGCTTACGATTCTGGGACAGTTGCATCTGGCACGGGCTTCAGGCTGTTTCTACTCATGGCAGAAAGTGGCAGGCAGCCGGCCGGTACAAGCAGATCACATGGTGAGAGGAAGCAAGAGAGAGAGAGAGAGAGAAGGTGCCAGGGTCTTTTTAAGCAATGAGCTCTCGCGGGAACTAATAGAGTGGGAATAGAGAGAGAACTCACTCATTACTCCCCCCTCCCCAGGGAGAGCATTAATCCATTCATGAGGGATCCGCCCCCATGACTCAATCAGTTTCCAACACTGCCACATTGGGGATCAAATTTCCACATGAGTTTTGGCGGGGACAACACATCCAAACACTGCCCCATTCAAAATATTATGTATGCTTTCTGCACCATTAACATAAAATACTTTCTGATGCGTAGTAGGCATTCAACAAATGTTAATTATCTATCCCTTTCCCATTACTAATGTATTAAACCACAGGTGTTGTTTTGTCAGCACATTCATCTTCAGATTATTTCACTTTTACAGATGTGCTACAGGTCACAATTTTCTCTCAGTGTTTCTTAATATTTAATTTTCAAGAAACTATCAGATGCTATTTACCGTTTAAAATGGTATTTTTAAAAATTATTTTATTTTATTTGTTGACTCAAAATCGATTATACATATTTTGGGGGTTGAACGTTGAGATATGTTGATTAAATCAATATTACTAGCATATATATTGTTACAAATCGTAATTATTCTTTATGCCCCTTGTCCAACCTCTCCCCTTCCCCTATTCCCTCCCCCTCCCCCCTCTAATTGCCCTAGATTTCTTCTCTCCTTCTGAAAGAATAATGGTTACTCTGTTAACTTGTTGCCTAGATGATCTGTCCAATGCTGAGAGATGTGATCAGGTCCCCCAATATTATCATAGAGCAGATGTTTCTTCTGTTACTCAGAAATGGGTATTGTGGAAAGAAAGAGACATCCTTTTCTTTTCTTTGTCTCTGCTGGTGACTCTTCTTGTGTGAATGCACTCCAGTGGTTGGTGGACCATCTGCGTGGAGGCTGTGGCATCTAGCCGCTTTTGCGGCAGCCATGGTTATTGTGGTGGCTATGGTGGGCCAGCCACATGGAGGTGATGTTTTGGGCATGCTCCTTGGCACTGGCGGTATGCCTCGTTGTGGGTTGTGTTTGGTCCCTTTCTCCATGCCTCTGGTTCCTGGGCAGGCCCCAAGGCACTGGCGCCATGTGCCTGGTAGTGGGAGATGGGTCCAGTCCCCTTCTCCATGCCCGGGTCCCTGGGTGGGCCCTAAGGTACTGGCACAGTGTGCCTGGTTGTGGGAGGAGGGTCCGGTCCCCTTCTCCACGTCTCGGGTACCCAGGTGGGCCCCAAGTTGCTGGCACTTTGTGCCTGGTGTGGGAGGAGGGTCCAGTCCCCTTCTGCATGCCTCTGGGCCAGGTGGGCCCTGAGGTGCTGGCACAGTGTCCCTGGTTGTTGGAGAGAGGTCCAGTCCCCTTCTCCTTCTACTGGGTCCCTGGGTGGGGCCCAAGGTGCTGGCTCAGTGTGCCTGGTTGTGGGAGAGAGGTCCGGTCCCCTTCTCCATGCCCTGGGTCCCTGGGTGGGCCCCAAGGTGCTGGCATGGTGTGCTTGCTTGTGGAAGGGAGGTCAAGTCCCCTTCTTCATGCTTCAGGTCCCCAGGCTGGCCCCAAGGCACTGCTACAGTTTGCCTCGATGTGGGCATGGGGTCCAGTCCCCAGATCCAAGCCTCCAGTTCCCAGGCAGGCCCCCAGGTGCTGGTGTTGTGCCTGGGCCAGAACTAATTTTTTGTCCTTTGCGTCTAAGATGGGGGAACTTTCTGTAGGAACCAGTACTTGAGCTGTGTGGTTGTTTAAATTGCTACTTTGCTGCTGTTTCCCTAGGGAAGGCTTTTTGTGCAGCTCAGGGTTAAATGGTTGACTTTATAGGTACTTCTGGCTCTCCAGAGACCCCGTGGATCTGTGTTCTGTAAATTCTCTGATCTGGGCCTGAGTTTTTTCATCAAACTGCACCCCATGCAATTCTGCATTCCTGACCAGTCTCCTCTGAGTGGTCCTATGCTGATTGGGGGGCAGATCAGATGTCCTTGCTGTGTCCCAGTGTTCCCCTGGTGCACACATCTCCCCCTCCGCCTGTGCTGCAAACACTTCCCATGGGATTTGCCCTGCAGCGGTCCCTTGTGATGACTCACCAGCCTCTGAATGGTTCCCTTTTTTCAGTTGTTCTGGCTCCTCGCTCCTGCGTGGGTCAGTCCGTGTGAACCCTGTTAGCAGTCTTGCTGTCCTGGCAGCCGTCAAGGCCCTCTTCTCTCTTGCTGCCTCCTAGTGACTCCATCTGAAGGGCACAGCTGCGCTTCTGCTGGCTCCTGCTCCATGCGCTTATCAGCTTGGGCCTTAAAGTAGCCGCAGCCCGAAATGCTGAGAGCAGCTTTTTCTTTCTTTCATTGTATTTTTTCCTGCCTTCATGAACTCCATAGGTCTATCCTCCTCTTCCCCTGAGCTCCAGCAGCCCCGGCTTGGCTGATTTTACATTTTTATAGTTGTAAATTTGGTTGATTTGTGGGAGAGAGTGGTGCTGTAGACTGTCTATTCTGCCATCTTGATTGGATCTCCCCTTAAAATGGTATTTTTAATGTGGGCAACAGAGCAGAGAGATGGAAGAACCCGGGTTCTTGATAAGCCAATTGAATCAACCGATCATGAAATTCTGCCTACTTCTAGACTTCTTGTTATATGGAGAATAATTTTATTTTCACTGTTGAAGCCAATTTGTGTTGGAAATTCCAAAACTTTAGCCAAAGCATCCTAAATGATACTTACTATATTGGACTGTTGTGAAGATTTAAAAGACTCAATATATATAAAGTACTTGGCACATAGTAAGTGCTCCTTAAACAGAGAACACATCGTCTCCAGAGATACCTCATGTTTTCAGGGACATTCAGGGACATGATAGTGAGGTATGGCACAGGTACCATACCACTACCAGATTGTAGGGCTGCTCCATTGTCTGTTTGTAACTTCATTGCTGGTTATCTTCCTTTTCTAACCATAGTATGCCTCTGCTACTATCTTTTATTCTTTATCTTTTCTATTCCTTTTTACTACTTCTACTTTTTGACTTTTGTATGCATAATCTAGCTTTTTATAACCACAACTAGCCAATCAGAGGACCTTGCCTGTGATACCCAGCTCTTTGGCTCTTCTCCCTTTTGGTTGTTTGCTGGAAGTTCAGAGACAGCTTTTTGTCCACAAGAGATTTTGAAAATGAGTTCTTGTTTCTTTTTCCCTTCCTCTGGTTTTAGAACTCCTCTAGATGCCTAAAAGTTCTAGATAGACCAGGCATACTGTACCTTATATACATGTGATTTGTGAAGGAGACAGGTGTTTTTTTTTACCATTTACTTGTACATTTTTGTTGGATACTGTGTGTTGTTTCAATACATGTATATACTGCACAATGATTCACTTAGGGTAGATAGTGTAGTTTTGTACCCATTAGTCCACCACTTCTCCTCCCCTCTCCTTCTCCCTTCCTGGCTTCTGGTAGCCATTATTCTACTCTCTACTTCTATGAGAACCACTTTTTTTTTTAAAATTGCACATATGAGACCATGTGTTGTTTGTCTTTCTGTGCCTGACTTATTTCACGTAACATGATGGTATCCAGTTCTATCCATGTTGCTGCATATGAAAGGATACCATTTCCTTTTATAGCTGAATAGTATTCCATTGTATATGCCACAATTTTTTTATCCATTCATCTGTTGATGGGCATTTAGGTTGATACTATTGTGAATAGTATTGTGATGAATATAGGAGTGCAGGTGTCTTTTTGATCTGTTTATTTGGGGTACATACCCAGTAATGGAATAACTGGGTAGTAAGTTAGATCTATTTTTAGTTCTCTGAGGAAGCTCCATACTATTTTCCCCAATGGCTGTACCAATTTACAGTCCCTCCAACAATGTAGGGAGTTCCTTTTTCTCCACATCCTGACCAGCATTTGTTATTTTCTGTCTTTTTGATAGTAGCCATTCTAACTGTGGTGAGATGATATCTCACTGTGGTTTTAATTTGCATTTCCCTGATGATTAGTGATTTTGAGCATTTTTTTTATGTGCTTGTTGGCCATTTGTATGTCTTCTTTTGAAAACTGTCTGTTCAGGTCCTTTGGCCATTTTTTTGTTGCCTTGCCCCTGACGGATTTGTCACTCCACTTCCCCAGGGTGATGGAGCTGCAAAGGATTACTGAAAGCCCAGCTCTTCTGAGCAGTGAGAGACCCCAAAGTGATTAATCCCCTCAGAACCCTCAAGGAAGAGGCACCCCTTTCTTGGGAAATTAACCCCAAATTGGTGTTCTTTTCCTGCATTTATTTTCCAGACCAGGAAGTTACAGGAAGAGAACATAGGTGAGGTTATAGTTTAACAATATAGGCTGGTAACTTTCAGTGAAACAAGTCAGATGACATTCCATTAGACAATTAAGTGATCCACCAACAAAAGCTTGATCTAGCAAACATTCCCTTCTTACAGCAATTTCTCAGTATCTTTACATAGCAATCAGTAACTGGTCTGTCCTTGAGCCAGCAACCTTGCTGTGCCACAGATCTTTATCTTTCACCAGAGACTTTATAGCCTGAGGAAAATTTCCAGTCCTCCTCAAGGTCAATATTTGAAACTGCAAGGCTTTTAAAACCAGGCCCTGTGAAGTACATTTGCTTTAAGAATCCTCTACATCTCCCCCCATTTTATTTATTTAAAAGAAAAAGCAAAAGCTATAGATCAGGTTGACACAGTTAAGAAAAAAGCATTTAAAGCAAAGTTGGTAACATTTAGCATGGCAAGTCCTTTTAATTTACTTCAGGTGAGGACTGGTGATGTCATCATCTCTCAGGGCGGCTGCAGCAGCATCACTCCAGGTGCTGTGAATTGGGTGTAATTACCAATTGTTGAAACTCCAGAAAGTGATTCTGGTCCATATAATAGTTCATTCTGAGTCCAGAGAGTTTGTTAATGTTAAACTGTCCAGGACATTACTGCTTTCAGAGTGTTTTGTAAAATTTTTGATCAATTACATGTCTTTTGTTTAAAAACAGGATGTCCCATCCAAGTTACAAACACCCTCTTTAAGGCCAGGAAAATTTAGAAAACTGCTTTTGTGGAGAAGACGTTATTTCCCCCTTTATGATCAAGGCAATCCTCATAAAAGCATTGATGATCAATATCTAGGTTGAAAAGGTCTTACTTTTCTTTATATAAATCTCTCAGTGTTGGGAAGGCTCTTTCTCAGGTGGTGATTGAAAGAAGCATCTCGACTCACTTCCTTTCAGTGATCTGTCCCACATTGGGGGCGAAGATAAACAGCAGGATGAAGCAGCAGTTAGGCCAAATTTTGGCAACATGAAAGAGGGATCAGCAATTTGGAAGTGAGACATGCTTCTTATATCCAAAAGTTCTAAATTATATCCTGTTATAAAGAGAGAGAGTTAATTTTCATTGAACTTATAAAAGTAGCCATATTGTCATAATAATCATAAGGATGCTTGAAGTTATTAAATTTTGGGGGGATCAAATAGGGAGAAAACAAATGCTTTTATCTCTGTTTTAAATGACATTTTACCAAACTGTTGTTAGTTATAGATAGCTTCAGAGAGAGAGAGAGTTTTCTTACATTTTGAAAACATTAGAACCAGCAGTGTTTTAAAATAAGGAAATTGTAAAGCCCATAGTTCTTTTTAATTAATTTACTAATTAACTTTTGTTGTTTGGACCTTTGTGAACAATTTCACAAACCCATCAGTTTTTTTACTAAGATTTTGGAACTTTAGTTTAAAGCTATGAACTTAAAGTTTTTCAGGAATGTGTACCTATCAGAGTTTTTTTCATGAAACATTTGAAAACATAACATTTTAAAATTATAGTTAAACCAAGATTATGACTGGTGGCATTTAGATCAAGACACAGATATTTAAGAACCTTACAAGATTTTGGAACACATATACAAAACACCTTCAGTACTGACAATGCTTTCCCATATAGTCTAATTTATTAAATAAGCCAATTAGTTTTCATACATCTTTTATATATCCTTTGAGAAACTCCAGGGCCCTTGGAATTTATCAAAGTTATTTTAAACTTTCAGAATTTAGTGTTGGAAAGCTGTGTCAAATAACAAAAAGCTTAAAACATTTAGTTAAATAAAATCACAAATTAGTACAAAAAATAAAACCAAAGTGACAGAGGTTTTTAAAGGCAGAGAGCACAAGAAATTATCATGAAATAAGTTTCTTAAACCAGTTATCTAAGGGACAAAGAAAACCTTTTACAACTTTGCATCAAGAGCAGTTAAGTGAAAAGAGCTTTAGTAATCCTGTTTGATTAGTAAACCCAGTCGGCAGTGTGTGCTGATAAGAATATTTTTATACATCAGATTAGTAAATAGGCTTCCATTTATCAGAGCAAATTATACAAAGCCCAGTTTGAGATTTAGCTATATTTACCAAGTACATATTTATGGTTTCCCTGCCAAAAACTTGGTGTATTAGATTTATACCCTTATTAGTTAGTACTAACTAGGACCTATGTGATATTTGGCATCAGTTTCTTTTCACTAGCCATTTCAGGTCCCGGGTTTCCATGTGGCATTTGGAGCAATGTGGAGCTTAAGACAGAGGGTGGTATATACATAAAAGATATCATTTCTCCCAGCATGGCCAGGAGGCAGAGCTGAGATAACAGGAGACATATTGACCTAGAGACAAATTTAGGTAAAAGGTTTGAATCAAAGTTTGAAAATATACTTATCAAAACCTTAGAAGATTTAAGTCATGTGAACTTGAAAAGTATACTTATTTATTTAATGAGCATGCATTAATTATAAGCCAATTTAGTACCTTGCACATAACACAATTACACAAACAGACATGAACTTATAGACATAACATACAGCTTACACATGCATATATGCAGACATAAACAACAAGAACAAACAAGGATCTTATAGGTTTTGTGCAAGATGTAAAAAGAAACTCACTAGTGAAAAGGACAGTCAGGTTTAGATTGTGTTTTTTCAAAAAGACTTATTGGTGAGGCCTCACCTTGCCTTAAAAAAGCAAGATAACAAATTTACATTGTAAAGCAAAGTATGCAAGCCTTGTAAAGAAGATGCAGAGAAGACTCTCTTCCTTTAAGAAAATAGCATAGAATTCTACCATAGGATTTTGTGAAGAAATACATAGATGAGACTAGAAGAGAATTTAGAAGTCTGTTTAAGATAATCAAGTGGATCCCAGAAAATGTGAAACCATCTAGTTAAACAGGTAGATTTCAGGTTAGTTTTTGTTTCTTAAATGAGTTACTGAGCTCAAGAGCTGAGCCACCAATCATAGATGAAACCATTTGACTCTTGAGATTTTTAGGAGAAGAGCAGTAGACTCAAAAAGGGTCTGGTTGGTGCCATGGCTGCTTTTCTTCGTAAAACCCCAGTCTTCAGCTAAAAAGAGTAGCACATGCAGTCAAGAAATGAACCACTGCTTTTAAGAGACGAAAGAAGCATTGTACAGATAAGAAAGAAAAACATACTCAAAACAATACCAACACTGCAAAGAAATATTAACTTTTACTTTAGATTGCCCAATTTGAACTTCTCTCAGTAACTGGCGAAGATTAAGTTTTATTCTTTATTGGTGACATAAACATGTCTTAGTTTTTTGTTAAGGTCTTGGATAGGTGTCAGAGCGACTTGACATAGATTCCTAGTTGTTAGGTGGGAAGCCTTAATGAAACCCATTGCATAATTAACCAGTGACCAATTTGTTCCCAAATTTTTATGTTAAGGCTCCCTTTCTTGAGGTATCAAGGATATGGTTGTTTAATATCCACTAACAGTTTTACAAGCTGCCATTCAGTTATTTACAGCCTGCTGCTTTAAGAAGACATTGGAGTTGTAATGTATGTTCAGTCTCCCCTTTTGTTAACAAATTATCCATATTTTGAAAGTAAAGAGAAGGAAAAAATACCTCCAGGGTTGAAAAGACCTAACTTTGACCTGCTCCAGGCATGCATTACTAATCAAAAGCCACCTGTGATTCCCTTCCTGGGATGCGTCTTCCTTATTTAGGGACTCCCTTGCTGGGATGAATTGGGTGTCCTATTCCTCTCCAGTGCTTGGCAGGTCAGTCTCCGATCTGTGGAGAACATCCTCACACAGGGCACCACTTTGTTGCTTTGCCCCCCATGGATTTGTCACCCCACTTCCTCTGGGTGATAGAGCCACAAAGGATTACTGAAAGCCCAGCTCTTCTGAGCAGTGAGAGACACTGAAGTTGTTAATCTCCCTTGGAACCCTCAAGCGAGAGGCATCCCTTCCTTGGGAAATTAACCCCAAATTGGGGTTCTCTTCCTACATTTATTTTTCAGACCAGGAAGTTACAGGAAGAGAACATAGGTGGGGTTATAGTTTAACAATATAGGCTGGTAACATTCAGTGAAACAAGTCAGATGACATTCCATTAGACAATTAAGTGATCCACCAACAAAAGCTTGATCTAGCAAACATTCCCTTCTTACAGCAATTTCTCAGTATCTTTACATAGCAATCAGTAACTAGTCTGTCCTTGAGCCAGCAACCTTGCTGTGCCACAAATCTTTATCTTACACCAGAGACTTTATAGCCTGAGGAAAATTTCCAGTCCTCCTCAAGGTCAATATTTAAAACTGCAGGGCTTTGGAAAACCAGGCCCTGTGAAGTACATTTGCTTTAAGAATCCTCTACATTTTTAAATTGGGTTATTTGGTTTTTTGCTGTTGAGTCATTTGAGTTCCTTATATATTCTGGATATTAGCCCCTTATCTGATGTGTACTTTGCAAATACTTTCTCCCATTCTGTAGGTTGTATCTTCATTTTGTAGATAGTATCCCTAGCTGTGCAGAAGCTTTTCAGTTTGATGTAGTCTCATTTTTTTCTTTTTGCTTTAGTTGCCTGTGCCTTTGTAGTCTTGTTCCAAAAAGCATTGCCCACTCTCATTTTGTGTAGCATTTCCCCTATGTTTTTTTCTAGTAGTTTCATGGTTTTGAGTCTTAAATTTAGATCTTTAATCCATTTTGAGTTAAGTTTTCTGTATGGTGAGTGATAGGGGTCCAGTTTCAATCTTTTGCATGTGGATATCCTGTTTTTTCAGCACCGTTTACTGAAGAGACTGTCCTTTCCCTACTGTGTATTTTGCTCCTTTGGCAAAAATCAGTTGGCTGTAAGTGTGTGGGTTTGTTTCTGGGCTCTCTATTCTGTTGCATTGGTCTATTTGTCTGTTTGTCTATTTTTATGCCAGTACCATGTTGTTTTAGTTACTATAGCTTTATAGTATATATGTATGTCTGTGCATATATATTTTATTGAAGTATAATTGGTTATACATATTTTTGGAGTATAGCATATTTTGAAGTCAGGAAGTGTGATTCCTCCAACTTTGTTCTTTTTGTTCAAAATTGCTTTAGCTATAATGGGGTCTTTTGTGGTTCCATAAAAATTTTAAGATCTTTTTTTCTATATCTGGAAAATGTCATTGGTAGTTTGATGGTGAATGCATTAAATGTGTGTATTGCTTTGGGTAATATGGACATCTTAATGATGTTAATTCTTCCAACCCATGAACATGTAATATTTTTTCATTTATTTATGTCTTCAATTTTTTTTAACCTATGTTTTATAGTTTTCATTGTAGAGGTCTTTCACCTACTTGGTCAAATTTATTTCTAGGTATTTCATTTTTTTGGTAGTTATTGTGAATGAGATTATTTTCTTGATTTATTCTGCTATTTCATTATTGGCATATAGAAAGGCTATTGATTTTTGTTTGTTGATTTTGAATCCTGCCACTATACTAAATCCATTAATTAGTTCTAGTGATTTTTTGGTGGAGTCTTTAGGGTTTTCTATATATATGATCGTGTCATCTGCAAATACGGACATTTTGACATCCTTCTTTCTGATTTTAATGCCCTTTATTGCTTTCTCTTACCTTATTGCACTGGCAATACTTCCAGTACTATGTTGAATAAGAGTGGGCAAAGTGGGCATTCTTGTCTTGTTCCAGATCTTGGCAGAAAAGCCTCCAATTTTTCCAAAATCTCCTATCAGGAAAATTAATTTCCTTACTTTGTAATCACACTACATATATTTTTAAATTTAAAAAATTTTAACGTTAGTGAAGTTTGATGTCTTTGGGGAAAAATATCTTGGCGTGTGTTAGTCCGTTTTTGTGTTACTAGAATAGAATACCCGAAACTGAGTAATTTATAAAAAACAGACGTTTATTTGGCTTATGATTCTGAGACAGCTGCATCTGGTGTGGGCCTCAGGCTGCTTCTACTCATGGTGGAAAACAGCAGGTAGCCTGTGGGTACAAGCAGATCACATAGCGAGAAGAAGGAAGAGAGAGCAGAGAGAGGGGGGGGGAGAGATTCTCCTCTCTCTTTTAAAACCCCCCAGAACCATGTCCCCGACCACTGTTTTTAATCCATTCAATATCGCATATGGTCCTACAATCCAACCACCTCTTCAAGGCTCCACCTTTCATTTACCATAATAGGATTTCCCACTCTTTTAGCAGTCACTGTGGGGACCAAGTTTCAATACATAAAGCTTGGGGGACACAATTCAAGCTTCAGTGAGTTTTGGGGGGACATAATTCAACCCAGTACATGGAGAATGTCTTTTTTCCTCTCCCTTATTTCAGATTGGGACTGTACTTGGTCATGTGTTGGCATAGTTTTGTTAGTAATGAATTGGTATTCAAATGTTTTATAAATATCACTTTTGAAAAATGCTGGGTGATAGTGCATAATTATCATAGAAGGTAGCCTTATGTTTTTACTAAAAGTAACAGGCTTCATAGTTTTGTGCAGGTGGTACCTTTTTGTTTTTAACAAAAAATGTGAGTTCAGGGCTAGGGAAAAAATGAACAATTTCATGATTTGACAGTTTTCAAATAAGCCAACAATTGGTCTCTCTAATAGATTTTCATTTTATTTGTAGGCTTTTGGTAACCATTAATATATATTAAACCGTGTTTGTATTTCTTAAGACGTGTTTTATAATGTAACAGATTTAAGATGAGAGACCTCTGTTTGAGGCATAAAGCTGGCATGTTCCAACTTTAAGCCTATGGAATGATATATAATAATGTATAAACAGAAGGGTAATCTTGAAGATGCTAATAGTTGCACCCCACTCTTAAGTTTTAACACTTCAGAAAAGTGGTGACGGTTTGTAGGCCAAATAAAAATCAAGAGTGGATAAACATGATATGATTACTTCATATTTTAGACCTTGGATTTTACATTTGTCCAAGGGTAGGTTACTTTGATATGATGATTTGATCTGGTTAATTTATTATCATTAATAAATTATACTAAAACGTACTTGATACAAGACTGGGGCTAAAGTGGATATAAAACTGCTAAGATTTCATCATTTTCTTCAAGGAAAATGCAAACTGTGGGGTTGAAAGTAGAGTGAGAAAACAAATCTAATTAGAGGGTTAGGAAAGACTTTGTGAAGAGTGCTGTATTTTTTATATATATGTGTGTATATAGTTGTTAAGAATGGCCAGGATTTTAGTAGAGAGGGCATTCCTGGTGGCAGTGACATGGAGACAGACAATTAATTGACTTTGGCCAGATCAAAGAACTCTTGAAAGAAAGTAGTGACTGAGAGAGGAAACTAGAAAAGTGATGGTGAATTTCCTCAGAGATGGGGGTTGAGGAAGGAGGGAGCATATCCTATTTGTGTTTATATACCTATGTAGTGCGTAGCACAGTGTCTGACTAATCTTTGTTTAAAGAATGAGAAAAAATGTAAATAAAATGTATAGTATAGGTTTGTTTTTATCATCACCATTCTTCATTGTATACACTTAGACCAGCTTTCAGGGAAACCATTTCAATATAAGGATAAAATTTCTCATTTTCATAATTTCCTTTGACTTTCTTAAAAGCATAAGGCTGTTGTATTGCTCCACTGTGGTGTAAACCACATCCAGATCTTTCTTCTGCTGCCTTCAGGTCAGCATATCTGCTCTAAATGGATGGATATAAAGTTCAGACCTATATTTTTGAAAGCAAAATTCTTGTAAATAATTTAATCTTTCCTTTTTGTTAGAATCCTATAAAGGAACTAAAGGTTGGATTTCTAGGGCAGTGCTGTCCAATAAAACATTTTCCACTTTCGTAAATGATCTACATCTGTGCTGACCAGTATGGGAGCCACTAGAGTCACATGTATCTATTGAGGCCTTGAAATGTGGCTAGTGGTATGGAGGAAGTGAAGTTTTAATTGTATTTAATTTTAATTGGTTAAAATATAAATAGTACATGTGGCTAGTGGCTGCCATACTGGACGTGCAGTCTTAAGAGATTAGGATCCTAAGAGATTATCTACTCTAGGCCGTTCATTTTACAAGTAAGAAAACCTTGGTCCGGAGGGGTGACACATGACTAACTAGAGATTATATGTTTGTTTAAGAACACAGATGGGACTAAACACAGGTGTCATGATGCCCAAGTCAGTGCTACTTACTATTTGATCTAAACACTTTGAAATTTTTAAGTTGCCAATTAAATTGTACCTGTAGTCCATTTACCATGTTTAGTGATAATTACCCATTTCTCCCATCCTTTCTACCTCTTCCTCTTCTACACAAACCTACACTGTCCCCAGCAAAAAATAAAGAAAGTCTTTAGGATAAAGTTTTCAAATTAATTTATATGAGTAGGAAGTAATTTTTAATTGTATGTCTTTAAATGATCTTTACTTCTAAAATTTTTGAAATTCCCTTTGTGGTCTTCACATTCAAGGTGTTTAAAGTGAGTAAAAAAATAATTCTGATCATATAATCTGGAGTATTATTTGAATATAAGGCAATTATTTGTTGGTGACTTTCCTTCTGGTTTTTAGAGAAACAAAGCAGCAGTATCTTATCTGCTGTAAAATTACACGTTTGGAAAATATCACTAAAGTTTATTTATTTTTATTGATTATACATATTCATGGGGCACAGAGCTGACCATTAGCACCTGTGGCCAAGATGTGGTAAGCAAATCAATGCTATTATCACTAAAGTTTAGAATCACTCATATGTTGTCAAAATTGGAAGAAATGGTAGACAATTTTATAATGCAGCTTCCTTTTACAAATAGGAAATCTGAGACACAGGGAGGGGGAATTTACTTGTGCAAGTTCACATAGTAAGCGAGTAACAGAGCTGAGACAAGAACCCAGCTTTTCCATTTCATAGCCTGGTGTTTTTTCCATGATACCACTATCACCTTTCAGATCTTCAAGTGAACAAATCCAAGGGCACTGTGGAGTGCATAGTTCTGTTAAGCTGCTAATGGCTGTCCTGAATTTTGATGACTCATCTCAACTTGTGCTGGAAATAGACTAATTTCCTAAGCCAAATATTTAAAAGCAATTTATACCTGCGATATTGCAAGCACAATTGAATTTTCTTACAAATCTCAATTTGAAAGTCCATCTGGCTCTTTCATTGGGGTACTTGTTGCATTGCTACATTCCACTACACCAGTATCTACTGAGGTTTGTCACCATAGGTGTCAAAAATATGGTTTCTTTTTCTTTGAGTGACGTGAAGAAAGCATAATAAGAAAGCAAAGTGACTTTTATGAACTATATTGATCAAAGGCCTAATAGTGTGGCTTGGAATGCTGTGAGGCCGGGATATAATGCAGGCCAAATTGGTGACTGGGGAATGAAAGGCAGTGTTTTACTTCAGTTTCCTGCAACAGTACAACTCTTCTAACCTGCCACAGCATTTGCTGTTACTGTTAGACTGACATTTTAAAATGTAGTGGGGGATTTGATGAGCAGAGGTGTTTTAAAGGTGAAAGATACCCAGCAATAAACTTATGAACTTCCCAGGTCCATGTGTTTGACATTAGAATTTCCATATACAGCAGAGAGTCTCACCAGTGCCAGAGAACTAATCTCCAGTCAGTGAATATGAAGGGCCTTCAAAAAAGTTCATGGAAAATGTATATTATGAAAAAAGTATGCGTGGATTTCAAAAACTTTTTGCACCAAAATGAACTTGTACTAACTTGTTATAACATGTCTGAACAGGATCTAGTTTGATACACTAAGAAGGATAAGATATCAGTTTAGAAATAGTCCCTATTTGAGCAACATGAATTCTGCTCAAATTGAAGCAAGAACAAACATCAAATTTATGTTGAGGCTTGATGTAAGAATGATGAAATCATTGAGGCTTAATGATAAGTTTGTGGGGACAATGTCCCAAACAAAGCAGCAGTTTACAAATGTATAACTCATTTTAAGAAAGGACGAAATGGTGTTGAAAATAAAGCCTGCAGCAGTGAGGAAAAAAATCAATCTTGTTTGTTCCCTAATTGAAGATGACTGACGATTAACAGTACAAACAATAGCTAACTCCATAGACATCTCAATTGGTTCAGCTTACACAATTCTGACTGAAAAACTAAAGTCAAGCAAACTTTCTGCTCGATGGGTGCCAAAACTATTGCACCGAGATCCGCTACACACAAGAGCAGAGTTTTGATGGAAATTCTAAACAAGTGGGATCCAGATATTGAAGCATTTCTTTGAAGAATTATAACAGGAGATGAAACATGGCTTCAAGAACACAATCCCAAAGACCAAGCATAATCAAAGCAATGGCTACCAAGAGGTGGAAGTGGTCCTGTCAAAGCAAAAGCAGACCAGTCAGGAACAAAGATCATGGCATGTTTTTTGGCATGTTCAAAGCATTTTGCTTGTTGACTTTTTGGAGGGCTAAATGATAACATCTGCTTATTATGAGAGTGTTTTCAGAAAGTTAGCTAAAGTTTTAGCAGAAAAATGCCCAGGAAAGCTTTACCAGTGAGTCCTTCTCCACCACAGCAATGCTTCTGCTTATTCCTCTCATCAAACAAGGGCAATCTGGGGAGAATTTTGATGGAAATCATTAGGCATCCACCTTGCAGTTCTGATTTGGCTCCTTCTGACTTCTTTTTGTTTCCTAATCTTAAAAAATCTTTAAAGGCCACCCATTTTCTTCAGTTAATAATGTAAAAAGGACTGCATCAACATGGCTAAATTCCCAGGACCCTCAATTCTTTAGGGAAGAACTAAATGGCTGGTATCATTGCTTACAAAAATGTCTTGAACTTGATGGCACTTATGTTGAGGAATAAAGTTTATATTTTTTATTTTTATCTTTTAATTTCATTTTTCCATGAAATTTTTGAGGTCCCCTCATATATGTTGTGCCCTTATTTTCAAGGAGTTAACAATCTACTTGGGGAGTAAGTGCTAATACCAGTGACTAGCTGCAAGTGTAATAAGAAGAACAGATAAGTGTTGGGGAGAAGAAGTGGGAAATAAGAATGCCTAGATGGATTGGAGATAGATTACTGAGAGCCCGAAAAGTACAAAATGGTTTGTTTGGGGTTTTTTTAATTGGTTATGAGTATTCATGGGGTCACCACTGACTGTCACCACTTGTGCCCAAGATGTGAGGGTCAGAGCAATACTAGCAGCATGCCCATTACCACAAATTGCGATTATTCCCTGTGCCCCCACGCAATTAATCCCCAATCTCCCTCCCCCTCCTCCCTTTCCCCATCCCACTCGGCAACCCTAGGTATGCTCTCTCCCTCTCCAAGTCCAGCACACCACTGTGGTCTTTCTTCCTTTCCTTCTTTCTTCCTTTGCTCCCATTTATGAGTGAGGACATGCAGTTTTTCTCCCTCCATGCTTGGCTTATTTCACTCAGCATGCTACTCCAAGCTCATTCATGTTTTTGTGAATGGCAGAATTTCATTCTTTATGGCAGAGTAGCATTCCATGGTGTATATATATACCACATTTTCCTTATCCACTCATCTGTCGATGGACATTTACATTGGTTCCATATTTTGGCTATTGTAAATAGAGCTGCATAGAACACGGGAGTGCAGGTATCCCTTCGACATGATGAACTCCATTAGTACAGTTGTTACCGACAGGTCAGGCTCAGCTTGCCCTCTCGCCTTAAACAAATGACCTCAAAGTCCAAAAGTTGATGCAAGGATTGGAAGGTTTATTCAGATTACTGGTACTCAACTAAATGTCTAACCAAGCAAACAAAGAGAAAAGAGGAGCAGTGGGGTCCAGTTTAGCCTAGTCCTAATCAGCAGGGTCAACCTATTCCATTAACAGTAATTGATAAAAGTTCTCTGCACTGTTTTCAGCATGAAGAAGAAAAGTATTGACTAGATTTAAATCAGAAAAACAAAGCATAGCCAGGAGCCCTCCAGGGTGCACCTATACAGATGTGGATACAATCCAACCAAACAGAAGAGGGCTCAGAAAATCAGAGAAAGGTAAAGAGAATAAAGCATTGCCTTGTCAGCATTTAGGCCAGGGACTCCAGGAGAGAAATCTACCAGCAGCAGAGACATGAGAGCAAAGCAGTCCCAGTGGCCACTTGCCTCTTGCAGCTAGAGTCCTTTCCGGTGCCCAAAGCTTTCCAATTTTTGCCAGTGATTAAATTAGGCTCTCAGATTCCAAAGTCATAGAAATGAACAATGTACCCAAATAGTAAAGCAACACTTTAGTAAAAGAGGAGATAGACTTATGCATAATAGGGGTAGCGACAGCAAAGCTAGGCCCCCAAGGGGAGCTGTTCAGGGTCTTTTATAGGGAAAGGAGTTAAGGGGTATAGGCCGGCGTCACAAGTGGTGGTTCTTTCTGTTCCTCCTGGTTGCATCATGGGCGCATGCTCAGTAGGCAGTGGTGTTCATCATTGTCACCCCAGGAGGGTCATTGTAGCAGTCACCTTGATGCTTTGTGCGCAGGTGGGAATTCCTAAAGGAGTCTTAAGGTTAGTATGTAACTTTTACAATTCTAGTAAACAGGCCTGGGGGAGGGGTTTTTCAACTCAATAAATATCTGTTTCCTCTCTTATCTCAGTCTGTCAGGGCAGCCCATGGGGTAATCATTTGCCCTGAGGGATCTCATGACTGAGGAGTGGAAAAGTAACAAAGTGTCCTCTCAGGGAAAATGGAGTCAGTTTGGTTCACAGGCCTAGCCTTACTGTGTTTCACAACCACTATGGAAAACAGTACAAACAACTACAGATAGATCTACCATATGATCCAACAAAATGGTTTTAAGCAGTGTTAGGAAAGAGGGGGTCAGTTTGTTTTCTTGAGCAGGGTAGTGGTCTGATTGTCAAAAGGATTATCTTGATTTGACAGTGGCAATTATAGGTGGTTGGAATTAGACAAGACTGGAGTCGTGACCATGGGCCAGGAGACTGATGATGACAGTGGTGATGATGATCATAATAGCAAATATATATCGAGCCCTTTCTCTGTGCTAGTCCCTCTGTGATAGGTAATATTACATGTGTGTAAATTAACACCCAGTGTGATCATTTGCTCAAAGCCATACCACTAATAAATAGCAGAGCTAGAATCTGAATCTAGGTGTAACTCTAAAATCGTTCATCTTTCTACCACTTTACCAAACAGATGGTAAGGGCCTGGTCTATGTTGGTGGTCCCTATAGCACTTTGTGTCTAGCTATATGATAACACTCATCACCCTAGGTTCTTTAGATAGTGATGCCTACCTCACCAGTATAACCTGGGCTTGAAGAGGCATGACTGTGACAATCTGCCTCTGATTTCTTTTGATAAAAATCTTGCCCTTTTTTGTTTAGAAGCAATAAATTTGCTGTATATTTTTTACTATTGTTATGGTTCTCACTAGAGTCTGATTAACATCAGATACGTGTGAGAAGAAAAATGAGGAGTAAGCACAGCCACTTAACTTCTTTATTCAGCAAACAGAAGGAATGGGAAACTAAAATGAATTGCCTATTCACCAAGTGGAAGCCATTTTTATATGATCCCTTATTTAATCCTTATGATATTTGTAAATAGGAAGGCATAGCAATTTTTTTTTCAAATATGTAACCTAAGATTTAATTAAGATAGCACTGTTGACTAGAAATTTCTGCAGTGATGGAATTGTTTTATATCTGTGCTCTACATTATGGCTGTTGAGAACTTGAAATGGGGCTGATGTGACTGAATTATTTCTTTTTATTTTAATTTTAATTTCAATTTAAATAGCCACATGTATCTAGTAATTACCATATTGGGCAGCATTAACTCTAAGAGCTTCAATAACTTGCTCAGGTTTAGACAGTAAGTTCCACAACTGTAATTCAAAACTAGGTCTATTTACATGCATATTCCCACTGCAATTTTCCATTCTCAATTAAACTCATTATTCTTTGAGAGAGAAAAAAAACAAAAAGATAAAAACAAACTAGGTCTATTTAACTCCTAAGCTCATATTTTTTTCATTATGCTACACTGCCTCAGCAATAAAAGTCAAGATATCTGTGAAGAGAATAAGAAAGAGTGGGTGGACCCTACTTACTGAGTAGAAAATGTAGAGAAGGTAGTTAGGTACTTTTCAAGGTATATGAACTTTTTAGGCCACTAGCTCAGTTAGTAAATTTGTAGTCTAGAGCACTAGATCATAATTATCAAGCAATACCTTTGAATTTTTTTTATAGTCTGCATATTATTATTCTTATTGCATTCTGTGAAATAACATGACTATACTTTGAGAACATTAGGGTGTTGAAAATTTTTCAGATATTAGCATACTTCAAAAGTATTTTTCTGCCTTCTGGTCAAGGTGGTGGAATAGACCATCTCTTGCATCACTCTCTCCCACAAATCAACCAATTTACAATTATTAAAAAGCAACAACAGCCAAGCTGGGGCAACTAGAACTCAGGGAAAGAGGAGGAGAGGCCTATGGAGTGCACAAAGGCGGGAGAAGCCAAGATGAGAGAAAGAAAAACCTCTCCAATCGATTTGAATCCTGGACACTTTCAGGCTGGAGCTGCTGAGTGCATGGAGCAGGAACTAGCAAAAGCTGCAGCTGTGCCCTTTGGATGAAGTTGCTTGGAGGTGGCAGTGGAGAAGAGGGCCTTTGTGGCCCCCAAGCCAGCAAGACCACTAATAGGGTTCCCGTTGACCCATGTAGGAGTGAGGAGCCAAAACAACTGGAAAAAAGGAGCCAATCAGAGGCCAGTGAGTCATTGCAAGGGACCAGAGCATGGCCCATCCCATGGGAAGCGTTTGGAGCCAGGTGATGGGGGAGATGGGCCCACTTGGGGAACACAAGGGCACAGCAAGGACAGCTGATCTGCCCCCCAAGCAGTGCAGGACCATTTGGTGGTGACTGGTCAGGAATATAGAACTGCAGGGGTGCAGTTTGCTGAAAGACTCAGGCCCAAACCAGAGTTTCCACACAACCCAGGTGCACCACATCTCATGAGAGCCGGAAGTACCTATAAAGTCAGTCATTAAAATCTGAGCTGCACAAAAAGCCTTCCCCAGGGAATCAGCAGCAAAATAGCAATTTAGCTCAACCACAGACCTCAAGTGCTGGTCCCCACAGGAAGTTCTCCCATTTTAGAAGTAAGCAAAGGACTACAAATTAGTTCCAGTGCAGAAGTGAAGTGGTGGGAACAGCAAATTACGCAATACAGAACAGAAAGAGAAAGCAAAATACCCACAACTAGAGACAAAGTTTGATGTTAACTAGTAAAAGTCTCACATCACCAAAGGACACCTATAACACCTAGATGGACTGGAAATCCACTGGGCTACCAAGCCAGAGAGGAGAGAGGGCTGGGGGCCTCAGCCATGCCCCCTGACACTCACAACCAGTCCCAAGGGTGGGGGCCTCAGGCCTCGGCCACATCCCCCGACACACACAAGCAGCCCACTGATGACCACCAAGCCACTGTAAGATGCGCCCTGGGCTCTCCTGGGCCAGGTTGGTGGGGGTCCAAGGGCCTTGGCCATACACCCTTGACATGCACAACCAGCCCAGCGACAACCACCAAGCTGCCACAAGAAGCACCCCGGCTTCTCCCAAGCCAGGTCGGTGGGGGCAGAGGACCTCATCCACGCCCCCCCTATATGTGCAACCAGCCCAGCAACAACCACTGAGGTGCTGCAGGAAGTGCCCTGGGCTTTCCCTGGCTGGGGTGGTGGGAGGCCGAGGGCCTTGGCCACAACCCCCCGACATGTGCAACCAGTCCAGCAATAATCACTGAGCTGCTGCAGGAAGTGCCCCGGGCTCTCCTGAGCCGGGGTGGTGGGGGATTGAGGGCCTCAGCCATGCCCCCCCTGACATGTGCAACCAGCCCAGCGATGACCACCAAGCTGCTGCAGGAAGTGCCCCAGGCTCTCCCGAGCCAGGGTGGTGGGGGGCTGGGTTCCTTGGCCACCCCCCCTGACACACACAACCACCCCAGCTATGACCACCAAGCTGTAGCAAGAAGAGCCCCAAGTTCCCAAGCTGGGGTAGTGGGAGGCGAGTGCTTTTGCCACACTGCCCTGACATCTGCACCCAGCCTGGCAATGACCAAGCCACCGCTGGAAGCCTCCTGGTCTCCCTTGTGGGAACGAGGGGAGTGCCACTGGCCTCAGTCCCTCCCCTCCTCCTTCCTCCTTTTTCCATCCCATTTCCTTCTCCTTTCCCCTCTCCCCCTCCTTCCCAACTGCTCTGCAACATCATAGAATGTAAAAAAAATAATAATATCAATAAAAAAATGAAAAAAGTGTTTTTCTTATATCTAGGGAGTAATGTATTAGCAAGAAGTAAGGTCTAGTAGGGTGTTTTAAAAAGTAGCTTTTAAATGTCGTTAAGAATTGACATCCTTCAAATGATAACTTCAGAGCTTTTATTAACAAAATTTCTCAGGTTCATGGGAAAGCATACTTGCTGGCATCAGTTTTAATATGTTTTTTATTGATACCTGACATAGGTATGGAGTGGAAATCTTGTTATGTCATTAGTGAATATCAACTGGGTATAAGAAATCAAAAGGAATGTCTTTCAGGGAGACAGGCTTAGATAAATCATTCTGTGATGCTGTCACATGTACTAGAAGGTGGCATGAAGGGGGAAAAAGTAAACAGTTTCTCTTGTTAGATAATCTGCCCTCCCATGTTCATTGCAGCATTGTTCATAAAAACCAAAATATGGAATCAACCTAAGTATCCATCAACAGATGAATGGATTAAAAAATGTGGTATCTGTAAAGACTGAAATACTACTGAGCTTTAAAAAAAGAAGGAAACACTATCATTTGTGGCAGCATGGATGAACCTGGAAACCATCATGTTAAGTGAAGTAAGCCAGGCACAGAAAGACAAATACCGCATGATCTCATTCATATGTGGGATCTAAAAAAAAAAAAAAAGTGTTCAGAGGCTCGGGAGAGGTTGATCGGTGGGTACAGAGTCACAGTGAAATAAGAACAAGTTTTGGTGTTCTAGGGTGACTATAGCCAATAATATTGTATATTTCAAGATAGCTAGTAAAGAGTATCTTGAATGGTATCACCACAAATAAATGATAAATATTTAGGTGATGGATATGCTAACTACCCTGAGTAGATCATTATACAATATATGCATGTATTGAAACAATACACTGTATCCCATAAATACATACTTTAAAAAAATATACATATAAATGACTATTTTTTTTTCCTCATCTCAGTGTTGAGTCTTCATTTTACCCTGTATTTCTGGAGCTTCAGTCTAAATCAGAATTGTGCCCAGCGTAAACAGGAAATTGCTTAACTAGTGCCTGTATACCTTCTATTACTCTGCTTAGAAAATATTGAAAACCATGTCAGAAATGAAATACAGGCACTATCACTGCTATCAGTGTTTCTTTCAGGTCTTGCAAATTATGTTTGTGTGTAAGCCATGGAGACTATTTCCCTCCAAGTCCTTTGTCGATTTCAGCAAGCCTCTTTCCCATCTAGAGAATCAGACTTGAAATGTTTGTTCGTTGGAAAACTTTAAATGAAAACCTTATTTAATGGCCTTATTTAATGGATAATCTTTGGGAATTATTTTGGTACCTGAATAACACTGGAACACGTTCTTAGAGTCAGTAGTTTTCCTGCATTCTTAATTCAAATCAAGTTGTATCCAAAATAAAGGTCACTTTTTGCTTTAGATTAAGCATGAAACAGGTAAAAAGGAATGCATTGGGAAAGGTAGGGGCAAAGGATTTGTAACAGAAGGAAAATATTTCTATATATAATATAAGTAGAAATTGTATTTCAAAATGCAACCTGTATTGCCCAGTACTCCAGATCACACTTATCCTTTATTTTTTCCATAGCATTTATCAACTTGTAATATGCCATATAATTTATTTATTGTGTTTATTGCCTATTTCCTCTCCACCAGAATGTCAGTTCCGTGACAGCAGGAATCTTTGTTTTGTTCCCTGGTATATCCTAAGCACTGAGAGCAGGGTCTGGCAGACCGTAGGTGTTCAATTAATATTTGTGGACTGAATGAATACTGTGATCAATTCCACTGTATCCCTCAAATTTTGGTTATTATTGCATTGCTATATTATTAATTATATCGCTCTATTCCATATGAAGTAGGTAGTTAACAAGCAGGTAAAAATAGTACTCTACCATCCAGCATGAGAAGAGAATTTTAAGAACTGTATCTTAAAAATATATGAATTAATTTGGAGTGCCTGAATATTTAATATGTTTAAGTGAAACCAGTCGTGTTCCTGATATGCCTCCAAAATTTATCAGGAAATGGAAGATGGGAAGCTTTTCAATTAAAAAGATCTTTTTGGTATATTTTTCTTAGATGGGAAAGCTGACAACCATGCCTGCAGGTCTGATGTATGCATCTGTAAGTGTACATGTGGCCAAAGAAGAGGAATCCAAAAAGCAGCTAGTGAAACCAGAGGAGGTAATTTGCCTACAAAAGTTGATGAACCATTTGAACTTTGCATAAAGTAAAGATGATGCAAAAGCTATGTGTTTGTGTGTGTGTGTTTTTTAAGTTACCTCTGTTCATCAGAAATGTTGTCAAAGTCTTTGTTAGGTACATTTTATAACTTGAGAAACATAGTTATACGGTATCTCAAAATAAACACTGTAGTTTATGTAATCCAAACATCTGAAAGTCCAATTCCAATGAAAAATAATTGGTGATTTTTCTTAATGAATAATCAGTAAGTAGTAAAGGGTCATAGACCTTCTAAGAGTCTGATTTTTCTTTCTTGAAAAATGTGGCCTATCACTCAGTATTGGAAGTGACCTTAGATATTTTCTAGTTCAGCCTCCTGTATAGTACTGTAATCCCTTCTACAGTGGGCACACTTCATGGCCATTTATCTTCCTTTTTTTTCCTTTTATTAGTTATGAATATTCATAGGGTACAAAGCTGACCGTCATCACCTGTGCCCAAGATGTGATGGCCAGATCAATACTAGCAGCATGCACGTTACCACAAATTGCGATTATTCTCTGTGTCCCCCACCCAATTAATCCCCAACTTCCCTCCCCCGCCCCCCTTCTCCACTCCACTCTGCAACCCTAGGTATGCTCTCTCCCTCTGCAAGTCCAACGCAACACTGTGATCTTTCTTTCCTTCCTTCTTTCTCTCTTAGCTCCCACTAATGAATGAGGACATGTGGTATTTTTCCCTCCGTGCTTGGCTTATTTCACTCAGCATAAGTTTCTCCAAGCTCATTCACGTTGTTGTGAATAGCAGAATTTCATTCTTTTTTATGGCAGAGTAGTATTCCATGGTGTATACATTCCACAGTTTCCTTATCCACTCATCCTTAGGTGGACATTTAGGTTGGTTCCATGCCTTGGCTATTGTGAACAGAGCTGTGATGAACATGGGAGTGCAGGTATCCCTTCAACATGATAATTTCCATTCCTCTGGGTATATACTGAGAAGTGGGATTGCTGGATCATATGAAAGATCCATCTGTAGTTGTTTGAGAAACCTCAATACTGTTTTCCATAGTGGTTGTACGATTTACAGTCCCACCAACAGTGTAGGAGCTAGCGTTCCCTTCTCTCCACGTCCTCAGCAGCATTTGTTTTTCTCGTTCTTTTTGATTGTAGCCAGTCTAACTGGGGTGAGGTGATATCTCAATGTGGTTTTAATTTGCATCTCCTTAATGATTAGTGATGTTGAGCATTTTTCATGTACCTGTTGAACATTTGTATGTCTTCCTTAGAAAAATATTAGCTCCTTTGCCCATTTTTTAGTCGGGTTATTTGTTTTTTTACTATATAATTGCTTGAGTTCCTTGTATATTCCGTATATTAATCCCTTGTCAGATGTATAGTTTGTAAAAATTTTCTCCTACTCTGTAGGTTGTCTTTTCACTCTGTTGATTGTTTCCTTTGCTGTGCAGAAGGTTTTTAGTTTGATATAGTCCCATTTGTTTATTTTTTCTTTTGTTGCTTGTGCTTTTGGGCTTTTTTTCATAAAGTCTGTGTCCAGTTCCTGAAGTCTTTCCCCTATATTTTCCCTTAGTAGTTTTACAGTTTCAGGTCTTATACTTCAGTCTTTAATCCATTTTGAGGTGATTTTGGTATACGGTGAGAGGTGCATGTCTAATTTCATTCTTCTGCATATGAATATCCAATTTTACCAACACCACCTATGGTGAGAGATGCCCACTCTATCTCCTATATGAATAAAACTCTGGATAAAGGAACCTAAGGAACCCGTTTCATTTTCTGGAAGTACTCACTGAGTGTAAGGTCCTTCCTTATGTCAAACACAAGCTTTTCTCATAGTAACTTCTACCCATAGATTCTGTATCTCCTGCATTGGTGCAATAAAGAAAAACTCACATCTCTTTTCCAAAAAACAACCCTACAGATGTCAGTTGTACTTTAAGTAATTTTGCTTACTGGATAAGCATATTAGTTGCATTTAACCATTCCTTGTATGTCATAGCTTTGAGTTCCTTCACTATCACGATCATTCTGTGCCAAACATGTTCACAATACTTAGTATTTTCTTCAGGTGTAAGTATTTTGACTACTGCAGGACAGAGTTAGACTCTGACTTCTCCTGTTCTAGATATTGTATTTCTATTAATGCTATGTAAGGTCACATTAGTTTTTATATTTATTTTTGTTTTGAGTGTGCAAAATCAACCGTGCTCATAATCAGCCTTTGACCATGACATAGTGAACTGTGGTATTGTAATATTCATTAAACCTTTTTACATGGCCTACTGGTAAGCTGTGTTCTCTCAGTCTGTACTTATGGATATGGGTTTTTTGGATTCAGTTGCAGGTATATTTATGCCTGTTTAAATTTCATCTTGTTGAACTGGCCTATCATTCCAGCTTGTTGAGCTGTAATTGTGGCTCCTGATTCTGTTCACCATTATGCTTTTTATATCTTTCAGCCTCAAGTCATCCCTAAAATTTATCTGCATACTTAGTAATGTGTCCTTGAATCAGACGGGCCTAAATCTGAATCCCAACTCCACCACTGAGCAGTTGGATGACATTGGGCAGAATTCTTAATGGTGTCATTAGTATTCTTTCCTATGAATGTACCACCATCAAATGTACTATGAATTTTTGGAATTTTAAAATATCTCCAGTTATTTTGCAATTGTAATCAGTACTTCTTGCTTTTTGACTGCCTGTACCTAAATGCTTATGCACATCTATAACTATTTCTTTAGAATGAATTTCTAGAAGCAGAATTGTAGGTCAGAAGGCACACAAAAAAATTAATACATTGCCAAGCTAACATGCAAAAAGGTGATATTCATACAGTCAACGCTAAATATTTTATGAGCTCCTCCTGTATGTGTGTGAGGTACTGTTTTAAGCACAGGGTAAAGTTTTACTGATTTTCATTAGCAATCTAGGGTACATTCACTTCACCACACACTTGTTGGCTCTCAGTAGTCTTTTATTATTATTATTATTAATCTTAGAAGGATGATGTCTTTAAGCCTTCCTTGATTTCCCATATTTGGACAGCTCAAAATCTAGAAAGGAAGAGAAGTAACTAGTGTTTGTGGCTAATTACTGAATTTACGTATTTCTGAAACTTAAAATAAGTTAGTGCTTTTTACTATGTTATAGAATACACAAGATTCCTTTATTTATTGTATTCCCCAGTATATTTTAAATAGCATTTAATTGAAGTATTTATTAAACAAAGTTGGTTGTCACCTCTGTGCTAGGGACTATTTATGAAGTCAGGATCTAATCCTTGAGAAACGTAAAATTTCTGAAGGGATGAAAATGTGATTTACATGCAGCATTTCTAGGTATTTTATTGTATAAAGTGAGCTATACCTCTGTTTAAATCTGTTTATAGTAAAGCCTCTATTAAACCAAAATACTTTATGAATCAGGTGTTATGGTTATTTGAATCTTTTGGTAAACTTGTGGCTATCTAGAAAATCCTTTTTCAGTTCAACTCTTCTTGTTAAACATCTTTATTAAAAGTATCAATATACTCCTGCCTTATTAAGTGCCATATAGTGAACATAATCAAATCTCCTTTTAATAGAAAACTTCAAGGCCATGGGGTAATCATTTTTTTAAATCATAAATTTCCAGTATTCAGATCAGTAAAATGACTGGCAATTCGGCTACATGTGTATAGCCAGCTGTAGATATCCCTGGACAGTTCTTTTTAAAGTCCCTTTATGATGTGTTTGACTTATTTTCCTGTCATTTGCTTTTTTTCTATGAGAAATAACAGAGAAAAAAATATTGATTTGAGAGTTCTAGTTACTTTGGTTCAATTTAATTTTAAATGTGGTTTTATAGCTTACTGAATCTAATCATAATTTCTGAGTACAAACAATTTTGTGTTTATACAATAAGTGGCATTTAAGCCCAGAGCCTCCAATCCATAGTGAGAATGTTCTTCCCTCAGTGGAGTGTGTGGTAACATCCTACTGGCTGGTTCTTTCACTTCTCACAGTAGAACTGAAATCCTTTATCATAAACCTTTCAACTGTGCTTGATTGCCTATGCCTAAGAAGGAAAGTACTTTAAAGCATTGATTCTTAACCACTCTGACCCCTTTGAGAGTCTGGCAAAAACTTTAGATGCTCTTCCTTGAAAAGTGCACAGTCAAAATTTTGCTTATAGTACCTCTCAGATAAAGATCCTCTTCTTTAAACTGTTAATCTAATTTATACTAGGGTATAAATTAAGAATCAGCAGGTTTTGATGAGGATAGGGGAGAGAATAAGAACACTTGAGTAATAAAGTTCGGAATTGGGGAGCGTAAAGAATAGAGAGGCTCGGGACATGATGGTCAAACATACAAGTACATAATTTTGCCCACTCTAACACCAGTATATCCACATATCCACATATATTTCCCCTCTCTAGTGGAGAGGGGAAAGTTCCTTACTTGCAGTGCACTTAGTTTTTATATATAAAATGCATCTTTAATATAAAATATGCATCTCTGACCTTCCTAATTACATATAGTTGCCACTTAGTGGATGTAAATCCAAGCATTAGTCCACAAAGAGAAACATTAACTCTTTAATCCTAGTATGGTTAGTAAAGCATTATTTAATGGTAGAATAAGATTTTTGTGACCTACTACTGGAAAAGTTTTACCAAACTGACACTGTCTTATGGTTATTTAAATTTAAAAAAGAATTGACAGATAAAATTATCTGATAAATTTTCCTTGTACAGCATGATGTTTTGAAGTGGGATGACTAAATCTAGCTAATTAACAAATGCATTACCTCACTTAGTTATCATTTTTATGGTAAGAACACTTTACATCCACTCCCAGCATTTTTCTAGAGTAGAATACAATATATTATTAGCTATAGTCTCATGTTTATTGTTGGTAGAGAATCACATTCAAAATGAAATTAATCATCTAGTTTTCTTGTGTTGATTTGTAAATTTGATCCTCTATAATTACATCTTCACCAAATTTCATGGAAAGATGCTACATCCTGAACATAAAAGCAAAAGAAATTTTGCTTTTTTATTTCTTGAAGGGAATAAATAAATTCTTGTTTAAATTTTTCATAATTCTTTTATGTTTATATTTGTTTTTATTAAATACTGATTAGAATCAAAAGGCAATTTATTCAGTATATGAAAGGTATAAATATTAATATGATGATGATGAACAACCATGTACCTACCATCCAATTTAAAGGAAAAACAAAACAAAATCCCACATTCCCATCCCGTTCCATTCAGAGATAATCACTACTCTGAATTTTTATTTTCATTCCTTTCCTTTACTTTATAATTTTACCTTATATGTCCATATTGCTAAGCAGTATTTTTTTTGGTTTTGCATGTATTTGAACTATGTATTGATGGAAACATTCTTGCATACAGTTTTCTGCATCATACCTTTTTTGCTTAATATATTTCTGAAATTCATCCAAGTTTTTCTATGTGGCTATAATTTTTATATTTTGTCCTAATTTATAATATCTCATTATACCCTGATTTAATTACCCATTCTACTGTTGATGGACATTTAGTTTATTTCCAGATTTTTGCAATTAAAGTGTTGCTGTGAACATTGTTGTACATATTTCTAGGTGCACAGGTATGGTCGTTTCTCTAAATATACCTAGGAGTATAACCATTGGGTCATACTCTATGTGACAGCACTTAATTTCTGGCCTCTGAGTAGTCTTTATAACCAGTTTACCACATCTTCCCTGCATTTAAGACAGTTTTTAAAAATATTTTTTCAGCACTTTTGGTTGTTTTTAGGAGGAAGGTTGATGAGGATTCCTGTTCTGCCATACTGCTAGAAAAGGCAGTCTAGCTATTTTATGTTTTCAAATTGAACTTTTTTTTTCTTTTTTTTTTTTTGCCTTTAGCTCTCCATATACACTGCACCACCTCTCCATTCTAAATATGTTGAAGAGCAGCCTGGTCATTTACAAAAGGGCTTTGCGTCTATCCGCACTACAACTGGTCGATATATTGGTTGGTGCAAGGTAAGTTCAATTCTGATAGTGGTTTAATATCAGAAGTTTCAGATTAATTGGTCCAATTGCCTATTGATGTGTAACAAAGTACTCTAAAACTTAGTGGCTTAAAACAGCAACCATTATATCTCTCGGGTCTGTGGGTCAGGAATTTGATCAGAGTTCAGACAGGTTATTCTTCAGTTGCATGTGCTACTGACAAAGGTCACTCAGTGGTATTAATCTGGCAAATGGGCTAATCTGGAGAGTCTGTGACAGCTTCATTCTCATCTCTGGCACCTTGTCAAGGATGGCTGAAAGGCTGGGCTCAGCTGGGGTTGTTGCTGGGAGTATCTACAGCTGGCCCCTCAAGGTAGGCAAATAATTCTACAGCATTCAATTGTTAAATCAAGTCACTAAAGCCAGCCTAATTTCATTCATTCATTCATTCATTTATTAAGATGACTGATAAGGGGATCTTAACCCTTGACTTGGTGTTGTCAGCACCACATTCTCCCAAGTGAGCCACGGGCCAGCCTTTTTTTTTTTTTAAGAAAATGTAATTTTATTAATATTATTTTTAACATTCTAGGATGTTGTTGCGGAGCAGTTGGGAGGGAGGGGGAGAGGGGAAAGGGGAAGGAAACGGGATGGAAGAATTAAGAAGGAGAAGGGGCGGGATTGAGACCTGTGGCACCTACCTCCCTCATTCCCACAAGGGAGACCTGGGGGCTTCTGGCTATGGCTTGGTCATTGCCAGGCTGGGTGCAGATGTCAGGGGAGTGAGGCAAAAGCACTCGCCCTTCACCATCCCAGTTTGGGAACCTGGGGCCCTTGCTGCAGCTTGGTGGTCATCCCTGGGCTGGTTGCACGTGTCACGGGGTGTGGCTGAGGCCCAAGGCCCCCCTCCACCCTGGCTGGGGAAACCCCAGGGTGCTTCCTGTAGCAGCTTGGTTAAAGCCAGCCTAGAGTTAAAGGGAGGGGAATTAGATGTCACCTCCCAGTAGGAGTACCAGCAAAGAATGTGTGGCGGTATTTAACCTACTGTTACCACTACTTCAGCAAGCATTCATATCACCGAGCATGTACAACGCATTGTTCACCTTTTACGTGAAGTTCTGAGGTTACTTCTGAAATATTCAGTATTTGACTAAGCAAAATGTTGTTCACTTGTTGGGGTTAGCTCATAAGAGCATTCTGACTACAGTCAGCTCTTGGGCAAAGTAAAGTTCACTTTTAAAATTCATTAAAGTTGGATTTTAATGCTTATCCTTCAATCAGCAGTATCCAGCAGTAGAGTGGTAGAGTAAGCTGATAAAACACTGATGTTTCATTATCATCACATAAACATAGTTGTGTTAGCATCAACATCTCCAATGTCAGTATCTTAATGATAACATTAGTACCAATGTTTCATCATTCTGACCTGATAATGACACAGCTTTTCCCAAAAAGGAAAATTCTAACGAGTTTATGAGAAATAACATATCCTTAGGTGAAATACCAAATTGATGAACTCAGGTCATTCCAGATGATATTTCAGACATCTAGTGAATGAATGCATGGTGTTATTTTTGAAAATTTGTGCCTCTCATACAATTTTAATGGTACTAGTTGTACTATACACTCTTGATAGTTTGATCTCTTAATAGTTTGATTTCAGAGGGAAATATCTAACTGATTATGGTGTGAATCGTGCCCCTCAGGCTATATGCTAGTAGCTGGATGATTCAGACTTAAATCTCTTGAGCCCTAATTTTCCACAGTGTTCTCAAATTTTTCTTCAGTGAGGTAAATTTTTCCTGAGAGATCTTTCAATTGCTATTGTAACTCTCACCCAATTGAAAACTAAAAGAACATTTTACTGTGTTAATATGCTGAGATGGATAGGTTGAAGAAGGGCACTTTCAAATGCATTTCATCTTCAGTGTGAACAACTTTTCCTCTCCAATTTTCCTCTAAAAACCTAATCTGTTCTTTAAAAATTACGTCTAACTCAGATTACATTCCGCGTTAAACCTAGAATCATGTAGGGCAAAGTCAATTCCTACTTCTAATCCATAGTGTTTTGAAATTTAGGTAGCAGTGACCCCCAGTGGTAAAAATGAATTCCTAAACACAGCTAAGGAAAATTTCCCAACATGACTAGTTTTCTTCCTTAGTGATTAAATGATTCCCAATCAACTAGTCAATAGGTATTTTAACTTTGAAGGTGAAATTTTCTGAAAACAGTCCTTGAAGACAGGTAGCTCAGTGCCAGTTACAGTCTGTGCTGGTTTATACAGCGTTAAACCAGATAAACAGGATGAACCTCTGTATCTCTAGTCACCATAAAAATATCTGAGACAAAATTACTAGACCAAGATTTCTCTATAGCAATAACTTTTCTCTTTCCAGTCTATTAAAATCATTTTTATTTTCTATGCTTTGAAAATCTTTTTGTTCTTATTTTTATCCCGTGGTTTCATAGCAGCTTGTTCAAAGGAGATCATATGTTTAGATTATGTTGTCTGTTTTCTTCAATAGAGTACAGCATGACTATGGGTAAATCATTTTGTGACTACATTTTTTTCCTGATGTAAGTGACATAATATTTATCACTTAGTAAATATTTATAACAGTGTTTCTTGCATTAAAATAATTTTATTAGAAACAGGTAAAAGGAAAGATTTGCTTTAAAGTTTTAATACCTCCAGTGGGTTAATATAATAGTTATTTATAGAGAATTTATGTACCTATTTAAAAATAGGATGGACATTACTCTGTGTAGGATGATTTCTATTCTCAGTCTCAGATAAATGTCTTATTTAGATTTTGTTTTCATTCTAATATACTTTACGAAAAAAAGAAGATGAAACCGGGTTTTTTTAGGCTTTTTTTTTTTCCCCCCACAAATCATTATCTTGTTGCTGTCACATCTTTATTAATCATATATTGCTTCTAAGCTGAAATATAACCCCCTTCATGCTTTATTTAAATTCCATTCATTTTTCTAGGCCATTATAAAATAAGATGATAAATCTTTATGTTTTTTCAATATCTTTTCTGTGAGCTGCCCTGATTATTTTATATGTATCACTTTACCCATTTATATGAGGAAAATAGTAAACAAGTATTATCTATATTAAATGGAATGAAAAGCAAGAAATGCAGACAAGATAAATTAAGCAAGTATCCTCATAGTGAATAAATAGGAATCTGGATTTAGATTTAGGTGTAATTCTAAGCCAACTTTTTAATATAATCTCGGAGGTGTAGGCTATTTTATCTAATTATCAACAGCTTCAAAAATGCAGATATTCTTTCTTTTCCTTTTTGCTTAGGGTATTTATGGCTTTGTGAAGAATGGGATAATGGATACAGTACAGTTTGGAAAAGGTAGGTGAGTGAACCATCCATAATTAGAAATGTTGTACTGTGTTTTATTTTGCAGTGTTTAAATGAGAGAAAAATAAACAGGGGATGTTATCCATTATCATGCTTTTACCAACTCAGAAGATATTCTGTGTAGAAGTTTACTTATAATAATAACAAAGAATAGTAAGTACTATTTGTTTAGCGATTATTATATGCTAAGGCATTGTGCTAAGCATTTTACGTAATTTACCTAATTTGATTTTTGTCACAATTCTGTGAGTGTTGGTATTATAATTATTCCCATTTTACAGATGAGGAAACTGAGGTTTAGAAAGGTTAAGTTGGTTACCAAGGTTACATAGTAAGTGGCAGTGCCTGGATTCAAACTGAGGTCTGTTTTAACTACAAAGTCCATGTTATATACTCAAAGCATAAATTAAAAATGTGTCTCGATTGTTGCTAATTAGTTTAAATAAGTGCTATTTGCTGTTAAAGTACATAGTATTTTGCTGTTGATTGCTAGAAAATATTATAGCAATCAGTCACCCTGGAATATTTAAATTAATGTTAGAAAGCAATTGTATATGACTCTTTAGCTTGTTAATGGTGTTTGGGAGCAGATATAGCTTCCTAATATTCTTGGTCTATGCCAGTTGTTAAAATAAATATGTATGGGGGACAGAAAGATCAGCTAAAATTTTAAATGTCTCCAGGAAGTTGATGATCTGTATTTGAATTATCATTATTTTAATGTATTAGGAATTAATTCAGAATTACATCCCTTATCAATCTTGAGGAATATGATTATGTGATTGCCATTAAATAATTAACTAGAATAGAAGAGTGTATTTTTAGAATCAGAAACAATTTAAATATATAAAAAGCCAAGAAGTCTGGACTTTTGCCTACTCTTTATTTGCTTTTTGTCTAGGCTCACTTCTCATCCTGATCATTGGTTTTAACCAAGAGCAATGGCTGCTCGGAGGTTATTGGGGAGTAGGAGCAAGCAAAGTCTAGTGGCTGCATCTATTTCTAAACTATTATTCAAAGCTCCTTTATAAAGTATCTATTTCAGTTCTTACTGGATCCTACCAATGTTTGAACAGATAAGGGCAGAAGCATGTTTATTGTGGGGATATAATATATACAGAATCAAGAATTTACCTTACAGTAATCCATATTAAGATGTTTCATTTAATGAAATCATATTTCATTAAAGAGTACTAATCACCTGAATTATTAAGAAAACAAATATTATAAAATCAACTATGGAAGGAAATCTTCATTCTGTAACAAGTAAATTTTTTTGCGTGAAACAAACTTGGTATAATCTTTAGAAAGTAGAAAAATCTCATAAAATAAGTATTGTAACAAGTAAATGTTATAACTAGCTTTTTAGGTTGCTGCTCATATCATCATTTTGTATAGCTCTTTTGAAGAGGGTTTAAACAATCTACTGTTATCTTAGCAAATCTTTTTAATCTTTCTGCATTACACCTATATAGAACGCCCAATTGTTGTCAGTCATTCATATTATTTTTTAACTGATTTCTTGAGATGCATATGTCTATCTGAAGAATCCTCCTCAAGATTTTTTTCCGAAAGTTGGAGTGATTACAGTTTCAGGATTGGCGGGCTTGTTTTCAGCAAGAAAAGGTAGGTTTTAAAATATATACTCAATGCCATTATATTAACTTCTGAATTTTACTCTTGTGAGAAAACCTCATATTTTTTTGTTGAATATTATCAGGATAGACGATCATAAAAATTTTTAGATTCTATAGTACAACATGTTTAAGACTTTGTATTTCCAAAAGTGTAGCTATTCCAAAAGCTGTTCAATATCATTAGTTTTTAGGGAAATGACGATGAAAACCACAATGAGATACCATGACACACCTATTAGAATGTCTAAAATTAAGAAGACTGATGACCATATGACAGTAGTCAAGAATGGAAAGCACCTGAAACTTATACACTCCTAGTACAGTGATTCTGGAAAATTGTTTGACAGTTTCTCACAAAGTTAAACTTCTACAGTTGTCATGAGACCTAGTAATCCCACTCCTGAGTATTTACCCTGGAGAAATGAAAAAACTATGCACAAACGTTTATTATGCTAGCTCTATTCATAATCTCCAACTGGGGTGTAGACAGAGGATGGATGGAAGGTGACCAGAATAGCCATTGACCAGAACCAAAAGCCGGAAACAACCCAGATGTTCTTCGACAGGTAAGTGGATAAACTAAATTGTGGCACATCCATGGGAAGGAATATACTCAGCAACAAAAAGGAATGAGCTATTGACACATGCAGCAAACTTGGTGAATCTGAGTGAAAGAAGCCAATCTATGTATGATTCCATTTAGATGACATTCTCAGAAAGACAAAGCTATAGTGACAGAGAACAGATCAGTGGTTCCTAAGGATTAGGAGTAGAGAGAAGGCGTAACTATGAAAGGATAGCATGAGGTATTTTTTAGGCGTGATATAACTGTTCCATATCCTGATTGTGGTGGTGGTTGCATGACTTTATAAATACATTAAAATTGCTGTTAATAGACATAGTGATCATGTTTTGTAATGGTGAATATGCTAATTATCCTGATTTGATCCTCATGTATTGTACACAAGTGTCGATAGTTAACTCTGTACCCCACAAATATGTATAATCAATTATGTTTCAATAAAAAATAAAATAAAAATAATAAGAGAAATTTAAAAATAAATAAATTTTACTTGAGAGAAATAAACTTCTGTTTTCAAAGTTAAAAAAATTGATAGAACTGTACAAATTTACTCTATGATAATTTTAAAATAAAAATTTAATATGTAGCTGTCCCTATTAAGTTGTAATTTGTCATTTTGTTTTCTAGGTAACTTTAGTTTTTAAAAATCATAGGAGTCTCTGTCAAAAGAATAGTTCTTAAGAGTTTTATGTTAATATAAAAATGTATACTAACCACTCAAACTACTTTTCTTTTTTTTTTTTTTTTTTTAAATTTAATTTAATTTTATTTTTTTTAAGTTTTATTTTGTCGATATACATTGTGGCTGATTATTGCTCCCCATCACCAAAACCTCCCTCCCTTCTCCCTCCCCCGCTCCCCCCCGACAATGTCCTTTCTGTTTGCTTGTCGTATCAACTTCAAATAATTGTGGTTGTTATATCTTCAAACTACTTTTCTCTTAGTCATGACCACCCATATTCCAGGGGCAGCTATATTAAGGATTTGAGACAGAAATGCTAATACCTCAGATAAAATTTGATTCTCTCTTGGTCTCATCCTGACCAAGGTTGTTGGGACTGACATTAGCCAGTTTGGAATGGAGTTTGTGAAAGTAGACAACTCAGCTCACTACTCTCATTTAGCATGGGACTTGATATATTTCATCTATTTGCCCCTCAAAGTTGGTAGTGTCTCTACCAACTTTCCCCTTCCTTTCCACTATACCACTTATGTGGAAGGGTCCCCAAGACTACCCCCAGGTTTGGTTAGCTAGGAAGACTCATAGGGCTCAGCATATGGTCATACTTATGGCTAAGATTTATTATAGTAAAAAGATACAAAGCAAAATCAGCAAAGGGAAAATGCACACAGGGCGAAGTTGAGAGATAACCAGTACAAGCTTCCAAGAATCCTTTCCCAGTGGAGTTACACAGGGTCTGCTTAATTCCTCCAGAAATGAGTTGTGACAGTGCCAGTTGAGATGTTGTCAACGAGGGAAGCTCATTAGAGACTGAGTGACCAAGGTTTTATTGAGTGTTGGTCATGTAGGCACTGTCTACCTAGCATGTACCAAAATTCCAGACTTCAAAAGGAAAGCAAGTATTCAGCACAAACCACATTTGTACAGTTTACTAACGGTGAGTAAATCAGTGGGAATTACTGCCTTCCCTCCTCACCCAAAACCTTACTAAGCTAGTGTAGTTTTCTGGTCAGTAGCCATTTCGTTCACCTTCCATACATCTCTGTCCATACCCCAGTTACCAGACATTGTCTCCAAACTAAATTTACTTGTGGTTGGAAGGCACAGTTCTGAACCTGTCTGGAATCTGATACCAGATACTTTGTGGTTGGTCTGTTCAGCTATAGTCCTAAAAGCCGCCTCAAATCAAGAACACCTTATTAGGTACAAAACCTATGTGCGATTGTAAGAACATTCCAGCATCCTAACTCTAACCCATATGTCTTATCCCAGTGGACCTAACACTCTCCTGATAGCCAATGTTAGTGCCTCCTTATATCCTATTTCTTATTTTAACACAACTTCTAATTGAACGTGTATTACAAATTGTTCAGTGGGAAATAATTGAGATCCAAAATCACCATATGTAACAAGACTTAGAGTATTAAATTTTGAAGGAAATTGTCTAAAACATATTACTCAATTTCTCAGTAAGAAACTCATAACCTTTTTGTAAGAGAAAACATTCTTGAGGTCTTTCACCATGTTTCCAAGTGCCAGAGCTGGAATAATCTAACCCAGTGTTTTTCAAACTGCAAATCTCAACCTATTAGTGGGTAGTGAAATAAATGTAGTGGATCTCAGGAAGTATTTTATTAAAAAATAAAATACAGGAAATAGCAAATATCAGAGTGCTTTGTACTTAGTGTGAGTAAATATCATGAAACCTATTTCAGTGAATTCTGTATGTGTGATAGGTCATAGATCATAATGAAAAATTTGTTCTTTACTGTGAGTCATGGTTGAAAAAGTTTGAAAGCTGTTAGTTTAGTCTAACCCTGCTACAGGTAGAGGTCCAGAGAAAGGAAATCACCTGATAGTTTCATAGCACGTAGTACAAAGCTATTTAGTCACTGTGTCTAGAGTCCTTCTTAATTATGGGAATAGGGCTTTTGGTTACAAATGAAATTTATTTTCTTGCAGACTGGCTTCTCATATCATGTAAAGAGAGGATGAATGTTAAGTCTTTTTAATCTTTAAAATGACACATCAAGGAAAAACTGCCACCTGCCAAGTTTAGGAGCAGCATTCTTAGGGGAATTTGGTTGAGTCAAGAGATATTAGTACTATAAAATCTAGAACTAAGCTATAGATAATGGAATAATAGTGAGCAGGACTAGAGTAAAGGAGCAATTTAGGGCATGTTTTAATATACCTAGACACGCTTTTCCCGTACCAAAACAACAAAACAACAGAAGCAGCAACAAAAACCAGCCTAAATCTAATGGAAAGCTAAACTAGAGGTTGAAATAGTCTGCCTACCCACCTCCCCCATGCTCAATCTATTGTGGACGTGACTGTAGAAAGCTTCCTTAATAATAGTTAGACCAGACAGAAATGCCTCTTGTTTTTACCTTTCCTAAACTGCAAAGTTGCCTGTAAACATTGCCAGGTATTTTTCACCTTAGTGTTATTTGATATACCAGATAAGCTGTTTCCTTTTTAAATTAGGGATTGTAAAACCTGTCCCAGAGAATAGAAGTACTTACCCTAATTAAAAACCCATCATCCAGTTTCCCAGATCATACAGAGTCCAAGATACTCAGACAAGCATTTAAGATACTTATTTTGAATCAGCAGTCTGCTGAAACTAAGCTGTAGCTTAGAGTGGTGGATTTCAAGCTATCCTGCAGAACCTGGGGTTATGTGGAAGCGTTTAGGGGTGTTATGCAGACAGGGCTCAATACTGAGCTTCCTATCCCCAGGTTAATCAGAGCAGTATCAAGTTTACAGGTTTCAAATATTAAAGTTCCTAATGAGATTCTATTTGGAAGATTATATTTTGGAAAGATTATATTTTACTGACAAAAAAGTATGAAAATGACTCTTGGATGCTTAGTTAAGGCACTTTTTGAAATGCATTAATTATGTCAAGTTACCTGCAATTATTATTACTTCAGTATTCTAAATCAGTGACATGAAGGAGTTATGTATCTTTTAAAGTCTTTAGCTGATCAGCTGGGTCATTCACCTTCCTACCTACTCAATCAAACAAAGAGAGCCCATTTCACTTTAATATGGTGTCACAAACGCAGTAGTTGATTAATTCTCAGTATTATCATGCTTTATTAGATATTTGAAAAAATGTGCTTACAACTTTGATTTTTTTAGAACATGAAAAAATACTTAGCTTTAAAAAAGAAGAAAAGCATCAATTCATTTTATGTAGGTAATTATCAGTATTAAATTGAGAACACTTTTCTTAAATTGGACATGACAGCTAGGGGCTATTAATTGAATTGAGATCCTTAAGGGCATATTAGCTTCCATCATGATTGGTATTTTTACCTTAAGAGTAATTTAACAGGGTGATGGCTTAAAGGGTAGCAAAGAAAACATTACAGTATAAAAACACCAAGTCTGGTTGCATCTACTTGGAGTTTAACAATTTGTTTGAATTTTATAGGTTCTAGATTTAAGAAAATAACTTATCCATTGGGACTGGCCACTTTAGGAGCAACTGTTTGCTACCCAGTTCAGTCAGTAATAATTGCTAAGGTAAGTTCTTTTAAAGTGATAACATTTCAGTATTTGTTTAAACAATCTCAGTGTGACAATATTTAAATGTCACACAGCACCTGCAACATTTAATTTCCAGAGACATATGGTAGTATCAACTCTTATGTTGGCAAAATCACATTAGCATCTCAGCATGGTAAATGCCATTCTTAATTACATGATCACCACAAATAAATAGGACGAATTTGTGTAAATATAATTCAGCAATATAAATGCAGGATTGAGGATTAAGTTCGGAAACACTGAATTAGAATTTATGTGGAGAAATATTGCTCCATCATTGAGCTATATGAAACTCAATTTTCAATTAACAGAAGATTATACCTGCTAGTAGCTGTTTAGTTCAGCAGATTAACATAATGCAGGAAGCAACCAATTGATAGATTACAGAGGCTTCTGAAGGTAAAAAATATATATGCACACACACAAACTCAATTTTGAAACCACCTGGAACTAAGAAACACCTTCCAAAAATGCTTATTATAGCTGTTTTGTCATTTTCTTGTGAGCTACCCACAAACCCAAAGAGTCTCCTAATGTTTTGAAGAATTTTTGTCAATATTTTATTTTATTTTTAACACGTTTGGACTGAGAAGGAGAGCTTTGGGATATGCAGTTTCTTCCTTCTTTCCTACTTCCCTTAATTGCCAACATTTAACATTTCTCCCTCATACTTGAAGCAGTGTGCAATGCTACCAGAAGGACTTTCTGTACTTGTGTTCTTATTACTGCATCTCTTTAATTATAGGTGTAGATAAAACTGCCTATTCAGTATTTTGAGAATGTCAAGGATATAGCGTACTATGTAGTTTGTAATGTGATCAAACTATAAGAGCTTATAACAAAGGAAGAGAATGCTATTTGTTTTCTAGTTACACTTGAGATAATTGGTAGATAAAATTATAAACTTATTTTAAAAACTCTTTCCTAAGAATTTACATAGGGATTAGCCACTTAAGTTAATAAAATGTTAGTGCTGAAAGAAAACTTTGAGCTCATTCAATTCAACTTCCATATTTTCTCATTTACCTATAAAGAGACTGTGGCCTAGATAAGTTTCACAGTAAGTGACTTGCCCAGGATCATACCCAGCTTCACGCGTCCTGCTTTCTGGTCTGTTACTCTTCCCAGTGGATGATACTGCCACTGAATCTACTTTTTTTTTTCTTTAGAGTAATGACTTCATGGTTTTTATAAAAACATGATAGCTACTCATCCTTAAGTAATTTAAGCATTACGGAAAAGTTTGGAAAAATAACAACCATCCAAAGTGCTTCCATCCATAAAAATGTCACTGTCAACATTTGATAGAATGTTTTTCTAGACATCTTTCCATGCATTAATAGAGACAGAAAAACGGGTGGGTGAATAGGAAGATAAGAATGAGATTATAGTGTGCATCTTATTTTTATTTTTAAAAATAAAGTATTAAATTTAATTTTACTATAACAAAAAGAAAAAACAAAAGAATTGCTGAACTTCTAGGGTAAGTAATGATTGTTATTTAAGTTCCTAGAGTTGAAACCCTTGTTTTTCCTTTGACTGTAGTATAACAATATCATGTGTAATATTTGGCAGATTAGAATACAGAGAGAACATGGTTTCTTAACCTGGGATCCACGATGGACTTCAGAGTCTATGACCCCTCCCAGTTCAAAACTGTATGAAAAGTGATGTGTACTCAATAGAAGCCTTTTTATTTGACATTATCAGGACAGGGACTTAACAAGTAATTGAAAATGTTAAAGCAGGAAACTAAAAATTATATATAAAAATATGTATCAAAATTTTTATTTCAAATTAAAACATAAATATCTGTTCATTTTTCTTTGTTTTGAAGTAGGACTTTTCTTTGAGTATTGATTTCCTGTTTGAAGATCCATAAGATCTTTCTTACAGTAAGCCATATCTGTAATATGTCTTCTACAATTTCCAGTTTACTTTTCTTTAAAATAGAATGAAACACTTAAAAATATTTTAAAATTTAATGAGCACAGAATCCTTTTAGATTTTTATTTCTCCCAGCCTTTTACAGTTGTCTTGCTTAACTCTAATTTCATAGCAGCTCTTTTTTTAGCCATTCACGTTTGAGTCTTTACAAAGCATTTAACTTAATTTTCCTAGAAACAACAATTCTTTTTACACTCATTTTCTCATTCTATGTTACATTTAAATTGTTTAATTACAACTAAAACTGATATAGAGACTTGGGGGGGGGAGCAACTTATTCTTGGTAAGCATACAAATCAACTTGTGAAAAATAGTACTTTGACATATTGGAGAGTACCTACTAGTGATAAATGTTCAGCATTCTGTGAGCATCATTTATTATAAATTTTTTTAAAAATCATTGGTTAATTATACAAGTCTCTTAAAAGGATATCAGGTGAGAGCTTTTTTACTGAATGTGTATCTTTCTGAAGTAAAGGGCCCATAGCTTTCAAGAGATTCTCCAAGGGATGATGTAAAAAAGTTTAAGAAGTGATAGTCCAGAAGGTCCTTTGAAAAATAAAAGTCCCACTGCAGTTATTCACCATTTTGAAAATACACTTCAAGATGGAATTACTCTTTGCTTTTTTAAATAGTTTTCCTTACAATATTTCCATTATTAACTTATGTAGAGTAACAAGTAGTCTGTCTTTGAAAAATAGAGAGACCAACCTCATGCAAGACCGGTGTCCAAGCAGCCTCAACAGCCGGCTCAGCTTCTCGCAGGTCCCCCTGCCATAGTTGTGCACAGTGCAGCTACTACTGCCCTAGCCATTGCACCAGCGGGACTGGCTGGGTTTGGGATCCCCTGGATGTGGGACCCCCTGCTGCCACTGAAGCAGTATCCACCCTGTCTGGGGGTGGGGCCCCCTGCCACTGCCACCTACAGTACAATGGCCATCACCAGATACCTTCCACACTGCTGCACCAGCCAGACCAGCCACGCCTGAGACCTCTGCCCAGGCTGCCTCACTAGCCAGCCTGGTTCTGTGCAGGACCCCTGCTGCACCTGTCTGTGGTGCAGCAGCCATTGCCAGAGGCCGTCCATGCCACCTCACCAGCCAGACCAGCTGTGCACAGGACTCCAGCCCAAGCCACCTGACCAGCTGGCCCTGCTATGCATGGGACCCCCTCCATAGTCACGTGCAGTGTGGCTGCTAGTACTATAGCCATTGTACTAGCCATATCAACTAGGTGCAGCATATCCACCCAGGCCATTGCATCAGCCAGACCGGCAGTAGGCGTGATGCCCTGCCAATGCTAAAGCAGTAGCCAATGTAGCTGGGTATGGGACCCCAGCTGCTATTACCTATACCACTGCTTATGCCACTGCCACTGCCGGCAGTCACACACACTGCTACCACTGCTGCTGCACCATTCAGACTGGTCAAGGGAAGGACCCACCACTATCACCACTCATTGACACAAGAAGGGTCACAAATGGAGACACCAGAAAGAGATAAGCTAGCACAGACCCATACCCCACTGACACAATTCACAGGGGGAATTTTATTCTCCCTATGTGCAGTGAGTACAATAGCCTTCACCCAGGGAGAGCCACACATACAAAAACTTGGAAAATACAGAAACCCAAGATGGCCAAATAGTGTACAGAAGAAAATTCCCAGCAACCACCAACACAGTCCCCAACCAAGGGAAGCAAGAACCCAGGAGAAGCCTTGGCCTATAGGAACAAGGAAAGAGAAACCTTGCCTAGGGTCACTCATTCAAGCCGAGGAGATCGAGTATACCCCAATACACCAATCAGGGTCACAGGACACTAGGCAGGGAGCCAACAAGTCCACCTAGGGTCACTCACCCCAGGCAGTGAGTGGCACAGAATCCAGGCACTTTGCTTAAGATCTTGAGAGCTAGCCCACATCCTCAATGTCCCAACTAACCTCAACAAGAGATCACTAAGTACCCCAGTGACTACACCACAGAGGCACTCACACACAACTCTGACATTGAATATGGCAGAAGTACACACACGGAGACTACACTACTTGAGTCTACCCAGAACCAATACTAATACACCCTACTCAAATCAATATAAAATACATCCACAGGAGGAAGTTTCTCTCCTCAAAGCCCACTTCAGAGTAACAGAAGAAGCAGCTGCTCAACTGGATGACTAGAAATCAACATAGAGAGACTAGAAATATGAAAAAATAAGGAAATATGACATAAATAAAGGGATACAATAATTCTCAAGTACCAGACGCCATAGAGCAGGAAACCCTTGAAATGTCTGAGAAGAAAATTAGAGTGACAATCTTAAACACACTCAGTAAGATACAGAAAGACTCAGTTAGACACCACAGTGAAACAAGAAAAACAATCCAGGACTTGAAGGATGAAATTTACAAAGAGATAAGTTCCATAAAAAAGAATGTGGCAGAACTCCTGGACCTGAAAGACTCATTCAGTGAAATAAAAACTACAGTTGAGAGTGTAAACAGCAGACTACAGCAAGCTAAAGAAAGAATTTCTGATCTTGAGGACAGTCTTTTTGAAATAACCTAAGCAGACGAAAAGAAAAGGAATTTAAAAAAATGAACAGAATCTAAGAGAGCTAGCAGCCCACTTTAAGTGCACAAACAATGTGTTTTGAATCATAGGTATTCCAGAGGTGGAGGAGAAAGGAAAAGTCACTGAAAACATATCAGTGATATAATAGTGGAAAACTTCCCAGGTATTGGTAGAGATATGGACTTCCAGACCCATGAGTCTCAGAGTTCCCCAAACAGATTCAATCCAAAAAGGTCTTCTCTGAGACACATTGTAGTCAAACTGTCAAAAGTCAAAGACAAAGAATCCTAAAAACAGCAAGAGAAAAGTGTCAAGTCACCTACAAGGGAAGCCCCATCAGACTAACAGCAGACTTCTCAACAGAAACTCTACAGGCCAGAAGAGATTGGGATGATATGTTGAAAGTACTAAAAGAAAAAACTGCCAACCAAGAATACTTTAACCAGCAAGGCTATCCTTCAGAAATGAAGGGGAAATAGTGTATTTTGAAGACAGACAAAAGCTATGGGAGTTCACCATCACATGATCAGCTCTACAAGAAATCCTTAAGGGAGTCCTGCATCTGGAACCCCAAAAATGATAATCACCACCATGAACACATTAGACAGGAGAAACACCACTGGTAGAGCAGATATGTAAATGAGTAAGACAAAGAAAGTATACCATACCACTTCAAAAATCCAACAAAAATGGAAGACAAACAATAAAAGGGAAAGAAAGTAACAAAGGATATTTAAATCAACCATAGGAAAAGCAATAAAATGGCAGGAGTAAGACAGTACCTCTCAATAACAACCCTAAATGTAAGTGGATTAAATTCCCCACTCAGAAGACACAGACTGACTGATTGGATTAAAAAGCTAGACCCAACTATATGCTGTCTTCAAAAGACTCATCTCACTGGTAAAGATGCACAAAGACTAATAGTGAAGGAATAGAAAAAGATATATCACTCAAATGGAAACCAAAAACCATAAAAAGAGACAGAGAAGGCCATTAAATAATGATAAAAGGATCTATTCAGCAAGCTGACATAACAGTCATAAATATATATGCACCCAACACCAGAGCACCCGAATATATAAAGCAAACACTATTAGACCTAAAAAAAGAGATAGACTCCAGTACAATAATAGTTGGGGACCTGAACACACCTTACTCAGCACTGGACAGATCATCCAGGCAACAAATCAACAGAGAAACGGGATTTAAACTACACCTTGGACCAACTGAACTTGGCATATATCCACACAACATTCCATCCAACAACTACAGAATATGCATTCTTCTCATCAGTACATGGGACATTTTCCAGGATAGACCACATGTTAGTTCACAAATCAAGTCTCAACAAATTTTTAAAAATGGAAATCATTTCAAGTATCTTTTCAGACCACAATGGACTAAAACTAGAAATTGATAACAAATGAAACTCTGGAAACTATACAAACACATGGAAATTAAGCAGCATGATCCTGAATGACACCTGGGTCCAAGAAGAAATTAAATAGGGAATCAAAAAATTTCTTGACACTAATGAAAATATAAACACGTTGTACTGAAACCTGTAGGATACAGCAAAAGCAGTACTAAGAGAGAAGTTTATTTCAATAAACGCTTACATCAAAAGAATAGAAAGTTTTCAAATAAACAATGTAATGCTACACCTCAAAGAACTAGAAGAACAAGAACAATCTAACCCCCAAATTAGTAGATGGAAAGAAATAATTAAAACCAGATCAGAACTAAGTGAAATAGAGGCCCAAAAAATGATACAAAAGATCAATGAAGTGAAAAGTTTGTTTTTTGAGAAGATAAAAAATAGACAAACCATTAGCAAGGCTAATTAAAAAAAGAAGAGAGAAGACCCAAATAACAAAAATCAGAAATGAAAGAGGAGACATTACAACTGATACCACAGAGATGCAAAGAATCATTAGAGACTATTACAAACAACTATACACCAACAAATTTGAAAACCTGGAGGAAATGGATAAATTTCTGGACACATACAAATTACCAAGACTGCACCAAGAAGACACAGAAAATCTGAACAGACTAAAAACAAGCAATGAGATTGAAGCAGTAATCAGCAGCCTCCCAACAAAAAAAAGCCCAGGACCAGATGGCTTTACTGCTGAATTCTACGAAACCTTTAAAGAGGAATTAATTACCAAATCTCTTCGAATTATTCCAAAAAATTGAAACAGACACCATTCTCCCAAACTCATTCTATGAGGCCAGCATCACCCTGATACCACCAGACAAAGATACAGCAAAAAAATAAAACTACAGACCAATATCTTTGGTGAACATGGATGCAAAAATCCTCAACATAATATTAGCAGTCAGAATGCAGCAATACATCCAAAAATTACACACTGTGATCAAGTGAGATTCATCCCAAAAATGAAAGGATGGTTCAACAAATGCACGTCAATAAGTGTGACACACCACATCTACAAATCAAGGACAAAAACCATGTGATTATCTCAATAGACTCAGAAAAAGCATGTGACAAAATTTAACATCCCTTTATGATAAAGACTCTTAGCAAGATAGGTATAGAAGGAAAGTATTTCAACACAATAAAAGCCATATATGACAAACCCACTGACAATATCATCCTGAGTGGACAGGAACAAGACAGGATGCCCACTATTACCACTCCTATTTACCATAATATTGGAGGTTCTAGCCAGAGAAATCAGGCAAGAGAAAGAAATAAAGGGCATCCAGATTGGAAAAGACAAAGTCGAACTGTTGCTGTTTGCAGATAACATGATCTTATATATAGAAAAATCTAAAGACTCTATGAAAAAATTCTTAGAGCTGATATATGATTTAAGTAAAGTTGCAGGATATAAAATCACACAAAAATCAGTAGCATTTTTATATTCCAATAACAAACTAGCAGAAAAAGAAACCAAGAAAGCAAGCCCATTTAAAATAGTCTCCAAAAAAATGAAATACCTAGGAATCATTTTAACCAAATACATGAAAGATCTCTACAACGAGTACTACAAATCAGTGCTGAAAGAAATTAAAGAGGACACAAAAAGATGGAATGACATTCCAGTCTCTTGGATTGGAAGAAATAACACTGTGAAAATGTCCATACTGCCCAAAACAATCTACAGGTTCAATGCAATCCCTGTCAAAATATCAAAGACATTCTTCACAGAAATAGGAAAAAACAATCTTAACATTCATTTGGAACAACAAATGACCCTAAATAACCAAAGCAATCATGAGCAAATAATAAATAAAGGCAGAGACATAACACTCCCTCACTTCAAAGTATCCTACAAAGCTATAGTAACCAAAACAGTGCAGTACTGGCATAAAAACAGACACTCAGAACAATGTAACAGAACAGAGAACCTGGAAATCAACCTACATGTTTAGAGCCAACTGATCTTTGACAAAGGCAGCAAGAACATACATTGGGGAAAAGACTGCCTCTTCAATAAATGCTGCTGGGTAAACTGGAAATCCATATGTAAAAAAATGAAACTAGACCCGTACCTCTCACAATATGCCAAAATCAACTCAAAATCGGTTAAGGACTTCAATATATGACTTGAATCTGTAAAACTCTTAAAAGAAAACATAAGGAAATACTTCAGGAATATAGGACTGGGCAAAGACTTTACGAATATGACCCCCAAAGCACAGGCAACAGCAACAACGAAAATAAACAAATAGGATTATATCAAACTAAAAAGCTTCTGCATAGCAAAAGAAACAATTAACAGAGTGAAAAGACAGCCTACAGAATGGGAGAAAATATTTGCAAACTATGCATCTGACAATGGATTAATATCCAGAATATATAAAGAACTCAACACTAAGAAAACAAGTAACCAAATTAAAAAATGGTCAAAGGAGGTGAATAGATATTTCTCATATGAAGATATACAAATGGCCAACAGACACATGAAAAGATGCTCAGTATCACTCAGCATCAGGGAAATGCAAATCAAAACCACACTGAGATAATATCTCACCCCAGTTAGACTGGCTATTATCAAAAAGAGAATATGAAACGCTGGTGAGGATGTGGAGAAAGTGAAACCTCCTACACTGTTGGTGGGACTGTAAAATAGTGCAGCCATTATGGAAAACAATATGGAGTTTCCTCAAACAGCTATGGATAGAACTGCCATTCAACCCAACAATCCTATTCCTGGGGATATACCCAAAGGAATGGAAATCATCATGTTGAAGGTATACCTGCACTCCCATGTTTATCGTGGCTCTATTTACGGTAGCCAAGAGTTGGAATCAACCTAAATGTCCATTGACAGATGACTCGATAGGGAAAATGTGGCATATATATACTCAATGGAATGCTACTCTACCATAAAAAAAAGAATGAAATTCTACCATTTGAAGCAACATGTATGAACCTGGAGAAAATCATGTTAAGTACATGATTTTTCACAGCAAGAGAAATACTGCATGTCCTCACTCATAAGTGGTAGCAGAAAGAAAGAAAGAAAAGGAAAGGAAAGGAGAAAGGAAGAAACGGTCACAATAAACTTTCAAATCAAAAAGAGTGAACAGAACTACAGAACTGTAGTTATTAGAGGTGGGAAAGGGTGCAGAGGAGGAGGGTTGGCAAGAAACCTGTTAAGGGTCACAAAGGTTTATTACGTTTTATAAACATGAGTATACTAATTATCCTGGTTTGATCACCACATATTGTACACATGTATTGATATTAGATTCTGTATCCCACAAATATATATAATCAATAAAATAAATAAATAAATAAAAATATAAAATATCTAGGAATAAACTTAGCAAATAATGTTTTAAGGCCGTATTTTTTAAAAAACTATTAATCTTGACTGAAGGACATTTTAAAAAATTTTAAATACCTAATTGACAAAGATCGAATATATTCAAGGTGTACAGTGTGATGATTTGATGTACTTATACAGTGTGCAGTGATTACTACAATCAAATTAACATATTCATCACCACCCATGCTGTGCATTACATCCCCAGAACTTGTTCATCTTATAACTGAAAGTTTCTACATTTTGGCCAACACCTCTCCATTTTCTCCTCCCCCAGCTCCTGGCAATCAATCACCATTCTACTCTTTCCTTCTATTCTGGGTGTATATCCAAAGGAAGTGAAATCAGTATCTTGAAGAGATATCTGCTTCTGCATGTTCATTATAGCATTATTCACAATAGCCAAGATTGGAAACAACATGATTGTCCATCGATGATGAATGGATGAAGTGAAATAAATTGTGACATATGTACAATGGAATGTTATTCAGCCTTGAAAAGGAAGGAGATCCTGCCATTTGCAGCATCATAGGTGAAGTGGAGGACATTATGCTAAGTGCAATAAGCCAGACACAGAGAGACAAATATTGTATGATCTCACTTAAATGTGAGGGACATTTAAAAAATTTTTTTGAATGTGTTTAGAAATACATCCTTTTTCTGGATGAAAAGACTATATATTGAAATATAGCAGGTATTCCAAAATCTAGAAATTTAATTAAAAATTTCTTACAAAAATCTTTGATCTGGAGGGAGAGTAACATTAATTCAGTCAGTATCTGTTTACTATCTACCAGGCATTGGACACAATACTAAGCTAAAGTGTTAGACAATGAATTAGATTAAGAGAATAAAAGAGAATGTCCAAAAAAAATTATATTAAATATATCTTTGTACATTGTTATATGGTAAAGGTGGCATTTCAGATCAATGTGTAAAGAAAGGATATATTGTTCAAGAAATGTGTTGGGATAATTGGCTTTTCAGAAAAATACTTAGACCTTGCCATGGATTGATTCAATTTTGTCCCCTAAAATTCGTATATTAGAAGTTTAATTCCCACTGTAACTGTTGAGGGTGGGAAATCCTATTGTGGTAATTGAAAGGTGGGGCCTTGAAGAGGTGATTAGATTGTAGGACCATGTCATAAGGAATGGATTAATAAAAGTGATTAGGGGCATGCTTCTGAGGGCTTTAAAAGGAGATCACATGAGAGTCTCTCTCTCTCTGCTCTGCCATTTTCTGCCATGTGAGACCGCTGTATTGCTTTAAAGCCACCACCAAAGAAGACCCACACGAGATGTGTTCCCTGGACTTTGGACTTCCTGGTCTCTGAAACTATAAGCAATAATGTTTGTTTTCTTATAAATCACCCAGTTCCAGGTATTTTGTCATAAGCAACAGAAACAAACTAATACAGACCTTTACCATCTATCATGCAAAAATTAGTTCTAGGTGGAATAAAGATCTAATCATAAAATACTGTAAAAAGTATAAGAAGAAAAAAGAGAGGAGTATTTGTGTAATCTTGAGATTGGAAAGACCTTAAGCAAAACACAATCTAGAAGTCATGAAAGAAAAAATTGACATACTTGAGTACATCAAAATCAATACATTTCTGTTGATCACAATATGACATACACAAAGTTAATGGATAAACAAAAAGCTAGGAAAACTGTTTGTAACATATATTCAAAGGACTAATACCCTTTATGTACTCAGAGCTCCTATAAATTAGTGAGAAAAAGATGAATGCCCTCTAGGAAAATTTTAAAAGTTTATGAGCAAATAATCCACAAAATAAGACACATAAACAGTCTAATAAATGAAAGATACTTGACTTCATCAGCAGTCAAATAAATGAGAGTTTAAAAGATCACTTAGATATTGGTTTCTAGCCTTTCATTTTTGACAAAGATTTAAAAGATTCATAATACTGCTACTGGTAAAGAGCGTAGGAAAACAAATATGCTAATGGTGGGAGTTTAAATTGCTACAATATATTGATGACTTTCTGCAGGGCAATGTGATAGTATTATCAAAAATTAAAACATGTTTATGCTTTAATCCAGAAATTTCACCTCTAGGAATTTTTCCCAGGAAAATACCATAAGGGTGTATGGTCCCAGTTGTATGTGTAAGGATGCTAATTTCAGCACTACTTATAATTACCCTCCCAAAAAAGGAAAGAGCTCTTAAGTCCATAAAAGGGGATTTGTTCAAGGAATTGTAGTACATCCATTATAAACTATGCAACTATTTAAAGAAGTAGATCTACTGGTATAAAGCTCCGGTGATGGGCCACAATAATCAACCACATTGTATATTGACAAAATAAAAATTAAAAAAAAAAAATACTAATACAGAAACATGTCTGTGACATATTGTTAAGCTTTTAAAAAATCAAATCTCAGAATAATATGTATAGTGTGATCCCGTTTGTATTTAAGAAGGAAAACAAGCTAGGTGTATATGTTTGTAATTTATTTTAAAATTTAATTTAAAGCATAATTGGGATTGTAGTGTATAATCTGTAACTTTTTTTTTCAATGCAGTGGTTCATGGACTTCCATCCATGTCACTACATATCAATTTACCTCATCCTTTTTGGTTAATATATAAATATTAACATTCTGGTTGTTTTAAAATACTGTCTGTGTATATACATAATATATTTATAAGGCTAAAGATTCAGGAAGAATATCTACATAACTGTAAGATCATATTGGAGGAGGAAGAGGACTTTTATACTAGTTTATTGTTTAAAATTTTTAAGTATAGGTATATACTTAAAAACAATGAAAACATTTCTATTTGAGGGGGAAAAATGTTTTAAAAAATTTATGTTTGTAGAAAGTGTAATCCTGAAAATCTCTCCAAAACATCTTTAAAACTTGAAAATTCATTAACTATTGAAATTAACAATAAGGTATAAAAGGATGATGGGAAAAGAATAGGAAGAAGGAATCAGAAGGAGATTTTCAAAGGGAAAGACATATGAATGAAAGTAATAGCAACTTTAGGAATTCATTCAGCATCCCACCTCTGCTTTAGTATGTTTGTAGTTCATTTTTTAATTTATCTTTCTACCAAAAAAGAATGTGATTCTTGGGAAAAATTAGTTGATGCTTTTTCTTTCTTTATGAATGGAGAAGGGACCATAAACATTTAAGCAAACGCATTAACTTTATAGCATTTTAAAATCTCATTTTCTCTGTTAACTGTTTATTACCTCAAGCTATTTTTCCCAAACTCCTGTAAATAGACATAGTTTTCACTTAGCATAAGGTCCTCCAGTATCGTCCACTTTGTTGCAAATGGCGGGACACAGAAAGGCAAATATTGCATGATATCACTTACATGTGGAATCCAAAATAATTGGACTTAGAGAAATAGATTTCAGAATGGTGGTTGCCAGGGGCTGGGGAGTAGGGAAAATGGAGGGATGTTGGTCAGAGGGTACAAACGTTCAGTTATAAGATGAATAAGTTCTGGGGATCTAATGTACAGTATGGTGACTATAGTTAATAGTAATATATTGTATATTTGAAATTTGCTGAGGGAGTAGATCTTAAAAGTGTTCTCGCCACAGACACAAAAAAGGTAACCGTGTGAAGTGATGTATGTGTTAATTAGCTTGATTATGGGAATCATTACATAAGGTATACTTATATCAAAACACCATGTTGTATACTGTAAATAGGTACAGTTTTTTATTTGTCAATTGTACCTCAGTAAAGCTCAAAAAAATTTTAAAAATAATTTAAAAAGTCATAGTTTTAAATTTACATGTTATAGTGTGAATGCAAATTATACATCTTTTAGCCATTCACTTAAGAAAAATAATTTTTCATATAATATTTGAGAAACGGTGCTTTGTGTTATATGATCTAGAGATTATACCTTTACTGTTGATTCTGACCTGAGTGTTCATATAAAATGCCTGACATAAATTTTAAAATATTTTTACTTCAACTTTTAAAAATATATGTTATTTGGCTCACTTTTTGTTTTAATTAGGTAACTGGGAAAAAGATATATGCTACAAGTGAGCAAATTTATGAAGCAGTTAAATCATTGTGGACAAAAAGCGACAAAAAGAAGTCACTCCCTGAACCTAAAGAAAAAACTAAGGTAGAGTTTAAATGGACCAAAAAGGTAGACACTAAGTTTGGTTTGGGTGGGTGTTGGCTTGCAGTGGGGGTACTGCACAGAGGTCAAGTATGGAATGAAAATAGATGAAGGAATCATAATAGTTCAGCATACTATAATTTTTTTAGGATATTTTATTCTTTTAGTTAAATGATTTATTTACGAAGAAAAAATCTTTTTGGTAAACAGCTAGAAAGCTCTGCTGAAATTGAAATAACTGCAAAAACAACTCAAGTTCTGAAGCACTCAGTGCCTTTGCGAACAGAACTCCGCTCTGAAACAAAGACCACATCAGAATTTACCTCAGGTTTGTTTGGAATAATTCAGTTTTTTAAAAATTCTTTTCTTAAATAGTTTGATAGCATTGTAATTAGTAGCTTGAACTTATTTATGTGTTTTTTTTCTTTTTCCTAAATGTTTTATCTTTCTCATATCTGTTCTTTGTATTTCTTTCGAGGTTATGAGGTATTTAGGTACCTGGGATTTTTTAATTGCCACATAGTTCATAATACAGATCTTTGTATGTGGGGGTATAGATTAGCACTGACAGTTTGATTGAGTGAAGCATTTAATATGATTTTATAAATGTGAGCTATTTTATCAGGTGGGTGAAAACGTGCCTTTCTAGATTCTATCAACTTACAGGTATGAGTCACACTTACATAAAGAAATGTCAGCTTCCATTTCTTGTGCTATTTACTTGTCAATCTCCTTGTGAGTCTTAGTTTCCACCATCCATAGTTTTATTCAGTTTATGAAAAGAGAACTTTCAGCATCAAATAGTTGGAGCAGCACCAATTATAATAGTTATAGCTTTGTTAGTATTCAGTACTTGCAATTAATACTCTGTGGAACCAAATAGTGACAATTACACTTTCTAAACAAATACTACCATGGTTTTACTGTGATCAAAAAGAAGGTAACAGAGTGTTTAATACCATTTCAATAGTGTATTCATATAAACTCACCAGTCACTGGTTTGCATAGTTTTGTCTGTCTGTACAATGTAAATGGTACAACCCATTAAGCTGTCTTATTACAAAGGAAATATGACCAATTCAGAGGTGGAGAATTAGGGAATAATAGTAATATCTTCCCATCATTGACCATGTACTATGGTGCAAAGAGCGGTAAGTTTATCATATTCAATGCTCACCCATGAAGCAAAAGAAAACAAAAAACTCCAGTGTGTTGGTAATCATTCCCATTTTATGATGAAGAGACTGAAATTCAGGAAGTTTAAATAACTTGCCATAAATCATACAGCTTGTGAGTAGTAGAGCTCTGTTTATAGCCTAGATCTTCCCGACACCAAAGTCCAAGCTCTTCATTGTGTATAGATGCTCTAATTTAAAACCTAATTTCAGCCTCCTTGTCTCTCACTTAATCTTTATAAAAACTGTCATTGAGTAACAAACCTGATTTGAGTTTTACAGTTTTCCTCTGTCACCTCTTCTTTATAATCAAGGAAAGTTATACAGTTTTTAGACTCTCTCTGAATCATCCACAGTTGACCATATTCCCACAAGAATATAATGTATCCATTCATTTTTCTAAATGCCTGTTAATTCCAGAGTATCTTTGTGAAGATGAAACATACTATAATTTAACAGTGGAACCAGAACCATCCCTAGCTAATGTCTTCTCTTCACACATCTGGATTCTGGAACCCTTTACCTACCTGTCTTTGGTGATGTGATATATGAAAAGCATTCTAAAGAGACATGCAGAGGGAGAGAGAGATGCCAGTGCTATTCATCCTTATCATATGTTAGTCAGTTTGAGATGCTATAAAAATAATACCATAGACTGGGTGTTATAAACAACAGAAATTTCTTTCTCACAGTTCTAGAGGCTGAAAGCCTGAGATTAGGGTGCCAGCATGGTTGAGTTCTGGTGAGGGCCTTCTTCTGGCTTGTAGACAGTTGACTTCTCATTGTATCCTCACATGGTAGAGAGCACAAGGAAGCAACCTTTCTCAGGACTCTTGTAAGGGCACTATACATTCATGAGCGCTCCACTCTCCTTATCTAATCCTAATTACCTCTCGAAGGCCCCACCTCCTAATACTATCATGTTGGGGAGTGAGTTTCAACATACGCCATTTGGGAGGACACAAACATTCAGTCCATAGCAATATATCATTTAGAGTTGGTCATGTAGAATGTCTTTGGGATTCACCATTTCTACATTTCATATGTAATCCTAAAGTTCTGTGTGACATGGGAAACAGTAGTGATTGTGAGCACAGGTTTTAGAATAAGACTAGAATCTGAATCCCAGATCCAATATTTGGAGAATTTCACAGGGATTTGGAATTTATTAAAAATTCAAGTGGATATTCTAGAAGTGAAAAGTACAGTACCTGAAATTAAGAACTCATTGAATGAATTTAACAGCAGGCTGTATACTGGAGAGCACAGAATTAATGAACTCAAAGACAAGTCAATAAAAAATAGCCATACTGAGGCACACAGGAAAAAGGAATGGAAAGAATAGAAAAACGTGTGAGAAAGTACTTTGCAATAACTAGTGTAAGTGTTTGAATTACTGAGAAGCTGAATATCATCCTGATTTTATACACAAGAAACAAAAATAGGATTTCTAATAATCCTAACTTTACTCAGCAATTTATTACTGATCTGTTCCACCTTTTGTACCTAACTTGATTGAAATGTCAATGAGATAGTGTATGAATTAAATTATCAGTGAACAGATATGACCTAGTGGCTATTTGAGCTAATAATTCATTGCTGTCTTATAACTTTAAACATCTTTATTTCTTTCTTCTTTGTTACAATACCACCTTTTTCAAAAGTCTTCCAAAATGCTTTAAGCAGAAAATATGTTTTTATTAGAGATAAAAATATGATGAAGTACAAAGAAAAGCATCATAATGATTAGGGCATTGAGATTCAAGAAGTTTTGTGATAGCTCATCCTTCGGGAGGACAAGAGAGCCCTTGATCAGCTCAAGAGGTGAAGAAATTTCTAAGAGGAAAGATATAATCCTTCATTACTCAGAAGAGCATGAGACGAAGATTTTAGAGAAGAGAAATATAATGACCTAAGCTAAGTGGCTAGTGGTTCTAAACCAGAGGGCTCCATATCACAATTACTTGGGGTGTTTTGTTTTGTTTTGTTTTTTAGAATTCATAGCCCCAGTCTTTACCCAAGAATTATACATCTGAATCTCCAGAGGTGAGGCCTCCAAGCAGGTGGATTTTAGGAAAATCTCCACAGGGAATTCTGATGCTTATTTTTTTTAGTTAATTATCTCTAACCTAAGCTATGGATAAATTAAAATCTTGAAGCCTTTAATGAATTTTTCAAGGGTGGAGAAGATCTAAAGGCAAAAGGACCTCTCCAATCCAGGAAATTTGGGCAAGCAGAATCTTTGGCTAGTCTTTGGACAAGAATATAAACTAAGGAAGTGGTTAGAACTGCTAGAGAACTTGGTCAATTAGTAGACACTGTTAAGCAAATTTGACACATTTAGACTTATATAAAATAATTATTTGTCACATACCTACTATAGTATGTCTACTTGATAAATAAAAAAACTATTTCATAGCACGTTTTTCACTTGTACTCAATAGTAGCTTCCACCAGGTGGCAGTAAAAATACATTTGAGAAAATCTGGTGAGAGCAGAACCACTAGCAGGTTTCTTAACCTTTTTTTTTTTTGTGCTGCAAACCCGTTCTCAGCATAATATTTTCAAATGCAAAAAATTAAATACATAGTAATATATGAGCTTTCTTATTTGTATTAAACAACAATATCTAACAACAGGTCTAATAACTACCATAATTTTCAAGAAGTGGTAAGTGTAAATATTTTGAAATAATCTACAACTGTAATGTGATATGAAAATACCTATGATTTCTACCGGTGACAAAATCTAAGCTGCTGCTAATACCATTATGTTCTGTTGTCTATATTTATTATTGAAGAAATTGTGTGTTTTCAATCAGAGGTTAGCAAAACTAAAGACAAATTTCCCCCATCCAAGTTAGTAGATTACATGAGTTCTATCATAGACCCCCAAAGGGACCCAAGGTTAAGAATTTCTACCCTGTGGAGAACCATGTTAGTGTCACTCATAGTGATTACTTATGATTTGTTTTTTAAAATATATTTGGTGATAAAGTTACATATAGGTGTGCCATACTTTATGAAATAGAAAATGTTTCTGAAAAGATAGATGTTATATAAATCATTGTATTCTCCCCTTTGATTTCATTATTTATAAAACAAATTAAATTCTATGGGGAGAAAAAAAGGTGTGGCTCCAACATGTAATAAAATCATTTCAGAATGAATCAGAATTTGAAAAACATTTAAAATAAAAGCCAATTTCTGAAAAAATATTTTTTGTGTTATATCACAAAGTTTAAAAAAGTTGTCTCTTGCCTACTTACCATGTACAGCATTACATGTCTGCAGCATTTTGTGCACATTATGATATTTATTCATTTATTTTGTCATATTTAATACTAAAAATAAATGTATGAGATTGTTACTGCTTTAACCCCCATTTTTCAAAAGAGCCAGGGGTGTTGTGTTAGGGTCAGACAAACCTGAATTCATCCCTGGCTCCACCACTTACCAGCTGAGTGACAGTGGTTTAAGTTACTTAACCTCTCCAAATTAAAATTTCCTTATCTGTAAAAGGAAGAAATATAAAAATAGCATGAAAACAACTCAGCATCTTGCCTGGCACACAGGGAGCTTGTCTAGATCCCCACTGATCCACAACATTGCCAAATCCAAGAGTCAGTTCTCAATGTCCATTTTCTGCAGTCCATCAGCAACCCTTAATACAGGTTAAACTCCCTCCTCCTTGAAACAGTCTCTTCACTTGGCCTGTGGCATATCATGTGTTCCCGGTTCTCTTACCTCTCTGACTGGCTTTCCTTCTCAGTCTTCTCTGCTACATTTCTTCTAATCTTCCTAACTTTGAGTTGGAGTTTCCGAAGGGCTCCTTCCTTAGACGTCTTCTCTAACTCTCGATGATTGCATATAGTCCCATAGTTTTTTGTTGTTGTTGTTTGTGACCGGTAAGGGGATCGCAACCCTTGGCTTGGTGTCCCCGCACCACGCTCTGCCAGTGAGCGCACCGGCCATCCCTATATAGGATCCGAACCCACGGCGGGAGTGCCGCTGTGCTCCCAGCGCCGCACTCTACCGAGTGAGCCACGGGGTCGGCCCTAGTCCCATAGTTTTAAATGCCATGTGAAGGCTAGAACTGTAAAGTTTTTAAACCAACCCAGACCTCTGAACTCTACAGATTCACATTTCTAGCTGCCTACTCAATGTTTGTACTCAGATGTTTAGTAAGCAATACTTTTATTTATTTATTTTAAAATTTGTGTCTTCCAGTTTTACTGAGGTTTTAAAAGCGGTACAATGTTCATGGGCCATTTGTACTTTCTCTGTTTTGAATTACCTGCTCATCTCCATTGGTCATTGTCTGATTGGGTTTTTGCGTTTGTTTTATTTTTTTTAACTTGAAGTTATTATTTTTTTAGAGAAACTGACTGTATTTTATTTTATTTCTTCTTTATTTTTCTTCTTTCTATATTTAAAAAAAATTAGTCTGTGCTGTTGCCTCTTCCAGGAAGTTTTCCTGTGTTACAGCAGCCCTCACTGATCTTCCTCTTCTCTGTATTGTTTGTTTGTTTGCTTTGTTTTGTTTTTATTGGTTATGAATATTCATGGGGGGTTATGAATATACAAAGCAAATTGTCACCACTTGTGCCTAAGATGTGACACCACTTGTGCCTAAGATGTGATGCCAGATCCATCCTGGCAGCATGCCCATTACCACAAATTGTGATAATACCCCGTGTCCCTCACCCAATTGTCCCCTCAATTATCCCCAACCTCCCTCCCCATCCCCCTATCCCCCACTCCACTTTGTATTCTTAGGATGTTTTCTCCCTCTGCAAATCCGATGCACCACTGTGGTCTTTCTTTCCTTTCTTCTTTATCTCTTAGCTTCCACTTATGAGAGAGCATATATGGTACTTATCCTTCTGTGTTTTGCTTATTTCACTCAACATAAGTTTCTCCAAGCTGATCCACGTTGTTGCAAATGGAAGAATTTCTTTTTTTTTTTTTAATGGCAGACTAGTATTCCATGGTGTGTACCATGGGGTATATATACCACAGTTTCCTTATCCAATCATCCATCGATGGACATTTAGATTGGTTCCATATCTTGGCTATTGTAAGTAGAGCTGTGATGTACATGAGAGTGCAGGTATCCCTTCAACATGATGATTTCCATTCCTCTGGGTATATACCCAGAAGTGGGACTGCTGGATCATATGGAGGATCTATCTGTAATTGTTTGAGAAACCTCCACAGTGTTTTCCATAGTGGTTATACTAATTTACAGTCCCACCAACAGTATAGGAGCTTTCCCTTCTCCACACTCTTGCCAACATTTCTTACTCTCATTCTTTTTGACCAGTGGAGCAGAATAGAGAACCAAGAAATCACCCCTCAGGCTTACAGCCATCTGATATTTGACAAAGGGAATAAAAACATACATTGGGGAAAAGACTGCCTCTTCAGTAAATGGTGCTGGGAAACTTGGATATCCATATGTAGAAGAATGAAACTAGATATGCACCTCTCACCATATACTAAAATCAATTCAAAATGGCTTAAAGACTTAAGTATAAGACCCGAAACTGTAAAATTACTAAGGGAAAATATAGGTGAAACACTTCAGGAACTAGGTCTGGGCACAGACTTTATGAACATGAGCCTGAAAGCACAAGCAACAAAAGAAAAAATAAACAAATGGGACTGTATCAAACTGAAAAGCTTCTGCACAGCAAAGGAAACAATCAAGAGAGCGAAATGACAACCTACAGAGTGGAAGAAAAATTTTGCTAAGTATGCATGAAGACAAGGGATTAATATCCATAATATAGAAGGAACTCAAGCAATTACACAGTAAAAAAACAAATAACCCAATTAAAAAATGGGCAAAGGAACTGAATAGATATTTTTCAAAGGAGTCAAATGGCCAACAGGTACATGAAAAAATGCTCAACATCACTTGTCATCAGGGAAATGCAGATTTAAGCCACATTGAGATATCACCTCAACCTAGTTATACTGGCTGTAATCAAAAAGAATGAGAATAACAAATGCTTGTTTAGTAAGCAATTAAACACATTCAAAACTTAATACTTCAGCTGCTTTTCCCCAAACCTGCTTCTCCCATATTTCCCATCTCAGTAAATGTCAAGTCCATTTTTCCAGTTTCTCAAGTTAAAGAGTCTTTCTCACACAACATATTCAGTCCGTTTAGGAAATCCTTTCCATTCTATCTTCAAAATCATTCAGAATTTGATCCCTTTTCACCATCTCCACTGCTACCGCCCTAATTAAAGCCTTCAGCATCTCTCCTGGAGTACTGCAATTGTTTCTTAACTGGTCTCCCTGCTTCCACCCTTTCTCTCCTATAACCTCTTCTCCCCATAACCAAGAATGATCTTTTTAAAAATATAACTTTATGTCACTCACCTAGTTAAAACTGTCCAGTAGCTTCCCATTTCACTTAAAATAAAAGCCAAAATTCTTAACCATGGCCTCAGGTGACTAGCCTTCCACTGTCAAATCTGCTCATGTCTCCTATCACACTTTCACTGTCTCCCCCTATATCGTTTACTCTGTTCCAGCCTTGTTGGTTCCTCAGACATGCCTTAGCTCCATTATGCTTGCCGTCTGCTCCTCCTTCAAGGCATTGCCCTCAGATATATACAGGGTGCATATCCTCACCTCTTTCAGTTATTTGCTCAAACATTACCTTTCCAGAAAGCTTTCCCTGGCTGCCCTATTTAAAACTGCAAATCACCCAAACACTCCATATGGCTTTCCCTGCTTTATTTTTCTGCATAGCACTTACCACCATCTGATATATATTTTATTTAATTTATTGTCTTTCTCATCAATTCAAATGTTAGCTCCTTATTGACAGAGATTTTTATGTTTTGTTCACTGTTGTATTCCCAGTACCAAAAATAAATTTGTTAAATGACTAATTTATTTTTGTTTTAATACTTTATCAGGTGCTACACAGTTTATGCCTGACCCCAAGCTCATGGATCACGGGCAGTCCCATCCAGAAGACATAGATATGTACAGCACTAGAAGCTGAAATAGAATGCATAAAGAACCACAAGATGTGTGAAGTAGCAAATAATGCTGAAAAAAGTCATGTAATGGGTAACTGACACATAGAGTATAACTTAAATCGTTTTTCCCTTATATTTTCAAATGTACAGTTTGACCAATTACATAAGCGATTAAAACACAAACTGAATGCAACCCAAACAATATTAAATGATTGAAGAGGAGACACAGGTAGAAGTATTAGGATGCATTTGATGACTTTTAAGGGCATTTATTTAAAAACAAAACAGATGAAGATATGAATAACAGTGACACTGAAATCTGAAAATATGTACGTGTGTATAGATATATACACACATATTTTTACATATATATCTTCTCTAGTTTTTGCAGATTAATGTCAGTTAAATTAGAATGGTGTGTGGAAGGATGTTCCCACCGTTTTTTTTGTTTGTTTGTTTTGTTTTGTTTTGTTTGTTTGTTTCTCAGAGCTGGAATAAAATATCCATATTTTATGGCACTTTGGCTTGGCTTTGTCTCTTTGCTTTATTAATGTTAACTCCTTCTAAATGGAACATCTCTAACTATTTAAGAGGACCATATGCTACACAGGCCCCCTAATGCTGCTTAGCAATCGTTCTGGTTCCTAGGTGGTTTACTATTCTGTTCCCCAGAAGAGGTATTACAAACCTTTTATTCTCCTCAAGCTGCTTATACCTGCCAGAGTTGACTGTGCCTCCTATTTCGTAGAGAAAAAAAGTAAATTAGATACGACCCTTCCCAACTTCTTCCAATCTGCCTTCAAGGCTTACTTCTTTTCAGCCATGCATCCCCCTTTTCAAAGGCTAATTCTTCTATTTGTGTTTCTGATCTCATTCCTTTCTATCTTTCCCAGGACCATATTTCGTCCTGTTTAATTTTCAGTCCTTGGTTTCTCTTTTCACTCATTTCTTTTCCTCAACCTCTAAATAGCTTCAGGCCTTTGGTATCTGAAAGCACAATAGCAAAAACAAGAAAAAAACATTCCTTAACTCTGCCTCTTCCCTTGAGCTGCTTTTCTCTCTCCTTCCTGTTATTGCCATACTTCTTTAAAAAGTAATGTCCCTTTCTTACTTCCTCACTTTCAATTCTTCTTTGTCTTGCAACATCCTATCTCTATACCTACTTGAATTTTTATGTAATTATTGACTCTTCGCCACTCCCTCCTTGAAACTCACTCCTCCCTTTACTTTCTGTTATTCCTGTTTCTCTTGTTCTTCTTCTTTCTTCTTCTCTTGCTCTGAATCCTTTAAATGCTGAGTCTCTTCAGGTTGCATCTCTAGTCCTCTTTTCTCATTCTATACGCTCTCTCATTTTTATTCAACAGACTTCACTGGCTTCAGCCACTATTTATATGTCATTATTATTCATATTTTCAGCCCCATATTTCTCGAGTGCTGTAAAACTATGTTTCTAATTATTTACTAGACCTATATTTCTAGTTATTTCTCTAGTGCTATAGACCTGTTTTCTAAGTATTATCCACCTGATGTCCCATAGATAATCCCAATGTCAATATGCCTAAAATTAGATTGTCTCTATCTTCCTCTCCTTATATCTTGTTTCTCAATCTGCTCTACCTTCTCTAATCCTGTCATTGCTCTTGTTCTTCATCATCATTTTCTTGGGTTATTGTAGTAGCCTCCTGGCTAATCTGCTTGCCATCAGTCTTGCTGTCTCTCACTTCAGAATGTGTTCTGCTTGCAAGTAATAGTAAACCAGTTAACAGGAGCTTAAGCAAATAGGGATCTATTTAAAGCCTGGAATTAGGTAGTACAGGGTTGGGACGGTGGCTCATTGATACCATCAAGGACCTTGACTTTTCACTTTCCACTCTGCTCTCTATAGTGTAGTGGTTTGTCACCTCATGGTCACAAGATGGCTGCTGTACTTCCAGGGAACACATACACATTCAAAGTAGGAAGCAGTGGGGCGACATGTGCACAAGATGCTTCTGACCCCCTTTTATCCGAAGAGCAAATGCTTTTTTAGACTCTCCTCAGAAGACCTCTGTGGATATCTCAACCGGAACTTGTCACAGAGTTACACACTTTGCTCAAGGAAATTATGTGTTGGTTTTTTTTTTTTCCCCCTGTGGTGAGGAAGGCAGGTGGGTAAAGAGTTGGGAATGGGTGTCTACCACCCTATTCTTCAAATCCATCTTTCATATTATTATGGCATAGTTGTCTTTCTGACAACTAGTATGAATAGTTAGTTGTCTTTCTGAAATCTTCAATGGCTCATCATAACCTACAGAATCAAATCAAAACTCCTTAGTATGACAGATAGGGCCCTTCATATCTGATCCCAGCTTACCTTCCAATCCTATCTTCCATCTCCCCGCCTGCCCTACTGTCAATGTATGTTATGTTGTATATGACATACCACTTGTTTTTTGAACATGCTTTGCTCTTTATGCCTCTTTTTCTCTGCCTGTGCTAGTGTCTGCTTTTAGAATACTCTCCTGTCTCACCCTGTTCCACATTCTTTCTCCCTATTCTTCAAATCCAGTTCCAATGTCACCTTTCTCAATTCTCCAAGGTAGAATTTAGATGTTCGCTATATTCCCTTGCACTTGGTATTTATAGATATGATAACCCACACAATTTATTATAATTAGTATTTTCTCACAGACAAGTTCTTTGTAGGTATGGCTGAATCGTGTTTGTGTAGCTTCTATGCCCATAAAATACCTGATAAGCAGTAGGAACTCATAGTCTGCCATGCGGGTTGCAGCACAGGATATCAAAAATAATTATAATTCTATACTAGGGAGGAGAGAACCATCTACAAATACAGTGTTGTATGCGGTATCTGTCCTTATATAAGTACAACCAAACAGCTATACATGTTCAAAGTTGGAGTGTAGTTCTGGGGCAATGTCAAGGAGGCAGTGGTACTTAAGCTGTTCAAGGTGGGGAAGCGATTCACTTGCTAGTTTTTCACGAGTAAGGTCTTCAGAATTTAGCTTCAGTACTTAAAATGAATTTTTTTAAAGCCTCAGATCTGTTTACATTCAAACACTCATTTTATCAAATGTAAGACACATCATATACGTTCTAGAAAAAAAAAATGTTCCCAGTTGATCATTGTACTTAACTTCAAATATGTTAAAGTGTGAAAAAAAAAATTTAAATTTAATGAAATATGGTAGATAAAAAATAAATAGCCCAAAGCCAAATATAAGTGATTTTTGAATTATCTGCTTTTTTGGATTATCAGCACTGCTACTAGCCATTAGTATATTAGTTTGGATAATGGAGAGTTGACTAGATCTGCAAAATCTGTTTCAAAGTAAAAGATCTCAAACAAGAATGTTATGATCACTTGCTGTATTGTTCAGCATTCAAAGTCAAACTACTGTTGGACTCAGGTGACATTCAAATGGAGCCTATGTTGGGATGAGTTGTTACAAGCCTCTTTCATTCTTCGCCTGCCATGTCCATGAGTTCTTTTTTGTTAAACCTAAATAGATGCCAACCCTCCTCAGAGGAAAGGTCTAAAGCCCCACGACGAGTGTAGTAGTCAAAAGAAACCTGGTTCCAAACGACGACAAGAAAGTGCATGCAGTTACATTGGCTTCTGATGGCTATCTGTTTAAAAACAAGCAAAGATTACTTTTATTTGAAAGTGTAGTCTTCATTAACACATTTATTGACGATTTACTATATGCAGAACACTATGTGTGCATTGTATTTCCAAATAATAATACAATAGTTGTCTTTTGGACTTATCTATAGCTGTAAAAAGAAAAAAGTCCCAACTCTTATGAGCTCTAAAACACCTCTCTTTAAAAGTCCAAAACTGATTGGCAAAGTCTTTATTCTACAGAAAAAGCTTACCTAAAAGAACACATTAACTTATACTATATTTCCAAATACAAAAGGATCTTGCTTTTATACTATTCTCAAATTTATACTGTGGTACTGTTTTATGGGTAAAAGTGCTTTCTAATCTCTCTCATGGTTACATATGCTTGATAACAAAAAAGATGTATAGTGTGGTTTTGGATTATATATAAATCAATTTTTAATTAAGTATAACTCATATAAAACCTATATGATTGATCTGCAAATCCAGTTTAATTTGGATAAAAATTTGAAGTATATTTTGGGGTTATGTTCAAATGGTAAGATTAACTATCTAATTTATGCCCTGTTAAATAACATTTGATGAACAAAAGGATAAAGTTAAAGTCTAGAATGTTAGTACTAATTGTAATACATACCTGACTTAGCCTTTTCAGCATTTCAGCTCCAATACCTAGACCTTTGAAATAGATAATGCAAAATGAAAACTGTAAGTTGAAAAGTTCCACTTAACTATTTATTTGCTTTAGTTTAAAAGAAATAAAATATAAAACCCTGTATTTGGTTATTATACATTCTAATAGCTTGTGTTGAAACACAACTCATGAATGTTTTTCATGTCTCTTTTTCCTAATTGGAATGTGATACCAAGGGTAATAGAAAATAGTTTGGGTTTATATCAAAAATCAATGAAAAAGAAACGAGTTTCTCTCATTATTGTCTTATAACAGGGTATATTTTTTATCTGTTTCTACTCAAAGCTAACCTAAAATGTAAAAGCACTTTTTTAAAGATAAAAATATAGCTATGATAGCTTGGCATATTTATGCCTTGATGGGAACTAGCAAGAAAAATTTTTTTAATCTGGAATTGAGACTTCACCACATTCAAGGATTACTAGGATAGTGACCCACTCATGAAACAGAAATGAGTTACATAAACTAACTTAAACACCATATTTATACTAAAGCCTTATCTATACCCCTTAAATTAAAATATGCCATTTGTATTTTCAAAGTATTTTGAAGTAATTTTTAGTTTATTTGTAGTTTTACCTCTGTAAGCTTGTATGACATAAAAGTCCTCCAGGTAAAGTAACTTGCCAATCCAGGGATCATATGTAAAGTAGTACATGGCAAATCCAGCGGTCACTTTGCCTAGGAGGAAGGAAAGAGGATACAAAGAGGTTAATGCTTTGAACCTTAGAAAGTTTTTCCTCCAAAATTGAATATCTTTGGTGTTCATGTGTTTCCATATTATAGTAATAAATGCTCACTGGACAAAATAACAATATAGAAATGTGTATATAGGTTTAAATCTCTTATAGTACAACCTTTAAGAGATAAGCCATCTTTTTACAGTGTGGCATATGTTCTTCCAAAAAAAAATTTAATGCATATACAAATATAAGCACATACAACACATTTTTATAAAGCAAAACTGAGTTTACAGACATATACTCTCCTCTGCTTAATAGTAATTATATGCAATGTAACTGTACTTTGTTTTCAGGATAGAGAAAATATACTCAAGATTAAATTGGAGAAGAAAGATTTACTTTACCTGATGGTTTTTGTTGATTGTGTACTTCTGCAATCAGGCAGTAGAAAAGAGGATTGTCCCCAAAGCCATCCCTGAGTAAATCTGAAATATCAATTCACATACAATGTGTCAGAAAATTTTCAGCAGAAAGGGGAAGATAGCAGAGTAGGAAGCACCAGGAATTCATCTCTTCTCCTGGACATCAATTATACTGGTAGGAACTGTCTAAAGTGAATATTTTGGAACTGTGGAGTTTATTTGAATACTTGCAACTTCCAGGAGACAGACAATTTTCCTGGCTGGTAAATTGCAGTTAATTTAGGTCAAATTCAGTGCAGTGGTGGCTACCCAGCCTTCATCCCCCCAGTCTTGTGGCAGGCAGCTGTAGGGACAGCAACCTGTATTTTTGGAACAATTTGCTGGAACCAGGGTGGGCAATAAAGAGTGTTTCCTCAAAATATCAGAGTCCTGTGTTCTGTGTACTGTTGCTCTGATTGCTGAGGTGAGGGTTGAATGTTGGCTACCATTGTTTCAACCCACACCAGCTGAAGTGGCTTCCAGGAGATTTAAAGGAGCTATCCCTGTTTTATTGGACATTTGGAAAATAAAAATAAAAACATACGGGGGAATTTAGAAAGCTGTTGTGCATGACCAGGGAAAGGTACAGGCTCAGAACAGACTGGACAACACATTAAGCTTTCATCTCAGGTTGATCCCTGACACAAGATACCTACAACCATAAAAAAAAAAAAAAAAAAAAATCAGCAAATCCTTGGGAAGGGGGAGAATCTGATTTCCAGAGTTACCAAATCATAAGACTCAAATATCCGGTTTTCAACAAAACAATCACAAAGAAACAAACAATGACCCATTCAAAGGAAAAAAATAAATAAACAGAAAACATACCTAAGGAAACCCAGATGTTGGACTTACTAGACAAAGAGTTTAAAGCAACTATCTTAAAGATGTTCAAAGAGCTAAAGGAAGACATGCACAAATATAGGAAAAAGACGTGTGAACAAAATGATAACATAAATGAAAAGAGAAATTATAAAAAAGAAACTTTCCCCAAAATTCTGAAGATGAAAAGTACAATAACAAATGAAAAATGCACTGGAGGGGTTCAAAAGCATATTTCAGCAAGCAGAAGAAAGAATCTGTGGACTGAAAGATAGGACAAGTGAAATTATTGAGTCTGAAAAACAGAAAGAAAAAAGATGAAGTGAACAGAGCCTAAGGCATCTGTGGAACACCATCATCATCAAGCAGTGCAACTTACACATTTTTGGGACTCTCAAAAGGAGAAGAGGGAAAGAAAGAGGAGGAAAGAATATTTGAAAAAATAAAAGCTGAAAACTTCCCAAATTTTATGTAAGACATGAATCAATAATTCTAGAAGCTCAATAAACTGAAAGTAGGATAAACCCAAAGAAATCCACACCAAGATGCACTGTAATCAAAATGTCCAAAGCCAAAGACAGAGAATCTTAAAGTAGCAAAAGGGAAGCAACTTGTCTCATATAGAGGGATCCAATTAGATTATCACCCAGTTTCTCATCAAAAATCTAGAAGGCCAAAAAGCAGTGGATTGATATTTTTAAAGTGCTGGGGAAAAAATAAATATCAAGAATTTTGTATCCACCAAAACTGTCTTTCAAAAATGAGGGAGAAATTAAGGCATTCTTATACTGTCCCCACTCAAAAAAAAAAAAAAAGGCAAAAATTAATTACTACTAAACTTGCCAAAATGAAGCTAGCCAATAACTTGAAGCTGTATGAAGAAATATTTATGGTAAACATAAATACATAGGCAATTTTAAGAGTTAGTACTGTAATTTTGTTTGTAACTCCAGTTTTTATTTTCTACATTGTTTAAAAGACAAATGCATAAAAATAATTATTAATGTAAGTTACTTGGCACATAACTGTAATATGTTATCAGTAACAGAAAGGGAGGAGAGAGATGTATGGAAGAAGACTTTTTCTATCAAAGTTAAGTTGGTATAAATTCAAACTAGATTGTTATAACTGTCAAATATTACCCCCTAGGTAACCACAAAGAAAATATCTATAGAATATACACATAAGGAAGTGAGAAGAGAATGAAAACATTTCACTACAAAAATCAAGAAAACATGAAAGAAGGTAGAAATGGAGGAAATGAGGGACAAGAAAAAGCTATAAGACATTTAGAAAATAAACAAAAATGGCAGGGGTTAGTACCTCCTTATCAGTAATTACATTAAATGTAAATGGATTTAACACTCCAATCAAAACACAGAGATTAGCAGAATGGATTTCTTAAAAATGACCCAACTATATGCTGTCTACAGGTGACACACTTTGGATCCAAAGGCACACATAGGTTAAAGGTGAATTGATGGGAAAAAACATTTCATGCCTTACTAATAGTAAGTAATAAACAGTAAATAGTAAAATAGTAACCAAAAAAGAGCTGGGGTGTCTATACTAATGTTAGACAAGATAGGCTTTAAGTCAAAAACTTTTCTAAAAGACAAAGTAGGACATTATGTAATGATAAAAGTGGCGATTCATCAAGATATAGTATTTATAAACATATGCACTGAATATCACAGCTTCAAAATATAAGAAGCAAATATTAACAGAGCTAAAGGGAGAAATACACAGTAATATGATAATGGTAGGAGACTTCAATACTCTATTTTTAAATAATGCATAGAACAACCAGACAGACCTAACAAACATATAGAATACTCTACCTGACAACAACAGAATACTCATTTTTCTCAAATGCACATGGAACTTTCTTCAGGATAAACTATATGTTAAGTCACAAACCAAGTTTTAATAAATTTTAAAAGACTAAAATTGTGTATAATAACCTTTCCAATCGCAACGGAATAAAACTAGAAATCAACAGGACAAATAGGTGGAAATTAAACAACACATTCGTAAACAATAAGTGAGTCAAAGAAGAAACCACAAGGGAAATCTGAATATACTGAGAGATGAATAAAAATGAAAATATAATAAACAAAAGAGTATGGGGCACAATGAAAGCAATGCTCAGAGGGAAATTTATAGCTGTAAATGCCTACAAAAAAAAAAAAAAAAAAAACCTCAAATAATATTCTAACTTTATGCCTTCAGGAACCAAAAATAAGAAGTGCAAACTAAGCTCAAAGTTTGCAGAAGGAAAGTAATAACAAAAATTAGAGCAGAGATAAAATAGAAGGTAGAGAAACATGGAGAAAAATCAATAAATCCAATAGTTGGTTATTTGAAAAGATCAACAAAATTGATAGCTAGGCTGACAAAGAAAAAAAGAATATGTAAATAATTAAAATCAGAAATGAAAGTGGGGACATTACTACCAGCCTTATAGCAGTTAAAAAGGATTATTAGAAAATACTATGAATTATGTACCAAAAAATAGATCACCTAGAAGAAATGGACATAGTCCTTGAAACATACAAATTATCTAAAACTACTCAGGAAAAAATAGAAAATCTCAACAAACCTATAAGAGTTTGAATCAGTAATCAAACATCTCCCAATAAAGAAAAGTAAGGAACCAAATGGCCCCACCAGTGAATTCTATCAAACATTTACAGAAGAATTAACACCAAAATTTTTCAAACTCTTCCAAAAAAATTGAAAAGGAGGGAATACTTCCTAACTTATCATGTGAAGCCAGAATTACTCTGATACCAAAGACAGTAAAAGACATGAGAAGGAAAGAAAATTACAGATCAATATTCCTTGTTAATATATATGCAAAAAGACTCAACAAAATATTAGCAAATTGAACCCAATAGCATATTAAAAGAATTGTTCACTATGACCAAGTGTTATTTATCCTAGGAATGTAATGGTGGTTCATCACAAGAAAATCAGTGTAATACATCACATTAAAAGAACAGAGGGGAAAAGCACCACATGGTCATCTCAGTCGATGCAGAAAAGTTCTCTCACAAAGATGCAACACTCTTTCATGATAAAAGCTTTCATAAAACTAGGAATACAGGGAAATTCTTCAACGTGGTACAGTATACATAGGAAAAAATCCACATCATACTCAATGGTGAATGACTGAAAGCATTTCTGTCTAAGATCTGGAACAAGACAAAGATGCCCACCTTCACAACTACTATTTAACATTGTACTGGACGTTATAGCCAGAGCTATTACAAAATAAAAACAAATAAAAGCCATCCAGATTAGAAAGGAAGAGGTAAAACTATTTGCAGATGACATGATACTATATATTAAAAGTCCCAAAGAGTCCAAAAGAAAGCTACTAGAGCTAATAAGTGAATTCACCAAAGTTGCAGGGTACAAGATCAATGAAGAAAAATTGGTTGTGTTTCTATACACCAGCAATGAAAAAATCAAAAACTAAATTAGGAAAACAGTTCTATTTACAGTAGCCCCTAAAAGAATTAAACCCTAGGAATAAATCTAATCAAGGAGGTAAAAAGTACTGCTTTCACAGTGTCCATTACTTTCAACTTTGTATTTCTTACTATATCTTTTAGACCAACAAAATTACTACTTAGTTAACATTTTGGTGGTGTTAATTATCAAGTGTAAGAACATATCAGTCATCACATGAGATGACTGATCCATGACCCATGCAGCTCAGGGTTCTATTTCTGACCCAGGTACTAAGATTGATTTGTTAGCGCATGGCACAAAAGACCCCACAAAACACACTAACTTCCTTCTGCATCTGTCACCCACTCAGCCTTATAGTAAAACCATTTATGTCCTTGGTAGAGTGTTCTCAGTTTATGACATGCATTCTGAAGTATTCAACTTCAAGGAGTTATCCTTCATCATAGTCTTCTAGGTTTTAGTATTAAATAATTATCTTTACCTAGCCTTTGACGTATGTAATTTTATACACTTTAATCATCTCTTTTCTTGCTCTTCATATTTGCTGCCTAAAAAATTCTAATTCATCATAAATCACTAACCTATCCCATTGATATTGCTGGCTATCAAAATGTAGTCAATACTTTGAAAATGTTTTTAAAACATTTTGCTTTTATCCATTTCATCCTTTCAAGCTACTACCAACATACTGGGTGTTATACTTTTTTGACCAATAACATTTCTCATTCTACATTTTGGAAACCATTAAAATCTATTGAAGCTGTAAAGGTGTAAGAGCTGTTAAATATTAATTTCGTACTAAAAAATTGGGAAAATATAAAACAGCAGAGCACTGACAAAGCTATCAAATTTATATCCTATATATGTAGATACTATTAATAGCATTATCTTTATGTACCAAGAACAGCAGCTTCCATATTCCCATGTACAAGTAGTACTGTATGCGTACATTCATGTTTTCTTCATTGTTCTGAAAATATCACAAAGCATCTTACCTGTTGCTGTTAACTTCACAGCATCTAGCATGTTTTCACAAGCAGCCAATTCCTGTCAAAGTAGAGAAAACTTTCAGTTTATGACTTAGTAATGAATTCTTAAAATGATAATAATCATGAAGTTTTTATTGAACATTTATTGACATATGATATCCTGGGCAGTGTTAAAAGTGAGTCAGACATCAGACTTAATCCCAGTTGTCTAGAAACTTAAAATATAAAATAGCAATGCAACAAAACATGCATATGTATGTATGTATGTATGTATGTATATATGTATGTATGTATGTATAGAGAGTGCATAGCTTAAATCCTGTGTTTCTCTGTTGATTTGTTGCCTAGATGACCTGTCCAATGCTGAGAGAGAGGTGTTCAGATACAGAACTATTATTGTATTGGGGCCTAGCTCTTTCTTTAGTCTAATAGTGTGTGCCTTATATATCTGGTGCTCTGGTGTGTACTGCATATATATTTATGATTGTTATGTCTTCTTGCTGGATAGATCCCTTTGTCATTATATAATGGCCTTCTTTGTATCTTTTTAGGCATTGCACTACCTGACTTCAAATTATACTATACAAAGCTATAGTAACCAACATCGTACTGGCATAAAAACAGACACTCAGACCAGTGGAACATGATAGAGAACCCAGAAATCAACGCACAAACCTACAGCCAACTGATCTTTTACAAAGGCAACAAGAACATACATTGGGGAAAAGACAGCTTCAATAAATGGTGCTGGGAAAAGTGAACATCCATATGTAAAAGAATGAAACTAGACCCATACCTCTCACCATATGACAAAATCAACTCAAGATGGATTAAAGACTTTAAAGTAACACCGAAACTATAAAACTCCTAAAAGAAAACATAGCAGAAACACTTCAGGAAGTAGGATTGGGCAAAGACTTTAAGAATAAGACCCCAAAAGCACAGGCAACAAAGGAAAAAATAAATGGATTATATCAAACTGAAAAGCTTCTGTACAGCAAAAGAAACAACAGAGCGAAAATACAACCTAAAGAATAGGAGAAAATGTTTGCAAACTAAGCATCCGACAAGGGATTAATATTCAAAATGTACAAGGAACTCAAACAACTTAACAATTTTAAAAAAAAAGTAAAACTTAAAAAAAAACTTACAAAAAAAAGTTTTACTAAAAAGTTTTTTTTTAAAAAGGTAAAAAAAAAAAAAAGTAAAAATGGGCAAACTAGCTGAATAAGCATTTCTCAAGGGAAGATGTACAAATGTCCAACAGACACACGAAAAAATGCTTAACATCAGTAAGCAGCAGGGAAATGCGAATCAAAACCACACTGAGATATCATCTCACCCCAGTTAGACTGGTTATTATAAAAATAACAGAGAATAACAAATGCTGGTGAGGATGCTGAGAAAGGGGAACCCTCCTATGCTTTTGGTGGGACTGTAAATTCGTGCAGCCTTTATGGAAAACAGTATAGAAATTCCTCAAACAGCTACAGATAGAACTGCCATACGATCCAGTAATCCCACTACTGGGTATATACCCAAAGGAGTGGAAATCATCATGTCGAAGGGATACCAGCACTCCCATGTTTGTTGCAGCTCTATTTACAGTAGCCAAGAGCTAGAACCAACCTAAATGTCCATTGACAGGTGATTGAATAAGGAAAATGTGGTATATATACACAATGGAATACTACTCTGCCATAAAAAAAAAAAAGAAATTCTCCCACTAGCACCAACATGGATGAACCTAGAGAAAATTATGTTAAGTGAAATAAGCCAGGCACAGAAAGAGAAATACCACATGTCCTCACTCATAAGTGGGAGCTAAAAAAAAAAAGAAGAAGAAAAAAGGAAGGAAGGAAGGTTTCTAACCTTTAATACAACCAGAAACTAGGAAATGATGTGGGAACTTATGGGAATGTAATAGAATAGAAGCCACGGAGGGACAGGTCTCAGTTCTCACAGATCTGCAGCCGGGACTAGCATCACTTCGATAGATGGACTTCACTGGAAAACTCTGAGTATTTTATTTTGGCCATTAAAACACATTCTGCAATCAAAGGGAACACAAACTTGGCCTGATTTAGATAAGATTTAGATATGTTAGTGAGTAGATGGTCACATTTTCATTACAGAGTTCCTTTATAAGGTTTCCATATCTATAATCTGTGCCTTCTTTGTTCTAGCCACATATTTACTCCATAAAGAATCTGGGCTACTGCTTTTATATGGGTCTTTACATGGAATTGTTTAGATTGTGCATCACATAAATGATTGCCTTCAGTGTCTCAGAACTTCAATACAGTAAGTATGGCTATTAGATTGCCCCCAATACTCAACTGGAATGATTTCCAGCAAAGACATTAAAATAGACATTGAAATGAGAAATTTTTAACCCAGCTCCTTTGACACCTAGAGATTGTCTGGGATCAATGAACTGTCTGAAATTGTATAGAAAATTTGTTTTTTGTGAATATTGTTTTCTGGGCAATCATCAGATTCTACAAGTAGGTGTGTTCTTAGAAGCAACAAGATTTCTTACCCCCAAATCATAGCCATTAATACCTGAAATTCTATCATTGGCAAATCATTCATTTGAGTTAAGCATTCCTTTTTTTCTTTTAAAATTAAAATTTCCCCAAGAGAGAACACCTTCGGTCCCTAAATTTTTCATGAATTGGTTCCCCCATGACTTTTTGAGCCCCTTACTATATGCCAAGCAATTTACATGTAATAGTTTTATGTTACTGAATCATTACAACAACCTTTTGAGATAGATAGTACTATAATCTTGATTTTTGGATGAAGAAAATGAAGATTAGAGAGGTTAAGTAATTTCCAGAAGGTTATATACCCAGGTCATAATTAATAGAGCCAGGATTCAAACCCAGTCTATGCTTCCCTTACTCTCTTTAAGCCCTGCACTAATGCCATGAAGCTCCACGGAATAAGGAGAGACAGGCTTACTTTAATCAGGCGCAGAATTTCTGGGCAGTCTTGAGCCTCCGCAGGTCTTATTCGGAAAGAATTCGTGCTTGGTTGCCTTGTGCCTGATTGGTTCCTTCCTGGTTGGCTTACACCTGATTGGCTCAACCTTGATTGACTTGGGTCTGGATAACTTCTGACTAAGTGGCTCCGGCTTGGTTGGCTCCAGCCTGATTGTCTCATGCCTGATTGCCATATGCTTGGTTGGCTCAGAGCTACTTGGCTTATGCATGGTTGGCTCATGCCTGGTTGGCTCATGCCTGGTTGGCTCATGCCTGGTCGGCTCATGCCTGGTCGACTCATGCCTGGTCGGCTCATGCCTGGTTGGCTCACGCTTGGTTGGTTCATGCTTGGTTGGTTCATGCCTGGTAGCCTCGTGTCTGGTTGGTTCATGCCCAGTTGATTCATGCCTGGTTGGCTGAGGATGGGTTGGCTGAGGACTGATTGGCAGATGATGGGTTGGCAGATGACTGGTTGGCTAGTGGCTAAGTTTCTTGATAGAACAGGATCCCTTAACTACAGTGCTGTGGTAGGAGGCTGTCGGCTGTTTTCAGTCTTTCTCAACTTGATTAGCTCTTCTAGATAACCCTCTGTCAAGGTGGGAGTTGGAAAAAGAAAGGACTACCTAAGGAAGGTTACGATGCCTCCGATTTGCTGGAGTTGACTTCACCAGCGATCACAGCTGCAAGCTTGGCAGCTGGGTTTCAGGTTGCCGTCTGGCCTTTCCCTGCCAACAGGCCAGAAGTAAAGGGAAGAAGAAAATGACTCTGGGGGAGCATTACTACCTTATACCCCCCTTGTGCAGTCACTGTGTCATTGTGCCGAAGTCACAATGCTGTTATCTGAGTGCTTACGTGCTCCCTCATGAGTGAGGGAGGGGCGGAGCAGGACCCGCTTGAGCACCACTTTATTTTCTCCTCTTTAAGAACTTGAGAGTGAATCAAGAGGCTGGAAAGAGTCTCAGAGCTTATGCTTGGCACTCCTCCTAAGAGTGCCTGCTGTTTTAAACAACCAATTCAAAGACACTTGCCCAGTCCCTCCCCCATTTCCTCACATCCCAGTCCTCAAATAATTCACTTCCTGTTTTCTGTCCCGATGATTTTCACTTGCACTAGCAACTGCAGTACTTAAAAGAGTTGTCCCCATGGGGTACTCAAGTCCCGAATGCAGAAAATATTTCTTTAAAAATAATTAACAGCAACTACAGCTATCATTTATTGAGTTCTTTTATGACGTAGGCTCAGCGGGAAGCACTTTACATTTTCTCATTCAATTCCATAGCAAACCCTTAACCCCCAATTCTGAGGAAACTGACTCAAAATATTTGGTAACCTGCACAAGGCCTCATAACAGTTGGCAGGGAGCCTACATTTTGCCCCAGGTATATTCAACTCCCTTTCCAGGCTTTTTATCATCACATTGTCCTGCCTTTTAAACACATTCTACTCATTCTCCACCCCCACATCTGTTAGGTCAGGCATTTTGTCCTTTCACCTTCTTAACCCCCTCAGAATTCCTTCTCCCATCATTTTATCTGCTGGCTCATTTCCTCAACTGTATATTGTGTAACTAGTGCTAATATTGTTTTAGATAGAGTGTCTTTTATTTTTTAAATATAGCCGAGAACCTTGGTTGAGGCTGTATCACACTGTGATAAAGGCTTTACATATGCATTATCCCATTTAATCATCAAAGCAATGCTGTGAGGTATGTACTGTTGTTCCTCATTTTATTAATAAACTGGAATTTAGAAAGATTTACTAATTTCCCAAAGTCTAGTAAATGGTAGAATCGGGACAAGGTCCAAGGCTCATTCCATAGATGGAACGGTTCAAATAAAACTAGAGAGCTCAGTCACCATTAGGCATATGCTGTACCTAGAGAGCCCATCTTTTTGGCATGACAGGCAAATCAAGTCACATTGTAGAACTATGCCAAGCCTAATACAAATTAGATGTAGGCACATTGCCGATCTTGATTTACCTTGTAATAAAAACGGAGCTAAAATTTTATGTTCGCTTCCAGTGGTGTCAGGCACAGTTCTAAGGAGCGCTTTACTTGTATTAACTCACTTAATTCTCACAACAGTCCAATGAAGTGGGTGATATCATTATTCCCATTTCGCGTTAAAGAAACTAAAATTCAAAGAGGATAAGTAATTTGACTAAGGTCACACAACTGAAAGTCCAGAAAAAATAAGGAAAACCTAATTATTTTGCTTTTTCTGAAATGCCAGGAAAGAGGTGAAGTAATTTTGCTGTTTGCTTTACACAATCAAACAATTAGCATACTTTATTATGGGGATGGATGACTTTTGTTTTTTGCTTTGTTAGAGGAGGAGGCAGTTAGGTTTCTGGTTGATGCCTTTAAGGGGTAAAATTATAAAATGCAGTTTAGTGATTTAGAACTGATTGAGTTTCTTTGCATTTTCAGTCATGGACCTTTACATCAGTTGAAGATCATGTAGATTTTTTTTTTTTTTTTTCTTTTTAAGGAATATTGGGTTTGAACATTATGCAATTGTGTTTTGAAGGGAAAGCAAAAATATATATTCTTGCTTAAAGTCACTTATCAGTGCAACTTGTCCCATCTTGGAAACTCAGAATGAGATTGCCTCCACTGGCCATTCAAAAATTCTCTGTAACTAGTAGACCATCAGGGAAAAAATAGTTTTTAGAATATTTATACAACAGCTTCAGTAGTCAATCTTTGCCACAAGGTGGCAGTGTATCCAGTTTAGGAACCGGAAGTCTAAGTGATAAATACTAAAGCTTGTTTATATTTCATGAAAAAGTGTGCATATTATTCAAATTTGAGGTTTTCTTCCTGTCCATATATTATCAGAAAATTTATAAAAATCTATTTTTAGTCTTAACATACTATTTTATTAAATAGTCTAAGTAGCGAGTTTTGTAAGGCAAGACCTGCCAAATTCTATTTCTAAAAGTTCAAAGTGTATATGCATTCATTGTCCGCTCTACCAAAACGTTTTGAATTAATACAACATATAAAGCCACCCCCCAAAATCTAAAAATATGGATATGTTTATGCATTTAAACTCTAATGACTGAATACATAAAATCCCCTTTTCTGAAGAGATTAAGTAAAATCCAATATTATGAATTCTGACTCCAGCTTGGCTTATCTAAATGATTACTCACAATTAAGAATGGCATTTGTATAGTTTCATCTATAGCAAGCAGAGTTTAAATTTGTGGGAATCTCCTTATACCTCAGAGCATAATTCACAGGCTTTTATTTTTACTCCTGTGACATGCAAACAGGAAGGAAGAAAGGTAGGAAGGGAGGGAAGGTGGGAGAGAGGGAGAAGGTAGAGTTGAGGGGACGGGGCTTAAGGCAAGGAGCCAGACTGGAACAGAGCTGACAAATGGGGTATTTTCTGAAATAAAAACTTATAGTATTTTGGAAGCATTCATCAATAAGCAACACTTACTTTTTAAAATAATATTTGATGTATTTTATTTTATTAAAGAATGAATGCTAATTGTAGAAAATTTGGAAAATATCTATGACAAGCAAACAAAAATATTACCTCTAGAGAGTTTGCTCGAATTAGAAAGGAACACACCCAAGAATTTGAATTTTCTTCCTTTCCAGATATCATCAGCACATTTCCAGTTAAGAGAAAATTCACCTCTTTGCCTATGCTGTCTCTTTGCTTAGCTAAGGGTGCAGGTCAGTGATAAATTGCTTTTTTTCTTTAGAAAAGTTCCCCAGTAGTAACATTTTGTGAAAGGCAAGATGGGTCTAGAGCCTAGTCTGGAATGGGGGCTCAGAATGAAATTGCTTTGCCTATAAAAATAACTTGGAATTGTTTTTTCACACAGCAGTCTGCAGAAAGAGGCTGAGAATCCCAGAAACTAGGAAAAGAGGGATTAAATGGAAGGGAAGAATTTTGGACTTGAGTAGCAGAACCTGGCAAAATGGTGGTAGGCTGAAGGCTAGGGCACAAAACAGCCAGTGGGAGACTCTCTTTAAGATGTCATATTCAGTTGTAAATTGTTTCCCATTTGGTGCTGTGTGGAAATATGCCTACTTCTCCCCAATACTTTAGTCGAAGTTGCTATACACTAGCCTTGTATTTGTGGTAATTTGGGTGTATGAAAGTAGAGGGATGAAGGCTACATGTGGGGCAGAGGTGCTGAAAGAAGACTGCAGCTGCAGAAGTTGAACCCAGGGCCTGAGAGAACAGACTGTAGCTTGGACTGATTCATGAACAGGCATATAAGAAGGTTACCCTGGAAAAGGAGGGATGAGTAAAGAGAGTAGATCCTGCTGTTACCTGGGATGGAAACTCAAGATACTTGAGTATTATAGGAATAAGTGACTCCAGAAGATTGGGAGACACTTGGGTTACTTAAGAAATGCATAAAATAGAAATGAAAAATTGCTTAGAATCCTATCTGGAGATAACCACTATTTACATTTCAATGACTATCCTTCTATTCTTTACTTTTTTATATATGGATAGATAGATAGGTAGAATCTTTAAATAAAATGAATATCTTTTTTCACTTAACAATATATAGCATTTTTGAAAATCACTCAGAGTAGATTTTAAGTGTTCTCACCACAAAAAGATGATAAGTATATGAGGTAATACATGTTAATTAGCTCAATTTAGCCATTCCCCCATGTATACATACTTCAAAACAGCACGTTGTACAGAAGTATTGCCAATTAAGATAAATAGATTTCTAAAAATTTAAAATGCCCAAAAATTATATATATATCATTAGCTTCCCCCAGCTCCATAGCATTACATATAACATTTAAAAAATTTACTATCATTCAACAAATATTTATTAAATACCAACTATGTGCCAAATTGTTTGAGGCCCCGTTAAACACTTATCAAGTGCCAGGTACTATGGCAAATGTTTTATATACATAATTCCATTTAATCCTCACAATGAGGTAGGCACAAAGATCTTGATTTTACAGATAATGAAACTGAGGCCCACAGAAGTTAACCTGCCCGAGATCACACAACTTGGAAATGGTTGAGCCAGGATTCAAACCCAGGACTAGTATGACTTCAGAGCCCACTGTTATAAATCGGATGCTGAGTCACTTCACTGTTTAAGTATGTGTTTTCGTTTATTTAACCAACCCCATATTTGATGTAAATTTTAATTGTTTCCAATTTTGTGGTAACAAACAATATTCCAGTGAACATATTCGTACAATACATTTTTAAATAAATATCACTTTAAATTTTTCCTGGAAACCCCAGAGACTTTTTTGGAAAAATAGTAGTCGATAAAGCCCAGACAAAGGCTCTGTTTAAGATGTATAGGACACTTAGGTAAAAGATCTCCCTCAGTATACAAGTTTCAGCACATACCCAGGGAGTGTCAAGTTGCATATTCATTTCATGTTAAAAAAAAAAAATCTGTTTTTACTCTAATTCCTTAAGTATTTTAAGGAGAATCAGAGGAAATTGGTGGAGAAAAGCTATCCTTAAATGGGGTTTTGGATACCATTAGTAGCAATTAATGATATTTTAAAAATTTAGAGTATTTTTTAAAATTTATTTTAATAACAAAGAAAAAAATCAGGTTTAGTGTATTTTTAAATTAAGTGAACACAAGACTAAAAGAAAAAAATTTGAGTACTAGAATAGAATTCAGGAAACATCTACGAAATAACTTGTCCCCACTTTGGTCCTTAATTATTAAGAAATTTGATGTAATTTAAATCTCTCTTTTTCCACTACAAATAGTCTTCTTTTTAAACTGCCTAGAAAGCCAACTGAATATTATTATAATGTTGCTTTCATACTATCCCTGCTCCTGTGCTTGTATTCTGGGAAAGTTTCTCTCTCTCTGGAGTATGGTTGAGGTGAGGCAGGGGACAGATACTGCAGCTGTGGCTGCAGAGAGATTTTATATTCTTTTCCCCTTATTTATACTCACTAATCTTACTAACCTTTCACTATTTATTTATTGTCTTTGTGAAATGCCCCCAGTTTAGAAGGAAATCCCAGCTCCGAAAGAGGAATAATGCCAGTCTTTCTTCACCTCCAATCAAGAAGTAATATTCTTGGAGAAAATGAGAGGTAAAGTTAAAAGATCTTCAGAGGAATATAATTCTCGAATAAAAGAATACCAAAAAGGCTAACAAGGTTGATGAAATTGAGAATTTGGTTTACTTTGGGATTATTAGGCAATGTCCAACTTAGTAGGAAGCAAAGTTAGAGGAAGCACATTTCCAGAAGCTGAGTTTATGTCAATGGTATTTGATAAGAGAATTCTGCTTTATTTGAACTTTGGAACTGGAAATATCATAGCAATAAACTGTCTTCTGTAATACCTTGGGCTATAATGGAAAAGGTTATTATCATGAATATTGTGTTTAGTTAATAAGTATTCACCAGATGCTAGTGGTTTTGCAACACGTGCTCTAAGACATGTTCCCTTTCTTCTACAAGCCTATCTATTTAAAAACATTTAGAGTTGTCTATCATAGAGAGAGGTGAAGACAGATGAGTCCTGTTTAATTTGGCCCTGGGCCCTGTGGATCATCATGTTTTGGTTATGATATTCTCAACATTGTAATGGATTTCAGTTGACTGGAGTGTATAGAATCTTAAAGGATAACCTTAGAATTCAAGATGCCCTCAAATATGGAAAGAGATAGTAGAAGAACGTTGAACTGGGCATAAACAAATTAAAAAACAAAATACAACAAACGTAAAAAAAATCCCAGTTCAAGAGTCAGTTTTGTGATTCTTAGTAACTTTGAGGCATTAAGAAACTTAACCTCTATGAGTCTGTTTTCTCATCTGCAAAATGGAAATGATACCTGCCCAACCTATCTCATAGACTTATGAGGATCCATTTAGATGAAAAAATGTACAAGCACAAATATAAGGGGTTATTATTATATTTAGAGAAAAGGAAGCTATATATATATGATGTAAATATATAAATATGTAAGTATTATTTATTAAATATGTAAATATTATTATAATTTATATATAAATATAAGTATAAAACAAAAAAATAACAAATTGACCAAAGATATGACAGAAAATAATTGAATGGCTCTTCTTAATCTTTTTTGAGCTCCTCTTCCTCCACACTTCCCTTAAATCTGAAATGATCCCTGTGGTATCAGCCTTGGTTACCATCTCAAAATGCCCTCTCCAAGGGAGGTCTTATCCACTTGCCACTCCCCTACCTGCCTTAAACTCTATGTGGGAGTGGGGAATGGGGAAATATTGGTCAAAGTATACAAAGTTTCAGTTTGACACAAGGAATAAGTTCTGGAGATCTACAGTACAGCATGCTGACTATAATTAATAATAATGTATATTATACTTGAGAATTGCTGAGAGTAGATTTTAGTGTTCTCACCACAAAAATGTATGAAGTATGTGAACTGATGGATAAGTTAATTACCTTGATATGACCATTCCACAATGTATACATATATCAAAACATCATGTAATACACTATAAATATATAGTTTGTTATTTGTCAACTAAAAAACCAAAAAACTAAAAAACTACCCAACTGTTCTCTTTAGACATATTGAATTTCTACTTCCTGTGTGCAGGCTCTCTCTTTCTCATACTCAGCAAGTTTTCTTGTTATGCTCTTACTCATTTCCCAACCCACGACTTCCAATTGCCTACTTAGCACTTAGTGTTCAAGTCTCAATTTAGACATAACTTTCTGCAGACATCTTCCCTGACCCCCTTTAAACAAAGTTTTCCCCATGCACTCTCCATTGCACCCCCTTATTCCACAAGCATCCCAAATGATTCTGTTGCACACACTAAAGTATAAGAACCGCACATTCTGTCATCCTACTCATCATCCTGAATTAAAATCATACGCTTGTCTCTTCAATCTAAGCTGTAATGAGAGCCTGTAGCTCGGACCAAGTCTGTCTTGCTGCCTATTGTATTCCTAGTGTTTGGCATATGGTTAGCACTCAGTTCATATTGTAAAAAATAAATAAATAAGTGAAAAAAGAAAAGAAGAGGGGAAAAAAGTTTTCTAGAGTGGGAAGAACCGTATGAACTCTGTATGGCCCTTTGAACCCTGCATATCAATGATTACAAAGACATATGCTCTAAGAACACACACACTAAATGCAAAGCATTTACCTACTCCCAAAATTCACTGTCATAATAACTGCCAACTATGATTTCATAACAGTCTATTAATGGAAATTGAAGATGATTTTTCAGAAACAAAAAGTCATGTACACAACACAGCAAACTGTTAACTTCGGTTACCAATGGAGAGGATTGGGGGAGGGTAAGTGATTTTGATCTTTATTTTATACACTGTATTTTTTAAAATAGGAGTATTATATATAAATATAATATAACATTTGAAATTTTAAAAATTACCAAAAATAAAATAATTGTTTTAAAGAGTCAAGGGCTATGTTATTAACTCCATGATTTGCAAATAAGCTAGTCTACAAAAATGCACTTGGATAGTTGTTCACAATCCAAATTTCTCTGTGATATTTAAATATTAGGGATTGATGTGGAGCCATTGAGCTTTGAATATTTGCTGTATTCCTTTCTTCTTTCACTTTTTATTATGGCCCCAGGGTACATCCTTTATATCACTGATTCAATGGAGAAGTCATATTAAGCAGATATTGAAGCAATGGGGTAGAGTGAAGAGCAGTAGCTTTGGATTCAGTCCTCAGCTCAAATTCTGGCATTGCCATTTAATAATTCTGTGATGTTAGAAAAGTATTTAATCTCTCTGAACTTCAGTTTCCTCATCTTTAAAATGGTGTTAATAATACTTCCTCACAGAACTGTTGTAAAGAACATACGTGAGTCTAGTATGGGGCTAGGTGTTCAATAAATGCCAGTTTTCTTCTCCGTTTTGTTCATTAAACAAATATGTACGGAGCACCTATGTGATGTGAAGCAGGTTCACTAATAACCAGTCCCAAGGGAGGATTCCCAGTTCATGGAGGATTGCAAAGATAATCACTATGCCAACCATTAGGAATAGGAGTCAAACACATTCATCCACTGCATTTTGGGCTGCAGTGTTACCTATTGCCCAAACCTGGTGAGACAGCACATACTCACATGCAACGAGTTATATGAAGTGATTTATTACTTACAGATAGGCAGCAAGGGACAAAAGAAGGCTAGGATCCAGTGTGAGCCAGTCCTCCAAAGCTCAAGAAAGCTACCTGGGATGGATGGAGTCTCAGCCTGGGACCCTAAAAAGCAGCCTTCCCCAGGTTTTAAACTTCAGGGGTAATAGGACTCACTAAGCAAAGTTTTGAAGGACATCCTGCTTTCAGGGGAGAGAGGAACAAAGCCCTGGCTGTACTGGGCAGCTTCTCCCTAATTCAAGGTGTTACATTCCTTAGGAGGGACAGGGATAAGGCCCAGCCTGTTTCCAGCAGTTTCTCTGTATCTCAGGATATGCATTGCCAGCACATTCTACGTTTATTCTGAGAACTACAGGCAAGAAGAGGGGGAAGAGACTTCATCAGCCAGGACTATCCAGGGACCACCCAGCACTGTCAGACATTGTTTTATGCACTGGGGATGCACTGGTGCCCAAAGTCAATATGGTAACTGCCCTCATGGAGCTAATAGTATAGTAAAAGAGACAGACATTATATCTGTCTACCTAGTGAAAAAGGTGTGATAAGTACCATGAAGAAGAACCAAAGGGTGCTATGAAAGAAAAAAAAAACATGGGTATCTAATTCGTTTTTGTTTTTGTTTTTATATGGAAAGGCGGTACCTTCCTTGGGAAGTGACAATTAAACTGAGTATGGTTGGCCAGGCAAAATGTGAAGCTAAAAACAAAAAGAACACTGTATTGCTTTAATCTTAAGCATGTCTTTTCTTCCACTTGAAGGCAAAAACAAATAGGAAACTGTATGCGTGTGCGTGTGCGTGCGTGCGTGCGTGCGTGTGTGTGTGTGTGTGTGTGTGTGCGTGTGCGCGCACGCGTGTAGGGAGAGAAGATAGAATTGCCCATTGCCTTATGTAAATGGTAGATACCACTTCTGAACTCTGAGCACATGAGAACATATCTTAAAGAGGATCTGTAATGAGTTCATAGGAATTTGCTTAACCAAACATCTACAACACCTTACATAACATTCACTGGACAGATTTCAAATGAAAAACAAAGTTTAAATGATATGTGTATGTGTGTATGTACACATATCATTTATGTGTGTATATACATGTGTGTGTATGTGTGTATATTCATATACACACATATATACACATATCATTTATGTGATAAAACCTTAATTGAATGTTCAAGTACTTTTAAATTTTTTTTATTAGCAAACTATAAGGTTTTTTTTGCAGTGCATTGGTGTCATGGAACTTATAATAATAAAACTATCCTTCCACAATCCAGCCAATTCATTCTTGAACCATTTCATTAATGAAATCACCAAATTTGTGGTCCATTGCTAAGCAGTGTCTTAAATATCAGTATCTAACTTTTAAAAAATTGTGAACTGTCTGCTCAGGGTGCTTAGTCAACTCCCATAGTAAAAAATTGCCTGCCCAGTGAGAGAGCTCAGGGGATTCAAGCATGTTTCACTCATTGTAGTCCCGTGTTACCCCTGGTCCAGAAGAACTCTTCAGTGCCAAAAAAGCTTTCAGGTCTGTTTCAATACAGACCCAGGGAACCCTAGATTATCTCAAAGGTCCCATAATTAACCTAGACTCACAAGAGTTAATCTGAAAATCAGTCCATGACCACAATAGATTTCAGGCTTTCCCTTCCCTTCATTGTCTCCAGTCCATCACCAAAGGAGCCCACCCTTCCTTTGAATTTTATATGTTATATCCTCCCCATCCTCCATCACCCCATTGTGGATTACTGCAACAGCTTCTCATTTGGTCTCCCTAGCTTCAGCCTTTCCTACTCTAATCTACCCTTCTCATGAATCCAGGTTATTGATTATTTTATTTATATTTTATTCACATATAAAGCACTAGGTACCTGGAATTGTTCTAAATATCATAAACATATTAATTCATTTAATCCTACCAATAATTCTATGATGTAAGTAATATTGTTATGCTCATTTTAAAGGTGAGGACCCAGAGGCACAGCAGAAGTTAAAATAGATTGCCTAAGGTCACACAGTTTTAGTAAGTGGTAAAACTGGGATTTAACCTTAGGTAATCTAGGCTTTTTTTTTTTTTTTGAACAGCCCAAAAAGAGTGTAAAATTCTCAAGGAGCAGCAACCACAACTTATTCAAGTTCTGTAGCTCTCAGAACCCCTAGCACAGGACTAGATACCTAATAAACTGCCCAAGACTTGAACCAGTCTCCAGGGGTTGACATACCCAACAATGGCCTTTATTCCTTTCATCACAAGTTTCACCCTTCTGTTTTAGTTAAGCCAGTATATACCATTATGGGAAACTTACCACTCACTGTAATTAAAATGACTCATGAATCAAAGTTCAAAGTTATTTTGAAAGATTGGAGAACTGACTCAGAATATTTTTATTTATCAACTCAACTTTCACAAGTCTGCCATCATATAATTTTTAATGAGTTATTTTGCAAAAGGGAGAGGATAAAAATAAAATAACAACTAAATTTTTGTTACTAACTTGCTGATTCAGATTCCTATGCAGTATATTTTTATTTATTGTATAATTTAGAGTCAGAAAACTTGAATCTTAGTCCCAGCTCTAATACTTTACTACCTATATGGTTTTACTAGGTTACTTAATTTTTCTGAGCCCTGCCCTCTTCTGCTCACCTCTCCCCACCCCTGTTTTCTCATCTGTAAATTAGGGATAATATTTGACTTACCTAAAAAATGGTTTTGAGGGTCAAAGAAGATAATGCATTTGAAAGTACTTTTTAAACTCTAAAGTACTATATCTTGTAGATTGGATGCCTCCCAAACCTCACTGAGGCTTAACCCCCACTGTTAAATGTTGAGGTTGGGAAATCCTATTATGATAATTGAAAGGTGGGACCTTGAAGTGGTGATTAGATTGTAGGACAGTGCCTAGTGAATAGATTAAAAATGGTGGCCAGGGGCATGTTTCTGAGGGCCTTAAAAGGGGAGCACAAATAGTCTGTCCCTCTGCTCTCTCTGCTGTGCCATTTCACAGTGTGATACCCTGCTATCACTGAAGTCACCACCAAAGAAAGCCTTCACTGGATGTGTTCCCTGGACTTTGGACTTCTTAGCCTCTGAAATGGTAAGCAAAAAATTTCATTTTGTTTATAAAATAACCAGTTCCTTGTATTTTGTTATAAGCAACAGAAATGGACTAATACACTAAACAAGTGTAGATTGCATTATTATTTATGGTATCAGGTCTGACAACCAAGGAATGTTAGTTTAGACTTGAGATCTGTCCCTAATCCGGTCTGTGTGATCTGGGTGAAGGAATTAACTTCTCCGAACCTCACTCTCTCTATTTGTAAGGTGAAGCAACTTACAGTTTTAGCATTTTGTGATCTAATTATCTTAATTTCCTCCATATCCTGTTGCCAAATAACAAAAAATCTAATTAAAAAATCGTAATTGTTACTGAATTTTTTCAACGCAATGATTACCAATGCCATGAAGTAAGTTATTTTATATCATTGGCTTATGTTGGTACTTAGTAGTTACATAATGATTTTGCATGAATAAATTATTTTAATTCCTCCTGCTTTCTATAATTATAAATAATGATATATCAAATGCTATATGCACATTATCTTGCATGGAAAAGGGTAAATTACTCTTTGACTTGTTCAAAAATAAAACTGAAACAAACGCATATTTTAGGAAGCTCTTGAAGTAAATAAAAGAATTTTTCATCAGGAAGCAGAACATTTCTTCTCTGCTTGAAATTGAAGCTTCAAAAGTATATGAACTCTAATTGATGAGTATTATATTCCAGAAATAACATAAAGCATCTACAAATATATATGTGTGTGTGTGTGTATGCACACTTTTAAGTTTACTGTCCATGGAAAACTTCAAGACAAAAGGGTTTAAGACACATTAAACCAAATGGGGATGTTTAAAAGGGAATGTAAAAGGGAATTCATGAATGGAGGAGAAATTTGGAGATTAGATTGAAGGAAGAAGGAGGACATTTGAACAGTTAAGCATTCATTAAAAAAAAAAAAATTATTGATTAGCTACTATGTGACAGGTAGGTATTATGACAAGAACTGGGGAGACAAAGATGAATAGATAATTCCCTGAGCCAACATCAGTTACAAGGTTGTTGCTTTGATCTAGGTTAATAATAATAATAATGAGGTTCAAAATAAAACAGTGTAGGTAGAGAAGAAAAGGGACACATTCAAGAATGATTTAAGAGGTAGAGGTAAGGAGACTTGGTGACTAACCACATGAAAATGAGATGGTAGGACATAGGAAGACCCCTAGAGTTTGGGCTTTAGTGAAGAGATAGGTGAGAGTGCAATTTAAGAAAACATGGCATATAGGAGAAAGAGCATGTAGGTAGGCAAGATTATGAGTTCAGTTTCAATCATATAAAATTTTAAATATCTTTGAAACTTCCAAGAAGAGATGTTCATTAAGCAATCAGATATCTGGGCTGGAGATAGATTTAGGCATTACTTTCAGAGAAATGGTAGATGAAGACACAATTGCAGTGAGGTTACTCAACAGAGAGTACAAAAAAAATGAGATCAGAACCTCAAAGGGAGAGTCATAAGAATTCCAATGTTTATGGACTAAATGGAAGAAGAGGAGCACCTGAAGAAGACTGAAAAGAATTCTCCATAGAGGTACGGTGAAAGTCAGGAAGACAGCAATGTCACAGAAGCCAAGGGAACAGAGAGTTTTAAGAAGGGAGTGGTCACCAGTGTCAAATGCTGCAAATGTTCACAGAAGGTAAAGATGGATTTAGCAGCTAGCAAGTTTTATATAACCTTGATGAGTACAGTTTTACTTTTAGTGGAGTAAAGGGAATGGAATCTAATTGCAGTAGGCTGGGGAGTGGACAAGAAGTAAGGGAAACTGAGGACATTTTCTTTTGGCATCTCCCAACAGACATTTCCTTTTGGGGGCCATACCAAATATTAAAATGTACCTCTATGCCTGTTATATATAATTTCTCACTGTGACATTTATTAAGGGATTTTCAGGGGAAAAAAAGTGAGTAAGTGGAGGCAATAAATTAATACTCCTCTTCTAAACAGCTATGCTATGAAGAAAAGGAGAGAAATTGTGATAACTGAAGAAGTGAGCTTGATGGAGGGTTAGTTCTTTCCCTCTCTCACACACACATGCACACACACACACACACACACACACACTAAAAAGACTTGAACATGTTTAAATACTGATGGCAAGGAGCCAACAGAAAGGAAAAGGTTGAAGATTCAAGAGAAAGGGGATAATCAATGGAACAGGGACCATAAGGAGACAGAAAAGGATGAGATCAAGAACACACATGGAAAGATGGGTTAGTTAAGACTGGAAAACACCTCTTCCACTGAGATGGGGATGAAGGAGTTAAGGATGGAAGCCAATGCAGAGAAATTTATAGGTGAGGGCTGAAGGGCAAGGACTGGGAAAGTGGAGTTCTCAGATCATAACCTCAATTTTACCCTGTGAAAATTTTTATTTGGAGTAGTGAAAGTCTGAAATACTAGGTGAAGGTAGTGGTTGAAGGAGATGACTAGGGTTAAAAAGAATTCCTGGTGAGTCTGAAGCTGGGGGCCAGGAATGTGACATGCCATTCACCTCAGCTATTCTTATATCCATTCCCAATCCTTCAGGAAATTCTGTCAACTTTATCTTCAAAATATATCACAAATCCAATCACTTTTCTCCACCTCCACTGACACCACCCTTGATGAGCCAACAGCATCTCTCTCTTTGATTCTTGTAAAAGCTTTCTCCACACTTACCCCACCCACTCTAGCTTCTTTCAAGATTTGTCTTTAGTTTTCTGCAGTTTTTATTTATCCTGCTTAGTGTTCGCTGATATTCCTTGATCTGTGGTTTGGTGTCTGTCATTAATTTTTGAAAATTCTCAGCCATTATTAATTCAAATATTTCTTTGCTCCTTTCTCTCTTTCTTCTCCTTCTGGTATTTCCATTATGCATGTCATACCTTTTGTAATTGTCCAACATTTCTTGGGTAATCTGTTCTAGGTTTTTTTCATTCTTTTTTTCCTCTTTGCATTTCAATTTGGAAAGTTTTTATTGACATATTTTCTTTCCTTTTTATTATTGAAACATAATTGATTGTACATATTTTGGGGGTACAGAGTTGAATATTAATACTTGTGTACAATATGTGATGTTCAAATCAGGATAATTAGCATATTCATCATTACAGAATGTAATCATTCTTTGTGTCCATTAACCAATTTCTTGATAACCCCCTTCCCCTCCCCCTTTCCCACCTCTAGTAACCACAGTTCTGTTCTCACCTTCTGAAAGTTCAATGTATTATTGTGATTGTTGTTTATTTCTTCCTTATTTATTTACTTATTTACTTATTTATTTATCTATCTATATTTTAGCTCCCACTTATGAGTGAGGACATGCAGTATTTCTCTTTCTGTGACTGGCCTATTTCACTTAACATAATTATCTCTGAGTTCATCCATGTTACTGTAAATAGCAGATTCCTTCCTAAGTCATGTCCAGTCTGCTAATAAGCCCATTGGTGACATTTTTTATTTCTGTTAGAGTGTTTTGATTTCTAGCATTTCATTTTGATTCTTTCTTAGGGTTTCCATCTCTCTGCTTACATTACCCATCTATTCGTGCATGTTGTCCACCTTTTTCATTAGAAGCTCTAGCATATTAATCATGATTATTTTAAATTCCTGATCTGATAATTCCAAAATCTCTGCCATATCTGAATCTGGTTCTGGTTCTTGGTTTGTCTCTTCAGGCTACTTTTTTCTTGCTGTATTAGTCTGTTTCTGTTGCTTATAAAGAAATACCTGAAACTAGGTCAAGAAACAGTATTTATCACTTATAGTTTCAGAGGCTGGGAAGTCCAAAGTCCAGGGAACACATCTGGTGAGGGCCTTCTCCTGGTGGTGACTACAGTGACACAGGGTATCCCATGGTGAATATGGGAGGAGCAGGGAGAGGGAGCTTCTCACATGCTCTCCTTTTAAAACCAACAGAACCACGCTTATGACCACCATTAAACCATCATTGGATTAATCCATTCACCAGGGCACAGTCTTCCCAATCTAATCACCTCTTCAAGGCCTTACTTTTCAATTACTGTAATAGGGTTTCCCACCCTCTTAACACTGTCAGTGGGAATTAAACTCAGCGAACTTTTGGAGGGACATCCAATCCAAAGCATGCCTTGTAATATTTTGCTGAAAACCAGACATTATGTACCAGATAAAGGGAGTACGAAATTTTATGTTTATCTGGCTAGGAATTAGGTGTTTACCATTTGCTGTAGTTGTGGAGTCAGCAACAAATTTCCTCTAGTGTCCTTGGTTTTTCTCCCCTATTGTGAGTTTTCTTAGAGACTCTTTAGATAGAGTCTGTGTCTTGTAACTCTCTCACTTGCAATCCACTATTATTATACTACAGTCCTGCGGATGTAGCAGTAAGGTATTGAAAGTACGAGGGTCTCCCTAAAACTGGGAAACCAGGAATTTTTTAACCCTCACGCTGATGCATGCTCAGCCTCCATCAATTCGTCAATTGCCATTCAAGTGTTCTACCTGTTACTGGCTCCAGTAGTTTCTACTCCAGGTAAACAGATCTGGACTGTGATTCTCTGCATGACAGAAACAGTTTGGTGAGAAGAAAGTTTGACTGAAGTGGGTTCAAGACATAACAGGGAAGAAATACTGGAAGTAACAACTCTTTTGATGAGTTTTGCTGTTAATGGGGTAGAGAAAATGAAAATAGCTGAAGAAAGATGTGAGATCAAGGATTTTTGCTTGTTTTGGAGATGAGAGAAATTACAGCATGTTTGTTGATGGGGAATGATTCAATGGAAAGCCAGAAATTCTAAATCAGGAGAGAGATGGAAGAATTGTTAGAGGAAAGTCCTTAAGTAGCCAGGAGGAGATGAAAACCAATGTGTAAGTTATCATTATCATAAAAAATGTCATTACTACTCTTATAATTATTCTTTTCGGTACAAGTGTTCAAATGCCCTTTGGCTTGCGTGATTTATGTGAATCTGTTTCTACTGTTCCATACAAAATTTTCCATCCCCTTTCTAACCTTCATCATAATCAGCATTTATCTTGGAGACCAGAAAGGATCCTCAATCCTGTCAAAAAGTAAGAGTTCCTCAGCAATTGAGGTGAAGTTTTTTAAAAGGAGGCGAGCCTAGAATTTATGATAATAGCTAAGACTTACATAGCATCTACCATGTGCCAGTACTGTTCTAAATACTTTATGTCTATATCAACTCATCTCATTATCACAATAACTCAGTGAGGTAGATGTTACTGTTATTCCCATTTTAAGATAGGGAAATAGAGATACACAGGTAGTGAACGTGGCAGCCAAGATATGGACCCAAAATGTTAGACTCTGGAGTCTATACACTTAACCCCATCGTAATATTCTTCCCCTCTTCTGAGCAAAAAATCATTTAAGGCCCTGATGATGATCTCAAGGTTTACTGAGCTTAGTTCAGTCTCTAAAGAGAAGAAAGGAAACTAAGTTTCTTATTATAGTGTTTTGGCCTATCTTGATAAATCTCAGAAAGACCTCTCAGGCCTTTGTCCAAAAAGAGATAAAGTCAAATATGTAATGCTTTTTCGAAGATAAAGGATCTGATTTTAATTTACATTAAATTTGCTATACTCTTTCTATGAGCAACCTCAACCCTCCTTCTTAAAATAACTTTTTACTGAAGTATTACATTCAGAAAAGTATACAAATCATAAGTGCACAGTTAGATAAATTTTCACAAAGCGAGCAAACCCATGTCATGAGTACTCATGTCAAGAACCAGCACGTTATCAGCACCCTGCTGTCCCTATCTTGCCATCTCTCAATCCCACAGGTAACTGCTATTAGTTTTATATGGTTTTGAACTTAAATCCAACCCACTTTTTAAATCACCCCTACTCTCTTTAGCAATCTACGTATTTCTTTTTTTTTTTTTTTAGTGGTGGTTTGTATTTCTCCAGTTACATTTGCATTTATTTATTTATTTATCTATTATTTTTTATAATAAGTACATTCCAAGATGTTGTTGGGAAGGGAGAGGTAAAGGGGGGCTGGGCTGGCCCATGGCTGGCTCTATTGCTGGTCTGGTTGTGGTGAGGGTGGCGGGGCTGAGGCCCTCAGCCCCACCACTTCTGGACCCTGGGGGCTTCTCAGCAATCTACATATTTCTGGCCTGATTTTAATGTTTTCCAACTCATTAAAAGATGAAAGCTAAAATTATATCATGTTCTGTTCACTTAACTGACCACTTTTTAATTTTTCTGAGTTTTTATTTAAACTACATTTATGTCACAAAACAATAAATAATAACCACAATAGCCACACTTATTGAGTACTTCCTTATTAAGTGCTGTGTTCCTTGTTTAGTTGTCACAACAACCCTATGAAGGAGGTGCTATTATTATAACCCCCACTTTTCAAAAGAAGAAACTGAAGCACAGAGAAGTTAGTTAGCTTTTCCAAGGTCACACATTTAGCAAGTGGAAGAGCTGGGATAAATTTTTTGTTCTTTTGACATAGTATGTTTGGTCATATCTAGATCAGGCTTATATATCTTAATTCACCTAGATGAATTCTTGTTATTATAAGATTAGTTTTATTGATTTATTTAAGTACATTTATCTATTCATATCTCATTATACTGTAATTGCAGTCCACAATGAATTCTCCATTATACAATTAATTCAAAATTTAAGATCCATCATAACTTTCTTGGATTTAATTGTGTCCTGTTTCGTGCATCAGATTAACAGGTTGGTAGCTACTGTTCATTTATCTTATATTTAATGTTCATTTATCTTATATTTACTGTTCATTTACCTATAATTTTTTTAAAGGCTATTTTGGTTGATCCATATTATTGTCCCTTTTTATTAACATGGCGTATCAGTTAGAATGCTTTTGGCTACAAGTAATAGAACACCCAACTAAAAGTAGTTTAAACAATAGAGGTTTATTATTAAATATCATATAACAAAAAGTCTGAAGCTAGGCAATCCCAAGCTTGATTCATTACTTCATTAAGCTTATCAAGGACCTATTTTTTTTCCCACTTTTTCACTCTATAACCTCCATTGTGTTAGGATGGCTCTACTCATGGTTGCAAGGTGACTGCAGCCTTTTCAAGCATCACATTCTGACGCAGCTGTATGCAAAGTAGGAAGAAAGAGAAAGACAGCCCTTTCCTTTTGGAGGGGGGGGGAATAACTTTCTGAGAAGCCCCAGCAGACTTCCCCTTATGTCTCTTAGGTTAGAATTGTGTCACATGATCACTCCTAGCTACAAGGCAGGCTGAGATAGCAATAACCGGCATTTCTAGCCTCTGTTGGGAGAAGAAAGGTATTTTTTGGACTGGTAAGGGGTTGCTTGTTGTTAGATATGTAACCACCATTGTGTGCATCACATAAATAATTTATAGCTAATTTTAATGTCTTAGAAAGAATATAGATGAAGAAGGGAGATATCAAGTATGCTCATAGTAAATCAGATATGTGAGCTGAAATGTTCTCTTCCCACAACTTGTCTGTCTGATGGTCTTAATGATGCTGTGTCTCTGAAGTCTTACCATATGGCAGGACTCTCTAAGTGAGCCACAGTGAATTCGCTCCATATTGGCTGGAAGTTTCAGGAGAATAGATTTTGGTTTAACAGAAGGGGGGATATTTCTGATAGAGCTGTAAGATAGCTGCTTCCAGAGGGTCTGAGTTACCTGTCACCAGAATGTTTAAGCAGAGTACTTTAGTAACAACCATAATCTATAAATTCTGAACCAAGAGCAACTGAGATTCATCTCAAAAGCCAGTGGAATTTTAAAGAAGGAATTCATGTAGAGGTCAAGTAGAAAGTTAGATGCTATCTGTGATTTATAATCCTTTGTATCTTATTTCTTACTAAATACTCAAATAAGGGCTTGACTCTCACCATATTAGAAACACATAAACAAACAAAAAAAATGCCCATTTTCAAAAAGTGGGCAAGCATATCCTTGTAATGTTGTACTAATACCATTAAGTACACATTTGTTACTGCTATGGTATTGTAAAACAAGGAAATTTTTTTTTAATGAAATAGAATTATTGAAAATAAATAAATAATGCTGGATCAAGGTGAGCAGGGCAGATAAAATGTTATCTGTATTAACAGGTGGAATGACAGGTAAACCTGGAACTCTCATGAAACTGTCATTCTATTAGTGGCCAGAAAGTAGGGGGAGAGATTAAAGTACAATAACGGATAAATTCCAAGCAGGATATAATACATAAAATATACTTGTCAGTACTTGGGGGAAATTGTGGATTTTGACATCCATAGGATGTACAAAATTAATGATGACATGTCAAGATGATCTAGATGCAAAATATATGGCAGATATGATCAGCATAAAGTCGACTGACACTCTGACAAATGACAAAGGTGGACTTGAGGAGAGAGAATATCCTTATGAAAGCCTGGTATCCCAACTGAATTACCTCTGTGTTTGTCACCCTGCTTGACACTTCCTTCTCCATCCTCTCTTTATTTTCTCTTCCTGGCAACTCTCCTTCTTTTTCTCTCTTTCCGTCTTTTTCCACTTTCTTTTTTTTTTTTCTTATTCTTTCTTCATCTCTTCTCCTTGCCAATGATACCCAATCATGTCCTCAGATTATATTACTTAGCAATCCCGGTGGCTGTATGGTCAGAGATCTGATTTTCAGCATGGTTGAAAACTGCATTTCAGCATTATGTTTCAAGCAAAGGTTTTTCTTTGGAAAATAATAAAACATTATGAAACCTAGTACGAAGATGAACAAATAGTTCTTGGAAGTAACATATACGAGTAGCTGTGACTAAACTAAGCATTGTACGACTCATAGACAAGTCATGTATGTTCTAAGTACAGGAAGCACCAACAAATGTAGAACCAAAAAGTTAACTAGTAATTTACACAGGCTGGAAGGAAAAAGTTCAAAATCCACAGTCACTTATCTCATAAATAAACCACTCACAATCTCTGTTCACTGATGGCCTCTCATAACTGTAGTAGTCATTAAGTGCCATTGTCAGGACTGCCTGGGTTTCCGCCTTACTTTCATGATAGTGGATTGCATGTTTATACTTACTCAAATTCTGTTCATCTCCTGCTGTTTTCTGACTGTACATTGTGTACGACGTAAGAAAAATTTAACTTGCTTTATTTCTATAGGTTGAAGATAAAAAGAACTAATTAGATTTTAATTATAGAGGTCATCAATGCTGCTGTAGTATCCAAGTCTAAGGAAATAGTCTTCCAAACAAAGGTTCTGTTGTTAAAAATTCACAAACCTGAAAGTATCTGATTTTTTAAAAGGTGTTTATTTTCAGAAGGGTTAAATAATTTTTTGTCTTGAAGCTAACATGTTTGTCTCTGATCTCTGAAATAAATATGAAAAACTCTATAGACTGGTAACTAAAATTTTTACTTGTGTCAATACTAGTGATTGTTTTAGGCTACACTTTGCTTCTTGTACTTCATTTTTCAGAAAATTTTCAATCGGCAATGTGTTCAATATGAACATGTGCTTACTTGATATAATAAAAACCATGTGAATCCCTATAAAAGAAAAGAGATAGCCAAAGAAAAACATGATATAATCATATGTCTATAAAACAGACCCTAAAATCTTTGCTAGGCCAAGAAGTACAATTCTTTTTCTAAACGTTGCCTGTTAAAAACAGATGTGCCTTAAATTTTTCTAAGCAGCAACATTTGACCCACTAATATTGGTGAGGGATTTTTGTAATGTTGAGTAGTTAGATGGTCAGGGGAGCTTTTTTGTCAGCTGAAGCTGTTTCCACATTCAAAAATGAGAGTGAAACTTAAAATACTACACTGTGTTTTTGCTTAAAAATTCCATTATGCTTTCTGATGTCCCCCTTTTGTTCTTTTAGCAATATGTTTGTGTAGTGAAATGAGTGTGTCATATTTTACATTAGGAAAAAACATGTTCTACAGAGGGCAAACAGCTTCCTTTTGGATTTTACAGGCCTGACTTTATCAGAGACATTTCCGCTCCTTGCCTGCCACCACCAACCCCAACAGATACTCAGAGGCCTGGAATTCGGACAATCTGAAATCTCACTCTATGGAATCTCTGTGTTTAGGCTGGCAGATGGTCAAAATAGTTCTTCCTTTCTTGGAATAACAGTTTCTGTGCATGTTTATAGGTCCTGTGACTTGTAAGAAACTTTCCTGCTTACTGATTTTCAGACTCCAGAATTTTTTTTCTTAGCTCAGATTAGGAAGGAGATAGTGCAATCATATCCTTGGCAGAATGACTCTTCACAGTGGCCTTGGAAATATCCAAAAATCATTAAGAGCTGGGACTGAGATGCTTGCTATCCCCAGTGGCCTACTAGTAGGGTAACTATTTAATCTGTCTAAATCAGAGCACTTTGGGAGTGAAGAGCACTATTAATAATTATTTTAGGACAGCAGGCATAAACTAGAACTGTCCTAGCAAACCAGTATGTATGCTGACCCTATCTTTGGGTATGTTGTTTTGCTTTCCCTTAGCCAGAAGATTATACTCAAATTTAGTCAAAGAGAACTTTATTTAAAATATTAGGTGTCCTTTGGGCTATAATGCTGTGTATTGACTTTGTAAAGCCAAGCTGTGAAAATCATCAGGTACAAAATAATGGAAAGAAACACGTTTTGATATTCATCTTGATTTTTTTTCATCTTGGTTTTTGAAGCCTGGTGCTTCATAATATGATATTTAAACATTCCCAAAGTACCACAAATTTATTTTCAATTTCATATTTTAAGATTCTTTAACACAAACAGTTTTTCTAACATGGAGAACTTTTCACATGCATGTAATGCAAGTTTGAAACATTGGTTCTGTGTTGTTGAGGGATTTTTGAATTTGGTTGTTTACAGCCAAGTGTACATCTGTGACTGACTTTGATGATCATCCAGGGACTATAACAGATTTCTGTCCAGACAATATTGTTTGTGTTTGCAAAGATGGAAAGGCTATTTGCAAGTAAGTGGTCATATATTCTGTAAAAGCAGAGAAAGCACAATATATTGTAAATAATAATTCATATTGTTTTTGTTTGCTATATTCAACGATGCAATACTTGTTTTAAAATAATATTGTAATAAGAAAGGGCTCCTATGCACATGGCACAGTTGTTGTGATCTTCCTAACATATTTTAATCTACTGTTTTAAAAACAATATACTAAAGTTAAAACTTAACTGAGATGACTTACTTTATGAGATTAGTACCTTTCAAAACTGCTTTCCTCAGACAGACTTTTTACAGATATGTTACATATATTCACAAATAAACTGTTTTACTCTTCTAAAGAAGAAAAATTTCAGATGTGCCTCATTTTATGCAATAGCAATAATCTTGTCATGTTATGTATAAATAAAGTTTTTTTGTAAGTCAAGATATATTTTAAGTGCACTGTGACTCGCCCTCTTTGTTTCCAGGTTTATTTTTTTATCAGCATGTTCTTTGAGTCATAGATTATTTTTTCTTTTAAAAATCAGGCAGGTTTTCCACTTTTTCTAACCATAAAAATGAGATTGGGTGGGTCAAAAATAAAAGGAAGATTTAGGAAAAAAGATAGTATAAGAATAAGAAAGAGTGCATATGTGAGAGAAAGAGAGGGTAGGTGGGGAGGAGGCAATAGTGAAAGGTTTGCCAGGGTCCATGTCTCTTGAACTGAATTTTGAAAACTCATAGTAACATATCCAGATGTAGGCAAAGACCAGTATGGGCAAAAGCACTGAGGTTTCAGAGAATTTTGTGTTTGGAGAAATGCAAATAGTTTCCACACCACTCTCTGGATATACTGAATGACAGTATTTTTAGTTCCCCAAGTGTTCTATTTTCTCTTTCACCTTTGAATGTTTGCATATACTACAACTTCTCTATTACTCTTCCTTCCCCTTTCCTCCCTCCCACCACAGCTCTTCTTCCCCTGACTAATTTCTATTTGACCTTCAAAACTAAGCTCCATCATATTGGTAACATAGCACTTAATCAACCCTCTTGCAGTTTCTTTGAATGTAAGGTGTATATGTTTCCTCTTTGAGAGCACCACAAAAGTAAGAATTACATCTTATTTATCTCTAGCACCTTGGACAATGCCTGGCATATAGAATGTGTTCTGTAAGGGTTTATTGAATGAATGAATCAATCATTCGATGGGAGTAGTACTCAACAGTGCAAAATGTTGAAAGAATATTGAAGAGTGTGAAAAGTGATAAAAAGCCACTGAGTTTAGCATTTAGGAGTTGTTGGTGATAACGTTTAGAATATTGTTCTAAGACTGAGCTGGGGATAAAAGCCAGATTACAAAATCACAGCCAAGGAGTGAGAAGTAAATGCAATACAGCAATGAAGAAACACATGTAAGTCATTTGTCAATTTTTATATTATTTGTAAACTCATAGTTGGAGGAATCCTGGAGACATCTAATCAATTATTATTATTATTGTATTATTTATATTATTATTATAATTATTTGTTTTAAATGTCTTTAAAATTGTTAATTGCTCCGTCCCATTTACATTATACCTATCTTGAACTTTTTCTCCACCAAGTTGATTCAGACAAGTTACTGTCATATTCTTTGTATGTCTACCTGGCAACAAGGGATCATTTTTATTACTAAATATATTTAGCACACAGTTTGTGTCAGTTATTTTGACATTGTTAATCAGAGTTAGGCACTAAAAATCAGGGTTAAGAGTATCAAACTAAATGATATAATTGTTATTTTTAAGTTCTTAAAATATTTTAATAGCATTATTATAATTGCCCAAGGACACACATACCGTTGTCACCACCCACCATTCTGCCTACAGATCACACACACACACACACACACACACACACACAGATGTTCCAAATAAAGAACAAAAGCCAAATTGAAAATATATTTTAAAAATGGAAAACATAATAAAATTGGCCAAACTAAGAATACATATCCAATATGTACTTTTAATTGGAACCGTTAATATTCCTTTCAGCCAGTGTTCACATTTCTTGCACATGTACTGGTTAGTGAGAATAAAAATGGGGACCACATTTTAAATGTATTTAAAAAATCTTATTATTATATTTTAAATTGACAGATAAAGTTGTATGTATTTATTATGTACAACATGTTTTGAAGTATATATACATTGTGCAATAGTTAACTCTTGCTAATTAACAAATGTATTACCTCACATAGTTATTATTTTTGTGGTGAGAACACTTAACATCCACTATCTTTGCATTTTTCAAAAATACAATATATCATCAAGGTTTTATTTCATATTCATGATAGGTAAAAAATAATTTTACATAGCTCCCAGGATTGCTGTGAGAATTAAATAATATAAAATATTTAAAATTCTTAGCATAGTAACGGGCTAGAATGGTGCTCCAAAAAGTTAGTTCATTTCTTCTCTCTAGGCTCCGTGATGCTAAGGTCAATGGTCAATTCTCAGTCCTCATATTATTTAATCCATCAGCATCATATAACACGGTTGATCACTCTCTCCTTGAATTTTTGCTTGACTTCCAGAGCATCTTCTCTCAGGATTTTGTCCCCTTCTGCCTCACTATCTACTTCTCAATTTCTTTTTTTGGTTTCTTCTCTTCTCCCTACCTACTTAACGCTGGAATGTTCCAGGGCTTAGTCCTTTGTCCTCTTATATATACTCACTACCTTGATGGTTTATCCCGCCTCATGGCTTTAAATGCCAATTAAACTGGCAAAATGCATACCTCCAGACACAGAAATGTAGGTGCCTACTCACCATCTCCATTCAGAATACCTAACACCCATTTCAAAGTTAAGAAGTACAAAACTGAACACCTGAGCTCTCACAACCACCCCCCCCAACCTGTTCTACCTGCATTCTTTCCTGAAACTCTATCCTTCCATTTGCTTAAGCCAAAAACTTCAAAGTCATCCTTCATTCTCTTTTTCTTGCACACCCAATTTCTGTCCTTTGGGAAATCCTGTTGTTTCTGCCTTAGAAAAGATAACCAGAAATCAACCATTTCTCATCCCCACCCTCACTGCTATCATTCTAGTCCAATCTTGCCTAGATTACTGAACAGCTTTGTGATCTTTCTCCTTACTTCTACCTCTGTCTCCTACAGTCTGTTTTCAACACAAAATTTCAATGAGATTTTTCACACAAATAGAAAAAACAATCCTAAAATCCATATGGAACCACAAAAGGCTCTGAATAGCCAAAGCAATCCTGGACAAAAAGAACAACTTCAAAATACACTAAAAAGCTACTATAATCAAAATAGAATGGTACTGGCATAAAAACAGAAACATAGACAATGGTAGAAGATAGAAATCCCAGAGCTAAATGCACACATTTATGGTCAATTGATCTTCAACAAAGGTGCCAAAACACGCAATGGGACAGGACAGTCTCTTTAATAAATGGTGTTGGGAAAACTGGATATCTACATGCAGAAGAATAAGATTAGACCCTTCACTCACACCATATACAAAAATCAACTCAAGATGGGTTAATGCAGAGAGAATGACCCTTTAAAAATAACCTGATTATGTCACTCTTCTTCTCAAATCCCTGTAATGTTCCTTATTTCACTCTTTGTAAAAGCCAAAATCTATTCAATTACCTATAAGATTTCTTGGGACCTGATTTCCCTATTGCCTTTTCTTCAAGTTGGTCTTCCTCTTTGGTCTTACCTTCTACCATTCCCCCCTTAACTCACTATGATCCAGCCACTCTGGTTTACTTCTGTTCTTCAACCATGCAGGCAGACTCCCTCCTGCTTTAAAGCCTTTGTACTTGCTGTTCCCTCTTCTTGGAATGACCTTCTCCCAAAATGTCCTATGGCTAACTCCTTCAGTTTTTGTTCAAATGTTATTGAGGACTGTCCTTTATTACCCTATTATATCAGTGCAACCTGCTCCACTACCCTGCCCCAACATTGCCAATTCCCCTTATCCTACTCTATTTTTCTTTATTTTTTAGCACTATCAAATTTAAACATTGTAGATAATTTACTAATTATTCATATGCTTGTTGTCGGTCTTGCTCTGCTATATTGTAAGCTACTTGAGGACCTGGATTTTTGTTTTACCCACTGGTATGTCTCAAATGCCTGGAACAGTACTTGGTACACAGTAGGTACCCAATAAATGTTCTTTAATGAAGGAAATATTATTGTACAATAGACAATTCCTTTGTGATAAATTTCTAGGTTAAATAAGAAATATACTCTCGTAAAAGATATTTTTCCAGGAAGAAATCCATGAGGATGGGTAAAATATATTTGAAAAATAAACTTTGACCTCCTTAAATAAATGACAGTTGTGTTACATAATGAAAGCCATGTTCTATTTAGTAGATTACTATCTATTTGAAAGGTGGTAGATGTATTTTCTTGGAGAATCTTAGACTATCAGATCTAGAAAAGATTATGGTAATGATCTAATCAATCCCTTCATGTCAGCCATGGCAGTACTCCTTAATATATTGGAACAACAGAAACCAGGAGTGGCTTACTTAGTATCTGACATTCACTGTTCAACAGAGTAATCCTGTATCAGTTCTGCAGGAGACAACAAAGCATTCTCTAAAGACACTATATGAACAAACCTTGTCATTAGTCACTCCCATATCCTCCCTCTCCGCAAACCCATAGACATTTCTGTGTGGATGTATGTCATGCCAGTTTTCAGTCTATGCACCAAAGAACCACATTCACATTATTTGGCAGAGTCTCAAGTCTTTATAAAAACACAAGAAGTTTGTGGATGAGTCATTTATTTCTATTAAATAAAGGAGGAAAGTCTGGAGTCATGGGAAAGATGGGGGCAGGGAGATTTTGCTGGCAGACAGTCTATTCTCACCCGTCTCATGTTTCTTCTTGCATTTGCTGTAGAGTGATAGAGTCAGTCTGTTAACCTGTATTCATCACTGTAGGAGTGGGTGGGGGGAATGCCCAGCCTGTAGTTACAGAAATGATAGCCTAGGCTGCATTAAACTCTTTCCATAGAACTGATAGAACTAGCCAAAGTTAATACAGGTATAAGCAGAGGCAAAATTGGATAGTTTAAAAGCAGTCTGAGATAGGCATTTTGGGTGAGCCACCCCCCCCCCCAGCCTTTTTTTTATTTCTAAGTGTCACATCTTTAGCTAGTGGTTGGGAAATCCTGACAGCCTTCTGCACGCTTACTGAATGTTCAAACCTATGGGTATTAGAGTGTTTTCTCAAGTGGAAAATGGGACAACATAAATCTCTTGCACACCTTAAATAGAAACCTCATGGATGATTATCAATTAAATGTTTGATTCATTCAGGGAAGACAATTTATTTAATTTTCCTAATTTGTGAGCCTATTCTATTATCTCTATCTAGATGTCCAAATTTCACAGGTCAGTGAGAAAATTATTGGTACCTGGGGGCCAAATGTGATCAACTCTGGCTGGAGTACTCTGGACCTGATTTCAGTAGCAGCATTGCCTGGGATAGGATTGGCTTTAATAGTTGGTGTAACAATTCAGACTATCTACTACTGTTAAAAGAAATAAAAGGAGAATATAGATGACCATAGGTAAGAAATTTCTAAATACCACTGAGAATGATGGGAAATTTCTTGTGAGATCAGAAAATGTATCAAGAAATAATGAATATCGAGGGAGTTCTGGTCAAGATGGCAGAATAGACGGCCCCCAGCATCACTCTCTCCCACAAATCAACCAATTTACAACTATAAAAATGTAACAACAGCCAAGCTGGGGCCTCTGGAGCTCAGGGGAAGAGGAGGAGAGACCTACAGAGTTCATGAAGGTGGGAGAAGCCACGATGAGAGAAAGAAAAAACTGCTCAGAGCATTTTGGGCTATGGCTGCTTTAAGGCTGGAACTGCTTAGCGCATGGAGCAGGAGCCAGCAGAAGCCACAGCTGTGCCCTTCAGATAGAGTTACTTGGAGGTGGCAGAGGAGAAGAGGGCTTTGGTGGCCCCTAGGACAGCAAGACCACTAATAGGGTTCCCGTGGACCCACGCAGGAGCGAGGAGCCAGAACAGATGAAAAATGGGAGCCATTCAGAGGCCGGTGAGTCATTGCAAGGGACTGGTGCAGGGCCCGTCCCATGGGAAGTGTTTGGAGCATGGGCAGTAGGGGAGACAGACCCACTGGGAGAACACTGGGACACTGCAAGGACAGCCAATCCACCCCCAATCATAGGACCACTCAGAGGAGACTGGTCGAGAATGCAGAACTGCATGGGATGCACGTTGATGAAAAAACTCAGGCCCAGATCAGAGTTTCTACACAACCCAGGTGCACTGGGTCTCTGGAGAGACAGAAGTACCTATAAGGTCAACCATTAAACCCCGAGCTGCACAAAAAGCCTTCCCTATGGAAACAGTTGCGAAGCAGCAATTTAGCTCAACCACACAGCTCAAGTACTGGTCCCCACAGGAAATTCCCCCCATTTTAGAAGTAAGCAAAGGACAAAAAATTAGTTCCAGCCCAGGCACACCACCAGTGCCTTGGGTCCCTGCCCGGGGCCCCAGGTATGGAGCCAGGGACCAGACCCCCCCCCAATCAGGCACACCACCAGCACCAAGGAGCATGCCAAAAACATCACCTCCATGTGGGTGGCCCACCACAGGCACCACAGTAACCATGGCTGCCATGAAAGTGGCTAGACGTCACAACCACCACGCAGATGGTCCACCAACCACTGGAGTGCATTGACACAAGGAGAGTCACCAGCAGAGACCAAAGGAAAGAAGAGGATGTCTCTCTCCACAAAGCCCACTCCAGAGTGACAGAAGAAGCAGCTTCTCTATGATAATATTGGGGGACCTGAACACACCTCTCAGCATTGGACAGATCATCTAGGCAACGAATCAACAGAGTAACCATTACTCTTTCAGAGGGAGAGAAGAAATCTAGGGTTATTGGAGGGAGAGGGAGAGGGGGATAGGGAGAGATTGAACAAGAGGCATAAAGAATAAGTACAATTTGTAACAATATACATACTAGTGATATTGATTTGACCCACATATGTCAACATTGAATCCCCAAAATATGTATAATCAATTACGATTCAACAAAAAAAAAAAAAGAAAGAAAAAAGCAGCAGGCCTGAAGGGTTTCACAGGAGATACAAACCTTCGAAGTCTATTTCAATGCTACATAAATTCCTTCGGTGCATGAAATAAAGGTAAACTTCCAAATTAAAAAAAAAAAGAAATAATATCATTTATCGTGCATACAACTGGTATGTACTCCTTCATATTCATCAACATTTTAATTAAACTCAAACAAAAGTGAAGTTAACTCTGCCAAACTGGACATACTTTGTTCAAGATTTGGGTAGAGCAAAAACTGGAAAGCCCCTTCCCCAGGTAAAATACAAAATAACAAATAATTAACAAAAATAAGTAACAAAATAATTGTCCTACTTCACTGCTTTCCTTCCACCAAGGCGGTATTTGTGTACCACACAAATTGTCCCATGAAGTGGGGGTGGGGGCTGCTGTACCAGTAATTCCCGCCCACCCCATAATCCCAGCAACAATATTAGAGAAATGGAAAGAGAAATCCAATAGACTTGATTGTAATCTGACTCTATCTCAGTTAAGTCTCTTCATGTCACTAGGCTTCAATTTCCTCATCTGTAAAATAGAGATTGTTATAATCAAGCCTACCCACCTCACAGAAATAATGAGAATAATACTGAAATCAGAAATCATTTATTGAAGTTTCATTATATGTGTCCGGCTGAATTATAAATGTTTCACACCTATCAATTTATTTAATCCTAACAACCCTAAAAAAGTACTAATGAGATTCCTGAGGCACAAAGAGATCAAATAACTTGGCCAAGGTTATAGCACTAAATCTATACCCAGGCAGTCTGGCTACCAGCCCTAAACTCTTCACTCCCATGTTATGCTAATGTAATCTAAAGAGATAAAAAGCAGTGCTTTGAAAATTGTAAAGCCCTGTTGCACTCCCTTTATCTCTTTGTTTAAAAGCATACTGTACCCTTTATACTTTGCACTGCTTCTCAGTGATAGAGATATGAGGGGGTAAATACCAGTAGAGTAAAATCTCATAGATTTTATATCAGTTAATTCAAATTGGCATCTACTTTCTAATTCAAACTAGCATCTACTTAATTCCCCAATGATAAGATAATGTTACCCTCTATGCAGTATAAGGATAGCTTGAAATATTAGTTTAAAGTTGGAAGTGGCTGGTACTATGAGCCTTATATGAGTACTCATAAGAACAGGCTTGCAAATTGTAATAAAACTATTTTAACAGCCTTAGATATTTGTCTCTGGGAGGATTGAGATAAACTCTTTAACCATTTTGTCTTTTCAAAATCCTAATCTTTGCACCATAATTCCATATTCTTTCAAATACTATGTAGTACACATGTATATATATATACACACACACATATATATATACACACATAAAATCAATGTTAATCAATATTAATTTTGTAAATTTAAATTAATGTGGAGAATTTCATGTCACTACTTGGCATAGGTTGGAAACCCCTTGAGATGTTAAAGAATCATTATGATTAGAAATCATATCTGTAAAAAAGTCACTTTTTAAGTATTCTCCATAGCTTTTTTTAAAGATATTACATTATTTATTTCTAATTTAATTTTGTTGTCAGTGAATATATTAAGGTTACAGTCTCAAAATTTATTGACTTATTTTATGACCTAGCATATGCCTACCTTGGCAAACTTTCCATTTGCACTGAGCAAGACTGTATTCTGCAGGTGTTGGTATAGCATGCTATAAATATCAATTAAGTTAAGGTGGTTGTTAGTGTCCTTCAGATCTTCTATAGCTTTACTGATTTTTTTACAGTCTTGTATTGTTTCAGTTTTATTGGAATAAACTTTACTAAATAAAAGAAAATTTCCGTTTTGAGAAGTAAAACCTCTGTGCCTGCTTTTCTACTCCAAAGTTTTCTAGAACACTGGATTTGTATTCCAATCCTCTCTTCTACTAATTGTCTGTGACTTTGACTGTATCACTTATCCTGTTTCCTTCTTTATAGAGAGAGGGGTAATACATGTCCTATTTCCCCATAGTTGTGAGATTCAAATGAAATAATTAATGAAAAATTGCATTGGAAGCAAAGGCAAAACAGAAAGCTTGATTATAAATCAAGATCACAGTTTCACAAGCATTTGGGCTTATTGACAGGCTTTTTGGGTAAAGAAGTATGCTGCCTTATTTTTTTTTCCAGTTAAAATGCAGTTTAGTTCGAGCTCCTTTTTTCTTCCCTCTGCTATTTCCTAAGTTGTGAATTGACAGAGTGTATCAACGTACTCTGGGGGATTCCTTAGTGTAGTGGAAAAAGTATGGGCTATGGAACCAGACAAAGTGGGGCTCAAATTCCTGCACCATAAATCACTGACTGTCTGGTTCAGGGGAATTTCCTTAAAATTTCTCAGCCTCAGGTGTCTCATCTACAAAATGGAGTTTAAAATACCCATCTTACAGGCTTTTTGTGATTATTCAAATAAGATAATGCATTTTTTTGCAATATACTGATGTCTGCAATTTACTTTCAAATGCATCAAAAAATAAAGTGTATTAATGAATGAGTAGAGGGATGAATAGATATAGGTTACAGTAAGTATAATAAAGTGTTCATGGTAGAATTGAGGTGCTTAGATATATGGGCACTCACTATAAAATTCTTTCAACTTTGCCATATGTTTAAAAGTTTTTATAATAAAATTTTGGATAAAAGTAGATAACATTAAGTAAAGCACCTTGAATGTGGAAAACATTCAACAAATGGTAACCATTGTTGTTGTTTTCTCTTGGGTATAGTCTTAAAATAGGAGCACTTATTCTGCATTGTCAAAAAGGAGTTTATCAAAAAAGTGATTTATAACCAATTAAGCAAATGCTCTATCCTAACCATGGTGTGTGTGTGTGTTTTAACGTGTCAGAGAAGAGAAGTTCATCAGGACTCTGACCTCAGCATAATTCTGCATATGCTTTTGATGCTGATATGAGGCCTCCTCAACCTGTTCAAGGCCAGGTAAACACTGAAACTCATTTGTCAAATAAAGTAAGTTTACAGAAAACACCAAAGAGAGAAATGCCTTGGAGAAACAAAATGAACCTTGGGAGATTATATAAGTAGTCAGAAACCACAAAATTAAGTGTTATCAGAAGATCAAATTGCTCAAATATGGTATGATGGATGATGGGGTATTTATTAGTAGAGTACAGGCCAGGACTGGGGCAATTACACTGGGAGTGCTCTGTACTTCTCCCCACCATTTATTTCCAGGTAAAAGCAAGTTAAAACACATATCAAAGGCAGCCTGGGCGGGCCTTGTGGCTCACTCGGGAGAGTGTGGTGCTGATAACACCAAGGCCACGGGTTCGGATCCCATATAGGGATGGCCAGTTTGCTCACTGGCTGAGCGTGGTGCTGACAACACCAAGCCAAGGGTTAAGATCCCCTTACCGGTCATCTTTAAAACAAACAAACAAACAAAAAAAACACTGGCTGAGCGTGGTGCTGAGTCAAAGGCAGCCTTGAGGAAAGTTAAAATACATATCAAAGGGGAAAGGAAGTTGCTAAAAGAGGACCAGAAAGATATGGACAAAAGGACAAGGATTTGAGCTATATGGCTGTATATATACATATATGCTAGCTGAAAATCTCCTCTCATCTAATAATATGTTCCCAACAGCACAGATCTTCTAAAAGAGAACACTTGTAGAGATCTCTTCAGTTCCCTCTTTAAGTGCAGCTCTGAATAGAGAATAAAAGAGTGAGTGTCATATTAGACCATAAGTATCAGAAGCAGCTGCAACTTTTATTGTTTTAAATCAAACAGATCACAAGATACCACAAAATCATCTTTTGGTTATGGTATATTAAGTTCTAGAATATGCCCAATTATTATCTCTATATTTTGAGGACATTAAACCCACATTGATATTAAGGAATTCTAAGCTCAGCATAATTCTACTTATGTTTCTGATAAGGCACCATCTTAATAACATCAAGGCCAGTTAAACACTAAACTTGTAAAAAGGTTAAGCGTTGATGAATGAAGGATAGTGGTCAGATAGTTTCTACTTGAAGTCAAAGCAATTAAATATTGGAACTTAAATTACAGTATGAAAGATTTGTTATAATATGTAGCACTTTTCAAAAGAGAAGGTTAGAGTACTCTGGGTGAATACCCTACTGTGAATATTGTTGATATCTCCAAAAGGCTAAAGTCTAATATTGTCAAATGGCTTTAGTTGCCTGTTTTTCCCTTGAAGTAACCAATTGTTTTGTAGGTAGATCTTAAGAGTTAGAGAACCTAACAGGCAGGAAAAGGAAACTTTACTAAGGATTCACTTATTCTTAAACTCCCTAGTTACTTCTGCCACACACCTATTTTTTAAATCTCCACATTGATTTTCTTATCTTTTCTCCTCTCTTTATCTCTTTTTTTTTTACTTAATGCTGTACAAGCTCTAATTGTGGGTACAATTCATGAGGAAAGCCAAGTATAGTGCCCGTCACTTAGGCTATGTTCAATAAATGTTATTCTCCCTTTTCCCATCTCAGTCTTCCTCTACCGAAATGCCTGGTATAGTTCCTGTTACATCTATCTGAATACTTCTACTGTAGACACTTTCTCTTCAGTGCTATGACTGTTTCCTAAACTTTCCTTGACTGGAGAAGTCACAAATGAACCACCATACCTGTCCCAGTCTACCACATTCTTTTCTTCCAGATTGTTTCCCAACGTCTGGGGAATTAGAAAGGAGAAATGGACTACAGACTAACGACTTAACAGAGAACTAGAAGACTTTCAAACTTAAACTGTTTAGAAAGGTGTCCATATGCACTGTGCTCTTAATGTACATTTAAAATATTGACTAAGGCAACTAATGACGTCTCGGATGCTAAGGCTCAGATCATGTTTCCGCAGAATTAAATAATGTTTTTTCATGCAAATTTATCACTATCTTCTTTATTCAGCTAGCTCACACACAGAACCAGGAACTAATGGAGTTTGAGTTCATTCTTGAATTGTCAATGTTAATCTCTAATTGTCTCAACAACTAGATTTGAATGGGTGAAGGAAAGACTACGTGCTTGCTGCTTCTTCATCCCACCTCACTCCTACTTTCACATTTAGCACAAGGTATGTTGCAGGTTTCAAAGCTGTTACAATCCTCGAATGAGCATATAATTAAAAATCCTAATATATTCTGTGAGTCTTTGACAGAGAGGTGTCCTGCACAGTTTAGTCCTGTGAAAAGAATTCACCATTTACTTTGTTGGTTATTTTTGATTGTTGTTCTGATCATAAATACTTTTAAAATATTATCTGCTTTAAAAACCAAGCTTACATGGCTCAGCCCTTTCCACAGTATATAACATGTTTGGATTACTTTCATGTGGTGAAAATACACAGCAACTATGTCAGGGGAAAAAAACTGTTTGTTAGAGTTGGAGGTAATGGTAATATTCTGACGATCATAGAAATAAATACTGGTGTGGCTTAAAGAGCATAAAGAGAAGATTAAACCATATAATAGAAGTAACAAACAGAAATTCTCACTGAAAAGGAAGAATCCTTTGACTAAGAATCAGATTTTCTGCCTTTGGCAGTAATAATCACAAACTTACAAATCGTTTACTGTATTATATTTTCAAATGGAACAAATTGAAATTAGAAGATGATATGCTAAGCTTTAAATTATACATTTACTAAATCCAAGAAATCATTCTTTCTAGATAATAAATAAAAATAATATCTAATCAAAATATTCTTTACATACCTGAGAATATTATTATAACTTAAATAATTTCTCATTAGACATTGTTAATATCATCTTCAAACAGGTAAATATTATCAAGCATTCCACTACAGACAGCACAGTACAAACTGTAATAATCTCTAGACCATTGCTTACATTTTCAGTGTGCTATGTCACTGGATATGTACATTAACTCTACCATATAATTAAGTGGCTAGTTGCAGTTTTATAAATGTTTGCGTAGTTAAAGCTCTATCTTTTGTCACTTACCTAATTTATGAAATGAATTTTTTTAAGACAACCAGTTATGTACAGAGTACTGGAAATCAACAAGGTAGAAATAATCTTTTACTGTGATTACTTTTTTCAACAGTCCAATGTTTTGCTTATAAAAAACAATATTAAGTTGTCTGGAAACACTAAAGGAATCTTAGTAATTGAAAAGGGAATATTATTCTGCAGTATTTTATCTTTGCCTTTTTTAGATCAACAGTGAAATATGGAAAATGTTTTAATTGGTTTAAGAGATAACTGAAAGCAATCTATGTACTAATGAAAAGCAAGTAGTATATCCTACAATCTTAAGCTAATATTCACTGCAGGAAAAAAACAATTAGCAAAGTCACAAATTATCCTTCTGTTTTCACTTTCACCTAAAAGCTTTTATTGCGGTTTGAGTGAAGCCAGGTTTCATGCCTTGAGAAAATTAGAAATTTCCATATAAAAGTGTTAATTGAATTTGGATTCTAGTGTAAAATGCAAAACCTGTGAAAGTAAAACATTATGAAATGCAAATACACTTATAGTAATAGTCTTTAATCAAGAAACAATATTTAAGATAAAAGGAAAGACGTTACCTCTTGTGTTAGAGTTCTATGCAGAGGATGATTTGTGAATTTGATATTTTTCATCCTGTTGTCAACGTTGCCTGGTACAAGCACTGCTTGAACACATGAATGAATGCAAGAATGAGTGAATACTTCCCATGAATTTCACTTTACTACATGTCTAAATTTTTATATATTATTATGCATGTCATATGTTGATGATCTGGTTACAAAAAAGAGGACCTGTGGAGTCAAGAAAAGCTTACATAACTGGTGATTTGAAACTAAAAAATGCTGATAGAATAATAGGTGCTCATGATTATGAGCCATAAATGTAAGCTGCTGATTACAAGGGGGCCAGACATGATAATCGGCATAAATCAGGGTAAGCCTATTCCCATTCCTGTGTTGTGATCACAGGACAAAAGACAGAACACTGTTTAAAGATACAATAGTGATCAAGTTATAACAAAATGTTTTGTTGTTTGTCGTTTACTTTTTTAATCTCATAAATTAAATTCATGGAGAACATTAAGGCTTAACTGTGAATATTTATTTTTATAATAGCATCAACACATTATTTAATTCCTGAACGTTTCTGGCATCTTTATAATTTCAAGGATGTTATTGAAATATAGTTAATGAATATATATTTGTAATCTGCAACATCATTCAAATGTTTTCATGTTTAGAAGATCTTCACAATTCAATTCTTCTATTCAAACTACGATAAGAAAGTCTAGGTTTTCTTGACCACACATGCAAGAGTGTAAATACCCTAATCCTGAAAAAAGAAGAGATAAAGCATCTCTCACACTTAGGAATTTATCATTATTAAAGATTCCTGAATTAAGAGGGTCATTAGAAAAGACATTGCTCTTTGTCTAGACTCATCATAAGAAATGTTAGACATGAATTAATGATAAGAAAAGTTTGAGGGGCCGACCCCGTGGCGCACTCGGGAGAGTGCGGCGCTGGGAGCGCGGCAGTGCTCCCGCCGTGGGTTCGGATCCTATATAAGGATGGCCGGTGCGCTCACTGGCTGAGCGTGGTGTGGCCAGTCACAAAAAGACAAAAAAAGAAAAGTTTGAAAATAAGAAAAGTGTGTGCAATAATGCCACACATGATGTGACCATTGAATATTTTTTCTGTTCTAAATCTGTCTTCAAAACTAATCTACTTATTTCCCCATTGCTACTTAAACGCTTGAGCGTGGCAAAGAGAATTTATCACCTGAGACAGTTCTTTGTTAATTTTCAAACAAAACATTGAGCAAAAACAATCTGTCGATCTTCTGTTTTCTATTATTTTAATAGATCATTTCTTTTGTTCTGAATTAGTAAGAAAAAAGTGTGCTTGGTGTCACACAAAGTTATTGAGTAAATAAAAATTCTATGTTCCAGTCACAGCTTTGATAGTTCTTTTCTCCCCACAACCTAGTAATGCTTTCCTTCCTGTCCCACTCCCCTTTATACAACTACATTGATATCTCTTTAAAATCCTCACCAATGTTTGCATCATTGCTGGCAAATGTCCTCTCTCTGGCCCTTTAGGCAGTTGGCCTGTGTCTGCAATCTGAACGTCACCATTCAGGTAACATCGCTCCACTGCAGGATGAATTTGCCTCACTGATAGTGCTCAGCATACAGCTGCAGAGGTGACGCTGGAGCCACCGGCACTGCACTTACCAACTGCCCACTGCGTGACACTCTTCCTAGGCTTCTAATTTCCCAGCACCTAAAAGATTTCCATTTCCAAGGTATTGCTCTAGACCACTTTAAGATGTGTGGTTAATCCAAGTCATGCTGCAGTTTTACATTAAACCCAGAGTTTTTATTTTAAGGAAAAACACGGTAATGTTATAGGAACATGAGCCGTTGAGCCAGAGGCCTAGAACTTACTGGGTGTTAGGTGGTTACTTGAACTTTCTGGGTCTCAAAGTGCTCACTTTTAAAATGAGATGAAAGTTGTTTATTTTATAAGGTTGCTTAAAGGATTAAATGAAATATTGCATAAAAGGAACAATGCCTAGAGTATAGTTAACACTCTAGAAATGATATCTGTTATGATTTTCAGCAAGCAAGTAAAAAATATTCCATTTCAAGAGAGAGGCCACAGAGAAGCCAGAGAGCTGCTGGGCCCACGCACCCTGAGGCATGCTCGTCAGAGCAGTTAGGCACCGCCAAGGGACACCCCCAGCTGAGGCCAGTGTGCACCACCCAGAGAGGCCCTAAAGCCACAGGCCCACAGGGCTCCAAGCCACCTGCATTGGAACAGGAAGGTGCTGCTGCTAGACTCCCAGCCCAGGCCAATCTCCATGGCCCAAAGAGGCCTGAGCCTCCTGCCCACAGGAACCGAGGCAGCCATGCCAAAAATTGGGAAGTCCCAGAAGTATCCTAGCCAGACTTTAGGGTCAAACAAGTGGGCCATGAAATTCCCTGCCACAATGACTAAACACCAAAGGAAAGAAACCAGAAATATGAAAAATCAAGAAAGTACACCACCAAAGGGTAATAATAATTCTCAAGCTCTAGATCCCATAGAACAGTAAGTCCTTGAAATGATTGACAAGGAATCTCGAACTTTAATTCTAAGGAAACTAAATGAGATACAAGAAAACTCAGTTAGACAACACAATGAAATGAGAAAAAGTATACAGGACCTGAAAGAAGCAATGTACAAAGAAATCAATGCCCTGAAAAAGAACATAACAGAGCCTGAAGAGCAGAAGAATTCAGTCAATGAAATAAAACACACAACAGAGAGTTTAAGCAGCAAGCTAGAACAAGCAGGAGAGAGAATTTCTGACCTTGAAGATGGGCTGTTCAACATAACACAGGCAGACAAAAAAAAAAAAAAAGAAAGAAAGAAAGAAAAAAGAATTAAAAACACTGAACAAAATCTAAGAGAGATAACAGAAAACCTTAAGTGCTCAAATAACCAAATCATGGGTATTCCAGAAGGGGAGGGAAAAGGAAATGACATTGAAAATATATTCGATGAAATATAGGCAGAAAACTTCCCAGACATAGGGAAAGACACCGATCTTCAGATTCAGGAGGCTCAAAGATCCTCAAACATATTCAACCCAAAAAGGTCCTCTCTAAGACATGTTATAGTCAAATTTGCAAAACTCAAAAACAAAGAGAGAATCTTAAAAGCTTCAAGAGAGAAGCATCAAGTCACCTATAAGGGAGCCCCAATCAGACTAACATCAGACTTTTCATCAGAAACCCTAAAAGCCAGAAAAGAATGGGATGATATATTCAAAATACAAAAAGACAAAGATTGCCAGCCAAGAATACTCTACCCTGCAAGGCTATCCTTCTGAAATGAAGGACAAATAGTATATTTCTCAGACAAACAAAAACTGCAGGAGTTCACTACCACACGGCCAGCCTTACAAAAAATTCTCAAGGGAGTACTGGGTTTGATACCTGAAAAACAACCACCACTGCCAAAAATAATCAAGAAAAAACCAAGCCTACTAGTAAAATTAAAATGCTAGCAATAAAGAGAAAAATTAGTTTACCTACCACCCCAAGAAACCAACAAATACAAAAGACAAACAGTAAATCAGAAAGAAAGGAACAAAAGATACTTAAGACATCCACACAAAAATCAATAAAATGCTAGGAGAAAATCAACACTTTTCAATAACAACTCTTAATGTAATAGGATTAAATTCCCCACTCAAAAGTCACAGATGGACTGACTGAATTGAAAAGGTGGACCCAACTATATGCTTCCTTCAAGAGACTCACCTCAACTATAAAGACACAAATAGACTAACACTGAAAGGATGGAAAAAGATATACCATGCAAATAGAAATGGAAAAACGAGCCAGAGTAGCTATTCTTACATCTGATAAAATAGACTTTAAACCAAAAACCATAAAAAGAGATAAAGAAGGCCACTATATAATGATAAAAGAGTTTATCCATCAAGAAGACATAACAATTATAAATATGTATGCATCCAACGTTGTAGCAGCCAGATTTATAAATCAAGCACTATTAGACCTAAAGAATGAGATAGACACTAATACCATAGTAGCAGCACACCTGAACACACCACTCAATATTGGAGAGATCTTCGAGGCAAAAAATCAGCAGAGAAACACAAGATCTAAACAACACTTTAGACCAATTGGACTTTTCAGATATCTACAGAACATTCCATCCAACAACCTCAGAATGTAGATTCTTCTCATCAGCACATGGATTATTCTCCAGGATAGATCACATGTTAGGTCACAAATCAAGTCTCAACAAATTCAAAAAAATTGGAATTATTAAAGGTATTTTTTTGATCACAATGGATTAAAATTAGAGATCAATAACAAATGAAACTCTGGAAACTATATAAACACATGGAAATTAAATAGCATTGTACTTAATGACATATGGGTCTAAGAAGAAATTAAACAGGAAATCCAAAAATTTATTGAAACTAATGAATATAATGATATATCATACCAAAATCTGTGGGATACTGCAAAAGCAGAACTAAAAGGGAAATTTATTCAATTAAATGCTTACTTCAGAAGAGTGGAAAGATGGCAAGTAAACAACCTAACACTTCACCTTAAAGAACTAGAAAAATAAGAACAATCCAAATCCAAACTTAGCAGACGGAAAGAAATAATTCAGATCAGAGCAGAACTTAATGAAATAGAAACCCCCAAAAGATACTAAAGATCAATGCATCAAACTTTGTTTTTTGACAAGATAAAAAAAAAATTGACAAACTATTAGCAAGGCTAACTAAAAAAAGAAGAGAGAAGACCCAAATAAAAAAATTAGAAACGAAAACAGTGATATTACAACTGATATCTCTGAAATACAGGAAATCATTAGAGACTACTATAAACAACTATATGCCAACAAATTTGAAAATCTGGAGGAATGGATAAATTTCTGGATACACACAAAGTACCAAAACTGAGCCAAGTAGATGCAGAAAATCTGAACAGACCAATAAGTATAAAAGAGATTGAAGCTGTTATCAGAAGGCTCCCAACAAAGAAAAGCCCATGACCAGATGGGTCCACTGCAGAATTTTACCAAACCTTCAAAGAGGAATTGACACCAATTCTATACAAACTATTCCAAAAGATTAAAACAGAGGCCATTCTCCCAAACTCATTCTATGAAGCAAACATCACCCTGATACCAAAACTAGACAAAGATACAACAAGAAAACTACAGGCCAATATCCTTGATGAATATAGATGCAAAAATCCTCAATAAAATACTAGCTAACAGAATACAACAGCACATACGCAAAATTATACACCATGATCAAGTGGGATTCATCCCAGGGATGCAAGGTTGGTTCAATGTATGCAAATCAATAAATGTGATATACCACATCAATAAATCAAAGACAAAGACCATATGATCATCTCTATAGACACTAAAAAAGCATTTGACGAAATTCAACATTCGTTCATGATAAAGACCCTCTATAAGTTAGGTATAGACGGAAAGTATCTCAACACAATTAAAGCCATATATGATAAGCCCACTGCCAATATCATCCTGAATGGGGAAAAGCTGAAAGCTTTTCTCTTAAGAACAAGAACTAGACAAGGATGCCCACTCTCACCACTCCTATTCAACATAGTGTTGGAAGTACTAGCCAGAGTAATCAGAGGAGAGAAGGAAATAAAGGGCATCCAGACTGGAAAAGATGAAGTCAAACTATCCCTGTTCAGATGACATGATCCTATATATCAAACAGCCTAAAGCCTCTACAAAAAAACTCTTGGAGTTGATAAATGATTTCAACTAAGTTGCAGGATACAAAATCAACACACAGAAATCAGTAGCATTTCTATACCCCAACAAGTGAACATTCAGAAAAAGAAATCAAGAAAGCCTGCCCATTTACAATAGCCACCAAAAAAAAAAAAAAAACTTAGGAATAAAGTTAACCAAGGATGTGAAAAATGTCTATAATCAGAACTACAAGCCACTATTGAGAGAAATTAAAGAGGATGCTAGAAGATGGAAAGATATCCCATGCTCTTAGACTGGAAGAATTAACATTGTGAAAATGTCCATACTACCCAAAGTGATCTACAAATTCAGTGCAATCTCCATCAAAATTCCAATGACATATTTCTCTGAATTGGAAAAAGCTACCCTAACATTTATATGGAATTACAAAAGACCACGAAGAGCCAAAGCAATTCTGGGCAAGAACAATAAAGCTGGAGGCATAACACTACCTGACTTTAAACTATACTACAAAGCTGTAATTACCAAAATCGCATGGTCCTGGCATAAAAACAGACATGCGGATCAAAGGAATGGAATAGAGAACCCAGAAATCAATCCATACACCTACAGCCATCTGATATTTGACAAAGGTGCCAAGTCTACACAGTGGGGAAGATACTGCCTCTTCAGCAACTGGTGCTGGGACAACTGGATATTCATATGTAGGAGAATGAAAGTAGATCCATACCTCTCACCATATACCAAAATCAACTCAAAATGGATTAAAGAATTAAATATACATCCTGAAGCAATAAAACTTCTTAAAGAAAACATAGGGGAAAAACTCTAGGAAGTAGGATTGGGCACAGACTTCATGAATACGACCCCAAAAGCACGGGCAACCAAAAGAAAAATATACAAATGGGATTATATCAAGCTAAAAAGCTTCTGCACAGCAAAAGAAACAACTAACAGAGTTAAAAGACAACCAACAGAGTGGGAGAAAATATTTGCAAAATATACATCTGGCAAAGGATTAATATCCAGAATATGCAAGGAACTCAACTTTACAGAAAAAAACAAGTGACCCAATTAAGACATTGGCAAAGGAGCTGAATAAGCATTTCTCAAAGGAAGATATACGAATGGCCAACAGACATGAAAAGATGCTCAACATCACTCAGCATTCGGGAAATGCAAATCAAAGCCACACTGAGAGACCATCTCACTTCAGTTAGGATGGCTAACATCCAAAAGACTGAGAATGATAAATGCTGGTGATGGTGCAGAGAAAAAGGAACCCTCCTACACTGTTGGTGGGATTGCAAAATGGTACAGTCTTTATGGAAAATGGTTTGCATGTTCCTCTAACAATTACACATAGACCTACTATATGACCCAGCTCTTCCACTGCTGGGAATATACCCAGAGGAGTGGAAATCACCATGTCGAAGGGATACCTGTACTCCCATGTTTATTGCAGCACTGTTTACAACAGCCAAGAGTTGGAACCAGCCCAAATGTCCATCATCAGATGAGTGGATAAGGAAACTGTGGTATATCTACATAATGGAATACTACTCTGCTATATAAAGGAATGAAATATTACCATTCGCAGCAACATGGGTGGACCTAGAAAAAATTACATTAAGTGAAATAGTTCAAGCACCCAAAGAGAAATACTGCATGTTCTCACTTATTTGTGGGAAGTAAGAATAAATAAATAAATAAATACACAAACAAATGGGGGAGCAGGGAAGAAGACACAACAATTGCAATTCCTTGAACTTGTTAAGACAAGCAAACAGATACGAGGTTGATGGGTGAGAGTGGGGAGGGGGAGGGGGAGGGGGATTCAGTAAAGGGACGTGAACATCAACTGCATTGTATATTGATAAAATAAAATAAAATAAATATTCCATGTCACCTGTCTACCAGGAGAAGACAAGCAGTGTGCTGTAACTCTTTTTCATTGCAGAAGCCTATGACTGCAGATAGAATAATCTACGTGCCCTTTCAAGGAACTTTTTACAGTACTTTCTACTAATATGTGGCTAAAGAAATAAAGTCAATGGGTGGGCAAAGGGACCGTGGAGGGGTGTGGGGTAGTAGCCTGATTTATCATAAATTTCAGCCTCTTGCTCAGCGACTATCATAAAATGAACCTGAACTGTTGATGTAATTCCAGAAGAGCCTATGATGAGCTAAAGGGCCTTGAGACTCTAGACTTCTCAGAGCTCCGATCTTTGTGCCAAGACAGAAGTGGGCTTTGCATCCTACTCACACCTCCTTGCTGCCTCAGCAGCAATATAATAGCAGTAGTTTATAATGTTCTACCATTATTTCATCTCTCCTTCTGTTCCCTGTGCCTTTTAGACTGACTGTCTTAATTTAGGGTTTGTATAGGCATGTCTTGCAGAAAATAAATACATAAATATATGAATTGACAATTAAAAATAAATAATTAAAATAAAACTTTCAATTGCTAGCTTATGTTAAAGTACTGATATTACATTGCGTAGATTTTATGGCACCATAGATAATTACAAATGTAAAAAACTAGTAACAGAGCTATTTATTTGGTTTGGGAGCAGTAAGATTAGATTAGTTTTGTGCATCTATAAGATGCACATCTATATTGAAAAGAAAAGCCAAGAGAAAGAACATTATGTTTTGACTAAAGTCCTAAGTTTCTTTAATTTTTATTCCTATTTTCTTGGCATGTTAAAGATTGTAATGCCCCCAAATTTTCTGGAATTATATTTGAAAATATGTTTTTATAAACAGTAAATATCCATGCCATGAGGAAAAGTCACTGGATGAAATTCTTCATTTTTAACAGTAGATGGCAGTGATTAACTTTTATATTATTGTTCATGGTCTATGTTTTTTTGAAGAGCCTCCTCTGAAAATTCAAAAGCAGAAAACCTGTAGTTTAGGACTCAGGGCCGAATTATTTAGAATACTGTACCACCAGTATCAGATTATGATGATTTTAATAAAATTTTACCTGATTTGTAACACACTAAAAGCATTTTAGAACAAGACTCAATCAAGTTAAAAAATAGGAAAATATGAAACTGTAGATGTTGAAGGATTACAACTATCCTTTTTTAAAAAGTATACATAAATTATAGAAATAAATTTACCTATATATTAACCACATTTTTCTTTAGATGGGAGACTATAGATGTCTTTTTCACCCTTATTTTAGTTCTTCCATGTATATTTGCTTTCCTCAAATATAAAAAAGTAAATGATAAGGAGAGAAATAACTTCAGAAACAGAAGAAATAAAAAGAATCACAGGAGACAACTTTGTTCAACTCTATACAGATACATTTAAAAAGATGAATTAGATAATTTTCCAGAAAAATGTAAGTATCCCCTTAAAAGACAGTTAATTTAGACTGATTTTAATGGAACTAATAGAGAAAGTTTTACTTACACACACAGACACACACACACACCACTAGGCCCAGCAGTTTCACTGAGGAATTCCAGTGATATTTAAACTGTTCCAGGACATAAAAGAAGGAAACTTCTAATTTTTTAATGAAGTGAGTATAACATTGATACCAAAACCTGAAAAATATTGCATTTTAAAAAGGAACCAGAGGCCAATCTTTTTTATGAATAAATATGCTAAAATCCCGAATAAAATATTACCAAATAATATCTAGCAGCACATTAAAAATAGCCTATCTTGACTAAGTGAGATTATTCCAGGAATGCAAGACTACTTAATATAATTAATCGTATTAATAGATGAGGTGAAAAATTATGTGATCACAGATATTGAAAAGACATTTGATAAAAATTAACACTTATTCGTGGAAAAAGGCACTCAATAAAAATAGAAATGGATAGATGCATCCTTAACATAATAAAATGTGTCTCTCCCAACCCAAAAGTCAGCATCACTCTTAAGAAACATATATGTAATCCCCTTAAAGTCAGGAACAAGACAAGGATGCCCACTATCACCACTATTACCTTACAGTGTTTGAGATACAAGCCAATATAATTAGACAAGACAAAGAAATTAGAGTTTAAAAAAATGAGAAAGGAGGAGTTAAAGCTGTCATTATTCATGGGTAATAAAATCATGTACATGGAAAGACGAAGAGAATCATGTACAGAATCAGTAGCTTCCATATGTACAAATAAATAAATTTAGAAGATAAAATAGAAATTATTCCACTTACAATATCAATAAAAAGGATCAAATACTTACGAATATACTTAATAATAAAAGTATAAGATCTGGATGGATAAAACTTTTAAACACTAGAGACATAAAAGAAAAACTGAAGAGATGGGAAGACATACCATTTTCTTGGACAGTAAAAAAAAAAAATATATATATATATAATATACATAGTAAAATATACATAATCATATGTGTAAATTCTCTCTCAGTTAACCAATAACATTAATATGATTCCAATAAAAATATATAGATTTTTTAACACTTGTTTTACCTAGACAAACTGATTCTAAATATCATGTGAAAAAATAAATAGGCAATGAAACTCTGAAAAAAAAACAGTGAGATGATACTAGTTTTATTAGATATTAAAACATATTGTAAAAGCTTAATAACAAAAACAATGTGATACTGAGGCATTAATAGACAAATAGTTTGATAAAGCAGAATAAAAAGTCCAGAGACTAACAAGACATCAGCATTTAGTATATCATATATGTGAGGGAAAGATGAAGTAAATAAATGAAATTAATAGTGTTGGGACAACAAGGAAGCCATCTAGAGAAAAGTAGCATTGGATCTATGCCTTACATCAGTAGTTTTTGAAGTGTGGGTCAGACCCGCAGCATCAACATCAACCTGGGAACTTGTTAGAAATTAAATTTGTTGGGCCCCTCTCTAGATCTATTGAATTAGAAACTCTAGGGTGCAGACCAGCAATCTATGTTTTAAAAAGCCCTCTAGGTTATTCTGACATATGCTCAAGTTTTAGAGCCCCTGCCCTACCCTATAACCAGAGTAAATTCAAAATGGATCAAGTATTTTTTTAAAATTCATTTTTTAATTGACATGTATTGTTTGTACATATTTATGGGGTACAGAGTTATATTTTAGTACATGTATACAATGTGTGATGATCAAATCAGTGTAGTTAGCATATTCACCATCACAAAAAGTTATAATTTCTCTGTGATGAGAGCATTTGAGCTCTTCTCTTTTAGCCACTGAATCAAGTATTTACATATGAAGAATTGAAACCTTATAATTACTAGAAGAAAACATGAAAGAACTCTTTTATAACATCGGAGTAGGAAAATTCTTAACTGTGACTTAAAATACAGCAACCATAAAAAAATGACTAATGAAATTTTACTACATTAAAAACAACACAAAACAGTTCCACATTTCCAAATCACTATGAGCAAAGACATATGACAAAACTAGGAAAAAACATTTGCAATTCATATTGTATTAATCAGGGTCTCAGGAAGAAACAGATGGCACATGAAGGTCAAGTTAATGCAAGGAGGGATTAATAAGGAGACTATGTGGAAAGGGGTAGACAGGGTAAATAAGGGAACCACAAAAATAATGTAACACCCCAGTGCTAGTAATATTAGCATGTTTCCACCCCAGGCTTGAAAGAATGAGGAAAGGTAATGGTTACTGGAAACTGGTAGGAAAGAATTGTGTGGCGAATACCACCTTGGTCAAGGGATACAGTCATCTCAAGTCAACTCTGTAGAGAAGGAACTGAAGGCATAAATACTTCAAGCTTATGCTCCTCCTTCCCTCTTTTCTCTTGATGGGACTTAGTATTGAACAAATCGAATTGGAAGCTGGAATCCAGAAGCCAAGCAAGCCCATTGATAATGATATGGGTCAGCATTCTGGGGGCAGAGAGTAGGGAGGACAAAGACGGAAAATAGATCTAAAGGGGCAAACAGAAGATATCCAGCGTAAGTATTACAAAGGGCTAATTTTCCTTAATATGTAAAGTGCTCTTCAAAATAATTAAGTAGAAGATCAACAAATCAATAAAAAATGGACAAATTAGATGAACAAACGATTCACTGAAAAGGAAATTTAAATGGCATTTAAATATGTGAAAGGATGTTCAACTTCTCTCATAATAAGAGAAATGTGACTATGATTGTACTGAAGTACCCTTTTTCACCTACCATTTTGGTAAAGATCCAAAAGTTTGGCAATATATTCTATTGGCTAGACTGTGAGGAAAATGGCTGGTAAAAAAGGAGTTTGGCAATTACAAATGCATGTATATTTTCACCCAGCAATTTCACTTCTGGGAGTCTATCCTATAGGATATATTACCACAGGTGCAAAACGTGTATTTCCAGGACTTTTATTGTAGTGTCGGTTGCAATAGGAAAGAATTGGAAACAAGGCAAATGCCTATCAAGAGGGCCTGGTTAAATAATCTATCATAGATCCACACGGTGGAATGCTATGGAAAAAGTCCTCTCAGTACTGATATGCAAATCTTCCCAAGATATGTTCAGTGAAAAAGACAAGGTGCAAAGGAGTGTGTATAATATGCTTCCTTTTGTGTAAGAAAGGGGATGAAATTAGAATATATATACAGAGTTGCTTGTATTTACATGAAGAAACTTTAGACAGGGACCTGTAAGTGTGATTACCCTTTAGGGGACTGGGGGTGGGAACTGAATGGCTGGGGGACAGAATTAGGAAAAAGAATTTCGCTGTTTAAATTATCATTCATTCAGAAATTTTCCAGAGTATTTTCCTTTTAATAAAGGAATAAATAAAATCTTGCTTAAAAACCAGTCTGGCAGACACCACCTTAACCATATGATAAAGGTTAACAGTATCAGTAATAAGACACTGACATCATGTTCCCCCTGATGTGACGCACATAGATGTGATATTACCTCTATGGTTTTCTTGCCAAAAATGAATAGCCTCAATGTAATCATAAGAAAGCACCAGACAAATTCACTTAAGGGGCATTGTACAAAATAACTGACCAGTATTTTTCAAAAGTGTCAAGGTCATGAAAAACAAAGAAAGACTGAGGGTCTTTCAATAGATTAGTAGAGGCTAAGCAAAGATAAGTAAATGCAATATGGATTTCTGGATTGGATCCTAGACTAGGAAAAGGATATTAATAGGAAAACTGTTGAAATTTACATAAGGTCTGTATTTAGCTAACAATATTGGGTCATTGCTATTTTCCTGTGGTTATGTTCCTATGAGTAATGTACTATGGTTATGTAAGATGTCAACACTAGAAGAAGCTGAGTTAAGGTAATATGGGTAATTGTTGTACTATTTTTGCAACTTTTTTGTAAGTCGAAAATTATGTCAAAATTGAAAAGTTATCTAAAAATAAGCAATTGTTGAAAACCTCTTGGGTCCCCAGTCCTTTTCTGGGATGTGTAGGAAGACAGATGAATATCGTTATTCTTGGTATCCAGGGATATGATCAAAATCCATGAAACAATGAACAAGTCTGGGTCAGGTTCCATGTTACACACTCTTTTAGGAAGATGGTTCTCCCTTTGTAATACATCTCACTGTGCAACTATATACTCATTTGGGTGATTATTTTTTAAATTTCTGCTTTCCTACTAGACTAAGTTTAACAAGAGCCCAGAGAATGTTCTGTATATATTGCACACGATAAGTGTCCTAAAGTATGGGTAGGGCATCTGTGTGGAAGAGGGATTATATTCATTTTGCATAGATCCAAAAGACAGAACCAGAATTAATGGTGGAGATTAAAGGGAGACAGATTTCAGCTCAATGTAATGCATTTAGTTTCTAACAGTGGGAGCAATCAAAGATTAAATAGACTGTTCCAGTGAAGGGGTGTACACTCAAAACTGGAAGTATTCCTGATGAGGCTAAGATGAGATTGAAGGGACATCTTCGTATGGGAAAGCAGACTAGATGACAGCTAAGATTCTATGATAGTCAACTCTGAGATTCTATATTCTTTTCAGCATATCATACTTTAAGTTTTCTTCAGCTTCCTTTATACTTGAAGAATCAAAGGAGCCTTATTATTATTCTTATTATTATTATCATTATTTGGCCATCCTTCAATTCTGTGTTCTCAGTATGTTGAATGCCAAGGTTATTCTTTGAAGCCAATTTTCTAATAACATTTAGCTCATTGAAGTTTATCTGCTGAGCTCTACCTGTTCACCCAGCCTTGGGAGATCTCTATGCAGATTATCCTTGTCAACTGGGCATTTCATTCCCAGGAAGGCCAGCATCGAATGTTGGCCTGGAAGAAACATTAGAAACCATCCGTTCAAAGACGGGCACTCTCTCTAACCCCATGGTCACCTATATTTTAAAGGGCCTTTGGTGTGGAAACTTGTTAAAGGTTTTTCAAAGTCTAATTGAATTATAATCATTTCAGGCCCCTTACTCAAAATGCGTGGGGGAAAAAACCTAGTTAATTTAGTCAGTCATAATTTCTCTTTACAGAAATCGTGATTATTTTTCCCTTATGGGTTTTCTTAAGCATTTGATGATATTTGTTAATCTACCAACTCACTCACCATGGAAGAATAAATATTGGTCTATAGTTTTCAGTATTCTATCGTTATGGATAAGAGTTAACATGGTGGTCATTCATAACAAAATGTATCACTTCTTGGTCATCTATTCCAGTTTCAACTTTGAGTTCCTTCAAACTTTTCAGGAGGTGCTCTCAGGTCCTTATGATTTTCCTATACCTAGTACATTGATTAAAAATCTTGACCAATGATTTAAAATTGAACTTTCTGCAATGATGAAAATGTTCTATAAATCTGTGCTGTTCAGTGTGTTGTCCACTAGTCACATGTGACTATTGTGGACTTGAAATGTAGCTAGTATGACTAAGGAATAGATGTTTTAATTTTTAATTTTATCTTTTTATTTTTTTGGCAGCTAACCAGTATGGGGATCTGAACCCAAGACCTTGGTGTTACAATTTATTTTATCGTAATATATTTAAACTTATATGTGTAGTGGATTGAATTATGCCCCCAAAAACTTATTGAAGCTTGAATTGTGTCCCCCAAGTATTATGTGTTAGAAACTTAGCCCCCACTGTGACTGTTAAGAGTGTGGGAAATCCTATTATGGTAACTGAAAGGCGGAACCTTGAAGAGGTGATTGGATTGTAGGACCATGCAGTGGTAAATGGATTGAAAATGGTGGTCAAGAGCACAGTTCCAAGAGCTTTAAAAAGAGAGTGAATGAGGAGGTTTCTCTCTCTGCTTACACTATTTTGCAACGTGAGACCCCTGGGTCACTGTCGCCATCACCCGATGGACTTCAGATTTCCCAGCCTCAGAAACTGTAAGCAATAAATTTTGTTTTCTTTATAAATAACTCAGTTGAAGGTATTTTGTTGTAAGCAACAGAAATGGACTTATACAATATGTAAGTAGCCACATGTGGCTAGTGGCTACTATATTGGAGAGAACAGGTATAGGCCGTTCTACACATCTAAAATAATTTGCTCAATACCTCTGACCTATTTGGTTTACTAAACACTTTGAGACAAATGCTATTCTTAATATTTCCCTCAGTAAGAACCAGTGAAAATAATTTATGTATGTAGTCTGTTTTCTAATCTTTTACTTTATTATTATTAATCTAAGAGTAGTTTTTGTGTCTGTTTCCTCACTTCTCTCTTTGGATTATAGCATAAAAAGCTCTCAGTTTGGAAGCATGTGATCAGAGTCTGAGAAATGGTTCTGTGGCCTTGATCTTTTCATTCATTGAATTTATTAAATCTGAATCTGTTGAATCATCATCATCGAGTAGGTCCAACGTTGTTTTGTTTTCCAAAGAAACACCCATTCAATATTCATTAGCCTTTACTGCAAGATAGGTATTCTGGGGTGTATTATGAAGGTAGTGAAGTGGAGAACTAACATGTGTTAGGCGTCTACCATATATCAGGCATTTTCCATGCATGGGATATCTATAACATAGGATTTCTATTTTAATGTTTGTGACTTCTCTGACTAGCCTTATTACCCCTATTTTTAAAAACAAGGAAATCAAGGGTAAGATAATTTAAGTGACTCACACAGGGCCATCGGACTAAGCAATAGAGCCAATTTTCAAAACCAGGTCTTTGAACTCTAAATTCAGTCTTCTTTCCACTAAACTACAGCTGCCTCCTGAGTAATTTTAAAAATGATAATAATACCTAGTATAGTTTGATAACTCAAGTGCTAGGATGGATGCTAGGTACTTTAATGCTCTACCATGTAATCATCACAACAACCCTATGAGTTTTACAGATAAGAAACTATAAAACACAGGTTAAATCACTTTAAGTTAGCAAGGTCAAATGCTTTAGGGAAGTCAAGGAGGATTTAATGAGTCAGCTCTTCTACCACCTTCATTTCTCTCTAAGCAGATAATTGACTGGCTTGAGAACCTCTTTACACTTTAGTTTCAAATTTTATCTTGAGTGTCTATCATGTACAAAGCGTTATACTAGGCTGGTAGACAGTGGGCAGATTGCAAAGATACACAAAACCTGATTATTGTCTTCAAAAATCGTTTGCTTTTCCATTCTCTTCAGTGTCCTTTCCCTTCCCTACTCACGTCCTATATAATTTAATCAAAGGATATTTAATCTGAAAGCCAAGTTAGTGATATGTAGTTTTTATTTATTGCAAATTTTGGTTTCTGATACAAAGTATATTCCAATTATATTGGAGTAGGCAAGGCCAGGGTGGAAAGTGCTTAAGGTTGTTAAGATGACTCAAAATTACCAGTGAAGCAAGAGGCTGCTTTTTGTTTATAAATCCCTGATCCAGTTTTTCCTTTCTTGTTTCATCACTTAGATATTCTACCTTGTCTGACGCATTTCAATGTTCCCTTTCTAGATTTAAAATTTTTTATCATAGCATTCGAAACCGTAATTGTATAAACTTTCAGGAAGCTTACAGTGAATTTTTCTTTATTCTCTTTAATTTCTCTTCTTTGCTTTAGTAGACATTAAGTAGAGTCTAAGTGGGAAAATTAGAAGTGGCGCTGGCCAAGATTAAAATCATTTAACAAAAGAAAAATTTATCATTGGATAAAATAGCTCAACTTGAAAAAATATGTGAAAAATAGCTGAGTGTAATGCGTGTGCATGTATATATACATACGTGTATGTGTGTGTATACATATATATATTTACATATGCATATACATATACATACATATATATATATATTCCTCTCCTGGACCAAATATTGAGAAAAATCCACCTAAGTGAATGCCCAGAGAAATATTGCTTTCCTCCCTCTTTTTCTTGGTAGTCCATTCCTGATTCAGTCTAACGAGGAACAAAAGGATAATCTGAAATCTAGAGTGATTCAAGAGACTTGAGACAGTTCCCAGATTAACCTAGCATTTTGGTTTTACTTTGGGGGGATCTAGAGGATTCAGTATAGATCAAAATCTCTTGGTGCAACCCATTCCGCTAACTTGCTTGTAGTGGGGGTATTAGCAGTCAGATTTTTCTGAGTCTTAGTCACCAATACCTCTCCTTCAACTCTGAAAGCAAAACCTGAATGTAATCTGCAAAGTCAAACTCTTAAATCATTTAAAAGGTCCTGATCTCTCAGAAAGAGCATAGAGCTATGGGTTTGGCTATATGACCACAGTCAAATTACAGTTCTCTATATTAGTTTTATCACCTATAAAAAGAAGAAAAGATGGGAATATGTGCCATCTCTGTCTTACAAGTCTGTTTTGAATATTCAGTGAGATAATAAAGGTAAAGTGCTTCAAATACCACACATTTTTATACAAACTAATATATTATAGGGAAAAAAGCAAAAAAAAATTAGCATTAAGCACAAAAATAGTGTATACATTTTTTCTGGATTTTTTCGTACACTTAAAATATATACCTCTTTAAAGAAAGACTTTTTTTTAAAGTTCCAAACCTTTTAAATTTTTCTGGAATCCTCTAACCCCCTCTATAATTGTGAAAAGAAAACAAATTAGCCAAAAATTTAAATAGTTACTAGTTTGTTCATCTAAAAAGTGCTATGATCTGTAAAAGTGCTCTGATACATTTTTAGCATATTCTACCTCTTATTAACTCTTTGGAAATAAAATTTTACCTTTCTTGTGTGTAAAAAAAAAATGTCATACATAAAAAGATATTTGGCCATAGCGTACACATGAAAATGAAAAAAAAAAATGTTTTAATCGGTTGGGAATATGGTATCCTGATATTTTTTACTTTCCATAAAAATAATTAACTGCTAAATGTTCAAGCTAGTGTGGGTTTAAAGATCCTTTAAAAAGTCTATGAGTGATGTGAGGTGTGGGAAAGTGAAGGGACTTGAAGAAGTTGGGATGAGGTGTGTGTATGTGTGTCGGTGTGTTTTATGATAAAAAGTAAAAATAGTTAAAACTATGTTAGGAAATCTCTAAATTACAATTGCTTATATAAATTGACCTCTTTATGCAGAGATAGGTTTCTCAAACATGTTTGTGCATGCAAAACAGTAAATTTCAGAAAGAGATATTGTAAAATATTTGGAAGAAATATCTTCATTACTTTTCCACTTTGCAAATTTCTTAACAACCAGGATATGGCATTCATCTTGATATTCTTTCATGCTTATACGAGTGCTGTGTAGCTTGTGAATGCTCAATTAATATGATTTAATGATGATAAAGAGCAGAGATATCCAGTAAACAGTGCTCCTTTTTCCTTTTCACTTCTCAGTTCTAGCTCTCATATTGTATTTAAAAGAAAGCATCTTTTTTTTTTTTTTTTTAACTCTGGCCAGTATGCCAGAGCTGTCACCTCTCTCAGGGTGATGGAGACACGAAGGATTACTCAAAACCCATTTCTCCTGAGCAGTGAGAGGCCCAAAAGGGTTATTCCAGAACCTTCAAGAGGGAAGCATTCCTTGGAAAATAACCCCAAATCAGGTTTTCTCTCTGTTTTTATTCTCCAGGCAAGAAAGTTACAGAAAAAGAACATAGGTGGTTACAAACAGAACAATGAGATAATCATTGTACTTTCCCACCATAACGTTTAGCTGCACCAAGGACTTCTGCCTTTAGAGCCAGCATTTTTGCTGTGTTACAATTTTTTTATCTGCAACACAGACCAGAGACTTTAGTACTGGGAAAGTTTTCTGTCTTCCCCAAGCTTTAACATTTCTATGTGTTAGGCCCTGTGAAATACATATGGCTTATAAATGTTAGTATCCTCCACAAGAGCAATCAGGCCAGAGACAAAAATAAAGGGCATCCAGGTTGGAAAAGATGAAGTCAAACCATCCCTATTTGCAGATGACATGATACTATATGTAGAAAAACCTAAAGACTCTATCAAAAGAATCCTACAGCTGGTTAATAATTTCAGTAATGTTGCAGGATACAAAATAAATGCCCCCAAATCAGTTGCAATTATATTCTCCAATAATGAGCTAACAGAAAGAGAAATCGAGAAAGTAAGCCCATTTACAGCAGTCAGTTAAAAAACAAAATACCTAGGAATCAATTTAAACAAGGAGGTGAAAGGTCTCTACAATGAGAACTACAAACCACTATTGAAAGAAATTAAAGAAGACACAAAAAGATGGAAAGACAATCCATGCTCTTGGATTAGAAGAATTAACACTGTGAAAATGTCTATACTACCCAAAGCAATCTACAGATTCAATGCAATCCCCTTCAAAATACCAATGGCATTCTTCACAGAAATGGAAAAATAAAATCTCAACATTCATATGAAACAACAAAAGACCCCGAATAGCCAAAGCAATCCTGAGCAAAAAAATAAATAAATAAAGCTGGAGGCATAACACTATCTGACTTCAAATTATACCACAAAGCTATAGTAACCAAAACAGCATGGTACTGGCATAAAAAAAGACACTCAGACCAGTGGAGCCAGAAATCACCCTTCAGGCTAGCAGCCATGTGATATTTGGCAAAACCTGAAGCTGTAAAATTACTAAGGAAAAATATAGGTGAAACACTTCAAGAACTAGGTCTGGGCACAGACTTTATGAACATGATCCCTAAAGCACAAGCAACAAAAGAAAAAAATAAACAAATGGGACTATATCAAACTAAAAGTCTTCTGCGCAACAAAGGAAACAGTCAACAGAGTGAAATGACAACCTACAGAGTGGGAGAAAAGTTTTGCTAACTATGCATCCGACAAGGGATTAATATATCCATAATATACAAGGAATTCAAGAAATTACACAGTAAAAAAAAACCCAAAAAACAAATAACCCAATTAAAAGATGGGCAAAGGTACCAAATAGACATTTCTCAAAGGAAGACATACAAATGGCAAACAGGTACATGAAAAAATGTTCAACATCACTAGTCATCAGGGAAATACAAATTAAAACCACTTTGAGATATCATGTTACACCAGTTAGATTGGCTATAATGAAAAAGACTGAGAATAACAAACGCTGACGAGGATGTGGAGAGAAGGGAATGCTCCTACACTGTTGGTGGGACTATAAGTTAATACAACCACTACAGAAACCAGAATGGTGTTTTCTCAAACAACTACAGATAGATTTTCCATACGATCCAGCAATCCCATTTCTGGGTATATACCCAAAGGAATGGAAATCATCATGTCGAAGGGATACCTGCACTCCCATGTTCATTACAGCTCTGTTCACAATAGCCAAGATATGGAACCAACCTAAATGTCCATCAATGCACGACTGGATAAGGAAAATGTGGTATATATACACCATGGAATACTACTCTGCCATAAAATAGAATGAAATTTTCCCATTTGCAACAATATGGATGAGCTTGGAGAAACTTATGTTGAGTGAAATAAGCAAAGCACAGAGAGATAAATACTGTATGTCCTCACTCATAAGTGGGAGCTAAGAGAGAAAGAAGTAAGGAAAGAAAGACCATAATGGTGTGTTGGTCTTGCAGAGGGAGAGAACATACCTAAGGTTACAAAGTGGAATGGGGAAAGGGGGATGGGGAGGGAGGTGGGGGATAGTTAGGGGGATAATTGATGGCGGACACGAGGTATAATCACAATTTGTGGTAATGGGCATGCTGCCAGTATGGATCTGGCCATCACATCTTAGGCACGAGTGGTGACAATTTGCTTTGTACTCAATGAATGTTCATAACCAATAAAAAATAAAATAAAGTAAAATAAAATAAAATGTTCCAGACTTTCCCTCAAAAAAAAAAAAAAAAAAGAAAGCATCATCTACATCAATATGTGGCTACCAAAATGGCCAAAATACTCTTGGATTTTGTATTTCAGTGTATATAATGAATTATTGGTAACACAATTAATTAGCTCACCCCTGCGGCAATAAAATTCAGCATTAAAATGATCAAAATATACCAAATTCTTTTAAGCTCCAGTTCTTTTAGTCATACATGCCAAACACAGAAACTGTAAAGTGTCATTTCTGTTAGTTTTGCTGGAATGTTCTGTCTTTGAAACCTTGTATCCCTGGTTCTATGAGCATGACTTTCCAGAGAACTTATTCGAAAGATATCCCTTTCGGAAGCAGACAAGATTTTGATGTGGCAATTTTGTTGTATCAAAGTTCTTCATCCAGTTTCCAGCATTGAAACGTGGTGAATTCTAAATATGTATGGAACAGTTTGGGCTCTCCCATAGTTCAAGGCTTAAATGTACTCACATACGATTTCCTGACAGCTGCATAGCACCCAGAAAGGGAACCGTTTTGTGAATCTACTGCTTCAGAATCTCCCCTCTCAGGTAAAAGTTCACTATGAACTTGATGCTAATATCTGCTTGAATCATATATGCAGTTTTCAGAATCAGAAAATGCAAAATGTCTGTAACACAAGACTATGAGTGCTATGAATGTTTGGCAAGACTTGCTACTCAACTGGTATATATTGCTGTAATATGGATACCGTACATTTGGAGCCAGACAACAGCTACCTATACAGCATGGCCAGAACAGCACAGAAAGAAACCTCTTGTCTCTTCTTTTGTCATTTCTTTGCTGATGAGTTCTAATTTATTCCCATACCGGCCTATTATTAAATTTAAAAATGTAATTGACAAGCTCCTTTTTAGAAATGCAAAAACTTAAATTTGAGCATTAATTTATTCATTCTTAAAAATGTTCTTTCATTGAATTGCAAATAAATATCCAGTTTCAGCCTTCATAGTTATTGCAGTTTGGTATTTAATAAAATTATTTTAAAACATTTACTCTGAAGTTATGGTTATTACACAGCTACATTTGACCGATAGTGCTTGTATTAGTTATAATAGACTAAGGGCAAAAGAGGCCATGAGATACATAAAATTAGAAATGACAGAAATAAAAATTAGTATCTCGGAAACTTTTTGTCTCACTAGAAAAATTCTATTCTAATAAACAATGTCCTTATCCAATAGGATCTGTTCTGTTTGAATAAGTTAAAGTCACAGTCATCTGATATATAAATAAAATAGCAGCAGGAATCATACTAAAAACTCATGATTGACTACAAATGGTTAATCCATACACTGGTATCTTAGTTGGGGAAAGGATATGATCCTATTTTTCAAGGATCTCAATTCAGCTTTTATTATTCCACTTATAGGCACAATAACTGTGTTGAGATTAATTGCTAGCAAATATGCTATGAAAAAACTATCAACATGAATGGCAGGATATTTTAGATAATGCTCACTAAAACATATACAAGATGTTAGATCAATGATTCTGCTATTTAGTAAAGTTAATAAATAGAGCTTATTCAGTTAGCAGTTGTACTTGTGTTATCACCAGACCCTATCACATTTATTAAAAGATAAGCAAGTTCCCAACTGTACTGTAAGATAATGAGGCCAATACTCATAAACAAAAGAATCATTGTCATTATATTATCACAGTCCTATTATGACTATGGTAGAAAACTGATGCACATAGTGTTAGAAAAATGTCAGTTAAATTGGCAATTGAGTAATTTCATGTGCCCTAGAAGGCAGTACTTCTGTATACATGGTATTTCAGTCAACCAATCCAACATTTCTGTGCTACAGGTTGCATGGACAAGAAGTACAAGTTGTATTTCCTTGCTTCTGTGAGCTTATCATAAAGTTAGAAAGACCAAAACAACATCTGTACACTTAAGTACAGTTGAGAGCTAACCTGACAATGAGAGCAATAGAAGTTCGGAGAGAAATCATTGTGGCTAGTTAGTATAATCATGGTGAAGTTAGGACTTGAATTGGTTCTTGAAGATCACCCTACGACAGATATGCCAATAATCAGTCTTTGTAATTTACTTGGCAAAAGGTCAAGATCAATCTATAAAAATTAAAATGTCAAACACATGTATGTGGTACTTTTTCTTTTCCTGCTGCTGTAGGTTAAATGTGTCCCCCAAAGGTTCATGTATTGGAAACTTTATCCTCACTTTAATAGTGCAAAGAGGGTAGGAAATCCTATTACGATAATTGAAAGGTGGGGCCTTTCAATCACTTTAAGAAGTGATTAGATTGTGAGGACTGTACCCTCATGAATAGATTAATCCATTGATGCCTTAATGGGCAGTAATGGGTGTGGTTCTGATGGCTTTAAAAGGAGAGCAAGTGAGATTAGCTCTGTCTTGCTCAGTCCATTCAACATGTGATACTCTGCATTTTGGAAAGTCATCACCAAAGAAGAAGGCCCTCACCAGCTACATTCCCTGGGCTTTGGACTTCCCAGCCTCCAAAACTATATGAAATAAATTCTATTTCTTTATAAATTACCCAGTTTCAAGTATTCTGTTATAAGCAACAGAAGACAGACTAGTAAACCTACATACAGAAAAGTTACAGTCTCAGCCTGAATAGAGTGCTTCACTTGAGCTTTTTCTGTTTTAATCTTACAGATTAATACAGTACATTAAAAGGAAAGTCTCTGCCAGCCTAACAAGACAAAATTTGAACATACACAAATGTAAGTCCAGATGAAAAATGATGTATCAACTAATATAAGGCATGCACTACCATGTAAAAAATTAAAACTGAAAATACATTATATGACATATGTTGACATGTGTCATAAGAGAATTGCTAAAGTATTTAATTGTATGAGAATCAACATCAATATTATAAGTATACCTGGATAATGTTATAATTGTTTCCTTGGCAAGCATATTTTTTCAGACCCAATTGAAGTAAATTGATCCTTTTTAAAAATGTGAATGTAGCACTTGAGGTTCAAATAATAGTAATGTGATGTTCTCCAGAATTGAAGCTGATGATCTAGGCACAATGTCGTGAGATCACTAGTTGGCCAAGCCTCGAGTATGACTGAGGGTTATAACTTTGTGGAAAATACCCCTATGAAATATACAGCCTGGCTTCTGAAGCAGAGATATAACTGTGAACAGTCAGTGCCAATGCTCTTGCCCAAGAGGTCAAGTTTCTGGAATTTATTCAAGTTGTGTGAGAAAATATAAGGTGAGAGAATGGTGATTTAGGGATTTGTTATTGTTTTTAATCTTCTACATCATCGAAACAAGCTAATGGCTCTGTTATGCTTTAAACCACTTGCTCAGTGATCTTCCAACATATGACATATCTACTATAAATACTTAATAGTGTAATACATTGACAACTTGATCAATCTCAGTAAAAGAGACCATCACTCACTCAAGTTACCCAAGCCAGAAGCATGGACTTGATCCTTGACTATTCCCTCTTCCTCACTTGCCATATCAATGTCCCACCTGCTACCTCTTCATATTTTTTAAATTCATCAATTTCCTTCACCACTCTTGCCACTGTCTTAGTTAAACCAGCCATCAAGTTTCACCTGATTTGTTACCACAGCCTCCTAACTGGTCTATCAGCTTCCATTATTGCCTTACCAAACCCCCACCATCCACTCTCCATAGTGGATCCAGCATGATCTTTTCAAAACATAAATCGAATACTGTTACTTCCATGACTAAAACCTTTTTAAAAAATTGAAACATAATTGATTGCACATATCTGTGGGGTGCAGAGTTGGATATCAATACTTATGTGCATTATGTGATGCTCAAATCAGGATTATTAGCATATTCAATATTACACCGTGTAATAGTTTTTCATGGCCCTTTATCGATTCCTCCCTTACTGACTCCCATCTCCCTCCCCCTTTCCCAGTTCTGGTAACCTCAGTTCAGTTCTCTCCATTTGAAAGTTCAATAAACTATGGTGATTGTTGTATCTTTCTTTTCTAAATTATTTTTTTAAATTTTATTTTAAGCTCCCATTCCTTTATGAGTGAGGAAATGTGGTATTTTTCTTTCTGAGCCTGGCATATTACACCTTACATAATTTTCTCTAAGTTTATCCATGTTGCTGTGAATGGCAGAATTTTATTCTTTTTTTTATGGCAGAGTAGTATTCCATTGTGTAAATATACCACATTTTCCTTATCCAGTCATCCATCGATGGACATTTAGGTGGGATCCATATCTTGGCTATTGTAAATAGAGCTGCGATAAACATGGGAGTGCAGGTATCCCTTCAACATAATGATTTTCATTCCTTTCCATATATACACAGCAGTGGAATAGTTGGACCATATGGCAGTTCTGTCTGTAGTTGCTTGAGAAACCTCCATACTGTTTTCCACAGTGGCTGCACCAATTTATAGTCCCACCAACAGTGTAGGAGGGGTCCACTTTCTCCACATCCTCACCAGCTTTAATTATTCTCTGCCTTTCTGACAATAGCCATTCTAATGGGTGAGATGATGTCTCATTGTGGTTTGAGTCTGTATTTCCCTGATGATTAATAATGTGGAGCAATTTTTCAAGTGTCTGTTGGCCATTTGTATATCTTCCTTTCAGAAATTCCTATTCAGCTCCTTTGTCCTTTTTTTAATCGGGTTATTTGATTTTTTATTATTGTTTGAGTTCCTTGTATATTCTGAATATTAATCTTTTGTAGGATGCATAGTTTGCAAATATTTTCTCCCACTCTGTAGGTTGTCTTTTCACTTTAATTGTTTCTTTTGCTGTGCAGAAACTTTTTAGTTTGATATAGTTCCATTTGTTTGTTTTTCCTTTTGTTGCCTGTGCTTTTGGGGTCATATTCATAAAGTCTTTGTCCAGGCCTACTTCCTAAAATATTTCTCCTATATTTTGTTTTAAGAGTTTTATTCAGGTCTTCTTTTATGTCTTTAATACATTTTGACCTGATTTTGGTATATAACAAAATGTACAGATCTAGTTTAATTCTTCTGCATATGGATGTCCAGTTTTCCCAGCCCCATTTATTGAAGAGGCAGTCTTTTCCCCAATGTATATTCTTGGTGACTTTATCGAAGATCAGTTGGCTGTAAGTATGTGGGTTGATTTCTGGGTTCTGTATTCTGTTCCATTGGTCAGAGTGTCTATTTTTTATGTAAGTACCATACTGTTTTGGTTACTATAGCTTTGTAGTATAATTTGAAGTCAGGTAATGTTATGCCTCTGGCTTTATTTATTTATTTATTTATTTATTGCTCATGATTGCTTTGGCTATTTGGGTTTTTTTGTGGTTCAGTATAAATGTTAGGATTGTTTTTTCTATTTCTGTGAAGAATGTCATTTTATTTTCATAGGAATTTCATTGACTCTGTAGATTACTTTGGATAGTATAGACATTTTCACAAGTTGATTCTTCCAATCCAAGATGGAATATCTTTCCATCTTTTTGTGTCCTCCTTAATCTATTTGAACAGTGATTTGTAGTTCTAGTTGTAGAGATCTTTCACCTCCTTGGTTAAATTGATCCCTAGGTATCTTATTTTTTGGTGACTATTGTCAATGGGTTACCTTTCTTGATTTCTTTTTCTGCTTGTTCATTGTGGGAGTATAAAAATACTACTGATTTTGTATGTTGTCTTTGTATCCTGTAACTTTACTGAAATCGCCTATCAGCTCTAAGAGTTTTTTTTGTTTGTTTGTTTGTTTTTTGTAGAGTTTTTAGGTTTCTCTATCTATAGTATCATGATATCTGCAAGCAGGGACAATTGACTTTGTCTATTCCAATCTAGATGTCCTTTATTTCTTTATCTTGCCTGATTGCTCTGGCTAATACTTTCAATACTATGTTGAATAGGAGTGGCAAGAGTAGGTATCCTTGTCTTGTTCATGTCCTTAAGTGGAAAGTGTTCAGCTTTTCCCCATTCAGGTTGGTACTGGCAGTGGGTTTGTTTATATGGCTTTTACTATGTTGAGATACTCTCTCTCCTTCTATACCTAACTTGCTGAGAGCATTTATCATGAATGGGTATTGAATTTTCTCAAATGCTTTTTCTGTGTCAATTGAGATAATCACGGTTTTTGTCCTTGATTTTGTTTATGTGGTGTGTCACATTTATTGACTTGTGTATAACGAACCTTCCTTGCATCCCTAGGGTGAATCCCAATTGATCATGTTGTATAATTTTTTTGATATGCTGCCGTATTCTGATTGCTAGTATTTTGTTGAGGATTTTTGTTTCTATGTTAATCAAAGATACTGGCCTGTAGTTTTCTTTTTTTGTTGTTGTTTCTTTATCTGGCTTTGTTATCAGGGTAATCCTGGCCTCATAGAATGAGTTTCAGAGAATGGCTTCTGTTTCAATTTTTGGAATAGTTTGAAGAGAACTGGTATTAATTCCTCTTTAAAGATTTGGTAGAATTCAGCAGTAAAGCTTTTTCTTTGTTGGGCCACTGCTGATTACTGCCTCAATCTTGTTGCTTGTTATTGGTCTGTTCAGTTTTTCTATTTCTTCTTGGTTCAGTCTTGGTAGTTTGTATGTGTCTAGAAATTTATCCATTTCCTCCAGGTTTTGAAATTTGTTGGCATATAGCTGTTTATAATACTCTCTAATGATTCTTTGTATTTCTGTGGTATTGGTTGTAATGTCTCCTTTTTCATTTCTGATTTTTGTTATTTAGGTCTTCTCTGTTCTTTTTTTTTTAGTTAGCCTAGTTAATGGTTTGCCTTTTTGTTTATCTTCTCAAAAAACCATCTTTCAATTTCATTGATCATTTGTATCATTTTTTTGTATATCTATTACATTTTGTTCTGCTCTGATCTTAAATATTTCTTTCTGTCTACTACTTTTGGGATGTGATTGTTCTTGTTTTTCTAGTTCTTTGAGGTGTGGCATTAGTTTGTTTATTTGAAATCTTTCGATTCCACTGATGTGTTTTTTGCAATTAACTTCCTTCTTATTACTGCTTTTGCAGTATCCCACAGGTTTTGGTATGATGTATGTTTATTTTCTTTAGTTTCAAGAAATTTTTTGACATCTTGTTTAATTTTTTCTTGGGCCCAAGATCATTCAGAAGCATGTTGTTTAATTTCCATGTGTTTGTATAGTTTCCAGAGTTTCACATGTTATTGACTTCTGGTTTTAATCCACTGTGGTCTGAAAAAATGCTCAAAATGATTTCAATTGTTTAAATTTGTTGAGCCTTGATTTATGAACTAACATGTGGTCTATCCTGGAAAGTGTTCCATGTCCTGATGAGAAGAATGCATATGCTGTGTTTGTTGGATGAAATGTCCTGTAGATATCTGCCGAGTCCTACTGGTCTAAAGTTTGGCTTAAATACTGTGTTTCTCTGTTGATTAGCTGCCTAGATGATCAGTCCATTGTTGAGATAGGGGTGTTCAGGTCCCCACCTATTATTGTATTTGAGTCTATCTCTTTCTTTAGGTCTAATGGTGTTTGCATTATATACAGGGTGCTGTGGTGTTGGTGCATATATATTTATGATTGGTATGTCTTCTTGCTGGATAGATCCCTTTATTATTATATAATGGCCTTCTTTGCCTCTTTTTATAGTTTTTAATTTAAAGTGTATTTTGTCTTATGCAAGAATAACTACTCCTGCTTGTTTTTTATTTCCATTTTTGTGGCATATCTTTTTCCATCCATTCACTCTTAGTCCATGTGTGTCTTTATAGGTGAGGTGAGTCTCTTGTAGACAGCATATACTTGGATCTAGATTTTTTATCCAATCATCCAGTCTTTGTCTTTTGAGTGGAGCATTGAATCCATTTACATTTACAGTAGTTATTGAAAGTTTTTCATACTCCTAGCATTTTATCAATTTTCATTTGGATGTTTAAAATATCTTTTGTTCCTTTCTTTCCCTTTTATTATTTGTCTTCAGTGCTCATTGGATTTTTGAGGTGTTAAGATATAGTTTCTTTCTCTTCTTCATTTGCATTTTTGTTCTCCTAGTGGGTTTTGTTCTTTCTTGTGTATTCAAGGTAGTGAATTTCATTTTTTGGATTCTGGATGCAAGACTCCCGTTAGGATTCCTTTAGGGCTGGATGTGTGGTTGTTAACTCCCATAGTTTCTGTCTGGGAAATACACCATTTCTCCTTCATTTCTGAAGGATAGTCTTGCAGGGTGTAGTACTTTGGCTGGCAGGGCTTTTTAAGAAATATTTTGAATATATCATCCCAGTCTCTTCTGGTCTTAGGGCTTCTGTTGAGAAGTCTTCCTGTTAGTCTGATGAGGACTTCCTTGTAGATGACTTGATGCTTTTCTCTTGCTGCTTTTAGGATTCTTTATTTGTCTTTGAGTTTTGCCAGTTTGACTATAATGTGTCTCGGAGAGGACCTTTTCAGATTGAATCTGTTTGGGGATTTTTGACCCTCTGGATCTGGAGGACCATATCTCTCCCTATACCCGGGAAGTTTTCCACTATTAGTTCATTGACTATGTTTACAATGCCTTTTCCTTTCTTCTACTCTTGGAACACCCATGATTTGGATGTTTGTGCACTTAAGGTTGTCTGCTAGCTCTCTTAGGTTTTCTTCATATTTTTTCAAATTTTTTTCTTTATTTTTTTTCCACCTGAGTTATTTCAAAAAGACTGTCCTCAAGGTCAGAAATTCTTGCTTCTCCTTACTCTGACATGCTGTTTAACCTTTTGGCTGTGTCTTTCATTTCATTGAATGGCTCTATCAGTTCCAGGAGTTCTGCTACATTCTCTTTTAAAGTATTAATCTTTGTAAATTTCGTCCTTCATATCCTGGATAATTTTGCTCAGTTCATTGTTTCATCTTCTTGGATCTTCTTGGATCTTGTTGCGTTTCCTTAAGATTGTTCTCCAGAATTCCTTTTCAGTCATTTCAAAGGTTTCATGCTCTATAGGATCTGGTACTTGAGAATTACTGCTTTCCTTTGATGGACTCATATTTTCTTTTTTGTTTGTTTTTGTTTTGTTTTTTGTATTTCTAGTATCTGTATGTTGATGTTTGGTCAACTGGTAGAGCAGTTGCTTCTTCTATTACTTTGGACTGGGCTTGAGGAGAGACTTCCTCCTGTGGCTGTGTTTTATATTGACCATTGCATAAAGTGTTTTAGTATTGGTTCTGGGTAGATGCAGTAATATAGTCTCCATGTGGGTACTTCAGCTGTATTAAGTGTTAGAGTTTCATGTGAGTGCCTCCAGGGCTTAGGCTCTGGGACACTTAGTGATTCTTTGCTGAGGTTAATGACACTGTGTTAGGTCGTTAATGATGTGGCTGAGCTCTCGAGTGCTTGGGAGAAGTACCTGGGTGCCTGTCACTCTTTGGCTGGGGTGGGTGACCCTGGGACAGCTTGTTGGTACACCAGCTAGCATCCCATGACCCTGATAAGTACACTGGGAATTTTCTTCCTTACTCTGGTTATCTTGGGTTTCTATTCTCTCCAGGGGTTCTGCGTGTATCTCTCCTAGGATTTAGGCCATTGTGTGGGCCCTCAGGTGCACTACCATGGGGGGTGGCATAATTCCCCCTGTGGGTTGGGCTACTGGGTCATGGGTCTGTGCTTGCTCACCTCCTTTCCTGGACTCTGATGTTAAGTCTCCTTGTGTAAATGCAGTTGTGTGGTTGGTAGTCTGCCTGCACAGCAGCAGTGGCTGTAGTGGTGGTGGGTGCCTGCATGGCATCGGTAGCTCCAGCAGTGGTGGGCTGCTCATGCGATGATTGTGGCTCCCCAGTGGCACCAGCAGTGGCAGTTGCAGTGGCTGTCCACTCAGCTGCTCTGTACACAGCTAAGGTGTCCACAATAGCAATGGGTTTCCAGCACGGCAGCGGCAGCTACTGCAGCAGCCTCCTGCTTGTCCACAGTGGATGTAGGGTTACCTCGTGGGGGTGGCTGCTTCAGCCTCCCTTGCATCTGCAGTGCCTATGGCAGTGGTTGGGTTACCTGGTGGTGGTGGTGGCAGCAGTCGCAGTGGCCTCACTCATGTCTTCAGTGCTTGCAGTGACAGCAGGGTTACCTAGTGGTGGCAGCAGTGGCAGTGACTAAAAACTTTAAAATTGTGCCCAGTAACCTGCAGGATAAAAACTGTCTTCCTTGGCATAGCTCATAAAAGCTTTCTTGATTGGTCCCCTGCCTTCTTTGCCAACCTTATTTTCTATGACTTCCTTTCCATCCATTATCCTGTGTTCTAATCATTTCAAGGTACTTGGAGTTCCACAAACACTTCCTACATTTTCACACTTTCCACACTCTGTACATGCTCTTTTCTCTGCCTCTAATGCCCTCCCTTTTCTTTGACCTCTATTCCCACATACCTAAAAATCTCATACTCATCTTTCAAATCTTAGATCAAAAAACACATTTTTTATAGAGCCCTTCCCTGATGAAGTCAAGCAGTCATTTGCTTTGTCCACTTGCTCCTGAAGCACCTTATATACACTGCTAGTGCACACTACATTGAATTATAAGGATATACACCTAAAATCCCCATTATTTTTTGAGCTATTTAAGGGCAGAAACTGTGTTATATTTTTTCTTTATCCCTAATGCTATTATCAACAAGACAGAACATTTAAAATGCTGGTGAGGATGTGAAGAAAAGGAAACCCTCCTACATTGCTGGTGCGAGTGCAAATTGGTACAGCCATTGTGGAAAACAGTGTGGAGGCTTCTTGGAGAACTATAAATTAAACTACCTTTTGACCTAGTAATACCAATACTGGGTAGAGGAAATGAAGTCAATATATCAAAGAGACACCTACACTCCCATGTTCATAGAAATATTACTCACAATAGCCGAGAAATGGAATCAACCCAAATGCTCATCAACAGATGAACAGACAAAGAAAACCGGTGTTATATATACACAATGGAATACTATTCAGCTATAAAAAATAATGATATCCTATCATTTGCAGCAACATGGATGGAACTGGAAACCATCATGTTTAGTGAAGTAAGTCAGGCACAGAAATTAAATAGCACATGCTCTCACTCATATATGTAATCTGAAAAAAAAGACAGTGCTTATCATAGAATTAGAGAGTAAAATAATGCTTACCAGAAGCCAGGAGGGCAGGAGGTTGTGGGGAAGAAGTGGTGGACTAATGGGTACAAAACTATGCTATCTACCCTAAGTGAACCATTGTGTAGTATATGCATATATTGAAACAACACACTGTACCCCACAAAAATAAGTATAAATAAAAGTGAAAAAAGAAATAAAAAACCGTAAACTACAAAATACTGTTGAAAGAAAGTAAATAAGACTTTACAAATGGGAATGTGTTGCATGTTCATGGATTGGAAGATTTAAAATTAAGATGGCAATGCTCCCCAAATTCACATACAGATTCAATGCAGGCCCTATAAAAATTTCAACTGACTTTTTTTTTTTTTTTTTTTTTTAGAAAAGGACATTGTGACCTTAAAATTCATTTGAAAATGCAAGGGACCTAGAATAGCCAAAACAATTTTTAAAAAGAGGACCAAAGTTGGAGGACTCATATGAGGCTACTTCAAAAAGTATTTCCCAACAAACCTGCTGTAATTGGGACAGTGAGGTATTGGCATAAGGACAGACATATAGGTCAGTGGAATACAGTTGAGAGTTCAGAAATAAACCCTCACATTTACAATCGATTTGTTGACAAAGGTGCAAATAAAATTTAATGCTAGAAAGAATAGTTCTCTCAAAAAATCATGGTGGGACAATCGGATATCCATGTGGAAAAAAAAATGAAAGTGGACACCTACTTCACACCATATGCAAAAATCAACTCAGAATGCATCAATAACCTAAATCTAAGAACTGAAAGTATACAACTTTTTTTTGATAATTTTTTTTCATTTTTAAATATTTTTATTATATATATATATGGGGTACAATGTTGATTTTCAATAATTGTGTAGAGTATGTGATGGTTAGAACAGTATAGTTCGCTTATGCATCATTACAATACACAGTGTCTGTTGACCAATTCCTCATTAGCCCTCTTCCTCTCCCCCCTCCCCCTTTTCACCTCTAGTTTTCTAAAAATTTGACATATTACTTGATTGTTGTTTCTTTTTTTCTTTCTCTCTGTCTCTTTTTATTGCTCATTTGTTTATTTATGGATTCAGTTCCCAGTTATGAGTGAGAACATGTGGTGTTTCTCTTTCTGTACCTGGGTTGTTTCACTTAGGATAATTTTCGCCAGGCTCATCCATGTTGTTGCAAATGGTAGAATTTCATTCTTTTTTATGGCTGTAGTATTCCATTGAGTATACAACTCTTAAAAGAAAATAGGTATAAACCTTCATAACCTTGGTTTAAGCAATGGTTTCTTAGATATAGCGCCAAAAGCACAACTGACAAGATAAAAAATAGGTAAACTAGAAATAACCAAAATTTAAACCTTTGTACTTTAAAGGACACTGTAAAGAGAGTTAAAAGGCAGTCCAGAGAGTGAGAGAAAATTTTAAGTCATATGTCTGATAAAGAACTTGTATCTAGACTATATTAAAGAGTTCCTACAACTCAAAAATAAGAAGACAAATAGTCCAATTATGAATTTGGCAAAGTATCTGAGTGTGTATCTCTAAAGAATACATACAAATGGCCAATAACAACATGAAAATATGATCTACATCGTTAGCCGTCAGGGAAATGCAAATCAGAATCACAATGAAATACCACCTCACACCCACTAAGATGGCTATAATCAAAATGACACGTAATAACGAGTGTCAGTGAGGGTACAGAGAAATTGGGACCCTCTTATGCTGCTGGCGGTAATGTACAATGCTGCAGTCACTTCAGAAAACAGTCTGGCAGTTCTACAAAAAGTTAAACATTGAGTGACCATATGACCTCCAATTCTATTTCTAGGTTTTGCCCTAATAGAATTGAAAGCATATGTCCTATCAAATCTGTTCACAAATTTTTATAGCAGCATTATTCATAATCAGCAAAAAGTGGATACAGCCCAAACACTCATGAACTGATAAATGGATAAACAAAATGTGATATATTCAGACAATGAAATACTACTTGGTAATAAAAAGGAATAAAAATGGATATGTCCTACAACATAGATGACCCTTGAAAATATTATGCTAAGTGAAAAAAGCCAGTCACAAAGGATTATGTATTGCATAATTCCATTTATATGAAATGTCCAGAAGAGAAAAATCCATACAGTCAGAAAGTAGATTGATTGTTGCCTAGGGCAGGGATGGAGAGTAACATTTGGGGAGAAATGATGAATGACTGCTAATGGGTGCAGAGTTTTGGGTGGGGATGATGAAAATGTTCTACAATGATAGTGATGGTTGCACAACTCTGTGAATATACTAAACACCACTGAGTTGTCCACTTTAAGTGGGTGAATTTTATGGTACATGAATTATATCTCAATAAATTTTTTTAAAAAAAGAAAGTGAATAAGTATAAATAACCAGGAATCCCTTACTGTGTGTTGCATGTCTCATTTTATTTATTTATTTTATTGGTTATGAATATTCATGAGGTACAAACATGACTGCCACCACCCGTGCCCAAGATGTGATGGCCAGATCAATACTGGCAGGATGCCCATTACCACAAATTGCAATTATACCCTGTGTCCCCCACCCAATTAATCCCCCACCTCCTCCCTACCCCCCTTTCTCCCACCCCACTTTGTATACCTAGGTGTGCTCTCTGCCTCTGCAAGTCCAACACACCACTGTGGTCTTTCTTTCCTTCTTTCTCTCTTAGTTCCTATTTATGAATGAGGACATGCGATGTTTTTCCATCTGTACTTTGCTTATTTCACTCAAGTTTCTCCAAGCTCATCCATGTTGTTGTGAATGGCAGAATTTTATTCTTTTATGTCAGAGTAGTATTCCATGGTGTATATATACCACATTTTCCTTATCCAGTCATCTGTTGATGGACATTTAGGTTGGTTCCACATCTTGGCTATTGTAGACAGAGCTGTGATGAACACAGGAGTGCAGGTAACCCTTTGGAATGTCTCATTTTTAAAGTACTTCATGCCTGTTCTCCCACTTGATACCCTCATCATCCTTTGGAGACAGAGACTAGACTGTTTACTGTACTTGTCTGTCATCTCTTCCTGTCAAACTATAGTCACCATGTCTTGTCTATTTCTGTGTCCAGGGGCTTAACACATAGAAATTGCTCAATAAAAAAATGATAGAATGAATATTTGAAGAAGTTATATCCCTATATTAAAGAATTTCTTTCAGACAGACCCAGTGAAAAGATATAACTTGCCAGGCGCTGGCCCCAGCACTTCATACACATTAGCTCGTTTAATTCTTGTAACAGAAACCTATGAGGCAGACATTATTATTCCCATTTTAAAATGAGAAAACTGAAACTCCAAGAGGTTAAATAATGCAGAGCTGGTACTCAAACCCTGGGAGTATATGTGATCACTCAAGGAGGGCACGTGGATTAAAAGAAAAAAAGGGGGACTGATGATGGAAATTTGCCCATGATCCTTAGGCTCATTCCACTAAATTTTGTGTTCTCTTACTCATCACTGATTCATGAAAGAATTTCATTAAAATAAGAGGAGATATATAATATTTATTTTTCTGATCTAAAAATTAGGGCATATGGTTTAAAAAGTTTTTTTTAATCTGTGTATTTATTTACACAAAAAGTTTTGCATAGATATGAAATCACATTCAAATAATATATGTATAGTAAATTTCTATTATTGAAAAAAGTGATGTGAGATCAGAGATGTATCTATAAAAACTTAAACCATATGGTCTCTCTATTAAGTGTCTTGACAATGAAGAAAACTGTGAGTAACATGAGTCAGATTCTCTCAGGATTTAAATTAGTCAACAGTTGTAAAATGTGCACCTTTAGCAAGTGCATTCCCTTTTTCTGGTCTATAACACCTCAGAGTTCTGTTCCGTGGTATCAAATAGAACTCGAGAGAGGTGACTGCATTTTAATGCAACTTCCAGCATGGCCACATAAATGCATATCTGTGTGTGCCTGAGTGCATGTCTGCATGTGACTTAGATTAGAAGCAGAAAAAAAAAGTTTTACTCAGAGCTTTAAAATACTTAATTTCATTAAACTTTTATGCTTCTGGCTAGAGAGGGTTTAAACATAGCATAGAGCGTTAATTAGCATGAATTCTATCAGGAGTTTCTGGCTATATTTTGCTAGTTTTAAAGGCCCATCTTTAAGCCTGAATTGTGTGTTAAAGCATACTTGAGCTGTTTTAAATTGTACTCTCAATGAGTTATTTTAACTCCATTTATGTATACTTTCTATATATTTATGGGTGTGTGGGGATATTTTACCCAATCATGGGTGTGAAACTTTTCTCTGAGTTTCACAAGCCAATCTGGCATGCATTAAAGAACACAGAGAAAGTTAAAATTCACTTCACAACTAATCCAAAAGAGTTCAAAGGGTGCCTAGAGTCACTATTTTTGGTGGATAAGACTATTATTTGGAGCAGAGGCTGAAAAATAAACAGTTCCTTTCCCATTGACGGAGTAACCCTAGAGTAGGGAGTTGAAGACTACTTACCTCTTTACCTTTTTTCCATTTCCTTGACTCAATTATCCCCTGGTTAGCAACTACTATTTACCAGATCATAAATGCCCAATGCCTGATTATCTTTAGTCCTGATCAAGAAGTGAGACTAAAGGAAATGTGAATATATTAAATCTCCAAAGAAAAAAATAATCCAATTTTCTTTCAGAATGTTTTCTTCTACCAACCTTTGATTAAAGCTGTTAATGGAAACCAAATCAACTAGTTTTAGTAATAACTTTTTTTTCTCATTCTTCCTCTCCTTATGAGGGCACAAAGGTTCCAAAAGGCAGTATGTCAGAAGGATGGAGAAGTAAAGGATCCTGGATAATCAGCAGACTGGTTTTGATTGAGAGCCCACTATGCACCATTTATTGCTCAGATTACTTCTCATCTGTGCTTGGTTTTCTGAGATATTGCAGGATGTCATTTAAATATAGTCACAGCTTAGGGATTGCAGACTCCATAGGGAAGGAACCAATGCAATTTCCATAAAATGCATTCAGTAGTGTTCACTAGATATCATTGTTCATTTATTCATTTAAGAAATGTATAGAATGCCTACTATATTCGTACTACTATATGCCTACACTGGGGAATACAGTGGTACCCAAGATTCAGTTTTGTCCTCATGAGGCTTACATTTGAGAAGGAAGAGGATGCAGACAATAAACAAATAAGGAAGCAAATAAGACAGTTTCAGATTGAGAGAAATTCTATAAAGCAGGGTAATGTAACAGTGACTTGGGGGTGAGCAACATTAAATGGAAAAGTTAGGGAAGATTATCTGAAGAGATGGTATTTGAATTGAGACTGAAGGCTGAGAAAAACCTTTCATATTAAAAAGTCAGAAAGAGAAAGAACTTCCTAAGCAGAGAGAAGAGCAAGTACAAAAACTGTAAGGGAAAAACGGGTTAGATGTGTTCAAAGAAAGAAATTCAACATGGCTGAAATGTTGATGAGGTAAATGGATCATTCTGGGCTTTGTAGGATATAGTAAGACATTTGGTTTTGTTGTCAGTTCAGTAAAAAGTCACACTGGAGGGCATTCTTCATGGGATTGATTCCGAATGTTGCATAGAGGATGGTTGAAGGGAACTGCAACTGGAAGCAGGAAGAAGAGTTCAGAATCTGACAGAAGTCCAAGAGAGAGATAATGATGTTTTGAACTAAGGTGGTGACAGTGAAGATAGAGAGAAGTGGACTCTGAGATTTATTTTACAAATAGAACAAACAAAACTTGCAGATTGGTTGATCACGGGGCATGAGGGAAAGAGAAGAATCAAGGATGACTCCAAGGATTTTGGTTTGAGCAGGGTGGATGAGGAACACTGGAGGAGGGGCAAGTTTTGGTGGTAGTGGTGAGGAGGGATCAAAAATTTTGATTTTGGCATGTTTAGTTGAAGATGCCTATTAGATATCCAAGTGGACGTATTGAGTAGGCAGTTGGATATGTGAATTTGGATCTCAGGAGATGGGTATGAACTGAAAACATAAACTTGGTAGTTATCAGAATATGGGTCCAATTTAAAGTCATGTTGCTGGACTTATGGCCAGATAATAGATACAGAGGAAAAGAGCTTAATGACAAGTCCTTAGACTCTCTGACATGTAGAGGACAGGTAGTAAAGAAACTGGCTTGCAAAAGGAACTAGGACATATCAGGCATAGCAATAGAAGAAAAACTCAAGGAGTGAGGTGTCATGGAAGCAGAAAGGGAAGAGAGCATTTCAAGAAATAGGGAAGGGTCCACTGTATTAAATGTTACTGAGAGATCAAGTCAGACATGGACAGAAAAGTTACTGTTGGATATAAGTCTGACATGGATTGAAAAGTAAAAGAGGTGAAGGAGTGGTGACAATGAGGGTAAACAACTTTTTAGAGATGTTTTACAGCGATAGCAGAAAAATGAGGTGGTAGCTGGGAGAAAATGTGGAGTTAAGAGGATTTTTGTGTAATGCACATCTGTATGAGGATCCTTCAAAAAGTTCATGGCAAAACAGAATTAAAAGATAATACGAATCTTTCCACAAAGTTTTGAAGACCCCATGTTAATAGGAATGATCCAATAGAAAGGAAGAAAGTTTTACTACAGAATACAATGGAATCATTGCATAACTGAAGTCCTTGGGGAGGTAAGAAGAGAAGGGATCCTGAAAACATTTAGAGTTTGGTCTTTGATACAAGCAGTCACTTTATCCATAGCAGAGTGTATGGTTACAGATGCAGGTAGGTCGGTAAATTTGGTGGTGAGAAGATGTGATATTTCTCTTCTGATTGTTTCTATTCTCTTAGTGAAATAAGAAGTAAGGTCATCAACTGGGAATAAAGAATATTGAGAAACTGGAGGTTTGAGGATAGAGGTGGTGGTGAAATAGTTGTCTCAGAGAATGGGACAATTAATTCATTAGAAAATTGTAGATAAGCTGGGCAGTGCTGTTGAACCTCTGGAGTTTGTTTTTTATGAAAAAACTTAAAACCTAAATTCTTCTGAAACACTCAGATCTAGCCCTCCATGGTGCAGTGTACTCCTGGTTCCAGGTGTTGCTGCTTTAGATACAGGCTTTATTCTATAAAAATTGGAAAAACTTCATTGGCATGCAGGAGGAGAATGAATAGGGCAAGTACTTTTCCTGAGACTTCCAATACATGAGGCATCTAGTCAGACTGTTTCAGATAGATTAGATGTACTTGTGTGTCCTCTTATACACATTTTTTTTTTCTCTTTGGAATGTCATCAGTGAGTTCCAGAAACTTCTCTTGATTTCTTTACTTTTCCCAACTCACAGATGGTGTTTTGCTCTTAGATCATGAATTTAAATGGGAATCAGCTGACTTTCCTACACTTATGTCCTAATGGGTTCTTCCATATAGCTTTATCTTTGTCTTTTTAAATTGGCAAAATGCACCATGGCTAAGGTTGTATTGGACGCATCTGTCCCACACTCTCACTCTGTCAACCTCACTGTGGATACAAAACAACGGAATCCCTGATTGTGCCTATGTAATACTGAATAGGGTGTTTCAAGGTTTTTTTTTTTTTAATAAGATCTGGAAGACGAAAATTTTCTGATGGAGAAAGTGGAAACCACATTGACTGTATTTCTGGAGAACACGGGGAGGCTCAGCTCTGGGTCCAACAACAGTGACTTCAAGGTAGGGTGACCAGGACATTCCCAGTATCTACCCATTGTTTCAATGTAAATGTTAACAGCTCCCACTGTCATTCTCAAAAGTGTTCTGGTTTGGACAATAAATTATATGGTCACCCTGCCTCAGGGGTCTGATACAATCACTAGTTATGGAGAAAACTGTCTTCACTAACCAGCTGCTGTTATTTCTGAACCCTCGTGTGCTCACAAGAGTGGAGTGCCACATTCCTATCACCACTACGATCACCACCATTCCTGGGGCCTGATCTCAAAAAAACAAAAACAAAACAAACAAAAAAAACCTCACCATTTCAGTTTCCCTCTGGCCCTGCCTTTTATTCTATGATTTTTCTACTCTTAAGTTTTGACAAAAACACTTTTCTACATCTACCTAGTTGGATCAAGAGCTAGGTCTAGATTAATGCTAACTAATTTCTGTAAACTGAGTGGGACAGTGGAATGATCCCGAGGTCTGGGTTCCTCCCTCTCTTCTCTCTTTTCTTCCTGCATTCCTTCTTTTCTCCCTCTTTTATTCCTCCTTTCTTTAATTTTTATTTTTTATTTTTTTGCTGTGAAGCCTGGGATGCTTTATTTTTTTTTTTTTAATTTACAAACTTCTATGTAGAAATTCATTTTTAAAATTTTTTTTTATTTTAACTTCTCAATAGATTGTGGTCGATTTTTGTGACCCTTTACCTGTTCCACTTTTCCCCTCCCTCTCTCCCCTCCTGCCCCACTACATCATATCTATTCACTTGTCTTAACAGGTTCAAGGAATAGTTGTGGTTGTAGTGTTTTCTTCTGACCCCTTTATTTGTTTGTGTGTTTATTTATTTATTTATTTTAGCTCCCACAAATAAGTGAGAACATGCGGTATTTCTCTTTCTGTGCCTGACTCGTTTCACTTAATATAATTTTCTCGAAGTCCGTCCATGTTGTAGCTAATGGTAGTCTTTCACTCTTTTTTATAGCAGAGTAGAATTCCATGGTGTAGATATACCACAGTTTCCGTATCCACTCATCAGATGATGGACATTAGGGCTGGTTCCAACTCTTGGCTATTGTAAATAGTGCTGCAATAAACATTGGAGTACAGGTATCCCTTCGGCATGATGATTTCCATTCCTCTGGGTATATTCCCAGCAGTGGAATAGCTGGGTCATAGGGTAGATCAATCTGAAATTGTTTGAGGAACCTCCCCACCATTTTCCATAAAGGCAGCACCATTTTGCACTCCCACCAACAGTGTATGAGAGTTCCTTGTTCTCTGCAACCTTGCCAGTATTTATCATTCTCAGTGTTTTGGATATTAGCCATCCTAACTGAAGTGACATGATATCTTAAAGTGGTTTTGATTTGCATTTCCCAAATGCTGAGTGAGGTTGAACATTTTTTTTATGTGTCTGGTGGCCATTCATATATCTTCCTTTGAAAAATGCCTATTCAGCTCCTTTGCCCATTTTTTAATTGGGTTGCTTGTATTTTTGCTGTAAAGTTGTTTGAGTTCCTTGTATATTCTAAATATTAATCCTTTGTCAGGTGTATGTTTTGCAAATATATTCTCCTACTCTGTTGGTTGTCTTTTTAACTCTGTTAAATTGTTTCTTTAGCTGTGCAGAAGCTTTTTAGTTTGATATTATCCCATTTGTTTATTTTTCCTTTAGTTACCTGTGCTTTTGGGATCATAATCATGAAGTCTGTATCCAATCCTAGTTTCTGGAGTGTTTCCCCTAGGTTTCCTTCAAGGAGTTTTATTGTTTCAGGAGGTATATTTAATTCTTAAGTCCATTTTGAGTTGATTTTGTTATATGATGAGAGGTATGGGTCTAGTTTCATTCTCCTTCATATGAATATCCAGTTTTCCAGCACCATTTGTTGAAGAGGCAGTCTCTTCCCCAGTGTGTAGACTTGGTGCCTTTGTCAAAGATCAGATGGCTGTAGGTGTGTGGATTGATTTCTGGGTTCTCTGTTCCATTGATCTGTGTGTCTCTTTTTATGCCAATACCATGCTGTTGTGGTTATTATAGCTTTGTAATGTAGTTTAAAGTCAGGTAGTGTTATGCTTCAAGCTTTTTTTTTTTTTTTTTTTTTTTTTTTTTTGCTCAGAATTGCTTTGGCTATGTGTGGTCTTTTGTTATTCCATATAAATGTCTGGATAGTTTTTTACATTTCTGACAAAAATGTCACTGGAATTTTGATAGGGATTGCATTGAATCTGTAGATCAATTTGGTTAAAACGGACATTTTCACAATGTTAATTCTTCCGATCCAAGAGCATAGGATATCTTTTCATCTTCTTGTGTCCTCTTTAATTTCTCTCAACAGTGATTTGTAGTTCTCAGAGATTTTTCACATCCTTGGTTAACTTTATTCCTAAGTATTTTATTTCTTTTTCTGCATGTTCACTGTTGAGGTATAGAAATGCTACTGATTTTTGTGTGTTGATTTTGAATCCCGCAACTTTGCTGAAATCATTTATCAACTCCAAGAGTTCTTTTGTAGAGGCTTTAGGATGTTCAATATATAGGATCATATCATCTGCAAACAGGGACAGCTTGACTTCATCTTTTCCAATCTGGATGCCCTTTATTTCCTTCTCTTCTCTGATTGCTGTGGCTAGTACTTCCAACTTGTCTAGTTCTTGTCCCTAACAGAAAAGCTTTCAGCTTTTCCCCATTCAGGATGACATTGGCAGTGGGCTTATCATATATGGCTTTAATTGTGTTGAGATACTTTCCATCTATACCTAACTTGTAGAGATCATTTATCATGAACGAATGTTTAATTTTGTCAACTGCTTTTTCAGCATCTGTAGAGATGATCATATGGTGTTTGTCTTTGATTTTCTTGATGTGGTGTATCACATTTATTAATTTGCATATGTTGACCCAACCTTGCATCCCTGGGATGAATCCCACTTGATCATGGCATATAATTTTGTGTATGTGTTGCTGTATTCCATTAGCTAGTATTTTATTAGGATTTTTGCATCTATATTCATCAAGGGTATTGGCCTGTAGCTTTCTATTTTTGATGTATCTTTATCTGGTTTTGGTATCAGGGTGTTGTTTGACTCATAGAATGAGTTTGGGAGAATGACCTCTGTTTCAATCTTTTGGAAGAGTTTGTTGGGAATTGGTATCAGTTCCTCTTTGAAGGTTTGGTAGAACTCTGCAGTGAACCTGTCCAATCCTGGGCTTTTCTTAGTTGGGAGCCTTCTGATAATAGCTTCAATCTCTTTTATTGTTATTGGTCTGTTCAGATTTTCTTCATCTTCTTGGCTCAGTTTTGGTAGTTTGTATGTGTCCAGAAATTTATCCATTTCCTCCAGATTTTCAAATTTGTTGGCATATAGTTGTTTATAGTAGTCTCTATATGATTTCTTGTATTTCTGAGGTATCAGTTGTAATATCACCTTTTTCATTTCTAATTTTTGTTATTTGGGTCTTCTCTCTTCCCTTCTTAGTTAGCCTTGCTAAAGGTTTGTCAATTTTATTTATCTTTTCAAAAAACCAACTTTTTGTTTCATTGATTTTTTGTATCATTTTGGGGGTTTCTATTTCATTAAGCTCTGTTCTGATCTTAATTATTCCTTTCTGTCTACTAACTTTGGGTTTTGATTATTCTTGTTTTTCTAGATCTTTAAGGTGAAGTGATAGGCTGTTTATTCGCCATCTTTCCATTCTTCTGAAGTAAGCATTTAATGTGATAAATTTCCCCCTTAGCACTGCTTTTGCAGTATCCCACAGGTTTTGATATGACATGTCATTATTTTCAATAATTTTTTTGATTTCCTGTTTAATTTTTTCTTGGACCCATATGTTGTTAAGTAGAATGTTGTTTAATTTCCATGTGTTTGTATAATTTCCAGAGTTTTGTTTGTTATTGAGTTCTAATTTTAATCCATTGTGATCTGAAAAAATATATGGAATAATTCCAATCTTTTTAAATTTGTTGAGACTTGCTTTGTGACCTCACATGCGGTCTATCCTGAAAAATGTTCCATGAGCTGATGAGAAGAGTAATATTCTGAGATTGTTGGATGGAATGTTCTGTAGATATCTGCCAAGTCCAATTGGTCTAACATGTTGTTTAGAGCTTGTGTTTTCTCTGTTGTTTTTTTGCCTAGATGATCTGCCCAATGTTGAGGTGAGGTGTTCAGGTCCCCTGCTATTATGGTGTTAGTGTCTATCTCATTCTTTAGATCTAATACTGTTTGCTTTATAAATCTGGGTGCTCCAATGTTGGATTCATAAATATCTATGATTGTTGCATCTTCTTAATGGAAGACATATATTATAGTGGCCTTCCCTATCTCTTTTTATGGTTTTTGCTTTAAAGTCTATTTTATCTTATGTGAGAATAGCTACACCAGCTCTTTTTTCATTTCTATTTGCATGGTATACATTTTTCCATCCTTTCACTCTTAGTCTATGTGTGTCTTTACATGTAAGGTGAGTCTCTTCAAGGCAGCATATTGTTAGGTCCATCTTTTTAATACAGTCAGTCAGTCTGTGTCTTTTGAGTGGGGAATTTAATCCCTTTACATTTAGGGTTATTAGTGAAAGGTGTTGATTTACTCCTAGCATTTTACTGATTTTTGTTTAGATGTCTTAAGTATCTTACCATCCTTTCTTTATGATTTTCTGTTTGTCCTCTGTATTTGTTGGTTCCTTGGGGTGGTAGATAAACTATTTTTTCTCTTTATTGGTAGCATTTTTGTTTCCTGGTGGGTTTTGTTGTTTCTTGTGTATTCATGGCAATGATGGTTGTTTTTCCGATATCAAACCCAGTACCCCCTTGAGAATTTCTTATAAGGCTGGTCATGTGGTAGTGAACTCTCACAGTTTTTGTTTGTCTGAGAAATGTGTTATTTGTCCATTTTGGAAGGATAGAGTTGCTAGGTAAAGTATTTTTGGCTCACAATTTTTGTCTTTCAGTATTTCAAATATATCATCCCATTCTTTTCTGGCTTTTAAGGTTTCTAATTAAAAGTCTGATGTTAGTCTGATTGAGGCTCCTTTATAGGAAACTTGCCACTTCTCTCTTGCTTCATTTAAGATTCTCTCTTTGTCTTTGAGTTTTGCCAGTTTGACTATAACATGTCTTGGAGAGGACCTTTTTGGGTTGAATATGTTTGGGGATCTTGGGTCCTCCTGAATCTGAAGATCTGTGACTTTCCCTGTACCTGGGAAGTTTTCTGCTATTATTTCATTGAATATGTTTTCAATGCCATTTCCTTTTTCTTCTCCTTCTGGAATACCCATGATTCAGATATTTGACTGCTTAAGGTTGTCTGTTATCTCTCTTAGAGTTTCTTCAGTTTTTAAAATTTTTTCTTTTTCTGGTATGCCTGTGTTAATTCAAACACCCTGTCTTCAAGGTCAGAAATTCTCTCTTCTGCTTGTTCTTGCCTGCTAGTTAGAATCTCTTGTGTTTTTTACTTTGTTGAATGAATCCTTCAGCTCCACAAGATCTGCTACATTCTTTTTCAGGGCATTGATTTCTTTGTACATTTCTTCTTTCAGGTTCTGTATATTTTTTCTCATTTCACTGTGTTGTCTAACTGAATTTTCCTGTATCTCATTTAGTTTCCTTAAAATTCTTGCTCTAAATTTCTTGTCAGTCATTTCAATGACTTCCTGTTCTATAGGATCTGGAGCTTGAAAGTTATTATTTTCCTTTGGTAGTGATGTACTTTCTTGATTTTTCATACTTCTGGTATCTATCCCTTGGTGTTTAGTCATTGTGCCAGGGGCTATCACTTTCCACTCGTTCCAGCCTCATGTATGGCCTGGGTCTTAAAGGGGCTGGCAATTCTGGGCAGTGGGAATTAGCCCTGGCTGGGGGTGCCACAGCAGCAGCCTGTTCTGGTATGATTGACTTGGAGTGTGTGGGCCTGGCAGCTCTCAGGTCTCTCTAGGCAGCAGGGAATGGCCTGGGGTGGGGGTCCGTTTGTGCCTGCCTGTTCTGGCATGGCTGACTCAGGGTGTCTGGGCCTGGCAACACTTGTTCCTCTCTATGTGGTGGGGACTGACCTGCACTGGAGGTTCCACAGCTACTGCCTGTTTCTGCGTGGTTGACTTGGGATGTGTGGGCCCAGCGGCTCTTGGGCCTCCCTCCCTTCCTTTCTTTAAAAGGCACTTAATTTCACACCAACTATGTGCCAAGCATTAGTTAGTTGCTAAGGTACAAAGATGAATCATAAGGTAGTCCCTGGAGGTCAGGCTGGTAGAAGATACAAAGACAAAAATCAATTATTATTATTCAGTATGATCAATGCAATGATAAAGATATATGAAGAATGTAGAAAACAGGTAGTTCCACATCTCTGGTAAACTTGCTTATATCCACACCCACATCCCCCAGGCAACTCAGAGGCTCTTCCCCCTCAGCAAATCCAGCTGAGAGGGGTCAGGGAGTGTGCCAGCCACATTCAGGTACATGCAGCTCTTCACTTCTCTGGTGAACAAACACACCCGCCTCTCCCCTGCCGACTTAGAGACCCACCCAACACAGCAAGCCCGCCCTCCGCAGGGGAGAAGGTTCAGTGTGTACACTGGCCACTCATGGGTATACGCAGCTCTGTGCATCTCTGATCCACACCTACCTTCCCGCAGGAACTCAGAGACCCACCCAACTCAACAAACCCACCTAGCAGAGATGGTGTGGGAAGTGAGCTGACACCTCTAGGGTGCACACAGTCCTGTGTCTCTGGTAAATTTGCCTAGATCCAAATACTCCAGCAGGGAAGATCCAAAGAGCCCACCTACATTGCACAGGGGTGTGCAACTCAATCAGTATCCAGGCAACCCCACCCAAGTTAGCTAAAGAACAGCCCATTGACACAACACCTATCCCAGAAATCAAGGCCCCAATGGTGACCCCAGTGACCCCACACATGGTTGCTCACCTCAGATTAGGAAGCACTGATCACAATACCACATCCCCAGGGTATGCAAGGCCCTGTTCACAGCCACAACAACCCTACCCAATGTCATCCACCCCACCAAGAAATTGCCAAGGACCCCACTACGTAGACCACTAAGGCAACCACAGACAATTCCAAGACTGAATACGGTCAAAGAAGTCACACAAAGATTACACTACCATGCTCACATGTAAACCTAAACCAAACCTATAAAGCCCAACCCAATTGTCAATATAGACCACTTCTACAGGTAAAAATTCTCCCTTCAAAAACTACTCCAAAGATTAGAAGAAGTGAGGGGCTACCTGATGCCCAGACATCAAGGCATTAAAAAACATTAAAAGAAGCATTAAAAAACAGGGAAATATGACACCCTCAAAGGATGGCAACAATTCTCTAGTACCAGTTTTTTCTGAGAATATAAGCAAAATAGGCAAGCCATTTGTCAGACTAACTAAAAAAAGAAGAAGGACTATCCAAATAAAAAAAATCAGAAATAAGGAACATTACAACCAATGCCATAGAAATACACAGAATCTTTAGAGACCATCATGAACAACTATACACCAATATATTTGAAAATCTGGAGGAAATGGATGAATTTCCAGACACATACAAATGACCAAGACTGAACCAAGAAGAAATAGAAAACATGAACAGACCAATAATGAGCAACAAGACTTAAGCAGTAATCAGAAGTCTCCCAAAAAAGAAGAACCCAAGATTGGATGGCTTCACTGCTGAATTCTATTAAACCTTTGGAGAATAATTAATATCAACTTTTTTCAAACTATACCAAAAAATTGAAACAGAGGCCATTCTCCCAAACTCATTGTATGGGGCCAGCATCAACCTAATATCAAAACCAGATAAAGACACATCAAAAACAGCAAAAAAAAAACAAAACAAAAAACTACAGGTCAATAGCTTTGATGAACATAGATGCAAAAATCCTCAACAAAATATTAGCAAACAGAATAAAACAGCTCATTAAAAAGATTATACATCATGATCAAGTGGGATTCATCCCAGAGATGCAAGAATGGTTCAACATATGCAGGTCATTAAATATGATACACCACTTCAACAGAAGCAAGGACAAAAACCATATGATTATCTCAATAGATGCAGAAAAGGCATTTGACAAAATTCAGCATTGCTTCATGATAAAGATGCTCGACGTATTAGGTATGGAAGGAAAGTATCTCCACATAATAAAAGTCATTTGTGACAAACCCTCTACCAACAGCATCCTGAGCAGGGAAAAGGTGAAAGCTTTTCCTTTAGGAACAGGAAAAAGACAAGGACACCCACTCTTACTGCTCCTATTTAACATAATTTTGGGAGTATTAGCCAGAACAATGATGAAAGAGAAAGAAATAAAGGACATCCAATTGGAAAAGATGAAGTCGAATTGTCCCTGTTCACAGATGACATGATCCTGTACATAGAAAATCCTATAAAATCCACCAAAAAAACTACTAGAGCTGATAAATGAATTCAGTAATGTTTCAGGATACAAAATCAGTACACAAAAATCAGTAGTGTTTTTATACACCAATGATGAATAAGCATAAAAAGAAATCAAGAAAGCAAGCCCATTTACAATAGCTACTCAAAAGAATAAAATGCCTAGGAATAAATTAACCAAAGAGCTGAAAGATCTCTACAATGAGAATTTCAAAACACAACTGAAAGAAATTAAGAGGACACAAAAAGATGGAAAGGCATTCCATGTTCATGGATTGGAAGAATTAACATTGTGAAAATGTCCATACAGCCCAAAATTATATACAGATTCAGTGCAATCCCCATCAGAATAAAAATGACATTCTTCACAGAAATAGAATAAGCATTCATACAATTTATAGGGAACAACAAAAGAACCAAATAGCCAAAGCAATCTTGAGCAATAAATAAATAAATAAATGAAGCCAGAGACATCACACTACATGAATTCAAATCATACTATAAATCTGTAGTAACCAAAACAACATGGTACGGACATAGAAATAGACACTCGAACTAGTGGAACACAATGGAGAACCCAGAAATCAACCCACATACTTACAGCCAACTGATCTTCCGCAAAGGTACCAAGACCATACATTGGGGTAAAGACTGCTCTTCACTAAATGGTGCTGGGGATAGTGGACATCCGTATATAGAAGAATGAAACTAGACCCATATCTCTCACCATATACCACAATCAACTCAAAATGGATTAAAGACTTAAATATGAGATCTGAAATTATAAAACCCCTAAAAGAAAACATAGGGAAAATATTTCAGGGATTAGGACTGGGCAAAGACTATACAAATAAGACCCCTAAAGCACACACAACAAAAGAAAAAAAAAAGGATTATATCAAACTAAAAAGCTCCTGTACAACAAAAGAAACAACAGAGTAAAAAGACAACCTACAGAATGGGAGAAGATATTTGCAAGTCATGCATCAAACAAGAGATTAATATCCAGAATACACAAGGAATGCAAACAACTTAACAGTAAGAAAACCAAGTTACTCCATTAAAACCCTCACATCATGGGCAGGAGAGGTGACAATTAGCTTTGTACCTCATGAATATTCTAAATAAATAATAAACAAACAAACAAACAAATAAATAAATAAAAAGAAAGGAAGGACAGACAGACAAGACCACAGTAGTGCACTGAACTGTCAAAAGGAGAGATCAAATCTAAGGATACTAGTGCTTGGGTGGAGGGAGGGAGGGAGGTTAGTGAGTGATAGGTCAGGTGGAGGACATAGGAAAGGATTACAACTGGCAATGATGAATATGCTAATAATCAAAAAATAAAATAAAATAAACAAAAAATGGACAAAGGAAGTGAATAGGCATTTCTCAAAGGAAGATATACAAATGACCAAGAGACACATGAAAAAATGTTCCACATCATTCAGCATCAGGGAAATGCAAATCAAAACCACACTGACATTTCATTTCACTCCAGTTAGACTGGCTATTATCAAAAAACAAAATAACAAATGCTGGTGGTCAGGATGCAGAGAAAGGGGAGCCCTTCTATACTATTGGTGGGTCTTTAAATTGGTATAGCCAATTTGGAAAATAGTATGGAGGTTTCTCAAACAATTACATATTTGTCTTCCATACAATCTAGCAATCCCATTTCTGGATATATACCCAAAGGAATGGAAATCATCACGTCAAACAGATACCTGCACTCCCATATTTATCACAGCTCTATTTATAATAACCAAGATATTGAATCAACCTAAACATCTGTCGATGGACAACTGGATAAATAAAATGAGGTATGTGTACACAATGGATTACTACTCAGCCACAAAAAAGGATGAAATTCTGCCATTCACAAAAATATAGATGAACTTGGAGAAAATTATGTTAAGTGAAAGAACCCAGGCACAGAATGAGAAATACTGCATGTCCTCACTCATAAGTGTGACCTAAGGGAGAAATAAAGAGAGAAAAAGAGAAAGAGAGAAAGAGAAAGAAAGAAGAAAGAAAGAAAGAAAGAAAGAAAGAAAGAAAGAAAGAAAGAAAGAAAGAAAGAAAGAAAGAAAGAAAGAGAGAGAGAGAGACCAATAACCACAATAACAAGTTGAACTTTAAGGAGAGAACAGAGCTGTGGTTACTAGAGGTAGGAAGTGGGGGGGACTAGTGAGAAATTGGTTAATGGACATAAGGAATGATTACATTTTGTAATGATGAACATGCTAATTATCCTGATTTGATCATCACACATTATAAAGTTATTAATATTCAACTCTGTACCCTACAAATATGTGTAATTAATTATTCTTCAATAAAATTTGGGAGTAATAAACACAAAAACAAAATAGTTGGGGACTTCTACACCCCTCTGTCATCATTGGACAGATCATCTGGACAAAAAATTAGCAGAAGAGCATTGGATTTTAACTGTGATTTAAGCCGAATGGACTTGACAGACATTTACAGAACATTTCATCCAACAACGGCAGAATATACATTGTTCTCATCAGCACAAAGATCATTCTCTAGGATAGACCACATATTATACCACAAATCAAATCTCAACAAATGTAAAAATATTGATATCATATCAAGTATTCTTTCAAACCACAATGGAATAAAATAAGACATAAATAACAAGTGAAATTTTGGAATTTGGAATTTGGAAATTAAACAACATGCTCCTGGAATGACCAGTGGGTCAAAGAAGAAATAAAGCAAGAAATCAAAAAATTCCTTTACACAAAAGAAAATACAAGCACAACATGCAAAACTGATGAGATACTGCACAAGTACTAAGAGGAAAGATTATTGCAATATGTGCTTATATCAAAAAAGGTGAAAGATCCCAAATAAACAACTTAATATTGCACCTCTGGGAATTAGAAGAGCAAAAACAATCCAACCCCCAAATTAGTAGATGGAAAGAAATTACAAAGATCAGAGCAGAACTAAATGAAATAGATACCAAAAAACATATACAAAAGATCAATGAAAGAAAAAGTTTGTTTTTGAGGAATATAAAATTGACAAACCATTAGATAAACTAACCAAGAAAAGAAGAGAGAAGATTCAACTATCAGAAATCAGAAATGAAAAAGGAGACATTACAAGTGATTCCACAGAAATTCAAAGAATCATTAGAGAGTATTATGAACAACTTTATGTGAACAAATTTGAAAATCTAGAGGAAATGGATAAATTTCTCAACACACACAACCTACCAAGACTGAACGAAGAGGAAATAGAAAACCTGAGCAGACCAATAATGAGCAAAGAGACTAAATCAATAATCAGCAGTCTCCCAATAAAGAAAAGCCCAGGACTGGGTGGCTTCACTGCTGAATTCTACTAAACCTTTAAAGAAGATTTAATACCAATTCTTCTCAAACTATTCCAAACAACTAAAGCAGAGTATATTCTCCTGAAATTCTCTGAGGCCCATATCACCCTGCTACCAAAACTAGACAAAGATATAACAAAAAAAAGATTACAGGCCAGTATTTCTGATGATCTTAGATGCAAAAGTTCTCAACAAAGTACTAGCAAACAGAACCCAATAGCACATCAAAAAGATTATGCACCATGATCAAGTGAGATTCATCCCAGGGATGCCAGGATGGTTCAACATATGCAAATCAATAAATGTTATACACATCATCAAGAAAATGAAAGATAAAAAACATGATCATCCCAATAGGTTCAGGAATAGTATTTGATAAAATGCAACATCGTTTCATGATAAAAAGTCTCAACAAATCAAGTATAGAAGGAAAGTATCTCAACACAATAAAAGCCATGTATAAAAACCCATAGCTAACATCATCCTGAACAGGAAAAAGTTGAAAGCTTTTCTTCAAAGAACAGGAGCAAGACAAGGATGTCCACACTCACCACCCCTATTTAAAATAGTACTGGAAGTTCTAGTCAGACAATTAGGCAAGAAAAATGGTGAAGGGCATCCAAATTTGAAAAAACGAATTCATATTGTCCCTGTCTGCAGATTATATGATCTTATATATACAAGAACTTAAAGACTCCGCCAAAAATCTCTTAGAGCTGATAAACAAATTCAGTAATATTTCAGGATATAAAATCAATATGCACCAGTCAGTAGCATTTCTATACACCAACAACATACTGGCAGAAAAAGAAATCAAGAAAGCAATACCATTTAAAATTGTTATCAAAAAAACAAAAACAAAATACCAAGGAATAAATCTAACCACACGTGTGAAAGATCTCTACAATGAAAATTACAAAACACTGATGAAAGAGATTAAAGATGACATTAAAAAATAAAAAGACATTCCATGCTCGTGGATTGGTAGAATTAATGTTGTGAAAATGATCATACTACCCAAAGTGGTCTACAGATTCAACGCAATCCCTACCAAAATACCAATGATGTTTGTCACAGAGATAGAAAAGACAACCCTAATACTCATATGGACCAACAAAAGACCCCAAATAGCCAAAGCAATCTTGAAAAATAAAAAAATAAAGCTGGAGGCATAACACTTCCTGACTCCAAATCATACTAAAAAACTATAGTAACCAAAACAGCATGGTACTGTCATAAAACAGACACTTGTACCAATGGAACATAATAGAAAACTAAGAAATAAGCACACATACTTACAGGCAACTGATTTTTGACAAAGGCACTAAAAACATACATTGGGGAAAGGACAGTTTCTTCAATAAATGGTGCTGGGAAAACTGGATATCCATGTGTAGAAGAATGAAACTAGACCCCTATCTCTCACCATATACAAAAATCAACTAAAAATAGATTAAAGACTTAAATATAAGACCTGAAACTATAGAACTTCTAGAAGAAAACACAGGGGAAACAATTCAGGACATAGGACCAGGCAAAAAAATTTTCAATAAGATCTCAGAAGCTCAGGCAAAAAAAGCAAAAATAAACAAATGGGATTTTAGTCAAACTAAAAAGCTTCTGCTCAGCAAAGGACACAAACAGAGCAAAGAGACAACCTACAGAATGGGAGAAAACATTTGCGAACTATGCATCCAACAAGGGGCTAATAATCCAGAATATACAAGGAACTCAGACAAATAAAAACAAATGAAAAACAAGTAAAAAACAAATAATCCAATTTAAAAAATGGGTAAGGAAGCTGAATAGACATTTCTTAAAAGAAGACATACAAATGGCCAATGTGTATATGAAAAAATGCTCAACATCACTAATCATCATGGAAATGCTGACCCAAACCACAGTGAGACATCATCTCACCCATTAGACTGGCTATTGTCAAAAAGGCAGAGAATAATGAAAGTTGGTGAGGATGCAGAGAAAGGGGAAACCTCCTACACTGTTGGTGGGACTGTAAATTATGGAAAGCATCATGGAGGTTCCTCAAACAGCTATGAATGGAACACATGGCCCAGCAATCCCACTGCAGGATATATACCCAAAGGAATGGAAAGCATCATGTTGAAGAGATATCTGCGCTCCCATGTTTATCACAGCTCTATTCACAATAGCCGAGATAGGGAACCAATCTAAATGTCCATCAATAGATGATTAGATAAGGATAATTTGGTATATATACCCAATGGAATAATACTCAGCCACAAAAAAGAATGAAATTCTGCCATTCACGGCAACATGGTTGAATTTAGAGGAAATTAGGTTAAATGAAACAAGCCAGACACAGAAACAGAAATACCACATGTTCTCACTCATATGCGGGAGCTGAAAAACAAAACAAAACTGAAAACAAAAGTAAATAATAAGTTGAACTGTTAAATGGAGAGGGAAGAGTTGTGGTTATTAGAGGCGGGAAAGGGGAGAGGGAGGGGGGATGGTGAGAGACTGGTTACAATATTATAGCCCGGTATGAAAAATAAGTCCCATTGGTGTACAATTGACCTAGAAATCTATAATTAACCATGATCTATTGCATGTTACCAAACAACTAGAAGAGAAGTGATCAAATGTCCACATCACACACACAAAAGATGATTGGATTTTGCAAGGATGAATATGCTGATTGCCCTGAATGGATCATCACACATTGTATACATGTATTGATGTATAAGTCTGTACCCAATAAGTATGTACAATCAACATGTTTCAATAAAAAAATTTTTAAAAAGAGGTCATCTTCTAAGAATGAGAGTTTGTGGTGAGGATAGGTCAAAGCTCAAGGAAAGGTATAAAATAATCACTGTGGGAAGTTGGAGAGTGACCTTTCTCGTGGTCAGATTTCTGGGCAGTGTTAGTGTAATGGCCCAGTTGAGTCTGAAGGTCATGGATCTACACTGGCATTAATCTGCTCCTGTTCTCCCTCTTTTCTTCCAGAAACTCAAAGATCAATTAATCAGGCCTAGGAAGAAATGTTATGGCAATGGTGAAGGAAGAAGGCTGTATAAAAAGGTGATGCCTAAGCTGTCATAAAAATTAAGTAGGAGCTAGCTTTATGAAGAGGGGCTTGGAAAGAGTTTTCGAGACAGAGGGAATGAACTAAAAGCATAGAGGTGAAAAACAACATGAAGTATGCAGGGAACTTCAAATACTGCTGGGGTATAAAAGTGAGGAAAGAATAAGATGAGGTGAGGCTGAAGAGGTAGCCAAAGACTAGATCACGGAGGGTCTTATATGCCATGTTGAGGAGCTTAGACTACTCTTGTTGGTTGTGGTGCTCCACTGGAGAGTTTTAAATAATCATGGTCAGATTATACATTTTAGACTGATCACTCAGGACAGATTTGAAGGAGACATGAGAGGCATAACAATCAGTTAGAGGGCAGGGGTGATGACTCCCATAAGTGAAGCAGTGAGAATAAGAACTGAGAGGAAAGAGAGATTGAAGTAATTTCTAGAAAGTAAATTGACAGGACCTGGAGGCTGATGAGATATCACAGAAGAAAGGAACAAGTTATTATGGCTGAAAGGATGCTGGTACTATTCATAGATGTAGGTCTCTAACAGGCCAACAGGTCAGTGAGAAGGCTGGGTGGGGCTAAGAGAATGAAAAAGCTGGAAGAACAGGAGCAGATTAACGCCAGTGTAGATCCATGACCTTCAGACTCAACTGGGCCATTAACACTGCCCGGAAATCTGACCATAAGATAGGTCACTCTCTAACTTCCCACAGCGATTATTTCACACCTTTCCTTGAGCTTTGACATATCCCCACCCACACGCTCTCATTTTTAGAACATGACCTCACTTTGTAATTTACAGAATAAATAGAACCGGTCAGATGGGAACTCCCGTATCTACAAATGACTCTGCATTCATCTTCTTATTCACGTCTTATAGGACGTGTCTCACATCCTACATAAGGGCAACACTTTTGCCTGTTCTCTGAATCTCATCCTCCCCGACCTTTGCCTGGACCTTGCTCCATCAATTATTTTCCTTCTCTCCTTTGTATCTTCAACTTCTCCCTTTCTATTGGATCCATCCCATCAGCTGAAATATGCACTAATCTTTTTTTTTTTTTTTTTTTTTTAGGAAAAGAAAAAGAAAACCCCTCTATGGAAGCCATGAGAATGTGCCTCACAGACCTTTAACCATAGGTCCCATCTGCTGTGCTCTGAGATCCGTCCCTGTGTTTTCCTGGAGGCTGTACTTCCTCCAGGCTGCTCCCAGCTTAAGTCTGAGAACAAGAGGGATACTAACATAGGTGCACTTCTCAGAGTCATGGGACTTCTCTGATGACTGACTTTGGCTTAAGGACTCCCTAATGACTTTGCTGAATCTTCCTTAGACTGCACTGCCGTCTAGGACATTTTCTTTCAACTTTCCTTCTCTTTCTTCTTCACTGGGTGTCAGACTCTTCCAGCCTTTTCTATATCCCTTCCCCATTTTCTCTCACAGGTGTTTCCACTAATAAAAATATCCTTGCGCAGTCTAATGTTTGCTTCTGGGAGGACCTAAGTAAACATACTACCTTAACACCATGTTCTTCTGCAGCCGTTACTTCACCATTCTCCTTTTCTTTACAGTCAAGCTTCCAGAATGAGTTGCTTTTATTCATGGCCTTCATTTCTTTCTCTTTGACTCATCCTTCAACTCACACCAATTTCACTTCAATATCTACTTCATCTACTACTCTATACAAAATGCTCCTACTAAGGTCACAAATTTACCTCTGTCACAAAATCTAATGCAGTTTATAGTCTTTATTTTACCTCTTGTCAGCATTACTCACCAAAGACCCTCCTTAAAATATTCTCTTTTTTTGTTTGTTTGTTTTGTGTTGTGGTGCTATGCTCTCCTTGTTTTATGCTTAACTCTCTGACTTTTCCTTCTCAGCCTCTTTTGCTGGCTTCTTCCCCCACTCAATCTACTAACTATTTGGAGCTAGGCCCTTTTTTGTTCTAACCCTACTCGTTCTTCTTAAGCAATCTCATTTTCCCCCGTTGTTTTAATTATCATTTCTAATAACTCTAAAATCTGTATCCACAGTCCAGGCACCTTCCTGACCTTCCCATGTGGCCAAATTTCCGCTTACATTCCTCAAAAGCATTGAAAGTTCCATATTTCTGAAAACAAACTCATCCAACTAGTTGCTGTGTCAGTTCCTATGGCTATTGTAACAAATTACCACAAACTTTTGTTTGCTGCAACACAAATGTATTCTCATAATTCTGTAGGTCAGAAGTCTGATATGGGTCTCACAGGGCTAAAGTCATGGTATAGGCATGGCTACATTCCTTCGGCTGTAGGGGAGAATCCATTTCCTTGCTTTTTCCAGCTTCCAAAGACTGCTCATATTCCTTGGGCCATGGTCCCTTCCTCCATCTTCAAAGTCACCAACAGTGGGGTAAGTCCTCATATTGCATCACTCCAAACTCCTCTTCTGCTTACCTCTTCCAAATAATTCAGGATAAATCCCTCTATCTTGAGGTCAGCTGATTAGCAACTTCAATTCCATCTGCAACCTTAATTCTTCTTTACTATTTAAGGTAACACTCACAGGTTCCAGGGATGAGGACATGGGCATCTTTGGAGAGGAGCATTACTCCTTCCATTGCATTGTTGATGCCAGAAACTTGGGAGTCGCCAGTTACTCTTTAATTTCTTAAGCACCCTGTGTGTGTTAGGATTGCGTGTATTTGCAAGTAAGAGAAAACCTGATTCCAGTAGCTTCAGCATATATGTTTTCTTATCTCACATAACATAAAGTCCTGAGCTAGGCAGTGTGGTGCTGGTGCAGGTAATCAAGAATATCATCTTTCTAGTCCACTCTTCTCAGCATGTGATGTTCATTCTCAACAGGTGACAACCATCCAGGGTTATAAGGTGGTTGCTGCACATATAGTCTCACATTCATGTTCAAGAGGAAGAGGTAATGGTAAAGGAGTAAAAGGGTGAGAGACAGTGTACATGTTAGCTGAGTCTGTCTCTTTTAGAAAACATTCCTGGATGTCCTCCACAGCAAATTCTCTTTCTCTTTAAATCTCGCTGGCCAGAACTGATCACATGGCCAATCTGGACTGCAAGGTATTCTAAATGGATAAGGTACTTTGATCACAATTAGGGTTTTGTTAAGAGGAAGGAGAAAATAAATATTGGAAAGGTATCCAGAAGTGTATGTGATATGCTACAAATTAGATTCTAATCCATTAAGTAGTTTTAAATTTTTTTCTCTTACAGAAAGGCAAATGGAGATCAGTAGATGGGGATTGACTTAACTGTTTCTCCAGCTAGGCTGTTGTCTGCAAGAAAATGTTCATTGCCACTTACTACTCCGCAGTGAAGATGTTGCCACTCCTGTCAACAACTGGAGAGAAGAAAAATACCCCTCCTCTTTTGATCCAATACTGTGAAACCTATCTTTCCAATGAGAGAATACATACTGTACCATGATGAATGTTTAAGCATTCTTTATTAAACGGGTTCAAATGATTGTTTCAAAGTCGGGAAAAGAAGAATCTAGAATAGTGCTTCTTGCAGTTACTGTACTCCCTTATATTGCATATGGGGTAAGACCCATTTAGGCCTCATTTATGGAGGAGGTGGTAGCACACAACTACTGTCTAAGCCTTTGAAGGGTGAACCGAATGGACATCCTCATTCCTTAATCACTCTCTCTCTCTATTCTTCTCCCTGTTTCTTCATCTCTGTCACTCTCTCACTCTGACTAGTCTTCTAGCACCCCTTTCCCTTTTTACCCCTTATCTCCATGGCCAACTCTTTGGGTCAGTCTCACCTAAGAAGAGCCCTACAAAAATGATTAAGTCCTAAGACTCTTCTGGGGTTTTGCAAATTCCATAGCCTCCAGTGCACATAGCGTCTGCTCAGATTCCATGGATGGAAGAGAGAGAGGGAAAATGTAGAAATCTTCTAGTCTAGGCTGCAATGAGGCTAGTTCTTCTTTAGAGTATCTAAAATCAAACATAATTATTCACCAAAACTAATACACTGGCTTTATAATGATAAAAGAATAATTGCCCCTGTATCTAACATACCTTACAAAGTGTCCTACACTAACTTGTCAACTACCAGTCCTGCTCTTCAGCCATCTTTCCTTAATCCTGTGAGGTGGTGGGGGAGAGAGGAAGAAGAGAAGTAGCCATCAAGTCTCAGTTCACTTGCAACATGAACTTCTATTGTGGATCACCAATTCCCACCCCTTCTACTTCTTATGTATATCTCAATTACGTCCCTGTTTCCACCTTTATCTCTATCCACTCTGCCACTACCTTAGTCTAAGACGCCACTATCTTTCTCCTGGACAATTGCAACAAACTCCTAACTGGTCTCCCCAAAGCTATACTTGCCTCTGTTCAATCCTATCACCACAGCACAGCTATGGTAATATTTTAAAATGAAAATCTAACCTTGTTACATTTCTCCTTAAGACTGCTCAACATCTTCCAGTTACCCTAGAATAAAGCTGAAAATTCTTACCATAGGTTACAAGACCCTCTGCTGTGGATTGAATGTCCCCAAAATTCATGGAAGCCTGACAGTAACAGAGTTAAGAGGATGGAAAATCAGACTATGGTATTTGAAAACTGGGGCCTTTAAGAGGTCATTGGATTGTGAGCACTCTGCCCTCTTGAGTGGATTAATCTGGCTAATGGCTTAATGGGTTATCAGTAGTGAGTAGTTCTGACGGCTTTATAAGGAGAGCAAGTGAACACGTTATCTTTCTTTCATGCCACCCTCGCCATTGATGCTCTTCCTTGCCCTGGGACCCTGTAGGGTTCCCAACAAGAAGAAGGACCTCACCAGATGTGTAACCTGGACCTTGGACGTCCCAGACTCCAATAATATGACATAAATTTTATTTCTTTACAAATTACCCAGTTTCAGATATTCTTTTACAAGCAACAAAAAACAAACTAATACACCCTCCAAGACTCCAAGATGTGGGGTCTCTGTATTTCTGTCTGTATTTGCATCTATATCTATATCTGTCCTGTGTGCTTGTGTGTGTGTTAGCATGTAATATTTATAGAATACTTAGTATGATGTAAGTGCAAAATGCTTTACACACATTACCTTATGCCATTCTAGCAATATCCCTATGAGGTAGGCACTATTATTTTCTCCATTCACAGACGAGGAAATTGAGGCTTTCAGTAGTTTAGTAACTTTCCCAAGGACACACAATTAGTTTCAGAGCCAGGATTTAAACTCAATAAGCCTGACTCCAAAGTCTGTAACTACTGCAGTATATTTTTTTTCCACTTTCTTCACATACCACTCTCCATCTTGCTCTGTGCTCTAATCATACTTGACTTTCTCTTTCTCTTTTAGCACCATCATACATTTATGGATAACCTGATCAGAAATAAGTACTTGACATTCAGATGCTTCTTCAGTGGAAAGTGTGGCCATCCCAGAAAAAGCTTCTAAGTTAGGCTGGCCCTAAAAGGGTTCCTGGGTGGTTGCAAGTTTTGTATGGAAGCCACATAGTCCAGAATAAGAACAGGCTTCAGGTTGTTGAAAGTTGCCTTTTACTCATACGGAGACTCATGCAGGGCCAGACCCTGTGTGGTAGAACTTCTGTAGGTGTTTAATACAACAGAAGAGCAGGCTGCAGCCGGCTCTTACTGGCCTAAGCAAGAATACACATTGGGTGTTCATAGTATCGGTCCCTTGATGTCAGCAATGGCCTAAGAACAGAGTCTGGGTGGTTAGAGATTTTATCTGTATGCACTAAAGAAGTCTCAAATTTTCAGAGGCTTCTACTGTACGTGCTAGAGTCAGAGGAGGAAAAGACCCAGTATGGTCAAAGGCATAGTCTATATATAGGAGATAATCTAGCATAGTGGTGAAGAGCCTAGGCAAATCTGCAGTCAGCCTGCTGTATTAATATCCTAGCTTCTCCACTTACTAGCCGTGGGATGCTGGGCAAATGACATCCTTTGTGCCTCAGTTTTATCATCTCTACAGTGAAAAGACACATAAAGCACTTAGAACAGTGGCCAGCAAATAGTAAGAAGCCAATAAATCATACTTGTCATCCGCTACGGCCTAGTACAGGAATAAGGCTAAAGTGGACAAAGGCTTCTTCTCTAGGTGCTCTTGGCACTCCAAGGAACAAATCCAATGTTTGAACTTACAGTATATGTTTGATTATATCTACCTTAGCTGACTTTTACAAACTTTGACCTTCTCTATATATAGATAGATAAATAAATAGATAGACAGATAGACATAGGGTATTTACTCTTTCTAATATTGTCTATTCCTCTAATGTATGCCACCTGGACTGCCTGATTTAACTACCTAATTACAATCAGGTCTCTTTGTTGCCTCCTACATCTATCTCACAGTGACAAAGGCAATTTGTTTTTTAATTGCTTCCTGCTAGGCACAAGGATGACTTTGGTTTGCCTTTCTGACATTGTCAAGCAACAATCGTAAGTCCATATATCCTTTGCTCCTCCTGACTGAAGAAGAGACAAAAAGTGGCAAGGAGGGTAAGAACCCCCATAGATAGGTTCTCCTCAACCAGGAGAGATGTGTTTTTTACTGAACTATTAAAGAGTGGAATATGCTACTTTGCATTACTTTTCTAACTAGAAGTCTCTAGCTCAGATTATTTTAGGTTTATACACAATAGCGCTTCTTTTAGCAATATTCTTGAAATAGCTACAACTTTATAATCTTTTATACAAAGTTGTTCAGGCTGTTTTCTGAAGAAATATTCCTCTGTTCTGAGATTTTTAACAGTTTCAGAGGAATTTTCTTCTACTGTTAAGCTTTTATCTTCAAAGATGTTTTGAGCACATTGTATATTTAGTTATGACTGCTCTAGGTAGTGTATGTTCAAGGTTTGTGCCTTCATATCATCTGGTTGAGATATTGTCACAATAAGGATATTTTAATCTTTGGAATTATCCCACTTCCTTGCCCACAAAGTTTGTGTTACTGACTTGTAATTTAAAGACTTGGCAGGATTAGGTGAGAGCCTGGTTGGGAATTTCATTAGACTGAAAGAAGGATAATATTTTGAGTAAGGCAGAAAAGAGAATTTCAGGGAGGTCAGCTAAGGCTGAGAGAAGCAGGCCGGTGTCATAGGGCCAGAGAGAAAAGACAGGTCAAGTTCTCAGTTTCCTCCTCTGTAGAATGAAGGGGTTAGACCAGATGACCTCTTAGTTCCCTTCCAGCCATTATGTTGCATCATGCAAAATCTTGGAGGATAAGCCAAAATAAGAAGCTTAGGTCCAGAAAGTGGGTCAGATCTAGGAGGACAGTTACTGGAGATCTGAAACCCAGGATTGCTGACTAGGGAACAAAAATCCTAGACTAAAGAGCCAGGACTAGATAAAGTCACTACCTAAGTATGGGATCTGAATGATAGGCATAGGGCATCAGTAGCAGGACAGAAGCCTGATACTGAGCCAAACACCTTTTTAGGCAGGAGCTTCCTACATGCTTCTGGCCCAGCATCACTCAGAATAGTTTTCAACATGTGTGCAGGCTTGAATCTATAGAGACAAAAGTGACTGTCTGAAATAATGGACTAGGGGATCAGGGGAAAAGATAGTTCTACATAATGTCCATCAGAGCGATTATCTTTGCCAGGGATTGGGGATGAGTTAAAAAGGAAAACTGCTGAGTTACGCAAGGCCTGAAAAATTACCAGATCTTATTTCTAGAAAGAAAACAATTTTCATTCTTTTAGCAATAATTTTCTATTGTGATATATTACAAGATGTTTTACATTTTCATGTTCCTATGTCAAAACTACATCCAATTTTGTAGAAGGCCATTATGAATGGATTTGAAAAGTATAGAGCTTTCAACATTTGTAAAGAAGTCAGAGCATATTTTATCCTTTCAAAAAGTTATTGAAACTGAAGTCCTGGTAAACTTACCAGGCTTTCCCTTCTGTGTTAAGTCAAACAAGGGTCCATTTATGGTCCCCAAATGAGAGACAAAACCTTTGCTTTAGTTAGAAGCCTGCAATTCACAAAATTGTTTTCCATTTTGGAAAGCTGATGGCTACTTTTCAAACACAGAACTGGTGAATATACTAAGATGTCTGAAGGGAACTCCACATTTTAACAGTTTAGTTTCTGATTAGGTAGGCCCATTTAAAATAAGCTATAGCCCATGTATATTCCATTTTTTGAGTTATAGAATTGTATTATACTGTATATTAAATTAGTTTTTTGCCCAGGGCTCCTTGTAGCAACACTACTTACTACTCACTGGTGAACTCATTACTGATATTGAGGAATTCCCTCGACAGCTGTAGTGAGCTAGTATTTCAATGCCCAGAGTCTTAGCTTAACAGACATAATCAGATTTGTCACTACAAATATGATATCTTCCCTGTCGACATTGAAAAACTGCATGCTCAGGCCTAGAGGAAAAGAATATATTCTTAAGTATGGAAATGAAGAAGACATTGTGCTCTTTTATGTCTTTATGTCTCTGGACCTAGAACATCAATGTAGGCACAAATCATAGTTTGGACTATTCTGCTTACTGCTTTCAGATTACAAAATGAAAACAATGTGTTCTTTATGGAAACAATAACACTGGCAGAGAAAGAGAAAGAGAGGAAGGGCGAGAGGCAGACTGAGAGAGAGAGAATTGTATACTAATGCCAGTGTTTTTCTTGCCTTCTTTTGTAGTTTTGCCTCTCAACAATATTAATAGCTAAAAGCTAATAAATGCTTATTATGTCCAGGCACCTTGCTAAATGTTTTACGTTGTGTCACTACTCTGCAGATGAGAAAACTTAAACTTAGAAAAGTTAAGTAGCTTGCCCAATGCTTCCTGCATGCTTCCTTCCTGGTGTCAATCACAATATTTTTCAAATGTGTGCAGGCTTGAATCTATAAAGACAAAAGCAGGAGTGACAGTCCGAAGAAATGGAGTAGGAAAGCAGGGGAAAAGATAGTTCTAGATAATGAGTTCAAAAGGAAAAATCCTGGTAAGTGGTTGAGGAAGGTCTTGAATTCAGATCTGACTTTAATGTCAGTGCTCTTAACTACTGTATTAGTTCTCTGTGACTGCCATAACAAATCATGACAAATAAGGTGACACAAAACAACAGATATTTATTCTCTCATGGTTCTGGAGGCCAGAAGTTTAAAATCAAGGTGTCAGCAGAGTCATGCTTCCTCTGGAAGTTCTAAGGGAGAATCCATTCCTTACCTCTTCCAGCTTCTGATGACTTTGGTATTCCATAGCTTGTAGCCACATCACTCTGATCTCTGCCTCCATCTTCACATCACCTTCTCTATGTATGTCTCTGTCTCCTCTTCTGTCTGTATCTTAACAGACAAGCAAGATCTTTAACTATTGCCATATAAGTAATATTCACAGTTCCCAAGGACATGGGCGTATCTTTTTAGGGACAACTATTCAGCCCACTACAACTACTGTGATACACTTTCTCCTAGTGAGTTTATTTTACTCTCAGACATTGCTTAGAAGGCATTGCTAATTTTGTAACCAATATCCTCTTCTTTTTTGCCAGCAGAATCCTAATAATTTTGTTTGGGACATCTAAGCTTGTCCCAATTTTTCCAGCCTCCCTTGCCACTAGATCTAGCCAATGAGATTGAAGGGGAGTGGGATGCCAAATTTCTAGGTGTGATAATATGGTTATATTTTTTAAAAGCACCATCTTCTAGAGGTGTATTTCAAACACTTATGGTTGTAATGGTACGATACATGAGATTTACTTCAAAAGGATCTGGGGAAGGGAGATAGCATAGGTGGGGCTATAGAAAAAAGCAAGGCAGTTCATGAACAGATAATTATTAAAATTGGGTGAAGGAAACATCAAGATTATCCTATTCTATCTACTTTTGTATGTGTTTGGACTTCTCTATATTGAATAATTTTTTTAAAAGGGGTTTTTTACCCACAAGTAATCCAAAGAGAACTTCTTACTGCCCTGCCTGCAACAGAACACACATATTCTTCCTCCCTTCTTGCCATTATCCATGTTCCCAAGTAAGGCAGAGACCTTCATTTATGCACTAAAACACACACCTTCTCACCTATTTAAAGATGTCATTCCAGGAATTCTTTTTCTTTTCTGCATTATTTTCCCTTATTAATTAAATTTCCCTTTTATTGGATCAGTCCCAATCAGTATATAAATATGCTATACTTTCTCACATTAAAAAACAACAGTCCTCTCTAGACATACCTGTAACCCCCTCCCACTATTACCCCATTTCTCTGCCTCCTTTACAGGAAAATTCCTCAAAAGGGTTTTCTAGACTCATAGTTTCCATCTCCTCTCACACCTTTCTTTGTAGAACCTACTACTTCAGTAGAGTAGTAAGCTTTCACACCTACTGAAACTGCTCTTGTCAAGGTCACCAATTACCACAATGTTGCTAAATCCAGTGATTAATTCTCAGTCCCCACCTTACTTAATTGTCAGTAGCATTTGAGGCAGTTGATTGCTCCCCTGTCCTCAAAATACTTTCTTCTCTTGGCTTCCCAAACACTGTATGCTCCTGGTTTTCTTCCTACTTCGATGTTTTATTCTGAGTCTGCTTTGTGGTTTATTCTCATTTTTATGATCTCTAGACAATTCATTTCTCTAGAGTTCAGTTTTTCTCTTCTGTATGTAAACTCTTTCTTATCTCCAAATTTTATCTTCTATCCTGGACTTCTCCCCTTAAATCACACTCCACTGGAATATTTAGCTAGCATTACAAACTTAACAGGGCCACAACTAAACTCACTAAAAACTTGCTCCTTTTCTATAGATTTCCCCATTTCAGTTTTTCAGGCTGAAAATTTTAGAGTCATCTTGATTTCCCTCTTTATCTCTACCCCACATGCAATCTACCAGTGAAATGCTAAATAGAAGTTTTCAAGTTGAAACAAAAGGATGCTAAACTGCAACATGAAAGCATATGAAAGGATAAAACTCATTAGTAAAGGTAAATACATAGACAAATACAGAATACTGTAATACTGTAAAGGTGGTGTATAAATCACTTTAATTCTAGTATAAAAGTTAAAAGACAAAAGTATTAAAAATAAACTACAAAAATTTGTTAATGGATGCACAATATAAAAAGATGTAAATTGTGACATCAATAACAAAGTGTGATTGGGGAAAAGTAAAATTGTAGAGTTTTTGTATGTGATATAAGTTAAGTTGTTATCAGCTTAAAATAGACTGTTTTAAGTAAGATATTGTAGAGAAAGAAATAAAAGCATATTAATACAAAAAATGTCAATGAATCACTAAGGAAGACAGTAGGAGAGAAATAGAGGAACAAAAGAACCAAAAAACAGACAGAAAACAGTGAATGAAATGACAATAATAAGTTCTTCCCTATCAATAATTACTTTAAACATAAGTGGATTAAACTCCTCCAGTCAAAAGACATAGAGTGGCTAAATGGATTAAACAAAACAAAATAAAAACTAAAAAACAATATCCAACTACATGCTATTTATAAGAAAGTAACTTTAGATTTAAGAACATACACAGGCTGAAAGTGAAAGGATGAAAAAAGATATTCTATGCAAATGGTAACCAAAAGACAGCAGGGACAGCTATACTTTTATCAGATAAAATGAACTTTAAGTCAAAAACTGTCACAAAGAAGGTCATTATATAGTGATAAAAGGGTCAATTCATCAGGAAAATTTAACAGTTATAAATACATACGCACCCTACATCAAATCACCTAAATATATAAAACAAACTTTGATGGAACTAAAGGGAGCACACAGCAATACAATAATAGTAAGAGACTTCAATACTCCACTTTCAATAATGGATACAATATCCAGACAGAAAAATCTATATGGAAACAGCAGACTTGAACAACACTACAGACCAAATGGACCTAACAGACATATACAGACATTCCACCTAACAGCAGCATAATACACATTCTTTTCAATTTCACACAGAGCATTCTCTAGGATCAGTACATTAATTCACAAAACAAGTTTTACCAAATTTAAGAAAGATTAAAATCATACCAAATATATTTTCCAACTACAATGAGATGAAACTAGAAATTAATAACAGAAGAAAAACTGAAAATTCAAAAATGTTTGGAAATTGAAGACCACAGTCTTGAACAACTAATGGGCCAAAGAAGAAATCAAAAGGGAAATAAAATATCTTGAGACAAAAGAGAACAAAAACACAACATACCAAAACTTACGAGATGCAACAAAAGCACTACTAAGAGGGAAGTTTGTACTGATAAACACATGCCTTAAAAAATGAAGAAAGATCTCAAACAACCTAAGTTTACATCTCAAGGAACTAGAATAAATAGAATAAACTAAACCTATAGTTAGCAGAAGGAAGAAAATAAACATCAAAGCAAAAATAAGTGAATTACAGACTAGAAATGTAATAGAAAAAAACAACAAAAATAAGAGTTGGTTTTTTGGAAAGATAAACAAAATTGACAAATCTTTTTGTAAACTAGGAAAAAAGAAAGTAATTAAATAAATAAAATCAGAAATAAAAGAGGAGACATTACAACCAATGCCACAGAAGCAAGAAAGTATTATAAGAGAATATTATGAAAATTGTTACCTCCCAAATTGGATGACCTAGAAGAAATGAATAAATTCCTAGAAACGTACAATGTACAAAGACTGAGTCATGAATAAATAGAAAATCTGAACAGATCAATTGGTAAGGAGATTAAATCAGTAATCATCTACTTTCAACAAAGAAAAGCACAAGACCAGATAGCTTCACTGGTGAATTCTACCACACATTTAAAAAATTAATACCAATCCTTCTCACTCTTTCAAAAAACTGAGGAGGAGGGAACACTTCCAAACTAATTTTATGATACCAGAATTACCCTGATACCAAAGCCAGACAAGGATACTATAAGAAAGGACAGCTACAGGGTAATTCACCTGATGAACATAGATACAAAAATTCTCAACAAAATACTACCAAACCAAATTCAACAGCACATTAAAAAGATCACACACCACAGTGAAGTGGGGTTTATCTCTGGGATGCAAGGATGGTTTGACATATGCAAATCAGCTAATGTGATGCATCACATTAACAAGATAAAGTATAAAAATCACATGATAATCTCAATAGATGCAGAAAAAGCATTTGACAAAACTCAACACCCTTTTATGATAAAGATTCTCAACAAATGAAGTACAGAAGAAATTTACCTCAACATAGTAAAAACCACATGTGACAAGCCCACAGCTAACATCATACTCAATAGTGAAAAGCTGAAAGTTTTCCCTCTGAGATAAAAAATAACATAAGAATGCCCACTCTTGTCACTTCTGTTCAGCATGGTATTGGAACAGAGAAATGGCCAGAGCAATTAGTTAAGAAAAAGAAACAAAGGGCATCCAAGTCATATAGAAATAAAATGATACTTGCAGATGACATGAGGGAAATCCCTAAAGATTCCACAAAAAAACTGTTTAAACTAATAAATCAATTCAGTAAAGTTGTAAGATACCATATTAGCATGTGAAAATTAGTTGAATTTCTATACACTAACAGTGAACTATCCAAAAATGAAATTAAGAAAACAATTCCATTTACAATAGCATCTAAAAGAATAAAATACTTAAGAATAAACTTAACAAAGAAAGTGAAAGACTTCTAAACTGAAAACTCCAAAACATTGATGAAAGAAATCAAAGGCAACACAAATAAATGGAAAGACATCCCATGTTCACAGGTTGGAAGATTTAATATTGTTAACATGTCCATACTACCCAAAGTGATTTATGGATTTAGTACAATCTCTATTAAAATCTCAATGACATTTTTTACAGAAATAGAAAATACCATCCTAAAATTCCTATGGAACCACAAAAAACCCCAAAGACCCAAAGCAATCCTGAAAAAGAAGAACAAAACTGGAGGTATCACACTTCCTGATTTTAATATATATTACTTTCAATATATATTACAGAGCTACAGTAATAAAAACAGTATGGTACTGGCATAATGTCAGACATACAGACGAATGGAACAGAATAGAAAGCCCAGAAATAAACCCAAGCATATACAGCCAACTCGTCTTTAATGAGGGTGTTATAAAAACATAATGGGGAAATGATGATCTTGTCAAAAAATTGTATTGGGAAAACTGGATACCACAAGCAAATGAATGAAATTGGACCTTTATATTGCACTGTACATAAAAATTAACTAAAAATAGATTAATGATTTAAATAGATGACCTGAAACTGGAAAACTCCTAAGAAAAAACATAGAGGATAAGCTCTATATTTGTCTTGGCAATGATTTTTTTTGGATATGAAACCAAAAGCACAAGCAATAAAAACCAAAATAGAAAAGTGGGACTACATCAAACTAAAAAGCTTCTGCACAACAAAGGAAGCAATCAACAGAGTGAAAAAGCAACTTATGAAATGGGAGAAAATATTTTCAAATCTGATAAGGAGTTAAAATCCAAAATATATAATGAACTACACACACACACACACACACACACAAACAACAACAACAAAACCAAATATGGGCAAAGGACTTAAATAGACACATCTCCAAAAAAGATATACAAATGGCCAATAGATATATGAAAAGATGTTCAATATCACTAATCATCAGGGAAATGCAAATCAAAACCACAGTGAGAAATCACCTCACATCTGTTAGGATTCTTATTATCAAAAAATCAAAAGATAACAAGTGTTGGCAAGGATGTGGAATACTATGGGTTAAATGTGTCTCCCAAAGGTTCATGGTTTAGAAATTTAATCTACAATGCAACAGTGTTAATAGGGTGGGAAATCTTACTGTGGTAATTGAAAAGTGGGGCCTTTAAGAGGTGATTAGATTTTGAGGACTCTACCCTCGTAAATGGATTAATCATTGATGGTTTACTGGGTGGTAATGGGCATGGTTCTGATGGCTTCAAATGGAGTGAGTAAAGTGGTTAGCTCTCTCTTGCTCAGCCATTTGCCATGTGATACAGTGGTCACCAAGGGACTCTGTGGAGAGTTATCACTAAAAAGAAGGACCTCACCTGATATGCCTCCTGGACTGTGGACTTCCCAGCCTCTGAACTGTAAGAAATAAATTTTGTCTTTTTATCAATGACCCAGTTTCACATTTTCTGTTATAAGCAATAGAAAGGGACAAACACATGGAGAAAAGGGAACTGTTGTACAGTGTTGGGGTGAATATAAATTGGTACAACCATTATGGAAAATAGTATAAAACTTCCTCAAAAAATTAAAAATAGAGTTACCATATGATCCATCAATCTCACTTCTGGGTATATATCCAAAAGAATTTAAATCTGGATCTCAAAGAGATATCTGCACTCCTGTGTTCATTGCAGCACTATTCACAATAGCCAAAATATAGAAATGACCTAAATGTCCATGTATGGATGAATGGATAGACAAAATGTGGTATATACACTCATATATACACACACACATATATATATATGAATACAGTAGAATATTACTCAGCCTTGAAAATGAAGGAAATCCTGCTATTGGTGACATTGTGAATGAACCTGGAGGACATTTTGCTAAGTAAAATGGTAAAAGAAGTACAAATACTTTATGATTCCACTTATAAGAGGGATGTAAAACAGTCAAATTCATAGAAGTGGGAAATGGACAGTTGCTGCTCAGTGAGTATAAAGTTTAAGTTATCTGAGATGATTAAGTTCTAGAAATATGCTGTACTACATTGTGCCTTTAGTTAACGACACAATCGACCCTTGAACAACATGAGGGTTAGAGGCACTGACATTACCCCCCACTTCCCACCACACAGTAAAAAATCCACTTAATAGCCTACTAACAGCCCACTGATAGGTAGACTACTTACCTGTGTGGTTAGGTACATCATGCATCACATTTTCCAATACTATACGTATTGAAAAAAAATCTATGCCTAAGTGGACGTGTGCAGCTCAAACCCATGTTGTCAAAGGGTTTGCTGTGCTGTATTGAGCAATTAAATATTTGTTAAGAGGGTTGATCTCACGTTAAGTGCTCTTACCACAATAAATAAAATAAAATAACCCCCAAACAGGATAAGCCCAAAGGAATCCAAGCCCAGACATACCATATTCAAACTGCTTATAACTAAAGACAAGGAACAATTTGAAAATGCAATGTCTTAAAAAATGCCATTTAAAATAACTTCAAAAAACTGAAATAATTTGGTATAAAACTAACAAAGCATGTACAGAATGTGTATTCTGAAAATGACAAAATCCTGATGAAATAAATTCAAGACAACCTAAATAAATGGACATACTGTGTTCATGAATTAGAAGAATTATCATAACAAACATGTCAGTTTTCCCCCCAAAAGATCTATAGGTTAACAAAATATCAATCAAAATTCCAGGAGAATGTTTTGTAGACATAGAAGCTGTTACTAAAATTTATATGGAAAGGCAAAAGAACTAGAAAAGCTAGTACCATTTTGAAAAAGGAAAACAAAGTTGCAGGAACCACAACTCAATTATAAGAGTTACTATAAAAGTAGAGTAATCAAGTGGGAGTGGTATTGATAAAGGGATAGATACACAGATCAATGAAGACTATAAATAAGACAGATATGCATCTACATGAATATAACCATTTGATTTTTTACAAAGGTACAAAAGCAATTCTTTGGAGAAAGGACTGCCTTTTTAACAAATATTGGAACCTTCAGTCATGCATAAATATTAACCTCAACTCAAATCTCACACTTTATACGAAGACTAACTCAATGTAGATCATAGATATAAGTGTAAAAACTAAAACATAAAACTTGTAGGAAAAAAGTAGAACATCTTCGTGAGCTGAAATTAGGCAAAGAGTTCTTAAAATTGACACCAAAGTACAATGTATACAACAAAAAATTGTTAAATTGGACTTCACCAAATTTAAAAACTTTTGCTCTGCCAAAGCCACTGCAAAGAGAACGAAAAGACTGTATTATGATGTGTAGGAAATATTTGCAAATCACATATCTCATAAAGGACTTATATCTAGAATATATGTATGTGTGTGTGTGTGTGTGTGTGTGTGTGTGTGTGTGTGTGTGTGTGTGTGTGAAACTCTCAAAACTCAACAATCAGGAAACAACCACATTAAAAGATGAACAAATAACATGAACAGACACTTGGCCATAGAGGTTCTAACAAATAAGCACATGAAAAGGTGTTTAACATCATTAGCTGTCAGTCAAATTTAAACTAATACTCAGTGAGATATTACCATACATCTATTAGATCAGCTGAAACAAGAAATAGTGGTAATACCAAATGCTGGCAAAGATACTGGTGAGAAACCCATTTGAAGTTTCAGATGATGACATCCTGAACTACTTTACAGAGTTTCACCCACTGATGATTGTTGCCCGGATTTGTTACTTCATTAGAGGTTGTAAATGGTAATTTTCAGCAGCTAGTTATATATTTCTTCTACATATATTAATTGAATTTCTTGCAAAAAAGAAAAAAAAGAACTTTCTCTCATCAAACTAGGAATATTCGATTGTCCTGAAATAGTTTGTAGAGTAAAAGCAGAATATAATGCTAAGTTCTTTTTTTTTAATTGCTGATTTGTAGAGTAAGAAGTTAATTTCTATTCACTTCAAATGCTATCCAATGAGATTTTTCTTTGGGAGTGGAGGGGATCTCTCTTTATCAGGATCCTTAATCAACTCATGAATTTTTTATGTATTCAACATGTTTTCATCATTTGCAGTTATTATTCCTTTTTATGCTCCTGAGTACTTTTGACATGATCACATTAGTCTTTGATGGTTTCCTTGCTCTCTAACACAACAGTATGACACAGTCACATCTTATTTATTTCCTATCTCAAACCTGGAATTAGCTATCCCCTGACCCCCTCCCCTGGGAGTCCTGGTACATTTTATGTAGAAGAGTATTTATAGACTTTGTGTGTATCATTTTATATTTTCTTATTGTGAAGTATTTAAAGGAAAAAACTGTACTCTTGATGTTAATTTGAATTAGTTTCATTATAATGTTACTTAAACATAAACAATGTGTAAATAAATGCTTTGGGCTTATGATGCTTATACAATTATACAACCAAACAATAAAGAAAACTAGTAAATTAACAGCATTGACTTAATGTTATGCACTATATTGTTTTGCTGAAACTAAATTGCAGCTCACAACATGAATATGACTCTGCAGTGACATAATGAATGTTGCTTACCTCATTGTATGCTATGGGATGACTCACTTCCCCACCAGTCTATTCCTAACTACCAAGAAATTGTACTATGTACAGTACACCTGGTAGGAGCATACAATTTACAAACGAAGTCTGACTCCTTCACTTCAAATCAGCCCCAAACAATTACGTTACAGTACTACGCCATTTTATATTAGGAACTTGAACATCCATGGATTTTGATATCTGCACGGGGTCCGGGAACCAATCCTCTGTGGATGCTCAAGAGTGACTGTCGTATTATCTAGGGTCAATATGCTTGTAAATACAAATACAAATGTGAGTGTTGATAATGTGTGATGAAATTCAGTTATTAGGTGGTCTCCTAGACGACCCAGAATATACTTATGCATTTATTTTAGACCGTCTCCTTGGGAGCTGTCCAGGTTACAGCGAAAGCAAGAATGGTAAGAGATTTTTCATAGAAAAAGTTGAGATGAAAAAGAAGATAGCTTATGACAAACTGTAACTCCAGAGTCATATAAGGAGGAGAGACAGCAATATTTGGTTTCTAAATGTACAACAGTAAAACACTATTAGTTGGCCAAGATTACTGAGGGAAGTAGAAGTAGTGAAGTGAGCAAGCTACAAAACAACGCAAGCTACAGCTTATGGAGAGTTTATAGTACCTAATTAGTATTACTGGCCTTGGGGCTAGTATGAAACTGCAAAAATGCTAAAGCATGGATGTAAAAACGCTATTGAAAAAATGGCATAAACAACCATCTTAATAGTTCCTCTTCCACATAGAAGTTTGTTTCTTCCTTTAAATAAATATTGACCATATATCTAAAAGATACACGTTGTATGGTCTTCCCCATTGTTTCCCTGCTGGGATTCCCATAACTCTCCTCCATCCTTGCCAGGGTGTAATCCTTGACTTTCAGTGGGAACTGACAGCAATGTTTAAGCAGGGGAGTGAGATAATCCGTTTTGTTTGTTTTGCTATGCAAGTGAGCTCTGTGGTGGTATAAACTCTACACTGTAAAAGATATCAAGTTGAGTGGAGAGACTTGTAGCAGAAAAATGAATCAGAAGGCTGTTACAGCAGTCCCATTTGGTAAGGGTTTAAACCGAAGTGAGAATGGAATGGGGGCTCGATTTGAGATATTTTCCTGATTCAGTGATTTTTGATTTCAGGATTTGGTGAGTAAACAACGCAGAGGAACTGCTTAGCAGGGTGTTGCGGTAATCCAGGGATGTGAACCTGAACAAGGTATTTTAGGAACAGAAAAAAAGGGGTGAATCCCACAGATATTAAGGAGGTAGAATTTTCAAGACATTTTGATTGACCACATGTTTGAAGAAAAAGGGAGGAACAAGGAAGATCATCAGGTTTTAGAAATTAACTACCAGAGTGTACCACTCACAAAGGTGATTTCAACACCACATCTTTTTCAGCTTTCTTCTTTCAGTATCCTTTTGGAATTGAGACTGGGAAAAAAAACATTGAGTAGTATTTGCCAGAGTATCCAATATGAGAACATGTCATATTTGGGAATGCATTCATAAAGAAACCTTTCTTCATCTAGTAAGGAACATAAAAGTTTAAATAAATGACATCTACAAGGGTGGGCAAACTATAGTCTACAGGCCCAAACTGGACTGCTGCCTGTTTTATTTTTTAATGGCCTGTGGCTAAGAATGGTTTTTACATTTTTAAATAGTTGAAAAGTTCAAAGAAAAATTTTTCATGACAAGTTAAAATGAAAGAAAATTCAAATGTCAGCATCCATAAATAAAGTTCTAGCGGAACACAGCCATGCTCATTTGTGTATATATTGTCTATGGCTACTTTGGGGCTACAATGGCAAAGTTGGGTAGTTGTGACACATGTTGCACTCTCTTTGTCACCTCTCTCCCCCTGGGTGACAGAGGCACAAAGGATTACTCAAAGCCCATTTCTTCTGAGAAGTGAGAAACTCCGAAGTGGTTAATTTCTGGGAACCCTCAAGAGAGAGGCATTCCTCTTCCTTGGAAATTAACCCTGAACTGGGGTTCTTTTTCAGTATTTATTCTAAGGCCAGAAAGTTACAGAAAAGGAACATAGGTGGAGTTACGGCTAAGAATAGTTTAACAATAGCGGCTGGTAACATCAGTGAAATAACAACGTGACATTCCATAATGCAATTTGCGAAAGGTTAAGTCGATCCACCCACAAAAGCTTGTTCTTAGCAAATACTGTCTTTTCCTACAGCAGTTTCCTCAGAATGTTTACATAACAATCAAGTAATGTTAGGTTAACCTGCTCCAAGGGCATCTGTCCTTGAGCCAACAAATTTGCTGTGTTACAATTCTTTATCTACAACAGAGACTTTAGCCTGGGGAAATTTTCCTGTATTTTGCAACATTTCTATGTGTAATTTTAAAAGGTTAGGTTATACCTGGAACTACAGAGCTTTGGAAACTAGGCCCTGTGAAATACATTTGCTTTATAAATGTTAGTATACTCCACAACAGAGACCCTACAGTCCTCAAAAATATTTTATTTTCTACTTGTAAGGAAAGTAAGAAAAGTTTAGTCAGGATCTCTTACCTCGCATCTGTTACAAATGGGCAAGATTCAGCACATTCACTAAAAACAAGTTATAAAAGTAGTGTAACTGTGCATGTGTGCCCATTTACTGATTCAGCATGATTGTTGTAATTATGCGGTGCTTGGCTTGTGGCTGTTATTGTGTACTAAGAGTGTAAAGGCAACTGCTCTGAACTGCTGGTCGACAGAGCATGGAAGGAGGGCAGAGCATGGAGGGTCAGTGGAGTAGAGCCTGAGCTTGTGTTTGAGAATAAAGCATATCTGTGAAGCTCATATCTGAAGAATAATGTCTACCTTGCATAAAGCTGCTGGTATCTGCTTTCGATTACGTGACTCACAACCTGCACAGGAAGGGACAGAAGGATCTGAGATTCCTGCCCAACAATTGGCATAGTCAGCAGGATGAGCAGGTAAGGGAGCCATGAGCCCCTTGGGAGTGGGAGGAGATGTGGCTGCCCTCAGGCATATGGTACCTGGGGGCAGTGTTCCTGTGGACTTGGGCTCCACTGGAAATGTGGGACCAAGTGGATGGGTCCCCAAAAGCATGGAGAAAGCTTTCAAGGTGCTGGGCTCCATGGTGAAAGATGAGGAGTCCTGGTGTGTGGCTGGCCAGATGGACTGGCTACTGCTCACTACACTGTGAGGCAATATGGAAATTCCACGACACAGCATGGTTTCAAGAGTTGAAACAAAAGGCAGACATGCTGGACACTGAAGTACAGCAACTCCTGAAGCCGAGGATGATAATGACTCTGAGGGTGTATTGGGAGAACCTGTGAGTCTCCTTGCATGACCTGTTATGCATCAGAAATTGGACCCCTTGCTGCTTGGCTCCTACTGTTGTGGGACCTAGGAGTGGATGGTAAATCTGCAGTGTGTGTTGGTGTTAGTGGTTGCCGGCACAGAACATAACATGATGCACGGCAACCCTGATAAGTTTCCAGGGGCCACAGTAAATGTTGATGGCTATGGGGGAAAGACTGTTAAAGTCAAAGCTGTGTCTTTGCTGCTGGACATTGGACAATTGCCCCCTTGTGTATGTACTGTGGATGTGTCCCCAGTAGCTGAGTGCATCTTGGGTGTAGATGTGCTTTATGGTTTGCATCTGCAAACAACAGTTGAAGAATTCCAGCTGCAGATCCAGACAGTAAAGCCTGTGTTGTGGGGACATGTGAAACAGTATTGCTTGCCGGAAGGACATACAGAGATAAGTGCAACTATCTCGGAGTTAGAAAAGTTTGGCATCATCCATCCCATGCATAGCTCCTTTTAATGCCCCAGTTTGGCCAGTGTAAAAACCTGATGGTTCTTGGAGAATGACTATGGACTATTGAGAACTGAGCGAAGTAGTGCTTCCTTTGTTTGCGGCTATACCTTCAGTTCATGACTTGATGGATCAGCTGAAGACTCAGCTGGGAACCTGTCATTGTGTACCGGACTTTGCAAATACTTTTTTCTCTCGGCTGATAGCCAAGAACAGTTTGCCTTTACCTGGGAAGGAGGACAATGAACTTTTCAAGTGTTGCTCCAAGGTTATCTACAGAGCCCAACTATCTGCCATGGTTTGGCAGCTGGGGGCCTAGCCAAGTGGACTAGGCCCAGCATGGTTACAATGTTTCATTATATTGATGATGTAACTAAACTCTGATTCTCTTGCAGGTTTAATCCAAGTGGCTTTGATGCTGCTAGGCCATTTAGAACAATGTGAGTGGGCTGTGAACACACCCAGAGTGCAAGGGCCTGGGCTGTTTGTCAAATTCTTGGGAGTTGTTTGGTCGAGTAAGACACACGAGTCATCCCAGAAGCCATTATAGATAAGATACAGGCATACCCCCAGCCCACAACAGTAGCTTAGCTACAGGCTTATTTGGGACTTTTGGGGTACTGGAGAGCTTTTGTACCCCAAATGGCCCAATGGCACACCCACTGTATGCATTAATAAAGAAAGGAGCTCTTTGGGATTGGACTGAAGAGGTAAAGCAAGCTTACCATGCTACTAAGAGGGTAATACAGCAAGTGCAGGCTTTGCAAGTGTCTGACCCCACTAAGCCTTTTGAATTAGATGTATGTATTAACCCAAGAAGGGTCAGGATGGGGTTTGTGGCAGAGACAAGACCAATTCCGAATGCCTATAGGATTCTGGTCTCAGCTCTGGAAGGGTGCTGAAGTGAGTTACTCTCTGATAGAGAAACAGTTAGCAGCTGTGTATTCTGCCCCAATAGCCAATGAAGCTATTACAGGAACAGCCAAGGTCCTAGTAAGGACAACATACCCCATTCTAGGTTGGCTACGCATGTGGACAACCACCCCTAAATCTGGTGTAGCTCAGACTCCCACTCTGGCTGAAAAGGGAGCATACATAGAAAAGAGAAGTACTGTGTCTACAAGTCCTTTGTCTAATAGATTGTAAACTGTGTTAGGACCAGTAGAGGTTGTGGAGGAAACTTTGACACAACCTATACCCATCGAGGTGGAGACAACACCTTTCCATGAGGGAAAAGGACCCATTGTGGAGCAAGCCTGGTATACAGATAGCTCCAGCATGGGACCCTCAGCATTGTGGATGGCTGTTGCTGTCCAGCCCTTAACTGATAACTCGTGGTATGAGAATGGTATAGGGCAAAGCAGCCAATGGGCTGAATTAAGAACAGTATGGATGGTGATAAAAAATGAGCCTGGGCCATTAACCATCTGTACTGACAGCTGGGCTGTTTTCAAGGATTTGACCCTTTGGATCTCTACTTGGAAGTATCAGCAGTGGCTGGCCGGTAACTGGCCCTTGTGGGGGCAAGCTATGTGGCAGGAGTTATGGGAATTGGAACAGGAAAAAGAAGTAACTCCTTTCCATGTCACAAGACATTCCCCTTTAGCCAGTCCAGGCAATGATGAAGCTGATATGCTGGCTAAGGTATGGTGGCTGGAGAGAACTCCAGCAGCTTATGTGTAGAGGATTCTTAAAGCAAATGTACTTCACAAGGCCTGGTTTTCCAAAGCCTTGCAGTTTCAAATATTGACCTTGTGGAGGACTGGAAATTTTCCTCAGGCTATAAAGTCTCTGGTGTAAGATAAAGATCTGTGGCACAGCAAGGTTGCTGGCTTAAGGACAGACTAGTTACCGATTGTTATGTAAAGATACTGAGAAATTGCTGTAAGAAGGGAATGTTTGCTAGATCAAGCTTTTGTTGGTGGATCACTTAATTGTCTAATAGAATGTCATCTGACTTGTTTCACTGAATGTTACCAGCCTATATTGTTTAACTATAACCCCACCTATATTCTCTTCCTGTAACTACCTGGTCTAGAAAATAAATGCAGGAAGAGAACACCAATTTGGGGTTAATTTCCCAAGGAAGGGGTGCCTCTTGCTTGAGGGTTCTGGGGAAGTTAACCACTTTGGGGCTTCTCAATGCTCAGAAGAGATGGGCTTTGAGTAATCCTTTGTGGCTCCCTCACCCAGGGGAAGTGGGGTGACAAATCCGTGGGGGACAAAGCAACATTACATAGCTGGGGGACAAAGCAACATTACATAGCTGGGTGGCTACATCGAGAAATGCAGCATGCTGGCTGCAAGACTGTGTGGTTGATGGCTTGCCGGCTGCAGCATAAACCCAAGAAAGGGTGCCCCTGATGGGCAGATGTACTCTTGATGGCTTACCAGGTACCGCACAAACCTGAGAAAGAATTCTCCTGATGGGCAGATATGCTCCTGATGAGTAGATGGGTGCTCCTGATGGGAAGATAACCCATGTGAGAGTGCACCTGACATGGTGGCAGGTGGTTCTTGTGGGACCACTGCCAAAGTCAGAGAATTACTGGTGTTCTGTTTGTATGGCCTTGTGGGGCCCCAGACCAGGTAAGCACTGAAGGCATTGAGTAGCCTTATGGCCATGTATGGTCTTTTGGAAAGGGGATTAAGGATGTCTACCAACCCTCCATCATTGAAGGGATGGACACGTCTGTTGTGGCTGACAGTCAGGATCCTAAATGAAAGACCCTGCAAGGGCAGGCCCTCTCCAGTGGAGGGTCTGTTGCACAGAGATGCAGCACCTATTCACTTGCAGGTTACAACTAAAGATGATCTCCTGAAACCTGGATATGGTAAGAATGGAAATATTCTATTACCGGCCCCAGCCTGTTTACAACAGGGGCAGACAGCACAATGGGAATGGCCTTGGGAAATAGAAGCCCCACATGTATGCTGGGTAGGCCGAATTGGACCTTGGGGGAGAGGATTAGAAGAAGACTTGCAAGTCTCACCTTGGGTAATGAGTACTTGTCCTCCCCAAGTAAAGGTAACATGGCCTGGAACAGATAAATGTTCTATCTCAAAGGGTACATTTGTACTGTCATTGTGGCCAGTTATGAGTTGCCCTATATTGTTACATGTAGAACTTACAGATCCAACAGTGTTAGCTGATAATGTGTGGCATCACAAATCAGGTAAGACACCAGTTCCTGCAACTATTCTTTCTCAAGATGGTAAATTAGCTGCACTAGGAGGGAGCGCTTGTGTTTTAGTAGCATGTTGCTGCAGTCTGTATTGCTGCTGTGACCTATGGATACAAGGGTTAGTCCTCGCTAAGGGAACATGCGGAAGATCAAATGCATAGATTGTATGGCAAGTAACCCTGAAGGCATGGACAGTAAGGAGAGTAGGGAAAGTTTAGTCAGGATCTCTCGCCTCGCATCTGTTACAAATGGGCAAGATTCAGCACATTCAACTAGAAACAAGTTATAAAAGTAATGTAACTGTGCATGTGTGCTCATTTACTGATTCAGCATGATTGTTGTAATTATGTAATGCTTGGCTTGTGGCTGCTATTGTGTACTAAGAGTGTAAAGGTAACTGCTCTGAACTGCTGGTGGGCAGAGCATGGAAGGTGGGCAGCATGGAGGGTCAGTGGAGTAGAGCCTGAGCTTGTGTTTGAGGATAAAGCATATCTGTGAAGCTCATATCTGAAGAATAAAGTATATCTAACCTTGCATAAAGCTGTCAGTATCTTCTTTCGATTACGTGACTCACGACCTGCACAGGAAGGGGCAGAAGGATCTGAGATTCCTGCCCGACACTACTATTTACAAAAATAAAGTATTTACTACCCGGCCCTTTACAGAGAAAGTTTGCTGACTCCTCATCTACTATGAGCCAGGTACTGTTCCAGGGCTTTCACATCTTGTCTTCTGTAATTTTCTCAAAACCTTTAGTGGTATATTAGGTTATAAATGCCTGGAGAAATTAATCTAGAATAATAACATGTTTTATTTGTAAATATTCAAATTATTTACACAAAGGTAATGAGTTAACTTTTTTTTAAAGATCATATCCTTTTTCTGCTTAAACACTGCTATTGATTCTAAATGCTTATAGAATTAAAGCTAAATTCTCAGAACGTAAGACCCATTGCAAATGCAATCTATTCCCCACCTACCTTTCATCACATCTCATCACTCTTTACCCCACCCCCACCCACCGTTCTCCCATCTTGTGCAGACAGAAGCTGAAAGGGACACATTCAAGAGATACTTAGTGTTCACTTCATTTAGGTCCCTTGTCCGTCTTTCTCTTCCAGACCTTTCTTCACTCTACTTTCTTCATCGGATTGATTGTCTACCATTATGAAATATAGAAGGAATAAAAAGAGGGAGGGAGGGAGGGATGGAAGGAAGAAAACTGCAAAACACACACAAGTTTTATTGAGGGGAGGCTCACTCTGCTCAGCCTAATCTGTCAAATCCTCGAGGGTAGCGCGGATTTTTTTTTTTTTTTTTTCTTTTTAACGTCGTCCCACATCTATTAGAGGTTCAGTGAGTGGTCATTCAGTCATTGATTCCCCACCCCCACCCCCCTTCGTCTCCCTTGGGAAACCTGAAAAACAGAAAAGCTTCCCACGGAAGCCCCTCAGGGGCGCGCCAAGATCTGGGCTTGCGCACTTGGAATCGGCCGGTGCTGCATCCCCCTACAAGTCCGCGGGGTCTCCGAGCACAAACCCAGCGCGGGTTCCTCCATCTCCCGCGCACGCGTGCGCGCGCTCCCCCTTCGGCCCCCTACCCTGCAGCAAGGGTAGCGTGACGTAATGCAACCTCAGCATGTCAGCCGCGATATAGAAGAGGACGAGGCGGCGCGCTTCCCAGACGCAGAGTGGCTTGTGATTGGCTCGGGCTGCGGAACCTCGGAAACCCGAATGTGAGGACCTTACGGATCCACGGCTGCCGCCCCCCGCAGCAATCCAGAGCGCGGTCATAGTCTGACTGGCGGCGGCGGCGGCGGCAGGTAAGGAGGCTCCTGAGGGGGACTTGGATCCTCCGTGCTCGGTGTCTCTCGTGTGAGGGGAGGAGAGGCTCACACCCAGCGTGTAGCGTAGGGCGAAGGGAACAATGGAAGTGGCGTCTAGTCCCTAAGCTTTCACTCCCCTTTGGGCGACAGTTTTTCTGGTCAGCCGCAGCTAGGGGCTGGAGGAATTGAGGGCGGTATAGTTTCCCCCTCAGCCAACCTCTTCATCCCCTAGGCCAGAGACCCAGGGAGCTAGAGCCGTCGTTGAGGCCGTCGGTAGTTTAGGGTGACGGGAAAATGGCGGAAAACAAAACGGTGAAGTGAAGAATGCGGCGTCCCCCAGGCATTTTCTTTCGGCGACTTCCACCCCCCTCCCGACCATATTTCTTCCACCCGCGCCCCCGCCGCCTCGTCCCCGCCCCCTGCTCCCCACCCCCAGCCAGCCGCTAATGGTAGTCTTTGGAATGCGCGAGGGATGGCGGCGTTTGCGAAGAAGTGGCATTTTAGGGGATCGGGAGTCGTCAGAGCCTTGGGTGGGGGGGCCGTGTGCAGCCACTGTCGCCTCCACTAAAACACCACCATTTTGATTCCCAGCCGTCTCCCATGTAGAGGGGCAGAGGGAGCGGGAGGAGGCTGAGGGGCTTGGCAGCACGGCGTGGGTAGCAGCGGTGGCGACCGCTGCACCAAGTGAGAGGAGGGAGGAGGGGAAAGGGTATTCTTTTCTAGTCAGTCTCTTCCTTTCCACTGTGAAGGTTCTCTTCTTCCGTTTAAGATCCAGTCGGATGGGTAAATATCTGAGAGGGCACGTGTGTGCGTTGTGCTCTAAATGATTGAAACTTGGCATGGTCTTGGGAAAGAGAGACTTAATGCGGGAAGAAGGCTGCGTCCAAAGCTGCAATACTGCTACTTGCCAGGGCTCCTTTGTTTCCTATCTCTGCAAATACTACTTTCACATTCTCTTGCTCTGCCGCCTTGCCATTTCTTTTCTATCCTTGACCCTATTGACATCATTGGGAAGCTGGGTCCTGAATGACCTACGTTTAGAGGAGACAGATGAGAGTAAAATTTGCTTTTTGTGATTTCTGCTCCCCGTACGCTGATGGAAAGATGTTTACTTGAAGCGTACTTGGTGGGTTACCTCCATTCAATAAGGATGTGAGGTACACTCTTGAGAAGACTGAGAAGCCTCGCTATCTGTTGGTTATTCAATACTTAACATATTCCTGTTCTAATTCCTCTTTTATTATTGATTTTAGTGAAATTTCCTATATAAGAAAAAGGTGCTCCAGTTTATTTATTTAGTATTTATACAATGGGATACTTCCCATAATAGTTGCACTATGTGTTGTAATTTTTACACTTCACTGAATATTAGTGCAGATTTTTCTTTATGGATTTGGCAAGGATAAAGCTTGCCTTTGGTCCTTTTTCAATTTCCAAAATAAGGTGTTGCAAATGATTTTTAAAATGTGCTTTAGAGAAGATTTTGGTTTAATCCAGTGGTCGAATTCTAAGTGTAATAACGTTGTTTATATCGTAGTAGGTAGTTGTTTCTGTTGGAATCCCTTTGCATGTTTTTAGACTAATACAGATTTGAGCATGTGAACCCTTCCAAACCTCACCCTGCAAGTTCAAGTGTGAAGAAAAACATTCTTAAGTTGTGTAAGAGATTTGGCTTAAAATGTTTACAATATCTAATTTTGAATGTGCTTTTACGATAGGTAAAGAACGTTTTCCCAAGGAAAATAACATAGTTCGGAAGAAAAAATTAAAAGAAATTGCTGCAGATTTTACTTTATATTTAAGAAAATCTACAATTTCTTCGAGACATTCTTAAAAAGGTGATTAACAACTTATTTAATGTTTTGTCTTTTAACAATTAAAATTAAGTTCTTAAAACATTTTAAAGATGTTTGTAATTGTTCTATTAGTTAAGTGATAAAGAAAGCAATTACTCTAAAGTTCAAATTGTACACTATTTTAAATGTTAAAAATAAGTCCTTATGGCATTTTAATTTATCTGTGTGAACACACAGGTAATTTATTGTGAAGTCTTGTCCTCTGGACCTCATTTTGCATAACAGCAAGGAAGAAAATGTGGTATTTGGAAAAGATAAAATACAGCTAAGAATGTCTAAAACTGTGTAATTTTGCTCACATGTAAAGTAGTTTTGTCCAATTTTTTTGATACACTTACTGCTGTAGCATATTTATGAATACAATTCACATGGTGATAGGGGTTGTTCTGTGACACTTTCTTGCCTCCTGTATACCGATAGAACTTTAAGGCAAGGGAAAAAAAAAAACGCTTAGCTATCCCCTTGTGCTTAAGAATACATTAAGTTATTTTACATGGCAACTTTCTAAAACTTTCATTAAGCATACAACCTCATCTTTTGTGTGATATACCCCAATTTATTAAACATTCCTAAGTTAAAATGAGATACCTTATAAAATTGACAAGTCTTTTGGTTGATTTACTTAGAATCTTATGTTTGAAGGGGAAATACACATACATAATTGTAAGAAATATATTGAATGACAGCATCTGAATTTATGTTCCATACTATCTGATGATCTTAAATGCAGGATAAGTCATTTGAAGTAAAATAGGTTGAGCCCTTGCTTTCAAAATCACCATGAGACTATCATGATTTTATAAATCACTAATGAAAAGACAAATCAGTTGTTACAATTACAAGTAAATGGTATGCTGAAGGAAACAATTTGCTAAATGTTTGTATGTGATTGATCTTATCTTTACCATATTTAGGAAACAGTCATGTTTCATGAGTCCTCAAAACTGTGTGACAAGAGAATGTAGTAGAGTGAGGCCAGAAGTCCTTACTGGTTCAAAGAACTTCGGGGAAACTGGGATAGAACATTTTACATTATAAGTAGAATCCTGGGAACCAGAGGTGAATACAAGTTTATCTGCAGAGCACCGCTGCAGGGCTGATCTGGGTCTGGAAGAAATGGATGAGAGCCACTGGATGAAATTCACTAATGCTAGACATCTGAGTCCTCTAGTAATGTATAAATATCCCAACTATTTTCTGTTGTCATCTCGTTCTTCTTTTTCTTTTATAATCTATATTTTAACTGGAACCTCAGCTCTGCAGTTTTGTTCTTTTGCTTGCTTCTATCACTTCCCTATGGCTCATCATCCTTACTGTGCCTTATTCTCCATTATCTTTGGTTCACTTCCACCTGGTCCTTCTTTTATTTATGGTTGTCACGTAGCGCATCTAATCGAGGTTTTTGTTTGTTTTCTTTTGTGATGAGCTTTGCACACCTGGTTGAGAAGCATATTTTCAATTGCATTTTTTTCTCACAACTGCTAACTTTGGGCTAAATGTATTTAAACTATTTCTAAAACCATTTCTTTTACAGATATTTGTGAATGAACTTTGCTAAGTATGGATTCAGGTGGTGGAAGTCTTGGATTGCACACAACAGACTCTAGAATGGCCCATACCATGATTATGCAGGATTTTGGTAAAGCATTTTCTTTGTTGTATTTCTTTTTCTTTTTAAAAAGTAAAAACATACTAAAAATCAAAAATAAATTGAGAAAGGGTAGAATTGCAATGAGAAATTGTTCTTTTACTAGGAAAACACATTTATAGAACTTATGCTCTTAAAAACAAGCTATGTGTCAGTTGTCTATTTAAAGTCATTTTTACAACTTATGGGAAGATTGAGGTAAGGAAACTTGGAATATAGTGGTGATATGTTACTGGAAATGAAAAACTCAACTTGCGTAAGTAACTATAATTATATCGCATTATGATAGTATTTATCAGTTCTCACACGTAGGAATATTTTGCCTTCCTAAAATACATTTTAAATTACATTGTTAGTAAAGCTAAACAAGGAAGTGTTTCCATCAATTCAGAGAAGTTAGATGTGATATAGTGATAGAAGCAAAATCATGTACTAGCTGATTATATTCTGATGCTATTTCCTCAGAAAGTTACTAATAGCATATAATTTTCTTTTTTTTAAAGAAAGACAAGACTCTCTACTTTCGTGGCTGTGTTTTTCAGTAACCTCTTAACAGTACTCATTTTGATGAAGATGCTAAGACTCCATGGACAGTCAGCAAAGAAACTGAGTAAGGGCAGGGTTGGTCTGAGTTATAGAAGAGATGGAGGTATCTGAAGTAATAAGAGGCAGGGATGGGATCATAAGAATTGAAGATAAGATTGAAGTGAGAGCAGAGAAAACAAATGGTACATTGGGATAAAAAGTAAACAAAAACATGAAGTAATATGGAGTTGTTGAAGCTGATATTAGTGATGGTGGACTAGAACTAGTGATGCTTTGCTCAACTAAGAAAATGCTGCTTCTGTTCGCAAACAATATGGTTGAATATATCTGGCCCCCTGTTAAGTCCACAGTAATGAGAATCAACTTGATTCTAGTCTTGGCAGTGCTACTAACCACCTATGCAAACTTGGGTAAATTACTGTATTCACTTTTATAATGAGGGGGTTGGACTAGATAACATTTAAGGTTCTCTCCAGTTCTAGGATTCTTTGTCATTTGATGAATAAAGTTGGGTAGATCAACACTGAATGTGGTAAGGATTGAGGTGACTCTGTATTAATTGATGAAATAGAAAGGAATCGTGGATTTATTCTTCTAAAAGATAAGTTGTGTTGATTATGGATAATTTAGAAATGATTTGGGGTAAAGAAAAAAGTATAGGAATAAATTCTAGAGGAAGGACAACAGGGCTACAGAGTTAGAGATTACAGGTGTCCTTATGAATTCTTTGAGAGTTGATAGTTTTTAGACTACAGGGACACTTGAATTTCAGTATGGTAAACAAGTTTTGGTTGAGATTTCAACTTTATTTTTTACCTTTTAGAGTAAGATATTTAAAAAATGGAAGTAATATATTATTTTCTCCATTTAATATAAAATATTACCTCTTCTGTAGCATTTGGTAAAGTGCCAGAACCCCCTTCACTCTTGAAGACATTGCCTATTAGCAAGCAAAGTGTGATTCCTTTCAAAGGATGAAAACAAAATATCTGATTGGTGCAGGTGAATATTTACTTGGCATTCCTCTTATCTTCCTTTCCATTGTTCTTCCTTAATGTCTTGAGGTTTAATTAATCCTTTATTAAATTAAATACTTTATTTCCTTTTAGTTGCTAGAGAAGTGGAACATGCATATTGACATATTTTTATATACATGCTTTTTCTTTATTTTTTATTGATATATATAATTCACATACCATACCATTCACCCATTTTAAAGTATGCAATTTAGTTATTTTTAGTATATTCACAGAACTGTACAACTATCACCATTACCTAATTTTCGAACATTTCATCATCCTAAAACAAACAAAAAAAACTCCCTCATACTCATTATAAGTCATTCTCCATCCTCTCCCCCATCACCAGCCCTAGGCAACAGCTCTTTTTGAATATGGATTTACCTATTCTGAACATTTCATATAAATGGAATCATACAATATTGTGTCTGGCTTCTTTCACTTAGCATGTTTTCAAGTGTCATCCATGTTGCAACATGTGTCAGTACTTCATTCCTTTTTATTGCCAAATGATATTCTGTTGTATGGGTTAACCAAATTTTGTTTATTCATTCATCAGTTGATAGACATTGGGGTTGCTGAAATATTTTTACTGCATTAGAACAATTTTGTATTAGGCCTAAATCTTTGTGTCTTGGACTGGAGTATGAGTGCCCTTGGAGGCACATGGCATTGTGCCAAAGCATTCCTAAAACCACAGGATAAACACACATCTTCTTGGATTCCCTTTCATTGGAATTGGGGAGAATACACATACACACATATTTGTCTGCACACAATTATAGTCACATAAATATGTTGTAGGCTACAAAGCAAAATTTTCATTCACTATCCCCAGTCTTTTTAGAAATAATAAAATAGAAAAGTTTGAGAACTACTTTCAGTTTTTAGTTGGTATTTTCATAGTATCATTTAAAGCTCTTTCTAAAATGAATTTAATACAGTAAATAAATCTTATTTATATTAGAAAAAGTTTAAAGCCACTGTTTTTTGTTATACACCTGTTCATGTTTCAACTGCCTAATAATATTTTTGGTTATTGTTTTTTTAAAGGATGTATTCTTTTTAATTCCATTTTTTATGCTCTTTTAAATTGAGGCATATAAATTGATAGCAACTAAATTGTTTTTACATTTTAGTAAGATTACATTTCTGAATTTCCAGTTAAATCAAGAATAACTAATATGGGGAATGCTCACATATTTGGGTTTAGGGGTGATGCTGACTTAAAATATGTTAGGTTCCCATTTGTCTTTGGTAGGTAGATTCCGAACTCTTAGAAGGAAGGAACTCTCTCAATATATTTTTTGATATGCAGTTCCAAGCACAACTTCATACATAAGTGTTTTCATTTTTGTGTGTGATATTTTTTGAAATGCAAAGGCGTCAAACACGTCTAACCCTAAAGAGACCTTCATTGGGAGCACTTTTGAAAATTTTAGCCCTGGTAACTTAGATATCTTCTGAAAGCAGCCCGCCTATATTTAGTTTATAAACCACCTGTTAAGCTTTCTAAATTCTAAAATTTCATTAGAAGTTAGATGCATTCCCTTTAAGTTTCTGCTAGCATCAAAATTTAGGTATTTGCAACCCCATAAATTGATGATATTTGTGAAACAGAGTTTAGCATACACAGATAGAGCTAGCCAAATAAGTATACTCTGTGGCACAAGATCTCTGAATTTTGTAAAGTTCATGGTTGGGAGTATGGGATTACTCCTATATAGATAATCTGAAACATTAATTCAGAATTTATTAGACCAATTTCTTTTGTAGGATATTTGAAACTTAAATATTTACAACCTTGTGCTTTATGTAATAACTTTGCTGGTGGTCCTTGGAGTCTGTGCCGTTGAACCTAATAGTTAAAAAGATTTTTAAAAGATTTTAATGCCACAAAAAGTCTGTGTTGCTTTGGAAATTAAATAGCAAAACAGCCTTAGATAGCGGTCTAAGACAGACCTAACAAATAACAAATTTTATGCTATCATTCTGGTGACGTTTCAGGTATTCACATTTAAATGCAATGACTTTAGTAAAATGGAGAATACTTTAAATCAGGACTTGGTTATTACTGATATCTGATTATCTAATTGATTTCCCATATTTTAAATGATTTATTTCTTATCATTTATAATTTCCTAAGTTAGTAAAATAAATTCTTGATGCCATTTAATGCTGCTTAATAAATTCTTTAAAACTTAAGTGAGTGACTATGTGATAGGTCTTTTTCCTCTTTCTGTCAAACTGTACTCCTCAGTATCATGGGGCATTGGTTCCAGGACCTCCTATGAATACCAAAATCTATGGATGCTTAAGCTCCCCAGTTGGCCCTCTGTATTCAAGGGTTCTGCACCCTCAGATTCAACCAACCATGGACCGAAAATACAGTCATTTTTGAATATATTCCTCTAGAAGTGCCTCACTTGGTTAATGCTATAATCTTTAATGCTATAAATCTCTTTAAAAAACAGTCTCTAGGGTAAATAAACTCTATTCTCTTCCTAGGCAGGTTTAAAAAAAAAAGTCAGTCTGGAGTCAATGAGTTCAGTTCCCAGCTTGGACCTTGGGCAAGCTTTAACCTCTCTAAACCATAATTCTCCATATTTAAAATGAGCATAATAACACGCACCTTGTGCAGTTATTCAGAGGATTAAATGAGATAATATGTATATAAATATTAGGTTTCTTGGTGCATAGTCAGCACAGTGAATATGGCTAGTGTATAGTTAAATAAATGACTTTGTTTAGAAATGCAATGTAATCTAACAGATGAACTGATAAAAGGAAAGAGCAAAATCTAATTGGAGACGTCTTGGATCTTAGTCTGAGAAACCTGCCAGTACCCTGTGGGGTACTCATCAATTCTTCGTCTAGGATCCTTGAGATCATTTGGTTCAGGGTAAACAAGCATATTTGGATTTATTTTGGTGTAGATCTGGTTTACTTTGACGTGTAAACTCCTACTAGAGGGTACGTTGAACTTAAAAACACTTATTCCATCTTCTTAGAATACACCCAAGCAGGTTAATCTGAACCTGGGCCAGAACTTGCATCATTCTATTTTTCCATCCTTCTGTCCTTCCCTGTGGTCTACTCTCAGGAACCAAACTAACCTCCAGCAATTCTCTAAAATAAATGGAATTTCCCATATTTTAAACCTTTTATTTGTGAAAAGATTTTTATGAAGTAGCAGTATTATTGTTTATATATGTAGAATTCAGTACTGTGAATTTTAGAGGCTTAATATTTATTTTTTTCTTGTGAAAAACCACATTTCCAGGCTTGCTGAATGCTAAATTTGAATCCCTACTCCCTCCCCATCTTTGAAATGGCCAGTGGAATAACAAATGAACAGAAAGTACTTATTTTATACATACTCCCTTTGACTACCAGTTTCCCAGAATTGTGGCTGTGTCATTTTGGTGTCGTTTGGTGGTTTTGGTGAGAGTGTGAGAATGGCGAGAAGGACTCTGGAGGTTTAAGAGGAAGATAATCCTAAGAGCTCTGTTGAAAGCTCAGCTTTCTCTTCTCACCTTATTCTTTGATGGGTTAGGGTATTGATGGTGTCCACTGGTCTCTTTCCTGTCTTATTAACTAACTGCCATAATGATTTGGTTAAAAATAGTGAAAATTGTATAACGAATGGGACTCTTTCAGTTACTACTTTATAGAAAGTGATCATTATGTGGAAAAGGCTTTTACTGGATTATTTCATGTAGATAATTTATTATAACCAGATTCACAAACTCTCTTAACTTGGTTACTATACCACCTCAAGGAGACAGAACTTAACAGAATTCCTCATAAAGAGATTTTATACTCATACAATATTTACAAGGTAGGTGGGAGCTGGTATTTACAATGCTGCCCAAGAAAAACATTAAAGCTTTTTTCCTGCAGATTTACTATTATCAAACCAGATCTTAGTCTAAGATGAGTAGGGTTTCTTCCCTGCCAAATCAGGTGTTGAAAGATGCCTTCCACTTTTGTATATAGTAATTCTTCTAAGTTAAACAAGTTCAGGGTCTTTCATGTTTACAATATCTATTTTATAATATAATATTTTATTAACTCATATAATTTAACATTAGTATCCTTTTATGTTTGTCCTTTTTATTTTAAATTTTTTGAAATAATTATAGACTCATAGGAAGTAGGAAAAAGTGGTACATAGGGTCCTGTGTACCCTTTACTCATCTTCCTTCAATGATGGCATCTTATATAAATTTAGTACAATATTAAAGCCAGGAAATTAACATTAGTGCATTACTGTTAAGTGGACTGCAGACCTCATTCAGTTTTTACCGTTTTTTACGTGCATTCGTGTGTGTATGTGTAAGTGTATATAGTTCTATGCAGTTTTATCCCACATATAGATTTGTGTAAAAGAACCATAAAGAAGATACAGAACTGTTCCATTACCATATATATATATGCTATCCCTGTGTATTCACACACACCCTCACCCTTGGCAACCACTAATCTGTTCTTCATTTCTATAGTTTTAAAATTATGAGAATATTATATAAATGGTTACATTTATACATTATATAGTATCATAACCTTTGGTGATGGGCTTTTTTATTTAACATAATTTACTGGAGATTCATTCAGGTTGTTGAATGTATTAATAGTTTGTTCCTATTTATTGCTGGGTGGTATTTCACAGTAAGGGTGTGCCAGAGTTAGTTTAACCAACCATTTACCTGCTGAAGGACATTTGGGTTGTTTCCAAGTTTTTGCTACTATAAGTAATAGCTACTATGAGCTGTTATGAGTATTCATGTACAGTTTTTTAGGTAAATATATGTTTTAATATTTCTGGGGAAAATGCCTTAGAGTACAGTTGTTGGGTGGTATGTAAGAAACTGTCAAACTATTTTTCAGGGTAGCTGCTGGAACTATTTTACATTTCTGCCAACAATGTGTGAGAGATCCAGTTTCTCCACATCCTCACCAGCCTGTGGTGTTATCACTTTATTTTTTTCTTTATTTTAGCTGTTTTTATTGGAATGTAGTTACATCTCATTATGGCTTTTATGTTCTACTTGAAAATAAAGCACGTTATTTATAAGGTCTTAATTTAGATTTTACTAACATTGTTTTCACCCACCTCTACCCTAATTCCTGGTTGGTGATCGTTTTTATTGCCCTTAAATTGTCAGTGATTTTAAAAAATGACATATTTGGCCAGGACTACTTAATATGTAAGAAATATATTATAGCATTTGATATATCAAATGCAGTACTTTTAATTAATAAAATAACTTTACCTTTTTTTGGATAATTGTTTGTATTATAGTGGCTGGAATGGCTGGTACTGCACATATCGATGGAGACCATATTGTTGTTTCAGTTCCTGAAGCTGTATTAGTTTCTGATGTTGTCACAGATGATGGGATAACTCTTGATCATGGCCTTGCAGCTGAAGTTGTCCATGGGCCTGATATCATCACAGAGACTGATGTAGTAACAGAAGGTGTGATTGTTCCTGAAGCCGTACTTGAAGCTGATGTTGCCATTGAAGACGATTTAGAGGAAGACGATGGTAATCACATCTTGACTTCCGAACTAATTACAGAAACCGTTAGGGTACCTGAGCAGGTTTTTGTGGCTGACCTTGTTACTGGTCCTGATGGACACTTAGAACATGTGGTCCAAGACTGTGTTTCAGGAGTTGACTCTCCCACAATGGTATCAGAGGAGGTTCTTGTAACTAATTCAGACACAGAAACTGTGATTCAAGCAGCTGGTGGTGTTCCTGGTTCTACAGTTACTATAAAAACCGAAGATGATGATGATGATGATGATGATGTCAAGAGCACTTCTGAAGACTACTTAATGATATCTTGTAAGTGAAACATAAAGTCCTTAATTACTCAAGAGATAGATTTATATAATCTGGAAAGGTTTTCTGGGATGGCGAATATATTCAATAAAAGTTGAGAGTGGGATCTTTTTGAATTTTTTTTTCAGATCTGTGTTGTCGAGATGCTTTTTTGAGTTTACTCATGTTTTTAATTTACTCAGTGAAAATAGATACCCAAAATTAAGTAAAATAATACAACTTATTAATATCTTAGAATACAAATATAGATTTGAAAACATTAACTAATACAAAATGTTAATGGTAAATATATATATGTTTCAAAATGGGAAAATTCTTTTGTGTAGTCACTGCTTTTTAATATGGCAGGCACTGGAGATGTCAATTCAGTTGTGCTTAGGAATTTAAGTGTAATATGTTAAATAATATATTAATTTTTAAATTAACTACTTGAAAAGTGAATCATAAACTCAGATCATTTTCTACAGTTCTTCCTGTGTTTATATTCTGTTTGTCTAAATATGTATGCATATATTCTGTGCAAAACTATTTAACATGTTTATTTTAGACTGCTTTGCATCTGAGTTTAGTCCACATTCAGGCCAAACCTCAAAAATTCTTTATCTTAGCAGATGGTTAGACTCTCCCACTTGTGCTAAGTAATTTGGAAATAATATAGGGTAACCGTTATCTGTCTCAAGTTGTGCCAGATGTGCTCTTCTTTAAAAATACTTAACACCCATAATATATTTATAGGTGATTATTTCCTTTATGCAACGCTTCACTGGGGCAGGGAATTTTCTTTATACTGAGCCAATATAACATATTTAAATCACATTTTACTTATAAAAATTGACTTTTTTTCAGGAACATATTTTTGTATAAAGCAAAATATCTTGATAGGGTCATGATGGGAGGTCTCATTTAAACCTCACCAATTTCAGGGGAAAAAGAGAAAAGTTAATATCTTTGTAATTTTTCAAAGTGTAACAGCTTTATTGAGACATAACTCACACCATACAATTCATTCATCTATTTAAAGTGTGCAAATCAGTGGTTTTAAATATATTCACAAGGCTGGCCTGTTAGCTCAGTTAGTTAGAGTGCAATGTTATAACACCAGGGTCAAAGGTTCAGATCCCCTTACTGGCCAGCCACCAAAAAATAAATAAATAAATATATTCACATAGTTGTACAGCCATCACCACAGTCAACTTTAGAACTTTTAATCACCTCAGAAAGAAACCGTATATGTACCTTTTAGCAGTTACCTGCCAGTCCATCCACTCCCAGATAATCACTAATCCAATTTCTGTCTCTGTAAGTTTACCTATCCTGGACATTTCATATAAATGGAATCATACAATATGTGGCCTTTTGTGTCTGGCTTCTTTCACTTAGCATAATGTTTCAAAGGTCATCCACATCTTAGAATGTATCAGTACTTCATTTCTTTTCTATTACTGAGTACTATTTCATTATATGGCTGTACCACATTTTGTTTACCCATTCATGCATTGATGGGCATTTGGGTTGTTTCCACTTTTTGGGTATTATGGATAATGCTTATATGAACATTTGTATGTAAGGTTTTGTGTAGGCATATTTTTTCAGTTCTCTTGGATATATACCTGAGAGTGGCATACCTTTGAAATTTATATGTGATTAATTTTTTTCCTACATCATGAAATATGGATCCTTTGCACATTGCCTGATCACATCCCTGTGGTACATCAGTATACTATATAGTTATGATATAATACCTATCATATAATTTTGGTAGATGTAACATAAGCGGGGTAAAGCAAAAAGCCTACTTAGCTTTAAAAAGGAATGTTACATTCCATGTTTTGCTAAAATGAAATTTTTATCAAATTGTGCCAGTAGACTATAAAAGAATACTGAATGTTACCAAACTTTGCAATGTTGGCAAACAATGCATCTTACCTTTTATATTTAGTGCCAGTAGAATTCTGTGGTGGATTTTATATTACCTGCTTATAGCTGGGTTGAGAAGCAGCACTGTGGGGTTTGAATATTGCATGTCTTGCAACAAGGAGAAAGTTAAGCTTGAATTTTAGGTATTTTAAGTATTATCTGCATTGAGAAGAGTCTTTGAGGATTTAATTCTAAAGTCAGTTGATTGCCTATTGCCTATTAACTCTTCGTTAACGTTACACCTTTTGCAGCAAAGGATATAGACTAGATCTTGGTCAAGTTGATGGTTTACCTCTTAAAACTGCAAACCAACTTTAATAAATTTATCATCTTCTCTGAACTTAAAATGCAAAACAAATTCAGTTAGTACATTTCAAAATTGTTCTTTCTGAGAAATGTAAGTAGAAAATAATGAATGCATTAAATGTAAAGTATAGACCTTAAGAAAAGGTAGAAATGGAATCAGAGAGAATAGCAACAGAAAATGGAATAAGAGAATACCAATAGTTGAAAAATATGTGTTTTTCATTTCATGAGCTTTAGTTTTGTGAATTATAGCTTTAATTCAGCTTATCCTAGAGGAAACTAGTATAGCAATATTTATCAAATGAGAGAGTTTTTATTATTTCATTAATTTACCATGAGTTATTCCAACCTAAGAAATTCATATTACGAGCATGTTTTTAGGTTTTTGTATATCCTGTGTTTGTTTTTCCAAGAATGAGACAGTACTTTTTTTCTGAAAACTCAGCTTGCCTCTTTTAATTTTCTATGATCTCATTATTTTATTCAATATATTTTAAGAGAAACTATTAAGCCAATATCAGATACTTCATCTTGTTTTCTCTCATTTTAATTTGTCTGATTGTCAAAAAAAAATTCCAAAAAATATAGTAGTAGAATTTGGGGCTATGATGGAATGAAAATATTTAGTCTGTTTATTTTGACCATTTGGGTGCTTGCTTTCATAGACACTATTCAAACTCTTAAATAGTACGAACTCATTTATATTTAATCACAGTGCTAAAGTAGCTTTGCAGTGTAAAAAGAATTTCTAAAATGTGTTGTTTCATACTATTTTGAAAGGCCAAAAGAATAATTCTGAGGTTGTATGTATCAAATTTGAAACTGAAGTAGGGAAATTCTGGACTTGGACTCATTCATATCTTCCTGAAATTTTTTTAAGAGTACTGAGTTAATAGTTTTTTGTTGCCAGTTTATTCTGTTTTTAATAGTTCTAAGATTGTTAAATGTACTCAGGGGCTTTGGAAATTTATGTTTCATATAGGGTACTGTGATATGTATAATAGGGAGGAGCAGATTTTCAATTTAGATTGCATTTCAGTTTTTTATAGGAACAAAATTGAAATAAAAATGGTAGGCATATAATGTTATGGTAATAAATTTGAATATTATTTATGGTAGGACAAAGTTTATTAATATAATCTATCCATTGCATAATGTATGCATAATATTCATGTGAAACTAAATGTTATCCTTAAAGACTGCATAGCAGAGAATCAAATTTTGTAAGGATACTTAAAATGTAAGTAATAGTGTCAAATATTGTTGCTTTACCTTTCTGTATGATTTTTTTTCATATGCACTGACATATCAGATTTTTAATAGGGAAAAAAAGATAGAAGAACCCAATTAGGTATTTCCTTTATAAATGATTTTAAAGTGAAGCACACATTGCCAAATCTAGAAGGTATAATTTCTGGTTTGAAGTTATTGTTCATTTACTCAACAAAAATTAGAGTATTTACTAAAATTTTATTTTATAATGATTTATAGAAGGCACTTTTAATAAAATCACTTAGGTATTCTCTGTGTTTACTAATTTTTAATCCTAGATCTCATATGTTAATTGGTTTTAGAAAGAACTGCTATATAATTTGGCACTGTTGTTTATGTGAGCTTATTTTATGAGTCATATGTATTTTATGTTCTTAATTTTTTGTTACTAATTTTGGTGTTAGGATTTAATTTAAAATGTTGAAAGTGATGGGAAACTAATCTTTTCCCAAGCCATTTTAATGAAAGCTATATGGTTGTTAAGTATTTCATATACATGTAAGTCGAAATCTCTGAATAGTTTTTTTATGTAATTGTGATCATGTGGTATTTCTGATGTGGCATACTGTTTTGTCATGAAATATAACACTTTGAATGGCTGCATAATAGGTCATCAAGGGTAGGTGGTTAATACATTATTTCACGTTGCAGTTATGCTTAACACCCACTAAATGTCAATGGTACTTTTTGACTGAAATAGTTTTCTTTTTATGTTTTACAGTGGATGATGTTGGAGAGAAATTAGAGCATATGGGGAATACACCATTAAAAATCGGCAGTGATGGTTCACAAGAAGATGTTAAAGAAGATGGGTTTGGTTCAGAAGTAATAAAAGTGTATATATTTAAAGCAGAGGCTGAAGATGATGTTGAAATAGGTATAAAGACTAATTTTAATTAATTGCTATAATAGTTAAGAATTAGAATTTAATTTTTATCTTTTCTAGAGCTTTCTAAATTTGTCCTCAAAGCACACATTTTTATATAGGTTTCTCTGGGGGTGGTATATTTTAAAAATTGTATATGAATATAAAGTAAGAATGTAGAATATGTCATTCTTAGATTCTTTAAAACATGCGTAGAATATTATGGCTAAAAATAAAACAAATGAGTGGAGAGGATTTCTTTTAGAGTAAGAGATTATAATGAGTGTTTAAGAGCATGGATTCCAGAGGCAGGCTGCTTCAGTTTTAATCCTAGTTCTGCCAGTTAGCTGAGCTACTTTAACCTCCTTCTGCCTCTGTTTCCTCATCTGTAAAATGGCCATAATGATAGTAAATACCTAATAGGGCTGTTGTGAGGATTAAATGGGTAAATATATATAAAAGATTTAGATAGTGCTTGGCATATAAGTGTGATGTGTTACCAATTGTTACTTCTCATTGGTAAGTGAAAATTTAAGGTGTAATTTTTATATGAAAATGTTCTTGGCACTTTGAAATTTATTTCAGAATTTTTTAAAAAGTATTTTTCTAAAGGAATATACTTCTTATTTATCCTCCTTATTAATTTGGAGAGTAATTCCATGATACATCTCTATTTTGATGTGTTTTAATTTTTCAGGTGGAACGGAAATTGTCACAGAGAGTGAATATACCAGTGGACATTCCGTAGCTGGAGTACTTGACCAGAGCCGAATGCAGCGGGAGAAGATGGTTTACATGGCAGTTAAAGATTCTTCTCAAGAAGAAGATGATATCAGTAAGAAAAAAGGGACACTGTAGTGACTAATGAGTAGCCATCATGCATTCTTTAAAAAAAATAAAAAAGCAATCTCAGAGATACAGGCACTATATAGGAACAAAGTTCAATAAGATAAGCCTGACCCTTCACTGTAAATTTGAAAGGGAAGGGTCCTTTTAACCATTCATGTGTATGTGTACTGTTCAAGTCAACAAATATGAAATACTGTATCTTAGATACTGTATTAGAAATACAGAGATGAGCAACGTACATTTCCTGCCTTCAGTGGAGCTCACAAATATTTAGAGAATTATTGAGTATTTATGTGTGTTGGTAGATATGTTGCACATATATAATCTCATTTACTTTTCATACTCATCTCTGAGGTAGGTGGCATTATCCCTGTTTTATGGAAGGGGAAAAAAGTTCAGGGGAAGTAATTTGCCAAAGATCATTCCAGTATTTAGTAGAGAAGGCCGGATTTGAATTCATATCTGTCTAACTCTACTGCCAGTGTTCTTTCTGTATGGCAGTAAGCATTGTTGGCCTCTCTGGATTTAGCAGTGGAAGAGCTAACTGGTTGTTCTTCTTGGTCACTGAGGGGATTAGTTGTGTAAGTATTCTTCCAAGCCAAGCTGCCAGGATCTTGATTTATTATGCTGTTGATGATATCCATGTAGTTGATACTTAAGGTTTCTTGGGCTGAGTACCACAGGGTGAAAAAAAAAAATCTTCAGGTTTTCTTTCCTACCATGCCATATGTTTCCTTATGAAGAAATATTACTCTCTGCTTAGTTTCTCCTCACCTCAGTATAGGAATGAAATTCTTCACTAAGACTACTTCCATGTTTTTACCATGCTGAGAAAAATACTACTTTGTTTTGCCCTAGGAGGGCAAGAGCCTCTATTTCACTGTATTACCTTGACAATACTGGACTTCACCTATGCGGCACTCTGATGCCTACCTACTCCTCAAGTTTCCTTCCCTAGAAGCCATGGGGAGCTAAATTCCACCCCCAAACATGAGTACTAAATCACAGCTGAAAATATCAAAACAAATGAGTGGAGAAGATTTGGATGGAGAGGAAAAAATTCCAACAAAATAATTTCTATTTGGTCTCTAAGTTCTCTTTTTATTTTTCATTCATTGGTTAGGAAAAAGGGACGCAGTAGGAGGTGGGAGACTGAAGCTTAGGTTAGGTGATAACAGAATTCTGTGGGGATGTGGGGAACTTTGACCAGTGTCACTTTCTGGTTAACGGAGAGAGGAGAAACTTGGGAGAAGAGGGACACTTTTTCCCCACATTTTTTCCACATTTCTCCTAGAGTGAGTACAAAATCCCAGTATGTGAATCAAAGGAGAAGTATAAATTCAAACCAATTTTCTATTTAACAGGTTAAATGTAAGGAGATTATTTCACATAAAGTATATTAAGTGCCTTTCTAGGTTTAAATATTTTTACTGCAGTATTATTTTTTTTAAGTGAGCCTCACTTAATGCTTTTTCTCCTCAATAGAGACTTAATATCCAGTCTCTTGAAGGGTGTCCACATACTCTTGAGCACCAGCATTTTTTATACACACACAGACACACACACACACACACACACACACACACACACACACAGACTATATGAGGGTACTTCAAAAAGTTCATGGGAAAATAGAATTAAAAGATAATGTGAATCTTTCCATGAACTTTTTGAAGTATCCTTGCATATAATTTTAATAATATTTTTCAAATTTTTACACTTATTAGTATTTTTGACTATTTTTCATTACGTGTATAGTTATATAGTATGTTATGTGGGATAGCATAGACTACTTTCTAGTACTGTTTCTAAGGGAAATACTTTCTGAGTTTCAAAGAACCATCAGGCAAATTTATGGAATACAACCAGGCATTACAAATTTATAAAAAGGGTTGTATTCCATAAATTTTGAGCACACATGTTTCATATAATTAAAAAGCCATTTTCATGGAACTTGATTCTAAGAGAAGATTAAGAATTTTGGTAAATGATTGTCTCCTAGTGGCACTATCCTCCAAAAGTGCCTAATACAAATTTAAATTAAATTTATGAATTTTTTAATTAACCAAATTGATATCCTGAAAGTTGGAAAATTTTAATTGTTTGGAATTTTTACCCATTTATTAAATATTTGGGGTTATAAACAGGAATTATTTCTAAAATTTAGGTTGCGCTGAAATAGCAGATGAAGTTTACATGGAAGTCATTGTAGGGGAAGAGGAAGGAACTTCTCTCCCTGAGATTCAGCTTGAGGACTCTGATGTTAATAAAACAGTTGTCCCTGTTGTCTGGGCTGCGGCATATGGTAGGACACTGGCATTTTTTCACCTGATAAAGTACATAACATGTATCTAATCAGCCTTTTGGCCATTAAATATGCTGTGCTAATGCCACCATGAGTTGGCTAATGTAAAATGTTTTGCTGTGGACTAATTCATCTCTAGTTACTTTACATGATTTTTCTACCACATATCTTGTATTATTTAAGATGAACCTTGCTTAATGCATTGTGTTTTTCAGTAGGATCTATTTTAAATCCTACCTGTGTAAGTGAGCGCCATTACAATTTTATTTTTCTAAAATAGAAATTTTTTTGAAAATCGATCCTTCCCCTTCTGGAAAAACTCATTTTATTTATTAGCACTACAAATAATAAGATTTTGAGGTTTTGAAAAGAAACAGAAACCCAGGTGTGCTCTTTTAGGAAGTATTGTAATAGAACGTACATTTATCAAGTTATTTTTTTCCCTTTTTGTCTATTTTATCTCATTCTTATGTAATAAACAAGAAGGTCCAAATATACTCTTTATTTTGAAAAATTATGTTGTTCAAATGTATTAATTTTTCTAAACTTGGTTCTTCCAAAGATTCATTCATTCAGCAGTCATTTATTGAGCATCTTCAATGTTGGGGGTACTCTGCAGAAATATCTACCTAGTTTTCATTTAAAAGTAAAACTGTTCTAGATGTTAGCAATTCCAAGGATGCTGACAGCAGCCCTTATTTTCAGTGTCTAAAATGATCTAATCTATGGGAGCAGAAGAATTCAACAAAAATTCTTTTAAATCCGAGGAATGGTGGGCAAAGTAAGATTTTGTAGAATAAGTTGTGATCCACTAGTAATCATAATCAGCATATCAGTTTTTACTTAGTCTTTTTTTTTCTTTAGGAGATGAAAGAAGAGTTTCCCGAAGGTATGAAGATTGTCACGCATCAGGTGAGAGAGCACTGTACTGTATATAAGATATAAGTTAAATATCTGGCTTTGGATATGGCTTGGTAAGTGAAGAATAGTTTGTGTCTACAGACACATTTTTTGGACTCTTACTTTCCTGGTCATACCTAATCTAGTTAATTACATTGGCATTTGCTTCTTTGGGGAATTGATTCATTTATGTGTGGACATAATGTGTGTTAATCTGTGAATGGAGTTCATTTTAGATTTTCCTCAAGATATGAAGTGTCAGGCAGTTTACCACATGGGTCATAAAACGTTTCCATGGAAAAGAAATTATAAAATAGAAATTATTTGGACAGGAAAGTAAAAATTATTCACTATATAAACCACTTATTAATGTCTTTCTTGTGGTGGAGCTGTTTTCTTAATTTCCATGGCAAGCACTGGATTTATATGTAACTGTTATGTAAAACCCATGTGCCAGCTTATTTTTTTAAAAATTTTAATACACTTTATAGTTTATTCCATGGTTGATTTTTTTTTTTCTTAAGCAAGGAGACTTTTTCTCATGATAAAGTATCTGATTGTTTCTACCCTTGGGAAGTATTTTGGCTCTCTAAACTTAAAAGTAGATTTCAGTGAAATTGAAATTGATGAGAGGCATATATCACAGGGTATAAGCTAACCCGACAGCATTGTAGGTCTACATTTTTAAACTAAATTGCATAACACCACAACAGATTTGTGAGAACCGGCATTTTATTAAGTACTTTATTCTGTATGCACTAATCCCACTAAATTGCAGTAAATTGCCTGCCTACCACATCTATGTTTAACCCTAAAATCAATCTTAATACTTAATACTTAACATGAGGGTACTTCAAAAAGTTTTTGGAAAAATAGAATTAAAAGATTATATGAATCTTTCCATGAACTTTTTCAAGTGTCCTCATATTCTTCACATCAAGTACACTATTCTCGAGCATATATATGAGGGATCTGTTGTTTTGTATGCATTACACATAGTTGCCATGACTATATTGGTTCACTGATATAGCTGTATTTCTTGCTAAATCCCTTTAATTTCTCATCAGCCTTCATTATTGAGAAATTAATCTGATGCCAAGATTTTGTTTAGGGTCTTACAATTCAGTTTCTTACATTACATTCATCTTTTCAGTTTATTTCTTTAGGATGATCAAATTGAGATTTTAAAACTAATTTCACCTGATATCTTATACAAAGTGTTTACATGTGCACGTCTGTGTGTGTGTGTGTGTGTGTGTGTGTGTGTGTGTGAAAGAGAGAGAGAGAGCAGAGAGAGAAGAGAAGAGAAAAGAAGAGAGTAAGATGGGTATACTTTGTGAAATTTTACCAAAATGGCAACTTGGTGCCATCTCTGTGTGTGTGTGTGTGTGTGTGTGTGTGTGTGTGTGTGTGTGTGTGAGAAAGAGAGAGAGAGAGCAGAGAGAGAAGAGAAGAGAAAAGAAGAGAATAAGATGGGTATACTTTGTGAAATTTTACCAAAATGGCAACTTGGTGCCATGTCATCTGTAGTAATTCATCTAAAAAAACCAAAAAAGTATAAATAGATGTAGGTTAATGGTGTATTGATTTTTTTCCCAGGAAATACTTTGGATTCAACATTAGAAAACAGAAGTAGTACAGCAGCACAGTACCTTCAAATTTGTGATAGCATTAATGCGAATAAAGTACTTAAACAAAAAGCCAAGAAGAGGAGAAGGGGAGAAACCAGGCAGTGGCAAACAGGTAAATTAATCTATGAATATTATAATAATTTGAGATGTGGAAGTCCTTTTTTTTATAACCAAAGAAAAAAATCAGTTGTTTGCAGGGTAGACCTACTCTCCATGTACCTGTTTGTGTATGATATCGATAACTTTTTTTATAGTGTGTGACTGAAACTAAGTAAAACTATGCTTGTTTGCTCTTTATTCAAAAGATATTTTAGAAGAGAATTTTCAGGTTGTTTTAACAATAAAGGGTGTCTCTTTTTCAAAGTATACATGATATAGCATTTTGGTACATGAGTAGTCTTTAGTAGAGTGTCACTCATTACTATTTAGTGAGCTACTTTACCATAAATTTTTTTTAATGTGCATTTTTATCTTGCAGGATTTTATTCATCTAGTATAGTTTTCACATAGTGAATGTCAACTAATTTTGGCACCTTTGCTGTAATATCCTTTAAAAAGTCTGACCAAATGTCACAACTTCCTTTTTTTTTCATCTAGCTGTTATAATAGGTCCTGACGGACAGCCCCTGACAGTATACCCTTGCCATATTTGCACAAAAAAGTTTAAATCCAGGGGATTCTTAAAAAGACACATGAAGAATCATCCTGATCATTTGATGAGAAAAAAATATCAGTGTACAGATTGTGACTTTACAACTAACAAGAAAGTGAGTTTCCATAACCACTTAGAAAGCCATAAGCTTATAAACAAAGTTGACAAAACCCATGAATTTACAGAATACACACGAAGATACAGAGAGGCTAGCCCACTGAGTTCAAATAAACTTATTTTAAGAGACAAGGAGCCGAAGATGCACAAGTGTAAATACTGTGACTATGAAACTGCAGAACAAGGACTGTTGAACAGACATTTACTGGCTGTTCACAGCAAGAATTTTCCTCATGTTTGTGTTGAGTGCGGGAAGGGTTTTCGACATCCTTCTGAACTCAAGAAACATATGAGAACCCATACTGGTGAGAAGCCATATCAGTGTCAGTACTGTGTCTTCAGGTGTGCAGATCAGTCAAATTTGAAAACTCACATTAAATCTAAGCATGGTAACAATTTGCCATATAAATGTGAGCATTGTCCCCAAGCATTTGGTGATGAGAGAGAGCTTCAACGCCATCTGGATTTGTTTCAAGGACATAAGACACACCAGTGTCCTCATTGTGACCATAAGAGCACCAACTCAAGTGACCTTAAGAGGCACATCATATCAGTTCATACTAAGGATTTTCCTCACAAATGTGAGGTCTGTGATAAAGGTTTCCATCGTCCTTCTGAGCTCAAAAAGCATAGTGATATCCATAAGGGTAGGAAGATTCATCAGTGTAGGCACTGTGACTTTAAAACATCAGATCCATTTATTCTTAGTGGTCATATCCTTTCAGTTCATACTAAGGATCAGTCATTGAAGTGTAAAAGGTGCAAGAGAGGGTTCAGACAACAAAATGAGCTCAAAAAGCATATGAAGACCCATACTGGAAGGAAGATTTACCAATGTGAGTATTGTGAATACAGCACTACAGATGCATCTGGCTTTAAACGACATGTGATATCAATACATACAAAAGACTATCCACACAGATGTGAATTCTGCAAGAAGGGATTCCGAAGACCATCAGAAAAAAATCAGCATATTATGAGGCACCACAAGGAGGCTCTTATGTAATAAGATCAATATAGCAAAAGAAGCTATTTAGAAAATATGATATGCTACTTGGGAGAAAAATCTCACTAACTGTTTCATCTGGTTTCAAAGCTTGATATTAAACCATAACTTTACATTCTTTGTATTAAAGATCTTAAAATATTTGAATTGACAGGGGATCTCGTAGCCCTTTGAAAATTACTTAAAGAATTTAAGAAGCACCATGCAATGGTTGAAGAAAAACTTCTTAAGTGTCTATTTAATAGTATTATATGCGTAATTAAACTACAGAGGGGAAAAGCAAAGACAAATACTTTATTTGGCTGATCATGTTAGAGACAAATGTTTCTGAAAAGAGAATACATAGTTGAAGAGTTTAGCAATGCTTTGCTATAACAAGCAAGCCTCACTTTTATGCAATTTTACAAATGGGGTGGGGAAATAAAGTACAGTCATCCATCAGTCACTTAGTCATTGAGCCTTTTATATTGTACCTGGACATTGAATTCCAGAAATGGCAAAAGTTTTGTGTATTCATTAAAGGAAATTTTACTGGAAAACAGGTTAGATTAATTCAGTAGTATTTAAAAAAAAGAATTTCAGAGCTGCTAATATTTTATCACAGGATAGGATGTTTAAAATATAGCATTCTGTGCTGAAATCTAAGGTTAAGTCTAAGGATTAAAGTTCCCTTTTTTCTGATGTTCAAGTTGATTGTTGTTTTGGTATGGCATATATGACAAAAGTGAGTCAAATATGGCTTTCTAAAATGGATGCAATGGTAGTGTTACAAACAAACTCAGCACTATATTTCTTAATGATCTAAAGATTAAATTGAGAGAACACAGTTTTCTTAAATATTATAACGTTTAGAGTTTTTTTTTTTTTTTTTTTGGACAGTCTTAGCAAGTATGATTGTTCTAGTCTTACTTGCTCTAATGTTTTAAGGTGCAATTTTATGCCATTATTGAAATTTTTGATTTTTAAAATCTATGTACCATATTATTAACATGCATTTTCAATGTGAGGCAGTATTTATGCAGTATTTAACAGAACAATATGCTGCCAATAGACTTTGGAGGTGGATATTCAGTTTACAGTGTATAAACTTAAAATATGCATCCCTTTAACAACGCTTTGTGTTAGCATGCTGCAAATCAAAATGGCGCTTAATATTAAAAGCTGGTTTAGGGAAATTTAATGAAAATCCTGTTCATAAATGTAACGCATATAATGTGTACTTTTAAGTTTTAGTTGCTTCATGTCTACATTCAGCTATTCAATATAATTAAAATGTAATTTAACTTCATGCTGTATCGTGGCTTTGTGTTTCAAATAATGTTCACCTTTCCGTTTTTGCACCAGATAAGAATCAGTTCCTTAAGAATAAATTTTTTATCTTTCTTAACTTCAGAATATTAAATTTGGAAAATCTAAAATTGTGTGTTATGTGGCTGTAAATGATGTACACGCTGTAAAATAAGATCGTCACTGTTACGTGGGATTATTATTTCTAAATGTTACTCATTGAAATGAGCATACAATAAAAAGCATTTATTGCACTCCATGGTTTTATGAGTTTTTTTAAAGTTGTGTTGTAATGTTTATTCTTTATTAAAAGGCTTTTCACTTTAAATTTCTCTCAGGAAGTTCGGTCCTTTTTCTAATGTCTTGAATTTAGTGCATTAACAGCGTGAACTAAGAATTTAAACAATTATGATGACTACGTTATGCTTATTCAAGAATGTATTTATTTGCTAAAACCATGATAAATACTATAAATAAAGGTGCCCATTTTAAGACCTGAGATCTAATACTCTTCACTTGCTTAAATGACACAATCCTGAGAAATGAATACATCTAATTATGTTCCCAATGTACATTAAAAAGGAAAAAAATTTGATTCATGTATTTGGGAAAAATTTCTGCAAATGAGCATAAAAATAACTTGCTATATTCAAATAAGTCAGCATTTAATAGAATTCATGTTCCTAGATATACAGTACTATTAGTTAAGACTCTGTCAATTTGGTTATTAATTATTCTTTAATAATCATTAACAGAAAATGGAGAATTCTGTTAGCCTTGCATGTTAATAAACCAGTGGTTCTCGAATTTAATGTGTATAATAGTTCCCCTAGGGAATTTGTTAAAATGTATATTCTTATTGAGTAGGTGTGGAGTAGTGCCTACAATTCTGCATTTCTAGCAAGCTCCTATGTGTTGCCACCATATGAGTAATAAAGTGTTAGACAAAAGCACCCTGTGCAATTCTGGCATGCTTTGGAAACTTTGCTTAAACAGATAGCTCTGGATGAGTAGATAGAAGCAATCCTTTCTGAGGATATGACATTTGACCTGAGACGTAAGTGGCTAGAAGGAATCAGTCATATGAAGATCTTGTGGAAAAGCAAGGCAGAGAAACCTGCAAATACGAAAGTGGACAAGCTTTGGCTGGACAATGGTGAGCAAGAGGGACTGAGAAGAGATGAAACCTTTGAGCAGTTTGAAGTGGAAAGCCATGGGGGGTGTGGTGTTTAAAAAAGGGAGTAATGTGATATTTACATTCTGAAGATCACTTTGGAGGCTGTATGAGGAATGTGTCATTAAAGAGCTGAGGGAAGCAGAGAGCATGTTAAGAGATTATTTCAGTTGCTCATGGTTACAGTGGAGCTTGAGGAAAGTAGATGGATTTTCATTCACTTATAAACTAGGCCTAGAAAACCTCAGCCCAGGTAGAACAGATAGGAATTCAGCCTATGTTACAAACAGACTGTCTTAGAAAAAAAAAAAAGAAAAACACAGATTTTACTGGCGCAAGGCTGCCCTATATGCCAAAACAGATTCCACCTAAAACGTAGATCTGCAGGTTAAAGCACTGTCACAAGAAGGAGAAAAATTTGGAAATTACTGAAAAATCATTTTCCCCAAACAGTTCAAGGCTGTTATGTGCACATGGGTTTGTCTGATTGTCACTTCTCCTAAATGGCCTATACCGTGATGGAGAGGAAAGTATTTGGGAATTGTCATCCAGGTAGGGTTCTTATCTGCAACATATATATGTTGAATATATGCGCGCGCGCGCGCGTGTGTGTGTATCTTTAATTGCAGAAAACCACATACAAAAGTAGAAGAATATAATCCCCTATATATCCATCATCTACCTTCAACAGTTACCACTTTATGGCCAATCTTGTTTCATTCATATTCTTCCTCACTCCATTTACCCCTTATTGGTAAACTTTGATGCTTCCTTCCTCCCCATTTGTTTAATTTGAAGCAAATACCAGACATCTTTTTAAGAATTTTTGAAGAAGTATAGCACAGTTCTTAATAGGCTTACTTCCAGGAGGAAAAATGACTCTTCTCCCATGAAGACAGAAGAACAAAAGAACTGTCTTGTTCAGATCTTTCTACTTCTCCTTGTGAACAAAGAATAAGCTGGCTAAGCTTGGAAATCTGTCCAATAAGATTTTTAGAACTAATAAGGCTTCATTTAGAGAAAACACAGGACTGGATTAGAACCCTAGAATATCATTGGATTAAAGAATCTTCCTAATTTCCCAACTTTGCTCAGCTCCACCCTATTCCATTAGCTTGTAAATTCGGAACTGGTTGAGAAAGGTCTCTTAGAGCCTTGGGTCCTAGATAAGAACTGGATATTGTTATCAGCAATCTAGTTGCCCTGCAGAAGAAATTGACTAATTTGTAAGTTCAAGGCTCTAGTACTAGATAGTCCAAACTAAAAAAGTTTCACCTGCCTGTTCCAGTTGTTATACGTTTCTCTTTGAGTATTACCCAAGTAACTACTCCAGAGAGAACTCTGCTCCATTTTAAAATCTGGACCGCCTGACAGTATTAACACTATCCCATTTAACCCATAATGTAAGTCTTAGTCACCTCCCATCTGATTCCAAAACCTTGTCATCCTAGATTCCAACACCACCCAGCCATCAGAGCATGGCTAGCTCATCAGACCCTTTTAGAGAACTACATCAAAAACCTTACATAGTCTCCCATTTTATGACATTGGTTTGCTTTGTTGGATCTTGGCACATACAAACTGGGAATATTCAAAACCAATTGTCTTAGTAAACCAGCTATAGAATCAAAGCATTATATTGAAAAGGCTGTCCCTTAATTTAAAGGATCTCTGGAATATACTTTAATAACAAGGAATTATTTTAATGTGGTTAGATGGAAAACCAAACATAAAGACCATGGACTTAACAATATCTCATTGTCTATGAGAGACCAATCCAAGATTACCAAGACCACCTGGCTATTATCTAATTATGTCATATTCAATTCCAGGATTCCTTTGTAGACTAAAAGGATGTATGCTTTACTCTGGACTAAATGTTGCTAAAGATTTTATTAAGAAAGATGCAATTGGTCATTACATTTTTTATTTAAATGTTTTCTATTTACTATTTTATTTATCCTTGGATGAGTATGAAATACTTCGTATTTTTTTAAATTGATCAAAAAGTACCATGAAAATCCAATAAACTTAGTAATGATGTGTGCTGGGGAATATATGCCTTGTAAAGAATTTTTTTTTCACAGCATATTATTTACTTTCAAAAGAATTATTACTTTCAGAAGAAACGTGTCGTCATTGAAGATTACAATAATGGAAAGAAGTATGAGGGTGGCTTTTTGTTACGGTAATCTAAATTGGGTACTGAGGTGCAATTTTTTAAAAGCCTTATTTTGTTCTTTTTTGTACTGTTCATATTAAGAAAAAATAATACAGTTAAAACACCATTATAAGGGTGGGACCAATGCTTTCACTTTTGAAAAAAGTGAGTTGTGGAACTTAGAAAACTAAGTTTGTAAGCAAAGAAATTCTAATTTAAAGCAGAAAACTGCATCAACTGGAGGTCAAACTATGTTAAAGTGCTGTCTTTAGTAGCCTACATCAGGAACTTTTTTTTGGTTTTTGTCTGTCAGTTTTTAATTAGAGTGGTGCTTATTAGCTCCAATTTAAATATTCACATGATAACCTTCTGACGAAAATACAGCTAAGATAAAATCCTTTCTGCACATTTTCTACTTGGACTTCCACAAAGACCGTAGAGACACTTCATATATTTTATTTAGACATATAAACAAATTACTTTGCATGTCATTGCACAGTCTCCATTTTATTCAACAAATCTAAAGCAAAAACATACTGGAATAGAAATTACATAAAAAGGCATTCTTAACTTGACATCTTTGCAGTTTTCATAGATAAGCTGTGTGAAACTACTATTTCTATTGATCTTAGTTGAAGATTGGAAAAGAAATATATATATATTTAAATGGTCATATATATAGCTATATATACTATTAAAATTTGTATTAGATTTTAAAAATTGTTAAGTATAATAAGGACCTTGTTCTGACCCCCATTCACTATCCATGAATCAAGTGGGCCAGTGAAGTACTGGCTTAACTGCCCCCCAATTTTGGACACTGTTATTTTTGAGTATTTTGAAAAAATCACACCTGTTCTCATTTTCGAACAGTAATCATGGCAGCTTTCTATCAAACTAATAAAAATTTCCCCTTATATTATTTGTAATGGCTGGATAACATAATACACTTTTGTTACAGTTACATATATGAATAGTTAGTAGAGGAGAAACTGCTCTGTTGTTCCTACATCAAGGAAAAAAATGTAGGACTATATAGCCATGAAGAATATTAACATTATCTATCACAAAATATTGATAAATTTGGAATTGTTTCAATTCACATTACAGAGCTTAACATTTTAACTTAAAAACAAAGTTTTTAAGCTTCTTATTGAGACGTATTCAAATTTTTCCATAAAACAGTATTAAAAGCATTTTCTCCTCATTTATGGTTTCACTTAATATATTGCCTTATCTGTTTTTAATCTTAACATTTTCTTAGTATAATGAATAATTATTAGAATATAATTATGCGGTATGACAGAATTTTAAACAGATATTTGCAGAAATATTTCAATGTAAAACTGCATTCACATGTAACCCAAATATATTTGTTGCCTTAATCTATAATTTGACAAATGCAACATTTTAATTTTTTGCTGCTACTTAGCTTAGCCAGATGGGTTGAAATTAAGAAGTTTCATTCTTGTATTTAAAAAATACTCTCTTCACTTTATAAGTTTATTAGAACCCAATTAAACAATCAGCTTCTAGGTACATTAAATATTTTACACTAAAACATTTCTCCTAAGTAGGATACAGCTATCTAGTATTTGTCGTTGCCATTTTTTATTCCCTAGGCCCTTATATCTATGCAATATTTCAATGTTAAGTTTGTATACACTATGAAAAAGCCTACCTTCCTTCCACCCGCTAGTATACGGTATAGTGTTATATGTTTTTCAGGAAGTGGGTGGGCTCATTTGAAGAGAAAATGCTTTGAAGGAACAGATTTGCCAAGGCACTGATATGTACTTAAAACCAGAATAGCATAATATACAAATTAGTGGATTGAGTTATTTAGAAAGATATTATCCCACTTCCCTGTTAAATGAAATTAACCATCACCTTTGAGTTAGTTATGTCTTCATGAGATGTAAAAAGCATGTAATAAAGCATCTCTTTTAGTCACGAGGTTTAATGTGAGAAAAGCAAATATAAGCTGTATATATCACGCATTAGTTAAACTATAGATTTTAAAATTCAATCGTCTTTTGCCTCTTTTTATTTAAAAACAGTATTTAATCTTGTAGCTGAATTGCACATCTAATAATCAGACAAAATCTGCTTTTGGAATAACTTATTAAAATGTCTACTTCAAAAAATTATTTCAGTATCTAGGAAGCCCCCTATCTGAGAAACAGCTGGTTATGTTCTACAGCATCTGCAATCGAAGTTTAAATAAGCAGGTCCCTCTTTCAGTTTGTATGTTGTCATTTTGAATACATAAACGTTATAGAAAGGATTCAGGTCTTAAAAATGGCTAGAAAACTGTCATCTGCAGAACTAATTCATTCCATTAGATTCATTGGGTAGTTGCATAGTTCAAAATTCTAAAGGCCTTTAATGATGGAAAATAACAAACTACTAATGCAGACACAAAAAACCTCCTTTGAGTTAAAGTAGATTCATTCATGGCTAGAAAAGAAAAAGAAAAAAGGTTATCTTACAACTGGTTCATAATTTGTTGAAGACATTGTTATTATTGTATGTACACAGTTATGGAAAATCATTTAAATTGATATGCATAAAACCAAAGAAAGCATATTGCACTTTTGTGGTACTCTTATATGTATATTCAATTAAACAATGATTTGTCTATCTAACTTTAGTCAAGGTACATGTTTCAAATGACTTTAAGCAGGAGGGAGGGAAAATTGAGTAAATTTCCTCCTTAGTGTCATTTTGAGAGGTTAGATATGACCAAAGTCTCTGTTAATAAATATTATCTATCATCTATGAACTTAAATATATTTTGAATTTGCTACCTGTCTCTGTAGCTTCTTCTGATATCAAGTTTGATGTTTATTGCTGCACATTTTTAATTGAAAGAGAAGTAATGGCTACTATTCTACAGACACTTCATTTGGCAGGTCCTCACATTGTTGCCACCTCTGGGACACATGTGATTAGTAGCAGCAATTGCTTCTCAGTCTTAACGTTCAGTATCAAATTATCCCATGTCACTGAATATTTAAATTCAGTGATAAATTTTAAATCCTATGGTGACTTTTTCTCACTGTTCATTTGGTTCTTGGGCCATCAAGTACTCTTTATCAGTTGATAATTAATAATTAATTCTCAACTCATTAATGGCCTAAAGAAAACGTATTTCAAAGCTCAAATTATAGTTATTTTTATATGGGGGCTTCTAAACATTAGTTGCTTCCATCGATGAGAGACAACTGTTTACCAGGTTGATGGTGTTGTAGTTAAAGAAGGGGCTTCAGAGCTAAAAACTTTCTGAATTTTTTGTTTATTCAAATATTTGAGCTTGTTTGATCAAAAGATAATTTTTTATTTTAACATTTACTTGTACATATTTTTGGGGTACAGTGTGTTGTTTCAATACATGAATATACTGCACAATAATTCACTTAGGGTAGATAGCATAACTTTGTACCCAAGTTATTTAACAGATGCTTAATTTTATTAACTGTACATCTGAAGTGTTATTTAAAATTTCTCCAAAAAGTTCTGCAGACTTTTTGATTGGTATTTTTATGTTTATTGCTCATCAAAGTATACTTAAGCATTTTAAGACTTTTACTGAAGTATAATAAACATGTAGAAAAAGTGTACATATTATCAGCATTCAGCTAAATGAATTTTACCAAACTGAACACACATATGCAACCACACAGATTAAGAAGCAGAACATTATTAGTGCCACAGAAGCCCTCCTTATGTTCCCCTGCAATCAGTACCCACCCCCAAAGATAACAACCACTTCTTGATTTTAATAACCATAGATTAGTTTTGCCTGCTTTTCATACCTAAGCAGTTTGGCAGGTGGGGAATTTTAACATAACAAAGCAAAGGTCATTTTCACAGTGTTTTAAGTCATATTCTGTGTGGTGTGAGAGCTGGGATTCTCAACCTTTTTCTGTCCGTTGCACCTGAAGGATATCACACATTCCCATTGTCACTATTAGTGGCTTATTATGAGACTCTCACAATAGTGTAGGAGTACATAATTAGGTAAAAAAAAAAATCTGTTGTGTTAGCAGGATTTCTCAACCTTAGAACTATTAATATTTTGGGCTGGATCATTCTTTATTGTGGGAGACTGTCCTGCACATTGTTAGATGTTTAGCAGCATCCTTGGCCTTTACCCACTAGTGCCAATAATACACATCCCCTCAGTTATGAAAACCAAAAATGTCTCCAGACATTGCTAAATGTCCCCTAAGGAGCAAAATTGTTCCTGGAGAGAACTAGGGAATATACAACCCTTATTGATGATTACTACTTTAAAGGTTAATAGGTCAATAAACAAAATTTTCAAGAAAGAAGTTTTCAGTTCTTTATAAGAGGGTTTTTAATAAACAGCTCCCTTAGCAATGGATTGCACAACTTAGAAGGAAGCTAAGGTCCATGTCACTTGGTCATCTTGGAGGATGTTGTAGATGGTAGATATTAGAGTACATGAAATTAAAAGGACTATTCAACAGCCTCACTAGAACTGTGAGATTTAAAGCTGGAGTATCTTACAATCTAGTGAGAAAAACCCATCTCCTCTCTTCTTTCAAAATTCTAAAAAATTATAATCTATAGGTATAAGTACCACATTCAAGATTACAAGACAAATTCTATTAAAACATGCCTCTTCTCCTTCCTCCACTCCCCTTCATAATTGTCTATGACATTTGCTGACTGCTTTTGAAAAAGGGAAACTATTTTTAGAAAATTTTAATGGAATCAGTTCAATAACTCCTCAGATTTTCAAAAAACAAAAAGAAAACAAAAGAAAATAAATAGAATATTGCTATTGTTAATCTACCTCTTTGGGGTAAAAATCATATCTAATTTATTGTAATTTAAATAATCAATTATATTACTCCAGGTATGAATCTTTCCAAAGTTTTTAATTCCCACTATATGAGTATATCAGTAATGGAAACATGGAAAGTCTTAAAAGAAAATAAAATACTCAAAATTTTTGGTTCATTTGATATTTTACTTCAGTTTTTTAAAGGCTGTTAAGATATAGTCAAAATAGGACTAGAAATGCCCAAGTGAACTTACACAAGTCCATTTATCTTCTGTTTTCTCAATCACAATAGTCTGTGTGTCACGACCTGGTGGTATATATTCATAGTCATCATATAGGAGTCCTAGGATTGGATATTGTGTCCTGTACCTGCACACAAGAAAAGAGTTAGTCATAGGCTGCATGATAAAATAACTTTCAATCATTTTTAATTACTCCTAGTTTGATTCCCCTTATTAAACCAATTTGGCTCTGAATTTCTAAAAAGACAACCCCCTCTCAACAGACAAAGATTTACTACCATTATTTTCAAGAGAACAGATGGGAGGGACTTCTGCTTCTGGCCATGATGGACAGAGAAGGAAAGCAAATGATATGAGCCCTACAAGTGCCTAGCTCACTGCCTGGAGAGATTTTCTTGGTAATAGAAAAAGTGAAGCAGTCTCAACAAGTTAAGGTGACAGACTTTAGAGTAAATGTAGGCCTGGACAGCCAGAATTTGTAGGGCAGAGTACCAGGCAGAAAAGAGCTACATTGATGAAGACAGGCCAGGAGACGTGTAGAGGCCTCCCATGAGTCTTTGGGTGAGTACTGATCAGTGAGTGTACACATGTGAAGAAGCTACTGAGGCTGGGGGAAGAAAAAAAAAAAAAAACACTGGAAAGGAGCAGACTGGCAATCCCTGTAGCTCATATAGGGATGGCAATATTTTGTGTTCCACTAACCAAAGTGGAAATACTTTTTATTTCAGGGAACATCAGATAGACACCACAAAGAATATTGCCTTAGTAGTGGGATGAAATTAGCCTTAGACTACAGGTTGTTCTGACAGAATTTAAAAGCAAGACTTGAATGTTTAAACTGTTTCCAAGTAACTTAGCTTCATCTCAGAGCAAAACCCCCAAATATTTTAAGTAATGCCCCCAAAAATCCAGAACTCAACAATGTAAAATCACAATATATGGCATCCAATAAAAAATTATTAATCATGCAATGAAGCAAGAAGATATGACTAATAATGAAGAGAAAAATAAATTAGCAGAAAAAGACCAAGAAATGTCACTGATAAAAAAAATGAGTAGGCAAAGGTGTATTTATTAGAAATATACAAAATATACAATGTATACTCAAGAAGTTAGAGGAAAGCATGAGCACAATGAGGAGAGAAATGGAAAATATGGAAAAAAGAGCCACATTGGACTTATAAAGATGAAAAGTGCATTGGATGGGATTAACAGCAGATTAGGCGCTGCCGAAGAAAAGACTAATAAATTTGAAAACATCAAAAGAAGTTATCCAAAACAAAACATGAGGGGAAAGGACTGAAAAAAAACGTACACAGCATCAGTTCTCTGTGGAAAATACCAAGTGCCATTGTATGTGTATAACTGAAGTCCTGCAGGATTAGCAAAAGAAAAAAAAATTGAAGAAATAATGACCAAATTATTTCCAAATTTTATGAAGAAATATAAACACACAGATCTAAGAAACTCAGTCAACTTCAAAAAAAAGAATAAAGAAAAAAAAGGAAACATTAAGAAAAACACAGATAGGTACATCATTATCAAATTGCTGAAAAACAGTGGTAGAGAATCTTAAAAACAGCCAGAGGAAAAAGAACATTACTCAAAGAGGGACAGTCCTAAGATTAACAGCAAGCTTCTTGTTAGACACAATGAAAGTCAGAAGACACTGGAGTGACATCTTAAAAGCACTTTAAAAACAAAACCAAAAAATCTATCAGCTTATTATTCTATACACAGCAAAAAATCTTTGAATAGTGAAGGCAAGATAAAGACTTGAAAAGCCAAGAGAAGGCTTCAACAAAAGAGCAGTGTGAGAGAAATGTTAAAAGAAGTCTTTCAGGCAGAGGGAAAATAGTACCAGTTAGAAATTTGGATCTAAGGAAAGGAATCAATAGCACTAGAAAAGATAAATATATGGATAAATTTATAACGTTGTTTTTCTTTGTTAATCTTTCTTTAAAAGATAATCAACTGTTGAAACCCAAAACAATATATTTGGGGGTTTTTTAATGTATGTAAAAATAAATATATATAACAAAAATAGCAAAAAAGAAGGGGAAATGGAAGTTAGTATTATGGTACATGTGGTGGAGTGTAATATTATTTAAAGTATACCTAATCGCTTCTCGACCTTTTGGCTAAGATCAAGTGTAGTAAAGTATACCTAATAAGCCAATAAAATAGATAAAATGCAGTCATGAAAAAATAATCCAAAAGGAAGAGAGGAAAAGGGGAACAAAGATAATGTGGGGCAAATAGAAAATAAATAACAAGATGGTAAATTTAAATACAACCATATAGATAATCACATTAAATAGGAGGGGTCTTCAAAAAGTTCATGGAAAGATTCATATTATCTTTTGATTCTATTTTTCCACAAGCTTTTTTGAAGTACTTTTGTATAAATGGGCTAAACACTCCAATAAAAAGGCAATGGTTATCAAATTAGATAAAACTCAAACTCAATTATATTTATAATTTACAAAAACAAACCAAATAAAACAACACTTTCAATATAAAGAAATTATTAGATTAAAGTAAAACAATGAAAACATATGTACCATGCAATCTCTAATCAAAAGAAAGCTGGAGTAGTTATGTTAATATCAGACTAAGCAGCCTTCACAACAAGAAGTATTAGTACAGATAAAAAGCATCATTTCATAATAATAAAGGTATCAATTCATCAAGATGTAGCAATCCTAAATGTTCATTCACAGATACAATATAACAATTTTAAATGTTTATTCACCTCCTAGCAGAAACTCAAAATATGTGAAAGAAAAACTGATAGAAAGTAAAGGAAAATTAAACAAATCCACAGTCAGACTTGGAGATTTTGGCATGCCTTTTACGATAATTGATATACATGTAGAAAGAAAGTCAGTAAATATATAGATGTAAACACTATTAACCAAATTAACTTAAATATTTATAACCTAAATGATATTAAATCCACTCATCAGCAACAGAATACACAATCTGTTTTCAACGGTTCATGGAACATTTACCAATAGAATCCAAATTCTGGTCCACAAAGCAAGTCTCAATAAATTTAAAATTATTGAAATCATATAAAGTATGTTCTCTGACCACAACAGAAATAAATTAGAAATGAGTAACAGAAAGATGTCGAGAAAATTCCCAAATATTTGGAAACTAAAGAATACAGTTCTAAATATCTCATAAACCAAAGTACAAATGGAAAGAGAAATTAGAAAGTATTTTGAACTTAATGTAAATGAAAACACGACTTATCAAAATTTGGGGATACAGCCAAAGTTGTGCTTAAGTCAAAATTCATAGGATTAAAAGCTTTTAATCATATTTATAGAATTTTAAAATTTATTTTTAGGAAAAAAATAAAGAGAAAAAATGAGTAAAATAGAAAACAAGAAAAGACTAGAGGAAAAACAATCAAATTGAAAGATGTTTCTTTGAAAATATCACTGAAATTGATATAGTTCTAGCTAGACTGATTATCAAAGAAGGAGAGAGCATACAATTTACAAATATAAAGAAAAAGAGAAGGGATATCATCACAGATCCAACAGTCTTTGAAAGCGTGACGAAAGAATATTATGACAATTTTATGCCAAAAAATCTCAACAGGTTATATGAACTGCAGAAGTTCCTTGAGAGACACAAACTGCAAAAGCCCATTCATGAAGAGACAGATAATCTTGATAACTATATGTCTATTTTAAAAATTGAATATGCAACTAGAAACTTTTACACAAAGTAAACTCCAGCCCAGGATGGCTTCACTAGTTAACTCTACCTAAATTTTGACAAAGAAATGCTACTGATTTAACAAAAACTCCTCCAGAAAATAAAATAATACAGCATACTTCTGAACTCATCTTATGAGGTCAGCATTACTCTGAAAACAAACCAATCAAAGGAATTACAAGAAAAGAAATGTACAGACCAATATCCCCAATGAATATAGGTACCAAATCCTTAAAATTTTAGCAAATTGAATTCAGCAATCTGTAAAAAGGATACTACATTGTAATCCAGCAGGGTTTATGACAGTACTGGGAGGTTGGTTTACTATTCAATAATCAATATGATTCATCATTTTAACAGATCAGGTAAAAAACTTATGATTGGGTGTGAGACTTTCAGAATGGAGAAGTAAGGGGCTTAGCAGACCCCCTTAGGGAAAAGAGCAAATAGAAAAACATTTAAGAAAAACTACTAAACCTTAAGAACATTGAGAGTCTATGATATTTGAGCCATTAACCCCTTTCCCAGCTCCATGTTACACAAGCTCTACTCTGGGCAGTTACAGCCAAGAAGACATGGGCTCGTTCTTCCCTAACTTCCAGTTAGGGGCTACAGTTTTATGCCAGGAGAGTGAGGCTGCCTGTGCTTCTCATCCAGCTGCCCCATACCCTTCAGCCCCATGTTGCAGGCAAGAGTAGTTGAGAAGTTTGTGCTCCCTTTCTCTATACTGCCCCCACTTGCATGATGGAAACTTCTTCAGCCATGTCAGGCTGAGAGTATTGGATCCCTGATCACTCCCACCCTAGTGTAGTCCTTGGCCAGAGGTTCTACAATGAGAGGGGCAAACCAAGAAGACCAACGGCTGCCATCTCCCCCCAGTGCCCATTGGTAGAACAGGAATGTCACTCTGGAAAAGGTGGGTGCCTACCCCAGTTCTGGTGCCATGGCATAAGGATTCTGCCCAGGGTGAAAGGCATGCCATAAGGAGAAAGAGCTTCACAGTTCTGTGTGATAGGACTGGCTTCAGGTGGAACAGATAATGGAGAAATGTATGTCTAAGAATGTTGTCAAAAACAATAATGGTCTTGGTGGAGAGCAATCAAGAAGAGCCCAGTATTGTAGGATAACAGGCAAAATGGCAGAGCACCCAGAATTTTAACCTAGAGAAATAGAGAAAGAGAAGCCTAAGAAAAACCTCCCGGGATCACAGTCATCTCTGGGGGTCAGGAAGGCTGTACACACGTGCTAGGCCACACCCACTCAGGAGCAATCAGAGCAGAGTGTGGGGGAAACCTGAAAGTACACGGCAAGCTGGACAGACCGTCAACACAGGGCAGAAGACTCACTGGTACAAGGGGCTTAAATGCAACCTTTGACCAATCATTGGACAATAAGTTACTCTGACCCAGGGGTGCTTTCCAGGAAACCACGCTAAAAAAAAAAAAAAAAAAAATCGGGCTCACACCTGGTAGTCTGGATGACTGTGTGCATACCCAAGGCTGCACTCTCTCATGTGTAATCAGAGAGGAAGTCTCCAATCAACTAGTCCCTGTCTGAATGTGGAACCAAAAACTGTAGTATATTCCCTGAACTGTGATAGCAACTTCCAGGTCACACACATTTCCAAAAGTATAAAAATCTAACTGGCTAAGGTGACATAAGCTCAACTTTTTACCAAAAAGTGGCTTATACTGACCCAGGGACACCCCCTACATAGTTAAGTTGGAAGAAGAAGAAAATAAGAGGAAAAAACTGAACAGGGACTTAAGAAACTGCACACATTGGAGAGAACAGACTTTGAAGAATTAGTTTAGCTAAATCAAATAAACAAATAAAAGTAAACAACCAAGCAAATAAATAAAAATAAATAAATAAATAAAGCAAATAAATAAACAAACAACTAACCAAGCATACAGCCCAAGCAAGGGGTGGGGGCATGAGAACAGGGATCATAACCCAGAGTTGCTACAATGTATTATCTAAAATGTCCAGTTTTCAACAACAAGAAAAAATAAGATGTGCAAAATAGGAAGATATTGTGACATGTAAATAGGAAAAAAACAGGCAATGGAAACTACTTTTTAAAACGGCTAGATAATGGACTTAGAAGACAAAGACTTCGAAGAAGCTCCGATAAATATGTTCAAAGAACTAAAAGAAACCATGATTAAAGAAGTAAAGGAAGGTGATGTCAGTGAAAATGGCAGAGTAACAACCTCCAAAAATTCTCTCCTCCATAAAATCAACAAGAAAGCTGGCAAATAAATACATAAAAGTCGAAATCAACTTTTTCAGAACTCTGAAAATTACCAAGTTATATAACAGGGAGCATTTATTTAGGAAAAACATTTGAATCTTGGTTAAAACAGCAAGCTTTGTGGTGTTTGCAATTGTCCTATTTTCATGCTTGTCTCTCCAACTATGCGATAGGATTTTAAAATAACAGCCTGCAATTTTAGTGAAAACCAGAAGCCTGGTGGCCATTGGAAAACAAAATGAGGTTGGAGCTCCTTCAAAGCCACACTGCAATCATTGGAATTGTCATTATTTGACTTGTCTGTTGATTTTGTGGAAAACCCCACTTTCAAGGCTGTCTTTTTTAACCTGACTTATAGCTTAACAGATTATAATAGGCTTTTCCCTGGGAGCATTTGTTGAAAACAATCTGTAGAAATTGATATCACAGCTACCTGAGGTGGCTATAACACTTCAGACAAACAAGAAGTTGACCAAAAACAATAAAAGGATAAGCTGCAGAATGAGATTTTCATAGGGGGTTTTGAAAAGCTGAGATATATTCCTTGGAATCCAGAAGTCCACAAGTATGTGTAGGGCTCTGCATATACTGAGGGTTGTACCCATGCTAAGGAAAGACCTGAAAAATCCTGAGCCCTCACTACTGACTGACCTTAAAACTCTGTCTGAGCAGGAATTGAAGGATAGGGTTGAGCTGAACAGTAGCTACCAGAGCATTGAAGACATAACAGAACAGAGTCTCTCAGTGCAAAATGGAAGACTTATTGGTTCCAGGCATTTAAGGAAACATCTGTCCAATTGTTAATTGCCCACTAAGCTAAATGAGCAGAGTCTTCAGTGGCCATGCATGAAAAGAGTGCAGACCTTACAAAATTAGATCATGAAAGCCACTAAGCAAACAAACAACATCAACAACAGATGAAAATCCGTGATGGGGAGTGTATCTAATTTTCAGAGTTATCATATCATTTTAAAAATCCAGTTTTCAATAAAAAATTATGATATGTGCAAAGAAACAAGAAAGTATTGCCTATAATGGAAAAAGTACAATCAATAGACACTATCTATTAAGAAGCTCAGATGTTGTACTTACATAGCCTTTAAATATTTTAAATATGTTCAAAGAAATAAAGAAAACCATGCCTAAAGAACTAAAGGAAAGGGTGATAGTTATGACTTATCAAATAAAGAATATAAAGAGGAATTATTTTTTTAAATAACCACATAAATTCTGAGATAAATAAGATAGTAACTGAATTAAAAATTATGCAAGGGTCTCAACAGCAGATTTGAGCAGGCAGAAGAAAGAATTGGCAAACCTGAAGATAAGTCAATTGAGTTTATCTAGTCTGAGGAACAGAAAAAGAATGAAGAAAAATAAACAGAGCCATAGATAACCATGAGACACCATAATCATAGAATATTCACCTAGAGGGAGCTCTATAAGAAGAGGAGAGAAAAAGTGGCAGAAAGAATACATGAAGAAATAGTGTCTGAAAACTTACAAAATTTGATGAAAAATGTCAATCTACACATCCAAGAAGCTCAACAAATATTAAATAATAAAAACAATCAGAGAGATCCACACCTTGACACACAATAATTAAACTGCCAAGGGCCAAAGAAAAAGAATCTTGAAAGCAGCAAGAAAGAAACAACTGATTATGTAAGAGGAACCCTCAATGAGATGACAAACTGTTTTCTCATCAGAAATCATAGAGGCTAGAGGACAATGAGATGAGATATTCAAAGTGCTTAAAGAAAAAAAAAACTTGTCAGCTAAGAATTCTTTATTCATCAAAACTATTCTTCAGAAATGAAGGAAAGTAATATGTTCTCATATAAACAATAACTCAGAGAAAATGTCACTAGAAAATATGTCCTACAAGAAATTGCAAAGGGAATTCCTCAGATTGAGATTTAAAGACTGTAGACAGTATCCAAAATCCATATGAAGATATAAAGATCACCGGTAAAGGTAACTATTTAGGTAAATACAAATGATAGTACAAACATACTTTTGTTTTTAACTCTTTTTATCTCCTACCTGATTTTTAAAACAACTGCATAATTCAATAATTATAAATCTGTGTAAATGGTCATAATGTACAAAGATGTGATTTGTATGACAATAAGAGCACAAATGAGAACAAAAAGAACAGGTCTATATAAGGGCACAGGTTTTGTATATTATTGTAATTAAATTTCAATAGTGTAACCTAAAGTAGATTTATTAAAGTTGCTAATTAAATTTCTAGGGCAAACCTAAGGAAAAAATAAATAAATAAAATAGTAAAAGAAATGGTATTGGAATTAAAATGTTACACTAGAAAATATGTAACACAGAAGAAGGCAGTAATGGAGTAATAGAGGAACAAAAAATGTACAAGATATATAGAAAACAAATAGCAAATGGCAAATGTAAATCCTAACTCACAAATAACATTAAATATAAATGGATTAAACACTTGAACTAAAACGAAAGATTGGCAGAATGTATAAAAACATAATCCAACTACAGGATAGCAATCTACAGGAGTTACACTTTAAATTCAAAGACAAACAGGTTGAAAGTGAAAGGATAAAAAAAATGAAAGATATTCCATACAAATAGTAACCAAAAGAGAGCTTGAGTGGCTTTATTAATATCAGATGAAATGGACTTTAAAACAGCAATTGTTGTAAGAGACAAAGAAGGGTATTTTATAATGATAAAGGGGTCAATCCATCAATAAGATATAACAACTGTAAACATATACAGACCTAAAAACAGAGCCCCAAAATACATAAAGCAAAACCTGATAGAATTGAAGGGAGAAATAGGTAACTAAATAATATTTAAGACCTTCAATACCCACTTTCCATATTTGATAGACGAAACAGAATATGAACAAGGAAATAGAAGACTTGAACAACACTGTAAACCATCTAGACTTAAAAGACATCTATAGAATTCTCCATGTAACAACAGCTGAATACATACTCTTCTCAAGTGCACATGGAACATTATCTAGGAAAGATCATACGTTAGGCTATAAAAAAGATTTGACAACTTTAGAAAGACTGCAAATCATGCAAATTATGTTTTCTGACTACAATGGAATAAAATTAGAAGTAAATAAAACAGCAAATTTGAGAAATTCTCAAATATGTGTAGATTAAGTAGCATTCCTAAATCTGAATGGATCAAAGAAGAAATAACAAAAGAAGTCAGAAAATACTTTGAAACAACTGCAAATGAAAACAAAACACACTGAATTTTATGGGATACAGTGAAAGCAATGCTCAGAAGGAAATTTATAACCTTAAACCCCTAAATATACAAGAAAAAGAATCTCACATCAATAACAGCCTTCCACCTTAGCAACCAGAATAATAAGAGCAAGCTAACCTCAAACAACAACAACAACAAAAGATTAGAGAGGAAATACATGAAATAGAGAATAGAAAAATAATAGGGAAAATAGTCAAAACCAAAATTCATTCTTAAAAAAGTCAACAAAACTGACAAACGCTCATCTAGACTGACCAAGAAAACAGAGAAAGGACTCAAATTTCTAAAATCAGGAACAAAAGAGGGAGATCACTACTGACCTTACATAAATAAAAATTTATATATGGAAGTACTATGAAAAACTGTATGCTAATAGATCAGATAACTTAGATTAAATGAACAAATTCCTAGGAAGACAAACCACCAAACTGTCTCTAGAACAAATAGAAAATCTGCATAAATCTACAACAAGTAAAGAGGTTGAATTAGTAATTAAAGAAAAAAGATCTTCCTGCAAAGAAAAGCCCAGGCTCAAACAGCTCCAACCAGGGCAGTTTTTAAACATTTAAAGGAGAACCAATACTAATCCTCAGAAAGTCTTCCAAGCAATAGAAAAGGAGGGAACACGTCTCAGCTCATTCTATGAGACGTTTTACTCTGATACCAAAATCAGAAAAATACATCACAAGAAAAAAAAAGAAAGCTTATGAATATGAATATTGCTTATGAATATAGAAGTAAAATTCTCAACAAAATGCTAGCAAAACAAATCCAGTAACGTATAAGATAGTTATGTAACATGAACAAGTAGGCTTTATTCCAAGGATGCAAGGTTGTTGTAGCATCTGAAAATTATTTAGTATAATACATCATATTAATAGAATAAAGGGCAAAAATCTTATGATTGTCTCAATAGGCACAGAAAAAGCATTTGAAAATTTCCAAAACACTTTCATGATTAAAAACCAAAACCAAACCAAAACAAAACAAAAGAAAACCTCCATAAACTAAAAATAGAAAGGAAATACCTCAGCTTGATAAAAGGCATCTATAAAAAGCCCACAATTAACATCATATTTAAAGTTTAAAGAGTGAATGTTTCCCCTTAAGATCAGGAGCAAGACAAGGATAACCACTTTTGCCACTTCTGTTTAACACTTTACTGGAGGTTCTAGGGCAATCAGGCAAGAAAAATAAATGAAATTCATCCAGATTAAAAATAACGAAGTAAACTATCTCTATTTGCAAATAACATGATCTTGTATATAGAAATTTTTAAGGACTCTGAAAAAAAAAAAACTATTAGAACTAATAAACAAGTTCAACAAAGTTAAAGAACACATGGTCAATACAAAAAAAAATCAATTGTCATCCTATACACTTGCAATGAACAATCTGAAATGAAATTAAGAAAATAATTCCACTTACAGTAACATCAAAAATACAATACTTAGAAATAAATTTAATAAAATAATTGCCAAATGTATACAACGGAAACTACAAAATATTGTTTTAAGAAATTAAAGAGAATCTAAATGGAAAGGGATCCCAGTCTCTTGGATCAGAAGACTTAATATTGTTAACATGGTATACTACCCAAAGTGTTCTACATATTCAAGGAAATTCCTATAAAAATCCCAACAGAATTTCAAACTTATTCTGAAATTGATGTGGAAAAGCCAGGAACCAGTAATAGCCAAAACAATCCTGGAAAGATGGCCAGTTTGAAGACTCACTCCTGATTTCAAAACTTATTAAAATACCTATAGTAATCAAGACAGTGCCACACTGGTATAAAGACAGATAAATAGATCAATGGAATAAAACTGAGAGTCTACATATTTACCCTTACATTTATGGTCATTTGATTATAGACAAAAGGGCCAAGTCAAGTCAGTGGGGGAAAGAATAGCATGTTCCACAAATGGCGCTGGAACAACTGGATATCCCTATGCACAAGAATGAACTGCTTCACATCACATAAAACATTAAGTCAAAATGGATCATAGATCCAAATGTAATAGATGAAATGGTAAAACTTTTGGAAGTAAACATGGGTGTAAATCTTCATGACTTGGCTTAGGCAATGGTTTCTTACATATGACACCAAAAGCACAAGCAAGAAAACAAAAAATAGATAAATTGGACTTCCTCAAAATTAAAATCTCATGCTGTAAATGATACTACCAAGTTAATGAAAAGACAAATGGGAGAAAATATTTGCAAATCATATCTCTGATAGAGGATTTGTATCTAGAACATATAAAGATCTCTTGCAATTCAACAATAAAGACAACCTAATTAAAAAATGGAGAAAGAATTTGAAAAGACATTTCTCCAAAGAAGATATATAAATGGCCAATGAGCACATGAAAAAATGCTAAACAACATTAATTATTAGGGAAATACAAATCAAAACTATAATTGAATACCACTTCCTACTACCGATGATGGCTATAATCCAAGAGACGGACAATAACAAGTGGTAGCAAAGATGGGGAGAATTTGGAACCCTCATACAATGCTTGCGGGTATGTACAATGGTGCAACTGCTTTGGAAAACAGTATGGCAGTTCCTCCAAAAAGTTAAACATAGAGTTACCATATGACCCAGTAATTTTACCCCTAGGTATATACTTAAAAGAAATGAGTACATATTCCGCACAAACTTGTACACAGATAGTTCATAGCAGCATTATTCACAGTAGCCAAAAACTGAAAACAACCCAAATGCACATCAACTGATGAATAGGTAAATAAAATATTGTATATTCATAAAATGGGAAATTATTTGGCAACAAAAAGGCATAAAATACTGATACATGCTAAAGTATGAATGCATCTTGAAAATATTATGCAAAATGAAAGAATCCAGTCACAAGACTACATGTTATATTATTCTACTCATATGAAATATCCAAAATAAACTTCTGCTGAAACTATAGTTACTTTCCTTTTGGTTTTGCTAAATTGCTGGAATGTAAGCTACGGTCATATCACTACAATGAGGGAAAACCCCACCTGAGAATCATATCTACACAGGAAAAAGTAGAGCCAAGACACAGAGAAAGACAGATTTACGAGAAGATATTCTGAGCACACAAATCCATCTGGACACCAAGCCATCCCAATTAAGTGAATTATCTAATTCCCAGTTTAAGTTGGATCTCCTTCACATGCAACTGAAAGAGTCCTAACTAATATGGTTGGTTAAACAACCAATTATTTGTTTTCCACTTCTACAGTATTTAATATATTGTAAGTACAGGAAAGGGGTGCTATAGGATTTTGTTGACATTACATAATAGCAATGTCTTTTTGTGACTATTCTTCAGTAGAATGATTGGTAAGCAGAAAACAGCAAACTATCTAAGGATGTATATATCAATTAAATGTTCGATAGCTTTGATTATATAATAACCATAATTATATTCAAATTTCATTTAAAAATACATTACTTTTTAGTGGTAATAGTAGTCCTTCCACCACTGGAGGGCTGGTTATGAGATGAATATATTTCTTGTCTCAACTTTGAGAGTTCCTTACAAATAAAAGATAACATAATCAATCATTTGAAGAAAATTAGAAATTTGAGGTAAGAATTATGTTTGATCATTTTAGCAAGTTTACTAAGAATAATTCCCGCCCTTTCCTTTTTAGCCTTGAGGTCAGAATGTTCTAATCCAATTTATTTAATAGCATACAGTGTTGCTTCACCATACCTAATAAGTTATATTATATGCCTGGGCAGAAACTTACTAATATAGGATATCTACATTTTGGGGATAACTTGAGATTAAATGGGCATGGTTCTCAAGATGAGGATGTGAAAGTTTTTGTCCTAAAAAGCTTAATATAGCCATAGCCGAGAAGTATTGAAACTTCAGTATGGAAGCAGATATAAGTTCCTAACAGAAAGTCTCTCACTGAATGACAAGCACCATTTGTTCAATAACAGCAATACAATATTAGTCACCATTTTTGTTAGTTCCTTCAATACCTATCGTATGCCAGATCCTGGGCAATATGCTACAGATACATGGAGGAATACTCATGTAACACAGTCCCTTGATGAAGTAGCTCAAAATCTAGTAAAAAACTCGGTCTTCTTGGAAATTTCACTGCTAATGAGATATAAAACCAATGTCTTAAAAATATTAAATGTACCACAGCACTTATTTTTTGCTTCAATTCTAGCTTTCATTGAATTATTTCTTCTGAAATATGACTCTTCTACTTCTTCAAATACACTTACATTCTACTTTATGTAATAAAGTGAGTCTTGGAAATGTGTTCTTTTCTAGTCCATGGGAGTATTTATCCTACAGGACTGAGTTGTGCTATTCCCCCCCACCCCACGCCCTTCCTTTCTCACCTCTGACTGACGCTTTATAAGGGAATCCTTCTCTTCTAGCAAGTTTGTCAGTTCATGAAGCTTGAATTGAAAGTCACTACAACTTCCTTCTCTTCTTGAAACATCTTTTTGATACTGGTTTAATTGGGACTAAGGATTTAAAAAGAAATAAGTATTATCGTAACCCTCATTTACAAAATATGTAACTAAGTTCCACAGAGGTTTAGTGACACAAAGTCACATAGCCAATTATGAAATGAAAAGCAAAATACCAATACTTAATGAACTTCTACAGAATTTTATGAACATAACGTATAAATTGAAGTGCCAATTAGGAATTTCTCAATTTTTACAGGTACCTTTGCTATTTAGAACTAAGCATTATCTAAGTAACAGTCTTGGGCCACAAGAATAAAAATAAAGCTAAAATAATAGGCTTTAGATTTCTTCATATACTTATTAAGGACACACAAATACTAATACTAATAACTAATACTATATTGTGATTTTCAGTTCACAGAATATTCCTCCTGCATGACTTATCTCACTCCTCACTGCATCCCTGTGCGATAAGAATTATTATAATGCTCATTTACAAGACAGGTAAGTGAGTTCCAGAGAGGTTAAATAACACAGAGTTATATGGTAACACAGCTGCAACTCCAAGATAGGTCTTCTGACTACAAATCTTGTCTACTTTTTTCTTTTCTTCTTTTTTTCATATATGTACATAGATTTCTGCTAGGTTAAAGTGCTGTTAGTAATGTTGGGATGGAAAAGAAACCAGTGGAGGAAATCTGCTAGGAGAATTGGTAGGCTCTGTAACAAATTATGTTTTGTTTTGTTTTGATTTTTGGTAAAGATTGTACAGTGATATTTGGAGAGAAAAATCTGTAGTCATTTTGTCCATTAAAATATTTGATTATATTTGATTACATTTAGGAATTAGTAAATTAAGGGTTAGACTAAGTCAATTCAACCTATAGTTATGAGATATGGCAGTGTATACTGATTCTTGCAAATATCACCCTAATTTTGATGCCAATTACAGGTACAAAAAAATTCAACACTGTTTTTATCCATGTGCTTGACAAAGTCCTTCCTATTTATTATTCCTCAAAGTTAAGTGAAGATTTTTATGAATCCAACTGTGGCTTTGCTGGATAGTCTCAAATATTGCTCTTGCCTGCATAAGCATGCGTTAGGCAAGATCATAACGGTCCTCCACCTACCCCACAAGAATAAATTAATAAAAACCCAAAACACTGAAGTTAATATCTTCTTTTACTTTCTTAGAAGAGATTAAGCTAAATTAGAAAACATTGAACAATTATATTTTATACACAGTGAGGTGCTTTTATTTATTTTTTGTGACGTGCATTTAAAACAAAAGATTCTATGGCATATTCCTAAAGCTCTACCTTCAGTTAATTTTTCCTGTAGCTTTAAATTCAAAACCACCATTATCTTGTTAGAAAGTTTTTGCTGACCTGTGTATTTATGCAATGTAGTATAAACATACCCTTAGCTTGCAGATTTCTCTATCTTTCTCCATTCTCAAGTTCTTTACCATCTCCATGTAATGGCTGCCAATCTCATCCATTTTAGCCTGCAGCATCGGGCCTGTGCAAGTCTCAGAAACCTACAGAAGACAAAAATAACTTTCCATAATTGAATTGTTATGAAGGAAATACATGTTATGTTACGAGGCTTATTATTAGATGAAAGCCATGTGATTACATAAGACATTGGGGGCTGGCTGGTTAGCTCAGTTGGTTAGAGTGTGGCATTGATAACACCAAATCCCTGTACTGTACTGGCCAGTCACCAAAAGATAAAGAAAAATTAAAAATAAATTAATAAGACATTGAAATAATGAGTGATTTTCAGGAACATAATTATAATGCTCAAATGTCAGTGAGATAAGACCTAACTGTGTGAGGTCATCAGAAAGCAGTCCACGTATTTTCTCAAGATGAATAGGATATATATATCTATATATACATACACACATATCTATACATGTAGAGATATGTGTGTGCATTATATACACATATACATACATATGTGTGTGTATATATATGTAGATAGGTAGATCTTTACTATTGCCAGTGCTAGGATTATATGGTATAACTAAAGCAATACTACACATTTAAAACAAAATTTTAATACCTGCATTCTAAGATTTTTATTCTCTTGCTCTAAATTACGTTTACTGTATTCCAGTTCTTTTAGTCTGTATTCTATGTCTGACAGTGTATGTCGAAGAGAGAGGTTGTTTTCTTCCAGTGCCTGGCATTTTGAGCTTGAGTCTTGAAGTCCTTGCTGTAAGGAAGACACAAGTACATAAGACAAATGCATTTTACCTTTTGTGGGGGAGTGCTCTTTTAATTGACTCATTCAGTCAAATCAAGTAAATATTTTTCCTTGCCCAGTTTTCTTATATTTTCGTCCTTAGATGGTATATTAAATCAGCCATGTAAGATATTAGAGTTTTGCCCCTAGTCTCACTTGCCTATCTTGAGTGAGAAGGAATCAAGACTAGATGAATTTTCAATATCCCAATTTAGCAATCAAACTCTTGCTACTCTTTGACAATGCTGTATCCTGCCTTCTAGTAGGCACCAAAATGACCATATTCCTGATTATTTATGTGACAGCTAGCAACTGAACAAGAATTTGGGACAGTCATTGGAGTGAAGATTAGGAAGGGGTGAGAGACTCATTACAATTTCCTAGGAATCATCTCTGCTCGGACACCAGGAGAACTCTTCTAGAGTTTGTTCATTCATTCCTTCATTCATTGTACAAACGTGTTAAGTTCTACAAAATATTTTTTTCTCTGACACATTAGTAAATTAAATAAGTGAGTAAACCTAGATATTCAGTATTTATACAATTCTTGTCACCCAACAACACAGATCATCGTGCACCGTATATACTTTTTGTCAAAATACAGAAGATTATATGTTTTTCTAATAGGGTTTTCAGTCATTGGAAATACCCAAATCCAATAAATTATCATATGAACAAATTGTTCCATCATATTTTAATTCTGTGTGAATTGTATTTCATAATTCCAATGTGCCAGTAATTGTGTATATGAAAAGCTATCAGTCTAGTTCATCATCAATAAAAGCATCAACTTACCTGCTGCTGGCGATTATTTGCTCTCACTGATGCCAAGAGTCCTTCATACTCTTTTATTTGAGTTTCTTTGAATGCCAAGTCTTTCTCAAGTCTTATCTTGTCATTTTCCAATGACTAGAAGCATAAATTATTTATTATGACTCAGAATTACAGAAACTTGTCAACAGTCACATAATACAAAAATTTGTTTGCATTGGAAGATTTAAGTAAGCACTTGTTTCAGTTTTAGTTGCTTAATAAGGCAGAATTCTTCAAAGTTAAGCAAAATATGGGATAGAAAAGGATTGAAACTATTAAGACTTGCATTGAAAGAGACATTTTGATGGATTGACTAACTCTAAGTGCAATGAAGCTAAACCTTCTGAATTATTTTAATGATTTCCCCCAATTTACAAAGAGTCCTTGTTAATTTCAGCAGGTAGTCAATTTTCAAATTAGAATCTAAATATGTTCATCAGAACCCAGAAATAGAAAGCCACTTCAGAGTCTTTAAGGAGTTATTCATTGTATGGAAAGCAGTCTGAATGTATCTAGCTGGTGGCACCAAGAATACCAATTAAAATAGAAAATAGAAAAGTTTAAGTTCGTGGAGAAAGAAGTTTTCAAGTTATTATGTTTGGAGAGAAATTCAGAGCATGATTTATTATTACAGAAAAGGGGGAAATTCCCATCCAATGAGTCAGATTATTCTAATTTTGCAGGCTACTCTCTGGCTTTAAGCATTAAATTACCTTAGCGGTAAACTAAATAATAAGTGCACAACCAACATTCTTTCATTTATACATTGTACAGCTCTTTCCTCCTTTCTCAACGCCAATTAGCTGTTACAAGTAAATAATGTTGCTGTGTCTGGATGAGCATAATATTGTGTTGTATTAAATTTTCAAAAGGTGGGCTGAATGACTTGCTTTCTATGTTAGCAAGCTAGGAACTAGAAAAGTTTAGGAAAGAAAAATCAAAATAAATCTTACTGTCAAGTCATTTTGAAGATGTCCAAGCTCCTCCCGTATGTTGCTGAATGTGGACAGCACTAGTCGGAGTGACTTGTCAGACATACCCCTCATCTGGAGGAAGAAAATGATTGATGGGTTATTTTACCTACATTTTGAAAATAGGAAATATAAGTGAAGTATTATTTTTCTGTTCCTACCAGCAAACTTATTAACAATTTTATTTTTGATATAGCAATATTAGAATAGTGATACAAGGCTGGAAAAAATGTGCTTAAGAAATTCAAGCAGTATTCCTGAAGAGATCATTGTTATGTATTAGAGCAAGGGTTTATTATTTTTTCCATGACAAAGTATCATCTTCCTCACAAGGCAAAATTCTATCAGCAAGTTCTTAATTTTACTTTTATTCTTCATTTAAAAGATTAGAAAAGATGAGACAGTCAACCTTCAAATAATAAAATGAATCTCCCTAAGTGTGCTGCCAAGTGAATGGATTTTGCCTGAGGTGAGAAGAATATAACACTAATTAAGTTTAACTTTGAAGTATAGAACCATCTTATATTTTAAGGAAGAGGGAGAAAACCCTTTCTCATTTTTTTAAAGAAATATTGTTTAAAAAACCGGCAAATTCAGCTTCTGGAATGATGGAATAGAAATACTCTCCATATTCCTCCTGCTAAGTACAATTACAAACCCTGGACATTATACATAAAACAAATATAAAAATACTTGCAATAGTGAAAAGATAGATGACTGGTTAGTAACCTTGAGATCTGAGGAATGACACAGCAGTGAATTTCTGAATTTTCTTTTTGCTTCATACATCACAGACTAGTTTTGGGGAACCTGAAAATCCAGATACAGCAATGGATGTAGACAACTAAAGTCCTGATAAAAGCCTTCTCTCTTCAGCCAAAGGACAACAAAAGGGGCAGCCTAGTAGGACAGAAAACTTTTTAGACATTAACCGCCCTACCCCAGTCAGATACATAGAAAAAAACTGCAACTCTACTCTCACCCAAACCACCAAAGTCTGAGAGGGGAGCCTAGACTTCCCCCATCGTGAGGCTCTGGGAAGGCACACCAACACCATTCACCAACTTGGTGTCAGAGAAGGCAGAGTGGAGAGATGGGGCTTTCATCCCCACGACAAAAATGAGATCCCAAACACTGTGGTGTCAGTTAAGATCACAAAGGGAGCTTGGACTTTCACTCTATCATATCAAAAGAGGCTGACTGGGGAAACCTGGACTTCCATCTCAGCTGACAGTAACAGGCAATGTACACACTTCCTCTGACATTTCAATATCAGAGGAAGCCTCCTAAAACAGAATATTTTAATAAGATCTAGAGTGTCACAACATAATACCCAAAATGCCCAGGTTTCAATAAAAGAACATTACTCCTCATTCCAAGAACAAGGAAACTTTCAACTCAATAGGAAAAAAGATAATTAATACATACCAACATCAAGGTAATGGAAATGTTAGAATTATATGACAAGGGCTTTAAAGAAACCATCATAATATGCTTCAACAAAGAATTTCAGACTTGAAACGAATAAAAAGTATAATGTCTCGACAACAAAATCAAAAGTCTCAGCAGAGAAATAGAAGATGTAGAGAAAAACTAAACAGAAATTTTAGAACTGGAAAGCTCAGTAAACAAAACAAGCAAATAAACAAAAAACAAACAAAACAAAAAATCCTCAGTGGATGGGCTAAAATGAAGAATGGAGGGGACAGAGGAAAGAATCAGTGAACTTAAAAGCAGAACAATATAGAAAGTACACAGTCTGAATATCAGAGAGGAAATAGATTGGAAAAAATTGAACAAAACCTTGAGACCTGTGGGATTATAACACATATCTAACACACATCATCAGAGTTCTGTAAGGAAATGAGAAAAAAGGTGGAACTGAAAAATATTCAAAGAAATAATGACATTGTCTGATGTAGTTCTCAATGTATGTAGATGGAACATTTAAGACAATTACAAATGTGGAGGGTAAACAGATAAAGGAAGCAAAGTTTTCTACAGTTCACTGAACCTGGTAAAATGTTGACACACATTGCACTGGGATGTTGTAACTATATAATGTAAAATCTAGAGTAACTACTACAAAAACTGCCCTAAGAGATGCACTTAAAATCACTAGAGACACATCAAAATGGAATTCTAAAACATGTTCAAGTAATTTACAGGAAAATTAGGACAAAGAAAACGGAAACAAAAAAACAGAGAGAACAAACAAAAAATAAAAATGTCAGATCTAGCTCTAACATATCAATAATTACAATTTCTCTAAATACATCAGTTAAAAGACAGAGATTGACAGAGTAAATAAAGGGAAATAAACATGACTCAACTATGTGTTGTTTACAAGAAACTCACTTCAAATAAAATGAAATATATACAAACAAAGAGAGATATTAATGATAAAAGGGTCAATCCACCAGGAAGATATAACATTCCTAAATGTTTATGCACCAAATAACAGAGCTGCAAAATGTATGAAACAAAAATGGATAAAAGAGAAAGGAAAAATGGAATAGACAAATCCACAGTTATAATGGAAGTCTTTTACACCTCTCTCTCAGCAACTGATGGAACTACTTCACAGAAAATGAGCAAGGATATAGAAGAAATCCAAACACCTTCAACCAAAGAATCTAATCAACATTTATAGAACATTACACCACCAACAACCGAATACATATTCATTTCAAGTGCCCATGGAACATATACCAAGATAGACTATATCCTTTATTGTAAAACAAAATTTAACCATTGTAAAGTAATTGATCTCATACAGAGTATGTTCTCTGACCACAATGGAGTCAAACTAGAAATCAGTAACAGAAAAAAAGCAGAAAAATCTCTAAACACTGGGAAACTAAGCCATACACTTTTATATAATGTATGGGTCAAAACAGAAGTGTAAAGGGAAATTTAAAAAAATATGTAGAACTGAATGAAAATAAAGGTACAACATAAAAGTTGTGGGACATAATGAAAGCTATACTAAGAGGGAAATTTATAGCACTAAATGCTTACATTAGAAAACAGGAAAAGTCTCAAATCAATAATCTAAGTTCCTACATCAAGCAATTAGACAAGGAAGAGCAAAATAAACCAAAAGCAAGTGAAGAAAAGAGCTAATAAAGAACAGAAACTTATCAGTTTTTTTGTTTTGAAATTATTGAAAACCTATTCTTTTTGAATTTTAAAACACAAATCAATGAAAGTAAAAACAGGGAAATAGGGAAGACTAATGAAACTAAAATCTGTTTCTTTAAAAAAAATCAAGAAAATTGGCAAAACTCTATCAAGATTACTAAGAAAAAAGAGAGAAACCACAAATCATTAGTATCTGGAATTAATTAGATGAGGATACTGATCTTGTAGGCATCAAAAGGGAATACTATGAACAACATATACACACAAATTTGACAACTTAGATGAAATAGACTACTTCCTTGAAAAACACAAGCTACTATAAATCACCCAATACCAAACAGATTATTTGAGTAGCTCTATAACTATTAAGAAGCAGAGTTTTGAATTTTTAAAAACTCTTAAAAACCAAATTTTTAGGCTCACATATTTTCACTGGGAAATTCTACCAAATGTTTAAAGAAGAATTAACGGGAAATCTACAGTTTCTTTCAGAAAAAAGAAAGGAAGAAACACTTCCCAATTTCCAATCCATTTTGTGAAGCTAGTATTAACCTGATGCCAAAGCCAAAGAGAATACAACCAATGTGTCTCATAAACTAAGATATAAAAATCCCCATAAAGAGTTTTCCAAAGAAATAGGCCTAGAATGCACTTTGGATGGATGTCCCACCACCAAAGGTAATATCAAGTCGTCTCCAAGATTCAGGTTCTCATAAAATTACTAAAGGAAAATATAGGGGAAACAGTCCAGGTAATAGGACTGGGCAAATACTTTATGAATAAGACCCCAAAAGCTCAAGCAACAAAAGAAAAATAAATAAATGGGATTATATCAAACTAAAAAGCTTCTGCACAGCAAAGGAAACAATCAACAGAGTAGGAAAGCAACCTACGGAATGGGAGAAAATATTTGCACACTATACATCTGACAAGGGATTAATATCCAGAATATACAAAGAACTCAAACGACTATACAGTAAAAAACAAAATAATCCATTTTAAAAAATGGGCAAAGGAGATGAATAGACACTTTTCAAAGGAAGACATACAAATGGCTAACAGGTACATGAAAAAATGCTCAGTATCACTAGTCATCAGAGAAATGCAAATCAAAACCACATTGAGATATCCTCTCACCCCGGTTAGAATGGCCATTATTAAAAAGACTGAGAATAACAAATGCTAGATAGGATGCAGAGAAAGGGGAACTCTTCTACGCTGTTGGTGGGACTATAAGTTACCACAGCCATTATGGAAAACAGTGTGGAGGCTTCTCAAACAAGTACAGATAGTGCTACCATATGATCCAGCAATCCCACTACTGGGTCTATATCCAGTGGATATATGGAGATCATCATGTTGAAGATCATCATGACCTACACCCCCATGTTCATTGCAGCTCTATTCACAATAGCCAAAATATGGAACCAACCTAAGTGTCCATCAACGGATGACTGGATACAGAAAATGTGGTATATATACAAAATGGAATACTACTCAGCCATAAAAATGAATGAAACCCTGCCATTTGCAGAAACATGGATGAGTCTGGAGAAAATTACGTTAAGTGAAATAAGCCAAAGTAGGAAAGAGAAATACCACGTGTTCTCACTTGTAACTGGGTGGAAGGAAAGAAGGAAGGAAGGAAGCAAGGAAAAGAAAGAGAGAGAGGGTGGGAGGGAGGGAGGGAGGGGGCGAGAGAGAAAGAGAGAGAGAAAGAAAGAAAGAAAGAAAGAAAGAAAGAAAGAAAGAAAGAAAGAAAGAAAGAAAGAAAGAAAGAAAGAAAGAAAGAAAGAAAGAAAGAAAGAAAGAAAGAAAGAAAGAAAGGAGGGAGGGAGGGAGGGAGGGAGGGAGGGAGGGAGGGAGGGAGGAAAGAAAAGACCACAACAATTCACTGAACTTTCAGAAGGAGAGAATAAACCTAAGGTTACTGGAGATGGGTGGAGGGAGGCAGGGGGTTTGGGGAGGGACAGGTCAGGTAAAGGACATAAAGAAAAATCATGATTTGTAATAATGAATATGCTAATAATAATAAAAAATAATAAATTTTTTAAAAAGATTCAGGTTCTGAGGAGCATATGTGTTCTCCATATCACTGTCTCTTTATAATACAGACTGTGTGCCACTAAAAATAATATTTCATTTAAGTTTCACAAATATAACACCAAGTTCAATATTTGGATGATCAACACAGGTCTGAGACCAAACATCAAATTTAGAAATTAGCCTCAGCAAATAAAACGAGATGATCTTTCGAGTACTTTCTTGCAAATACATATACTCTTTTTAGTCACGTTTCCTTAGTATCTATCTTGATCTGTGGCTTCTTCCTTCATCACAGGGGAATTTACTGTTCCAGTGGTCTCTGGTATTCCACAACTCAAGAAAAGCAAGGCGCTGGCCTTTCCATCTCTCACTGCTAGTGGTAGGGTGAGGTGGGGTACAGGGTGGAATAGAGAAGAGGAGGGCAAAGACTATGAGAATCAGGTTGTACTAAAGCACTGAGGAGTAAATAAGGGCATTCCACAGCAGGGAATAATATTTCTAGAATGCTTTCCTGAATGCTAGTCATTCAATGCTAGTTTTTGATGTTCTGAATAAACTATAATGTAACCCTTGACTAAACAAAGTATGATCAACACTTGCGAAACAAGATTTTTATCTGGGACTTTCTGTTCTTAATTAAGGGGAGCGTCCTAGGAAGAAGTTTGTTAGTGTTGATCTCACACGCCCACTCCTGACACCATCTCACCTGCAGAATATAGCGAATTTGCTGTTTTGTAAACTCTGACAATCCTTTAGGAATCAATGATTCAATATCTTCCGGCTGTAAGAAAGGAGAGGCTTATCCATTGAACAGATACACTGTAATACAGTATTTTAATCTAAGAGTCAGCAGCCCACAGACTTTTGTGTAACCGGGCATATCTTTTTAGGGATATTAAAAGATTAATTCACTTTTTGAAGAATAGTTTTTATGAATTTCATTTCTAGCTTTATCAGTTTTACTTTTAAAAAGTCGATTATCTTCAAAGTTCAACGTATTATTGTGATTGTTGTATCTTTTTAAATTTTTTTATTTTTATTTTATTTATTTTTTATTAGCTTCAAGAAGGGAGCAGAACTGAGGTTGCCAGGGTGTGAGGGCAGTGGAAAAGGGGGAGAAGAATGGGGAGAAAGGGAGGAATTGATAAAGGGCCATGAAAATCAATTATATTGCATAATGATGAATATAATAATTATCCTGATTTGAACATCACATATTGCACACTGGTATTGATATTCAATGCTGTATTGCACAGATATGTACAATCAACTATGTCCCAATTAAAAACAAAAATCGATTATATTACATACACCATGGAAAGAACCCTGAATTCCAGGCATTTTAGAGAAAAGCTTTGGGCAACCAATCAAATGTTCCATTTCTATTTTTAAAAAGAGCAGTTTAAAAAGAAAATGATCTGTTAATTCCATTAAACACTTTATTCAGTGTATCTTTTAACAACTGGAAGTTCTGTTGGGTGACAGATATAACATCTTAGAGACTGATTTTTTAAATAATGAAAACTTTGGGCAATAAAATAAAATTAAGGATGTTACAAGGTTTATTGAGGTTTACATGGAGCTGTGATGACTTCTGAAAGATTATGATGTTGCCACAGCAACACTGAAAAGCTTCAATTAGTTTTAAGTGGAAAGCTGAATTGAAGTAAGTACTTCTTAAAGGCAATTTAGGACTTACTGAATTATTGTAATGAATGCAGCATACCAATACATTGGAAATAAAGATAAAAATTAACACAAAAGAGACCATTGTGCTTTTTATTGCATTGAAATCAGTTCTTTCTCTATTTGGTTACTTATTACATTAAAGGCAATTATTAACAAAATGTGAATATATAATACAATTAATACTTAAAAACATTTTTACTTCAAGTTGCTGGCTATTCGGCATGGCAAATGCAAGGTTTTGAGGCATATTAAAAACAAATATGCTACTTATCTGTTTTATCATGTAGATTTCGGTTTTCTAAAGCAGAGAGTACGTGTCAATGAAATTTTAAATGTTCTTATAAGCAAAGACAAATTAAATTATAAAGTTACAGGTGATAAAATATTTTTGTGAATGATTATTACTTTTATAGCCATTACAAAGATGTATCATTTTAAAGGCAAAATGATCATTATGCCATTCAGTAACCTGTGTTTCCTGTCCAATTAAAGTATCAAATTAGGGCAAATATCAGAATCTACTTTATTTATGATATTTGATTTTCAGCTATTTTTGTACTTACCTCATCTGTAGACTCAAAGTCCTGTTTGCTGCAAGAATGAAAAAAAAAAGATAAACAACCTTAGGAAAGTGTATTCACTGATTATATATAAATGTTAGTGTTCTATTAATTTTATTTTACTTTTTGATATATAATAATAGCACTAATTCAATTTATAATAACAAATGGAAATTTTAAAATAGTTTTCCTGGAATTTGCTGATCTATTAGAAATTAACATCTGAAAAACAAAACAATAAAATATGCAGAATTGATTAGTACCATCCAATTAGCACCAGCCCATTCTTGGATAGATGTAGAAGTCCTCGGTGCTTGGCAATAAATAGTACCTGGGTGAATAAATACAATAGTTTCCCCTTTTCCATGGTTTTGTTTTCCATGGTTTCAGTTACTTGTGGTCAACTATGGTCTGAAAATATTACATGGAAAATTCCAGAAATAAACAATTCATAAGTTTTAAATCACGTGACATTCTGAGTATCGTGACGAAGTCTGACACTGTTTTGCTCCTTCCTGCCTGGGATATAAATCATCCCTTTGTCTAGTATCTCCATGCTGTATATGCCACCTGCACGCCAGCCACTTACTAGCCATCTAGGTTATCTCTTAGTAGCTGTCTTGGTTATCAGATCAACTGTTGAGGTTGCTTACGCAAGTGACCCTTATTTTACTTCACAATGGCCCCAAAGCGCAAGAGGAGTGCTTCTGGCAATTTGGATGTGCCAAAGAGAAGCCATAAAAGTGAAAATGCGAAAGTTTTTCATAGGTATGTTTGTACAGTATAGGACAAAACATAGTATATGTAGAGCTCGGTACTATCCATGGTTTCAGGCATCCACCTGGGGGCTTGAAACGTATCTCCTATGTATAAGGGAGGACTAATGTAATTGGTTTTTTCTCTCTATTTTCACCTCCCTTTTTCTCCATCTTGCATTGCTCCCTTTTGGTGCTGATTCCAGCTTCTCTCTACAGTGTTTTCAAGTTCTTCAAACCCTGTTTATCAAAATTAAAACTTGCAAGACAAGACTAACTCATTCAATCTATACTAGAGTATATATGACAGTGATGAGGCTTGAAAGGTACTTGAATCTTTATATAGGGACAAGGGCTTAAGCAAAATGACCAAAATTCTAGTGGGATAATATAATTTCCAGCATCAAAATAAGGGTTTTGGCCACGTTAGGTAGGTAAATGTTGCAGGAGAACTGTTAGTGGTTATATCAGACTGGAACGTGCTCCTTTGGGAATGGTGAAAACTGGAAAGGCTAGATTTCTAGTGTTTTTGGAGGCAACAGACAGACCTTTATTTTTACCTGTTTGCTCACTCTGCATTTGGCAGAAGAATTGAGCCCAAAATACACATGGTGAAAGTACTTTTCAAGCAAAAAACCAGAACACATGTTCTGATGGCAAGACAGAATATTTTAAAGTAAGATAGTTTGGGTATGATAGTTCCTACCTTTACCTTCTAAGTAATTGCTTATGAGTAATATATTGTTACAAAGATAAGCAGGTCACTCACTGTGCAAAACCTCTTGCACACATTTATAAAACTATAAAGCTGGCGTGGAGAAAGAGAACTGAAGGTTCCATTTCCCAAGGCATGACTATATATGTGTAGTTGTCTGCATGTGTGTATGTGGTATTTCCTGTTTTGCTCAAAATAGAATTGCAGGGAGGCTCTAACAAAAGATGAAATACATTCTAGTTTTTAAAATGTTTTACCAAAGTAACAACACATATATATTCAAAGCTAAAGCAAATTAAAAACATGAATCACAATGGGATTTTAGTATCTTTGTATTGATGGAATTATGATAGTATTAATAAGCTTTTAATTAATAGAAAGAATTAATAGAATTAGTAGAAAGAATAATATTTCTTTCCCCCATTTCCAATCTCCTATTAACATATCCTTAGTCAGTTAATTTTTTCTATAAATAAGTGAACAAAACAAGGAGCAATCAATTGTGTTTAATACTGGAATTTTAAAAAGTAGCCAGAATGGTTTCTTAAGACAACCTTCTGTAATTCTGACCCTGCAGTCCACTCATTGCTGAACTGCATTTTGGAAAGAGAAGAAAAGTGGAGACAAAAGGATAGTAAAAGAGGTAGAAAGTGAAAACAGAGCAGATCAGAGAGGTGAAAAGGTCAGTTTGGATTATATCTCCATTCAGCACTGGGGGATGGTGGCTCGAGTTACATTAGGCAGAAAAAAAAATAGAGTGACACTCACTATATGCCATTTCGCCTCCTAGGAAGGAAGGAATGTATAATGAGGAAAAAAAAAGAAGAAAGAAAGGAGGGAGAGAGGAAGGAAGGGATGAAGAGAAAAAAACTGACAACCTTCTCATAAACAGATATGTGAGCACCCACATTTTATAAGACCTTATCTATTCTGGAGTGTTTATTAATGTGGAGGCACTAACTCTCTTTCTTTTCTTTTTTAGGAATTAAAGCCAAGACTTTTCAGTGCTTAATTACACATTTAGGTCACCCGTGTGTATATATCAAAACTCCTCAATGAGAGGAAGTTCTTTCAAAGCCCTGGATTACACCTTTACTGGGATGATCATTATGAAATATTTTAACTTCCTTTGCTCAGTTACTTCCTCTACTTCTAATTAGCATGAGACAATAACTTTGGAATATATTTAACTCTCACTCTATGAAACTTTATTGAGTAGTAGCTACTCTGCCAAGGCCATGTACTCTGAACAGTTGTTGAGCAATGCAAAATACAAATATTATCCTGTCCTATACTTCATACAACTTAATTGTTCTGAGGCAAAATATGAACAATGTAAAATCAGTCTAAAACCTGTCTCCTTTTCAAATTTAATGATTTAGATGACCAATAACTCTTTCAATTTGTCTGCAGTATTTTAAACAATTTGCCTGACATTGCACATCTTGTATTGAAATGTTAGGTGATTTGCCTAAGGAAAGAGGTTCTTAGAATATTGACTCTAATCCCAGGTTTGCTACTTTTTGAACTTTAGGTTAGTGGTTCTCAGACTTTACCATGTATCAGAATCCCGTGGAAGGCTTGTTGCTAATCTGTACCCATGAAGTTTCTGATTCTGTAGGTATATTTCCAATTTCTCACATGATGCTGATGCTAAGTACATGTCTTAACTCATTTACTGCTTATAACAAAACTATGAGATAAGTATTATTATAATCCTTATTTTACAAATGAAGAAACTGAGGCACAGAGAGGTTAAACGAGTTGCCTGGTATTATACATCTAGTATGTAGCAAAAGCTAGGACATGAATCCAGGATGTCTGGATTAAGAATCAGGGTTCTTAAAACCATGTCTCTGGGCTGACCCCGTGGCTCACTCAGGAGAGTGCGGCGCTGGGAGCGCCAAGGCCGCGGGTTCGGATCCTATATAGGAAAGACCTGTGTGCTCACTGGCTGAGCGCGGTGCGAGTGACACCACGCCAAGGGTTACAATCCCCTTACTGGTCACAAAAACCCATGTCTCTATATACCTCTTGATTTTACAATGTGATACTTTGATAGAAATATTCACAGGGCATGATTAATGCCCAGAAGAGTAAAACCTACACCAAACTGAAGATCTAGGGAAGGCTTTGCAGAAAAGCAAATGATAGTTTACAGATGAAAGTATTCAAAAATGTTTGAATCAATCTCAAGCACTTAGCAGTGTGATCTTAAGTTAATAACTATTCTCTTGGGGTCTCCATCTGAAACTTTGTAGGGTTATTGTGAAAATCACATATTATAGATAAAGCACTTAACACAGTGCACATAGTGGAAACTCAATAAAAAATTAACTATTGAAAGGAGATTTTAAGGTAGTAAACTTGTGCAAAGAAATGAATGTGTGAAACAGTTGTTTGGGTAAAGGGAGAGAGGGAGAATCTTTTGAGTAATGGGTAATGGGAGAAGGTGTTTACTAGGATAAACCAATGAGGAAGGCCTAGCTGAAGATGAAAATTGTGCATTTATAATGGCATCAATTCAAATAAATCAACTGCATGGGTGTAGCAGCAAAGAAGGCATTCATTCATTCTACAAATATTTATTGAGCACCACACTAAACCAATCACCACACTAAGCACCAAGGACACCAGGGTAAATAAAACAGCACGGATCCTTCTGAATTCTAGGGATAGTGTGTGTTGGGGGTTAGATGGAGGAGGTAGTGGCAATAAATAAGAGAGATAGACTGATCTAGAGTTGGAATTTTGCTATGTGGAAGGGATAGTTAATACGGAAGCAAAGCAGTTGAGGGTGATGGTGACAGAATACCTGCAGTTGTGAATATGAAAGCAAGAAAAGTCAGAAGGCAGGGAGCTAATAAATAGAGAGAAAATAGATGGACAAGAGGTAAAGAGAGAATACATTTCAGGCACCAAAAACATTATTGACATGGAAAAACACATATTATATATTTTTGAGTGAAAAGGTGTACAAAATAGTATATATGGTGTCATCCCGTATACGTAAGCCTATATATTACATAAAGTTGTATATTATTTTTAAGACATCTAAAAAGCAGAAGAATCTAGTTAGTGAAAAGTCTGAATGGAAAAAAATTCTATTGGCTTTCCTTTATCTTCCAGATTATTCTAAATTTGTGGAGCTTTCCTAGATTTTGCCTGATAGATGACCACATATACACCTTGACTATACAGTAGAAGGCAACTTTTAGGGTGCAGCTTATATAATTCATTTTATGACATAATATTCCCTCATCTACACATGAATGATTAATTATTGTGTACATATTTAAATATATATAATTACATATTATTTTATGTTATTATATAACATATATTTACATTAATTTATAAATAGATGTTTATATAATTTATATATTATATCTAATATATGATAGTAATATATGAAGTTTATAAATAATATATAACATATTAAATATATATTAGACTCTAGCTTTTATATGTTGAGCACACATCAGTGGAAGATAAACAGTGATGTGTTGGCAGTGAGACTGTACCTTATATCATCAGCGTAATGTCTTAAAACAATTCATAGTATGCCATGCATTTTCTGAGCTTCTTGCCCAAGTGGTTGCTTTTGCCATCAAAATACATTACAAAAGAAGATGCATAGAATTCTTTACTGATCCTGAAAGGGCTTATGTGATCTTTGATGATTTTCATAAACTACATTAAGTCTTAAAATGAGACATCTGCTCAGATCTGCCTATATAGTTGCCTTGTTATCCCAATTAAAAGTACTAGAGTTTTGTTGTGAACATAAAACTGCTGTTAAAATAAAAAATACTAGATTATAAAATGTTTGATAGCTACAACATCAAAGCAAATAATACATTTACAGTACCTTCCTCCAATTCTCTGCAAATGTTCTAATAAACAGTGATATAGATCCGTATTCTTACGGCTTAGATCAGCAAGCAATTCTCCAAAATATTTGGGGTCCAATTTTTCAGGTCCATCATTCTGAATTATCACCTGAAGTGAACATTAATCACAATTATAAACAATATTAAGTTTTTCTAAGTTCGCAGATTTTTTTACGTGAAATGAAATGAAAGTAAAATATCTTATTGAAGTCATCACATGAATCAAGCCACTAAATTCTCCTTGTATACATTTTTCAATGTTGGAGGAATTTAAAGAAAAATCAACATTGCAATAGCATTTTCAGTTTCATTTCACTCAAGTCTAAATGATCTAATAATGAATGCAAAACTTTAATAGCATATGGAATTTCTGGAATATGGTATTTAAAACAGTGAAACAAGTAAATCAAAATCTCTGATTTTCCCATTATCACCACGTGGCTTGCTCATCTGTCTCCTGTAGAGGAAAAATATGTGAATTATTTGAATTATACTGACTATAGAAGAATTACTTTCATTTGGACTTACATATTTTCAGTGAAAGCCTGCTCGATTTATTAGCATATCTTAAAGTTAGATTAAATAGACTTGTTTGATTTAATGTGTTTTTATGTATTTCTTGTTGGACTCCATCCATTTATTATCTGGACTGAATCAGACATTGGAAAGAATATCCAAGGCCAAGTGTAGAAAATTCATAACCTCAGAGACATCTGAAATCCTAGGCACAAATTATTATGAATATTGCCCTAAAGAAGACATATTCTGTTGGCTTCATAACCTTTGGTACCAATCTTTTCAATATTGTTGACTACCTTGGGAGCACCCTCAAGACACACTGCCAGGAGGATAATAACTTACGTTGCACTCCACATTACCTTTGCTATTGTGTGGGGAACAAGATGCCCTAAAAACACATTAATTCCCAAGTATATAGATGATAAATGGACTTCAAATTTGACCACTGATACTTCTTTTTCAGCCTGTCCTCTGAATACAGATCCTAAAAAATCATGCATGCTGAGGCAAATGGAAAGATTGCAAAGTAAGTAAAGATGAGCTTTCATAATCACGTCTGTGACATGAAAAACAGTTTACAAAATATTGTTCAGTGAAAAAAAGCAGGATACAAAATACGGTGAAATCTATTACATCTTTATTAAGGGATATATATTCACATTTTTAAAAGTATGGATAAATACACTGCAACGTTAGTTATCTCGTCTATGAACGCTTTGAAGTTGCTTTCAAAGGAGGTCGGGATTATCTCTTAAATAAAGTCTCCTATATGAAGGCATGAGTAGATACATAAACCTGTAAAGTCAATATCATCACATAGTATGTTTAAATCTCACAGAATTAACAAGTAGTGCATATATAGATATAGATAATATGTGAAAATAGGTATAGATCCATATATCTCTATGTATTCAAAATAAAATCTTTAAATGTATATACAGTTACACTTTCTATTTCCCAATATGTTTTTTGCTCCAGTCATAGTACATTTCACTGTCCTTCGCACACACCATGCTCTTCCTGCCTCTGGGTGTTTACTCACCCAGATTGGATCTCTCACTTTGTAGTTGTGGGTTAAGTAAATTGCTTATCTTCTCTGAACCCCAGTTTCCTCAACTGTAAAATGTAGATAACTTAGTACCTATTTTATAAAGTTGCTGGAAGTTCAGATGAAATTAAATAGGGGATAAAGTGCTTCATAAATTGTTAAACCATCATGCAAATAATGGTTTTATTTAATTTAAGGCATATGGACAATTTGCTATTAGAATAATGACACAAGGAGTGGAAGACAATTGTTAAATTTTCTATAAGACTCTCAGCTGCTTGAGAGTAAAGATATTGTCTTTAACATTCTATGCTCTTGGATTGGAAGAATCAACATTGTGAAAATGTCCATACCACCCAAAGCGATCTCCAGATTCAATGCAATTCCCCACAAAAATACCAATGATATTCTTCACAGAAATAGAAAAAACAATCCTAACATTCATATAGAACAACCAAAGACTCTGAATAGCCAAAGCAATCCTGAACAAAAAAATAAAGTTGTAGGCATTATACTACTTGACTTCAAATTATGCCACAAAGCTATAGTAACCAAAACAGCATGGTACTGGCATAGAAACAGACACTCGGACCAATGAAACAGAATTGAAATCAACCCACATACTTACAGCCAACAAAGATACCAAGGACACACATTGGGGTATAGAATTCTCTTCAATAAATGGTGCTGAGTAAACTGGGCATCCACATGTTGGAGAATGAAACTAGACCCGTACCTCTCACCATATATCAAAATCAACTCAAAATGGATTTAAAGACTTAAATATAAGACCTGAAACTATGAAACTCCTAAATGAAATCATAGTATAAACACTTCAGGAAGTAAGACTGGGCAAAGACTTTATGAATAAGACCCCAAAAGCACAAGCAACAAAAGAAAACATAAACAAATGGGATTATATCAAACTCAAAAGCTTTTGCACCACAAAAGAAGCAATTAACAAAGCAAAAATACAACCTATAGAATGGGAGAAAATATTTTCAAACTATGCATCAGACAGGGATTAATATCCAGAATATACAAGGAATGCAAACAACAGCAAAAAAACAAGTAACCCCATTAAAAAACGGGGAAAGGAGCTGAATAGGCATTTCTCAAAGAAGATATATAAATGGCCAGCAGACACATGAAAAAATGCTCAACATCACTAAGCATCATCTCACCCCAGTTAGACTGGCTATTATCAACAGAAAATAACAAATGCTGGCAAGGATTCAGAAAAAGGGAAACCCTCCTACGAAAATTGAGGGACTATAAATTAGTGCAGCCCTTATGGAAAACGGTATGGAGCTTCCTCAAACAACTATAGATAGAACTGCCATATGAACCAGCAATCCCACTGCTGGATGTACACCCAAAGGAATGGAAATCATCATATCGAAGAGGTACCTGCACTCCCATGTTTATCACAGTTCTATTTACAATAGCAAGAGTTGGATCTAACCTAAATGTCCATCGTCAAATGATGGGGTAAGGAAAATGTGGTATATATACTCCATGGAATACTACCTCACAATAAAAAAGAATTTCATTCTGTCATTCATAGCAACGTGGATGAACTTAGAGAAAATTACATTAAGTGAAATAAGCCAGACACAGAAAGAGAAATACCACATGTCCTCACTCATAAGTGGGAGCTAAAAAATAAATAAATAGATAAATAAAAGAAAGGAAAAGAAAGAAAGAACAATCATAATATGTTGAACTTTCAAAAAAAAAGAATTATGGTTATTACAGATGGGAGAGGGGGATGTGAAGGGGGGTTAGCAAGAAATTGGTTGAGGGTCACAAAGATTGATTACATTTTGTAAACATTAGTATAATAATTATCCTGATTTGATCACTACAAACTGTACACAGATATTGATATTCAAATCTGTACCCCACAAATATGTATATGTTTCAATAAAAAAATGTCAAAAAGAAAGAAAGATACAACAATCACAATAATTCGTTGAACTTTCAAAGGGAGAGAACAGAACTGAGACCATTAGAGGCGGGAAAGGGGAGGAAGATGGGGAGGTTAGGGAGGAATTGTAAAGGGCCCCCCAAAATGATTACATTGTGTCATGTTGAATATGCTAATTATCCTGATTTGAGCATCACATATTGCACACATGTATTGATATTCAACACTGCACCCCACAGATATATACAATCGTTTCAATAAATAAATAAATAAATAAAATAACAGGAGCCTTCACATTGCTTACAAATGCTTTGTGGCCATTGTTATAGGAATTATACGAGTGTCTGGAAAAAGAGAAGCCTCCCATGGCACCTATTCTCTTATAACTCATCACTGAAGATTTTTTTTTTTTTTTGTCTTTTTGTGACTGGTAAGGGGATCGCAACCCTTGGCTTGGTGTCGTCCGCACTGTGCTCAGCCGGTGAAGCCAGTGAGCGCACCGGCCATTCCTATATAGGATCCGAACCCGCGGCGGGAGCGCTCGTGCGCTCCCAAGCGCTGCACTCTCCCGAGTGTGCCACGGGGCCGGCCCTGAACATTATAGTATAGGAGACTATCCCTCCTCTGTGTTGTGCACAGTCCAATGGAACACAAGACTGGAGAGAACAAAGAGTTGGATATAGGTTGATTTCTCAGCTCCTACACTCTCCACTCCTTGGAATTCTTGCCTTCTTTTTTCATTTTTGAAGAACAAGAAAAGACCAGAGATACCAAGACCATAGATGGGACTTTAGAAAACTACTTTTCCAGGTTTACCAGTGCTTTGTGGCAAGGTATGGATAAGGTAGTAGATGAGTTATTCTATGACTTTTGACATATTTCTTTTACTTAAAGATGGAATGGTAAGTTGTCTGTCCACTATTAGACTTTAAGATCACTAAGGACAGAGACTGTACCTGTTTTACTCATCATTTTATTCCTATCATCTCAAATAGTGCCTGGAACATAATGGACCATCAGCAAATCCCTGTTGAATGAAGCCAGAAAAGAGTTGCTCTCACAGTATACATAATTATTTGAGTCTTTCTTATGTTCATTACCTGTATGACAACTTGTAAAATGAGTTCAGCCAAGCTTTTCCCTACCACTAACGTGTGAAATTATCTGTTCGTTGCTAATGTCAGGAAAATGATCAAAGTATGTTATTCTGAATTTCTTCAGTGAAGGATATGTGACTAGTAATATTTTGAGTTTGAAACCAAAATGATGATGTTGCTAGGGAGGACCATGGAAAACATACATAAATTAGTTCTATAAAAAAAGTATTGTAAAGCCAGGTTTTTGGCCATCTGATTTTGAAAAATATTTTAATGCCTTTTGCTTTGGGAAAAGCACTTTAAAGGTAATTTAGTTTCATCCGGAAATAGTATTACATGGAACTGATTTTGTATATTGATGCTTTGAAACATTTGGGGTCTGGGGTTGGGGTGTAAGAAGGTCAAGAATCAAACATTCATTTGAGCATCTATTGTGTGCTTGGCACTAAGAAAGGTAGTTTACATATTTCATTTCATTTAATCCTCTTGTAGGATATACTGTAAACTAAAGTATTATTCTTCCCCTTTTATAGATGAAACTGAGGTTCAGTCCAGTTAACTCAACTGCTGAAGGTCATGCTGCTCAGCAAAATAAAGTTTTATAAACTCAGATAATTGAATTGAAAGCCTGTGTCCTTTTCACTTTACCATGCTACCTCCAAATTACAATTGAACTCTAGACACGAACTCTAAAAATGGGCCAAACTATAGTTTTAAATGAGTCTAAATTATGTCTGCTCTATTACCCTTTAAAGAGACTCTTCCAAACACATATCACAACTCCAGGGGACATGTAAACATCAAGGCGCCCAGGTGAGAAAACTCTCTCTCTGCCCTTCCTTGTCCATGGGATCTGCACAACCAGGTTACTCTGAGCGGGAATAGATCCAATCCTATGTAATCCATACAAGTGGAATTACTAACTCTAAACTTCCTAGGGCACTATTCTATTTTCAGCAGCACCTAAAGTTTATCCTCATAAAATATTGAAAAAGCAGAAAAACTGTATCTACACAAAAAGCTTCCAGCCATTACAAAAGCTACATAGGAATCTCAAACTGCAGAATGAATAATAAAATAGAAAGTAATATATTGGTTACCTATCCATGCCCATTTTCTAAGTAAGAAATACATAGTCTGGTCAAATACATTATCAGATGTACTAAGCTAGTGAACAGATATTATAAGTTTACTATTGTTACTGGGTACAATTCTTAATCATGTAATATTGTTCCTTTCTCTGATAATTGTCCCTCACACCATTCCTACTGTCATTATTCTAGTGTAAGTTTCGTATGTAGACTACCGAAACAGGTTCTTATAGCCTTCTCTGCACAAATCTTTCTCCTGGCAATTTTTTTCATGTTGTCCACTTTCTAGTTCATGAAAAAATTTCAGCATATATTTCCATTGTGTCTTTACCTCAACCCTGTGAGTTAGACATTACTACCCAAATTTTATGGATGAGAATGTTACTGAGAGATTTAATATTATTCTTAGCTTAAAAGGGACTGAGTTAGGATGGAGCCCAGGTTTTCCTATCCCGAAGTTAGCTCACTTTCTGTTATATCACCAAAACCTACCCAGTGACAGACTCCTCTTAATCTAGTGCTCTATTCATGGTTACACTATTGATCAAGGACTCTCTACATACCTGACCCAAATTCAAGAGGAGACTATAGATGGACTCTGGAGTCAGGCTATTTATGGATGAATCCTGGCTCCACCAGATGCTAGCTGTGTAAGACTTTGCTAGTGACATAACATCTTTGAACCTCAGTTTCTTTATCTCAACAATAAAGACAATCTTTCTAATCTGATCATTATGAGAAGAAAATTAATCAATATGCTAGTCTATCTTGTACAAAGCTACTAGAGCTAATCCCGTAAAGCACACCTATCAGTATTTTCCTACTCAATAACCTTCAATCACTCTCCATTGCCTACTAAAGAAAGCCCAAAGTTTTTAACTTAACACTCAAGGATCTCATGACCTGCCTTAACATATCATGTTAACACTACACCCCAGTACTCCTTATCACGTCTTCCATGCCACACGAATTAAACCACAAACTAGTCCTGGGACCCAAATTGTTTTTGCCCAAATCTATGACTTTGTTTGTGTGATTTCCTCTTCCTAGAGCATTATCTTCCTGCAATACCACAATACCATATATAGAAATTCTACCCATTTTTCAAAGCCCAAGTCAATTCCCACCTACTCAACAAAGACTTCCTTGATCTCCCAACTGAAATTAATTTCTTCTCTCCTCTGTTCTCAAAGCATGCTGTTTGTTCCTCTTTTAAGACAGACAACACTTTACTTTGTATTATGTTTTATGTGCTTGCCACTTTTCCCTATTAGAGGAGACTACGGCAAAGCAAAATTAAGGATTAGACTAAATTGTGTGAAGTTGTTGATATTTGACCAATTTTGACCTATAAAAATTACAATTTCAAATGATTTAATCTAATAAAATGGCTTTCTATGGTCATTACTAATCCATTTAATGTAAGAAATTCAACACCCGCTGTATTGTGTTTTAGAGTTATTCTAGAAGTCAATATTTCCATGCAGATCCTCAGAGGGAAGACAATTTTAGGCTTTTTTTTTTTTTTTGATGGGAAAAACATGGATTTTAAATCTTTTGTAGTTTTTTTTTTTTTTTTGACCAATATGGCCAAAGTACATATTTCAAACTTTCAGTCCTTAGAAATAATCTTATGTATATTTAACATAAAACTATCAGATTCTTATGCAGGCAGGCTTCCTTATTTTTTCTTATTTTCTTTTGTCTTTTAGTAAGAGTTGCCTGTGAGAAAGGTCAATTCGAGAACTGAAAAAAATACAAATATGGCTGATTCCCCATTGTTGCAGTTATTATTGTTAGTTTTACCAGGATACAAGAAAATCTTTTTTCCTTTAACATTTGTTTAGCAGATGTTTACAAGATTCCAACATCTTCATAACATAAAATTAGTCACTGAGGTTGTATCCCAGGAGATTTCTCCTTAGCAACTAAGTTGTAGTTTCTATTTTGTTGATGTAATATACAATAAAATATATGTCTATTCTGACTTGAGTTAATATAATATATTCTCAAAGAAGACGTACAGGAAGTAATTCCAGCTTGTGAAATGTGACCATTACAATCATCTTAGAAAATATCATTTCTAATTCATTTTTGATTTAAATGAAAATATTTAGTGTTGCAAAACTGTTGGGCTGATTTTAGAAGCGAGGATCAGCTAAGAAATTAATCGGTTCATAACTTACCTCTAGATTTAAAGTATTAGTGCACCTGAATGGTTTTGTCTTCTGAGAAGAAATGGAAAAAATTGTTTTAAAAATGCTATCCCAAAACACAAATACCAGTGGTATAACTCCTCAATATTTTGATGAAAATTTAATGTGGGTACCTGTACAATGGTGTGAGAAGGGTTCATGAATGTTGTTTCAGTTTGACAATAAATCAGTTGATTGATCTCACCTGCTCATGTATCTGGTTTGATCCACCATGGCACAGTTCATTTCCAATGTTTGAAGAAATTGAATCACTTCCCATGATGGTTTGGATTTGCTGGCTCGGATGGGATTGTTGACAGTGTGGAGAGTAGATGATTTGAGGCTCTTGGACAATGTGATGATGGCACTGAACCTGAGGATAGCATTCCTGAAGCAAATACACATGCCAATAACAGTCACTGAGAATAAAAATTACTAATAAAGAAAAAAATAACTGAAATCATTTTTAGAAATGTATGTGTTCTTCCACACAATAATTCAAACCCTAAGATTTAGTTTCAATTAATGATGTATTATGATTTCAAATTTTTCCATTGGGAAAATTTGCACTGAATTCTATTTTTATTTGATCAGGCAGCTGTGACCATACAAATACTTATCTAGATTGACCAGGGAATGCATGCTCTGATTAAATTAATATTCCAGTTATACTGAACACTAAAACTATAATGAATATGAATATTAATATTATTTAATCTTTCTTTGATGATTCAACAGGCACTTCAGTATCCAATTATATAATAATACTATAATACTGAAGATGTAGGTGAATGTAAAATTAGAAAATAATATAATGTAGTGATTTTTAATGTCAGGAAGCATATTAGAGTCGCAGTGGGGGAGCAAAGTCCTTATGCTTAAGAAAATCGGGCATGAATTTAAAGAAAAGATTTAAAGCCAATGATTAAAGCTTCAGATCCAGAAAACATGGATTCTAACTCTGACTATACCACTTGCTCTGTGATTTGGGGAAACTGTATATGCGACAGTTATGAGCTTCGGTTTCCTCATTTGTAAAAGTGGGGATTTGTAAGAGTCTCATTGCATTGCGAGGAATAAATGAACTAACGTCTGTAAATTGCCTAGTACAAAGTAGGTAATAAACATTTATTATTATTCTCATCATTACATCATCATCATCATCAAGCTTATCATCATCTACCCTACCAAATTTTCAGGTGGGGGGAAAAAAGCCTGAGGCTCAGAAAATTAAGATGGTTCTCATACTTACAATGACATGGCTAATTAATGGCAAAACTGAGACTGGAACTCATGATTTCCAGCTGATATTTCTTTCGGGCTATTAGGCTGAATTTGTACTTACCTCAAGATATTCTGGAATATGTTGTTTTTAAACTAAATCTTTGCTCTTTGCCTGTTTGTCATGGCTTTTTTTTTTTTTTTTTTTTCTAATAAGTATAGAGCACAGACTAAGAAAAGATATCTGGAGGTTTCAGGTATACCTGAATTTGCTATATTCTTTTGTTATTCTTCTACTTTGATAAGAGGCATCTGGAAGCCTATTTTCAAAGGAAAAAATACTCTATTTTGAATCAAATGCCACATTCCTGCACATAAAATTAACTTTGAAAGTATAGATTCAATGCTGTATTTTCTTTTGACTGTGGAAAGTTGATCTACATTAACATAGTAAAGCATTTCACTTTTTCAAATTTTTATATGAAATAATTTTCAAGCTACATTAAATGAAAAGAAACCCAAAGTGCAGAAGAATGAATATAGCATGTTCTCTCTGGTGTAACATTTTTAAAAATGTACATATATATATTTACAAACATGCACAACTGCTTTTATATGCATAGACCAAAAAACTTTTAGGAGTAGCTGCCTCTGAGAAGAGAAACTGGGGAAAACAAAGTCCAGATAGGCTTATTTTTCACTGTATAACTTTGTTTTTACTTTTTAAATATTCTTTTTATTCTCTTCGAACATTTCTACCATGTATACAAATTACCTTTTCATGTATCCAAAAAATATTTTGAAAGAAACAAAAAATATATAAAGAAGCACATTTTACAAATAGAAGTTGTCTTTGTAGACATATAGATAATAAAGGTCATAGAATCAATTCATGGAATCCTTTTCCCTAGACTCTTTTCAAACACGACTCACTTCACAAGTATGCTAGCACTAAGATCTTTACAGATTAGGAAACTAACTCTATGCTATCAGCAAATTTGTACAAATTTGGGGGGTGAATGTATTATCTGTTATTTTATGTTATGAAATATTTCCATATATTGTATTAGGAGAAAGTCACACTGACAGTCTTAGAAGACCACCATTCAGTGGGAAGCTTGTACACTATTGAAGTAGAATCTCTCCTGAAGGAAAAAGAAAATGTGCGTTCCTCAAAAAAAGTTAAGAAAATACCTGGAAAGGACGCATCCACAGAAGGCAATTAAGAAAACAAAACCCATTTCTCGATCATCTTCCTTTGCTAATATGTTAGTTGACTCTGGACTAGAACTCTGACATTTCCATCATCTGGGGTGCCTTGCAGTTTCCCTGATCCTATTTGGCTTCTGAACTCTGCATTGGTAGCACAGAAGTCTTAGCAGGTTTTCAGTTTGCAGTTTTCGATTCTTACACCTGACTACAAAAAGTTCTAAAGCAAGACGTTCATATATTAATCATACTTTTGGAGCATATCATAAACTGAATTTTCAAAGTACAAAAGATCAAACATTTCTGATTCATCATAGATTTTTTCTCTTTGATAGAAAAAAAAAGAATTATGCAGAATACAAATCATATGAATTCGGAATTATTTCAAAACTGGCACCACTTTACCACTCTTCCACTACAAAGATCTCTTTTTTCTTGGACTGGTCTCATCTCCTAAGAGCTAGTCCTATTGGATTTGGTCACATGTGACAGTAAGCAGGTTCCTTCAGACTCTGCTTTATACAGCTGTCCTAGCATATATCCATCACTGAGGAAACTCAACTAGGGCAAAACACTTTTAGTTTGTTCCATCTATGTGGTTGCTTTTATCTTGGGCAGCTTCCATGGCAGTTCCAAACTCCCAAATTGTTTAAGCCATTAATAAGAAAAAGTGGGCATAAACAAGTAAACATTCAAGTTAACAGTAAGCAGCATCAGTGTTCTCTTAAAGGAGCGCTCTTCTTCCAGCTACAGAGCAATAATAATGCACAGGATATTCAATCTTTTACGCTAGAGACCAAGAATTAGAAAAGCTGTTTATTTTCTTTGAAACAAGAAGCTGGAAGTAGCATGGAATGATGTGCCTCAAACATTCCTTACTATTTAAAATGTGTCAAACTTATTGTTTTAGCAGCTCAGTTGGATAAAGGACAGATGGTATAATTTGACAGCTTAAGGAAAATGTCCCTTGAAGAACAGAGAGTTGATTAAATGTTTCTACTTTGTATCATCATGACCAGAAATATTATGCTGCTCTTCTGGAAAATATGCCTTCAATGCAAACCATACCAAAACCTTCAGACTATATCTAGCTTTCCAAGCAAACCAAAATCTTAAAGATTTGGATGTTTATGATTCTGCGAGTTTACTCCATTTCATTATTACTTGGCTTCAAGTAAGCAATTTCATTTTTATGAGCACTTATAGGCAGTTGTTACCAGATTCAAGTGCTCATAAAAATAAAATGTGTTCTCATTCCAGGAAGGGTAAAAATAAATATCTAGTATATTTTAGTCAGTTTCATTTGTATCAGAGAAAAATGATTTTGTTATCAAAATTTGATATTATTTAACTGCCTGTTATGGGTTGAATTGTAACACCCCGCGCTGAAGATATGAAGTCATAATACCCAGTAACTCAGAATGTGACCTTATTTGGAAATAGGGTCTTTACAGAGGTAATCAAGTTAAAATGGAGTCATTAGGATAGGCTTTAATCTAATAACTGGTGTCCTTATGAAAATGGGAAATTTGAACACAGACAGACATGTACAGAGAGAAGACGATGTGAAGACATGCACGTGAAGACAGAGGATTGGAGTGATGCATCTATAAGCCAAGGAATGCCTGAGGCTACCAGAAGTTAGAAAACAGGCATGGGGGAATTCCTTCTCTGGCAGCTTCAGGGGGATCATGACCCTGACCACACAATGATTTCAGACTTCTGGCCACAGAACAGTGAGACAATACACTTCTGTTTTTTTAAATCACCCAGTTTGTGATACTTTGTTACAGCAGCCCTAAGAAACTAATACACTCTCCTAGTTCAAGAAAGTCCAAAAGACAAGTCCCAGGCTTTATCTGGGCTGGACATGCTTGTGCCTACTGAGCAGAGCCATGTGAAACGTTTTTGGTTACAGTAACAACTCTGCATGAAGGATTTGGGTCTCTAGAGGCCATGGGATTACCATGGTCCTGCTGCAGTTTTGTATCTTGTACTTGGTCTCTCATTAAGCTTACTGGAATTTTTTAAATGGGGCTTGAAACTTTAGTTTTCTAGATCTTTTACAGTACATGGTATTTTACATATCTGTTTACATATATTATTCATTTAAAATTCATTTATATTAAATGAATTAGTAAAAATTATGTTTTAAATTATGACTTTTGTGAGATCAGTTTAAAAAGAAACATACAAGGCAGTGGGATATCTACATTAAGTTCAGATTCTACCATTAATTTTATATGTGAATTCACATATCTTGACTTCAGTTTCTCTTTCAGTAAAATGGAAACAATAATACTTCACATGAAAAAACAAATTTGAAAGTATTAAGAATGGCATGAAGGGCTGTGGACATAATAACATATTATTATAACTCATGGTGTCTTGCCTGGCACTTGACAATTGAATGTCATTTTATCTTTATTAAAATATTCATAATTCAAAATTATATACTTATAAAACAAGTTTTAAAACACATATTACTTACCTGATCCATATTTAGCTTCTCCACTTTTCTAATTGTTTTTTCATAAATGACATTGTTTCCTGGGATGAAATGGCTTCCTCTTAGGAATGGAGACAGTGGTTCCTATAGAGACAGTAAAGACTATGTTTTGCTTTGAAAAGTATCTTTTCAGAGAAACCTTAAGCAACTATCCAGTCTCTAATAGCCTCTGAGGTAGTGGCAGACTTTAGGAGGAGAGTGGAATGATATTCCAATAAGGTTTTAACAGATGTAAGGAAATAGTAGTAAAGACAGTCCATTTTATCAAAGCAAACAATCCAGATTTCTCCTACTACTTTTTACCAGGTTTAACAAAGTCTTTTGGGGAGAGTAGAAGAAGGAGGAAAGATTTTTTTTTTTCTGTTCCTAAGTCAAAATATAATGAGTTCCATCAGAGGTAGACAAGCATGAGGTCAACCTCATTTAAACTGGGTTCACTGGCAGGTTTCTTTCTATGCAAAAGTGTTATCGGAGAAATGCGAAATAAACATAATTCAGCAATACAAAGATATAAAGTAGGCAGAGCTATACTAATTTATTTTTTCTGGAACTCAATTTGGGTGCCCTTGAAGTGTACAATTGTTACTTGTGATTATAATCAAGGCTAAGACTGTAAGTACAACATATGTTTTGAATATTGAGAACAGAGTAGAGGCTTTAAGAGCCACTGTATCTCTCTGTATAATCAACTAAATTGCTGCAGGATTAGCCAAGTGCTTAGAAGATGTCAGTCAGCCAATGAAATAAAGGCTGGTGATGTGTCCAAGATCTGAAAGAAACCAGGGAAGGACTAATAAGAATCAGACCAGACTATATCCTTTTCACTTCTTTTGGTTTGCATTTGAGTCTTTACTTGGGTAGGGAGAGCTGGGCTTGTTTGTTTGTTGTTTTGTTATCAAAAAAATAATTGTGTTCATCAGTTTTGTAATATAAGGGAATAGTACAGAAGGAGGGATGGCCAATCCTGTTACCAGTTAATGTATTTAGGACCATTTCAAAATCAACAAAATGTACTAGCATTTTTATAGTCTGTTATTGTACATACTCTTAGAACAACTGGACTAAAACACTGGTTGTTGAGAAGTCAAGACATTCTTGAACCAAAAGCTAAATACCTCTTATATTCAAGTTTGAATAAAAGGTGTTTTAAGTAAATATTCCTTGGATACTTTGGCAAAACAAATGTGCAAGTGACTAAATTTGACTAGTTGATGAATTATTAAGTCTAAAGATGGATATATTTAGAAAGATTCCCCTAGAAGCTATTTGGTGCTTGTTTGTTTTTATAAAAGGGCGTCTTTGGTATTCATTTGCCATTATGTAGCACATGTTTGAGTACTTGCTATACACAATGTACTTTGCTCAGTGCTATAAAGCATGCAAACATGAATCAGACTTATTACCAGGAGCATTTAGTATTGATCAGGGTTCATCAAACTGTGGCAGACACCTTGTTATTGTACTGTCTTCAAGCTAATATTTAGATTTTTAAAGTACTATAAAAAAAAAAGAAAAGAAAAAGAAAGAAGAAGACTGATACCCTATATAGCCAGCAAATCCTAAAATATAAAATATTTACTCTCTGGCCCTTTACAGAAAAATTTTGCCAGTCCCTAGTCTAGATAATATATGAACACAAACATCTGAAATACAAGGTTGCAAGTGACAAATGTCCATAGAAGTACAGAGAAAGAACATATGGGACAGAGATCAGAAGAAGAAAAGTTGAATTTCATCTGGCAGTGCTCGGGTAAGATACTTGGATCAGGAGGCATTTGAAAGAAGCTTAAGGTAGTCTCTGGATATGAGGAAATAGAAGAAAATGGTATTCTAAGTAATGGAAACAAAATAATTCAAGTCAACAAGTTTGGAGAAGTGTAAGTTGTGCATATGGGACATACTTGGTAGATAGAGCTTGATTCCAAAGCAATGAAAAGTCTTTAAGTGCTTTTAAACAGGGGTGTGAGATGAATGGAATTCTACTTCAGGAAGATTAATTAGAGAATAAAAAGAGTAAAGGTGAGGAGACCAGTTAGGACATAACCCTAATAATCAAGGACAGTACTTTACAAAGATGACTCTGAGATTCTGAACTTGAGAAGTCTACTACATGGCCAATGGTACCAAAAACAAAAACACTGAGATACATTGAGTTTTACATGCTCCTCATTAGAATCTAGATCTGATTCGTATTTTTATTCCTCATAATAAAACTTAGCAAAGTATATAGTGCACATTAATTCCTTTAACATATATCAGATGACTTCAAAGAACTGCCAAAGATGCCCTTTTACAAAAAAATGTACAGGTGGGCACTCAAGTATAGATGCCCAGCATACAGTTGAAAACACAAGTCTGGAACTATGTGGGTGGGGGGGTTCAAGACTGCAGACATAGATTTCAGAACCACCTTCTTAGAAGTGCTAGTTAAAATTATGCAACTGCTGAAAAGGCAAGTGAAGACCAATGACAGAACTAGACATGTCTTAAGAGGTCTGAGAATCAGAAGAGAAAAATATCATAGAAGTCAAGAGGAGGGAAATTTTCAGGAAGCAATAGGAGGTCGAAAGTATAAATGCTTCAGAGATGTCATTAGGTGAGTATTACAAAGTGGATTGGATTTGGACTACTACAAATCTACTGGGTTTGGCTTCTAAAATCAGTGGAAGCAGATATAATGGGGAAATATGTGTCGATTCTAAAACCGTATTTTAGTTCTTCCTCCATCACTATGGAAACTTAGGAAGTCATAAACCTTCCCTGCTGCTCAGTTTCCTTATTATAGGGATAGTAATGCAGGGTATTTTGTATCAAGTAAAATAATGTATTTTAAAGTAACCTTAATATGTAATTTTAAAGTACAAATGGCACTGGTTTTTAATAACATAGTAATACAATATTTAAAATCCATACTGTATTTAAAATAATTTTTGAGAATCTCATTAGATCTTTTCTGGGATATCAAGTTTAAGAATATATAAAAGTACGCTTATTGAGAGCAGGGCCTTTATCCATCTTGAATACCCCATAGAGAATGAAAGAACAGATGATTTAGTGAGAAGGGGTGATATGAATGTTTATCTTAGGGATATAAACACCTTCCAAGATAGGGAAAACAAATTTAGCAAAAGCATGAAATTTTCTTCTCTAAGAACTAAAGTTCACTATAAATGCTGAACCATTATTTTTTTTAAAGATGAAATGTGGTTTAGGCACTAACAATGTTGATTCTCTCGAGAATACATGTTGGTCTTATTATTTGAAATGACTTACTGAAAAAAAAAAACACCTCCAAATTTAGGGGACTATTATTTTCCCCAAATCTATAAGAAAGTAAAACCAAATATTAATATGAATAAATCACTGTGAGTGAAACAAGCCAGCAAAATAAATTTAATCAGAGTTTTTAGATTTCTCAACAAATGAGCTGATAAGGCAGTTTAACTATTTTGGCAGGGTTTTTTGTTTTTTTTTTTTTTCAATCTGTATATTTGAATTGGTGCTGGATCCACCCTAAAAATTAACAGGTGTTTTCAAAATGGCTGCCCTTATAATTTAATTGTTACTTTTAGAACCTCTAACAGTAGTTCTCACATCTAACAAAGTATGTAATCCCCAACATCTGCTGTACTGTTCCCAGGCCACAAAGCCTTGCTGGAGAAAATTTTTTTAAAAAAAGCTGATTTAGCTCATTACAAGTTCAAGCTATCCAACTTCAAGTAAGTACTCCAACCTTTGTGATCATACTTGCTTTCATCAAATTCTCTAGAACTATGGTTACAAATCTTTTCATTTTCCTCAAACCCCTGTGCTCATGCTCCCTCACTCTCCTTCGACTTATGGAGAAAACCAAGATAACCTAACCAATGGGATCTTTACATTTTCCTCCACGCCATAAAAATCTCTTCTCTCACAAAAAACTCCTTCCAGCTCATTAAGGAGAAAGATGTACTCTTCTTTTTTTCCTGAAGTCATTTCTGTATCTGTACCTGTAATCCTATCCCCTCTTTTCTTTTCCAGAGTCTTATCCCATGTGTCTCCTTTCTCTGTTGCATCTTTAGCTTTCCCTATTATTCGTTCTTTCCCTTTATCTGCAACTCTCCTAAGTCTCCAAGATTCTGTTTTCTTCTTTACTTACCATCCCATTTCTCCTTCCTTTGACCAATATCTTTTTCAAAAGAGTTATCCTCACTTATTTCCTCCACTTCCTTTTAATCTACTCACCCATTAACTTTTTGCACCTGAATTTTGCCTCCACAAGGATTCGGAAACTGCTCTCTCAAATATCACCTTCTTAATTGTCAAACCCTATGCTCAAACCTCATCCTCCAAGGCCTTTTGGTCATTTGAGATGATTGACCTCTCCTTTCTCTATTTGCTTCTGTTACTCTGTGCCCAAATTCCTCTCTGACAACTTCTCTGCCTGTGAAAGTAACTCCTTTCTTCTGTTCCCTCAGAGTAGGGATTTCTCAAGGTTCTGACCTTTCCATTACTCCTCAGTGATCTCACTTGTTTTCACAGCTTCGATGATAACTTTAAGGGGAGTAATTCCCATGTCTCCATCTTAAATGTGACCTTTCTCCAAGTCATTTCTAACTGCCTGTTGGGCATCTTCTTTTCCATGTACCTCAAATGCTACTGGTTCTGACAGACCTCACAATCTTCCTCTTTTCCAAACCAGCTTATCCTCCCCCTCACTTCCTTTCTTTTTTTAAGACTAACCAGGAAGTGACTAGTGAGAAGGGGGAGAAAAGTAGAAGGAGTTCGATCTGTAACTGTCTGTGAACAATCAGTTGAGATAACTCACTACTTTTGGACCAGCCCCCTCACTTCTTAATCCTTTTAATTGTGCCACCACAATCCCAGTGTCTTAAGCTGGAAAGTTTAGGAACATATTTAACTTTTCTTCTTTTAAACTCCATATCAAATAATCTATCAAATCTTGTTAAAGATACCTCCCCCCCAGAAGAGCTGTCAGAAAAGACAGAGAGTGATGAATTTCAGTCAGAAGACCTGAGCAAGTCACACTTACTTAAACTTTAGTTTCCTTATTAGTAAAAAGATGCTAACAACAATGTTAAAAATACCACAATAAATCCTTCCCTGATTCCTCCACAATGTGTTATGTCCAACCTCTGAACTCCAATAAGACTTTATCTGTATTTCTCTCAGGGCACCTATCACACATTCTACCATGTATTTTACATAGCTATTTGTTGACATGTCTTATTTCCTTTTCTGAAAGGAGCTATATGCTCCTTTGGTTTGGGAAATATGTTTTATCTCCTTGTTTCTATTTGAAGGCTATACAGTGTCCTCCCAATAGCAGGAGCTCCACAACTGGAAAATTAATTAAACTGATTAATATCAATTGGATTCTATCCACTGATAGAACAAAAGTATTTCTTTTATTTCTGGATCAAGTTATAAACCAGAATGCAGAAATCTTTGGACTAAAATGACGACAAATGGAGAATAAGAAAGATCAGGAACAACCAAAAATAAAAACGGCCAAACAGACAGAGAAGGAAATCATAATGACAGAAGTGGATTGAGATCAGTTTAATTACAGGGAGGAGAAATAAATATTAGACAAGCTGGGAGGTGAAAGAGGATAAAGTTGCCATTTAGGAGACTCAGCTTATTATAAATATTGTAATTAAACTAGAATCTTTTCCTAGGGAGATTTAAAAGAGCAAACAAAAAAGGAATATACTTAGACAAATAAAATGGGGAAAATATTAGACAGGATTTTCAAGCTGCTTTGCCAAACCAGTCAGATTATTTTTGTTTACAAAGCATAGGGCCTGAAATTTGTTTTATTCCCCAGTAATGGAAAGAGTTAAAAGCTCTAAAATCGCCATTTTTCTTTAACCCTCTGCTGGGTTTTCTTCCTGAGAAACTACTTGCTTGTTTGTAAGCTGAACACAGCCATAACAATGAGCTCTTAGAAGGCTAATATGTTACGTACTTCTAATTTTTCCGCCTTTGTAACTACATGATGGGTTAGGGAGTGCATAGGTGAGTGTCTGCATCCTAATTCACTTTCCTATCACAATTGTCCTTAATTTGCAAATATTTCTCTTCCAGCTGTGCATTGTTCAATTTCAGTTCCAAATCGGTCACTTTGTAACTGAATGGTTTTGTGCCAGTTATGAATTTAAGTTTCAAGAAAGTTTGGACCTTGTTTTTGTTCACTGCACTATCCCCAGCTCTTAGGGAAATTTCTGGAACATGATAAGCAATCGATAATTATTCATTGAGTAAATGATTGAATTGCTCTGTGCTTCTGATTTTGCACCTTTTTAAGATTAAATGGGATAAAATATGTAAATTTCCTAGCATGGAGAATATAACAAATAAATATTAATTCTTCCTTTCCCCCTCTAACTAAAGAATAAGGATTCATCCAAGGCCACATGAGTATTGTTGAAAAAGTGGATTGGAATCCAAATGACTGGATACTTCAAATCTCTCTGGATATATCCTAAACAAGCACAGCAATTCTCACATTATGGGGAAAAAAGTGCTATTTAGACCTAACTCTTTGAAAGCCAGAGATATCAAGTGTAAAATGCATCCAAGCATGCATATTTTCCAGTTTATGTGTGAGAGAAATTTTTAAAAAAAGAGAGAGAGAGGCAGGAAGAAGGGGAAAGTGTAGAGTGGCCAAGTGAAAAAAGAGAAAGAGATACACTCTCCTCTCCCAGGCCCTCCTCATCTTCCCCGCAACCCCCTCCCACTTTTCAGATTTATTGTTTAAACATTCTATTCTGCAAAAGAAGGAGCAGGCAGCTCCTTTAGCTGTAATCATTCTCTTTCAATATTTACATGAATATATGAGAACTCAAGCAAATGTCCAAAGCAATCACTCTAACTCAGAACCTGTGTGCACATAGGTTCACACAGACACGCATGTACAACTAGTAGCCACCCTATGCTAAGGAGACATGAAAACGTGATTTAGATACTAGTGAGAGACTAGTACATCCTTCCCACCCTAGAATAGTAGCAAGGGGTACCCTGATTTAAAACTTTGCTTTCCACAGCTGAAGCAAATAATTTATTTTATCTTGTATGTGAGGGGAAGATAGTTTCCCGTAATAGTGGAGTAAAAAAATAAAGAGCAAAGCAAAGACTTGCTGTATTCCTGTCTGTATCACATTGTTTCCAGTTATGAAACTGATGACCTTATAACCTTATAAACCTCCTGTTGCAGCTAAGGAAGGTGTGTGTGTGTGTGTATACATGTCTCAAGGAAGACTTATTACTACAGAAAAAAAAAAACAGTTTTCTTAACTTTCTCTTCAAAATGGAACAGAGAATATCCTAGTTTGTGAAACATAACTTTATGTATCTTAGTAAGAAATATAATAATGTAATTTTCTAAACAGTTCATTGCTAGGCACAAAAGTCCACACACCATAGGCAACAAAGACATGGGAACACTTTTAAACTTTGGACTTTCTCTTCTTCCTACCCCATATCTCAATGGCAAATCTAAATAGACTGAAGACTCCAACCCCTGATGTAACAGTGGATAGAGTTTTTATGTGAAACCTGTGAAAGAACTTTGTCCCTCTTTTCTTTGGTTCAAAGTGCATAAAAATCCTTTGTAAAACAAGGGTGAGGCTATTTTAGTAGAAAGCGTTTACAACCCAAGAATTCCCAAGCTGCTTGGAAATGTTGCATCTCTGAGTCAGAATGTATGGGTGCATGGTTGTCTGGAATTAAAGATGGCATTTTTTTATACTAATGATTATACATTCACTTTATAACTGTGAGAAAGTCTAACAATCTGATTTTAAGGATCTGGTAACTAACTCACCCTTCTTGTTTAAGCTATCAAGTTCTAAGAGATTATATCTTGGGACAAGAGTTTGCATCTTACCTGCTCAGGGTTTTGTACTATATATCTCCTAATAGTGGTCTGTGGATATGTAGTGACTTTCACCGTTGGTGAATGGAGTTCCTGTGAAGAAAAGATAAAAGCTGCATATAATCATAGTTATTTAGTGATCTCGGAATCATCAATAATAATAGGGAACAATTTTCAGAGTGAAACTTTTAGAGTCATTTGCATGAAAGGTGACATATGATGTTATGATTTGATTTCAGTCTCAGAAACATAAGAAAGCATGTGTTGTGTGCTTAACACTGTGCTAGGTACTTGTATTATACTCATTTCATAGCATTTCATCACATTTCCTAAACTGTATTTTATGAGAATTTCAAAATATTTGTTTCACTGTGAATGTCACCACATGATTAGAATAAAATATAGTTTAATATTTATTAAATGTTTGGTTTAGAAAGGACGTCCTACATTTAAAAAAATGGAAGGAGACACAACAAGAAGAATGTGTGTGTGTGCGCTTAAACATTTAAATCTTCAGTGTGTTAGAAGGAGAGGGATATAAATAACATTAAAAGGAAGACAAAACACTAGAACAAACTCATTTGTAAACTTTTGATGGAAAAAGAGTCAATATCATTAATACATAGGAAAAAAGATCCTCACAGTAACAGAAAAATGACATGAACAATTTATAAAAGAAGAAAAGTAAATGGTTAATAAACTTAACAAAAGTATTCAACCAAACTAGAAATCAAAAATGTTTGTTGAATAAATGCATGACTCTAATTGACCTGGCTCTAGTCTAAGCCAAATTGGGAAGTGGTAAGGAAAATTTTATCAATAATCTTCTTATTTGTTCTGCATAATATCACATTTTCCTTACTGAAAGTGTAGAGACCAGTTTTTGTCCATTTATCTCCTCACTGTCTGAGTTCACAGACTGACACCTCATCTGGGTGAAACCGTTTCCTTAAAATACCATCTCTCTCCCTCCTATCCTCTAAATCCCACACCGCCTACACTCCCCTGCCATGTAATCACAAACTTAGAGTATTTATGTTTTGTTTCCCTAGAATTTACTTTTTGATATATAGCAACTAGATAGTTAATTAAAATAGGTAATTAATGTTTGTTAATATGGTATTTAATTACTATTACAGATGTCTTTCAAACATACAATGCCTACATTCAAGAATGATCCTAAAAGTGGGTTTATTAGGCCATAAAGGCTAAGGAGATAGACCCTTGTGTGTCTTTCAAATCATACACCTATTTCATTCGTTTTTATAGCTGAGTAGTATTCCATTATAACAACAAAATAAAATTTAGGAAAAAAACAAAACAAAAAACAAATCATACACCTATGAGAAGGGCTAGATCTGACCCTATATCAGAATGTAAACTTACAGTGCTATTGCTCACAAAGTCATATCCTCAATCAATCCAAGATCTAGGCACTTTATTTGGGCTGTAATCAAGGAGCCTTAAAATATCCATAATTCACTAGAATATCCTTGGCTAAAATTAAATTGCACTGAAACTAAAACAATCAGATTGAGTAGGCAATGAAACTGAAAAATCTGATTCATAGTGTTTGTTTCACATCCCTTTAATGGGTTGAGCTGATTCCTATATGTGAAAATCCCCTTTCTTGTTTTATGGTCCTGAAATTTTGTGAATGTGTAAAGTCTTATGAGGTCCTAAAGATTGCTTGCACATATGAACAAAACTTAAATAAAAGGAAGAGAAATGGATCTAGTCTAATCTACAACTTCTTTTTACCTGCTCAGTATTTTGGGTTATATGTAGAGTGCTTGGGACACAAGTAGATATTTTCAGAGTTGGTGAATGGAGTTCCTGTTAAGAGAAACAAAAGAGGGTGCAGAAATTGTTACTGAGCAGTGTCATTTGAAAGTCTTAAGTTTTTGAGGGATTATTTCCTTTATTTTTACAATAACCCAACTGGTCAGAAATAAGAGCATTACTTAGTGCTTTCTTAGATGTCCATCTTTCCAAAGAGCTGAATTACTTTGTCAGCTTTCCAAGAAGCCTGATGATAAAATAGTTTCTAGAGTGTTTTCATAGCAATAAATTCTCCTTGTACTGTTAGTTTGCATTTTTCCCCCTTCTTTGAGAACTCTGCCAATATACACCCCAATGTTATTATATGTCTGCAAGTAACAAGATGCAAAATTTTGACAAACAAAAACATTAAATGTAAAAATTCTCAAACCTATATAGGAAACTTCTTGTGAGAACTTGACTAAGATTATTGCCCTTAGATTACTTCAAGCTGACTCTTAATTATGTTTATCTGATCTGCTTCTTGTTTGATTTCAAAGAGTAGACTCTGCTGTTTAAAAAAAAAATCCATAAAAGTGAAAGAATGTGATTTTTAATAGCGATTACATAAAACAATCACTTTATCCATTATGCTGGCATTGTTTACATCTTTTCCCAAATCAGCACAACTCCAGAACTCATGCTTTTAATCACTATACTTTGCAACATCTATAGCTTGCCTCATTATATTTTCTGTTTTTTCAGGTTGGGGAACCTAATTATATGGTTAGGTTCAACTAGTCCTTATAACAGGAGGCTAAATATTGGTCTTTTTTTTATTATTTACTGTCAAAACAACTTTTGGATGCCTGAAAACGGGGAGACCTACCCAAAAATGACTGTGTGAGAGGGCAGCCCCGATTAAATAATTTAAGCTTCCATAAATTCAGTAGGAGTTGTTTATAGAATGCATGATATATGTACAGGGTGTAAAACTCAATAAAACATCGAATTTTTATTTAATACTTGCATCATCTAAGCCCTTCAATTTTGCAGGGAGACTGTACTTTTTCTGATAAAATACTCAGCATATTACCTAGTCATTTATTCCTTTGGCTCAGAACTGCTAAATACATGAACATCACCTTGTTGGCAATTTTCTTTAGGTAAAGTTCTGGTGAAAAAGAATTTTGTTTACAATTAAGTGAGCTCAGACTAGGCATAAAATCCGGGCCTGTTTTTCCTGTGCTGCTTCAAGTAATAATTTTCAACTTTGGGAAATTTGTAACAGGTCGCTTCCTCCTCCTCCTCCTTTACTTTTTATGAAGTACATATGGCATTACCAATTTAAGATCAGAGTAAATTAAAATCAGTCTGCTTTTTGGGATAATTTCACCACATCACTTGAGATAATTGTCCATATTTTAGTATACCCTAAATCAGAGCTGGGAAACTCTGGTTTCCCTAAGGAATTCACTGTTCACAAAAACGTATCTTATTTCCAACTGTTAAAATAGCTATGTTTTTCAGAGTTAAATCAAAAGAAGTGCAAATGGCTCAAATTTCTCAGTTATTTACCTTAGTGAGAGTGCTTTAGAGTAGCTCAGTGCAGTGGAGAAAGAATTGAATGCAGAAGCTGAAGAGGTGTTATTCTCCATTAGGTATTTTAAAAAACCATAAAAACTTAGGATATACTCTGAATTCCAGCATTATTTCAGGTCAAGACCTTGAAAATCAGAACAGAAACTACTTTGTCCTTTAATATGTTTTTGATATGTTCCATTCTGATGATGGAACATTAGAACATTAGAATGGAACATTAAAATGGGAAACATATAGTAATCATCAAGTGATATGCTGAAATCAAAAAATATAAACGTCTTTAAGCTTGAAAACATTTTAATATATAACTGAGCGTAATTAAGGGAGACAGCTAGCTGGTGTAGTGGAAATATCAGGAGGTGATTTCTAAACTCAGGACATTCATTAACTAGCTGTGCTAACTTGGACAAGTTTATTTGAGCTATTAGAGCCTTGGTTTCTTTATTTGTATAACAGAGAAATAATATACAATGCATATTGTCTTTATTTGTACAATATGAAATTTGTACAATGTAATGCTTTTTCTATTTACTTTTTGGAGTTCTAGTGAGTAAATAATTATATGAAAGAATTTTTTTTTAATTTTATTTTGTCGATATACATTGTGGTTGATTATTGTTGCCCCTCACCAAAACCTCCCTCCCTCCTCCCTCTCCTCCCTCCCCCCCAACCATGTCCTTATATGAAAGAATTTTGAAAAATAAAAAACACCATCTATTAATATGAGACATCATTTTTACTGTATTGGTTATATATGTGACAAGTTATTAACTTGTACTTTTTCACTATTTATGTAATAGCATTGAGAGAGATGTAAAGAATGGATAAAATATAATCTTCACCCTCATCAAGGTTATAATCAGGTAGAGGATAAAAACTGATTACAAGTAAGATTTAAGTAGAGTACCATAAGAGTTATAAGGAGTTTATACTATGGGAGTTTTGAGGGCTGAGAGATAACTTCAACTTGGGATAATCAGAGATTTGATCACCAGGTTACACTTGAGGGAAGTCTTTAAAAATTGGTATAATTTCAGCATGTTCAGATTGGTGAGGGTGGGAGATACGGACATTTCAGGTGTGGGTGCAACATGAGTGAAAGACATAGCTGTGGAAAATTAGGGGCTATATTTAGAGAACAATGGTTTATATTTGGGCTGAAAACATAGGACACTAGAAGGGGAGTTCTGGGAAATAAGGTCCGTAGGAGCCAGATTACGGAGGTCCTTGAAAGTCAGACTAAGAAGTTGAGAGACTCCGGGTGTCATTGAAGGTTTTTTGGGCAGAGGAGTGATATGAGGTGCTTGTAGCGAATTTAAGCAACTTTTCTAGAAAACATATTCTTAGGTATAATTAGATTTGTCAGCAATTTAAAATAATTTTATGCAGGAAGCTGTGCATTCAAGCTGAGGTCTATGTTAGAAGAGAAATGGGTGAATACTACGCTTGAGATAAAAATCTTTCCTTGGACAGTTCTACATGTGTTTTGGTGTGTGGATGATTACTGAACAGTGTTATGAAGTTGTTATGAGGGAATCTCTAGGCATATACATGATATGCTAAACCACTTAAGGGTAACTGAGTAAGATTCAATAAACAAAAGCACTTCACCAAGACCGAATTTCAGCAGCATGGATGTTGGAGGGAGTATCTCTATAAGCACATGAATTAGCAGCTTCAAGATAATTTGATTAAACGAAGTATCACAACAAGATTCCAAGGAAATGATGTGATGACAGATCAGAGTAGCTACCCCTCTAACAACATTTGCCTAATAAGTAATGATAAATAATAGTCCACAGGGAAAAAAAAGTATAATCCAAATACTAACAAGTAAAATTCAGATGCTTAATGGGGTCCAAGAACTAGAATAGAAAACTAATGCACTTATTAAATAGCTTCCTTATGTTTATGTGTTGTTCACATTTTTTAAAAAGGCAATTTGTGTCTTACTTTCCATTTTCAGTTCAAAGAGAGGGCATAGAGTGAAACCCACAAACCATCTCAGTTAAGTTGTGTATTTTTGTTAAAGCCACTGCTGGTAGCCATCATAAGGCATTTTTGGAAGCCATAATCGCAGAAAGAGAGGGGAGAGAGGGTGAGAGAGAGGGAAAAAAAAAACCTACATATAGTTTCCAGTTCCATTCTATTTTCCAAAACATTTATTTTGATTTGTCTTTGAATTTTGATTTAAAGAAAAAAATCTCAACCCTCAAGATGTGTATAGTTCATGGTAGTGAGAAAGAAGGACCACAGAAGTATTACACTCAGTATTATATGTACCTGCGTCGTCTTATAGGGAATGGAATAAACAAAGGCAGGGGTGGGGAGGGAGGCAAAATGCTCAGTTTATTCAAGAAACAGAGAGCAGTACAGTATGTCTGGAACACAAGATGGGAGGAGGTGGGTAGTGGGAGACAGACTATAAATTAGGATGGGTCCTAAAAGGGCCCTTCAATATCATCAAAGTGAGAATTTTGAACCTAACTTTGGAATCTGATTATCAACATTTTTTAAAAGTTTCAATTACAAATCAAATGCCATTTTATTGTTGAGATCATAAATTTCATAATAAGGTACAAACAGATTTTATTTCTTCATACTATTTCCATCAAAGTCTCCCAATGCTTTTCTGATTCTTTAAACAGCTAAAAAGTAATCAACTCATTTACCCGGTGCTGGAGCATTGGATATTTTGATATAAAACAATCAATAAAATTTATGAGAAAAATATAAAAAAAAGAATTCTGAAGAACAAAAACTATATACCTCCTTGGTAAACAACATAATATTTTAAAAGCATTGAAATGTTTATTTACATTATCTATTTATGTCCCAGTTCACGTCCAGAAAAATTTTATCTGGTTCATAATGGAAGCACATACAAGAAAATGGTCGTGAAATACAGTAATAAATCAGATATCAGAGACTGTAATGTAAATAAGAGTTAAATGTGTAGACCAGGAATATACACCATAGCATAATGATTACAAGCATAGACCTGGAACTAGACTGCTCTATTTAAAATCCCAGTTCTACAATATACTAGCTGAATGAACTTGGGTAAATCACCTAACATCTCTGTGCCTTGGTTACCTCATTTGTAAAAATGGGAACTATATTGAGCTTTTACTTACTATAAAGTTCAAAATTAATTCAGTAGGTTAAGGGGAGTAAGAGGCAGTTCCAGCGAGGCTATGAAACCCAGATCATGTGCCCAAAAGAAAGAAAGATGCATTTTTACTGGGGAGGGAGTGGTATTTTCATCTTTTCCCCCTTTTTAACCTTGCTCTTTCAAAAAGTGGACTTCTGGGAAAAATTATATAGATAAAACAATAGACGTATGCATGCATACATAAATCCTTCAATTCAGCTCTTCTCTTAAAGGTTTATGAATTCAATTCTCCTTCTACTGAAATAGTCACTCTAAACTTACACTTTGAGAGGCTGTGGCTTCATTTTTTGTTTCATTCCTATGTGCCCATTACACATTGATCACACATTTGTACCACTACAAATTTCACTTAATGTAATGATCTTAGGAGTATCACTATATCAAAATAATGAGCAGTTTGAACGTGTAGAGCTGCAGTGTCCAGTAGAACTCTCTGCAATACTGGAGGTGTTCTATATCTGTGCTGTCCAATACAGTAGCCACTAGCCACATGTGGCTGTTGAGCACTTAAAACGAGGCTAGTTTGGCTCAGGAACTGAATATTTAATTTTAGTTGATTTTAATTAATTTAAACATAAATGTAAATAGCCACATGTGGCTTGTGACTACCGCATTGGAAGTGCATCTCTAGAGGAAACATCAGGTAAGAAGCAGACTGCAAGCAAGCTTTAATGCTTGATGTCACTTTACATTTAAAAAAGGAAAAAGAAAACCAACAACAAATTAAAAACTTCATCTCAAATATTGAGGTTCAAGTTCAAAGACTCTAAGAGCATGAGAACTTTCAAATTATTCTTTCTAAAGGATATTTATGCCAGTAAACATTATAAATACATTTGTGCAGCTCCAGTCTTTTGATCATATACCACACATTTTAGAAAATTACTTTAATGCTTTTCCTCATTAGTTTTTCTTAGCTAGTAGAGCCTTAATATGCCTTTCAAGCATATGTATTTACCCAACTTTTCCAGTGTCAAAGGAACTCTTATTTTATAGTCTGTTCATTTAGTTTATTATCTTGTCTGTGCAGCAATGGGCTTTTGTTGGCTGTATTTTTAGAAATCAATAATACAAATAAAGGAAAGAAAATTATTGAGTGTTAACTCCATGTTAGACATTATGATGGATACCGTCACATGGCATTTCATTTAATACTCACCACCATCCTGAAGGAAGGTATTATTATCCTTGCTTTACAATTGAGGAAACTGAGGTCCTAAGAGGTCAACTGATTAATTCACATTAATACAGTATTTAGCACTTACTATGTGCCAGATACCATGTTATATATTTTCCATCATGTATTATCATATTTGACTCTAACAACAATCCTATGAGTTAGGTGTTATTATTGTGCCATTTTACAGATAAGGCAACTAAGGCATATAGCTAGCAAGTCCCTTTACCAGAAATTAAACCCAAGAAGTTTAAAGCATGCAGAAAAATGAGACTAGACTCCCTATCTCTCACCATGTACAAAAATCAATGCAAAATGGATTAAAGGCCTAAATGTAAAACCCAAAACTATGAAACTACTAGAAGAAAACATAGGGGAAATGCTTCATGATATTGAGCTGGGCAAGGATTTTTAAAATAAGACCTCAAAATTATAGTCAACAAAAGCAAAAATAGACAAATGGGATTACATCACACTAAAAAGCTTCTCCAGAACAAGGGAAACAATTAACAGAGTGAAGAGACAACGTACAGAATGGGAGAAAATATTTGCAAACTATGCACCTGACATGTGGTTAATATCCAGAATATATAAGGAACTAAAGCTACTCGACAGCTAACAACAAATCACCTGATTAAAAATGGGCAAAGGAGCTGAACAGGCATTTCTCAAAAGAAGACATACAAATAGCCAACAGGTATATGAAAAAATGCTCAATATCACTAATCATCAGGGAAATACAAATCAAAACCACATTGAGATACCACCTCACTCCAGTTAGAATGACTGTTATAAAAACGATTTAAAAAAGAAAAAAGTGTTGGCAAGGATGTGGAGAAGAGGGAACACTTACACACTTTTGGGGGTTGTAAACTAGTACACCTATTATGGAAAATAGTATGGAAGTTCCTCAAAAAATTAAAAATAAAACTACCATATGATCCAGCAATCCCACTACTGGGTATATATACAAAGGAAATGAAATCAGTATGTTGAAGAGATATCTCCACTCCCACATTTATCACAGCACTATTCACAATAGCCAAGATATGTAAACAGCCTACATGTCCAACAATGGATAAGTGGATAAAGAAAATGTGGTATATATACACAATGGAATACTAGTCAGCCATAAAAAAGGAACAAAGTCCTGTCAATTCCAACAGCATGAATGAACCTGGAGAACATCATGTTAAGTCAAACACAGAAAAATAAATACCACATGATCTCACTCATATATAGAATCTTATATACACACACACACACATATACACACACACATATATACATATAATAGAAGCAGAGATTACCAGATACTGGGGAGAGGGTAGGGGGAAGGATAGGGTGAGGACAGGTTTGTCAACAGGCACAAAATTACAATTTTGTGACTATGGTTAACAGCAAAGTTTTGTATAGTACAGAATAGCTGGAAGAGAGGCTTTTGAATATTCTCACCATAAAGAAATGATAAATACATAAGGTCATGAATATACTAACTACCCTGATTTGATCATTGTACAACATATATATATTATATATATATACACACATACTGAAACATCAAATTGTACTCCACACATATGTATAATTACAATGTGTCCATTTTTTAAAAACTGTAAATTTTAAAAAATTTAAAACTTAAAAAATTAAAAAGAAAATATTGAAGCCTATATTCTTAGTTAGGCACTACAACTAGACTGCTTCATCGTCCTGTTGTGCCAAATTCCACCTCATCGTTGCACATCTATTACTTGCAGCTTTCCCTGAGACGTTCCACATAGACCTGGACATTTTCTCCATACAATGTTCTCTGTGACTGCTCTTTAGACTCTGCAAAATCTGAAACTCTTCAGTCAGTACTTCTTGGCTTTCGTTTTCCTGTTGATAGCTGTAGTCAAAGAGCTCAAGACCTTAGTGTATAAATAAAGGACAGACTGATGGGAATAAGAACTAGTAACAGAGAACATTACATACACGGTGCAGGACTTTGTTTTCTAAATATTTGTAAGTTTATTGAAATGAACATGGAACTCTTTCATATTGTCTAATTTGGATTTTAAAACTTTACTTACAGACTATATAATATGTTCCAGGAAGGTAAATCGTGAGAGCTTTGTGAATGTTCCATCAGTTCCAATGACTATAAGAATCACTGATAGTAGTAATAGTGAATTAGGAGCAGTATAGGCTCAACAGTTTCCAAAGAGGCAATATCTTTAAAATCCACCTGACATTTATGCTGACAGAATTTGCAGAGGCAAACTGCCATAAATTCCCTGAATAGTGTGAGAGATGCTTTTGTTATAATCTTACAAAGCCAGTAACATGGTTAAACACTTGCCTTAGGTTATTGTTAAGATGTTATTCTGAACTTTATATAAGAAACATGTTACATGTAAATTATAATTATCTCTCTTTAGATTAAACAAATGCTTCCTTCATTTAGGATAAAATATGTGATTCCGTTGTCATGTATAGAAAGCAACAGAATGTACTAACAATAGAACTAACTACTTCCCCTCCTTCCTTCTCCCCAACCCAAATCCCTCATTTAAGAGTCTCATTCCTGGGTTCTTTCTCTTCTTTTACTGAACGAAACTAGGAGACTGAGAGGAAATATTTAGTCCCTTTGGAGTGCATGCTTTTTGTCTTTAAAAACTATAAGTATATATGAGTATGCTCCACTGGAAGTCAAAAAAAGGACCTCTATTGGGATAGTTCCTGGCGTGAAGAAAAAGTTGGCTCAAATATATTTGTTTACAAAAGTTTTAACTTTTAAGTGGGGTTTAAGAGCATGGCACATCTACCAGTTGTTACCATGAATCGTCAAGAAAAGAAATTTGAACCAAGATAGTTGAAGGAAAAGTTCCCCTCCCTTTCCCTTGCTGTTCCCTCTTCCCCCCAACCTTGCCACACGCACACACACACAGTGACAGTTTGTGAGCGCCACTGACTGAAAACGGCAATTTATCAGACCTCCCTTAAACAAGAGACAATTGCCATGGGCACTTTCACCCACCGATGAGTTGCACCTGCAATCTCTCTGGCCTCATTTAACTGTAAGCACAAAAGGGATGACCACAGCTGAAAACTCATTCCCTTTATTTTATGACCTCATTCTTTTTTCAGGCAACCTACTTCCCTGAACAATCATTCACTTTAGTAGCCACGCCCTTGAACAACAATTTATCAAAGCAACACACCCCTCCCCACAGAACAGGAAAATTTTCTGATAGTGTATAGAAATCCTGGCACAGTAGGGGAGCCATCCACCATCTTTGCAACTGAATAAAAAAGAAAAAATATATATAAACAAAGGTAAACCCCAGCTGAATAATTATTGAGAACAGAGGCAATTAATTAATCCATATTTTCCCCTAGGCTGCTCTCTAGTTAGATTTGGTTTCAAGTTTCAAATTCTAAAGAATACATACATTAATAATATATACATTAAAAAGTCCCTTCTTGCACCAAAACAAGTTTTATTCAACTAAATATTGATGGCCACAACACAAAATAATCTTTTAAAAAGAAATATAGATAGACATATGGGACACCTACAGACTAATCCTTGTATGTCTGTCCTCAAAGTGGACTCTCCCTGTATAAGTGAATGGTATTTATCTAGAAAATCACAGTGCTTCCTACAAAACAGACACTTAATGAACATGTATTCAATGAATTACTGGTATTAAAAAATATTTTATTTTGATCCATTTCTCTCTCACACAACAGAGCTCCTCTGTACACATGGAAGGTATTTTGAACTTCATGAAAATCTAAATTAGTGGAAAGGGAAAACATAAGTCCAGTGAGTAATTCAAATCAATGCTGTTCATGAAAAGCTGTATTTCATCTTTAGTTAATTATGGTAGGTTAATATTTAAGGATTTTTAAAGGTTGAACTGTAAGATTTTTTGTTTTGTTTTAAGTAGCTTCTAGAACTCTATTCATTTACTGTATTTACGAGACCACATTCAGTTCTAAAATGCATCTGAAACCTTGGTTACACCTGTGCTTGATTATACCTGTTCATATGGGTAAACCCAGTAATTTAAATTCTACCATTAACTTAGACAATTTCACCAGCAACCGGTTTCTACATTTAATTTTTTCTGAGAAACACCCTATCAAGCAGACAAAAGAATAACTGAGAAAACCATAAAGTATATCTGATCAATTAACAAAAGAAACATCGAAACATCGTGACAAGAAACAAAGAAACATCGTGTATCCGGAGAAATTTAAAATATGTTTATACCTATAAACACAATTTTAATGCCCAAGAAGACAATAGGGGAAAAACATGAAACGCCAGAAATAGAAAATACTAAAGTGCTGCAAAAAGCATTTGGTTAAATCTAAAATGTCTCCTATATGAGCTAAAATTAAAATTCAGGAAGAAAAGCAGGGTGGCATCAATTTTGGTTTCTCAAAAGGAGCATATTTTACTACTGGCAATATTTGTTTTAAAATCTCATGAGTTCTCTGAATGTCCTCCAAATACCAAAATGCTAGAAATGAGGTAAAAGTTTAATTCATGATGACCAATAATCGATTGTAATACTCATTTTCATAGCTGTCACAGTCACAAACTCTGGCATCAGAATAAGTGCTACATACCAACTCATCTGAAACATAGCAGATTAAGGACAGACTTCATTAAAGCATAAAATGAATAAAAGGTTTGGAGTAATATGTACTGTTTGCCTGTGCTTGGCATGATACATAATAAAGCTGCCCTCACAATTTACCCGTTTCATCAGCATGAAGACAATTTTAGAGCAAATCCAGTTACTACTTCACACAATGCCATCCCACCAATAAATGAGGAGAAAGGAAATAAAATAGAAAAGTTTCCCAGTTACATTATTCTCTGTGACAGCTATCTAAAAGCTGTCTTGCCATATTCTGATTTGTGAATGCTCTTTGATATCCAACTAAGTTTGAAATTTTATAGCCAAATTTTCTCTCTTCTTGTTTCACTAAGAGAATAAGGTGTTTTTTTTATCTTTACCACATTGCTTGAATCTCACCCCCCTCACCCACACCCAGACCTTACTTTTCTTTCTTTTCAATCATAAATAACTTCACACTTCACAATGCTCCCCATTCCAATCTCTTATCCCAGTTTCTGGGGCCACACTTTCAGTCCATACGGTTCATTATAAACTCCTCTTTGGGGAACTGTGTTTCAGAATGGAAACAGTCTCCTCAGGATCACTTTGGCAGATATCAGATAGAAGAAGGAAAGTTTTTTTTATAAAGCTCAAGCAGCTTGGTTCTGGGATTATTAAAAGGGAAAGTGGAACCAAGGAGCAAACAATAAAGCATGATCCTAAAAATTGTTCTCTAGTCAATATTTATAATTTGCCAAATTTCAGCTTTTATATGTGTATCTATTTACCTTTTTTTTCTAGTGAGTTGGCAAGAAAAGAGGCTAAATATGTTTAAATAACTATGAGAAATAGGATGACTTTAGTATTCCTATGATAATAGTAATTGTTGTTTTCAACCATCTCATTATTGTCTGGGCTCCTGTCTAACAAAAGTGACACCCACTTTGTTGTGCTACTATTGAACATGTCCTAATATTGAACATTAGCATGTACACTTGCATTATTATTATCACTTATACAAACTAGGATTTTTGACCTTTTTTAATTTTCTTCCCTTTGACCTCAATACAGGTAGAGTTTTTCTCAACCAAGGAATAACTGACAGTAAATCCTAGATTTCTTTTCATATTTTTCCCTGAAATTAAGCTAAGAGTGAAATAAGAGTAAAACTGTAGCATCTGGAGTTTCAGGGTTATCTATATTTTTGAAAAAAAATTTTTAAGATAATTTTATTATGCACTTTAAAAATGTCACTTCATATGTTACTTAAATTTGTAGTTTTTGGAGAGATAATCCATATTGTTACCAATTTGGTGTAATAATGCAACATAGGATAATATCCCAATGGTTGCTTTTTGAGACCTTCGCAGTATAAATTATTCGAAAACATAATTTCAGGTTGGTCAAAAGTTTCCAGAAAACTAAAAGACATGCACATTTAATGTAAAGAGAGTCAGAGAATGAAAATAGACATAAACCTGCTCATTTTATGTCTTGCAATGTTACTTTTCATTTATTGGCAAGATTATTAGCACAGGTACTGTTACAAAAAAAAAAAAAAGAAAACAAATTTATTTCATTTTAAAGGGTATCTTAGAGTTCCATCTTTTGTAGGTTTCATGTGCTTACATCTTGCCTTCCTCATATATCCATTCTTTCAGTACTCCTTCCACTAAAACTCCATAAATTATTCACCTAGGTTGTACAAGGATCAATGTGTCCTTTTCAGAAGATGAAACACATATGACAATTCAAACAGACATTTGCACCTGTCATTTATCCTGGAGCAGCATACTATTTGCTGGACACAAGGAATTGCTCGTCACTCCATACATACCTTTGTCCCTGCACCACCATATTTGATACAAAAAACCTGTTTGCTTCTGATACAAAGTCAATCAGTGGGAACCTTCTAAAAAACTACTGCATTTGAGTTGAGGATTGCTTTACTGTAGGTGCAAAAGGATATCTCGGACCAGATCTTCCAAACAAATCCAACAGAAAATGTGCCCTCCTATGTTCTGGTTAGATTATGAAAATCATTGGTACTGGCAAACAAACAACCACAGGCACTGGGAAATGAAAGAATAGCGAAGAGATGAAATTTGGATGACTGTCCAATGCAAATACAACTGCGGTCCACCAAGAGATAACCTGTAGAATAGAGGCAAAGAAGCAGAAAGGAAGAAGAGAAATGAGGTTCAAGATTTCCCCTTTCTGCTAGCCCAGCATAGCTGTCTTTGCGATACCTGTGAGTGGTCACTCCAAACCAAATTTTGGCAGGAGGAGGTGGTTTTGAGAGGGGAGAGCACTTCCTGGGAGCTGATGGGGTCCAAGGCCTGCACCACTTTGTTCATGGGCCCACTGTAGGTTCTCACTCGCTCATAAACTACATTTTTTTCTGGAGGCTGCCGGGCTTGGCTTGACTGATGGTAGCAGCGGTGATGCTGGGGCTGGCACTGCAGCACCTCTAGGGGTTGCTGGGTCCCACAGCTGCTGCTGCTGGTCTCACTCCAATAGCTTGAGCTCATCGTCTTCTCCGTGGTCAACAAGTGACTCCCCAGATGCTCTCCTTAAGGAAAAAACAGAGAAAGACAATGAAAGAAAGGTCAGGCAGGCAGGCACATGTGTAGGCGACATTTATCAACCACCTCTACCCACAGTGGTGCCAGGGAAAGATGAGTTACCTGAGCAGCAGCAGGAGCAGGTCTGGCAGCTTCAGAAGAGGGAGCAAAGTATTTGAACTCAAATGGAAATTGGAGCCACCCTGTGAGATTGCTCCAGGAAATGGTACTGACACACCCTTGAGGGGCGGATTCACCAGGCAGGTTTCCGTGCCAGGAGAGGCCCTGCCTTGCCACGAAGATAGCTAAAAGGCTGCCCAGTAGGTAAAGGATTCTGGAAAGAGCAGAAAGGCAGAATTTCAGGACTGAAGCCAGAGCTTCCTAACCCATGGGCTTGGAAATTCCACGCCAAAACTTGCTAGAGAAAAAAAGTCGCAAACATCACATGAAAGTGGTTTGCCCATGGTTCTTAAGCTTAGCAAAAGTAGTTACGAGCATAAGTAATATCATTCTAGAATCTCAGAAGAAAATAAGGGCTATTAGCCTAGGGGCACACTAATTTTCATGGACAAATTAGCATTCTTTGCAAAACCTAGCTGATAATTACAGCTAAGGGAGATTGCTATGGGGTCTTCTTCTAACAACTCTCTCTAATTTATGGACCTGTTTATCTTGCTCCAGGACTAGTGTGCTTTTCTAACATACTTTGAAGGAAATTGGTGTAAATGATTGAATTGTTGTCTAGAAATGAGGGGATGTCCAACAAAAACCTAAGCACTCCATAAAATGCTTTGCATTTTAGCATTTATATTTATTGTTTTGCATTTTTTGCAAAGGGATTTACCCTGACTTTGTTTGTGCACTCAGAAACACTGAATTTGATTGCCTTTCAGTTGTTAAGGAAACTGCAATTCCTGAGACATCCTTACCTGACACAATGAGATTTAAATGGGTTCAGCACTTACATATACTACTACTTGAAATAATCATAATGTCTACTTGCCCACCAGATTTTGCCTTGCAAGATACATTAGCACCACTGAATTACAGAATACTCACTTGAAGGTGTCTTCAGAAAAGAGGTATCTTCCTGGTGTGTATATGCACCATACCACCACCATTCTGGAGAGGAAAAGAATGTCAGCCAGCTGGCTAGCCAGCTTTATTTCTGCTGAGTGAACAAAGGGAAATGATGATTTACTGATCTCTTACTATTCGCCAGGTAGTGTTCGAGGAGCGTTACATGGATTATCTCATCTTCACAACAACCTTATGAGGGTTTATGAGTGATAAACTGAGGCACAGATATAGAGAAGTTGAAAAACTTCCCAAAGTTAAAAAACTAGTAAATGACGGGTCCGGGATTTCATCATAGGGAGATTCATTTTAGAGTCTTAGCTCTTGTCCACAATATTATACTGCCAGATAAATTTTTTAATCGTTTTGCATTTGGCCATCTAATAAATTTTTTAGGTGGAAAAAAGTCAAAAAACACTTGAGAAATTTTAGCTTTTAAGAGACTTTATAAGGAAACTTTGGATTCTTAAAATTGGGGACAGGTGTGCAAAAAGCTGAAAATCAACCTTAAAAAACTCTTCAAATAATTTATTTTGTATTTACATTTATATTTGTGTGCTGTGTGCGGAGCTTTCAAATCTAGTCCTTGTTCATTTTAGTGCTGTTTCTCAAGAATCAATGAAAATTTAATTAGAAACACTTGACCTGCCAAACAGCCTGGTGAAACATCAAATCAATAACTCACTAATATCATTAGAGTATCATTCTGAATAAACTTTATGTGTGAAGAGGGAATCGGTGTTAAGTGGGGTCATCTAGTCATCTCTGATTGCTGAAACCTGAATTTATTCTATTTTTTTCCCTCACCACTATACAAATGAAGATGAAACCTGAATTTGAAACACAAACAAACGCAGGCAGGCACGCAGCATGCTGTTACTATCTGCGGCCAGCCGAGAGGTGACCTGTTAAATAAAGTAAGAGACTGAGATAAAGAATAAAAATCCCTTTATCCATAAAAGAGTGACCATACCTGCCCTCCACATTTCTTGGCTATAATGGAGACATTAATTGCATCAAAGTGAGAAGTTGACATCCTTACCCAATCCCTGAGTCTCAATCATCATTGTTCCCCATCTCTAGGTATGAGGGAGAGAGAGCTCAAAGCTCAGGGGTAGTATATAAGAAATGAGATTAAGTGCTGTCTAGCAAAACACATCTGAAAGCAGATGTTGGCCACCTTTGTTTGAGGTTTATCAATCATTCTCACCAAAGTTTCTGCTCCTTCTCTGAGAATTCACTTGTGCGTTGCATAATCTGCACCTCCATTTGTTTTATTTCTCCTTTATGCAGATGATGTTAATAATAACCTACATTTGATGAATAAATAAATGAAAATATATTTTCTTAATAATAGTATCTTCCCTGTTCACTTTTCTAAATCCAAGTGATCAACACTGTATTCTTCAAGCTTCATGATTATGCTACTGTTATAACATTGGCAGATGGAGTAGTAAGAGTTGATTCCTTATTCTTAGCTCCAGACTTGTTCAGGGAATCCTTAATTATATTTGTTAGGTCCCTGGAACTGAAAACCTGACTTTTAGAAAGCCCCCCACCCTTCAGTTTTGTTCTCTAAGTTTCATTCCTTTAAGTTTCTATCTCCCTAAGTCTCTGTTCCCAGGCGCAGGCTGAGCAGGCTGTCCCTAGAGTGTAACATTGTAACTGCTGCCCCTGCTAGCCCAAGGTTTCTGTCTTCCCATGTCTCTGTTCCCATGAACAGGCTGTATCCGGAGTGCAACACTGTGACCGTTTTCTTAGGTTAGGCCAGATGCCAATCTTAACCCTATAAAAGAAGACACCAAACTGCCTCTCAGGGCTGACACCATTTTTCAGCTCAGCCTGCCAGGTCTGCCTGCCGCTTGCTAATAAAATCTTCTTTTCTTCCTTTACCTGGCTAGTGTCCCCTTCCTCAGTGACCTTACATTTTGGTGCTGAAACCTGGGAGGAGGCTCTCAGCGGTAGCTGAATGGCCCTCCCATCACCCCCTCCTCCTTAACCCCTTCCTTCCCTCTCTGGGCCTAACCGGGACGGGCCCTGGGGAGAAGTGACCATGATTGTCTGGCACCCTTCCCCGTCCCCCTCGGGAGACTACAGCCAAGATTACCGTGGCTGGACCTCTCAGGCAGGACTCCCTTGCCAATTCCTTCTTGGGGCTTTGATCCACCCTCTGACTCCTCCTCCTGAACCTGCCGAGAAGGGCGCTCCCAGGGACTTTCTCCGCCATTTCTGCACCGATCCTGCAAAAGTTTCTCTCAGGAGCTGCGTAAGGGTGAGTAAGCTGAGAATGCCCCACGTTTCCAGGACTCTCTGCCACTCTTCAGTTCTCTCAGGTTCTGAAAATTCTAGCAATAGGTCAGAGATCCCCCTTGGCTACAGCCTGGGCCTTCTCGATTGGGGACGCCCTCTCGAGTTAGTGTCCCACAGTTCTCAGTGGAGACCAGCAGTGAGAGGAAGGACACTCTGCCTTTCTCCTCGGTTCTCTCGCCCACACCCTTTCAAAGCTCATTTAATGGGGAATAATCAGTTGGCTCCCCCCAAGACCACCCCTTTGGGGTGCCTTCTTAAAAATCTCGACCCCTTGGGTCTCACAGCAGACATACAGCCAAAACACTTTTCTTCTACTGCAGTTCCGTTTGGCCACAGTACAAATTATACGATGACTCTCAATGGCCTGAGAATGGCACTTCCAGTTTTAATACTTTCCGGGATCTTAACAACTTTTATCATCGAAATGGAAAATGGTCAGAGATTCCCTGTGTCCAAGGCTTCCTTTACTCTCCATTCTAGACCCTCCCTTTGCCAATCATGCAATACCACTCCTTGTTTTGGAGTAACGCCATGTGGTCCATGACAGAACTGATCACTCTTGTCACTGGATCACAAACCGTGCCCCTTTGCATCAGACTACTAGGATAGACAAAGGATATATAGCAAATTAGGCTACATACTCCCATCACACAGTCTTACAGACAAAGGGGAAAAAAAGGTTAAAAGGAGCCATTCTCTAACAGAGTTTGTTTAGAAACCCCCGGGCTCATTTTGCAGCATTGTATATGTAACATTCTGAGCTAAAGGAGGAATGTGGAATATTTCCTGCAGTGACTGGAGCAATTTCAACTTATAGCCTGCAATGGAATTCAGTAGCTAACACATAGCCTAATAGTTTCAAAGGAGTAACTACAGCAACCAAACTAGTGGAGACATAACAGGTGACCCTCTCCTTTCTGTGTTCCTTCGTGGCATTCTTCGCTCCCTAGTTATGCTGAACATCGTGTACTTTGCATTCTCCTCGCTTTTCTGCTGTATACCTTTTCAAGCATCTTTTCTCTGTGTAACACTCTTTTACACTGTTTGGTGATTTAAAAAGTACCATTTGGATATGAAAAATGATTCAATGATAAAAAGCCAACATTTTGTATGTTTGGGAAAGATCTGTATGCTTGGGTTTGAACAACTAAGTTTGTACCTTTTGGTCATTTAAAACCCGGTGACCAAAAAGTTTTCTCACTGAGTTTCTCTAAACAACTTTGAGAAACTAAAATGTATCTACGAAATTACAATTGGCTACATCTCTGGACAAAATGTACCTGAACAAAGAGTTCTGCAAATGTTAAAACAGAAGACTACTAAAGGAAAAATGTTTAAAATCATATTGCTATAAAAAAATGTTTTCAGAATTATCAGCATACATCTTTGCCTGGTTACTAATCAAAGAAGATTACATTTCACTTTGCTAAAGTCCTTTAAGGTTAAAGTTGTAAACCCAGCAGAAAACAAAAAGATAATTTTAGATACAATTCTTAGACAAATGAGGCCAATTTAACATTGATAAAAAAATTAAAAAGTAAGGAAAAAAAGGAAAAAACATCAAATTATATATAAGTTTTTCTAAAAACTAACCATAAGTATCAAAAGTACTCTGATACAAGTTTGCTCTCCTACCTTGGAACACCAGATTTCCTAAAAACACTTAACTGTTCTTAATAAAAAATTTTAAGAGGTTTTCTATCTTTTAGATAACTTGCCTATGAAATTTAATCTGTGTTTTATCAAGACAATTTCTTCTGCTCTCTGCCTTTCAAATCCTTTGTCATTTTGGTTTTATTTTATAATGATTTGTGATCTTATTTAACTAGAAGTTTTAAGCCCTTGTTATTTGACAAACTTTCCAAAACCAAATTCTGAAAACTCAAACTTTTGACTTGAACTAACTTTGAGGGGTTCCAAGGGCCCTGGAGCTTCTCAAAGAATATAAATTTTTTTAAAAAAGCGATATCAAAACCAATTGGCTTATTTAATAAATCAAACTATATGGAAGGCATTGTCAAAACAAAAACATTATGTTTGACCTCCTTTGTGTTATACTGAGATGTTAATTAATATGTGTTCCAGAATTATGTAAGGTTCTTCGAAATCTATATATTGATATAAATACTATCAGTCTGAAGTACACCTCTATGAACAAAAATTAAAACATTTACTTTTCTTTCTTCTTGATCCCTCCGGGATTTAAAAACTATTCATGAGTATTGTTATTTTATAACAATATAGTTATTTACATAAGTTCAGTAAAAATCTGTTCTTCTTGTAACAGGACACAATTGAACACACTGGTTATTTTACCAAGGCTTTGACTGAAATCTCATGTTTTCAGATATGACCAAAGTGCCCTGCTGCTGCCTGCCCCACCCCTTCTCCTATTCTTCCCCTTTGAGAGATAGCAAGAGCCAAGGACATTGTTAGGGTCCACGATCCCTTTTCCTTCAATGATATGGATATAAAGGGATGTCAATATCTCACTGAATCCCATGATCTCACTTGGCATGACATTTGTGTTATCCTCTCTCACACTTTAAAACTGGAGGAGAAGGGGCAGCCCAAGCCCGTGCAGACCCCACACACACTCAGGATCTGACTCAGCATCCTCTGGGTCACCGGCCATCCCACAAACTGACCCAAGTTGGAGCTACCAACTAAAATCTCCAGATGGAAAAAAGAGAGGTTACATGGCTCACATATCTCATAAAAGAGATAAAAAAGACTTCTTCAGAGACAGTCAATTATGACAAAATCAAGCAAGTTACTCAGAAATCTAACAAAAGCCCTGTACTTTTTATGTCTCACCTCACCGAGACTATGGTATAATATACCAACCTTGACCCTGAAAGAGAGAGAAGGAGTCTAAGACTCAAAAACTAAACCAAAACTAAATCAAATGCCACTTGCTGGCTGCTGGTATCTGGGAAGATCAGAAACTGCAAACACCTCAAGGCAAGCTCAGGGTAAGTCTCCCATTGCTCCCCAGGTAACAGCTTCAAGTGCAGTAAACCAGGGCACTGGGCAAGTGTCTGCCCAAACCTGAAGCCCCCACCAGGACCCTGTCCCTTGTGTGGTGAGGAGGGATATTGGGGAGTCGACTGTAGTAAAAGGATCTCTGGACCTGCTCCAATTCCTCCAAAAACCTCTACTGAGCCCGGTTTGGAGCTCTCTGACCTGCTGGGACAAGCTGCTGAAGACTGTGACTGATGGGGTCTGGGGCTTACAATCCCGGCTGTTGTGCCTATCACCACTTCTGAACCCCAGGTAGCAGTAATAGTAACAGGTAAGCTCATTTCTTTCTTACTAGATATGGAGACCACACACTTGGTACTTCCAGAATACTCAGGCCAATTTTTGATTCCTCCATTTCTGTTGTATGGGTGGGAAAAATTCCATTCAAACCAAGATCACCTCCCCTCTACCTTGTGTTCTTTTTGAAGTACCTTTCATGTACCAGTTTAGAGTCTTTCCACATTGCCCTACTCCTATTCTGGAAAGGGACATCCTCACCAAGTTCCAGGCATCCATATACTTTACCCCAACCCCACCTGAATCTGTTCTACTCTTATGCTGCCCAGACTCGTTTCTCCTATCTGACCCCCTATCCCCTGATATAGTTAACCCCAAGGTCTGGGACACCACTACTCCTTCTATTGCTTAACAACCCCCCCCCACACACACACACACAGACACACACACTGCAGATACAAGTTAAAAACCCTTCCACGTTCCCTCACCAAGCCCAATATCCAGTCAGTAAAGAGGGACTCAAGAGACTTAAACCAGTTATTCAACAACCACTCCAGGCCGGTCTATTAAAAGAAACCCATCTTCCCAAAGTCTGTCACCCCCCTCTCCTTACAGAGTAATCAACACTGGCCCAACCACTATCTGGCTCCCTCGGATGCCAGAGGAACAGGCTACTACAGATGAGTGACAGCACGGCTGCCTCAATCCTCTCACTGCTGGGCCTTCTGACTCTCTTCCTACTTCCATCCCACTGCCCACCTTACTATACCCTGTATTGCTCTAACTGATATGTCTTTTAAATCTGAACAGATATGATGTTGAGGGGTGGGAGGGGGGAGAGGGCGGGGGAGAGAGGAATCTGTAAAGGGACATGAAAATCAACTACATTGTATATTGATAAAATAAAAATAAATAAATAAATCTGATTACAAATCTAATTAGTACTCCTGACACTCCTTACTTCCCATCGATTCTATGCTAAAAGATCTAAAAAACGTTCCTTCATATCCTACACCTCACCTCTCTTGGTCCCCTCTTCAACACCCTCCCACCTCAGTAGATGGACTTTGGGCAGCTGTGACTGAGTTATGCCTCCAGGAAAATTTCAACAACTTCAATTTAGATCAGCTACAGTGGTTTACTCTTTATTACCTGCATCCTCCTATTTGCCAAATATACTCCATAATACTTGGGCCACTCCTACTCATCCTCGCCCGAAATATTCCCACTCCTCAGTCCAGCCATCAAATCAATAGCTCGATTCTTTTCATAAACCTTACACAACAACTCCTAATCCAGTCACATTCTCCCCTGTCAACTAATTGCTAGATCTGTCTTTCTACCCAAACTCAACAAACTTCAACATACCCTATAACCTAACTATGTGGACAAGATCTAACATGAGCCTACATCTACAGTTTTCCACTCTGCTCTTCCCTAAACCCTTCCATTCTCTTTCACTCCTAAATGCTTATTATCTCTACCCCACCAGCATTCCCTATGAGCCTCTAACTGATGCCACCCTCTCCAGATCCTACTCAGTGTGGGACCTAAAAAAATAAAAATCTCATGACCGGCCACTTTCACCTATAGCTTCTGTCTTACTACCCCAGGTGTCTGCTTCCTCTGCAGTGCCTCATCCTACCTCTGGCTTCCCACTAACTCATCTGGCACCTGTACCTTAGTGTTCCAGCTCCCCACTATTACCTTACTGCCAAACAATCAAACTATTGAGGTTCCCCTTCCTGCAACAGTTCTCTCTTCTAAGACCCGTCATAATTGGGCTGCTCCTCTCCTCATTCCCTTGCTGGCTACACTAGGAATTTCCACAGCTCTAGGGACAGGAATAGCTGATGTTAACACTGCCACAACCGATTTCCAACAACTGTCAAAAGCCTTCTCTGACACTCTGGCTGAGATGGCCTCCACCCTTACCACCATTCAAAATCAAATAAATTCACTGGCAGAAGTGGTCCTACAGAACAGGAGGGCCTTAGACCTACAGAAGGCAGCACATGCTTATGCCTTAAAGAAAGCTGTTGTTTCTACATTAACCAGTGTGACAAAGTCCAAAAAAAAAAAATTCAGATCAACTAGATAATCTCCAAGATCAGGTCGACTCCCTGGCAGCAGTAGTCCTACAAAACCACAGAGCACTGGACCTCCACACAGCAGCCCAGGGAGGGATGTGTGCTCTTCTCCAGGAGGAATGCTGTTTCTATGTCAATTAGTCTGGGATGGGGTGGTATGACAGAGGGATAGGGCCACACACCTCCTGGACAGAACAAGTATTTCTCCCTTAGCTTCTTTTTTCACGCAATGGATTCTTCCATTTCTTACCCCCTTACTTGCCCTTTTTTGTTATTTTGGCTTTTGCCTTGTGTTAACTTCTTTCCAGTTTTATCCAGAACTGGCTACAGGCATTCACCAAGCACATGGTGCATGAGATGCTTCTACAATGGGACTACCAACACCTCAAAAGCCTATCAGGACCCCACTCACTTCCTCCTACCCCCACCCTGTGATCACGACGCCCTTGTACGGCAGGAAGTAGTTACAAGAAGAATCACCACCCCCCTTCTCTAAAAACAAATAAAATAAAAATAAAAAAGGGAGGAATGTTAGGTCCCTGTAACTGAAAACCTGACTTTTAGAACCCCCCCCCCCTTCAGTTTCATTCCTTTAAGTTTCTATCTCCCTAAGTCTCTGTTCCCAGGCGCAGGCTGAGCAGGCTGTCCCTAGAGTGTAGCATTGTAAATGCTGCCCCTGCTAGCCCAAGGTTTCTGTCTCCCCATGTCTCTGTTCCCATGAACAGGCTGTATCCGGAGTAGAACACTGTGACTGTCTTCCTGGGCTAGGCCAGATGCCAATCCTATCCCTATAAAAATGACACCCTGCCGCCTCTCGCGCTGACGCCAGTTTTCGGCTCAGCCCGGCAGGTCCGCTTGCCGCTTGCTAATAAAATCTTTTCTTCCTTTACCTGGCTAGTGTCCCCTTCCTCAGTGACCTTACAATATTTCCAATAGTTCTTTGGTTTCACTCAGTTAATATGGTTTTTTTTGTTCCGTACTGGAAAAAAAACCTCATTTATGAAGATGGATTTGGGGGACAGAATTGATATCCCCTTAGAAGCTAATTCAGTTTTAACAGACTTAAGAAAATCTTTATTATTTCTGATTATAAAAATAACTCATTATTTAAAATTTTAAATAAGTAAATACACAAAGTAGGAAATGAAACTCCCCGTATTTATGATAGGACTAGGGATGGAGAAAGGGTTAGGAAAGTATGCTGCATACAGTAATGGTAATAAAATAAAATAAAAGCGATTCACATTTTGACTGAGCTGCCTCGAACGCCATCTGAAAAAGTCCTGATCTGACCTACTGAGGATGTCTGAAAACCAAACTCAGTTTCTTCTATACTCTCACTATACAGAAAACTGTGACCCCCAGATGTGGGGAGGGGGTTTTCTCCCTCACACCAAGCAAACAATCAGTTTTGCAGGAGACACCAGCTGGGTGTCCTCTAATTCAATTCAATTCTGACACAAGCTACCTGGAGATAGTGTCAGATCCCACAAGTCAAAGAAACAGTCCACCAAAATGTCTCCCAGCTTCAGACGCTAATTGAAAGCCCCAGGTTGTTTTACCTATGCTTCTAATCCACCGGATATAAATCTGGATTCCTATGTCCCCCTCCTTGGATTCAATTAATTTGATAGAATAGCTCGCAGTCCTCAGGAAAACCCTTAAGTTTATTGGTTGATTACAAAGGATATTACAAAGGATAGAGATGAACATCAGATGAAGAGACGACGCACAGGGCAAGTCATGTGGGGAGGGGCAAGGACGTCCATGCCCTGTCAAGGCACCCACCCACCAGGAACCTCCATGCGTTCAGCTACCAAGAAGCTCACCTAATTAAGTCCTTTTAGATTATATGGAAGCTTCATTATGTAGGTATGATTGTTTAAATCATTGGCCACTGGTGATCAATTTAACCTTCAGCCTCTCTCCCCTCCCTGGACGTTAGGTCATATAGAAGCTACCTAGGGGTTGCCAATCATCAGTCAACTCATTAGCGTACAAAAACACACCTATCACTTTGGAGATTTCAAGGATTTTAGAAGTTGTATGCCATGAAATGGGCAAGGAAGACCAAATACAGGTCTATCTTTCACAATATTACCCTTACCTCATAAAATTATTAGGATCAAATGTGAACGTGCTTGCTAATTGTAATGCACTATCTTGGTATTAGATTTTAAAATATACTGTTCACGGATAGAGTGGTGTCACTTTTGTGAAACAGTAAGCTTTGAAAGTAAATATGGTTTTTGAAAAGCTTAGCTACCTGAAACCATTAAGGTAAAACAAATCAGTAATTAACTGATCAAAATTGTTGTATCAAGCTATCTTAGAATATTAAACAATAAAAGTAATTATAAAATTATCACCAAATACATTTCACCAGCATCAGCGGTTTTTATGTTTATAATTAATCCTGTGCTCCACCTCCTGTTTTATGGGGATGACGCTCAAATTTATCCCTAGCCAAGGCTCACTGCTTGTAGCTAATGATACAATGGCAAAGGATACAGAGTTAAAGCAAAGTTACTCACATCTTTTTACTTCTGTCTTCTCTTTGATCAAGACGTATGCTCATACTGGAAAGGGTCAACAAGCATTGGTCAGAGGGAGTCGAAGCCCAAGATAGGTGAGAAGATTATACAAAAACTCCTATGTTTTACTAAACCAGGCCAGCTCATCTGATCCTGCCGAACTCTATTGCAGCCTTCTGACAGAACGTAAAGATGAGCTTATTTAACTGCTGTTGGGAAACTTTAGACCAGGCAATGTTTCAGAATATCAGATATGAAAAAAAATATTTGCCTTGATTTGAAAAAAATGAATGGTAGAATTTACAAACCGGGCAGTTTAGTCTGACATCTATTCAAGTCAAAATTTTATAGCAGATTATCAGGTATATGAGCATATACCTAGAATAGAGATAGGCGATTCCTGAAAGATCTTTGATACCCCTCCAATACCATCTCTGAATCTCTGTCCTTAGGTAAATTTTACCTTTGGCATATTTTTGCTCAGACTAACTGATGTCAGTGTTCCAAGATCCAAACTAGATGTGGATTCTGGACAGAATAAGTAAATCCTTGGTATGATGCAACTGCAGTAGAACAGGCACCAAGCTTCTATGATTCTGGGAGATTTCCAGGGATGCCTTACCTCTCCTATAAAAAAAAGATTACTTTACAGCAACATTTCTCAGTGTGTCTCGAATGACACTAGCTCCACAGGATGCTATATCTAGAAAAGAAAAGTATGTCGTGACCAAATGAGTTTAAGAAACACTTGGTTAAATATGAGGGTACTTCTAAAAGTGTGGAAAAATAGAATTAAAAGATAATATGAACTTGCCATTAACTTTTTGAATTATCCTCATATAATTTGAGAAGTAGCTTTATTGCCACAATTCTTACAGTCTTTCATAAGTTAATGTACACTGTGATATGAATGGATCAATGACATGTAGCATTTTTCAAGTTCTGTTGGCAATGAAATTTATTTTGTGTGGAATATTTCATGTTCTGATTTTTTTCTTCTCTGTGATTTTTTTTTCTTTTGTATGCTTTAGACTAGACTCATACAGCAAGCAGGAATTCATATCTAGTTTGTAATTCTACCTATATCACGAAAACTTACCAAAGACCATTTGATCTGCCACATCACTATACCAGTGACGCTGAAAGTGAGGTTCCTGAACCAGAAGCATCAACCTCACATGGGAAATTTATAGAAATGCAAATTCTTGGGCCTCACCCCAAACCTACTGAGTCAGAAACTCTGGGGATGGAGCCCTGCAATCTGTTTTAACAAGCCCTCTGGGTGATTCTGATGTACACTAAAGTTTGAAAATCCCTGAACTATACCAATATATTGGGGACAGGCTTGGACAAAAGAGGAAGATAGTAGTGGCAGAAATGAGACTCCCTGTTGGGTAAGAAATTGTAAGCAGCTCAGGAGTAGATGATAAGAGGTCTCCAAGGAAGTAGAGGTAAGATATAATCCTGGGTAAGAGTCAAACTGTTCTATATGTATGGACAGGTTACTATGAGAGTGAATTACAGTGTAGTACATTAATTACAGCTATCTGAGACACTCTGATATTAAAAATAAATTTAAAAAGGAGGATATTGGAGCATGCCAGAGGGCTGTATAGTATAATGTCGATGAGTGTAGTTTTGCAGACAAACAGACTTGAATTTACCTTTTGGCTCTACCATGTATTAACTCTATGGCCTGGCAAACCATGTTACTTCTCTGAGCTTCTGTTGCTTCTCAGTAAAATAGATAATAGCCCTTAACAAAGAGCTTGATGTGTAGATTAGATAAAATGCACGTAAAGTGTTTAGCATGGTTCCTGGTACCTAGTAGCTGCACAATAAATGGCAGTTCTTAGCCTTATGCTCTAGGTCTGGCTTGGGCTAAAGAAATGCAGAGGAAGATTTTAGGCCTGAGAAGATCTCCTCAACTAATTTTGCCAGGGACAATGAACCTCAACCTAAAGTTCTCACCTTCTACGAAGGTTAGCTAGAAATAGATCATCAACCTAAATGTAATGCATAAAACCATAAAACTCATAGACTAAAACATAGAAACAAATTTTTGTTAAATCTTGGGTTAAGCAAAGACTTTAAAAATAGGACACCAAAAGCAAAATTCAAAAAAGAAAAAATTCCAGGGTAGATAACTGTGAAGTGGAATGAGAATGGCAGCATTCCAATAAGACTTCATTACAAAAAAGATGCAGTTTGTAGTTTGCCAACCCCTTCTGTAAGTGTTGATGAGTTTTCATTGGTGTTGCTCCATGGTTTTTTCACTTTTAAGATTTGTTTGTGAAATTTCGTTGGTCATATTCTCTGCATATTTTTTCTATTTTTTCCCCATTTTCTTTCTCAATTTTTTTCTTTTTACCTTGCAAATGTTTTAAACTTATATCAAATGATAAAAAATTAACATCACTAATTATGGGACAAAGTAACAACACATGCCTCCTGGCAGGACACAATATCACTTATACAGTTTTCCTGCTACAAATGCACAATCTGAATATCATCATGAGGAAACATCAGACAAACCCAAAATGAGGGGCTTTATACAACATAATTGGCCTGTTCTCTTCAAAAATCTCAATGCTATAATACAAAGAAAGGCAGAGGAACCATTCCAGATTAAAGAAGACAAAAGAGACATAACAACTCAATGAATGGAATGCATGATCTTGGAATAGATTCTGAATCAAAAAAAATTCTGTAAAGGACATTTCTAGAACAATTGTCTACATAGGAATACGGCCTGTGAATTAGATAATAGTCTGTATTAAGGTTAAACTTCCTGAATGTAATAACTGTACTGTGGCTATGAAAAACAAGTCTTTAGAGTATGTGAGTATTCGTTGTTCTAGTCTTCAACTTTCACAAAGTTTGGAATAATTTCCAAATAAAACATTAAAAACAAAACAAAAAGATTTGCTTGTTAGATATTACTTTAAGGAAAAGTAGATTTTCAATTGAAGCTTTTGCACACTGAAAATCTGAAAAGATTAAAATACATGGTCTTTATTCACTATTATTTCCTAACTATTGCTCCTTTTTAGAGCAATGTATATTTTCTTCCAATTATAACAATGGCTTCACAGGACTACAGAGACAGAAATCAAAGGAGACCTTCCTCATATTAAGCTGGGGTCCCCAAAGGGCTATACCTGTTGGATAAGGGTAAATCAGAAATAAATCGTCCCCCTCCCCACCTCCCAGATATTGCTAGAAAATTGATTTCATGATAACTAGAGCAACAAAAGAAGAAAATGAATTCCTAAAGTTGGAGTTGCAGCCCAGATTCGTCTGGTGGGGTGGTAGAAGGAATCAAAAGCTATGAAATGAGTTTAAAGTGGTTCTAGACTGGTAGTACTTCCAAGCACCTGGAAGAATTAAACCATCCTCTCCAGAGGAAGATTTTAGGCCTGAGAAGATCTCCTCAACTAATTTTGCCAGGGACAATGAACACCACAAGGTAATCAACCATGAGGAACAAGACACTATGAATAAAACAAATAGACAATATCAGATTCTGAAAGTCTTCAGATATTAAAATCATCAGACACAGTATAAAACACCTGTGCTAATTATGTTTCAAGAAATAAATGACCAGCTTGAAAACATCTTCAGGGAAAGGGAACTTTTAAAAAAGAGTAATATATCAGACTTGGAAAAATAAATAGAACTTTAGATATAAAAATTATCAATAAATAAAAATAAAAGTTCATTGAATAACTTTATTTTTATTTTTTGTAATTCTTTTTTTATTGGTTACAAATATTCATGACATACAAAGTTGATTGTCACCCTTCATGGCCAAGATGTGAAGGCCAGATTCATACTGGCAGCTTCCCCATTACCACAAATTGCATTTGTATCCCATGTCCTCCACCTGATTATCCCCAACCTCCCTTCCCCTTCCCTGCCCCCTCCACTTCAGTGGATAACTTTAATAGCAGATTGGACACAGCTCAAGAGAGAACTAATGATCTAGGTTATATTCAACAAGAAGTTGCCCAGAATACATCATTAAAGAGACACAAATAGGGAAAATATGGACAAGAGGTTAAGTAATCTGGGGGACAATGAGAAGTTTTAATTAATGTCTACTCTGAGTTCCAGAAGTAGAAGAGAGAGAGGGAGAATGGATCAGGGGCAATATTAAAAAGATAATGACTCAGCATTTTTCAAAGCTGATTTAAGACATGAATCTACTGAATCAAAACACCCAGTGAATCCCATGCAGGAAAATAAAAAAATAAACACCAAAACATGTAGGGAAAGTGCAGAAACCCTAAGAGACAGAAAAAATAAAAATCCGTCAGAAGAAAAGACAGAACCACTTTAAAAAGCAACAGTTAGAATGGTGACTGACTTCTCTATAGCCACACAATGGAAGGAAGAAATCAATTACATCTTCAATGCACTCAAAGAAAATCACTACCAACCTGAAACTTTATTCCCAGTGAAAATGCCTTTCAAGAATGAAGAATTGTTTTAATTACCTATTGATTTATAACAAATTACCCCTAATTATACGAGCTTAGGATAACAATCATTATATTATCTCTGACGGTTTCTGTAGGATGGCCTGGTAGGGTAGCTCTGTGTTGAGATCTCTCATACAGCTGTACGTCAGACAGTGGCTGGAGCTGGAACAATGAGGAGTGGGAAGAAATCAGGGCTGGCTCTGCATCTCCCTCCATGAAGTGCAAGGACTTCTGCATGTGGTTTTTCCATGTAGGCCAGTTTGTGCTTCCTCATAGCATAGTGGTTGCCAGGTAGTCAGACTGCTTTCCTAATGGCTGAAGGCTTCAAGAATGAGAATTCCAGGGAATAGAATAAAGCTCCATCAACTTTTATGACTCAGCCTCAGAAGGCACATAGTGTCACTTCCACCATACTCCTTAGGTCACACAAGAGCTGTCCAGTGTTAAGAAGGAAGATAAATAGAATGAGAATAAAAAAAGAAAGAAATAGAAGAGATCCTTGAAACAATAGTGGCTGAGAATTTTCCCCTAATTAATGTCAAACACCAAATGATAGATCTAGGAAGCTCAGAGAACACCAAGCAGGATAAGTACAAAACCAAATAAACAACCAACCCACCAGAAAAACAAACAAGAACCGCCCCCCCTACATCTAGGCATATCATTTTTAAACTGCAAAAAATCAAAGATAAAGAAAAAAACCCTGAAAGAACTCAGAGGAAAAAAAAATCACCAATAGAGGAGCAAAGATAGGATTAGATACTAAAATATGCCCTCTCCTCAGAAATTACACAAACAGGAAGAGAGTGGAGTGAAATATTTTAAGTGTTGAGAGAAAAAAAACAAAACACCAACCTAAAATTCTGTAGCCTGCACAATTATCCTTCAAAAGTAAAGGAGAAATAAAGACTTTTTCAGACAAACAGAAATTGAGGGAATTTGTTGTCAGTAGACCCAAAAGAAATGTTAAAAGAAGTTCTTTAGAAAGAAATAAATTGATACAAGTAAGAAACTCAGATCTACATGAGGAAAGAAAGAGTGCCAAGAAGGAATAAGTGAAGATAAAAAAACACAACAAAACAAAACAAAACAAACTTGTGTTCTTCTCATTCTTAACTGATCTAACAGATAACAGTTTGTTCAAAATAATAGCACTAAAAATAATAGCAATAATGTATTCAATTATGCACAGTTATGTATATATATGCTGATGTACAAGTGAGATAAATGATAGAAATAATACAAAGGATAGGAAGGAAGAATTAAGATTATTTTGTTATTTTAAGGTATTTGGACTACCTGTGAAGTGGTACAGTGTTATTTGAAAGTGGTCTTGGACTTGCTGTAAATGCATATTGCAAACTCTAGAGCAACCACTAAAACATGTTAAAAATCGTATAACTGATATTTTAAAAAGGAAAGAAAATGGAATCATGCAAAATTCTAAATTAAAACTACAAAAAGGAGAAAAAAGTGGAAGACAAAATAGGAACAAAGAACAAGGGCAAAAAATAGAAAACAGGAAAAATATGGTAGATATCAATCCAACTCTATCAATATTCACTTTGAACATCAATGATGTAAATGCACCAACTAAAAGACAGAGATGGTCAAAGTGGGCCAAAATACAAGACCCAACTATATGCTATCAACAAGAAACTCATTTTAAATATAAAGACACATATGGATTATGAGTAAATGAATGAAGAAAGATACATCATGCTGACATTACTCAAAAAAAAAAGTGGTGGTATGTGTATTAATATCAGACAGAGCAGACTTCAGAGAAATTAAAGATATCAGGGATTAAAAAAGGGCATTACATAATAGTAAAGAAGTCAATTCTCCAAGAAAACATAACAATCTTTAATGTGTGCACACCTAACAAGAGACAGTCAAAATACATGAGGCAAAAACTGGTAGAACTGCATGGAGAAACAGATAAATCCACTATTATAGTTGGCAACATCAATACCCCTCTATCAGAAATGGACAGATTAAGCAGACAGCAAATCAGTAAGGATAAAGTTGGACTCAACAACATCATCAATCATCTGGGTATAACTGACATCTATGGACTACTTCATTCAAGAACAAAAGATTCTTCTCAAGAATCTGCTTCTCAATACACACTCTTCTCAAGGTCACATGTAACATCCACCAAGATAGACCACATGCTGGGCCATAAAACACACCTTAACATATTTAAAGTAATAGAAATCATACAACGTTTGTTGTCAGACTGCAATGGAATTGAACTAGAAATCAATAACAAAAAGATAGCTGGAAAATCCTAAAGTACTTAGATATTAAAGTACACATTTCTAAGTAACGCATAGATAAAAGAATTTCAAGAGAAATTTTAAAAATATTTTGAACTGTCTTAGTTCATTTGTGCTACTATAACAGAACACCTGAGACTAGGTAATTTATAAAGAACAGAAATTTCTTTCCTCACAGTTCCGGAGAATGGGAAGTTCAAGATTAAGACCCCAGCATCTGGCAAGGGCCTCATTGTTGCATCACCATATAGCAGAAGGCATCACATAGCAGAAGGACAAGGACAGACAGAGCAAGAGGGGGCCAAACTCGCCCTCTTATAACTACATTAGTCCCACCCTAAGCACCCCCCAAAGGTCCCACCTACCAATACTGTTACAATGGCAATTAAATTACAACATGAATTTTGGAGGGAACAAACATTCAAACCATAACATGAACTAAATGAAAATGAAAACATGCCTTATCAAAATATGAGGGAATAGAGTGAAAGATGTGCTTAGAAAGAACTTTATAGCATTGAAAGATGTGCTTAGAGGGAATTTATAGGACTGAACTTTATAGCATTATTATTTATGTAATGAGAAATATCTAAAATCAATTATCTAAGACTAAGGAATTTTAAAAAATAGGGCAAATTAAATTCAAGGTAGGTAGAAAAAATAAATAATAAAAATTAGATCAGAAATCAATGAAATTAGAAACAGAAAATCAATAGAGAAAAATCAATAAAACCAAAAACTGGTTCTTTGAAAAGATCAATAAAATTGATAAGCCTCCAGCCAGGCTAACTATGAAAAAAAAAAGAGTACACAAATTACTAATATTAATTTGCAAACGAAAGAGAGGACATCAACAGAGATCCAATAGACATTAAAAAATAATAATGGAATACTATGAACACAAAATTCATAACCTCAATGAAATGAACCAATTCCTTGAAAGACCCAATGTGCAAAAACTCACACAAGAGGAAATAAACAATCTGAATAGGCCTATATGTATTAAAGAAATTAATTAATAATTAATAACATTCCAAAACAGAAAGCAGCAGGATTACATGGGTTCACAGGGTAATTCTATCAAACATTTAAGGAAAAAGCTACATCAATTCTCTACAATCTTTTTCAGAAGATAGAATCAGAGGGAATACTTCCTCACTTATTCTATTGTATAGCATTACCTTAATACCAAAACCAGACAAAAAAGATACAAGAAAAAAAAAGCAAACATACAGACCAATATCTCTTATGAACATAGATGAAAAAATCCTCAACAAAATAGCAGCAAGTGTACAAAAAGAATTACACACCAAGACCAAGTGGGATTTATCCCAGATATGCAAGGCATATTTCAAAAATCAATTAATGTAATCCCTCCCATTAACAGATCAAAGAAAAAAAATACATAATTATATCAATAGATGAGAAAAAGCATTTGACAAAATACAACACCCTTTCATGATAAAAAAAAAACTGTGGGTAAACTAGGAATAGAAGGGAACTTCCTCAAATTGATAAAGAATATCTACAAAAAACCCTGCAATTAATATCTTACTTAACTGTGAGAAACTAGAAGCTTTCCAACTAAGATCAGGATCAAAGTAATAATGTTCCTTTTCACCACTGCTTTTCAACATCATACTGAAAATCCGAGCTAATGCAATAAGACAATAAAAGTAAATAAATGGAATACTCGTTGGGAAGGAAAAATAAAGCTGTCATAGTTTGTAGATAGCATAATAGTCTATGTGGAAAATCTGAAAGAATTGACAAAAAAACTCCTGAAACTAATAAGTGATTACAGCAAGGTTGCAGAATACAAGGCTTATATAGAAAAATCAATTGGTTTCTTATATACCAGAAAAGAACAAGTAAAATTTGAGATTTAAAACACAATACCATATATGTTACTGCCCCAAAAGTGAAATAATTAGGTATATATATATAACAAAATATGTACAAGATCTTTATGAGGAAAACTACAAAACTCTGATGAAAGAAATAAAAAACAGAACTAAATAAATGGAGATTTTCCATGTTCATGCATAGGAAGACTCAAAGTGTCAAGATGCCAGTTCTCCCCAACTTGATCTATAGATTCAGTGCAATCCCAATCAAAACTCCAGCAGGTTATTTTGTGGATATCGACATACTGAATCTCAAGTTTATATGGAGAGGCAAAGGAAACAGAATAACTTGCATAATATTGAAGGAGAACAAAGCTGGAGGACTGATACTACATGACTTCAGGACTTAGTATAAAACTAAAGTGATATAGATAATGTGGCATTGGCGAAAGAATACACAAATAGATCAGTGGAACAGAATAGAGAGTCCAGAAACAGACGCACGTAAGTATAATCAACAGATCTTTGACAAATGAGCAAAGGCAACACAATTGAGCAAAGACAGTCTTTTCAACAAATGGTGCTGGAACAACTGGACCTCTACATACAAAAAAACGAATCTAGACACAGACCTTATATGTTTCATAAAAAATTAACTCAAAATTCATCACAGACCTAAATGTAAAGCAGAAAACCACAAAACCCAAAGACAACAAAGTGGAAAATCTAGATGACCTTGGATTTGGTGATGACTTTTCAGATACAACACAAAAGGCATCATTCATGAAAGACAAAACTGATAAGCTGCACTTCATTTCAATTAAGAATTTCTGCTCTTCAAAAGACATTGTCAAGAGAATAAAAACACAGCCATAGACTGAGAGAAAATATTTGCAAAAGACATTTGATAGAGGACTGTTAGCCAAAATATACAAAGAATTCTTAAAACTCAACAATAAGAAGACTACCCAACTAAAATATGGGCCAAAGACCTTAACAGACACCTCACCAAAGAAGATATATACATGTGGCAAATACACATACGAAAAGAAGCTCAACATCATATCTCATCAAAGAAATGTAAATTAAAACAACAATGGGATACCACTATGCACCTATTAGGATGACAACACTCCAGAACACAGATAACACCAAATGCTAATGAGGATGTGGAGTAACACAAATTCTCATTCTTGATGGTGGAAATCAATATGGTACAACCACTTTGGAAGATAGTTTTGTTGTTTCTTACAAAACTAAACATCCTCTTATCATACAAGCCAGAATTTGCACTCCTTGGCATTTTCCCAAAGGAGTTGAAAACATATGTCCACACAAAAACTTGCACATAGATGTTTATAGCAGCTTTATTCAGAATTGCCAAAACTTGGAAGCAACCAAGATGTCCTTCAATAGATGAATAGATAAATAAACTGTGGTCCATCCAGACAATGGAATATTATTCAGTGCTAAGAAAATGAGCTATGAAGTCATGGAAAGATATAGAGGAAACATAAATACGTACTATTAAATGAAAGAAGCCAATCTGAAAAGTCTATCTACTGTATGATTCCAACTGTATGACATACTGGAAAAAACAAAGCTATGGAATAGTAAAAATATCAGTGGTTGCCAATGATTTGGGGGGAGAGACAGTTCAATAGGTGGAGTAAAGAGTATTTATTGGGCAGTTAAAGCACTCTATATGGTACCACAGTGGTAGATTCATGTCATTATGTATTTGTCTAAACCCATAGAATGTACAACACCAAAAATGAACCCTAATATAAAATATAGACTTTGGTTGATAATGCCATAGATTCATCAATTGTAACAAACATATCACTCTAATGGGGAATGTTGATAACGGGAGAGGCTATGGGTGTGTGGAGCAAGTTGTATACAGGAAATCTCTGTAACTTCCACTCACTTTTGCTGCAAATCTAAAATTGCTCTAAAAAACAAAGTTTATCAATATAAAAAATTCATAGGATTATCTTAATAGATACAGAAAGGCATTTAATAAAATACAACCAGTCATTTGCTGAACAAATTCCTAGCAAACTAGCCATAGAGAGGGACTTCCTTAATCCATTATATCGTTTGTTTAATAAACAGCAGAAATGATCCTTAAAGGTGAATGTTAAAAACTTTCTGGTAGAGATCAGTAAGAAAGGATGTCTGTCTGCTATTGCCATTTTAATTCTTCTTTGTCTTGGAGATCCTTGCCAGTGCAGTAAGGTAAAGAAAAGAATTAAAATGTATAAGAATTAGAAAGAAGAAATCAAAGGTCATTTTTCACAGATGATATAATTCCATATGTAGAAAATCTAAAAGAATCTACAGATAAACTATTAGAATTAACAAAAAGTCGGGCAAGGTAGTAATACAAAATCAGTATGAAAATCAATCTTCTCTATATCCAGCAACAAACAATTAGGAAAAAAAAAATTAAGACCCCATTTACAGTAACATTTAAAAAAACCTAAAGAAATACCTAAGAATACATCTAACAAGAGATACACAAGACTTCTATGGAGAAAATTATGAAACTATTGAAAGCTATCTAAAAAGACATACATTTAGTAAGAGATTAAACCATATTCATGGGTTGGAAGACTCAATATTTTGTAAAGGTCAGTTGTCTCCAAAATAATGTAATCAAAATAAAAATTCCAAGAGGTTTTTAAAAAATTTGTAAAGCAATAAAAACTCTCATAGACTTCTGTTTTGAGTGTAAATTAGTACAACCACTTTGGAAAGCAGTTTTTCATTATCCAATAAAATTTAAGAAATGTGTATTTTATGACCCATTAATTCCATAACTAAGTATGTAACTTAGAGAACTTTGTGTACATATGTACCAGTAAGCATGTGGAAGAATGTTTGTGGTAGCGATGTTCATAACAGTAAAAAACTTGAACCAGTTAAAATGATAGTCACTGGTACAATGAATGTACAGATTTTGGTAACTTCATACAATGAAACACCATACTGCTATATAAATGAATGAACTACATTTACACAAACAATATGTACAAATCTCACAAACGTAATGTTGAGAGACAGAAGCAAGGCACAAAAGAATACATACATTTTAATCTATTTATATAAAGTTGAAAAACAAGCAAAATTCAACTAAATCATTTACAAATGTTTACATAGGCTGCAAAACTATAAAGAAAACCAGGAAAGTGCTGATTACAAAATTTAAGATAATGGTTCCCTCAGAAGAGAAGAAAAAGTATGGTCAGAAAACATGCAAGGATTTTGAGGTTCTGTTCATAGTCTATTTCTTGACTTGTGTGGTGGTTATATGAGTGTTTGTTTTGTAATTATTTATTATATTGTACACATATGTTTTATATACTTTTTGCATACATGTTATATTTCATAATAAAAAGGAGAAAGAAACAAAAAAATTAAGAAAATAAAGATTGAGCCAAATAAATCTAAGTGACCTACAATTGTTTAAAAATGTGTATAACCAAAATATCCAACAAGAATATATTGGTATGTCCATAGGATCAACTATTTGCTATGCAGCCATTAGTATGACATTATAGAAAAGTATTTAATTTCATGGAAATGTTCACAAAATAAGTGAAAAAAAAACAGATTATGTAAAGTGTGATCTTATTTTTGTGAAGAAAAAAATGTGCATACATAGAAAAAAGACTAGAAAGGCAAAACAAAATGTGGTTATTTTCAATAATAATTTTCAAGTAATGGGTTTACGAGGAATTTTTATTTGCCCTGTGTTTTTCTGTTTTCTGTCTTTCCTGCAATATAAGCATATATTTATTCTGCAATAAGAAATGTTATTTTGGGGCCAGCCCCGTGGCGCACTCGGGAGAGTGCGGCGTTTGGGAGCACAGCGGCGCTCCCGCCGCAGGTTCGGATCCTAGATAGGAATGGCCGTGCGCTCACTGGCTGAGTGCGGTGCGGGCGACACCAAGCCAAGGGTTGCGATCCCCTTACCGGTCACAAAAAAAAAAAAAAAAAGAAATGTTATTTTTAAGTAACATCTATTTTCCTTTCCTAATTTTAGCATTAATTTATGTGTATTGTAAAAGATTTAGAAAAGCTAGCAAGTATATAAAAGTAATAAAGCCTCTGTAATACCACCACCACCTAGAGAGAGCTTTGCACATCATTTTTAGAATGATTTCAGGCACAAGTAATAAAAAACTTGACCCAAACTGGCATAAACTGTATATAAGGATGTCTAGTCCCTTACTTAACAAGTCCAGAGGTAGGGAGAGACTCAAGTATAGCTGGTTCAGCAGCTCAACGATATCACTAGTTTATCAATTTTGGGGAGTCTTTCTAATCTGTTGTCCATAGCATCAATTTCATCACAAAGTAATATCCCCTCATTTTTATATGATGGTTGCCAGTAGCAATCAGGGTTACATACTTCCTCATTGACATCTAGCAGCAGAAAGAATGTCTCTCTCATAATCTTGAAGAACAAGTTGATTGGAAGCCCTTAAGTCTAACTGGACCAACTTGGATCATATGCTCACTCCTGAACCTTTTAGACCCACCTCTGGAGCTGAACGTGAGGTCAGTTTTCCTTGAGGCACATGGACTGCATAAGGAAAGAGTGGATATCTAAGTAAAATTAACATTTTACTAGAAAAGAGAAAGGGGAGAATCAACCAACAATGTTTATTACATATATTTATTTAAAAAATCACTTACATATAGACCTTAACATTTTTGGATTCCTTACAGATCCTATGATCTTCTTTTATAAAATTGATTTTTAAATTGGCAGGTAAAAATTGTATATATTTTTAGGGTCCAACATATATTTTGGTACATACATACATATATATGTATACACACACATTTTGGAATGGCCAAATCAAACTATTTACCATATGCATTACCTCACATACTTATTTTGTGCGTGTGGTGAGAACACTTAAAATCTACTCTCTTGGCAATATTCAAGTATACAATACATTGTTGTTAACTGCAGTTACCATGATGTATAATAGATCTCTTGAACTTACTCTTCCTGTCTAAAATTTCATGTCCTTTGACAAACATCTTCCCTAATACTCCTACCCCAGACTCTGGTAGCCATTATTCTACTCTCTGCTTCTATGAGCTCAAATTTTTAGATTCCACATATAAATGGGACTGTGTGGTATTTGTCTTCCTATGCTTGGCTTATTTCACTCAACATAATATCCTCCAGGTTCATCCACATTGTCGAAAATGACAGGATTTCCTTTTTTTAAAAGAGGCTGAATAGTATTTCATTGTGCATATATACCACATTTTCTTTATTCATTCATCTGTGGATGGATACTTAGCTTGATTCCATATCTTGGCTATTGTGAATAATGCTGTAATGAACATGGAAGTGCAACCATCTCTTCAAAATACTGATATTATTTCCTTTGGATATATACCCAGTAGTGAGATTGCTGGATCATATGGTCGTTCTGTTTTTAATTTTTTGAGGAAACTTCATACTGTTTTCCATAATGGCTGTACTAATTTGCATTTCCACCAATAGCATAGAAGGTTTCCTTTTCTCCACATCCTTGCCAAAATTTGTTCTTTCAACTTTTTCACACTAGCCATCCTAAGAGGTGTGAGGTCATATCTCATTGTTGTTTTAATTGGCATTTCCCTGATGATCAGTGATGTTGAGCATTTTTTTCATATATGCACTGGTCATTTGTATGTCTCCTTTTGAGAAATGTATGCAGGTCTTTCACCCACTTTTTAATTGGGTTATTTGTTTTCTTATTAAGCTGAGTTCCTCATACATTTTGGATATTAACCCCTTATCAGATGTATGATTTGCAAATATATTTTCCCATTTTGTAAGTTGTCTCTTCACTGCTGATTGTTCCCTTTGCTATTCAGAAGCTTTTTAGTTTGATGTAATCCCATTTGTCTATTTTTGCTTTTGTTGCCTGTGCTTTTGGGGTCATATCCAAAAAAGCACTGCCTAAACCAGTATCATGAAGATTTTCCCCTATGTTTTCTTCTAGTAGTTTTACAATTTCAGGTCACATTTAAGTCTTTAATACATTTTGAATTGATTTTTGTAGATGGTATGAGAAGAGGGTCTAATTTCATTCTTCTGCATATGGATATCCAGTTTTCCCAGCACATTTTATTGAAGAGACTGTCTTTTCCCCATTGTATGTGTTTGGCAACTTTATTGAACATCAACTAATCATAAATGTGTGGGTTTATTCCTGGGCTCTCTATTCTGTTTTGCTAGCCAATGTGTCTGTTCTTATGCCAATGCCATACTGCTTTGATGACTATAACTTTGTAGTAGATTTTGAAATCAGGTAGTGTGGTGCCTCCAGCTTTGTTCTTTTTGCTCAAAATTGCTTTGGCTGTTTGGAGTCTTTTGTGGTTCTGTAAGAATTTTAGGATTGCATTTTCTATTTCTGTGAAAATGTCCCTGGAATTTTGATAGGGATTATATTGAATCTGTAGATCACTTTGAGTAGTGTGGATATTTTAACAATATGAATTCTTCCAATCCATGAACATGGTATATCTTTTTATTTATTTGTGTCTTCAATTTCTTTCACTGGTGTTTTATAGTTTTCAGTATGCAGATCTTTCATCACCTTGGTTAAATTTGTTACTAAGTATTTTATTTTATTTTAACTATTGTAAATAGAATTATTCTCTTGATTTCTTTTTTGGATAGTTCATTGTTACGGTATAGATACACTACTGATTTCTGTGTGTTGACTTTTTTATCCTGCAGCTTTACTGAATTGGTTTATTAATTCTAATAGATTTTTTTGGTGGAGTCTTCAGGATTTTTTTTATATAAGATCATTTCACCTGAAAACAGAAACAATTTAACTCTTTCTTTCTGATTTGGATTCCTTTTATTTCTTTTTCTTATCTAATCTTCTGACTACGACTTCCAGTACTATGTTAAATAGAAGTGGCAAGAGTGGGCATCCTTGTCCTGTTCCAGATCTTAGAGGAATAGCTTTCAACTTTTCCCCATTGATTATGATGTTAGCTATGGGCTTGTTATACAGGGCCTTTATTCTGTTAGGTACATTCCTTCTACACCTAATTTATTTAGAGTTTTTATCATGACAGGATGCTGACTTGTCAAATGCCTTTTCTGCATCTATTGAGATTATTGTATGGTTTTTGCTCTTCATTTTGTTAATGTGGTTTATCACATTTATTGATTTGCATATGTTGGAACATCCTTGCCTTTCAGATATAAATCACACCTAATCATGGTATATGATCTTTTTAATGTGCTGTTGAATTTCGTTTGCCAGTATGTTGTTGAGGACTTTTGCATCTATGTTCATCTGGCACATTGGTCTGTTGTCTTCTTGTAGTGTTCTTGTCTGGCTTTGGTATCAGGGTAATGCTCGCCTCATAAAACGAGATTGGAAGTGTTCCCTTAAGAGATTGAGAAGGATTGGTATTAGTTATCTAAACGTTAGAATTCAGCAGTGAAGCCATCACATCCTGTGCTTTTCTTTGATGGGAGATTTTTTTATTACTGATTCAATCTCCTTACTTGTTATTGGTTCAGATTTTCTTTCTTCAAGATTCAAGGTTGTATGTACCTAGGAATTTATCCTTTTCTTCTAGGTTATCCATTTGCCCTATTTCTAGGGTCCGCAAAGGAAATTGTCTCAGAATACTCCATTAAGTATTCCTTAGTCTAAGACTGTTAATTGCTTGTTTCATATCAAACTCTGGAACACAGGAGAAACTGGTGGAGATTCAATTTCTTTGTTTTACCTCCACTCTTAAAGGTAGTATATAATTTGTATCTCACAGATTCAATAACTGGAGATACAGCTCAAGAGAAAGGGAAGGAAATTGACATTCTTTTAAGGACCATGATGAACTAGACCCTAGGAAAGTAGACCAGGAAAAATATATTACCACATTTTTGAATCTACGTGGATCTTTGTTCTCAGATAATTCTGCATGAATTCTTATAATAACCTTTATCCCTCTACTTCTGAATTCTGAATTCATTTCTTCACCATCCTCACCCTCACTGTCCCTAACCATCCATTGTACCAGCACGAGATTATTCTTCTGAAAATTCTGTCTTTTTTTTTTTTTGGCTAGGCTTCTACTCCAAACTCTTTAGTATCTCACCATTCTTCTGCATAATTAAATCTGAACTTTTTAGCCTTACTTTCAAGTACCTTGTACCTTGAAATCTATCTCTATCTTTACTCTCATATTCTCCCTGTACCTCAACACCCTCCCCTTCCCCCACATACACATGCACTGAACCTTCCAACTCATGGATGCTTTATTATGGGTATTGAATGTTATAAAGAAATCTCAACACTTATTTCTAACATAGGATAGTAATTAACTCTCTTTTAAAGAGCTTATTTGCTGATCAAATGAGAATATAGTGTTATTTTATTACGTATTTTATAATAACATTGAAGCTTCTTTTTTTTATATATTTTCAAGAGAAAAAAATCTCCCACCTCCTTTCTAGCCCCATGGACTTAGTACCACCTAAATACCTTAGTACCACCTAGATTGGGGGCTGATAGTCCCCAGTTATATATTTCCAGCCTGTCCTTTCTTCTGATATCCAAACTCATGTTTCCACTCCTACTTGAATCTTCACTTGGATCTAATAAGCATCTCAAACTGAACACAACCGCAACAAAACGTGGATTTTCCTGTGAAAATTCCCATACCAGCTCCAGTCCCCCCTACCTCAGTAAATACTGCTACTTTCATTACAATTGCTCAGGGAAGATTGTTCAGTCATTCATAATTTCACTCTTTCCTTCACAGTCCACATACAGTTCATCAGCAAGTCCTATCAGCAGTTTGTTAAAAATATATCTTGAATTCATTCACTTTTCTGTGTCTCCAACTGTATTGTTCCTATCCAAGTACTACCATTTTTCATCTGGACTGCCACAAATATCTCTTAGTCTCCCTGTGTGTTATGGTCTGAATTGTGTCCCCCCAAATTTCATGTGTTGAAGTGCTAACTCCCAGTACCTCAAAATGTGACTGTATTTGGAGATAGGATCTTTAAAGTGTTAATTAAATTAAAACGAGGTCATTAGGGTGGGCCCTTATCCAATATGATTGATATCCTTATAAGAAGCTGAGATTAGGACACAAACGCACACAGAGGGAAGACCACATGAAGACACAGAGAGAAGGCAGCCGCCTACAGGCCAAGGAAAGAGTCCTCAGAAGAAATCATTCCTGCTGACACCTTGATTTGACTTCTAGCCTCCAGAACTTTGAGAAAATAAATTTTTCTTGTTTAAGCCACCAAGTCCGTGGCACTTTGTTATGGCAGCCCTAGCAAACAAATGCATTGTATATTGGTTTTCTGTTGCTGCATAACAAATTACCACAAATTTGGCAGCTTAAAACAACACCTGTTTATTAGCTCACAGTTCTGTAGGTCAGAGTCTGGTATGGTGTGACTGGATTCTCTGTTCAGGGTATCACAAAGGCTGAAATTCAGGAGTCAGCTGGACTGAGTTCTAGTTTGGAGGCTCTGAGGAAAATACACTTCCAAACTTATTCCTGGTGTTGGCAGAATTCAGTTCCTTGTGGTTGTAAAACTGAGGTCCTCATTTCCTTGCTGCCAAGGGCTGCTCTTGGGTCCCAGAGGCCCCCTGCATTTCTTGCTATGTGTTCTCTCCATCTTCAGTCCAGTCCAGCAATGGTGTGTAATCCCCACCACCACCCACTGATGCTTTGAATCTCTCTTTCTCTTTTGCTTCCAACAGGAGCAAATTCTCTTTTAAAGGGCTCACCTGATTAGGTCAGCCCCACCCACATAATCTCCCTGTTTTGAGGTCAGCTGATTTGGGACCTTAATACATCTGCAAAACCCCTTCACAACATTACCTCGATTAGTGTTTGATTGAATAACTGAGAGAAGGTTTGTCTACACCAGAGACCAGCAGTCCTAAGGAGCACATACTGTTTTTCTTTTGTCCTCTTATGATCCATTTATCACATGATTCCTCTAACAGATTTTTTTAAAAATACATCAGATATCACTCCCTTGCTTAAAACACTCCAAGAATTTTCTACTGCACTGGGAATAAAATTGACTCGTCCATTTCTTACCCCCAACTGTAGACTGGGCATGGCTTTTTCTATTACTGTATCAACTCAGACAGAGTGCCTTGATCTGCATTTCTGGCAACTGCTTGACACTGAGACTGATGGTTTTTTAGAATCCTCTACTATCACACTCTAATCCCCTAGACTGAATCCCATTTTCATTTGTTTCTATACTAGTCACTCCCAAATTTATATCTATAGCTCCAACCTCTCTTCTGAGTTCTACCCTCAAATATTCAACTGTCAACTTGGCATGTCTACTTAGACATCTAATAGAAACCTCAAATTAAAAATAATCAAAACAAAGTTCTTATTTTCCCACCCCTCCACAAAAGAACCTGCACTTCTCCATCACTGTAAATTCTATCTTCAATGCAGTTGCTCAGGGTACAAACTTCAGTCATCCTTTATTCCTCTTTTCTTCACAGTCCACATATAATCCATCATCAAGTCTTGTCACTAACATCTCTGAAATATATCCTGAATGCACCCTCTTCCCTTTATCTCTGCTTCCACCACCCTGGTCCAAAGTACCATCGTCTCTTCTCTAGGTTAGTGCAATATCACTTTAAGTGGTTTCTCTCCTTCCATTTTTGTCCCCCTAAAATCTATTCTACGTACAATAGCCAATGTGATTTTTTTAAAATATAAATCAGAACATACCCTCCTCATTTTAAATTATCCAATGGCTTCTCATTATACTGATAATAAAATACAAAGTACTTACTACGGCTCCCGAAACCTTAAGTGGTCTTTCTGCCTAACTTTCTGATGCTTGAACCACATTGACCACACTTGTTGTCATCTCAGACTTTTTGCATTTGCTGTTCCTTCAGCCTAGATCTTCTCATGCCTGTCTCCTTCTCGTCATTTAAGTCTCAGCTCAAATGTCCCTTTGATCTTCGTATGTAAAGCAGCTCCTCCAACCCCATCCCCATTCCCATCCTCAGTCACTCTCTATCGCATCACTCTGTTTTACTTCTTTAACATTACTTGAGACTACCTGAAATTATCTTATTTATCTATTTAGTGTCTTTCTTCTCTCACAAAATTTATAAGATCCATGACAAGAACTTTGTCTAGTTTACTGCAGTATCTCCAGCACTTGGAACAGTGTGTAGCACAGAGTAATCATTCAACGAATACTTGTTGGTTGAACAAATGAATGAGTTATGATCTAGACTGAAAGTTATTCCCTCACATTCCTGGAACTTGGTGATTTGGACTGTGTCCTTCGCTAAAGGCAGCTAGTCATTTTGCCCTGATTATTTTCCCAGTCTCCACCTGGGACTGGTCTCAGCTGGCATCAGTCCTAGCACCTTTCCTCCTCCCCACTGAGAACTCCTGATGTGCTTAATGGTCAGGGCTGAGACTTTTATGCCATAGGCTTTTTATCGGTTTTGGAAAGTGGCTGCATTTAACCAAAATCAATAATACACTTATCTGAACCATGTATAAGACAAGTCTAGTGGACTTCCTTGTTCTCAAACAGAAGTTCCAATGAAGGAGTCATCTTATTGTGGTGTTAAACATATATGCACATTTTTTTCAGCCAAAATGGTTTCCCCTCTTAATAAAGAATCGACACCCAAGAAAGCCAGATCTGTTAGTGAAGAATGATAGAGAGTAAGATTATTGTAATACTAGAACTACGAGGTTCTAGTTACTAGAAGCTATTGCAGATACAGCCTTCTCAGAAGAATCACTAGTAACCATCCTTGTGCTTTCAGGAAGGAAGTATAACAGAGCATTTTTGTTTGGTTAAAGTCATAAACACTTCCAGTTAAGAGCAAAACATATGGGGCTCCCACCTGCCCACAAGCACAGGTTTCCATTCAACTATCTTCATTTTAACAGCCACCCATCTTAATGGCTGGAAAAGCACTAAATTCTAGGTAGCAATGACAATTATGCACTGAAATATAAACTTTTCCTTTATAGAGGTAATACAGATGATTAATTATTTAATCAAAATATACCAAATAATGTATAATGTTGTCCTGAAATCTTAAGACTGTTATCTTGCCTAAAGACTGAACAGAAGTTAATATTAATAGCAGCAAAGCAATAATCAGCCACAATGTATATTGACAAAATAAAATTAAAAAAATAAATAAAATAAATAAATAAATAAAAGTATACATATGACACAAATAAAAAAAAATAGCAGCAAAGGATAATTAGGAAATTCATGACATCAATTATAGTTTGTATTTCTATTGTAAAAAAAGTAAACATCTGTTAGCTTAAGACTGCCCAGGATTGGTGGTGTTTCAGGGTCACTAACAGAAATAAATATCAAGGTCATATAAGTAGCAAGTTAATTGCCTGCTTTTTTATTATCATGCAATAAAATTGACTTTTTTTCTTTTGGTGTACAGTTCTATGGATTTTAACACGTGTGTGTGTGTGTGTGTGTGTGTGTGTGTGTGTGTGTGTGTATTTGGCATAATTGCCACAAAAATTAAGGTGCAGTATTTTTCTATCAGTCCCCAAAACTCCATTGTATTATCCCTTTATGGCAAACCCTCCCTGGACTCCCAACCCCTGGCAACCACTGATGTGTTTTCTGTTCTATGGTTTTATTTTTTCAAGGTTGTCGTATAAATAAAATAATATAATATGTAACCTTTTGATACTGGCTTCTTTCACTCTGTGCAGTGTTTTCAGATTTATCTAAGCTGTTGTTTCCTTTCTATTGAGGAGGTTCCATTGCATGGAGAGCCATTTATTCACTGCAGTACATAAGGGCTGTTTCTAGTTTTTGGTGATTGTGAACAGAGCTGCTATAAACACTCTTGTACAGATATTTATGGGAACATAAGTTTTTATTTCTTTAGAATTAATACCCAGGAGTGTTTGGATTTAGGTCTACAATTTTATTATTAGCTTTCTGTTTGTATCATCCATTTTTTATTCCTCTATTTCCCTGTCCTTACCTTCTTTTGGGTGATCTTGTTATTGTGGGTAAACACCTGTAGGGTCCTTGTCTGTTGTGAATACCAATAGAAACACAAAAGACAGTGATCTGAGCATTTAATAGAAAGGAGTGTTATTGTGGGCTGCACAAGCAAGCCAGGAGCAAGATTGGTCTCATGGCCTAAAATAAGCCAAGATCCTGGAGCAGGCAGGAGTTACAACTTTTAAGGGTCTAGCTACAGAAATTAATACATATTCAACAAAGGCTGGGTTATTCTTAAGCATATTCAAGTGGGGATGAGTACACACATGCACATTGTGGCATTCTGTATGTCCCATAGAGGTAGAGATTTAAGGATTAAGATGAAGGAGGGCTGGCCTTGTGTCGTCAGAAGATGAAATTAGGGGCAGAGTTGAGACCAGTGTGCAAACTTCCCTATCTGGCCAAAGGTGGTTAGGATTAATTGGGAGCAGCCTTGGTTTTTATCACCAGGAGGCTGTCTTGCCCAATCAGAATTGTTGAAAGAAATGGAGGAAAGGAGAAAGACTGATTAGGGAGAGGTTGGTAGCTCTCAATCGGAATATTTCTTAATTTTTCATTTTATTTTATCTATTATGATTTTGACTGTATCTCTTTGTATAGATTTCTTAATAGTTGCTCTAAGGATTACAAGATATATGCTCTCTTATTTCACAGTCCACTTAGAATCAATATTTTACTACTTCAAGTGGAATGTAGAAACGTTACCACCATATAAATCCTTCATATTCCCCCCTTTATGTTGTAGTTCTCATATATACTGCATGTAAATACATCAACAGTTCCATCAGACAAAGCCATACTTTTGATTTCAACAAACTTATTTTAAACAACTCAAAAGGAGAAGATTCTATTGTACTTACCATATTTTTACTCTTTGCATTGTTCTTTCTTCCTGATGTTCCAAGTTTCCTTATTTTATTATTTCCTTTTTGTCTCAAGAACATCTTTTAGCTATTCTTTTAGGGCAGTTCTGTTGGCTATGAATTCCCTTAGTGTTCCTTCATCTGAGAATCTCTTTATTTCACCTTACCCTGAATCATAATTTTTTTGGGTAGAGAATAGTGGGTTGATAGTTCTTTTCCTTCAACACCTGAAAAAATTTTGTGCTACTTTTTTCTGGCCTCTGTAGTTTCTAATGAGAAATCTACAGCGATTTGAATTATTTTCCCCTATAAATAATGTGCCATTTTTCTCTGACTGCTTTCTAGTTTTCTGCAGGTCAATTTTGATATGTCTGGGCATAGATTTCTTTGGGTTTATCTTGTTTGGAATTTGCTCAATTTCTTGAACCTGTGGGTTAATATCTTTCATTAAAGTTGGAACATTTTCAGCCATTATTTTCTCAAATATTTTTTAAGCACATTCCGTTCTATTTCTTGGACTCCAATGATGTGAGTGTTAGATCTTCTTGTTGTCCCACAGGTCCCTCTAAGACTCTGTTAGTTTTTTTGAGATCTCCTTTCTTTCTGATCCTAAGACTGGATAATTTCTATTGATCTTTCTTCAAATCACTGATTCTTTGTTATCTCAATTCTGCTATCAAGCCTATCCAGTGAATTTTTATTATAGTTACAGCATTGTTTTAGTTCTAAAATTTCCTGTTGGTTTCCTCTATACTTTATATTTCTTTGCTGATACTTTCTGTTTTATATTGATCTAAGAATGTTCATAATTTATTATTTGTGCTATCTTAAAAATAGCTGCTTTGAAAGCACTAACTACTTTTCTAATATTTCCTATGTTAATTTCAAACTCTTTAAAAAATCTATTCACTAAGGCAAATCTTATATATAAGGTCCTTATAACTTGTAGCTTAATTTAATGGCTATAAAGTTGCAAATCATAAAACTGTATTTCTTTTAAAGTGATCTATAACCTATTTTATGTCTTCAGATTCATTTCTCCAAGTAGTACAGGGAAGAGTTCATTTATTATCTGTTAAAAGAAAAATATTGACTGTGCTTCAGTTATAGTTGCAAAATGTGGCAAGTTCTAATGTTCACGTGATCATACAAATATATTTTTTATTCACTAACAATATGAATACTTTAATGTTCCATTTACTCAAAAACTTCCCTACTACTCAAAGCTCTTAATGGTACAGCACTTAGAACACTTACCTTGTGTAATTTAATTTTGCATTTAATTGTATGCTGTTTTGTACAGTTGTTACTCAATTACTTGAAAATGTGTCAGTTTTTCTGCTCAAGCCAGATTTTTAATTTCTTACAAAATGGATCCGGTTTTCTCCTGACTCTTCCATAGGACCCTTTGCCAGGCTTGCCCCATAGTAGGTTCTCAATTAAATATATATTCATTGATTAATCTAATCAACACATATTTAAGGTTCTTCTACTTTGTGTTAGGTATCTTTCCAAGTATAGGATGCAAATTAGTAATTAGAGTAACTAAAAAACAGTGTGAATAATGCATTAATGGATTATCTTAGTCTAATAAGAAACCAATTTTAGTTTCCAAAGTAGAACTAATAGCATGTTGTTTTCCTTCTAAACAAGTGGGACTTTACACACACACACCACGGACTTACACTATATTAGTGAAATAAAAGCAAACTCTAATTTCACCTAGCACAAAAGAAATTAAGGGGTTCTATCTTCTCACTATCCCAAAAAGAGTAGAATGTGTACAGACAGCAGAAAAGGAGGGTTAGTATCACTGTAGGAGTCTTCAGTTTGTCCCAGAATTGGGCTTTCCTTGTCCAGTCGGTCCTTTCAGGAGAAAAACAGCAATCTTTCCAGTGGGTCTCAGTAAGTACATCCACAAAGACATAGAACCAGACATCCAGAAAGAGAGACAGCCACAAGATCCTTTTTCTTTTTTTAAGGCTACATGTAGTCATAACTTTTATGTGGACTGCCCATGAAAAATTCTTTTAACAATCTTTTAAATCTGTGCTGCTAAAAGTCAATCATATTCTTACATTTCAAAAATAGCATTTGCACAAAAAGTCAGGTCACTGTCTTATAATGAAATAGATTTAGCCAGATTTTAAGACCTATGGTTTTAAACTAATTTAAGTGATAATATAATTAACAAAGGGAAAAATGTCTAATTAAAGAGTCACAGATGAAAGAGGTAGCCAGGTCCTAAAAAATAATAATTCCAGGGACCAGTACCAATTTTTGGATGAATTTATTATTGGAATTGCCACCTATAGACACTGATGACTATTCCTTCTTTAGCCATAATTTATAGGATGTGTTCTAGTCTCAAGCTTCTCAAGTAAGGTATTCAAAGGACAGTACATTCATCTAAGAGCTAATGTAGAAATTATTTTCTAATATCTCAATTCAACATTCTAATTTTTTTCAGCCTGTTTTGTTTATTAGCTTTGGAACCATAAGAATAAAAGAATGTAGAAATCACACAAATTATACAAAACTAACTCTTTTAACCAATCTGTAAATTAATAACTTAGCAGATCAATCTTCAATTTGAGATGTGGTCACATCCTAAGTAGGTATTTTGGTGTTTGTTAAAGTTATTCTGACTTTAGTTGCCTTTCCATGACGATCGTCTTGTCAGCTAACAGAATCCTAGCCTACAATAGTGTAGTGGTGATGATTTGGGGATCTATATTCAGACTATATGGGCTCAAAGTTTGGCCTTACATCTTCTTAACTGTACCTGCAATGTGTAACACTGCAAAACTTTCCAAAGCCCACTGAGAATACATATAAAAAGTTTGGAACAATTACTAGTTCATAGCAAACCCTCAGTGAATGCTAGTCATTCTCCCCCATTCCCCACCACTTTCCCCTGACAAACTCCTTCTCCCCTTTTAAGATTAACTTCAAGAGAAGGCACCAAGGTGAGCTGAGATCCATGCAGCATTGGGGGCTCAAAGGCCCCAGAGGGAAGTGTCCACAGCCCCAGCAGGCGCTGAGGTGAGCTGAGCCCAGCATGGCACTAGGGGCTCAGTCTACAGCCATGGAAAGCCAGAACAGGAGCCAAGGTAGTATAATATAGCCACTGCCACACCTACTGTCACCACAAGGACAGTTAACCACCACAGTAGCAGCCAGGGCCACTCTATAGGCAACCCACCACTCACTCAACTACATTGATATAAGAAGAGTCACCAGTAGAGTCTGTAAATAGAGTAGGAAATCTTTACCCTCATAGCCAACTCCAGAGTAATAGAAGAAGTAAGTCCTCTACCAGGTGACCAAACATCAATGAAAAAATACTAGAACCACAGACAAACAAGAAGATATGATACCACTGAAGGAATACAGTAATGCTCAAATACCAGACCTCATAGAACAAGGAATCCTTGAAATGTCTGAAAAGGAATTTCAAGCAATGATCTTAAGAAAACGTGAAGAGATGAGAGAAGAGTCAATTAGAGAACACAAGGAAACAAGAAAAAATATCCAGGATATGAAGGAGGAAATTTACAAAGAGATTAATATCTTAAAGAAGAGTGTATCAGAACTCCTAGAAATGAAAGATTCATTCAATGAAATAAAAAACACAACCGAGAGCTTGAGCAGCAGGCTAGAGCATGCAGAAGAAAGAATTTCAGATTTCTGCGATGGTCTTTTTGAAATAACCCAGGCAGACAAAAAAAAAAAAAAGAATTAAAAATAATGAAGAAAATCTAAGAGAGACAGCAGTCAACCTCAAGTGCTCTAACATCCAAACTGTGGGTATTACAGAAAGGGAGGAGGAAGGAAAATGAATTGAAAACATATTCACGGAAATAACAACAGAAAAATTCCCAGGTGTAGGGAGAGATGCAGACCTTCAGAACCAGGAAATGTCCCCAAACAGATTCAATCCGAAAAGATCCTCTCCAAGACATGTTATAGTCAAATTTGCAAAGCTCAAAGACAAAGAGAGAATTCTAAAAACAGCAAGAGAAAAATGTCAAGTCACATAAAAGGGAACCCCCATCAGACTAAGAACAGACTTCTCAACTGAAACCCTACAGGCCAGAAGAAAGTGGAATGATATGTTCAAAATATTAAAGGAAAAAAATTGCCAGCCAAGAATTTTTTACCTAGCAAGGATCTCCTTCAGAAATGAGGAAGAAATAGTATTTCTCAGACAAACAAAAATTGTGGGAGTTCACCACCACATGACCAGCCCTGGAAGAAATTCTCAAGGAGTCCTTCATTTGGAATCTGAATAATGATGATCACTATCATGGACTCACAAGAAAGAACAAATCCAATGATTAAAACAAAAATGCAAATGAGAAAAAGAAAAATGCTAAATTATGCCACCTCAAGTTTCCAACTAACATTGGAGAAATAAAAGGAGAAGTAAAGATTAAAGATATTTAAAACATCTAAACAAAAAGCAATTAAATGACAGGAGCTAAACAATACCTATCAATAACTACCCTCAATGTGAATAGATTAGACTTCCCATTCAGAAGACACAGACTGACTGATCGGATTAAAAAGCTAGACTCAAGTATATGCTGTCTTCAAGAGACCCATTTCACCTGTAGAAACACACACAGACTAAAAGTGAAGAGATGGAAAAAGATATACCGTGCAAATGGAAAACAAAAAGGATCAGGAGTAGCTGTTTTTATATCAGATAAACTAGACTTTAAACCAAAAAACATAAAAAGAGACAAAGAAGGCCACTATTTAATGATAGAGGGATCTATACACCAAGAAGACATAGCAATCATAAGTATGTATGCACCCAATAATGGATCATACAGATATATAAAGCACTCTTAGACCTAAAGAAAGAAATAGGCCCTAATATGTTAATAGTGGGTGACGTGAACACCCCTCTCTCAGTATGGGACAGATCTTCCAGGCAACAAATCAACAAAGAGACACAAGATTTAAACTACACCTTAGACCAATTGGGCCTTGCAGATATACACAGAATATTGCAGACAACAACTAAAGAATATATTTTCTTCTCATCAGCACATGGAACAATCTCTAGGATAGACCACATATTAGGTCACAAATCTAGTCTCAGCAAACCTAAAAATAATGAAAACTTTCCAAGTATCTTTTCAGACCACAATGGACTAGAACTGGAAATTAGTAACAAGTGAAACCCTGGAAACTATAAAAATAAATGGAAACTAAACAATAGGTTCCTGAGTGACCTATGGGTCCAAAAAAGAAATTAAACAGGAAATAAAAAAATTTCTTGAAACTAATGAAAATAAAGATACATCATACCAAAACCTGTGTATACTGCAAAACTAGTACTCAGAAGGTATTTTATTACAATACATGCTTACATCAAAGGAATGGAAAGACTTCAAATTAATGACCTAACACTATGCCTCAAAGAACTAGAAAAAACAACAATCCAATCCTAAAGGTCGTAGATGGAAAGAAATATTTAAGATCAGAGCAGACCAAAATGAAATAGAGACCCAAAAAGTGGCACAAAAGATCAACAAAACAAAAAGTTGGTTTCTTGAGAAGAAAAATAAAATAGGCAAACCGTTAGCTAGATTAACAAAAAAAAAGAAGAGAGAAGAACCAAATAACAAAAATCAGAATTGAAAAGGGACACATTACAAATGATACCAGAGAAATATGAAGATCATTAGAGACTACTATAAACAACTGTATGACGACAAATATGAAAACCTGGATGATATGGAAAAGTTTCTGGACACGTACAAACTACCCAGAATGAACCAAGAAGAGACACAAAACCTGAACAGACCAATAACAAGCCACAATATTGAAGCAGTAATTAGCAATCTTCCAACAAAGAAAAGCCAAAGATGGCTTTACAACTGAGTTCTATCAAACTTTTAAAGAGGAATTAATACCAATTCTCCTCAAACCATTCCAAAAGATTGAAACCAAAGCCTTCCTCCCAAACTCATTCTAAGAGGCCAACACAACTCTGATAACAAAACCAGATAAATACACAACAAAAAAAGAAAATTACAGGCCAATATCCTTGAAGAACATAGATACAAAAATCCTCAACAAAATATTAACAATCAGAATACAGCAGCACATCAAAAAAATTATACACCATGAACAAGTGGGATTCATCCCAGGGATGCAAGGATGGTTCAACGTATGCAAGTCAATAAATGTGATACATCACATCAACAAAATCAAGGACAAAGACCATATGATTATCTCAATAGATGCTGAAAAGGCATTTCACAAAATTCAACATTTTGATTTTCAACAGTCATGATAAAGACTCTCAACAAATTAGGGATAAAAGGAAAGTATCTCAGCACAATAAAAGCCATCTACAACAAGCCCAACACCAATATCATTCCAAATGGGGAAAACCTGAAGCTTTTCCCTTAAGAACAGGAACAAGACAAGGATGCCCACTATCACCACTCCTGTTTAACTCCTGGAGGTACTAGCTAGAGCAATCAGGCAAGAGAAAGAAATAAAGGACATCCAGACTGGAAAAGACAAAGTCAAATGGTCCATATTTGCAGATGACATGATACTATACATAGAAAAACCTAAAGACTCTATCAAAAAACTCCTAGAGCTGGTTAATACTTTTAGTAATGTTGCAGGATACTAAATAAATGTACAAAAATCAGTTGCATTAATATTCTCCAATAATGAGCTAAGAGAAAGAGAAATCAAGAAAGTAAGCCCATTTACAACAGTCATGAAAGAAATAAAATACTTAGGAATCAATTTAACCAAGGAGGTGAAAGATCTCTACAATGAGAAGTACAAACCACTGCTGAAATAAATTAAATAAGACACAAAAAGATGGAAAGACATTCCACACTCCTGAACTGGAAGAATTAGCATTCTGAAAATGTCTATACTACCCAAAGCAATCTACATATTCAATGCAATCCCAATCAAAATGCCAATTACATTTTTCAAAGAAATGGAAAAAAGAATCTTAACATTCATATGGAACAACAAAAGACCCCAAATAGCCAAAGCAGTCCTGAGCAAAAAATAAATAAATAAATAAAGCTGGAAGCGTAACACTACCTAACTTCAAATTATATTACAAAGCTATAGTAACCAAAACAGAATGGTACTGGCATAAAAATAGACACTCAGACCAGTGGAGCAGAACAGAGGATCCTGAAAACACCCCTTAAGCTCACAGCCATCTGATATTTGACAAAAGCAACAAAAACTTACATTGGAGAAAAGAATGTCTCTTCAATAAGTGGTGCTGGGAAAATTGGAAATCCATGTGCAGAAGAATGAAAGTACACATGCACCTCTTACCATATACTAAAATGAACTCAGAATGGATTAAAGACTTAAGTATAAGACCTGAAACTGTAAAATTACTTAGGGAAAATAAAGTAAACATTTCAGGAACTAGGGCTGGGCACAGACTTTATGAGCAAGAGCCTGAAAGCACAGCAACAAAAGAAAAAAATAAATGGGACAGTATCAAACTAAAAAGCTTCTTCTGCACAGCAAAGGAAACAGTCAACAAAGTGAAATGACAATCTACACTGTGGGAGAAAATTTTTGCTAACTATGCATCCAACAAGGGATTGAAATCCGTAATAAACAAGGAACTCAAATAATTACACAGTAAAAAAAAACAAATAACCCAATTAAAAAATGGGCAAAGGAGGTGAATAGACATTCTTCAAAGGAAGATATACCAATGGCAAATGGGTACATGAAAAAATGCTCAACATCACTAGTCATCAGGGAAATGCAAATTAAAATCACATTGAGATAACATCTCACCCCAGTTAGACTGGCTATAATCAAAAAGATAGAGAAAACCAAATGCTGGTGAGGATGTGGAGAGAAGGGAACCCTCCCACACTGTTAATGGGACTGTAAATTAGTACAACCTGTATGGAGGTTCCTGAAACAACTACAGGTAGAACTACAATATGATCTAGCAATCCCACTTCTAGGTATATACCCAAAGGAATGGAAATCATCATGTCGAAGGGACACCTGCACTCCCATGTTTATTGCAGCTGTATTTACAATAGCCAAGATATGGAACCAACCTAAATATCCACTGATGGATGATTGGATAAAGAAAATGTGGTATATATATATATACCATAGAATACTACTCTGCCATAAAAAAGAATGAAGTTCTCCCATTCACAACAACATTGATGAGCTTGGAGAAACTTACACAGAGTGAAATACGCAAAGCACAGAGAGAAAAATACCACATGCACTCACTCATAAGTGGGAGCTAAGAGAGAGAGAAGGAAGGAGAGAAAGACCACAGTGGTGCATTGGACTTGCAGAGGGAGAGAGCATATCTAGGGATACAAAGTGGAGTGGGAGAAAGGGGGATGGGGAGGGAGGTCAGGGATTAATTGGGTGGGGGACATGAGGTATAATCACAATTTACGGTAATGGTCATGCTGCCAGTGTGGATCCAGCCATCACATCTTGGGCACAAGTGGTAACAGTCATCTTTGTACCCCATGAATATTCATAACCAATAAAAAATAAATAAATAAATAAATAAAATAATTTATTACTTTTATTTGTCAATTTAGATTTCTAGATGAAAACACAATTATTAGGGTATTGAATTTGTCAGGGCCTTCTAGCAAAACAAAAATATATAACCTGGAACTGTTGACAGAATATGGACATAAGTCCTTATTTTTTAACTTATTGATGTTAAATTTTAAAAATTATTTGCATGTTTTATATATTCATAACTTTATACATATGAAAAATAATAAAGTCCTGTCACCATGAGAATTGTTAAAAAAAGGATTAACTTCAAAAGTAATCTCCTTCATAAAGCCTTCCCTAAGACTACCCAGTAGACTTGGTACTCCCGCTGTCTTTTGTGTATGATTAAGCTATAACAATTCTTATGATACTACACTTTAATTATTTGTTTGCATATCTGTTTCATCTTTTGTCTGTAAGCTTTTAGTAGTGTCTCGATGAGTTAGTCATCCCTTCCCTCGGCTTATGGGCCTAGCATATATCTCAGTTATATTCCCTTATCACATTATATGGAAATTTGTTGTTTACGAATCTCTCTATCCCACTAGAATATAAGCTGTTTCCTTAGTGAGCAGATCAGCACTTGGCACATAATTGATGCTCAATACATTTCTGTTGAATGCATCAATGAATTCCATGTAAGTAGCAAGTGCGGTGAGGTGAGGGTGTAGTACTGGTGAAGGTACCAGGTATTTTATAAGCCATAAGAATTACCATTCCAAGAGCAACTGATTCTTTTCCCCACAAGCTACGGCTTTAAGATAATGGTTGCGTGTTATAATCACCAAGGGAACTTTTAAAAACTATCGATAAGAAATTACCACCAAAGATTCTTATTCTTATTTAGTCAGTCTGGGAGGAGACCAGACATCTATATCTTCTGTAAAAACAGTTTTTTATTGGAGTATATTTTGCATACCATAAAATTCATTCATTTGAAGTGAACAATTCAGCAGTTTTTAATAAATTTACAGAGTTGTGTAACTATCGCCACAATCTAATTTTAGACTATTTCCACCAACCCCCCCCCCAAAAAAAAACCTCTTAGCTATCTGAAGTCATTTCCTATTTTCACCCTCAGCCCCAGGCAACCACAATCCTACTGTGTCTCTACAAGTTTTCTTTTATTGAGGTATAATTCACATGTCACAGAGTTCACCTATTTAAAGTGTATAATTAAGTTGCTTTTAGTATATTCACAGAGTTGTGCAACCATCGCCACTATCCAATTCCAGAATATTTTCATCACCCTGAAAAAGAAACTTCTTATATGTTAGTGGTCACTCCCTATTGCCTTCCAAGCCCTGGAAAAACTTTGCAGGCTAGAAAAATACAGAGTGGGAGAAAATAACACAAATATTTATTAAATTTTATGAGTTTAAAGTTTAGTTGAACATATCCTATTAGAACTGGGAAGTTGAAAGATGTAGCTTTAGGAATCTTTTACCAGAGATTTAATGCAGTGAATGAATTATTTGTTGGCCCCACATTCCCTGTCCTTGTTTTAATCCCCACAGAGGCCTTGACACATGCATAAAGGACATAAAACGTCGGCAGCTTTAAAGAGCCACCATAGTAATGAAAAGAGTAACAAGAGGTGAAGAAATATCACTTGGAAGGGTCAGAGAGAGTAGCAGACATTCCCTGCTCTTCACACCCAACTCCCTCTCCAGATTAATACAATACATGATATGTGAGTATGAACTCTATGGAGAGAAACATGTATAGTGTGGCTAAAATGATTAGACTTACTGATTACTGACAAAGATTCTCTCCTTGACCAGAATCTAGTGGGGCTCCTCTGAGCCCTTTCTTGACTAGGCCTCAACTTCGGCCTATAAAGACTTGATCAAAACATTAACATAGTTTCTAACAGCTCAACGCCACATTCCTAAGATGGTTCTAGCCTCCCTTAAAATGCCTGCCTGAAAAACTCAAGGCTACCAAAAAATGTTACCGTTTGTTCTAGCCAGCACCTGAGGATAGGGTCTCTGTCTCCCAGTCTCTGTGAGAGGGTAAGAATCCTAACAGATAATTGCTAGCTAGCAGACACAGCTGACCTAATGGCATTTACACTGGTTAACTCTTTGTAACTTTTCACACCCCCTCCCTATTTCCTCATTCTCCCTTTAAAACAGTCACCTATGTACAAGTGAAAGTTGAGTTCAGTTCACACTGGACTCTTTTCCTCTATTGTAATAGCGGTTACTGACTAAAATCTGTCCTTACCACATTAACTAGTGTCCAGCTTTGTTTATCTTTGACATTATGCAGCTGTTATATTGCTCAGCTTTTATCTTCTATCATTAAAAAATGTGAGTTTCACAATCTCATAGACAAATAGAAGTGTGATTTATAGTAAGTACCTGATTTTAGGTACTTTCGATAAGTCCATCATATTTCCAACAGTTACAAAACTTTGACTTTGGGGAGTTTGGGGCGTGTGTGTAGTGTGTACCTATCTCTCCTCCCATGCTTCTCGTAAGAGTAGTAAAAGCTTATACAAGCTTTCCTCCTCTTCTACTGTCTTGAAGAGGTGGTAATACAGGGAGAGGCTAATTGGGCCGCCTGAGGTCTATTTCGTCTGGTAAGTGCTTTTAAATCTCCAGAGTGGGAAAGAAGGATCCAAAGGGAAAGAAAGCAAAGTTCTCGTGTCAGAGCTCTATAAGCTCTGGAGATTTTAGGAAAGGAAGTAGAGGGAATTTCATTGATCAGCTCAGCTAAGCTGAGCTGGGACCATGGCTGGGACCAGAATTCCTGTCAGGAATAGATAGTGCAGTTGTCAGGGGTGTAGCCAGTAAGGAATTTTTCAGGAGCTGAGGGAACCAGCAAGCCCCTAGCAGACATAAGAGAAGGCAAATAACTTTAACCCATTCCCTGTCCCCATTCCACCTAATGTCCTTTGGTACCCTTTTTAAAGGAGAGAAAGGGGAGTTGGAGAATGATAAAGCTGCAGTAAAAGATCTTCCAGGCATCTTCCATGCCTATGCTTTTACCAGTAAAATGTACCAGGTGCTATCTTCCCCCGCCCCAATTTCTAAAATGATACATACTCATTTCAGAAAACTGAGAGAACATAGGAAAGTAAAAATTAAAAAAATTAAAAAATAACATAAATCACCCATAATCCCACTACTTGAAGATAGATTTCATTCTAGTTACTTTTTTATGCCTATGTATAGAGATTTAAAAACAAATGGTATGATCTGAACATACTGTCTTGTTACCTGCTTTTTCAACTAACAATATTTCATAAATGTTCCAATGCCAATATATATTATACTCCAAGAAGGTTTTAATAGCCATATAGTACAGCTGTATCAGACTTTAATCAACAGATCTATTGTTAAACATTGTTTGTTATTATAAAAAAGTCTTTGAAAAATATTCCTGTAAAGATGGCTTTGTGTATTTCATAATTATGTCCTTAGAATAAGTTAATTGAAGTGGGCCAAAGAGTACATATTGTATTTTTAAAATATTTTTGATTTGCTCTTTGGAACTGTGACAAAATTACACATCTACCATCAGTATATACCTCTCTCCCTGCACTTTCATCAAGGAAAAGAAACATACAGATTTTGGTTTTTGAGGAAAACATACACATTGATTGAATCAGGCACCACTCAGGCGTAAGTACTAACTATTGAATGTGTTTTATATAAGTTATCTCTTCCTCTCAGGTTTTTAAAAAATAATCTTAAAAGAAAAGAGAACAAATCAATAAAATACTAATATGCACAGATGTGTAGAGAAAAACATGGACAGTAATCTATGCTAATTACAAGTTCACTAGGAGAAATGACCTAAAATGAAAGTTGACTTTGAAAGTTACTACAGGGAAAGCTTCGTGCATAAGTAACAGTCATTATTATTATCATCTTTACCTAAATAGCCACCAGACACAAGCCATTGAATTAAGTATTTTATGTGTTTTACTTAATGAGAAAGGAAATACATGACTACCTATTAATTTTTGTTCATTATGGCAGTTGCTGTTTTTAGGTACCACTGAAAGAATTCAATTCAAAAGATAATATTTATCTGGCCTTCCTTCTTCTCCTAGTGCCTTATCTCTAATATGGTTTTATTAGCTTCTAAAAATCACTGCGAAGGCAATTATTTTGTAAGAGGTCAAAGGCCTATTTGATTCATTTTGGCACTGAGACACAGATTAAAGGTATAAATGTAATCAAATGTTGTGTTTAGTCAGAAAAAGCTTGAAAGAAATCTATTCTAAAAAGTAAAATTCAACCTCATAGATGGATGAAAGATGTTTAAATTTTAAATACTGTTTCTGTTTGGTCTGAAAAAGGAAGTTGACTGGAGGCTATTTTAGAATGATCTTGTCTGTTTCAGTGGCATGGATTGGGTAGAATTGTTGCCCACGAGGGTATTGAAAATTGAACAATGAATGAGAAATTATCTTTGATTCAAATACTATTGAAGTTAACACCAAAGGTTGTTCAATTTCTTCTATACATCTAGACATTTTCTCATTTCTTAAATTTTAAAAGTTTAAAAACTGAGACACAATGTGTCTTCAATGTTCAGGATAGTTCCTAGAGCATATCTCACTAAATTTCAAGAAATTGACATATTCTTTTACTACTCCAAAGATTAACACATAGCTTGCGTATGAAATACCAAATAAATCTTTTAGTAAACAATTAGCTAGGGTGCTAATCCTAAGGGTGAATTCCTAAATGTGAGAACTGGTTTTGTCCTACCAAATACCTCATTAGAAATTTGTTAACAATGAGTATGTTTTACCACGTTAAAAGAGATTTCTAGACAAAACTTAAGTAATTAGAGGATAGTGTGCCACACCCAGGTATGTTCTCAGCCCGTTTTTTTCTAGGTTCCTGCAAACAGACACACGTCAGATACTTATCTTACATAGATACAACCACAAACATGTATTTTATGAAAGATCATGCCAACTCTCTTTTTTAAGATTATCAGATCTCAGGGCTCAGCAAAGAAACCTTGTGAAAGCAGAGCCTTAGATGGGAGGAGTCAAAGCTGGGTTTGTATTTAAGTGGCACAGTGAGTTCTCAAGTATTCATGTTTATGAAAGAAAAAAAATGCTGCATAGTACAAAAAACTGAAGATAATCAAAGCTTCTCTCCATTAGAGTGAATAACTTGGGGTAAGACAATTTTAAGAAATTGGTGAGGAGGGTAAACCTCAGCCAATGGATTGTGGGACACTGCATCTGAGACCAAAAGGTAATGGGGTCCCCGGAAGTCAGGGAATAAATAGTACCGTGTGTATGTGTGTGTGTCAGAAGTATTAAGACAGCATGGTTTGGGTTTTCCCTGGTAGTTTGGGGTCAAATGGAATAGAACTGTTTGCTGTCTAGCTTTGGGGCCATTTTCTGATTATACACAAGGGTACTTCAAAAAGTTCATGGAAAAATAAAATTAAAAGGTAATACAATCTTTCCATGAACTTTTTGAAGTACTCTCATACTTCTTTGTGCTCCCAGCATTCATTGTTTTGGTGCATTTATTAATCCTGTCACATTCTTGTTTGATTGGAATTCTTTTGCACATGAATTAAGTACAAGATAAATAAAATCGTCTGCAGATACAGTACGTTATTCACCATTTCAGAATTTGGAAAGGCAAATAACAGGGAGAAGAGATACAAATGTTACTACTATGAGAATTGCATGCCCAAGAAGTAACTTCTGTTTTTCCCTCAGTTCTTGTAAAATTTTACCTCCATTGTCTCCAAATCCATCATTTTTACTCTGAAATGTTTAATTCTTCAATTATTTTTTACTCTTAATTCATTAATTACTCTTAATTCTAGGCTCCTTCTAGTCTCCATTCCATCAACTGTAAAATCTTTATCTCTACTATGTCTCACCTTTCTTGATTCCTTTTCAGAGTTCTCGTGTTACTTTATTGGATTTACTTCATACAGTTTTGGTTGTTCACTTTTAACTTTGGTGACTTTCACCTCTCCAATGTTTTCAACTCCTATAAACATAGTATATTTTGATTTATAATCATTTCGGAATCTAATTTGTTTAATGTGTTTATGTGCTTAGATGACATTAGCTTATGCTATCTTGAGTGTAAATAAAAGTGAGAGATCATGACAATAAGTCTAAACACACAAAAAATGCTCTTATTTTGAGAAAGTTCTTGTTTAGAATCCATTTTTGTTCAGATAATTGTTAATGACATATTTATTTGTCTTTCCCAGTGAGAAACAAAACAGGACAGAAAGGAAACTGAGGGTCAATACCCAAAATCAAACCATATCACTGAAATGAGGAAATGAAGCTCAAGAAATGGGAGATGACAGCATGATATCACTGAATCCCTGTTTGTAGGTACAACTCTCCAACTCAGACAAAGTAAAACTAAGGGAATTGCAAGAATTTGCTTATTGGGTCGCTGAACCATTCTCAGTAATTTTGAGCAAATCATGAAAATTTGTAAAGATGCTAAAAGACCGGAGAGTTAGATTCTGGAAATTACGGACAGGTAGATATAACCTCGATGCTTGAAAAAATTCAAAAATATAATACCGTGGATGATTTGTGCATACATAGAAGAGTTCTAGGAGACAGCAAAGGTCTGTTGGAAACAAGTCATGCTAAATGAGTCTCATTTTCTTTCTTGATGAGGTGACTGGATAGGTAGAAAAGAGAATGCCGCAGTATTGCATCTCTTATTCTCAACAAGTTATTTGACAAAGTGTCTCATGATGCCCTAGTCCATAAGATGAGAAAATGAGAGCTGAATAGTAGAGTTAGGTGAATTGAACAACCAAAGCCAAACGGTGTTGATTTATGTTCCTCCATAAAGACTTATTGCTTATTGTGCTACAGAGCTCTGTTCGTGACCCTGTTCTCTTTAGTATTTTTATTATTATCTGGATGAAGATGTAGAAGGCAAGTTTATCATATATGTAAAAAAACAAAGCTGAGAAGGGCAGTTAACTTTTGGAATTATAAACAAGATTGTAAGATATGTTGAATGTTTATTAGAACAAAATATAACTTTAAAAAATGTTTTAAAAGGTGAGAACTTTTTTGTAAAAGCAGAGTTAAAAACATACAGTAGGCACTCCCATACCAAAAAAAAATAAGAGAAAGAAAAATTTCATGAAACTGATAAGAAGAAATTTAATAGCAATACCTGTAAAATTCTATATTTAGTTTTGAAAATCAGAGATCTGAGAGGGAAATTTGACAGCAGTTTGTTGGGAAAAGATCTAGGAATTTTATTGGTTACAAGCAATCTTTGAGCCAAGAAATACAAGAAAATGAAACAAAACAAAAAAAGCTAACGCAATCTTAGGTGGCACTAGTAAGAGCCTAGCATCAGATCTATAAAATTGGGGTAAAAATAATAACACCTTCCTCATAGGGTTGTTGCAAGGATTAAATGGAAAAAAAAATCCATGTAAAACACTTAGCAGTGGATTAAGTGTAAGCATTCATTAGTTATTATTACTAACAAGAAATGAAATAGTCCCACTTTTGTGTCAAATCACATCTGAAAGAGTTTGCTTATGTGGGGGATACTGAAAAGGGCAGATATATCAGAACAATATAAGGACTAGAGAAAATTTGGGGTGGGGAAGATGAGATAATGGTAGTCTTCCAAAATATTAAGGGCTAGTAAAGAAGAATAGACTTACCTTTAATGACTCCAAGTATTACCAATAGGAGAATTTGGTAAAAATCACAGAGACTTATTTTAGTTCTAGTAGGATAAACCATCTAATAATCAGAATATTCAAAGTTGAAATGGATTATTCAGGAGATGGTGAGTTTCTTGCCATTTGAGATACTCAGGCAGAGACCGAATGACCTACCTGGCAGGAAACCCTGTAGAAGGTGTTCTTGCATGGGGTGTATTTGTGCACTCATCCATTCGTTAAGATCATCTGAGACAAATAGTTAAGGAGAACCTACTCTTGGTCAACACTGATCAACTGTAATGGACATCTAAGGTTCTTCCCAAGTGAAGAAATAGGAAGTATCTTAAGCTTTTACAGAATATGCCTAAGCTCCACATAGGGCTATTTTTCTTAGCATTTACTTCTGCTCCCCACTCCCAACAGCCCCAACACATCTTACTGCAAAAGTAAATACCTGCTATTTCATGTTCTGCTCTAGACACCAATGCCTCATGAATCACATCAAGTTAAAGACTTTACCATTTGAACAGTGTGACTATTTTTTCCAACTCAGCTGCAAAGCCAGAGGGGCCATCCGTAGTTTCCAATTCAGGCTTTGCTGCTGCTGCTGCATGATACTTCATGTTGAAATGGCATTTTCTTTTCAATGTAAACATTTTTAGAAACTCTGTGAGGAGATTTCAATGTAACATATGTACCAGAATAGCTGCTCCTAGCCTGCTGGGTGGAATCCTTTTTTGAAACAACGTTAGAACAAAGAAATTCATTCCCTATCAGAGGGGAGGTAGCCAGGAAATCATATAAGCAGTATTCACTCCCTGTGTTCTAGATGAGGTACTCTCCCTGCTGCTGTCAGCAACATTCGCTGCCAAATCTACTAACTGCTTTAGCCTGACCCTGACTGGATAAACAATATAATCTTCCATGCCATATCTCACCAGCCTCTGCTAGTAGAGAAAAGCATGCCTGTTTTATAATTACATCACAAAAGCATCCTGCTGTACTGGAACAGCAAAGTACTTGAATTAACAAATGCATTTGTCCGAGACTTCCTAGCCAACAAAACAAAGTAAAATAAAACCTCAAACACACTAGAGAAGAGCAAGGCTCTGGGTGATCAGTAAGAGCAGCTTGAACACAGCTACAAAATACCTCAGTAGCAACAGTATAGCACAGAGGTGTCAAGACTGTGACAAAAATAGTCAGTGAATGGAAGCATATGAAACACCTGGACAGACTTTTTATTCCCAAGGAGAAGCGAGACGGGAATCATTAAAATGTTGGTGCATGTTCTTTTTTAAAGAGTAAGAATTTTTTAAAGTAAGACATTTAACAAAATTAAGGGCAGAACATTAAAATAAATATGAAAGATTGTGACCAGTTCGTACCTCCCCTTCCCACCTTCAGATCATATTATATATGGCATACACATAGGTAGTAAAAGAATGGTAATTGCCGTTTTCCTCTACTTGCTTGGAACAGGTTGTCCTTTGCCCTGGTTGAGTGACAATTTTCAAGTGTGTTTTAATACATTTATAAAACTGGGTATATATTCATATCCATTCAACAATATCTGTAATGTCACCATTTCTAAAAGAGGAAGCAATGTGAAAAGGTTATTGATTTAGAAGAATTTAAACAAGTCAACAAAGCAGAACTTTCTAATATAAAATCAAATGAGGTGGCTCAACATTGCCCCTTATTCTGTCCCTTTGTATGAAGATACGAACGATGCCATCATTCTGTTTTAGGGGGAATATTATGATGATATGATGAAGCTGTCTTTGGTGGGGGTTGGCATGACTGGCATAACTTTGCCTCCTTGGCTAAATGACAGACAAACAGAAGGGAGTATAATCAGTCATAACTATACGTAGCTTCATGGCCAACAGAGATGAGAGAGATTAATGGTTAAAAGGTCATAGAATTGCACCTAACATGGAGATCAGCAGTGTGTGTTTTTCCTCCACAGAAACTGTAGGATTAGCTGAGTTTTGAAATGTTGTGCTGGTTGATGAGATTTTTTCAAATGGGCCTTGATTTAAAACATCAAAGAAAATGGGAATACACACTTTAAAATGGTAAAAAAACAAACAAAACAAAAAAACACAAAACTTGAACAAATAATTCACAAAAAATATGAATAGCTAGGAAATATCCAAAAAATATTTATCGTTACTAGAAGACAGAAGTGAAAATTGACCCAAAAATGGGATATTGCTTTTCACCTATCAACTTAATAAAAATGAAAAAGAATTGTAACCCTTAGTATAGTTGATAGTGCTGACAAATGGACAACTCTCCTACACTGAGTACACCAATATACTAACCGTGGTTTCTCTCAGTGATGGAATTATAAAGTGATTTTTCTTTTCCTCTTTATATTTTCTGTAGTCTCCAAATGTTTTATAGTGAGTATATCTTATAATCTGACAAAAAAAAGTCATTAACAAAAATGTTTTAAAAAATGAATTATGTAAGTAACAAATATCTTCTAAATTTGAGAATGCATTATAGTCTTTTTTCTAGGTCTTCTGGACTCAAAATTTGGGGTATTTATCTTAAAGTGCCCTGTATTGTTTTTTAGTGTTAAGTGTTATTTACCCAACTAGATTGCAAACTTCTTGAGGATAACAATGCTGTCTCTGTATCATTCGTATCCTTGGACCTATGTCCAGCCTAAATGGACATTTAATCAATGCATACTAATTGTATTTTTAAAAAACAAATTTATCTTCTTTCTCTCAAAACCAGTTACCCACCATTTCCCACTCCTGAACCTACCAATATAGTCAGTGCCACTTACATTATCTTAGCTACTGAGTCTTAAAAATGTTGGAATGCCACTGAAACTTTTTTTTCCCTTACCTCCAAGCCATTTAGATTCTTTGTACTTTTTCATTATCCTGTTCATCTCCACAGTAACCACCTTATTCAGAGCCCCAGAACTTCACTTGTGGACTATTGGAAGTGCTTCCTAACTGGTCTTTCTACCTCTAACTCTATCGTATACAACACTCCCAAACTAATCTTCCTAAAGCTACATTTTATATGGGACACTCCCTTGCTCAAAACGCCTTCAAGGAATTCCCATGAACTAGGGGATAAAGTAAAAACTCCCCACTCATTTACAGTTATCTAGAATCTGGCTCCAACCTATATTCCCTTATCTTCCTCTCTTCCCTAATAATAATAACAACAAAGAGTACTTATTTGAGGCTACTATGGGTCAGACACTGATATATACATACACGCGTATATATAATTTTAATTCCCCAACAACACTATGAGGTATAAGGTAGGTGCCATTATTATCCCATTTTACTGGTAAGGAAGCTCAAGATCACACAGTGAGAAAATTGTAGAACTTTCCACCCTTACAAGATATTTCTATTCCCAGTCCCCTGAACACAAGGTTCTATTCCAGCCTTGGCATCTTCGCTTGTTCTGTAATCTTCATCCAAAATGGCCACTCCCTCACGCTAACAAAATTCTGTCAGTCAGTCTTTTGGGACCAAGGTTAAGCTTTGCTGTGACTATTCCAGCCCAGATTACTTCTTTCTTCTTCATAGTCCATCTTCATTTATAGACCAGTTGCACCTTATTATCCATTTGGCACTTATTGAAGACTACCCTATGTTGTTATTTATTTATATATCTATTTTTTTATTCATTTTGTCACCTTCACTAGATTGGAAGGCCCTTGATGGCCAGAACTATATCATACGCATTGATTTACCCAACACCTAGCACAGTGCCTGAATAAATGTTTATTGATAGCAGTCATTCATTTATCTATTTATCAAATATTTACTAAATATTTAACATATGCTATTCTAAGTTTTGAGGAAATAAAGATAAAAAGATAATTAGAACACTATTCCCCTGACCCAGGGTCTCACAGTCTGGGGGGTGGAGAGAAAGGCTCATAAATGTAATATTACAATGATGCGATTACTGCTCATATATATGAGGTATTGTGGTTGTACAAAAGAGGAAGGTCTCATCTTTGATTAAGGAGATCTGGGAAAGTTTCATCTGGTTGTCACATTTGAGTCTATTCTTGAAACAGAAGTTCATCTAGTACACAAATGATTTCCAGCAGGGAGACACAGCATATGCCAAAAGTTCTGGGGCAAAATATATATATATATATATATATATACTGCACGTTCTTAAATTACAAATAGTTGAATGTGGCTACATGGCTAGAGTGCAGGATGTTTAGAGGGAGATAAGAAGATGAACCTAGAAATGTAAGTAAGCACCACATTTTCAAGGTTCTTGTATGCTGGACAAAGGAAGTATGGTTTTTATTTTGTAGTTAAACCATAAAATTTGTCCCTTTAGTTTGGTTATTGAAAGACCCATTGTGACTCTAGCAAAAGAAGTTTCAGTAAAGTAATGAAGTGAAAGTCAAATCAAAAAGGGTTGAAGTGTAAATGAACAATGAGGGAGAAGCAATGGTGAATTTAAACTACTCTTTCCACACAATGGCTGTAAGGAAGGTGAGACATTATATGGTAGGTAGGGAGGATAAAGAATTGATGGAGAAACTTTTCTGGGAAACTTGAAAGACTGAGTATGTAATGAAGTTTGGACCCTAAAGAGATGAGAGAGGTTAATTTGCGGAGCACAGGCAAAGGGATTATTTAGAAGGGAACAGGAAGATGGAAAATGGGAAAATGTATATAGATACAGATAAGTTTATAAGCATGAAATGATATGCTTAAGGATTCTAGTTTGATGACTTTTGAAGTAAGAAGTGAAACAGTTTGCTGAAACTGAGGGCATGGGGCTTTGTAGGTGACTTGAAGGGAGAGGTAAATAGAAGGAATAGTCTTGTAGAGTGGTAGTATCTGATGATGGTGGATTGTGCAGTCTGGGCTGATTGATGGAGGAAAGAAAGACAACAGGGTCTGGAAACTTGATAGAAAAGAGACTGAGGGTCAAAAGATTAAAGATGCCAATCAGGTAGAATATGAATGTAGCAGAAGGAAGGGGAGGAAAACCAGAAAGAATAGGAGGTTATTATTGTCAGAGAATGGGATAATGAAGTTTAAAACATCAGAAGTCAAGCATTTCCAGGCAAGATGAGTCCATGGTTTGATCAGCAGATGTGGACATAACAAAGAGAGTTGGGAAATCTAAGTAGATGGCAGATAATTGTCAGCTCTACCTTAAAAATATACCTCAAATGAGACCATTTCTCATCAGTTTTACTGCAACCACTTAGTCTAAACCACCATCAGCTTTTACATTAGCGTCCTAATTGATCTCTCAGATCCCACTCATGCCTACCCCTCTTCCACCCCAGGCAGCTCTTCACACATTGGCCAGAGTGTGTATTAGAGCAGATCATGCTCCCTCCCTCTTTTGCTCAAAACCCTCCCTGTCATTGTAGTGTGCCTTAGGCTTTAGACCCTTTGGACTTGTTGTTACCTCTGCTTATGATGTAACCCCACCATCTTCTCTGCGGATATTTGCGTGACTCCTCTCCTAAATCTATGCTAAAAGTTCTCCTCAGAAACGTCTTGCCTTAACAATCCTTCTTAAAAATATAAGCCCCTGTCATTCTCAGTCTCAATGACCTATATTATTTTTTCTTGTAACACTTTCACTAACTGAGATATTTTACATTTATTTGTTTATTTTGTTTTTTCCTCTTACACCTGGAATTTAAGCCCCATGGGGGATAATGCCTTAGTCTTGTATTGTCCTCTGTTTTATCTCATAGCACCTAGAAAAATTCCTGGCACAAGGAAGGACTCATGACAAGCACTAGATTCTTAGTCAGGGCAAAGCTCTGCTCAAGGTGCTGGAGCTACGAAGAAAAATAAGGTGTGGTCCCTGCTATAAGCAGTAGCAACTGCCAGAAGGAATCAAGAGGAGCACAGAGCTAGGTACACTGCCTGGAGAATGGTAGAAAAGAAGTAGAGGGGGAAAGCTTAACTTTTTAAGTCTTCCTTTTGCCCTTTTCTCTGCTCTGACAACCTGTGTAAAGTACAAGATACTGGTTTCTCAAGGATCACCCTTAATGGATCTTTGAAAACATGTAGAATTTTGGGCCACGGATTGGGCGTTTGCATTCAATAATACCAACAGACAAAAACAACACACACGGGAAATCAAATGACAAGAATATTTCAGAATATTAGAAAACAATAACAAGTGCCTATGAGCTTCTACTTTATTTTAATATCACATTTCCTCAAGGAGTTAAAGCTGAAGAAAACATGCTCTTCAAACTTACATAAAATAATCGTTCCAGTAGAATGATTTAACCTTTCCAAGATCTTTGCCCTAAGGAGTATATCCACATTCTTAGTGTTCTTTTATCTGCACTCATTTTCCAAGCTAAAAAAAGCAAAAAAATAAAATAAAATAAACAAAACCAAAAAAACTACAACAAAAAAACACCCCAAAACCCTAGAGTTAATTATACATGTTTGCAGTTATCAAAAAACTTTTTTAAAAAAATTTCACTGACTTTCCTTTTTCCCTGAGGTTTTGCTTAAGACTTTTGAACCTTGTTATTGTTGGGAGGGAGGGGGGAGGAGGAGGAGGGAGGGAGGTTTTGGTGATGGGCCATGATAATCAACCACATGGTATATTGACAAAATAAAATAAAATTTGGAAGAAAAAAAATAAGATAGCAACTAAACCCAAAGCCATAGCTACTGAATTATAATGGCCAAAGAAACAGAGAGGGGTGCCTGGTGTTATGCAAGGGTTTCTCAAGCTTTTTGTTCTTAGAACCACCCCGTTAGGGAAAAAAGCCCTTGGTACAGAAATACTGCGACATCCTTCCCACCTGATTTCTTAAAATGTATCTATTACCCTCAGGTATCTGTAGCTAAATACCAAGAGGTTGCATACTTTCATTTCAACACACTAGAGCACTTTTTAATGAACTTTATTTTTTATTTTAGTTATGTGTGCTAGTGATATCTTTGTGTATGTCCATACCTGTCTGCACTATGACATGAGTGAGAAAGAATGGAGGCAGAGTTAAAGGAGCAAATTTGCTTCCCACAGGAAACTAGTTACTTAAGTTGCAGCCACAGCTATTCGTAAGCAAAACTGGAACAGTGCTTAAGGTAAAGCATGCTCCATCTAATTGGTGTAGTTCCCAACCTCTTGCTCAAGCTGTGCTTCTTTTTCAGTTCCATGATCTCATGTGCTTGACTGAATGAGTGGCAGGCTTTATTGTTCCAATTTCCTGGGTTAGCTTACTGTGAATCTGGATAATTGCAACAAGACTGTGGGAGTTACCTGAGTTTTCATTGTTTTTCCCCCCTAACAAAGGCAGTAAAACCAGAATGTCAAGTAACAAAAACAAAGCAAAACTAGAACAACAGCAACAATAAATAAAAAACATTAAATGTACCACTCGCTTCCCTTTTGTGATCTTAAAAAGATGAAATGGTAATTAAATTAAATCTACACAATTCAACCCCAGTTATAAGGTCTTTAGCAAGAGGAAAAAGAATCATGCATTTTCATTAATCCTGCTTTCCCAGAACCTTCAGGGAACTGCATTAGCCCCACCTTGTCCTCAACTAAATCTTAATTTTTTCACTCTCCTTGGGTATTTTGGCAGCCTGTTAACTTGTATTGATTTATAATCACGTATACAGACCTCTCCATTTGTAGACATTCTTAAGCTTGTTCTGCAGATATATATTGTATATTACAAAGGTTTCTTGATGGATGGTGCCTTTTATTATTACATTTTTTAGTATGTACCTTCTGGTTCTTAATCTAGAGTTTAGCACAAAGTAGTTGCTTAACTAATACATTTCCTGACCTCACTCTCTGTACCTTAGACTCAAATAGCCAACCGCTCACTTGAAAGCTCTGCTTGGAAGGGGCTCATGTATGCACAAAATAGATCTTTTGATTTTCCCCATTCCAAACTGGCTCCTCCCCCAGTACTTCCCATCTCAATAAATGTCACTACCATTCACTAAACTTCTGGGCCAAAACCTTAGGAGTCATTTTTGACCCTTTTCTTTTTTTCACATCCTTAATCCAATCCACTGACAAAACATGTCAGTTTTACCTTCGAAATGTATTCAAAATCAAAACACTTCTCACCATCTCCACTAATATATCCCTAGTCCAAGCCACTAACAATTCATTAGACTATCTGGTACCCGGTCTCTGCAGCGTGGGTGAAGTTCACCATTTCCTCTCTGCTTCCACTCTTGACCCCCTACATTCTGTCCTCCACAGAGCAACTAGATCGATCTTTTAAAAACACACACCATACCATGCCACTGTCCTTTTTCAAATACGCCAGTGGATTTCCATTGCACTGAGAACAAAATCCAACTCATTTATCGTGGTCTACAACAATCTACATTATTTAGTTTCTCTGACTTATTTCCTAGCATTCACCCCTCCACTCATTCTTTTCCACAATGGCTTTCTTATTGTTCCAAGTACATAAAAACTCACTCTCGGACTCACTCATTTGGACCCACTGTCCTTTATGTTGTGATGCTGTCCCTTCAGACCTTTTGCGTGGCTTGCTGTCTTTCTTCTTTCAGATTTCTGCTTAATGATCACCTTCCCTGACCACCTTTTTTGTTTTTTTATTTTTACTTTTAATTATGGAAATTCAAATGCATAGAAAATAGACTATTATGATGAACTCATATGTATTTAGCACCCAGCCTAAACAATGATCTCTTCACAGCTAAACCCTACCCATTCCCTACCCGACCTTCTGTGTCATCATTTCATCCATGAATATTTCAATATATATCAAAAAATAAAACGGGACCTTTAAAGAAATAACCAAAATACCTTTCTCACATCTAAAAAATTAATAGTGATTCCTTATTTTTATCAAATATCTAGTAAGTATTCACATATTCCTGATTGTTTCATAAATGTTAATTTTCCAAAAAAATTTTTTTTTCAAGTCAGGATACAAATAAGGCCATACATTGTGATTGGTTTTGTCTCTTAATCTATAGGTTACCCCTTTTCATTATGCTTATTTCCTAGCAATTTATTTGTTGAAGAAACTAGTTTGTACTGTGGCATTTTCAATAATCTCGGTTTTGTTGGTTGTGTCACTGTGGTGTCATTTAACATATTCCCTATATTTCCAGGGAATACACTGTTAGATACAGAGGCTTGATAAGGTTTAAGTTTAATATTTTGGCAAGAACATTTTATAGGTGCTGCCATGCATTTCCATTAATATATACATAATGTCTAGCTCCCTTTCGCTCTCTCTCTTTCTATCTGTCTGTCTGTCTGCCTGCCTCTCTCTCTCTTAAGCAGCCAATAATGATTATTTACTGGATCCATTATTTGGATACCATAATGACTATTTAATCTTAAATAGAAGCCCCACAGCATTCACTACCATTCACAACACCACTTAACCTTTATTTTTTATAGCAGTTCTAATTATCCAACAGTGTATGTTGTTTACTTGTTTGCTAGTTTCTCCCACAAGGATGTAAACTCCTGTAGGCATAAAAATTATTTTTTTCATCATTGTATCTAGCACCTAAAACAGTGTCTAGTATGTAATAGACACTCAATAAATATGAACTGAATGGATTTGAATAACTGTCATTTATTGAGTGATTAAAAAGGGATAAAAGGCTATATATGTGCCAAAAATAAGAATGGTATAAGGATAATACTGTTTCTAAGACCTCAAGAATCAAAATTGGGACCTTAGCGGGAATGTTCATCCCTTCTTTATTAACAAGACAATGCCCAAAATGAAAGTCCTACAGAAATGTACACACCCAAATAATAATAATTATTTTTTAAATAAACTATTTTAAAATAAATTTTGTTTTTTTATTATTACTATACAAACAGTACATGCCCATTGTAGAAAAATTGAAAAATACAGGAAAACATTCTAACAGATCTTTCTCTCTCTCTCTGTCTTTGTGTAATTTATATATTATTTTAAAAGGTGGAATTATTACTGTACATACTGTTTTGTGGGGTTTTTTTAAACAATACAACATTTTTTAACATTTTCATAAGAAAACATATTTCTCCAATATTATTTTCAAGAAAGCACCTTAATTTATTTAAGAAGTCTCCTGTTGTTGGGCATTTAGATTGTTTCCCCATTTTCATTATTATAAACAATCTTTTGTTTAACATTTTTAGTTAAGTCTTCGTACATATTCTTAATAATCCTCCTAGATTAAAGGTTGGCAAATTTATTCTGTAAAAGGCCAGCTGATAAATATAGTCATGCATTGCTTAACGACAGGGATACGTTCTGAGAAATGCATCATTAGGCAATTTTGTCTTTGTGCAAACATCACAGAGTGTACTTACACAAACCTAGATGGTGTAGCCTATTACACACCTAGGACATATGGTATGGCCATTATAATTTTATTGGACCACTGTTGTACATGTGATCATTGTTGACAGAAACGTCATGATGCAGTGCATGACTATATTTAAGGTTTTGGGGCCATATGGCCTCTGTCACAACTACTCAACTCTGCTGTTATAGTGTGAAAGCAGAGCACAGACAATATGTAAATGAATTAACGTGGCTATGTTCCAATAAAATTTATTTGCAAAACAGGCAACAGGCTGGATCTAGCCTACAGGCCATACTTTACTGACTCTTGCACTGTAGTAAATTTTTACAAATGGAATTGATGGGTCTAAGAAACATCAAGTTTAAGGCTTTTGATATACATGAGGGTACTTCAAAAAGTTCACGGAAAGATTCATATTATTTTTTTAATTCTAGTTTTCCACAAACACTCTGAAGTACCCTCATATTTCTCAGTAGGCTTTCAGAAAGGTGGTGCCAATTTACACTCTTTCCAGCAGTAAATGTGATAATCTGTTTTCTCACAAAGTGATAATTTTTAAAGAGAATCAAGTCAACATCTCAATGGGGAGAGGACTGTGAATCTAACAAGGGCTGTAAAACCCAAGGGAAACAATCCCCAACTTAGAAGATTTAGACTGCTACATTATAAGCCTAGAATCTTGCAATACTTTTCCTTATAAAGAACCAAAATTGTCAATCTGTAATTGTGGTGAAAGCAGCATTATGACACAGAAAGTGTTATCAGTAGTATTTGTGGTATTTGACAGTCCCAAGCTAACCAAGGAAACATTTTCAGTAGTCGTTTAGAGCTGACTCCTGAGACTGGCAGGTGGTGCTGAAGAAAAGATTTTGGGGAGTGGAAGAGGTGTAGTAAATATAAATGCCTCTTCCCTGATAAAACACACTCACACACACAAACACAAATAAAAAAAAAATTAAAAAAAAAAAAACAGGAGCTGACACTGCAGGGCATGGGAATATGCCCTAGAGTTTTAACCAGGAAAGAAAAATTGAACACAGATGCATGTCCACAGATATTTACTACTGGGTTTAGAGGCTAATGTAGTGTTGAGTTCCATGTTTATTTGTCTTTTCAGCCTAGAAAGTTCAGGTTTTCTCTCTCACTAGAGAGAAATCAAGAGAGAGAGTGAGAGAGAGTGTGTGTGTGTGTGTGTGTGTGTGAGAGAGAGAGAGAGAGAGAGAGGAAAGACACAGAGACGTAGTGACAGAAAGGGATAATCAAAAAGACAGAAAGAAAAAGTGATAGATGTGATAGATGAGAGGGATAGATTGGAAAGGTGCCTGAAGACTTTCATGTGGAAACTCAAGAAAATGGATGAACTTCATGATGAAAAGGATGTTGAGAGAGAAAAGTAAGAGACATAGGGAAGATTCTTGAGGAACAATTGGCTGTTTTGCATTCCCGTACATCCCCCACTCAGAGTTAAATGTGGACCAGAAATGACACATCACCGTTTCCCAGAACCACAGTAATAGCAGAGCCACTTACTAGTTTAGTAACCTAGAGTAAGTTTACTTAGTCTTCCTGAGCTTTAGTTCCCTTATGTGTAAAATAAGGTTATTACAGTCTAGTTGGTACATTAGCATATTGCCTAACACATAATACTTGCTCAATTAATGGTAGCTGTTATCAACATTACCATCACTATCATCACCAAGATACCTGAAGTGTCCCTCTGCTGCCCACTGTGATAGCTACCCTGTCCTTAAAACCAAAATTCCCTTCCTACAAGAAATAAAAAGTAGGTTGGGTAAGTGTTATCCTAGTAAAGTCCTGTGAAGTACAGATCTCAAGTATTTGTTAATTTGTTTTCTAAGATATATTTTTTCTTTCTTTTTTTTTTTATAACTATTTTAAACTAAGACCCTACTTTTTATTTTTTATTTTTGTTTTTATTTTTGTCTTTTTCGTGACCGGCACTCAGCCAGTGAGTGCTCCGGCCATTCCTATATAGGATCCGAACCCACAGCGGGAGCGTCGCTGTGCTCCCAGCGCCGTACTCTCCCGAGTGCGCCACGGGCTCGGCCCTAAGATATATTTTTTCACTGCCTTGGTTGGCTATTGTAATTTGTATTTGTGAATGTGCTTGTGTGTGTGTGTGTGTGTGTATGTGTGTGTGTTTGTGTGCTGGTTTTGTGAGCAACTTAATCAAGAGCCCCTATGAATTAAAAGTTATCATTATTACTGTACTTACTGAGGTGGTGATATTATTTTACTCTGACCAGCAATTAATCTGTTTTGTGAATTCATTTATTAAAATATAAGTCCTGCTTACTGCAGAATTAGGCAACTCAGATAGCTTTCAGTTCTTAATAACTCATTATTTATTCTAGCCATTTATAAAGAGGGAGAAAAAAGAGAAAACTAGAAATAGAATTACCGTGAGCAAATGAAGTAAATGAACACATACAAATCATAGAACGTTAGAGTCTGAAGGAAACAGTGATTATCTAGAAATCTAGTTATACAGGAGAAAGATTTAGGTCTATAGGAAAGGAAATAATTTTTTTTTAATCAAACTGGGCTTCAAATCCAGGGTTTCTGATGTCTAATATAATGCTCTTCCCCTCTACCTAGTTTCCCTACTTGAAGATACAAAACAGAACAGTAACAAAGGCTCTGCAAAGAGATTATTCATTGAGAGCACTTAGGCCCACTTCAGGTTACTGAACAAATGAGTACAGGAGAGCATCATGGGAAAGTGGAGATGGGAAAATAGGAGTGGAGAGAGAGTGCATTCATAGTCCACATTATCAGCAGCTGACTTTGGTTGGTTTAGCTTGAGGAAGGAGGAGCAGCAACTTGTATACTTATACCTTTCTCGATGACCTCTCCCAGAACTTGAGTTCTGGAGCTTAATTTGTAACATGAATACGTGAACTTCCAATGTAAATTAAACCTTTGGTTCACCTCTCTTTAATTTTTTTTTTTTTTTCTTTTTTTCTGACCGGTAAGGGGATCGCAACCCTCGGCACAGTGTGGTCCGCACCACGCTCAGCCAGTGAGTGCACTGGCCATCCCTATATAGGATCCGAACCCGCGGCCTCGGCGCTACCAGCGCTGACTCTCCCGAGTGAGCCACGGGGCCGGCCCAACTCTCTTTCAGTTTTATCACAGTTTAAGTTTTTGGTATGTGTCTCCTGAAGTTGGAAAAATATGAAGTACATATGAATTGAAAAGATTATTCCCCTTTCGTTCCCACTGGTCTACAGAATAGTACTATAATAGTTGTAGGGAGAGTGTGTGTGTGTGTGTGTGTGTGTGTGTGTGTGTGTGTGTGTGTGTGTGTGTGTAACAGATTTAGTAAATAAATTACAATCCCTGACATAGTCTGAGAATAGTTTCTTTTGGCCTTAAATTATCAGTTTTGAATATTTTATTTAGAGGTATTGAAAAACACAACTTTGCAGAAAGCTCGGTCTTTGCTTGCTTGTTTGCTTTCCTTTCCCATAGAATGAGCTCTAATGGCTTACTAGACAACTGAAAAACCATGATGATATATAAGTCATGACTGCTTTGCAAGCAAAAAGGAAAAAATGGCAGAGAAATTCCGTGTGTGAGATAGGGAGAGAAATGTCATTTTAACATATTGAAGTTTCACTAGCCATGACATGATGGCATTATTGGGAGACCAGGTAAAACAAAGGATTCTGTTCACTTACTGTGAGACAAAATAGTTTTTTTTCCAGAAATTTATTTTTAATCAGAAACATAAATTGAGACTCATCCTATCATTTTTGTGCTTGGAGTTGAGACAGGGTGCTGAGAAATAGTGGACCTGTCGATTCCTTGATGGACCTCTAATTTACTGTGGATGCAGGCTTTTTTCCAGGCCTCATTTTCTAGTTATTAAAAATTATGCTTACTCCTGTGGTAAATTAGTAGCTGGACTCACGTTTGGCTTTATTAGATGTAATTTTTTAAAATAAATTTTATTGCATGTATTTAAGGTATAAAACATGATGTTATGGGATACATGTGGATAGTAAAGAGGTTACTATAGTGAAGCAAATTATTTGATGAAACTTGTCGCAAGTCCCTATATTCTTTAATTTTTTATTTAATTTTTAACTACAGGCCGATATCCTTGATGAATATAGATGCAAAAATCCTCACTAAAATACTAGCAAACAGAATTCAGCAACACATACGAAAAATTATTCATCACGATCAAGTGGGATTCATCCCAGGGATGCAAGGTTGGTTCAACATACGCAAATCAATAAATGTGATACACCATATTAATAAACTCAAACACAAGGACCATATGATCATCTCTATAGATGCTGAAAAAGCATTTGATAAAGTTCAGCACTCATTCATGACAAAGACCCTCTATAAGTTAGGTATAGAGGGAAAGTATCTCAACATAATTAAAGCCATATATGCCAAACCCACTGCCAATATCATCCTGAATGGGGAAAAGCTGAAAGCTTTTCCTTTAAGAACAGGCACTAGACAAGGATGCCCACTCTCACCACTCCTATTCAACATAGTGTTGGAAGTACTAGCCAGAGCAATCAGAGAAGAGAAGGTAATAAAGGGCATCCAGATTGGAAAAGATGAAGTCAAACTGTCCCTGTTTGCAGATGACATGATCCTATATATCGAACAGCCTAAAACCTCTACAAAAAAACTGTTGGAATTGATAAATGATTTCAGCACAGTAGCAGGATACAAAATCAACACACAAAAATCAGTAGCATTTCTTTTCTCCAATAGTGAACATGCAGAAGGAGAAATCAAGAAAGCCTGCCCATTTACAATAGCCACCAAAAAAATAAAATACTTAGGAATTGAGTTAACCAAGGAGGTGAAAAATCTCTATAATGAGAACTACAAACCACTGCTGAGAGAAATTAGAGAGGATACAAGAAGATGGAAAGATATCCCATGCTCTTGGATTGGAAGAATCAACATAGTGAAAATGTCCATACTACCCAAAGTGATATACAAATTCAATGCAATCCCCATCAAAATTCCAAAGACATTTTTCTCAGAAATGGAAAAAACTATTCAGACATTTATATGGAACAATAAAAGACCACGAATAGCCAAAGCAATGCTCAGCAAAAAAAATAAAGCTGGAGGCATAACACTACCTGACTTTAAGCTATACTACAAAGCTATAATAACCAAAACAGTATGGTACTGGCATAAAAACAGACACACTGACCAATGGAATAGAATAGAGAATCCAGAAATCAACCCTCACACTTACTGCCATCTGATCTTTGACAAAGGCACCAAGCCTATTCACTGGGGAAGGGACTGCCTCTTCAGCAAGTGGTGCTGGGATAACTGGATATCGTTATGCAGGAGAATGAAACTAGATCCATACATCTCACCATATACTAAAATCAACTCAAAATGGATTAAGGATTTAAATATACACCCTGAGACAATAAAACTTCTTAAAGAAAACATAGGGGAAACACTTCAGGAAATAGGACTGGGCACAGACTTCATGAATACGACCCCAAAAGCACGGGCAACCAAAGGAAAAATAAACAAATGGGATTATATCAAACTAAAAAGCTTCTGCACAGCAAAAGAAACAATTAAAAGAGTTAAAAGACAACCAACAGAGTGGGAGAAAATATTTGCAAAATATACATCTGACAAAGGATTAATATCCAGAATATATAAGGAACTCAAACAACTTTACAAGAAGAAAACAAGCAACCCAATTAAAAAATGGGCAAAAGAGCTAAGTAGGCATTTCTCTAAGGAAGATATCCAAATGGCCAACAGACATATGAAAAAATGCTCAACATCACTCAGCATCCGGGAAATGCAAATCAAAACCACATTGAGATACCATCTAACCCCAGTTAGGATGGCTAAAATCCAAAAGACTATGAACGATAAATGCTGGCGAGGCTGCGGAGAAAAAGGAACTCTCCTACATTGTTGGTGGGACTGCAAAATGGTGCAGCCTCTATGGAAAATGGTATGGAGGTTCCTTAAACAATTGCAAATAGATCTACCATACGACCCAGCCATCCCACTGTTGGGAATATACCCAGAGGAATGGAAATCATCAAGTCGAAGGTATACCTGTTCCCCAATGTTCATCGCAGCACTCTTTACAATAGCCAAGAGTTGGAACCAGCCCAAATGCCCATCATCAGATGAGTGGATACGGAAAATGTGGTACATCTACACAATGGAATACTACTCAGCTATAAAAACGAATGAAATACTGCCATTTGCAACAACATGGATGGACCTCGAGAGAATTATATTAAGTGAAACAAGTCAGGCACAGAAAGAGAAATACCACATGTTCTCACTTATTGGCGGGAGCTAAAAATTAATATATAAATTCACACACACACATACACACATACAAACACAAACGGGGGGGGGGTAAGAAGATATAACAACCACAATTATTTGAAGTTGATACAACAAACAAACAGAAAGGACATGGTTGGGGGGGAGGGGGGGAGGGAGAAGGGAGGGAGGTTTTGGGTTTTGGTGATGGGGAGCATTAATCAGCTACAATGTATATCGACAAAATAAAATTAAAAAAAAAAAGGAAAAAAAAAAAAAAAAAAAAATTATTTTATTTTATTTTATTTTATTTTATTTATTTTAGAATATTCATGAAATACAAAACTAATTGTCTCCCCTTGTGCCCATGGTATGAGGGCCAGATTCATACTGGGGGCATACCCTTTACCAGAAATTACATTTGTACCCTGTGCCCCCACCCAATTATCCCCCAACCTCCCTTCCCTTCCCCTTCTCCCCCCACAACACCCTTTGCAGCCCTAGGAATGTTCCTCCCCTCTGTAAGACCACCGCACTGCTGTGGTCTTTCTTTCCTTCCTTCCTTTCACTCTTAGCTCCTACTTATGAGTGAACACATGCGGTATTTATCCCTCTGTGCTTTGCTTATTTCACTCAGCATAAGTTTCTCCAGGTTCATCCATGTTGTTGCACATGGGAGTATTTCATTCTTTTTTGTGGCAGAGTAGTATTCCATAGTGTATATATACCACACTTTCCTTATCCAATCATCCATCAATGAACATTTAGGTTGGTTCCATATCTTGGCTATTGTAAACAGAGCTGTGATGAACATGGGAGTGCAGTTATCTCTTCAACATGATGATTTCCATTCCTCTGGGTATATACCCAGGAGTGGAATTGCTGGGGATCAATTTAGCCAAGTCCCTATATTCTTGAAAAGGAATCACTTAAAAAGCAAACCTACAGAAGTTTGTTGCTGTTGAATACTGAAACCATTACCTTCAAAAGCAACATAAGCCATTAAAAAGTTACTCATACAATGACTTACAACTTGATATCTTTACTAGTATTGCAATATTTTATAGTTCTATTTACATTATTAGAGGGACAATAGGAGCAACAAAGTATGAAAGACTTGGATCTCAGTGTACTTGTTAGACTCAATGAACAATTTAAAAATTAAGGCTTATACTTTGTGTTCTGAGTCTTATTTGTGTCATTGAGATCAATTTTCTATTATAGTTACTGAAGTGATGTGGCTTTGAAAGAACTCAGTATATGAACAGATTCTGAGTCCATAATAATGTCATTTAAAAACATGCGTTTCAATCAGAAATGGCCTTCTTGCTTTGTGTTAGTTTTATTGCTAATAAACAGTTTAGAAGTTACAATATTTGAAAAAGTAGATGAACTTAAAGGAGGAATCATAGTAACATAAGTAACTTATGGAAACCATAGCAACTTGAAAAATCTGCAAAGTGAGATAAAGACCCAATAGATTATTATAAAACTGCATTGAATTAGATACTTTCTCAAAGATATTTAAAATTTTCATTTAGGCTGGTAATTGAAATTTGTATTGCACTGGGGAAAAGAAATATGATCTGTAGTCAAAGTTTTGTCAATTATGAAAGGCATGGAATTAAGGCAATTTTAAATGTCAACAGAGCCAAACATTTTTACCCCTCAGTATTTCAGCTTTTGCCTTCAAATGGGAAGTAGTATTAATTAAACCAATGCAACTAGTAAAGGACTTAAATTATGGACTCATAAGTATTGAAATATAGCACTCAACACCCTCTTGACTGAAGCTTAAAAACTATGTAGTAGGGTCTATATACTAGATAGAAGTAAGACTCCCATCTTTTCTGTATTCCATCGCTGACCTGTTAAGTGAGTGGTGTATCCTCTTTCAACTTGCATTTCTCTCACCAGAACTACTGTGATAATGCTATTTTCCTCACAAGAATTGTGGCATTTGGGGTGGGACTTTGGGAAGCCAAAATTCCTAATTAATATAGCAGCTGTTTTTGCGAGACCCATACTATGGATGAGTATAGAGAGTCCTTTAGTGAGAACCCTCACTATATAGTGAGGTCTCTGGCAGAATTAGAGGGCTACAGAGGGCAAACATGGACCTTGTCACTAGATCCATCCTCAGGAAAATGATAGGGAGAGCAGTGGCTTAAGCATCTCCTGAGCGGTGCCGGGAGGGTTGAAGAATGGAGAGACAAAATGTTCTAATATTTCATAAAGGTTGAAGAGTACCCAGGCATTATCTATAATAGAAAGTATGAGTGATTCAAGGAAAGTTATTTCAGTGATATCTGTACCCAGAACGTATCCTCTCTAGCAGCTTGCCACCACCTGAGAATTGCTTCTTTGACTTACAATATTACTTTTTCTAGAAATCTCCTATGATAAGTCATTATTTCATGAATTTATTCACAGTGATTCTCAAACAGGGCTACACATTAGAAACATCTGGGAAATCTGTTTATAGTACAGACTTCTAGACCCTATCCTAAGAGCTTCTGATTCAGTATATCTGCCATGAGGCCATGAGATCTCTTAGAGTTGCCAGGCTACCCGGATGATTTGATGCTGCCAACTAGTATTTGAGAAGCATTTCATTATCATCCACTAATAATCAGTGGTGACTGATTTCATTTTTCTTTTTTACTAAGATTCTAGAAGAATGAGAGAGATAAAAGGGAGGAGGATTTATTTGATGGGAGAATGGAAAGAGGTTCAGGAGCTGAAAGATACCTTGGGAAGGAAGCACACAATTCAGGAGAATAAGCAGCCAAAGAGCTGCAAAAAGACATGGGCTATCTGAGGCAAGAAGTTTTCCAAAAGGGAATAAGAAGGTTACAGATTCTAATGCAAAAGTTATCTGTGTCATAATTTTGTCCAGATAGACCTCAACTTTCCTTAATAGCCAACCAATGGACCTCCACATTGAGAGCTTCCTGCCTAAAACTCATTAGGAAATGAGATGCAGTGGACAAAACAAGGACATTAAGGGTGTGTCTGCATCAAGTATTGTGAAACAATTAATTGCTGTTTCTTCTTTGATCACGAAAATTCCAGGTGACACTCCTGATGGCCCATTAAAACTCATGTTGTGACATTTAGAATATCTGAGCTATTACCTTTTCCCTAGGATAATTTTCTCTCCATCTCTTCCCAAAACATAAAAAACCGAATTGTAAAAGACTGCAAAGCATTTTCTTAGAGATCTGGAGTCTCCATTAGATGGTTCCTCACTCACCAGAGGTTTGTCATATTGAAATATAAACCTGGCCCAATTGTCAAAGATGTTTAATGAGGTGAATATCTGAAAAGTATTGAGAGGAGTCAACAACCGGAAACATTGGGAATGTGACATAATTTTAACATTTTAGTGTAAGCCCAGGTGTAGGAATCAGAAAGCATCAAACCAATGAATGTACTGCCTCATTTCTCTGTTAAGTTGCTTGATTTCAGTGCTTAAATCTCATAGGATCTTATTTTGTTTTATATGGAATCTCTGTTTCATAGATATAGAAAAATTACTGATTGAAGCTGTGCTGAGGCCCTCTCAGAAATCTTTGCTCTCTGAAAAGATAAATGACAGAGATTACAAAGACAAGGATGCTATAAAAGCTAACATAAACTGAATGCTTACTATATTCCAGGCTCTGTGCTATGACCTTGACACACATAATCTCATTTAATCCTCAAAACAATTATATGAAGTAGGTAATGTAATTATTTGCATTTTACAGGTAAGGAAACTGAGGCTAAGCAAGGTTGAATTAATTTCCCAAAGCCATACAGTTTTAAGTGGCAAAGGTAGAACTCAAACCAAGATCCGTTTGAATCTTGGGACAATATACTGAAAGAGCAGATCTCATAAGACAGAAACATTAAATTAGATTTTAGAGCCTGTAAGTGGTGCTACTATAAATGGGCCCCAAAGAAGTCATCTTCACAGCATAATAGCCACACCAGGTTATTAGATTATAGAGCAATCCAAGACCTAACCCAGACTACCCACTCAGATGCTGGGTATGGTTGGCAGTCATGAGCCAGCTCTTCAGAGCACTAAAAATGAAGTTGCAACCTACTTCAGAAGTTTTCTTCCTCCTCTTACAAGTACCCATATTAAATTTTTCTAAAGACCTCATTGTAGAACATTGCCTATTCCATATGTCCCCCACTTTCTTTTTGGATAAAAATCTGTCTGTGAAAAAGTCAAGGGCAAAACAAAAGCATTCCCAAATCCTTACACTAAACTTTCCAAGTCAACGATGTGTATCTTTCATTAAGCCAGGATCCTATTTATATTTCTTTTTAAAGTATCATTAAAAATAATCTGTTAATACTTCTATTGCCAATTTTAATTATTTGCTTGAACTAAGCTCTCTTTGATTTCCCTAGAATCACTAATATTTATCAGGAAATGGGGTCATGTGTTTTTTAATTTGCATACGTGGCTAACCTTTTAATCTTTTTATTTCTTACATATTATAGCAAAGTAAGTCTTGAAACTAAACTACAGTGTAAGATTTATGTTAATAAGTGGTTATCCAGCACAATAGATATACAAATAGTAAACCATGCAATGAATATTGATAATAGTTTCCAGTTGTCCCCTTGTCTTTTAGCTCTAACAGTATACATTCTAACTAATAAAGACAAAATTCTGCCAAACAAAGTGTAGCTCATTATGAAGAGGTTCCTAGACCTGATTAATCTTGTGATTCTGAGTCACCAACTTATGGCTAAATTATAATTATCATCATCATTGTGTAGGATGGTCCCAGGAAACTTCTTGAGGAATAGTGCTCTATCAGTGTGGACGAGTTCTTCAAACACCCTCTTAATTCCTATCTGAAGAATACAATGAGAGGAGCCATAAACAATCTAATGCAAGGCCACAGAAGAGCTAGGTTTCATTTTCTGTACTTACTCTTATACAAAGCCTGGGCCAAATTTTGTCATTTACAGTTATGTCATGGAATCTCTATTCTCCATTTGAAAACAAAATGATTTAAATAATTTTTGTTTCTAAATTCTATACAAATTTTGATAAAAAAGACTTGGTTGCAACATTTGATTTTCTTAAAAAAGTATTATTTTGGACTATTTGCCAAGCACTTTTGTTGAAGGAAAATGAGCATCTTTATGATAGCTCTCGGTTTCATTTTCTCATTGCACATGAATTCTGTCATGGTGGCAGCAAGTATATTGTTTTACACTTGTCTATGAATGACCTATACCCAGTGTCTGATAAGCTCTCATGGCATAAATGGAGAAATAACCTAATAAATATTCAGATGAGAGTATACATATTTGTAGATGTATCAATCCCTGTAAATGGGCTAGTCTATTGGGTGGGTCCATGTTCGTGTCCTGGGTCTTCTTTTCTTACTATTTACATTCTACTTACATTATCTCATATGCTGTCATGATTTTAATGACTATTTTTGCAGATGACTCTCAGATCTCTGTCACTATCCCAGATATTTCTCCTAGGTTCCAGACCAAACATCTAGTTGCTTACTGAACTTTTCCACCTGGATGGTTTTTAGCCATTTCGAGTATAACACATCCATACTTGAACTCATCCCTATCCTCGCTCTCAACTCTCTTCTTCTGTGTTCCACGTCCTAACAAATGCCACCATCACCTATCCAACTGCCCAGTTCACAATCTGAGTGTCATCTTTGATTCCTCCTTCTCCTTCATCTCCTACATTTAATCATCTGCTTAATCAGGTTGATCACATCTTCTTAAAACGTTTTTAATTTATTAATTTATTTACATATCCACTGTCACCACATTTGATCAAGTTACCATTTCTTACATGGGCTACTGCAACAATCTCTTAAAAGGTTACCTTTATTACAGTTTCACCCCTCCTCAAATTCATTCTCCACTCTGTAGCTAAACAAAAACAGTTAATAAACTCCAACAGCATTTTTATCATACAATAATCTATAAACCAACTCATATTTATCCCTCCAAGTTTCAGCTTTATTTTATTCTTTTCCTCTGACCTCAGATAACTACAATTTTCATGCTTATAGGCTGTACCATATTTCACCAATCCTGGTACTTACTACATTATATCATAACTATAGATTGACTAGTCTGGAAACTCCCACAGATTGTGAGCTCCTGGAAGGCAGGGACCAGTTCTGTTTCATAACCCTGATACTCAGCCAGTACTTGACACGTGGTAAGTACTCAGTAATTATTTGCTAAATTAAAGAAAGAAAGAAAACATGAGAGAAAGAAAGAAGTTAGAAAAAAAGTTGGAAAAAAGAGTTCCATCTCTCCATCTATCCTTCCATCCATCCAATTATTCCAGTTTTACTAGACCTTGTAAGAAAAAGTAGTGGAATCTTTAAAAGGCATGGAATCTAGTAGATGTTTGTTTAGAGTGTGTGCTTGATTTAATCAATTGGAGAGGCAGAAGGTGAATCGGCAATGCCTTCAGGAGAGACATGTGTATGCTTTTTGTTATAAATCTTTTAAAAATATCAAAAAGTTAGGAAGTTTCTTTTTGTATTTTAAATGATTGGTTCAATTTTTTAAAAGTTACACAAGTAATGTATGAACACATTCTTATTGTAGAAATTTTAAACCATGTAGAAATATATGTAGTAAAAATGAAGTCCATTAGACGTGCCCATCCCCATCCTAATTCACTCCTCACAGGTAGCTATTGCTAAATTTAATGAATGTCTTTCCCATCCACTTCAGAAAACATTTTTTAATCTTAAGAAAATAAACTCCCAAAAGGCAGGAACCATGTTTACATGTCTCTTTACTTTTACACAGAACTTTGTACAGTGCAACATCATTCTAACACTTTTTGTTTCATTTTGCAGAGGAATTTTGCCTAAGACATGTTTATCTTCGTTTCTCCAGTAATGAAGTAACAAAATAACCTCCATAGAAGGCTGTTTCAGTTACTAAGTCATTGGATCCAGAAGAACAGACAAATATTAAAGGCTTCAGCATACATAATTATACATAAAGTGGGCACAATACATATTTTGATTGATACCAGTAGGTCTACTCAGGCAGAGTATAGAAGAGCAATTATCTAACAAGTTTAATCAATGTAACTACTAATGTTGGTCTTCAAATTAAATTCTTTAATCTTTCTATAACAACCACAATTCCTTGAAGTTAATACAACAAGCAAACAGAAAGGACATTGTTGGGGGGAGGGAGGAGAGGAAGGAGGGAGGGAGGTTTTGGTAAGGGGCAACAATAATCAACCACAATGTATATCGACAAAATAAAATTTAAAAATAAAAATAAATTCTTTAATCTTTCAATTTAAATTCTTTAATCTTTCAATTGCTGAACTTTTGGTGTGAGGAATTTACAAAACTGCCTCCAGTCTCTTCTTTATTGTTTTTATATAGGTAGCTTCTGTGTTCATGGTAGTGAATTTTCTTCAAGAGTCAATGAATAAACATGTATTTATTAAGCATGTGCTATGTGTTGGGTCTTGAGCTAAGTAAGCATTATGGAGGATACAAAAGAATGACATTCACATTCTCTCTGACTTCAATGATTCTAGATGGGAAGATGACACACAAATATATGACACAAGGTAAAAACAAAACTGTGTGGTACTGAGTATTAATGTAAAAGAGTTAGAAAAGGGCTACCTGGAGATAGCTTCACAGAGGTAGTGGTACAGGAGCTAGGTCTTGAAATTATCACCATGATCCAACTCTAGAACATTTCCATCGCCGCAAAAAGAAACTTTATGACCATTCACTATAGTTTGGACTGTCATGTGCATGTTTTATCTGTTTTTTAATTTTTAAAGTATCAATAAAGAAAAAATTTAATAAAAGAAAATCTGTCAGCAAACCTAGGAGTCAATTAATAAACTATGGCTGCTTTTTTCCAAAGCAATGCCACCACCAAAAGTTATGCTTTTGGACTTGTCCCACTGTGTCAAGTTATACTGTTTTGGTATTTCATTTGCTCCCATCTCTAAAAAGCACTACAGAGCTTATAATACCCTCTTTATCTAGTTTAAAAATACACTGGGTAAGTTGTTCTAAAATATATTCAGTCCATTGGGTCCTTGATGAGACAAAGATTTCATGGACCACCTACTCCACCTGCAGACAACCCAAACAAATCTCCCCGGAATTAGGGAAATCCCTACTTTTGATGAGATACCAATGAGGTTATTTCTAGATTTTTATTAAAAACATAAATTTTGAATGCATGATAGGAGCTAAAGTATAGACATTGTTACATTTTGTTCATTAATGGTATAAGATAGCCTGTGGGCCACTTAGAGGACCCATATGGACCATGACTTGCAAAGCAAAGTTCTGTGTCAGAGTTATCACAGAAGTCTCACAATACTGGAATGATCACATAAGCATGGAGTCAGGCAAACCTAGGCTTGAGTTCTAACTGAGCAACATAACTACGAGACTTAAAGCAAATCACTTAACCTTTCACAGCCTCAGTTTCCCCCTCTCAAAATAAAATAATAATACCTACTTTGTTGGATTATTGTGAGCACTGAGAATGTGTACGTAAAACACTTAACATTTACTAGAAAATAAATGTTACTTTCTTCTCTTTATCTCCTTCTTTCTATCCCTTCCTCCGTCCCTCCTCCTCTTCCTTTGTTCCTTCTTTCTTTCCTTTCTTTCTCTTCTTTCTCCTGCCCTAGCATTTGTATTCATTCTAACTGGCTCTAAGGAAATCTTGTAAAATACCTCTTTTAAGGGGTCTACACCCAATGAATTCACTTTTGAGCACAAAATGTCACAGGAATGCAATCATAACAACCAAGCTGGTTCACTCCCTATCCAAACCTTTCCTCAACATCTTCTGCCACCACTTTTCTCCCCCTTAAGTATAGCTGAGCCTTAATGATTCAAATCAAGTCTCATGTAAAAACAGGTTTTTAAAGTTGTATCCTTACACGTGTTCTTGGGTTTTCCAACCACTCCCTCTCAATTCCTCCTTATTTTGTGTTGAATTATATTTTGTTGACTAGGTTTTGGAAGGTGCTCTGTACTATACCTTATTAAGGAGGTATGCCTGATCTGATATTTGATTAATTGACAATTCTCTGGGATATGAGTTGTAAACTTGGAGAATGACCGAAACCTCTATTTTATTATGTACATGATGGTAGCAAAAATGTTAATGGAAAAATTCCTTGTTGAGGAGTTTGTTTCTCACACTTCATTGTGTGATAGTAAATATGATTTAGCCTGAACCCACGTTGTTACTGGAACTGTGCCTACAGAAACTCCTCTCATAATGTGTTTGCATGACACATAATTAAGTACCTGTTGTAACTTGTTCCTAACTATTATACACGTCAGTTTGAACAATGTGCAATATCTAAGCATAAAATTAAAACCTATGCTATTCATTATGTCTGTCAAATTCCCCTGATTTTAAGAGTAGTGGTGACCCTCAAGTTATAAAACAATAAAAATCAACATAAAAGTCAAAGGTGCCTGGGAAATACTAGATGAAACAAACAGGTGAGACTTGGTATTTAATTTTACCCCTACTTTGTTACCTGGGAAGTCAGATTCACTTCTGGTCAAGCCACAGCAAATAGAGCTTTTCTTGTCAAAGTGTTAATGACCTGCCCTGAGATATGAGCTGTGGCCCTTAGCAAGTGTACTCACTTGTTCAGACCAGCACAACTTACTGCAGGACAGCCACGGAGATCCAGTAACACAAAGTAATGACTACCTCTTGGAGACTTTAGTTCCGGCAATGGAGGCAGGCACAGCAGGAATGGAGGGACCAAGTGGAGGGGGAGAATAATAGTGAAAGAGGTGGAGGATGAGGGGCAAATCATGAAGGGCATGTGACCATTTGAAAGACTTCAGTTTTTATTTTGAATGATGTGGGAAGTCGCTGGAGAGTTGTGAAAAGGGAAATCACATGATTGGATTTATGTTTTAAAGAAATTACTCTTGCTGCTGTGTTCAGTGTACACTATAGGGGGAACAAGGGCAGAAGCAAGGAAACTAATTAGGAAAATACTGTAATATTACAAGCAAAAGATTATTAAAGATTGCATCAGAGGAGATGGTGAGAATTGGTCTTATTCTGGGCACATTTCAAAGGGGAGAGGGGAAGTAGTAGTATAATAAAGATCTTATATTACAAGCCCTAGAAGGCTAATAGCAATGGACTTAATTGGCCTTGTCCCACACACAATGATAATTATACATTCTTTTTTTTCTGAAACCACTATTTTCTCATGTCCCCCACCTGCCCCTCTCTGATTGGTTTCTTAGATAAAAATGTACTCAGGCTGGTTTTACATGGTTAATCAGACCAATTGTACTATGGGTCAATCACTACACAGCCAACTGGATCACAAGTGATCAGTCCTATTCTGTCTCAATGACTGAATAAGGCTTGGTTTGGATGACAATTTAATAGAATTTTCAAGCTCCTGGATGTATCTGGGAGATCATCTAGTTTAGAGATTCCTAACCTTTTCAAGTATAGACCCTTTTCTAAAATTGCGAAATGTTTTGGCTTTCCCAAGATAATTCATGATGGCACTTTTAGTAGCTGTTGATTGAGAAAATACATAGTAAAAAGCTCTAAAGGATTCAATGTTGGTGTTAAACGAATGTGTATTTATTTACTCTCAGCAGCATCACATACATATATGTGCAATATATGTTATTTACGTACTGTGCATTGTTCCATGAACTTATAAATTTATATCTTTCTTGCAATATTTTTTTGCCCTTCTCATACTCCAACCCCAAATAATCCTTGGCTCACAGATTTGAACCTCTGAGGTTCAATCCTTACTTTCCACATCCCATGCCCAATATTACAGGTGAAAAAAAATTAGATTGAAAGAGTCTAAGTGATTTGAGCAAGTTAGTATCAGTACTGGGATAGGTAGGCACAGCTGTGGTGTAGAGGACAAAGTCTTAGATTTGTGGTCGGGAGAAATGAGCTGAAAGCATAGATCTTAAACTAGTTCCCAATTTTCTTTGAACCTTGATTTCTTTATCCATAAAGGGAAGATAATAAGACAAACCTTACAGATTTGTGCTGAGGATTAAAAGAGATAATGCATGCAAATATTTTCTTTTTCATTCAAATGTGCTATACAATGGAAAGATTTTACCATTATTAGAACCTGACTTCCAGCTGAGCACTCCATGAATTATTTTCATCCTTTTTATGATGAAACCTGGCCATGTTATTTTGATGATTCTGATGCTGGAATCAGATGAAACACACAACATGAATTTGCTCAACACAAGACAGCCCAAACCAACTAGTCAAAATGAAGAGGACTGAATAAGTGTCATAAAGTAGACATTGTCTCAGTTAATGGCCAACATTTATATTCTATTGTTTTCTCTCCTGTGCTGTGTCTATTTCTGAATTCAAGAAAACTCAGTGGTGTTTCTCTCATAATCAGAATGGTTCTTCTTCTTGGGCATTTTTGGTAGTTTCTGTTACTAATTTGTTATTAAATTATATGGGCTTTAGAATCAAAGCTAGTGGTTCAAAGCTAGTCCTCAGAAATTCAGTATTGTGGGCATCTCTACTGACAGATAACTTCAGATAGAAGCAACATCAAGCAGGTTCTCCTGTGATGATCACACAATATGATATCATGTTAGCAGCCATTGCTATTAGTTAAACTAATATGAGCCAAAGCACCTGATTATTTCTTTGCTTTTCTTCAAAAGTGAATTTAAACCATCATTTCCATAATTCGGAGCAGACAATATGAAATTTAGACACTGTTTTATTATGCTCTCAAGACAGGCACATCAAGTCTTCTACTCTACTGTAGAAACAAAGGTTTTAAATACATGGGTATGAAATCTAATGACATCCTGGTGGATGTGAATATTGGAAGTACTTCAGGTGGGAATTAATGACCCAATCACTTTAAATGATTTCTTCGGTATGTTTACAGCCCATTACACACATTCACATGTGTGACTTTGTAACAGGTGGATTGAGTCATTAGGTGCTGTCATAGCTCTTGGAAATTATTTCTCAGGACCATGGACAAGAAGTATGAAGAAGGGAACAAGTGGGGAGTAGTTTGAAGAACATGTTGAGTGAGCACATGGATGAACAAGAGTAGCTACAGAAGTTATAGGCAGAACCATAAATTGATGGTTAATGAATATGGAGAACCAAGTTCCTTGGAATGTGTTCCTAAGACAGGAATGTTGCCTCAGGCATGCCTCAACATTAAATTTTAAGAAATCAACCCTTTGACCTCCATTCCAAATTTCTTACACAATCCATAGTTGAAAATGAGAGCCCTCTTTGGGCCACTGTAGGGAGAGACAGAGACAGAGACAGATAGACACATCAAAACAGAGACAGAGAGCAAGAGGGAGAGACAGAAACACAGAGAGAAGGTTTTTATAACAATTTCTCTGAAAAATCAGTCTCAACAGCAATGAATAGTTCCTATATAATATGATTTCTGATCGGCCTATACCTCCTTATATCTACGATACTATGTGCTACTGAAAATGTCTTTGTTAGAGTGTCAATACTTTAGTTTAAAGTTTATTCCCTTTAATATGGTAATTCCTTAGGATGAAGTAGCATTTAAACTGTTGATTGTTATTTAATAGTTTGGTATTTTAGGTGCTGAAGAAGAGGGAGATGTCGATAGCCAGAAGAAAAAAAGGCAAAAAGTCATCAAAGATCTTTGTTCACAATTTTACTTGGCAATATGCTGCAATTTGGAGTTATTTCTTCATTGCCTGCTGCCGTAGACCTGTAATTAAATACCCCTCTCATAGGGCTATCGTGAGAACAAGGGAGGTAATGCATGTAAAGCACCGACCATGGAGCTTGGCAAAGAGTAAGTTCTCAGTAAATGTTAGCTATAAAAATCCCTTAGCCATTTACCAACCAATAGCAACTGGGAATTAATCGTCTGTGCCTAATGGAGTTGAGAAAAAGGGAAAAATAATACTTAAAGTATGTATTCTCCAGGTACTTTTCCCAAAGATCTTTGCAACACTTTTTGTTTAATTATTGAGGCATTGCATGAAGTAAGTAGGAAGAATTTCACTTTCAAGCTACTAAAATAAAAGTTTTTAAGGTCACAGAATAAATCACTGGCAAAGTCTGAATGCATTCCATCTTATAACCCTATTATCCATGCTAAACTGCTTTACTGAGGCTCACATCCTGAAGGTATATAGACTCCTACTTGATGTCAATTTTATAAAAATAAATAGGGCAGTATGATACAATCAGGCAAGTTATTTTACACACTGTTAGTATGAAAATTAAAACAGTAATAAATAGAATGGTCTAACAGTCAAATCTAAGGAATAGAATTTTAAAAAGGCAAAAATAAAAACAACACATTGCCACTGTATTTAGAATTTGATGTGATCAAGTTCCAAGGTGGGGGATACTATGTAGTGAAGGAGAAAGAATATTAATGTTTTGGTTACCTGTGGTAGTCTCTAAAAATTAATTATTTTCTAGGAACCCTTATTTTATTGTTTTCAGGTATTTTTATCCATAAACAGTGTGTGTAGACTGACTTAGTGAAGTGGTCTCAGAAACATGATTTCCTATTTCCCACCCATAATTTTTTACCATTAACAAACTGGACATCGTGCCAAATTACTCTCTCACTGTAGTAATATCACATGATTTCAGGATTGGAAAGATCACAAAGACCAAACACTATACAGAGATGGGGCTTTTCAGAGTTATTTGTTAACTTTGAAAAATTTGTTTTTCAAAGTTTTAGAGAAATATGGAATGTTAGACTTTTTTAGTCTAACATTTTTAGTTCGAGGAACATGCAATGTTAGACTGGAAATGTTAGTAATGTTTTCCAAAGGTCAAATGTTCTAAATAATGCCTCTAATGTTGAGGTATGGACCTTGTGCAGACCAGCTGGTACAGATTTAGGGCTGTGATCATAGATAGCATCAGATGAGATAGTTAGTTGATTAATGGCCCAAGACATATGCCATATACTAGTCCTACAAAAAGTGTATTTACTAAGCAAAGGGTCACTCTTTGAGCCGGAATCCTTCCTGTGCAGGGAAACCCAGCAAATTATCAATGTAATGGTTCATACCTTTCACCATTTCTCTGAAGTCCTTAGACATGGAAACCCACTCTCAGTTCAGTATTTACCAACTTATGCGTTTTTCTTATTTCTCAAACCTATTTGAAATAAGCTATAAAGTGCCATGTTTTCTGATTTCAATTTGTCACTGTCATCTTTCTTTAAGGCACATTTTTATTTTTGAAACAACAAAGTCAACAATTCTAGTCAACAATGAAAAAAATCAAGAATTTCTGTGTATGTTTTTGGCCTACTCTGAATTAACAGCATCATGTAAAAAATAAATATATGGGTTATACACACAAAGAGATACTGTACATGCATACATCTCCAAAGGAGGCACAATTAGACATCTGTTACAAATCAAACACCATCCTAGGTTTCAGCTAATTTGAACTGAATGCTATCCAGATGTTTAGATGAAGAAACTATTTGAGCAAAGTGCTTAAAATTTGACATTTTGTTGAAGAGCTAGTTCAGGTGGAAAGTATTTTTAATTAGTGACGTTATTTTCTATATGCCTATTGCATGTTCATGTCACTCTCATTACTTCTTTCTGATTTTAGCAAGGGCTTAAGGTAACACTGTAATAAAACAATGTCATTACATCAAGTCCACATTTTCAAAATAAAATAAAATTATACACTATTTTATACACCTCAAAGTCAAAATATGCATTGATTCATATGGAAGTTGGACTAAAATTTACTTATAAAGAAAGAATTTGCCTGGAAAAAGACATGAACAAAATATGATTTCAAATTCGTTTTTACTATTCTCAAGAAATCATTCATTTAGTTTTAATTTAAAATACTTCCACTCCCCCAGACTTTATACTTGTTTAAACTATCACTTTTCTTTTGTTACCTTACAAACACTGCTCTCACAAATGTCTCCCTAGTAGATTGTGAGCTCTTTTCAACAGGGATCTACACCTTATTATTTTTTTATATAATTTTAATTAAAATTTATTGAGTGCTCATGATGTACCAGACATGATCCTAAATACTTTTACATTTATCATCTCATTTTTAAGCTTCACAGAAATTCTGTCCAGTAGATAATATCAAGATCTCTATTTTGCAGATAGGGAAATTGAAACTTGAAGAAGTTAAGTGAAGAGCTGATTTGAAGCCTCAGCAGTCTGACCTTGGTGTCTAACCTTTTATCCAAGCTACCTTTTACATGCTTTGCAGCCTTTCTTAATTCTTTGGGCATCATTCAGGAGACAATGAAGAGCTGGGAGAACATCCAAATAAGAGCCACCCAAGGGTACAGTGGGGGTCTTGTGTAGCCAGAAAGGATCTTACCCACATTTAACAGCTATGGAATCATCTTAATTCACTTGCATACAGCTACAGTTAGAGGAAACAAGAAGTATAAGTAACTTGTGTGGACGGAATTGTGGGGACTTGTGTGGCCTTAGAATTAAAGTGCTTCAGGATACCAACAAAAATGTAGGGGGAAGCAAAGAGGACAATTTCCATTTCCCCTAGCTCCTGAATGTAAGTGGTAGTAAATGGTAAAAAAACCCTTTACCGTTACCACCTTCTAATCTTAGGCATGCAAGTAGGTAGATTGTTTAACAAGGGTTGCTAGGTATAGGTTCTCAAGACCCCAGTTTTACTTTTAAAATCTTATATTTTATAATGTATTTTATCCTGCAATATGCTTTACCATGCACTAGTTCATTTAATTTAATTGAATGAATAAATGAGAACATTTTATAATTAGCACAAATATTTTATATGTAAATTAGTGCTTTTAACATACTTGAATATTTTGTGCTCTTAATTGGCATAATTAAGTTTGCAAGGGGGAAATTTTCTTTGTTAATTTTCTTAGTATTTTTTTCTCTTATAATGCAGCTAAACACTAATGTCAAATACCATAGATTCTATATTTGTGGGACATGAGGTTCTCTCTTTATATTTCTTGTCTCAATCTTGTCGAGTGTCTGATGCTTTAATTTAGTTTAGTTCAACAAATAAGAATATTCAATTGTTTACTTTATTTTCCCTGTTCAGACAAATGCATCATTTTTGAAATGAAAACGTGTTTCTGTTTTAGAAACTTTGAGATTTATAGTAGGTGAAGGCATTAAAGTGTTGCTTTTTAAAAACGTACAATTTCACTGTTTTCATGTTAGAATACCATTTATTAGGAAGCTAAGTGGGTACTTCAAAATGTTCATGGAAAATGGAATTAAAAGATAAAAATATAAAATATAAAATTTATTTCTCAACATAAGCTCTATCAAGTTCAAGACACTTTTGTAAGCCACTATACCAGCTGTTTAATCCATCCCTAAAGAACTGAGGGTCCTGTCAATGCAGTCTTTTTTACATTATTAGCTGAATTTAAATGGGTGCCCTTTAAAGACTGTTTACGTTCAGGAAACAAAAAGAAGCCAGAAAGAGCCAAATCAGGACTATAACGTGGCTGCTAATGATTTCCCACTGAAACTCTCACAAAATTGCCCTTGTTTGATGAGAGGAATGAGTAGGAGCATTGTTGTGGTGGAGAAGGACTCTCTGGTGAAGTTTTCCCAGGAGTTTTTCTGCTAAAGCTTTGGCTAATTTTCAAAACACTCTTGCAGTAAACAGCTATTATCATTCTTTGACCCTCCAGAAAGGCAACAAGCAAAATGCCTTGAACATGCCAAAAAACTGTAGCCATGACCTTAGCTCTTGACAGGTCCACTTTTGCTTTCACTGGACCACTTCCACCTCTTGGTAGCCACAGCTTTGATTGTGCTTTCTCTTCAGGATCTTACTGGTAAAGCCATGTTTCATCTTCTGTTACAATCCTTCAAAGAAATACTTCAGGATCTTGATTCCACTTGTTTAAAATTTCCACTGAAAGCTCGGCTCTTGTGTGTGGCTGATCTGGATGCAACAGTTTTGGCACCCATTGAGCAGAAAGTTTGCTCAACTTTATTTTTTTAGTCAGAATTGTGTAAATTGAACCAAGTGAGATGTCTATGGTGCTGGCTATTGTTTCTGCTGTTAATCATCAGTCCTCTTCAATTAGTACACAAACAAGGTTCATTTTTTCTCACAAATTGATGTGAATGGTCTGCCACTTCTGGCTTCATCTTAAACATCATCTCATCCCTTCTTAAAATGACTTACTCATTTGTAAACTGCTGATGTCTTTGGGGCATTGTCCCCATAAACTTATCATAAAGTATCAGTGATTTCACCATCCTTCCAAACAAGCTTCACCATAAATTTGATATTATTCTTCCTTCAATTTTAGCAGAATTCATGTTGCTCTGATAGGGGCTCTTTTCAAACTGATGTCTTATCCTTTTTAGTGCCTCAAACTAGATCCCATTCTGACATGTTATAACATAGTATTAAGAGTTTATTTTGGTACAAAAATTTTGCAATCCATGCATGGTTTTTTTTTCATAATATGCATTTTCATGAACTATTTGAAGACCCCTTGTAGATGATTAAATGTAGAAGTGCTGGAGTCAGACCATTTAGGTTTAACTCTGAGCTCCACTAGTTGTGAGCTGTGTAACTTTGGACAAATTACTTCATTCTTTCTGTGCCTCAATAGCCTCATCTGTCATAACGGGTTCACAATAATATTACCTACCCTCACAAAGCTCATGTGAGAATTAACCAAGTTAATGCATGTGAAGCACATAGTATAATGCAAGCACGCAACAAACACTTGATAAACGTTAGCTATTAGCATTTTACTCATGTGGAGATATGCACTTTAGTGGTGTATATATAGTGGGGCAAATTAAGCTAAGTAAGAGTAAACTTTAAAGCCATCAGAACCAGACGTTGGGTGGTTGCTATGCGATTTTTAGTCCTTTTCTCCCCAACGTTTCTTGGAAATCAAAACTTTGGTTACTGATTTAAAATTGAATTACTTAATCAAAGCAAAGTTTTTGTACCAGTTAATGGAAAGATATTTGATCCTCCAATTTTCTAGCTTAATCGAATTATTTCCATTTCTAGTTTATGAAAAAGATTTTGTTTCAGACTGGTCATTGCTGACCACAAGTACATTCATTCTCTCTCTTTAAGAAATTCTCGCTAGAAAGCACTCATTGCTGTAATTACATAATTACATTAGTGGTTTTGTTTCTAGCAAGGCTCTTCATAACTTCCTATAATTACAATATATACCTATCAAGTATTTAATCTTCTTTTAGAACCGATATTGATAGGAAGATGCGTTTGATATCTTTTACATAAGAAATTCAGATGGCTCTGGTCAAAACAGCTGAATAGACAGTCCCCAGCATCACTCTCTCCTACAAATCAACCAATCTACAACTATTAAAAAGCAATGACTACCAAGCTGGGGCCGCTAGAGCTCAGGGGAATAGGAGGAGAGACCTGCAGAGTTCATGAAGGCAGGAGAAACCACAATGAGAGAAAGAAAGAACCACTCCTACCATTTAGAATCCCAGCCACTTCAAGGCTGGCCCTGGTGAGGACACAGAACAGGCACTGGCAAAAGCTGCTGTGCCCTTCCTATGAAGTTGCTTGGAGGCAGCAGGGGAGCAGAGGGCCGTGGTGGCCCTCAGGCCAGCAAGACCACTAACAGGGTTCCTGTGGACCCACACGGGAGAGAGGAGTCACAACAACTGAAAAAAGTAGCCCCTCAGAGGCTGGTGAGTCATTAAAAGGGACTAGTGCACATCCCATCCCATGGGAAGTGTTTGGAATGTGGGCAGTAGGGGAGACGGGCCCACCAGGGGAACACTGGGGCACAGCAAGGACAGCTGATCTGCCCTCCAGTCAGTGCAGACCCACTCTGTGTAGACTGGTCAGGAATATAGAACTTCAGGGGGTGCAGTGTGCTGAAAAGACTCAGGTCCAGACCAGCGTTTCTATACAACCCAGGTGTACCAGATCTCACGAAACCTGGAAGCACGCACAAAGTCAACCATTAAAACCTGCTTTCCCCAGGGAATCAGCAGCAAAGCGGCAATTTAGCTCAAACACAGAGCTCAAGTGATGGACCCCACAGGAAGTTCCCTCATTTTAGAAGTAAGCAAAGGACAACAAATTAGTCCCAGTTCAGAGTTTAAGTAGTGGAAACAGCAAATAATCCAACACAGAACTGAAAGAAAAAACAAAATACTCATAGACCAGAGACAAAGTTTGATACTAATAAAGTTTGATATTAGTAAAGGTCTCACTTCACCAAAGAACATCTATAAAACCTAGAAGGACCAGAAGCCCCCTGGGCCCACAAACCAGGGAGGGGGAAGGGCTGGGGGCCTCAGCCACGCCTCCCGACACCCACAATCAGCCCAGCAATGACCACCACAGGAAGCGCTCCAGGTCCCCAAACCACTGTGGCAGGGGTCCGGGGTCCATAGGCCTAAGCCATGACCCTCTGACACCCACACCTGGCCGACCAATGACCACTGAGCTGCTACAAAAAATACCCCGGGCTCCTGACTCAGGGAACTGGGGGACCAAGGGCTTCAGCCACACCTCCCTGACATATGCATTCAGCCCAGCAATGACCAAGCCACCATGGGAAGCCCCTTGGTCTCCCCTGCAGGAATGAGAGGGGGTGCCTGGGCCTCAACCACACCCCCAGTCCTCCTTCTCCCACCCTATTTCCTTCTCTCTTCCCCTCTCCCCCTCCCACCCAACTGTTCTGCAGCAACATCTTAGGATGTAAAAACAGATGGAGCCAGAGACCAGCCCCTCCTTTCACAACCAGGCAAAGAGAATGCCAAAAACACCACTTCCATGTGACCACAGCCACCACAATAGCCACGGCTGCCACAAAAGCAGCTAGGTGCCACAACCACCAGGCAGATGGTCCACCAGCTACTCGAGCGCATTGACACAAAGAGAGTCACCAGCAGAGACCAAAGAAAAGAAGAGAGTGTGTCTCTCCACAAAGCCCATTCCAGAGTGACAGAAGAAGCATCTGCTCTACAATAATGCTGGGGGACCTGATCACACCTCTCAGCATTGGACAGATCATCTAGGCAACAAATCAATAGAGTAACCATTACTCTTTCAGAAGGGGAGAAGAAATCTAGGGTAATTAGAGGAGGGAGGGGAGAGGGAGAGGGAGATGGGGAGAGATTGGAAAAGGGACATATAGAATAAGTATGTTTTGTAATAATATACATGGTAATAATATTGATTTGATCAACATACGTCAACATTGAACCCCCAAAATATGTATAATCAATTATGATTCAATAATAAAAAAAGAAATAAAAAGTAAGCCACACATGGATCATAAACATAAACAGAAAAGAAAAACAGAAATTCAATTTTTCAAGATTTCCTATCAACATTTTACTTAAACCAGTGGGGATCAGGCTTCTTCAACAAACTCAATTTAAGAACCATTATTATCACTTTTACTGAAGTATTTTCTGAGATTTAATAAAGAACTCTATTCATCACCCTTCCCCACCAGGCATTCAACACAAGTTCAGCCTTAAAGAGAAAATTTTCCCAACTCTTATCAAACTAGGTTATTTTCAGAGAGACCGTTCTGTTACTCTTTTTATGTATTTTAGTGAGGGTAACTGATTATTTTCAACTTGTGCTATTTTGCTCCTGTTTTGAAGAAACAAATCTTTCGTTTTGTTTTCTATCATTTGTTAAGGACTGCAGATTTTGTTTCAACAGACACTTCTACCGACAAGTTTTAGAAGTGCTTAACGGCATGCCCCTCAAATCAGATAGCTGAACAACGGCACTGCTCCCCTGTTGCGTCATGAGTTAACTGCTTCTGTAGGGTCCCCAACCCTCAGCAAATCTAATGTGAGAAAGATGGGGTAGAAGGAAAAAGAGGGAGGAGAGAAGTTAGGAGGGAGAAAAGGAAAACTATCGTGCAAATCAGGGTGTCAAAGTATGTGTGTGTGTGTGTTCATAGGGCATAAATCTGGAGTGACCACCATTTTCTCAGTGGTTGCTAAAAGGAGGGCTTAGTGATGATATTTAGCTAACAAACTAGGAATAGGTTTTCCTTCATCACTAACCCCTTCACCCACATCTAGAACACCAAAGGGTTTAAATAGGCCAAAACTGTGTGGAGCTTTTACACAGAATTATACTGCAATGCCATATTTCATATAAATTGAATAAAGCAGTGTCCCTTAGATAGCCTTTGCTTCAGTGACTATTCTCAGGACAGAAACACCTTCTAAGGCTTTATAAAACATGGTAGTAAATAAAGTCCTATTAACCTGACATTTCAAGAAGAATTAGGACAATTCAAACACTGAAAAAAGATAATAGATTGATCAGAGCCCGTCAGAACTGGAACTGACCCTAGAAATTCTATCCCTGTCATTTTAAGGATGGACAGAGATCAAGAGAAGCTAAGTGGGTTGCCCAAATTTACCCAGCTAATTAGTGGAAATACCAGGACTTGAAACCAAGTTTCTTGACTCCCATTTAGTCCTCTTTTCACCACAATTTGCTTCCTCAAAGCTGTTCAATTTTGAAGTTTGAAGTGTTTCCTAAAACTTATTTCCCTAGATTTATTTTCTCAACTCCCCATTTTGTGGCCATCTTTATGAAAGCTGCACAAAGAGTTACTTGACCATTAACTCCTAGTTGCTCACTGTGTCAGTGGTGTTTTCAAATTTTAAATTAGATAATGTTGGTAAAGTTTAAGTGTCTAGGATAATGTCTCTGTATAACTATGGTAGAAGGTGTTATTATAATAATTTGTGGAGAGGCAGCAACATGATTACTTATGTTATTAAACTCGTCATCCAAGTTCTCATAAAGAAAAAAAATGCCCTTGTCTGATTTATAGATAAAACAGATTTCAACTAAATTCATTCTACTCTAACAATCCCTCCAAACAATCCCTCCAAACAATCCCTCTAAAACACAAATGGTATCTTTTTTATTTTTTTCACCTTGTCTCAGCATTCAACATTGACTTAAAACTACTTGAGGAATGCAAAGGCCAAATTAACTGCACACACCCATAATATAAATACAAAATTAGGAACCAACATGTAAAATAACTCACATAAAAACTTGGATCTCATAAAGCATCCTCACAATAACCATAGGCCCTCCTCAGATGGCCCCCCTTTATGGCAAAAAGAATTCCATTTATAGCATCTACTTCTCTCCCTGGAGATTTCAAAGCATTCAGAATAAGATTTTCTAATGGTAAGTAAATGAAGTAGCTGGTGTTTTGTGACTAACAAGGAGGTGTTTTGTGAGAAGATGCTTGGAGGATAAAGGATTATCTCCTGACAATAGAGTCATTGATGCAGCTTTCACTTCAAGCCCTCGGAGTTATAGAAACTATGTGGCGGAAAGATTCAAGCTTTAGGAGGGAAACTACTCAGACTAAGGCTGGGCCTCAAGCTGATGCTGACATTTAATGAGTATCATTCATATAAAAAGATAGTACATGTTTTTTGTCTGTTTGGCTGTTTGTTTCTTTTAAATCAGGGAGATAGTGCTATTTTATTTTCCAATAAATACATCTATAGATACGCCAATAGATCCATCCAATAGAGTGACTCAAATTTAAAGACTGAATCCATTTGTGAAAGATACTTCTCTGTCCTCTCTCCTCTCAAACTCCTCTCTAAAGCTTTTCTGAAGCTAGATGACAGCCAACATGGCTGAAAATAAAAATTCTTAGGTGCTTTGACAAGTGAGAGGAGTTATCTTGTCACCTGAAATTTGTTTGAAGTACTAGGCAATAGGATTAAAAGCATTAAAAATGATTTGGTTAAAATCTGGTCTAATAAGTCAGCTTCTCTAATTTAACCAAATTTTCATACACATGGGCTCCTGTGTATACCGCATCATTAATTGGGTTGGGGGACCCTGAGAAGGAATACGTATTTCATGATTGCTGGTTTCCTCTCGTGAAACTGCACTTTCTCGTTATTCTGTATTTGCAGACATTTTGTTGCAATTGCATTTTGATCTCAAATTTAAAAAAAAAAAATTACAGCCAACTGAGCTCTGCCACAAGAAGAGAAGAGGAGGGGGACATTTGCATTATTAGGGGATATAATCATGTGAAGAAAACCCAGAGAACAATGAATTCTAGACTTCAGATTAATTTCTTCCTGTCCTTTGTACACTTCACCTGCTCCTCCATCTGAAACACCCAACCCACTTCATTTCTCCTGGCTTCACATCTAAGCATAGATGTCACTTGCTTTAAAATGTCTTTCCTGCCTGGATTAAGTTCTCCTCTTAGATGCTTCAATAATGTCTCATACTTAAACCCATCATAGTACTTATCACACTGCATTGTAATTGTGTTGGGTTTTTCTTACTGTCATGTCCCCAAAACCTAGAACAGGGACTCACACACAAATAGAACACACACTATGTTGGCTGCATAAATGGATAAATGAATAAACAGATAAATAAATGAATGAAGTGCACCCAGACCTCTAAGAAGGCTTATTCCATTATCTTGTGCTATCTTTTTTCCCCAGTAAAAATAAGTGGAGAATTATTTCAATAATGTGCTCCAATGCATTTGCATTTGTAAAACAATTTGTTGAGCAAAAACCTGGGAAGTGCTAACAGTTTTTAAAATCATCTTGCTTGCTTCTATGTAGTAATCCTGTACTCACCATGCTTTATGGAATTAACTCAAACTCAGAGGTTTGGAGAATTTGGACTGCAAAACTGCTGCTTAGTTGAACTATGTAAAATATATATATTTTTTTTCTTTTTCTTTTTTGTAGAGGCTAAGGGTGACAGCTAAGTCTATCATTGAAATAAATTTTTTCCACTTAATGGTGAAATCATTTGGCTCTGTGGGAGATAAAAAGCATTTTATTTCTTACAGGCCAGCATTCTTAAAGTAGCATAACTGATAATAAAGATGGGACGTAATTTTAAGTGGTCCTACTTGTGAATAAATCAATTATGTTTCTTTTCTAATTATCATCAGTGTTGACAAGGTAGATTTCAAGATATCTTGTAAAATAATTTTTAATGACTCATGAATGTACTAGAGACTCATGCTGTGATTTGACAATCTGAGCAATGCAAGTGTGTACAAATTTAAAACTGGTTTAGTTGGGTGTGTCTGACATTGATGAAAATTTAGTTTTACTCACACACTGGGCAACGAATTGAGATCTTTAGTCCAAATATCTTGTGATGGGAACTGGACTGGGAATTAGGTTTCAGCAAAGTATCTTCATTGCAAATAAAAAACTTCTTCTTTTACCCATAATAATTTAAATTCCACTTGAATATAGAATTGAATATATATATGAAATATACCAGGATTTATAAAAATTCAAAATTTACCACTTCGTCTAACCCCAATATAAAATGCAACATCCACTATAACATTTTATAGAACTCATGACTTTCTAAAGCAGAACACCAGGGGAGAATTTGGTCAGGGCATTATCAGTCAGATCACCAAGCTAAAATATTGAATTTTAACACCTGAACCCAATGGTACAGATTCAAACTTCTGATTTATAAATAGTGTGAAATATATCACAGAGATAAAATAGCGTAGTGAGTCGAAAAAAACTTTTAATAAATTATATACTGGCACGGTCTACAATTCTGTAAGATTTAGAGTTATTAAATTGCTATAAGGAAATGTAAAACCTTTCAGAGAATTTAGATGTCTTTATCAAGGAGATTAAAACAATGATTTCTAAAACCTTTTATTTTGTATTTAATTTTAGGCTTTATATGCCTAAAGAATAACATGTGAAGAAAACTCAGGGAGCAATGAATACACTCACTAGAAAATTTCATATGTATGTATACACATACATACACATACACACACTCAGAGAGAGTCTCGAAGCAATACAGTTCTTCTAAATTTGACTGTTTCTAATGTAATAGGTTTGTACATACATATACAAGAATGATTACATATTGTGATGATGAATAAGTTAACTATCCTGATCTGACCATCACACGTTGTACACAACTATTGAAAGTCAACTTTGTATCCCACATATGTGTATGATTATATTAAAAAAATAAAATAAAAATCTAAAAAAGAACCCCATGAAATACCTAGAAATAAACTTAATAAAAGATGTAGAAGACCTATATATATATATATGCATTTTGACATTTCTTTTAAGCCAGACATGGAAAATATAATATTGTGGTCCTTCTTTCTTCTTCAATGCCAAGCAGGGCTGTGCTGACCCACAAAAATGGCAATCTTGTGATGAACCATTCTGATGTGTTTTCATGTCTGGGATTTCCTTATCTTTTTTTGGTAACACTCTTAAAGTCAGTTGAGGGTTTGTGGTAGGTGTTTTGTTGACTGATTCAGCATTTTTATTTAGAATATTTCTAGTTTGAACCTGAGTAGAAAGGAATACTTTGGTCTTATGTAGCCTATTTGTCTATTTAAATATCAGGAAAGCTTTGTGGGTCATGATGGCTTCATGGAAATGGCTATAATATATTTCTTTCAATTGTCTGCTCATACCAAGCACCACCTAAAAGTGGCTGATTGAAGTACAAGTAAATATTGCTCAAAATCCAGTTTTCGTTTGACAAAAAAATTACAATCTAAAAATTTCCAAAATAGATTTCCTTGTTTTCTTCTGGGAAGCCAAATAAAAACATTTTGAATGAATGAATCAATGGATAAATGAATGAATGTGGTAGAGGAAGAAAGACTGGTTCCCTCAAGTAAGATGTATGTCAGGGACAGCTGGTAGATTTGTGTTGGAATGTCTTGAGGCATCTTTCATTTTAAGTATTAAGAGTGTACAGTAAATATCTATGAAGTTCAAGAGGGCAATGAGATGTGTATAAAATTAATATAAAATCCTACGTTTTAAAAGCTCACCTACCTGAATATTTACCCCAAGTGATACTTCAAGAACTGGAGGGAAGAGACCTGGTCTTTCTTTATGTGTGGTGCTATGAAATGCCATGTAGATATTGCATAGCACAATAAAAATAATTATCAGTAATAACAACAAGGTGATGGCAGAGCCAGCTCCACCTTAGCCGAAACCAACCCTAACCAGTTGGGGAGGTTCAAGAGAATGATCTTTGTTACAAAAGGTTTATTTCAGTGTTATTTCTGCTGATACATAATTCCTCCTATGATTAGGGGATCCTCCCTGTTCCTAACAATTTTTACTCTAGTAATAGCCAATTGCAGTTCAACTTCCAACTCCCTTCTCTTTGTTAATCCTTTATAATAGGATACTTCTAAGCATCAGGATAAAGGGATAGACAGATTAATACCAGTTAAAAGAAAAAATAAAGGCTGAAAAACTTAACATAAAACATCCAATTCAAACATTGTCAAATATGTTTCTATAGTACGATATTTTTTCCTACACAAATCTCTGAGTCATAAGTGTAGTAACTCTGATACCACAACATGTATCCTGGAACACAGATGTTGCAAAACTTCCAGTAGTCTGTGCAGTACTTGGGAGACCTGAAAATATTCCAGGGTGTATGAAATAAATGTTTCTAGAGGCTAGATGGATGCCTTTTTGTAAAATCTTATTTGGAAACTTGGATTTAGACTTACTCATTTGCTTAGGTGTTGGAAATTCACAGCTCTGGACTGAGCAATGGAGATGGAAAGCAATAGCTATAATCAGAAGTCACAAGTTTCTGCAGTGATATGCACTGCTGTCTACTCATCTCACCCTCCCCACCTGTCATTACAAAGTTTTGTAATTGTTTTAGTGAGGAGTTAGTTCCATGTTTTCTGAGATTACTATTTGGAACACTACAACTTTGAGATTCCAGGTTGTCTTTTTTTTCTTTTTCTTTTTTCTTCTTCTTTTTTTTTTTTTTAGATAATTTATTATACATGCATGTGGGACACAACTTTGATTTTCAATAGTTGTGTACAATGTGTAATGGGTAGATCAGGATCGTTAGCTTACTCATCATTACAATAGCAATCATTCTTTGTGTCCGTTGACCAATTCCTCATTAGCCCCCTTCCCTCTCCCCTTCCCTCCACTTTTCCACCCCTAGTAACCACGGTTCTTTTCTCTTTCTAAAAAGTTCAACATATTACTGTGATTGTTGTTTCTCTCTTTCTCTCTCTCTCTTTCTCTCTCTCTTTATTGTTAATTTGGTTATTGATGGATTCAGCTCCTGATATGAGTGAGAACGTGTGGTATTTCTCTTTCTATACCTGGGTTGTTTTGCTTAGGAAAATTTTCTTCAGTCTCATCCATGTTGCTGAAAATGGTAGAATTTCATTCTTTTCTATGGTTGAGTACTATTCCATTGTGTATATATACCACAATTTCCTTATCACTGAATGAAAGGATGGCTTTGAAATTCTTTTGGAATTACTTTGATTTGGGGAGGTGACAGCAAAATAACTGGTAGATTTGGGGAGGAAGAGGTTGATTCATTGAAATAGATATGTTGGTGCTTATCAACAAAACACATTGATCTGCTGGCCAAATTTTTAAATGTTTCTTCTATACTTGTGATGGATATCCATTGCCATAAATGAAGTACACTTTTTTATGGTTTGATTCCAGGAACCCGAAACTACAGATTTGCTTTCATTTTTCCACTTATTCATTTGTTCTTAACCAAAACATTTACTGAACATTTATTGTATACAAAGCACTCCGGTAAATGTTGTGACTCTTTATCCTCACTGAGATTATGTTCTACTAGGAGATATAAAGCTAGTTTAAGCATAATTACACTACAGGCAATATAAGATAACTACCCTAATATGGTCTTAACAACGAGCACAAAGTGAGTGATGATTTTTGCTTAAATGTGGCCAGATAGGCTTTATACATGTTTGATCTACGTCTTAAGAAGTGAGCAGGGTTTCAACAGAAGAAGGAAAAGACCAAGACTTTCCTGAGGGAGAAAATAGCACGAAAAAAATTACAAAGATTTAGAAGTACCAGGAATGATCGAGGAAGAGGCAAGTGGACCAGTTTGGCTGAAGCACTGAACACGTATGAAAGTAAAAAAACAGTCTGGTAAGTATGTCAGGGCTATATAGAGAAGAAGAAGATTTGTAATGGACATTTATTGCTTAAGGCTGTCCATCATACATTCCCATTTTTGGAAACTCTAGAGAGGAATTTATTTTTCTCTAACATGGGTAGTCTTGATAGATATGTAAATCAAAGTACTTTGCTCTCTCTAGCTGAGGAGTGAACATGTGACCCAAGTTAGGTTCATTATGAGTTCCCCTGGACTTTGGGTTTTGAGCGGAGAGAAATAATGAGAGAAAAACCATTGCTTGATTTATGTATTTTCTCTTTCTACTTGGATTCTTAGATCTTTTTTAGTATATATTTTTTCCAGGCCTGGCTATCTTCAACTGGTCCTTCAATTCTGTGAGCTACCCTGCATTCTACTAATAAATATTTTCTTTTTTCTTTTTTTTTCCAGTTAGTCAGTCAGTTTTGTTGCTTACACCAATGAACCTGATAAAACCTTGAAGGCAAACCAGTTTTACACTGATGAAATCTTGAAGGAAAAGATAAGGAGAAATAATCTAACCAAGTGGCTGAATTAGAAATAAATATTCTGATAAGTGGATTGGAAGGCAGAGAGACTGAAGTAAGGGGAACCAGGTAGGAGGCTTTCGTAGTAGTTTTAGAACTAGGTACAGAAGACATGGAGTAAGGTGGTGGCAGTGATGATGATAAGAGACATTATTAACAAGACAAAGAAAAATTGTCACAGTTTACAGATGACATGATCCTATATACAGAAAAATCCATAACCTCTACCAAACTCCTAGAGCTGATAAACTAATTCAGTAAAGTTGCAGGATACAAAATCAATACACAAAAATCAGTAGCATCTTTATTCACCAACAACAAACAAGCAGAAAAAGAAATCAAGAAACCATTTGCTACCAAAAAAATAAAATATCTAGGAATAAATTTAACCAAGAGATGAAAGATCTCTGCAATGAGAACTATAAAACTGCTGAAATAAATTAAAGAGGACACCAAAAGATGGAAAGATATTCCTTGTTCATGGATTGGAAGAATTAATATTGTGAAAATGTCCATAATACCCAAAGTGATCCCCATCAAATACCAATGACATTCTTTACCAAAATAGAAAAAACAATCCTAGAATTCATCTGGAACAACAAAAGACCCCAAATGGCTAAAGCAATCCTGAGCGAAAAATAAAATAAATTAAAATAAAACCTGAGGCATTACACTACCTGACTTCAAATTATTCTACAAAGCTATAGTAACCAAAACATCATGGTACTGGCATAAAAATAGACACTCAGACCAATGATACAGAATACAGAGCCCATAAATCAGCCCACATACTTACAGCCAACTTATCTTTGACAAAAGCATCAAGAACATACATTGCGGAAAAGACAGCCTCTTCAGTAAATGGTGCTAGGGAAAACTGTATATCTATGTGTAGAAGAATAAAACTAGACCCATACCTCTAGCCCATATACCTAAATCAACTCAAAATGGACTAAAGACTTAAGTATAAGACCTGGAACTATAAAACTCCTAAAAGAAAACAATGAGATTATATCAAACTAAAAAGCTTCTGCACAGCAAAGGAAACAATCAACTGAGTGAAAAGACAACCAACTGAATGGAAGAAAATAATTGCAAACCGTACATCCAACACGGAATTAATATCTAAAATATACAAGGAACTCAAGCAACTTTACAGTAAAAAAAAAAAAAAAAAAAAATGCCCAAATAAACCAATTTAAAAATAGGCAAAGGAGCTGAATAGACATTTTTCCAAAGGAAGACACATAAATGGCCAACAGGTATATGAAAAATGCTCAACATCACTAATCATGAGGGAAATGCAAATCAAAAACACATTGAGATATAATCTCAACCCAGCTAGACTGGCTAGTGTCAAAAACACTGAGAATAACAAATGCTGGCGAGGATGTTGAGAAAAGGGAACTCTTCTACACTGTTGGTGAGCCTGCAAATTAGTACGGCCATTATGTAACAATGTGAAAATAGTATGGAGGTTTCTCAAACAGCTACAGATATAACTATCACATGATCCAGCAATCCCACTTCTGGGTATACACCCAAAGGAATGGAAATAATCATGTTGAAGGGATACCTGCACTCCCCTATTTATTGTGCCTCTGTTTGTAAGGTCGCTGAGGAGGAGACACTAGCCAGGTAAAGAAAGAAAAGATTTTATTTGCAAGCGGCAGGCAGACCTGCCAGGCTGAGCTGAAAAATAGCGTCAATGCCAAGAGGCAGTTGGGTATCTTATTTTATAGAGTTAAGATTGGCATCTGGCCTAGCCTAGGAAGACAGTCACAGTGTTGCACTCCGGATACAGCCTGTTCATGGGAACAGAGACATGGGGAGACAGAACCTTGGGCTAGCGGGGGCAGCAGTTACAATGTTACAGTCTAGGGACAGCCTGCTCAGCCTGCGCCTGGGAACAGACACTTAGGGAGATAGAAACATAGAGGAATGAAACTTAGAGAAATGAAACTGAAGGGTGGGGGCTCTCTAAAAGTCAGGTTTTCAGTTCCAGGGACCTAACACTATTTATAATAGCCAAGATATGGAACCAACCTAAATGTCCATCAACAGATGACTGGATAAGGAAAATGTGGTGTATATACACAATGGAATACTACTCAGCCATAAAAAAATAATGAAATTCTGCCATTTGCAGCAATGTGGATGAGCTTGGAGAAAATTATGTTAAGTGAAATTAGCCAGGCACAGAAAGAGAAATACCACTTGTCCTCATGCATAAGTGGGGGCAAAGAAAGAAAGAGAAAGAAAGAAAAAGAAGGGAAGAAAGAAAGACCATAATAAAACATTGAACTTTCAGAAGGAGAGAACATACCTATAGTTACTAGAGGTGGGAAAGGGCGAGGAAGAGGGAGGATAGGGAGTACCTGGGTAGGGGACACAAAGAGTATTTATGATTAGTAATAATAAACATGCTAATAATATTGATTTGATCATCACATGCTTTACACAAATACTGATAGTCAACTCGGAACCCCATAAATATGTATAAATAAAATAAAAATAATTTTAAAAAATAATTAACAGATCTTATAAACTGATTTGACATTGGCTTTGAAGGAGATGGAAAAGTCAAAGATCACGCTGAGGTTTCAAAACTGAAGGACAGGTAGATGATGAATGAGAAGTCTATGTGAGAGACTGAGGAGAAACAACTAGAGGAATATGATGACAATCAAGAAGGTGCAATAGCATGTCATCCAGTAAAGGAGGGATTGACTACTTACAGACAGTGATCACCAGTATCAGAGGCTGTGGAAGAAAAATTTCTAAAAATAAGTTTCTTTCAAAAGAAAAAGTTCCCATCATCTTCAATTTAGCTGAAATCTCAGATGAACACGAACATTTCTTATTATGAACTGGGAGGAAAAGCCAGTGGATGCAGTGTTATTTGTCACCCTCTGGAGCAGCGGTCCTTAACCAATTTTTGTTCCGTGGGCCCCTTCGACAGTCTGGTGAGGCCTACAGAACCCTTCTCAGAATAATTTTTTTTAAGTATAAAATAAAACTTGTAGGCTTTTAAAAGAAGCCAATTATACAAAGATGTAGTTATCAAAATATTTTTAAACTAGGTGGTATACTATTGTACCTCTAATTTATTAATATATTGAATGAAAAGACAATGCGTCTAAAATAAAGACAATTTAAATGGACAGATCATCTAGACAAAAAATCAATAAGGAAATACTAGACTTAAAGTACACTGTATACCATCGACCTAACAGATGTACACAGAGCATTCCATCTAATAGTTCCAGAATACACATTTTTCTCAACTGCACATGAAACATTCTCCAAGATGGATCTTATGTTATGCCACAAAACAAGTATTAACAAATTTAAGACTGAAATCACACCAAGTATCTTTTCTGACCACAATGGTATAAAACTAGAAATCAATAAAAGAAGGAACTTCATACAATTCACAAATATACAAAAATTAAACAACATGCTCATGAACAATAAATGGGTCAATAAATAAATTAAAAGAGAGCTTTGAAAAATTATTGAGACAAACAAAAATGGAAACACAACATACCAAAACTTATGAAAGACCTCAAATACACAACCTAACATTGCACCTCAAGGAACTAGAAAAACAATAACAAACTAAGCCCAAAACTAATAGATGGAAGAAAATAATAAATATCAGAGCAAAAATAAATAAAATAGAGACGAGAAAAACAATAGAAAAAATCAACAAAACAAAGTTGTTTTTTTTAAAAAAGGTAAGAAAAATCGACAAACCTTTAGCTAAACTAAGAAAAAAAGAGAGGACTCAAATAAATAAGAAATGAAAGAGAAGACATTGCAACTGACACAACAGAAATACAAAAGATCTGAAGAAACTATTATGAACAATTATACAACAGATTAGATAAGCTAAAAGAAATGGATAAAAGCACCAAAGTGATCTGCAGACTTAATGCAGTCTCTACCAAAATACTGATGACTTTCTTCACAGAACTTTTTTTAAAATCCTAAAAATTGTATGGAACCACAAAAGACCCCAAATAGCCAAAGCAATCCTGAGCAAAAAGACCAAAGGTGGGGGCATTACACTACCTGACTTCAAAATATACTACAAAATGATAGTAACCAAAATAGCATGGTACTGGCATAAAAATAGACACATAAACCAATGGAACAGGATAGAGAGCCCAGAAATAGATCCGTACATTTACAGCCAACTGATTTTCCACAAAGCTTCCAAGAACACACCATGGGGAAAAGGTAGTCTTCAATAAATGGTGTTGGGGCAACTAGATAGCCACATGCAGAAGAATGAAATTAGATTCTTACTTCACACCATGCATGAAAATCCACTCAAAATGGATTGAAGACTTAAATGTAAGACCAGAACTGTGAAACTGTGAGAAGAAAACATAGTGGAAAATCTCTATGACATTGTCTTGACACCAAAAGCATGGACAATAAAAGCAAAAGTAAACAAAAATAGGACTACATCAAACTAAAATCTTCAGCCCAGCCAAGGAAACAATGGAGTGAAGTGACAGCCTACAGAATGGCAGAAAATATTTGCATACCACACCTCTGATAAGGGGTTAATATCCAAAATATATAAGGAACTTAAACAGCTCAATAGCCAGAAAACAAATAACCCAATTTTAAAAATGGGCAACGGACCTGAACAGACATTTCTCAATAGAAGGCATACAAATGGCCAACAGGTATATGAAAAAAATGCTCAACATCATTGATCATGAGGGAAATACAAATTGAAACCACAATGAGATATCACCTCATATCTGTTAGAATGGTTATCATCAAAAAGACAAGAGATAAGTGTTGGCAAGGATGTGGAGAAGAGCAAACCCTTGCACACTGTTAGTGGGAATGTCAATTAGTACAGCCATTATGAAAAATAGTGTGGAGGCTCCTCTCCTCCAAAAATTAAAAATAGGACTCCCATACGATTCACCAATTCCACTACTGGATATATATCCAAAAGAAATGAAATCAGTATTTCAAAGATATTTCTGCACTCCCGTGTTTATTGCAGCTTAAATCACAGTAACCAAGATATAGAATCAGCATGTGTCCATCAACAGATGAATGGATAAAAAAATGTGGTAGACATATACAGTGAAATACTATTGAGCCATGAAAAAGAAGGAAATCCTGCCGTTTGGATGGATGGATAAACCTGGAGGACATTATATTAAGTGAAGTAAGCCAGGCACAGAAATACAAACACCACAGGATCTCATTCATATGTGGAAACTAAAAAAGTTGATCACATAAAACTAGAGAGTAAAATGGTGGTTACCAGAGGTGAGGCGTTAGGGGGAAGGGTTGTGGACAAATTGGCCAAAGGATACAAAATCTCAGTTAGATGGGAGGAATAATTTCAAAATATCTATTGTACAACGTGGTGACTACAGTTAATAATATAATGTATTCTTTAAAAATGCTAAGAGAGTGGATATAAAGTATTCTCACCAGAAAATGATAACTAAATGAGGTAATGCATATGTTAATTAGATAAGTATAGTCATTCCACAATGTATATATATTTCAAAACATCATGTTGTACACCATAAATACATACAATTTTATCTGTCAATTTAAATAAAATAAAATAAAAATACAAATAAAATAAATATGGACAATTTAAAATTAGGGATTTTTTTCAAAAGACACGTAACTGTTACAGTTGCTGTTATTTGAATAAATAGGTTAAATAAAAACACAAAACTCTTTGACTCACCTCCTGCTGTGTATTAATCAATTATCAATTATAGATGGAGAATATAAGAAAGCAACTTATATGCCTGGGTCACCAATGTGAGAACCTGTGATTTCACTGGTTGGTTGCTGAATGAGAAGTAAGCGTAGACTTGCCCAATAGTTGGCCATCTATGTGACATAAGCATCTGGAGACAGGAAGACTACAATCATGTGCAATCTAGTAACTAACATGATGCTAAAGTAGAGATGAGTGTAAATGACATTTTAAGATATCTGCAATGGCAGTTATATGATATAAAAATATCTGTGATTTCTACTGATGTCACAGGTACTACTAATAGTATTGTGGTTTGTTGCCTATAATAATAAAAGGAAATGCCAAATTTCAGTTAGGTTAGTGAAAATTTAAAAGAAAAATTTTTTTCTGATGCAAGTTCCGAGAACTTTGAACTCTTTTTGGTAGATACCTGGTTAGGAAGCCCTGCTTAGAGTGTAGTTTCAGTTGCATGGAGGAAATGGCAGCAAAATGAAGGGTGGTAGTAGCCAAACTGCAAAACAGCCAGAGTAAATAATTGAAAAATGTAACTATAGGACAGAGGAAGAGAAACAGAGCTCAAGGAAGGCAGAGAATCAAGCAAAGAGTGTTTATGTTTGTTTGCTTTAATTTGAGGGTAAGGAAACCAGAACATGCTTGTAGGCCAAGAGAAAGAAAAGGGTAGAAAAGATGAAATTGAAGATAACACACACAGAGAAGGGGCAATTGATGGAGTCAGAACCTAGAGATGTTGGGAAGAAATGGGATCAAGAGCACAAGTAGAAAATGTCTGGGAAGGAGAAATATCTTTTCTACAGATGTAGAGAAGAAAGGGAAGAAGGTGATTTTCTATATATTTGAAATAATAAAATATTTATTTTCCCACAGCTTTCTTTACAGAGAAGTCTTCTCTATTCAGGAGATGTCCTTTAAAATCAGCTTTAGAAAAAGATTGTGCATAATTGATTATTTCATGGTTTATTTAACACTTTAAAATAATATCATTTTTCTCTAACAATGCCTTTTTAAAAATCTCTACTTCATCAGCATAAACCAAGATTAGACTTTTCCTTACTTAATACTTCACAATCAGCAAGACTTTTCTTCTACCCAGGTGCTGCTTAGGACTCTTTCCAAGAGAGTCATTTACTTCTCTAGCTGTTCTTTCCTCATGGTACCTTTCTGTGTCTTCCCTATACCAAGGTTTGCTCATGTAAGCTTTCCTTGATCTCTAAATCCTATTTTTATATTACGGAAGCTTATTTAATTATTCTCTTAGATTAATTTTCATACCACTACCAGAGTAACACCATAATGTATTACCATTTCATACAATCCCTACTGCAGGTATTTTTATAATGCAAATGGACCATCTTCGAAAAGGATTGATTGTCTTGGAAAATTTGGTTCCAATTCGACTTTTTTTTTTTTCTTTTTTTTTTTGACCGGTAAAGGGATCATAACCCTTGGCATGGTGTTGTCTGCACCGCGCTCAGCCAGTGAGCGCACCGGCCATCCCTATACAGGATCCGAACCGCGGCCTCGGCGCTACCAGCGCCACACTCTCCCGAGTGAGCCACGGGGCCGGGGCCGGCCCCCAATTTGACTTTTTCTGATGAGCATTCTCTGGAAAATTACTACAGTTCCTCTTCTCAATGGCCACAGATAAACTGGATTTACATCATTTCTGATTAGATATGTGAGGAAGGCAATTAGAGCCCACTATCTTGCCATTTGTTGCATTTACATGTTTGACCTTGCTATTGCAACACATGGAGTAGTTTCTAGAACATTGCTGTTGCTGGCATATTCACCATTTATTAAAAATAAGTACAATATTAATCTTGCCCTTACTAAGAGGGTAGGATGTAGACTTTAGTTTCCCTGAAATCTTTCTAAGAATTCCCCTTGTTCTGACAATTCATTTTGAATTTGTTAAATCTAAGACACTGCCTGCTATGATTTGAGTATAATTTGTCCCCTCTGAAACTCATGTGTCATGAGAGGTGGTGGGGCCTTTCAGGGGTGTTTGAGTCATAAGGCTCCACCTTCATAAAGGGATTAAAGCGGTTCTCGCAGGACTGAGCTAGTTCTCGGGAGAGTGGCCCACTTTACCTCTCCCCTTTTGTACATGTTGCCTTGCCCTTCTAATTTTCTGCCATGCTATGGTGCAGGACGAAAGTCCTTATCAGGCATGCCACTATGCCTTTGGACTTCCCAGCATCCAGAACTGTGAGCCAAATAAATTTCTTTTTATTATAAATTACCCAGTCTCAGGTATTCAGTTATAGCAACAGAAAATGGACTAAGACACTGTCTAAAAAGAGATCATCTTTTTAGAGGGCTGGAATACATATTTGGTTGGGTTTATGTAAGGTGTGCTATTATTTGAGCAGGCTGACTCCTAGAGTGTAGCAACTTTGAATGATATCTAGCACTTAAACATTTAAATAGTAGGTCACTTGACTCAGTAAAAGGGTTATTATCCTTTTTCTCAAAGATTGTGATCACCCACCTGCTTCTCATTGTATTTCAGATCCTCTTAACCCCTTAGACTCAGTATTATCATCATCAACATACGTTTATTACACATGTACTTGGTGCAGATTATTGTGTTAGGCAAAATGAGGCTACAGATCACAAATTAGGAAAGGCCCTTGCTTGGAGGAGCTTATAACCCATAGAATCTTGAAATGACACCTGCCTTAGCCAATTGGTTTTCACCTTGCATTACTCTCCCATGTCCTAGAACATCTCAGTGCTGCCCTTCCTACTACAGGCCAGAGCCAAGAATTTATACAAATAAGATGATGTTACAAATGTTGATTTTGTAATGCTATTTTCTATCAAAGGCACCTGTTATTACTCTTTTGTTGGGTGTAGGGCTGACACATATTGGGCCAGCCCTGGCTTTCCTGGTAAAACTTCTATCCTGGGCATCAGCGAGGTATCAGTCACAATTATTCAATTCTCCATTTGTTACTTTAATTTCAAAATAAGAAGCTCTGCCCAGATTCAGCATTAGTCTAATAAACAATGCCCTTAGGACTTTTTGACTTATGGTTAAGAAAGGATGAGACGTAATTTCATAACTAAAGTGGTACCTAAGTGGTGACTCTACATGAGAATGTTATTCCTTGTCATCTCCACCTGTGTTTGAACATATGCCCAAGTGTGCATGATAACACTGAAGCCAAAACAACATTTCGAAATTTATGCTCTCTTGTTTTACTTAAACATACTGAACTAGCTTAAACTGATGAATTACATTAAAGTGGCCTTTCTGTAAATGCTCACCTTAAAACATGTCATTATTTCTCCCTTTCCCCTTTCACTTATTAAACCCAGCTCAATAGCAGTTGCACTAATGGAATTGTGGTATATTTTTATTTAACACCATTTGCTTTGATTAAATTCAATTTTGTATTCCCGAGACCAAACCGTATGCTGCAGAGCTGTTGCAAGATTTTATAACACTGGTTGATCACAAAGATTTCTTTCCATAGAGGACAGTTAATCATGTGTAAATAGTTAATAACCAAGAAGGTTTCCTGTCTAAACTAAGCATGCCTACCTCCTCAAAGTCCTGGGTGGGCCAAAGATTTACCTTTTAGAATTGATATATATAAAATGTATAATTCACCACAGGAATTATTTTCTGATCTTAAAGTATATCTATTTCAAACTCCAGATTTGGTATTTTGTTACTATAGTTTTTATGTTGATTCCATTTGTCCTATATCCTACTAGTATTTGAGGTTCTTGTTTAAAACAGAAACATAAAAATTAATGATCTCAAACTCTTTCAGGGGATTGTTTTCCACTAAGAACACCCATAGATATCTATAAATGACATAATAGATATAAAGCACCTAGCAAATAGACTGGCACACAGTAGGTACACCAAAATACCCATTCCCTCCCTCTTGTAATGAGGGGTGCCTTTAGTATAAACAGTTATTATCTATATCCACAAACAAAATTAAACGAATGTTTAAGACGCTGTGTTAAATGGAATGGCTTATCAAAATGAGTTCAAGCAAAAATGTGTTCTTTTTCTACTTCATCCTGCCCCTCCCCTTTTCAAACATTTTTATATTAATAACGTGATGACAATATCGAATGAGGATATGCTTCCTGGATGACATTCATGTTAAAACAATGGCATGACATTTGGTTCTTTTTTCATGCTTAAAAATGCACAGTGCTAGGAATGTAAATTCTCACTAGTATTAACATTTTAAGTAAATAATTATATACCAAGGTCTGGAAATTTTCATAGTTCTTACCACCTAACAGAAAGAGTATAGTGTCTGCACTGAGCTTCACATAACAATTGGACTAAATCTTATTCCCTCTGGGTTACATTTTCAATGTGGTCTTCCAGAGAATAAACAGGTTGATAATAATCTGAAATAAATGAGGCTTTACCACTCTCAACACAATAGTCAGTTTTGCAAGTTCAAAAAAATTGAAACCTTCAATTCTGATAGAATGTTCACATAAAACATTACACAGTTTCTAGTAACAGGAGGAATTGTATACATAATCTACTCCATTCCAGATTACAATTCAGGGCAATTTCAAGAATTAGTCTGGAACCAAGGGTTTCAGTTAAAGCAATTAGAGGAACACAAAACAAAAATAACCCTGTATTCTGATTAAATCATTGTGGTGTTTTCTGTAATAGTAAACTGAAATAAATGATATACAACACCTCTAAAATGCATGATGCTTTCCATATGGGCTCGGTGGATTATTTTCAAAAATGTCTAAGAGGGGAGTTTACGTTTTGCAAATAATCCAAAATACTTAGGAAGAAAAGGTGGAATTCTCCCCAGTTTTATGAATTTGAATGCTTCACTTTGCCAGTATGAAAACAGTCCTAGGGTCCCATGGGTACTGACAAACTATGTCCTTATGGCTTGTCTTATTATGTGGAAAAAGCTTTAGTAATTTTTCACATAATAGGATGGACTGTAGAGTCTGGATTTCTTTGACTATTTAAACTTGTTTGCTTAAAATAATTGATTTCAGTGAAGCAACTGGTTTTTGGGAGAGGACTAACTAGTTAATTTTAATAAACTTGTATAAATGCATTTTTTTTTTCTTCTCCAAATGAGTATATATTCATGGGTAGGCGTGAACCAACTTATAATAGTTTACAAAAGTGTCCCTTATTGAGATATGGACAGGATTTTGATGAACTACAATCATTTAAAAAGTGTATGTTCAAAGCTATTTTTTAAAGGTTTCACTGGATTTTTTTGACATGATTCACATTCTTCTACTTCCACGGAGGCACATTATTTTAGTTCTCCCTAGTGGGGACAAATACAGTTCAACATTTAAATGCTGACAAACATTGGAAGAAAATAATGAGCCATGTCGTATCTCTCCTCCCCTTTTCCCAGCCTGAGCCAGCTCAGTCCCCCCAGGACCATATGTGTACAATTTTTAAAATGCCATGGGAAATTCAGTTTCCAAGAATGAGAATGAAAATGAAATGGGAAGAGTGAGATTAGTTATAACTTATGACCCTGTTATATCTCAGCCAAAAACATTTTCAGAAGCACAGTCATCGAATGGTAACTTCACTTCTATTTTATCAAATTATCACACATACTAAGTGCATTCTAAATCCCAGAAGAATTTCTTTTTCATGTGGTGCATTTCTATGGAAATCTCACAATTTTTAAACTGTTTATTCCCAAGGATCACGATATATGAAGGCTACCTTTTTGTTAGCCATTTCATGTGGGGGAAAAAAAGGAGCTTGTTTATTTCTCAGGGGCCACACCAAACTGCAAGTGCTTGTGACTCATGTGTTATTTCTTCTATTCAGAGCACTGCTAATGATCTGAATGCACCCTTTTCAACATCCTACAAAGGACTCTTTTAGGAGTTACCTTAGCAATATTCTAAAAGCTCTTTTATCTATAGAGTCAGGAATTCATGTGTAGGTCCATGTTTTATCTCAAAAGATTTTTCATGGCATTTCCAGGTATAAAATGGCACTGAAGTCAGAGAAAAGAGATTTGATATAGCACTTCTTATTGCACTCCAAGAAATTTAGATGTTTTAACCAATTAATTTAGTATTTTAACTTTAACTCTTTTTAAAATCCTAACATTTCAGACATTTGTTCAAGTTGTGACTCATTCATTTGTTTTCTCATTTTGTAGTATATTTAAGGGTGAAAACTATTTTGTTAGAAAGTCACCAGCACCATCTACTGTTGCTATTTGGAACTATTTCAGCATATTTAAAATAATCATTCTTCTAAAAATATTTTTTTAAAAAATAGTTGTACAATGATTGCAAGAGATTTGAACTTTACAACTATTGCAAGAAATTTGGAATTTGAACTAATCAGAATAGTAAATTTTAAATAATAAGTAGATCATAAGGTTGAGAGCCTGGGTGGGTCAAAAATAATTATAAAAAAACATGTATTAGGGCATAAGGGATTAGGTACAAAGAATCACTAACAAAAATGTTATCTCTATCCTCAGGGATCCAAAGGAAATGAAGAAAATTGCATTCTTAAAAAACATGTAGATATAATTTTCTGAAGTGATTTTGAGATTATTGGATTTCATGGACCCTGGTAAAATTTCCCCCCAAATTTTAAGGACCAACATAAGGTTGCCAACTTTTTATTTTGCTAATTAAGATTATCAAAATTATAATTCACTGTTATCGTCACTTCACACACATAAAAATCATGCAATTTTAGAATAAAAGATAGCCCATTAAAAAATGTAATACATTTAATGTCATGAAAAACTCAATATGTTGTCCTTTTTTTTTTTTTTTTTTTCATTTCACTGGACTGGCATTGGTCAAATAACAAACTGTTATTTGGGAACAACCATTTTACAGTATCCCAGAAAAAGACCAAATGGTAAAGTTGCAAGAAGAAAAATAAAAGATGGTGGGGGGGTGGGATATGGTATTGTAGAGGCATTGTAAGTGAGCATTATAGAAAATATGGCTTGTACCTGGTGAGGGTTTGGGGCAGTGATTTTTTTTTTTTCCACAATATTTTTACCTGGTCAGAAAATTTGGCATCAGATGAAACCTAAGGGTATATGAAGAAAGTAAATGGCACTGAGAGTTTTATTGACTACCAGAAGTATTATTACAAATTAGGAAGTATATTATTAAAACTGTCTATAGAAAAATATTATGAGTGATTTAACAACAATTAAAAATATGTATTCAGTGATGCCAAAAATGTTCTCAGCTAAATAAGTTCTTTAGTTTTTATTGGCACAACTAAATTTTCTGTCAAAGGAAATGAGCATATGCATACAGTTCAATTATGTGCCTTAACTGGAGTTTCACTAAACCTTCTGATATCACAGTTAGCATATACCGATCAAATTCTGTTATGCTATAAATGAAATCTGTGGCACCTTTTAATGCCCTAAGGAACTTGATAACATTCAAAAAGGAAAGATACTGAACTAAATAAAGGAGGAATAGTAGATGCTCTAGAGAAAAATGGTTATGAAGAAGACATAGAATGAAAATATTTATCAAACTGTCTAATTACCTAAATAATTTCTAACAGATATTTTCAAATGTAGTAATCTGCTGCTTATGATATACGAAAATAAGTTCCCGCAGTAAGCAGTCTGAGTTTTGGGTTTGACGCAAGTAGATTATTTCTCTTGACATAGTGATTAATAATCAGTACATGCATAGTGATTGCAAATTTCCATTTTCCATGGACCAAATAGCAACAAAATCATAAATTACAGGTTGGGAAAAACTTGATGAAAGCAGAGAGCCAATGGTTTGGGGAAAACAACACAGTTCCAATTGAATAACCGATTCTTAACTCCTGTTAGAAGAAAATCATGAGATAGTGTTGATAGATGCTAACTTCTTGTGTCAATGGGGCATTGATAAAAGAGACATCTACTTCGTAAATAATCATGATTTGTTCAATGCTACCTGAATTTTGAGAATCCTTCAGAGCAGAGCATCAAAACAGAATAATTTTTAGATTTGGAATCCTGTAAACACATCATTATATTTATGTAAAAATTTCCAAATGAGCACTAATTTTTAAAAATGTATCCCCAATTTTAGATCTGGGATTTGATGGTATAGTGGCACATAGAGAGGATTTTGATGAGACTTGAAGACTCCTTGGTGTTAGTATGTTCATCTGTCTCTTGATAACCTTGGAAAAGAATAGAATGCTTTCTCCCTTGGAGATGAGATTAAAAAGAATAAATGGGAGAGGAGATAAAAATGTCAATTCTTCCATTGTGAGACAAGCAGAATGGCAGTAAAGGAGTTTCTAGTGTCTTTTTTGCTCATCAAGACTTCTAAGAAACAAAACATGTAAGAATTTGATTAGGGAATTGCTCACATTAAATGAGCACATGTTATGTGAAATCATGGTTAAAGAAAGTGACAGTAGGACCATCTTTATGGTTAGACTGTTTGGTGCATTTTGTGACTTGAGGAATGTTGGGAGAAGGTTTCTTATCCCTTAACTTTTTCCCTTTCTGGAGACTTTTGGCTGATACCTAAAACTCAGCCATTAATAAGTCATTCCTTTCAATTAACTAAAGTGCTCAAAAGAGTCCTCCTTTCAAATATTAGGGTTTTTTATTAAAACATAATTGATTATACATATTTGTTGGGGTGCAGGGTTGAATATCCATACCTGTGTGCAATGTGTGATGATCAAATCAGGATAGTTAGCATACTCATCTCTGCAAAATGTAACCATTTCTTTGTATTCAGGATTTGATCTCTTCTATTCTAGCCATTTGATGACATGCAGTAAATTAATGTGAATTATAGGTGCCTAGCTTGACTGTACATCAGTAGAACTTATTTTTCCTGACTAGCTCGTTACACGTCTCTCTGTGTAACAGAGATGCAAAAAAGGATGACTCAAAGCACCATGAATGCATTGAGAAGCCCAGAGGGACTGCACCCCAGCAACTCCTCTGTTAGAAGGAGAAAGCTGAGTGTAGCAGCCCTGATTCAAAGTTAGCTTCTGTTTTTATTGTAAAGGCAAGGAAGTTTCACAAGAAAATTCAGTTGATTCAATCATTACAAAAGGACACAAGGACATGGGCAGAGTGACAAAAGTTATCTATGGCTGAGTATAGCTTAAGCAATGGAAACTAGTAACATCAGTAAAATTAACCATGTGACATTCCAAAGGACAATTAGTAAAAAGCTAAGTTGGTCAAACTGGCTCATTATCTAAAGTGTAAACTCACCTTAAGCAAAAGTTACATTCTTATGATAAAATCTATATACAATTATCTCTAAAGTTTCTCCCAACAGACAGCTTGTCCCTAGCAGATATTTTTTTCACATCTTTTCCTTCAGCAATTCTTAAAATCTCTTAACAGTATCGTTATGACAACCACCTGTGAGCTCTAAAATTATTAAAGTATGCAATCCCATACCTAAGCAGTGATTAGAGTTGATTAGATGGTCTTTTGTCCTGTAGCTATAGTCTGTCGCCTCCTACTCGAGGGCTTTTGCCCCAATATGTATTTACCTAAAAACCCTATTCTAAAAATCAAATGAGAATCAACACACTATTTAATTAGAATTGACTACATGGGCTTTTACCCTCTATCTGTAGACTTTGGTCTCCTCTCTGAGGGCTTTTGCCCTATATATGCATTTACTATAAGCCCTATTCTCAAATTACATGAGAATCAAGATTTCTAACCTTCCACAAGCTCTTTTGTGCCCATTAACCAATGGACATTTTAAACCATTTTGAAGTGGCATTAAATACATCCACATTATTGTAAAACCATCACCTCAATCTATCTCTAGAAATTTTATCTTCACAAACTAAAACTCTAAACTCACAAAACCATAACTTCCCATTCTCTCCTCCCACCAGCTCCTTGGAACCACTATTTTATTTACTGTTTGTATGAATTTGACTACTCTAGGTACTTTATATAAGTGAAGTCATACAGTATTTGTCATTTTGTCATAGGCTTATTTCACTTAACATAATGTCTTCAAGGTTCATTTATGGTGTAGCATGTGTTAGAATTTGCTCCCTGTTTATTTAAGGTATATACATTGTATGTATATATGACATTTGGTTTATCTATTCATCTATCTATAGACAATTGTATTGCTCCCACATTTCGCCTATTGTAAATAATGCTGCTATGAACAACAAAGTACAAATATTTGTTCAAGTCTCTGCCTTCAGTTCTTTTGAGTATGTACCCAGTATGGGTATTCAATTTATAATTATTAAAAATAATTCTATTTTGAATGTTTGAGGAACCACCATACTGTTTTCCACAGTGTCTCTACCATTTTACATTTACTCCAGCAGTGCACAAGGGTTACAGTTTGTTTACACCTCACCAACACTTGTTAGTTTCTATTTTTCTTTTTATAATAGGCATGCTAATTGAAGTGCTGTGTTTTCTCACTGTGTTTTTGACTTGCATTATACTAATGATTAGTGAAGTTGAGCATCTTTTTGTGTGCTTAGTGTACATTTATATGTCTTCTTTGGAGGAATGTTTATCCAAGTCCTTTATCCATATTTTAAATTGGGCTAGTTTTTGTTGTTGAGTTGTAGGAGTATTTTTATATTCTGGATATTAACCCCTTAGCACATACATAATTTGGAAATGTTTTCTCTCACTCTGTGGGTGGTCTTTTCATTCTGTGGATTGTTTCCTTTGGTGCACAGAAGTTTTAAACTTTGATGTAATCCAATCTATCTTTTTTGTTGTTGTTGCTTGTGCTTTTGGTGTCATAGCCAAGAAATCATTGCCAAATCCAATGTGCATGAAGTTTTTCTTTTATGTTTCTTCTAAGAGTTTTATAGTTTTAGATCTTACATTTCAGTGTCTGAGTAATTTTGAGTTAACATTTGTGTATGGTATAAGATTAGAGTTTAGATTCATTCTTTTGCATGTGGATATCCAGTTTTCTCAGCCCTGTTTTGGAAAGACTGTCCTTTCCCATTGAATGGTCTTGGAACTCATGTTAAAAATCATTTGACCATATATGTGAGATTTTATTTATAGAATCTCTCTTCAATTCCATTAGTCTATATGTCTGTATTTATGCCAGTAATGCACTCTTTTGATTACTGTAGATTTGTGGTGAGTTTTCATATGAGGAAGTATGAAACTTCCGATTTTGTTCCTTTTCTTCAAGATTGTTTTAGCTTTCCAGCGTCCTTCGAGAGTCCACGTGAATCTTAGTATGAATTTTGTTATTTTTTCAGAGAACGTACTCGGCATTTTGATAGGGATTGCATTGAATCTGTAGATCACTTTGGGTAGCATTGACATCTTAACAATATTAAGTTATCCAGTCCATGAACACAGATATCTTTCCATTTATTTGTGTAATTTAATATCTTTCAGGAACATTTTACACTTTTCAGTGCACAAGTCTTTCACCTCCTTGGTTAAGTGTATACTTGTTCATAGAATATAGAAATGCAACTAGATTTAGCATGTCGATTTTGTACCCTGCAATTTTGCTCAATTTGTTTATTAGTTCTAATAGTTTTTGGTGGAATCTTTAGGACTTTCTACATGTAAGATCATGTCATCTGTAAACAAAGATAACTTTAATTCTTTCTTTCCAATTTGGATGTCTTTTATTTCTTTTTCTTGCCTAATTTCTCTGGCTAGAACTTTTAGTACTATGTTGAATATAAGTGGTAGAAGTGGGCATCCTTGCCTTGTCCCTGATCTTAGAGGAAAAGCTTTCAGTGTTTCACCATTGCGTATGATGTTAGCTGTGGATTTTTCACATATGACCTTTATTATGTTGAGATAGTTTCCTTCCATTTCTAGTTTGTTGAGTGTTTTTTCTATCAGAAAACAGTGTTAAATTTTGTCAAATAATTTCTCTGCATCAATGGAGATGATCATGTGTATTTTGAAAATTTTATTGTTAATATAAATATAATATAGTGTTGTGCTATATTGATTTTATACGTTGTTAATATAGCATTGTGCTATATCGATTGATTTTTATCTGGTGAACCATCCTTGCAAAGTGGGAATAAATACCATTTTGTCATGTTGTAAAATCCTTTTAATTAAATTTTTTAAAAAATTTTAGTGGCTTTTTCTGGTGATGTTAATCAGGGTAAAGCTGGCCTGATGGAATGAGTTTGGAAGTGCTCCCTCCTCTTTATTTTTTGGAAGAGTTTGAGGACAACTGGTATTAATTCTTCTTTTAATCTTTGGTATGATTTACCAGTGAAACCATCTGGTCCTGGGCTTTTCTTTCTTGTGAAGTTTTTGATTATTGTTTCTATCTCCTTACTAGTTACAGCTATATGAAGATTTTCTATTTCTTTACGATTCAGTCTTGATAGCTTGTGTATTTCTGGAAAGATGACCATTTCATTTACATGATACAATTTGTTAGTGCACAGTTGTTCACATTAATCTCTTTTAATCTGTTTTATTTTTATAAAAGCAGCAGTTATGTCCTTCTTTTACTTTCTGATTTTAATTATTTGAGTCTTTTCACTTCTTTTCTTTATCAATCTACCTAAAGGTTTGTCAATTTTGTTGATCTTTTCAAAAAACCAGTTCTTGATTTTGTTAATTTTCTCTATTGTTTTTCCATATTCTGTTTTATCCCCATTCTAATTTTTATTATTTTCTTCCTTCTTCTAGTTTGGAATTTAGTTTGTTCTTCTTTTTTATAGTTCCTTAAGGTATCAAATTAGATTGTTCATTTGCGATCTCTTTTCTCTTTTAATGAAAGTATTTCCAGCTATAAAGTTTTCTCTTAGCACTGCTTTTGCTACATCCCATGAATTTTGGTACATTGTGTCTTCATTTTTGTTTGTCTCCAAGCATTTTCTAATTCTTCTTGTGATTTCTTCTTTGACCCACTAGTTGTTTGAGTGTGTTGTTTAATTTTCACATATTAGTGGATTTTCCAATTTTTCTTCTGCTTTTAATTTCTAGTTTTATTTCATTGTGATCAGAAAAGATACTTTGTATTATTCCAATTTTTTAAAATGTATTAAGACTTGTTATGTTACCTAGCATATTGTCTATCTTGGAGAATATTTTATGTGCACTTAAAAAATGTGGATTCTGCTCTTGTTGGGTGGAGTGTTCTGTATATGTTTGTTAGGTCCAAATGGTTTATACTGCGGCTCAAGTTCTCTGTTTCCTTACTGATCTACTCTCTGGTTCTTCTATCCCTTAATGAAAGTACAATATTAAAGTCTCCAACTATTATTGTACAGCGGCTTTTTTCTCCCCCCAATTATAATAATTCTATTAATGTTTGCCTTATAAATTTAGGATTTATGATGATTTGAGCATAAATGTTTATAATTTTTATATCTTCTTGGTGAATTTATCATTATATAATGTTTTTCTTTGTCTCTTGTAACAGCTTTTACTTCTAAAAATCTATTTTCTCTGATATTAGTATAGCCACTCTGCTCTATTTCAGTTACCTTTTGCATGAAATATTTTTTTCAATTTTAGCCTATGCAGAGTCTTAGATCTAAAGTGAGTCTCCTGAAGTGAGAGAGCAGCACCCAAGGTCCTAGCAAGAGCTAAGGGCAGCCACCTCTGCCTGGAAGCAGGCAAGAGAGTATGCAGGTGGCCCACTACAATTAGTGCCATTACCACAGCTGCTGCAAAAGCTGCTTGACACCACAGCAGTAGCTGCCTCCACTGTACAGGTGGCCTGCCAGACAAATGACTGCATTGACAAAAAGAGAACCACCAGCAAAGACCAGAAAAAGAAGAGGAAGTCTCTCTCTTCATAGCCCATGCCATACTAATAGAAGAAGCAACTGCTCTTCCAGATGACCAGACATCAACATAGAGATACTAGAAATACAAACACCGAGAAAATATGATACCACCAAAAGAATACAGTAATTCTCAAATACCAGACTCTATACAGCAGGAAACCCTTGAAATTACTGAAAAGGAATTCTGATAAATAATCTTAAAGAAACTCACTAAGATACAAGAAGACGCAGTTAGACAGCATAATGAAATGAGATATAAAAAAAAAATCCAAGATATAAAGAAAGAAATTTACAAAGAGAATAATACCTTAAAAAAGAAAGTAGCAGAACTCATGGAACTGAAAGATTCACTTAACAAAATAAAAAAGCACAACTGAGAGCTTAAGCAGGAAGCTAGAACAAGCAGAAGAAAAAAATGTCTCATCTTGAAGATAGTCTTTTTAAAATAACTCAGGAGGATAAAGTAAAAGAAAAAAGAATTTTAAAAAAATGAAGAAAATCTAAGAGAGGAGCAGACAACCTTAAGCACACAAACATTTGAATCATAGGTGTTCCAGAAAGGAAAAAGCGTGGAAAACCTATTCAATAAAATAATAATGGAAAACTTCACAGACATAGGGAGAGATGTGAACCTTCAGATCCCGGAGGCTCAAAGATCCCCAAACAGATTCAACCCAAAAAGATCCTTTCCAAGACACATTATAGTCAAACAGGCAAAGCTCAAAGACAAAGAGAAAATCTTAAAAGAAGCAAAAGAATAGCATCAAGTCACCTATAACGAAGCCCCATCAGACTAACAGCAGACTTCTCATTAGAAACTCTACAGGCCAGAAGAAAATGAGATGTTATATTCAAAATACTAAAAGAAAAAAGGAGCCAGCAAAGAATATCATACCCCCGCAAGTCTATCCTTCAGAAATGAGGGGAAAATAGCGTATTTTCTAGACAAAAATTCTGGGAGTTCACCAACACATGACCAGCTCTACAAGAAATCATCAAGGAAGTCCTACATCTGGAATCCAAAAAATGATAATCTCTACCATGAATACACAAGAAAGGAAAAAACCCACTGATAGAACAAAAATACATACAAGAAAGAGAAAGCAACTATGTCTTTCAACGAAAAACCATAATGTCAATGTAATAATACCCCTGCTTTATTTCTGATTTTGGTAATTTTGGTCTCCTCTCTGTTTTTCATGGTCAATATAGGTAAAGGTTTGCAAATTTTCTCGATCTTTTTAAAGAATCAATTTTCAGTTTTGTTGATTTTCTCTATTGTTTTTTAATTCCCTATTTTGTATATTTCTGTTCATAATCATCGTTATTCCCTATTTATATTTGTTTTTGGTTTAGTTTGCTCTTTTTTTATTTTCTTAAGGTGGAAGTTCACATAACTGATTTGAGATTTTCATTATTTCTAATATAGGTGTTCACAAGTATAAATTTTCCTCTAAGCACTACATGAGCTCTGCATCCTATAAATTTTGACTTGTTTTTATTTCAAAGTAATCTCCATTTTCCCTGTGATTTTTCTTTTTACACATTATTTAGGAGAGTGTTGTTTAATTTTCACACATTTGTGAGTTTTCTAAAATTCCTTCTGTTACTGTAGTCAGAAAATATATTTTCTATGATCTTAGTCTTTTTAAATGTATTAAGGTTTGTTTTGTGGGGGGGAAAGACTGTTAAATCTGCAAATGTCACAGAGCTATTGTATGTGCTGTATAAGTTTATTTTGCACTCAATAAATTTTATTTAGAGCTTGTTAAAAATAAATGAATAAGTAAATAGTCTTCTGTGGTCAACATACAGTTGGATCCTGTTTTTATCCAATCTACTAATCAAGGTCTTTTGACTGGTAAATTTAATGTATTTACATTTAAAGTATTTACTAATAGGGAAGGACTTACCATTGCCATTTTGTTGTTTTGTTTTGTGTATGTCAGAACTTTTTGTTCTTCACTTTGTCTCTTACTGCTTTCTTTTATGTTTAGCTGATATTTTGTACTGACATATTTTGATTCCATTCTCATTTATTTTTGTGTAAATTCTACAGTTTTCCTTGTGGTTACCATGAGTATTACATATAACTACCTGTGATAGTTAATTCTAGGTGTCAGCTTGATTAGATTAAGGAATACCTAGAATACTGGTAAAGCTATCTTTTTGGTGTGTCCATAAGGAAGTTTCCAGAAGACATTAGCATGTGATCCTGAGTGGACTGGGTGGGAAAGATCCACCCTCAATATGAGTGAGAACCACCCAATCTGCTGAGGGCCCGTAGAGAACAAAAACAGAGGAAAAGACAAATTGCTCTCTCTATCCCCTGAAGCTGGGATATACTCTGCTCTCCTGTCTGTGGACATCAGAACTCAAGACTCTTCAGCTTTGGGTTCCAGGACTTACACCAATGGCACTATTGGTTTCCCTGGTCCTGAGGCCTTCAGACTTGGACTGAGCCATGCTACTGGCATCCAGTTGCAGATGGCCTATCATGGGACTCCTCAGCCTTCACAACTGTGTGAGCCAATTACCCTAATAAATACCCTCTCTCTCATACACACACACACACACACACACACACACACACACACACACACACACACACACACATCATTGTTTCTGTCTCTGTGGAGAACCCTGGCTAATACACAACCTAAAGTTATAACAATATATTTTAATCTGATAGCAACTTAACTTCAACCACATACAAAAACTCTACCTATTTATAGATCTTCCACCTTCCCACTTTATGTTATTGATGTTGCATATTATATCTTTATTATTGTGTACCCATTAACATATATTCATAATTCATAATCATTTTTGTTTTTATCTTTTTTTAATTCAACATATGCTAACATTTACTTGTATATATTTGTGGGGTACAGTATGTTTTTTCAACACAGGCACATACTACGTAATGATTCATTTAGAGTATATAACATAGTTTCGTACCCATTAGTCCAGTATTTTTCCTCTTCTCCCCACCCCACAGACTCTGGTAACCATTATTCTACTCTCTACTTCTACAGGAAGCACTTTAAAAAAATTTTTTTTAGATTCTACATATGAGTGAGATTATGCAGTATTTGTCTTTTTGTGCCACTTACTTCACTTAATGTGATGGTTTCCAGTTCCATCCATGTTGCTGCAAATGACAGAATATCATTTTTTTATAAAATAACAGAGTAGTATTCCATTGTGTATATATACCACATTTATTTTTATCCATTTATCTGTTCATGGACATTTAAGTTGATTCCATCTCTTGGCTACTGTGAATAGTGCTGTGAAAAAAACATGGGAGTACAAGTGTATTTGATACATTGATTTCATTTCCTTTGGGTATATACCCAGTACTGGGATAGCTGGCTCATACAGTAGATCTATTTTTAGTTCTCTGAGGAGCATCCATACTTTTTCCACAATGGCTGCACCGTTTTACATTCCCACCGACAATGTAGGAGAATTCCTTCTTCTCTGCATCCTTGCCAGTATTTGTTATGTTCTGTCTTCTTGGTAATAGTCATTCTAACTGGAGTGAGATGACATCACTCCCTGATGATTAGTGATGTTGAGCATTTTTTCATGTGCCTGTTGGCCATTTGTATGTCCTTTTCTTGTTGTTGTTGGTTTTCTTTTGTTTGTTTTTTAATTTTTGTTCCTGATCTTGTATCTTTTTTAATAAAAAAATTAATTTTTATTATACATATTTTTATATATTACACATAATATTATATGTATTTATACATATTTATACAGTATGTGATGATCAAATAAATATTAGCATGTTCATCATTACAAATCATAATTTTTCTTTGTGTCCCTTACCCACGTGCTTGAGAAATGTCTGTTCAGGCCTTTTGCCCATTTTTAAATTGGGCTATTTGTTCTTTTGCTATTGAATTGCTTAAGTTCCTTATATATTCTGGATATTAGCCCCTTGTCTGATGTGTAGTCAGCAAACACATTCTCCCATTCTGTAGATTGTCTCTTTACTTTGTTGACAATGTCCCTTGTGCTGAAGATTTTAGTTTCATTTAGTCCCATTTAGGAATTTTTGCTTTATTTTTATTTATTTATTTATTTATTTATTTATTTATTTTCTCCTTTTCATTTTTTTTTTTAATTTATTTTGTCGATATACATTGTGGCTGATTATTGCTCCCCATCACCAAAACCTCCCTCCCTTCTCCCTCCCCCCCTCCCCCTCAACAATGTCCTTTCTGTTTGCTTGTCATATCAACTTCAAATAATTGTGGTTGTAGAAGAAGAAGAAGGAATTTTTGCTTTAGTTTCCTGTAGTCTCACTCAAAACAACACAGCCCACTCCCATTTAGTTTAGCATTTTCCCTATGCTTTCTTACAGTAAGTAGTTTCATACTTTCAGGTTTTAAAGTTAGGCCTTTGATCCACTTTGAATTGATTTTTGTGTATGATGAGAATTAGGGGTCTAGTTTTAGTCATCTGCATGTGGATATACAGTTTTCTCAGCACCACTTGTTGAAGAAGCTGTTCTTTCCTCAGTGTATATTTTTGGCACCTTTGTTGAAAATCAGTTGGCTGTAAATGTGTGGGTTTATGTGGGAACTTTCGATTCCATTCCATTGGTCAATTTGACTGTTTTTATGCCAGTACAATGCTGTTTTTGTTACTATAGCTTTATAGTATATTTTTGAAGTCAGGGAGTGTGATGCCTCCAACTTTGTTCTTTTTGTCTAAGATTGCCTTATCTATACAGGGTTGTTTGTGGTTCCATACTAATTTTGACTTTTTTTATTTCTGTCAAGCAAAGGTGGTTCAATATACCCAAATCAATAAATGTGGTACAACACATCAACAAAAGCAAAGACAAAAAACATGATTATCTCAATAGATGCAGAAAAACCATTTGAAAAAATTCAGCATCCTTTATGATAAAGACCCTCAACAAATTAGGTATAGAAGGAAATTATCCCAAAACAATAAAGCCATATATGAAAAAACCACCAACAACATCATCCTGAATGGGGAAAACCTGAAAGCTTTTCCTTTAAGAGCAGGAACAAGACAAGGATTCCCATTCTCACCACTCCTATTCACTATAGTATTGGAAGTATTAGACAGCAGTCAGGCAAGAGAAAAAATAAAGGTCATCCAAATTAAAAAAGATGAGATCAAATTGTCACTGTTTGAAGATGACACGATCTTATATGTAGAAAAACCTATAACCTCTACCAAAAAACTCCCAGAGCTCATAAACAAATTCAGTAAAGTTCTAGGATACGAAATCAATGCACAAAAGTCAGTAGCTTTCTTACACACCAACAATGAATGAGCAGAAAAAGAGATCAAGAAAGCAAACCCATTTACAATAGCTACCAAAAGAATAAAATACCTAGGAATAAATTTAACAAAAGAGGTGAAAGATCTTTACAATGAAAACTGGAAAACACTGCTGAAAGAAATTAAAGAGGACACAAAAAGGTGGAAAGACATATTATGCCATTGGATGGGAAGAATCATCATGAAAATGTCCATTCTACCCAGAGCAATCTACATATTCAACACAATCCCCATCAAAATACCAATGATGTTCTTCACAGAAATAGAAAAAGCAATCCTAACATTCATATGGAACAACAAAAGACCCTGAATAGCCGAACCAGTCCTGAGCAAAAAAAGTAAAATAAAGCAGGAGGCATTACACTACCTGACTTCAAACTATATTGCAAAGCTATAGTAACCAAAACAACATGGTACTGGAATAAAAACAGACACATGGACCAATGGAACAGAATACAAAACACAGAAATCAATCCAGGTACTTACTGCCAGCTGATCTTTGACAAAGGCCCCAAGAACATACAGTGAGGAAAAGATAGCCTCTTCAGTAAATGGTGCTAGGAAAACTGGATATCCATGTGTAGAAGAATGAAACTATACCCACACCTCTCACCATATACCCAAATCAACTCAAAATGGATTAAAGACATAAGTATAGGGCCTGAAACTATAAAACTCCTATAAGAAAACATAGGAGAAACACTTGAGGTTATAGAACTGAGCAAAAACTTCATGAATATGACCCCATAAGCACAAGCAACAAAAGAAAAAATAAACAAATGAGATCATATAAATCTAAAAAGCTTCTGCACAGCAAAGGAAACAATCAACTGAGTGAAAAGAAAGAATGGGAGAAAATATTTGTGAACTATACATCTGACAAGGGATTAATATCAGCAATATAGAAGGAACTCAAACAACTTCACAGTAAAAAAACAAATAATCCAATTTAAAAATGGGCAAAGGAGATGAATAGACATTTTTCAAAGGAAGACACAAATGGCCAACAGGTACATGAAAAATGCTCAACATCAGTAATCATCAGGGAAATGCAATTCAAAACCACACTGAAATATCATTTCACCCCAGCTAGGCTGGCTATTATCAAAATATTGAAAATAACAAAAGCTGGCAAAGATGTGGAGAAAAGGAAACTCTTCTCTGCCATTGGCAGGACTGCAAATTAGTAAAGCTATTATGGAAAACAGTATAGAGGTTTCTCAAACAACTACAGATAGAACTAGCATGTGATCCAGCAATCCCACTTCTGGGTATATACCCAAAGTAATGGAAACCATCATGTTGAATGGAATCATCATGGGACACCTGCACTCCATGTTCCTAACAGCTCTACTTACAGTAGCCAAGATATGGAACCAACCTAAATGTCCATTGACAGATGACTGGATAAGGAAAATATGGCATATATGCACAATGGAATACTATTCAGCCATAAAAAAGAATGAAATGCTGCTATTCACAGCAACATGGATGAGACTGGAGAAAAGTATAAGTGAAATAAGCCAGGCACAGAAAGAGAAATATCCACATGCCCTCACTCATAAGTAGAAGGAAGGAAGGAAGGAAGGAAGGAAGGAAGGAAGGAAGGAAGGAAGGAAGGGAGGGAGGGAGGGAGGGAGGGAGGGAGGGAGGGAGGGAGGGAGGGAGGAAGGAAGGGAGGAAGGAAGGAAGGAGAAGGAAGGAAGGAAGGGAGGAAGGGAGGGAGGGAGGGAGGGAGGGAGGGGAGGGAGGGTGGAAGGAAGGAAGGTGATCTTTTTAATGTGTTGTTGCATTCTGTTTGCTAGTATTTTGTTGAGGATCTTTGCATCTGTTTTCATTTGGAATATTGGTCTGTAGTTTTTCTGTTGTGTCTTTTTCCACTTTGGGTATGAGGGTAATGCTGGCCTCGTAGAACAAATTCGAATGTATTCTCTCCTCTTCAATTTTTTGGAAGCGTTTGAGAAGAATTGGTATTAGTTCTTTAAATGTTTGGTAAAATTCAACAGTGAAACCATCTGGTCCTGGGGTTTTCTTTGTTGGGAGATTTATTATTACTGCTTCAATCTCATTATTTGTTATTGGTCTGTTTAGGTTTTACAGTTCTTCAAGATTCAACTTTGGTAAGTTGTATGTGTCCAGGAATGTATCAATTTCTTGCAGGTTTTCCATTTTGCCTGCACATATTTGTTTGTAGTAGTCTCTTATGATCCTTTGTATTTCTGTGCTATCAGTTGTAATGTCTCCTTCATCATTTTTAATTTTATTTGTTTGAATCTTCTTTTTTCTTCTTTAGCCTAGCTAAATGTTTATTGATTTTATCTTTTCAAAAAGCCAACTATTTGTTTCATTGATCTTTTGTATTGCTTTTAAAATCCCTAATTCATTTACTTCTGCCCAATCATTGTTATTTATCTCCTTCTACTGAATTTGGGTTTGGTTTGTTCTTGTTTTTTCAGCTCCTTGAGGTGTAACATTAGGTTAGGTTTATTTGGACTCTTTCTTCTTTTTTGATGTAGGCATTTATTGCTATAAAATTGCCTGTTAGAGTTGCTTTTGCTGTATTCCATAGGTTCTGCTGTGCTGTGTTTTTATTTTCATTATTCCCTAGGAATTTTTTAATTTCATTTTTGGTTTCTTATTTGACCCATTCGGTGTTGAGGAACATATTGTTTAATTCCCATGTATTCATATGGTTTCTAGTGTCCCTTTTTTGTTGATTTCCAGTTTTATTCCATTGCAATCAGATAAGGTAGTATACATGGTTTCAATTTCTAAAAATTTGTTGAGCATTGTTTTGTGTCCTAACATATGGTCTATTGTAGAGGGTGCTCCATGTGCTGCTGAGAAGAATATGTATTCTGCAGTTGTTTGATGAAATGTTCTATATATGTCTGTTAGGTCTGATAGGCCTAGAGTAGAGATTAATTCTGATGTTTCCTGTTTAATTTTTTGTCTGGATGATCTGTTCTTTGCTTAAAGTGTTGTATTAAAGTCCCTAACTATTGGAGCTTCCAGTCAAGATGCTGGAGTAGATGGTTCCTAGGGTCGCTCTCTCCCACAAATTGACCAGTTTGCAACTATTAAAAAGCAACAACAGGAGGCCTGAGATCTGTGCCAGGACAGGCAGGAGCTGTGCACCCCAGGAACCCCAGTCCAGGACAGTGCCAAATGCCCAGAGAGGCCTGAGAGCTATGGGGATCACATGTCCCAAGTCAGCTATGCCAGAACAGACATGCACTGCAGGACCCCCAGCCCAGGTCAGTCCCTGCTGCCCAGAGAGGCCTGAGAGCCACTGGACCCACACACCCCAAGTCAGGTCTGCCAGAACAAGCAGGCACTGTGGGACCACCGGCCCATGCTAGTTCCCACTGACCAGAATTGTCAGTCCCTTCAGGATCCAAGCCAGAGTGGACTGTGATATCCCTTGCCAAAATGACTAAACACCAAAAGAAAGATACCAGAGATATGAAAAATCAAGAAAGTACATCACCACAAAAGGAAAATAATAACTCTCAAGCTCTAGATTCTAGAGCAACAATTCTAAGGAAACTAAATGAGATACAAGAAAACTCAGACAACACAATGAAATGAGAAAAAATATACAGGATCTGAAAGAAGAAATGTACAAAGAAAACAATGTCTTGAAAAAGAATGTAGCAGAGCTTGTGGAGCTGAAGGATTCATTCAATGAAATAAAAAACACAACAGAGAGTCTAACCAACAGGCTAGAACAAGCAGAAGAGAGAATTTTTGACCTTGAAGACAGGCTGTTTGAATTAACACAGGAAGACCAGAAAAAAGAAAAAGAATCAAAAAAATTGAAGAAAATCTAAGAGAGATAACAGACAACCTTAAGTGCTCAAATATCCAAATCATGGGTATTCCAGAAGGGGAAGATAAAGGAAATGGCATTGGAACCATATTCAATGAAATAATAGCAGAAAACATCCCAGGTATAGGGAAACTCACAGATCTTCAGATTCAGGAGGCCCAAAGTTCCCCAAACATATTCAACCCAAAAAGGTCCTCTCTGAGACATGTTATAGTCAAATTTGCAAAACTCAAAGACAAAGAGAGAATCTTAAAAGGTGCAAGAGAAAAGCAGAAATTCACCTATAAGGGAGCCCCAATCATACTAACATCAGACTTTTCATCAGAAACCCTAAAAGCCAGAAAAGAATGGGATGATATATTCAAAATTCTAAAGGACAAAAATTGTCAACCAAGAATACTTTACCCAGCAAGGCTATTGTTCCAAAATGTAGGACAAATAGTATATTTCTCAAACAAAAACTACAGGAGCTCACCATGACATGACCAGCCTTATAAGAAATTCTAAAGGAAGTGCTGGGTTTGATACCTGAAAAACAACCATCACTGCCATGAATAGTCAAGAAAGAGCAAAATCTAGCAGCAAAACAAAAATGCTAACAGTAAAGAAAAAAATAGTTTATCTGCAACCCCAACAAGCCAACAAATACAGAAGACAAACAGAAAATTAGGAAGAAAGGAACAAAAGGTACTTAAGACATCAAAACAAAAAAATCAATAAAATGCTAGGTGTAAATCAACACCTTTCAATAATAATTCTAAATGTAAAGGGATTAAATTCCCCACACAAAAGACTCAGACTGACTGGATTAAAAAAATGGAGCCATCAAAATGCTGCCTTCAAGAGACTCACCTCACCTGTAAAGACACACATAAACTAAGAGTGAAAGGGTGGGAAAAGATATATCATGCAAATAGAAATGAAAAACAAGCTGGAGCAGCTATTCTTATATCAGATAAAATATGTTGCTTTGCCTCCCGTGGATTTGTCACCCTTTTTCCCCTGGGTGATGGAGCTGCCAAAGATTACTCAAAGCCCATCTCTTCTGAGCAGTGAGAAGCCTCCAAAAGGAGTTAATCTCCCAGAACCCTCAAGAGCAAGGCATTCCTTCCATTTGGGAAATTAACCATGAATTGGGGTTCTCTTCCTGCATTTATTTTCCAGACCAGGAAGTTGCAGGAAGAGAACATAGGTGGGGTTTTTGCTAAGTACAGTTTAACAAGTTTAAAAATAAGAACTGGGTAACATGCAATTAAGTTGATCCACTGACAAAAGCTTGATTTTAGCAAGCATTCTCTTCTTACAGCAATTTCCCAGTATCTTTACATAACAATCAGTAACCTGTCTGTCTTTGAGCCAGCAACCTTGCTGTGTTACAATTCTTTATCTTACAACACAGACTATACAGCCTGGGGAAAATTTCCTGTCCTTTGCAAGGTCAGTATTTGAAACTGCAATGCTTTGGAAAACCAGGCCCTGTGAAGTACATTCGCTTTATGCATACTCTACAGAAATAGGCTTTAAAGCAAATACCATAAAAGGAGATAAAGAAGGCTACTATATAATGATAAAAAGATCTATCCATCAAGAAGACACAAAAATCATAAATATATATGCACCCAATGTTGGAGCATCCAGATTTATAAAGCAAACACTATTAGATCTAAAGAATGAGACAGACACTAACACCATAAAAGCAGGGGACCTGAAAACCCCACTATCAACATTGGACAGATCATCTAGGCAAAAAATCAATAGAGAAATACAAGATCTAAACAACACTTTAGACCAATTAGACTTGGTGGATATCTCCAGAACATTCCATCCAACAACCTCAAAATATTCATTCTTATCATCAGCACATGGAACATTCTCCAGGGTAGACCACATGTTAGGTCACAAAGCAAGTCTCAAAAAATTCAAAAAAATTGGAATTATTACATGTATTTTTTTCCAGTCACAATGGATTACAATTAGAAATCAATAACAAATGAAACTCTGGAAACTATACAAACTCATGGAAACTTAACAACATTCTACTTAAGGACATATGGGTCCGAGAAGAAACTAAACAGGAAATCAAAAAATTTCTTGAAACTAATGAAAATAATGACACATCATACCGAAACCTGTGGGATACTGCAAAAGCAGCACTAAGGAGGGAAATTTATCACATTAAATACTTACTTCAGAAGAATAGAAAGATGGCAAATAAAGAACCTCTCACTTCACCTTAAAGATCTAGAAAAACAAGAACAATCCAAACATAAATTTAATAGACAGAAATAAAGAATTAAGAGAAGAACTAAATGAAGTAAAAACCCAAAAAAAACGATACAAAAGATCAATGAAACAAAAAGTTGGTTTTTTGAAAAGATAAATAAAATTTACAAATCCTTAGCAAGGCTAACTAAGAAGAAAGAAGACACAAATAATGAAAATTAGAAATGAAAAAGATGATATTACAACTGATACCTCAGAAATACAAGGAACCATTAGAAACTACTATAAACAACTATATGCCAACAAATTTGAAAATCTGGAGGAAATGGATAAATTTCTGGACACATACAAATGACCAAAACTGAGCCGAGAAGGTATAGAAAATCTGAACAGACCAAGAACAATAAAAGAGATCAAAGCTGTTATCAGAAGGTTCCCAACAAAGAGAAGTCCAGGACTGGATGGGTTCACTGCAGAGTCCTACCAAACCTTCAAAGAGGAACTGATACCAATTCTCCACAAACTATTGCAAAAGATTGAAACACAGGCCATTCTCCCAAACTCATTCTATGAGGCAAACATCACCCTGATACTGAAACCAGACAAAGATACATCAAAAATAGAAAACTACAGGCCCATATCCTTGAGGAATATAGATGCAAAAATCCTCAATAAAATACTAGCTAACAGAATACAGCAACACATACAGAAAATTATACACTCTGATCATATGGGATTCATCCAAGTGATGCAAATTTGGTTCAACATATGCAAATCAATAAATGTGATACACCACATCAATAAAAGCAAAGAAAAAACCATATGATCATCTCTATAGATGCTGAAAAAGCATTTGACAAAATTCAACATTCTTTCATGATAAAGACTCTCTACAAGTTAGTTATAGATGGAAAGTATCTCAACACAATTTAAGCCATATATGATAAGCCCACTGCCAATATCATCCTGAACAAGGTAAAGCTGAAAGCTTTTCCCTTAAGAACAGGAACTAGACAAGGATGCCCACTCTCACCACTCCTATTCAACACAATGTTGGAATTATTAGCCAGAGCAGTCAGAGAAGAGGTAGAAATAAAGGGCATCCACATTGGAAAAGATGAAGTCAAACTGCCCCTGTTTGCAGATGATATGATCCTATATATTGAACAGCCCAAAAAGCCTGTACAAAAAAACTCTTAGAGTTGATAAACGATTTCAGCAAAGTTGCAGGATACAAAATCAACACACAAATATCAGTAGCATTTCTATGCTCCAATAGTGAACAAAAAAAGAAATCAAGAAACCTAGCCCATTTACAATAGCCACCAAAAAGTAAAATACTTAGGAATAAAGTTAACCAAGGATGTGAAAACTCTCTATGAAGAGAACTACAAACCACTGTTGAGAGAAATTAAAGAGGGCAGAAGAAGATGGAAAGATATCCCATGCTCTTCGATCAGAAGAATTAACATTGTGAAAATGTCCACATTACCCAAATTGATCTACAGATTAAATGCAATCTGCATCAATATTCCAGTGAAATTTTTCTCAGAAATGGAAAAAACTATCCAGACAAAAGACCACACATAGCCAAAGCAACCTTGAGCAAAAAAAAATAAAGCTGGAGGCATAACACTGACTTTAAACTATATTACAAAGCTATAAAAACCAAAACAGCATGGTACTGGCATAAAAACAGACCCACAGATCAATGGAATAGAATAGAGAACCCAGAAATCAACCCATACCCCTACAGCCATCTGATCTTTGACAAAGGCAGCAAGTCTACACACCGGGGAAGAGACTGCCTCTTCAACAATGGTGCTGGGAAAACTGGATATTCACATGTAGGAGAATGAATGTAGACCTGTCCCTCTCACTATATGCCAAAATCAACTCAAAATGGATTAAAGAATTAAATATACATAGGGGAAAGACTCCAGGAAGTAGGAATGAGTATGGATTTCATGAATATGACCCCCAAAGCACAGGCAACTAAAGGAAAAATAAACAAATGGGATTATAATGAACTAAAAAGCTTCTGCACAGCAAAAGAAACAATCAACAGAGTGAAAAAACGATCGACAGAGTGGGAGAAAATATTTGCAAAATATACCCCTGATGGAGTTTGGGTGTGTTGTCCCCTCCAAAACTCATGTGGAAATTTGATCTCCAATGTAGCAGTGTTGGAAACTGATTGAGTCATGGGGGCAGATCCCTCAGGAATGGATTAATGCTCTCACTGGTGGAGGGAGGATTAATGAATGAGTTCTTGCTCTATCAGTTCCTTCTAGAGCTCGTTGCTTAAAAAGACGCTGGCACCTTCTCTCTCTCTCTTGCTTCCTCTTGCCATGTGATCTGCTTGTACCCACTGGTTGCTTGCCGCTTTCCGCTCTGAGTAGAAGCAGCCTGAGGCCCATGCCAGATGCAGCTGTCCCAGAATCGTAAGCCAGATAAACCTCTTTCCTTATAAATTACCAGCCTCAAGTGTTTCTGTTATAGCAACACAAAATGGACCAATACAACACCTGACAAAGGATTAATATCCAGAATATACAAGGAACTCAAACAACTTTACAGCAAAAACATAAGTAACCCAATTGAAAAATGGGCAAAGGAGCTGAATAGGTATTTCTCAAAGGAAAACATATGAATTGCCAACAGACACATGAAAAAAAGCTCAACATCACTCAGCATCTGGGAAATGCAAATCAAGACCAATTTGAGATACCATCTCACTCCAGTCAGGATGGCTAATATCCAAAAGACTGAGAATGATAAATGCTGGTGAGGTTGCAGAGAAAAAGGAACTCTCATACACTGTTGGTTGGACTGCTAAATGGTGCAGCCTTTATGGAAAATGATATGGAGGTTCCTCAAACAATTACAGATAGATCTACCATATGACCCAGCCATTCCACTGCTAGGAATATACCCAGAGAAATGGAGATCATCATGCCGAAGTGATACCTGTACTCCAATGTTTATTGCAGCACTATTTACAATAGCCAAGACTTGGAACCATCCCAAATGTCCATCATCAGATGAGTGGATAAGTAAACTGTGGTATATCTACCCAATGGAATTCTACTCTGCTATAAAAAAGAATGAAATACTACCATTTGCAACAACATAGATGGACTTAGATAAAATTATATTAAGTGAAACAAGTCAGGCACAGCTAAAGAGAAATACCACATGTTCTCACTTATTTGTGGGAGCTAAAAGTAAGTAAATAGATAAACACACAAACAAATAAAGGGTGGGGGGAAGAAGACACAACAATCACAACAATTCCTTGAACTTGTTAAGATAAGGGAACAGATATGATGTTGGGGGGGAAGGGGAATGGGTAAAGGGTCACAAAAATCAACTACAATGTATATTGAGAAGTTAAAATAAAAATAAATAAATAAATAAGGAAAAACACACACACACAAAAATAAATAAATAAAGTCCCCAACTATTATTGTGTTGCAGTCTATTTCTTCTGTTAGGTCTAATTGTAATTGTTTTATATAAGTGGGTACTCTGGAGTTGGGTGCATATATATTTAGAATTGTTTATCTTGTTGAATCGATCTTGTTTATCATTACATGATTACCTTCCTTATCTATTTTTTTTTACTTTCCTTGGCTTGAAGTCTATTTTATCTCATGTCAGTATAGCTACTCCTGCACTTTTTTAGTTTCCATTTGCATGAAATATCTTTTTACATCCTTTACTTTCACCTGGTGTGTATCTTTATCAGTTAAGTGAGTTTCTTGTAGGCAGCATATTTTGGTTCTTGTTTTATAATCCATTGGCCCACTTTTGAAACAGAGTATGGCTAGGCCTGTGAACCAAACTGACTCCATTTTCCCTGAAGAGGGCATTTTGTTTACTTTTCCACTCCTCAGTCATGAGACCCCCCAGGGCAAATGATTACTCCATGGGCTGTCCTAATAAAATAGACTGAGATAAAAGAGGAAACAGACATATACTGAGTTGCCAAATGCTTTCCCAAGGCTTGTTTACTGTAATTGCTAAAGTTGCACGTTAATCTTAAAACCCCTTTAGGAATTCCCGCATGCGCACAAAGCTTGAAGGTGACTGCTACAATGGCCCTCCTGGGGTGACAATGATGAACATCACTGCCCTCTCTCAGACCTACTGAGCATGAACCCATGATGCAACCAGGAAGAACAGAGTGGACCACCTCCAGTGATGCTGGCCTGTACCACTTAACTCCTTTCTCTATAAAAGACCCTGAGCAGCTCCCCACAGGGGGCTAGTTTTACTGTGGCTACCCGCCCCCCCCACCCCCCGCCTTATGTATAAGTCTATCTCCTCTTTTAATAAAGCACTGCTTGCTTTACTGCTGGGTACACTGTTCATTTCTATGACTTTGGAACCAAGAGCCTAATTTAGTCATTGGTGAAAATTGGAAAGCTTTGGGCACCAGAGAAGACTCTAGCTGCAAGAGGTAAGTGGCCACTGAGACTATTTTGCTCCCATGTCTCTGCTGCTGGTAGATCTCTCCTGGAGTCCACAGCCTAAATTCTGAAAAGGTAATGCTTTATTCTCTTTTACTCTCCTTTCCCCCCCTTTTCTTCCTCTTCAAAGTGACTGCCAGACAGCTACAGCTTAAACTCCTCTCAACCGGTAATAAGCATACTCCCTCTGGCCAGTAGTGGCTTGCCCCGATGGGTAACTAGCAGAGGTGGGAAGGCCAGTCCTACACCATGAAAATCTTGCTTGAGCAAGTGCCCCCTGAAGGGGGATTCATGAGAGTGGTGGGGATTCAGTCCCATGCTGTGCAGTGACTGGAAGTCCGGAAGCTGCTAAAATTCTCTTTACCTTTCTCTGATTTTCTGAGCCCTCTTCTGCTATTTGGTTGGATGGTATCCACTACTATGTAGGTGCACCCTGGAGGGCTCCTGGCTATGCTTTGTTTCTCTGATTTGAGTCTAGGTATTTTTCTTCTTTGTGCCAACAATGATGGGGAGAACTGCTTTTATTAATTACTATGTCAGCGGAATAGGTTGGCTCTGCTGACTGGGACTAGGATAAACTGGACCCCACTGCTCCTCTTTTCTCTTTGTTTGTTTGCTTGGTTAGACATTTAGTTGAGTACCGGTAATCTGAATAAACCTTCCAATCCTTGCACCACCTTTTGGACTTTCAGGTCATTTGTTTAGTGCAAGAGGGCAAGCTGAGCCTGGTCTGTCGGTAACACTCTGTGTCTTTTTATTGGGGCATTTAATCCATTTACATTTAGGGTTATTATTAATACATAGGGACTCGTTACTGTCATTTTGCTATTTTTTTTTCTTCTGGTTGTTTTGTAGATCTTTTTTCCTTTTTTCCATTCTTACTGTCTTTATTTGTGGTTGAGTGGTTTTCTCTAGGTTCGCATTTTGATTTCTTGCTGTTTATTTTTAGAATATCTTTTATAAGTTTTTGTAGTATGGTTACCATGAGGCTTACAGAAAACATGTCATGTTTATAAAAAATTATTTTTGACTAATAACGACTTAACTTTGATATCTAAAAAAAAGAAAAAGCCAAAGCCAACTCTACACTTCATCCTCCTCCTTTTTGACATTTTGTTGTTACAAGTGATATCTTTTAATATTTCCTGTTTCTTACAATGGTTGTTATATATGTTATTGTCCTGTTAGGTTTGTCCTTTAGTCTTTAAGAATATAAGTGGTTACTCACTGCTCTTACAACACTGGAGTATTCTAAGATTGTCTGTGTATTTAACTTATGAATAAGTTATATACCTTCATATGTTTTCTTGCTACTCTTTAGCATCGTTTTCTTTCAGATTGAACAGTTCCCTTTAGCATTTCTTGTAGTGCAGGTCTAGTATTGATAAATTCCCTTAGCTTTTGTTTGTCTGGGAAAAACCTTATTGCTCCTTCATATTGGAAGTTTAGTTTTGCCTGATACAGAATTCTTGGCTGACAGTGTTTTTCCTTCAGAACTTCGAATATATCATCCCATTCTCTTCTGGCTTGTAAGGTTTCTTCTGAGAAAACTGCTGAGAGATGTACTGTGGCTCCATTGAATGTTATGTGTTTCTTTTCTCTTGCTGCTTTCAGTATTCTCTCTGTCTTTGGTTTTTCATAATTTGATTATGACATGCCTTGGGATGTTTCTCCTTGGATTGAATTTGGCTGGCAACCTCTGAGCTTCCTGTTGCTGGATACTATCTATCATCTTTCTCCATACTTGGGAAATTTTCAGCCATTATTTCCTTGTATATGTTTTCTAGTCTCTGCTTTTTGCTTCTCCTTTGGGTATGTCGGTTATGTGGTGGTGATTTTGCTTGAGGGAATCCCATATGTGTTGTTTTTTCTGTTTAATTTTCCTTTATTCTTTTTTCCTTTTGCTCCTATATTTGTATGATTTCATGTGTTTTATCTTTGAGCTTACTGATCTTTCTTCTGCTTAATTAAGTCTGCTGTTCTATCAAGTTTTTCAACTCAGATAATGTATACTTTATTTCTAGAATTTCTATTTGTTTTTTCAAAATTGATTCTGTTCCTTTGTCAAGTTTCTCATTCTGCTTCTCAATGTTTTCCTAACATCATTTAATTTTCTGTCTGTATTTTCTTGTGACTCTCTGAATATCTTTAAGAGGGTTATTCTGTCAGACATTTCATAGATCTGCTGTTCCTTTGTGTCCATTGCTGATGCTTTGTCTGTGTCCTTTGGTGGTGACATATTTCTCTGTTCTTTCTCAGTCTTAGTGTCTTTACACTGATGCCTGGTAATTTGAGGAGACTGCTACCTCTTGTAGTTTTTATAGGTGATTATCAGAGCTTTGTCTCTGGTCTGTCGTTTTTGTTTTTCCATTCTGTAGTGGATTAATAGCTACCACCACCACTTAGATTTTCAACCAGAACTAATGTGCTGTTCTGTGGTTAGTTTCTAAGTTGAGGGAATTTCCTTGGGGACCAGGCGTTGAGCTCTGGGATTCAACTAAATTGCTGATTTGCTTCTGATTCTCCAGGGAAGGCTTTCTGTGCAGATCATTAATCACTTCCAGGTCTGGGCTGTGTGGAAATTCCAGCCAGGAACTGAGTCTTCCCTGTAAAATGAGACCCCTCCAAACCCCCCAACTGATTTCCACTGAGACCAGCTGCCCTCACTGTGCTCAACGTTCCTTTGGGGGGCCAGCCTTTTCCCTATACTCCAACCACTTTCTGTGGGGAAGGCTGTGTGATAACTAGTGATAACTTGCCAGACTTTGTGTGGCTCCTTTATCCAGTTGGCAGCTGTCACTTGCTCCTATGAAGGCCCAGGGGAATCCTGACAGTGATCTTTATGGCCTGTTGGTATAGTGTGCTCTGAAGACCTCCTCTCCACTGCAAACTCCAAGCAAGTTTATGCAAAGGGTGCCTCTGTGGTTTTTTCCGGCTTCAATCTGTGTGTAGTGGCCACTCCCAGCTCCCTACCAGGGTGGCTCAGAAGTGGCCAGGGCTCAGAACAATAGGCCCTACACCCTCTTGCAGTGGCCTCTCACACCTTCACAAACTCTAGGATCTCTCGTCTCTTCTCCCAGCTCCAGTGGTCCCAGGTTGGAAGTGTTTGCTTTTTAGTAGTTGTAAATTGGTTACTTGTGGGGAGGAGTGATGCTGGGAATCACCAGGTGACATCTTGATGATGTCACATGACCCGTATTTTTATCTTTTAAATTCCATAGAAAAATAAAAAGTGGAGATATGAATGAAAATTATGATAATTTATGTTTTTATATTTGTCCATATACCTTTACCAGAGAACTTTGTATGTTCATATGGCTTTGAATTACTATTTGGAATCCTCTCGTTTCAACTTAAAGGATAACCTTTAGCATTTTTTGTAGTGCAAGTCTAGTGATAATGAACTCTCTCTGCTTTTGTTTACCTGAGCATGTCTTAATTTATCTTTCATTTTGAAGGACAGAATTGTCAGATATAGAATTGTCATTTGATGTTTTTTTTTCTTTCAGCACTTTAAATACATCATTCCACTGCCTTCTGTCCTGAAATGTTTCTATTGAGAAATCCACTGATAATTTTACTGAGGATCTGTTGTATATAAGTCATTTTTGTCTTGATGCTTTCAAAATTCTCTATCTTAGCTTTCAACAGTTTGATTATAATGTGTCTCAGTGTGGGTGTGTTTTGTTTTATCCCAGAGTTTGTTGAGATTCTTCCATTTATATATCCATGTCTTCAAAGTGGGGAAGTTTTCTGCCACAATGTCTTCAGAAAAGCTTTCTGCCTCTTTCTCTTTCTCTTTTCTTTCTTGGACTCTTATAATGTGTATTTGGTCTGCTTGATGGTGTCTTGTAAATCTCTTAGGCTGTGCTCACTTTTCTTCATTCTCTTTTCTTTTTGCTCCTCAGACTCAATAATTTCAAATTGTCTGTCTTCATGCTCACTGATTCTTTCTCCTGCCTGTTTGTCTGCTGTTGAAGCCTTCTAGTGAATTTTTCAATTCTGTTATTGCTTTTTTAAAAAAATTCCTAGAGTCTATTTAGTTCTTTTTAAAGAAAATTGATTTCTATCTTAATGTTGATATTCTCATTTTGTCCATATATTGTTTTTCTGATTTCCTTTAGTTCTTTGCACATGTTTTCCTTTAGCTCTTTTAGCATATTTAAGGCAGTTGTTTTAAAATCCTTATCTATTAAGTCCAAAGCCTGTGCTTTTTCAGGGATAGTTTCTGGAGATTTATTTTCTTTCTTTCAATGGGCCATGCTTTCCTATTTCTTTGTATGATTTGTGATATTTCACTGGAAATTGGGCATTTGAAAAAAAGAGCCACCTATCCTAGTCCTTGGATACTGGTTCCATGCAGGGGAACACCTTCACTAATAAACTCTAAGTGAAACCTTATGGTCTTTGCACACCTTTTCTGGGCATGCATATTCCCTGGGCCTGTGTGTGTGCTTTTTCCTAGCTCCCTAGCATACACACTGCTTTTAAATGTCTTTATTTCCCTATGACAGTCACCCTTGCTTCTCCTTGTGTCTTAGCTGTTGTACGGTATTCCTCTGCCTGTGATCTCTTGCCCCTGGGTATCTACAGTTCTGTAGTCCCTTGTGATTTCCAGGAGCTATGCCTGCTGCCTCTTGTGGTTTTTCCTATCCTAAAATTTAAGTTAGGTGATGTAGGGACCAATCTCTCAGACACCCCACATACAGGTTAAAAAAGTTGCTAAATTGGTCTGCTCTGCACTCTCCAGTTCATGGAAGGGGACTGGGAATCAGGCCACTGCTTACCCCAAACTATGCCATGCCAGGAAGGGGATAGGGCAAGGGAAAGTAAAAAAATACCACAAAATTTCTTAGTGTTTTGAATGTCACTTTTTCTTTATTGGTCATCTGCTTGGTTACTATAGATCTTCGATTTCAAGAGCACCTATAAAGTCATCTTAGTCAGTATCTAATTTTAAAAATATTTCTGTAGGGGAATGAGGGCCTGGAGCTTCCTTTTGACATTTTGTTGGCATCACTCCAAACTCTAGTCCAGGTAGTATTTTTTTTTCTTTTAAATATTGTATTCTGATCAGTAAGACTGTGGTGGGACCTGAAAATGTGCGTTTTCATTATTTCCTGGGAGTTTCTGAAATGTAGCCAGATTAGAAACCTCTGTTTTGGAGAACAGACATTTATTAGAAAGTACAACACTAGTACAAGACCAAATGGCAGCCCAAAGTCTAAGTGGAATTAGTGGCTACAGGCCCCAATTTAGGGACATTATGAAGAAAGAGAAAAGCATTTCTTAAAAAGATATGACCTTATTTTTTGAAGAGGAGAGCATTTAAGCAAGTGCTCATGGTATACCCTCTTAGAAATCTTTCCCACAACCTGTAAAAGGATCTTGGGTTCATATCCTCAATAGAAGAAACTGAATCAATGTATGATTCAGAGAGCTACTTTGTGAAGACTATGTGTCAACTGAGGAGCTATACTGCCTCAGACAGATGCATTAAACAGCAGCTCTGAAAGGAAAAGCCTCTATCCGGTAGTTTAAGGCCAAACTAAAAGCTGGAGGAGCTTCTGGCTCAGGAGTACCTAGGGTCAGAATACAAGAAGAGCAGTTGTGGTGGTGTTAAGGCTCTTTAACAACATTGGTCAGAGGAAATATTGTCAGTGGAGAAGGTGGCAGCTGCCCCAGAACCCTGGAGAGGTAAGGGAATGGCAATCTCGATGACATACAATGGACCAACAATGGTGGCTCTAAGTCAATCAGCAGCAATGGAGTTGGCTATGGTAACTCCTGAGCAAGCCCTTCTCTCCAGAGGTGTTACGAAAGAATTTAACATCTGCAGATGCATTAAGAGGAGTGGCTTTGAAACTCCCTTCAGGTAGAAATGGGTTTATGAGGGCTGTGTCTTTCCAGTGAGATATGGATTTTATTACAAGAACAAGTAGGAACTCAGCCCCGTTTTTAAAATAAAGAACATTTTCTTAGACAAAGGCTACATTGTTAAACATTGTAAATGCAAACAACTCCCACATAATCCTCATGATTAGCTTCTGTATTATTAGCTGATTACTTTGGTGTGTGTGTGTGAAAGAGAGAGAGAGAGAGCGAGAGAGAGAGAGAGAGAGAGAGAGAGAGAGTGTGTGTGTGTGTGTGTGTGTGTGTGTGTGTATTGTTCCATGCTTTAGAATCTTTTCTGTGCTAAATATGCATATAATCTGTTCTCTGGTTAGCAGCTGTGCATGCCATGTGCAAGGCCTCTTGTTGGTGGCTTTGTTTGCCCTGCTCACTGCACAAAGTGATGGAAATGGAAATTATTTACTATGGTAACTCTGTCTCTATTAGGGTTAAGTCATTTGCATGAGAAACATAAGACTGGAACATATCACCAAAGGTTTGCGGCATCTCTTTGTCTGGACATTTTTTTTTAAAGAAGAAACAATTGCTTTAGCTTTGTGAGATAATTTTGCTGTAATCCCTGCTAAAGATAGAAAGGTGAACTAGTTGCCCTCTCAAAGTCCATTCTAACCTTTGAAGACTTTCATTTGATATGCTGGGCATAATCACTCTTATACTCATTTGCATGGATCTATATAAATTAAAAATCTATCTCTACTCTTTGGCAAGAGCTGACTGTGTTATTCATCCCAGAGAGGTCTAGATTAACCCTTCAGAAACTACCATGTTGTGTGCAGCTCTGGTTTTAGCCCCACTTGTTATGTACTTGGGTCTGTGAGCAGGGTTTTTCTGCCATCTCCAACATTTGTACAGAGCTTTATCAAAACAATATTCATCTTAAGGTAGAGGTCCCTTTTGGCAGAAAGTCAAATATCACTTTTCTTCTCCCCACCAAACCACGATGTACCATAGAATGATTGCAAGGTGTTTATGTTGGGTTAGCTAGTGGTAAAAAGCAAAGGCCAGAGTAGAGGAAGGGTAGAGGAGAGAGTCAGGCTTTGAACAAACAGTTTTTCAATAGAGCAGAAACTGTGGTAGATTAAACCAAACTTAAATCACTGTAGAACTACCGAGGGACCCAAAGAAGTTGGTGTGTTTGGGGGAGGTAGCATAGAATAAGAGTATCCCCAGATACCCATAATTCAGAATACATGTGGCTAGCTTCAGATTCAAACCAGATGAATGAATGAATGAATGAATGAATGAATAAAAAGTTCCAACAGTTCTTGGTACATGATATTACTGAATATAGTAGCTCCTGGCTTCACTTGTTTGCTTTATACAAAGAAACAGGAGCAGCCAAGAACTTTTATCTTACAAATTTCTCAGACGATAAGATTATGGATATAATTAAGGGGGATTCGTTTGAGCCAACCATTTCTCTTTGTTAAAGTGTATGGCAAAAAATTAAAATAGATTTCTTAGGTTTGAAATGAGACCACAGTGTTACTTAACTCCTCCCAGAGGAGTTAAAATTCTAACTGTGTTAGAATTTTACTACTGCCCTGTGGCGCTATGGCTAATGTTGGAATCCTGCTCACAGAGCCAATTGTCGAGCTAGGGCTGGGTCTGAAGCTCACAGACCCCTCAAGCCCATTCACAGACTGGGTCACAGACCCTTCGCACACCAGGCTGGGTCCCCAGACCACTTACATGCAGGTCTATGAGCTAGGTAACTGGCAAACAGGTCCTTGGCAGCCGTAGGTTGGAAAGCATGGCCACCCGAGGCAGTAGACTCCAGCCAAGGTGGCGGTGCCATACAGGCGCACTAACTCCACACACACACACCCTATTCACAGCAAATGCTTGGCAAGAGTCTGAACATCTGAGGGGCCCTGACCATTTTCCTATATTTTCCCAACAATCCACCCCTTCCGAGTCCTTCACCGTACAATCTACACGTTCAGAATCTTCCATGATGTTCCCTTAGCGAGGATAGATAACCCTTACATTCTCATATTACACATTCCATTCCAGTTCCAAAAGTCTTTAGCTTGTTGCAGCACCAACTCAAAAGTCCAAACTCCAAAATCTCCTCTGAAACCAAAAGCAAAAGTCCTTCCAGAGTGAACCTGTAAATAGTCAAAAACGAGTTTATCGACTTCCAAGATACAGTGAGACAGACATTGGGTACACATTCCCATTCCAGAAGGGAGGAATAGAAAGGAAAAACAGGCCCCAAACAAACCCAAAACACAAACAGGGCAAACGTTAAGCACACTGGGGCACCTGGACTCCTAAAGCGTTGGGCAGCCTCGCTCCTACAGCTTATCAAGTGCAGCCCATTGAGCTGCCTGATGCCTGCCGCTTTTCCAGGCCACCACTGCGCACTGCCAGCAGCCCCACGGTTCTGGGCTCCTGGTAGCAGTCCCACCTTCCTGGCTCCACCAGACATTTCCTCAGTGGGGGTTCTCTGTGGGGGCTCTGACCCCACTTTTCTGCTCCACATTGCTCTGTAGAGGACCTCCGCAGTGGCTCCACCCTTGCAGTAGGTCTCCTCTTGAGTCCCCCGGCTTTTTTATACATCTTCGGAATCTAGGTGGAGCTGCCACGCCTCCACTGCTCTCAAATTCTGCCAGCCTGCAAACTTAACACAACACGGATGCCACAGAGGTTTTTGGCTTTTTTTCTTCGGAGGTACTGAGACAGGATTGCTTCAGGCAGAGCAGCTGGGATGCAGGGAGCGGTTTGCTCAGGTCTGCCCTCTGGAGTGACTCAGTCCTTCTAAGATGGGAGGGGCACTCTCCCAAACTTCTCAAACGCCCTCAGGGCCTGTGATGGTTGGGGCATCCTTCCAAACTTCTCAAATGCCTTTAGGTCATTTTCCCCATTGTCTTGGCTCTTAGCATCTGGCTGTCTCACCGCCAAGGTAATGTCTTTAGCAAACAGTTTATCTGCTTCACCCTTGCGTGTTTCTCAGGCTTTTGAATTACCTCAATCAGCTCAGCTTATACCAGCTAATCACTCAGTCTTGGGCAGTATTTTGCAGCATTCACCCACACAGTTTGTTTGAACTGCAGTTTGTTTGAAATGCAGCTGTTTGGCTGCATTTTCCCAGTCCATCAAGGAGTGGCTGCCTCGCCCTTGTGCATATCTGTGGCTCTTTTCTAAACGCTGCCACCAAGACAGGTGCATAGTAACAGAGACTAACTTTTCCACCTTTTCACCAGGTGAAAACATACTTGAAATTCTGCAGGGGCACCCATCCTCAGGTCATCTGCCCATCTGCATGTGGCACTCTTTTCTCATTCTTTTCTCAGGTTTATACGGCACCTGGCTGACCATTGGGTTTAAGTGGCACCCTCCGAGCCTTTTGCCTTCAGACAAACACAACATGCATTTACTACATCATCTCTAAAGCACGTTACACCATCCACCCCTAGGTCCCATAGCTGCAACAGCCAAGCAGCCAGGGGCTCTCCCTGTTTCTGCTGCTTTACTGTCTCAATTTCTCATGCACAATGGGTCATGCCTGGAGACACATAGTTTCCCCCAACTCACCACTGGGTTGGTCATCTTCCCAGGTGTGAGAGGCAGGAGTGGCCAGTTTCTGCATGTCACCCTCCAGGACATTTATCCATGCCTCTAACAATTCTTCTTTCTGCCACAAATCTCGATCAGTTTGCAGCATAGTTAACAGCAGCCAGGCTCCAGTCAGCAGAAAAGTGGCCACCGGGCACCATATGCTCAAGGATAGCCATGTTTCCTCCCCTTCCCAAGGGGTTTTGCATTGTAGTACCTGGTCTGTGCTGCCTTGCAGTGCAGTGTGCAGCAACCAGATCACAGTCAACAGGAAAGTGGCCACAGGGCAGAGCATATTCAAAAGTAGCCACATTTCCTCTTTCTTCCAGGGGCTTTCGGTTCCTGTACCTGTTCAGAATCCTGTCGCAGACTACGCCAATTGTAAAGCTCTAGGGCTCTTGCTGGAATCCTGCTGATGTGGCCAATTATAGTGCTCTTAATCCTATTCATGATGTCAATTGTGGAGCTCTTTTACCTGCCCATAGTCCTGCACTGACTAGGCCAATTGTCTAGCTAGGGCTGGGTCTGGAGCTCACAAACCCCTTAAGCCTGTTGTCCAGACTGGGTCACAAACACTTCACATGCCAGGCTGGGTCACCAGACCCCTCTCATGCCAGGCTGGGTCACCAGACCCTTTACACACAGGTCTATGAGCTAGGTAACTAGCAAACAGGTCCTTGGAAGCTACAGGTTGGAAAGGCATGGCTGCTCGTGAAGCAGCCACCCAAGGCAGTAAACTGCAGCCAAGGTGGCGGCACCACGCAGGCGCACTAACTCCACCCACACACAACCTATTCACAGCAAATGCTCAGCAAGATTCTGAACATCTGAGGGGTCCTGACCATTTTCCTATATTTTCCCAACATGCCCCTATTAGCTTTATTTTTTAAATTGCCTTCTTTTTCTTTACAACTTCTTACTTGTATATACTTGCTTACTTCTCAGGTTGCAGTGTGGGGAGGAAGAGAATGAATTTGGAAGTACTTTGAACTCTTAGGAGGAGAAGTGCTTCATAAGTATAAAACATTATGTTTTCATGACCTTAATTTTTTCTAAAATTTTATTTATTTATTTTTGGATATACATATTTATAGGATACAGAGTTGGCTATCAGTGTTTGTGTGCAGTATGTGATATCAAATCAATATTATTAGCATGTTCTTCATTACAAATCATAATTACTCTTTGAGTCTCTTATGCAATTACTCCCTAATGTCCCTCCCCCTCACCCTTTCCCATCTCTGGTAACTATAGGTCTCTTCTCTCCTTCTGAAAGTTCCATGTTTTATTGTGGTCTTTGTTTCTTTGTTTCTTTCCTTCTTAGCTCCCACTTATGAGTGAGGACATATGGCATTTCTCTTTCTGTGCCTGGCTTATTTCACTTAACGTAATTTCTCCAGGCTCATCCATGTAGCTGCAAATGGCAGAATTTCATTCTTTTTTATGGCTGAGTAGTATTCCATTGTGGAGATATACCACAATTTCCTTATCCCATCATCCATCAATGGATATTTACATTTTGCTTGTGAATTGAATTAGTTTTGGAGGAAGACTATGCTATCATCTGAGGCTATAGATCTCCCTTTGCATCTTTTGATGTTATAAAACTTCTTTTTTTATTTTTATAAATTTTATTTTATTTTAATTTTATATATTAATTTTCTTTTTCTTTCTTTCTTTTTTTTTTTTTTTATCAAGTCACTTAACCTCTCTAAGCCACAATTTCCAAACAGGATAATAGAGACAATTGTACTTACCTCAAAAGCGTTATTTTGAGGATAAAGCATGTAAATTAATTATATATCATAGAATTATTTTATTTTATTATTTATATTTGGATGTGCCTGGAAACCTTACAATACACTTTGCAAACTGGAAATTTCCCCTGTTATGCTATTCCACAGTTACACTTGCCTCAATTATTTTATTTTCTTTGCTTCTGTAATTGTGTAGCAATGTCCTCTGCATGTTTTCTCAGCTGGAAAATGGGAGTAATTTAATTAGACTACCTCACAGGGCACATGAAATAAGCCATCCAAAATTTGTCCTTAAAAGTGTTGGAAATGAAGTCCAGGGCTTCTTGTTTCTCCCTCTGGTGCTTACCTAGCATAAGAAAGGCATAGAGTATAGCTCAGTGCTTGTGAGGTATCAGTATTTTTTAAAAAATAATATTATCTAGCATAAAATACAGCACTTATTATTGTCAGGCACTGTTCTATGTACTTTACATATGTTAACCTATTAGTTAGGTTCCACTATTATCTCTATTTTCTGAGAAGGGCATTGAGGCCCTGTTTTAGTCCATTTTGTGTTGCTATAACAGAAATACTTGAGACTGGGTAATTTATAAAGGAAAGAGGTTTATTTGGTTTACGATTCTGGGACAGCTGCATCTGGCATGGGCCTCAGGCTGCTTCTACTCAGTGTGGAAAAGTGGCAGGCAACCAACGGGTACAAGCAGATCACATGGTGACAGGAAGCAAGAGAGAGAGAGAACGTGCCAGGGTCCTTTAAACAATCAGGTCTCATGGGAACTAACAGAGTGAGAACTCACTCACTACCCCTCCTCCCCCAGGGAGAGCATTAATCCATTCATGAGGGATCCGCCCCCATGACTCAATCAGTTTCCAGCACTGCCACATTGGGGATCAGATTTCCACATGAGTTTTGGAGGGGACAACACATCCAAACTCCATCAGGCCCAGAGATGATAACCAGCTTGCACAGGATCACACAGCTAGTAAGTGCAGAACAAAGATTTGAATCCATGCAATCTGACTCCAAAGTCTGTTCTCTTAATCACTGTATTATATTCTCTAACAATCTTATATTTCTGAAGTCGGAATAAAAATGATTGGAGCTTGATTTCTGGCTCTACCACTTAACTGTTGATGTAACCTTAGATATGTTACTTAATATTCTTAAGCCTCAGTTTCTTCACTTGTAGAATGGAAATAAAAAAGTATGTACCTCGTAAAATTATTGTTGTGAGTGTTCAATGAGATAAAACGTGTAAAGAATTTAGTGCAGTACTTCATTTATAATAAATATTTAATTAAGGTGTCCTAGTCTGCTTGGGTTTCCATAACAAAATACCTTAGACTGGGAAGCTTAAACAACAGAAATTTATTTTCTCACTGTTCTAGAAGCTGGGAAGTTCAGGATTAAAGCTCCAGCATGGTTGTTTTCTGGTGAGGGCTGTCTTCCTGGCTTATAGAAGGCTGACTTCTCACAATGTGCTCACATGGTAGGGAGAGAGGAGAGAGTGCAAGCTCTCTGGTATCTCTTCTTTTTAAAAAAATTATATTTATATTTATTTTTGTGGGGTACAGTGTGTTGTTTCAATACATGCTTATATTGTACAATGATTCACTTAATGGTAGATAGCATAGTTTTTTATCCATTAGTCCACCACTTTCTCTCTCACACACCTCCTTCCCTCCTGGCCTCTGGTAACCATTATTTTACTCTCTACTTCTATGAGAACCACTTTTTTTTTCACATTCCATATGTCAGGCTGGATCACAGACTCCTCTGTCCCGTCCTGTGCAGGTCATGAGTCAGGTAGTTGAAAAAAGATTCTGGCAGCCAATGGCATGGTAGACATACTTTATTCCGATGCAAGATCTGCAGGCCAGTGGTTCAGAGCCATTGTCTTTTTTACCAAAAGTACATGATAGTGGCAATGAACCAAGGAGTATATGGGCACACATGCACAGTTAGATGACTTTTATATAACTTGTTTACAACAGATGTGCTGAATCATACACAGCTGGATATGAGGCAAGGGGGCCTGACTATACTAACTCCATTTTCCTCACACTCCACCCCTTCAGGGTCCCTCACCATACAATCTACACATCTGAGATCTTCTGCAATGTTTCCTTAGCAAGGATGCCTGGCCCTTGCATCCATAGGCCACAGCAGCAATATAGGCTACAGCAACATGCTACTAGTACATAGGCACTCCCTCCCAGGACAGCTAATGCCCATCTCCAGGAAGACAACATATTGGCCCCCATTCCTGGAGGGGATCTCCAGTCATTTTTTGAACAGCATGAATCTCAATGGTTAATTGGTGTAAAGCCTCAGTAACATTATGATGATAGGAATGATTTTCCACAGGAATTCTGTAGCCACACTGGTGGGGAACACAGTGCCGATCCAGCAAGCAGACACACTGGCCACACAAGCCCAGTCAACTATGGTGTTGGCAGCCACAAGACTATGGGTGAAAAGACAAAAGAGTTATTGGCACCAATAGAAGGAGTTCTTGCCCTTCTGGCAAAATACATGACAGTTTACCATCCTGAGCAAGAATGGTTGCAGGAACCGGTGTCTTACCTGGTTTGTGATACCATGCATTATCGGCTAACACTGTTGGATTTAGAGATTCTACACATAACAATATAGAGGAACTCATGATTGGCCATAAGGATAATACAAATGTACCCTTTAGAACAGAGCATTTTTCTGTTCTGGGCCTGTTACCTTTACTCGGAGAGGCTAAGTACTTGTCACCCAAGGTGAGACTTCTAAATCTTCTTCTAATCCTCTCCCCCAAGGTCCAATTAGGCCTACCCAAAGTAAGTGGGGGGGTTTCTATTTTCCAAGGCCATTCCCATTGTACTATCTGTCCCTGTTGTAAACAGGTTGGGGCTGGCAAGAGGATATTTACATTTTTACCATATCCTGGCTTCAGAAGATCATCCTTAGTAGTAGCCTGCAATTGAATAGGTGCTGTAGCTCTATGCAACAGAGCCTCCACCAGAGAGAGCCCGCCCTTGCAAGGTCTCTCATTTAAGATCCTGACTGTTGGCCATAACCACTGTGTCCACCCCTTCAGAGATCAGGGTTGGGTGGGTAGCCTTAATCCCTTTTTCAAAAGACCATTGTTCAATCATTCCTGCTGCCTGGGGATGATATGGCACATATAATTTCCACTGAATGGACAACTGAGAAGCCCACTTCTGTACATCATGTCCAGTGAAGTGGGTTCCATTATCATTCTCTATGACCAGGGGCTGCCTATACATGGCTGTAAGGCTATTCGATGCCTTAATAGTACTTACCTGGTCTGGGGCCTTGAAGGGTCATACAAATAGAAGACCTGTAGCCATATCAACAGCTCTAAAGATACACCCCAAATTCTCTGATGTGGGGAGCAGTCCCACAAAATCCAGTTGCCATCAAGTAAGGAGCACCCTTCCTCAAGTTAACTGTCCATTGGTACGTGGCACTCATCTGGGGTGTGGACTCTCTTGAACACATACAGGACAAAAACAACAGGCATTGACTACATCCTCCCATTTTATAGGCAGGACCCATCTTTGAGTCACCATCCACATGGTTTTGCTACCAGCATGCTGCACTCATCAATGTAACTGCTGGGCCGCATCAGCCATCTTACCTTAGCCAATGCATCAGCTTCATCATTGCCTGGACTGGCTAAGAGGAAGTGTCCTGTGACATGGAAAAGAGTTACTTCCTTCTCATGTCCTAATTCCCATAACTCTTGCCACATGGTTTGTCCCCACAGGGGTTGGTGGCCTACCATCCACCATTGATATTTCCAAGTAGAAATCCAAAGGGTTAAACCTTTGTACACAGCCAAGCTGTCAGTACCGATGGTTAATGTCCCAGGTTCATTTTTAATCACCGTCCAATCTGCTCTCAATTCAGCCCATTGGCTGCTTTGCCCTATGCCATTTTCATACCACATGGTATGTGTTAAAGGCTGAATGGTAACAGCCATCCATGATGCTGAGGAGCCCATACTGGATCCGTCTGTATATCAGGCTTGCTCTGCAATAGGTCCCTGTCCCTCATGAAAAGGTGTGGCTTCCACTTCCATGGGTAAGGGTTTTGTCAAAGTTTCCTCCACAACTTCTACCAGTCCTAACGCAGTTTACAACTCATTAGATAGAGGACTCATTGACACAGTGCTTCTTTGTTTTGTATATGCTCTGCATTTGGACAGAGTTGGGGTTTGAACTACATCCATTTTGGGGACAGTTGTCCATGTGCACAAACAACCCAGTATGGGGTATGTCATCCTTATTAGGACTTTGGCGGTTCCTGTGATAGCTTCAGTAGCCATCAGGGCAGAATACACAGCTGCTAACTCTTTCTCTATCAGGGAATAATGCACTTCAGTGCTCTTCTAGAGCTGAGACCAGAATCCTATAGGTGTTCAGAATTGGTCTTGCCTTTGCCACAAACCCCATACTGACCCTTCTTGGATTATATGTACATCTAGTTCAAAAGGCTTAGTGGGATCAGCCACTTGTAAAGACTGCACTTGCTGTATTGCCCTCTTTGTAGCATGGTAAGCCCATTCTACTTCCTCAGTCCATTCTCAGGGAGCACCTTTCTTTGTTAGTGTATACAGCAGGTGGGCCATTTGGGCGATATGGGGTACAAAAGCTTTCCAATACCCCAAAAGTCCCAAATATGTCTGTAGCTGAGCTACCATTGTGGCCCAAGGGTATTACTGTATTTTTTCTATAATAGCTTTGAGATGACTCATGTCTTACCAGATCAAGCAAGTCCCAAGAGTTTGACAGACAGCCCAGGTTTTTGCACTTTGGTTGTATTCATGGCCCACCCACATTGCTCCAAATGGTCTAGCAGCATCGGTGCTGCCTTAGTTAAATCCGCAAGAGAATCAGAGGTTAGTAAGTCATCGTCTATATAATGGAACATTGTAACTGTGCTGGGCTTAGTCCACTTGGCTAGGTACCCAGCCACCAAGTCATGACAGATGGTTGGGCTATGCAGGTAGCCTTGGCGCAACACTTGAAAAGTCCACTGTCTTCCTTCCCAGGTGAAGGAAAATTGATCTTGGCCATCAGTTGAGATTGGGATGGAGAAAAAAGCATTTGCAAGATCCAGTGCATAATGATAAGTTCCTAGCTGAATCATTAGCTGCTCCATTAAATCGTGAACCAAAGGCACAGCTGCATGCAAAGGAGGTGCTACTTTGTTCAGTTCTCAAAAGTCCACAGTCATTCTCCAGGCACCAACAGGTTTTTTCACTGGCCACACTGGGGTGTTAAATGGGCTATGTGTGGGACAAATAATGCCAACCTTTTCTAACTCCAGTATAGTGGCACCTATCTCCAAATGTCCTCCCGGGGTGATGCTGCTTCAAATTGACTACACGTCTTTGCTTGGGTAACACCTGTGAGTCATGTTTAGCATGTCCCCACAACACAGGCTTTACTGTCTGTATCCACAGCTGGAACTCTCCAACCATTGTTTGCAGGTATAATCCATAAAGTACATCTATATCCAAGCTGTATTCAGCTTCTGGAGATACATACACAGTATATACATGAGAGGGCAATTGTCCTATGACACAGCTTTGACTGCGATAGTATGTCCTCCATAGCCATCTACATGAACTGTGACCCCCAGAAACGTATCTGGGTTGCCGTATATCAGGCTACATTCTGTGCTCGTGTCCACCAATGCCAATACACACTGCCCATTTGTCCCTGACCAGTGTATTGCCAGTTCAATGTGAGGCCTCCAGCCCTCATCTGCCCCCAAAAGGTCAGCACTTCGGTCTGCTCCCTAGCCAAAGAAGAACAGTTCATCTGCCTCTGTGGAGGTAGCCATGAAATCTTTCAGATTCACTGGGTGTTACTTTATCATTTGTCTCTTTTGGAAGTTTGGCGTAATGCTGTTCAGGGTGTAATTGTGTCCACAAAGTAAACAAGACCGCATTTGGCTGCCGGTCAATTTTCTCGCTATCAACCCCTGCCACAAGCAAGTCAAGCCACATCTGCATATGTCTGGCCTTGCTCAGCCTGGGATAAAATCCCAAGCATTTCTTGGGGGTTTTGTCTTAGCCACCTTTCAGACCCCTTTTGCTTGTCTCCTCCCATCTGCTTCGCCCAGACTGGTCATAATGGTCATTATTTCATGTATAGGATGACCGACATCTGGGGCCAGGATGGCCATCAGTGACCCAAAGGATGTTAACAGAGCATTTTGCAGCACTACATCTCTCATGCTGCCAGTAAAACGTTCATGAACTGTCGCATCCCCAGCTCCTGAAATATTTGACCAGCTCAGCGTACGTTTGCCACCTACTCACAGTTTTGGGCAGTTTTCCAGCATTTGTCCACATGGTCTGAATGGCTGCATTCACCCATTCCATCAAGAAGTGGTTACCCTGTCCCTGTGCATATCTGCAGCTATGCTGTAACTGCTGCCTCAAGGACAGGTGTGTGGTGATAGAGGCTAACTTTTCCATCTCATCACCAGAACTCATCACACCATCCACCCCTAAGTCCCACAACCACAGGAGCTAAGCAGCTAGGGGTTTGCCCTGTTTCTGGTGAAACTGTTTCCCCAAGTCAACCAACTCAGTTTGAGTATAGGGGACATAAGTAGTAAATTGGGTCACTTGTGGGTTGCTATCCAGTTGTCCATCTGGCCCCATAGGCTGCTTGTGCTTCAATTTCTGATGCACAATAGGCCATGCCAGGGGATGCACAGTCTCCCCCAACTCACCATCATTTTCATCATCATTCCTGGTGTTGGAAGCAGGGATGACCCATTGCTGCACTTCAGCCTCTAGGACAACTACCCACACTTCCAGCATGTCTGCTTTCTGCTGCAAATCTTGAAGCCATGCTGCTTCATAGAGTGCCTGGTCCATATTTGCTCATAGTACAGTGAGCAACAGCTAGACCCCAGTCAACAGGAAAGCAGCCACTGAGTACCACATACCCGAGGGTAGCACATTTCCTCCCCCTCCCGAGGGGCTAGTGACTCCATTACCTGCTTGGAATCCTGCCGCCAACTACGCCAATTGTCAGGCTGTATCACAGACCCCTCTGCCCTGTCCTGTGCAGGTCGTGAGTTAGGTAGTTGAAAAAAGATACTGGCAGCTGATGGAAGGGTAGACATGCTTTATTTGGATGCAAGCTCTGCCTGCCAGCAGTTCAGAGCCATTGTCGTTTATTCCAAAAGTATACAATAGTGGCAACGAGCCAAGTAGTATATGGGTGCACATATAATTTGTTTACAGCAGATGTGCTGAATAATACTCAGCCAGATATGAGGCGAGGGGGCCTGACAATACTGACCATTTTCTCACACCATATATGAATGATATTGTGCAGTATTTGTCTTTCTGTACCGACTTACTTCTCTTAACATGATGTTTGCAGTTCCATCTATGTTGCTGTAATTGATAGGGTATCTCTCTTTTTATAAGGGTACTAATCTCATCATTAGGACCACACCCTCATGACCTCATCTAAGTCTAATTACCTCTCAGAAGCCCCATCTCCAAATACCATCACATTGTGGGTTAGGGCCTCAACATATAAGTGGGGGGGCACAATTCAGTGCATAGCAAAATGTTATCTATTTTTTTATTAAAGCTTTTGTTTCTTTGCATGATATAGTGTAAAGAGATGGGCTTTGAAATCAAACATATATATTTGAATTCTGGCTCCACCACTTATCAACCTTGTGGCATCAGTTAATTTACTTAACAACCCCGAGCCTCAGTTTCATTATCTATAAAACGGATTGATAGAAGTAACTTCCCCATAGCATTATTGTGTGAATGACATGAGATGGTGCATGTAAAGTGTATGTAAAGTACCTAGGTTTTTTTCACCTTTTTTGTCTCAGTGTAAATAATCTTACTCTAGGTTTATTTGGTCAAATAAGGAAATGTAACATAGATTTGAATAACTAAATTTTTTCCTTCTTTAAAGATAATATTGCTATCTATTATTATGTGTGTAATCCATATTTATTATTGAAAATATGGAAAATACAAATAAGCAAAAAAAAAAAAATTCTTAACCAAGAGCTTACCTTTGTCGGTAATTTGGTATATGTACTTTTGGTATATGTACCAAATTTATACGTGTGCATATGTATGTGTATGCTGAACAAATACATATATATTTTAACAAAATGGGATATATTATTCATTCTTCTTTGCCTTTTTCACTTACATATTGAATATCTTTTTTTATAAAAGTTCTAAGCTTCTTTAAAAGCTTACTTTGATAAAGTTACTTTCCAATGCAACTTTTTTCATGCAGCATTTCAATACAGAGGAGTCTCTTCCTAATGCCTGCTGGCTATGTCAGCTGCAGTATCTGCAATCAACCAATTATGCTACTTAACTAGGGAGACACTATAGAGCTGATTTTTGTCAAATGAAAAAATCTAAGTATTGAGGAGGTATGAACTTCCCAAGTGCAAGTGGTCTTCTTTCTGCTGCCCTCAGCAGTCCTGAAATAATTTTCAAAAGTAAGCTTAAAGAAATAGAATTTGCTTCACCCCTTCAGGGAAGAATGACTCAGTTAAGAAGCATCTCTCTCATCAGTAGTTATGTTGGAGGTGCTCATCATAATTTTCTGCTCTGTAATAAAACTTCACTTTGGAATAGCAATGGGGGTGGGGGAAAGGCAGAACCTTTGAAATGATGGAAGCTCTAAATGACAGCTGTGTAACTGCCTAAGGAGGACCGAGGCTCTTGTGCAGGAATTAATTACCTGTGCTGACATTTCTTAAGGTTCTGGGCAAGCTGACTGTGATTCCCTGAAGCTTTTCTAGAGAAACATTCCTCAAATCCTGGACTGTCGTTCTTCATATGAGATATTGAAAATTTCTTTCCACTCAAAAGAATTCTAGAGAAGACCTAAGGCTTCTGGAATCTGTTATTAACATCCACAAGTCAATAAGTTCGTGATGCTTTTGTGGCTGCTAAACTTCAAAGAGCCTAACACATATGATTGATTTATATCATATTTGAAGATGCTTCAAGTTCTGCCAGATTGGGAAAAGACACATTCCTACTTCTTCCCCTGTGGTATGGAGCTGTGCTATTGAAAACAGAGAAAGTTTGAGGAACTTTCCAGTGGCAAGCCTTCATTTTATGGTTTTTGGATGATTTCTATCTTTAGCGTTCCTAATTACCATGACAAAAAGAAGGGTGTTAGTTTTCTTCTGCTAGTTTCCCTAATATCTATGAAAGGTTGCGTGCTCAGCTTACACACTGCTGTTCTGGGGCCGCTGTACCTCGCTGTTTTTATATATAACATTCCCTTTTCTTTTTGAACACTAGAATATTAAAGACTTTACATAAGATTAAGATGAATATTGACCATCTATGCCTTACTGAAAAGTTTTGTTTTATTTTAAGTCTTAGACACACCTACTGATCCTTACCAGTAAGAAGAGGAAAGAGAAAAAAATAAACCATCATTTTCTGGCTGTATATTAAACATCAGACACTATACTGGGCAATTTGTATATGTTACCCAGATGTCAGCTGATGTTGTCTTGTGCTTTGAGATTTACATAATTCTGACACAAATTCTCAAGTATGCATTGTGGGAAAATCCAATGCTCTCCTTGTGATTTATGAATCCTCATGAAATTGTGGTCACATAATCACATCTGGTTTTGAGTTCTTGCTTCCACTAATCTAGCTCACAGTTTTCCTTTGTTGTTTCTTCTGTTTAACCCCCATTCGGCCAAGGAACTCTGTTCCTTTCCATTGATTTTTCTCCAAACTGCTCGTATAAGCAATGTGTAGCAAATACAATCACATTGGGGGTTAGGGTTTAAAATATATGAATTTGGGGGGAACACAATTCACTGCATAGCAACACTCACCTTAAGGCCTGCTATTTTCTATCCAAAGACATATTAACTCACTCTGTAAAACATAGGTCCGTTATTCTGAGGGCTCAACACCTTCAGAAGCACCTACAGATTAGTAGATGCTTTGAGATTTCAGTTTCTTCTCTCTCTCTCTCTCTCTCTCTCTCTCTCTCTCTCTCTCTGTCTCCCTCTGTCTCTCTCTCTCTGGACAATCTGGAAATAGATGGTATAGTAGGCTGAATAATGGCCACCGAAAGATATCAGGTCCTAATCCTTAGAATTGTCAAATGTTACTTTACTTAGAAAAATGTGCTTTGCAGATGTGATTAAATTAATGATTTTGAGATGGACAGATTATCCTGGATTATCTAGGTGGGCTCTAAATGCGATCACATGTATCCTTATAAGGGGGAGGCAGGGGTAAATTTGACACACAGAGAGGAGAGCAATATGAAGACAGAACAGAGAGATTTGGAGTTTGAGTGATATGGCCACAAGCAAAAGAATACCAGCGGTCACCAGAAATTAAGAGGCAAGAAACAGATACTCCCTTAGAGCCTCCAGAGGGAGTAAGGCCCTGCTGATACCTTGATTGCAGCCCAGTGATACTAATTTTAGACTTCTGTTCTTCAGAACTATAAGAGAAATGTGTGCTGTTTTAATCCACTAAATTGATGGTAATTTGCTACAGCAGCCACAGGAAATTAATACAGCTTGAAAAAGAATAAAAAATTTCCTCATTGATAGAAATTTATGCCATCACCAATCCCCCTGCCCCAATTTACATATGTTAGGAGGCAGGGACTATATTCAGGGTGGATTATTAAAAAATTTTTATTTTTTTATTTTTTATTTAAACATATTGATTGCACAAATTTATAGGGTACAGAGTTATATTTCAATACATGTGTACAATGTTTATTGATGTATTCATCACTGCAAAACTTAATCATTTCTTTGTGATGTGCATATTTGATCTCAGGGTGGAATTTAAATAATTTCTTTAAATAATCTGTTCACCCTGTTACACATACATTATATCATTCAATTTTTATAACAATTTTTGAGGAAAAAATTATGGTCCCACTTTTATTGATTAGGAAACAGAGACTGGGAGAGCTTAAGTAGCTTGCCGGAGAGCATACAACTGGTAAGTGGTAGAACCAAATTTAAACCTAGAGGAAGAATGTTCAAGGTATTACATTAATTTGTAAGCATATATGAAAGTAGTAATATCAAGAAAAAACTGAAGTAGAAACTTTCCTAAAGCTAAAAAATCCTGGCCCTTTATTTAGTGGCTTTCTTAGATGATTGTAGACTTTGCCACCAAGACAGCAGACATAATAATAGTGAAACTTACAAACTGAAAACTTGCATCAGATAATTATTTTAATGTAAGCTTTAAGAATCACTTAGAAATTAGGTTTTCATGGAGGTATGTTCAGTAGTGAAAGTAATTCCACAACAGTCTTGGAACTCAAGCAGCACAAATTCTACTGTGGGTGGGGTACTGGGGTGTTGATTAACGTAAGGATAGCTTACTATAATACAAAGCAATTTGTAAGTTACGTGATATAATATAATAACCCATGTGATAGATTTCTATCACTCCTTTGTATCGTAATGTGTCTCTAGATATCTTCTGTGAGTAAAGGGTAGGATTATAAGTATGTTCCTTCCTAATACTTGTGTATTTAGCATAGAACATATCTGACATTGTAAAATGAATCTTATTTTCCCAAGTCCAATATAAATTTGTCCAAATTTATATGACAAATTTGAGTATCTTAAACATTAGGTGAAGTATTAATCCTGACTTTATTATACTAAGAGATCTTTGTCCTACTGTCTGCTCTGTAATTGACTGTGAAGGATGCCAGGATCAAATTGCTTCCCTCAAATCTTTCATTTTCTTTCTCAGACTACAGAAAAATGACAGGGACAATCCCATTTCATATCATCATAATAGATGAAATGAGAGGTGGGATTCTTGGAAAGGTTCTGGAAGGAAGTTGAATTTGAACTGAGTCTTAAAATAATAATGCTAACGAATGGAGAAGGGGGAAGGTAATTTCAGAGAGAACAGTGTGAGAAAAGGCATGAATGTGAGGCATTGCTTGAAAAAATGATCTCCCCTGTGTTTAGAATAGAGAGAGACTACACTGGGGATGGACTGTGGAAGGGGAATGTAGGTTTTATTAAGAGTGACCAATTTAGAGGTCAGTTTAACCTCATTTCCTTTTTGATCGGGTCACTGAACAGATAAGTAGTAGGAATGCTACAGATTAAAAACAAAAATCAAACAGACAAAAACCCGTGTATTTCAGCAAGGTATTTGATAAGGTCTTGAGATAACATGATCTGGATAACAGCATTGCCCATAACTGGAAGACCATTACCAAAGAGTGGTGATGAATGGGTTAATTAAACCTACAGTGAGGTCTATTAGAAGGCATGTGGATCAGACTTATACAAGAGTTGGAAAAAAAACTAAAATGCAGAGTGAGAGAATTAGGACCCAAAAAGCTCTTTACAGGGTGGAACAGATGAAGTTTAATGGCGTTAAGCAAAGCATGCTACATTTTCCTTAATTTATTCATGTTTTCAAACATTTATGGAGCACTTACTACATATTAGACACTAAATCTAAGTGGTGGGGATACAAAGAAAAACAAGACACAGTTTCTCAAGGATCTCACAGTCTCTCTGGGAGAAGCAGATAAATCAATTTTGTTAGTATAGTGTGATAAATACCATGATAGAGGTAAGCACAGAGTGCTACAGGAAGACAGAGAAAGATAAATTCAATGAGGAAGGTATTCATCAGGATGTGATGTTTGAGTTGGATTTTAAAGGAGATAACCAGGATCTGAATAAACAGGGATGATATTTTAGGTAGAGAAAAGCTAAGGACTTTAAAGCAGTAAAACACATTTTGAGAACCCTAAGTAATAAGGTCTGATTGTAAGGAATGGTGGGTATTGACGACTGATGAAGAAATGAACGTGGACTGTGAGATCCCTGAAGATGAGATCTATTCACTTTGGTGCCCCCAACAGCTAACACAGAACCTGGAACAGAATAGGCCCCCAGGACATTTTTTTGAATGAATAAATTAATGAACAGCATGGGTCAAAACATGCTGAGCTTTAGATGCTAAAGTTGAGAGTTTGAACTTTACCCCACTGGCAATGAAAGGCCACAGAGATCCTCTAAACACAGAGTGATATGATCACATTTGTGTTTCAGAAAGCCCATTCTGGCAGCAATGGGACAAATGCATTATAGAGAAGACAGGATGAAGGCAGGTAGGCTACTGTTATAATCCAGATAATAAACTAGAGCAAACTAAAACATTAAAAAGATGATGGTGGGGCTAGAGCGGGTGAATCAACAATGTTTGGTAACTGATTACTTGTGAGGATCAAGTAAGAGTGGGGAATCTGAATTGGGGAAGTTTGAAGGAAAAAATCCTTGAATGAATTTTTTATACTATCTTCATTTCCTCTCTTCCAATTCTCTCTTAAACCTTCTTTAATAAGGCTTTTGTCCCTACCCACCCACTGAAAGTGCTCTTGTCTAGGTCACCATATTGTTAAACCCAACGATCAGTTTTCAATACTCAATTTACCTGACAGATTAGCAGCACTTGTTACATTTGTTGACTCCTTACTCCTTGAAATACTTTCTTCCCATGGCTTCCAGTGTAATACAATCTTATGGTTTTCCTCCAACTTCTCTGGCCACTCTTATTTATTACTCTGACTTCTAAATTTTGCAAAGTACCAGGAATCAGCCCTTGGACATCTTCTCTTCTCTGTCTACATTTATTCCCTTAGAGTGCTCATCCAGTCACAAGGTTTTAAATATCATCTCTACCTTTGTGATTCTCAAATTTACATTTTTATCCTAGATCTCTTCCCTGAACTCCATACTTAAGCATCCAAATTACTACTAAACATCTTCAACTGAATATATTATAGATATCCTAAAATAAGCATGTCCTAAAACAGCTCCAGATTCCCCCCAACACTTTTACCTTCCCTTAAATTCCTGTTCTTTTAGCAGTCTTTCCCATCTTGGTTAATGGCAATTCTATTCTTCCTATTGCAGACCAAAAACTTCAATATCATTCTTGACTACTTTTTCTCACTCCCCCAATTCATATTTCCTTCTTTTTCTGTCTTCTCTCTCTCTCTCTCTCTCTCTCTCTTCCCCTCTTTCATACCTTCTCTATATGATCAAGCCCCTAGTTACCTGTCACATATGTCCCATCTCTGATACTATCTCCTACTACTTGATCCCTTACTTATTCTAATCCAGCTAAAATGTCTTCCTTTCTGTACTTTGAACATACTAGGAATGCTGTCATTTCAGGACCTTTGAACTTTATGTTTCCTCAGGCTGGAATACTCTTCCCCCTGACATCCTAATGGATTGCTCCTTCACAGTGTTTCCATACAGAAATTCCTTCTCTGCAGGTCTCAGGAAATTTTATGTTTTGCAAATTCTTAATCCTGAGAAAAATTGGTTGAGAAATTGGGAAAAATGAGAAAAATATAATTGTCCTGTGACGATTAAAGATTAATAATCAGCATAGAGACATTACTGGTTGGAAGGAATCCACTGATATCGAGTCAAAAGCAAAAACAGGAAATGCTGGTATGTGGAGCTGAAGGTTAATACTGACATTTCCAGGAACAGGACAAGAGCACACAGGAGAAAAGCAATCACAATCTAATCGGTCAGTCTTGCTTGTTGCTGTTGTCATGTTATAATCGTGTGTTTGTCGCTCTGTCTGCTGCTAATGGTTACTTATTCTTGCAAATAAAATAAATATTAATAAGTTTATACACATACAAATCCTATCAGTGACATTCTAAGAAATAACTAGTCTTAGAAGCTATTTTGCTTATTTTTATTTTTAATTGGCATTTTCAGCATATGATTCTATGTAGTGCTGTTTATCTTGCTAGGAGAATCTGAATGCTGTGTTATTAAACTACTACCCAATAATGTTTATTGGTATTTTCTAGTATTGGAACATTTGCTATAGAGTACAGTTCTTTGCAAATACTTTTGCAGAAGAGATACAAACTCATCTAATGTCTGAATTAGCAAAAGTAATGTTGGTTTCAATGCAAGCAGACAAAATATACTGGTCATTGAAAAAGAAAATGAGTTTATACAAATCAATATATATCCAATGCCAAACTTGAAAATGTTTTTGAATACACTCCTAAGAATTTAACCAATATCAATGCATGGAATTTTTTTAATTTCTGGAATATTTGTCAAAAAACAAGTGTCAAGATAGGGCAATTGATTCAATCTATGTTTTAAAATTTATTTTAAGAATGCTATCTTTGAAATGCTAAATATTTGTGGCATTATCTTTCAAGTTTTTAAATGATTTTTACTTGGCATTTTTGTGTTAATGGTCCCTTCTTTTAACGTTTTCTATTACCAATTCTCTGTATCTTTTACCAATTGTCTGTATCAGGCAGAGATCGTTTTTACATGTAATCAAAATATATAATCTTTTTCACAATATTTTAGTTCATAATAGTAACAAAGCATGCATGTATCATTACACTGGGTTTTATTTTACAGAAAGTCTCCGAAACTTTTAGTATCAGAGAAAAATGATTCACTATTTATTGTTATGTTAACTCATAGGTAATTAAAAACATCAAAGTAAAGTGTTATGAAAAATGCCAAGTATCTTATGATTTCAAAAATTTCTGAGAATTCCCAGGAATTTCAATTTATTGACTCTGGACTCCAAAGACTAATACCTATCAGGAATTTGGCAGCACTTTATTCCAAAACATTTTCTGGACACATTCTCACAGCACCAGCGCTCCATATATCTCCTTCTCTGCTTAATTTTCTCCACAGCACTTAGCATTTCCTTATATATTTGTGTATTTTTTAATTGTTTGCTGCTTTTCATGGGAATGCAAGCTCTATGAGGGTGTGGATTTTTACTTTTGTTGCTATATGCCAAGTTCTTAGAACAGCGCTTACCAGTTAGTAGGCACCCTTAAAATATTTGTTTAATGAATAAAAATGATGGGTTATGGTATTTAGACTGGATAGAGAAGAAAGTAAACCTGGAATTGAGCAGCTCAATGGGGACCCAGGTTCAGGGAAGGAGGGTCCTGGTAGAAGCTTAGATGAGGTGGTAATGAAGGAATGAGATGAAAAGAAGAATAAAAGATTGTAGTCAGAATATGGAGTACTGAAGCTTAAATTTTCAGAGATGAAGTTACAAAATTTAAGGTATCGTCATGGAAATGGATGAATGAGGAGGCGTGGTGATGAAGGCCTTTGGTGTTGAGGTGATCAAGGCTAGTGGTAAGGCTAGAAGGTTGATTGGAATAATCTACATAAACATCGAGCCCTGGATGATGTTAAGAAAAGATGAGGAGAGAAAGTTGATGATCCCAGGTACTAATGTTCTCAGTGAACTTTAGGATTGGCCTGGAGGTCTGAGGATGACAATAACAAGAAGAGATTAGAGGCGGTATAATTAGATAACATGATCCTCAGAGGGAGTCTATTTATATGAAGGTAGAGAAACAATGATAGCTTAAAAAATTACCATTGTCAAATTCCTACCAGGTGTGGAAGGTAAGGTACGAGGTGTTTTACATCTCTTATGTCATGAAATGCTTACAACAACCTTCTAATGGTATACAGGAGTTTCTTCTAAACTGTTAAACGGCTATAGCTTTCCTAAGTACTGACCAACCTCAGGCCTAAACGGCCTCAGGATTATGGAGGAAGCAGTGAGAGTGAGAGCCATAGCTATTGTAGTAGGGGGTGCTCAGTATAGAGAAATACAGCAATTCTTAAGCATGCATTTTTCTGTGGTTAGATAAAGAAAGCGGTGCTTTCAGCAGGAGATGACACATAGGGAGTATTTCTCAAGTAGCAGCTTATCATTCTCTGAGCATAGATCTGTGGGTGGTAAAGTGCACTTTATGTGGACTTAGACTTTAGGAACTTGAACAGTGCACTCCAAAACTAGAGTACAAATTGGATCTGATGGTCATATATTAGGTAGATGGCAATGGTATTGACAAGTAGGATGGTAGTGCCTAATGCAGACCAGAAGTCAGTGTAGGGGGTGAAGTCTGCCCCTCACATAAGGGCATCCACCATCCTTAAGGGAGGGTTTTGTATGCAGATGTAGGTGAGGGTGGCTGGGGGCGGGGAGGTGATCAGAGCCAGGCAGCACGTCAAACATGAAATATAGACCAAGAGTATGTCCCAAGAACACTGAGAGGCTGAGAGATGAAGAAGCCAACCTTCTGCTAGAAATGTTCTCCTGTTGGAAGGTATCTGGTTTGATGTAGGGTGTTATGGATTGAATTGTGTCCCCCCCCCAAAATATCTAGAAATCCTAACCCCCAGTACTTCAGCGTGTGACCTTATTTGAAAATAGCGTCATTCCAGATGTAATTAGTTAAGATGAGGTCATACCGGGGTATGGTGGGCCCTTAATACAATCTCACTGGTGTCCTTATAGTAAAAGACATAGAGAAAGACACACAGGGAGAATGTCATGTGATGGCAGAGGCAGAGACTGGAATCATGCAGCTGCAAACCAAGGAATGCACAGGATCGACACCAACACCAGAAACTAGGAAGAAGCAAGGATTCTACCCAGAGTCTCAGGGGGAGCACAGCCCCCGCTGACTTCTTGATTTTGGACTTCAGTCTTCCAGAACTGTGAGAGAATAAATTTCTGTTGTTTTAATCTACCCAGTTTCTGTTACTTTGTTACATCAGCCCTAGGAAACTAATACATAGAGCCATCAAAAGTCCCCGTGAATTGGGTTCAATTCTTTGAATGAAGTGCAGTGTTCAACTGCAGTGGCTGTGCTTCCTAGCAGATACACTCAGTTGCCGATCTGGCTGGCTCGGACACACAGTAGCCGGTTAACATCCAGCACACTTCTTCTCAGTGCTGCCCTCTGGTGGCTCTGAATGTCAGCTAGAATCCTTACACAGATTTACTGGTCTCCTGCCCATGTTCATTGTGGGGTTGGATGGCTGTACAGGTCTTAGGGCCTGATTACTTTCAAAAATGGGGGCTTCTCCATTGTTACTGATACTCTAGATTCTCTGTCTTTCACTTCACACTCAAGCTTCATGAAATGATAAATACAATCTTGACTCCCCTAACCTCTGTGTCTAGCTCATTGTAGTCATTTATTTTCCTCCATAGCAAAGTACCTTGAACCTGTCCTCCTACTAGCTCTTGGTTCTCATAGTCCAATGCCCCAATTTCTTTAGAACCTTGCTGTGTTAGGGAAATGATAAATTACCTCAAATTAAGGCTTTAGTTACTGATAAAGGCTTCATGTCCATGTTAGCAACTATGTTGTATCAGGGCCTGACAGGGTTTCAATCCACAGGTCTCTTAGATCTGTGACTCCCGAATCTTGCCTCCTAGTTGACTACTAATGTGTAAATCTGACCTGTGTTCACATAGCATCACTGGGGCTCCTGATACTAGAATGCAATAAAAAAAGGTGGTAACATCCAAAGAGAATCAGAAAACTTGTATTTGGCATAAGACATAACCACAGTCAAATTTCATACACACACTCATTATTATCAATATCTTTTCTTTCAAGAGCATTTATGGGCAAACCTATATGTGTTATTTCTCCCTTCTCAGTAAGACTCAGAAACACCATTTTAATAAATTAGTGTACTTCCACTGGATATGATTAATCACAACATCATCTTGACCTTTCATAAAACCACAGAATGTGTGAGCCTGTAGTGAATTTATAGATTACCTAGTTCTACTCCCTTATTTTACATATGTAGAAACTGATGCCCAGAGAGAGTAATTGGTTTATACAGGTCTAAATAGTTATAAAGATAAGACCTAAAATCCCAGCCTTTCAACTCCCTGTCTTGATATTCTACTTTGATACACTGCTAAGGGACATAATGTGAAACCAAGTCCAATGGGATGAATACTTAGTTTCCCATTTTCATTAAGATTGTTTCCCCTATGATCCTTCAAGGAAATTGTTTAGCAGATTTTAGCTGCATTACGTTTGATAATATATAAAATTATGTTTATTTTACTCACCCTTATAGACAGCTGAAACTGCTATAGGAAAAAAAAAAAAGCTAATTATTGGCTATTTTCTTTCGCAATGCCTCTGTTGATCTCACTGCCCAAGGATGCAGGCATGAGGCACTCTAGAAAATCTGTGTGCTTATTGCCCACTGATTACTCATAGTGGAATCTAATGGAAGGGACACTGGGAAGAGCAAAACTCAAATCTAGACACTCATCTCTGACAGCAAACCACTGACTAGCAAGATATCAGTAAATAAATTAAGTTGCTCAAGACCACACATTTCCAGGAGATGGCAGTATAAGGCAGGTCTGGATTCAAAGGGAATTGAAAATTGAAAAAGAAAAAAAGTAAGTTATGCTTCGTTGCATAGGAGTAGTTTTAAGACAGGATTATGCCACTAACTAAAACCTGTATAAAAACAACAGGCACTGATACAACAAGGTCACAGAGGTCACCAGTGTGAGATTTACCAGGCAATGGCCACACAGCATTTTAAAGGAAACAGTGAGATTAAATACACCCTGAAAACTTTGTCATAAATACTTCTAAGAAGTCAACACTGTGTGTGGTTAACAGTGAGATGATTTACATTTTCAAAAGAAGACTCTAAGCATATTATGTGAGGGTATTCTTGCACGAGGTTTTAATGATATCCACGTTTTATTGTCTGCCAAGTGTTAGGCACTGTGTGCTGGATACGTGCATACATAAATTATTTTATTTACTCTCTAGCCTGTGAAGTAACTATCATTATCTCAGTTTTGTAGATGAGGAAACTGAAGTTTAGAGAGTTTAAGTAAGTTTTCCAGCAGGCAATATTTATGCATAAAATACAAAATCCCATCTAACAGTTCTTTATTTTTCTTCATTAATTTTAGACCTTTTCCCTTGGTACTTTTGTCCTTTATTCTTGATTAGTTGAAAGCATGTTTACTTAAGAAAGTAATAGAGACAACATAGGGTTTTGCAACATTGCCACGAGAAAGCTATCGTCTTCATTCTCTGATGAAAGGAAAAACAACTCTGAGTTACCCACTTCACCAATTAACAAAGCATTATTATTTATTTATTTACTTATTTATTCATTTATTTGCGTTTCAATCCATTTGTAATTTACCTTTCTCTAACCTGGGCTCCTGGTTTTCCAATCTGATTCAGGGGGCTGAATGACAGATGTAAAAAAGCAAATGCAAACTATGTGTGCAAATACTGGGTTTGCTCTTTGTCAGCACACATGGTTGACTCTAAATACAGTATTTCTAGTATTTGCCTTCACCAAGCAATTAGCTGTATTTGCTGAACCAAATCCTGGGTTCCTCCTCACCTTGTGTAGATTCTGGTGGGCAGAATCACTGCACTCAATGGGTTCTACATATAGCAAGATGCACACATTTCTTTCTTTGTCTTTGCCTTTTTTTTTTTTTTTTTTTTTTTGGTCGTGCTTCTCTAGTTAAAAGTTCAAAAAACATTATATCAGGCCTTACCAGAAGAATCCTCTTGGCTTCCCAGAGACCTGACTGGGAAGCATTTATACTGATAGTTATCACAGTCCAGGATCTGGCTGTCAGCTAAATGTTCAGTCCTGCCTGTATTCAAAAGCTGGTTAGCCTCCAAAGAGCTGACTTACATTCACCAACTTCACCAAAGACTGGCATCTAAAACAGAGCATTGCTCATTATTACACAATGATAGCTATAATTATCAAAGAGATAATAATTACTCACCCTCTAACAAGCCTATTCTTTCCCAGTAGCTTATGCGGGAAGTCACAGCAATCAGAAGTTTGTTTGGTGGGCATAGACATAGACATAGAACAAGTGAGTTGCACGATTTGACTGGTTAACAACATCAAGCTCTGGCTCTTCTACTTACTAGCTATGGGACTTTGGGCGACCTACTTAATCTCTTGGTACTTAGTTCCTTGTTCCATAAAATGGGAACGAAAATAGAGCCTGCTACTTTGTAGGACTGCTGTAGGATTAAGTTAGTTGATAAATGCAAAGTGCTCAGAACAATGCCTGGCTCATAACAAACACTTTAAAATGTCAGCTATTACTGTTTTTATTATCTGATATACCCATTTGCACAACCGAGATAGCCTGAATTCACTCTCTTGTACCTCTCTGACTAGTCATTTATAGACTCTTCTTTGTGCATCTCTTTATCTTATCACCTTCCCTGGTTTTAACCACCACCTGTGTGTGGATAATGGCCAAATCTGTATCTCCATCCCTGATAGCTCTTTTGAGTTTCACACATATATATTCAGCAGCCAGCTGGGCACCATCACTTAGACTGCTGCTTCCCAAAATTTGTTGTGGCATGGCACCCATAGAAAATAGAAATAATTATATGACACACTGGGGTTAGTGGATGTAGCCGTGGACAGCCTGAGGTGGGTAACCTGACCAGCTGGAGACTCTAGCTGCCCCAGGAAAAGCCCAGGCATTCTGAGGGATGAGGGAACCAGTGTCTTGTCTTCCTATCATGTAAGGCATTTGGGTCAGACAAAGATTTGATCTAGATGTCTCACCAGCCACCTCACACTCAACATGTCCAGCATGAAGTGATTTTCTCTTCCTTAAAGTCATATCCCCTACCAATATACCCTATCTACCCAGGTATTCAAGGCAAAAACTGGAGTATTTTCCAGACTTCTCCCTCTTCCTAAGCTCCCATATTTAGTCACTACATTCTGCTAATTTTACCTACCAATATCACAGAGATATTTCTGATCTCTGTGACTTCCTCTCTATCCATCATGGCCCTAGATTAACCCCTTGATCATTTCTGATGTAAAAGCTTCCTAACTTTTGTCCTGCTTCACTTCACCCTGCTCCCCAAATCCACCCTTCACACAACTGCCATAGCTGTCTAAAATACAAATCTCATCTCTGCTTGTAGTCCTTCAATGGCTGCCCATAGGTTACAACTCTGGCTCTAAAACTTTTTTTCTGAAGTGCCATGCAAGAAAGTGTCCCCCTACTACCACCACAAAAACCCTGAAAGGGAGTAAGTATGGTGGGTGGTGACAAGGACTTGTACAGGTTTGAAAATTCTTCGAATCCTTTGTTTTATCTTAAACTTGTTCACTGGTAATTTTGAATTCTAAATGATAATATATGTTTGATTTAATATAAAATGTTAATAAATATAAAATATGTACTAATATTTATTAGTATTTTATATTACATAATATATTTAAAATATAAAATAATAATATAAAAATGTTTAAGTTATATGCCATCAAGTTAAAATTGATGCCTTAGTAAGAAGCACCATGTTTATCTTGTGCTTTGGCACACTTAGCACATCTTAGAAAACCCCAGTGTGAGTATTACCAAAGGGAAAAGTCTGGGCTCTATAGTCTGACCTCCAGGGCCTTCATTATCTGGCCCCTGATTGTCTATCTATTCTCCTACTTTTTTCTCCAGTAGCACTGACCCAAGTGTAGTTCCATGCCCACACTATGCTGTTCTGAACTCTCTGCCAAGAAATTCTCCATCTGCTGCTTCTCCCACCCTTTCCATTCAGTCACCTGGATGATTGTAACTCTGCATTTAAGATCCAGTGCACGTGTCTCATCTGTCACCTCCTTCAGGAATCCTCCCCTGCCATGTTTCAGACTGGGTTAGTGCTCCCATTCTGTGTTTCTACGGCATTATGGGCTTACATTGATCTAAACACTTAATCCACTGCATTGACATTCTCTTTTTTACTTTCTTGCATTCTCTACTAAAATATAAGCTCCTTAAGATCAGGTTATGTGTATAAATAACTTACTAGGTGATCAATAAGTTTTTTTAAAATGTAACTGACTTCTAATACTTTTAGGCTTCCATTGTGAACCAATCTTTGATTAACAAACTCTTTAATTAAATATGGTAATATCATCAATCACTTTATAACCAAAACTAACTTTAAAATACAGTTGCATGTCTCTGATCCATTATGTGTTTATTTCACTCTGTACCTCTTTGAGCATACTACTGAATTATTTGGAGGACCTTCTGTAGTCCACAGACATCATCCCCTTTCTGTTATATACTGATTATTTTTTTTATCAGAGCCATTTATTTTATGGTCTTAGTATAAATAGAAAGAAAGCAAAAATATCACAGACAACTAACAGAAATACTAAAGACATAGACAATGGCAGAAGAGAAAAGTAAAGATAGGAGTGAGGAATATCAGACTAAAACTAGTTCTATAGGTAAATGGGCTGATTTCTTATACATTAGACATCTTCTGGTGATCTATCTTGTTTAAATATTATTTCAGAAAGAGGTACTTATATACACATGTCAAACTGTAAAGAGATTTCTATACAAACACTAGATTATTGTAATGTATTTGACCACCTGTTATACTATTAAGACTAGATTCATTTAAGCTCCAGATACAAATAAAGAATGATGATGGTAATGATGTTTATACATCAAGAACTCTAGAGCTGTCTTTTCTTTGCAAGCTTAAACTTCTCTCCTCTACTTCTGTTTTATCTCATCTTCTAGCAGTTTGGCATGTTTGTGCTGTAGAATGGATTAAAACCATAGGGTCTCCAGTCTTTTATATCTTTGAACCCTAATCTCTCTCAAATGTACTTTATATGAAAGATATTTTGAAAATAAACCTATATTGTGGTCTATAATGGAATATTAATCTTCTAATTTTAGGCTATTTCCGGTTAGAATTTTATCCACAGAAGCAGGGTCCTTTTTAAAATTTTTAGTGGCACGTTGCAGAATGCCATTAAATTCATTCCCATGCCCCTGTAGCCAATAGTTTGGAGAAATGATCCTAGCTCAGCAGGGCTCCTCAGTTTCTGAGGTATGTTACAAGCTACATTTTCAAAGCTGGCTGTGTAATAAGATTGCTGGCACATTTGCTGAATTGCAAATGCAAATCTGTGCACCATGTAATTAACATGTTCCTGAAACAATAAATTAGCTCAGAGAGTTGAAAATGGAAACACTAGGTAAATCATAGGTATTTTTATTTGTAAAAGCATTTGGAGGGTATTATTGAGCACCCCATTTAAGAAGAAATATCATATAAATTGCAAATACTTTTATTATTTGCAAACATAGTTTATACTTTATTTCATTTTATAGAACTGCTGGTGTTTTCAAATGACACAGACTACCAGAATGCCCTTCCAAATTTCCTTAGAGAATTCATAATGAATACTCATGGCCATTCTGTAGGAATTCCAGACCATCATTTTCCCCTCAGATACTCTGATTTTCCTGTAGAGGATGAGGGTTGGAAAGAATGGATGGTGTGTCATATATGTTTCACAACTTAAAACCTTTGGCCACTCAGTGGCAGCTGGCCATTAGCCTGTGTATTAATTAAGAATATGTTCAGATGAGATTGGGCACATTAGGGTGTACAGCCATACGCTAATTAAGATGTAAGTTACAGAAAAAATAACCAACTGGAGCTTAAGAAAATAATGTGGGGTTTTTCCACATGCAAAGAAGTCTAGAGATAGGTGATTGCTGGTTTTGATTTAATTGTTTAACAATGCCATCTGGACTCAAGGTAGTTCAATTTTTTCTGACACCCTATTCTTACTGATACCAGAGGAGAGGGTCTGGGGAAGCCCAGTGGGTGGCCTCAAGCCACCCTGCCCTCTTACTGTGTTCTTGACTTTGCCACAGAAAAGAATGCAAGAGCAGGGTCACTGTAGAAAGAACAGGTTTAAAGTAACTAATAAGAAACACAGATTTCGCAGAGAAAATGGGGCCAAGCTCCAGAGACTAAGCAGAGTCCACACCAAGTTTAATACAAAAGTAAGAAACACACATTCACAGGCAAAGTGAAGGTTGGCTCTAGAGTGAACGGCAGCCTGCCAAAGGCAAGTTTGATACACAAAAAAGAAATACACACTTTAGCCAGCAAAGTGTGGGCTTGATCTAGGAGAGTGAGCAACAGCCCTGCCTTCTACCAGGATTCCACTTTTATAGTTCTACTGTCTAATATATACTCATGTTTTCTAATGAATATTCAGCTAAGGGGGTGGTTCTCAGTTATGTAACCTAGTCTTGGACATGCTCAGTTGGTCTTCTTTAAAACATGCTCATTGTTATCACCTCACCCCAGTTAGACTGGCTATAATCAAAAAGACAGAGAATAACAAATGCTGGTGAGGGTGTGGAGAGAAGGGAACGCTCCTACACTATTGGTGGGACTGTAAATTGGTACAACCACTATGGAAAACAGTATGGAGGTTTCTCAAACAACTACATATTTGTCTTCCATACAATCCAGCAATCCCACTTCTGGATATATACCCAAAGGAATGAAAATCATCATGTTGAAGGGATACCTACACTCCCGTGTTGATCTCAGCTCTGTTTACAATAGCCAAGATATGGAATCAACCTAAATGTCCATTGATGGACAAATGGATAAGGAAAATGTGGTATGTACACACCATGGAATACTACTCTGCCATAAAAAAGAGTGAAATTCTCCCACTTGCAACAATATGGATGAGCCTGGAGAAACTTATGTTGAGTGAAATAAGCAAAGCACAGAGGGATAAATACCACATATACACACTCATAAGTAGGAGCTAAGAGAGAAAGAAGGAAGGAAAGAAAGACCACAGTGGTGTGTTGGACTTCCAGAGGGAGAGAACATACGTAGGGATACAAAGTGGAGTAAGGGAAAGGGGGATGGGGAGGGAGGTCGGGGATAGTTGGGTGAGGGACATGGGATATAATCTCAATTTGTAGTAATGGGCATGCTGCCCGTATGGATCTGGCCATCACATCTTGGGCATGAGTAGTGACAATCAGTTTTGTATCTCATGAATATTCATAACCGATAAAAAAGTACTATGCAAAAATTTTTCTAAAAAAAATTAAAATAAAAACATTCTCATTGGTCAAATTATATCACATGCACAGAATATATTCAAATATATTCCGTGCTCTCTAGTGCCTCCACTGGAAGGTCATTCAAAGAATAAATTTCACTTTACTGAGCATGCTTGGCCATTAGGATTACATAAGTCTGTGTAAATTCCTCCCTACTGAGCATGCTCAGCCACTGGATTTGCATAAGTCTGCCCCTTGTAGTCTCAATCTCCATGTGCTGGTGCCAAAAATAGGTATTACAGGCCCCCATAGTTTAGGACTCAGAGATGGAGTTAATTCCTAGGGGAGTGGTTTGAGACCCAGGCGAGTGGCCTGAAACCCAATCCCAGAGGAACTGCGTACCTCCTATGTCAATGATATGAAGTCAAAATTGTAAGTATTGTGAAACCATATAATAAGAGCAATCTGATCTCTTCTGGGAGGGCGTGTCAGCAAAGACTCCTGAGGGAAGTGACCTTTGAGCTGAGATCTGAAGGTGAAGTAAGGGTTGGCTGGGTGGGTAGCAAAAGCATCCAAAGCAGAGAGAACAGCATGGGCAAGGGCTATGAAGAAAAAGAATTTATGGCTTCGTTGAAGAACTTAAAAAAGGACAAAACTGTTTGATTGCAGAAAGCAAGATGGAAAGAGGGGCAGAAGAGTCTTGAGAGGAGGCAGGATCGAGGCAATGCAGAGGCTTTGCCACCCTGGTGCAGAAGGCACTGAGGGATGTAAGCAAATGGGTGGATAGAATATCTGTGTTTTAGAAAACTCTTTGTCTGTAGTTTGAGGGAAGAAAGAGTAGATGCAGATGCATGGCCACCATTGCTAGTTGCTTACCCCATCATTCCTTCTCCTCTTCTTCCTTAGTAACAAAACCCTCATTTTTTTAGGTAAGCACACTGCATCTTTAAACAGAAGATGTTTTGCAGTCTCTTTGCTGATCTGAGAAATTATGTGACTAAATTCTGGCCAATGAGACTTATGGAAGGATGTGTGAGATTTCCAGGAATACTCCTTAAAAGGGAGGATGTTGGGGTCAACTGGGTCCAACTCTTAGCTATTGTAAATAGAGCTGCAATAAATTTGGGAGTACAGGTATCCCTTTGACATGATGATTTCCATTCCTCTGGGTATATACACAGTATATACACCTCTTGTCCTTTTTTGCTTTCTTGTTGTCTGGAATACTGACATAGAATAAATGCTACCTGGAGATGTGCAACAAAACAGCCATGTTGGAAAGAACGTAGCAGGTGCAGTAACCTGGATCCATTCATGTTACGCGTTGTGGCATGTAGAAATGTGCTACAGATGATGGCAGAGCAATAAAGTAGAAAAAGCCTGGTTTTTGATGACTGTGGAGCAAACATAGCCCCAGAGTGCCTACCTCTGGACTTATTTAATGAAATAAAGAAATAAGCTTCGTGAGGAACCGTTCCATAGTTCATGTTTCCCAGGTATGTTGGCCCAAAACTGCCCTCTGACAGCCCATCAAATCAATTAGAAAATATAATAAAAGAAAATGATTTAGTTTATAAAGCAACCAAGAAGATAAAATACCTAAGCAGTAACTAAACAAGTAATGTGAAGAAACCATATGAAAAAATCTTAAAACTCTATTAACACATGAGAGAAAATTTAAACAGATGAAAAGCAGCACAGTGCTCTTAGGAAGACATGATATTAAGTCATCAATTCCCCCTAAACTAATCTACCTGAATTAATTCCTGAAATTAAATGTAATCTCAACTAAAATATCAACAGGATCTTTTAAGAACATGATGGAGTAAAGCCAAATTTTATCAGGAAGCATAAACATGAGGAATAATTCGAAAAACTATAAAAAAGAAGAGTAATGAGGGAGAATAAATATTACCAAATGTTAAAACATATTATTAAATTTTAATAATTACAATGGCATGATACTGGAGAAGAAATAGATCAATAGAACAGAATAGGGAAGTTGAGAAAAAAACCCAAACGTGTATGGAAATTTACTTTTTGATAGAGTTGCATTCTCAATCTGTGGAAAAAAGAACAAAAATATGGTATTGTGGTAACTATTGGGGGAAAGTACATATATAAGTGAATCCCTGCCTCATTCTTAATACTGAAAGAACCTCCAGATGAATCAAATGCTTAAACATTAAAAAATAATAAAAGTCCCAAGAGAAAGCGTGAGTTAATTTATTTATAATCCAGAATAAGGAAAAAGCTGGGCATTTGTGTGTGTGTTTAAAATTTTTTCTCTGGAAAGAATTACAAGAAACTGTTAACAGTGATTACCTTTGGTAAGAAGGTTTGGGGGGCAATGGACAGAGAGGGTCTTAACTTTTCATTTTAAATCCTCCTGTACTGTTTAAAATTCCTAACTTTATTCATGTGTTCCTTTAAAATATTGTCAATGGAGTTATCTTGGTACAGAGATTATGGCCCATTTTGTTTTGTTTTGTTTTGTTTCTTTTACTTCTCTGTATTTAAAAAAAAAAATCCTAATAAATTGTGTAATTGTTTTTAATGCCACAGAATATGTCAGGTATTTCCACCAAGTGAATACAGGGAAACCCCAGCCTCAATTCATCCAGGAAAGATGCTAGGGGGAATAAGAGTGACAGTCTCACTTCTGACCCTTCAAGTCAGGCTGATACACCCACTGATCTTGCCCTCGCTGGACCCCAAAAGGAAGTAGCAAACATTAACTGGCATTAGACAATTACTCAGGAACCTCCCTTGTTTGAGTTGGATCTGCCTGTACTTGCTCTCATGTCTCTGTTGCCAGATTCTTGGCTGTCTTTACCCTGGCATCAGAATGTGTCTCTGGCCCCTCCTTGATATGGTACACATCTTTATTCTCTTCCTAGCAATCTGGACTTCAGATTTCCCGCATGGTTTTAGGCTTAACCTGCCCTTCTGACCCCATCACTGCCCACTGTTTTGGTTGTGCTATCCATCCCAGGGCCCCTTTCCACAACAACCATTGCTTCTTTCCCAACTACATGTCCGAAGAGCTGACACAGCCCACCTGCAAGGGAAAGAGGAGATCTAGACCAGATTTTAAAATTAAGCTGCAATTCAGATTCTTCTGACCGTATTAGGTGAAATGGTGGGATGGCCTCAACAGAAGTGCATATGCAGAGAAACTAGGAAGTCTCTTCAGTAACTTAGCCTAGTGGAAGAGAAAACCAGGCATGATTCCTTGACCCAGAATGAATCCTTAATACTTGCAGAGGAAGAAGAATTCTGAGTGTGATATGGTGGTTCTAATTCTGATTTGTCTCTTAGCTTGGCCTCTAAAATACTCATGTCTGGAGCCTATGTGGGACTGAAAAAACTATTTCAGAAAAAACCCTGCAAGTATTGGGGCAGAAGCAGCACTGCCTCTTCCTTTCAAAATTATAGCATAGGAGGGGAGAAAGGAATTCCTCTCCACCTCATAGCACACAATAGAGCTTTGGCACTAGGTGTGCTGCATTGTTTCAGTGATAGTGCCTAGGGGAAGCTGTAGTGCCTAGTAGAGTAGCAGTAGCACCTAGCAGAGACCACAGGGCCCAGTGGAGACTGCAGTACCCAGCATCAGCCCAGTGAAATGGCTAATTAGCCGGGGTGCTAAGAGGGAGTATATGTGATCATGACCTCCATGTGAAACACTACCAAGAGACTTCTAGAAATACCTGGGGGAGAAAGTGATGGTGGCATATTAGAGGGGACTGAGGCCATGCATGAATATATGGGGACAAAAGCCAGTGGAGTTCAAGTATTATTGTTAATATGAATCATTTGTATCCATAGGCTGGTGGAGCTTGTGTAAACTAAGGTTCCATTGAAAATTTCTCTCTCTCTGACCTTAATTACTTGTTTTTCTAATTCTTCTATTGACTCACTCTTATGAATTTATTCCTTGCCCTCATCATGACCTTTATTCCAATGACCCCTCCTTGGTCTCAAAATAATTCTGGCTTTAATTGTCTTCCTACCCAATATGAACCCCATGACCATCAATAAAAATAATAATGAAAATAATAATAGTAGTCATAAAAACAATATTGGAAACAAATGCTGCCACTTATTATTTACAATGTGCCAAGTACATTTCATATATCATCTCATTTAATCTTTACTATGCCAGCAGTAATAACAGGAACCATTTATTGAGCACCGATTATGTATCAAACACCACGCTAAGTGCTTTATACGCATTGTCTCATTGAATTATCTAAACACTATGAGGTATGTACTAATACTATCCTCATTTTAAATATTAGGGAATTTAGATTTTAAAAGATTAACCTATATTGGCTCACTCTCATTATTATTATTACTTCCACTCTAGAATTCCTTTCAAATTTCGACTCCCTAACTTTCTAGGATATAAATGAGTTGTGACCCAAAACAACAGCAACTGAAACCAGATAGAAGTGTATTTCACCTTTATGTAAAAATATCCTGTTTGTTCTACTCTTTCTAGTTCCTTGAGGTATAAAGTTAGGTTGTTTGAGATTTTTCTTTTTCCTTCATATAGGTGTTTATAGCTATAAACTTTCCCTCTTAGAACCGATTTTTCTGCCTCTCATTAAGTCTTGGTTTAAGTTTTTCCATTTTGTCTGACTCAAGCAAGATATCTTTTAATTTTCCTCTTGGTTTCTTCTTTCATCCATTGGTTGCTTGGGAACATGTTTCTTAATTTCCACATATTTGTGAATTTTCCAGTTTTCATCCTACTATTGATTTTTAGTTTCACACCATTGTGGTTGGAAAAGATGCTTTCTATGATTTCAGTCTTCTTAAATATGTTAAAATTCATTTTGTGGTCCAACAAAATCTATCATGGAGAACGTTCTGTGTGTGCTTGAGATGAATGAGTATTCTGCTGCTATTTGATGGTATGTTCTGTGTATTTGTGTTAGGTTCATTTGGTCTAAAGTGTAGTTCAAGTCCAATTTTTCCTTACTGATTTTTTGTCTAGATGATCTATCCACTGTTGAAAGTGATGTAATAAAGTCCCCTACTATAATTGTACTGCTGCCTATTTTTCTCTTTAAATGTGTTAATATTTTCTTTGTATGCATAGTTGCTCTGATGTTTACAACTTTTTACTGCCAGTTTTTAAAAACATATTTCATGCAATCAATTTTTTTTTTCCTGAACATATCCTATGTGTCTCATCTCCTTACCAATTACCCCACTTCCATGTGTGGAAATCCTGTCTATACTTGTAGACCCATCTCAAATGCTATCATCCTTATTTCTGAAACTAAGTACAAATTCCTTCTCTTTTAAACTATTATTCTATGGCCAAAGTTGCTATCATCATTAAGAGCCTACTATGAGTCAAGGGCTTCACAGTTATTACTCACTTAATCTTCAGAACAACCCTAATGGGTGTTAGTCCCTCAATAAAACTCCTTTTTTTCATGCCATAAAAGTAAAAAAAAAAAAAATGTGCAAAATATAAGTAATCATAATCCATCACATATAATTGCTACAATATTTTGCTGTTTGTTCTAGTTTTTAAAAATACATTACATATTTATTATTTTTTAATTACAAAAGCAATGTATGATTATGGTAATGTGTATAAAAGTAAACAGTAAACAACAATCTTCCCCCAACACCTCTCCATGCTTACCCCACTGAGGTAACCAATGTCCCCAATCTGGTATGTGCTTTTCCATACCTTTCTCTCATAAAAACAGGATCACATTATACACATTACTCTTCCAATTGCATTTTTCACTTAATAAAATATTTTTTGAATATCCCTCCACGTCAAGATATAGAGATATAATGGACTATTTTTACTACTATCACAAAAACCTGTAGTTTGAATACACCATGGTGTATTCAATCATTCCTCTATTGATGATTCAGATCTCTTCCAATTTTTGTACCAATGAAAGTCAAGCTGCATGTAACCTTCTTATGTATGGATCCTTATGTAGTGGCACTCTTTCTCTATACTAGCAATAACAAGTCAGTATTTTTTAAGTTTAGTTCAATTCCAATCATAACCTAAATGTGACTTTCCTTGGGGCTAGACAAAGTGAGTTTTAAAATTCATATGGAAGAATACGTGTCTGGGAATAACCACAGTTTACTTATTTGTAAACTGAAAGTTAAAAGGGTAAATAATATTCTGGCCTCACAGGACAACCAGGAAAATTAAATATTATAATAATGCAGTTACATTTACTGATCACTTGCTATCTGACTATAATAAAGTATATGGAATAGCTCCTTCCCTCTAAACTTCCAACAAATTAATTTTATTTCTCATCTTGGCTCGAATCTTTGACTGCTTTATTCCCATACCCTGGTCCACACTGGCCTAAAGTGTAGGCATTTTAGAAGAGTGATACTAGTAAGTAAATGCAACTTTATAGAAAATTTTTATCCTAAAAGATCATATGGCCCTGGAAGCAAAAAGAAATAGGTTCAATTTACTTGGAATTGAAAGAAAGAGATACAGAAAACATTATGTATATGCTCAATAAATTACTGATGAATTACATTAATTTTGAATAAGACATTTAGTCATATGGCAAATTTAGGTACCTACATAATGTATAATAATTGATTTAAATGTATTTTAAATTTGTTGGCATATGATCATTATATAATCAACTTTTGGGGGTCTAATAATATTCTAAAAATAGTTCTCCATATTTCTGAATTTCCTTCAATCCCATAAGAATCTCCTTTCACAATAATCTTGAAATGGTCTGTTCAGTCCAGGTTGCATTGAGATCTTTTTATTTCAAGCCAAAAATGTGTCCAAATTAAAGATATAACGGATGCATTTTTGCAGAAAGCATATATAGCATGAAGTGAAGCATTCTTGAATAACCCTTGCTTCCAAAGTAATCAAATACATAAACTTTCTCATTCATGTCTTGATACCATTAAAATTTCTACTTTGAAATTAAAAGAAGGATGAATTCACTAAAAATACCTACATTTTCATGTATTTACACTGGAGGTTATTTTGGGCAGTCTTACTTAACAGTTATCCTGTAAAGAATGAGAGAGTCATCTCCTGATCTGATCAAACTGATACCCATATTTGAATAACAATTACAATGATGATTTCTGAGACAGCCTTTCCCAAAGCTGTCAAATAAAGAATGCACCCTTATCTGCATTTTGGTATGGATTTAAATAGACATATATAAGATGTAGTTTCATGCCTGTGTGAGCTGTGGAATGAACATATGTCCCTGCCGTTCTCTAGCTCCTTAAAATAGTACCCTGTCTTTTGAAAGGACACAGCACAGCAGTTAGATAAAATTGAAAGAAAGTGAAATCCTAAATCCACCTTTGTTGAGCCGCCTTTTTATATGCTATCCTTGAGAGGCTCAGAGACATGGATTCTCAATGCTAAAAATAGAGATGATTTATTCTGAGAATTTAAACTCTCACTGATATATTATTTGTGTGCTGCCAAGTGATTTATCAAGGAGGCCAAAAGCTTCACTTTTCAGGACTACTCCTATGTCCAGGGCTGGAGATGGAGAGGCCTCATTTTTCTTGGCAAGCATAAGATCATGTTATCTCCTGCTACAGTGACATAGTGAAGAAAAAAAAATATTACTTCTGATGCCCCCAGGGTGTGCCAACGTTGGCACTTAGAAATCCTTACTAGCAAACAGCATGAGGCTAATGGGCACCCTCTAAAACCTGGTGGTACTTGTTCAAGTGTCTCTCCAGTCCACTCTGCTATAATCCAGAATCGTTCACAAGCCTCCAAAGCTACACTAGATCATTAGAGCCCCGAACCATTTGGGATCTTGGAGACCTAGGGGAGATATAGGTCAAAGGATACAAAAGTCTAATTAGATAGGAGGACTAAGTTCAAGAGATCTATTGTACAACATGGTGATTATAGTTAATAATAATATATTGTATTCTTGAAAAATGCTGGTTAAGTTTTCTCACCACAAAATGATAGCTCCGTGAAGTAATGCATATGTTAATTAGCTAGATTTAGTCAATCCACAATGTGTACATACTTCAAAACATCATATTGCATACAATTTTGTCTGTCAATTAAAAATAAAATAATGAAAAAAGAAAGCTCTTCAGGAACAAGTCAGAGATCCTAAAGAAATGCCAAAAATGTTTGCTCAAATTTTTTTTCCAAAGACTCAGAATCTCAGTACCTTTATCTTACAATGAACTACATGGTCTTGAGGATCCCTATCAGTCCTAATGACTTCATAACTATATAACCCTACTCTCATAATAGCTATAATAACTAATGACTATATAACCCACTCATCATTTCTAAATAAGGATATGTCAAAGCCCAAGGCCTCCTTTGAGGCAATTACTAAACTCGCCAGGAGACTTTCCTCCTGATATGTGGGCACCTGCTAGAATTTTTCACCAGCCATAATGACAAGCAGCCCAAATATATATTTTGACTTAATCATCACTGTATATATAGAAACACTACAAATTAATTGAATCTTAATAGCTGAAAATGAACCAAAGCTTTGAATAATCATATTATCATCTATAATTCTTACCTTAAAAGAGAACCATAAACAATGTATCTTAAAAGTTATAATCTCTCTCATCTACTTGACTAAATATAAAATTTGTTGACAGCCCTTTTATAAATTTCTCTAGCCTTTGAATTAGAAAGGTTACTATTTACACAGAAGAGAGAGAAAATTTCTTATGTAAGAATAATATGGCTTCTTTAGTTTTTTTTTTGACAGTGAGGTCCAGAAGATTATTTTATTACCTTCTTTAATAATATAATGATGACATTGTACTAAACCTTGATGAAAAAGCATTGATCATAACAAATGTGTTTGGTAATAATGTAGAAATAATAACTTCTTTCATAATAAATCAATTATAATAACATAAACCATTTGCAAATTATTATGGTAGTTAATAGGTTTCTTAATAAACTAGAAACCATTGTGGCTAATCTTGTCTATGAATTTGCAATAATTTTATGCCATAATCAATTACTTCTATGAAAATGTAACTGTCATTATGAAATATATATGTATACGACTGCCTTAATAGCTTTAGTACACGTTATTCTTATTAGTAGCATTTGTGCAATATACTGTTTGGGAGCTAACCATAAACATACAAGAAAAGGAAAGATCAATTCAATGTATGCAGGAAAATGTACACATAAATATGCAGATGTATATTTCAGGGTTTTTGTTACTTTGTCACTGTATTAGTTTTCTATTGTTGATGCCACAAATTGCCACAAACTTAATGACTACTATCTAATGGTTCTGTATGTCCGAAGTTAGACATGGGTCTCACTGGGCTCAAATCAAGGTATTGGCAGGGTTGTATTCCCTTCTGAGGCTCTAAAAAAGACTCAACATTCTTGCCTTTTCCAGCTCCTAGAAGCTGCACACATTCCTTGGCTTGTAGCTCCTTCCTCCATCTTCAAAGCCAGCACTAGTAGGATGAGTCATTCTCATCTCACATTGCTCTCATCTCTCTCCTACCTCCCTCTTCCACTTTTACAATTTTTTTTCATTATACATGTTATGGGGTACAATTTGTTGTTTCATAATTTATATATTGTACAATGATCTAACCAGAATAGTTAGCATATCTGCCACCTAAACATTTATCATTTCTTTGTGGTTATAGCATTCAAGATCCTCCTTTCTGGCCATCCTGAAATATACAATACAATATAATTAGCTGTTGTTACCATAGAGCACAAGAATTTATTCTTCCTGTCCAACTGTAACTTTGTAACTTTGTAACAGTCTACCAATATTTCCCTGGTCCCCACCCACCTTCCCTGCCTCTGGTAACCAATATTTTCCTCTTTCTCTTTTTCTTTGTTTTTAATGAATTTTTCTTAATTGACCCATGACAATTGTATATATTTAAGGAGTACAGTATGATAAATGGGTACATTCACACTGTGTACAATGATCATATCAGGCTGCTTAGTATATCCATCACCTCAAACATTGTCATCTATTTGTTAGGAACATTCAACATAATCTTGACTAGCTATTCAAAGATACACAGTACTTTGTTGTTAACTGTTCTCTCCCATATTGCTATAGAACCCTAGATCCCATTATTCCTATGTCTCTAATAATTTGCATTCACTGACCACACTCTCCTCAACCCCCTCTTTTCCCTACCCCCCCCCCACACACCAGTCTCTGGTAACCACTATCGTACTTTCTATTTCCATGAGATCAACTTTTTTAGCTTCCACATAATGAGTGAGAACATGTGGTATTTCTCTCTGTGTGTCTGGCTTATTTCGCTTAACATAATTTTCTTCAAGCTCATTCATGTTGCTGCAAATGGCAGAATTTCATTCTTTTTATGGCTGAGTGAGTAGTATTCCATTCTGTATATATACCACATTTTCTTTATCTGGTCATCTGTTGAAGACATTTAGGTTGGTTCCAACTCTTGGCTATTGTAAGTAGAGCCATGATAAACATGGGAATGCAGGTGTACTTTTGACATGATGCTTTCCATTCCTTTGGATAGATATCCAGTAGTTGGATTGCTGGATCGTATGGTAGATCTATCTGTAGTTTGAGAAATCTCCATATTGTTTTCCATAGTGGCTGTACTAGTTTACATTCCCACCAACAATGTGTAAGAGTTCCCCTTTTCTGCATGCTCATCAGCATTTGTTATTCTCTGTCTTTTTTATAATAGCCACTCTCACTTGGGTTAGATGAAATCTCAATGTGGTTTTGATTTGTATTTCTCTGTTGACTAGTGATGCTGAGCATTTTTTCATGTACCGACATGAGCATTTTTTCATGTTGGCCATTTGTATGTCTTCTTTCAAAAAATGTCTATTTAGTTCCTTTGCCCACTTTTTAATTGGATTATTTAGTTTTTTACTATTAAGCTGTTTGAGTTTTTGTATCTTCTGGATATTAATCCCTGGTCAAATGCATAGTTTGCAAATATTTTCTTCCATTCTTCAGGTTGTCTTTTCTCTCTGTTGATTGTTTCCTTTGCTGTGCAGATGCTTTTTAGTTTGATATAGTTCCATTTTTTTTTTATTTTTTGCTTTTGTTCCCTATGCTTCTGAAGTATTATCCATAAAGTCTTTCATCAGATATATATTGTGAAATGTTTCCTGTAGGTTTTCTTCTAGAATTCTTATTGTTTCAGAAGGTCTTACATTTAACTCTTTAATCCATTTTGAGTTGAGTTTGGTATATGGTGAGAGATAGGGATCTAGTTTCATTCTTCTGCATATGGATCTCCAATTGTCCCAGCACAATTTCTTGAAGCACCATTTATTGTTCTTTCCCACATGTATGTTCTTGGCTTCTTTGTCAAAATCAGTTGGCTATAGGTACATAGATTTATTTCTGGATTCTCTATTCAGTTCCATTGGTCCATGTGTCTGTTTTTGTGCCAGTACCATGCTATTTTGATTACTATTGCTTTGCAGCATATTTTGAAGTCAGAGAGTGTGATACCCCCCACTTTGTTCTTTTTGCTCAGGATTGCTTTGGCTATTTGGGATCTCTTGTTGTTCCATATAAACTTTTAGATTGTTTTTTCTATTTCTGTGAAGTATGTTATTAGTAGTTTAATAGAGATTGCATTGAATCTATAGATTGCCTTGGGTAGTGTGGTCATTTTGATGAGGCTGATACTTCCAATCCAAAAGCATGGGATATTCTTCCATTTTCGTTTGACTTCTTTAATTTCTTTAACTGGTGCTTTATAGTTTTCATTGTAGAGATCTTTCACTTCCTTGTTATTTAAATGATTTAGGTTTCCAGTTCCATCCATGTTGCTGCTAATAGTAGGATATCATTTTTAATAGCTGAGTATTATTCCATTGTGTATATTTACCACAGTTTTTTTAAAAAATTCATTCATCCATTGATGGACATTTAGGTTAATTCTATCTCCTGGCTATTGTGAATGTCATTGTGATGAACATGGGAGTTTAGGTGTTGTATTAGTCAGGGTTATCCAGAGAGACAGAATCAATAGGATACATTATAAATACATGAGAAGGGATTTATTAGGGGAATTAGCTTATGTGATTGTAAAGAGAAGTCTCATGATATTCCATCTGCAAACTGGATGCTGGTAGTGTGGTCCAGTCCAAGTCTGAAGGACTCAAAGCCACGGAAGCCAATGGTGTCCTTGGTGTAAGTCCTAGAATCCAAAAGCTGAAGAGTCTTGAGCTCTAATGTCCACAGACAGGAGTGAAGAGTGTATCCCAGCTCCAGCAGATAGAGAGATCCATCTTTTCTTCTCTTGGGGCTCCCAGCAAATTGGATGCTTCCTGTACATATTGAGGGCAATCTTTCCCACCCAGTCCACTCAGGCTGTCATACTAATCTCTTCTGGAAACAACCTCATGGGTACACCTAAAAATATAGCTTTACCAGGTTTCTCAGCATTACTTTATCTAATAAAGTTAACACCTAGAATTAATCTTCACAGGTATATTTTTGACATATTGATTTCATTTTCTTTGGGTATATACCTAGTAGTGAGATAGTTGGGTCATAAGGTAGATCAATTTTTAGTTTTCTAAGTAATATCCATACTGTTTCCCTCAGTGGCTGTACCCATTTAACCCCCACCAGCAATGTAGAAGAGTTCTTTTTTCCACATCCTCTCCAGCAGTTGCTATTTTTTGTCTTCTTGATAATAGCCATTCTAACTGGAGTGAGATGATATCTTATTCTGGTTTTAATTTGCATTTCCCTGATGATTAGTGATGTTGAGTATTTTTTCATGTGCCTACTGGCCATTTGTATGTCTTTTGAGAAATGTCTGGTCAGGTCCTTTGCCCATGTTTAAAATTAGGTTATTTGCTTTTTTCTGTTGAGTTGTTTAAGTTTCTTATACATTCTGGATATTAGCCCCTTGTCTGATGTGTAGTTGCCAAACACTTCCTTTCATTCTGTTGGTTTTCACTTCACTTTGTTAACTATGTTTCTTGCTATGAAGAAGTTTTTCAGTTTAATGTAGTTGCACTTAGGTATTTTTACTTTAGATGCCTGTGTCTTTGTAGTCTCACTCAAAACAGCACTGCCCACTCCTATTTAGGGTAGCATATCCTCTGTGTTTTCTTATAGTAGTTTCATAGAGTCAGGTCTTAAATTTTAGGTATTTGGTTCATTTTGAACTGATTTTTGTGTATGGTGAGAGTAGGGCTCTAGTTTTAATCTTCTGCTTGTGGATATCTAGTTTTCCCAGCACTATTCTGGCACCCTTGTCAAAAATCAGTTGGCTGTAAGTGGGTGGGTTTATGTCAGGGCTCTCTAGTCTATTCCATCAGTCAATGTGTCAGTTTTTATGCCAGTACCGTGCTGTTTTGGTTACTATAGCTTTATGTTATATTTTGAAGTCAGAGAGTGTGATGCCTATAACTTTGTTCTTTTTGTTCAAGATTGCTATAGCTATATGGCTATAGTAGTTCCACACAAATTTTAAGATAGTTTTCTCTATTTCCACCCACAGTGTTATTGGTATTTTGATAAGGATGTCATTGAATTTGTAGATTGCTTTGGGTAATACAGACATTTTGGTGATGTTAATTCTTCTGATTCATGAACATGGAATTTCTTTCCATTTATTTGTGTCCTATTCAATTTTTTCTCACCAATATTTTATAGTTTTCATTGTAGAGGTCTTTCATTTCCTTGGTTAAATTACTCCTAGGTATTTCTTTACTTTTCTTTCTTTCTTTCTTTCTTTCTTTCTTTCTTTCTTTCTTTCTTTCTTTCTTTCTTTCTTTCTTTCTTTCCTTCCTTCCTTCCTTCCTTCCTTCCTTCCTTCCTTCCTTCTTTCTTTCTTTTTTTTTGTAGCTATTGTGAATGGGATTACTTTCTTGATTTCTTCTTTTGTTATTTGGTTGTTGATGTATAGGAAGGATGTTGATTTTGTATATTAATTTCGTATCCTGCCACTTTACTGAATTCATGCATTAGCTCCAGTAATTTATTTTGTGGAGTCCTTAGAGTTTTCTATGTATATGATCATGTCATCTACAAATAGGGATAGTATGACTTCCTCCTTTCTGATTCAAATGCCCTTTATTACTTTTTCTTGCCTTATTGCACAGGCTAGAACTTCTAGTACTATGTTAAATAAGAGTGGGGAAAATGGGCATTCTTGAGCTGTTCCAGATTGTAGAGGAAATACCTCCACTTTTGTCTGTCCAGAATGATATTAACTGTTGGTTCATCATATATAGCCTTTATTGTGCAGAAATACTTTCCTTCTATCCCTAATTTATTGTGTTTTTATCATGAAGTAGTGTTGTATTTTATCAAATGCTTTTTCTGTATGTATTGAAATGATCATGTGTGGTGTTTCTTCACTTAATTGTGTTGATGTGATGTTTTGTGTTTATAGATTTGTGTATGTTGAATCATCCTTGCGCAGCTAGGATGAATCCCACTTGATCATGGTGTATGAACTTTTTAATGTCTTGTTGGATTCTGTTTGCTGTTACTTTGCTTAGAATCTTTATGTCAGTTTCATTAGGGATATTGGTCCTTAGTTTCCTTTTTTTGTTGTGTATTTTTCTGATTTTGTTATGAGGGTAATGCTGGCCTTGTAGAATGAGTTTGGAAGTATTCCTCTCTCTTCAGTTTTTTGGATGTGTTTCAGAAGAATTGGTGTTCTTCATTAAATGTTTGGTAGAATTCAGAAGTAAAGCCATCTGTTCCTAGAGTTTTCTTTATTGGGAGACATATTATTACTGCTTTAATCTTATTTCTCATTATTGGTCTGTTTAGGTTTTCTAGTTCTTCATGACTCAACTTTGGTAAGTTACATGTGTCCATACATTTATCCATCTCCTATAGTTTTTCCAGTTTGTTCACATATAGTTATTCATAGAAGTCTCTTACGGTCCTTTGTATTTCTGGGGTATCAGTTGTAATGTCCCCTTTTTCACTTCTGGTTTTATTTATTTGACTCTTCTCTCTTCTTAGTCAGTCTAGCTAAAGAGTTATCACTTTTGTTTATCTTTTTGAAAAACCTACTTTTTGTTTCATTGATCTTTTGTACTGTTTTTTAAATCTGTAATTCATTTATTTCTGCTCTGATCATTGTTATTTCTCTCCTACTGATTTTGGGTTTGATTTGCTTTTGTTTTGCTAGCTCCTTGAGGTGTAATATTAGGGTGTTTATTTGGAGTCTTTTTTCTTTTTTGATGTAGGCATTTATTACTCTAAACTTCCCTCTTAGAGCTGCTTTTGCAGTATTCCCGAGGTTCTGGTATGTTGTGCTTACATTTTTATTTGTCTCCAGGAATTTTTAAATTTCTTTCTTAATTTCTTCTTTGACATATTCATTGTTGAGGAGCATGTTCTTTAATTCCAATTTATTCATATGGTTTCTAGTGTCCCTTTCGTTGTTTATTTCTAGTTTTATTCCACTGTGGTCGGGTAAGGTAGTTGACATGGTCTTGATTTCTAAAAATTTGTTGAGACTTGTTTTGTGTCCTAACATATGGTCTATTCTATAGGATGTTCCATGTGCTGCTGAGAAGATTGTGTATTCTGTAGCTGTTGGATGAAATGTTCTACAAATGTCCATAAGGTCAAGTTGGCCTGGAGCAGAGATTGATTCTGATGTTTCATGGCTAATTTTCCATCTGGATGAGTTGTCCTTTGCTGAAAGAGGGGTAATAAAGTCCCCATATTATGTGTTGGAGTCAATCTCTCCTGTTAGGTCCAATACGAATTGTTTTATTTTACTGGGCTCCAGCGTTCAGTGGGTTTATGTTTAGAATTGTTATATCCTCTTATTGAATTGATCTCGTTATCATTATAAAATGACCTTTCTTATCTTTTTTTTTACTTTCCTTGGCTTGAAATCTATTTTATCTGATGTAGGTATAGCCACTCCTGATCTATTTTCGTTTCCATTTGCATTAAGTATCTTTTTCCATCCCTTAACTTTCACTCAGTGTGTGTCTTTATTGGTTAAGTGAGTTTCCTGTAGGGAGCATATTGTTGATTCTTATTTTATAATCCATTGAGCCACTCTGTCTTTTAATTGGAGCATTTAATCCATTTACATTGGCATTATTATTGATATATAGGGACTTATTACTGCCATTTTACTATTTTTTTCTGGGTGTTTTGTGGATCTTTTTTCTGACTTTACTGTCTTCTTTTGTGGTTGAGTGATTTTCTCTAGATTTGCAATTTGCTTTCTTGTTCTTAATTGTTAGTATGTCTTTTCTAAGCTTTTGTGTTATGATTATGATGCTTACAAAAATATGTTATAGTTACAACAAATTATTTTAGACTAATAATAATTCAACTTTGATATCCAAGAAAAATTTTTTTTAAAAAAAGCCAAATCTATGCTTTTTGTCATTCCCTCCACCCCCACTTTTTGACAATTTGTTGTTTTGATATACATCTTTTAATATTGCCTGTCTTTTATATGGCTGTTGTATACATTAGTATCTTGTTAGGCTTGTCCTTTAGTCTTCATACTAAGGATGTAAGTGGTTTATTCACCACTTTTATGACCTTGGAGTATTCTGAGGTTATCTGTGAACTTACTTTATTAATGAGTTATGTACTTTGAAATGTATTCTTGCTGCTCCTTAGTATCATCTTCTTTCAGGTTAAAGAACTCCCTTTAACATTTCTTGTGAGGCGGGTCTAGTGTTGATAAATTCCCTTAGCTTTTGTTTGTCTGGAAAAGACTTTATTTCTCCTTCGTATTTGAAGATTAGTTTTGCCAGATACAGAATACTTGGCTGACAGTGTTTTTCCTTCAGCTCTTTGAATGTATCGTCCCATTCTCCTTTGGCATGTAGAGTTTCTAATGAGAAATCTACTGAGACATATTGGGGCTCCATTGAATGTTATGTGTTTCTTTTCTCTTGCTGCTTTCAGTATTCTCTCTTTGTCTTTGGTTTTTGATAATTTGATTATGATATACCTTGGTGTGTTCCTCCTCTGATTGAATTTGACTGACAACCTCTGAGCTTCCTGTTGCTGGTTGCTGTCATCTTTCTCCACACTTGGAAAAACTTCAGCCATTATTTCCTTCAGTATTCTTTGTACATCTCTTCCTTTTCCCTCTCCTTTGGGTATGCCAATTATGTGGAGATTATTTTGCTGTGTTTGTTTTATTTTTTCTTAGTTTTTTTCTTTTTGCTCCTTTCATTGGATAATTTCATGTTTTTTATCTTCAACCTCACTGATTCTTTCCTCTGATTGATTAAGTCTGCTGTTGGAGCTTTCTATCAAGTTTTTCAATTCAGATAATGTATTCTTTATTTCTAGAATTTCTATTTGATTTTTTAAAAATTGATTCTATTCCGTTATCAAGTTTCTTATTCAGCTTCTGACTTGTTTTCCTGTGACTCCCTGAATATCCTTAAAAGGGTTATTCTGAATTCTCTGGCAAACATTTCATAGATCTGCTACTTCTCTGCATCATTTGCTGATGCTTTTTTTTCATTTGGTGGTGACATATTTCTCTGTTCTTTCTTGATCTTTGTGTCTTTATGTTGATGCCAAGGCATTGAAGTAGACTGCTATTTGCTACTGATTCTCTGGGGATGGAATTTTGTGTGGATTGTTAATCACTTCTGGCCTGGGCTCTCTGGAAATTCTGGCCAGGAAGGAGTCCTTCCTGCAAGTTGTGCCCCCTGTAGTTTTATTGCCCTGATCAATTTCCACTAAGACAAGCTGCGGACAGTGTGTCCAATGTTCCTTTGTTGGGCCCATTCTTCCCCAGCACTCCAACCACTTCCATGGTGATAACTCACCAGCCTCTGGGCAGCAATTTTCTCCTGTCAGTTGCAGAGGCTTGCTCCTAGGTAGGCCTGGGGGAATCCTGCCAGTTGTCTTTATGGTGTGTGGGCTGGTAAAGTGTGCTCTGCAGCCCTCCTTTATCCTGCAGACTCCAAGCATGTTGTGCAAAGGGTGCCATGGCTTTTTCTGACTTCAGTCTGCGTATAACAGCTAGTCCATACCTCCGTACCAAGCTAGCTCAGAACAATAGGGGACATACCTACACCCACTCACTGTTGCCTCTTGTGCCTTCACAAACCCTGTGGGTCTTTCCTCCTTTTCCCCCAGCTTCAGTGTTTCCAGGTTGGCAGTCTGCTTTTTAATCATTGTAAATTGGTTACCTGTGGGAAGGTGCTGTGAATCATTTATTCCACCATCTTGATGATGTCACTACTCCTCATCTATCTTTTGATTCTGTTTTTCCATGAACTTTTTGCAGTACCCTCATGCTGTGGATTGATTGAATTGTGACCCCCAAGGTTCATATATTAGAAGGTTAAATCCCCACTGTAACTGCTGAGGGTGGGAAATCCTGTTATGGTAATTGATAGGTGGGGCCTTGAAGAGGTGAATATATTGTAGGACCACACCATAGTGAATGGATTAATTATGGTAGTCAAGGGTGTGGTTCTGAAGGCTTTAATAGAAGAGCACATGAGAGGCTAGTCTCTCTCTTTCGGCTCTGCTATTTTCTGTCATGTGAGACCCATGCACTGCTGTTAAACTGCTACCAAAGCACACCTTCACCAGGTGTGTTTCCTGGACTTTGGATTTCCCAGGCTACAAAACTGTAAGCAATAAATTATGTTTTTAATAGATGGTCCCCAGCGTAACTCTCTACCACAAATCAACCAATTTACAACTATTAAAAAGCAACAAAAGCCAAGCTGGGGCTGCTAGAGCTCAGGGGAAGAGGAGCAGAGACCTGTGGAGTGCATGGAGGCAGGAGAAGCCACAATGAGAGAAAGAAAGGATCACTTCTACCATTTCAAATACCAGCTGCATCAAGGCTGGAGCTGGTGAGTGCATGGAGCAAGAGCTAGCAAAAGCGGCTGCTATGCCCTTCCTATTAAGTTGCTTGGAGGTGGCAGGGGAGAAGAGGGCCTTGGTGGCCCCCAGGCCAGCAAGACCACTAATAGGGTGCCTGTGGACCTACATAGGAGTGAGGAGCCACAACAACTGAAAAAAGGAGCCACTCAAAGGCTGGTGAGTCATCACAAGGGACCAGCACATGGCCCATCCTATGGGAAGGGTTTGGAGTGTAGGTGGTGGGAAAGACAGGCCCACCAGGGAAACACTGGGGCACAGCAAGGACAGCTGATCTGTCCCCCAATTAGTGCAGGTCCCATCTGTGTAGACTGGTTAGGAATATAGAACTGCAGGGGGAGCAGTTTGCTGAAAAGACTCAGGCCCAGACCAGAGTTTCTATACAACCCAGGTGGACCAGATCTCACATGATCCGGAAGTACCTACAATGTCAACCTTCCCCAGAGAATCAGCAGCAAAGCAGTAATTTAGCTTAACCACAGGGCTCAAGTACTGATCCCCACAGGAAGTTCCCCATTTTAGAAGTAAGCAAAGGACAACAAATTAGTTCCAGGACAGAGTTTAAGTAGTAGAAACGGTGAATCATCCAACACAGAACTGAAAGAAGAAACAAAATACCCACAGACCAGAGACAAAGTTTGATACTAACTAGTAAAGGTCTCACTTCACCAAAGAACACCTATAACACCTAGAAGGAGTAGAAGTCCCCTGGGCCCCTGTCATGCTCCTCTACCTGCCCATAATCCTGCCAACTGGGCTAATTGTCAAGCTAAGGCTGGGTCTGGAGCTCACAGACCCCTCAAGCCCATTGTCCAGACTGGGTCACAAACCCTTCACACGCAGGTCTATGAGCTAGGTAACTGGCAAACAGGTCCTTGGAAGCCATAGGTTGGAGAGCATGGCTGCATGTGGGTGGACGCCCGAGACAGTCAATGCCAGCCAAGATGGTGGCACCACACATGTGCACTAACTCCACCCACACACACAGAATTTGTTTACAAAGAATGTGCTGCACCACCCCCAACCTGACCTAAGGTGAGGGGGCCTGATTACATTATTCTATTATCCCTACAGCCCCCAAGCCAGGGAGTGAGGAGGGCCAGAGGCCTCAGCCATGCCCCCCAACACCCACAACCAGCCCAGCAATGACTACCATGCCACCACAGGAAATGTCCCAGGCCATCAAACCAGGATGGTGGGGAGCTGAGTTCCTTGGCCACAGCCCCCTGACACCCACACTAAGCCCATTGATAACCACTGAGCCTCTGCACGAAACATCTTGGGCTCTTGAGCCAGGGCAGTGGGGGGCCAAGGGCTTCAGCCACACCCCCCTGACATGTGCATTCAGCCCAGCAATGACCAAGCCACCACTGGAAGCCCCCTGGTCTCCCCTGCAGGAATGAGGGGGAGTGCCGTGGGCTTCAATCATGCCCCCCTTCCTCCTTCTCCCACCCTATTTTGTTCTCCTTTCCCCTCTCCCCCTCCCACCCAAGTGCTCTGCAACAATATCTTAGAATGTAAAAACAGATGGAGCCAGGGACCTACCCCTCCTCCTGCAACCAGGCACACCGCTCTTGCAATGGGGCTCACTCAGTGTCCTGAAGTATGGATCTGAGGACCAAGCCCTCTTCCCACAAGCAGGCAAGCAGTACACCCAAAACACCACTTCCATGTGGGTGGCCCACCACAGCCACCACAATAGTCACAGCTGCCACAAAAGCAGCCAGACGCCACAACCACCCGGCAGATGTTCCACCAGCCACTCAAGTGCATTGACACAAGGAGAGTCACCAGCAGAGACCAAAGAAAAGAAGAGGATGTCTCTGCCCATAAAGCCCATTCTAAAGTGACAGAAGAAGCATCTGCTCTATGATAATAGTGGGGGAGCTGAACACACCTCCCAGCATTGGACAGATCATCTAGGGAACAAACCGACAGAGTAACCATTACTCTTTCAGAGAGAGAGAAGAAATCTAGGGTTATCAGAAGTTGGAGGGGGGAGGGGGGATGAGGAAAATTGGATATAGGATATAAAGAATAAGTATGATTTGTAATAATATACATGCTAATAACATTGATTTGATCAACATACGTCAATGTTGAACTCCAAAAATATGTATAATCAATTATGATTCAATAAGAAAATATAATAAATAAATAAATAAACAAACAAATAAATTTTGTTTTCTTTACAAAGTACCCAGTTCCGTGTATTTTGTTATAAGCAAGAGAAATGAACTAATACACCTCATATTTAGTCTCCTTTACCATACAGCTTCAAAACCTATCAAGTGTCTAAAGGGGGGATTGGTCATGTGCTCATAGTAAACAACTCTCAAACAGGACTTTATGTCTTAAGCATCTTGAGACAGCAGTAGATTTTTTCCTGCCCTTTAAAAACTTTCAGCCCATCCTCCAAGCCACCCACAATGCATAGAACTCAGAAAGTTCCTGTGGGGAAAATTCTCACACCAGCCTTGCACAGCAGCTATAGGCTCCTCTAGTTTCTGTTCCTCCAGTAATGTTCCTCTGCCTGTGCCAAGTTCAATTCTCGCCATACTCCCAGAATTAGCTGGTGATCATCAACTGTCTTAGGAATTGTAGTTTATCTAGTCCTCGCTTCTTACACTCTTCTCCAATGTCTTTATTTACTATGCAAATAATATTGTAATAAAATAAATGTTTCATCCAGATTCCTATTACCCCAGTAGGTCACCATGTTTATTCTTTCATGGTACTTTTCAGTTTTATCAATATGTTGACATAAAATTCCACGATTGCAATTGTTCTAGTTTTGGGAAAAAGTTTTATTTAGATAACTATGGCTCATATCACAAAGTCTCGCTTTTTACTCTGATATTCTATGCTCATTTCTTCATCTACACCTATGGTGTGGTTACATCATGGCATTCAAAGGGCACAGCACAGGAAGAGCAGGATCCTAGCACTTCTGTGGGTGGGGACCTAAGGAAATGACTCAGCAGCTGCTACTTAGTAATGTGGGAAACTAAAAGCTCTGCAATGGCAAAGGCTATATCTGGTTTGCTCACCAGTGTATGCTCTCTCCTATGTTTAAAATATTTCTTCTTTTCTAGCTTTATTGGTGTATAATTGACAAAATTTGTATATATTTAAGGTGTACAACATGATTTTTAAAAAACAAAAATTATATACATTTATTGTGTACAACATGGTGTTTTGAAATATTTTTAAATTTTATCATTTTCTTCCCTGGTTGTTTCATCAGTTTGCTGTTGGCACTAGTTTACTATGACCTTCTACATCCTAGATAGAAGTGAAAATCTCTTGGTTTGCTCTATATTTTTGGTGGAATAGATCCTCTAGTAAGTTCCTAGAGACGATACAGTGGGTGACAGTTTTTTGAGGACTTGAGGGTCTGAAAATGCCTTTATTACACCCCCACAGTTGATTGAGTCTTCCTAAAAATCTAGATTGGATAGCATTTTCGCTCAGGTGATAATGATGATGACGGCAGTGACAGTTATTGCTCATTGTCGTCTAGCTTTCAGTGCTGCTACTGAAAAGTCATATACTAATTTGATTCCAAATGTTTTGAATATGGCCTATTTGGGGGGTGGGGTTGGTGAGTGGAGAGGAGAGCTTTTAGAATCATCACTGGGGCTTGACTTTCATCAACATCTGAGTCTGTTTGGGGTTGGACATCTCATTTCATGCAGTCAAGGACAGGCTGAACTGTGTGGCTGTTGATAAAAGAAGCTTTTTATACACAATCCTTCTGTTCTCCAGTCCGTCTCCACATACTGGCTTAGTCTTGACTAAGAGTTCCTGCTTGATTTAGAAAGCCAATAATAAAAGTAGAGCAGGGTAAGAAATACATGCCCTGCACAAAAAATGATTACCTTGTGTAATGTTGAGTATGCTAACTACCCTGATTTGAGCATTGCATATTGCACACAGGTATGGATATTCAGTGCTGTACCCCACAGATATATACAATCAATTATGTTTCCACACACACACACACACACACACAAAAAAGGACAGAGGCAAAAAAGGAAAGAAGTACATGCCCTGGCCATTGAAGACCAGGAGTGCCCTTTCAAGTAGCCAAGGCCAGGCCTTTTAACTGAAAACTATCTTTTGTCTGCTGTAAAAATAGGATTTAGGGAAATATTTCTCAAACTGTGGTACAGGATCCAGCTGCATCAGAGTTATAAGATGTGTTTGTAGAAATTCAGAATCCTGGTCCCTGTCCCAAATGTATTTCTTCCAGCTATGTTAGTGTTATCATAGAATCTGTACTTATGAGCATCTATCAAAATCCTTCCAAGATGGAGTCAGTAATGACTGTTTCCATGACCATGAGTCTAGAGTTGAGACTGGGGGGTGGGAGGAAGAGGGTTAAATAATAAAGAGAGAGAGAGACCAAAGGGAAAAAGAATTCCCAGATGCCCATATAAGTAACTTTGAATGAATTAAAAGGCAACTAAGAAAATAAATGTTTTCTTCCTTTTTCTAGACTCCAAATCTACTCATGATTCAATGAGCAGGGCCATCTTCCAGATGTCATAGGACATAAGGGTTGTACTAGCTTCACTTATGAATGATACTTACATACTTTCTCTTGACTGATAGGATACAGCCTGAAACCTGGTAAATAGGTGTCACTAACAAATTTTAGGATCAATGAGACCAAGAGAAATTTCACCTAATCAAATCCTAACAAATCCCACTTCTTGTACTGATCATATGTTCATAGAACTTCTAGTTTGGTTGTGTTTATGCTAACTATCAGAATTGGGTAATTAAACTGTTACAGCAGTAACACTACAGTGTAATATTTATTTTTGTTGATGCCGATATGGCACTTCATAAGCAACGTAGACCAATTTTAAAAAATGAATTACTCTTGACTGTAGCTAAAGCTTCTGGCTGAGCCTAAATTATAGTATCTGAGCTCTCTGATGCATGGATCATCTTTTTGCATGTGTAAGGGGCTTGGGAAACAGAGGTTTGTTTGAAGGGCTTGCTGAGTGTGTGGAAGAGGAATGCCTGGCATTTGCTCTGCAGCCTGAATTCACGTACTGTGTTGAAGCCCTACAGAAAATGCAGCTCTAGGCTCAAGGTAAAAGAATCTTTTTGAGATTTGGGGCTTCAACCTTGCTACATAGGTAATAAAATGCAACACAAATTGTGGAGAGAGGGATTTTCACACATCTGGTCAAAACACAGCATGGTTCTGGTCTAGGACTGAAGGAAAGGTAGTGCTATGTTTTCACCTTCAAGGGCTGCAGCTTTGGTAAACACCACAAGAAGACACCGCTTATGTAATATCAGCATTCTCCTAAAAGAAACTGTAAGCAGAAGCAATAGGTACCATACTCATGGAACTTCATTCGCAAAGGATGCTGAAGAGAAGGCTGGAGTAGAAGAATATGAGTGAACTCGTTTGTGAACAGATATGAGATAAACTCAGGGAACTCTAAGCTTGATGGAGAAGGGACATTTTACAGAATACTAGAACTTTGCCATGTAAGTGGAAGCCACAAACCAGATGAATAGACATTACTATTAACGTCACCTTGTTTTGTGGCCATAGTCCATGGTGGGTCCTGGGGAGATTTGGATTCATGCCCATAGCTAAGCTGAAGGCAATGGAACAAAAGCAGTAAATGTGAGTGGGCAACTTCAGAAGAATGCATCTTGCCTCACACTTGACTTTTGCTAATGGCTTGCTAACTGTAGTGCTCCCTCTGCCTATCCAACTTCTTTTCTACAGCTGAAAAAAGTAGAGTGTGATGATTGAGATGTGTCCTGGTTCCCCTGTGGCTTCTTGTACTTTAAGTGCACTGTCATAATGTTCAATTCCTCCAGCAATTTTGAAGCCGGATACTAGCTCTTCTGTTTGTCAGTTTCCCAAATACACATCTCTATAGTATCCAGAAGTACACCTTTTATGAAAAGAAGCTACTTGTCCTGTGTGAGGTAGTTTTTAGTGTGTTGGTTTTAAAAAATGCCTCAATTAGGTTACTCCCTTAATTTGATTAGACACATAGAGAAATACTGCTCTGCATTTAACAAAATGGCAGATTGTTCAGTTGGTCTGATCCATGGTGAAATCTCCCTCGTGTACATTAAACTCAGCTGCTACACTGGGCTGTTTTTCAATTCACTCTTTAATGGATTGTTCTTATTGTTGGTGCCCCATTAAATTAAGATGTAATTTTCAGTCCTTTCTTCCTCATTCTTTGACTCTTCCTGTCAAATTATGTTCTTAGAACACTCTTTCTTCCCTTCCAGTTACCCACCTCTCCTGGAATAGTCCAGAAGATTGTACTCAAGATTCCCATTAAGCCAGATTACCTGAGAATAAGTTCTGTTTTGTTTTGTTTTAATTTGTTTATTTTACTGTAAATTGACAAGTTATAATTGTATAAATTTGGGGAGTACAAAGTGATAGGTATATATGAAATGTGGAATAATTAAATCAAGCCAATTAACATATCCATCGCCTCAAATGCTCATCATATTTCGTGGTGAGAGCATATGAAATTTACTCTCTTAGAAATTTTGAAATATACAATATATTATTATTAACTATAGTCACCACACTATGTTATAGATCATAAAACTTATTCCTCCTGTTTAACTGAAACTTTGTACCCTTTGACCAACATTTTTCCATTCCCCTTACCTCCAGCCTCTGGTAACCACCATTCTAATCTCTGCTTCTGAGCTGGATTGTTTTATATTTTACCTACAAGTGAGATCATGTGGAATTTGTCCTTTAGTGCCTGGCTTATTTCACTTAGAATAATGTCCTCCATGTTCATCCATGTTGACACAATGGTAGAATTTACTTCTTTTTAAGGCTGAATACTATTCCATTGTGTATATATACCATATTTTCTTTATCCATTCATCCAGTGATGGACACTTAGGTTGTTTCCATATGTTGGCTATTGTGAACAGTGGTATAATAAACAAGGAAGTGCAGATAACTATTTAACAAACTGATTTCATTTCCTTTTGATATGTACCCAGAAATGATATTGCTGGATCATATGGTAGTTCTATTTTTAGTTTATTAGGAATGCCCATACTGTTTTCCATAATGGCTGTACTTATTTACACTCCCAACAACAGGGTGCAAGGATTCTCTTTTCTCCACATCCTCACCAACACTTATTTTTCACCTTTTTTATAACAGCCTTTCTAATAAGTGTGAGGTGATATTTCATTGTGGTTTTAACTTGATTCTCCCTAATAATTAGTGATGTTAAACATTTTTTTCACATATATGTTGGCAATTTGTATGTCTTCCTTTGAGAAATGTTCATTCAGGTCCTTTCCCCATTTTATAATCAGGTTATTTATTTTCTTGCTATCGAGTTGTTTGAGTTCCTTACATGTTTGGTTATTAACTCCTTATCAGATGAATAGTGTGCCTATATTTTCTCCCAGTCCATAGGTTGACTCTACACTTTGTTGCTTCATTTGCTGTGCAAAGCTTTTTATTTAGATGTAGCTACATGATCATGTGGGATTTATTGCTGGGATGCAAGAATGGTTCAACACATGCAAATCAATAAATGTGATACAGCACATTAATGGTATAAAGAACAAAAACAATATGATCATTTTATTAGATGCAGAAAAAGAATTTGACAAAATTCAATATCCTTTTATAATAAAAACTCTCTCCAAATGAGGTATAGAAGGAATGTACTCAACACAGTAAAGATGATATATGACAAGCTCTCAACTAACATCATACTCATGGTGAAAAATTGAAAGCTTTTACTCTAAGATCAGGAGTAGGACAAGTATGCCAATTCTCACCACTTCTATTCAACATACTGATAGAATTTCTTGCCAGATCAATTAGGCAAGAGAAATAAGTAAAAAGGCATCCAAATGGGAAAAGAAGAAGTGAAATTGTCTCTGTTCACTAATGACATGATCTTACATATAGAAAACCCTAAAGAACCCCCCCACACACAAAAAAACTGTTAGCACTAATAAAAGAATACAGCAAAGTTGCAGGGTACAAAGTCAACATACAAAAATCAGTAGCATTTCTATACACTACTACCCACTACCACTATCCCATTTACAAGAGCTACAAAAAATATACTTGATGACAGAAATTGAAGACAGGAGGGCAGCCACTACTGCTCTGATGGAGTTTGGATGTGTTATCCCCTCCAAAACTCATGTGGAAATTTGATCCCCAGTGTGGCAGTGTTGGACACTGATTGAGTCATGGGGGCAGATCCCTCATGAATGGATTAATGTTGTCCCTGGGGGAGGGGGGATTAATGAGTGAGATCTTGCTCTATTAGTTCCCACGAGAGCGGGTTGTTTAAAAGACACTGTCTCTCTCTTGCTTCCTCTCGCCATGTGATCTGCTTGTACCCTCCGGCTGCCTGCCACTTTCCACCATGAGTAGAAGCAGCCTGAGGCCCGTGCCAGATACAGCTGTCCCAGAATTGTAAGCCAAATAAACCTCTGTTCTTTATAAATTACCCAGTCTCAGGTATTTCTGTTATAGCAACACAACATGCACGAATACATGCCAGAAGCAGGCAAGAAGCAGCAGACACACGGGGTCCTAGGCAGGACCTGAGGGCAACATCCTCCACCCTGAAGCAGGAAAGGAACATGCCAAAAACACTACTTCCACGCAGTGGCCAGAGCCACTGCCACATCCATGGCTGCTGGAAAAGTGGTTCAACACCACAGCAGTAGCCACAGTCACCATGCAGGTGCATTGCCACACACTCAACTGCATTGACAATAGGAGAGACACCAGTGGAGATGGGAAAAAGAAGAGGACATCTCTCTTCTCAAAGCCCGCTCCAGAATAACAGAAGAAGTAACTGCTCTACCAGATGACGAGACATCAGTGTAGAGATACTAGAAATAAAAAAATCCTAGGCAATATGACAGCACCAAAAGACTACAGTAATTCTCAAATACCAGACACTATACAGCAGGAAACCTTTGAAATGATTGAAAAGGAATTCCAAGCAACAGCCTTAAGGAAACTCACTGATATGCAAGAAGACTCAATTAGACAACATAATAAATCAAGAAAAAAATCCAGGATATAAAGGAGGAAATTTACAGAGAGATTAATTCCTTAAAATAGAATGTAGCAGAACTCATGGAACTGAAAAATTCACTCAGTGAAATAAAAAAATGCAACCGAGAGCTTAAGCAGCAGCCTAGACAAGCAGAAGAAAGAATTTCTGATCTTGAAGATAGTCTTTTTGAAATAACCGAGGCGGACAAAAAAAAAAGGAAAAAAATAATTTTAAAAAATGAGGAAAATCTAAGAGAGCTAGCAGACAACCTTAAGCACACAAACATTCAAGTCATATGTGTTCCAGAAGGGGAGGAGAAAGGAAAAGGCATGGAAAATCTATTTAACAAAATAATACTGGATGACTTTCCAGGTATAGGGAGAGATGTGGACTTTCAGATCCAGGAGGCTTAAGTATCCCCAAACATATTCAACCCAAAAAGATTCTCTCCAAGCTGTATCACAGTCAAACTGGCAAAACTCAAAGACAAAGAGAGAATCTTCAAAGAAGCAAGAGATAAGCATCAAGTCGCCCATAAGGAAGCCCCTATCAGACTAACAGCAGACTTCCCAACAGCAACTCTACAGGCCAGAAGAAAATGGGATGATATATTCAAAATACTAAAAGAGAAAAACTGCCAGCCAGGAATACTGTACCCAACAAGACTATCATTCAGAAATGAGGGGAAAATAGTGTATTTTCCATACAAACAAAAATTGCTTGAGTTCACCACACACAACCAGCCCTACAAGAAATCGTCAAGGAAGTACTGCATCTGGTATCTGAAAAATGATAATCAACTGCAAGGAATACACAAGAAAGAACAAAACCCACTGCTAGGACAAAAGAAGCAAATGAGAAAGAAACTAAATATTACCATCACAAAAAGTCATGATGACAATGTAATAATGCCCCTGCTTTATTTCTGATTTTAGTAATTTTGGTCTTCTGTCTTTTTTTCTTGATCAATCTAGATAAAGGATTGCAAATTTTGTTGATCTTTTTAAAGAATTGACTTTAGGTTTTGTTGGTTTTCTCTATTGATTTTCAATTCCCTGTTTCATATATTTCTGTTCTAATCTTCATTTTTTCCTACTTATATTTGCCTTTGGTTTAGTTGCTCTTCTTTCTGTATTTTCTTAAGGTTGAAGTTTACATTATTGATTTGAGATTTTTCTTATTTATAATATAGATTTTAACAAAAATAAACCTTCCTCAGAACAGTGCATGAGCCATGCATCCTATAAATTTTCATATGTTGCACTTTTGTTTTTATCTCAAAGTATTCTCTAATTTCCCCAGGATTTTTCTTTTTACCCATTGTTTATTTAGGAGAGTGTTGTTTAATTTCCACACATTTGTGAGTTTTCTAAATTTCCTGTTATTGTAGTCAAAGAACATATGTTCTACAATCCTAGTCTTTTTAAATTTATTAAGACTTGTTTTTGCCATAAATAAATAAATATTTTTAACTATTAAAAAAAGAAATTGAAGAAGACACAAAGAAATGAGAAGATATTCTGTATTCATGGGTTAGAAAAAATTAGTATTGTTTAAATGTCCATAATGCCTAAAGCGATCTACAAATTCAAAGCAATCCCTACCAAAATTCTAATGTCATTTTTCACAGAAATAGAAAACACAATCTTAAAATTCATATGGAGCAACACACACAAGAAAAGCCTGAATAGCCAAGGCAATTGAGCAAAAAGAACAAGTCTGGAGGCATCACACTACCTGATTTCATACTATATTACAAAGCTATAGAAATTAAAGCAGCATGATAGAAGCAGTAAAATAGACACATCAACCAATGGAACAGAAGAGAGAGCCCAGAGCTAAATCCACATATTTATGTTCAATTGATTTTTGACAAAGGTACCAAGAATACAATGGGGAAAGGACAGCCTCTTCAGTAAAGTGTGTTGGGAAAACTGGATATTGACATATAGAAGAATGAAATTAGACCCTTAACTCACACCATGTATAAAAGTCAATCTGAAATGGATTAAGGACTTAAATATAAGACCTAAAATTGTAAAACCTCTAGAAGAAAACATACAGGAAAAGCAATGAGCAATGATTTTTTTAGATATGACCTCAAAAGCTCAGACAACAAAAGCAAAAATTGACAAATGAGGTTCTCAGTTTTGAATTAATTATTTCTGTTCCTTGTTTATTAGTATACTATTTACACACAATAAAATTCACCAATTTTGAGTGTACAGTTTTATTCACTTTGGTAATTGTATACAATTATATAACAAATATTACAATCAAGATAAAAGCCTCTTCATCTAACAAAGTTCCCTCCTGCCTCACTGAATTTGATTGCTTCCTGCCCCACCCAAGGAATCATAAACTATGTAGACTTTGGCATTTGAATTCTTTCACTTAACATACTTTGAGAGGCATCCATGTTGCCTTCCTTTTATTGCTGAGCAATATTCCATGGTATGAATATACCAGAATTTGTTTGTCTATTCACCAGTTAGTTAGAATTTGGGTAGGCTACATGTTTTGACTATTATAAATATTGCTAAAGTGAATATTCACATACATTTATTTTTGTGTGGACATATGTTTTCATTTCTTTTGGTAATTGCTGGGTCACATGGTAAATGTATGTTTAACTTTGTAAGGTACCATAATAATGTTTTCCAAAATTATTATTCCCACCAGCAAGGCGTGAAAGCTTCAGTTGCTCCACATCCATCCTCATCAACACTTAGTATTGTCAATCTTTTTAAATTTGGTCATTTTTGTGGGTATGTAGTGGTATTTCACTGTGGCTTTTGTTTGTATTTCTCTGATGATGTATTTCTTGCCTACCGCCCGCCCCCCCCCCTCCATTTTCTACCTTCATTGGCCTCAGTTCTGGTTTCTCCTTTTGAAAGTTCATTGAATTATTGTGATTGTTGTACCTTTCTTTTGTTCCTTCTTTCTTTTTTAAGCTCCCACTTATGAGTGAGTACATGTGATATTCCTTTCTCTGTGCCTGGCTTATTTCACTTAACATAATTTTCTCTAAGCTCATCAGTGTTGCTTCAAATGGCAGGATTTCATTCTTTTTCGTGGCAGAGTAGCATTTCATCGTGTATATATAACACATTCTCCTTATCCAGTCATCCACTGATGGACATTAAGTTTGGTTCCAGCTCTTGGCTACTGTAAATAGAGCTGTGATAAACATGGCAATGCAGGTAGCACTTCAACATCATAATTTCCATTCCTTTGGGTACATACCCAACAGTGAGATGGATGGATAGTAAGACACTTCTATCTGTAGTTGTTTGAGGAAACTCCACACTGTTTTGCATAACGTCTGCACTGATTTATAGTCCCACCAACAGTGTAGAAGGATTCTCTTTTCTCTGCATCTTCACCAGCATTTGTTGTTATTCTCAGTGTTTTAAATAATGGCCAGTCTAACTGGGGTGAGATTATATCTCAATGTGGTTTTGATTTGCATTTCCCTGATGATAATTGTTGTCAAGCATGTTTTCATGTGTCTGTTGGCTTTTTTAATGTATTCCTTTGAAGAATGTATATTCAGCTCCTCTGCCCATTTTTATTCAGATTATTTGTTTATTTTAAGTTGTTTGAGTTTTTTGTATATTCTGTATATTAATCATTTGTTGGATGCATAGTTTGCAAGTATTTTCTTCCATTCTGTAGGTTGATTTTTTTACTCTGTTAATTGCTTCTTTTGCTATGCAGAAGCTTTTTAGTTTGATATAATCCCATTTGTTTATTTTTTCTTTGGTCACCCATGCTTTGGGGTCTTATTCATAAAGTCTTTGCCCATGAAAGCAAAACTACTTCATGAAGTGTTTTACCTAAGTTTTCTTCTAGTAATTTTATAGTTTCATACTAAATATAGTCTTATATTTAAGTATTTAATCCATTTTGAGTTGATTTTGGTATAAGGCAAGAAGTACAGATCTAGTTTCATTTTTCTACATATGAAAGTCCAGTTTTCCCAGCATCATTTATTGAACAGGCAGTCTTTTCCCCAACATATGTTCTTGGTGTCTTTGTCAAATATCACTTAGGTGTAAGTATGTGGGTTGATTCCTGGGTTCTCAATTCTGTTCCATTGGTCTGAGTGTCTGTATTTATGCCAGTACCATGCTGTTTTATTTGCTATAGCTTTGTAATATAATTTGAGGTCAGGTAGTGTTATGACTCGGACTTTACTTTGTTGTTCAGGCTTACTTTGGATATTTGGGGTCTTTTGTTGTTCCATATGAATGTGTGGATATGAATGTGAGGATTGTTTTTTCTATTTCTGTGAGGAATGTCATAGGTATATTGATGGGGATTGCACTGAATCAGTAGATCACTTTGGGTGGTACGCACATGTTCATGATGTTAATTCTTCCAATGAAAGAGCATGGAATATCTTTCCATCTTTTTGTGTCCTCTTTAATTTCTTTCAGCAGTGACTTGTAGTTCTTGTTGTAGAGGTCTTTGTGAAATGTTTGGTTCAATTTATTCCCATGTATTTTGTTATTTTGGTAATTACTGTAAATGGGCTTGCTTTCTTGATTTATCTTTCTGCTAGTTCATCATTGGAGTATAAAAGCACTATTGATTTTTGCATGTTGATTTTGCATCTTGCAACTATACTGAAATTGTGTATCAGCTCTAAGAGTTTTTTGGTAGAGCCTTTAGGTTTTTCTGTATATAATATGTCATCTTCAAACAGGGACAGTTTGACTTCATCCTTTCCAATCTGGATATATTTTATTTCTATTTCTTGCCTGATTGCTCTGGATAGTACTTCTAATACTATGTTAAATAGGACTGGTGAGGGTGGACATCCTTGTCTTGTTCCTGTTAAGCTTTTCCCCATTTTGGATGATATTGGCAGCAGGTTTGTCATATATGGCATTTATTGTGTTGAGATAATTTCTTCTATACCAAATTTGCTGAGAATCTTTATCATGAAGGGATGTTGGATTTTGTCAAATGCTTTTTCTATTGAGATAATCATATGGATTTTGTCCTTGATTTTCTTGACATGGTGTATCATATTTATTGACCTGTGTATGTTGAACCATCCTTGCACCCCTGGGATGAATCCCACTTGACTATGGTGTATAATTTTTTTGATGTGTTGCTGTATTCTGTTTGCTAATATTTTTTTGACAATTTTTGCACCTATGTTCATCAGAGAAATTTGCCTGCAGTTTTCTTTTTTTGTTTTATCTTTGTCTGGTTTTGGTATCAGGGTGATGCCAGCCACATAGAATGAGTTTGAGAGGATGGCCTTTGTTTCAACTTTTCAAAATAGTTTGAAAAGAACTTGTATTAATTGCTCTTTAAAGGTTTGATAGAATTCAGTGGTAAAACCATCTGGTCCTGGGATTTTCTTTGTTGGGAGGCTGCTGATTACTGCTTCAATCTCATTGCTTGTTATTGGTCTGTTTAGGTTTCTATTTTTTCTTGGTTCAGTCTTGGCAGTTTGTATATGCCCAGAAATTTATCCATTTCCTCTAGGTTTTCAAGTTTTTCAGTTTATAGTTGGTTACACTATCCTCTAATGAGTCTTTGTGTCTCTGTGGTCTTGGTTTTAATGTCCCCTTTTTCATTTCTGATTTTTCATTCTTTGGGTCTTCTCTTTTTTTTTTTTTTTTGTTATCTTCTCAAAAAAACCCAACTTTTTTTCACTGATTTTTTTGTATCATTTTTGGGATCTCTATTTCATTTAGTTCTGCTCTGAACTTAATTATTCATCTACTACCTTTAGGATTGGATTGTTCCTGTTTTTCTAGTTCTTCGAGGTGTAGCATTAGGTCATTTATTTGAATGTTTCTCTTCTTTTGATGTAAATGTTTACTGCAATAAACTTCCCTCTTAGTACTGCTTATGCAGTATCCCATAAGTTTTGGTATGATGTATCTTTATTTTCATTAGTTTCAAGGAATTTTTTGATTTCCTTTTTAATTTCTTCAGGAGACTTTTGTTTACTTTCCGTGTAGTTGCACAGTTTCCAGAGTTCCGATTGTTATTGATTTCCAGTTTTAATCCATTGTTGTCTGAAAAGATAATTGAAATAATGTCAATTTAAAAAAATATGTTGAGACTTGATTTGTTACCTAATGTGTGGTCTATCCTGGAGAATGCTCCATGTGGTGATGAAAAGAATGTATATTCTGTAATTGTTAGATGAAGTGTTCTGGAGATATCTGCCAGGTAAAATTGGTCTAAAATGTAGCTTAAATCCTGTGTTTCTCTGTTGATTTGTTGCCTAGATGATACGTCCAGTGGTGAAAAGGGGTGTTCAGGTCCCCAGCTATTATCATATTGGGGTCTATCTCTTTCTTAGGTCTAATAGTGTTTGCTTTGTATATCTTGGTCCTCTGGTGTTGGATGCATACATATTTATGATTGTTGTCTTCTAGCTGGATAGATCCCTTTATCATTATATAGTGGCCTTCTTTGTCTCTTTTTATGGCTTTTGGTTTAAAATCTATTTTATCTGATATAAGCATAGCTACTCCTGTTCATTTTTGGTTTCCATTTGCATGTTATATCTTTTTCCATTCCTTCACTATTAGTCTGTGTGTCTCTTTACAGGTGAGGTGAGTCTCTTGAAGACAGCACAGAGTTGTATGTAGCTTTTTAATCCAAACTTTCAGTCTTTTGAGTGGGTAGTTTAATCTGTTTACATTTAGGGTTGTTTTTAAAAGGTATTGCCTTACTCCTGGCATTTTATTGATTTTTGGGGGTGTTTTAAATATCATTTGTCCCTTTCTTCCTATTTTACTGTTTGTCTTCTGTGTTTGTTGGTTTTTTGAGGTGGTAAGATATAGTGTCTTTCTCTTTCTTATTTGCATTTTTATTTCACCTGTCGGTTTTGTTCTTTCTTGTGTTTTCATGGTAATGATTATCACTTTTTGCATCCAGATGCAGGGTTCCCTTGAGGATTTCTTATAGGTCTGGTAATGTGGTGGTGAACTCCTGCAGTTTTTGTTTGTGTGGGAAATAAACTATTTCTCCCTCATTTCTGAAGGATAACCATACTGGGTATAGTATTCTTTGATAGCAGTTTTTTCTTTTAGTATTTTGAATATATCATTCCATTCTCTTCTGGCTGTAGAGTTTCTGTTGAGAAGTCTGATGTTAGTCTGATGGGGGCTCCCTCATAGGTGACTTGATGCTTTTCACTTGATGCTTTAGGATTCTCTCTTTGTCTTTGAGCCTTCCCAGTTTGACTATAATGTGTCTCAGAGAGAACCCTTTTGTATTAATTCTGTTTGAGGAGCTTTGAGCCTCCTGGATCTGAAGGTCCATGTCTCTCTCTATACCTGGGAAGATTTCCTGTATTATGTTGTTGAATAGGTTTTCCATGCCTTTTCCTTTCTCCTCCCCTTTCAGAACACTCATGATTTAGATGTGCACTTAAGGTTGTCTGCTAGCTCTCTTAGATTTTCTTCATTTAAAAAAATTTTTTAATCCATTGGGTTAGTTCAAAAAGCCCATCTTCAGGATTAGAAACTTTCTTTTGCTTGCTCCAACATCCTGTTTAAACTCTCAGTTGTGTTTTTTACTTCATTTATTGAATCCTTCAGTTCCAGGAGTTCTGTTATGTGGTTTTTTAAGGTGTTAATCTTTTAATTTCCTCCTTTATATACTGAATCCTTTCTCTTATTTCATTGTGTTGTCTAAATGAGTCTTCTGGTATCTCATTGAGTTTCTTTAAGATATTATTAGGGATTCCTTTTCAGTCATTTCAAGGGTCTCCTGCTCTATGGGGTCTGGTACCTCAGAATTACTGTATTCCTTTGGTGGTATCATATTTTCTTACTTTTTCATATTTCTAGTATCTCTATGTCAATGTCTGGTCATTTGGTAGGGCAGTTGCTTCTATTCCTCTGGATTGGGTTTTGAGGAAATTTCCCTCCATAGATGTGTTTTATATTGATTGTTGAGTAGGATGTTTTAGTATTGGTTCCAGGTTGATGGAGTAATGTAGTCTCTGTGTGGGTACTTCTGCCATATTCAGTGTTGGAGTTGCATGTGAGTGCCTCCATGGCCTAGGCTCTGAGGCACTTAATGATTCCTTGCTTAGTGATATTGTGCTGGTTCATCAAGGATATGAGTGAGCTCTTGAGTTCTTGAGAGAAGCACCTGTGTGCCCTTTCACTCTTTGACTGGGATGGGTAACCCTGGGTGGGCTTGTTGGCATCCTGGCTAGTGTCCGATGACCCTGATGGATGCACTGGAGTATACTGGAGTTCCTCAGTTTGAATGGGTGGCCCTGGAGGGGGGTTTTCTTTCCTCTTTCCATCAAGCAGAGGATCCTTCTGAGTCCTTGCTTCCCCAAGTTGTGGAATTGGTTGGTGGTGACTAGGAATTTTCTTCCTTACTCTATCTTGTATCTTGTTTTCTGCATTTTCACAGGGTTCCACATGTGTCTGATGTGTCTGTCCTTTCATCAAGAAGTTGCATGTGCTGTGCACATACCTCCTACCCCCAGGTGTGCTACCACATGCATAATTTTCCCTGTGGGTTGAGCCACTGGGTCACAGGTCTGCACTCACCCACCTCTTTACCTGGGCTCTGCTGGTGACTCTCCTTGTGCCAATGCAATTGAGTGATTGGTGATAGTTCAGTAGTGTAAAGTACATCCACATTGTTGTGTAATGAATCTGCAGACCTTTTTCACCTTGCAAAACTGAAACTCCATACCCTTTAAACAATAATGCCCCATTTCTCCCTCCCCTCTCTCCCTGGCAACCACCATTCTACTATTTGCTTCTATACATTTGACTACTTTAGATACCTCATAAAAGTGGAATCATACACTAATTTTTGTGACTGGTTTATGTCACTTAGCATAATGTCCTAAAGGTTTATTCATGTTGTAGCATGTGACAGGATTTCTTTCTCTGTTAAGTTTGAATAGTATTCCATTGCATGTATCTACCACATTTTCTTTATCCATTTATCCATCAATAGATGTTTGGGTTGCTTCCACCTCTTGTCTATTGTGCATAATGATTCAGTAAACATGCAAATCTCTTTGATATTATGCTTTCAATTTTTATGGATACATACAGAGAAGTGGGGTACTGGGTCATATTTTATTTCTATTTTTAAATTTTTGAGAAACATTCATTCTGTTTTCCATAGAGGCTATACAAGTTGCATCAACAGTACACAAAGTTTTCAATTTCTCCACCTACTCCTCAACACTTGCTAGTTTCATTTTTTTTAAATATGTAGTGGCCGTCTTAATGGGCATGAGATGATTTGTCGTTGTGGTTTTGGTTTGCTTTTCTCTAATGATTCCTGGTGTTGAGTATATTTTCATATGCTTCTTGGGCATTTGCATATCTTCTTTGGAGAAATGTGTATTCAAGTCTTTTGCTCATGTTTTCATTGGGTTGCTTGTTTTTTTGTTGTTGAGTTGGAGGATTTCTTTATATACTCTGGATATTAACCCTTTATCAGATTATTTTAAAATATTTTCTCACATTGCACAGGTTGCCTTCTCACTCTGTTGATTGTTTCCTTTATTGGTCAGTTTTCAAGTTTGATGTAGTCCCATTTGTCTATTTTTGCTTTTGTTGCCTATGCTTTTGGTGTCAAATCCAAGAAAGCATTGCCAGATCCAATGTCATTAAGGTTTTCCCCATGTTTTCTTCTAGGGGTCTTATAGCTTTAGATCTGATGTTTAGGTCTTTGAGCCATTTTGAGTTAAATTTTGCATATAATGTAAAGTAAGGGTCCAAATTCATTATTTTGTGTGTGTATATTTAGTATTCTCCTCACCATTTGTTGAAGAGACTGTCCTTTTCCCATTGTGTGGTCTTGGCACCCTTGTCAAAGATCATTTGACCATATACATGAGGGTTTATTTCTGGGCTGTCTATTCCATTCCACTGGTCTATATGGCTGTCTTTATGCCAATATGACACTGTTTTGATTACTGTAGCTTTGGAGCAAGTTTTGAAATCAGGAAGTGTGTGTCCTCCAACTTTATTCCTGTTTTTCAAGATAATTTTGGCTATTTGGAGTCCCTTGAGATTCCACGTGCATTTTAGTTTGCCTTTTTTCTTTTTCTGCAAAAAAGGTGCCATTGAAATTTGATAGAGAATGAATTGAGTCTGTAGATTGCTTTGGGTAGTATGATGGTCAATTTTATATGTCAAATTGACTGGATCAGGGGGGACCCAGATATTTATTCAAAACATTATTCTGGGTGTGTCTGTGAGGGTGTTTCTGGATAAGATTAACATTTGAATCTGGACTGAGTAAAGCAGATGGACCTTCCTGATGTGGGTGAGCCTCATCCTATCAGTTGAAGACCTGAATAGAACAAAAAAGCTAAGAAATAACTCCTCCTGCCTGACTGCCTTCAAACTGAGACATCATTTTTTTTCCCCACCTTCAGACTAAAAGTGAAATATCAGCTCTTCCTGGGACTTAAGCCTTTCAGACTACGTATGCCATCATCTCTCCTGGTTCTTAGGCCTTCAGATTTGGACTGGAACTATGCCATTGGCTCCCCTGGGTCTCCAACTCGCTGACTGCAGACTTTGGGATTTGTCAGTCTCCATAATCACATGAGCCAATTCTTTATAATAGGTAGATATATACATATATACATACTGTTGGCTCTGTTTCTCTGGAGAACCCTCACTAACACAGGCAGTTTGGACATTTTAACAATATTAAGTCTTCCAAACTATGAACAAGGGGTGTTTTTCCATTTATTTCTGTCTTCTTTAATTTCTTTCATCAATGTTTTGTGGGTTTTGGTGTATGATTTTTGCCTTCTTGGATAAGGTTTTTTCCAAAGTATTTTATTCTTTTTGATGTTATTGTAAAGGGGATTGCTTTCTTAACTTCCTTTTTCAATTGTTCGTTGTTAATGTATGGAAACGCAAGGGATTTTTATGTGTTGATTTTGTATCCTGAACCTTTATTGAATTCATTTATTAGTTCTAACAGTGTTTTTGGTGGAATCTTTAGGATCATCTACAATATAAGTTTCTTTTGGATTTATATTACTAACTACCTTCAGAATAAATGAAGACTCCCTTAGTGCCCACACCACCCTACAACAAACTAAAATTATTAAAATCAATCAAAAACTGTTTAAATCTTCTAGTAAAACCATTCAAGAAATGAAAGAAAAAATTGAAGTGGTCAACAATATCACTAAGATACTTAAACAAATGCCCTGGGTTCCCACTGACATTTTCTTGGTTTTTCCTTTAGCCTGAGGTAATTTGATTGAAAATTGATTTAAGGATTACTCATACTAATATAGTATGCTATTTAGGTACTAGGCACTTAAAATTGACATTTAAGCAAATTCCAATTCAATTAAATAAGACTTGGCACACTTCAGTCATCAGTTAACCATCAGGGGTAAATTGTGTAGATTAAAAGACTGCAGTTTTCATGTTTAACTGGTGAAACTGGTTAACCAGTTTCATGTTTAACCAGATTTCAAGACTCCATCTCTCCCTTTTTCCTTTTGCCCCACATCTGGACAACCTTATAAGAAAGCCCACATTCCCTCTGTCCCTTGATGCTGGCAGAAATTTCAAACTTAACCTTTCCCACCCCGGACCCATCCCTAACCATAACAATAATCCAAAACACTCTCCTCTTTGCTCTTGTTTCACTCTGTATCAAACCTGAGCCCTTCTACTTAGGGGAATCTTTTTGTTGCTTACTATGTGAGCAATAAACTTTATTTCATGTTCACTGGTGCCCATGTGTCATTAGTCCCAATATCCATAAATTCCTGGACTTATGGCTGCTCAGAGTCCAGGAGAAGATGTTAGGTACCCAAATATAACTGACAGAATCAGACTCCTTATGCAGTAATAAGGGTGCCTCATAATCCTCTTAGGGAGTAGACTTGCATCTTTCAGATTCGTCAGAGTGGACCATCCTTAAGCCAAACAGCCTTTCTCTAAAACTGATCATGTCTCAAGCTTGGCACACTTTGTATAATTATAATAGACTTATTACTCACTTAGGGATGACGATGGGAAGTAGTTAAACGAATGGAGGAAAGAAAAAGTCCTGCTCTGACACACCAAGAAGACCATCCTGTGAACCTCTTGGGAGGTAGTCTTCCCAGTGGCAATACCCTGGCATTACCACGTAGTCTAGGGTGCATGGTCTATATTTCTATGGGGCCTTTCATAATATTTTATCCTTCTGAAAGTTTGGTGGGGAATGATATGAAGGGGGTATAAACTCAAAAGCTTTCTGCTTGGGGTGCAGGAGTGGATGGGTGTGAAATCCATATTTGGGAGTTGCAGTTATTCATAGATGAAATGGTAAGCACCTGAGCCAAGATGATAGAAATGGAGATTGAAAATATGATCTGAGTGCTAGAGATGCTGTAAAAGAAGACTCCCCAGAACATGTATTCTGGTTGTTTAGGATTTAAAGAAGAGTGAAAGATGACATACAGATGTCGAAGCGTGCAAGCCCAGGAAAAAGTCAGGAGACTCAGGTTTCAGGAAGAAGATGAGTTCATTTTTGGACTTACTAAGTGTGAGTAAGAAACATCTGAGAAACATCCAAATGGAAACACCAAGCAGTCAGCTAGAAATGCTGTACGACCCAGAAGCACAGGCTGTGGTAGTTATGAAATGCCAGCCCACATGCCCCATAAATCCCACCATGAAGGACTTGCTTTTTACTGTGCCGATTCCTAAGGCTGATTCTGGTTAGGATGCAGTTGCTTAATTAATCCTCCAAGGAAGAAAATGATGAGAGTGAAGGTTTGTTGTCCTGAACAAAAAATAGATTTATTCTGGATATTAACATAGACTATATCTCTCATGCAGAGCTGCAGAGAACCAGTTACTACTTCTACATGATTATTCAAGGGCCTCTGTAATAGGTGTAATGTCACAATCTGATATCCTAGCTAATGCTGAGGTTCTTAGTTTTGGATCAAACAACCTAACTTCCTAGATTTGAAGTTGCTTTGACAGATATTGCCATCTCTCATAGGTCAAAGGCAAAAGCTGACATCAGGAGAAATAACACTATCAAATTTTGTGGGTTTTTTTCTATGAATTTCATCTTGCGTTGTTTTGCACAAGAAGTCTTGAACCAAAAGAAGGGAAGTTAACAAAGAAGATAATTTCAGCTAAATGGCAAGTCTTTTGGTTGAAACACATTCTCTACAGCATAGCTAGATCCATCCTTTGAAATTTGAATTTCCTATGAATGACACTGCTCTCCTACCCAAGATTAGAGTGCTGGCTGCAGCCAGAGCACACGTTAGTGTGCATGCAACTTTCAAACCTCCCCCTTTTCACTGTTTTCTGAATAGCCTGGCTATTCTCTCCCAAGACAGAGAAAAATGATTCCTTAGAAATGGAACTTCCTCATCTCTATGTGGTAAAAAGCTCATATTCATTTCCTCAGCCTCTCACAGCTTCAGAAAAGATAGTTATTGTTAGTATGGACTATTCTTGGAGCCAGAAATGCTATGGTTAGGGTACTTTATCAACCAAATCACAGATGTTCTGCCTTCCCATAAGTGATGCGCTGCCATCCTCACCTCTTATTACATTGCTCCAGGAGAGAGGGTTCACTATAACTAAATGGTTTCATACACAATATTTACTTGTCTAGGGCATTGGCTTATAACATGTCTTTCTCTTCCAATATGGCATTGCACAATATACCTGGAACCCCAGGCAGTACCACAAAACTTCTAGGTTATTTATTTCTTTATGTAAGAGTTACACTAAAAAAGAAATTAAAACATTGAAAATTACACTCTCTTATTTGCTTTTGTCTTGTATTTCTTTCCAAAGATTTGAAACTCACCTCGTGGAATTTGGAGGAAACAGAAAATAGCTTAATTTAGCTGCTGTATTCTTGCATTATATACACTGGTGAATGTATATGCTTCTAATCAATAGGTACACATACACAATACTATACAGGTACTCAAACTGGAAGTAAAAAACTCTTTCTCTATTTTGACAAACATAGTCTTGCACCCACAAATTAGATATGGAGCTAATCCAGGTCTATACAATGTAGAGAGAACAAAGTTTTCAGTAGGAAGGTCCGAAATTAATATCTCTACCCAGTGGGAGAGACTCACTGCTTGAATGTCATCAAAATGTGAAAAGATGGAAGAAAAATGACAATATCCTAAGAGCTTAACCCTGCTTAAAACATATACCACAACTAGAGCAACAAAAAATTGTTGGCCTCTGAAGACATTGGAAAGAGGTTTAACAAAGAAATTTTGAAGGATTTTATGATATTTGTGTGATTGAGTTTGGAAGTATTGTCCCCACCAAAACTCATGTGGACTTTTGGGACTGTTGGGATGTAATGACTGTATTTTGTATGTGGGAGTGACATGAGTTTGGGGGACTAGGGGTGAAATGATAGAGTTTGGATGTGTTGTCCATACCAAAACTCATGTGGGAATCTGATGTCCAATGTGGCCGTGTTGGAAGCTGTTTGAGTCACGGGGGCAGATTTCTCATGAATGGATTAATGTTCTCCCTAGGTGGGGTAGGAGAGGGGTAGTGAGTGAGATCTTGCTCTATTACTTCCCGTGAGAGCTGGTTGTTTAAAAGACCCTGGCACCTCCCCTCTCTCTCTGTCTCTTGCTTTCTCTCTCCATGTGATCTGCTTGCACCCGCCGGCTGACTGCCACTTTCTGCCATGAGTGGAAGCAGCCTGAGGCCTGTGCCAGATGCAGCTGTCCCAGAATCGTGAGCAAATAAACCTCTGTTCTTTCTAAATTACCCAGTTTCAGGTGTTTTTTTATGGCAACACAAAATGGACTAATACATGGCAAAAAGTCAAAACTATGGTTATTAGATACAAGATATTGCTTAGAAATCATTGCAGTTCATTAAATTACATAAACTGTTTATATGTGTCTGTATATATATATATATATATGTATATATATAGTATATGAATGGCAAATTACAAATGTGCATGTAACATTCATCTGGTAGTGCCTAGCAACTGAAAAAAATGCAGTGCTATACAGTACCTATTTCTGTAAAACTGAAATTGCTGATAACTTCCTAGGTGAGAAGCAAAACTGAGCGGAAACTGTTGCAATTTCATATTCAAATTGTATTATTGTCTTGATGAAAATATGCAGCGATTTGTCACTGTGTATTTGTGTGGCATCTATTGCTGTTGCATGTGAAGCCCAGCATTTCTTCACTTTATGTAGAAGGGACTACTCTTGCTGCTGCTGCTGCTGCTATTGTTATAGTGCTAATAATCTAGCAGTTGGTGATTTTCATCCATAAATTGAGGTGTGCAAAAATTATGGCTTCTTTCATTGCTACAGCTTATTTTAATGACTCTGAGTTTTTCTGCCTAAGAGAAAAAAAAATTAATCTAGTCATTACCAAGTTCTTTTGACTTAGAGTTTAAACATAGTCAGTTAAAGTTTCTGTTCCTCCTGCTTCTCCACTTTTCCCTGCGATATGTTATAAGGTCAAGGTGTAGTAGAACTTACATATCATGGTGGAGGTGGGTTCTGATTCTCTGTGGATGTCTGTGTAATGCTGGCTTCCACTGAGTAGCTTGAGGGTCTAGTCCTTGGCTATATTCACACACACCCTCCCGCTATTATGGTCTCAGATGTTGGTAGTGGCACCATTTTCTTCTGTTGACAGGCCCTTTCACTCTGCATCTTTCTCTTCTCAACTTTGAGGCCCCTTCAGGTTTACTGGCTCTCTCTTGAGCCCTATATGTCCCTTGTGTATATGTTTTGGGTGGGTAGGACCTACAAACTCTCAGTCCCTCTCCCTGCTTCTAGAGCAAAAATAACTGTCCTTAGGCCAATCTGCTAAGATACCTAACTAAATCATTATTACTCTACTGTTCCTACACCATGCTGGATTGGGGCCTCTCTGAAAGACTTGCAGATTCCCTGGGCTACATCCTGCAAGCAAGACTCTGATCTGAGTCTTCCGCTCCCTCAAATGTATTTTGGTTCTCTCTATTTTATTCCACTATTGCCACCAACACCCCCCAATCACATTTCAACCCAGAAGGAAGAGATAGGGCAGAGAACCTCTTGTTAGAGACTCAGACCAATGCTTAACTTGTTAATATCTTGTCATAGTCTGAAGGTTTGTGTCCCTGCTCCTCAATTCATATGTCGAAGCCCAACCCCTAAAGTGAATGTATTTGAAGATAAGGACTTTATGGAGGTAACTAAGTTAACTGAAATCATAGAGTGGGGCCCTAATCCAATAGAGTTAGTGTCCTTGCAAGAAGAAACAACAGAGAGATTGCTCTTTTTCTCTCAAAGAAAGGCCATGTGAAGACAAAGTGGCTTTCTACAAGCCAGGAAGCAAGAACTCACCAGAAACTGGACCCTGCTGGAACCTTGATCTTAGACTTTCCAGCCCCCAGAACTTTGAGAAAATAAATTCTTGTTGTCACACAGTCTTCGGTACTTTGTTATGGTAGCCACAGCCCAAACAGACTAATAAATCTTTTGTCTCAATTCTCTCTTTGCCTCTCACCAATCAGCGTTGGCTCATTTTAGGTGTGAAAAATAGCCCTAACTTCATCATACAGGCATCCCTAATCCATACTAACTCCATATTCAAGTGTATCTCAAACTTGGACATGCATCGGCATCACCTGAAGGCTTGTTAGAACACAGACTACTCGGCCATACCCCAGAGTATCTGATCCAGTAGGTCTGGAGTGGGGCCTGAGAATCTGCACATCTAACATGGTCCCAGATGATGCCAATGCTGCTGGTCCAGGGACCACACTCTGTGGAGTACCGCTATGTACTACAGCATATTATTGTAAAAATAATTTATACTTTAGAATAAATTTTTACAGCATTAGTCTGCAAGCATCCATAGGCTCTTGATTCAAAATCAAGCTTTTGAAATTAAAACAAACAACAACTTTTTCTTCTCAAAAAGCTTAACTTTTGCAATTTAAAAGTGCCTTGACTTTAAAAATTATTATATATTGTAAGAGTTTTAAAAATCTATTTAGAAACTCAAATGATTTTATTCTCATGGGGTTCCTTTGTGTCCTCTTTCCTTTGGGTAAAAAAATGTCTCCAGATGCTTAGAAAAGCCAAAGATTCAGTAGGCGGAAGGCCTCACAGAAGCAGAAAAATGCAGGGAAAAAATATTAGTTATCTCAGAATTTGATCTGCCACAAAAATAACTGCCATTTATTTGGTGTTTATGCTAAGTATGGTACTGGGTAGTTATTTCTATTTTCTCATTTAATTCTCATAATAAACTTCTTTAATAATATGTGTAACATTTTTGTTACTGTTGTTGTAATTGCTTTCCCAGTTACAGATGAGCAAATGAGGCTTCGAGTAGTTAAGTGACTTACCCAAAGTTTCACAACTTTTAAGTAGCAGAGTTGGAATTCTAACCCAGGCTTGCCTGACGGCAGTCTGAGCTCTTAACCATTGCTAGACAGTCTTTTTGACAGAGCTGTTTGTTAACGCAAATTCGTTACCACTAGAAAAGGATATACCTACGCTTATTCAAACTTAATGTGTTTTTCTTTTGTAAGACACATTTGGGCTGGATATTAGGAAGAATGCTTCCTGTTAGATCTATTAGACTGTGAAATGACCTCTCATTGGAAGTGGTAGCCACTTTATGCCCTTGGCATTTTGAATGGACAATATGGAGCATTGGACTATGCACAACCTGAAAAACTCCTTATAAGCAGGGTCATTGATCTCATCAGTTTTTCAGTTTCTAATTTTTATTAATATACCTTAATATTTGATCTCTTTTGAATCACATTGCTCATTTTTTTGGTCACTGCCCAGTATTTCTTCAAAGGGGAATAAATGCTTGCGTCAGTCTGACCCATTACTCATGAGAGATTCACACTAGAAAATGTGATATGTGAGCCCCACCCATATGCCAACACTATGTAGCTATGTATCTTTCTCATGCTTGATGAACACTGCACACATCACAGCCATCCGGCAGTGGGGACAGAAACAGTGCAAAAATGAGATATGCGTGTGTGAATAAAATATTGATGAATGAAGCTCTGAGAGCTGAGATGCAAGTGAAGCAGAACAGCAGGTAAATCGTTCTGATGCTTGGTTAGTGCTGAAATTATGCTCCTCTACTTTTTTTTTTCCTGCTGACAGCAGTGTAGGTGACAAAAACTACTTTCAGTTTTGCTGCTGACACAAATACTGAAGCACAAGAGGCAGTTTCTGTTTTGCTGCTGAGAAAGCAACCTGCCCTCCAGAGAAAAGGAAAAGATATAATGATATTGGCCTATTTATGGTACAGAATGTAGTTTCTGCTCAAACTAAGGTAAGGTGATCTGGAAAACAACTGAATGAAAACACAATTAAGTGAAATATAAGTAACGTGAAATTTATTTCATTCCTTTGTTTGAGTTTTCTCTCCCTTTATACTGATTTCTAAGTCAAGTGTAAGGAGGAGAGAAGAAAATGTTTGACCCCCCATTACTAACCTTCATTGATATGTATAATAGCTAACAGCTAACATCTATTGAGTGTTTACTGCATACCAAACATTGTGTTAAGCATTTTTCTCATTTACTTGTCATAACAACCCTAATGAGATAAATGCTGATATTGTCTTCATTTTACAGACGAAGACACAGCCTTAGGGAAGTTGAGTGACTTGCCTAAGGTCACATAGACCGTATATGGTGAAAGTAGGATTCGAACAGGCAATCTGATTACAGACTCTGTGCTTTTACTCACAATGTTATACTGCCTCTCATCTCCAGTATTTAAAACAAACAGCAGTAGTCTGGCCACTGTATTATAGTAATGACTGGTAAAGTTCATAAAAAATTATCCCTAGCATGGATCTAGCCATTTGTAGTTTAGTAGATGATATTGCAATATATCCTCATTTGATTGCACAATAATCTTGAGAGTTAGCAAGGCAAGCAACTTTATCTCCATTTATAAAATAAAGAAACTGAATTTCGGAGAGATTAAGTAAATTTCTTAAGGCCACATGGCTAATAAGTAACAGAACCAAAATTTGAACTTCAAGACCAGGGCATTTTCTGCTGTGCCATGATGTTGTTAGATATTTAACATTTATCACTTTCTTTCTCCCAGACAAGTCTCCTTTATCTAGACTGCTCCGCCTATGCAAGTGATGTGTATAGATGTTCTTTGAATGCAGTATCTTTTGAAAGTCTTGATGGTTGAACAGCAAATATAAATTCTATTAAGTGACTTTTATGCACAAACCTGTATACAGTCAGCCCTCCATATCTGTGAGTTCCACATCTGTGGTTTCAACTAACCTTGGATCAAAAATATTTGGAAGAAAAGAAAAATTCCACAAAGTTCCAAAAAGCAAAACTTGGATTTGCTGCATGCTGAGTACTATGTTGAATCCACGCAAATGAAGTGATGTGTGGGCATTGTTAGGTATTATATGTAATGTAGAAATGATTTAATGTACATGGGAGGTTATGTGTGGGATAAGTGCAAACAATATGCCATTTTATATAAAGAACTTGAGCATCAGTGGATTTTGATGTCCACAGAGGGTCCTGGAACCAATCTCCCACAGATTTCCAGGGACAACTGTAGTAGGGAATCTCTTTCAAGGCAGGAAAAACTAGGTGAGATAAAATTATGCTGAGAAAACTTTATACTTGTTTTAATTCCCATAAATGGAATGGAAAGGAGAAAATACAGGTGAAGGAATATGTAAATAAATGACACATACTTAACAGTGTTAGTTAAATACATATAGTAGGCTAACTCTTCTGCTTGCCTTGAAACACACAAACAAAAAGCCAGACATCAGGGCCAGACAATTTAAAGGGTGTTTGTGACATAATTAAAGGGTAGGTGTTACCCTTCCCTCTGTGTAACTGAGACAAAAAAAAGAGAAAGAAAGAATTCACTCAAGGTAACATCAATGAGGCCTGGAGGGACTGTCACCCATCAGGGGAGTAGCAGCCCCAATACAAAATCAGCCTTTCTTTTTATTGACAAGACAAGGAAGTTTCACAAGAAAAATCAGTTGATTCAATCATCAAAGAAGGATATAAAAACAGGCAGTGTTACAGAAGGGAATTATAGCTAAGTATAGCTTTAAACAAGTAAAACTAGTAATAGCAGTAAAATTAACAATGTGACATTCCAGAATGCAATTTGTAAAAAGCTAAGTCGATCCACCAACAAACAGCTTGCCCTTAGTAAACACTTTCTTTTTCACCTACTTCTTACAGCGATTTCTTTAGCATATTTAAACAGCATTCAAGCAGTTCCTTAACATATCTTAAGAACAATCAGTAGGTTAGTCAATAGTCATTCAAGCCAGAATCAAACCAGCAACCTAAAACAGTCAAAGTACACAATCCCATCCCTAAACAGTGATTAGAATTGATTAGATGGCTTTGGCCAAACTTATCTGTGAACTATTGTCCCCTACTCAAGAGCCTTTAGGCTCATTCACGCATTACCTAAAAATCCTATTCTAAGATCAAAGGAGAATCAAGGTTTCTAACTCACTACAGGTAGGAATGAGACAGACATTTTCTGTTTATAAATCTCCAGAGTGTGAGATACCCACTATCTGCTTCTTTTAAAAGATATCCAAAGTTGACCAGAAAGAAATAGGTAAGATGCAGATCACCTAAATGACCTTACTCCCTCCTCCAATTAAAGTTCCTCCTTCCTGCTGAACAAAATGAATAAAATAGTAATTCGCCTCAAATATGTCACTTATATTTTGATTATCTGTTTGCAAAAGTAAAAAGTCAGATTTAGGGAGTTGCTAGTCAGAATCATCTTTAGATAGACTTCTTTTTTGAGCAATGTTTACTGTCAAATATATGATGAGCAGAGGTAACATTTTATCTGAATATCTTCTGTCATATTGAGCCAGGGAACTCACTCTAATATGCATCTGTCCTTAAACACCTAAAGTTATAGTATATTACTCCTAGCATTATGGGCAGTGAAGATTCCAGATTTTTAATATAAGAGGAATTTAGAAGAATGTATCAGTCAGGGTAGGCTAGGTCATGCTGTAATAACAATCTCCAAATCTCAGTGGCTTAAAACAAAAGATTTTTTTCTACCTCATGCTACACATGCATTGTAAGACAGCAGGTACTTCTGGTCATTGTAGAACTCAGGGATCCAGGCCAATGAGGAAGCCGCCATTTTCTAAAATAGCTTTACAGAGTTATAATTGATATACCTATATAAACTGCACATATTTGCTATGTACAATATGATGAGTTTAGACATATGCATACACTCATGAAAACATCACCAAAATCAAGGTAATAAACATATCCACCACCTCCAGAAGTTTCCTTGTGCTTCTTTGTTGGTGGGTTTTGGAGGGGTGTTGTTTTGCTTTGTTTTTTGTGATAAGAACACTTGATATCTTCCTTGTTAACAAAGTTTTAAAGTGCATAACAGTATTGTTAACTATAGGCACTATGCTGTACAGCAGATCTGTAGAATGTATTCATCTTGCATAACTGAAACATTATACTCGTTGATCAACAACTCCCCATTTCCCCCTCCCCCAGTCTCTGGAAACCACCATTCTACTCTCTGTACCTGTGAATTTCACTATTTTAGATACCTCATATAAGTGGAATGTAGTATTTTTCCTTCTACGACTGGCTTATTTCACTTAGCATAACGTCTTCCAGGTTCATCCACATTGTCACATATGGCCAGATTTCCTTCATTTTTAAGGCTGAATAATATTCCATTGTATGTATATACCACATTTTCTTAATCCATTCATCTGTCGATGGGCACTTATGTCGATTCCATATCTTGGCTACTGTGAATACTGTGATAAACGCTGCAGTGGACATGAGAGTGCAGATACCTCTTCAACTCACTGATATCAAATCCTTAAGACATATACCCAGAAGTAGGATTACTGGATCAAATGGTAGTTCTATTTTTAATTTTTTGAGGAACCTCCACATTATTTTCCATAGTGACTACACCATTTTACATTTTCACCAGCAACACACAAGTGTTCCAATTTCTCCACATACTCTCCAAAACTTGTTTCTTGGTTCTTTTTTTCTTTTTTTGATAGTTGCCATCCTAATAAGTGTGAAGTGATATCTCACTGTGGTTTTGATTTGCATTTCCCTGATGTTTAGTACATCGAGCACATTTTCATATACCTGTTGGCCATTTGTATGTCTTTTTTTGAGAGATATCTATTTAAGTTCCTTGACTTTTTAAATCAGGTTGTTTGAGTTTTTTTGCTATTGAGTTGTAGGAGTTTCTCATATATTTTGGATATCAATCCTTTATCATTTCTATGGTTTAAAAATATTTTCTACCATTCAGTCGATTGCTGTTTCACTCTGCTGTTTCCTTTACTATACAGAAGATTTTCAGTTGATGTAGTACCGCTTGTTTATTTTTGTTTTTGTTGCTTGTGCTTTTGGTGTCATCCAAGAACTCACTGACAAGACCAATGTCAAGATGCTTTCCCCCCTGTTTTGTTCTAAGAGTTTTACTGTTTCAGGTCTTATGTTTAGGTCTTTAATTCATTTTGAGTTGATTTTTGTGTATGGTGTAAGATAAGGGTCCAATTTTACTCTTTTACATGTGAATATTCAATTTTCCCAGCACTATTTCTTGAAGAGACTGTCCTTTCCCCAACATGTGGTCTTAGCACCCTTGTTGAAGATCAGTTGACCATATATGTGTTGGTTTATTTCTGAGCTCTCTATTCTGTTCTATTGGTTTACATGTCTGTTTTTATGCCAGTACCATGCTGTTGTAATTGCTGTAGCCTTGTAACATATTTGGAAATCAGGAAGTCTGATGCCTCCAGCTGTGTTGTTTTTTCTCAAGATTGCTTTGGCTTTTTGGGGTCTTCTGTGGTTCTGTATGAATTTTAATATATTTTTTTCTATTTTTTGTAAAAAATGTTAATGAGATTTTGATGAAAAAAGCTTTGAATATGTCAATTGCTATAGGCAGTATAAGCATCATAACAATATCAAGTCTTCCAACCTATGATAAGGGATGTCTTTCCATTTATTTTTTTCTTTTAAAATTTCTTGACACAGTCCAGCAGCCACCAAGGTGAGCCAAGACCAGACCCTTGTGGCACTGGGGCTCAGTCTAAGGCCTGGAGGGAAGTGCACACAGCCCAGCAGCCACCAAGGTAACCTGAGACCAGACCCTTGTGGCACTGGGTCCAGTCTAAGTTTCCAGGGGGAATGAAAGTGCACACAGCACAGCAGCTGCTGAGGTGAGCGGAGACTCTTGTGGCACCAGGGCCCTATCTAAGGCCCCAGGGGGAAGGGAAACACACACAGCCCAGAAGCCACCAAGGTGAGCCAAGACCAGGCCGTTGTGGCACCGGGGCCCAGTCTAAGGCCCAGAGGGAAGCACACAGGGCCCAGCAGATGCCTAGGCGTACTGAGATCAGAACTTTGTGGCACGGAGGTCCAGTCTAAGGCCCTGGGGGGAAAGGAAACTGCACATAGCCCAGCAGGCACCAAGGTGAGCTGAGACCTGCACAGCACAAGGGGCTCAGTCTACAGCCATGGAAAGCTATAAAAGGAGCCAAGGTGGCATAAGATAGATAATACCACACCTTCTGTCACCACAAGGACAGCTCACCACCATAGTAGACGCCTGGGCTACTCTACAGGCAGCCTGCCACTCGCTTGACTACATTGATTTAAGAAGAGGCACCAGCAGAGCATACAAATAGAGGAGGAAGTCTTTACACTCATAGCAAACCCCAGAGTAACAGAAAAAGCAACTCTTCTACCAGATGACCAAACATCAACAAAAAGATATTCGAACTACAAACAAACAAGAAGATATGACACCACCAAAGGAATACAGTAATGCTTAAATTCCAGACCCCATAGAACAGGGAATCCTTGAAACATCTGAAAAAGAATTCTGAGCAATGATATTAAGAAAGCATGAAGAAATAAAAGAAGACTCAGAGAACACAGGGAAACAAGAAAAAATATCCAGAATACAAAGGAGGAAATTTACAAAGAAATTAATACCTTAAAAAAGAATGTAACAGAACTCCTAGGAATGAAAGATTCACTTACTGAAATAAAAAACACAACAGAGAGCTTAAGCAGCAGGCTAGAGCAAGCAGAAGAAAGAATTTCAGATCTTGAAGATGGCCTTTTCAAAATAACCCAGGCAGACCAAGAAAAGGAAAAAAGAATTAAAAACAATGCAGAAAATATAAGAGAGATAGCAGACAACCTCAAGTGTTCTAACATCCAAATTGCAGGTATTACAGAAGGGGAGGAGAAAGGAAAAGGTATTGAAAACCTGTTCAAGGAAATAATAATAGAAAACTTCCCAGGGGTAGGGAGAGATGCAGACCTTCAGATCCAGGAAGCTCAAACATCCCCAAACAGATTCAGTCCAAAAAGATCCTCTCCAAGACACGTTATAGTCAAATTTGCAAAGCTCAAAGACAAAGTGAGAATTCTAAAGCAGCAAAAGAAAAGCATCAAGTCACTTATAAGGGAACCCCTATCAGACTTATAGCAGACTTCTAAGCTGAAACACTACAGGCCAGAAGAAAGTGGAATGATATATTCAAAATACTAAAAGAAAAAAACTGCCAGCCAAGAATTCTTTACCCAGCAAAGCTCTCCTTCAGAAATGAGGGACAAATAGTGTATTCCCCAGACAAACAAAAATTGTGGGAGTTCACCACCACACGACCATCCCTGCAAGAAATTCTAAAGGGAGTCTTTCATCTGGAATCTGAATAATGATGACCACTATCACGGATACACCAGAAAGAGCAAAACCTGCTGTTAAAACAAAAATGCCAGTGAAAAAGAGCAAGAAGCTAAATCATGCAACCTCAAATATCCAACATAGAAAAAGAGAAATAAAAGGGGAAGTAAGGATCAAAAGATATTTAAAACATCTAGAAAAAGCAATTCAATGACAGGAATTAAACAATAACTGTTAATAACCATCCTAAATGTGAATAGATTAAATTCCCCATTCAAAAGACACAGACTGACTGATTGGATTGAAAAGCTAGGCCCAAGTATATGCTGTCTTCAAGAGATCCACCTCATATATAGAGACACACACAGACTAAAAGTGAAGGGATGGAAAAAGATATACCACGCAAATGGAAACTAAAAATGAGCAAGCGTAGCTATTCTTGTATCAGATAAAACAGACTTTAAATGAAAAACATAAAAAGAGACAAAGAAGGCCACTATATAATGATAAAAGGATCTATCCAGCTAGAAGACATAACAATCATAAATATATATGCACCTAATACTGGATCACCCAGATATATAAAGCAAACACTCTCAGACCTAAAGAAAGAAATAGGCCCTAATACATTAATAGTGGGTGACTTGAACACCCCTCTCTCAGTTTGGGACAAATCTTCCAGGCAACAAATCAACAAAGAGACACAAGATTTAAACTACACCTTAGACCAACTGGACCTGGCCGATATATACAGAACATTTCACCCAACAACTAAAGAATATATTTTCTTCTCATCAGCTCATTGAACATTCTCTAGGATAGACCACATATTAGGTCACAAATCTAGTCTCAGCAAACTTTTTAAAAAATGAAATCATTCCAAGTATCTTTTCAGACCACAATGAACTAAAATTGGAAATTAATAATAAGCAAAACTCTGGTAACTATCCAAATACATGGAAACTAAATAATAGGCTCCTGAATGACCTATGGGTCCAAGAACAGATTAAACAGGAAATTTAAAAAATTTCTAGAAACTAATGAAAATAAAGATACATCATACCAAAACCTGTGGGATACTGAAAAAGTAGTACTAAGGGGCAGATTTATTGGAATAAATGCTTACATCAAAAGAATGGAAAAAGGTCAGCACCCCATCACCACCACCTGAGCCACCACTGAGAGGTGAGCCCAGCAGACCTGCACGGTGCTGGTGATCCCTCCCCCACTCCTATGACTGCCTGGCCTGCTGAGGTGAGCCAGCTGGGGGTACATTCTATGACCACAGATTCTGGAACAGGACCCAAGGTGGTTTAACATAACCCATAACCACCACCACACCTACAGTCAAGCAAAGACAATTCACCACCAGAGTAGCAGCCAGGGCCCTTCCACAGCCAACCTCAGTTTAATAGAAGAAGCAAACCCTCTACAAAATGACCAAACATCATCGAAAAAATAAAAGAACTAGAAATAAACAAGAAGCAATGACACCACTGAAAGAATACAGTAATGTCCCACTGTCAGACTTCATGGAATAGGGAACCATTGAAATGTCTGAAAAAGAATTCCAAGCAATGATCTTAAGAAAACTTGAAGAAATAAAGGAAGACTTGATTTGAGAACACAATGAAACAAGAACAAATATCCAGAAATGAAGGAGGAAATCTACAAAGTGATTAATACTTTAAAAGAGTGTAGCAGAACTTCTAGAAATGAAAGATTCACTCAATGAAATAAAAAACACAACTGAGAGCTTGAGCAGCAGGGCAGAGCAAACAGAAGAAAGAATTACAGATCTTGAAGATGGTCTTTTCAAAATAACTCAGTTAGACAAAAAAAAGGAAAAAAAGAATTAAAAATAACGAGGAAAATCTAAGAGAGATAGTGGACAACTTCAAGCACACTAACATCCAAATTGTCAGTATTCCAGATGGGGAAGAGAAAGGAAAAGGTATTGAAAATCTATTCATGGAAATAGTAACAGAAAACTTCCAAGGTGTTTGGCAAGATACAGACCTTCAGATCCAGGAAGCTCAAAGGTCCCCAGACAGATTCAATCCAAAAAGATCTTCCATTATAGTTAAATTTGCAAAGCTCAAAGACAAAGAGAGAATTCTAAAAGCAACAAGAGAAAAGCGTCAGGTCACATATAGAGGTACTCCCATCAGACTAACAGCTGAATTCTCAACTGAAACCCTACAGGCCAGAAGAAAGTGGAATGATATATTCAAAATACTAAAAGAAAAAAATTGCCAGCCAATAATTCTTTACCCAGCAAGGCTCTCCTTCAGAAATGAGGTAGAAATAGTGTATTTCCCAGACAAACAAAAATTATGGGAGTTCACCACCACACAGCCAGCCCTGCCAGAAATTCTCAAGGGAGTCATCCATCTGGAATCTGAATAATGGTGACCACTATCACAAATATACAAGAAAGAGAAAAACCCACTGTTAAAACAAAAATGCCAGCAAAAAAGAAAAAGAAGATAATTTATGCCACCTTAAATCTCCAACTAACATTGAAGAAGAGAAATAAAAGGGGAAATAATGATCAAAAGACATTTAAACCATCTAAACAAGAAGCACTTAAATGACAGGAATTAAGCAACACTTGTCAAGAACTACCGTAAATGGGAATGGACTAAACTCTCCAGTCAAAAGATGCAGGCTGGCTAATTGGAATAAAGAGCTGTCTTCAAGAGATCCACCTCACATATAGAGACGTACACAGACTAAAAGTGAAGGGATGGAAAAAGACACACCATGTAAATGGAAACCAAAAACGAGAAGGAGTAGGTATTCTTATATCAGACAAAATAGACTTTAAACTGAAAAACATAAAAAGAGAAAAAGAAGTCCACTGTATAATGTTAAAAGCACCTATCTACCTAGTGGACATACCAATTATAAATAAATATACTCCCAATACTGTAGCACACAGATTTATAAAGCAAACTCTCTCAGACCTAAAGAAAGAAATAGGCCCTAATATATTAACAGTGGGTCATCTGAACACATCTCTATCAGTATGGGAAAGATCTTCCAGGCAACAAGTCAGCAAAGAGACACAGGATTCAATCTACACCTTTGACCAACTGGACCTGACAGATATATACAGAACATTTCAGCCCAAAATTAAAGAATATACTTTCTTCTCATCAGCTCATGGAACATTCTGAAGGATAGACCACATATTAGGTCACAAATCTAGTCTCAGCAAATTTTTAAAAATTGAAATCATTCCAAGTAACTTTTCAGACCACAATGGACTAAAATTGGAAATTAACACTAAGAGAAACTCTGGAAACTATGCAAATACATGGAAAGCTAAATAATAGGCTCCTGAATGACCTATGGGTCCAAGAAGAAATTACACAGAAAATCAAAAAATTTCTAGAAACTAATGAAAATAAAGATGCACCATGGCAAAACCTGTGAGATACTGCAAAAGCAGTACTAAGAGGCAATTTATTGCAATAAATGCTTACATCAAAGGAACAGAAAGACTTCAAATAAATGACCCAACACTATGCCTCAAAGAACTTGAAAAATAACAGCAATCCAAACCTAAAGGTAATAGATGGAAAGAAATAATTAAGATCAGAGCAGAACTAAATGAAATAGAGACCCAAAAAACAATAGAAAACATCAACAAAACAAAAAGCTGTTTTTTCAAGAAGATAAATAAAATACACAAGCAATTAGCTATGTTAACCAAAAAAAGACAGAAGACCCAAATAACAAAAATCAGAAATGAAAAGGGAGACATAACAACAGATAACATGGAAATACAAAGTATCATTAGAGACTACTATAAACAACTGTATGACAACAAATATGAAAATCTGGAAGATATGGATAAGTTTCTAGACACCTACAAACTACCATGACTGAAGAAAGAAGAGAGAGAAAATCCAAACAGATGAATAACATGCAAGGAGATTGAAGTGGTAACTAGCAATCTTCCAACAAAGAAAAGTCTGGGTTCAGGTGGCATTACAGCTGAATTCTATCAAACTTTTAAAGAGGAGTTACTACCAATTCTCCTCAAACTATTCCAAACAATTGAAATAGAAGCTATTCTCCAAAACTCATTCTGTGAGGCCAACATAACTCTGATACCAAAACCAGATAGAGACACTACAAAAAAAAATTACAGGCCAATATCCTTGATGAACCTAGATACAAAAATCCTCCACAAAAAAAAATAGCAATCAGAATACAGCAACACATTTAAAAAATTATACACTATGATCAAGTGGGATTCATCCCACAGATGCAAGGATGTTTCAACATAAAAAAGTCAATAAATGTGATACATCACATCAACAAATTCAAGGACAAAGACTATATGATTATCTCAATAGATGCTGAAAAAGCATTTGACAAAATTCAACATCTTTTCATGATAAAGACTCTCAACAAATTAGGAATAGAAGGAAAGTATCTCAACACAATAAAAGCCTTTTATGACAAGCCCACCACCAGTATCATCATGAATGGGGAAAAACTGAGGACCTTTTCTTTAAGAACAGGAACAAGACAAGGATGCCCACTCTTTCCACTACTATTAAACATAGTACTGGAGATAATAGCCAGAACAATCAGGCAAGAGAAAGAAATAAAGGGAATCCAGATTGGAAAAGACAAAGTCAAACTGTCTCTATTTGCAGATGACATGCTACTGTGTATAGGAAAACCTAAAGACTCTATCAGAAAACTCCTAGAGCTGGTTAACAACTTCAGTAATGTTGCAGGATACAAAATAAATGCCCAAAAAACAGTTGCATTTACATACACAAATAACAACCTAACAGAAAGAGAAATAAAGAAGGTAAGCCCATTTACAATTGTAACACAAAAAATAAAATACCTAGGGATCAATTTAACCAAGTAGATTAAAGACCTCTGCAATGAGAACTACAAACCACTTCTGAAAGAAACTAAAGAAGACACGAAAAGATGGAAAGATATTCCATGCCCCTGGATGTCAGAGGTAGGGTTTGGGGAGCCCGATAGTTGACCTCAACCCGCCCTGTTCTCTTACCAGGTTCTTGATTCTGCCACAGGAAGGAATTCAAGGGCAGAGTCACAGTAGACAGTGAGAACAAATTTAATATAATAGAAAAGAAATATGCGTTCCACAAAGAGTGTGGCATAGCTCCAGAGACTGAGCAGGGCCCACATCAAGTTTAACACAAAAGTACGTTCGGTACAGACATCAAGCCTAACAAAAAAGCAAGAAAAACATACTTAAAGTTCAGTACAAAGTGCTGGCTGGCTCAAAAGAATGAGCAGCCACTTGCTGAAAGCAAGTTCAATACAAAGTAAAATACACACACCTCAGCTGGTGAAGTTCAGGTTGCCTCCAGGAAATTGAGCAACAACCCAACCTTTGGCTGGGATTTGGCATTTACAGTTTCTCTATCTAACGAATATTCAGTTAAAGGGGTGGTTCCCAGTTATGTAACATTTCATCTTGAACGTACTCAGTTGGTCTCTTCCTGGAGCATGTTCATTTGTCAGATCCTACCACGTGCACCAGGCATATTCAAGAATATTCTGTGCCCAGCCACTGGATTTGCAGAAGCCATCCCCTTGTCTCATTTTCCCCATCTTGGTGCTGAAAATAGGTCTAATGGGCAACAGTAAGTTTCTTCCAGGAGAGAGCCCAGTGGAGGGGGCCTGAGAACTCAGGGAGTGATTGAAAACCCAGAGGCATGTCCTGAAACTCTAGCCCAGGGAAACTGAGCACCCCCTACATCAAGTGTTTTGCAGCTTTTAGTGTTCAAGTATTTCACCTCCTTGGTTAAGTTTATTCCTAAGCATTTTATTCTTTTTGATGCTACAGTAAATGGGATTATTTAAAAATTTTTTTTTCAGAGTTTGTTGTTAGTGTATAAAAATGCTACTAATTTTTTAAGTTGATTTTGTATCCTGCAACTTTACCAAATTAATTAGTTTGAACAGGTTTTTTTTTTTTTTTTTGGAATCTTTAGTGTTGGCTACATATAAGATCATGTCCTCTGCAAACAGAGATAATATTACTTCTTCCTTTACAATTTAGATGCCTTTTATTTATTTAATTGCTCTGGCTAAGTCTTCCAGTACTATGTTGAATAGAAATGATAAAAGTGGGGATCCTTGCATTATTCCTAATCTTAGAAGGAAAACTTTCAACTCTTCACTGCTGAGTATGATGTTACTTGTGCACTTGTCATACAAGGGTACTTCAAAAAGCATGTGGAAAATAGAATTAAAAGATATACAAATCTTTCCATGAAATTCTGATGTTCTCTCACATATGGCCTTTATTGTGTTGAGATACATTCCTTCTATACTTAATTTGTTGAGAGTCTTTACCATGAAAGCATGTTGAATTTTGTTAAATGCCTTTTCTGCAACTTCTGGGATGACTGTGTGATTTTTTATTCTTCTGTTAATATGGTGTATCACACTTATTGATTTGCATATGTTGAACTATACTTGCATCCCAAGTTAAATCCCACTTGATCATGGTGTATTATCCTTTTAATGTGCTGTTGAATTCTGTGTGCTAGTATTTTGTTGAGGATTTTTACATCTACGTTCATCAGGGATATTGGCCTGTAGTTTCCTTATCTTGCAGTGTCCTTGTCTGGTGGGAAAATAACTCAGAAAAACATGTCTTCTTTCTTTAACCCAGATTATTTTCACCTTTCATATAACTAAGAGTAGTGTAGCTTAGCTTTAACACCTCCTGTAATGACCTATATTAGCCACTGGTGTCTTCAATAATTTTCTACATTTAAAAAGTGTGTGCAGAGATGGAACTTCAAGAATAGTGGTGTGAACAGAGGTTCCTTTTTCTCTACATCCTGGCCAACACTTGTTATCATTCCTCTTTTTGATAATAGCCATTATAACAAGTGTGAGGTGATATCTCATTGTTTTTATTTGCATTTCCCGGATCATTAGAGATGCTGATCATTTTTAAATATATCTGTTGGCCAAATGTCCTCACCACAAAAAAAAAAATGATAGGTTGGTGAGGTGATGGATATTAATTAATTAATATTAGTTTGATTGAATCTTTCTACAATGTTATACATAAATCAAAACAACACACTGTATCTCATAAATAAACACAATTATTATCTGTCAATTAAAAGCTAAAAAAAGAATGGTAGTATGAGAAGCTGGGAGGAAAACTATATCCTGGAGAGTCATCTCTTAAGCCAGTCAAAATTAGCAAAGAGAATTGTTCATAATCTCTGCAGATGGATGAAAATGCTTGCAATAAATTGAGGAGAATTTATTCAAAAAAACTATGGAAAATGGGCAAGAACAGTGGGAAGCTATGGCATTCAAACTAGGGACTTCACTCATCCCTCCACAGCTCTGCCTTATGAGAGAGCTATTAAGGGAGCTTGACAGCAGAGTGGAAATTCTCATCTCCCACAAATCCCTAGATGGAAGAGATATTCTGGAAAGGTTCCTCAGCTAGTGAACATCAGAAGATCCCATTTTCCCTAACTCTGTGGTGAAGAAGGTCAATATCCAGGAGATGGTGGCAACCAGACAGTACCTATCCCCCACACAACACACACACACACAGAAGCAACCAATATAAACTGCCTGTGAAAGGGTACAGATGCCAATTTAGCAGAAAAAGACTTCAAAGCAGTTATTACAAACAATTTCAAGGAACTAAAGAAAACCATACTTAAATAATCAAAGTATAATGACAATGATTCTTCAAATATAGAATATCAATAAAGAAAAATTATAAAAAAGAATAAAATAAAAATTGTGGAATAGAAAAGTAAAATAACCAAAATGAAAAAGTCACTAAAGGATCTCAACAGTAGATATGAGGCAGAAGAATGAATCAGTGAACTTATGCAATCTGAAGAACAGACAGAAAAAAGAATTAAAAAAATTAGTAGAGATGTAGATAAATAAAAAACACCATTAAGTTTACTTAAGTACACATAATTGAAGTAGCATAAGGAATGGAGAGAAAAAAGCAAAAAAAAAAAAAAAAAGAATTGAAGAAATAATAGAAAACTTTCCAAATTTGATGAAAAACTTTAATTCACACATCTAAAAAGTACAACAAAGCCAAATAGGATAAATTTAAGGAGATCTTTACCCAAACACATCATGGTGAGAGCTTTGAAGACAAAGACAAAGGGAAAACCCTGAAGGGAAAAATGACTCATTATATACAAAGGAACCATGATAAGATGGAGGCTGGAAGGCAGCAGGACATATTCAAAGTGCAAAAATGTGATACCGAGAGAAAACAAAAGGCAAAATGGCAGAAATGAATCCAATCATATCAGTAACAAGATGAAATGTGAATGGATTAAACATTTCATCAAATGACATTGTCATAGTAGATACAAAAGAAATAATAAAAAACAAGGTCCAACTATATGGGATCTACAGGAAACCCACCGTATATTCAAAGACATAAATAGGTTGAGAGTAAAAAGATGGAATAATACATTCCATATGTATTAGTCCGTTTAGGATGCATATAACAAAATACCCAAAACTGAGTTATTTATAAAGAAAAATGACATTTATTGCTTATAGTTTCTGAGGCTGGGAAGTCCAAAGTCCATCTGGTGGTGCTGACAGTGACCCAGGGGTCTCACATTGCAAGATGGTGGAAGCAGAGAGAGCATGAGAGAGAGAAAGACAGACTCTCCTCTTTTTTTAAAGCCCTCAGAACCAAGCCCTTGACCACCAGTTTTAATCCATTCACTACAGCACGGTCCTACAATCCAATCACCTCTTCAAGGCTCCACCTTTCACTTACCATAATAGGATTTCCCACCCTCTTAACAGTCACAGTGGGGGCTACGTTTCTAATACATAAAACTTGGGGGACACAATTCAAGCTTCAGGGAGTTTGGAGGGGGAACATAATTCAATCCACTACATCATGTTAACAGAAACCATAAGAGAGCTGGTGTGGCTATAATAATATCAGCCAAAATAGGCTTTAAAGCAGCAATTGTTAGTGACAAAGAGGGATTTTTAATAATGATTTAACAGTTATAAACATATATACATGTAATAACAGAACCTCAAAATGCATATGGCAAAAACTGACAGAATTAAAGGGAGAAATAGACAATTCAACAATAGTTGGATAGAGGTCGGGAAGGGTAGCAGAGAAGGGCAGATAGGGAGAGGTTGGTTAATGGATACAATGTTACAGATAGATAGGAAAATAACTTTTAGTGGTCTACAGTAGTGCAGGTGCCTATATTTAATAATAATTGTATGTTTTCAAATGGCTAGAAGAGAGATCAAATGCTCCCATCACAAAGAAATGATAAATTTCGCAGTGATACATGTGCTAATTATTCTGATTGCATTATCACACATTATATACATGTATTGAAATATAAGTCTGCACCCCATAAATATGTACAATTATTATGTGTCAGTCAAAATAATTTAAAAAATAATAGTTGGAGACTTCAACAACCATTGCATTAATTTCCCAGGGCTTCTGTAACAAAATACCACAAACTGGGTGGCTTAAAACAATGGAAATTTATTTTCTCATAGTTCTGAAGGCTAGAAGTCTGAAAGCAAGGTGTTGTCAGGGTTGGTTCCTTCTAGAGATTCTAAGGGAGAATCTCTTTCATGCCTCTCTCCTAGCTTCTGATGGTCGCCAGCAATCCTTGGCATTCTTTGGCTTGTAGATACATCTCTCTAATCTCTGCCTCCATCTTCAGATGATTGTCTCCTCTGTGTGTCTATGTCCAAATGCTATTCCTCTTATAAGGACAACAGTCATATTGGATTTAAATTCAACACTAACCCAGTATGATCTCATTTTAGCTTGATTACCTCTACAAAGATGCTATTTCCAAATAAAGTCACATTTATAGGCTCTTGGTGGATATGAATTTTGGGAGAACACTATTAAACCCAGTACACCCATTTTTAATAATGAACACAAAAGTTGGGCAGAAGATCAACAAGTATATAGAAGATTTAAACCCTATTAACCAACATGACCTAACAGACATTTATAGAACATTTCACTCAACATCAGAATATACACATCTTTTCTGAAGTACACATGGAACATTCTCAGGTAGAACATATGCTAGGCCATAAAACAAGCCTTAATAAAATTTAAAAGCATTGAAATTATGGAAAGTATTTTTTCTGATCACAAATAGATTAAATTAGAAATCAAAAGCAGATGGAAAATTGGGGAATTAACAAATATGTGGAAATTAACCAACAAACTCCTAAATAACTAGTTGGTCAAAGCAGAAATCACAAGGTAAATCAGAAAATAATTTGTTTGGCATTAATGAAAACAAAATACAACATACTAAACCCATACAATACAGTTAAAGCAAAGTATAGAGGGAAATATATAGCTGTAATTGTGTATATTAAAGAAGAGAGAACTCAAATCAGTTATTCACCTTCCGCCTTAATTAAAATAGACAAAGAAAAACTAAAAAACCAAACAGAAGGAAAGAAAGTATAAAGATTAGAGTGGAAATAAAAGAAATCAGGGTTAGAAACACCATGGAAAAAGATCAACAAATACAAAACTTGGTTTTTCAAAGAGATCAAAAATATCGATGTACCATTAGCTAGACTGACTAGGAAGTAAAGAGAGAAGACTCAAATGACTAAAATCAGGAATGAAAGAGAGAACAATACTACTAACCTTACAGAAATAACATTGTACTAAAAGTTCTAATCAGGTCAATTAGGCAAGAAAAAGAAAAAATAGACATACAGATTGGGAAGGAAAAAATAAAACCATCACTTTTCACAGATAACATGATCTTGTATACAGATAATCCTACAGAATCCATTAAAAATCTATATTATACTTACATAATAATATAATATTTTTATAAAATATAATAGAAATAAAATATTAAGAACTAATGTATGAGTTCAGAAAGCTTACAGGATAAAAGATAAATATACAAAAATCTATTGTATTTTAATACAATTGCAATAAACAATCAGAAAACAAAATTAAGAAAACAATCCCATTTACAATAGCATCAAAAATAATAAAATAGAGTTGAGCTTTTTTTATATATATCCAAAGGAATGGAAATCATCATATTAAAGGGATACCTGCATCCCTGTGTTCATTGCAGCTCTGTTTACAATAGTCAAGATATGGAACCAACCTAAATGTCCATTGATGGGTGACTGGATAAGGAAAATGTGGTATATACACACAATGAAATACTACTCAGCCACAAAAAAGAATGAAATTCTGCCATTTGGAACAACATGGATGAGGCTGGAGAAAATTAAGTGAAATAAGCCACACAAGGAAGGAGAAATACCACATGTTCTCACTCATAACTGGGTATCAAGAAAGAAAGAAGAAGGAAGGAAGGAGGGGGGCGGAGAGAGAGAAAAAGAAGGAAAGAAAGAAGAAAGAAAGAAAGAAAAGACCACAGCAATACATTGAACTTTCAGAAGGAGAGAACAAACCTAAGAATACTAGAGATTTGGGGGGGGGGTGCGGCATTTGGAGAGTGATAGGTCGGGTAAAGGGCATAAAGAAAAATCACAATTTGTAATAATGAATATGCTAATAATAAATAAACAAAATTAAAAATAAAGTCATAGCATTTCATAAATTAAAAATAAAAAGTAAAATGCACATTGAGAGAGAAAAAAGAATAAAATAGGAATACATTTAACAAAAGAAGTACAAGACTTATAAAATGAAAACTACAAAATATTGCCAAGAAATTAAAGTTCTAAATAAATTGAACAATATCTCATGTTTGTGGTTCGGTAGACAATACTGTTAAGATGATCTCCAGATCGATCTACAGATTCAGTGCAAACCCAATCAGAATCCCAGCCAGCTTCTTTGTAGAAATTGACAAGCTGACCCCAAAATTTATATAGATACTCAAAGAATCCAGAATAGGCAAAAGAATTTTGAAAAAGAACAAAGAGGACTCATACTTTCTGATTTGAAAACAATGCAAAGTAACAGTAATCAAGACAGTGTGACATTGTAATAAGTATAGACACGGGTGCCAAGATTATTGAATAAGGAAGGAATAGATTTTTCAAAGAGTTGTGCTGGGACAAGTGGGTATCCACATCCAAAATAATGGAGTTGAACCACCTATGACACTTCATACACATTTAAAAAAAAGGCCATAAACCTAAGTATAAGGGCTAAAACTAAAATACTCGTAGAAGAAAACATAGAAGTATATCTTCATGACACTGGGTTAGGCCAGGTTTCTTATGCAGGACAACAAAAGTACAGCTGAGGAGAGAAAAAATAGATAAATTGAACTTGATAAAAAAAAAAAAAAAACATTTGTGCTGCAAACGATACTATTAAGAAAACAAAAACACAACCCACAGAATGTGAGAACATATCTGCAAGTCATAAATCTGATATGGGTCTTATATTTGGGATTTATAAAGAACTGTTACAATTCAATAATAAAAAGACAAATTATCCAATTAAAAAATGGGCTTGGGGAGGAGGTGAGGAGTGACTGATGATGGCTACAGGGTTTGGGGGAGGATGATGAAATTTGTAAAATTAGGCTGTAGTGATGGTTACACAACATTGTAAATACACTAAAAACAATTGAATTGTGCACTTTACATGGGTGTCTTTTATGGTATATAAATTATATCTCAATAAAGCTCTTAAGAAAAACTTAATTATTTAAAAAGTGTATGCAAAGATATGTCCTGATCTACTGGTTTCATACCTACTTTGTGTGAGAGAACACAAGCCAGGTTTTTTAAAATTTTTTTTTTGAACAGTCTTAGATTTACAGAAAAATTTACAAAGATAGCACAAAGAGTTCCCATATACCCCACATCCAGTTTTCCTTATTATTAACAGTCAACATTAGTATGGTACATTTGTTACAATTAATGAACTAATACTGATAAATTATTATTGAGTAAAGTCCACTCATTAGTCACATTTCCTTAATTTTTACCTAGTGTCCCTTTTCTGTTCCAGGATCCCATCCTGGATATCACATTACATTTAATCATTATGCCTCCTTAGACTCCTCATGACTGAGTTTTTCCGACTTTCCCAGTTTGATGACTTTGACAGTTTTGAGGAGTACATGTCAAGTATTTCATAGAATGTCCTTCTAAAGGGATTTGCTGAATGTTTTTCTCATGTTTGGACTGTGGCTATGGGTTTTGAAGAGGAAGACCTCAGAGGTAATGTGCCATTGTTATCACATCATATCAAGAGTACATATTATCAACACGAGTTATCATTGTTGATTTTGACCTTGATCACCTGACTGAGATAGTGTTTGTCAGGTTTCTCCACTGTAACGTTACACTTTTCCCTCCTTTCCATAATGTACTCTTTGGTAAGAAGTTACTATGCGCTGCCACACTCAAAGAGTGGGGGATTACGCTCCCCCCCTTTGAAGGCAGAGTATCTATATAAATTATTTGGAATTCTTCTACGTAGGAGATTTCTTTCTCCTCTCCCACTTATTTATTTATTCAATCATTTATTTTTGTCGGTGTGGACTCATAGATACTTATTTTATACTTTAGGCTATAATCCAGCAACACTTTATTTTACTCCTCAAATTGTTCTAACTTTGGCTCATTTTGTAATAGATCTATGACTTTTTATTTTTCATAAGAAAAAGGGCAGTGACATTCACATCTGCATCTCACTGAAGTCCTTTACTCTTCTTTGTCTCAAGACACTTCACCTTTGTTTTCTTTGATGTATTTTATTAGCACATATCTCTGAGAGTAATAGTATAATAAAATTAATTTGATATAACTCAATAAACTAACCAAACAAAGAAGAAATAATTGGTGGCATTTTGCAGTTCATTCTAACAGTTCAATATTTTGCAGCTTGTTTTAACAGTTCAATATTTTTTGCATAACATTTGTGTGTCAAACACATTTTACAGTTCAATAGTTGCATGGGTTCATTAAAACAGACCTTGTCTGAATGCATTGGATGAAATATGTCTTCACTGTAAAAATATAAGGGTCAACTTATGTAAATATTAGCCACTTTTGTGAAAGTGGTATTTATACATTTCTTGTTAATTTGAGAAATCAAGGTTGGATTTTCTAATTGTAAAACCCATCTATGGAGATTTACAATAAAGTTTTTTGATTAGTGTGGCAATTGCTGTTACTTCATTTCTGTAGATTTTATCATTTAAGAGCCTAAGAAATTAGTTTTTTCCTTTCAGAAAATATTCTTGTAATATAGGTGTGTTACCATCGGATAAGAAAGCCAAAGCTGTAAAGCACAATAATCTCTAAATGCATCGGACTGAGAGATATTTGCTGATTGTTCCCATCTTTTTCATAGAAAGGATATCTCTATTTAAGCAACCAACGATTACATTTTTGAAAAACAGATGTTTCAGTGCAGGTTTTAAAATGTCAACAAAGTCTAATGTGTTTCATCTTTCATCAACCATAGTTGAATCTAATTCTGATATTATTTATAGCTCCTATCATAATATTCCTTTATGACTCACTCTGATTTTTAGCAGGGCCTTAAAATTAAGGTTTGTTATGGTCACTTATGGTTAAGTCACAGTCAACAGCACGGTCTAATATAAATGTAATGTGAGACACATGTAATTTCAAATTTTCTGGGAGCAACATTAAAAAAGCTTTTAAAAATCAGGTGAGATTATTTGTCATATATATTCTATTTAACCCAATATATCCAAAATATTTTCATTTCAACATATAAACAATATTAATGGGATGTTTTATTTCTACTTTTTGTACTAAGTCTTCAAAATCTGTTGTGTATTTTACACTTACAGCACATCTTTACATAGATTAGGCAAATTTCAAGGGCACAGTAGTCGCAAGTAGCTGGTGGAGATCATATTGGACTATGCAGGTATAGAACATTATGATAATTTTCCATTTATGATCTCATTTGATCCTTACAAATTAATTAAAGCAGGTAGGGCAGATATGATCATTCACATTTTACCAACAGTGAAGCTGGGGACCAAAAAGTTTCAATGATTTTCAAGGTCATACAGTTAGTAGAAGCTAGATATAGCTAGGATGTAAAATGATAATCTGTTGTTTAGAGCATCTGTCAAGGATGCAGTACCAAGTATTATGAAGGTGTGGCAACCATGTAAACATGTCAGTCAGATCTCCTGCCACAGGGAGCATAATTAACTGACGGCTCCAGCTGCTGCCCCTCTGGATTCACCACTGTATTCACGATGAGGCAACGCTTCCTGTGAGCCGCTCCCAGCCAAAGACTAAGCACTGTGGGGGTACAAAAGCAAGATGATTCTTGAGAGACACAGGACTTCTTCAATGGGAAACTTTGGCTTGAGGATTTCTCATTAGCCTGGCTGAACCATTATTGGAACTGTGCTGCAGTTCAAGACTCTTCTTACCCAATCTTCCTTCCTTCCTTCTCTTCTTTTATAAGTGTCAGACCCGGATTGTGGTCTGAACTCTCCCCTGCTTTTCCTGCTCCCTCTCCCAGTAAATCACTTGTACATCTAATCCCATCGTGGTGTCACTTTTTCATCATATCTGTTCTACTGATGAAGCTGATATTGGAGCGTGCACTGTATCTATGGGCAAGTGAGCTTCTTAATACTTATCCTAGAAATAAAATTAGCAGCCCAGTCACCAACAGCAATGAACTAATAAGGCAGACTTCCTCCAGCAGGGGTAGAGCCTGTACTTGTAAATTTTAGAGCATGAGGGTACAGGGCAGGACACTCAGGCATTTGCTAATAATACAGTGGGTTCTCAAAGTGTGCCTCCCCACACCCCTCTAAATAAGCACAAGCATCATTAGCATCACCTGGGAACTTGTCAGAAATGTTAATTCTCAGGCCCCACTTCAGAACCACTCAATCAGAAACTACTTAGTGTTTTAACAAGCCCTCCAGTGATGCTGATGCACACACAAGTTGAGAATCACTAGTGTAGGACTTAGGGGAGAAGGTCTCCTTTTTGCCCTTAGAGTTAGACTTAGCTCATTGCCAATTCCAGGGCCAGGACTAGGGTGAAGCAAGAGTGGTGGCTGGAGTATAAAATTTAAAGAAGCAGTCACTGTTATGGTTGTTCAAATGCTCTGGTATTTCTTCTTATTGAATGAGTGGATACCATTGCTTAATTTAGCAAAGTGATATTAATTACAATTTAATTAATTAATATATGATAATGTCGAATTTTAATATATTTTAAGGGTGGTCTTATTGAAATATGTTTTTAAATCAGCACAGAGTTAGAAAGAATCAAGCAATTAAGATTGTGATTGGTTTAATCTCTTATGTTAAAATCTTGTTTACAAATGTGGTTTCTCCATAATGGAGTTAGGAATCAGAGAAAGTTAGACTTGGATAGTCCTCTAGAGATCATCTGATCCAGAGCCAGTCTTTGAAGGCCAAGAGTAGCAAGTAAACTGAATAAGAACTTATCTATTGACATTTAAGAGATTCTGAGAAGGCTACCCATAGGCTACTTCTATCTATCCCACATTGCCTGATTTATTCACACAAATTTGCAATTTAAATCCTTAGAGATTCATGTCTGATTTTCTTAAGTCTTCTTTTAAAATGCAAACGTATCTAGCAGGATTACAAGAAGATGTATTACTGATCATTAGTTAGCATGATTTGGTGAATCAGATTTTTTTCCTTCTAGCACATAGCAACTGATATAACCAGTCTCAGGAAATAAATCCAGTATTTATGGAGCACATTGTGGCAGATGCTGTGCTATGGATGGTAATTGTCAAATTTGGAGAGGAAGGGTGCTCCTACTGACAGTGGGCCAATTTGGGGCAGGAAATACATAATTTTGAGCACCCAGAGAGTAACAAGAAAGCACTCAATACCTTTGGGGCAAGGAAGATGAAGTCAGAAAACAAAGGTCCCAATGGTACAATGTGACTGCTTTGAAAGAAGCATAGATATCTACCATCACAGAGACTGGTTAAATGAATTGTGATATATCCGTATAATGGAATATCATGCAGCCATCAAAAAAATGATGCAGCTCTCTACTGATATTCAACAATCCCCATGATAGTTTTAAATAAAGAAGCAAGGCATTATATTCCCTTACCAGTTGAATGAAAAAAATTTAAATATGCACAGAACATGTCAGCAAATATATTCAAGAAATTGTTAACAATGGTTGCCTTTGAAGAGGGAAACTGGATGCCTGGGTAAATGGGAGACTTAATTTTCACTGTATACCCATTTCTTTGTTTTGAATTTTATACCATGTATATGTATTACCTATTTCAAAAAAAATGGAATTTATTTTTTAAAAATGTATTCCAGAATGGGCTCTGTCATTTTGAGTAGGAAGAAGATATCGACTCTCTGTGAGTGGGGTTTGTCTCAGCTATCTTTTTCCATCAGTAAAGTTATACTTGAATAGGAGGATGAACTTGTTGTTGCATTTGTCATCCCGTTGATCAGTAGAATGGATCTAGCAAACCCATCTCCCTCTGCCCTCTCTGCTCCCAAGCTGCTTTCAGTCAAAAAGGATGTTTTTCCCAGAGAAGAGAACTATCAAAGATATCAAAATAGATGTGCCTCTGTGTTAGAACTTTCAAACAAGTCCACATGGTCCATATAGAGAAGTTGGTATTTATCCTTATCTCACTAGAAAGGAAGTTAGAGAATATGCAATCAATGAGAGGTCAAAATAAAATATAAGGGAGGATAGAAATATGGGGCAGGGTGAATGAATTATGCAGGTGATATACAAAACTCACCAAAACCATCATGTATTACATGAAAAACAGGAATGCCTCCAGTGATATGGGACAATATTGGAGCTCAATGGTGAGCATTTCCTTCTGTTCTTGACTGAGCTATACCCAGTCTCTCAAATACTATGCAATGCCCCTTTCCAGGATACAAGGGCCTTTGCAAAGATACTGGAATTATAGGCCTATCAAAAAAAAAAAAAAGTGTTATTACAGTGGAACCAGAGGGGGAAAAAGACAATCTTCATCTCTTATGTTTCAATATAGACTTTTGAAATTCAGGGCAGATTCAAATAGTTTGAGATAAAAAGATTTTTGTGTTTTGGAAGCTTAGAACTCAGGGCACATAGGGTTTATGTCATACACAATAATTTAGAAGTACAGCTATTTTAATACCTTTGATAGTTCTCCTCTTTGGGAAAATCTTTATCTTTTACTGAAAGTAGCTTTGGGAGAAGTGAGGGCAGAGGGAGAAGGGTTTGCTAAATTGATCTTGCAGGGCCAGAAACTTGGTCTTGATACTACATTAAAGTTAACCAGGTTCATGCTCACCAAATTCACAAAAATACTGAAGTACAAAACAGAATACCAATTTATGAATTTACTCTTAAAATAAAACCATCTCATGGGCAAGAATGCTTAGATTCATTTAGGCAGTGCATTCTCTTCTCTACAGGAAAAGTTTACAAGGGACGCCAGATTAAAATCAGTAGGTGATCAAATAAACCTGAGAATAGAGCAAGGGAGTAAGCTGCATGGTTTTTGTGGCTATTGTCATTTAGCTAGGATAGTAGTGCACCCATCTTCACAGGAGGGATAGACCTACTGAGCAAACATTCATGTCATTTCACTGGTATATTTTCTCCTGGATCATGCCCCTATAACACCTACCCTCCTAAAATTTTATTCCAAAATTTAACAATCATTTTCTGTTATCAGAAGCTTTAGCTTGCCAGTACCATTGTTTAGGCTGTAACCTAGTACTCTTTTCCACCTATGGCCTGGAAGACACTCTTTCTCTTGTGATATTTGCACATATCTGAGCTTATCCATTATGTGTTGCCTTTATTAGCATAGCTCAGAATTGTGAAGGGGCCTCACTGCTATTTCTAAGACCATTTCTAAGATTCTAATTGTAGAAGTTATTGTGGCTTACACCTAAGAATACATAGTGTTTAAATATATTAACATATATGTCAACAAGGATGTACTATATGCCGGGCACTATGCTCAGCATTTCATATGTATTTTCTCACACCAACCCATGTGGCAGGCAGTTATTTATTCCCCTTAATGTAGATGAGGAAAAAGAAGCAAACAAGAAACTTCCTCAAGATCACACAACTGGTAAATTTAGATGCTGGAATTCTAATTCATGCCTTTCTAACTTCAAGCACCACAGTGACACTCCTCTTTTCATTCCTACATATACATACACCTTAAAACATTACATAGCTTTTAACTCAGGACTCTTTCTCCAACAATTTATCTGAAGGAAATGATAGAGGATGAATAGAAAGATTTACTTAAAAGGTTATTCACCACAGTGTCATTTTTGATAGTAAATAATGAAGATGAACTAAAAGTACAACAGTAAGAAGGTTGACTAAATTATGGTACTTCCATACAACAAAGTATGATATACCTTAAAAGTAATAGTGTAATCTGATATTTATTAACATGGAAAGATGTTCAAAATTCTGTATTAAGCACAAATTTCAAGTTTCAGTTAGTATATGGAGGTGGATCTTGTTGCTTTGCTTCCCATGGATTTATCACCCCTTTTCCTCTGGGTGATGGAGCTGCAAAAGGATTACTCAAAGCCCATCTCTTCTGAGCAGTGAGAGACCCTGAAGGGGGTTAATCTCCTGGAACCCTCAAGAGTGAGGAATCCCTTCCTTGGGAAGTTAACCATGAATTGGGGTTCTCTCCCCATGTTTATTTTCAAGACCAGGAAGTTACAGAAAAAGAACATAGGTGGGGTAATAGTTTAACAATAGAGGCTAGTAACAAGCAAGGTGACATTCCATAATGCAGTTTGCAAAAGGTTAAGTTGATCCACCAACAAAAGCTGGATCTTAGCAAACATTCTCTCTCCCCACAGCAATTTCCCAGTATCTTTACATATCAATCAGTAACTTCTCTGTCCTTGAGCCAGCAACCTTGCTGTGTTACAATTCTTTATCGTACAACAGAGACTTTTAGCCTGGGGAAAGTTTCCTGTCTTTTGCAAGTTTAACATTTTTATATGTACTTTTAAGAAGTTAGGCTAAACATGAAACTACAGGGAACTAGACTCTGTGAAATATACTTGCTTTACAAATGTACATATACTCCACAGATCTCATTTTTCTTAAAAGGTTTATTTATGGGCTGAAAAAAGCTGGAAAGCTATGTATCTAAAAGTAAATAGTGGTTATCTCTGGGAATGTGTCATTCTTATTTTTGGTCTTCCTGCTTACCTGAAATTTATAATTTTCAACAGTGAAAATGCAGTTCTTACTAAAGAAGAAAGGAATAATTTTAGAATTTTAAGATGCATTGCAGTTTATATTAATGAACAAAAACACTTTTTTGTTGTTTTGACATAACAGAATCTTCAATTGTATAGAGCCTCAAGCCCTTAACATTTGAATTTCTTCCACTAATATTTTTTAAACCTCCTGGGCATTCTTTCTCTATCAATAACATGAACAAAACCAGCAAAATCAAAATGAGAAAGTGAGTTTAGTTTAGCCTCCAGCAATTTCTTTGCTATGTCCTCCTTTTTTCCCTTCAAGATTCCCAGGCCTTTCACACTATTGGAGTTCTTCTGTAAAAGATAAAAAAGATAATGATGATGAAAAAAGCAAGAATGATTACACTAAAAATAAAAGCAAAGTTAGCCATTTTATTAGTACTGACAATGTAATAAGCACTTAACTATGTAATTGCTTTGGACACATGCAGTTAGTTCCTTTAAGTAAGTTTTATAATTGCTATTTTACAGTTGAGAAACTGAGTTTTAAATGTTTATCCAAGGTACTACATAGATAGTAAGTAGCAGAGAGTACCATTTTTTTATGTTTCCTATATTACATAATCATTATTTAAAAGGAAACAGACATCCTAAGGCCTTTGCATTGCCTCCTCTGTGAGATCACCCAGATCACCTCACCACTCTGAGCTTCCTAAATCTTTGTTTACCCAAGTCAGCACAGGAAGTCTAGGTTCCCAGGTCATCTCTCAACCACTTACCTCTTGTCTCCAATTATACATCAACAAATTTGAAATCCAGAAGGAAATAGGTAAATTTCTGGACACATACAAAGCACCAAGACTGAACCAAGAAGTAACAGAAAACCTGAACATAACAAATAACAAGCAATGAGATTGAAGCAGTAAGCAGCATTCTCCCAACAAAGAAAAGCTCAGGACCAAACAGTTTTACTGCTTAATTCTACCAAACATTTTAAGAGGAATTAATACCAAATCTCTTCAAATTATTCCAAAAAGTTGAAACAGAGGCCATTCTCCCAAACTCATTCTATGAGGCCCGCATCATGCTGATACCAAAACCAAAGATGTAACAAAAAAGAAAACTACTGGCCAAGATCTCTGTTGAAAATAGACATAAAAATCCTCAACAAAATATTATTAAACAGAATATAGCAACACATTGAAAAAATTATACACCATGATGATTAAGTGGGATTCATCCCAGGTATGCAAGGATGGTATCCGATACACAAGTTAATAAATGTGATATCCACATCGACAAAATCAAAGACAAAAACCATATGATTATCTCAACAGATGCAGAAAAATCATTTGACAAAATTCAACATCTCTTCATGATAAAGACTCTCAGCAAATTAGGTTTGGAAGGAAAGTAACTCAACACAATAAAAGCCATAAATGAAAAACCCTCAATGATATTGGTGGAACAAGACAAGGATGCCCACACTTGCCACTCCTATTTAATGTAGTGCTGGAAGATGTTGGTGTTTTAGTCTGTTTTGTGTTGCTATGACAGAAATACCTGAGACTGGGTAATTTATAAGGAAAAGAGGTTGATTTGGCTTACGATTCTGGACAGCTGCATCTGGCATGGGCCTCAATCTGCTTCTACTCATGGCAGAAAGTGGCAGGCTGCCAGTGGGTACAAGCAGATCACATGGCAACAGGAAGCAAGAGAGAGAGAGAGAGGAGGTGGCACGGTCTTTTAAAAAACAAGCTCTCACAAGAACTAATAGAGTGAGAACTCACTAATTTATTCCCCCTCCCCCAGGGAGAAGATTAATCCATTCATGAGGGATCTGCCCCCATGACTCAATCAGTTTCCAACACTGCCACATTGGGGATCAAAATTCCACATGAGTTTTGGAGGGGACAACACATCCAAGCTCCATCAGTTGGGCTGGAATGATTGTATTATGTGAGAGTGACATGAGTTTTGGAAGGCCAGTGCAGAATGATGGAATTCGGATGTACTGTCCTCCCAGAACTCATGTGGAAATTTGATCCCCAATGTGGCAGCATTGTAAGCTGTTTGAGTCACAGTAGCAGATTCCTCATGGATGGATTAATGCTCTCCCTAGGTGGGGTAGGAGAGGGGTACCAAGTGAGTTCTTGCTTTATTAGTTCCCTCCAGAGATGGTTGTTTAAAAGACCCTGGCACCTCCCCACTCCCTTGCTTCCTCTCACCATGTGATCTGCTTGTACCCACCAGCTGCCTGCCGCTTTCTGCTATGAGTAGAAGCAGACTGAGGCTCACACAAGGTGCAGTTGTCCCAGAATCATGAGCCAATAAATCTCTGTTATTTATAAATTACTGTGGAGTATATTAACATTTATAAAGCCAAATGTATTTCACAGGGCCTAGCTTCCAAAGCCCTGTAGTTTCAGGTTTAGCCTAACTTTTAAAATTACACATAGAAATGTTAAGCTTGCAAAAGACAGGAAACTTTCCCCAGGCTAAAGTCTCTGTTGTAGATAAAGAATTGCAACACAGCAAATTTGTTGGCTCAAGGACAGATGCCCTTGGAGCAGGTTAACCTAACGTTTCTTGATTGTTATGTAAACATACTGAGGAAATTGTTGTAGGAAAAGACAGTATTTGCTAAGAACAAGCTTTTGTGGGTGGATCGACTTAACCTTTTGCAAATTGCATTATGGAATGTCACTTTGTTATTTCACTGATGTTACCAGCTGCTATTGTTAAACTATACTTAGCCATAACTCCACCTATGTTCCTTTTCTGTAACTTTCTGGCCTGGAGAATAAATACTGAGACAGAACGCCAGTTCAGGGTTAATTTTCCAAGGAGGAATGCCTCTCTCTTGAGAGTTCCCAGAAATTAACCTCTCCGGGGCTTCTCACCACTCAGAAGAAATGGGCTTTGAGTAATCCTTTGCATCTCTGTCACCCAGGGAGAGAGAGGTGACATAGAGAGTGTAACAAATTACCTAGTCCCAGATGTCTGTTATAGCAACACAAAAACCAACTAATACAGAAAGTTGGTACCAAGGATTAGGGTGTTGCTACACAAATACCTGAAAATGAGGAAGCGGCTTTGGACTATGTAGCGGGCAAAGGTTGAAGGAGTTTGGAGGACTCAGAAGAAGACAAAAAGATGAGGGAAAGTCTGAAATATTTTAGAGATTGGTTAAATGGTTGTGACCAGAATAATGATAGCAATGTGGACAGTAAAGGCCATGCTGATGATGAAGTCTCAGATAGAAATGAGGAACTTATTGAGAATTGGACAAAAGATCACCCTTGCTACATCATAGCAAGGAACTTGGCTGTATTGTGTCCATGTCCTAGGACTTTGTGGAAGGTGGGACTTAAGAGTTGTGAAACAATGTTTGGTGGAAGAAATTTCCAAGCAGCAAAGCATAAGGAAGCTGTGTGGCTACTTTCAACAGCCCATGCTAAGATATGGAAAAAAGGTATGATGTAAAGCTAGAATTTAAAAGGGAAGCAGATCATAAAGATTTGGAAAATTTGCAGCCTAGCCATGTGGTAGAGAAGCAAAGAGCAAGAGAAAAATGCAAGGTGAAGCAGATTGACTGCTAAAGACATTATCCTGGTGATGAGGCAGCCAGACGCTAATAGCCAAGACAATGGGAGAAAGGCACTGAAGGCATTTCAGAAGTATGGAGGGGCACCCCTCCCATCACAGACTTGGAAGCTTAGGAAGCCCGAGTTGTTCTGGAAGACAGACCTGGGGCACCACTGCCCTTGGGAACCTGCTCCCTGCATCCCACCTGCTCTGGCTAGAGCAGCCCTGACTCAAGTGGCCCCAAGTGTGGTTGGTGCAGCAGCTCTGGAGAGCACAAGCTGAAAATCTTGGTGGCACCCATGTGGTGTTAAGTTTGCAGGTCTGCAGAACATGAGAGCAGTGGACGGGTGGTAGCCTCCACCCAGATTACAGAGGTTGTCAGAAGTCCTGGGGGCCCAGGCAGAGACCTTCCCCAGGGGCAGAGCTGCCACACAGGCCATCTCCTAGAGAAATGCAGAGTGGAAAGTTGGGTCAGAGCCCCCACAGAGAGCCCCCCCCAGAGAAATGTCTAGTAGAGCCAAGGTAGCAGGGCTGCCACCAGAATCCCAGAACTGTAAGGCCGCTGGCAATGGGCCAAACTGGCCTGGAAAAACCACAGGCACCAGCACTGCTCAATGGGCTGCACCAGGCAGGACTGTGGGAATGAGGCATTGGGGGCCCAGATGCCCCATCGTGCCCAGGATGCAGAACTTGGAGTTAGAGATTATTTTGGAGCTTCAAAATTTAATGTCTGGCCTGCTGGGTTTTGGACTTGTTTGGGGCCTGTTTCTCCTTTCTTCTGGCCTATTCCTCCCTTTTGGAATGGGAATTTGCACCCAATGTCTATTCCACCATTGTATATTGGAAGTAGATAAATTTGTTTTTCTTTTTACAGGTTCACAACTGGAAGTTTTGCCTTTGGTCTCAGAGGAGACTGTGGACTTTGGACTTTTAAGTTGGTGCTGGAACAAGCTAAGACTTCTGGGACTGTTGGGTGGAATGACTGTATTTTGTATGTGAGAGTGACATGAGTTTGGGGGAGGCAAGGGGCAGAATGATAGATTTTGGATGTTTTGTCCCCGCCAAAACTCATGTGGGAATCTGATCCCCAGTGTGGCAGTGTTGGAAGCTGAGTCACGGGGCAGATTCCTCATGAATAGATTAGTGCTCTCCCTAGGTGAGATGGGGGAGGGGTAGTGATTGAGTTCTTGCTTATTACTTCCCAATGAGAGCTGGTTGTTTAAAAGACCCTGTCACCTCCCCTCTCTTTCTCTTGCTTCCTCTCACCATGTGATCTTCTTGTACCTGCCGGTTTCCTGATGCTTTCTGCCATGAGTAGAAGCAGCCTGAGGTACATATGCAGCTGTCCCAGAATCATGAGCCAATAAACCTCTGTTATTTATAAATTACCAAGTCTTGGGTATCCTATTATAGCAACACAAAAACAGACTAATACAGAAGTACTAGCCAGAACAATCAGGCAGAAGAAAGAAAAAAAGGGCATCCAAACTGGAAAAGATGAAGTCAAATTGTCCCTGTTTGCAGGTAATAAGATCTTATACATAGAAAAATCCAAGGACTCTACCAAAAAATACTTAGAGCTGATAAACAATTTCAGTAAAGTTGCAGGATACAAAACCAACACTCAAAAATCAGTGTCTTTAATCTCCAAAACATACTAGCAGAAAGAAAAATCAAGAATGGAAGCCCATTTACAATAACTACCAAAAAAAAAACCAAAAAAAAAAAAAACAACCCTATGAATAGATTTAATCAAGAAGGTGAAAGAGCTCTACAGTCACTACAAATATCTACAAGTCACTGCTGAAAGAAATGAAAAAGGACACAAAAAGATGGAAAGACATTCTATGCTCATGCAGTGTGCAAATGTCCACACTACCCAAAGTGATCTACAGATTCAATGCAATCCCCATCAATATACCAATGATTTTCTTCACAGAAATAGAAAAAGCAAACCTAACATTCATATGGAACAACAAAAGACCCTGACTAGCCAAAGCAATCCTAAGCAAAAAACAGAAGCTGGAAGTATTACACTAACTGACTAACTGACTTCAAATTATAAATTACAAAGCTATAGTAACCAAAACAGCATAGTACTGGCATAAAAACAGACACGTGGACCAATGGAACAGTATAGCAAACCCAGAAGTCAATCCATGTACTTCCAGCCACCTCAACAAAGGCACAAAGAACATACATTGAGGAAAGGACAACCTCTTCAATAAACAGTGCAGGTAAAACTGGACATCCATATGTAGAAGAATGAAACTAGACCCATACTTATTGCCATATACCAAAATCAACAAAAAATGGGTTAAAGACTTAAATTTAACACCTGAAATTATAAAACTCTTAGAAGAAAACATAAGGGAAACACATCAGGATATAGGACTGGGCAAAGACTTTATGAAAAAGACTCCAGAAGCAGAGCCAAAAAAAGAAAAAAATGAACAAATCATATCATATCAAACTAAACAGCTTCTGCAAAGCAAAGGAAACAATCAACAGAATGAAAAGACAACCTACAAAATGAGAGAAAATGTTTGTGAACTCTACGTCCAACAAGGGATTAATATGCAGGATTTACAAGGAACTCAAACAACTCAATAGCAAAAAAACAAATAACCTGATTAAAAAATGGGCAAAGGAGCTGAACAGACATTTCTCAAAGGCCAGCAAGTATATGAAAAAATGCTCAACATAACTAATCATCAGAGAAATGCAAATCAAAACCACTTTGAAATATTATCTTACCCTAGTTAGACCGGCTATTATCAAAAAGGCAGAGAATAACAAATGCTGGTGAGGATGTGGAAAAAAGGGAACACTTCTACACTGTTGGTGGGAATGTAAATTACCATCGCCATTATGGAAAATAGTATGGAGTTTTCTCGAACAACTACAGATGGAATTACAGATACAATCCAGCAATCTCACTACTAGGTATATACCCAAAGGAGTGTAAATCATCATATTGAAAGGATACCTGCACTCCCATGTTTACTTCAGCTCTATTTACAATAGCCAAAATATGGAACCAACCTAAATGTCCATTGATGCATGACTGAATAAGGAAAATGTGGTATATATGCACTATGGAATACTACTCAGCCATAAAAATGGATGAAATTCTGCCATTCACAGCAATATGGATGAGCTAGGAGAAAATTACATTAAGTGAAACAAATCAGGCACAGAAAGAGAAATACCACATGTCCTCAGTCATAAGTGGGAACTAAAAATGAGATAAATAAGAATGAAAGAAAGAAAGAGAGAAAGAAAAAATGAAACAATTAATAATATGTTGAATTTTTAGAGGGAGGGAAAAGAACTGGGGTTACTAGAAGTGGGAAAGGGGGAAGGGAAAGGGGAGAGGAGTCAGCAAGAAATGGGTTAATGGACACAAAGAATGATTGTGTACTGTAATGATGACTAAGCTAATTATCCTGATTTGACCATCACATATTGTGTACATGTATTTATATTCAACTCTACCCCACAAATATGTATAATCAATTAAGGTTAAATTTAAAAAAATAGAAAAAAGATATCCCATTTAACTAGCACCATTTGTTGAAAATACTGTCTTTTCCCCCACTGGATGGTCTTGGCACCATTATTGAAGGGGGTATTCTATTTCATTGGTCTATATGCCTGTCTTTATGTCAATGCCACACAGGCTTGATTATTACAGCTTTGTAATAATTTTTGAAATCAGGAAGTGTGAGTGTTCCAAGTTTGTTTTTTCTTTTTCAGGATTGTATTGGCTATTCAGAGTCCCTCAAAATTCCATATGAATTTTAGGATGGGTTTTTCTATTTCTGCAAAAAACTGTTATTGGGATTTTGATAAAGATTGCATTGAATCTGTGGATAAGTTTGGGTAGTATTGTCTTCTTAACAATATTACTTCTTCCAATTCATGAGCATGTTATATCTTTTCATTTATTTGTGCCTTCTTTAATTTCTTTCAGCAATGTTTTATAATTTTCAGTGTGCATTTCTTCCAGCTTATATTAGTATTCTGCAGAGAAATAGAACCAATCGGATGCATATATATGTAAGGGTACTTCCAAAAGTTCATGGGAAAATTGAAAGAAAAGATAATACGAATCTTTCCATGAACTTTTTGAAGATCCCTCACATATAGAAGATTTATTATAAGGAATTGCCTCATGTGTTTATGGAGGCTGATGAGTCCGAAATATGCAGTGTGGGCTGGCAGGCTGGAGACCCAAGAGAGCCGACGGTACAGGTGAAGTCTGAAGGCGGTCTGCTGGAGAATTCCATCTTGTTTGGATAGACTGCTCTTTTTGTTCTATTCAGGCCTTCAACTGATTGGATGAGGTACATTCACATTATGGAGGGCAATCTGCTTACTCAAATTTCACCAATTTAAATGTTAATCTCATCCCAAAACACCCTCCAAGTTAACACATAAAATTAGCCATCACACACTTTTTGGTAAAGTTAATTCTTAAGTATTGTATTCTTTTTGATGGTATTATAAATGAAATTGTTTTCTAAATTCGTTTTCAGATTGTTCATTGTTAGGGAACAGTCACACAACTGATTTTGCTTTCCTTTTGTTGGTTTTTGTTTTTCTTTTCTTTGTGACAAGAACACTTAAAATTTACTATAGCCATTATGTTGTATAATAGGTCTCTTGAATTTATTCTTCCTATCTAACAGAAATTTGGCATTCTGCGACCAACATCTCTAATTTTTGTTTGTTAATTTTATATCCTGCAACTTTGCTGAATTCCTCTACTAGTTTCCAGCTTGTGTGTGTGTGTGTATGTGTGTGTGTGTAATCTTTAAAATTTGTTACATATAATATCATGTCATCTTTGAACGGAGATCATTACACTTCTACTTTCCCAATTTAAATGTCTTTTATTTCTTTTCTTTCCTAAACTTCTGGCTAAAACTTCCAATACTATGTTGACTAGAAGTGTAGAAAACATGCAACCTTGTCTTCATAATAGAGAAAAAGCTTTCAGTCTTTCAACACTGAGTGTGATATTAGCTGTGAGTTTTTCCCATATGGTCTTTGCTATATTGAGGAAGTTTCCTTCCATTCCTAGTTTGTTGAGTGTTTTTATCATAAAAGGATGTTAAATTTTGTCAAGTGTTTTTCCTACATCAATTGAGATGATGGTATGTTTTTTCCCCACCTCTCCATTCTGTTAAAGTGCTGTTGATTAATGTTGATGTGAAGAACAATCCTTGAATTCTGGTAATAAACCCCACTTGGTCACTAAGTATAATTCTTTTTATATGCTGCTGAATTTGATTTGCTAGTATTTTGTTGAGGATTTTAATATCAATATTCATAAAGGGACATTGTTCTGTAGTTTTCTTTTCTTGTAGTGTCTTTGTGTGGCTTTGGTATCAGGTTAATGCTGACTTCATAGAATGAGTTAGGAAGTGATCTCTCCTTTTCAACTTTTTAAATTTATGATTGCTGCATAATAATCCCACTACAGGGTATAAATCCAAAGGAAATTAAATCAGTACGTCAAAGAGATATCTGCACTCCTATATTTATTGCAGCACTATTTATAATAGCCAAGATACGGAACCAACCTAAATGTCTATCAATGGATAAATGGGTAAAGAAAATGTGGTATATATATACATATACACAATGGAATACTATTTAGCCATAAAAAAGAATCTGGTCTTTTGCAGCAACATGAATGAACCTCCTCTTCAAGTTTTTGGAAGTGTTTGAGAGGGGTTGGTGTCAATTCTTCTTTAAATTTTTGGTAGAATTTATCGGTGAAGCCATCTGATCCAGGGCTTTTCTTAGTTAGCAGGTTTGTGATTACTGGTTTTAATCTCTTTACTATTTATACCTCTATTCAGCTTTTCTACTTACTCATGATCCAGTTTTGGTAGGTTGTGTGTTACTAAGAATTTATCCATTTCATCTAGGTTATCCAATTTCTTGGTGTACAATTATTTATAGTACTCTATTATTATCATTTTAATTTCTGTGAAGTTAATAATAATATCTCCAGTTTAGTTTCTGATTTTAGTAATCTGAATCTTCTTATCTTCCTTAGTCTAGCCAAAGGTTGTCAATATTGTTGATCTCTTGAAGAACCAGCTTTTGGTTTTGTTGATTTTCTTCTCTTCTTCTTCTTCTTCTTATTATTTTATTGCAACATAGTTGATGGTACATCTGTGTACATCTGTGTGGGATACACAGTTGAATACCAATATGTGATGCTCAAATCAGGATAATCGGTATGTTCAAGTTATACAACGTAATCTTTTTTTCATGGCCTTTTACCAATTCCTTCCTTACCTCCTCCCTCTCTTCCTTCCCCCTTCCCACCTCTGGTAACCTCAGTTCTCTTCTCTACTTGTGTGTGTGTGTGTGTGTGTGTGTGTGTGTGTGTGTGTGTTTTATCATTATACGATGTAGTTGATTTTCGTGGCCCTTTACCAATTCCTTCCGTTCCCTCTGCCTCTTCCCCTTTCCCATCCCCATCTACATCATATCTGTTCTCTTAACAAGTTCAAGGAGTTATTGTGATTGTTGTTTCTTTTAAAAATTTTCTCTGTTGATTTTTCTTCTCTATTTTACTTATGTCTGCTCTAATATTTATTATTTCTTCCTTCTGCTAGATTGGGGTTTAGTTTATTTTTTTCTTCTTTATTGCGTAAAGTTAGGCTGTCGATTGGAGATCTTTCTTCTTTTTTAACGTGTTTACAGCTATAAATTTTTCTCTTAACAGTGCTTTCACTGTTTCCTGTAAGTTTTGGTATGTTGTGTTTCACTTTCATTTGTCTGAAGGTGTTTCCTATTTTTCTTTATGATTTCTTCTTTAACTTACTGGTTGTTTATGGGTGTGCTGTTTAATTTCCATGTACTTGTGAATTTTCCAGTTTTCCTTCTATTATTGATTTCTAGTTTTATTCCATTGTGATCAGAAAAGGTACTTTGTATAGTTTCAATTCTTTCAATTTTATTCAGTTCTCTTTTGGCCTAACATAAAGTCCCTCATGGCGACTGTTCTATGTGCACTTGAGAAAAATGCATGTTCTGCTGTTTGGGGGTAGAATGTTCTACTTATGTCTGTTATATCTAATTGGTTAATAGTGTTCAAGTTCTCTATTTACTTATTGATCTTCTACTTGGTTGTTCTATCCACAGTTGAAAGTGAAGTATTGAAGTCTCCAACTGTTATTCAGAGCTGTCTATTTCTCTCCAATACTATCCCTGTTTAGTTTATATACTTTGGACCTCTAATTTTTGGTGTATGTATCTTTATAATTATTGTATATATCTTCTTGGGAAATTGATCCTTTTATCAATATAAAATATCCTTCTTTGTCATTTGTAAGTTTTTGACTCAAAGTCTATTTTGTCTAATATTGGCATAGGCACCCTAGCTCTCTTTTGCTACTCTTTGCATGGAATATCTTTTTCCATCATTTCCTTTTCAACCTATTTGTGTCTTTTGATCTAAAGTGAGCCTCCTCTAGACAGAATAATGTTGGAACATTTTTTAAAAATCCATTCTGACAATCTATCTTTTTGATTGGGTAGTTAATCTATTTACATTTAAAGTAATTACTTATAAAGAAGGATTGAAATTTGACATTCTCTTATTTCCTTTCTATGTGTGTCATAGTTTTTTTGTCCCTCATTTCCTCCATTAGTGCCTTCATTTGTGTTTCATTCATTTTCTGTAGTGATATGTTTTTATTTCCTTTTCTTTTCCTTTTGTAAATATTCTATAGATATTTTCTTTTTAATTACCATGAAGTTTACATACAATATCCTAAAGTTATAATATTCTATTTTGAATTGATACTAGCTTAACTTAATTCACACACAAATCTGTACTCCAATACAGCTCTGCCACCCCACTTTATATTATTAATGCCACAAATTATACCTTAACATGTTCTGTACCCTTTAACATAGATTTATAACAATGCATTTGTCTTTTAAATGCTATAGAAAATAAGTGGTGTTACAAACCAAAAAGAATATAATACTGGTTTTATGTTTGTCCAATTATTTGCCTTTATTAGAGATCTGTATATGTTCATATGGCTATGAGTTACTTTCTAGCATTGTTTCATTTTAACCTAAAGGACTCCCTTTACCATTTTTTGTAGGGCACGTCTATTGGTTATGAACTCCCTCAAATTTTATCTAGGGATGCCTTAATTTTCCCCTTATTTTTGAAGGACAATTTTGCCAGATATAGAATTATTGGTTGACACTTTTTTTTCTTTCAGTACTTTAAATATATCATCCCATTGCCATCTGGCCTGCAAGTTTTCTGCTGAGAAGTTAGCTGAAAATTTTATTGAGGATCCCTTGCCTGTGATGAGTCACTTGCCTCTTGCTGCTTTCAAGATTCTTTCATCTTTGGCTTTAAAAAGTTTGGTTATATATAATGTGTTTGGTGTGAGTCTTTGTGGGTTTATATTAATTGGAGTTCATTGATTTTCTTGGATATTTATACTCATGTCTTTCATCAAATTTGGGAAGGTTTTAGTCATTGTTTCTTCAAATAATCTCTCTGCCCATTTTCTCTTGCTTTGCTCTCTGGGGCTTCCATAATGGGTATATTGGTCTGCTTAATGGTATTTTATAAATCTCTTAGGCTCTTTTCATTTTTCTTTATTCTTTTTCCTTTCTGCTCCTCAGACTTGTTAATTTCAAAAGACCAAATTCAAGTTTGCTGATCTTTCTTCTGTCAGTTCAGATATGCTGCTAACTCTCAGTAGCAAAATTTTCAATTCAGTTAATGTATTTTTCAGATGCAGGATTTCTGTTTGGTTTCTTTGTATAATTTTTATCTCTTTGTTGACATTCTCATTTTGTTCATTTATCATTTTCCTGATTTCCTTTAGTTCTTTGTTTGTCCTTTCCTTTAGCACTCTGAGGATATTTTTCAAAGTTTTAACATATAAGAAGTCTTCAAAAAGTTCATGAAAAGATTCATATTATCTTTTAGTGCTATTTTTCCACAAACTTTTTGAAGTACCCTTTTATTTTTCTAGTAAATCAAATGCCTGTGCTGCTTCTGGGATGGTTTTTGCCATTTCATTTTCTTCCTTTGAATGGGCCATGTTTTCCTGTTTCTTTGTATGTCTTGTGATTTTGTTGTTGTTGATTAATTGGATGTTTGAAAAAACAATCACTTCTCTCAGTCTTTGCAGACTGACTCTGTGCCAAGGTAGTCCTTTACTAATTAGCTGGGCATATTCTGGGCCTTGCAATGAGCCCAAGGTGAAAGCCTAAGTTCTTCTCAGGTCTTTTCTGAGCATGCCTCTTGCCTTGGCCTGTGATGGGTTTTTTGATTACCATATATACATGATTGCTTTCCAATATCTTAATATCTCAAAGAGTCTTACCACAGATGGTCTATTATATGTCTCCACCCATAATTACTTGCGCCAGGTGTCTGCAGGTCTGTAGACCCCCTGCACCTTTCCCAAGCAGTGCCTGCTGCTTTTCTCACCTGAGATTTGAGATAGATAAGGCACAGACCAGTCCTTCATATTACAAGTCTGATAAACTCCCTTCAGTCAAGGGATGGAATTGGGAACTGGGCTGCCTTCTGCTCCAGACCAAGACTGTGCCATGCTGGAGATGGGGTGAGAAAAGGGTGTATAAAAATGCCACAAGATTTCTTACCATTTTGAGTGTGGCTCTTTGGGGGTGGGGGCATTCACATGGTTGCTGTAGCCCTTTCATCGTTTTCCAAAGCTTCTATAAGCTCATTTCAGCCAATTTCTTATTGTTGTTTTAGCCCTTTTGGGGGGGGGGGGACAATGGTCTAGAGATACCTACTCTGACATTTTGCTGACATTACTCCTCCCAATATTTTAATTTTTTTCTTAACATTCCTTTCACCTCCTTGTTCTTTTTTTTGTATAAATCCTCGCACTCTTTATTGTTTTTAAATGAAAATGGTATCCTGTTTGTATTGATTGCTCTGTTTGTACATTCTGTTATTAATGTACTTTTTCTTTTAAGCCTATTTTATAAACCTGTTTCTATTTCATTAAATATTCTTTTATAATATTTTTAATTAGGATTTTTAATGGCTGCAAAATATTACATCATATGGCTTCTTGAAGTGACTGCTCGTTAGGGTGTTTATTTGATATATAGACTCTTGTCTATTATTCTAAAGATCAGTTGCCTTGTCTTATATATTGAAACAGAAAATATCCTATTACATTTTTTTTGTTTCCCACTCATAAAATGCTGATGCACAGAATTAAAGTACACATGTTTTTCACGTTATTAACAGCTGCTGTGACTCTGAACCAAAATGCAGAGTGGGTAGTTATTCTCCCCCAGAATTGAAATTCTCACATCAGCCAGACCACCAAGATTGCTGGTTTGGTTTAGTTTCCCTTTGAATGCTAAGTCTGGTAAGTTTATTTTCCCAGGAAGGAGGATTCACTGGTTCTTCCTGGAAGACTTCTTATTTTCCTTGCTCTTCCTCAAGAGCTAACAGATGACATTCCCCATGTTTATGATGCTAGTGGTGGGGTAGAAATCACTGCCATGCATTGTTTCAGTCCCTCCTTCCTCAGTCACATGCAGTGAGTCTTGGAGTCACCCCTTTCACTCCAGCAAAACTCAGAAAGTTCTGACACTCTCTCTCCCTCACCATCCACACCAAGCCTGCAGCTCTGGGGCCACTTTTTCTGACAAGGCTGCCTCAGTATACAGCTTCACCTGGTTCTATGAGCTATGCTCTGCTTTAGAAGGGCCTAGGACCCATGTCTCCTGATGTCACACCTTAAGGAAGCTTTTCTGCAGGACAGAATCATAGCTTCTGGACTCTGTAGAACCTTTTTTTAATGAATCATAGTTGATTATATGTATTTTGGGGGTTCAATGTTGATGTATATTGATCAAATCAATATTATTACCATATATATTATTACAATTCATACTTATTCTTTATGCCCCTTATACAATCTCTCCTTATCCCCCTCTTCCTTCCCCCTCCCACCTCTGATAACCCTAGATTTCTTCTCTCCTTCTGAAAGAGTAATGGCTACTCTGTTGATTTGTTGCCTAGATGATCTGTCCAGTGCTGAGAGAGGTATGTTCAGGTCCCCCACTATTATCATTGAGCAGATGCCTCTTCTATCATTTCGAATGGGCTTTGTGAGAGAGACATCCTCTTCTTTTCTTTGGTCTCCACTGGTGACTCTCCTTGTGTTATGCACTTGAGAGGCTGGTGGGCCATCTGCATGGTGGTTGTGGTGTCTGGCTGCTTTTGTGGCAGCTGTGGCTATTGTGGTGGCTGTGGTGGGCCACCCACATGGAAGTGGTGTTTTGGGTGTGCTCCTTGCCTGGTTGCAGGAAAAGGGGTCAGTCCCTGGCTCCATGCCTCAGGACCCTGGTTGGGCCTCATGGCAGTGGTGGCATGCTTGGATGCAGAAGGAGGGGTCAGTTCCCAGCTCCATCTGTTTCTACATTCTAAGATATTGTTGCAGAACAGTTGGGTGGGAGGGGGAGAATGGAAGGTGAAAGGAAAGAAGGTGGGAGAAGGAGGAAGGAGGGGGTGCATGGGTGAGGCCCATGGCACCTCCCATTCCTGCAGGGGAGATCAGGGGGCTTACCCTGGTGGCTGGGTCATTGCTGGGCTGAATGCAGATGTCTGGGGTGTGTGGCTGAAGCCCTTGGCCCCCCACCACCCTGGCTCAGGAGACCAAGGGCTTCCAGCAGTGGTTTGGTGGTCCTCACCAGGCTGGTTGCAGATGTCAGAGGGGTGTGGCTGAAGCCCTTGGCCCCCAACTGCTCCAGCTCAGGAGCCCAGGGTGTTTCCTGCAGCAGCTCAGTGGTTGTCACTGGGCTGATTGCAGGTGTCAAGGGGGTGTAGCTGAGGCCCTCAGCCCCCTACTATCCCAGTTTTGGGAGCCCAGTGTGCTTCCTGTGGTGGCTCAGTGGTCATTGCTAGGCTGGTTGTGGGTGTCAGGGGCATGGTTGAGGCCCTCGGTCCTCCTGCATCCCTGGTTTGGTGGCTCGGGGGGCTTCCAGTCCTTCTAGGTTTCATAGGTGTTCTTTGGTGAAGTGAGACCTTTACTAGTCAATATCAAACTTTGTCTCTGGTCTGTGGGTATTTTGTTTTTTCTTTCAGTTCTGTGTTGGATGATTCACTGTTTCCAGTACTTAAACTCTGGACTGGAACTAATTTGTTGTCCTTTGCTTACTTCTAAAGTGGGGGAACTTCCTGTGGGGACCAGCACTTGAGCCCTGTGGTTGAGCTAAATTGTTGCTTTGCTGCTGATTCCCTGGGAAGGCTTTATGTACAGCTCAGGTTTTAATGGTTGACATTGTAGGTACTTCTGGGTCTTGTGAGATCTGGTACACCTGGGTTGTGTAGGAATTCTGGTCTGGACCTGAGTCTTTTCAGCAAACTGCATCTCTTGCAGTTCTATATTCCAGGCCAGTCTACACAGAGTGGACCTGCACTGACTGGAGGGAAGATCAGCTGTCTTTGCTGTGCTCCAGTTTTCTCCCAGTGGCCTGTCACCCCCACTGCCCACACTGCAAACACTTCCCATGGGACAGGCCATGTGCTAGTCCCTTGCGATGACTCACTGGCCTCTGAGTGGCTCCTTTTTTCAGTTGTTGTGGCTCCACAAGAACCCTGTTAGTGGTCTTGCTGGCTTGAGGGCCTCTGAGGCCCTCTTCTCCCCTGTCACCTCCAAGCAACTTAATAGGAAGGGCACAGCCATGACTTTTGCCAGCTCACGCTCCGTGTGCTCACCAGCTCCAGCCTTGAAGTGGCCGAGATTCGAAATGGTAGGAGCGATCCTTTCTTTCTCTCATTATGGTTTCTTCTGCCTTAATGAACTCTGTAGGTCTCTCCTCCTATTCCCCTGAACTCTAGTGGCCCCAGCTTGGCTGTTGTTGCTTTTTAATAGTCGTAAATTGGTTTATTTATGGGAGAGAAGCACGCTGGGGACCATCTATTCGCCATCTTGACCACAAGCCCTTCTTTTTCCAACTGAAACTAGATGTCCAATGAATATACTACTTTTTCTGCATACTCTCCAGTGGTGATTATTTTCACTTTCACCTCCATGTAGCTTAAAGACTGGGGATAAAATAGACATCTTTCTTGCTCCACACTGCTACTTCCAAACCATTTCTCCTCTTTCTTCCTTTGTAGAGCTTATGGACCTTATGTTGACAGCCATGACACCTGATATTCTTCCCTGTTACTGTTAACTACTAAAATGCTGTTCACTTCTCTTCACTCATTTAAATCTTTAGCACCTGTCTCATTGTTTTCTTCTCTCTCCATCATGAACACTGTCAGCATTATTGGTGACTACAACATCCATTTAGATAATCTGTAAAAAAATCCTTGCTTTTTAGAACTAGTGTATTCTCCCCTTAAAGATCCTCTCTTTCACCTTAACCACTCATTCCCATGGTTATACTTTACCCATCAACAATCATTGCATTGCCTCCAAAATCTTGAATTCAGATATCCTACTCTAACCCACAACTCCCCTCTTCCCAGTTCAGTTACTCAAGTACCCTACATCATTAATTCTTCAAACTCACTGAGGCCTCTACTCTATGTACCTTACCATTTCTTTTTTACTCTTCATCATTCCCCATGTCTATTCATTCCTACTCATCCAGCTTAGATTTATTGACATCTCTATGGTCTCTCCTTTGCAAATATTCTTAACCCTCATGTGGCACCCAAATAAAAAAAAGGAAAAGTCTCATTCAGATTGCCCATAAAGCATATACTGAGATTGCTCATACTGTCAGTATCAAAGCAAGAACTTTTATCTAAGACTACTAGCATTGGCAGTTTTATTAATTGGGAACTTTTATATTTTCTTTTGAGGCCTTCAGGCTTGATTTATGAAGATCACCTATGCACTCATCTAAGGTACAGGACAGAAAGAATAAATAAAAAAAAATAAGGGAGGAAGTCTTAAATTATCTTTTTTGGAAAAGAGGAAAAGAGGGGAACAGGAGAGTCAAGGCAACATAGCAAATGATTTTGAAGAATTTCTCCTCAAACAAAATCTATTGTTGTAATGAAAGAGCAGACGAATATTTTCTTTTTACTTTGCTAAGCTTTGTCAATGCATTTCTGTAATCTGCAAATAGTGAAGAAGTTTGGCCCTGCTTCCTTTCCCTCGATTCTTTTGATTATTACTGCCTCATTATATATACAGTCATTTGTACAATGTTTTGGCAGACATTTACTGTTGCATAAATTAAAGTCATGGAATCTCATTTTTCCTACAGGTCTTTATGAAAATACCAGCAACATTTTTATTTGAATGTCAAAGTTTGTCAACCATTAAACTGATTGATTTTTCATAATACAATTCAATAGAAGAGGCAATCTTCAGTTTGTATGCAACATTACTTTGAGAAAAAGACTCATCATTGAAAAATCCTTCCTGCTTATACTTTAATAATGATACTCCTTTCACAAGAGAGCCTCATGTTTTAAAGCTATCTTTATACATGTATTTCTCCATTCATATGCCTGGTACAAGTATAGATAGCATGTAATTCACCTCACTGCAAAGAAAGAGCTTTTCTATTTTGTAGTAGCAACACTAGCCTCATTTTATTTTACTTTACTTTACTATCTCAGAAAGAATCTATAGTTCACGGACTGTAGATTGTGACCCTCAAGAAAATGATAAAATTGTCTTGGAAAGAGGAGAGTCTATGCAGGACTACAGGTCTCAGCAGCTGTGTCATGTTTCCTACATAAATCCTTTAAAATGATTCTGGACTTCTTTTGTAGACACACCTGTCATGGAAGAAGTCTAGGCTAAATTGTAGGTTAATTTACCCTTTGGCTATGCCTCTAAAAATGTCAGCAAGGATGCCAAATCTGTGCCAACTATTGCTGGAGCAGCTGTTGGTTGGTTAGGAATGGGAGAGAAACCTTTATATTGGCTTATTTATTTGGAGCAAACAAAGAAAGATGTAAATTTCCACAGTCACATCCTTGTTTCATTAAGGCAGATGTGTATCTGTTGTTTGTATGTCATCTAATCCCAAAGCAGTACTAGGAATGAAAATGGTCTTTTGTTTAAAAACCTCACCACAAATGTCAAAGGAGAGGAGAATTTTCCAGCAGTAAGGAACTTCATGAGGTGGGAAAACTCCTTTTATTAAATATTTAAGATATATAACTTCTAAGAACATAAAAAAGTGGTCAATGAAGAAAAAATACTTACCTTCATTGAAAAGGGAACCCTAAAAGAAAAGCTAAAAGAGTTCAGCTTGTAGAATCAATACCATAAAGTGAGAAATCACGAAGGGAAGAAAGTAAGAAATTGATGCTCATACCTTGTTAGGGTAGTAGCCTTGAATGTCTAAAAGTGGTGGTGAAGAGAGCTCAAAGAAACATCAAATTACTCACAGATCTGGAAAAATCTATCAGCCTAATAGATAGACATGGTGCACTTTCAGATATTTTAAGTTGAAGTTCAATGGAAAACTCTACAGTTAAGATCATGACTCATGCACTGAAATGACCTTTCTGAAATGGCCATCCTATAAAGTGGAAAGTCTGGGCTGAACCTTCCTTCTCCTGCATGCTTTCAGAGAACACCGGGCCTGGTTACAAATGACAGACACACAAGGTCTGATTCATGAAAACAGTATCAACAGTCACATAACTGAGAATATATAAAGAATGATTCTGATAAAAAATTAGTGTTATTTCAGTGATCGCTCATGGAGCATAAGCTTCATGCCAGCTCACAAAACTCCTGGTGGTATTTATTTTGAGTTATGACCATCTCCCTGCTTCTTCAAGTTTGCTCTATGACAAGCTGCTCCCAAGATCTATAATTAGATGCTAATAAGCATTATTGTTTATAAAAAATAAAATATCAATTTCAAGTGTATTTTAAGATAAAGAAGAACAAATCTTTACAATGAAGTAATTTTCAACTAAAAAAAAAAAGCCAAGTAATGCTCCTGTGATGAATCAGTGCGACAAACAGTTCCCATTAGGGAAAATAACAAGAGAAGAACATAACAAATTATGCAAAAGGAGGTATGACATAAACTGCTACAAGTGTTGATGATTAAATTTCCGGGTTTCTGGTTTGGATAATATTCTGACTTCTGGCATTCTGGATCATTTCTTTTTTTTTTTTTTTTTTTTGTTTTAAGTTTTATTTTGTCGATATACATTGTGGCTGATTATTGCTCCCCATCACCAAAACCTCCCTCCCTTCTCCATCCCCCCCTCCCCCCCAACAATGTCCTTTCTGTTTGCTTGTCGTATCAACTTCAAGTAATTGTGGTTGTTATATCTTCTTCCCCCCCCCCCCCGGTTTTTTTTTTTTGTGTGTGTGTGTGTGTGTGTGTGTGTGGGAATTTATATATTAATTTTTAGCTCCCACCAATCAGTGAGAACATGTGGTATTTCTCTTTCTGTGCCTGACTTGTTTCACTTAATATAATTCTCTCAAGGTCCATCCATGCTGTTGCAAATGGCAGTATTTCATTTGTTTTTATAGCTGAGTAGTATTCCATTGTGTAGATGTACCACATTTTCCGTATCCACTCATCTGATGATGGACATTTGGGCTGGTTCCAACTCTTGGCTATTGTAAAGAGTGCTGCGATGAACATTGGGGAACAGGTATACCTTCGACTTGATGATTTCCATTCCTCTGGATATATTCCCAACAGTGGGATAGCTGGGTCGTATGGTAGATCTATCTGCAATTGTTTGAGGAACCTCCATACCATTTTCCATAGAGGCTGCACCATTTTGCAGTCCCACCAACAATGTATGAGAGTTCCTTTTTCTCTGCAACCTCGCCAGCATTTATCGTTCAGAGTCTTTTGGATTTTAGCCATCCTAACTGGGGTTAGATGGTATCTCAGTGTGGTTTTGATTTGCATTTCCCGGATGCTGAGTGATGTTGAGCAATTTTTCATATGTCTGTTGGCCATTTGTATATCTTCCTTAGAGAAATGACTACTTAGCTCTTTTGCCCATTTTTTAATTGGGTTGCTTGTTTTCTTCTTGTAAAGTTGTTTGAGTTCCTTATATATTCTGGATATTAATCCTTTGTCAGATGTACATTTTGCAAATATTTTCTCCCACTCTGTTGGTTGTCTTTTCACTCTGTTAATTGTTTCTTTTGCTGTGCAGAAGCTTTTTAGTTTGATATAATCCCATTTGTTTATTTTTCCTTTGGTTGCCCATGCTTTTGGGGTCGTATTCATGAAGTCTGTGCCCAGTCCTATTTCCTGAAGTGTTTCTCCTATGTTTTCTTTAAGAAGTTTTATTGTTTCAGGGTGTATATTTAAATCCTTAATCCATTGTGAGTTGATTTTAGTATACAGTGAGAGGTATGGATCTAGTTTCATTCTCCTGCATGTGGATATCCAGTTATCCGAGCACCATTTGCTGAAGAGGCAGTCCCTTCCCCAGTGAATAGGCTTGGTGCCTTTGTCAAAGATCAGATGGAAGTAAGTGTGTGGGTTGATTTCTGGATTCTCTATTCTATTCCATTGGTCAGTGTGTCTGTTTTTATGCCAGTACCATACTGTTTTGGTTATTATAGCTTTGTAGTATAGCTTAAAGTCAGGTAGTGTTATGCCTCCAGCTTTATTTTTTTTGCTGAGCATTGCTTTGGCTATGCGTGGTCTTTTATTGTTCCATATAAATGTCTGGATGGTTTTTTCCATATCTGAGAAAAATGTCTTTGGAATTTTGATAGGGATTGCATTGAATTTGTATATCACTTTGGGTAGTATGGACATTTTCACTATGTTGATTCTTCCAATCCAAGAGCATGGGATATCTTTCCATCTTCTTGTATCCTCTCTAATTTCTCTCAGCAGTGGTTTGTAGTTCTCATTATAGAGATTTTTCACCTCCTTGGTTAACTCAATTCCTAAGTATTTTATTTTTTTGGTGGCTATTGTAAATGGGCAGGCTTTCTTGATTTCTCGTTCTGCATGTTCACTATTGGAGAAAAGAAATGCTACTGATTTTTGTGGGTTGATTTTGTATCCTGCTACTGTGCTGAAATCATTTATCAATTCCAACAGTTTTTTTGTAGAGGTTTTAAGCTGTTCGATATATAGGATCCTGTCATCTGCAAACAGGGACAGTTTGACTTCATCTTTTCCAATCTGGATGCCCTTTATTTCCTTCTCTTCTCTTATTGCTCTGGCTAGTACTTCCAACATTATGTTGAATAGGAGTGGTGAGAGTGGGCATCCTTGTCTAGTTCCTGTTCTTAAAGGAAAAGCTTTCAGCTTTTCCCCATTCAGGATGATATTGGCAGTGGGTTTGTTATATATGGCTTTAATTATGTTGAGATACTTTCCCTCTATACCTAACTTATAGAGGGTCTTTGTCATGAATGAGTGCTGAACTTTATCAAATGCTTTTTCAGCATCTATAAAGATGGTCATATGGTCCTCGTGTTTGAGTTTATTAATATGGTGTATCACATTTATTGATTTGCGTATGTTGAACCAACCTTGCATCCCTGGGATGAATCCCACTTGATCGTGATGAATAATTTTACGTATGTATTGCTGTATTCTGTTTGCTAGTATTTTAGTGAGGATTTTTGCATATATATTCATCAAGGATATCGGCCTGTAGTTTTCTTTTTTGGTTATATCTTTACCTGGTTTTGGTATCAGGATGATCTTTGCTTCATAGAATGAGTTTGGGAGATTTGCGTCCGTTTCAATCTTTTGGAATAGTTTGTAAAGAATCGGTGTCAATTCCTCTTTGAATGTTTGGTAAAATTCTGCTGTGAATCCATCTGGTCCTGGGATTTTCTTTGTTGGGAGCCTTCTGATAACAGCTTCAATCTCCTTTATTGTTATTGGTCTGTTCAAATTTTCTACGTCTTCACGGTTCAGTTTTGGGAGCTTGTGTGTGTCCAGAAATTTATCCATTTCCTCCAGATTTTCAAATTTGTTGGCGTATAGTTGTTTATAGTAGTCTCGAATGATTCCTTGTATTTCAGATGAATCAGTTGTAATATCGCCTTTTTCGTTTCTAATTTTGGTTATTTGAGTCTTCTCTCTTCTTTTTTTTGTTAGCCATGCTAATGGTTTGTCAATTTTATTTATCTTTTCAAAAAACCAACTTTTTGATTCGTTGATCTTTTGAATTGTTTTTTGGTTTTCAATTTCATTCAGTTCTGCTCTGATCTTAATGATTTCTTTCCGTCTGCTAACTTTAGGTTTGGATTGTTCTTGTTTTTCTAGTTCTTTAAGGTGAAGTGTTAGGTTGTTCACTTGCCATCTTTCCATTCTCCTGAAGTGAGCATTTAATGCAATAAATTTTCCCCTCAATACTGCTTTTGCAGTATCCCACAGGTTTTGGTATGATGTATCATTGTTCATTAGTTTCAATAAATTTTTTGATTTCCTGCTTGATTTCTTCTTGGACCCATATGTCATTAAGTAGAATGCTGTTTAATTTCCATGTGTTTGTATAGTTTCCAGAGTTTCGTTTGTTATTAATTTCTAGTTTTAATCCATTGTGGTCTGAGAAGATACATGGGATAATTCCAATTTTTTTGAATTTATTGAGACTTGATTTGTGACCTAATATGTGATCTATCCTGGAGAATGATCCATGTGCTGCTGAGAAGAATGAATATTCTGAGGTTGTTGGGTGGAATGTAGATATCTGCCAATTCCAATTGGTCTAGAGTCTTGTTTAGATCTTGTGTTTCTCTACTGATTCTTTGCCTAGATGATCTGTCTAATATTGACAGTGGGGTGTTCAGGTCCCCTGCTATTATGGTATTAGTGTCTATTTCCTTCTTTAGGACTAATAGCGTTTCTTTTATAAATCTGGCTGCTCCAACATTGGGTGCGTACATATTTATGATTGTTATGTCTTCTTGATGGATCAGTCCTTTTATCATTAAGTTGTGTCCCTCATTGTCTCTTTTTATGGTTTTTAGTTTAAAGTCTATTTTGTCAGATATAAGAATAGCTACTCCTGCTCGTTTTTCTTTTCTGTTTGCATGGTAAATCTTTTTCCATCCTTTCACTCTTAGTCTGTGTGAATCTTTATGGGTGAGGTGGGTCTCTTGTAGGCAGCATATAGTTGGGTCCTCCTTTTTGATCCAGTCAGCCAATCTGTGTCTTTTGATTGGGGAATTTAAGCCTTTTACATTAAGAGTTGTTATTGAAATGTGTTGATTTTTTCCTAGCATTTTATTGGTTGTTTGGTTGTCTTAGGTGTCTTTTGTTCCTTGCTTTCTGATTTACTGTTTGGTTTCTGTGTTTGTTGGTTCCTTAGGTTGTAGATAGTGTTTTTGTTTGCTTGTTTTCTTTTCATGGATGCCATTTTTATTATACTAGTGGGTATTGATTTTTCTTGGGTTTTTATGGCAGTGGTAGTTATTTTTCAGGATCCAAACCCAATACTCCCTTGAGAATTTCTTGTAAGGGTGGTCGTGTGGTAGTGAACTCCCGCAGTTTTTGTTTGTCTGAGAAATATACTATTTGCCCTTCATTTCGGAAGGATAGCCTTGCAGGGTAGAGTATTCTTGGCTGGCAATCTTTGTCTTTTAGTATTTTGAAAATATCATCCCATTCCTTTCTAGCTTTTAGGGTTTGTGATGAGAAGTCTGATGTTAGCCTGATTGAGGCTCCCTTATAGGTGATTTGACGCTTCTCTCTTGCAGCTTTTAAGATTCTCTCTTTGTCTCTGAGTTTTGCCAATTTGACTATGACATGTCTTGGAGAAGGCCTTTTTGGGTTGAATACGTTTGGAGATCGTTGAGCTTCCTGGATCTGAAGATCTGTGATTTTTCCTATACCTGGGAAGTTTTCTGCCACTATTTTGTTGAATATGTTTTCAATGGAATCTCCCTTTTCCTCCCCTTCTGGAATACCCATGACTCGTATATTTGAGCGCTTGAGGTTGTCTGATATCTCTCTCAGATTTTCTTCAATGTCCTTGATTCTTTTTTCTTTTTTTTTGTCTGCTTGTGTTATTTCAAACAGCCCATCTTCAAGTTCAGAGGTTCTCTCTTCAACTTCGACAAGCCTGTTGGTTAAACTCTCCGTTGTGTTTTTTATTTCGCTGAATAACTTCTTCAGTTCAGCAAGTTCTGCTACATTTTTTTTCAGGACATTGATTTCATTGTACATTTCCTCTTTCAGATCCTGTATACTTTTCCTCGTTTCATCATGATGTCTAGCTGAGTTTTCTTGTATCTCATTCAGTTTCCTTAGAATTATCACTCGAAATTCCTTGTCAGTCATTTCAAGGGCTTCTTGTTCTATAGGATCTAGAGTTTGAAATGTATTAACTTTTGGTGGTGTACTTTCTTGATTTTTTGTATTTCTGGTACCTTTTTTTGGTGTTTATTCATTGTGGCCAGGGGTTTCACAGACCACCGGTTTGAGACTAATGACTAACTAGGATGTTGCTGTGGTTGCCAATTTCGTATGGCTCCCTCCGTGACTGCTCAGTTGGCCTCTAGTGCCTTGTGTGTGTGGTTGCCTCGGGTCTTGGGCCTCTCCGGGGAGCCACCTTTCTGGTCAGCTTGGACTCTGCTGGGCTGGTGGATCACGTACCACAGGGTGTGTGATCGCTGTTGAGCTTTCACTTCCTGTGCAGGACTTCTCCCTGTTCCTGTGCTCTGCCCCAGGCTGTTGGATCATGCAGTGGCGACCCCACAGGGTGTGTGGTTTCTGTCGAGTCTCCACCTCCCTGGCCGCACGTCTGCCCACTCTGTGCACACTGTGCTGGGCTGGGGCATGTCTTCTGCAACCCTCGTCTATCAGCTGGGCCTTCAAGACCCTGGTCGGCACCACCTCGCCCAGGAAGTCTACCAGGTTTCTGCTAGGCACAGACGACCGGTCTCTCTGGGTGCCTTTGTAGCACTGTGTAGATCTTTCTCGGGGCTTGTTCACCTTTGTATCCCCCTGGCATAGACCGAATCTAGCGTCCACCTTCAGCCTGCTCTCCGGCAGGTTCAAGTGGACCTGCGAACTCTTCTACCACACTATTTCCAACCAGAAATTGGTTAGGCTTTTTTCCAAACTGGTGGCTGCAGAGATGGTATCTGCCTCCCAGTAACAGAAAGTTTACTGGGGGCCGGAGTCCAGGGTGTGGTGGAGTGACAGTCGGCCCGCCCGTACTTCCTTGCCCTCCCGACACTGGCCGGGGACTCCCCCCGCCACCAGCCCCGCCAGAGAACCGCGGAGGGAGTGGGAGGGGAGGCCGGTCCGCAGGCTCCAGAAAGCCCCGCGTCAGGCCAAGCAAGTGGGAAGGCTCAGTGTTGGCCGAGCCGGGCGGGGCTGCGAGCACCTGGGAAAATGGAGGCAGCACCGGGGCGGTGAGTGGCCTGGTGGTGGAGGCGGGAGCCGGGTGGGCGTAATCCCCCCGAACAGAGCTGGGCCAGGGGTCACTCACAGGGTTGTGCCAGGTCAGGTGTTCACTCTCTGTCTCTGGTTTGTCGCCTTCCCTGTTCTCGGCCACTGCCGCCTCGGGCTGTTCAGTCGCGGCGCGGCTCGGGCGCTCCCAGGAATCTTCTTTAATGCCGGCCTGAAACCTCGAATCCTGAATAGGGCAGCTGGCTGCCTTCAGCGCGGCCCCGGCCTCCGGGATCCTGTCTGCATCCACAGCAGCCCTGGCGCCGTGTTCCCTGTTTCAAGACTCGCTTTTGCAGCTAAGAAACAGTTCTTTTCCTGCTCCACACTTCAAAGCTGTTGCCTATAAATGAGGCAGCCTCTCCTGCCGGGGGCAAAGTGGCGGTCACCCCCCACGACCGGCCAGCAGCTGCGGTCCTCCCTTAAGAGATGGCAAGAGGAAGGTCCACAAGTTTCCCAGCTGCCTGAGGCCCAGTGGCCGCCTTTTCCACTTCAGCTACTCCGCGCCAGCCGCCGCAGCCACCGCCATCTTGAAACCTGAGTCCTAGATCATTTCTTACTAAGAAAAAAGGAAAGTTTTATTTTTCATAAAATGCAAATTATTAAATACTTATCTAAAACTCTAGAAGTTGTTCAAAGCAATATTTCTAAGTTATATATAAAATACATACTAAAATATCATTTGCATGGTTTGCAAAACTCAAATTTATTTGAAAACGATGAAAAATAGAAATTTCAGATTTTTCTTTACACAAAAGCTGTTTAACACAAAAATGTAATTGAATTGTTTCTTCCCCAACCCAATCTCTTACCCTTCCACCCACATTAATAAGCAGGTTGCTATATTGGGATTTCCATTACATTTAGGATTAAATATTTTTATATTATAAGATCATTAGTAAATTTGCAAGTAATGACAAATGTTTGAGGAAGGATATGCTAATTACCCAGGTTTGATCATTATGCATTGTACACACGTACCCAAATATCACAGTGTATTCCATAAATATGTATAACTATTATGTGTCAATTAAAAATAATAATAAAAAAATTTACAAGAGAACCAACAAAGTGAAGTGTAATATAAATTTTCTTCTTTAAAATATATCTGATAAAATCCAACCAAACTGCTTTGGGGAAAAACAACTGCATAAAGACATGTTACACTCAGAAAAAAGCTGGTTCAACTAAGATAAACAACAAAAGGTATTATGATTTTAGCTGAAATGGGATACTGATTTCTTTTGTTGCCTAGTCCATTGATCTAAGATTTATGCTTTCATGAACTCTGTAAATTTGAGCTAATTGTATTCTGAGAGATAAAAGGAGTTGTTCTTTTACAGAGATGGCAAGGTGGAGTCCCATCAACTGCCTCCAGCCCATAGGTGTGTTTTGTTTGGCCCACACAGTATTTTGTATTTTTTAAAATTAGTTGACAACAGTTGAAAGTCAGGAGATTCCATATTAAAATTTGGATGTCTAGCTGTCCTTGCAAAGTCAAAGGATCTAGCTACTGTGAGCCTACATCTCTGCATGGAAAAAACCCATATTGCCTCAAGTGGCAGTAGTTGAATAGAAGTTGCTTAGTTTAGACAGGGCCTATGCTCTCCATTCTGCCACAGTCTACTCCAGAAACTCTTTGTTCATTATGTCACCTGCCTAGACTCCATAGGTTTTATGACCTCCATTTAAGAGAGCCAATACTGGTTTGATGTTAATTATTCTCTATCTCGCTGCTATAAAGGTATAGATGGATTTGCGTTAAATATATTTTGATGTTTACGTAACTCATTTATTTTTGCCAAATAAGTGGAAGCACATTATAACTGTTGGGGTGGCAATGGCGTGGTGGACATAAATTACACACCCTAACCATTTCCGCATGTTATTATGCAATAATAATAAATAAATTGACTGTTTTTTGTGTGACAGTAATTGGGTTAAAGTAATTCATGCAAACATTGTAACAACCATATGAAATAGGCCCTCATAGTCTCATTTTCTAGCTGAGGAAACTGAGGCACAGGCCAATTACATAACTTGCTAGTAAGTGGTGGATCGGATTCTAAGCCAGATCTGTCTGACTCCATGGTCCCCTGTGCTTAATCAATGCTTTACTATGCTATGGCCTAGTGGGATATACGATTATGTACGTAGTAAATCCATTTTCACTTATATTGTGTCCCATTCTTTGGCAACATGACAGTCTTAAAATGGGAGGGGACTGTTACCTGGAACACAGAGATGTGAATAATGTGTCTGGCAAAATTCAAATCCACCAAAAAAGCTTTTGGAGTCTAGTTAGGAACTTTAGCAGAAATTGGCTAGGCTCAAAACAAAGAGGAAGCAGCAAACAATGAAACTTTCCTTGAAAGTGTTCAATGTATTTCTTGGTAACTTTTTCCCACAGTGAAAACATTTCAGTTATAATCTCAATATTCAATAAAGTTATAAATATGTGGAAGATTTTTTTTTGTCAGACCAGAACAGGATCACTGCTACTTCTCTTTTCTCACAAATGCAAAACTAAAGACTTAATACTTTTCTGAAGTCTTGAACAGAACAAAGAGTTTTAGGTTTTTTTATCTCATGTAAAGTTAATAATAGCAATATAACTGTATTAGGAAGTTAGATGTTGGAATGGTACAAGTGAGCTGTAGCCTCATCTAGAATAAGAGAAAGTCAATAAACAAAACATGGTATAGAGGTATAAGCATATAATTTAGAGATATAGATGTAGCTGCTAAAGAACTAAAAACTGAAATGGTTAAAAGCATTGGCCTCTGTGGAGCAAGAGCAGGAGTGGGAGGGGTCTGTCTGGAGGCTCTTGCTTTTCATTCTAGCCTTTCCTATACTATTTGGTTATATGACTATGTGCTTGTGTTACTTATTAAAAATTTTAAAGTGTTTCAAAGTCAGGGGTAGAAAGGACTCTTCATCTTTAGCTATGTTGAGTGAGAAAAAAAACCTTCAAAAATGGCATATAAAATTTCAGCTTTGATGTACTATTTACTGACAATGATTATGATGTGTATTTTTGGTAATTTTACTCTTTTTCTGTTAAACATGTGGTAAATGTACTAACAAAAGGGCATGGCAGGCAGGGCCTGACTTATAGTTTGATCATTCCCAGGAGTAATAAGAGGGAGAAACAAAATATGCCAGGAAAAGCAATATTCTGTTAAAATAATTCCCTGGGAACTAGTGGAAATGAGCACTTATGGGACTGTTATAATAGTATTTGATAATTGCCAGGAAATAAAAAGAGTAGCAATATAGTCACTCATAGAAATAGGCAAAATATTTCATGAATAAATTTAAAACTCAGTAAATATATAAGCACAGTATATGAATGAGAAAATAAATATATTAATAAATGTAATGCAATTGAACAATTTGTAAAGATTATATTTAAAAAATACATGTTATACACATGATAACATGATAGTTTTCCTTTCTTTTATTTACTTTAAAAGGGAAAAGGACCTAAATGTAGGAACTGATACTCTCAGAGGAAAACAGAGGGGAAAATCTTCATGACATTGGATTTGACAACGTTTTCTTGGATATGACACCAAAGGCATCAAGGTCAAAAGAAAACATAGATAAAATAGACTTCATCAAAATAAAAAATTTGTTCATCAAAGTATGCTCGCAAGAGTATGAGAAGATAACCACAGAATGGACAAAAATGTTTGCAAAGCATATATCTGACAAGGGATTAATATCCAGAATATATAAAGAACTCTTAAAACTCAACAGCAATGACAACAACAAACCAACCCAATTCAGAAATAGACAAAGGATTTGCATAGACATATGTCCAAAGAAGATATGCAAATGGTCAATAAGCACATGAGAATATGCTCAACCTCACTAAACTTTAGGGAAATGCAAATAAAAGCCACAAAGAGATACCTTTAACACTCATTAGAATAGCTATGATAAAAAGAAAAAGAAAAAAGTGTATTGGTGAAGATGTGGGGAAATTGAAACCTTTGTGTGTTGCTGGTGATAATGTAAAATTGTGTAACCATTGTGAAAAACAGTTTGGTGGTTCCTCAAAAGGTTAAACATAGAATTACCTACTATATGATCCATCAGTTCTGCATCTAGGTTTATACCAGAAGAATTGAAAGCAGAGACTTAAATAGATACTTGTGCACTTATGTTCAAAATGTGGTATATATCTTTCTGGATTCTGGATTTTTCTTTAAATTTTTTTTGTTGATTATATATATTTGTAGGGTACAGAATCGAATATCAATACATGTGCACAATATGTGGTGATCAAATCAAGATGACTATTATACTCACGTTTACAAAACATAATCAGTCTTTGTGACCCTTAACTAGTTTCTTGCCAGCCAACCCCCCTCTTCCTCCCTCTTTCCCACCACTAATAACCACAGTTCTGTTCTCCTTTTTTTTTTTAAGTTTAATGTATTATTGTGATTGCTTCTCTTTCTTTTTCCTTTCTTACTTTTTTTTAGTTCCCACTTGTGAGTGAAGACATGCAGTATTTCTCTTTCTGTGCCTGGCTTATTCCACTTAACATAATTTTCTCTAAGTTCATCCACATTGCTGCGATGGCAGAAATTCATTCTTTTTTATGGCAGAGTAGTATTCCATTGAGTTTATATACCACATTTTCCTTATCCAGTCATCTGTCAGTGGGCATTTAAGATGATTCCAGCTCTTGGCTATTGTAGATAGAGCTGCAATAAACATGGAGAGTAAGTATTCCTTCAACATGATGATTTCCACTCCTTTGGGTATATACCCAGCAATGGGATTGCTGTGGGTCATATGGCAGCTCTGTCTTTCTGGATTCTGACACATCCTCATCTATATTCTGAGTTCCTTAGCTTACTCCACAATATCCTAACTCTGGAAGAGGAAAAGGTACCAACTTATAGTTTCTTTCTTCTTGTATTACTTCCTTTTTAAAAAGGCATGACTCCTCCCTAGTCCCAGTGACGTGGGAAGGCTTCCCTTACTCACCCATAAAAGCCCCTCTTGGTGGTAACTTGCTGAGTATAGCACCAGTGTCCCTTCTCCATCAACCCTACCTCTTTGCAGTTATACATTTACATACTCATGTGCTTCCCTCCATTTCCCTTAGTTCTCCCTCCCTTCTAATAGACACAAAGTCCTATAAATAAGGACATTTATGTCTGTGAGCTTAAATCTTTTGCATGTTTCCAATAACAGAAAAATACATGAGATTCAATAGCATTCATACTCATAGTAATTTCAGTTCATTTCAAATATGTATGAATAAATATTTTTGGAAAAAAACTTAAAATATGTATTTCATAGTTGGAACAATTTTAGTTTATAAATAATATGGCCTTTTTCATCACCTGGTGATAAACAGGAAAGCTCACAGCCCTATCAAGAAAGAATATAATGACATTAGCATTCGGACCTAATTAAAGAATGAATCAGTTTTCACTCTGCTAGCAAATCATGTGTAGAAATAAAATATTTAAATAAAATGTCATTTCGTGTTATACTTTAATTACCTCTGTTTTTATTAAACCTCGAACAAAGCAATGTTTCTGTGGGTCAATGAAAGTGACTTAAAAAAATAAGGAAAACATTAGCGATGGAAGTGGCACTTGGTCTGGGAAACATCTGCTGTTCTACCACATATCATTAAAGCTATATTTGATTTTCCACACAGAAAATTGTTTGCACCTGTCCTCAGCATTTTTTTCCAACACATATTTACAGCATATCATTAACACTCACTGTTTCGCCTGCTAAACAACACTTCACACTGTTGAATCAGTGCTGCTATACATGTCAGAAGAAGATGATTTAGCCATTTATCACTGTTCTGGAAGCGGTTAGGTACCTGGACTCAGGTATTCTCCTCAGAAGGCATTAGAATGGACTGTTTGCACTGAGTGTTGTTAACCAGCCTGTATAATTAAATCAGGCAGAATAAATAATTTTGTGTTCCATACTGAGATTATACACTTTCAAGTATACACTGACACCAGTGGTTGCATTATATTTCCACATTATATGTGATTAAAGTTTAGAGCCACTAGGAAAATATGATCTTCATATGTTTGTTTTGACACCATCAGTTAAGCTTGAGTAGTGCCACTTAGGTCAGATTTCACACTTTTGGTCACTTCCTAGTATCTTTTAAGAATTTAACAAGGCCATATATCTTGCATTAGGTGAAGAAGAATGTGATCTGTCTCTTACTTCCTGGATATAATCCAGTCTCCTTAGCAAACAACCTGGGCTTTATTCATCCAGTTTTCCTGTTAGGGCCCAGTTTTCATGGGCAAGATGGCCCACTTTAGATGAGACTCATTTAATTTTGTTGACATATTAGACGAGGCATTCATTTATCTCATGGTGTATTATACTCCGCACTTCTATGTGCTAGTGAAAACTGTGCCTATAAACCTCTTTCTCAGCAGCCTACATTATTAGACTAGAACATTCTAAATATGAAATATGTTACTTTCTCTTAATGGAGGTCAAATAAAACTCTGCCATGGGGAGGTTATAGATGGCTCATCACAGCATTTCTACTCTAAAGTTATTGGGTAAAAACATTCTACAGAAATTGAGCTACTAAAATTGTACAGTATGCGATGCTTTATTTATTTATTTAGGTGGCTGGCCAGTAGATACTGCGCTTTAAATAAGTGAGCGAGATTCACATCAAAATCAAGAATTTGGCTGCTGCTCTCTCTTCTTCCTTTAACCCCCTGAAGTACCCAAGTGAAGAGGGCAATGCACAAGTGATAGGAGAAAGGGGGTGGGCAGTGTGGCTACTACACATTTAGATGTTTTTTACTGCTTTTACAAAATCTAAATAACTGAACCCCAGAAGTTTTAATTGCCCTGGCTTTGGAACCAGATTGCCTGGCTTCAAACCTTGGCTTTGCCACTTAATGTGTGATATTCGGCAAGCGATTTAAACTCTCTGTGCCTCAGTTTCCTCATCTTTAAAAATGGGGGTAATAACATTGACTGCTTTCCTGGCTAAATTAAAGCACCTAAAACACCTGTTTCAGAGTATGTGCTGTGTATTAGATATTAGCTAATTAGTAAATCATAAAATCTAATTAATAAAAGTTAAACCTGGCCTTTAAAAAAATACACATATGCTTTCCACTAAAGAGAAGGTTTCTTTGCTTGTTGTGCTTTTCCTGTTGACCTTATTTATTTGTTAGATATTTCCTCTGACCTCTTCCCTGCTCTCAGATTGAGATTGTCGAGAAATCAAAACTCCCATTTCAGAAGGCGTATCATATCTAACTTTAAGCAAGTTAAAGCAGAATGAGAGCAGCATTTCTAACATACTGTCTTAGACTCATTGATTCAATTTTACTTGACTGCATGCGGAAAGCTTCAGTTGGAAGTTGGAACCACTTTTACTGATGATCAACTTTATCTTTTCCTGAAAGCCTACCTGTCTAAACTACATGGCAGACACAGGAAGTAGAATAAATAGACATTTCCTAGCTGGAAATATGCATAGGAGTTAGAATTCTGTATTTATATAAATTATAATTGTATGTAGTAAATTTTTTTGCCACCATACCAATAAAGAAATGGTTCTTTATCTGAAAAAGGGATCTTTTTATGAGCTGTATAATTCCATGATGTCTTAATCAAAAATTGTTATGCTAGATGTTTCAAACCCAGCCCTATATAGCCTAAACAATCTTTTTAGTTTTAATCTTATCATTTAAATTTAACAAAATCTTCTTTATTTTATTGTAATTACTTACTCAATTTTGAACTGAATTTAGAATGTACAATTTGTATAAATTACTACCAAATGTGTTTCTAGCTTCAAAGAAAAAAATAGAGTTTTGATCTGCTTTAGGAAAAAAAAAGACAAAACTGGGAACCACTCAAGGCCTTTTCTAGTAGTAGCAGTTTATTGTCCTTAAGTAGCATCTTTACTTTGTCACAGGGTCATTTATTGAGATATTAATTGGGACTTGTTCTTATAGCTTATAAACCTTTTCTCTTCCTCATTCCAAGAAAGGAACAAACTCTATTCTGAGTTCTGAGCAACTTGTTTCAGAGGATGGTAGTTTTTAACTGATTCTGTGTTGCCATAGAGAGAGAATTGTAGGATGCAAGATATAGAGAAAACCTGGAACTGGAGCTTTGCTGAAGAGAGCAGATAAATTATTCTAAAATACCTAAAACCAAAGACTTAAAAAAAAAAAAAAGTAAGACAGAAACTCTGAGATGAGTAAGACACAGTCTCTGCTTTCAAAGAGCTCACTACTCTATTGGACAGACAGGCCTATACACCTAGGCAATGACAATGCTAGGCAATGTAATAGAAGTATAGAGAATGTACCTGAACTTGACACTTAGCCTGGAATGGGGGTAACAGGGAAGGCTTTGGAGAGAGGTTATGTCTAGGAAGAGTCTTGATGTAGGAGATATTCAGGCAGAGAAGAGCATTCAGGAATGTGGAAACAGTATGTGCAAATGCACAGAGGCAAGAGAGAGCATGGCACCTTCAATGAACTGTAAATAATTCTGACTGATTGGAGCATACACTGTGGAGGGGTAGGGGTAGGGGTAGCGGTAGGGACTGAAAAAACTTAAAAGACTTCAAGCAGAGGAATGATGCAATCACATTTGCATATTTCTTTTTAGAAAGATTGTCTGGTGGTACTGTGGTAAAAGGATTGTAGGGGACCAAAAGTGGAGGCAAGCAGAGCAGAACAGTTAGCAAGCTATGGCAGGGGTCCAGCTGAGAGATGATGATGTTTTGGAACAGAGCATTGACAGCAGGATAGAAATAAGGGCACATATAGAAGAGAAATTTAAGAAATAGAATCACAAGCATTTGGTACCAAGAATCCATTGGGGATAGTGAAAGAGAAAAAGGATGACAGGATTATTCCTAGGTTTCTGGTTCTGGTCAACAGGTTGGCTTCACGTGGGTGCCATTCTTTAAGAAATAAGGAATAACAGGAGAAGGGGAAAAATCTGGGAATAGAAAGCTGTGAGATAATGCTTTAGATTCTGGATGAGTTGAGCATGAGGGGTTCCTGGGGCATTTAAGTGGAGATGTCCAATAGGTAATGAGTGATATGAGTCTTCAGCAAACAGAGGACAGTTGAAGCCATGGGAGCGGATGTCATTTCCCTGTGAGAGTGTGTAGATGGTGAAGAGGTCCTAGAAAAGGAGCAGGTAGATGAAGAAATCTAGCATTATGTGTTGTCATTATTTTCCCAATTCCTCATTTGTAGGATGGGCTGATTTCTGGATTTTGTAGTTTAGCCATGACTTTTAAAACTCTTTGTAAAACATGATTTTTCAAACACTGGTTTTGGTGTAGGCCTCTAACTTACAGAATGAGTGGTCCTATGAGGAGTTCAGAAGATTTTCACACATGGTTTCCTACTGTACATTGACAGACAATAGTTCCCGGAGCATTAAAGATATAACTCTCCATATCAAAATACAAATAAAATCTCAATTAAGCAAAAATATCAATTTCTTATAGTGAAAAAATTAATATATGTTTTTGCAATGATAAAATTAATAAGCCTCATTTTTAATGTATCTTCAATTTCAAAAGTATTAACAAAATGTATCCATCAACAGATGAATGGATAAAGAAAATGTGGTATATATGCACAATAGAATACTATTCAGCCTTACAAAAAGGAAGGAAATCCTGCCATTTGGAACAACATGTATGAACCTGGAGGACATTATGCTAAATGAAATAATCCAGACACAGAAAGACAAATACTGTGTGATCTCACTCATGTAGAATCTAAAAAAGTTGAACTCACAGAAGCAGAAATTAGAAAGGTGGTTACCAAGGGCTGGGTAGTAAAGGGTGTAATTGGCAGATGTTGGTTTTAAAGGGTACAAAGTTACAGTTAGATAGGAGGAATATGTTTTTGAGATCTATTGCACAGCATGGTGATTATAGTTACTGATGATGTAATGAATATTACATTATTATATGTAATATGCATGTAAGAGAGTAATATGTAATATATGTAATATATGTAAGAGAGTAGATTTTAAATGTTGGCACCACAAAAAAATAATTACATGAGGTGATGAATGTACTAATTAGCTTGATTTAATCACTGCATAATGTATACATATATCAAAACATTACATTGCACCACATAAATACATACAATTATTATTTGTCAATTAAAAATTTTTTTAAAGTATTAACAAAATAAAAATCCCACCACCTAGAGTTTACTACTTTAACATATTTCCTATAGGCCTAATTCCCATCGAGTCTTTTTTATTTGCTTATGTATATGTGAACACAATTAGTACATATATACACGCAATTTTTTTATTCTGATTTTTTTCATTTAACATTAAAGTATGTACATTGACATATTTTGATTGGCTTACTTTGATTGATTTCCAGGGACTGTTTTGGAAAACAGTGCTTATGAAACAGCACTGCTTCCAAGGAAAACCAAGACTAGGGCTGTGTGCTAATGTACTAAACTGAGCCTAAAAAATTTTTGCATATCACCAAAGGAAGTTACAACTGGAAGCAAAGAATACTCAGCATTGGCTATTTTTACATCACATGGTCACCCTTATCTGCATGTGACACAGCTTCCATAGTAGATGAAGGCAATGGGGAAGGGTGTTGTGAATGGCTTTTGAGTAGCAAATCTTCAGAGTCTGTCACATTAGCTCACATTATCTCACAGGCTTTCACTGAAAAAAAATGTTTGAGTAGGTTTTAAAATCCTGAACCCTTGTATTGCCATCTTTACTTATAAACTGTAAACCTGTCAGCTGGGAGCATTTTTAATGAAAATTTCTCCTACTTTCAGTAAAAGTTACCTTTTAGGGACTGTTTTAGTTTATTGTTTTATTTTGAAATTTATTTGGGGATAAGGACTGCCACTAAATTTCCCTGTGGTGAGTGTGCTATGTGGAATTAAAGAGGTTAGTACAGTCTATCTCAGCAAATTTAACTCAGCATAGATTGAATCCCTATCAATTGACAGGAACTGTGCTAGATAGAGATTAATTTGGAAATTTACTGTCTAATGCCACTTATTGAGTAGTGCCAAGTGACATATTTTCCAAGCAATACAGATACCATGGACCTCCTAACCTAATTCCATGTATTGAAAATATTTCAAATAATAACATTTTTCAGGGGTAGACCATTGAAATTTAGCAAATCTAACCTCGATAATAGATTTGGTAGGAGATAGAAAACTGAGAGGGGCACACAATAGGTCTGGGTGACTTAATTGAAACTTTGCTCCACCTCCTTCCCCTTCCTCCTCCCCCATTCCTTTTTCATCCCTCCTCCACGCACTCCTCTTTATCCTTCATCTTCTTTTTAGGGACCTTGTTTCTAGTGCCTTATATGAGGGTACTACAAAAGTTCGTGAAAAATAGAACCGAAAGATAATATGAATTCTTCCATAAACTTTTTGAAGAACCCTTGTACTCATGGAAAGGCTTGGGAAACTCAAATTTATCCATTGGAACTTTAACCATTTAGACAAATTCGAGAACACCATTTTCTCCACCAAAATGATAAATCTATTCCTTCAAAGATAAAGAGAGAATGAGAGAGAGAGAGAGAGAGAGAGAGAATATGCCTGAATATACAGTGAATTAAAGTGACTACACATATTTCTAAATGAGAATAACTACCAACTACCAACCACTGATGACAATCACCGGCAAGCCCAGTTTCTCTGTAAAGCTGGGAGCTATTCATCTATAGACTTCCTATTTTTAGAATTCTTGACATATGACATTTTTCTAAGGAAGAAATGCATATTCATTTATTCTTGCTCATTTTTGAACTAACACTTATTTAGGGTCTACAATGTACCAGACATTTAATACTATCTTCCATTAATTAATGCAATCATAACAAAAATATAAAGCAATTATCATCTCTGTTTTACAGATAAGGAATCTGAAATTCAGGGGGGTGAATTTGACCAAAGCACAGAGCTAAAGAAGTCCAAGAGACAGGATTCAAGCCTAAGGCTGTCTGACCTCAAAATTTCTGTTCTTTCCACTATATATTGCTCTTCATGAGTTTATATTAATGGTATCTGAAACTCTACTTAAAATGGTATGAGGCAAAGAACAAAACCACATGAGCTATATCATTTTTCTAATCACTAAATAATTTTCCATAGCTCTTCTTGTGGAAAGGTATACAATATGATTTTTGGGATTGGTTGAGCATATGTGCCTTATTTTTACCTCAATTTTATTTCAGATGTATGCTTTATAGGATTCTGCTACTAGAAATCTTACAAATGTAGTAATAAAATATATCATTTATTAAGTAAAACAATGAAGAATATGAGTAAAACATTCTGCTTATTATCATTCATTCAATCAGCCAATGCTTATTGAAAGCTTATATTGCGCCAACAACTGTGCTAAGCACTGGCAACACGTAGGGGCTTTCAATGAACCCAGAGGTGGGAGCATATATGTCACCAGAAGGAAAGTAAGGATGTTTTAACACTAAAAAACTACACACAGACACACACAGACACACACACACACACACACACACACGGACACACACACACACACACACACACACACACACGTAGTTTACCATATCAGCAGATGAAAGTATTGAAAAACATGATCAGTGCCTGCCCCATAATAGACAATCAATAAATACACACAGAGAAGGCATTGGTCAAAATTCTATGTGCAGGGCCGGCCCCGTGGCTCACTCGGGAGGGTGCAGTGCTGATAGCGCTGAGGCCGCGGGTTCGGATCCTATATAGGGATGGCCGGTGCGCTCACTGGCTGAGAGCGTGGTGCTGACAACACCAAGCCAAGGGTTACGATCCCCTTACCAGTCAAAAAAAAAAAAAAATTCTATGTGCATTCATGACAAAAAGCTCTTAGCAAACTAGAAATAGAAGTCAACTGCCTTAACCTAATAAATGGTGCCTACAAAAATCTACAATAAACATAAAACCTAATAGTGAAATATTTTAATTTTTCCTTTTTTACAGCCAAGAAAAATATATGTCTGCTGTCACCACTTCAGTTCAGCATTATATTGGATGCCCTAGGCAGCTGGGTAAGACAAGAAAAAGAAATAAAAAGGTATAGGATTGAAAGGAAAGAAATCAAACTGTCATTAGTCATAGGTTATGTAATTATCTAAATAGAAAGCCAAAAACAATTTATGGATAAATTATTAATAAGAGAGTTTAGCAAGGTTGTTACCTATGAGATCAATATAAAATTAATTTTGTTCCTATACACCAGCATCAGATTACTATAAAATAAAATTTAAAAAACATTAGAAGATACCCTGGAATAAATAAAATATGGGCAAGACTTTTGAATTAATCAGGGTATTGCTAGGCTATGCTTTGGTAACACATAATCCCTGAAATCTCCATGTTGTAACACATGATAAGAGCTCTTAGCAAACCAGAAATAGAAGTCAACTTCCTTAACCTAACAAACGGTGTCTAAAAAACCTACAATAAACATTAAGCCTAACGGTGAAGTATTTTAATCTTTCCTTATTTACAGCCAGGAAAAATACAAGTATGTCTGCTGTATGTAAACAGATTTATTTCTTGTTCCAGTTAGAATTAATGTGAGTCAGATGGCTCTCTGGCACAGCTTTCCTTCAAGAGGTGACTCGGGATTCTTGGAAGCTTTCAACTTGTGGCAGTGCCATATGGTATATGTGGCCTACTGGTTGGTTATGAAGGGGCAAAAGGAATGAAAGAAGCAAACTGGCTCTTAAATGCCCAGCCTCCCTAACCTATCTTCAAAGAAAGGTGGGAGATGTGGGGCTGAACATGGATATTTGGCGGGCACTGTCAGTCTCTGCAAAAAGTATAATATTATTAAAGAGCATAATAAAAATCTAAATAAAAGAATTGATGTAGCATGTTCATGGATGGGAAAGTGGGATAGCATTGAATGCAATTTTAATTAAAATTGCAGCAAGGATTTTTGTGCCTCTGTGTGTATGGAACTTGACAGGCTTATTCTACAATGTTATTAAAGGGCAAATGACAAAGAATAGCTAAGACTATTTTGAAGAAAAAAAATGAGGTATGGGAACTGATTCTACCAGGTATCAAAATATGGTGCAAAAGTTACACTAATTAAAATAACGTGGTATCAGGATAGGAATAGATATAAAGAGCAAGGAGACTGAATAAAGAGTCCAGAAACAGACCTTTGCATACATAGGAATTTAATATTTGATAATGGTAGTATTTTAGATTAGTGTGAAAATGATGATTAACTAGTCAATAAATGACATTAGGGAATTGAATATTCATATGTAAAACGTTATGGTAGATTTCTATCTCACGTAATTCCCCCAAATAAATTTCAGGTGGTTTAAAGAGCTAAAGGTTATAAAAAATATATGTAAAGGTATTTGAGCAATGTATGGGACATTATTTTCATACTATTAAATTGGTGAAGACCTTTCTAAACAAGACACGACGTCCAGAAGCCATAAAGGGAAGTATATAGTGAATTTGGCTACATCAAAATTCAAAAAAAAAAAATAATAATAATCAGGGGGTGGGGGAAGAAGATATAACAACTACAATTTCTTGAAGTTGATACGACAAGCCAAACAGAAAGGACATTGTTGGGTGGGAGGGGGGAGAGGGAGGGAGGTTTCGGTAATGGGCCACAATAATCAACCACATTGTATATCGACAAAATAAAATTTAATAAAATTTTTTTTAAATAAATAAAAATAAAATAAAATTTCTGGGTAACTAATGATACTATAAACATAGTTGAAAGCAAGAGTGGGAAAAAATATGTACAACATATATATCAAAGGATTAATATGCAAAATATACAGAAATAACTCATAAATCATAATAGTGGTAAGGGTATAAATTCTTATAAATCATAATAGTAGCAAGGGCATGAATTGAGAAACCACAGAAGATGTGTGAGGAAAATGGAGACAGTATGGTCAGACTCCCTCACCTCATATCCAGCTGGACATGACTCAGTATGTGTGCTGTGAACATGTTACATAAGAGTACTATAACTGTGCATGTGTGTCCATGTACTCCTTGGCTAGTTGCCACTACTGTGTACTTCAGTATAAAATACAACGGCTCTGATCGACTGACGGGCTTAGCTTGCATCTGAATAAAGCATGTCTACCTTGCTAATGGCTCCCAGAATCTTTTTTCAATTACCTAGCTCATGACCTGCACAGGACGGGGTTGAGGGGGCTATGATCCAGCCTGACAATTGTCAATAAATGGGCTCAGCTGCAAAGGTAATCAAGGAAATGCAAAGTATAACAATATAGTCCATTTTTTTGGCCCATATTGGCAGACATTAAAAGAATAATAATATCCAGTATTAATAAGTGTGCAAATTAGCCTTTTTAAATTACCATTTGGCAGTTCATCAAAATTTAAAGTGTATATACCCTTTAACATGGAAATTAAACCTCCAGAATCTACCAATCAGAGATAAACATGTGAACAGAGGTATAAGTATGTTTGTTAAATCATTGCTTACAATAGCAATAAGGCTGGAAACAACCTAAATATTCAATAATAATGGCTCGGTAATTGGAATTCATACCATGGAATACTATGCAGCAATTAAAAAGAAGGAAGCAAATTTTTATGTACTGGAAATTTTATTTATTTAGTTTATTTTTTTTGAAGCCTAATTGATTATACATAGTTTTGGGGAACAGTGTTGACTACCATTACCTGTGTACAGTATGATATCAAATCGATATTATTAGCATATTCATCATTACAAATGGCAATTATTCTTTGTGCCCATTATATGATGTCTCCCTAACCCACCTCTCCCTCACTCCCTCCCACCTCTAACCACAGATTTGTTCTTTCTTTCTGAAAGTTCAATGTATCATTGTGATCTTTTCTTTCTTCCTTCCTTACTTCAATCCCTTCTTTCCTCCTTTCTTAGCACCCACTTGTGAGTGAAGACAAGCAGTATTTCTTTGTGTCTTGCTTATTTTGCTTAACAAATTTTTCTCCAAACTCATCCATGTTGCTGCAAATGGCAGAATTTCATTCCTTTTATGGCTGAGTATTATTCCATTATGTATATATACCACATTTTCCTTATCTAGTCATCTGTTGATGGACACTTAGATTGGTTCCCTATTGTGGCTATTGTAAACAGAGCTGCAATAAACATGGGAGTGCAGGTATCCCTCTGACCTGATTTCCATTCTATTGGGTAAATACCAAGAAGTGGGACTGATGGATTGTATGGTAGTTCTATCTGTAGTTTGAGAAACCTTCATACTGTTTTCCTTAATGGCTGTGCTATTTTACAGTCCCACCAACAATGTAGAAGTGTTCCCCTTTCTCCACATCCTTACCAGCATTTGTTATTCTCAGTCTTTTTAATAATGGTCAATCTAACTAGGGTGAGATGATATCTCAATGTAGTTTTGATTTGCATTTCCCTGATGAGTAGTGATGTTAAGCATTTTTTCATGTGTCTGTTGGCCATTTGTTCATCTTCCTTTGAAAAATGTCTATTCAGCTCCTTTGCCCATTTTTTAATTGGATTATTTGTTTTTTTATTTTATTTTATTTTATTTATTTATTTTACTGTGAAGTTGTTTGAGTTCCTTATATATTCTGGATATTAATCCCTTATCTGATGTACAGTGTGCAATTCTTCCATTCCTTAGGTTGACTTTCTGCTCTGTTGTTTCCTTTGTTGTGCAGAAGCTTTTTAATTTGATATAATTCCATTTATTTTTTCTTTTGTTGCTTGTGCTTTTGGGGTCTTATTCATAAAGTCTTTGCCCACTCGTACACCCTGAAGTGTTTCCCATATGTTTTCTTTTAGTAGTTTTATGGTTTCGGGTCTTATACTTAAGTCTTTTATCCGTTTTGTGTTTTGCTATATGGTGAGGTACAGGTCTAGTTTCCTTCTTCTGCCTATAGATCTTCAATTTTCCCAGCACCATTTATTGAAGAGGCAGTCTTTCCCTTGTTGCCTTTGTCAAAGATCAGTTGGCTGTAAGTATGTGGGTTGATTTCTGAGTTCTATGTTCTGTTCCACTGGTCTGAGTGTCTGTTTTTATGTTAATACCATGCTGTTTGGTTACAATAACTTTGTAGTATAATTTGAAGTCAGGTAGTGTTATGCCTCCAGCTTTATTTTGTTTACTCAGGATTGCTTTGACTATTTGTGGTCTTTTGTTGTTCCATATAAATGTTAGGATTTATTTTTCTATTTCTGTGAAGAATTTCATTGGCATTTTGATGGGGATTGTGTTGAATCTGTAGATTGCTTTGGGTAGTTTGGACATTTTCACAGCATTAATTATTCTAATCTAAGAGCATGGAATGTCTTTCCACCTTTTGTGTCCTCTTTAATTTCTTTCAGTAGTGTTTTGTAGTTCTCATTGTAGAGATTTTTCACCTCCTTGGTTAAATTGATCCTTAGATTTTTTTTTTTTTTTTGGTGACTATGTAAATGGGCTTGCTTTCTTGGTTTCTTTTTCTGCTAGTTTGTTGTGGAGTACAAAAATGCTATTGATTATTGGGTATTGATTTTGTATCCTGCAACATTACTGAAATTGTTGATCAGCTCTGAGAGTTTTTTGGTAGAGTCTTTAGGTTTTTCTATATATAAGATCATGTCATCTGCAAACAGGGACAGTTTGACTTGGCCCTTTCCAATTTGATTGCCCTTTATTTCTTTCTCTTGCCTGATTTGCTCTGGCTAGTACTACCAATACTGTTAAACGGGAGTGGTGAGAGGGGGCATCCTTGTCTTGTTCCTGTTCTTAAGGGAAAAGATTTAGCTTTTCTCCATTCAGGATGATATTGGCAGTGTTTTGTCATAAATGGCTTTTATTGTGTAGAGATACTTTCCTTCTATACCCAACTTGCTGAGAGCCTTTATCATTAAGAGTTTTTGAATTTTGTCAAATACTTTTTCTGTGTCTATTGAAATAATCATATGGTTTTAGTCCTTGGTTTTGATGATGTGGTGTATCACATTTATTGACTTGTGTGGAAGTCACCCTTGCATCCCTGGGATAAATCACACTTGATCACGATGTATAATTTTTTTGATGTGTTGCTGTATTCTGATTGCTAATATTTTGTCGAGGATATATGTGCCTGTGTTCATCAGAGATATCGGCCTGTACTGTTCTTTTTTTCTTGTATCTTTGTCTGGTTTTGGTATCAGGGTGATGCTGGCCTCATAGAATGAGTTTGGGAGAGTGGCTTCTATTTCAACTTTTTGGAATAGTTTGAAGAGAACTGGTATTAATTTCTCTTTAAAGGTTTGATAGAATTCAGCAGTAAAACCATCTGGTCCTGGGTTTTTTTGTTGTTGGGAGACTGCTGTTTACTGCATCAATCTCATTGCTTGTTATTGGTCTGTTTAGGTTTTCTATTTCTTCTTGGTTCAGTCTTGATAGTTTGTATGTGCCCTTATCCATTTCCTCCAGGGTTTCATATTTGTTGGCATGTAGTTGTATAAATAGTCTTAAATGATTCTTTGTATTTCTGTGGTATCAGGTGTAATGTCCCCTTTTACATATCAGAGTTTTTGGGATCTCTATTTCATTTAGTTCTGCTCTGATCTTAATTATTCATCTACTATTTTTAGGATTGTATTGTTCCTGTTTTTCTAGTTCTTTGAGGTATAGCATTAAATCGTTTATTTGAAGTCTTTCTATTCTTTTGATGTAAACATTTATTGCAATAAACTTCCCTCTGAGTACTGCTTTTGTAATATCCCACAGGTTTTGGTATGATGTGCCTTTATTTTCATTAGTTTCAAGGAATTTTTTGATTTCCTGTTTAATTTCTTCTTGGACTCATAGGTCTTTCAGGAGACTTTTGTTTAGTTTACATGTATTTGTACAGTTTCCAGAGTTCCACTTGCTATTGATTTCCAGTTTTAATCCATTGTAGTCTGAAAGACAATTGAAATGATGTCAATTTTTAAAAATTTGTTGAGACTTGATTTGTGACCTAACATGTGGTCTATCCTGGAGAATGTTCAGTGTGGTGATGAAAAGAATGTATATTCTGTAGTTGTTAGATGAAATGTTCTGGACAGATCTGCCAGGTCCAATTGGTCTAAGGTGCAATTTTAATCCTGTGTTTGATTTGTTTCCTAAATCATATGTCCAGTGCTGATAGAGGGGTGTTCAGGTCCCCAACTTTTATTGTATTGGGGGTCTCTGTTTAGGTCTAATAGTATTTGCTTTATATATCTTGGTCATCTGGTGTTGGGTGCATATGATTGCTATGTCTTCTTGCTGGATAGATCCCTTTATCATTATATAGTGGCCTTGTCTCTTTTTATGGTTTTTGGTTTAAAGTCTATTTTATACAATATAAGATGCTACTCCGGCTCATTTTTGGCTTCCACTTGCATGGTATATCTTTTGCCATCCCTTTACTTTTAGTCTGTGCTTGTCCTTATAGGTGAGGTGGGTCTCTTGAAGACACCAAATAGTTGGGTCTAGCTTTTTAACCCAGTCAGTCAGTGTCTTCTGAATGGGGAGTTTATTCCATTTACATTTAGGGTTATAATTGATAAGTATTGCTTTACTCCTGTCATCATACTGCTTTTTGTTCAGATACTTTAAACATCATTTGTCCCTTTCTTCCCCTTTTATTTTTCATCTTCAATGTCAGTTGGGGTAGTGGGTGGGCTGTGTGGCTCTTCATCTTGGCTTTGCTATATCCTCCCAAGGTGCTCCTGCCCCTAGACCCATGTATTGCTGACCCTCCCAGAATGAAGGAGACAAAGGTAGGGATGTTGTGGGGGCAGCAGAAGCCACCCCAATACCCCACTAAGAGAGGCTATTCAGGATCCTAAGGCAGGAGCCATAGTTTTTGGTTCTACTTAACCTCGTCAATCCTAATTATAAGTACGTACTAAACACTCATCTTATTTCACATTTCCAGAGGATATTATTCCCTTTTCCATTTCTAAGGCTTACTCAGGTAGCTTTCCCAGGTTTTGCTAAAGGAGATCTACATTTGTTTATTTATAAGACCCAGACCATATCTTGAATTACTCTTAGACATCTAAGAAAAAGAAAAAATAATAATAAAAAGAGAACTATCCACCATATAATCTTTTGGTCAAGAAGATTGTGGCCATGTAGCATTAATGAAAAATGTGAATAAACTGTAAAGAGGTATTTTTGGATGGCAATTTTTCATAGACTTATTGTGGCAATCTGGCAGATAAATGAGTTCAATTATTAGGAGGGCACTTTATTCCCCAAATAATCTTCACTTTAAGTGCACCACACTTTATGCCAAAGATGTATTACTGCAAAGTTGTGCTCAAACTGGACTTGTCAATCCATATCTTCTCCTTTACATCAACAACTATTTTGGAATTGCTTTCTTTTCAATTCGATGTTCATTTGACAGTGGTTCTATTGTGCCACACCTACCTCTCTGCCTAGAAGTTAATCATGTGTGAAACACTAACATGTACCACCTGGGAACTCCCAGAAACTCCTATTTAAATGAGGTCTAAATTCTTTGGAGAACAACTTCATAATTGGCACAGTCACCCTCCAAAATGTTGTGCTTCGTAAATCTAGATCTTCTTCTACAGCATTCTCTTAAAACAGGGTGTGCCCCAAAATGTATTAGTATCTCAAGTCTAGCAGCCGTAAATTATTTTCAAAAGATCTGAAAGACAAGTGATATTCAAAGCTCAGCTTATCTGTCCTTACAATTTTCAAATACAGATTTAGAAAATGAATGACACATCCTGTAGGCAATTTTTTCTAGTCCTAATAAAGATTACTAGAGAGCAGTTTTAACTTCTGCACAAATCTTTTTGCTGACATTGCATAAGGTCAACCAAAGGAAACAAATTTCTGGTACATCGCCCATTCTGACTTAAAGATACTGAGCTCCTTTGGGCATAGGATTTAGGGTATATTTTAAGCTTTGTACACTTACCTATATGTAAAACTATTTTAAATGTTTGCATATTATGCTAATAGCTTCCATACCAACAATAGTGAATTTCTGCAAAACCTTAAACCATATTTGAACTTAAGAGCAAGCATTTCTTTTTTAATTTTTTAAATTTTTATTGAATCAAAATTGATTATACATATTTTGGGGGTTCAACATTGAGATATGTTGATCAAATCAATATTACTAGCATATATATTGTTACAAATCATAATTATTCTTTATGCCCCTTGTCCAATCTCTCCCCATCCCCTTCTCCCACCCCCCTCCTTCTCCCCCCTCTAATTGCCCTAGATTTCTTCTCTCCTTCTGAAAGAATAATGGTTACTCTGTTGATTTGTTGCCTAGATGATCTGTCCAATGCTGAGAGGTGTGATCAGGTCCCCCAACATCATCATAGAACAGATGCTTCTTCTGTCACTTTGAAACAGGCTTTGTGGAGAGAGACATCCTCTTCTTTTATCTCTGCTAGTGACTCTCCTTGTGTCAGTGCAGTCCAGTGGAGTAGCTGGCAGACCATCTGTGCGGTGGTTGTGGCGTCCAGCTGCTTTTGCGGCAGCCATGGTTACTGTGGTGGCTGTGGTGGGCCACCCGCATGGAGGTGATGTTTTTGGCATGCTCCTTGGTGCTGGCTGTGTGCCTGGTTGTGGGAGGGGGATCCAGTCCCCTTCTCCATGCCTTGGGTCCCCAAAGGGTCAATGAGGCTGGCATGGTGTGCCTGGTTGTGGGAGGGGGGTCTGGTACCTGGCTCCATACCTTGATTCCTCAGGCAGACCCCGAGGTGCTGGCATGGTGTGCCTAGTTTTTGGAGGGGGTCCAGTCCCCTTCTCCATGCCTCAGGTCTCTGGATGGGCCCTGAGGTGCTGGCACAGTGTGCCTGGCTGTGGGAGGAGGGTCCAGTCCCCTTCTCCATGCCTCAGGTCCCTGTGAGGGCCCAAAAGTGCTGGCATGGTGCGCCTGGTTGTGGGAGGGGCTCTGGTCCTCTTTTCCATGCCTCGGGTCCCCGGGCAGGCCCTGAGGTGCTGGTGGTATGCCTGGATGTGGAGTGGGGTCCAGTCCCTGGCTCCAAGTCTTGGCTTCCTGGGTGGGCCCCAAGGGGCTGGCAGTGTGTGGGCAGGGGTCCTGTCCCTGAATCCATGCCTTATGTCCCCAGGCAGGCCCCAAGGTGCTGGTGGTGTGCCTGGGCCAGAACTTATTTTTTGTCCTTTGCTTACTTCTAACATGGGGCAACCTCCTGTGGGAACCCGTACTTGAGCTGCTGTTGAGCTAAACTGCTACTTTGCTGTTGTTTCCCTAGGGAAGGCTTTTAGTGCAGCTCAGGGTTTAATGGTTGACCTTATAGGTACTTCTGGCTCTCCAGAGACTCGGTGCACCTGGGTTGTATAGAAACTCTGATCTGGGCCTGGATTTTTTCATCAAACTGCACCCCATCCAATTCTGCATTCCTGACCAGTCTCCTCTGAGTGGTCCTGCACTGATTGGGGGCGGGGGGGGACAGTTTGGCTGTCCTTGCTGTGTCCCTGTGTTCTCCCGTTGGGCCTGTCTCCTCCACGGCCTTTGCTCCAAACACTTCCCATGGGACAGTCCCTGCCCCTGTCCCTTGTGTTGACTCACCGGCATGTGAATGGCTCCCCCTTTTCAGCTGTTCTGGCTCCTCGCTCCTGCGTGGGTCCATGGGAACCCTATTAATGGTCTTGCTGTCCTGGGGGCCACCAAGGTCCTCTTCTCCCCTGCCGCCTCCAAGTAACTCAATCTGAAGGGCACAGCTGCAGCTTCTGCCGGCTCCTGTTCCATGTACTCAGCAGCTCCAGCATTAAAATGGCCACGGCCTGAAATTCTCAGAGCAGTTTTTTCTTTCTCTCATCGTGGCTTCTCCCCCTTCATGAACTCCATAGGTCTCTCCTCCTCTTCCCCTGAGCTCCAGCAGCCCCAGCTTGGCTGATGGTACATTTTTATAGTTGTGAATTGGTTGATTTGTGGGAGAGTGATGCTGGGGACCGTCTATTCCCCCATCTTGACCAGAACTCTCGTTTTTTGCTTTTTTAAAAAAAGATTTCATTTGTTCAAAATAAGGTCCAGACAAGTTCAGCATGTTGCAATTAATTATTTGATGTCTCTAAAATCTCCTTAAATCTGTAATAGTGCTCCCGCCCATTTTTTTTTCCTGTGCCAGTTTTAATTCATAAAATTGGGTCATTTGTCCTGTAAAAGTTTATACATTGTATCTTTATGGTATCATTTTACATGATTTCCTATCCCCTAGTGTCTGTAAACTGGCAGTTACATCTAGAGCCTTGATTATATCTAGCTAATTTTTAATTTTTATTTTGGCAAGAATTCTTCCCAAGTAGTGCTGTGTACTTTCTATTTCAACACACCAGGAGGCCTATAATGTCTGATTTTCTACTTGTAGTGATTTTAAGATTGATCAGTAAGTAGGTTCAGGTGATGTCTGCATCAACTTTTTAACTAAAGGTTTTATCAGCCATTGATAATCATTGCCTAGGTCCATTATTATATTGAATTTACAAAACAGTGATCTATCATTCCTCATGCATTTAATTGTGATTCTTCTATAAGAATGTTCCTTCAACAACTATTTAGATACCTTGAAATACAATCTTCACTGGAAATATAGGATGCTTCCCTTTCTTCATTTCTAGAATAAAGGGTCAATGAGGCTATTTTGGAGTATCATTATAAATTCTTGATGTTTAAGTGTTCTCATCTTAAGTCTCTTCAAGTTGGTTCTTATGTCCTTTTCACATGATATCAGTAGCCTTTGCCAGTTTCCTAGCTAGAAAACATGTATTTTTTAGAATAAGAAAAATGCATCTTGAGTTTATATTGATTTGGAGGGAGGGGGGTTGTGCCTCTTTTGAAAACAACTTTATTGAGGTCTAATTGATATACTAAAAACTGCACATATTTAATGTGTTCAATTTGATGAATTTGGACATAAGCATACATTGATATTTCTAATTCAAATTAAAGATCACAGTTTTTACTTATCCTTGCTTTTATCTTTGTTTTGAAAATTGGTTAATAATCACATCAACATATTTGATCTACCACAACATACATATTATCACTATCACCAAGTCTACTAAAGTTTAAGATTCTTTGTTCCCTACCCAGTCTCCATCCTCTCCATCCTCCATTTCACTTGCTTTAAAATCACTTAATTCTTCTCTACATAGTTATGCCAACAACTCAATACATGGTTATGTTCAATGTTTTGTTTTCACATTTTAGGGATTGTTTTTGGTTTCTAAGTCAAAACTATAAAACAAGGTACAAAGAAGTCTAGCTTCCATCCCTGTGTCCTGCCTCTTCTCTTTCTCAATAGGTAACCATTTAAATATGTGATTTTGAATACCCCTGCCATTCTTGCATGAAATGTAGATATTATACACATACTTTTGCGTATAGAGTTCATGTCACTTAATATGTTCTAGAGATTGCACTATAGCAGTAGTTTCCTAATTCCATTTTACAATTTTATAGCTGCATAGTACTCCATTGTAATGGATGTATCATAGTTTATCTAACTAGTCACTTATTGATTATAAACTGTTATATGTGAACTGCACTTTAGAAAAACATTAGTGTAATCCAAAATCTGAAGTCACTATTTTTGGAGGTCTCAAGTACCACCTAGGAATTTGGTCCTGGGTTACTAAACAGATTAAAATTTTAAATAAAGTGATACATAAATGCTTGCTAGTTATATAAAAAAAATCTAAAACTAAAAAATATTATGTAGAATTAGAATTTAAAGGGCCCTTTTATTCTACCCCTACCAATCCTAATCTCTTTCCCCAACATAACCAGTTTGGTATGCATACTCCCCAAACATTTCCTATGATGTGTATATATATATGCAATACACATATGTTGGAGATACATTACATATATAAACATATGTTGGAGATATATTACATATATATGCATCTCACTCTTTTTAGCAGCTGTTTAGTATTCTGTACTATGAATGCCTGTATTAACAATTTAAGCCAGTCTCCTTTTAATGAACACTTAGGTTATTTCTGAAATTTAAAAAAAAAAATGCCGTGGTGGGGAATCTTGTATTTTGTGTACATGTACAAACATTTCCATAAGCTAGATTTTTAGAAGTGGAAGTACTCGGTCAAAGGCTATCTGCATTTAAAGTTTGGATAGGTTCTACTGCATTGCCCTTCAAAAAGGCTGTAATCAATTTATATACTCCTACCCAAAATGTATCAGAGTGCCTTTTCCCCTATACCCTCACCACTCTAGCTACTATCAATCTTTTGGATTCTGCCAACTTGATAAGCAAAATATATCTCCTGGGTTGGTCTACATTTCCTTGATCATTGAGACTGGACATTATTACGTAGCTTTAAAATGTTCAACCTGTCCAGAATTTTTAGGATAGTACTGGCACATTAAAATGTGACTTCAATGAAACCTTGGGCAAAATTATTTTATCCTGTAAAAATAAGAGAAAATGCTATGTTGATAATACACACAAGAGCAATAGTTTCTAACATATATTAGAAATGGGAGTAGAAAAGTAAGAGCTAGTATTTTCAAGCTCTACAAACAAATCCTCCACTGGATTGGTACACTCTTGCTAATTTCTTTTCCACATATGAAAATCCTGAATAGAACAATTCACTGATGCTTCTAGATCAGCTACAGTGTCCATCACTAAAGAATATTTCTTTTAGGGGTCAACTGTCTCATTGATAGGAGGAGGACTTACACTTGCAAGTCCTATTAACATTAATAGGAGTTACCCACATAAATCCCCCTGCAGTGATGGGTGAAAAGACCCTCTAGTCTACTAGGATCCAAGTTCTAATGATTACCTGTCAAACAGTCCTAAGAGTCATCATCACCAGAAAAAGCAGACGTGACAACTTGGATGGCAAGGGCATCTCATTGCAGCCCTACAGCTAAACCGTGCATTAATGGAAAGAAAAGTGGCTTTCAAAATATGACTTGGGATGCTAAGTGTTAAACCACTTGTGTTTAAAAAAAAAAAACCCATCATTAAAGAGAAGAATTCAAACGTATCAAAGCACTTGTTTAAAAAAAAAAGTGTGAATATGTATGAGCTTGAAGGTGCTTGAAGGATAATACAGCTACTTGTTTAAAAATTCAATTAAACTTATCTTTCTTAAACTTGATTTATTAATAATCTCATATATAAACTGCCAGTTTTGAAAGAGTCCTGTTAGCTTTTGAATGCATCTTGTCTGAGGAGCTTTAGAAACTACTTGGAATTGACAGAAAATGTCAGTGTGCTTTAATTATTTGATTCAAGAACAAATCACAGTTCAATGAATGATTTCTACATAAAAAGAACATCAGCAGTATCTTGTCTTTTGCAAGTAAACTGCCGAGGACTCAAACATCTTAGAGAAAAACATTTCAGATTGTCATTCACCAAACAAATATGAAAATCATTTCAGATTCTCATTTTCTAAATGAGATGTGAAAACAATTTGTAGGCAATAAATGTACTGTAAAGTCATAGCCCATGCCTCACAGCCTCCACAGCGCTGATTTCGAACAGAATAAGGTCCCATCCCCCTGTTTGATATTGACCTTGATGCTGCCATCTAGAAGTTTGTTAGGTAAATCAAACCCACGTATTATTTGAAAGTTTTTCTCACAAACTTAACACAGTTGTCAGATGACCAGAAACAACACCAAACATACAGCTGAGCATTTAAGTAATAGCCTAATATCAAAAAATAAATCAGGTCCAAATAAATCAAACTAAACAATCTTCAGTTTCTTGGCATATATACAAAACTTTAATATTAAAAAAGTAGGATACCACACCTAAAAGGCATTGAAAAGAGTCTTTATTTCTTCTGAAAACTTACTGTGACAGTGTGCAAATTTATGAATAATCATATATTCATGCTTTTTGGAAATATATATAAAATTAACTGAGTAAAAGACAAATTACTCAATACCAATAGCAGTAAATAGCTTATTTCCAAGAAAATTGTTAGAATTCCTGCTTTAAAATATCACTATTTAGCAATTAAATTTCAACAATTTTTTCTGGAAGTTTTTAGGACTTTAGACCAAGGGCTGCCAATCCAGGAAACTCATGGCCACTATTTTAGACAAAGGGCTGCCAATCTCAGATACTAGGACTGTCCTACAAGTTACCCATTACTGTGGCTTTTACTATGGACAACTAAATATTATAGAAGATGGGGAAAACTATAACCCCATTTTTGTATAGAAAAATATATCAATCGACTTTTACTATATATATGTTTTTCTAGGCAGGCACAGCAACTAGAAAAACACAAACCAATAACTAATTGGTTTTCATACTGATTACTAAACTGAATGGTATTATCATTTTTGGTTAATAAGAAGCATGCACAACTAAATTTAAACACCTGATCCAAATTCTCTGATAATAGCAATTTTCAAAACTTCAAATTGGCTATTGAAACTTTTGCATTATGTACAACATATTAATTTCATTCATATGACTTCAGGCTCAAGGTTTTACAACAAAACCAAAAGGTTTTTCTTTTTTTGACTTAAAACTATGAAAATAAATATTTATTTGCAGTAATTAAGATAGCTTAAAAGAAAGCTCTTAGAGTAATTTGTTACATTCTGAGGCAACAGGATATATCTAAATTTTCTAACAAGGTTATTAGCAGTTGTGTAATACTTTAATCACCACTAATCATATTCAGGAGCTTTTCAACAGTATTCAGTAAATGATCTGGAAGAGAGATTCTGATGCTGGCTAATGGATGAAACAGGGTACAATATGAGCTGGGCCATGAGACCATAAAATCTCTCTTTCATTGTTCTACATATACCTGCAGTAAGGCTATCAGAATTTTTCTAGTAATTCTAGGCCTATCCTGATTGTCTGTTTACATAAATGTGCATGCTGCATTCAAGAGGCCTTAACTCTAAGACTACAACAAAGTACAATATCTTTACTGGTGCAACTTACTACAATTGTGCCCACTTCCAGCAACCCCTACGATGCCCCTCATTCAGCAGGAAGTAGCCAGAGATGATGGCGATGCCCATTTTTCTATCTAAACCAAAGAGGGGGGAATGTTAGGCAATTATGTTTTAGCGGATGTCTAAGACGGCGGCGGGCGGTCGGGAGGAACACCCAAAATGGCTGCAGAGAGTTTCAGGTCCCTAGAACAGCACGTTTTCTGAGAATCACAAAAAAAACCCCTTCCCTTCTTCCTCACAATCACATCCCTTTCCTGCACGTGCGAATTTCTCCACCTACAGAAAAATCCCAACTCAGCTTAAACCCCTCTCGCTTCCCACCCCTTCCTTCTTAGCCAATAGGAACAGTCCAGCTCAGCCTAACTGGATATAAAAGGCCCAACCCGACTCTCCCTGCTGCTGCTCCCACTTCTGAGAGGGCAGCCCGCTTGCTCATTTTGCCTGCCTAACACACTTTGGTTGAGTCCCTGTCTCCTGGTGGGTTTTATTTTTGTGCTCAGGCTGGGGCTTTTCCTTTCAACTACTAATATTAAAAAAAAAATTACTAAGCAATAGACTCACAAGTTGTTAGTAAAAATTAAGTTCTAAACACCTTAATATTAGCATTTTCAATACTTCTCAACATAGAAAATGAAAGAAAACAAATACAGGTTCTTGCCTGGGTCATGATACTTTAGTTTTTTTCAACTGAATTTGCATATGCTTTTATCAATTATGTCATGATGCTCATAATCATAAAGAAAATATTATTTAAATAATCAAAGGAAGTATGTGAGCTGATTCTGAAGATGTAGCTTTCAATCCGAAAATCCTAAGTTGCAAACAAAAGTTGTCCTAATACTAGAGAATAATTAACAGTGCATAGGGATCACTTTCATGTCTATAGCTATATTGCTGGGAATCCATTTATAATTTTCATCTGCTAATCCCACAGGTTTGGTATCCTAAAACAGACAAGTCAATGTGCTTTACGAGTGTTTTGTGTTCTTGGAATGTACTCATTAAAGAAAATCTCCTTTTGGATTTCTATGACCTACTTCTCCTGATTCTGTACGTCAACTGGCTGCTGCTTTCTAACATTTTTCAAACAGTCCATCAAGAGGACTAAGGCCAGTAGGGATTTCCAAAGTGGGGTATCCAGTATGGTATAAATCCATTATTCAGAGGGTTCCTCTGGGTTTCCCAGGTTTGCACTTTCCTTGGGAGGCTCTAAGTTGACCTCTTGTATGGCACTAGATTCTGGAGCCTCTGGTTGTAAACTGTCTCCATCAAGGACAATGTCTTCAGGATTTGGTGGGGGTGGACAGAAGTCTTCATTGGGGCAGATTTGCTGGAAAAGTGTTTCAGCCTGGCCAGGGAAGAAAGAACAAAATAGACTTTGGACATCAGCTTAAAATGTATGTGCATTTCTGGCACTATCTAAAAACATTTAAAGTGTCACCCTTAAAAATGTCTTTAACCAGGTTATAGCACTTTACCACTATACATGAACTTTTAAAAGTCTGCTTTCAGAATGCTATGACTTTTCTCCTTCTAATTCTATACATGCACTTAGCTGTATTCTTCAAGGATGGCTGGACAGTACTTGATTAGGTTTATTATCAAGTGTTGAAATCAATGAGAATCTAAGCACATTCATTCTTCACATCAACAGATATACAATTTTCCTTGAAATTCTTTATATAATTTCCCATAAAGTCTATTTGTAATATTTGTATAGTCTTTAGCATATAATTTTAATGTCATTGCTCCAATCAAAAAAATTCTTTACTATTTGCTCAACCATTTGTTTTGCGATATAATTTCCCTCCCCTGTCCCTGGGCTTTAAAAAGTACACCACAGTATTTCAGCTGATGGACTTCAAATACATGGCCTCAGTGCAAATGCTGGCTCTGTCACTTAGCAGCTATGTGGTTTAAGGAATGCTTACTCAACTTCTAAGCCTTGGCTTCCTGATCTATAAAATAGTAAGCCTCTATATGCGGTAGCTAAGTATGGCAGGGTAAGAAAATAAAAAAGTAAATATGATCTTAACAAGAAAAAGGAGAGAAAGAGAGAGAGAGAGAGAGTGAGAGTGAGAGTGTGTGTGTGTGTGTCTGTGTGTGTTGAGGGTACATCAAAAAGTTCATGGAAAGATCTGTATGATTTTTTTTCTGGAGACAAAAAATGACCACTTAGCAAGTCTTACAGAATTGGACTACCTTGCAGCCACAAAAAAGTATTGAGGGAGAAAAGTATCAAATGATAGTAATAAAGCCATTTACAAAACAGTCCCCAAACTTGATTTTATATATATACATACATATATATATATATATATATATATATATATATATATACATACATATATATATATATATATTCAATTTTATTTATTTTTGTGGGGTTCACAGCATTGTTTCAGTACATGCATATTCTGCACAATGATTCACTTCGGGTAGACAGCATAGTCTTATCCCCATCAGTTCACCTCTAGTTTTCGGCCCCATCCCCACCCCTCCCGGCTTCTGGTAACCATTATTCTACATTTTTTTTTTTTTAAACACACAAAGATTAACATCCTTATTGCAAAAAGACCTCTTAAAAATGAATTAGAAAAACCTAAGCAGACATTTGGTGAAGGACATGAACAGATGAGTCACACACCCCAAAGAAATACACGTGGTTAATAAGTACATTCTAGGATTTGGTTGCGGGCGGGGTTGGGGCTGGCCAGCCCCCATCTCAGGATCCTAGGTTGACTGTTTCCCCTGCTGGCCTAGATGTGCGGCAGGGGTGGGGCTAAGGCCCATGACCCCCACACCCCCTCTCAGGACCCCTGGGCGTCAAGCTGGCTCAGTTGCTGGTCCGGATGTGCAGCAGCAGGGCTGAGGCCCACGCCCCCGTTTCTCGGGACCACAGGGAGGGCGACGGGCTGACCCCACTGCTGGCCTGAATGTGTGACAGCAGGGCTGAGGCCCACGGCGCCGTCTCTCAGGACCCCTGGGCAGGCATCAGGCTGGCTTCCTTCCTGGCCAGTGTTGGGGGCCGGGCTGAGGCCCTGGCCAGTATTTCAGACTTCCCGCTGGCATCAGGCTGACTCTTTCTATTTTTCCAAGAACGTTTTGGGACCTTCAGATTATGAGACTGATGCACTGCCAGCTGTGATAACCACAAACTTTCTGAAGTACCCTCCTATATATATGAAGTAAATGTAGCAGGTAGAATCGCTGTTCTATTCTAAACATATTCCTACTTTTATTAAGATGACTACAACTCACTGTTGATAAGGATCCCTGCCACGCTAGGGGCACTACATCCTATTGGTAAAAGGGAGTCATTAAAGGGTTGTTAGATATATGCTTATTTACAAAGCTATAATGATGTTTTGTACTGCTTCATCCTTCTTCCCAATCACACAAGGTCATTCATTAGGCCAAGAGTTGACAAAACTGACAAATCCAGCTTGCTGCCTGTTTTTGTAAATAAAGTTTTATTGGAACAGTCACATCATTTGTTTATCTAATGTCTATGGCTGCTTTGGAACTACAACTGCAGAGTTGGGTAGTTGCAATAGAGACCAAACAGGCTGGAAAACCTAAAATATTTACCATGTGGTTGTCTACAATTGGCAGACTCCTGCATCAGGTGATTAAAATGGATATTCTTTGGGGGTGAGTAGAGGGGTAATAAACAGAAGCTTCTGAGCTTTGATGTAGATTTGAAAGAAGGACAGAGAGAGGAGAATAGTTTTTTATCCCCTCTTGGGTATGTTTCAAGGGTATATTTTTGAACATGCTGTTTACTAAAGATATATTTTATAAATTTTAAAACATTTCATTGACAAATAAAAATTGTATATATTCAGGGTGTACAACATGATGATTTGATATTTTTATACAATGTCATGATTCCCAGGATCAAAATTTAACACATTTATCACCACCCATAGTTACCATTGTGTGAGTGATTGTGTGTGTGTGTGTGTGTGTGTGTGTGTGTGTGTGTGTGCGCGTGCGCGTGCACGCGCGTGCGCCTGCAGTAAGGACATTTAAATCTGCTGTCTTATCAAATTTCAAGTAAACAATCCTGTCATTTGAGACAACATGGATCAATCTGGAGGACATTATGCTAAATGAAATAAGCCAGACACAAAAAGAAAAATAGTGCATGATCTCACTTATATGTGGAATCTAAACAAGTCAAACTCATAGAAACAAGAAGTAAAAGGGTGGTTGCCAGGGGTTGGGGGAAATGGGGAGATGTTGGTCAAAGGGTACAAACTTTCATTTATAAGACGAGTAAGTTCTGGGGATGTAATGTCCAACATGGTGACTAAAGTTAACAGTACTGCATTGTGTACTACAGATATTTTGAAATTAAACATTAGAGATGCCTGCTTTGCTCTCCACCCCAGGAACTCACCATACCTCTTTACTGCAGATACTGAGTCCCTAGTGTAGAAGCAGGAGGTCCTATATCAGACAAAGCCTCCACCTCACCCTTCAGTTCCCCTAATAGTCTTTTTGGCTTATATCTTTATCTTGACTGTAGAAATTCTCCCTCCCCTTTACTCTCTGCATGTTAAAAATTGCCAAATTCTATCAATTTTATCTTCTATTTCTTGACTCTATCTGCTCCTTCTCCAGTGACATAGCCCAGGCATGTACCAACCATCTTTCACCCAGACAACTGCAACAGTCTCAGATATGGACTGGTGTCCTTGTTTCTATGGTTTCCCCTGCAATCCATTTCCATGCCACTTTCAGAAGGGTCTATGGAAAATGAAATTCTGTTTATTCCACTTTCCAGCTTAAAACTCTTCACTGACTCCCTATTACCAAAGGGATATAATCCAAGGTCCTTACTATGGCATACAAAACCCTTCAGGCCTACATTCTCTGCTCTTATCATGTATCACTTTGTCCAACCTCCATCTCTCAGACCTTTTGCTTCACTAATACCTGTTTATTTGTACTTTCCTAACCACACCTTGATGTTTACATCCTGAGCTAGTACAGATGCTATTCTTTACACCAGGAAGGCTTCAACTCTACTGTCTTTGATTTGGATGGAGAATTGCTACTCATCTCTTTGTACAGTTCTCTGACTCCTAGATAGAGTGCATCACTACTCTTATGTTACTTCCAGACTTTGGGTATTATATTAATGTATACACCACACTACACTATCATTTGTTTACACGCTTTTCTCCTTTATTAGACAGTGATCCCTCCAGGATGACAAGGACTTTTAGTCAACTCTTAAAGTGCCTGACATGGAATAGAATGCCAATAATTTTTTTAATTATACAAATAGAAGAACATTTAAAACTGTACATCATACAAATATTAGGTATAAATATAATAATTATATAGACGGTCCCCAACTTATGATGGTTTGACTTAGATTTTTCGACTTCACAATGGTGCGAAAGTGATACGCATGTAGTAGAAACCATACTTCAAATTTTGAATTTTGATCTTTTCCTGGGCTAGCAATGTGCAGTACAATATGCTTATGTGAGATATTCAACACAGTATTATAAAATAAGCTTTGTGTTAGATGATTTTGCCCAATTTTAAGCTAATGTAAGTGTTCTGAGAACTTTTAAGGTAGGCTAGGCTAAGCTATGATGTTCGGTAGGTCAGGTGTACTAAATGCATTTTCGACCTAATGACATTTTCAACTTAGGATGGGTAACCCCATCGTAAGCCAGCTCCTCTGTCTAACACCTTTGTCTCCTCCCTGTAGGACAAAGTTCCCCCTTCACCCCTGCCATGTGGCTGGATCCTACTCTGCTTCCATATATCCCAGTCATGAATACCCTGCCTCCTGAGGCTGCCACTCTACCCTTACTTACGCTCTGCCTGCCCCACCTTCAGCCCATCAGCCACTGGCCCTTGCTGACACCAACGTCCTATAGCCAGACTCCAGCCTTTCCTAAGTCTCTCTTCTCTCTAACTGTTGGAACCTTTTAGGGTCAACTCTCATGCTCTGAAAGGTATATCTAACTCTTCTTGATCTGCTGCATTTCATTTGCTAACTAAATCCAGTTCTAATCCCAGAATAACTGATTGTCAACTTTTAATCCTCCTCACCCTTTTTAAGCCAGAAGTTAGTGCAAAGGGTGAAGAGTTTCATGTGGTTAAAAACATTAAAAAGGGCTAATCATATTGTGACCTGGTTTCTTTATACTGGGAAGTACAGAAAGGACAAGATGAATTATTTAAAATATTCCTATTTTTTAAAATGTATTTAAATACATCTATGTAAAACAAAAATAAACTTGTTGTCAATCTGGCACTTTAATGTATTTAGGATGTATCCTTATTCACAAGTTAGAAGTAGCACAGTACACTGGATGAGTGTACAACCACTGGGATCCAACAGACTTGAATTTAAATCTTGGCTCAAAAACTTATTAGCTATGTGATCATTAGACAAGTTATTTAGGGCCTTTGGGCCTTAGCTTCCTCATCTGGCAAATGAGGATGTCACAAATACTTACCTCATGGGGTTGTTTTGAGGATCAAATAAGATTATATGAGACTGCTATGGGTTGAACATCCTCCAGAGTTCATGTGTTGAAAACTTGACCCCCATTGTAACAGTGTCAAGAGGGTGGGCAATCCTATCATGGTATTTGAAAGGTAGGGCCTTTAAGAGGTGATTGGATTGTAAGAACTGTGCCCTCATGAAAGGATTAATTTATTCACGGAGTAATGGGTTAGTGGTTTAATAGGTTATCATAGGTGTAGACTGGTGACTTTACGAGGAGAGCACAAGAGCTCTTGCCATTCTCGCCATGTGACACCCTGCGATGCCGTAGAGTCACCACCAAGAAGAAGCCCCTCACCAGATATGTTCCTTGGACCTTGGACTTTCTAGCATTCAAAACTGTAATAAATAAATTTCATATCTTTATAAATTACCCAGTTTCAGGTATTCTGCTGTAAATGACAAAAAACTGACTAATACAGAGATGCTAAGGATAGTATCTGACACACAGAAAATGCTCAAATTAATGGAAGCTACAGAAAATATGACATCTAAAATTGCCCTCTCCCTCAATGGCAGGAGAAAGCAAATAGCACTGCAATATGTGAGCAACTTTATAGTTCATACAATCTATAAAGCTAGCCCTCAATTTACAAATGGACAGTGTACCAAAAGTCATAAATGATTTGCTAATTTGTCCATAAAACATTGCTGTAAATGATGGTTAGGTTGCCAGCCCAGCCCAACATCAGCCATTTTATACCTGACATACAATACAAACAGTACGGCACTAGTTAATTATTCTTGTTCCCACAGTAGTGACAACTCCTAGTGGGTGGGGGCTCCTGAAGGAGGAGTGAGCTATCAATATCTTGGGAGTGGGGACTATGAGCCACTCTGTTCATCAGTATGTGTGGGTAAATGGAATACAATCTGTATCAAGAAAAGAGATGTCGTATGTCAGGTTCAGAAAAAATTAAAGTAACGTAAACTACAAAAACTAGCAAGTCACAAAAAAAAAAATCACAACTATCACTTAGGCTAGCATCATTGTGGTGACAATAGGGAACATCTTGGTGTGCTCCTGCACACAATTTTAACTTGTATTAAACACAGATCACCTTATATTTTCAGTTATGCCTTCAAATCATAACTAGTTCCTTATAGGATATAAGGGAGTCAGGCCTACATTATTCAACCTCTATACACTTACCAATAAGAAAAGATGCAAACTTGCCAACTGGTAAAATGAAGCATTTTTTTGGTAAGGAAAAAAAAGAAAAAGAAAACAACTCTGCAGAGGCTTGTGTTTTCTATATGGGCAAAGCCTAGGTGAAGTTCTGAGAGCTTTTATAGATAATATTCTTCATTTGGAACACATAAATAACCAATCGGTAACTGGGATAATTATAGGATGATATACTGAAATTAGAACTCAGTTTATCTGAATAAACTATTTATAAATATTATCAATGTTCTTTAAAGATGGCATTATAATATTTCTCCCAAAATTGACATATGAGGTTAAAAGCTATATAACAAATTTAAAACTACTTACATTTAATAGCATATAATAATCAGTGCCAAAACTAGCATTATACTTTTTTCTGCTCTGATAACACTTTACTCTCAAAGGTTATCATCTTGAGAAGCAAATTACCTCATGATAAAATTATCCCTTAATTACAATCTTCTAGTATGTAGTTTAGATCACATCAGAACTTGTATTATAAGTCGTTATTTAAAAGGCCTTCCATTTTTGTTAAAAAAAAAAAATATTAAAGTTCATTCAGGGATAAAAAATGACCAAAAAACTAAAACCTAAAAAATGACCTGGCTGAAAACTTGCTGGCAATTTCTGGCTGCAAAAAAATCAGATTCAAAGTAAAAATGTCTTGATCATTTTAAGCCATAAATGCAGAGCTTGAGCAATCCTGGGTTCCTATTAAACTAACTTAATAAATGATGAATGAGAGATGTGAATTCTTGCTTTTTTTTTGGTGTCACTGGTTGAATATAGTTATCCAAGGATCACCATTAGACTCTGAAGATGAGACACAAAGAATTTTGGCTAAAAACTGTAGATGTCTGGATTACAGTCATAGTCATAGCTTTGCTGCTATGACTAAAAATTAGATTAAAGTGTCAATGAGGCCATTAGCTACTATAAGATCCCTGCCCCTGGTGGGAATGAAAGTTCCATCTGTGGTCTTAGGACAATGTTAAATTACCCATTTATTGAATCAATAGACAGATATGCCAACTCTAACTGAAAAGTTTAGACTTGTGCCTCAGAAAAGATTTTCTACTTTTTTCTTCCCATCAAGGGCCGAGAAGTATTTTTGTATATGCATATGACTCTTCTGCTTAATGGAATCATAGTTCACTTCTGGCAGCTTGTATCAGCCTATATCTCTCCATAGCCCTGCCCAGAATGGCAGTCTCAAACTTCCACCTCAACTTACCATACTTCTCAGCAACTGTAATAGTAGCTGTTGGGATATAAGCTTGTGTCAAAACGTTAATGGAATCATGTTAATTGTTAAAAACTATGTTTTATATTCTTTTCCAAGATAAAAAAAAAATGCGTTAAGATCGCTGTAAAATTACATTTTGTATGCCTTACTAGTTATACCCTTTTTAAAATGGCTCAGGTTATCAGGGGAAAAAGGTTTGTTTATTCCAAAATAATATAGATAAGTTAACTGTTTAAATTAGAAGCAAAGTTCTTTAGAATAGTGGCATTAGAAAGTCATTTTTTTATATGTATTTCTAACATCTTCCATCTTCCATTCTTATTCCCAAAAGGAACTCATAAATAATCTGTTGTATTTCTAACATTATATTTGAGAAGTGAAAAAATCTGATACTATATTTAAACTATATTTAAGTTAGTTTTGCAGTTCATAGAAAAAAAATAGGCTCAATGCATTAGTATGTCTCTGTTGCTTAGAACACCTGAAGCTGGGTGATTTATAAAGAAATAAAATTTATTTCTTACAGTTTTGGAAGCTGGGAAGTCCGCAGTCCAAGGGGTGCATCTGGTGAGGGCCTTGTTCTTGGTGGAAACTCTCCACAACAATGCAGGGTATCACATGGAGAGAATAAGAATGGGCTGAGCAAGAGAGCTAAACTTTTCACTTGCTCTCCTTACAAAGCCATCAGAACCACACCCATTACTCCATGAATGGATCAACCCATTCACAAGGGCACAGTCCTCACAATCTAATCATCTCTCTTAAAGGCTCTACCTTTCAAATACCATAATCGTATTTCCTACCCTCTTAGCACTGCTACAATAGGGTTCAAGCTTCCAATACATGGACTTTAGGGAGACATAGTCGAGCCATAGCAGGCAAATTGCAGAGATGGTATTAAATGAGAGAGATGATTTTCTAGTCTTCTTTCCCTCCTCCCAGAGGAAAAAACAATTCACTTTCCCTACCACACCAATTTCTTAATACAAAACTAAGAAACAACAGCCTTACCTGTTTGACAGCATTATCATTTCCTAAACCACAGTCTGGGCCAGAGCAGACATAAACATTGGATGGTAAATCATTGTAACAGTTCCTGCTGATGTCTGAAGAATCTCTCATATTGAAGTAAAGAGCCCATAGAAGTCTTGGCTTTTCAACTTCTTCATTTTCTAAATGTAGAAATAAATTTATTTACATTCTAAAACACAATGTGTGTTGCTTATCAATTACTACATTATGTGGCTAATTACCATTAAAGCCATGACTAGACATTGTAGTAAATCAGTTTTTACATAAATAATTAGCAAATTTGCATCCACACACTCTGATATATGTGTATGAGATTTCAAGCAATGATAGCTTTTCAACCAAAGAAAAGTTAGATTTTAAAAATTGCTTTGATTACTAAATTAATTAAATTTAACTCCAATCATGCTCCCTTGGGTTTCTATTACTTTTCCTCAGCAGTATCAAAGTGCTTATGATCACATTCATTTTAAAATTACCCCCGGGAGCTGAGAAGTTTACATAAATTGATTTCTTATGTTTCAAATGGACAAACCAACTTGATAAACTGTAGATGACTAAGTCAACAGTATATACATATGAGATGTCTAGAATAAGCAAATCTATAGAGACAGGAAGTAGACTGGTGGTTGCCTAGGGCTGGAGGTAACTGGGGTAAATGGGGAGTGACTTCTAATGGGTATAGGGTTTCTTTTGAGAGTAATGGAAATATTCTAAAATTGACTGTAGTGATGTTTGGATAATTCTGTGAATATACTAAAAAAAATTGAATTTTACACTTTAAATGGGTGAATCATATGTATATGAATATCTCAATAAAGCTATTACTAAAAAATAGTACATACAGATTTAAAACTTTGATATCCTAGCTCACATTGTAATGCTCTGTCATACTTAATTACAAAGTTAATGGCAACCAACAAGCAAATAACAAAAATAAGATCGTGAGACTGAAAGTCATTTTGAGCACATGTTCTCTCATTTAATGGCACTACTCTCCTCCTTTTTGTTCCCTAATACAGGGCCTAGCACACAACAAACAATAAATAATTTCTGAATTGATTTTAATCCTGTATTCAGGTATAATCAAAGTATGATATGCTTATAAAAAGGTCAAACCTTATTAACCTCAATTCCTAAAGCCTATTTCTTGCTGTCTTAATAATTAGTTCTCTGCCTCTCTTCTTTAGAAATATTATAATTTCTTTCATTGAAATCAGAAAATACTGGTGTTAGTGTATTTATTGAGTACAAAGCTTTCTTTATTCTGAATATGACCGAAAATTCAAATTCTGTACAAGATAATAATGGATGTTTATGAAGATTACCCAAGACTATGAGGCACCTCGTGAATCAAAGATATGCTAAATCTCTAAATGCTAAAGGTATAATTATCTTTAATCTTTAAATGCTAAAGGTATAATTATCTAGTTTCTTACTGTTATTGTTAAATTGGTAAACAGCATAGAGAAATTTTCAGCTAATTGAAGTATTAAATTTAATAAGAATACCCTATTCCCCAATTCAAGATAAATAGGATTTAATATGTTTAATTTAAAATACTCTTACTGCAAAAATACCAAAAGTTACCTTTCTAGTTCATCCTGCATAATCCATAATTATTAGCATGACAGGACAAAGAAACTCTGAGTGGAAAAAGTGATCTCTTAAGGTGATCCTTTCTATTGCTGAGATCTATGAGTCTAAGGTAACATTAACTTCATCTAGGCACACATTAAGTGGCAAAACCTATTTACTGACAAAATAAGGAACACAAGGAACTCATATTTCACAGCTAAAACTATATGGCTCTTAGTAAATTGATTGGTGAGTTTAGTTTCACAAAATCTGACAGGAAGATACTTAAACATACTGCCTATGGTTTGTGACACTTAACTTGGGAAGCATTACACAGAAGTGGGCTAGGGTCTGGAAAGCCTTTAATACTGCCCAGCCCATTTCTAAGTGTATACTAGGAGAGCTTATCTTGTATTTCACAAAAGTTCCAACTCAGGGAAAATGAATAATCCAACAGATCATAGGAATGAAATTTCATAGAGGTTGAGGCTTTGAAAAGAAACCATGAGGAAGATGAAACATTGACAGAGGCTGAAGATAAATGCTCTGGATACAAGGGAGTTATTAGGCTTTGACCTTAAAACCTTCAACGAGACATATAATTGCTTCATCTTTGAGGTCAGCTGAAAGGCAGGGAAATGGGTGTAAAAATAACACGCAGTTAGAAAGTGCACAATTGTCAAAAAATATTAAAGCTGCTGAGCTTTGACTAGGAGTGCATCACAAGTTGCCAGGTGTAGAATTGGTTTTCTTTGATAGCTCATTTCATTCAATTAGATAGTATGAAGGACTAAAGTAACAGGTAATTTAGAATAAGATCTTGGGCATTAAACTGGGGTAAGTACAGAATAAGTAGGCAAAAGAAAAGCAACTATGGCACATCAAATAAAACCAAGAAATGGTCTACAGCTGCATGCCATATTTAGGGAAAGAGTAAACTATTTTAATAATATGGCAGAGTAGTGGAGACTGTGTGGACTGAGTTTGGAAACAACACATTACAAAAAGGAATTAAGATAAGACATTTGGCTTCCCAGCCCAACAATTACTTAACACTCTCACCGGCCACCAACTTCAAACTACACCCATAAAGGGAATTTCTGTTTTTTTGGCAATGCTGCTCTTTGAGATAAGAAAAGAATGAGACTGAATGAGATAACTCCATATACCATGCACAATGGGGGGACAAAGAGAAAGAAGGGGGTGCCTTGATATTACATTTTAGACATTTCAAGATATAGTACTAATTAAATTATTGCTTCAATTCACACTGAAAATCTGTTTCTCAGCAAAATAAGAAACCACTTAGTATAGTTCTATCACTGAAACTGGAATATACTGCTTACTTTACAAATCTCTCAGTGCTTAGAAGGATATTCTGGAGCCTGGAAGAATTAATGCACATATGAATTGTAAGCAATCACCTCATTTTCTCACCCGCAGAATCGGGTCATTAAGCATAAAACATCTAATATGGAGGTACTTCAAAAAAGTTCTGGAAAAATGGAATTAATATATGAATCTTTCCATGAACTTTCGAAGACTCCTCATATTTCTTTGGACTAGGAAGGAGAGAAGGGTTTAGAGATCTTTGATGTTCTTAAAGGAGCCCATCAGGTAGGGTTCGAGGTATTAGTACAACTGCTTCTTGTGCCAGAGCATATCTCAAGAGCTCTGGCTGATACCTTAAAAGTAACCCAACTGAATTCAGAGCCCTACCAGAATTTCTGAGATACACTGGCAAAGTAGCACTGTAGTTGAGAAGAGAATATCATGTTTTCCAAGAAATGAACTTCCTTGCAAGGTGACTAAGCTGACTTTCACAAAGACTTATAAAGCATAGTACCACACAGAATGTAGAATTCAAATTATGAGAGAAAATAAGCCCAAATAATGTTATTGCTTTGGTACATGTTTTAAAATAAAATATTTACAATGCTCTAAAGCATAAGGTTCCATATGATTGTTAAATAATCAAAACATAATAATGAAAGTCATCAATCTGAGGAAATATGGGCTTCTGCTACAGAGAAGAATGTGCTTTAAATGTATTAAAAGTTCATATTGTTCATAAAGTTCCTTATTCCTCGTTTAGGCAGGAAAATGAATTGAGTTCTCTTCTCCAGGTGACTTTGCCTCTTTGACCTGCCATGGCCCAGTGCTCACTTTATCTGGTGATTCATTTTCAATAACTCCAACAGTATTTGTTCTGACATTTTAATTAAAATATGACCACTACCTCATCCTGATGATAAAAAGGCCTATGTGTCAGTGAAAACTAGCTTTTCAGTGCCTCGGTGCACCTGAGAACCCCTCTGAGCACATAGTTCTTACTAAAGAATTTCACTCAGGTTCTAAACAATACATCATTTCAAAATGGGATCACTTTAACCATTAAGATTAATGTTTAAAAATGTAAAATGGCTAGAGGATACTAAGTAATGAATGTGTAATTTCCCCCAGCTTGATATTTGAAAAAAGGGAAATCAAATGCACTTCAAAAGTGAAGAATAATGATACAAGATTCAAATTTAGTGTATTATTTGGGAACACCATATAATGAAATTACAACAGAAAATTTGTGAAAAATTTCAGAAATGACTAAGAAATTCGGAGTTTAATTACATCTACATCTTGTTAGTAAAAGCTAAAGAATAAAACTATGACTCCATATTAGGTTGAGGAATATTATTATGTACCATAACTTTGTGACCAATTGTTTAACAATAATCCAAACATTTATGAGAGATTTCCAAATGAAAATATGACATGAATTAAATTCCAAACTAAAGTGAAGTCTTCAGATTGGAGAACTTTATTAAGACAGCTCACAAAGAAATTAAGTGTACTGATATTGGCTCCTGAGAATAAAACAGTTTTTTCCTTATGTAAATATAAATACCCACTATGCACCATCTCTGCATTAAGAAAAAAAACACACAAGGGAGATGAGATAAAAGGAAATAGGTAGAAGGAAATAAATGGGTGTCTGAACAAACATAACATCCAAAGAAAATGAAGACATACAAATCGATGGAAGAAAGTGATCAAGATTCAAGTGGACATGCAAATCCTATAATGAAAATCACCTTTACATTATATAAATGAAGACGATCCATTAGGCTATTTTTTGGTAACTTACACACAAAATATGCCACATTCGCCCCATTCACAGCTGCAAGAGCAACCCTATTATGTGGAGAGAAAAGTTTAAAAATTCATGGTGGAATATCATTTTTCCACCATGAATAAGTAGCATATATACTTTTGAGAGATGAGTATTCATCACATCACTAGCACGCTATGCATTGAGTGACAATGAATACTTAAGGAGGTTTCCTACATTTGCCAATTAGTAATTTAATCTTCTGTCAGTTAAACCAACTTTTTTTCCTAAAGGAAGATAACTTTTTCTAATAAAGGAATATATGCTCTTCATATAACACCTGCAACATAAAGAAAATTATAAGAATAAATGTCCATAATCCCACCAAAATTAATTGAGAGTTTCCTGCCAGTCTTCATTCTGTGTGTGTATGTATGCATATAAATGTACACTTTCACAATTATATGTCTGTGTGTGTGCATGTGTGTGTGATGTGAACATTTTCCCCCACGTTTAGGCAGACACTGTGCTCAACCATATTAGTAAAACATGTGAGAGTTTTTGCTGAATACATCACATTTCAGTTCAGGATTCAGAAACCTTCATGAGATATCTAAGAGGAGTATGATGGTTACATTACCTTTCCATCACCAATTATTTTTCTTACCTATCTCCATTTCAGTATAAGGAGTAAATAATTTCTGCACAACTGGTTCTAAATCTTCTCTTGCTGTTTTAGAAGATGTACAAGTCAAATGAACCAAATCTGTTAAAAAAGAAAATATTCTTGAGTTCCTGCTTATCATAAATCTGTTTTATTCATATTCAAGGCCCTAAGCTGTATCATGGGTAATAAAAGAGCTGGGACTTCAAAGAGTTTGTAATCTAGTGATGGGGGACATGTAAAAACCCTATCATTATGCTACATATGATAAACAAGTAGCTAAAATATGTGTTAACTAATAACACATGTTAACTAATAAAAGAAATCACGAAAACATGATTTCTCAACATCAGAAATCAAAAAAACATAATTAGTTAACATGGGTTAACTAATAACAAGGGTTAACTAATAAAAGAAATCACACCAAGACCCAAGTAGCAGCAATAGAGGTTATTTTGCAAAACTAACAGAGTTGAAAGGCTTAGGAAACCATTTATTCACAGAAAAGAGCTTAAGTTATCCTCATGACATCTGTAATGAAGATACATAAATGATTACTAAACAAAATAATTGTGTAAAAAAGGACCAAAAGTGGAGTATTTATTTATGTAAAAGAACACACTTCATATACTTCGGACAGAAGAATCCATTACTACACACTTTATTAAGTTAATAAGAAATCATCTACTCATTACAGGGTTCTCTATAAACCTTTTGGAGAAACACTCTTGGCTTAGTTTGAATCATGAACATACTTGAAAGTCCCTAAAATGGCACAGGTCAAAACAGTCTATAAATATTTTCAGGAACTCCAAATCACTTTCCTTTTGCATTTACAGATTCATGGGGCCTTGACCTTGGAGAAGGTTTAGGTTAGAGAATATCATGTACAAAAAAGGCCCTTCACAGAAGTGAAATACTGTAGCCTCTGTTAGAACTCCTAAAGGCTTATGAACAAAGGTAAAGGAAGGGCAAAAAGTTCTACGTATTGAAAGAGAAAAATAATGGGGGATTTCTAAATGAGAGAAGTTATTATTGTCCTGAAAAGGACTTGCTTGGGGTGGGGCAGAATATGGGCAGAAAGAATATATTAGAGAACAGTAGGTACTGAGAAATTCCTCTCCCTACCACACCAGTAGAAAGATACACCCATTTCTTTTTCAAGAGTTTATTTCAGACTACCAGAATTTTTCTTTTTTTTAACCTCAGGAAGATGGTTTAAATTTTATCGTGGAAGCCAACATCAGAATAAGATTTTCATTATCAAAATTTATTCCTCATTCAACTACTCTAAAATATATTTAAGCATAAATTGAGGGACTCTTAATAACCACCTGAGATAAAATCATATTTTGTAGGTTTTTCCCTCAGCCCCACTGAAGAAAGTAATTTTCTAGCAAGGTTTTGGAATTATTTATGACCTTATAAAATATCTACCTGATTCGAACGTTGTTTTTACATGAATTTAGCAATGATTCCCATTGCTTCTGGGATATTGCAGAATGTATATATAGTACTAATTCCAAAGGTATAATAAATTTCACATTAAAATTATTCCTAATTAACTTAAATGTTTCAAATGCTATATAACTTTGGTGGGGATGGGGCTTAAACTTCCTACATAATTACTGAATTAAACAGAGTATGCAATTACAAAGGTCAGAAATACCTAATGTGCAAGAAAAACTGTCTTGTCCTTCATCCTACAGTCTCACAAAATACCAATGCTCATGCCAGAGTTCTCAATTTTCCAGTTCTCTCCTATTCAATTAATGTTTACTAGGGAAAAAGGAGATGAACACATATAAATAAGATGGTATATTTTGAAAAATATCTTAAGAGCTAAACTATTGGTTCTGTTAAATAGGACATATATTTTAAAGAAGTACACTTAAGTATAAATATAACAGAGTTTGGTTTAGGCAATGCTAGCAAAAATTTCTAGTAGTGAAATCAGATTACCATCTTGTACTTAAGTTACATAGCAATTCTTAGAAAGACAAAGACATTCATAACCTGAATTGTAATGTCTATACTTCGACTCTGCTTAGGTGCTATATTATTAATTGATCTACGAATTTAAGGTATGAACAACTATTTTCCCCCCTATACATTGCTTTTTCTGTTGCCTAGACCACCTACTTGTATAGGTTACTCTGAATTCATTTTAGTTTTCTTCAAATCAGAGATTTTCGATTGTATTACTTTTAAAATTCAAATTATCTTCAAGATCGGTTTATTAATCTTTATACCTGTTTTAAGTCCTTTGCAGGGGCAAACTTTAGAGTCAATTTTTCTTTTTTTTGTTTGTCAAATACAACTTTTACTTACAGTGGGTGTTCAATAAATGTTTGTTGCTAGTGATAATTTGCTTCCCTAGTCATGGGCAAACATCAAGTACTCACATGCCTGACAGACATGCGTGTGCACACCAATATATCTATGCATACAAATGCATGGTGAAAATCTGACTAGTTTCTTGTATGAAATGTACTAAAGTATCTGGACTACCATGATGGAGACAAGGGAGGTACCAACAGATAATCCTCAAATTATTTAAATCTGCCTGAGAAATGCTCACAGACACATTAAGATATATTTATAAAATTCTCAGGTACACAGCTGGAATCTGCCACCAGCCCCCTCCTGCCACCCTGAGCAGGAGCCAAGGGAGCAACCTGAATGACCTGGCACCCAGCCAGAAGATTACACCAGCCCCCTCCCACCACCCCAAACAGGAGCCAAAAGAGTGACCCGCACAACCCAGCACCCAGCTGGAAGCCCCCACTGGCTGTCTCCTGCAGATCCAAGCAGGAGCCAGGTGAGCCTCCTTTGAGCTGGCACCCAGCCAGAAGCCCCCAGTAGACCCTCTTCCTGCCCAAATAGGAGGTGAATGAATGTCCCATGACTAGGCAGTGCCACAACTACTTTCCATGCAGGTGGTCCACCACAGCCACCACCATACATACTGCCGCCACAAGGACAGCCCACTGCCACAGTAACAGCCAGGACCATGCTGCAGGCAGCCCACTGCACTAATGACTACACTGACACAAGGAGAGTCACCAGTAGAGCCTGTAAATAGAGGAGGAAGTCTTTCTCCTCAAAGCCCACTCCAGAGAATAGAAGAAACAACTGCTCTACCAGATGACCAGTCATCAACAAAGAGACACTAGAAATATAAATAAACAAGAAAATATGACACCCCCAAAGGAACACAGGAATTGTCAAGTACCAGAACCCATAGAACAGGAAACCCTTGAAATGTCTGAAAAGAAATTCTGAGCAATGATCTTGAGAAAACTCAAAGATTGTTGTCTGTTTCTTCCTTTCTCTCTATAACTTTTAGAAGGAGAGAAAAGAACTGTGGTTACTAGAGGTGGAAAACAGGAGGGGAGTGGGAGGAGGTAGGGGTTAATGAGAAATTGGTTAATGGACTCAAAGAACGATTATATACTGTAATGATGACTAAGCTAACAATCCTGATGTGACCATCACACATTGTACACAACTACTGAAAGTCAACTTTGTACCTCATATACATATACAATAAATTATCTTAAAAGAAAAGAAAAGAAAACTCAAACAGATAAGACTCAATTAGAGAACACAATGAAATGAGAAAAAGCATCCAGGATATCAAAGAGGAAATTTACAAGGAGATTAACACCTTAAAAAAGAATGTTGCAGAACTCCTGGAACTGAAGGATTCATTCAATTAAACAAAACAACAATAAAACAAAACAAACAAACAAACAAACAAAAAAACACAAATGAGAGCTTAAGCAGCAGGACAGAGCAAGCAGAAGAATTTCAGATTTTGAAGAGAGTCTTTTCAAAATAACCCAGGCATACAAAAAAAAGGAAAAAAGAATTTTAAAAATGAACAAAATTTAACAGAGCTGGTAGACAACCTTAAGCACACAAATGTCCAAAACATGGGCATTCCAGAGGGGAAGACAAGCGAAAGCATTGAAAACCTATTCAAGGAAATAATAATAGAAAACCTCCCATGTAGAGGGAGACACATGGACCTTCTAATCAAGGTGTGGTCATGTGCTAAAAAGCATATGTACTTCATAGGGCCTGGTTTTCCAAAGCCTTGCAGTTTCAAATACTGACCTTGCGGAGGACTGGAAATTTCCCTCAGGCTATAAGTCTCTGTTGCAAGATAAGGATTGTGGCACAGCAGGTTGCTGGCTCAAAGACAGACTAGTTACTGATTGTTATGTAAAGATACTGAGAAATTGCTATAGGAAGGAATGTTTACTAGATCAAACTGTTATTGATAGGACCACTTAACTGCCTTACTGGAATGTCATCTGGCTTGTTTCACTGAAAGTTACCAGCCTATACTGTTAAACTATAAACCCCCTATGTCTCTTCCTGTAACTTCCCGGTCTGGAAAATAAATACAGGAAGATAACCCCAATTCTGCATTAATTTCCCAAGGAAGGGATCCCTCTCGCTTCGGGGTTCCAGCGGGAGATTAACCACTTTGGGGCCTCTCACTGCTCAGAAGAGATGAGCTTTGAGTAATCCTTTGCATCTCTGTCACCCAGGGGAAGTGGGGTGACAAATCAGTGGGGGGCAAAGCAATGCAAAGCAACATCAAGGAAGCCCAAAGATCCCCAAACAGATTCAATCCAAAAAGATCTTCCCCAACACACATTTTAGTAAAAGTGGCAAAACTCAAAGACAAAGAAAGAATCCTAAAAGCAACAAGTGAAAAACATCTAGTCACGTAAAAGGGAGCCCCTATCAGACTAACAGCAGATTTCTCAACTGAAACTCTACAGGCCAGAAAACACATGGGATAATATATTCAAACTACTAAAAGAAAAATTTCCAGCCAAGAATACTTCCCCCAGCAAAGCTATACTTCAGAAATGAGGGAGAAATAGTGGATTTCCCAGACGAAGAAAACTGCAGGCATTCACTACCACATGATCAGCCCTGCAAGAAATTCTGAAGGGAGTCCTACCATCTGGAATCCAAAAACAATAATCCCTACTACGAATATACAAGAAAAAACAAAAAGCAGTATTAAAACAAAAAGGCAAATGAGAAAGAGATAGAAATTAAATGAACCCCCCCCAAAAAACAGCAAACATTGAAGATAAATAATTAAAGAAGGAACAAAAGATATTTAAAGCATCTAACCAAAGAGCACTAAAATACCAGGACTAAAACAATACCTGTCAATAATAACCAAAAATATAAATAATCCAACTGATTGGATTACAAAGCTAGACCCAACTATATGCTATCTTCAAGAGACTTACCCTTACCTGTAAAGACAAACACAGACTAAAAGTAAACGAACGGAAAAAGATATACCATGCAAATTGAAGCCAAAAATGAGCAGTAGTTACTCTTATACTGGATAAAATAGACTTTAAACCAAAAACCATAAAAAGAGACAAAGAAGGCCACTATATAATGATAAAGGGATCTATCCAGCAAGAAGACATAACAATCACAAATATGTATGCACCCAACACCAGAGGACCAAGATATATAAAGCAAACACTATTAGACCTAACAAAGGAGATAGGCCCCAATAAAATAACAGTTGGGAACCTGAACACCCTTCTATCAGCACTGGACTTATCATCTAGGCAACAAATCAAGAGAGAAACACAAAAGAACATACATTCTTTTCATCAACACATAGAACATTCTCCAGAACAGACCACATGTTAGGTCACAAATCAAGTCTCAACAAATTTTTTAAAATTCACATTATTTCAATTAAATTGGAAATGAATAATGAGCAGAACACTGGAAACTATACAAATACATGGAAACTAAACAAAAGGCTCTTAAAAGACCTATGGGTCCGAGAAGAAATTAAACAGGAAATCAAAAAATTCCTTGAAACTAGTGAAAATAAAGACACATCATACCAAAAGAATAGAAAGACTTCAAATAATGACCTAAAGCTATACCTCAAAGAACTAGAAAAACAAGAACAATTCAATCCTAAAAGTAGCAGATGAATAATTAAGATCAGAGCAGAACTAAATGAAAGAGATCCCCAAAATGATACAATAAAATCAATTTAAAAATAGTTGGTTTTTTAAGAAGATAAAAAATAGACAATCCATTAGCTAGGTTAATAAAATAAAAAGGAGAAGACCCAAAGAACATAAAATCAGAAATGAAAAAGGGGACATTAAAACCAATACCACAGAAATACAAAGAACCATTCAACTATTATAAACAAGTATATGCCAACAAATATGAAACTCTCGAGGAAATGGAAAAATTCCTTGGCACATACAAACTATCAAGACTGAACGAAGAAGAAATAAAAAACCTAAACAGACCAATAACAAGCAACGAGATTGAAGCAGTAATCAGCAGTGTCCCAAGAACGAAAAGCCTAGGATCAGATAGCTTTACTGCTGAATTCTATCAAACCTTTAAAGAGCAATTAATATCAATTCTCTTCAAACTATTCCAAAAAGTTGAAACAGAGGCCACTCTCACAAACTCATTCTATGAAGCCAGCATCACCCTGATACCAAAACCAGACAAAGACACAATAAAAAAAGAGAAAACTACAGGCCAATAATTCTGATGAACACACACACAAATATCCTCAACAAAATATTAGCAATTAGAATACAGCAACACATCAAAAAAATATATACACCATGATCAAGTGGGATTCAACCCAGTGATGCAGGGATGGTTCAACATACATGAATCAGTAAATGTGATACACCACATCAACAAAGTCAAGAACAAAAACCATATCATCTCAATAGATGCAGAAAAAGCATTTAACAAAATTCAACAGTGCTTCATGATAAAGACTCTCAACAAATTAGGTATAGAAGGAAGGTATCTCAACATAACAAAAGCCACATATGACAAACCCACTGGCAATATCATCCTGAATGGGGAAAAGCTAAAAGCTTTTCCATTAAGAACAGGAACGAGACAAGGATGCCCACTCTCACCACTCATGTTTAACATAGTATTGGAAGTACTAGCCAGAGTAATCAGGCAAGAGAAAGAAAGAAAGCACATCCAAATTGGAAAGGACCAAGTCAAACTGTCCCTGTTTGCAGATGACATGATCTTATATATGGAAAAATCTAAAGACTCTACCAAAAAACTCTTAGAGCTGATTAACAATTTCAGTAAAGCTGCAGGATAAAAAATCAACATCCAAAATTCAGTAGTGTTTTTGTACTCTAAAAACAAACCAGCAGAAGAGAAAAAGAAATCAAGAAATCAAGCCCATTTATAACAGTCACCCCCCCCCCTCCAAAAAAATCTAAGAATCAATTTAACCAAGGCGATGAAAGATCTCTACAACAGAACTACAAAACACTACTGGAAGAAATTAAAGAGGACACAAAAGGTGGAAAGACATTCCATGGTCTTGGACTGGAAGACTTAACAGTGTGAAAATGTCCATACCACCCAAAGCAATCTATAGATTCTGTAAAATCCCCATCAAAGCCAATGAAATTCTTCACAAAAATGGAAAAAACAATCCTAACATTCATATGGAACAACAAATGATCATAAATACTCAAAACAATTTTGAGCAAACAAAATAAAGCCAGAGACATAACACTACTCAACTTCAAATTATAATACAAAGCTATTGTAACCAAAATAGCATGGTACTGTAATAAAAAGACACTGAGATAAATGGAACAGAATAGAGAACCCAGAAATCAACCCACAAACTTATAGCCAACTGATGTTTGAAAAAGGCAACAAGAACATACACTGGGGGAAAGATTGCCTATTCAATAAATGGTGCTGGTAAAATTGGACATCTACACAAAGAAGAATGAAACTAGACCTGTACCTCTCACCATATAACAAAATCAAGACAAAATGGATTAAAGACTTAAGTATAAGGACCAAAACCATAAAGTTACTAAAAGAAAACATAGGGGAAACACTTCAGGGAGTAGGAGTTAGGAGTGGGCAAAGACTTTATGAATAAGACCCCAAAAGCACAAGCAACAAAAGAAAAAAATAAACAAATGGGATTATAACAAACTAAAAAACTCCTGCACAGCAAAGGAAACAATCAACAGAGCATAAAAGTAACCTAAGGAATGGGAGAATCGCAAACTATACATCTGATAATAGATTAATATCCAGAATATATTAGGAATTCAACTTCACAGTAAAAAAAAACCAAATAATCCAATTTAAAAATGAGCAAAGGAGCTGAAGAGACATTTTTCAAAGGAAAACGTACAAATGGCCAACAGGCACATGAAAAAATGCTCAATATCACTAATCATCAGGGAAATGCAAATCAAAACCACACTGAGATATCATCTCACCCTAGTTAGACTGGCCATTATTAAAAAGACCAAGAATAACAAATGCTGGCCAGGATGTGGAGAAAGGGGAACACTCCTACACTGTTAATAAGACTGTAAAATAGCACAGCCATTACAGAAAACAGTATGGAGGTTTCTCAAACAACTACAGATAGAACGGCCATATGATCCAGCAATCCCACTTCTGCATATATACACAAAGTAATGGAAATCATAATGTCAAAGGGATACCTGCACTCCCATGTTCACTGCAGCTCTATTTACAATAGCCAAAATATAGAAACAACCTCAATGTCCATCAATGAATGACTTGATAAGGAAATTGTGGTATATATACACAACGCAATACTACTCAGCCTTAAAAAAGAATGAAATTCTGCCATTTGCAGTAACATGGATGAGCTTGGAAAAAATTATGTTAAGTGAAATGAGCCAGACACAGAAAGAGAAATCCCACATGTCCTCACTCCTAGGTGAGTGCTAAGGTAGAAGGAAAGAAGAAAAGACCACAATAAAACGTTGATCTTTCAGGAATGAACAAATCTATGGTTAGCTACCAGAGATGGGGGGGGGAGAGACAGGGGGTTGAGGAGAGATTGCATAAGGTGCATAAAGAATAATTACAATTTGTAATAATGAACATGCTGATAATATTGATTTGATCAACAAATGTTGTACACAGGTGATGATAGTCAACGCTGTATCCCAACAATATGTATAATCAATTATGCTTCAGTAAAAAATAAATAAAAATCTTGTTGAGGAAAAAAAACCTTTCTCTTCAAACACACCTTTAAGAGAGTAAAAAGGCAAGATTAGTGTGGTAATAAACAGTTACCATATTTTCAAGTTACAAAAGCCTCATATCTAGGATACGTAACTAACTCCTATAAATTAATAAGACAGACAATCCACCCCTAAATGGGCAAAATATTTATGCATTTTACAAAGTGATAAAGTAATGTTCAATATGTATATGAAAAAGTACTACGCATTCAAAAAAAATTCTCAGAAGAATTTTTAAAGAATATTTAGTATGGGCTATACAGCTAACACATCTGTCAGACACTATTCTAAGCATGTTACAAGTATTATTTCATTTCATCTGTGCAACAGACAACTGCTATCCTCATTTTACCGATAAGAAAACAGGGACAGAGGGGTTCAGCAGATTTCCCATAGTTATACAATCAGTAAAGGGAAAACCTGGGACTCAGAGCTGGAATTGAAGCCCAGGTGGTCTTCCTGCAGAGAGCCTGCCATTGGTCACTAAATGATATGTGTGACTGGAATAATTTCCTGCAGACGTGCAGCCATCCGCTTAAGGCAGCAGTCTTCAAACTGAGATACGCACGAGGATACACAAGGACTTTTTGCAAGGTACAACAACTGTAAGAAAGTTGTCGTTCAGATGCTCATCTCCACCTCCTTCCACTTCATTAAGTGATACAGTTCAATACAATTTACTTTTTATGCTTAATAATTATTAATCAAAATTGCAATATATTTATGATAGTTAAATTAATTTTGTACAAATAATAATTATATTTAATTATCCAGAAGAATTTAATACTTAGAAGCTTATTACCACAAGGAATTAAAAACAAAAATTCTATGTCCATGTGTTTTCTAAATGGGTGATGGTACGTATCAAATATCCCTAGTACTTAGATTGCACTGAATATAGTTAAAAGAGTGATGTTACAATTTTACTACTACAAATCAATATTTACAATGCTAGAAATGATATTCTTTGCAATTATTTGAACCTTCTGATAAAAAATTGTATATGTCAACTTACAAGTGTTCAAGAGTATAAGTGTATAAGAGCAAAATGTTTAAAGACCTTAAGGCTGTAAGGTAAACTTAAAACCAAACCTGTAAATGTGTTGTCACATTTCTACAAAAATTTAACTCTACATAAAATACTTCTTTGCATCCCGTGACTTTAATTTTTCACAGAATTAACTTACTCAATAAAAACAACAACCACACATTAGATCAGATAGGATAAATGCTTTCCTAAAAGTATTACATTTCATTAGTACCAATTGACTATTACTATGATTGTGGAAGACGCAATAGAAGCGAAAACATTTCCCACAAGCATCATGTAAGATTATAATTGACTGAAAAAATTTAAATCTTAATTCTACCTCTTATAAACTATGCCCCTTTACTTCATTTAGAAACTACATAAAGGCTAATGGGCTAAAAAGATGACAAAATGTATTCTCTATCACAATTCTGCCGTTGGCAATATACTCAGATTTGTATTGGCATAAAAGAAACCTCAATGCAAACTAAGCTTTAATTCCCAGAATGTAGGCATAATCCTTCAAAAACTTTGATGAATGGAGTGCCAGTCACAATCAGCATCACTGAAAAAAGAGCACCTGAAATTTAGAAGTCAGAAATCATTCAGCACAAAACTAGAAATAATACACTTTCAGCTCTCCAAGACTTAGTTTGGAACACCAATCTCTCTTTAAGAGTTGTTTTGAAACACATGAGAAGTGGGATTTCTACTAAGGAGTTACACAACTATAATAATGAGCACATTTAAAAGTGGCAAGTCTAATGTGACAGTAGCAGAGTGACAATAAGAGGATGGTCACTTGGGTCTGGTATTACTTCTGTTCTCTATTTCTACTTGGCCAAGTTAGTTTCTCTCTCTGGCCTCAGTGTCCTCATGATTAAACAGAAAGGGTGGGGTTATTAGTTCATTTTCATGACTTCTTCTAGTCTAAAGTTTTATAAAGCTAATTCTCTACTCATCAGCCATGATTCTTTCAGTTATGACAGATTTTAAACCAAAAACTGATGGCATTACAAATGTAAATATAAAACATATGCAAATGCTTGCTGAAAAAGGTAGGAAGTCTATTCCTCAGGCTTCTGAAGTTGCCTCATACAGAAGTCTCCATACAAGTAGGCGAAACTGTTCCAAATGCATTTAAAGAATCTTTAAGTACAGGCTAGACAAGTATGTTTTGTTGTGTAACTAGGAATACATAATTTATATATATAGGGATTGATATGGTTCATAACTTATCTTTCATATAGGCATAAAGACCAAATGTAATTTATGTAATATAGCATATGTAAGAATACATGACTGCTAATAAGATAGAAAAGGTCAGAAACACATTTTCTTTGTGGTACCAAGTGAGGAACTGAGTTTGATATAGCATATGGCACACAATTTGGTTCTTGAATCTAACAATGAAAAACTACAGCGTTAGCTTATACTTTCTCAGTAGAAATTAAGGAAAAAAACCCTACAATGTCAACTTAAGATCACAAGGAAAAATCAGTTTACTTGTAAAATCAAATCTGTGCTTCAAGACAATACCAATAAAAGTTTTAAAATATCACATTTTCAAAAAGCAAATGAGAGAAAAGAAAAAAGGCACTGATAATTGTTTTAAACCATTATCTAAACTCATTTTTATGAAAGGCATATAACATTGTCTTAATAGGGTCATAAAAGTAGAAGAGAGTATATAAACCAGTACCTACATAAAATTCTGGGTTATTCATTATTATATATATTCTTTATTATATATACATTTTCATTCTATATTCACAAATATAGAATCAAATCATAGATAAATAACATCCCGTAATATCAAATCCCAGAATAAAAGTTACTGCCTGATTATTATGTACAAAAAAAAAGATTTCAAAATGTCTAGAATATGAATATCGTAAAGAGTATGAATCTGAAAGTCAAATGAAAGAACTGCAGAGAAAATGTTTTGTTCATTTACAAATAATTTAAAAGGAAAATAAATCCCATAGTAAATTTATTTAGGATAAAAGAAGAGTAAGAAAATAAATATATATGGTATATCCTGAAAAACAAAATGTTTCTGAAAAAAAATGACTTGTTTAACTTTGAATAAAACAATAAATAAATTGCAAATATTTACAATCTCAATAACTTGAACCAAATTAGCTGAGGAAGATTTAAGTTGATTTACACATTAAAAAAATGTAATTTTACTACTATAAAAAAGATACAAAAACTAAGCTAACCCAGGGTTGCTTAGAAAAGTTCTGCATTACTGGATAACAATGACTTCCTATCAGTGTATCAAAATCCCAGCTTAAGCAATATTGGTCTCTTTTTATGCTGTAATTATAGAGTATCGCACTAGGCTTATGTCAGAATCCTGCCGACTTCACCAATTGTAGAGCTACTCGACTACACCAGTTGTCAGTCTCTTTTATCTGCCCCTAATCCTGCTGACTGGGCCAATTGTCCAGCTAGGGCTGGGTCTGGAGCTCACAGACCCCTCAAGCCCGTTCACAGACTGGGTCACAAATCCTTCACATGCCAGGCTGGGTCCCCAGACCCCTCACACACAGGTCAATGAGCTAGGTAACCGGCACACAGGGCCTTGGAAGCCATAGGTCCAAGAGCATGGCGGTTTGGTGTGGCGGCGGCCACGGGAGGCAGGCGCCAGCCAAGCCTCAGCGCTGCACCAACTCCACCCACCCACACACACAATTTGTTTACTGAACCACTCCAAACCGGTCCTGAGGCTAGAGGGCCTAATTAAATTGTTCTATTTTCCCAACAAGTAGTATCTCACTTATTCAGAGGTCTTTCTTTCACATACAACCAAGAACCAGGAAATAAGTGTACCTGCCCTCCCTCACCACTTGGGGGGGGGCCTTTTTAGCACCCAAGTTAGACTAATACAGCCACTGCTCAGAATTTGTTTACATTAATATCACATGCAATTTTAACAAGTTTAGTTACCTGGTTTTCTGGCCCTCTGCAGGTTATGAGCAGGAAATAAGGGGGAAGGGAGATTAGCAGAAAGAAAGGATACCAGAAAGAGCATCCTACCAGTTGCATGAAAACAGCCCGACAGAGGGAAAGGAGGAAGACATATAAAATGTAGATGCAAGAAACATTAAAAGCGCAACAGTAGGGGGTCATTTAACATAGAAGCAAACAGGCTGAAATGCCTCAATAAGCCTCAAGGGCATTGCTGGATTATAATGGGCTGAAATAATGTTCACAATACCCCTAGTTATAAAGAAAAGGTTAAAATATGTTTAGTATATTCAGTACAGGATGGTGAGAAAGTGTGTGATACATGCTAGAAAGGTTAACTATTAAAAAATTGCTAAGATAAAATTTCAGTTCTAAAAGAATACATTTCAGCTACCTGAAGAATGGATTTGGGAAGACTACAGCATACTGCGGGGTGCTAAATAATGTATTATTGAACAGCGTTTATATGCAAATGGATATTTCTAAACATCTTTCAGATCTTTCCTATCCAACGTCATTTCCACTGTAAGGAAAACTCATTTAACGAATTATATAAAACATTTTTATTTTGAACAAAAGGCATTTCTGGTTTCCTTAAGAGGCATCTCTGCTAGAGGCTTCTGTTATACAGGTAAGAAGTCTGCTTTTGCAGCAAAAAATTCTTCTGAAATAAATGAGGACAATCACTGACTGGCTCAGCCCACTAAGATATGTCTCCAAGGGCATCTACCCATGTTCTGGAACACACCTCTACTGCTCCTAGAGTTCTAACTCTAGTGGTTCATTTTAAAGTAAAAACTAATATTTATTGCATACTTGTGCCATACACTGTTCATATGAATTTGGTCCTGATAATAATCCTGAGGTAGACACTATCATTATACCTATTTTATAGATAGGAAAGCTGAGGCATATAGAGATTAAGTAACTTCTTTAAAGTCAGTCACGTAGTAAGTAAAAAGCTGGGATTTGAACCAAACCTATGTTCTCCACCACTATACAATAGTATGTCGACAGAATGCATCTCCCTTGTTAACTGAACTATTTATTTACCTTGCAAGAGTCTTTCACAGATACCATTCCCATATGATATGGAGGTATACTTACGTGATATCAGTTGCATACTTATGTGATAACATGAAAAGTTATTAAAGAGACTAAAAAGTGAAAGTGAACTACAAGGTATTTCTATGTCTTAAGTACATTCTTGGTCACACACTTAGGACTACAGTGCAGTATTTGCATAGCACAGGATGAAGAATAAAAAATCTAAAAAGTGTGATTTGTAAAAAGAAAAATTAAAATTCCTGAAAAACTGAAAGTACTGAGAGAATTATACATTCTATCTTATTACATGATGCCTAAAACATTAATATAAGATCCTCTTTCACAAAGACTACAGAATGAATTTTATATATTATATTCCACTGAATGTGACAAAGTATTTGAATAATATTTAATATAAAGTACTGTAATATTGGTCAACCCTGAATTACACCGAAAAAGGCCACAAATTTCTACCCCATTCTCAATGGGAAGAAAGTAAAAGCTTGTGCTGATTCAAGAACGGACAAATTTGAGCAGTAGATACTGAAAAGGTGAAGATAAACTGAAAATCAGAATTAGTCAACAAGTGTGTATTTAGTATGTGTTCAGAAAGAATAACATAAGCTAAGAGCAGAGGACCTGTGACAAATTCAAATTTCCTCATCTCAGATTTTTTGGCTAATACTAATACTATACTATTCTATGGTTAATACTAGATTTAGACATGGATGAAATCCAGTATGATCCAGAAGTCCCATTTCTGGTATATATCCAAAGGAATGTAAATAGGTATGTCAAAGAGATGTGTGCACTCCCATGTTCATTACAACACTATTCACAATAGTTAAGATATGGAAGCAACCTAAGCATCCATCAGCAAATGAATGGATAAAGAAAATGTGGTAGATATACACAATGAAACACTATACAGCCTTAAAAAGGAAGGAAATTCTGGCATTTGCAACAACATGGATGGAACTGCAAAACGTTATGCTAAGTGAAATAAGCCAGGCACAGAATGACAAATGCTGCATGACCTCACTTACATGTAGGATCTAGAAAACAGTTAATCTCACAGAGACAGAATAGAAAGGTGGTTACCAGAGGTTGTGAGGAGAGGGTTGGGGAAAGGGAAGATGTTGAACAAAGGTACAAAGTTTCAGTTAGACTGGAGAAATAAGTTTTAGGGATCTACTATACTGCATGGTACCACAGTTGTTAATAATGCATATTTTGAAACTGCTAAAAGAATAGATTTTTAATGGTCTCACCACAAAAAAATAAGTTGGTGAGGTGATGGTTATATTAGCCAGACTGAATTTTTATACAATGTATACAAAGATCAAAACATAATATTGTACCCCATAAATACATAATTATTTGTCGATTAAAAATAAATTTTAAAAAATAACAAAAAGCAATAAAATTAAGATTATAAAAATGTATCAAGAGACGTAAAGAGTTATTTAATCTCTCTAGGCCTCCGCTTCCCTATCTATAGAGATTTTTATCAGGATTGTTCACAGGATCAAATTCATATGAACAGTGTACGGCACTTTACTAATGAATTTGCATCTTTTCCCTAAAAGCCATAATTTTGTAATAAGTACATCTACAAACAAGCTAATTTGCTCATGATTAATATATCTTTTATATGTATTTCTTTGTTAAACTGAACTCTAAATCACAAAAGTTAACATCATTTACTTTCTATAAATTTCATTTTATTACCTTTGAGGAATGGGTAAAAGTCACAGTCTCATTGGTATATATTTTGATTACATTTGATTTACTCAGGTATAACTGCATTAGTTACACTGTTTGCCAACATTTGTCAAGTGATTCTTCCAACAGGAAGAATGATGAGTTTAGTTCATGATTTCATCATTACAGTCTCAATTTTTATGGCAAGTGAAGGCACCTGGTTCCACTCAGCTGGCTATACTGATTACATGCCCGCCACTTATAAAATGGGACCAAAGTTTAGATGTATTTGTCTACTTATCTTAAGTAATTGAAGGGAAAATAAGTCACAACAAAGCCCATCTAGAGTTAATGATTTTTTTTTCCCACCGGGTTTGGAAAAAATTATTTATTTCATGTCATAAGTTTATTTAACAAATATATCTAGTATACTATGAGTTCGAGTTTGATCTATTTTTCAAAGAGACTGCGCCTCTTAAAACATTCTTCGTATCTGTTGAATGGATAAACCAAAATATCCTTATTTCTTAAGCAGTTGGCGTCTTACTATAAAGGTGCAGCAAATCCAGATCCAAAGTACAAAGTAATCATAATTAGTAACCACCACTTGTTTTCCACTGAAAATGGCAAATTCTTCCCTGGACCCTCCTCATAGTGCCTCCTATGGACCACAGAAGTTGTGAACCTCCACATAACCTGTCCCAGCACGGTGCCATTGGAAGCTCTGTGAAAGGTGCAGAGACCAAACACAGAAGGAATGGCGGCACCACACCAAAGTTAGAGTTAATGATTGTTTTTTAAATATAAAATTGACACAACATTTAGACATAAGATATAGTATTTAGGAAGAATACTAAACAAAACCACGAACAAATGGATAATCATTAATAGTTTAACATCATAGTTAGTATAAATATGGGAAATCCACAACATAGCTAATCTAGATATATAAAAACAAGAACATTCAGACTGAATGGTAAAAAGTCTTCAAGAATTCTAATTGAAACAAATTCTTCTGAAGATGCTTTTTTTCCCAAGTACGAGTAATATCAAATTCCAAACACCCCTCCCTGAAAAGGGAGGATCTTACACCACAAATAATCATATTCAGCATTTTCAGTTTTTGGTGCTTGATATGGGGAATAATGAAATTACGTTTCTAAATTATTCTGTGAATAAGGAATTATGTAAAATTTAACAACCTGTTCTACTGTGTTCAAGACATGCTCTATTCAATAGCTTCAGGAAAAAAGACAAAACCTTTAAAATAGATTTAGACGTAAAAGTCTTTGGGGAAGAGAATGATTATGTAACATTCAAACTAACTTATTTGCCTATAATCAAGGAGCTTCAAAAGAGGAAAATAAACAAGCTGGGAACAGATTTGGATACATAAAATAAACACATGGTATATTCACCTTTTTCTTTTTTCTGACTTGAAACAGAAAAAAAAAAAATCAATAGAACGGGACAAGGTGGTTTAAAGCCTTCCATGATATTATCAGACTAACTCTGTTTCAGATGACAGACTGAGAATGTAACAGCTTGCAACTATTTATGACATCAATGACTCTCAATGAGGGCAGCAGCAGGAAAATACACCATTAAAGACCTTTAATGTCCAAGTTAGAAAGTGCTCCTGAATGTCTGTGAACAGGCCCAAAGCATAAGAAAAGGAGAAGGAAAAAAAGAGGCCAAACTTTAAGTAATAGAAGTGAATGATAAAAATGTCAGTTTCCATTTCAGTGTATTTCTGAAATCCTGTACATATTATATCAACCATAACTCTATTATATTAACTAGGACTCTTAACATAATGCATGTTATTATAGGAAGAATGCATAAAAGACTTAAAAATGAACATGAGCTTCTTTTTTCCTCTGGAACAAGGCAAAGTGTAAATGATAAATTCAAACTTAACCCTTTTAGTCAACCTTCTTGTTATAAGCCTTACTATTGAGACTAAAAAACCAAAGCCAATCCATTTGTCTATACTGCTGGCTTTGTACTGATAAACTGATTAAGCTATAGTAAAGCTCAGGGAGATAATTTTATCATGGAAGAAACAAGTGAGAAAGCTGGAATCAGACAGGGCTTTAGAAGAAAAAGAATCTTAGCCATTTGTCTAAAATAAAGTCATACATTATCAAACATGTATGTAGAACTGGTGGCTTTTCTCACACACATGGAAAATCTGGACCACTGAGGGTGTTTGATTTGTATGGGATCTTTCAAGATCATTTGGACTAATTTCCAGTGAAGAACTAGAAATTTCTAATGAAGAAACAAAGTCTCAAGAAATTAAGAAACTTATCCAAGGTTAAATAACTAATTTGAGGTAATTCTGTAGACTCCTGGGCCAATATTCTTTCCACTGTACTAGTATTCTCTTTAAATTTCCTTGAAAGTCAAGCTAGAAATTGATTCCCACAACATTAGGCACACACACACACACACACACACACACAAAAAAAAAAACTTAACGTATTTTTTCTTTTTAATTTTATGACATATTAAGATAGTGTGCTTTAAAATTCTTTGTTTTCTCGTTTACTAATGAGTTGGTTTCCCAGAAACTTTAGTTTTCAACTTTAAAGTTAGAAAATGTCACTTTAGAAACAAGACTTTGATGTGTTTACATTGTGGAATAATTACATCAAGCTAAATGACAAATCCATCACTTCACATATTTACAATTTTTTTGGGGGGGGGAAACATTAAAAATCTACTCTTTTAATGTGGTACATCTACACAATGGAATACTACTCAGCTATAAAAACGAATGAAATACTGCCATTTGCAACAACTTGGATGGACCTTGAGAGAATTATATTAAGTGAAACAAGTCAGGCACAGAAAGAGAAATACCACATGTTCTCACTTATTGGAGGGAGCTAAAAATTAATATATAAATTCACACACACACATACACACACACACACAAACCGGGGGGGGGGGGAAGAAGATATAACAACCACAATTATTTGAAGTTGATACAACAAGCAAACAGAAAGGACATTGTCGGGGGGGAGGGGGGGAGGGAGAAGGGAGGGAGGTTTTGGTGATGGGAAGCAATAATCAGCTACAATGTATATCGACAAAATAAAATTAAAAAAAAAAAAAAAAAAAAAATCTACTCTTTTGGCAATTTTCAGTAAACATATCAAAACATTACATTGTTGCCCATAATTATATACACTTATTTGTCAATTAAAAATAAAATTTTAAAAACTTGTTCATCCTCATAAACAAAAAAAGAAACAGGACTCTGCATATAGTTCATTTTCATTTATTCAACAGCGCATAACATACCTGCTTAAGTACTAGGGAAAGAAATGGTAACCCATGGTCCTGTTCCTCATTTTGGATAAGAAGTACAAAGATAATTATGCTATAATTTCTCTGAGAAGCAGTATAGTATGGTGGTTAAAAGTGTATGCTCTAGAGCCAGAAAGCGTGGGTTCAAATTTTGCTTCTCCCTTATACTAGTTCTGTGACCTTGGAGAAGTTATTTACCTCTCTTTTGACTCAGTTTCCTAATCTGAATAACAGAGAAGACAATGGGATCTATATCTCACAGAGTTGTTGTGAAGAATATATTGAACTAACTCATGTAAAGTACTTAGAACAGTGCCTGCATATAGTGAAAGCTTAATACATGTTAGCAATCATAACATTAAAACAGTATAAATGGTAACCTAGAGTAAAGTACAGAGTTCTATCTAAACAGAAGAGCGAAAGCCTAATGGCATGAATGAGTCAGGCATGGAAAGGCTTGGGCAAGGTGGTAATATTTAAACTAGCATTTGAAGGATGAAGAGGCATTTAACTGGTTGGCACGGCCACTACAGGTCAAGGGAACGGTATGTGCAAAGACACAAAGGCAAAAGAAAACATGGTAATATTAAAAAGAATGTTTTGCTATATGTAGTATCCATAACCCAGTATATTAGCAATGAATTCTTATTATTCTTAATAGCAGCTGCCATTTATTTTATGCTTACTCTTTGCCAGACATTGTGTTAAATGCTTTATAAACACTGAATATTTACAACAGCCCCAATACATTTATATCCATTTGGTACACAGCTTTTAGTAGGAGTTCAATAAATATCTGTTAAATGACAATCATCCCAGAATGTTAGGATATTGTTTTCTTATTGTATGACAGGAAAAAGCACAATGTTTATGATTTATGACCAGAAAAAGAAAAGTATATAAGGGCAGCATTATTATATTTTAAATTTTCGGCTTCACTACAGTGGTAGGCTGTGCGGGTCCTGAATCAGAAAAAAATATGTTTGAATCCCTGCTCTGCCATTTACTAAGATGTGTAATCTTAGGCAATCTAATTAAACTCCTTAAGCCTCGGTTTCCTCATCTAATAAGGTACCTACACTTCATAGGGTTATGTTGAGAACTATATGAAATAATGAATGGAAGTGCTTAGCCCATTACCTGGCTCCTGGCAAATCCTCAATGATAGCCATCATTATTATGTTTCAAAGACAAACATCACCATATGACCTTGGGCAAGTGACCTTGCTATCTCTCTGGTTCAGTTTTCCTCCAGGCAGGCCTAAAGACCTATAGAGAACTTTAGAATCCCCTTACTCAGTTGACTGAAAGTCCCTGTGTGCAATGTGGGAATGATCAAACAAAAGTTTGAAGGCTAGCTGGTTAACTCAGTTGGTTAGAACATGGTGCTGCTAACAAGGTCCAGGGTTTGATATCCCTGTACTGGCCAGCCACCAAAAAAAAAAAAAAAAAAAAAAAAACAGGTAAAAACAATGGGGAAAAAAAAAAAGTTTGCCTCATCACAAACTGCTTTAACAGATGTTGCCAAGGAATACACTTCATCCAAAAGCAGTCGATCTCTATATTTGGACAGGGCAAAGACGCTCTTCCACCATTTCTTGCCACATGACACTGTACTCTGATGAATTTAAGAATATGAGGGAAATTCTTTGATCTCTTTGTAGTGATTCTGTGAATAAATATAATTATATGAGAAAGCTACTAAGACAAACACACAGATGTGAAATGTGTATTAGTGTTTCCCTCAGAGAACATACTGGCAATTAAACAATGTCAAACTTCCAGAGAAACGTCCAGGGGGTGTTTAAAATAATTATATTACTTAGAAAATGTGATGATCACAGAATGACTTCATGCTACATATGACTATAGAACACAAGAGGTATGCTTTGTCCTTCCCAATCAGTAGAAAGACTTTCCTGAATCAGCTGACCTGAAGAAAATGTTTGGGATGGGAGAATATACATACACACATAAATAAATGAACTAAGCAGGAACAGAATCCAGATGATAAATAAGGAAGGAGCCATGTGAGAAAGGGCTGACCTGCTTAAGATGGGTCGCTGATTAGTATGTTGCAGGGCAATTTGGAAAAGTGCTTTAAGTTTCAGGAAATAATATAATAAAGTAAGAAGATTTGATAAAAATGAAAGAGAAAGAAAAATGGTCAAATTTAATGACCACTTGAGACATTCATATATCATAACAGCCTGGGAATAAACACCACAAACTGTGGATTCAATTATACATAATCAAAATTATAACAGTAAGACATGTGGGATAGTATGTCAAATGTCTTTAATATGGTCTTTTATCCGTGTGGCTTAAATGTCGGCTTTTAATTCATATTGTAGAGGAACCAGAAATCAAGGTAAACAAACAGAAAAACCTAAAAAATAAGTTACCTGTATTCCCACCATTTAGGAATGACAGCTGCTGCTAACATTTTTGTGTAAACTCTTTGGAATTTGCTTCCTATACACTGATGTCCCTATAAATGCACATATATGTGTGTACATATGGACATACACACACACAGAAATACATTTGCCCCTTACAGTATAAAATGAGTTAAAAAATTTTTATTCAGAACAGCAAACCTCACATCATCATTATAATATGAAACTATAAAGCTTCTTACATATAATTCCTAAGGCCAGGATCATATCCCATATTTTTCTTGAAACATTCCTAAATTATTTTAGAACACAATGATCTGTCCCCTATTTAACACTCACTGCTTGTATCCTTAGTTTATGCTACCTTGATTTGCTGTGTTTGTTGGCTTTTAATTTAATTATGTTTTTGTTTTTCTCTTCTCCAGAACATTGAAAGCTTTGTGAATTCAAAAATTACATTTTTTATCTTTTATCTCTTTCTGTCTTGTCCCCAAGACCTATGATAATGCCCTGTGGTCTATACTTTTAAAAAAATGCTTAATAAACTAAGACATATACTTGCGACACATAAGACCAAGGGTTGACATCCTTAATATTTATACTGCTCTTTTAAGTGGATAAGAAAAAGACAAGCAATCCAATAGGTAATTGAAATGAACATGGGATTCACAAAAAGAAGCATAAATATCCAATAAACAGGAAAGGATGTTCAACTTCATGATTTATTAGATGCAAATGAAACAAAATACCATTTTTTCAATTCTCAAATTGGCAAAAAAGTTTTGATAAGCTAATACCTTGTACTCTTGAGTGACTGGAGAAACAAACATGCTTACTTATAAGCTGCTAATGGACATGTAAGTTGGTACACCTTCGGGGGGAGAGCACTTTGACATTATAAATCAAAAGCCTCAAAACTCTAGACACTTTGGGATTTCCACTTTCAGAACGAATACAGGAACTTTTCCAAATACTTCCTGAGTACAGCTAAAAATCTTGGACATAATATATAAAACAAACATATGATTCTGAAAAGTGGAAAGAAGAAAGCAGACTGTCTAGGGACCTTGGGACCAAAAGAACAGACCAAAATGGCGGTTACCTAGGTTATCTTTTTGCCTTATATATCCCAGACTGGGAGCCAGAGAAACTGACAACCTAAAAACACCAATGGACTCAGATCTAAAAAGCCCCAACAAAAGCTTGCTCTTTCCAGCAAAGGGCCAGGAAAGGGGCAGCCTTGCAAGACAGAAAACTTTTAGACAATAACGGTACTACTCCAGCCAAAGACCGCAGAAAAAACTGAGGCCCAACCTCAGTTTTAAATGTTAAAAGTCCCATATCTATCCACAATCACTGAAAATATCATAGACATGCAAAAATGTTTTTGTTGTATTGCATTCTTTTAAAAAGCAAATTACAAAACAGTATATAAAACAGTATTCCATTTTTATAGAAATATATGTGTGTGCTCATACAAAGAAAAAACGACTAAGAACCAAACACTAAGAGTATTTATCATCTCTATGTAGAAGGATTATAGTAATTTTCTTTTTCACATCTTCCAAATTGTCAATAGTGAACATGTATTATTAAACTGGGGATATAAAAATATGTCACACAGAAAACTAATTTATAAAAATAAATTACAAATATATTCACAACATACAATAAATGTAATATACAAAAGCCATGATAGGTGCAGTTTTATATCTAGAAGCTAACACGGATGAAAAGAAATGAAAAAAATGGTTAAAGCAATAGGATAAAATAATAACAACCGTCATGGTAAAGATTTACCTGTACCAGAAATTACTATAAAAGGAGAAAAGCCTCCTTTGAGCTTCTTTTCCAATAGAAATTTGGGATCACAGCAATGAACAAATTTTCTTCACTCTTCCTGCTGGCATCAAGATCCCCACTTTTCCTCAACTAACCACATTTTTCCACGTTTTAGTAGTAGCTCTACACTTCCCCATTTAAGTTTTCTTTCACTATGCCAAACCAGATTAGTCTTCTGATTCTCGGAATCCATGTAACAGTCTGGGCAACAGTTAATATAAGTTTACAAAATTAAAAAGAAATATTTTCTAGCTAATGATATTATGTTTCCCTCCTATGAATCCTTAGAGTGCGGTGTTTGTTAGTACCCCTCTTGTGGTACTTTCATATTCTGCATCTCACAGCTACTTCTGAGTTTGTCTTATCTGTCCAACTAGATTGTGAGTCCCCTAAGGTCAGGGTCTATATTTTATTCATCTTTACCTACTATGAAATGCCTAGTATGTTGCGCTCAGTAACAAATAAATTGTCTTGTTCCATAAGGTGAGCAATAAGATTATGAACATTTCAAATCAGGCATCTCAGCTTCTGCTTCTTTATAATGCCTTAAGTGTTCAGTTAAGGTCTAGGTAGAATGCTGTATAATATACACTTGCTGATTCCTACTTACTGAAATACCTTTAGGAAATATGTTGTAGAAGGCATGATATCTAATGGTGTTGCAGACGGAAGTTTTGATACATATAGGTTAAAGAACAGAGGGAAAAACTAGTCCTTAACTTTAGTCTCCTAAATAAAAGAAAGCGAGGATTTAAACAAAGTTCAGTAACTGGATTTAGAATTCGAAGGAAAATCCTATGGTGTGAGTACTGTGTCCTCTCACAATTCATATGTTAAAACCTAATCCCCGATGCAACAGTATTAAGAGGTCAGGCCCTTAGGAGGTGATTAGGTCATGTGGACTCACTAATTCCACTAGTCCCCTTATGAGAGAGGCCTAAGGGAGCTAGTTTGCCACTTCCACCATGTGAGGAGACGTAAAAGGCTCCATTTATGAGGAATGAACCTTTGCCCAGACACCAAATCTGCCGACACCACGATATTGGACTTCCCAGCCTCCAGAACTGTGAGAAATAAGTTTCTGTGGTTTATAAATTACCCAGTCTAAACTACTTTGTTATAGCAGCCCAAAGGGACTAAGAGAGAAAGTAAAGAAGAAAATTAGCAGTAAAGAAGATACATTTTGAGTTCCCTGTATATTATGGATATTAATACCTTGTCGGATGCAGAGTTAGCAAAAATTTTCTCCCACTCTGTAAGCAAAGCACAGAAGGATAAATACTGCATGTACTCACTTATATGTGGGAGCTAAGAGAGAGAGAAGGAAAGAAATACCACAGTGGTGCATCGGACTTGCAGAGGGAGAGAACATATCTTGGGATACAAAATGGAGGGGGGGGGGGGGAAGGGAGGGGGAGGCAAGTTGGGGGATAATTGGGTGGGGGACACGGGGTACAATCGCAATTTGTGGTAATGAGCATGTGGCCAGTATGGATCTGGCCTTCACATCTTGGGCACGAGGGGTGACAATCAGCTTTGTATCTCATGAATATTCATAACCAATCAGAAAAAAAAAAAGAAAAGAAATTTTGTGAAAGTAGCCTTCCAATAAGCTAAAGAAAAATTACAGAACACATTGGAAAGTCACAGAAATTCCTCCATTGGAGAATTAAAAAATCATGCCTGTGAAGATTTAGCCACAGAAATGTTAGAAGCAAGGAAAAGGTATGAAATGATTTTCTGTGTGACCATATACTGTATGAACAAATACTGTGAATGATTAAAAAAAAAAGTGTACCCTCTATAAACACAACCTTGACAACTGTAATAACTGCCCCCTTTACTCCCTGAACAAACACAAAAGACAAATAACCAGACTCGACTGTGCTTACAGGTGCCTTTCATGCATGTCATTGTTGAAGAACATAACTCAATCACCCGAACAGCAAAAGATCCTGGTTCCTCTGCTGGTACTGTCAAAATGGAAATCTAAAAAAGCAGAAACAAAATATGAGGCATAGCTGTTACATCTCATTTTCATTCTTCTATCATTATAGTACTGTTAACTCCCAAACTGATTATCTTTTTTCAAACATCCCCTGATGATTGAAAACATTTGGCTTGTAAGGGTTTAATTTTGGAACAGAATTTGAAACATATAACATGCATATATGTGTCTTGATACCCAAATTGTGCATTATTTGTATCATATGTATTGTGTTTATATAAAAATAACTCTCATAGACGATAAATATTTCAAATATCTTTAATATTATTCACTATTTTCAAAGAATGAAATTATGACTTATTACTTCTGAGATATATGCACTCTGGTGTTTGAAATCAGACCACATTAAATCAATTTTGATTATTCATAATGCTAAAAATAGCAGTTAGAAAGCCCTAAAAATTAAAGATGTTACCAATCCTGAAGATATCGAAACAAGCAGTCAAAGCAAATATATACCAAAATGTTTCAAAATGAATGATTTCAAATTAATTTCAGGACTCGATTAATAAAAGTAGAAATTTAAAATCAAAAGTGAAGTATAAAATTATTATTAAATACAGCACACTGTCCTAGGCACTACTGATATGCTACATGGCTTTATATTTACAAGATTTTAAATGACCATCAGGTCAATATTTCTCTGTAAAGCCTAAAGTTCCAATATTAATCCTCAATCTCACCTTCAACTTGACGATTATATCCCCTCACATAGGAAATACCTGACAAAAGGGAAAGCCCCATTCTTCCTTCTCCCTGTAAATGCTATGCTAGATTTTGACTGGGAATGCCACATTGACAGCCTACACAGCAAATGCCTACGACAAACTCTAAAAATAGAAATTATTTTGATAACCATGATTATCCTACTAGTATGAGCATTTGGGGGCTCAAGATGCCTCAAAAACTCAGTTCTCCATGTTCCTTTTAACTCCCTTTGCTGCTGTTCATGATAGAAAATGTTGTCCTTTCACATTACACAGAGAGAAGGCACTAAGACATTGATTGTACTGTAATAATTAAATGATTATGACTAAAAACATGACCATAATTGGAAAAGTATCTTAAGGCCTGCAGCAATATGTAAGAACTTCTTTTGGTTCCTACAACTATCACTGTTGTGTTTTTTGGGTTTTTAACAGAGACAAAAGTAACGTTGGACCACAGTATCTCCCTCACCTGAACTCTGAGAAGGTAACTCTCAAACCTCAGAGATTATAAAAGCCATCAAAAAAGAATATCCTCAACCCTCTAACACCACTTTCAAAAAATTTACCTGGACTCACACCTATTCTTTCCTCTTTTTAAGTCTCATCATTTGATCTATGCTTCAAAACTCAAAAAATAAAAAAGAAAGTAGGAGGAGGGAACTCTCTATAGGAAACAAAGCAAGGCAGGCCACATGTCCACTTTGGAGTGATCACCCTGATGGCTGTGTGGAGGACGCTATGAAGGAGATAAGATGAGAGGCAGGGCGGCCAGTTAAAAGGGAGAGGTGATGAGTCCCGTAACTGGAATAGTGAGAATAAGGACTGGAAGGAAAGGCAGAGCAAAGCAACTTTCAGGAAGTACACTGACAGGACCTGAAAGCTGCTGAGATGTCAGAGGGGGAGGCAGAAGTTGTTCCCAGAAGGATATCAGCGCTCTTCACAGAGGTAGGGAGCGCTGGATAAGGAGCAGTTTTGGGAGGGAAGATGGTAAGTTCAGCTTTGAGTATGCTCCATTTGAAAGATGTCTAGCAGGAAGTTTGGCATGTAGGCCAGACACTCCTGGGAGATAGAGAAGTGACTGTCACCAAGATTTTTGTGGACATGAAACCATGAGAGCAGACTGAATCATTTAGCAAGTGTGCACAGAGCAAGACGTACTGTGGACTGAGGCAAGAACCCTGAGGAGCCCTGATATTTAAGGACAAAGTAGAGGAAGAAGAGCCCATAAAAGAAGCAGAGAGGGAATAGTTGGTCATGAGGGGAACCATGAGAGCAGTGCCACGGAAGCCAGAATACAGAGTTTCAAGAGGAAGGGAAAAACAACATTGCCAAATGCACCAGAAAAGTCTTAGTAGACGAGAACCAAAAAATGTCCCCCTGGCCTTGACTATTAAGTGATTAATGAACTCAGCAAGATAAATTGTAGCAGAAATGTGAGGAAGAAGCCAGGTTGGTGTGGTTTAGAAATGAATGGGAGGGAGGTAAGGAGCTAGAGGCAGCAAGTACAGATACTGTCTTGAAAATGCTGGTAAGAGGAGGGGAGAGACTGGATACTAGTTAGAGACGGGGGCAGAGTCAAGGCAGTGGGTTTGTCGTTTTGTTGTTTTTTGTTTGTTTGTTTGAATTTTTACGTTTGGAGTAGAAAATGCTAGTACATACATATAGGTTGAAAGGAAGGTGCCAGGAGTAGGGAGAGGTTGAAGATGCAGGAGGGAGCACAACCAATGAAGGGTAGGGGATGTGTGAAGGCCACTTGTGAAAGAGGTTGGCTTTGGACAAGGTGGGGAGTCCCCTCGTTCATCCTGGGGCTGGTGTGCATACATCGTAGGCGATGGGGCAGGAAGTCAAGGGCCACTGTGGATGATGGGTGACCTCACTTTTCTCAGTGAAGTGGGGTTGAGGGGGCAAAAGGGGCAGGGGATGAGAAGAGTGGGTAAAATAGTGAAGACTTGGACTAAGCACTGAGGAGAAAGGGAGAGGGAGCTGTCCGAGGCCAATGAAAGAGCTTACTGGTGGTGGGTGCTGAGGGTGCAGCTGAATGAGGCTGGTGCCCATGACTCTGTGGCAGGGCCAGTCTGTCTGGTGTACAGTTTTCTTAAGTAACCATCAGTGACCCAGGAACAGATCATAGCCTGACCCATGGATGGGATTTTCCTCTCCAGGTGCAGTGGAAAGACATGGTGACACGGAAATAGAAGGTGTTGGAGAAAGGACAGTTCAGAAGATCCACCACAGGGTCTAGGGCAGGGAAGAGGAAGAGAGCAGAAGAGAGATGATAAATGGGGAAGAAACAGAGGGGACAAGTAACTATGGGTCTCTTAACAGGCTGGGTGGGGGCTAAGAAAATGAAACAGCTGAAAGGACAGGAGCAGATTAATGCCACTTTACAGTGGCATGACCTTCAGACTCAACTGGGCCATTAATACTGCCCAGCAATCTGACCACAAGATAGGTCACTCTCCAACTCCCCACAGTGATTAATTTACACCTTTCCTTGAGCTTTGATCTATCCCCACTCACACACCCCCATTCTCAGGAGATGACCTCACCCTGTAATTTAAAGAATAAATAGAACCCATCAAATGGGAACTTCCAAATCTACAAATGACCCTGAATTCACCCTCTTATTTCAACATGTCTCACATCCCATCTAAGGGCAATGCTTTCACCTGTTCTTTGAACCTCATCCTCCCCAGCCCTTGCCTGGACCTTGCTAAATCATTTTCCTTCTCTCCTTAGTTTCTTCAACCTCTCCCTCTACTGGATCCATCCCGTCAGATGAAATATACTCTAAAATTGAAAAGAAAAGAAAAGCCTTCTTCACCGCCACATCCCTCTTCAGGGACCTCTCTTACTCTTCACAGCTTAGATTCTTCAAAGAGTTGTCTCCTATTTGCTCTTTTCACTTTCCTGCCTCCTTGTTGCTCTTTAATGCACTCACAAAGGTTATGGTTTACTGGGAGATACAGACGTCAACCAGCAATTACAGGACAGTGTGATAAGTGACACAATAGTTGCTGTACTGTTCCTTATAGTACACCCATGCCCACACTTGTTGCACTGAACTGTAGTTGCTATTTATTTGTCTATATCTATATCCTCCAGACTTCAAGCTATTTGAGGGCAGAGATGCTATCGTGGTTACCACTATCTCCTCAGAACCCAGCACACTGGCAGGCAGGTAAAAGGCACTCTTTGTTTGCTGAATGATTAAATGAAAGGATTTATGCTTACATGTATAACAAATGTGTTTGGTGGGGTTTTTGTATATAATGTTCATTTATTAGCAAAAAAAAATGGAGGCCATTAATTGACTTTATTCTCTTACATACTTGTTTTATATAATAGAAGCCTTCCAACTTAAGTTTTAGGAGCCTACTTTTAACAGTAGCATACAGATCAGACAGTCACACCTACTGAGTAAGCTGATTTTATCACTCACTGTAAAATATGGTCCGAAGAGATATATACCTCTGGAATTTAAGTGATCAGACTGAGGAAAATCAGAGGCATAAAGACATCCTTATGGAACTGGGGGTGAGGAGGAGGAAGAGGGTAGTGAAATGAACAGTGGTGGTGAGGACATATCATAACTGGGAATGAGTTGAAATTCATTTATACCAGGCCTAATGGTGGGCTTATCACCACTGCTGTAGGGTAGGCTACCATAAAGCCTTATTCTCCAAGACTTTTAAATGTATTCTCTGGAGATTCTCTTTTTCTTCCCATAACAATATATTTATAATTTCATGAGAATAGTTGTCAAAAACTAGGATTTAGTCCAATTTTCCTAGAATAACTCTGTTATATAAGACACAATTATTTGTTCCGCTCGATGGAAATCCTTAAGAAACCAAGGCCATTATTTCTATTACGTATTTTAAAAAATGCATTGAAAGTACTAGTACATATGGCTTAATATACTTTATTTCACCAATATTGACTCATACATATTACCACGTAAATTAAATTGGCAACAATGTTGTTAAAAAGTACAGGACTCCTTGAGTTATTGCCTCACAACCTGTTAGGATGTTCACTGCAGCAGTACTAGTTGGAGCCAAAATATGGAAACAATCTAAGTGTCTGTTGATGAATGAATGAATAAAGAAAATACAGTACACACACATGCAAGAATATTGTCCAGCCTTAAAAAAGAAGGAAATTCTGCCATTTGTGACAACACAGACAAACCTGGAAGATATTATGCTAAGTGAAACAAGCCAGTGTCATGGAAAGGAATATACTGGTTGAGTATCCCTAATCTGAAATGCTTGGGACCAGAAGTGTCTCTGATTTTGAAATATTTGCAGATTAACCAGTTGAGCATCCCTAATCTGAAAATCTGAAATGCAAATGCTTCACTGAGAATTTCCTTTGAGTATCACATCAGTGCTCATAAAGTTTTGAATTCTGGAGCATTTTGAATTTTGGATGAACTCACTTATAGGTGGAATCCAAAAAAGTCAAATTCATAGAAGCAGAGAGTAGAATGGTGGTTGCCAGGAGCTGGGGGAAGAGGAAATTGGTATATACTAATCAATATGTGTAAACTTTTAGTTATGAAAGATGAATAAGTTCTAGAGATCTGATGTGCAGTATGGGGACTAGAGTTCATAATACTGTACTGTATACTTAAAATTTCTAAGAGAGTAGATCTTACGAGTTCTCACCACAAAAAAAGGTAACTGTGAAGATATAAATATGTTAATTAGCTTTGTTATAGTAATCAGTTCACCATGTATATCAAAACATCACGTTGTACACCTTAACACATATAACTTCTATATAAAAATATCTGACTGAATTTACCTGCTGATCTGAATCTGTTTTTAGTACAGATCTGTCTGTAATCAGGACTGCCCTGGAGATCTGCCTGTAAAGCACAAAACAGTAAAGCAGTGATTCAGATTCCATGGACATGTTTCATTTGTAGTTACATAACCACCAGAAGGCCTGTTTCAAAGATTTAAGTCAGGATAAAAGTGTCGCCTCCCAGAACCAAGTCAAGTTCTGCTTTAATCTTTTCTTGGCTCATGAAAGAAGGATGTGTGACCTACAGACAAACCCCAGCTGAAGCAAAGGACTTGAAACTATGCTAGGCTCCCCAAAAACCAGACCCTACAAATATTATAATGAATACTGAATATATCTTTGGTTTGGTATACATTTGCATGATACTTGAAGAACAGAATCATATAGAAATGTCAGTATAAACACACAGCTAAATTTTCCTAAGTTTCACTTTCCCTTGGCTAGTGGGTGAAGGGGGTACCTTACCTGTACTGCACATGTGAGCAAGTGTTCTCAGAAAAGTAACTGTCCTCCACAAGGAAATGTTTAGAGATTATTCTCTGACCAAACTGATCTATGATTGCTTTACATCTATAAGGAAGATAAGCATAGCAAAAAAGTTCACATTAATGATTAAATAATTGAGAAAATAAACAATCATCTATCAATTTTGATTCTAAAACCAATTTTTTGTGAAGATTAAAAAATTGCCTACAATTCCACATTTTCTAACACAAAACTGACACTAAATTACAGAACATATTCTTGTTGCTATTTTGAAGTCTTTTAAACTACAAAATGAACATAGAATACAACTTAAATATTTTAAATGCCATTAATACGTAAGAGTAAATTCAAAACAAGTATTATAGTATAATCATAAGCTTTCCTAATGTTTAGAAACATAGCTTTTCCTTTGTCTAGAACACAGGCTCTCTTTTATTTTCTTCTTTAACAGCTCTAAGAAAAGGAGAGAAAAGTTGATTAAACATCTTGTTATATAATTCACAGCCTGTAAAAGCCACTAAAGGCTTTTTATTTTTCTGTTAAGTGTTGCTTTCTCTTTTGTTCAAGAATAGCTATCTGGTCATGTGTTTGATAATGTTTTAAACAGGAAAAAAAAGGGATAGAGCTTCTTTTAATATCTGTTTCCACTTTACTTCAAAGGATGAACTCAGAAAGATTTCTTTTAAGTGCTGTTTCCAAATAAGGAAAACACTTATGCACGGACATTATCAGGTCTCTGTCATCTGATATGTGTTGGGACAATGAATCATATAGGACCCTCCATTGACCTTCTTTCAATGTGTCTAGATAAAAGGATGAAAATTAGAATCCATCTCCTTGCAGTGCCACAAGTTATAAATGTACTTTATAGGGCTCATTATCCAAACTAATGGACTAAGGGCGACATCCTTGAAATGGACTTACCAGCACTGACAAAGCCAGTATGCAATATTTCAGGAACTATATGCAAATGACTATATGTTTGCTATATCTTTTTATTATGGAAGTATCAGTTTACTTTTGTCACAGCTTCTCCTTTGAGACCAGAATTATTTTATTAGAAATACACTTATATGTTGCTACTCATAAAATGCAAGCACCCTATTTAAAATATACTGGTATAAATTAAAATATGCTCAATAACCCTAAAAATAAACCAAGTAAGTGATATTCACCAGGCATAAAGGCATTAAAAATAAAATGACTAACAACCAAGACCAATAGTTAGAGGAATTTAATTTGTATTTCCTAAAGGCAGATTATAATATGCTATTTTTTTAAAATAAATGGCATACCACTGTTATCAGGATAAATTATGATGTATAGTGATATTATATGTACATAATATATATTTTAACCAATAACCACATTTTAATATAACATTCAGATTACATTAATATTTCTGTGATTTTTCCCATCTCATCTCCACTTCCGTTCTCTTCCCCACTTGTTTCTACCCACACCTTCTCACATTTCATTAAACTAGAACTCTTGCTTCATAAAACACTTAACTAAATAGATCACAGGTATTTATACCTAGATATTTTCTGAAATAATTATTTAAAAACTGAAAAGTGAACTCAATCTCCTGTTCTAAAATATTCATATAAGATTTGAAACACAAAGTACTTTAGGCAATGAAAAAGAGAAATCTACTGATCTGTCATTAAACATTGATCCCTATTTGTCCTGCAAGCACTGACAAGCCTTTTTCTTACCTTTAATTCACAGAATATAGAAAGTCAAGAGAAAATAATTTGGGCAGAAAAAAGAGGGTGTTATATGCTCTATATCTTGACAGGGGTTTAGGTTATAGTTTTATTATTTGTTAAAACTCAGCTAATGAGCACGTAAGATTTGGATACTTCAGTATATGTAAATTTTATATCAAAAGAAAAATAATAAATACTAAACTCTAGTTAATGATACACATGCTGAAGTATTTGGGGGATTTTTACTATGTGAAATTTACTGTGAAATGCATAAAAAAGACGAATTAATAGATGGATAATGGGATGAATATTTGAGTAGACGTGTGATTAAGTATATTAAAATGTTAATTGTAGAACCTAGGTGGTGGATATACAAGTGTTCACTCTGAAATTCATTCAACTTTGGTGTAGGTTTGAACATTCTCATCATAAAATGTTGGAAAAAAACTGGGGGGATGGGGTAAAGTGGTTAGTACAAATCCCGGCCTCAAGTATAAGTCTTTGCAAAGGGTTCCTATTTAAATAAATTGCATAATTAAACCTGGCCCTCAAGCTTTTGGAGCTCTCCTTGCTTTGTAGGCTTCCAAATACTAATAGGGCTGCTTTGATGGTAGTTACAACTTTGGTGGCAGGTAGACATGGGTTTCAGAAGTTATGGAATTAGAAAAAACTATTGGGGATCACTCCAAAGGGAAGTATTAGGGAGCTCAACCATATGAGGACAAGATACTAATAAATGTGCCTATTTACGCTGAAGCCACTGATGAAACAGTGATTCTCAAAGGAGGCGGAGGAGAAGGAAGCAAATCAGAATCACACCTGGGGGACTTCTTTAAATTATAAGTACCCCTGGAGATTCTGATAAGCTCCCAAATCCCAGGAAAGTATCACTGTCAAACGTGCCACTGCTACTGTTGTATCTTTACGTTGTGCTAGGTGCAGAAAAGTCAAGAGCTACTGGTACAGAGAAAATATTTATTTCTGCAGAAAATGAAGTGACAATCACATACGTCCAGTCTCAGCCTGGTAGACGATGACAATATGACTCACCTGATGGTCCCACTTTGAAGTCCTACAGCTCTAGGCCTAAGCAAAGCTGTTCAAACCAAAACATGTTTAAACAAGTGATAATACGTATTTTCCCCTCAGATACTTGACTTACTGTCATATATTCAATCTAATTGGGGGAATAATGAAGAAAAGGACATTCAAGTAATGGAAAACAGCAAAATGAAACAATGCTGCCAAAAAACATTAAAATACCCTCCTACCCCCCCTCCCAAAAACCTGAGGAAGCCATTAAAGATTAACAGCATTTAGGATTTAGTTGAGGGCCTTACTGAGTCTCATAAATAGTAAACTGAGGAGGAACATGATAGGAGTTCCCAACTATAGGGACACAATGACCAAGCTGATCATAAGAATCACCGAAGCCAGACAGAACGTTTCTACAGCTAAGCTTTCTAAATCAACAAATCACAACAGTTATTCAGTTCTTGGTTCAATAATACAAGGGCATAAATAGCAAAATGACAATAAGGAAGAAAACAATTAGCAAGATGAAAACTACATATCTGGAATTTGGCCCAGAAGAGGGAAAAAAAAAGAAAAAAAAGCACATTAAAAAAGGTATCCAATCTCTATGATCTTCAGAATTAATATCCAACTAATTGTATGGAAAAGAAAGCAGAAATCACATGTGAAATAGTTAAAAGGAAAACACAGTAATTATAGAAATTAGAAAATTCCCATTCACTGAAATAAAATAATTCTCTCTGCTCACTATGCCATCTCAAAATGCTTCCCACTCATTTTTCTTGAGTGAAATTCACTCCAACAGTTTGAAGTAGAATTAATAGGTAGATAATTTCAAATCTATGGTTTTCTGATCTGACCTCTCCCAAGCTCTATATCCATATTTTTAACTATTATCTATTTATTTTCTGGATAGACTCTAAGCCCCCTTTTAAAATAAAATTAGTTAACAAAAAAATTGTATATATTCAAGGTATACGTGATGATTTCATATGCATACACACTGTGCAATGATTACCACAGTCAAATTAATTAACAAATTCATCACACCCATAGTTACCGTGTGTAGGGGGTGGGGGGTAAGGACACTCAAAATCTGTTCTTATCAAATTTCAAACAAACAATGCAGCATTATTAACCAAGGCCTTTTTAAAAGTAGCATGCCCCAAGCTGAGATTCATGGCTCCTCACTTGCTTCCCCCCCTTGCAATCCCTATATCAAGTAATGGAACAACCAGCAGTTAGAGCTTCCCTACCTCAGATCTCTCTTCCCACATCCAATCTGCTACCAAATTTTGATTCCACCTGTAAATATTTCTTGAAACTAGACTCTTCTCTCATCTCAACGGACACTGCCTTAGACTCATTACGTCAAATAAAACAATGGACTGCTAGCAAGCTTTTAGCTCATTTGTTCAACAAAAATGTATGGCATAACAACCATGTGTCAAGCACTGTCCTAAGAAGTAAGAATAAAAATGTCTTGCTCTAAAGGAGCTCCCAAAATAATGAAGATTCAGACACAGGCAATTTTAAGACAATGGCAAAGTCCAGTGATAAGAGATAAGGACAAGGCATTGTAGAGTAATAAGGGTGGAATATATACTAACTCAGCTTAGGGTGGAATGGTGGAGTATCAGGAAATGCTCTTTGGAGGAAGTGATACATTCACTGCTTTTAAAGGATCAAATACAGTTAAGCAAGCAAATAAGGAGAAGAACAGCTCAAGATGAAGGGAAGCATTTGCAGGCGTAGGGAGGCAAGTTAAAAGAAGAGCAGATACAGAGACCCACGAGGAGTTCAGTATTTACTGACAATAAAATGGGAAGCTAGGAGGGAAGAGAGATGAGCCTAGAGAGGCAGGCAGAAGCTAGATAGTAGAGTCTCACGTGTCATATGAAAAGGTCTTAGACTTTATACTGAGGTTATATAAAGCCACTGGGGCTTTTTAAATAGGGAGGGAGAGAGCCAGATCTGCATACTGAACAGATCTTAATGTGCAATTATCTCATTAACTTATTTGTTCTTTAATGTTCCCCACTAGACTGTAAGCTCCATGAGAACAAAGACCCTGATTGTCTTCTCTGCTGTGTTCCCAGTTCCCGGCACACAGAAAAAAATTAATACTTGTTGCATGGATGAATGGGTGAATGGATGACGGAAGTATTCTATGCGTGTGAATAAAGACAGGACAAAAAAAAGACACAAAATCTCTGATTTAGGAGGTAAAGAATCTTTCTGGCATAGTGCTTCTTCTAAATCACTGCCAGAATTACTAAATTAAAAGCAGCAAATCTCATTTTGTTTAAAACTACCACCCATTACAGTCCAAACTCCTTAGCATAGCATAGGTCTCCCTCCACTAGATTCCAAAGGTCTCCAAGTACATTAATAATTGCTACTAGTTAACATGTATTGAACTCTTGCTATATGTAAGAAATGGTTCTGCAAACTATCTATTAATACTCATAATAACCCTATGAGGTAGGTATCGCCAATTGGCCACTTTCTAGGTAAAGAATCTGAGGCACAGAGAGGTTAAACAACTTGTTCAACTTCACACAGCTAGTACGTCACAAAGTCAGGATCAAAATCAAGTCTACCTGACTTTAGACTATGCACTCTTTACTGAAATCTCTTTGTATACAAGGCAAGGTCTATGTTTTTTCACCTTTCTATCCCCATAGCAATTAGCATGGGGGTTGGCAGGGGTTAAATATCCAGAATATGATCACTACTGTTTTGCAAATGGGACATGCTAAAATCAGAGCTTCAGCAGTGACAACTGGTATTAAGAGTCACCTCATGCTTGGTCTAGCATACTATTCATTACTAACTTCCACGTATCTGGGAAAGGCATAGTTTCTGCTGACATAAGAAAAAGATATCTCCAAGAAATCGTTACAGCAGGAAATGTAGTGAGTGAGACAGCTGAAGTACACATGCAATACTAGCTGAAGTAATTAGATTAGGACTACTGGTTTCAGATGTATCTGATCCAAGGTCATCCCTATCCTACCCACATGTCAAAAACTGTAATGCTAAATGGCCAAATCTGATTTACAGGAATTTTGCATGGTCAGCATAGCTGGAAAGGAAAAGAAAGGTGTTCAACAAGAGCACGCAGTGTTTCCAAAACAGTCAACAGAAGGCAACAGTATTAGAATTTATTGAGAAAGGTATAGGAAAAAAGCACTAATACATACCTATATCCTCTCAAATTAAGAAAGCAGAGCCAATGGAGAATATTGTGAAGAAAGCACTGGCAATGGGTATCTCAGTAAAACCAAATTAAACACAAATGAAAAATAAGATCTAGCTGAAAACAGGCATGCATTTGGTTACTTATTCGATATACCATTATTTCATGTGCCTCCTCAATGCTCTGTTTCTTCTCTCAAAGTTTGTACAGTACTTTGATGTGCAATCAAAACATTAAACTCAATGCTATGTTCACTTATGCTTCTATCAGCTTTCCTAAATGGAAGGTAAAAAGAAAAGCACATTAAAAAGGCTATAATCAGTCTTTAATCTTCATTCATTCATTTAACTCAAAGTTATTGAGTATAATGGGTGCTAAGAACCTGTACTGCTTCTGGAGATAATAGTGAGATCCTGCCTTTTCTTACAGAGAGTTTATCAAATAATCATACAAGGCTACCTGACTTGGGAGTCAGGGGCTGGCAGAGGGTTTTGATACAGTTTGTGGGATCAGGAAATAATCTTAGAACATTGACCTGAAGCATGAGTAGCTCTTAACTACACAAAAGGTGAGAGTAGATGTCAAGTGTTCCACATAGAAAAATAGGAAAGAAAGGCAAACTAAAACCATAAGGGGGCAAATGCAAATTTTTGCAGATTCTTTACTTAATATTCTAAGTATAGTTAGAACATACAGTTGTCTAAGTAAACCTGGACTCCTTAAAAAGAAGTGTATGCTAGAAATGTATGCTTCACTATGAGGTAAAGGTTTTTCCCTCAAAAAATTAATTCTCACTTTATATTCAAGTCCTGACAAAATATCCCCTATTACTGGTATCTTTCTCAATTATTTGATTTTGAATGACAAAGTCGTGTTTGAGAAAGATACATTACCTTGAGCCAACTTCAATTAATGCTAGCTTTAAATATTTATAGAGGCTATTTGACTTGATAGATTTTTTTAAAAGAGGCAGAAGTTAATATAAATTTGATAATTATTATTGGAAGTATAAATTCACAATTTTCATGTATTGCTTGTCTCAAATAAAACTTTTAAAGATCACTTAAGCAATCCAGTATTTTGAGAATACTGTAAATATCAGGAATACTACAAATGCTGGTCAACTGTCAAATTAAAAAAACTGTCCTATTATTACAGAAACAAATAGTTAAGGCTTAGAATAAATTTTTCAGTAAGAAAAATCACAGAATCCAAAATCTTTCTTAAAAAAAAAAAAAAACAAGGTGTGGGCTGGCCCCATGGCTCACTCGGGAGAGTGTGGCTCTGGTAGTGCCGAGGCCGCAGGTTCGGATCCTATATAGGGATGGCCGGTGCACTCACTGGCTGAGCGTGGTGCAGACAACGCCCTGCTGAGGGTTGCGATCCCCTTACTGCTCAAAAAAAAAAAAAAAAAAAAAAAGGTGTACAAGATGATGATGTTCACTGAAAAACTGGAGTTCTAGTAATACAATAAAATAATAAATAAGTAGATATTGTGCTATTTCATTTATATTCATAAAAGTGGACACATACAGGTTGTTCAGAAAAAATTTTTTTAATTTCTCACTGGGACTGAAGATTATCAATTATGTGAGAATGGCTTCCATTAGAGCATATAAAATATTTTAAGATCATTTATTTCTAAATGTTTAGGAAAAGCTAAGTACTTTCTAGGAACTTTAAATAACTCAACCAAAGCATGCCAGATCTGGAAGATCCGGAGATTACTACAGAGTCCATCTAAATCACCTTCCAGATAAAGGAATTGGCCCAGAGAAAGAGGATTTGCCCACTGCCATTCATGGCAGTGATGGAATTCCAAGTCTTCTCTCATTCCAGGGCTACCCAGCCTTTATACATGCTTCAGGAGTTGTTAACCAACAAATGTTACGTTTGAGGACTTTCTACATAAGAAATGTTAAATTAGAAGCAGTCTGCCTACTATGTAAAATTCATATTTGACTGCTAAGCTATCTGACAGGTTCATCTTGATAAGGCCTTAGAAAGCATTAAGACCTAGAGCATTAGTCCATCATGGAACAGAGTACCCTTGGCTCAATCCCCAACTTTTACTTTACAGATCAATGTTTCTCTGTGACATCTAAGGACCACCTATATTAGATTCATTTGGGGTGTTCCTTAGAAGTACAAATTCCCTGGCTCCATCCTAAGCTTACTACCCAATTTCACTCTTTGAGGGTGAGGCACAGAAATCTTTTTTTTTTTTTTTAAACAAGTTTACCTGGTGATTCTCAGGCACATTAAAGTTTGAAAACTACCAGACTAAAGGTTCTTTTGGTATCTAGACCTTTAGTGTTCAGTTATCTGTTGCAACTGGAATCTGCAGCAAATCATAAAAAAGAGTTTCTCTATTTGGAGTACATCATAAAAACTAAGTCAAAAAGGCAAATGTAGCCTTTACTTCAACAAATGCTATTACTGTACTAGCATACTTTTTTTTTTTTTTTAAATAAAATAAATAAAAACAAACATGAGCCATACAAATTCTTCACGTCACTGAGTGTAACATGTGGGGCTGGAATGGGTCCCAAAAAGGATAAAAAGATCTAGGCAAATAAACACCAAACAAGCAATTCATTATCTTGCTTCAACATGAATGCATAAAGAAAGACTCTAGGAGTCATGAACATCACAGAGCTCTTCATGGGCCAAGATATGAATATCCTGGGTCTTTAAGGATAGATTTTTCACTGTAGATTATCATGTTTCATTTATGTAGTGCTAAAGGTACTTTACAAGCCTTTTATACCACGTGCCAATTTTATCTTACATTACAGAATTACTTTTCTAAAGGAAATTCACTTTCTAAGTACTTTTCTAGAGTTGAGTTTTTTCTTCACCATATCTCAAAATGGTAGTTACTACATTGTAAGCAGTCTGTGAGAAGTTAATAGATATTTTATGCCACTTAGACTATGCAAAACTACTGCAAAATGAGAAACAGCTTAAAATTTATATTACATAAGCTTGAAGTTCAAGTTTTTAAGGTATTTTATGACCTTAATACTATTTCTTTATATACCCCTAAAAAGAGTCATCCAAGAAATATAAACCAGTAGATGCTTAAGAACACATAACAAAAAAGAAAAGTACACAGCAATGTAAACAACTCCTAAAACTTGATCCAGCTGACCCATTTAAGTTTCAATGTAAAACCTAGAAATCATAGAATAATATTTTATTTAGTGTAATTCATACAAGTACATATCTTAGTAACTAATAACAAATCCTAAAAATAATAATTAAAATATAAAAATACACAGATAAATAGATGGTGCTCAGCTTCTTTAAAAACCACGTAAATTCTTACTTCAATCCTAAACCAGTCTGTAGGCCTGATACTGTTGTAAAAGAATTTATCCTCAGATAACAGGGCAGCATAGTTTATGACAACAATCTACCTAAAAATTCATTAAAGTCTTTTCTCTTAGAGTGACATGCATTATCAGCAGAGATTAATCTGATGAGTCTTTAGGTGAGTTCCATTTTTAAAAATGCAATAACAGAGGGCTTTGTTGTCATCTGATGAAAATCAATTAGAGGAGGTAAGGCCACAAGGAAAACTAACATCACTCATCACCCACCCCCGGCAGCTGAAATGATTTGTCTTCCAAGCTTGGATGATCAGGAGCTATAGTCATATTGCAGGGAAATTAATTTAGTTTCTATATTCTGAACTCACTTTCCTTGTTCTGGAGGACCGAAACACAAATTACTTTTAATCAAGGTTGATATGTTATTAATACCAAGGAGAATCTTTGAAGAATCATTTTTTTTAAATCGACTTTAGTATTTTTCACCTGTGCTTGGGGTATAAATATAGGAAGGTTATGTATATCATCCTTACTTTCCAGATTCTTTGTCCACCACAAGGCACTGTACTAAATGGCGAAGACAATAGATTCCACCAAACACAGCACACATCCTAGGAGGAGAATAGGAAAATGAGAATTAGAATACCTGAGTTGAAAATTAGGGTAACAATACATGGAAATTTTTTTTTTAAAGTGGTTCTCACAGAAGTACAGAGTAGAATAATTGTTACCAGGGGCTGGGAGGGGAGAGGGTGAGAGGGAAGGGAAGTGGTAGACTAATGGGTACAAAGCTATGCTATCTACCCTAAGTGAATCATCACTGTACATGTATTGAATATACAAATATGCATGTATTGAAACACACTGTACCCCACAAAAACGTACAAATGTTAAAAAAAAAAAAAAGAAAGAATTAGGGTAAGAGTATTTTAAGTATCTTACATTTAATAACTGGTGTTACAGAAAATGTGTTTTGATAATTTATTACTTTCTCTATCATAGTATTAAGAAGCTCTCAGAGGTAAGATTAGCAATATCATGACACAGCAGAGGTACTAGTGTTAATAATACCATACTGAAGCCTAGAATTGTGACCAAGCCAAAAGTGTCCCTAAGCAAGGGTCGGATACCACCCCCAAATCAGCTCCTGCCTACCTAAGGTACACAGACCACAAATAGCCTCAAGAGGTAATGTATGAGACACCAAACAAAAATCCCCATAGAGAAGTGTTAAGGAGGAACCAAGCGGTGAAGACTTCGGGAGATCCCTAGAGATTTTACTTCACCATAAATATAAGCAAAATCTCCAGGAGCCAAAACTAAACTGGGAGCTGAAAACTAGCACAGTAAGCATATGAGCTGATGCAGCAGAAGCGCTAAAGAGTGCCTACCTCAGTAATTTTAGCACTTGAGTTTTAACGCCCACACACGGAGAGGATTCTGAAAGGGCTACACCTCACTTAAAGGGCGACCCAGGAAAGAGATCAACTTGCTAAAAGAGGGAGGGGGAAAAAAAAAATTTGTTTCATCTTAAGCCCTGGGTGAAGGAAGATTGCACCTCTGTATTTATAACCAGTGGTCTGCCCTCATACAGGTTGGGGGTTTAAAATTACATCACTACATGAACCAAGAAATCCTTATCCAATAAAATATGAAAAGTGGCTCTGGGTCAGTGGTACTCCAGAGCCTTGGTGGAAGCAATTGCTAAAGCTTTCTGGTGGGATATGTCTTCAACCCAGGCCACATGAGACTGCCACAGACCGAGTCTCCCGATAGCTTATATTCTACAATTATATAATACATGAATAAACATATCTTACCCTGAGTGAGAATTAGCATACACAACAAACAGCAGGATTAACCACCCCCCCCCAAAAAAACTTTATTCGGATAGAATTGTGAGATACAGATTATAAAAAGAGTATGCTTAAAATAGATAAATCAAAAACGTAAGAATAGAATAATGGAATGTCTAGAAAGGAGACTTTATTAGGATGAATAATCGCCACCCCCCACCAAGATGTCCACATTCTAATCCTCAGAAACTGTGAATATGTTACCTTACATGGCAAGAAGGACTCCACAAATGTGATTAAATTAATGTTCTCGAGATGGCTAGATTATCCTGGTGGATGCAAGGTAATCACAAGAATCCTTTAAAAAAAGTAGGCAGGAAGATCAAAGACAGAGAAAAAGATGTGGAAATGGGAGCAGAGGTCAGAGTGATGCCACTGCTGGAAGAAGGACACATGACAAGGAATGCAGGCAGTCTCTATAAATCGGAAAAGGAAAGGAACAGGTTCTCCCCTAGACCCCTGAGTAGGAACACAGCCGTGCCAACCCTTTAAACTTCTGACCTCCAGGACTGCAAGATAATTAGAGTTGTTTTAAGCTACTAAGTTTGTTCCAGCAGCAATAAGAGACTAATAGAAAGACCCAGACATACATGGAAATAATTATGACAGAAGTGGCATTACAAACTATGGGGGAAAAACAGACCATTGAAAAAAAATGTTTGGGTATAACAGATTATCCATATGGGGGAAATAAGTATATCCCTGTTTTATACCATATTCAAAATCAATTCCATGTAGAAGAAAGGCATAAATATAAAAAGGAAAACTTTTAGAAGGATAACATGAGGATAACATGAGGATATATTTATGAGCTCGGGGAAAGAAATTTCTTCAAAAAGATGCAAAAATCATACGGAAAAATTTTGAAAAAAATGTAGTACTTTAAAATTATAAACATCTGGACAACAAAAGAAAGTGAAAAGACAAGCTACAGACTGGGAAAGAGATGTGCAGATATATTAGTAAGTGCTTAAAAATATCATTTTGGATATCGATTTGGCAGTACGTAGTACAGTTGAAGATGTATATACTTCTACAGTGTAGCAATCCTCTTGTTAGGTATGTATCTTAGAAAAACTCTCATACATGTGTACAAGAAGATGTACAAAAAAACATTTGTTGCTGCACTGTTTTAAGGCAGCATAGCATAGTGGTTAAGAGAAAGGATTTTGGACTACCTGGATTTATATGCCAACTACTCTACCTACTAGCTGTGTGACCTTGAACAAGATATTCAGCCTCTCTGTATCCTATTTTCCTCAACTGCAGAATAAGAATAATACCATTTATTCATATAGGGTTCATTGGTGAATTAAATGAATATTTATAAAGAAGTTATAAATATATATAACACCCAACCCAAATATCCATCAAGAGGAGATATGGTATATTCATATGTATAGTAAATAATTTCACCCTATCCCAAAAGGTCTAGCCTTTGTCCTTGGCTTCTGGGAGGTGATCTCTAAGCCTTTGGAATGCCATGTCTGAAAGAAGTGTCTCTGTTAGCCTGGTGGAATTAGGTCACCAGCCAGTCTGACAATATGATTTAGGGTGACGGCTGGCCACACCAGATAGTCTTAGGGTAGGGGCTGGCCATGTCAGAAAGACCAACAATGTGATTTGGGGTGGGGGCTTTGGGTTACATGGTATATATCAGTCAACCTCCAGAGGGGCTAGAGACTGAGATCAGCCCCAAGGGCCATCAGTCATGCCTAAGTGATGGAGCTCCAATAAATCTCTGAACACTGAGGTTCACGTGAGTTTCCTTGGTTGGTCACAAATCAACATTTGGAGAGTAACACTGTTCTGACTCTGGTGAGAAGACAACGGGAAACACCACATTTGGAACCCCCATGTGGTTTGTTTCAAGCACATCTTCCCTTGACTGTTTCAATCTATATCCATTCCCTGTAACAAACCATAACTGTTTCAATGAGTCCCGTGAGCCCTTCTAGCAACTTATCAAACCTGAGTCTGGTTTTGCAAAACTCCCTAACTTGCACTTGGTGTCAGAAATGTGGACAGTCTTTATGGGGCCTACACCCTCTAACTGTATAATTGTCTAGCCTCTCACATCAGACAAGAGAATACTTTAAGCAATTTAAATGAATAAACTACAGCACCATCCGTCAACATGGATAAATGTCAAAAACATAACACCTGGGTTGAAGAATACCTTCAGATTGATGATATTTATAAAAAGATTCAAAAACTTTATATGTAAAATAATACTATATATCATTTAAATAATACTATATATCATTTGTACATATATATAGTGTACAAACATTTAAGAAAATTATAAACACCAAATTCAGGACAGTAGTTCCTCTGGGAAGGAAAAGAATAAAAATTATACCAGATATTTCAATTGCTCAGTTTCTTTAAAAAAAATACTTAAAGTAAATATATGGCAAAATATTAAGATTTGACAAAACTGAGTGAGTAGATGGATGTTCTTTATATTCTCTGCACTTTCTAAAATATTCTTAAATTATTTCATAATCTAAATAGTACAAAAATATGAATGAATGGTAGAGATCAGTGACATTCTCCAAGTATGGCATAACATTTCTATTGTTTTTCTAAATTTAATCACTTTAGTGGACATGACCAAGCTAGCTTTGATAGAGCATAGGTAATAATTCTTTCTGTTACAGAACACCACTGTTATAAGGAAATCAGCATTTTTTCCACTGAAAAATTTAAAATAATACAATAAAGGGCATATTAGAGCAAGCGAGCAAAATTTCATGGGCTTGAAAAACTGTTAAGACTATGAATTTTACCCAGGACACCAGCTCCAAGACATCTTCCATTCTTGTTAGTCTTGTTTACCAGTTATATGAAATTAAGGAACAATATTTATTAATTGTGCTGGTACACCTAATATTATTTAAGTTACACTATATCAGATTCTAAAGAAGGTTAGAAAAAATTATCTTTCTGTTAGACTGATTAGCTAAATTTGCAAAGTGGTACTCTGCTTCCTGTTGTTGATGGGGAATACTGATACAGAGGAAGTTGATGTGATCAAGACAATCAGCCCGATAAATTTCCTGCTGATACTGAAACAGCCCATATGCACATGATATATATTGCTGGCACACTCCACATAAACAGGCTAATTTAGGTTAAGGCCCCAAAATGGACAAGCAAGTTAAAACTATGGACCACACAATCAATGTTCCCATTTGCTTGGGGATATCTTTACAACATGTGAGTGGTAGCACCACTGTTTCCAAGCTCTTCGTAAGCAACTAAAGATGAGCAATTATCTGACCTACTGAGTTTTTCATTTCAGTCAGATTGGATGATGCTAAGCACGCGCATGTGCGCGCACACACACACTATCTGCATTAGAGAAAACAATCTTATTGCATCAATTCCCCATTGGGGAACAACAATTTTTAAATGTCTTCCCAGATTCCAATGAAAACAAAGGAACCTAATTCAGAATCAAGTTCGATAAGGAAGTTAAATAAGGTTAAAAAATTATAAAACATTAGGCCACAGACTATCACCATATTATCAAAAGCCTGAGAAATCCATGTAACTAAAATTAAATGTAATTTTCAATAAAGACCCCCTTTCATTATATATGACAATGTTTATGAAATGTATTGTTACATTAGTATATAAATTATCGATTATTCTTTTGTTTGGAAAATTAATTTTTATGAAGTTTTTTGAGGCTAAATGGGGTCTCTGAAAAATACATTTAAATATAAACTGTAATTGAGGCATCTATAAGTACTTATTTTAGTAAGCCATCAAAAAATCATCTGGTTTTTAACAATATGATTTAATAACAGTGCATATATACTATACGGAAGAAGCACAAGAATGTAAAGAATGTTAAGAACTGGTTAATGTGGATGATGGGGCATATTACAATATTATAGAGGAATAAGTCTAATAATGAGACAGTCATGATAATCCAACCAAATTTCCTCTTAATTTTAAATAAGCACAAAATAAGAAGTATATAAGTATAATTAATATAAGAAGTATTTTGTGCTCCTGGAAAGAATGACTTGATATCTATTATAAATTTCTGCAACTGCAAAGGCGTACAGTTACATGTGCATGTATGTTTTCCATACTGTTTCTACTTGGGTTTTTCCCCCATACCAGTCTTGGCTGTTAGAAAGGGGGAGATATGTGTAGCTCACAATGGTGGCACTTATTCTTTCTCTCACCTCTGTGTATTTTCTTCATGTATCTTATGCCCAAGTGACAAAAACCAGTTTGTAAGAAGTACCAGGTGAAATGAGGGCATTGATAGACTCTTCTGTATGCTATTCTTATCAGTCATTCCCATACTTAATATTTATAAAAACCTTTTTGATGGGGGGTTGCTATTTGGTGGTAATGGACAACAGAAGAAACCTTTTGTAAGTGGGGAAAAGCACAATAGTAAGGAGTTCATGACACCTCCATTCAAAACTCAAATAGCAGTCATTTACATCAGAAGTAGGGAATTACATGTGGGGAAATAACTGCTGGCTACACACTGCTCTTTGGGGCACACAGCCAATAATTACAACAACAATACAAATAATAATCACGGCTAGCACTGAATGCTTACTACATGCCAGATGCTTTACAGGTATTAACACACTGTATCCTATAACAACCCTACAGATTTGGAAACTGCGGAAGGAAGAAGTCAAGAGACTTGCTCAAGGCCATTTAGTAAATGACATTTCAGCTGGTGTAAAAATCCAAATGATCTGTTCCCAGAGGCTTCTCTGTTTACCAACCATCACACTAACCTGCCTCATTGTCAGTATCATCTTTTATGACATTATGAAGGAAAGCAACATAGAGTCAGATGATCAAAGATACTCTCAGAGTTGTTCTAATTCCTGTCAAGTTGCAAAGAGTATTTCAGAGAGTAAAATAATCCCTCAATTTCTACTATACATTCTTGTCTATGAAAAAAATACATGTTTATTTTCTGTCTGTACATGTTAAACGGATTATATGTGACTTCATTTTAGACAAAGTATAAGCTCAAAGTAAGTATAACCCTGGGAATGCTTTTCTTTAGAATACCTGGCAAATTAGGAAAACCCTGCAATCTACACTTTAAAAAGTAATTTATATAGCATATTGGCAAGCTAATTTTTAAATAAATAAAATGCTGTGAGTAGAAGGTAAACACTTTACCATGAACTTTTTGGAGGTAATAAGGCTCCACACCTTCCAGTGCATTAAATGGCAGCCTAGCGACCCAAGGGTTAACATACCTTAGTGATAGACATTTAAGTGACTGAAGAGGGCAAAAAAATACCTCTGAGATTCCAGTTAGGCCCCAGCTTCGGTGCAATTTATAGCAGCCGTCCTGGTGCTAACATAATGCTTGGCAAGGCAACTCTGTACACTTCCCTTCTATAGGGCAATATGGGGCCCAGAGTCAAGCAAGTATAAATTTTATGAGACTTATCTAAAAAGAAATCTACAAATGTACTAAAGACAGTAGGTAATACTGCCTCAAAAAGTCACTACAAAAATACATTTGAACACTTTATCAAATGCCACTAAAAACAAACCAAACAAAAAAGGTCTGTCACAAGAGAAAAATCTGAATGGCCATTGATCATCATCACCGTGCTTAAACTGTAAACTGACAAAGCAGCAGTTCCATTCCACAGAAATCAGGCGTGTCTAAGAGTCGTGAGATGCAGTAAGGCTTCAGTGATTGCATCTACCTATACAAAGCTCAACTGTGTTACTTGTAACTATATGTACATACATATACATTTATCATAGCACTACGTTTAAAACACCATATTGAGATATCTATCATGTTTAGCCAGTGCCTGCTGGTCTGCAAAATGTGTATAGAAAGACCTACATGTATGTGTGTGCTTATTTTGATATGCTTAAATATACACACTCACTTGGGTGGGGTCCCCAAAAGTCTCAGTGCGGTTTACACATACGCATGTGTGCATATGCACCATAAATGCAGTTTATATATATATATATATATATCATATACCATGTTTATGGGTTATATATTTATATTGCATATTTATATTACTACATCATGTTTACTGGTCACATTTTATATCACTTAGCAGAGTGTTCACTTACACTACCACCTTTTTTTTTTCTGTGTTTGGCATCTTTCTTTGAGCAGGAAGTAGAGGAAAGGGAAGTATTTGTATGGTGGGTGTCAGAAGCAGACGCTGCATTTTTGCTTTGGTGGGTCTGCCTCCTGGGAAGGAAGCATATAAGTCACAGCGTCATCTCTCCCCAAGATCTCTGCTAAGATTCAAGCTATTGTCATCCAACTCAGCACAGACTTCCTACTGGGCCAAAATGAAATGCCTTCTCAAGAGCAAGAGCTAAATAATAGGCAATGACTCCTGCAGCTTCAGGAAACAGTAATGTTCAAAACAATCCCAAGCCAGGCCTCATCCCTTGCTATAAGCTTTTGGGATTCATTATCTATGAGGTTTGACTCTATTCAACAAGACACCAAAAAAAGCCCTTGAACAAATGCTCCACTATGACATGGCCTCATTCACACTGATCCAGTATGGCCAAAATGATGAGCCCTACCTGATACTGGTCATGGTGCCAGAACCCAAGGGAGTTTATTTGGCAAGCAGTGATCACCAAAATCAAAACTACCAGGTCACTAGAAGTCAAGTGCATAATCTGTCATGATGTGCAAATTGCACAGAGATCAAGTCCTTGGAGGTGGTTGTGAAATCAATGTGGGCATTCTAACTCTGGAGTCAGACTGCCTAGATTCCTTTCCTGGTTCCCACACATACTAGCTATGTGACTGTGCTTCAGTTCTCAAGACTATAAAATTGGGATAGTAATACCTATCACATAGGGTTGCCACATCGATTAGTTAAACCACATGAAGTGTTTACTCTGTGCCTGGTACATGGTAAGTGTTCAATTCGTTGTAGCTTTTGTTAGCTATCACCTTCTGCAGCAACAGGGACAATGATTACAGACTGTACCACCCATGTGAGGTTTGTACGTTACACTGCTCTTACCGACTGTGCGAGAATCTGCCTCCAGGTGTTCAAGGTCTGTAGTTTGTTCTAACAGAATTTAAGCAATGCAGACACCTGGTCAATTCGACTACCTTCCGAGGAGGGACCTGTTCTAAAAGAACTGTTCAAGCTGAGAGTGACATGCACCGAGATTTACTCCTTCATTCCCAAATATTTATGGAACTAGGGGTACTATGCACCAAATGTAGTTGTGGGCACTGTGGATACAAAATTAAACAATAACAATAGCTGTCCTTGCTGTCATATAACTTAACTAGTGCAAAAGAGAGACAATAAACAAGAAATAAGGTAATAGTAGATAATGATAAGTTTTCTGAAGACAATAAAACAGGATAATGTGAGGGTGATACTGTGGTTGGAATGTTAGGGTAACCAGGGAAAGCCTCTTTGAAGAACTGATATTTGAGACCCATGTGACCAGAAGAAACCAACCACGTGAAGATGTGGAGGAAGTACATCCCAACCAGAAGGAACAGCAAATTTCAAAACTTGAAGTGCAAACTAGCTCAGTGTATTTGAAGAAGAGAGAGGCAGCCAGTGGGGCTGGAACATAGTATATAGATAGAGATGTAGTATGAAATGAGATCACAGAGACAGTCAAGGGCCTGATAATGCAAAATTTTGAAGACCAGGGTGAAGACTTTGAATTTCATTCTAAGTACAATGAGAAGCCACCACAAGGTGTTTGAGCAGGGCAGCGACATGATCTGATTTGTATTTTTTAAAAGATGGGCCTGGCTGCTGTGTAGAGAATTGTCAAAGGGACAAGAGTGGAAGAGAAGAGGCCAGTTATGTCTGCCGTAGACCAAGCAAGAGATGACAGTGACCTGAAGCAAGGTGGTAGCAGTGCAGATGAACAAGTGGAGAGATTGGGGACATAGTTAAGACATAAAGGTGACAAGAATTGCTGATGGACTGGATGTAACAGAAAGATGTCTTTCTGAAAACAAGTTTAATGTAATTCACATATGCGAGCAGTCTCACCCCCAAAATGTAACCACTCGAGCCTGACAATCTTCCTATACAGGTATTGCTTTCAAGGGGTACTCTGGAAGCACCCTTACTCCACATGTTTGGGGAGGGCTGGGTGATTACTAGAGACAGCTAATTGTTACCAACCTCAACAACCACTATCTTCTGACCTTTCATCAAGATTACTACTTAATACTCTCGGTACTAATTTCTAGATAAGAGGACACAAGGAACAAATCAGTTTCTATGCCTTCAAGGAATTACTATGGACCTGGAAGAACACAGCACTGTTGATAACTAGAGAAATTATGTGGCACAAGCATCTGAGTTCAATGCTTCCAATTCAGATTTCACACTCAAGGAAAGGTGTGGGCAGATAGATTGCCCTTTAGGCACTGCTGTCACTCTTGGAAGGCATACTCATCATGCTTAACTTAGAAAAAGCTGTCAAAAAGCAATACACAGCCTTCAGAAAACTCACTCCCAGAAACTTCCTCTATTTTATAGATCTTAGCCATATATCTAGCTTCCTCTGTTCTTGGTGACATTCTGTAGATGATATATTCATTTTTTTCACCTTTTTAGCTGTCCTTAAATTTAACCTTCTATAGGAAAGTCACAATAAAACTATGTATTGGATGACAGAAACAGATCTGTATTAATAACTGCACCAGGAGGTCAGAATAAATTAGCATAAATTGTACAAGACATCATTCAATCTTTAAAAACTAAAGCTTTCCAAAATATTGGGGGTCAATTTATATGCTTGGGTCACAACATAGGCTCCATATCTACAGTTGACATGAACAGTGGCTCCCTGGTTTGTATAAGGGCCAGAAGTACCATGCCAACTCAGTGATTCCTCAATATAGCTTATCACAATGAAACAACAGAACTTTTGACGGGAAAACACTGGTGTTTCCTGACAACCCTTTAAACAGATTATAATTTAAGCTAAACTCTTAAAAAAAATTAAAATTTCATTCTGAAAACTAAGGCTAACAACCCAGTCTTTATTATCTACCACACATCTACTTAAGCAAATTTACAAGGAAGCCCTAGGTTCAAACTTTGGGGACGCAGCAGACAAGTCTGTAGTAAACCTACCTAGACTCTCTGGGAGATTTCTTGTGATCAATCTCCTTTTCAGCCTCTTTCTCTGGTTTGACACTCTGTACCTGATATATTTCTGAAACCTTATTTAAATCCTTCTTCCACTTTGCTGCCTAGCCTTGAAAACTCAAATTGCATAAATAATACACAGGAAAAAAAGGCATCCGTTTCAAATCCAAATAAGAATATACTCCTCTCTTTTATTTCTAATGCCCTTCATGGCTATGTCCAGTATTATGTGAGTCTTTTTGAATGCAGAAACAAGAATACCCAAAACTAATGACTTCAGAGAGCCCTATGTAATGACTCCTAGATCCCTTTCATGGGTTGAAAAATATGTGCAGAGATCATCGTCTTAGAGACACAGCCAATTGTGCTATTCTGCTTTTACGTACGGCCATTGTGAAACAGTCCTTCAGAGAATCCTCTTCAACCTAGCATTTTATCATCTATAAGCTCACTGGAAAGTGGCTGGGAGTGGGATGGGGAGATACTATGCTGACTCTCTAATCATTTATAAAAATGTTTAAAAAAACCCAAAAACCAAAAACTAAAGACTAAACGTTGATTCTCGGGAAAGCATACTATAAACTCTCTTCACGCAAGTAAGAGCTCATTTAAACCACCTCCTTCCTGTGTTTAAACTAGCTCTCTACACACGACTAAACATTATCCCTGACCCCATGGTGAATGAACATCTATTTTTTAAAGCAGTCTTTGATATAAAATCTTATCAAAGACTTCCTGAAAATCCAAATGTTTACGGGCTCCCCCTTGTTCACACCTTATTTACCCCTCTCAAGGAACTCTGTCAGATGGCTGAGGTATAATTACCTCACAAAAACCATGTTCTTTCCTCCTGTGGGTTATATGTTCAAGAATTTCACCCTTTAGCTATTTACGACAAATTTGACTGTCAGGCCAAAGTAACATTTAGCCCCACTGCTCTGTGCTTCCTAGGCTGCTTCTTGAAACTATGTACCTTCTGCCCCTTCTTCACTCCCCAGATCAACTCATTTTAACTGTCCCCTTCCAAAAGGAACCCCTGTTCAGGACTGCCTGCTACATTTTAAACTGAGATGGTTCATGTGCAAAATGACCCAGCTGTCTGTGATCCTAGATACTTCACTTTTTTTCCTTTGTGGGCATGTGCCAACTTATATAGTGAAATAAAATGAAGGATACTCAGTTAAGTTAGGCAAATTCTAGGAAAGGCCTGCAAGCCTTTTCATTTCAAAGGTTAATGGTACTAGCTAGGAACTGAAGGTACAGCTGTCAGCCATGATTCACCTAGGGCTGTGTGTAGGACTGAAATTGCACAAACCAACCAACTAGCCACCTATTAAGGGTCCTGCACTGCGTTAGATGCAAAAACATAAGTCCTGGATTTAGCCCTCTGCTAAGCATATGAGACAAATGATGTAAGTAACAATTGGAGAAGAATTAAAAACTAAACTATGTAGTAGAGATTAGAACAATAATAAAGGAGTTCAGAGAAGAGAGAAGACAGCATGCACTGGAGAAGGAGTTACAGTATTTCAGAACCAGAGAAACCTTTAAAAGAGCTAGACTTAATTCTCTGTTACAGAACATCAGAGAGGTCAAACTACTTGCTTAAAAGCACACAGCTTCTGGGCTGGCCGGTTAGCTCAGCTGGTGAGAGCACGGTGCTGATAACACCAAGGTCCAGGGTTCGATCCCCGTACTGGCCAGCTGCCAGAAAGAAAAAAACAAAAGCACACAGCTTCTAGTAGCCTTAGGTAGTGGAAGAAGATCTTATGACTGGCCTGAGTAAAGCCTTGAAGAGAAACAGGTTAGATTGCTGGGGGCAGATTTTAGGAAGTGGGAAAATATGAGAAAAGGCAGAAAGATGTGAATGTACATGGATACCTGAATGACTGAATGGATGTACAAATTGCGAAATGACAGGGAGGAGTTAAAGGATGAAATAATTATGGAAGTGGGTTAAAAAGTAGGTAGAAGTGTTTGGATTTGCAACTGGAAGTGACATGTTGGCTCAGTGAAGGAGGATGAAGGAGGCAGACAATGGAAGCAGGAGAGCGGCTAGGGGTTATAGAAAAAATCCAGGAATGATAAGCCCTGGACCATGGCAGAAGAGTGGAAACTGAGAAAAGCATACTCCAACAAATTAAAAAGAAATGACACAGTAATTAGGACAGAGTCAAAGGTTAATCCCAGAATTTCTAGGCTGTCAACTTGTAACATGAAAAATACCACTGGAATGTTCAATATATACAGTAAGTCAAAATCCAAGTCTAGACTTCTCAGGTGGTGTATGTATGGTATAAATTTACTACCCAACATAGTTGCTAACTATGAGTTCGATGTAATGAAGAAGTATTTTAGAATGGCCATAATAATAATTTATTTTTAAAAGTATGATGAAAGATATCATCCTCTTAAATATAAAAATAAAAATTGTTTAACTATAGCAAGGACTTGCCAACTGGCAGTCCACGGGATAAACCCAGACCACAGATAAGTTGTGTTTGACCTGACAGTTTAAGAAAAAAAGTTACCTTTGCATAAATAATCTGAATCTCTGGCTTCTTTGAAAAAAAGGAAAATCTGGATCTGGCAACACTGGGTCTGTGATCAAGACCTACAGTCACATAGTAGCTGCTCCCTTTGATAGGTCATGTGCTCTGCAGTTTGCCATGGTCTCTACCACTCCCTATTGCCTTCTTCCAGCCCACTTCACTTCTTTTCTGTGACCTACCTGGCCCCTGTAGACACTTGTGATTGCAACCCCTCTAAGTTTCAGTTTGATATTTTTGTCTACCTTGTCATGAATGTTCTACGCTCAACAATATTTAGCATTAAAATTTAAAATATGGATCTTCTAAAAGAAGAGGACAACAGTCAAAGTCAGCAAAATGCAAATATTAACAGAGTTGGTAGAATTCTGAGAGTGCCCATTCATTTTACTAGCTTTAGAAAATATGGAAAGAGAGCAAGGTATCTGATGCTCTGAAGTGGTCACAATTTATTTTTCTGAAAACTAGTGGGGTGTTTCCATTCCAATCAACTGTAACAAGTAATAAATGTATCTTGGGAAAGCCTGTGAATTTAGAGAGGCTTCTTTCCTTAGATCTGGGGGGGAACCCACCTAGGAAAGCCAGTGATAAATGAAAATTTAAACCTTATTCTGAATTCCTCTTATTTAGAATGCTCACACATTTCATACCTCATCTATTTACCATTTAATACTGAGATAATCTTCACACTCCTCAGAAAGTTCACAGAAGTTTTGGAGCATTCTGTAATTAACACAATGGAAACACAAATTTGAAAAAAAAAAAAAAGCAATGGTCATTTATTTAAAATTAATATCTTTGTCTGACTAATAACTCAGATTAAAGACAATTTTCCTCACTTGTGAGCATGTCTTTCGTCAAAATTAGAGTTAAAAAAATGAAAATGTCACTCTTAAGTATACAAAATAACATAATTATACTGCACGTTAATTTAAAAAATGACAACTTCTTTTCTAACTTCACAAAGTCTTGGATTTAAAAAAAAATAAATTTAGTTTATTTTAATAGGCTCTGAGAAAGTGTAATGCTTGACTGCACAAAGCTGTGACAAAAACTTGTTTTTAAGTTTCACTAAGTCTATGACAGGAGTGGTCAAGACCTACCATTCCCATAGATGCAACTACAAATATACAAAGCTCAGCAGCAAGCAATTTCCCATTTGTCCCACTATAATTAAAGCTACAAAGAACATGGGAATCCATGCAAATAGTTTTTGAGATATATGAAGTACTGAGTATAATGAGATACTTTTTCTGTTTAAGTTTCAATTATTAAACTGTCACTTCAATTACTTGTTTAGAACAAGCTCTAGAAAAATTCACAAAAACAACATAATATCCACATAAAGTATTATTCAGATAATTATATATATCTGGAGGATAACCTAACTCTTTGATGCTATTAACCCCAAACAACAGACATTTAGACCAATATAACTCTAATTAATTGAGTACTACTTCCAACAATAAGTCAGAATTTACTGAAAAAGAGCATACCAACACTGTACTGAATTTCAACTTTGCCCTAGTGACATCAAATTGTATTACAGATAAATTAAGAGTTGTGAAAATTTTTGGCTGGTAGCCCCCATCCTAGATAGCCTCTAAAAAGGCAATTTTAGTTCTATCAAGGTAGGAATCAGCAGTTGTAATTTTTTAATACAGCGGCAAAACAATAGGACCCATTAATAGCTGAACTTTTGACAGCACAATTCAACATGATTTATGAGTTTGTATATAATTTGATTATTCTATTAATTCTGCTGATTACTGCTTCAGCTAATAAAGTGAAGGTCACTTCCAAAATAAATCTTCATTACATTACACAGAATGTAACCACCTTCAACTAGTTGTTTTCTTTAATTAAAAACTAATGTAACAAGAAAGAAGATAGGTGTCAGGGTTACCGCATCTGTTGCTACAAGAGAAATATACTATGTGGATATAATGCATCCAAAATAATCCAACAAAACAGAAAGTATCTCTTCTTCACTGTATTTTCAAAATAGAAGAGCTACTTTATACATATTCATTTGTACTAATCTTGAAATTACAAAAATAAAAACTGAACTATATTAATGCATTAGAAATTAATAACATAAAAGAATCTTTAAAAATATTCCCCAAATTCATAAATGTAAAATGCAAGGCAATGTTATCATTTCTAAAATTATATATGTGGGGTTCTGTATATGAAAAAGGAATAGTAGGTCTTTGCCTTACCCAGAGTTTTTTCTGAAGGTGGCAAGAGACCACCTCTGCCCCTTAAGATAAATACTGGGCACAAGGCCCTGACGGGTTGGAGGGAGATCAGAGGAAAAATGGTAAGGGCTCATATTAATATATTAGTCTCATTTAATCTATTTTTACACACAGAACATTCTGTGTCCTGGGTTTAATGCTTCATTTTATTTTTTTTAAAAGTTCCCCAGCCCTTCAGCTGAGGTCCTATCATCAAAGCTGTTTAATCATAGAACTACATCAAACCAATAAAACAAATTAAATATGATGAATATGTTCACACAAAAGTAAAATGTAATCCTCAAACTCAGGAAATCATATTTCAAAAGACATAAAGTTTGAAAATAAGAAATTATGGAGGTACAGTGATGCTGGAAAGAAACAGGTAGCAATGATTTGTATGCTCACCAATGGCCTCACTTGGGGTATTGTCACAAAAACCACTACTGATTAACTCCCTCCCACTGCTCCGGTCACATTAACCTTTCTGCGTATCTAAAGATTTCACCTTAGTTCCTGCTGCCTAGGGAGCTCTTCCCTCAAATTTTCAAAAGCTCACATCTTACTATCATATTCTGGTATCACTACACACTCAAATGCTACCCTGAGTGGTCTTATCTGACCATTGCCCCCTCTAAAGGAGCATCCCTCCCTAGCCCTGCCAACAGTCACTCTTGGCCTATTACTCTATTTCCTTTTCTTCACAGAACATTCACTCTCTTAAATCATATTTGTCTACTGTCTCTCTGTCCCATAGCCCTCAACATCATCCCCAACAAGAGATTTTCTGTTTTCAACAGGGTATCTCTAACATCTCCAAAAGAGCTAGGATAAATACATTTAATATGTACTTATTTAATGAATTATAATTTTTATTCTAAATTTGCATATGCTAAAACAGAGAGCCTGAGTTTACAGTCAATTGCTCCCCTAATTTTTCATGTAATATCAATTTTAGGTCTTTGGTGAAAAACTCCCTTACTGACACCCATACCTAACATGCTTTGAGTGTTAGAGTACGTGTATGGATAATGGACAAAACTCATATGGCTACCAAAGAATGTCAGATTGTTGCAAATGTATAGGTAGTAACAGACAATGAACTATCTCCGCTCCTACTAGGTTCCTCTGGTGACCAAGAGTTCATATTTGCAAGACAGGTTTAGGGGCTCAATCTTTGGCCGGGGAAGAGATCCATTTCAAAGGGGAGATAGTCAACAGGGAGAAGAAAGTGAGATCAGAACCAGTACAAGTTGCCACGGTCTAAGTTCCTTGTTGTATGTCTTTTACAGGTTTGTTCTTAAAAACCCCTAATGTAGAAAAGGTTTATTTCACTGAAACGCCTACTTTCTAATTTAATAGTCATAATCACTAGTATTCTTCACTCTTGCAGAAAGTAGCATATAAACATTAAAATGTTTTCTATTCCGACTTTCTTGGGAAAAAAGCCTCAACTTTAATGGCTTGACTTTTGAAATCTACTCTCTTAGCCCTAGTCCTCACTGGAACCTTGTGATAACACTCAAAAAAGAAAAAGAAAGAAAGAAAGAGAGAGAGAGTAATCCTTTCCCATAACTTAATTTTCCTAATACATGGACTCAAGTTTATTACCTCTTGTAACTCTTCCTCTCAAAGGAAATTCAAGCTTTTATCAAGTTATTTGCAGAAGGATCAGAGTTTTTTCCTTTGTCAACAAACTATGTAAATACTGAAAAGGTAAAATGTACTTGTGATACTAGAGGCTATGGTAGGGGGAAAAAAGCTTTAGAATTTTCAAACAAACAACAAACTTGTTTACAAAATGATACCATATTGAGCAATCTGGAGGAATTTAAGTTTTCAAGCACTAGAGTAGTATTGACACTGTGCATAAATTAAGGTTGGGATACTAAGTAAGTAACACGATGGTCAAAATAAAGATGATGAGGCTTATGTAAGCCCTTTTAAAAACAAACCAAAATGAATCGAGGTAATTCTGATAAAAATAATTATCAACTTAATTTTTATGTTCTTCATACCTTCTGTACTATACAAATTCCTTATCATAAGCATGTATTATTTTTAAAGGAAAAAGAAAAAAGTATTTCAAGGAAAAAAAAAAGTCAACTTGCTGCAAGGTACAACCAGAAACTGTGCAGGAGCAGGTTAAGAAAGAAAATAGCAAAAGAATAAATGAAATACTATGTTTACCTAATGTATGCATTGCCAAAAATACAGCTTTTCAATTTTCTTTACAAAACTAAAAGACACAAAAATCCAGAACCAAAGAGCGCTATAGTCCATATATCTTAGATACTATCTTTTTCTTCCTAACAAGACATCTAAAATTAATTTTCTTTTTTCTTTAAAACATAAGGAAACATACATACTGCCTATAAATAAGCCAATTTCCATCTAACAAGATCAGTAAAAGCCATCACTCCTAGATGACTTACAGATCTATTACGAATTCCATGCTGAGTTCACTAAAACAGTGGTTCTCAACGTTGGTGGTCTGAGAGGCACAGTATGCCTTAAGTCTGTGGGAGAAAAAAGTGGTGTCACAGTGGGACCTATGCAGAGCCTACAGCCTCTCTTATCTACCAAAGCCTATAAAAAGTCTGGGTATATCCTTGGAAATGGGCCAAACATACAAACGCATCCATTGTGTGTGCTGAAATAGAAAGGAGTTGAGAACTGCTGATTGTTTGTTGAATTCTTAGAAGAACAAGAGGACATCTTGCCAAAAAGACAACTCAAAGCTGCCCAACTACCTTGAGCTATGTTTTTGTCCTTTGCTGTCTTTGGTAACCTCTTTTTTGCTAGCTTGATTTCTGACAGACAAGTGTTTTCTTCAAGCTGTTTCAACAAATAAACTATATGTTCCAAACTAGCATAAAGGAATTAAACTCACATAAGTGTGCAAACTTAGCTTTGTACCACTAGAGCAAATATTCATATTTATAGAGAGATTTTACTCATGGTTCCTTTGATATCTTCCAGGGGGAACAAACTGCATAGAAGCTCAAATTTAATCTGCAAGGTTGAAAGATTAATATTTCTTAATCTCATTACATAAGGGTACTTTTAAAACCTTTCTGAATGCAGTGATCAGGCCAATTTTATTAGTATGTTTCTGTGATTAAGACCATCACCATAAAGAATGGCTAAATCATCAGAAACATCCAGTTTGTTCAATTAGCTGTGAATATCAATAAGCATCAGTGTGTTTACTGGGGCCTTAAAAATACAAGTTTCAAAGTTCACATATCCGAGAAAAATTATTTTCTACCACAGTAATTATGCAGAAATAAAACAATATTTCTTTTCTCATAACAGTTTTAATTATTAGCTCTCTATTATAAAACAGAAACTGTACTGGAGATAAGTAGTGCATTCTCATTTTGGCCAGAATATTTCAGTCGAAATGTAAAAACAGATGACCAAATGCTTCTGACACTTGATTTATCTGTACCATACAGGCACTGCCTTAGTTTGGTCTTACAGAGTAAATTTTAAACATTAAACGGTGATTTTTATTTTTTCTTTTGGAGTGCAAAGAAAACTAATGCTTGTTTTCATCTGTATCTGCTTGTGAAAGAAGAACATCATAGCACACAGTACCACAATGCAGGGAAAAGAGTGAGGTCTAACTTCACAAAAAAGGACAAGCAAGAAAGTTAATTCTAGGGAGGGGAGTAGGTACTATGGCTCAAATGGAGACAGTAGCAGTTCTGATCCTGGTATATCCATCTTTGTTATAGGACTAGTACAGCCTGACAGTTAAGTGCTGATTTTAAAAACATCATGGGGGAGCCGGCCTGTGGCTCACTCGGGAGAGTGTGGTGCTGATAACACCAAGGCCACAGGTTCGGATCCCATACAGGGATGGCCGGTTAGCTCACCGGGTGAGCGTTGGTGCTGACAACACCAAGTCAAGGGTTAAGATCCCCTTACCGGTCATCTTTTGAAAAAAATAAAAATTAAAAAAATAAAAACATCATGGGAGGTGGAAACACTCCAGCAAGAAGTCTGGTTCTCAATTCATTAGGCATTTAGGACTACTCTACTATACCTAAGAATCTGAATTCATATATTCACAACACAGTTTGGAAATTATTTCAATTAACAATGGCTCAAATAGTGCTTATTATATGCCAGGTACCGTTTTAAGAGTTTTGCAAATATTAACTTCCTTAATCCTTATAAAAACCCTATAAGGTAGGTACTATTATTATTCCCTTTTTGTAAAGGAGGAAAATGGAAAACAGAGAGGTTAAGCAGTAGGCAAGTAGCAGAGCTAGGATTCAAACTCAAAATCTGGCCCCAGGCTATGTGCACTTAACCACTATACTATACACTGTAAGAAGTTAAAGTTAGGATCACAGTTGGTCATTCATTCAAGAAATGTGTACTATTCAAAAGATGTTATTTTAGAGTTAATTCCCTCTTTAAATGCACCTGAAGAAAATGGGTCTATGAACACAGGATCATGATTACAGACTGTGGGTTCAAGAAAGAATATTTTCAAATTCTAATACTGTTAAGAGAGATTTACTTAAGAAAAATAGCCACACAGAGTCAAACTTTGCTTTTAAAATCGATCATCAGGATATAACAGTAAATCATACACATGTGGTCTCTTGTATCTGAAAACCCACAGCCTGGTAACACTGACAGGACATGATCAGAACTGCATCTATAAAGATTGCTCTGGATCTCTGTGGAGCCTGTGGAGGATGGGCTGCATTGGGGGAAAAGGGAAAGATCCGAAGCAGAGACCTGTCCTGTTCACGGATATATTCCCAGTAGGCAACATGGGGTCTGGCAAATAGGTATTCAATAAATACAAACCTGGGATGGGGTGGGGGTCAAAAAAAAAACCCAGATGAGAAAGCAAAAAGTTCGAAAAATATGGCTGTTTATAAATACACGTCCATCTGTACAGCAAAATCTAATCTGTATGAAATAATTGAAGGATACCAAGTCTAAGCGTATATTATAAAATAGAGGTTTATGACTTTCCAGTGTTGCCACAAGTTACAGAAGTCATTCTAGAAAATGGTTGAAACTACTTTGGTTTTCTGAGTAGGTATAATAAGAAGGTAACATACCTTCCTGCTCATGCTATTCATTTGGTTACCAAACAGTTTATGTACAGAGTACAAAGTAAAAACATTCAAATTGTTATGAATTCCAAATTGGTGAGATTAAAAGCAGAGAAGTTTTACCATATAAAAATATTTTTCTGGCAAAACTTTTATTCTATTTCATTATATTATGCAAGTGTGAACCTATCATCTAATTTAAGGGGAGGGGAGGGGAGAGGATGAAGCATGAAGGAATAGAGAAATAAGGAGGAGAAATGGCTAAAAAGCTATATTAATTATTTCAGTTCCAAAAGAGCTCTTTTGCAAATTATTTCTCTAATGCATGAAAGAAAAATAGTATCTGTCCTGCAGTATTTAATTTCTTTCTATGGTAATTCTAAATAATTTTTTTTTAATTTAATTTATTAAGCACCTATTTTGTGCCAGCCTAAGTTCTAAGCATTTGACTGTGTATGAGTAAAATATACATAATTTGATAGTAAGAAAAAAAATAATGGAACACTCATCTTGTAAAAGGTTATGCTGTAGGAACTACTGGAGAGACAGAGATGACTAAAATTTTATATAACAAATATATCTATCAACATAGTTTTAATATCATATCCAGTTTGTATAAACTAAATGAATAGTCTTTCATACAAAAATTAATGTTTCAGTAATCACCAAAACACTCATTCTGAATATCAAGACTGTGAAGTCATGTGACTACACTGGTGTTGGACAACATTCAACGCACTTTCCCTTACATTATCGCATTTGAGTCTCGAAGTAGCTCAGGGTAGTAGGTAAGATTAGGTTATCACCCTTTCCATAATATAGGCAAGACAAATAAGGCTCTGTGAACTTAAATGGCGTGCTCAAGTCCATGCAAATAATAATAGGATAGAGCTAGAATCGGAACCCAATTCTGAGACTGGTACTTTTGTAACAAATGGAAAATCTTATAAAGTTCATGAAACATGACAAGGAATTTTATAAAAAGATTCAGTGTTGAGCATTCCCTTTGAAAGTAGGAGATAAACTGATGAAGAACTGAAAATGAATAGCTTCATTACAATTGTATAAAATCACATTAATTGTGTTATGTTCATCTGGAATAAAAACAAAGAGGGGAACAGTAGAGAACACATGGAAACTTAGCTATCTAACATAGACTTATAATTGCCAGCAAGTAAAGCCTTAGATCTTTGTATCTGGCTGCCTTGGTTTTGTTTTGCTTTTATTTTTTGTTTTGCTTTTGTTTTTGTTTTTTATTGACAACCCTCAATTTAGCTTGAAAATAAATACACTACCCATATTATTTCTATTACACCTGCACCATAGTATATCGGTTCCAAAAGATGGGTCTAGACTTGTTTTGAATGATTCTTAAAAATTTAGTCTGTGTAATAATATAGTATTACCTTTCAGTTTAATCAAAGTAAAATTTCAGCTCCAAACACTGACCTTAATTCAAATATCAGCCTTGCCCTAAAAGGAGCCAGCCACTTTTCATTCTAATACAAATTATTAAAATTTTAAGATTTGGAGTAGTATACACATGTAACACGGGGAGAAAACTGGATTGGGTGAGTTTGTGTGCCTATCTATAAGGATAATCTAGTATCTGAATTAGCACTGAAGGAGGCTATTACTAAAATAGAAACTCAAACTGCATAATTTGTGTAACCAATGTAATTATAATATACTCATAAGAGTTGCAATAAATCCTCCACACCATATACTTAAATATAAGTTTTAATGAGAGGTTATTCCCAAATTAAAAGTCTTTGCCTGTCAAAACCTGAGGAATAATGCAGGCAAGGACACAAAAGCATTCCATTGCTTTATTAACGACAATGCTCACTGATCTGTGAATAACCTGGGAAAAAATGAAGATTATTGAGTTACTTTACCAATCTATCCATCCATCACTAGAGTACAGGTTTCAAAATGATGGATTATCTCACCAGCCTGCTGTTTATCCCACACAACACTCTCTCCTCAAGGGAAAAACAAATGATCATACAAACATAATCATGCTTATCCTCTGTACTTTACGTATCATCTCTAAGCCAATATAAACTATTAACCAGAGAGAAACCTGTCTTTAAAGTCATATACAAATGATTCAGAAAATGAGGTATGTTGCTGTGCTTATCTTATTCTACAGAAGTCTACATTTTATAAAAATTCTATTCAAATAGCAGTCCTCGAACTTTTAGGATGCAGGGCTTTCGTTAATCTACTCCACACTGCTCTTCTAATTTAATAAGGATAGTTCTCAACTGAGACAGTACATCTCAGTGATTCCTAATCTTTTTTATGGCAGTGGGATGGGGGCGGTCATAGACTCCTTTGAGACACTGAGAAAAACTATATCCCTCTTCCAAGAAAAAATGCAACTATGTACATTATATACACAAATTTGACATGCAATTTCAGGGTATTTACTTACCCTCAAATTCCTGAAACCCAAGTGACTGATTCCAAACACTGAAAGCTAGATTAAAAATCCCTGAATCTGAAGAACTCCTCTTACTATACCCAGACCTCTACTGCTGTCTATTTTAAGCTATGTTTTAAAAATGATGGCTATAAGTTTGCTTATGCTATAATTGAAGATGGCCAAACAAAAGAATAATTTTAAAAGACACTTTTTAAAATTGTCGGATTGAAAAAAAAAGGAGAAGAAATTATAACAAAATTTTCAGTGTGTTATTGTTGACATGTGATGGAATTTAAGTTAATTCTTATAATAATAATAAATAATACTTTTGTTCTGGTTTTCTAAATTCCTGCATATGAAATTATATTTCTTCATAATAAAGACATAATTTTAACTGTAAAATGATGACACCAACAATAGAAAAATGGTTAAATACCAGACTATTCAGCCAATTAAAATTTTAAAAATATGTATATATATGCACATTTATACAGAGATGTCTATATAAGCATGGAAAAGGTGCAGAGATATGCAACCAATTTAACAATGGTTAACACCAGGAGTGGAATTTGAGGGTGGGGAATGGGGCTTGCACTTCTTTATAAAATTGAGGGTGGCAGTGTGTGGGGGTGTTTTCCAGTATTTTCATTTTTTTCTAACTACTAAGATTGTATGTTATCCAATAATTGCTTTTAAATGGCTATTTAGCATCTCCTATATGCCAGACACTTTGCTAAATGACTCTCATGAATTATTCCACTGATTCAAACACCAAGATACTTTAGACTGCTCTGTTCCTTATAGAAATTTTACATTGCTCTAGATTATAGAATCAAAAATTGTATAATAAGATTCTAAGAAAGGACTGCAAGAAAATTTTATTCTTATTTAAACTTAACTGCCTTTCAACATTTGACTGGTTTGAGGGCTCTTGGTTTTGCCTCTATAGGACATTCAGCAGTATCTGGAGACATTTTTTGTCTGTCACAAGTTGGGGGGTTGAAGGTGGTGGCATCTAGTGGGGTAGAGACATCTAGTGGGGTAGAGGCATCTAGTGGGATAGAGGCATCTAGTGGGTAGAGGCCAGGGATGCTGGTAAAAATGCTGCAATGCACAGGACAGCCCTTCCCCCAAAATGGAAAAAAAATTATCCTGCCAAAAATGTTGATAGTGCTGAGACTGAGAAAGTCTGGTCTAAACTAAGAGCCTCTAGTACAACTATGTATCTCATATGAATGTACCATGTTAAATAACAGGTAGGGTCAGACCACTGATGTTCTTGGCTCAGAATGGAGCCTAATCTTTTTGCTCTTTTATGAGAATGGATGGGTTAACAGCAGTCTGAGATTCCTACAACTTCATCTAAGTGTAGTCAGCCTACTTTGCTTAAATTAATTTCATCTCACATCTGCTTAGGCTCCTTCCAATCATTTCTGAGTACTGATGGCATTCATACCTACACAACACATTTTGGAACCTGATAGGATATATGAGGGTACTTCAAAAAGTTTGTGGAATATAGAATTAAAAGATAATACAAATTTCACCATGAACTTTTTTAAGACTCTGTATTTTCTTATTGTCTAATTGGTCCATGAGTGCACATTTTATTTTCTCAACTAGATTAGACACTTAACACTGATATTAAGGACTATGTCATTCTTTTTCATATTCATCCACTATACTAGAAGAGTACTAGGCTTTAAAATAGCTGTTGAGTTAAATGGGAAGAAATAAATAAAAATCAAATTTACAAAAATGGCACAGATGCTTCTTAATGAGTTTTTGGTCACTTTAACTAAATCTTTTTTTTTTTTTTTTTTTTTTTTTGCTATTGTGAATCAGAACTGGGCCCCGAGAGCAATTTCCCTGGTTGCTTCCTCTAAGGCAGCACCAGCAACACCCAGAAACTTGTTAGAAATGCACATTTTCATATTTGACCCCAGAGCTACACGTCAGAAACTCTGGGGATGGAACCCAATAATCCATGGGTTAATTTCTGACACACGGGCTAGCCAGTTAGCTCAGTTACAGCACAGTCTTGTAAAACCAAGGCCAAGGGTTTGGATCCCCATACCAGCAAGCTGCCAAAATATATGTACATATTTCTGACACACGTGAAAGCTTCAGAAACACTGCTATATCACTTCTTTATCACACAATTCCGACAGTTATAAATAACCTATTATTCACTCATTTATCCACCAAATACTTAGTGAATGACTAATATACACCAGACATTGCATTGAGGCATTCCTATATAATCTCCTAATATTTGGGTTTCTAAAAAGTATTATTATATTTTGAAGACAAAAGACTATTTAACTTATTAAACCAGGGTCAGAAAACCTGCCATCAATTTTTATAGAGTTTTTTTGGAACACAGCCACATCCATTCTTTTACATATTGTGTATGGCTGCAAATACTTTCAACAGAGACCATACGGCCTGCAAAGCCTAAACTATTTCTGAAGTCTGACCCTTCATGAATGAAATTTGCTGACCCCTAAATTAGGACATTAAATCTGGCTAAGTCTCTAACTCTGCCTCACATTTGCCCTGGTTGCATTCTATAACAGCAGCAGCAGCAGCAGCAACAATTAAAATAATCATAGTAACAACAACAATAATAGTAATAACAGCTAACGCTTATGTAGTACAACTAAGGCAGGCACTATTATAAGCACTTTCTAGATATTAACTCATTTTAATCCTCACAACATATGAGGTAAGTATTATTACTATCCCCATAAAAAACGAGCACAAAGAGGTTAGATAACTTGCTGAAGGATACACAGCTAGTACATAGCAGAATAAGGATTTGACCCCATTGGTCTGGCCCCAAAATGTACCCTATTATTCACAATATTATACTTATTATCTCTCCCCCACACGACTAGGGCATAGATATCCATTTGCATCTTATCTGAAGAGTTGCCTGTAACTATAATCCCAACAGCAACAATTTCCAAGTTTTCCCCTGTCTTCCCCCTATTCCCAATCTTTAGATCCCAGAAACACTCTTACATCCACTCTTTAGGACCTCTTCTTTTTATAAGCTTTTAAGGAATGATTATCTGAGTAAAAAATAAATTAATGAAAATTCATAACAATGGTTCTCAGTCCCTGTTTTTAAATCATGGATGCCTCTGAAAATCTGATCAAACTATGGACTCCTTTTATAAAGACACATATATAACATTCTGTTTATGACTTCCAAGGACCTATGGTCCCTAGATTAAGAACCTTTGGCATATCTCAATGCAGCTCTCCTCAGTAGTGTTGCAAAACAACAGTGTGCCGTGATTCAATAATCAAGCTTTACACACACTTGGACTAGTCAAACCTACCAATTAGATAAGAGTCAGTTTCTGCACCTATATTTAAGTATATCATATGGTTCTGTGACATTGTGGAGGAAACCAAAAGGTTTGGGGGCATTAAACCGATCAATGCTAACTAGTCTTCAAAGGGTATAAAATCTAACCACTAATGGTCTCATCAGCATTAGTATTTATCAAATGTACACACATTCAGGTTATAAGGAAGGCAGGGAGATCAGTTTGGTCATAGCCTGTTTTTCCTTTTACCTTTATAAAGTAGGTAAAAGGTGGGAAGTTGAAAGAATATCTTTAATTCATCTAAACTGGTATTTCCTATCAGGCACAGAATTCAGACGTTTCCAGAACACTGTAAGAATGGCCCTTATTCTCTCCAATTTTTTTTGAAAGTGAATATGCATCGACAATGAGAAAAGAAATCCTATCAAATTACAAGTTGTTAAAAGCTGACAAATACCACAAATATAACAAAATCCAGAAAAACATATATTTTTTACTATCTTCCTTAATTTTTCTTCAGAAAAAGTTGTTTAAAAAATGTACAATAGGTGAGTCATGAAGAATGCACCTTAGGAAATCTGGTTTTCTAGCCTCAGACTCTTTTTATCTTAACTTTTCTCATTTGTAAAATTAAAAACCAGTCAAAACAATATAAAAGAGTTCTTTCAACTCAAATTATTTTTGTATTACTACCAGAATAGTAGGGTGATTTTTGCAAGAAAGGAGATTAAAAAGAATTCTGTTGAAGAAAAAAATAATAATGCTATACTCTTGAAGAATCTAGATCCATAATCTAACTCCAATTTGTTGGGGTAGAGAAGCAAGAACATTGCAGACAGACACCAAAAACTCATCTCAACTTTGTTCTTTCTGACTTCACATGCAATTAAGTATATAAACTCTTTACATCTTCCAACAGTATAATCTTTGGCCAATTTTAAGACTTCCCTTGGTTTTGTAATAGATTGATCCAGGTTAACAAATGTCCCAGGTTTCCAAAAATTCTCTGAAGGGGGGGGAAAAAAAAAAAAAAAACCTGGTTATTACAGAATAAAATAAACAGGTTGGTTTGGTGTGAGAGATGTTTTCTATTATGATTTCTTCAAATTGAACTATAAAACATTCAGTAAAATGTACTGACCTTCTGATCTTGGACTTTGAACTGAAGAAGGGGGTTTTAAAAAGCAGAGGAAAAAGTCAAAACAACATAAAGTACCTTACGGTCTATATTTAAAAACACAAATTCCATGTGTATGACAAAATCTCAGTGGCATCTGTGTGTCCCATTTTGGGCATAGTTCTTTTTGTCATTACTGAGTGCATCAAATGAGAGATTCCCTTTCTGTTCCCTTCATGCTGCACTTTAATATTGAGCAAGCTTTTTAAAGATACATATATCCATTTATATATTTTGTACTTTTGGTCTTCTCTCATTCTTTTTAAAAGCTGTAAGTTAGAAATCAGCTTGTGTTACACATTTTCCTAAGGTAGATCTCATATCTATTTGATTTTAAACATGTAATATTCAAGAAAATGTCATTTGAGTCCGAATACTTTGTAAAAAGTATTTGCTGGTGATCATTTATATGATTTATATATTTTTACATATAATTTACATTACATGCTAAAAGTGAAACATACTCATCCTTCACCTATCATCAAAAGAAAAAGTAAGATCAAATCTAGGCCACTGAAGAATGAAAGATTGAATTACCTACTAAACTAACAGTTAAACGACCTCTTTTTACAAAATCAAGTGACAATCTCTAGGCAGTCCAGGTCTACTTATTAAAAAAAGTAAACTTTATTTGCTCCCACTGGCACTGCTCCATTTCACAGGTTATGAAAACATGGCACAGTATATAAAACCTATTCTGAATTAGAAAGTAGTTCTAAAGGCTACTTATGTTACCAACCACATAGACAACAGAAATAAATTAGTCAGTTAGGCCTTAAAAAGGATTTCTGTTTGGAAGATATATTGTGAGAGTTTAAAAACCTATATACTGCATACATATCCTGTCCAGCACGCCAGAAAAAATATTAACCAACTAATATATAGTAAGAAAAACTCTAAGGCTTGCTAGACTAGAAAAATATATAGGTTCCAATGACTTTTCTTCCAGTATGGTCCAATTTATATATCCTGACATATTAATGGGTACTAGGTAGCACAATAAATAAGCTTTATTTTCTTTGCTAAAGAAAAAAAAAATCTACCTATTTAAATTGATAAAAGCCTCAAAGGGCATTTATTCCTGAAAGTTATCTCTAGTAGTTAAAATGTTATACTGCTTATGCAGAATTCATTTAGAATGCAAGGATATGACTTACAAATGTCTTTGAATCCTTCACATAAATATGCATGCATGCCATTTATAACAGTAGCCTTGATGAGAACACACTGTAACTGGCTGTAAGAAACACTTAAGAGGCTTATATTAAAACAGAATATAGAATGATGGTTAGAAATCACAGAACAGGTGACACCTTATTCTGATAACCTGGTGATAAAAAGTGTAGGCTATGATGTATAGATGGTGGTAGTGTTACTACTTTAGGATATAAACAGAACAATATTTACATGAAATTATAAAGCATTATGCAGGGAATCCAAAATAAAATTAAAAGTTAATATCCCTAGGCCAAGTAAATGCATTTTTATTATAATTCACATAGAGACTCGTGTATATAAAATTGTGGGAAGAACTCAGAGTTGCCTTAATTACCAAAGAATCACTCAAAAGTTTAATATATTATTTCGAACACAACAGAAAAAGGGTCTTTTTGTTGTTTTTACTATATATACATTTAATTTCATCATTCCTTGAAATTATACTTCAAATTGAAGAGGATGAGGTATAATTTTTATAACAAACATTAAATCTGAGCCACATACACAATAGTGAAATAGGTTCTGCAGAGGAGAAAAAGATATGGAAGGCTGATAAAATTTCAGCCTTAAGGAAGTTACAACCATCTTTGGGGAGAAATGTTTTCTTTGTCTAGGATTCAATACATAAAGATCTCATTCTGAAATTTTAGATCAGTACGGGACAAACAAAACTTAAATGTCTTTTCCCTTAAAAACAAACAAAAACCAAATACATATTTAAAAAATGTATGAATTAGAAAAGAAATATAGGAATTTAGTGGAAAAAGAGGCATGAGGTTAAATATTCCATTTTCATATAGCCCTAGTAAGGAAACTTCTGATCACTTCCTGGTGATCTGTTCATTCTGTCCCTATTCCTTACCACTGGCTCTGTAGGAGTGAGTAGCAAGCAGCAACATGAGAGAAAACAGCATGGAATAGGGAAAGAATGATTAAGAAAACCACAGAACTCCCCTCTTAGTTTTGATTGAAAGAAGGACCTCTGGTCCTGGGGGACATGACACTTCTTATTCATCCTTACTTTAACCAGTAATCGGAGGAGAAAAAGCTTGCCTGGAAATACACAGACCTATCGTATTCAAAAATAAGTTACTCTCAAATTTGTAACATTTTCACCTTCATTCATAAAATCACATACTTAAGAAACCTAAAATTGAGAATACCTACTTCCAGCGGTATAATGAACTATATACCATGAAGAGACCTTCTGTTAATACCAAAATAACCCAGACCTTGGTATTGATGAAGTGAAGGAAGAAAAATGTCCACAGGAAACACCTCATCCCCAAACACACCCACATATATACAACACAAACCCTGAGCTGAAATCAAAGCTTTGAGCAATAAACACTGCAATTAAAAAAAAAAAAAAAAAAAGCCTTGTGCCAGTATCCCCGGGTGGGAGCTGTATCTGGGGTTTCATTGCTGAGTGAGGACCTCCTGAAAGGGTTAAAAATTGTCCTAAGTATATAGTGGCTTGTGGATGAGGCAAATACAAATAATCCCTGAATGAAAGCACCCTTTATTTGGGTCCCCAGACTAAAATCAATCAAATATAAACACTCAAAGATAAGCATTGCCCAAGAAGATAAACCATTAAGATGAATCAGTGGAAACAACACATGGCAGTATTAGATCATTATAAACTTTAAATATTAAAGTTATCAGAAGGAGAATGTAAAATATCTATATATATGAAATGTTTAAGGAAACAGAAGGAATCTCAAATGAACAAGCAAAAGAAAATACCAATGACAAGGAAGGCGGCGGACAAAATGTCTAAAAATGAAAGGTAAATATATTGAATTTGAAATAGAAATGGGTTAAACTGCAGATTAGTCACAGGTAAAGAGAATTAATACACCAGAAAAAGATCTTAGTAAAGTATTCAGAATATAGCCAGAAAGACAAGGAGATAGAAAATATGAAAGAGAGATTAAGAGATATAGAATAAAGAATGCTAAGTTTTAAAACTATCTATTTGGGGTTCTGAAAAGGTAAGAAGAAAATCAACAGAGGAATAAAAACACGTACAGATATTGGCTGATAATTTTCTGAAATTATAAATGACAAATTCACAGATAAAAGAAACACAATGTACGAGTATTAGGTTGAACCATATGGAACTGTAGGTCAAAAATGGTTGGATATTGTTAATTTCATATGGTTCAACCTATACTAAGCCAGATAAATACAAAGAAACCAACATCTAACATTCACTGTAGTGAAACTGCAGAACACCAAAGACAAACGATCTTAAAAACAGCCTGAGGGAAAAAAGGTATCACCCATTTATAAAGACTATGATTTGTCAACAATAAAAATTTAAAAATAAAAAGTTAAGGAAAAACTTTTTAAAAGGAAATAACAAATTAGGCTGACATCAAACTTTTCAACAGTACTGAAAGAAAGGAATTGCCAACCTAGAATTATTTACCTAGTAAACCTTCACTCAAGCCAAAAAGGAAAAAAAGCTATTTTCAGATACACACAAACTAGGAAGCATTTACTACCAAAAGAGGTAAACTAGAAAAACTTTTTAAGTTATGTACTCTAAAAACAAGGAACTCTTCTCTGTGGGTGGCATTTGCTGTGAGATGTAGAGTATTCTGGGAACGCCAGAGATGGAAATTACTTCATGTCAAGTTGCGGGTGCCAGTAGCTGCTGTGCACCTGTCTTTGTGATCTCAAGAGTTAGGAGGTCGGGAACCACATGCCTATTGAGGTAAGACGTGGACGAGGGTAGGTGACCACTCAAAACACACTCCACTACAGTCCATTTAAGCAGGAAAGTATGGGAGCTGGATGGACTGAGAATTTGCGGCCTTCTGCCCCACCTCTGCCCACTGTACAAGAGTCTCCAGTCGTGTTCCCCATGTCCCTCAGGCCCAGAATGAAGCTGGGATTGCAAGAGGTGGCCGGGTGCACAAAATGTAGCATTAATGCTCCCAGTCAGGATGACTTGTTCTCTCCACTGTCTTGTTCCCTGAAACCTGATATAGCCTTCTCATACTTAAATAGCATGCAGAACCATAACACACACACACATGCACGCACGCATGCACGCACAAAGGGAACAGACTCCTGTTGACAGAAATCATCCTGCTTGGTAAAAGACAGAGATTGTCAGATGGGTTTAAAGCATACAATAAAATGCTATTTAGAGTTCCAAATATAGATTCAGAAAAGTTGAAAATTAAAAGGATGGAGAAACATATAACAGGGAAATACTAAAAAGCTGTTTGAATATAAGGCAAAGTAGACTTTAAGAAAAAAACGGCATTATTAGAGATAAAGTCAGATGATGTAAAATATTAAATTCATCAGGAAGACTAAACAATTGTAAATTTCTACCACCTTAATACATTTCCTCAAAATAAAGTAAAAACTGATAGAATTATAGTGAGAAATGGGCAAACCCAATATCATAATGAGAAATTTCAAAATACATTTCTTTATTACAGATAGATCAAGGGAAAACTTCAATAAAAATAAAGTTGCAAAATTACAGATTGAAGCTTGATTTATTGGACCCTGAAACCAATAATTAGAGAAACCATACCCCACAACTAGATAAAGATATTATCGAGCACACATAGAAAAATTACAAAAATTGATGGTATCTTAGGTCATAAAACAAATATCAACAACATTCAAAGAATGAGTACCATAAAAGCATATTTTCTAGCCATAATGCAATTAAATTCTATGCTAAAAGCAGAGAAATCAACCAAACTAGGTATTTTAAAACACCTCATAGTAACACACAGGTCAATGAAGAAATCGTAATGGAAATTACGTACTAAGAACAAAAAAATATTGAAAATAATACATAAGAAATGTGTAAGATGTAGAACAGCAGAGAGAACTTTATAATCTTAAATGCTTGTGTTAGAAAATAAAAAGACGAATACTAAACATTGAGTTTCAGCCTAAGAATTGGCAAGGGCAGGTGAAGGGAGGGAAGGAGATGAATAAAACCCAAAGAAAGCAAAATAAAGGAGATAATAGAAAGCAGAAACTAATGAACTAGGACACAAAGCTACAATAAAGAGAATCAAAAAAAACCCAAAGTTGATTCTTAGAAAACATACAAGTGAGGCTATAAAAGCTGCCCGAGGTTACATGGCTAATAAACGGAGAAGCCAAGATTTAAAACCGGGCAGTCTGTCTCCATAGTCCAGGTTCTTAACTTCTATGCTGTACTACCTCCTAAAAAGGCTAAGTGGGGGGGGGGGGGGGGGGGGGGGGCAGCTTGCTCTATTTGACTATTTGAATCTTAATGACTTCTGCAGATCATAAATACTATAAGACAAAAATACATGCAACACATGTAACTGAGAAAAAGATCAGTATTCAGAATTTACCGGAAGAAAAAAAAACACCCTCCTATAAATCAGTAAGAAAATAACAACAAATGGGTAAAAGACAAGTATTCCCCAGAAAAGAACACATGAATGGCCAATAAAAACATGAGAAGAGGCTCAACCTCATAGGTAATCAGGGAAATGCAAAGTAAAAATACAATGCAATGTGTATTGCAGCTCTGTTCAAAATGGCCAAGATATGGAACCAAACTAAAATGTCCACTGACAGATTACTGGATAAAGAAAATATGGTACATATACACAATAGAATACTACTCAGCCATCAAAAAAGAATGTAATTCTGCCAATTGCTGCAACATGGATGAGCTTGAAGAAAATTATACTAAGTGAAATAAGCCAGGCACAGAAAGAAAAATACCACATGTCCTCACTCATATGTGGGAGCTAAAAAAAAAAAAAAGAGAGAGAGAACAAAAAACAAAGAAAACAAAAAACACCAAATAAATGATAATAATAAGTTGAACTATTAGTAGGAGAGAGAGAAGCACTGTGGTTACCAGAGGCAGGAAAGGGGAGGACAGTAAGAGGCTGGCTAATGGGCGCAAAATCACAACTAGATAGGAAAAATAAGTCTACGGTGTGCAGTCGACCCAGGAATCTATAATTAACAATGATTTACTGCATGTTACCAAACGACAGCAGAGAGGAGGGCAAATGTTCACACAACAAGGAAATATGAGTAAGTTTGCAATGATGAATATGCTAATTACCCTTAATAGATCATACATTGTGTACATGTATTGAAATATAACTCTCTACCCCCAAAATATATACAATCAATACGTTTCAGTAAGAAAAAAAATTTAAAAATACAATGCAATGATATTTTATGTGAATTAGATTGACAAAAATTAAAAAATGTTGGCAAATACATAGAGCTATTGATATTCTTATATATTGCTTGAAGGATGTAACTGGTACGACCCTCTGGAGAAATAATTGGGTACTATGTTATGAAGTGTTAAACATTCACATACCCCATGACTCAGGAATTCCAATCCAAGACATGTATCCTAGAGAAACTCTTGAACATGTATATCTTAAAACATACACAAGGATGTTAACAACAAAAAAACCTGGAAACGTGTGCATCAACAGAAAAATGGAATAAAAGACTGTGGTGTATTCACAATGGAATGCTATAGAGCAATGAAAATTAACTATAATTATACATAAGAATGATGCTTTGGATAGTGTTTTGAAACATAATATTGAGTACAAAAAGGAATTTACAGTAATTTTATAAAGCTCTATTTTCATAAAGCTCAAAATCAAGCTATACTGAATATATCATTTAGGTGGGTAGGTAGGCAGGTAAACAGATTATAAAAAAGTAGAAGTCTAGGTGGCTCACTCGGGAGAGTGCGGCGCTGGGAGCGCAGCGGCGCTCCCGCCGCTGGTTCGGATCCTATATAGGGATGGCCAGTGCACTCACTGGCTGAGCGCAGTGTGAGGACACCAAGCCAAGGGTTGTGATCCCCTTACCGGTCACAAAAAAAAAAAAAAAAAAGTAGAAGTCTATGCTTTCAGTACTAAATCTTGAATAAATCTTATTTTTATCTATCTAATTTTCACCTATTATTCAAGTATCACCTGCAGAAGAGACAAGAGAATGAATGCCAAACTTACCTGCAGAAACACTGGGGGAGTTCTCCTTGGCCATATAAAGGAAATAAAAATGGAGTGTTGCCATACCGCCCAAGACAGTGGAGAAAGTTTTTGGTAGCTTTGAGACCATCTATGGTACTGCTGGCTGTCTCTGATATCATTGCAATAGAATGCAGGACAAAATATTGGAGGTTGGGGGTTAATTTTTGAGTTTTTAAATATTCAGAAAATGTCATCTCCTCGCAGGCTATGAAAAGATAGATGAAAATTTATCAATTAAAATCAGAACTAAATTTCTACCTAAAACCACCCACACAAAAATGAGATCAAGGCTGTTTAAAAGATTTCACAAAGGACAGAGGTGGTATTATTATTCAATTTTTGATAGTGACCATTGATCTTAGGAAAAAACTAGAAACAATCTCACTATCCTAACTGGACTGACGGCACAATTTTCAAGCTTTAAATGATGAATCTTTTGTTTAATATTTTCAGATTTAAAAAACTAGAGTTAATGAAATAACTCAATGAGTTACTATGGTGGGCAATAATCTCACTTTATTATTAAAACTGTAGAATTCCAGTAACTGCATTTGCAAATTAAATAAAAAAGAAATTTATTGATGAAAATAACAAAGTAATATGTGACTTTTGTAAAATGTATACTTCTTACTAAAACTTAGAACAATGAACTATCACTAAAAAGTAATGAAATTAATTTGTGTGGCTACTGGAATCAGTCTTACTGATATATCAAAACATAAGAGACCTATAAAAACTACTCCTTTAAACCAAGAACAGAAAACAATGTAATTGGACTGTCAGTGGTAGGAAATACAATCCCATGACAATTATGAAAATAATTTAAATAAATTTTTAAAAATTTACTGAGAGAATATAAGTTTACACAGCCACCATGGAGAACAACTTGGTAGTATCTAGTGGACTTAAAACTTTCAGAGCAATAATTAGACTCAGAGCAAGAATTATTCCATTGAGAAAAAACATACTGCTGCAGTTCTCATTGTAACTTTATAAATGAATTATCAACAGCGTATTCCAATTTTGGATAATGTATCCCCCTGCAATAAGGTATACACTTAAAGCATATAGCTCTGATACTAAAAATGGTATACTCAATTTTCAACAATCTGTGAAGTAACTGGCCCCAGATCATACGTTGGGATGGGTCAAAGCCAAGACCAGAAGCCATGTCTTCTCTGAATACAGTAATTTTCCCCATAAACCATCTAGCCTTTTTTAAAAAAATCAATCAAAACAAATAGCTCAAGATTCCAAGCAAAAGCATTCCTGAATAATGACAAGGTACAGTTCTTTTTTTTCTTACTGATGAGAAAAAATAATGCAATAACGAAAAAGGAATACCATTTATGAAGAACCAGTTGGCAGCAATATTTAATTAACATGAATAAAAATTAAAATCTAGCACAGCATTCCTGCAATGATGAAAATATCTGCACCGTAGCTACAGTAGCCACTAGCCACATGTGGCTATTGAGCACTTGAAATGTAGCTAGTATGATTGAAAAAATGAATTTTTAATATTAACTTTAAATAATTTAAATAGCTACATGTTGCTAATGGCTAATCAATTAGATAATGCAGAGTTAGGATGCATTTTAAAACACTAATAAGTAGTTCACTAAATCAGAGCAAGCATATTAATAAGAAAGTTCATATAACTGGAGAACACAATTTAATGGAAAACAATATACCTTTATAGTCATCAGGATGTTCCTCATACTCCATACAAAATGTAAGAAATTTCATTAGCATTCGCTTTTCTACCATAGTAAGCTGTTTGCTATTAAAGACATCTGCTCTGGAACAAGGAACCTGAAAAATATTAAGACTGTAAGTTAAAAAACTGCTTCCTAGTGATAACAAGTATTCCAAATTACATTTTTTTCCTTTACGTATAACAGGATTATTATTTCCATTCTAGTCAGGCTGCTTCACATTACCTTCCATCAGTTCTAATGGCATCTCTGTTAACTTCAGAGCTAATTAACATGCAAGCTTTCTTAATTCTGCCAAGTTGCTCCTCATGCCATTAAAAGGCCAATGGCATGTCACCCCTAACAGGGAACAACAACAGCTCAGATCTAGCAGTGGTACCTGAAACTAACACTTGCTCAATACCAACACATAAAGCTGTGGAATAACTCATGAGAAAATCAGCACTAGAAATTTTAATTGAGCAGACCTAACCATTAACATTTGTAAATCACAATGCAGGATTAGAATTTACTGCTTTACCAGGAAAATCACAATCTTATTTGCTTACTCTTCCAAAGTGAACCATAATAACTTAAGCTCATATTCAGTTACAATACTTGATAAGCATAGTACCTGTTCCACTCTTCCTTCTCGAAATGCAAGAATCCTGGTAACATTTTTAAACTCTGCATATCGACTAACATTAGATTTGATTAGAAGATCAATTAGCAATCCTCGAGAATACAGCAGCTGTACAAAGAAAATATTTCAGAGGATAAGATAAAAGGTGAAACAGTGGAAAAATTAGTAAACACTAAATATAATTTTTTATATTTTAAATTACTTGTAAAAAGTATTACCTATAAATATTATAGGTATACATAATACATAACTCAATTTATTACGGGTTCACAATTGATTATCTGAAATTCAAAATCCAAAAAACTCTGCAATCCAAGTTTTTCATCATTTGTTCAGCAGCAAAACCTGATCCAAACTGTTACAAGCCTCTTCTTTGTTTGTCCCACTTAATGTGAATACATCTCACCACAGAAATAGTAATGTGTTTACTTATAGAGAAACTCAGACTGCTAAGAATGTTACATAATGCACAGCATATCAGCATATGCACTGTATTACCTACTTTTTTTTTTTTTTTTTTTTTTGACATCTGGCTAGTATGGGGATCCAAACCCTTGACCTTGGTGTTATTAGCACCAAGTGAGCTAACTGGCCAGCCCCTACACTGTATTACTTTCTAAAATATTTTTTAAAAATCTGAATGACAGAACACACCAGGCCCTAAGGGTTTTAGCTAAGGGATTGTAGACCTATATAAAACCAGGTGGTTATAAGAAATCAGCCTGGTGGATTCCCCCCCCCCCCCCCCCACCAAAACAGGAATAGATTTGTGATACATTTTCACTGAAAGAATAAAATTGTAAGGTCCTTCTGAATTCCTAAGCATTCTAGGTTTATATGAGATATGTCTTTCTCAAGAAGTGAGGATGATGGTTATTGCTGGCATGTACGTGAGTGATTCATTTAATCTTTCAACGTCTCTCATAACTAATACTAGAGAGACAAAAACAATCATTTAAACAGTACTATCTCGATTTGGCTATTTCCACTATCAAGATACCTTTAAATAATGTCTATAACTCAATACATGTTAAAAATGTAAATGTTACATCTATAATAAGTGGGAAAAATAAAATAAAATTAGGTTTATTATATAAAGAAAAAGAGAATCTCAAAAACCAATCTAAACCATTAATCTGAGTATCCAAGAGGACATTAAAGACTTTCCATAAATCAATATTAGTTAAGTGAAATTTTAGAAACTGTTATATTAGTTCAGCATTGTGTAGAACAAACAAAATTGACATCACTATTTTTGAAACTAATCCGAATACCCTGACTAAATACGGCATGTTACTTCATTACCTTCTGCCTAACACACTACACAAATTATACACCCCATGTTTTTAAGAATACATTACCAAGTCTTAATTCTACAATATAAAAAAGAAATACTTCAAAAACCTCATTTGTTTAAAAACAAACACTTAAGATTCAAAGATTGTTCAGTAGGCATAATAATTAAATACATATATACAAAATATATAAAGCATAAAAATGTATTTTCATTTACTAAGATCTAATAAAGCTTAAGATTTAATGACAGCTTAAAAACAATGCATTTAAGATATCACTGGAGTGAAAACAAATTTCAATTAAAATTATACTAGGTTTGTTTTTGAAGCTCAGAAATAACAAATGTATACCATACTTAAACCGAAGCCTCTTTTTCACCACTCTCTGAGGGATCTACCATAGCAATTTTGCAGTGATGAGATGCTAAAGAAACTTCAATTTGATTAAAATAATGGGAACTACATTTAATAATTAACAATTTTTGCTTCACTTGGCATGTTGGTTACATAATTATTAAGGGTCTGGATTTACTCAGAAATGAGTTTTAATTGTCTGTAATAATTTCATCATTGATCATCTTCTCTATTAGTCTGAGAAGTATAACACTATACTTGTATGTATTTTCTTTAACCAACCCTCAACTATTACTTTTTAAAAAGGATATATACACAGATGTGTTATGTAAAGGGTAAAGTCCCACAGTATTTGTTGATTATACCATGATACCTTTGAGGTGGATTGCTTGTAGAAATGTCAAGTAGTTTGTAGATATCAAACTAGATTTTAGGAGAGAGGGTAGGATGTAAAATAGATATTTGGCAATCATCCTAAACTTAAATGTGATAACTGCAATTATCAGAACAAATGAAATTTCCAAGAAGTGATCAACTGCCCCAATAACATGGAATAAATAAACTGCTTTCCATCCAGTAGGCACTGAATAAATGTTCACTAAATGACTAACATTTTAAAAAATGACAATAAACCTCCTATATTACTATGGTTTTACATTCTTTAGATACTTCTACTTTTGTAGAATGCGTACAATACATGAGAATTGGTTTCTTTTTAGATATATGAACCCATGAAAACTATGCATGACAAAGCACAACTGCCTAAGTCAACTGCCTTTAGACACATTTGTTTTTTATTTAACCCAAGAAAATCAGAATTACTAATTATTCAAACCCATGAAAATATCCAGAAATCTCCTTCAGTCTCCTCACATGTCTCAGCTTCTAATTAAATTGTCTTTTTCCGCCCACAACCAGTGCTCATTTTCTTATACAACTGAATAATTTTCTACACTAATTTTTACAACTGAAACAGCACAATCTTCCACCATTTTCCTTTGCCAGACATATGCTATATTTCAGCTAACATAAGGGCTACAGACTTTTATGAAATAGCCTTGATTTTCAACCACATTTACATCATCATTTCTTAGGTAAGGCATTTCAAATCCCAAGTAACTACCGTGTAATTCAAAATGAAAATTTCAGAACAGAGCCCAGTTGTTATTTGACTACTTCAGTTTGTTTTGTTTTTTAACTTATTTCATGGAGCACTGTTTATAACAAGAAAATAATTAGTGAGCTAGGATTAAATTTCTATCCAGAGACAAACAGCCAAGGTAACATGGAAAGAATGCTAGATTTCAAAGTTTGGCAGTATCAAAGCATATGGAGAAGATGGAACAGATGGTGTAGAAATATGAAGTAGGACCAAGGCAGTAGCCAACTCAGACCTTGACACAGACACAGAGTGCTATATGATAGAAAGAAAAATGGACAGTAAAAAGATATTCATATTAGCAGGCATCAAGTTCAAAGAGAACAGAAATATGAGGACATGGGACTGTGTCAGCAAACTGTGAGGGGCATACATTCATTGATCCCTCTCTTTCTCCTATCACTTGGAACTTGAAGAAAGCACATTAAACAGAGAAGCCTAGTTTTGAGGCAACTCTGATGTTATTCACTACTTTCTCTCACTTTTTAATTCCTCGCTGTTTGCCCTCAATTTATGAGACTGGATTTGGTCTCTGTTTTTCTCTACTTTTACCCAGCCCTGTACTGTAACCCTTTAAGGCCCGTGATCCTTTATTTTACTGGTTTTCTATTCATTTGCACTAAAATAGACTTGCTTCCTATAAACCCAATGCAACACTGTACTCTTCTAAGACCCAGGGACCTCCTCTGAAGTCACAATGAACTAATGATAGAGTTCAGGATAGAAACATAACTGCAGACAGTGGCATTCTTCCCAGACTCCCTACCCCACCACTATTACATTTCCTCTGAAGCCCTCAAACCTGAATACATGATTTTCAAAATTGCACTGGTTTGTTCAGAATATTCATCATCACACAGATGCTAAAACACTTACTACACATAAAGGCTAAACAACATTGATGTAAATTAACTGTAAATAAGATGGATTTGTAAACAGGTTCATTAGATTTCTTCTTTTGACAGAATTCATAGTGTCCATGCACTAGGAGACTATCAGGATGGACTATGTGCTCTAGAAGAAAAGTATTCTTCAAGTACAAAAGTATTATTTAATTATTGATTAAAAACACATTGAAAGCATTTTAATGTGGGCATTTTAATGTTTTTAATCTATATTTAAAAATATTTTAATTGATTATAAACTTCTGGCTATTTCTTTATAAAACAAATGCTCTGCACCTCAGAGAATAAAATTATGAAAACTGAATGTATGGGTCCAGATGCTATTTTCAATTAATTAGAAGTTAGTGTTGTTCCATGATAAGATGGCTAAAATTGATATTTACCTTTGATACCAAATCAATATTAAATCTCCTGCCTTCTTTAATAATTTGCGAGTAAGTAATCCTATTTTTCTTTGGTTGCTCTGCAGTATCTTCTGCTGGAGGCACATTTTCACTTGTTTCTTCTTCTGAAGTTGACGGCACACAAGTTTTATCATCACAATGGTTTTCTTTCTCCCCTGTCACCTCAGCATCATTTACTTCTAGGGCACTCTCTGGATCACTGCTTGAAGTTTGGTCTGCGGGCATTTCACAGCTCACAGTGCTTAATGACTTATCTTCTGTAGGCAGGCAGGCAGAATCTGCAGCTTCCATGGAGTTTGTAGATGTTACAGAAGCATGATTTTTCTGCAGTGCACCAGCTTCTTCAACATCTTCATGCAAATCTTGACTAATAAGAAATTATAATAATAATCAACACCATGCTTTTGATAATTCTACCCTGCTACATTTTTATATTGCTTTAACTTTTCATGTCAATTTTTATTCCTTGAACCCTTTTATCTTATCAAGTTCAGTATATACTTTGCCTTATGTTACCTAGACATTAAACATTCATCTGTTAAGGTATCCATACAATATAAAACATAATTAAAATTTGAAAAGTCCACACAAAGATTTCAGGGTTTAGGAGGTAATGTTACATGTACATGTACATGTTACATGTACATGAGAATTCAAGGCAGACAGGAGTATTGTATTTTAGAAGCAAATCAACACAATGGTTAAGAGCACAGCCTTCAGAATTAACATATCTGTGTTCAAACCCTGACCCTAAGCCTAGTTAGCTCTGTGAACTCAGACAAGTTATTTATTTTCTATGAGAAACGGAACTTATAACACAGGGATAATACCACCTGCCTCACAAGGTTGTTTTGAAGATTAAATAAGGTATTACATGCAAAGAACCTGGCACAGTGCCTGGGACACAGTAAATGCTTAATAAAGATAGTTACCAAAGATGATTATTATTGAGTAATTCTTAACTTGGTGGTGTGACAAAGGTACCTTCAGTAAAGTGGGGAAAAATTTGCCATGAAAAGTTTATGTTGGCCTAGCACAATGTCATATTTAACAGGATTTTTCTGTATTCTTTCCTGCCATATATTGTTTTACTAAGGTCTACTGCTCTACTGGAAGCCCGATTTCCAAAGTTATTACTAGAGTTAACAATCTCAGTCCAACATTGTCTTGATTGATACAACAGGCTCCCATTTGGTCTGCCTACATCATGAATTTTTCCATGACATTTTATCTTTCACAGAACGCACTATTTTCACTGAGTTGTCTCACTGCTCAATACCTGACCCAATATCTTGAAATGAGATAGGTCTTTGCAAGTAAACATCTCCGAATTGATCGCTTAAGAACTAACAGTAGCCCTTCCTTATATCAGATCTAAACCCCACCCCATAAAATCATCTCCACCTATTTTCCAACATGGCATTTCTAACTATTACTTTATCAACTCTAATCTCCATGTTTTGGCCCATACCATTTATTTCTTCTGGTCTATTCTTGGCACTCCCCATAATATCACAATCCACCCATTTCCAAACATAATCACATACTTTAACAAACTACCTAAGAACTATCTAAGAAAAAGCTTATATTTTACTTCTAAGAAGTCTTCCTTATCCCAACCACACTTATAACTCTATGTTCCCATAATACACACATGCAGTCCACCTTGCATTTATTTATCAATTCCTTCTTAATAGTCCTTTGGTTGTCCATCATATTCTTTATCTTCAGAATTAGACTTTAATTTCCTTGAGGGAAGACCCTAACACCTCTTCTTGTGTGCCCCTCACAACACCTACTGCACTGCTCTATAGATGTAGTATCTGATAAATGCTTGATGGATAAATGGTTTGTAAATGCAAATAATTTTTTAAAAAATATGAAACAAACTTATTCATAGAAAATGTAAAAAAATAGGCCAGGACAATATCTTTGATGAACATAGCTGCAAAAATTCTCAACAAAATATTAGCAATCAGAATACAGCAACACATCAAAAAAATTATGCACCATGATCAAGTGGGATTCATCCTAGAGATGCAAGGATGGTTCAACATCCACAAGCCAATAAATGTAATACACCACATCAACTAAATCAACGACAAAAACCATATGATTACCTCAATAGACACAGAAAATGCATTTGACAAAATTCGATGTCCCTTCATGATAAACACTCAACAAATTAGGCAGAGAAGGAAAGTATCTCAACACAATAGAAGCCATATATAACAACCCACTGCCAATATCATCCTGAATGGGGAAAAGCTAAAAGCTTTTCTCTTAAGGAAAGAAAAAAGATAAGGATGACTGCTATGACCACTCCTATTTAACATAGTATTGGAAGTACTATCCAGAGCAATCAGGGAAGAGAAAGAAATAAAGGGTATCCAGATTGGAAAAGAAGTCAAACTATCCCTGTTTGCATATGACATCATACTGTATATAGAAAAACCTAAAGACTCTACAAAAAACTCTTAGAGCTGGTAAGTGATTTCAGTAAAGTTGCAGGATATAAATCAACATGCAAAAACCAGTACGTTTTTATACTCCAACAACAAACTAGCAGAAAAAGAAATCAAGAAAGTAAGCCCATTTAAAATAGTCACCAAAAAAATGAAATACCTAGGAATCAATTCCACCAAAGAAATGAAAGATCTCTACAATGAAAAGAACAAATCATTGCTGAAAGAAATTAAAGAGTATACAAAAAGATGGAAAGACATTCCATGCTCTTGGATTGGAAGAATTAACATTCTAAAAATATCCATCCTACCCAAAGAAATCAACAGTTCAATGCAATCCCCATCAAAATGCCAATGACATTCTTCACAGAAATAGAAAAAACAATCCTAACATTCATATGGAATAACAAAAGGCCCTGAATGGCCAAAGCAATCCTGAACAACAACAAAAATAAAACCAGAGGCATAACACTCCCTGAATTCAAACTATACTATACTTCAAAGATATAGTAACCAAAACAGCATGTTACTGGCAATAAAAACACTCAGACCAATGGAATAGAATAGAGAACCCAGAAATCAACCCACACACTTACAGCCAACTGATCTTTGATGAAGGCAACAAGAACACGCACTGGGGAAAAAACTGCTTCTTCAATAAATGGTGCTGGGAAAACTGGAAATCCATATGTAGAAAAATAAAACTAGACCCATACCTCTCACCACATACCAAAATCAACTCAAAATAGATTAAAGACTTAAATATAATACCTGAAACTATAAAACTCCTAGAAGAAAACATAGGGGAAACATTTCAGGATATAGGACTGGGCAAAGATTTTATGAATATGACCCCAAAACCATAGGCAACAAAAGAAAAAATAAACAAATGGAATTATATCAAACTAAAAAACTTCTGCACAGCAAAAGAAACAATTTACAGAGCAAAAAGATAACCTACAGAATGGTAGGAAATATTTGCAAACTATGCATCCAACAAGGGATTAATATCCAGCATATACAAAGAAAGAACTCAAACAACAGTAAAAAAAAAAAAAAAAAAGTAACCTAATTTAAAAATGAGCAAAGGAGCTGAATAGACATTTTTCATATGAAGATATACAAATGGCCAACAGACACATGAAAAAATGCACATCACTCAGCATCAGGGAAATACAAATCAAAACCACAAAGAGATATCATCTCACCCCAGTTAGACTGGCTATTATCAAAAAGACAGAGAATAACAAATGCTGGCGAGGATGTGGAGAAGGCGGAATCCTCTTACACTGTTGTTAGAACTGTAAATTAGTGCAGCCATTATGCAAAACAGTATGAAGGTTCCTTAAACAACTACAGATAGAACTGCCATATGACCCAGCAATCTCATTGCTGGGTACACACCCAAAGGAATGGAAATCATGTCAAAGGAATACCTGCACTCTCATGTTTATTTCAGCTCTATTTACAATAGCCAAGAGTTGGAATCAACTTCAATGTCCACAACAAATGACTGGATAAGGAAAATGTGGTATATACACTCAATGGAATACTACTCTGTTATAAAAAAAAAGAATGAAATACTGCCAATTCACAGCAACATGGATGAACTTAGAGAAAATGATATTAAGTAAAATAAGCCAGGCACAGAAAGAGAAATATTGCATGTACTCACTCATAAGTGGGAGCTAAAATAAAGAAAGAAGGAAAAGAAAGGAAAGAAACAAACAATCATAATAATACATTAAACTTTCAAAAAAAAAGGAGAGAGAGAACTGTGATTATTAGAGGTAGGAAAGGGGGAGGGGGAGGGGGATTGGCGAGAAATAGTTAAGGCCACAAAGACTGATTACGTTTTGTAAACATGAGTATACTAATTATCCTGATTTGATTATCACAAATTGTACACATGTATTGATATTCGTTTCTGTACCCCACAAATATATATAATCAATTATCTTTCAATACAAAAAACTCAAAAAAATAATTAGGCCAGGAAAACAGTGTATTGCAAATTCAAAAACATCGTTACAGTGAAAAAAAGAAATGCCTGATTAAAATTAGCACAATAAACACTACAACAATAAAGGGGACAATGAAAGAATAAAATAATACTTAAATGTCAAGAAATAAAATTCCACATTTACTCTTCTAGCCTAGCAATTTTAACGAAATCTAGTGAAAAAATGTGCTGATATCATTAATATTACAGCAATGCTTTACAGAGCTAGGAAACTATAGTGGAGAAAGCACCCAAGTTCTACTTCTACATACATTACTTAGGAGATATTAGGCAAGTCACTTAATCTCTCAGATTCCCCAACTACAAAATGGGATCAGTCCATCTGCCTTACCTTTCATGAGACTGTTATGAGATAAATGAGCGAACATATGTGAAAAGTATTTTATAAACTCTAAAAGGTTAATGAGATATAAGATGTTAAACAAATAGAAAACACTGTTAAACTGCCTGCAGGTCAACAGGCACCTCAAAACATGTGTACTTAGGTTTTCTGTGTTCACATGATGAAAGCTCTTTTGCCACATAAACACACAATAGCACCACTGCCATTAACAAAATTAAAAATGAAGAGCAATAATATAAAATGTGATTTGTACATTTTCTATAGAATTGTTCATGGTCTGTATTCACTTTCATTACTCTGAAAAAGTCAGTAAAACTAAAGTGTGTCCCATGAGGAATCTAAGGTAACAACTTTCAGCAAAAGTTCCACGCCTAAAGATTAAACTAATAAATGACAGGATAATTAATTACACTTTTCAGATAAGACAGACTATGGCAACTTCTCTTATTACAGGCCATGATGATGACACTGTGGAAACTGAGCATAGCAACTGACCTAGTCAGTGGTGAAAGGAGGATTTGCAGAGCAAATGAAATGAATTAATTCAGTGCTGGACAATCTGGAAGATACAAATCAAAATCCTTAATTAAAGGTATAAGTGTAAGAAAACAAATTAATCTTTAGGAATTTGTTCTGCCTCCATGAACTATTAAGTTTTACTGTCCTCAACATCGTAATTTGGTGAAATTTCTAGCACTAACACAACCACAGTATTTCTGGAGTTCTCCCAATGTTAATACCTAATGAGAAGTTACAAAGACACAAGAAAACTAAAACTCCACTTTATTCCTCAGTAAACAAAATTCTGTTCACTGAAAAGAGCTATCTTCCTCCATATTTAAAACTTTATATTGTGGAAATAATATTTTCTTAAAATGATATTCCATCTTTCAAAGAAAACTTCAGAATACAATAGCTCAATTTTATTAAAGTATTTGAAAACTATAAAAATGCACTTGTCAATTAGAAAATAACGTGGCTGGATTACAAGCCCTCAAAAGCACCTTTGATTTCTAAAATATTACAATGACTTTAACATATAAAGGAGAATAATCTGCATCATAGGTTCTTATAAAATTTTTCACTGTCAAAATAGATTTCCCAAGTTAAGTCTGTCATTTATAATACTGCTAATTTAAATTCCAAGGGTTATTTGCAATACAGTGTAACAATATTTTTGAGATAATTTTTTCTTACCCACAACTGCTGAATACTGCTTTGTGTAAATATATTTTTTACTAATTGCCAAAATCTGTATATAACCCTGAGAATTTAGGGGTGCAAATTCTTATATTATCTAGTAGTGCTGATCAATTTACTGGTACTAACAAAGGAATACCTCCAAGTGAATGTGTCTTATGCTTTGTAACAGTCACCCTTTCAGATGAGTCAAATGAAAACTGCCAACCAGTCGGTTAATTTATTCAGCACAGGTGTTCACTTTTTTTTTTTTTTTTTAAGCCATTTGCACCTTTTTCCCCCCAATACAGCCTGTGGCAGAAATTGTATTCTATTATTTTGATGTAGGAACTTTGTTCTAAGGTCATTCATTTCTGACTTGCACAGTATATGTTATACTGCTATCCAGCCATTTATTCCTAAAATAAATGTTTAATGGTTGTTCATTAGAATTACAAAAATCAGACTATGCAAAAATCATTGTCCTAGAGAACAGCAATATAAAAAAAACCAGTGTAATTAATTTTGAATCACTGCAATATAATATATTGGTAGATATATTTCCCTATTTGTTACCAACCTAAGACATTAACACATAGTGCAGAATATAGTTGAAATATCAACCTCTTGCCATATTTCTTCAAAAACAAATTTCATCAGGTGGTATAGAGAAGGTACTGTTGGCTGCCTACTCAACAACCATTACCCACCCTTCCTCCTTGCTACAAAAGCCCCAATTCTGCTCCAATATCAGGCAGAAGGTGCCCAGTCATAGGTGATGGATCATGACTGATCAAAAGCAATTACGGTAATTTTACTTGCCTTTGTTGATGATTGATTTAGGGGTAAGCACATTATCCAGTTTTAGCCAATGAGCTAGGGCTGTTGGTAAAGACTTTCCAGTATGATAAAAAAAAAAAAAGCATACACGTTAGGATAAACTCTTCTCCCTTCTTTCTGTGTTTAGAGACTTTTCTTGTATGAAAAACTGTTTGGAATTGTGGCAGCCACCTTGAAACCCTGGATGGGAAGCCAAGAGCAGTGCAGTGCAGCTGCCTAAAGCCCTGATGTGCTTATGCTACACTATAAACAAATCCTCTACCTACCTACTCACCTACCCACCTATCTACTTTTTTAAACCACTTTTAGTTGTGAATGGTGTCACCTGCAGCCTAAAACAAACCTACCTGTACATAGTGATGAGTAGCTTCTTTTAAATTGTTTAAAAAAAAAAAAATTGGTGATTTCACAGAACTTTTTATTATTCCTTTCTTCTTATTGGTATTCTCCTATTGATATTATTGCTCAAGAAGCTCATATCCCTTATATAATTTTTAAGTTAAAATTTTAGAATTCAAAATAAGTCGAATTTTACATTCCTGTTACAATAAAATCTTCATTTTTGTTGTCAACCAACTAGAAAGTTGGTTCATTTGAAACTAAGAAGCAAGTTGTTATCCTGCTTTAACATTATACCAGAAAAGGGGAAACAATGTTCAATGATATGCCCCCCCCCCAAAAAAAAGGCAGAAAAGGTACAAGTTATTGTCAATACTTCAGAAAGATAAAATCTCTTCTCACTAAAGAAACTATGTACATGACATTATGTAGTTAACAAGCAACAAACTTTCACCTAAGAATTATTTAAGTTTCTGTGACTTAAGTGTGAATTAATGTATTGTGCCTTTTCATAGTCCGTTGAAGATTTAAAACTAGAAATAATAGCTACTTTGATTCCCCCATAATAAACCACAAAAACATTCCATGGCATATAAACTATAGTCATAACAACTAAAGGATACTGGATTCATCCCATACCTTCCTAACACTGAAAGTTAGGCACTTTAATTTCACATTACAGATATGACTACTTTATAATACTATATGGCATTCTAGCAAAGAAGTAAATGCACTTCTTCAGGTGCTAGTCTTCAAAAAGGAAATACTTTATTCGCTTGGTGGGATGGTTCCCTTGATAAGCATACATGTATTTACCCGCTATCTGAAATAGACATGATACAATGGAAACAGCACAGGCTTTTGAGTAAGATAAACATGGCTCTGTTATGTTTAAAAAATCCTGGCTCTGCTATCTCTGGGTCTCCCTGAGCTTCAGTTTATTTGCCAACAAGATTTACATATGGCTCATGTACATGGCTGTTGCACAGAATAAATGAAATCAATTGTAATAAAATATGTAAAGCTCCAGGTTACAGAAGTTGCCACAAATATAATATTCAATAAATGCTAGTTCTTTTTCATCTCCCTTTCATAAGTTAATCATGTAATCACAAAAAATCCTTTCAATGGAAAATAATCTTTGCATAGCAAAAATATTTCTAGGTCCAAATGAGAAATTAGCCCACTTATTTTAAGCAGCACTGAGGATAACAAAGTTCTGATAAAACCATCTAGATAGTTCTTAAGAGTTTGTTATACCTGGACTTACCCTATGATAATAGACTAATCATTACAATTTATGTTTTAGCATTTAGTCTAATTTTGCAATAGCCCAAAATATTAACTGTATTGTTCACATCATCACTAAAACCTTTAGGTTGAACACTTCAGAATATTTTTTGAAAATAAGTAAAGTCAACAGCAATCAAAAAATAACTATCCTATATGTTCCATTAGAATATAGTGTTATTGACTTGCCATGTGCTTTGAGGTATTTTCCAAGCAGTGACGGTGGGTTTGTACTGATCCATTTGCATTCTGAACCAGGACTCCTTGCAATCAAAGATAAAAGCCAGGAGGCTACTGATAAGGCTATAATATTATTAATGGACAAGAGATACATACTTTATTCTTCCTTGATGTTAAATAACCGAGTGGCATATATGTCAATCAAACCATAGACTTTGACCTAACGAATACAAACTCTATAAAACATGCTAACTCATCTGGTCTAAAATGTGAAGCCAAGTCATAATACAAGGATACTTCAAAAAGTTCGTGGAAAAACAGAATTGAAAGATAATATGAATCTTTCCATGAACTTTTGAAGTACCCTTGCATTTCAGCCTTCACATCATTATAAAGTTGTCTTTACGTGATATTTTGAAAATTTACAAAAACATTTAAAACAATATTCCATATATGTAGTGCACCGAGGATTCAAGCTTGATTTCTATTTGTTTCATACAACTTAAATACAGTATACTCTTGGCATGAATGACCATTAAAGCGTAGGACTTTTGGTAATTTGTCATTGGCCAGATTGTGGATTTGAACTGCATATGCTGAGAGAGTAGCACGCAAGAATAATATATTTAGCAAATGAGAGACCCTAAATAACTGCTCGGCATTAGTGTATAATTACAAAGCCCTCAGGAAATGAAAATAACTTCCTTTCTGGAAGGGGAAAAAAAGGCTCATTAAGTGAGACTAGGGATAAGCAGAAAACACAATAAATTAACCTGTGGTGTATGACTATGAACAGAAAACACATGATTCTCAACAGAAAATAGATTCTTTTTAAAAAAAGAAAAAACAATCAGTGGAAAGGAAGATACAAAACTGCTCCTCTTTGCAAAAGACATGTTTTTCTAGGTAGAAAATTTCAAGGAATCTACACAAAAAACTTCCCAGAACTAAAGAGTTCAGCAAGATTTCGGGATACAATCAAGATCCACACATTAAAAATTAACTGCATTTCTAGATACTAACAATAAACAGGTGAAAACCAAAATTAAAAAGATAACGCCATTTATGACTGCTCCAAAAAAAATAAATATTGAGGTATACAATTAACAAAACATGTATAGGAACAGTGTGCTGAAAATTAAAAATTCTGTTGAAAGAAATCAAAGACAACTTCCACAAATGGAGAGACATACCATGTTCATAAACTAGAAGGACTGAAATAATAAAGATGTCAATTCTTCCTAAATTGATCTGTAAGTTTAATGTAATTCCTTCAAAATCCCAGCAATTTTTTTTTTTAGACATAGACAAGCTTATTAAAACATTTATATGGAAAGGCACAAACTCCAGAATAGCTAAAACAATCTCAACAAAAAAAATAAATTGGGAAGAATCATTCTGATATTAAGGTCTATCACATAGCTGTATAATATACTGTGGTATTGATAGAGGAAAAGACATATAGATCAATGGAACCAAATAAGAATCCAAAAATAGACCCACCCAAGTACAACCAACTGATTTTTGACAAAGGTGCAATAGTAATTCAATGGAGGAAGAATAAACTTTTCAATAAATGGTGCTGAAGCATCTGAATTTAAAAAAAAAAAAAAAAAAATGATCATCAACCCAAACATCATACCTTATACAAAAATTAACTCAAAGTGGATGAGGGACTTCAATGTACAACATGAAACTACAGACATTTTTTAAAAAACAAGAAAATCTTCTGGATCTATAGCTAGGCAAAGAGTTCTCAGACTTGACACCAAAAACATAATCCACAAAAAAAAAAAAACTGATAAATTGGACCTCATGAAAATTAAAAAGACTTGCTCTGCAAAATATCTTGTTTAAAGATGAAAAGACAACATGCAGACCGGGAAAAATACTTTTAAATCACATATCTGACAAAAGCCACAAATCTAAAATAGATAAAGAACTCTGAAAACTCAACACTAAAAGAGCCAGTCCAAATAAAAAGCAAGCAAAAGACATGAACAGACATTTCACCAAAAAAAATATGGATGGCAAATAAGCACAAGGAAAGATATTCAAAATCAGCCATCAGGGAAATGCAAATTAAAACTACAACGAGATATCACTACACACCTATCAGAATGGCTAAAATAAGTAAGTGATGACACCAAATGCAAGTGAGGATATGGAGTATCTGGATTACTCATGCATTTCTGGTGGGAATGTAAAATGGTATAGGCCCTCTGGAAAACAGTTTGGCAATTCCTTTTAAAACTAAACATACAATTACCATATGACTCAGCAGTTGTACATTTGGTTATTTATCCCAGGAAAATGAAAATTTTTATCCCACAAAATCATTTATCCCAAAGAAATGTTCACATAAAAACATGTACACAAAATTGCATAGCAGCTTTATTGGTAATAGCCAAAAATTGGAAACAGCCCATATGTTTTTCAATGGGTGAATGATTAAACAAACTATGGTACATCCATATCATGGAATACTACTCAGCAATAAAAAAAGAACACACTATTCATGCACACAACAACCTGAATGAATCTCCAGGGAATTATACTGAGTGAAAAAAGCCAATGCCAAAAGGTTACATACTATATACATAAAGTTCCACTTATATAACATTCTCAAAATGACCAGGTTATAGAAACAGAAAACAGATTAGTGATTGCCAGGAGTTAGGGATGGTGGGGATGGGGATGGGGGAAGGAGGGGGAAGGAGGGGGAAGGAGGACATAAGGTGTGGTTACAAAAAGGCAACAGGAGGGATCCCTGTGGTGATGGAAGTATTCTGTAAATTGATTGTGGCAGTGGATACATGAATCTACACGTGATAGAATTGTATAGAACTAAATACACACACATACACAAAACTTATGTCCACAAAACGTAACATTAACATCAATACCATGTATGTAAAAAAGCAACAACAAAAAGCCAGGACCCGTACCCTATTTTTCATTATTTACAAAAGGTATACACGAAGATTTTGTGATGTACTCCTCAGGAATGTCAAAGACCTACCACATAGTGATAACGTTACTTACTAAGGAGGAAATGAGAGAATTTCCTAGATAACTAACTAAAGCTCATTTCTTAAAATGACAAATCTTTTATTCTAACCATTTTTTACACTCATCTTTCTAAAATGTACTTCAAACCCCCCTACATTTTCAAGTGAAGGATAGAGAACATTATCTAACTTTTGCCTGAAGACACTGGGATATAATTATGATCATCAATTGTTATACTGTACTATAATATAGTGATGGCCTTGAGGGATTTTCTAGTATGAAAAGCCATTTACTTCTACACTAAATGGCCAAAAGTATACTCTCAGCTTGCTGATGCTGTCGTCATCTTTGTTAGTCTATCAACTAAAACCTAATAGCATGTTAGAGCCCAGAGGGACTTTTAAGATCACTTAGTCCAAACCTTTCATATTTTACTGATGGTGAAACAGAGACCCAAAGTGGAGACATCTTGTGCTCAGTATCATACAGCAAGGTGAATGGTGAAGGCAGGACTATAACCCTGGTCTCAGTGTGGTTCTCAGTGTGCCAGCCGCTAGCAGATACCCCTTTTCTATTTGCTGCTTTAAACTACTATGGTAGAAAAACCAAAAAATAAGGTTGTCAGAAATATGTATTACATAAGGTTTTTGATGCCCTCTCATATAAAGTAAATCATTGTAACAGCTATTTTGGCCCAGCCCCTTTCATATAATTCCACATTGTTGCCATGATTCAAAAGATTAAGGATGCCACAGTCGGGCTGGGGCTAAGTGAGGTACTGTTATTCATGTCTACCCAAACGTTAGCACTTATAGACAAGTTGATTTTCCGTACAGTCCTCGACTTCCCTGCATGCTCTCAAGGCTCTTCCTGCTTACTATGACAGCTAACTTTCCCAAGTGAATGAAGACATAAAACATTATCCCAGTTCACCTCTTGTTCCACACTCTAATTGGCACTGAAAATAGCAGAGTCCTATTTCACTGTTTTTTGTTTTGTTTTGTTTTGTTTGACCGGTAAGGGGATCACAACCCTCAGCATGGTGTTGTCTGTACCACGCTCAGCCAGTGAGCGCACCGGCCATCCCTATATAGGATCCGAACCCACGGCCTCGGCGCTACCCGCACCGCACTCTCCCGAGTGAGCCACGGGGCCGGCCCCCATTTCACTGTTTTAAAGCAAACCTTACACCATCAACCTTTTACTTTCTCACTTTGAGAAGTTCCAAAAATGAAACTGAAGAGATCAGGAACTGAAAATGAGATGATTTCCTCTGCACTCAAAATGTGTCAGTTCAGCCATTAGAAACTACGAACCTCAATTGTCATAAAAAATAGAGAAATCAGAAGCCTTGAAATACCAAAAAGTACCTCTCAAAGGACCACATTGTGACTGCCACTACACTATAGTCATGTAATATTCATGGGCACACGATATCACTTAAGAAAGTTACCAAATACTTATTCCTGGTTTCATTAAAGCATATGACTTTTCAGTTGAAATCACCTTCTGTTGTAAATCTTTCTACACTGGCTCGGAACAATGTCAGTGAGCTGTACTTTTTCATTCTGAATGGCATTTAGCATCATGTAAATTATAATCTATATCTGACATTTCAAAGCCTGTGCTTTTGCAGAAAATCAAAGAACATTAACTGTATATTTGTGGGGGAAAATGCTGGTTACCTGAAAGATATGAACATAGGTTAAGAAATCAAGCTCAAGTCCCCAAACTTTTCACAGGCTCAGGTCACACTTATCACACTACCACAACAAGGAAGTGTAAAATGACAGAGTATCCTGAAGAATGTCTGGTGTACTGACTGCAGGTTTTAATTACTATTAAAATACCTGACAGTCTAATTTTCTAAACCTCTAGACTCTATTACTACTTGAATGTTTGCACTTAACTGTATAATTGTTACCTTTCGACCTGTCAACTATATGTCATTTGAAAAAATAAACTTTTCCAATTGTTTTAAAACAATCTCTCACGGAGAGGGAGGCACCCTAAAACATTCTTACTTCCCACTTTTCTAACTTACAAAAATATGTACCCAAATGTTATGACCACTCAATTTTTTTTAATTCAAAATTATAATCTTCCATTTTGCTGTACTGAATATTATCTAAGAAGGATAGTATAGTGGGAAGAACACTGGAGTAGGAATAAAAAACCCCAGGATTTAATCTTGGGCTTATTCTTTAGATTAGCTGTGGCCCTGCCATTCACCAAGCCATGTGACCTTCAGCAAATTTCTTAATCTCTTTGAGGTCCATTGAGGATTTTGTTAAAAATACAACTAATACTATCTGCCCTATCCTAGCACAGGATTATTCTAAAGATTTAATGAGATAACGTATTTTAAAAAGCTTGATAAATTGTAAAGCATTAATGTAAGAGTTTATTGTTATTACCTAAACAGAGAAAACACAAAATTATGTTTTAAAAAAGGCAAAACCAGCATATCAATTTGACTTGTAGTGACCAATGCCATATAAATCCTTATTGTTGGCTGCTTCTTCTGAAGTGTGAAAAAGAAGTTATTAACTTAGCTTATCCTAAATAAATACTTTTCATACCTGGCATAACAAAATACTTCCACATGTTGAATAGTTTTGTCCTTCCTGCTAAGAGCAATGGCTTCTTCATTTTCAAGTATCTGCTCTTGCCACACTGGGCTTTCATTTACAATGTCACTATTTTCCTAAATAAAACACAGAGGAGAAGTTTTAATTAAATTGAGCAATATGAACCCGTAATTTTCTGAGAAAATTTTTCTCATCTAAATGCATGCTTTTCCTTTCATGCCATCAAATTCAAAGACATTATTTCTGAGTCACTGAAGCAACTCCAACAGAATGTGCCAACTTCAAAGGAAGAATAGGAAAACAAAGCGTAAAATTTATACTATCAAAAACTAGCTCTGGTTTATAGATCTCTATCAGGATATGTGACATTTTGATATGGTCATTGGATGTGGCTGTTTTAACACTGCTTAAGAACTAGGACAACTAACCATCTACCTGCTAAGAATCAAGCACATCTATTGTACATATTAGTTGTCAATAAAAAGTGTTTTTCAAATTTTGTTTTCAAAGCAGTGGGGTCAAAAACTTCCTTCATTCTCCTTATCTTCACATCTTTTAAGACTGGTCACTAGTCACGTCAAATTTTGATTATATATAAAAGTATTTTTGAAAAGTACTCAGCACAATATAACTAAGGATTTTATAATAATCCCTCAATATTTTATATTCAGAAAAACAGTCGAAATAAGAATGTGTAATAAGGCACGTAAATATTCACTAAGGGTTGAAAGTTTTCCCTTTCAACTAAGGATTGAAAATGTTCAGTAAACATTCCCTTAAAATGTTCTAATTACATTTTATGGAAAAAATTACACGATACAGTAGTATTTGAATACAGGGGATTTTTGAACATGTCAAGATATACCTTTTCCAAATGCCAAGGATCAATTTTTAATCTGTGTAAAATTTTAAGCTGTTTGATATTACACATCTTTCTCAGAGAAAACTTCTTGAAAATGTATTATATATACTCAAGTAACTAGTAGTGAAATATAATCACAATACTTTGTTTTAAGGAAATTTGTCCTAGAAAATTTCTAAACTTACAAATTTCATAAAGTAGGACAATAATTATTTTTAAAAGATTTAATTGTCTCAAATTTAACATTTTAAACTAAAGAAAAGTAGTGACAGACAACTCTTATCATCAAGTGTAATATTAGATAGTATGAAACATCCCATAAGTAGAAGAGGAAGTAAAGTACAAGAACTCTGAATGTGTACACTTAAGGTCACCAGCCTGAGAAAAGAACTGTGGACTAGGGAGGGAAAGTGAAGGGGGAAAGGATACAGTGACAAAGTCAAGATTCTGGAGTAAAACAAGCATTAAAATAAAAGAAACATCTACAAAAATAATTTTATTTTAATAAATCTAATCCTACTACCAAAATTTATTTTTAAAAATCTCTTCGCTCACCAGAAGTTTTCCATTCAGACAGGATATTTTTTGTTGTTGTTATTCTGATAATCTAGCCAAAATCGTCTCATGGAAGTACTAAATATGCCTAAATATAAGGTGACCCTCACACATACTTCCCAAAGATAGGTACAAAGTAGATTTTCTAATCAAGTTAAATATATGAATATTTTAGGAATACAGAGAAAACAGTTAAATGTCTACTTATAACATTTACTCTCTTGACTTACACATAGTTTGAGTTCTTACATGATATGCTACTTTACAAATCTTGCTTGTTTCTCCACACTCCCATTTTATGCAATGATATTTAAACTGCATCTTCAACATCAATGCCTTTGTCGTCATGAGAGTCACTTTTTGAGTCACAAACACCATTAAATCAATCAATACAACTACAGCGCTTAGTATGGTGCTTGGCACATAGTGCTTAATAAGTCTTAGCAATCTTAATTCTTAGCTAACTGAATACAATTTTCTGGAATATATCATCCTCATTTCCCAACAGTCTAAACTCTTTTGAGATATAGCAATTTCTGATGCCACGTATGATGCTCTCAGCAGGAATTTCATTTCAAGCCACATGTACCCATTTGCATAGAATTAGGACAGTTTTTTAAAAATCTTATAAAAATTGGTAAACTCCATAACATAACCAACTATCCATATAATGCCATAGGTGATCTCTAAAAAGCTTCTTTATAATAGTATTCAACAGCTGTAGTAGTGAGATCCTACCCTTAGGAAAAAATTACTGAATTTATACTAAATCTCTTCTCTTGCTATTTCTTTTTACTGATTCTGTAAAGTGACTTTTATAAACATGCAAAACCACCACTGACATTTCAAATTAATGTATCTACCCCAAATAGTTGTATTTTTTCGTTTTTGGTTCAAAATATACTGACAAAGATAAACTGGTAATTTGTGAGATTTTATAAGAATGGGGGTATTTCATCTGAAAGATGATTTTAGGGGAAAAATTTTGCCTTATATTTGGGCATACAGAGTAGTTAAGAATGGTATCAAGTACGAGGATACTTCAAAAACTTCACAGAAAGATTTGTATTATCTTTTAATTCTATTCTTCCATGAGCTTTTCAAAGTACCCTCATATATACAATTTACTCTTCCACCAACATGTCTATTTATATATAACAAGTGATATCAAAAAACATTAGCTGAAAAGATGACTGTGAATATTTTTTGTTTCACAGTGAATAATCCTGTAGTATAGATCAAGCTTAGGGTTTTCTTAAATGTGGGGTTATTATGTGACACAAAATACAACCTGTCAAATTAAAAGATTGATAAGAACTTTACCTGATATTCCTTTAGCCAGGACAACAGTCCTGAAAAGCTAAAACTGGCCCAGTTTCCTCCATAGTAGCTTCTTCTGTAACAATAAAAAATAAGAGTAAAGAAAACGGTATAAAAATCAAGTCACCAATTTTCATCAAACTATTCTTGACCCTTAAACTCATTTCATTTTCTAATATTGCTACCTCAAGAATTCAAAAGCACACATAATTGGAATGTTGACATAAGAGGAAATGACAGGCTGAAATAAAAGTGGGCCTCTCAGATCCCAAAGGAAAGTTTTCAGTATATAAGTAGTTAAAGATATCTTTGGCCTCCTTAGAGCTTTCTCCAGTGATCAAGTGAACAGCTTGACCCAGGAACTGAGCAGGTAACATGAACATATGACTTTTGGATTAATAAAAATGGCTAGGAAGAAAATCTTGATAGCTCTCAAAGAAAGCTACTGAAAAACTGCTTTCTGTTAAGCAGTTAAATGTCCACCACCAAACACATCTCCCACAGCAAATGCATGCATGAGAGAGGACACACACATACACACAATTGGCTGCTCTAGGTAAAGTGGAAGGCCCTTTGCTAATGTTAATCTTCAGGGCCAAAAATAAAAGTAGATCGTGGGACACAGTTATTCACATCAAGACTTCTGTGATAAGTAAAATAGGAACAAAATTCCCACTAACTGGGTGAGCTATTCTTCATTCCACAGTCCTGTGAAGATCTCTGTCTTTTGGAGAACCCAGAGGGCTCCTGACTAGGATCAGGTAAACCTCATAGACCCTGGACTTCTCATTAATTTTCTTAAGTGGAGATTTCTGGCAACCAGAGCTCTCTAATTCTGCACAGCATACTGGGTTTCCCAGTCCTTGCAAAACTATTCACATTTATTGACTCTGTATGATGAGCTCCAAAGTACACTTGATCCCACCTACAACACTAATTCTGGCTCTGGGCAGGAGGGATTCTTGGTTTTGTTTTCATTTTCATTTTTGCTTCTCTGTTTCTTTCTGTAATTAAATAAGAATCCATAAAAGCTCTTTGTAAAATTAAACACAAATAAAACCTTTAACATGATATCTAAAATTATTCTCCCATAATGCTACTGGATATTGGCTCAAAATTCTGATATATTTCCTCTCAATCAACTGTTGAGATGGGCCTGAAGAACAGTCCGATTTTAGACTCAATTATTTAAATAATAGCTGCTTTGCTCAAACAAAGAAAAGGGTAAAATCAAACACCTGTGAAAGGTACTTTAGACCGCTAATTTAATCTGATGGCTCTCTCAGGGATAATGTAAATCCATACATTGTCCGGAATGTCTAGTGGGCTTCAAAATTTAGAATTTCAGCTATACTAGCCAACGGACACATGAAAAAATGCTTATCACTCAGCATCAAGGAAATGCAAATCAAAACCACACTGAGATATCATCACACCCCAGTTAGACTGGCTAATATCAAAAAGACAGAATAACAAATGCTGGCGAGGATACAGATAAAGGGGAACCCTCCGACACTGCTGTTGGGACTGTAAATTGATACACCCATTACAGAAAATGGTATGGAGCTTCCTCAAACAACTACAGATAGAATTGCCATATGATCCAGCAATTCCACTGCTGGGTATATAGCCAAAGGAATGGAAATCATCACGTCAAAAGGATACCTGCACCCCCATGTTTATTGTAGCAGCTCTATTTAGAATAGCCAAGAGTTGGTACCAACCTAAATGCCCACCATTGGATGACTGGATAAGAAAAATGTGGTATATATACACAGTGGAATACTACTCTGCCATAAAGAAGAATGAAATACTGCCATTCGCAGCAACATGGATGAACTCAGAGAAACTCATGTCAAGTGAAGTAAGCCAGGCACAGAAAGAGAAATACCACATGTCCTCACTCATAAGTGGGAACTAAAAATAAATAAATTGAAAAAAAAAATACAGCTATCACAATAATATGTTGAACTTTCAAAAGGAAAGAACAGAACTGAGGTTACCAGAGGTGGGAAGGGGGGGGTAAGGGTGAAATTGGTAAAGGGACATGAAAAACAATTATACTGTATAATGTTGAATATATAATTATACTGATGTGAGCATCACATATTGCACACAGATACTGATATTCAACTCTTTACCCCATAGATATGTACAATCAACTTGTTATAATAAAAAATAAATTTTTAAAAAACAAAAAAAACAAAAAAATAAAAAACCCCAAAAAACGTTGAGTGAAAGCCTTAGCCAAAAAGAGTACATACTGGATCATTCCATTTATATGAAGTTCTAGAACAAGCTCAATTAATAAATCTATGATGAAAAATTTCACAAGTGCAGTTACCTCTGAGAGTGGGAGTGGGGACAAGACTTGACTGTAAAAAGGCATGAATGAGGGAATTTTGTTCTTTATCTCGATAAGGTTCTTAATTACACGAGTGAATGAATTTTTCAAAGCTTATTAAATGGTACACTTAAGTTCTGTGCATTTCACTCTATGTAAATTTTATTTCAAAAAAAGAACCATAAACAAATATTGAACTCTAGTTAATGATATGTATGCTCAAGTGTTCAGGACTGAACTTACTGGATATGTACAGCTTACATGAAAATACATAAAACAATAAGATAGAATGACCAACAGATAACAGAATGATTACATGGACAGTTATGTGATAAAGCAAATACACCAAAATGTTAATTGTACAAGCTAAGTAGTGGATACATGGGTGTTCGCAGTTTAATTTTTTTCAATTTTTCTGTATGTTTGAAAATTATCAAAATAAAATGTTAGAAAAACAAAAGTAACCTAACATGGGTTTTCAAACACTGACTGTGACGTGTCAATTTCCAAGGTATTTTCTGCTATTATCAAAAGCCTAAGAAAACTCCAGCAAAGGCCATCTTACTGTTTCTTTCCATTATTAACTGAATTGAAGTCAGTTCATGGTCAAAATATATTTTTCTCCCCTATTCTTAGTCATATGGTTTTTGACAGAGCTAATTGGTTCTAGTATTTTCCCATGCAGCTTCCATTTTCAACTTTTCCTGTTGATGTGCTCTTAAAATCAGCATCTGGTGATCTTATCCAATTATATATGTAAAAGGTGAAACAATGTTTTCATTACGTGGTGTTTCTGACAAATTGGTAACATAATTATTAGTAAATTCACTATAAAACCAGCACAGATTTTAACTAAATTCATTTTTGTATTTGTATGGTTCTAAATACAGTTTATAATATCCCTTAAAGACAAAGCCAAAGATTTTAGGTATCAAAATCAATATGACATTCTAATATGTTCCCAGAAACAATACTGTAACAGACATAGTAAAAATTAAAGGCCACAAAATATTTTCTCAATTTTATCTTTAAAGACACAGTTTTAGAACTCTGACATTCAAATTAAATTTATAAAATATTATTTCCACTGTCTTTAAAATCACCTTCTGTAGGGAATAATAAAGCTAGCTTATTGATTTTGTTTTTAAAACATCAGAGAGATGATTTATTTTAAGGACAACGTGAGAACATCCTGACAGAAAAAAATAAGAAAAAAGAATATGGCACATTCTCTGCCAATTCTGTGTCATAACTGCCTCTGTATATCAAGTAAAAGAAGAAGTACTTTATGATGAAGGATGAAGTTTATCTCTATTGCCAGGAACACAGTTTCACAAGATGGAAAAAAAAAAAAAAAAAAAAAACCCTTAAAACTGAAAGTCTCTCTGTGGAACTAGAAAATGAGTAGTTAACAGTTTTTAAAAAGCAAACGTAAAACTAATTTCTAAGCTCGCTAACATTTCACAATGGCAAAGTGACCTAAAATTTTCAGCTAAAATAGTAAAAATCAGAAATGGGACATTTTTACTTCCAAAGACAGAAAAGTTAAATAATTACAATGCTGAGGCATAGTTCTCCGTTGTGTGAGATGTTTGGCCTTAAAACTATAGAAAACATGGTTTTAATCTTTCTGTAGCTTCACATAACTTACTCAGAGACTCCGACCTAAGTTTTTCCACACTCAATAAGGAAATGAGTTATACAACTGTCTCCATTAACATTAATCAATAAGACAACAGGAAAAAAATAGGATTGAAACAGTAACTCAAGATATTTTTCATCTTTTACATATTGTTTAATGTTAAAGCAATATCACCTCGCTTAATATCTTCTAACAGAAAAGAAATATATTATAGGTAGACACAAAGAAAGCTGAATTGTATGAGAATGCTGAGCATTAAACCCATTAGCTAGAGCCTATTAATCAAATCCTAACAATCTTCTTTCCCATTGTGCATCATAATTACAATTCAGTATTGAATATTCGACAGCAGGCATAGGTACACAATGCTAAACTACACATTGTATTGTGAAACGGCTTCTGTAAGCAAGTCTAAGAACACTGACAAACGATGGAGCCACTGACATTAAGGCACAAGCACCTGGGAATCGTTTTAATTATTAAGACGCTCAGGAGTAGAAAATGTTTCAGGCAGGTAGCCAATGGGATCCAAGGTTGCTCAGGGGGAAAGGGAAGCAGCATAGCTCAACCTCTAAACTGCCCTATTTAACATTCACTGCTCCTACAATTCCTTTTCCTAGAGTAGTAGTAATACCACTTTCACTGATAGCATTTTTAATTTTTCTAAGTTGTTTTCACTACTATTTTCTCATAGATTCTTCCAATCTCGTGAGGCATATGAAAAGAGTGTTATTTTATAGATGAGGACACTGAGACCTGCCCATGTAAAGATCAGTCAGTAGTCAGGGCCACACAGTAAATGGTAGAACTGTAACTGAAACTCAGCCCTCCTGAACTCTAATCCTGTCCATTGCAACATACAAATTCCCAAACTTTTAAGCTGGCTAGCATCATTTAGTCCACAGGATACTGTAACGGTGGCTGTGGTTCAATGGAGCCAAACACTAAGGTATCAAATAGCACCTGGCCCTGATTACAAAATTCACCTTTTCCAAAATGTATCCCATCAATAACATGGGCTGTTAATAAGTGTTCCAAGGGGGGAAAAAAGGCAATTTGGAAAATGCTAGTTTTAAAAAAGATAAACAAGAACAAAATGGTTTGTTCATGGCATGGCTTCTTAGCACCATTAAACGTGTTCATGTCTGCAGTAGCCTCTAAGAGGGAACTATAGTAGTATGCAGCATTTTACAAATTCAGTTGATCAATGAGCACTTTTTTTGAAAAAGCATGTTGAGAAATTAGGGTTGAACAGAACATATTTTGAGAAATGCTGGCTTAATTCATGTTAAGGGGAATGAGAAAAATAGGACAGTAAGAATCCTGAGAGATAAGTGATATAATTGTTGCCATTTTACTATTAGGGAAAATAACCACCACAACTGTGAAGTTGAGTATCTTGTCTAGCTCACTCAACTAGGAAACGGCAAAACCTGGATTTAAGCCCAGGGCATATCAGGCCCCAAAGCCTATGCTCCTTCCACTATGTAACACTGTCTCCTATAACCTACAAGACTGGAATCTTTAAAATTATTAACATAAGCCTATAATACAAATCCCGGAATTTGACTTACTGTAAGTAATGGCAGTGGGATCTGGTTACAAACACAAGATGGAATAAAGTCTAATTTTTGTTTTGCTGTCCCAATTCATCTGGATAATGAAAATGGGATAATAACTTCATGACTATGTTTACACTAATGTCAGAGCTGGGGGGACTATTCATTTCTAGGACCTAAAATACAACCAATTTTACCATATATATCATATTTAATGTGCACAAATACCTTTATATATATGGTAGAAATAGGAAGATAACAGTCTGGTATGTCTACTAGTATCAATTTGCCAGCTATTATTGTGTACATTAAAAGAGGTTCCATTCTATTTAAATTTGTTTGGAGTACTACAAAGAGTCATGACATGTCACTATCTTCCTGGTGACAAATAACAGAACAGGCTAGGAAATATATTAAACTTACCCCCTACACAAATTCTCATTTGCTAAAAGTTCCACATACCTGCTTAAGACCAATGATAGAGTATGCAGATACTCCATGACAGAGTATGCAGATGTAATTCTAGAGACAGGGTGAAAGGCCAGGCCCTTACTTGGTGGTTTGGCTTTTTTTAATTGACAAAGTATATATTTATCATGCATGACATGTTGTTTTGAAATGTTACTTGGTTTTAAAAGAGTCTCATGAAGCTACAGGAAGTTGCTTTGGCAATCAGATCAGTCTGCCAGAAAGAAATAACAGGCTGTGTTCCCAGTCCTTAGAGCTGGACAGAGACCTTTCTATATGTCTGGAGTTACTAGTTATTCCATACTAGTCCACCCATTTAAATCTACTTATAGACAACCAAAGCAGGCAGATGAGTAGATTAAAAAAAAAAAAAAAAAAAAAAAATTAAGGGCAACCTTTGTGTATTATTTTTTTTTTAATTTACTTCTAGTTATACATATTTATGGGGTACAGAGCTGAATAACAGTATTTGTGCACAGTATGTGATGATCAAATCAATACTATTAACATTAACATGTTCATCATTACATATCATAATTAATTCTTGTTTCCCTCTGTGATTTTATCTACTCCCACTGATTCAATTATCACATCTCTGCTGATAACTCACAAATTGGTATCTCTAGTCTGGGCCCCTCTGGAGAGCTCCAGGCTCAAATCTATTTCTAGTTGGTTGAAAATACAGATCATGAGTCATCAGCTTATTGGACGTCTCCCTTCCCTAAATGTCCCAAATGCACTTTAATCTCTATATGTCCAAAAGACAAATTTACTATCTGTCCCCCACCCTCAAACTTGGTCTTCCTCTTGGTCTCCCCATCTGAGAAAATGGCAATATTATCCTTACAGGTGCCCACACTAAAAAAAAAAAAAAAAAAAAAAAAATCTTGAACTTGTTCATCATTATTTCCGCACACATTAATTCTGGTTCATTTCTCAAACCTTCTATCCTTGCCATCCTTTCCACTGCTGCTGTATTTCAGGCCCTCACTATCTCTTATCCTGTCTACTGCATTAGTCTCATCAAAGGTTTTCCTGCCTCTAGTTTCTCCCCCCTTCCAATTCAACCTCCACATTACTGCCATTGTGACCAAGACAAGACAGACCATTACACCACTCCCTGGCTTAAAGATGTTTTATGGTTCACTAATACTTCAACAGTTGAGGACAAAATCCTTAACATCACTACATGACCCTTCAAAACTCAGTGCCAAACTAACTCTCCAGCCTTACGTCTGAACATTGCCCTTCTTTGCCATGCATCAGCCACAATCACACACTCAACATTGCCTGAGTGAGCCAAGTGCCTGCATGGCTTTCTGCTTTTATTAGTGTCACTGCCTATGCCCAAAATTCTATTCTATCACAAAACTAATGATGGAACTAGTGAAATCAGTTGGAACTAGTCAAATCAGTCAGAACTACGCAAATTCAGTATCATCTCCTCTGTGAAGCCTTCAACTCTCCAACATATAACCAAAAGAACTGATTTTATTGCTTCCACAGCTTTGTACATGCTTCTATAAGAGTTTTGGTACACTTTCTGGTAATTAGATTGTATGAATGCTTCCTCCAACTAGACTAAGAGCAACTTAAGGGCAAGGACAGCAGCTTGATCATTTTTGAACCCTTCATGCATGGTAATAATTGTTAACTAAGGGAATTAGTACCCTTAATGCATTGCTATTAATCAAGGTTTGGGGACCAGACAGCCCTGAGTTCAAATCCCAGATGTGTCTCTTACTAACAGCATGATCTCAGTCAATCATCTCACAGAGGTTATTCTTTAAAATCTGTTTATCTGTAAAATAGGAATAAAAGCACTTAAAGCAGTGCCTAGCTCATAGTAAGTTATCAACATTATCATCACCATCCTCTTCTTCTTCCAAAGTGAGGACACAGGAGAACATACCCACAGGAGTCTACAGTGCCTTTTGCTGGCAATAAACACAGTACAATGTCAGCCACGCATTGCTAGGTTCACTGGCAACCCGAAGAAGGAAGAAAAGAGACACAGACAAGAATGGGGACACAGGTGAGAGGACAGAACTGACAGATCAAAGGACTGAGGACTGCTGATTCCTTCTCCCTTTTTCCCTATCCTCTACTTCAGAGTATTTGCAGCTTCTTAAATTTAACCCTTCCTTTGCCATGGAAAGGCAAATCAAACTCTGTTTTCATTAATGGGAAAAACGGGTGGGGGGGTATTAGAGTGACAGTAAAAAGGTTAAAGCTTTCCTGCTGTAGATCACTCCACTTCCACCTATGAAGCAGAATGATATTCTTCAAACCCCCAAGGAGCTGGTAGGGATAGTTGCCATTCATTTCAAAGTCAAAGCAAACCAACAAACCAGCAAAACAAAAAGAAGGAAAAATACTCCTATAAAAGAAAAACATTTCTCTTTACTTTCTTCTCAAAACAGTAAGGATCATAAAGAAATTGCTCAAGGGGAAGGGGTTGGGGAGGCAGAAATAGTACACTCAATTATTATATTTGTAGTTTTCCAGTTCATGTGAAAACTACTCTAATTCAAACCCACTGAATAAAACAAGCCAAAGTTAGTAATATCTAGAGAGAAACTGATGTTTCATGATTTCTGCAAAGAGCTGTCTCAATCAATCCAGCCTCTGTTTGAGCTCTATGGGAAAAAAATATCATCCTTATGCAAGAATTGTCATTTGCAAATGAAGCTTCTGTCACATAGATTTCAGTGACCTAAAAAGAATGTGACATTTTTGTTCAAGACAATACAAATTCATAAATTGCTTCCAAGTACTTTTTTTTTCCCTATTCTATCCTCCAAAATAGAGGCTAAACATATTCCTTACTATTCCGAAGAAAAAGCTTTTGTTGAACCACTACATTTTATCATCAGAACTTTATTACCACTTCTCAACTTTATATGTGTAACCCACCGGACCCTCACAAGGACTCTTCAAGGTAGTTTGTACAACAGATCCATTTTATAGCCAAAGAAAACAACATAAGTCACAACTTATTAGTGACAGAGTCATGACTTGAACCAGGTCTCTTGACCATCAAGCCCAATGTTCATTTGTATTCCAATCCTACAGTTTTATTTTAGTGAAAAGACCACAGGCTTTGCAGCCAAATGGACCTAAGTTTAAAACCTGGCTCTTTCCCTTAATAGACATGTGACACTGAACAAGTTATTTCAATTATCTGATGATGTTTCCTCATCTGCAAAAGGAGGGAAGTTATACTTCTTTTAAAGAAATGCAGTAAGAATTAAATAAATTAACATTTGTAAAGTACCCAGCATAGAACCAAGGAAATATTCAGTAAACAGTAGCTATTATTACATCATATTGTCTCTAATAGCATACAACATCTTGAGTAGTAGATTAGGTTAAGCAAATGAAAATCACTTTCACCCATAAATTAGTTCCATAGATATCATGAAGTCTGTCTTCAACATGAGAAAATAGGGAAAGAGAAAACTAGGGTAACGCTTGATTCTTTGACACTTATACATTTGTCTCACCCTTACAAGAGAGCACTGTTTATTTTATCTAAATAATAGATAATTTTCTTCTAAGTGAGGTTATGTTTTATTTCCCTATCCCTTTTTTATTTAGTCTTGTATCTAAAACCTTTAAAATACTTATCTTTGAGCTACCTTATTGACATACATATGCAAGTGTTTTGGTAGAAGAGGAAGCCATGTTATTTTATTTGTGCATTAAAGAAAACATAAACAAGCCGACTTCAATTTCCACAAACTAAAAAGAAACTTCACAGTAGGAGTAGCTGTTGAATCAATACCGGTTTCTTTTCATAAGAGTTAATAATCTTTGACCATCCACATAGAGTTTTTTTTTTTTTTTCCTTTCATTTCAGAAGCAGGGCATCAGACCTAAATTTTTCACTTAACTTTACAAATGTACAGTTAATTTCCAAGGCAGAAAAATACCGTAAAATTGATTTGACAGACAACTGCAGATGCAATTTCTAATGTGACTCAATGAGGTAGAGCTTTATTAAGCCAAGAAAATCTGCCTCTACTAGGAAATCAATTAAATTTCTCTATAAAAGGATTAAGGGGGGAAATGATGTTAGCTCTCAAAGATTTTCATATAGTCTCATATCCATGGTGAGTAGTCAATAAGGGATTATTGTGTCCACTCCCACTCACCCCACCCTCCTACCACCAAATCTAAATGATGCCCATATTATTCTTTTGTAGTACTCTGCTTTTTTCCTTCATAGTACAATTTATAATATATTTGAGCATGTTTAACGTACTTATCCCCTATTAGAGACCAAGGTCCATCATGAGGGCAGGGGTCATAGTTTGTTTTGTTGTTCACCTAGCAAAGCACCTAATCTCATTTGGTTTTACAACTGGCTTCTAATTTAATTATAATGTACATACTTCTTGAGAAGTGACAATTCATGACAAATTTTAGGGTCTCCCACCTCAGTGCCACAATGTAATAATGAACAATAACACAGAGAAAGGGTTAATGGTGGAGAAACAGTGAGGACAAAAAGCCCTCATTTTCTCCCCACCACTACTATCTACCCTACCTTAGAGAGCCCTGAAGGAAGAAATTCTAACTCTCTTTTAAATATAGAGAAACTACTAGAAATCTTGATACTCTTCAATAGCATAATGGGGATTCAAGCTACACTGTTTGCCATAGCTCTATAACTCCAAATAAATCTACTGGGATGAATTTCTCTTATACATTCCTATACGATCTCATTTAGTTTTGTAATTTTGGGCAACTATTTGTAAAAAAATGAAATAAATAAATATTTTTAATTGTTCTTTTGCTATTAGTGCTAAATCATTTTAACAGTAAAAATGGTGAGACACTATAACCGCATATTTTCACTACATAGATTCACTTCATTTTATCCTTCCACTCTTGAATTCATTCTTCTGTCATGGAACTTTATTTACCCCTTAAATCCTCAGGACAGAATAAGCCAAACTATTAGCAGTCTCTTGGGAGTGGTGTGTGGGAAGGATGACATGTCTCTTTTTTCATGTATATATGTATGTGTGCATGTAATATATAGACATTTACATTGCTTGAGTTCTCAAGACAAGCATATGTATATTTTTGTAATTAGTGAAAAAAAAAATTCAAACAAAAAACAACTCCAGAGACAAAGATAATTGGTCATTGATCAGAATTCCTAAACAATTCCTAACTAGACACAATTCCTACCTAGAAAAAAATTTTCTTTTATTGAAATGAAACCTAGCTTAGAAACTGACAGACATGTAATAGTGACATCATCAGTTCTTAACCTCATGAGATAATACTATTTAGATGAATATGCTTCTTTGGTCAAATTATTAAAATATAACAATGTTTTCAACTTTTAGGAATAATAATATGGTTATTAAATAAGATTTTAAAATATCAACAACTGTATTTATGACAATTATCTGGACCCACATCATAAATCCACTAAATAATATGAGATTTAAAGGCCCCAACATTGAGTACACTCTTTTTAATAAGGACTCTAAAAAATACTGAATTTAAATTAATTCAATGAGGTAACACCATTGTTTTCAATTGATTTAGTGTATTTTTTCTCTTTATCTAAAGCAGTTTATAGTAGAAAGTGAAGACTGATACGAAAAGAAATAAAACCAAACAATGATATATGAACAGGAAAAATTTTGACCAAGGCCATGAATATGAACAATTACTGATAGAAGTAGATTTTGTTCAAGTATAAACTTCTGGTCTTGTTGCGCCTCCCTTTAGGAATTCAAGCTTAAAGTAAATGCCAATCTCTACATTCTGAATTGCAAATTGCTCTTCTAAATCACAACATCTATTTTTGAAATTTCACATGTCAACAGCTCATTAATATCTACAGTAAATGTAGCTCTCTGAAAAGAACCACAAATTTTACATTTATTGAGACAGATAGCTGGCACACAAAAATAGAGCTCCTTCAATTACAATTTGGCAGAAGTTAACTTTAGTTTAAAATCTGTCTACAGAAATTTAGGGCAATACAACAATGAAGTGACTATTTTGAATAAGATTAGCTGCTGCTGATAGTGATGCTTGGGCAGTGTTTATAAATCAACAAAGCTGCTGATAGTGATGCTTGGACAGTATTTATAAATCAACAAAGACTGTACTTGGTATTTTATAATGGACCACTTCAGAACCATCAACCATCATCACTTCAATGCAACATAAATGCGAACAATGGTAGAAGGCTTAAGTACTAAGTTAATATTCACAAAGTTATGAATGCAATACATGTACATACAAAACTCAAAGTGCATTTTTGTTTGCTGTTACTTATAGCTTTTGTCTCATTTAATATTCAATGTTTTAACGTAAGAAAGACTTTAATCAAAATAACAAAAATAACACTACTCAACAGTGCATCAGAATGAAGTTATATTTTATCAGTTCAAGTTACTATTCTACTGGCTACCTAAATAAATCTTCCTGCAAAAAAAGTGAATTTCACCTAATTCCTTACCAAAACATCCAGTTTTATTGAAGCACAGGAGTTATACAAGGTCATTAAGTCAAAATGACTTTGTAACAGTTGTTTAAACTGGAGAAAAAGAAAAAAATCATGAGACTCTAGGACTAGAGCAGGGAAAATACAGAATGAGCCTGGAGCATCTTGTAAGGTCAAAAAGAAAGTACGCAAACAGGAATGGGACATTTCAAAAGGACACAGGAACCAACTGTAAGAAACTCACAATGGCCAAAGCTGGAATTATTTAAACAATGAAATAAACAACAGCAGTATTGGATTATAACCCACAGGATAAAATACATACCCATGAGTCCATACTGATATAAATAATTGAATAAATAAATAAATAGGGGAAAAGAGACAGCTCTTCTTTACAGAAGAACTGCACTAAATATATGGACATGGGGAAAGGAAAATAGAAAACCACCATTAGACAAACACCCCAGTGTATCTTAGGGAAGATAATTGGAGACTATTAACAACTAAATGTAACGTGGGATCCTGCGCCAGATCTTGGAACAGAATAACATTTTTGGAAAAACTGGTAAAATTAAAATAAGGTCTGCAGTTTAATTAATAGAATTCCACCAATATTGATTTCTGAGTTTTGATAATTATATTATAGATACATAAGATATTAACAGGGGAAGCTAAATGAAGTATATACAAAAGCACTAATTTCACAACTTTTCTGTAAGTCTATATATTAGTTTTCTGTTGCTTATAACAAAATTCCTGAAACTGGGTAATTGATAAAGAAACGGAATCTATTTGTTTTGGAGGCTGGGAAGTTCAAGGTCAAGGAGGCACACCTGGTGAGGGTCCTCTTACTGGTAGAAACTCTGCAGAGTGGCAAAGGAACTGAGCATGCTAAAGCGCTCTCTTCCTCTCCTCATAAAGCCACCAGTCTACTCTGGTGATAACCCATTACTCCATGAATAGATTAATTCATTAATGAGGACAGAGCTGTCATGATACAATTACCTCTTAAAGGCTCCACCTTTCAAAATACCACAGTTGGATTTCCCACCCTCTCAGTACTGTTACAATAGGGATTAAATTTCAACATGAACTTTCATGGGGACAAATATACAAACCATAGCAGCCTAAAATTAGTTCAAAAAATTTTTAATGTTTTCAATTTAATAAAATTTATACACCAGGCAGATGCTCCAGTGTTTATCCTATGGCTTCATATTCCTTCCTCCATCACCGCACCAAGTGCCAGAACACCACTATAAATTGAGAAGCATGGTTCTAACCCACTCGACAATAAACATTAATTGACGAATAACCGAATATATAAGGTAATGATTTTGTACTGTGTCTACAAATTAGAATTAGTTGGAGGAATACAAATCATCATCAACAACAAAGTTAGTGTGGTATGTTTCAAAGAATGCTGAAATAGGAATAAGAAGATTTTAGTTTTGGCCCCAGTCTTGCGGTTATTTGCTGTTCGACCCTGGGCAAACCTCAACTTTCTCATCAACAAATAACTTCCTTCTCAAAAATCATCAATTTATGAATATACACACTATCAGCAAGGGACCAATGGCTCACTGAGAATGTACTAGGCAGTTGTAAATTCCCAACAATAGCACAGTAGCTTGGCACATATAAATATTCTTCAACTTTATTCACTTATCAAATGTTTACTAAGGGACTGCTATATTCCAGGCACTCTTAGGCACTGGGGATATATAAAGAATAAGACATAGTTCCTAACCTTCAAGAGTCTAATATGAAGAAAAGATCTATAAACAATGATACAATGTGAAAAATGTTATATTATAAAAGTGTACATACTTGAAAATACAAATAAAAATACTAATACTACTGGGATTACCAAGAAAGGCTTCACTAAAAAGGAGTATTTTAGGTGGTACCTGAAGGAGGAGAAAGAATTGTTTACACAGTGTGGATCAGCATGAAAAAAAGCATAAGTATATGAGAGAATATTGCATATTCAGAGAGAGTGCATGGTCGGATGCTGCTGAAGCATGACTGTAGATGGAAGGGAAATTTTGTCTGAGAATTTATAACTGCAAACTTGTACCAAAAGTGAACAAGGTGCTCTAATTTATACTACTCAGATAAACCAGGAACCCCTCAAGCCTAGAAATTAACATTACAATGCTTTCAGCCTGTGTGACAGACAGAATAATGGCTCCACAAAGATGTCTATGTCTTAATTCCCAGAAACTGTGAATATGTTATCTTACAAGGCAAAAGAAATTATGCTAATGTGATTAAGGATATTGATATGGGAAGATTATCATGGATTATCCAGGTGGGCTCTAATGTAATCCCAAAGGGAGGCAAGAAAGTCAAAGACAAAAGGAAGAGATAGGAAGACAGAAGCAGAGGCTGAAGTGCATTTTGAAGATGGAGGAAGGGGCCATGAGCCAAGGAATGCAGGTGACCTCTAGAAGCTAGAAAAGACAAGAAAACAGAATTTCCCCTGGAACCTATGAAAGGAACACAGCACTGCCTATACCTTGACTTCAGCCCTACGAGACTCATTTCAGACTACTGGCCTAAAAAACTGTAAAAGAATAAATTTGTACTGTTTTAAGCCACTGCATTTTTGGTAATTAATTACAGCAGCAATAGAAAACTAACACAGTCAATGACAGCACTGGGTGACAAGCCAAACTACTCAGCAGAAATGCAGAAATCCCACAGATAAAGCCCTACTTAAGAAAAACTTAAAATTCAACATTTCCGGGGAGAAAAAGATGAAAAAATACCAACCCTGAAGCCAGAGAGAAAATAACAAACAGTATTAAACCTTCCAAGAACTTTATATAACAGAAGTATGTGATAAAAGATATAAAATAAATGTTTTACATGTTAAAAAAACAAGTATGTTAAAATAATGAAAGAATGAATAGAAACATAAGGAAAGAACATGACAGCTTTAAAACATAAGCAAACAGAACTTCTAGAAGTAAAAGTCACTGGAAAAAAATGATAGCTTAAAAAAAAAAAGACAGCTAGTTTAAATAGAAAATCTGACATATCTGAAGAGAGGATTAATGAACTAGAAAAGAGTTCTGCAAACATTTTTTATAAAGAGCCAGATAGTAAATATTTTAGGCTTTGCAGGCCACACAGTGTCTCCTGTAGTTAACTCTGCCTTTGTAGTATGAAAGCAGCCATAGTCAATATGCAAACATGTATATGTATGTATATGTAAGCATGGCTGTGCTCCAAAAAGACCTTATTTACAAAAACAAGTGGCCAAATTGTGGGCCACAATTTGCAACCCCAGAATGAGAAAATAAAGCTGAGGAAATTACCCAGAATGCAGTATAAAAGAGAAATAGGCAAGAGATGTTAAGAGGAGTAAAAGAATAAGAAGATCCAATATATCTCTGAGAGAATTTCCATAAGGAAGAATAAGAGAGAAGTAATGTTTGAAGAAACAGCTGGCAATTTTCTTGCCAATAATTAAGGCATAAATCATCTGAGTTCATGAAGTCCTAAGCAGGATAAACAAGTCCTGAGAAGGATAAATGGGAAAAAAAGTCCATACCTAGACGGGTAAGAGTGAGACTGCCTAAGTACAAAAACCAAACATAAAATGTTAAAGCAGTCAGAAAGAAAAGAGAATTCGCCTGCAAAAGAATGACATTAGACTAAGGGCAGACTTCTCAAAAAGCAACAAAAGAAGCTAGAAGAGAAAGTGCTGAAAGAAAATCACTACTAACGCGTAATTACAAAACCAACTAAACTATAGTTTAAGATTGAGGATGATATAAAGACACTGACAAACCACTAACAGATTCAGGTTGAAAGAACCTCAGGAAGCATGACACTGGAACCCGAATAAAGATTAAGCAAAGAAACGGGTAAACATGAGAGAAGATCTAGATAAGCATTGGCTGTTAAAAATTAAAATAACAACAACAATAACCAAAAGGGATATAAAATCAAAGTGTTGCTAAAATGCTAAATAACAATAAACATGAGAGAGAGGTGGTCCTTGGAGAGAGGTGGTCCTTGTATTGCTTGAGAAGAATAAACATTTTGATTAGCTTGGGAGTTTAGTATGAATATATATATAATTTAAGGTTTTTTTCTATTCTAAAGGAATAGAAATTTCACATGTAACTCCAAACCAGGTGTAGGGAGGGAAAAAAGGGTATAAACATACTTCTATCTATTCAATAGAAGGCTAAAAGAGGAGATAAGAAAAGCAAAGGCAGGGTAAATAGAAAGCATAAAGTAAGACGGTAGAAATATATTCAAATTATTAGTGAATCACAATAAATTGAAATGGACTAAATTCAGTTAAAAGATAAGTTGCCAGATTCAATTAAGACAATAGAAATCAGTTATATGCTGTTTTCAAGGGGCATAGCTATAATATGAAGATGGAGAAAGATTGAAAATAAAAGGCCAAAAAAGATATCAGGGGGGAAAAGCAAGGAAACCTAATGTCATATGTTAAAGTCACATAAAATAGTTTTTAAAACAAAAAGCATTACCTGGGAAAAAGGAGTAACTACACAAGAATATCACAATTCTAAACCTATAAGCCCCCATTAATATATATACTCAGAATATGTAAAGCAAAAATTAACGGAATTGCAAGGAAAAATAAGAATTCCACAATGAGGAGAGATTTTAATATACTCCTCTAAAATTAACAGATCAATCAGATAACAGAAGTTTTGAACAACGAAATTAACAAGCTTGATCTAATGAATATATAAAACTCCATATCCAACAATTAAGAGAAAACACATTATTTTTAATCCACATGGAACCATATAGTTCCAAACCATAAAGCAATTCCCAAAAATGCCAAATAACTGATATCATACAGAGTTCATTCTCTGATAACATAATTAAGTTACAAACTAATTATTAAAAAAAGACAGTTAAGGGCTGACCTGTGGCTCACTTGGGAGAGTATGGTGCTGATAACACCAAGGCCATGGGTTCAGATCCCTATATAGGGATGGCCGGTTAGCTCACTTGGGAGAGTGTGGTGCTCACAACACCAAGTCAAAGGTTAAGATCCCCTTACTGGCCATCTTTTAAAAAATAATTAATTAATTAATTTTAAAAATTTTTAAAAGATAGTTTAAAAATATATTTGCTTAGATTGTATGTATACCGGACTCTCAAACTCAATACTAAAACAAAAAATCCAATTAGAAAAAAGGCGGAAGACAGGAAAACATTTTATCGAAGAAGATATACAGATGGCAAATAAGCATATGAAAAATTTCAACATCATTAGCCATTAAGGAAATGTGAGTTAAAACCACAATGAGACATCACTACACACCTATCACAATTACCCCCCCAAAAAAGAAAAAAAAGTGACAACATATAATTCTGGCAAATATGCAGGGGAACTGGATCACTCACACAATACTAGTGGGAATGTAAAATGGTATAGGAACTCTGGAAAATAGTTTGGCAGTTTTTTAAAAAGCTAAATATATAATTACCACATGACCCAGCAATTGAACTCCTAGAAATTTATCCCAGAAAAATAAAAACTTAAACTCACACACACACACAAAATTCTTTATATGAATGTTCATACAGAAGTTTTATTTGTAATAGCCAAAAACTGGAATCAGCCCAGATGCCCTTCAACAGGAAAATGGTTAAACAAACTATGATACATACATAATATGAAATACTACTCAGCAATAAAAACAACAAACTATTGATATATGCAATAACCTGGATTAATCTCTAGGGAATTATACTGAGTGAAAAAAGTGAATGCCAAAAATTTACATATTGTATAGTTCCATACTTGAAATGACAAAATACAGAGTTGAAAAACAGATAGGTGGTTGCTGGGGTTAGGAATTGCCGGGGGTAGGGGGGGTAGGGAGGTAGATATGGTTACTAAAAGACAACATGAGGGATCTTTGGTGTTAACTGCTCGGTATCTTGTAAATTTTTCTACACTGAATCTAATATACATATTATAAATACATATTTTTTCTGCAACTTCCTTCTCCAGACAGTATACTGTAGGACATATATAAAAGGTTAACAAGTAGCTGCTTCTGGGAGGTGGGACTCAGGGTAGAGGGTTGGATGCAAGCAGGAAGAAAGAGGGGGCACACTAGAACTTTTTTACTTTATTTGTATTATTTGCATGTTTTGTCATGAGCACTGGAATTATAAACTCCATAAAGGTGTTGAAATTTTAAAAATATATTTGGAAATTTAAAAACATACCCCTTAACAAACAACGGAACAAAGAACAAATCATAATGGCTCTTAGAAAATACTTAGAACTCATGGAAGACAGTTAATGTGGTCCTGAGAGGGAACTATATAGTCATAAATGATTATATTAAGCAAAAAGGAAGACTTAAAAATAAAGAACTAAGAACTTAATTCAAGAAGTTAGAAAAAGAACAACAGTGATTCCAAGCCAAAAAAAGTACAAAGAAGGAAATAATAAAGATAAAAGTAAATATTAATTAGATAAAAAACAAAGATACCACTGAAGAAGTCAACGAAGCAAAAGCTGGTTCTTTGAAAAAAACTAATAAAACAGACAAATCTCTGGCAAGAAAGATCAAGGAGAAAGAAAACAGAGAAAAGGCACAAATAATATTAAGAATGAAAAAAAGAGTACATAATGATAGCTATAGCAGAGTAGAGTGAACAAAGGATACAGTCATATGTAATGCAGTTAGAAAGAAGGGACAGGCCAAATACTGGGGGCAGTAGTGGAAACAGGTCAATAAGGAGGCTACTAGAGTAGTTCAATGGTAAATGATGGTGGAATGAACTGTTAGGAGGAGTGAAGATGGGGAAAACTAGTTCAGTTTGGGCTGTTTGGGAAGTAAAACTACAAAGATATGCTGAAGTACTGAATATGGGTTTCAAGGACAGACAGAAACAGGTTAAAGATAATTATTAAGGAAAAAGTCAATACTGCCTACTTCGGCATAAAGGCCTTCACAATATGGCTCCAGTCTAATTCTACAAGTTTCAACTCTCATGAATCCAAGTAACTTAACCTACCTTCCAGTCATATTAAAATTCTCACATTCACCTAGTGTGCCATCCCTTTTAATACGTTCTCTCTTTCAGGAATGCTCTAACTCCCCATTAAACCCCTAGTCACCTTTCAAGGCTCAGCTCCAATGTCACCTTTGTGAAGCTTTCAACAAATCTCACAGGCATAATTAGTCACTCCTTTTCTGGCTTCCCACTTTTTGTATCTACCAGTAGTAGCAGTGCAATAGGAGCGGCAGCATTGTTAGAGTAGTAGATGCTGTCATTACTGAGAGGGCTCACTACAAGGCACTGTTATAAACTCATTACATAGATTATTTGACATAATCCCATCAACAATCTTATATATTAAGACTATATCTTATGTATTATATAAGATATATATTATTATATATCTTATTATATTAAGATTACATATCTTAATATATTATATATTACACCTTTTTTATAAAGAAACTGAGGTATACAAAGATTAAATAACTTGCCAAAGGTTACACACCTAGTAAGTGGAGAAGCCAAGATTTGAACACAGGCATTGTGGCTTAAAAGCCCACATACAACATCCCCATAGAGCCAAATCACAGGAAGTTGATTTGGCTCTATGGAGTGGAAAACAGTATGGCAGTCCCTCAAAAAATTAAAAATCAACTATCACATGATCCAGCAATCTCACTTCTGGGTATTTATCCCAAAGAACTGCAATCAAGATCTTGAAGAGATATTTGCACACCTGTGCTCATAGCAGCATTATCCACAATAGCCAAGAAGTGGAAGCAGCCAAAATGTCTATCAACAGATGAATGGATAAACAAAATGTGGTATACACATACAGTGGGATATTATTCAGTCTTAAAAATGAAGGAAATTTTGCAATATGTGACAACATGGATAAACCTTGAAGACATTGTACTGAGTGAAATGAGCCAGTCACAAAAAGATAAATACAATGTGATTTAACTTACGTCAAGTATCTAGAGTAGTCACATTCATGGAGACAGAAAGTAGAATGATGGCTGCCAGCAGCAGGGTGGGGAGCAGTACAGAATGAGCAGTTACTGGTTCATGAGTACAGAGTCACAGTTTTACAAGACAAAGAGTTCTGGAATATACTCAGCACTTAAACTCTATGCTTAAAATGGTTAAGATGGTCAAATTTTATGGTTTTTAACCACAATTTTTAAAAATTTATTTTTTAAAAAGCATGGAAAGGCATTTCCACAGAAGAGATATATGGTACCATTTTACATGTATAGAAGAAATGGGGAAGAAGATTGAACCTGATTATGAAAAGTCATAAATGTTAAAATGAATATTAAATGAGAAAAGATTTAAACCTGGCTCATAGCAGGAAAACATTTCATAAATGTTCCTTTCCTTCAGACTTCCTCATCTACAGGACGAAGAGATATTAAGGCTTTCAAGGAGTGAAATTCCACACCCTCATGCCTTTCTCCTGAACCTCTGGCTGTTTCTTCTCAATCTCCTTTGACAGCTTCTCTCCATTTGCCCATGCCTTAATAGTTGCTCTTGTCCAGGTTTCCATCTTTGCCTGTTTTGTTTCACTATACCCACTTTCAAGTGATTATATTTAATTCATTGGTTTCAACCACTATCTATTCACAGACAATGCCCTAATCTCTTATCTCCAGCTCTAGATATCCCACTTAGGCTCCTAATACGCATGCCCAACTGGATCTCTTCACCTAGATATACTACCGGCACCTCAAACTCAACACCTACAATTCTGAATACATCACCTTCCTTTACCCCAGCTCTGTCCCTAAGCCTGAACAGTCTCTTGAATTCCTCACTCGAGTAAATAAAATTGGCACCACCATCCACCAAACTGCTCAAACCGGAATCCTGGGTGTCATCCGTAATTCCTTCCATTCCCTATCTGATCCACCACCAAAAATTCTTGATATAACCTCAAATCCTTCTACTTTTAATCATCCTGATTGCATCCTAATTCAGATCATTATCTCTCTGCTAGATCACTGCAAACAGCCACCCACCCTTCACGGTTCCTACCCTTCTCCAATCCACTCCCCACTGAGTAGTCATAAAACATACCTCTGTGATCATTTCACTCTCCTGCTTAAGACCATTCAATAGCTCCCTGATGCCTATAGAAATGAATTCCTTAACCTGAGACCCACCTAATTCCTTAACCTGAGACCCACCTAACTTTGTAGCCTCATCTTCCTATCCCACTCTCCAACCTGTCCCCATCTGAACAAGCATATAATCTCTGTGCCAGTCATACTCAACTAACTGTAGTTTCCCAAACATGTCATGTTCTCTTTAATCTCCTAAGTCTTTCCACATGTTGCTCCATCTGTCTACGATATCCTTCCCAGCTCCAGCCCCTAAAATTACATCTCATCTGATGAACTCCTACTTGTCCTTCAAGACTTAGCTAAGGTGCCAACTTCTATAGGAAGCTCTCTCCCTGAATGAGGTGTCCCCCTAGAGCACCTTATATATCCCTACATCAAATAACTTACTATAGTACATGTAATTATCTGTTTACTTCTTTATTTCCCTTACTAGATTGTGAATCGGTATCTTATTATTCATCTTTGAATCCTTAACATCTAGCACAATTCCTTGCACAAAGTAAATGTTCAATAAAGATGGATGAGTAGTGACAGTGTAAAAGCTTAATAAGAGTAAAAGTCAAGGTTATTGACTGTATACCTTAATTTTTAGCTAGACTGTATCTCTGACAAAAGCCATGTATCTAAAATGTGTGTGTTGTTAATAAAGGTTATTCATCACCAAACTGAGCATTATCAAAAAAAAAAAATTACACACACACATATACACTAATACTTATCCATCCATTCATCGAATAACTAATGTATACCAGCAACTGTGTCAGGTTCTAGAGATACAAAAACAAGTAAGACCTGTGATTTAAGAGCTTAAAGTGTAGTAGGGGAGACAAGGAAGTGAACAATGAAGAGTGTGATAAGTGCTGTGATACTCTAATACCTGGAAACAGTGTTATGAGGACCCAAACATAGTTGTGACACATAACACAGTGGGGTTTGAGCAAGGAGAACTTCTCTGAGGTGGTGGTATATAAGCTGAATGTGGAAAGACAAAGAGAAGTTAGCCAGGCTTAGGGGTAGAGAAGGGCAATCCAGGCTGAGAACAGCTTATGCAAACCCCCAACAGAAAGTGGAAAGATGGAAAAAAGAAATATGACATGCACAGCTGTTGCAAATTTCAGAATCACTGGTGTCTACAGCAGAAGAAGTGATAAGAGATGAGGCTGAAGGTATGAGCAAGGCCAGACCATAGAGACCACCCACCGTACGACATACAGAAAATTTAGATTTTCTCTTATAAGCCAGTTATGTCTAAACTGACCCCAGATCCACTCATTTCAACCACAGCAGCCCTATTTTCACCTTTTTAAGTTGTTTACGTTTCCTCATAAGATTTTCTCTAAGTTGAAAAATCACTAATATAGGCAGCAGAGAGAAACTGAAGAATTTCATACAGTAGAGTGATATGACTGGCTACACTGTGGTAAATGGACTGGAGGGCTGGACATTAGTCAGCAGGTTGTGGGCTTACCAAGCTAAGAAATGACTAGAGTCCGAACTAGAGAAGTACAGTGAGATGGAGAGACGGGGGATATGGTAAAAAGATATTATAAAGTTAGGGGAGGTAAGTAAAATTGTGTGTTCAAATTATATAGCACAGTGCATGAAATAGCTCAATAAATGTTAGCAATTACCATCATCATCATCATCCTCATTTACAGAACCTGGTGACAGAATAAATTTGGGGGATAAGGAGAGAAAATCAAGAGAAGTCTCCAAGTGTCTGAGTTGAGCAATTGGGTACATGATATTGCCATTCCAAAAGACTAGAAGTAGGATGCTGTTGTTTAGGCGTTTTGTGGATTTTGAGGCGAGGATGGAGAGGATGGATTCAGTACTGCCATACTAAGTTTAAGGTGCCTGTAGAACATCTAGGTGAAAATGTCTGACTGTAGGATATACGGAGCTGGGGCTCTAGACAGATTCAGACAAGGAGATATCAATAACATAGCAGACAACCATTACCCTCAAATAATGGTACCTGTTTCAGCTCCCAAATCTAAGCTTAAGAGGGGGGGGGAATCAATACTCAGGTGTATCTAAACTCTCAAAAGCAACCAAGCCTGAGGATGCAGAACAGAAGAAGAAAAAAGTTTTGTCACTTTGAAATGCTATTTTTATTAAGCTTATAAGGTCTCAAGGCAGCCACATTATTAAGCTTTTCTAACTGATTCACTGTTTATCAAAGTAGGATCTAGCTTCTTATTTCCCTAATCAAACTTTATGATTGGAATATCAGCAAACCCTATGTGATTTCTAAAATAGTCTTAATTCTGGGACGACTTCAGGTTTTGGAATAAGAAAACACAAAATAAATTTGAATCTAAAGTTAGACATGTACTATCTAAGTACAGTTAGAAAAATTACTTCACCTCTCTATACCTCTCTCTGTCTCATAGTCCCCTTTTACTAAATTGAGATAACACCACCTACTTTATGTGGGTGTGATGGAAATTAAATTACATAACATATGTAGGGAAACTAATGCGGTGACTAGCACATAGTGTGAGCACAACAAGTAACTATTACCATCCCTCTACCTTTAAGAAATTTTCAGAAAATAATTTCAATTTTAGGTTAACTAAGGTCATCAGAAATAAATTCGAATTTATATTTTTATTAAGCCTTTTAAAGCATACTGGTCCAACACCTGGGCTTTCAAGGTGGTAGATTTTTTGAATCCATAATATTTCAAAAAGATTAAATTGAGAGATTAACATAATGAGACCTGCATACAATAATGAAAGAGAATTATAAAGGCAGGATTTTTATGAAAATCAAATCCAATTTAGAAATTCCACTTAATAGCAGAGGAGTTAATATGCTTTCAAAATAAATTTAGAAAGGGTTAAATGTAAACTAACTAATGCTACTTTTTTTTTTTTTTTTTATATGACCAGTAAGGGGATCTTAACCCTTGACTTGGTGTGGTCAGCACCACGCTCTCCCAAGTGAGCCACGGGCCGGCCCTTAATGCTACTTTTTGAATTCCTACATATTTACAATGGGATAATATATGGGAAGGCACTATAAATTATGACAAATCTAGTTATTCTTTGTATTCTGACACTCTGGAAAACACTGCATTTAATATCTAATGGAAAACAGAAAGTCCATTTCTTTCTTTTTGACCCCTATTAAAGTGCCAAGATACAATGTTCAAAAGCACTGAAGAGCTAGGTGGAAGATTAGGAGTTTGTTCTGGAGAGGATGAAGGAATGGAGAGAAATACTACATTTTATCTTAAACATGGGTTTTCTACTAACTTCCTTTTATCATCACATTCAAGGGAAAAAAGAGAAGATATAATTCTACGTAATCCCAGTTAAGATTGCTCTATGTTTCAATTTTGATGAATTTTAAGAAAACCACACACTTAAAATCTATTGGCTGAATGTTACAACAATCAAACATGAAGCCTAATATACAACAGCATATGTAAGGTGTATATACCCACACACATATACAGTCATGTGTCAGTTAAGGATGGGAATACATTCTGAGAAAAGTGTCATTAGGCAATTTCATTGTTGGGTGAACAACATAGAGTATGCTTACAGAAACCAAGATTGTGTAGCCTACTACACACCTAGGTTATATGGTATAGCTCTTATGATCTCATGAGACCACCATCATATATGACATCCATCATTGACCAAAACATTACTACACAGCACATGATTATATAACAAAAAGGGTAGCTGTGAGGTTTCCAAGGCTCTTGGAGAATTATTAATTATTTAAAAACCAGATCACACATTATAAAAATAAAATTATAATGCACTTGGTTTATTCTAAAAGAAAACAGATCATTATTTTACAGAATATAATAAGTAAAACTAGGACCACAGGAGGGTGGGGCTAGATGTCAGAATAGAGGTGCCCAAGAGGTGTTCCTCCCACAGAAAAGGACCAGAACAACAGACAGACAGCTAATTACTGACAGGAGCATTTGTGGGACAGAGTGGGAGTGCAGTAGGATACTGGTGAGATCACTGTGGAGCATGAAAACCAAGGATGGTAGCATAGAGAGTGGAAAGAGGCACAAGGCCTCAGCTATCATGTCTCTGACACCAGGAATGGCACAGGAAGAATTTTCCCTTGCAGCGAAAAGGCAGGAGGAAAGAGGAAGAAGCAAGGACCAAAGAGAAGCCTCTGCTATAGGAAAGAGGAAAGAGAAACCCCACCCAGGGTCATCCATAAAAGTTGAGGAACTTCAGTACCCCACAGTGCACCTATAAGGGTCAAGGGACACTAGTCAAGGTGCCAACAAGTCTGCTCAGGGTCACCCAACTCAGCCAAGAAGAGACAGGGCGCTTCTCCCAAGAGCTTGGGCTCTTGACCATAACTTCAACAATACAATAAAGTGACCCTCACATCAGCAAGGAACCACTGAGTACCCCAGTACTTAGGACACAGAGGAACGTACAGACAACTCCAAAATTAAATACAACCAAAGTAACCATGCGGAGACTACATTACTACTCTTAAACAGAACCAAAACTAAGACACCCTACCCAACAGTCAATGTAAAACAATTGACAGAAAGGAGTCTCTCTCCTCAAAAGCAACTGCTTCACCAGATGTCAAGACATCAATGCAGGAATACTAGAAACATTAAAAAAAAAAAAAAAAAAAAGACAAGAAAAAAGAAAGAAAATATTACACCACCAAAAGGAATACAATAATTCTCTAGTGTTAGACACCAAAAAGCAAGAAACCTTTGAAATGTCTGAAAAGGAAATCAGAACAAAATCTTAAACTCAATGACCTACAAAAACACTCATGACACAATGAAATGAGAACCCAGGATCTGAATTAAGAATTGTGGAAAGAGAGAGATACCCTAAAAAACAGTATACTGAAACTCCTAGAACTGAAGGACTCATTCAATGAAGTAAAAAGTATAGCCAAGAGCTTAAGCAACAGACTAGAGCAAGCAGAAGAAAGAATTTCTGATCTTAAAGACAGTCTTTTTGAGATAACCCAAGCGGACCAAAAAAAAAAAAAAAAAAAAACAAAACAAAACAAAAAAAATTAAAAACATGAAGAATATTTATGAGAGCTATCAGATAACCTTAAGCAAACAAACATCTGAATTATGAGAGTGTCAGAAGGGGAGGAGAAAGAAAAAGGCATTGAAAACCTATTCAATAAAATAAGAGTAGAAAACCTCCCAAGTATAGGGAAAGACACAGACCTCCAGATCCAAGGGGCTCAAAGATCCCCAAACAGATTCAATCCAAAAGGGTCCTCTCTAAGACACACTGTAGTCAAACTGTCAAAACTCAAAGACAAAGGAAGAATCCTAAAAACAGCAAGAGAAAAGAGTCAAGTCACATATAAGGCAATCTCCATTAGACTAAGAGCAGATTTCTGAGGAGAAACCTCACAGGCCAAAAGAGAATGGGATGACATATTTGAAGCACTAAAAGAAAAAAAACTGCCAGCTAAGAATACAATACCCAGAAAGGCTATCCTTCAGAAATGAAGGGGAAATAGTGTATTTCCCAGACAAAAAAAAAAAAAAAACTGCAGGAATTTACCACCACGTGACCAGCCCTACAAGAAATCCTCCAGGGAGTCCTACATCTGGAATACAAAAGAAACAAAAATCACCACCATGACTACAGAAGAAAGAATAAAACCCACTAATAGCACATATATGTAAACGGAAAAGAGAAAGAAACTAGACCTTGCCATTACAAAAAACCAACACCAAAAACAAACCATAAAAGGGAAAGAAAGGAAGAAAAAACATAAAAAACAACCATAAAAAAATCAATAAAAATGCCAGGAAGATGGCAGAGTAGTCAGTTCCTGGTGTCGCTCTCTCCCACAGAGCAACCAATTTGCAGCTTTTAAGGAGCAGCGACAGACGACCCAAAATCTGTACTGCAACAGACAGGAGCCACCCGCTGTGGGACCCAGTTCAGGCTGCTCCCCATTTTGTAGAGAGACTTTAGAGCTTTTGGGCCCATACTCCCGGAACCTGCCATCCAGAGAAGTCAAACAGGGCAGGGGCGGGACTTTCGGCGCAGGCTGTCCCGTCTCTGTGAGCCACGTGAGACACTGGTTCTCAAGCCCTGAGCCAGACGAGCCAGTGAAGGCAGAGGGGGTGTGAATTTCGGCCCAGGCAGTCCCATCTCTGTGAGTGGCCTGAGAGGCTCTGGGATCCTAAGCCCCAAGTCAGAAAAGCTGGTGAACGCAGGCGGGGCGGGACTTCCAGCCCAGGCCGTCCATCTCCCTGAGCAACCTGAGCGGCAGGGGTTCCCAAGCCCTAAGCCACACAAGCTGGTGAACGCAGGCGGGGCGGGACTTCCAGCCCAGGCCGTCTGTCTCTGTGAGTGACTTTAGAGGCTCTGTACTCCCACGCCACCCAACCAGCCGGTGAAGGCAGTTGGGGTGGGAATTCTGGTCCAGGCTAGTTTCTGCTGTCCAGAAGCAGCAGACCCTTCAGGATCCAAGCCAGACATCCGGACGAAACGAGTGAACTATAATACCCCCAGCCACAATGACAAAACACCAAAGGAAAGAAACCAGAAATATGAAAAATCAAGAAAGTACATCGCCACCAAAGGAAATTAATAACATACAAGTGCTAGATCCTATAGAACAGGAAGTCTATGAAATGACAGACAAGGAATTTAGAGTAACTATTCTAAGGAAACTAAATGAGATACCAGAAAACTTAGTGAAACAACTCAATAAAATGAGAAAAAACATACAAGATCTGAAAGAAGAAATGTACAAAGAAATCAATGCCTTGAAAAAGAATGTAGCTGAGCTTGTGGAGCTGAAGGATTCATTCAACGAAATAAAAAATACAACAGAGAGTTTAACCAGCAGACTTGAATAAGCAGAAGAGAGAATTTCTGACCCTGAAGACAGGCTGTTTGAATTATCACAGGCAGACCAGAAAAAAGAAAAAAAAATTTTTTTTAATTGAAGAAAATTTAAGAGAAACAACTGAAAACCTTAAGCGCTCAAATATACAAATCATGGTTATTTCAGAAGAGGAGGAAAAAGGAAATGGCATTGAAAACATACTCAACGAGATAATAGCAGAAAATTTCCCAGGTATAGGGAAAGTCACAGATCCCGATTCAGGAAGCCCAAAGATCACCAAACACATTCAACCCAAAAGGGTCCTCTCCAACAAATGTGATAAATCAAACTGACAAAAATCAAAGACAAAGAGAAAATCTTAAAAGCTGCAAGAGAGGAGCAGCAAGTCACTTATAAGGGAGCTCCAATAAGAACAATATCAGATTTTTCATCAGAAACTCTAAAAGCCAGAAAATAATGGGATGATATATTCAAAACACTAAAGGACAAACAGTGCCAGCCAAGAATACTTTGCCCAGCAAGGCTATCCTTCCGAAATGAAAGGCAAATAGTGTATTTCTCAGACGAACAAAAACTGCGGGAGTTCACTACCACATGATCGGACCTACAAGAAATTCTAGAGGAAGTACTGGGTTTGATACTACAAAAACAACCATCACTACCATGAATATACAAGAAAGAACAATACCTACCAGCAAAACAAAAATGCTAACAAAAGAGAGAAAAAATAGTTTATCTATCACCCCAAGAAACCAACAAATACAGAAGACAAACAGAAAATTTGAAAGAAAGGAACAAAAGATACTTAAGACATCTAAACAAAAATCAGTATAATGCTAGGAGTAAATCAACACCTTTCAATAATAACTCTGAATGTAAAGGGACTAAATGCCCCATTCAAAAGACACAGACTGACTGACTGGATTAAAAAGATGGACCCAACAATATGCTGTCTCCAAGAGACTCACTCGACCTGTAAAGACACACACAGACTAAGAGTAAAAGGACGGAAAAAGATACATCATGCAAGTAGAAATGAAAAACGAGTTGGAGTAGCTATTCTAATATCAGATAAAACAGACTTTAAAGCAAAAACCATTAAGAGATGAAGATGGCCAATATATAATGATAAGATGATCTATCCATCAAGATGACATAACAATCATAAATATATACACACCCAATATTGGAACAGCCAGATTTACAAAGCAAACATTATTAGATCTAAAAAAAAGAAATAGACACTAACACCATAATAGTGGGGGATCTGAACACCTCACTCTCATCATTGGACAGATCATCTAGGCAAAAAACCAAAAGAGAAACGCAAGATCTACACAATACTTTAGAGCAATAGGATTTGGCATATATCTACAGAACATTGCACCCAACAACCTCAGAATATTCATTCTTCTCATCAGCACATGGAACATTCTCCAGGATAGACCACATGTTAGGTCACAAAGCAAGTCTTAACAAATTCAAAAAGTCTGGAATTATTCCATGTATCTTTTCTGATCACACTGGATTAAAATTAGAAATCAATAATAAACGAAACTCTGAAAACTATACAAACTCATGGAAATTAAACATTCTACTTAATGACATGTGGGTCCAAGAAGAAATTAAACAGGAAACCAAAAAGTTTCTCGACTAATGAAAAGAATGACACATCATACCAAAACCTGTGGGATGATGCAAAAGCAGTTTTAAGGGGGAAAGCTATTGCCTTAAAAGCTAACATCAGAAGAATAGAAAGATGGCAAATAACCAACCTAATACTTCACCTTAAAGATCTAGAAAAACAAGAACAAACAAAACCTAAAGTTGGTAGACAGAAAGAAATAATTAAGATCAGAGCAGAACTAAATGAAATAGAAACACACAAAAAATACAAAAGATGAAACAAAAACCTCGTTCTTTGAAAAGATTAATAAAATCGGCAAACCTTTAGCAAGACTAAGAAGAGAGAAGACCCAAATAACAAAAATTAGAAACAAAAAAGGTGATATTACCACTGACACCTCAGAAATACAAGGAATCATTAGAGACTTCTATAAACATCTATATGCCAACAAATTTGAAAATCTGGAGGAAATGAATAAATTTCTGGATGCATACAAATTTCCAAAACTGAGCCAAGAAGACATAGAAAATCTGAACAGACCAATTAACAATAAAGGAGACTGAAGCTGTTATCAGAAGGCTCCCAACAAAGAAAAGACCAGGACCGGACAGGTTCACTGCAGAGTTGTATCAAATCTTCAAAGAGGAACTGATACCAATTCTCTACAAACTGTGCCAAAAGACTGAAACAGAGGTCATTCTCCCAAACTCATTCTATGAGGCAAATATCACCCTGATTCCAAAACCAGACAAGGATGCATCAAAAACAGAAAACTACAGGCCAATATCATTGATAAATATAGATGCAAAAATCCTCAATAAAATACTAGCTGACAGAATACAGCAACACATACGGAAAATTATACACCATGATCAAGTGGGATTCATCCCAGGGATGCAAGGTTGGTTCAACATACGCAAATCAATAAATGTGATACACTACATTAAGAAAAGCAAAAACAAAAAACACATGATCATCTCTATTGATGCTGAAAAAGCATTTGACAAAATCCAACATCCTTTCATGATAAAGACTCTCTACAAGTTAGGCACAGACAGAAAGTATCTCAACATAATTAAAGCCATATACAATAAGCCCACTGCCAGTATCAACTTGAATGGGGAAAAGCTGAAGGCTTTTCCCTTAAAAACATGAACTAGACAAGGATGCCCACTCTCACCACTCCTACTCAACATAGTGTTGGAAGTACTAGCCAGAGCAATCAGAGAAGAGAAGGAAATAAAGGGCATCCAGATTGGAAAGAATGAAGTCAAGCTGTCCCTTTTTGCAGATGATATGATCCTATATATTGAACAGCCTAAAGCTTCTATAAAAAAAACTCCTAGAATTGATAAACAATTTCAGCAAAGTTGCAGGAGACAAAATCAACAAAGAAAAATCAGTAGCATTCCTATACTCCAACAGTGAACATGCAGAAAAAGAAATCAAGAAAGCTATCCCACTTAAAGTAGTCACCAAAAAAATAAAATATTTAGGTTTAAAGCTGACCAAGGATGTGAAAAATCTCTACAAAGAGAACGACAAACCACTGTTGAGAGAAATTAAATAGGACACAAGAAGATGGAAAGACATCCATCTTGGATTGGAAGAATTAACATTGTGAAAATGTCCATATTACCAAAACTGACCTACAAATTCAATGCAATCCCCATCAAAATTCCAATGACATTTTTCTCTGAGATGGAAAAAGCTATCCAGATATTTATATGGAACAACAAAAGACCACGCATAGCCAAAGCAATCCTGGCAAAAAATATAAAGCTGCTGGCATAACACTTCCTGACTTTAAACTATATTACAAAGCTATAATAACCAAAACAGCATGGTACTGGCATAAAAACAGACACACGGATCAATGGAACAGAATAGAGAACGCAGAAATTAACCTATATGCCTACAGCCATCTGAACTTTCACAAAGGTAGCAAGTCTACATACTGGGGAAGACTGCCTTTTCAACAAATGGTGCTGGGAAAACTGAATAATCACATGTAGGAGAATGAAACTAGACACGTATCTTTCAACATATACCAAAATCAACTCAAAATGGATTAAAGAATTAAATATACATCCTGAAACAATAAAACTCCTTAAAGAAAACATAGGGGAAACACTCCAGGAAATAGGAATGGGTACAGAGTTCATTAATAGGGCCCAAAAAGCACAGGCAACTAAAGATAAAATAAACAAATGGGATTATATCAAACTAAAAAGCTTCTACACAGCAAAAGAAACAATCAACAGAATTAAAAAACCAACAGAGTGGGAAAAAATATTTGCTAAATATACATTTGACAAAGCATTAATATCCAGAACATACAAGGAACTCAAACAACTTTACAACAAAAAAACAAATAACCCTTTTAAAAATTAGGCCAAGGAGCTGAACAGACATTTCTCAAAGAAAGATATACAAATGGCCAACAGACACATTAAAAGGTGCTCATTATCACTCAGCATCTGGAAAATGCAAATCAAAACCACACTGAGATACCATCTCACTCCAGTTAGGATAGCTAACATACAAAAGACTGAGAACGGTAAGTGCTGGAGAGGTTGCAGATAAAAAGGAACTCTTATCCACTGTTGGTGGGACTGCAAAATGGTGCCGCCTTTATGGAAAACGATATGGAGGTTCCTCAAACAATTACAGATAGATCTACCATATGACCTAGTGATCCCACTGCTGGGAATATACCCAGAAGAATGGAAATCATCATGCCGAAGGGATACCTGTACTCCAATGTTTATTGCAGCTCTATATACAATAGCCAAGAGCTGGAACCAGCTGAAATTTCCATCATCTGATGCATGGATAAGGAAACGGTGGTATATCTACACAATGGTATACTACTCTGCTATAAAAAAGAACGAAATACTACTATTCACAACAACATCAATGGACTTAGAGAAAATTATAATAAGTGAAACAAGTCAGGCACAGAAAGAGAAATACCACATGTTCTCACTTATTTGTGGGAGCTAAAAATTAATAAATAAACACACAAACAAATAAAGAGTAAGGGGAAGAGGACAGAATAACCACAAAAATTCCTTGAAGTATTTAAACCAAGTGCACATATACGATGTGTCGGGGGAGGGGAGGGGGGGTGAGAGGAATGGATAAAGGGGCATGAAAATCAAGTACGATGTATTTTGAGAAGTAAAATAAAATAAAATTAAATTTAAAAAAATAAATAAAATAAAATAATAAAAAATAATAAAAATGCCAGGAGAAAAACAACACCTTTGAATAACAACCTAAAGGTAAGTAGATTGAACTGCCCATTTAAAACACAAACCCTGACTAAATTGATTTATAAACTAGAACCAACTATATGCTGCCTACAAGAAACTCATGTCACCTATAAAGACTCACAGAAACTAACAGTAAAGGGATGAAAAGGTATACCATGGAAATAGAAAACAAAAATGAACAGGAGCAGCTATTCTTATCTTGGATAAAATAGACTTTAAACTAAAGTCTGTAAAAAGAAACAAAGAAGGCCATTATACAATAATAAAGGGATGTATCCAGCAAGAGGATATAACAATCATAAATATATACACACCCAACACTGGAGCACACTGATATACAAAGCAAACACTTTTAGGCCTACATGGAGAGATAGATCACAATACAATGCCAGTTGGGGTTTTTACCAACACTCTCTCAACATTGGACAGATCATCCAGGAAATAAATCAACAGAGAAACACAGGAATTAACCTAAGCTTTAGATCAAGTGGACCTGGCAGATATCTACAGAACATTTCATCCAACAACTGCAGAATATACCCTCTTCTCAGCAGCACATAGAACATTATCAAGGATAGACATGTGTTAGGTCTCAAATCAAGTCTCAACAAATATTAAAAAAAACTGAAACCATTTCATGTATCTATTCAGACCACAATAATTAAAACTAGAAATCAGTAACAAGCAAAACTCAAGAAACTATACAAATACATGGATATTAAATAACATGCTCCTGAATGACCTATGGGTCCAAGAAGAAATTAAACAGGAAATCAAAAAATTTCTTGAAATTAACAAAAATGAAGACACATTATATCAAAACCTGTGGGATACTGCAAAAGCAGCACCAACAGGGAAGATTACTGCAATAAACCCTTACGTCAAAAGAATAGAAAGACTTCAAACAAAGAACCAAATGTCATACTTCAAAGAACTAGAAAAACAACAATCCACTCCCAAAATTGGTAGATAGAAAGAAATAAGTAAGATCAGAGCAGAACTAAATGCAACAGAGACCCCAAAAATGATACAAAAGATAAATGAAAGAAAAAGTTGCTTTGAGAAGATAAACAAGAGACAAGCCATTAGCTAGGCTAGCTACAAAAAGAAGAGAGAAGATCCAAACAACAAAAATGAGAAAGCAAAAAGGAGACATTATAACCAATACCACAGAAATACAAACAATCATTACAGACTATTATGAACAACTATACAACAACATACCTGAAAACCTGGAGGAAACTGATACATTTTTGGACACATACAAACTACCAAGAATTATTCCAGAAGAAATAAAACACCTGAACAAACCAATAACAAGCAATGACATTGAAGCAATAATCATCAGTCTTCCAACAAGGAAAAGCTGAGGACCAGATGTCTTTACTGCTGAATTCTACAAAACTTTTAAAGAGGAATTAATAGCAATTATCTTCAAACTATTCCAAAACGTTGAAACAGAGGTCATTCTCCCAAACTCATTCTATGAGGACAGGAGCACCCTGATACCAAAACCAGACAAAGGTACAACAAAAAAAAAGAAAACTGAAGGCCAATATCTCTGATAAATTTAGGCACAAAAATCCTCAACAAAATATTAGCAATCAGACTACAGCAACACATTAGAAAAATTATACACCATGATCAAGTAGGATTCATCCCAGGGATGCAAGGTTGGTTCAACATACACAAGTCAATAAATATGATACACCACATAAACAAAATCAAAGACAAAAGCCATATGATTATCTCAATCGATGCAGGAAAAGCATTTAAGAAAATTCAACACTGCTTTATGATAAAGACTCTCAGCAAATTAGGTATAGAAGGAAAGTATCTCAACACAATAAAAACCACATACGACAATCCTGCGGCCAATACCATCCTGAATGGGGAAAAGCTTTCAGCTTTTCCCTTAAAGACAGGAAAAAGACAAGGATGCATACTCTCACCACTCCTATTAATCATAATATTAAAAGTACTAGCCAGAGCAATCAGGCAAGAGAAAGAAATAAAGGGAATCCAGATTGGAAACGAGGAAGTCAAACTGTCCCTGTTTGCAGATGACATGATTCTACATATAGAAAAACCTAAAGACTGTACCAAAAAACTCTTACAGCTGATAAACAATTTCAGTAAAGCTGCAGGATACAAAATCAACACACAAAAATAAGTAGGGTTTTTATACTCCAATGACTAACAAGCAGAAAAAGAAATCAAGAAAGCAAGCCCATTTAAAATAGTTACAAAAAAATAAAAATACATAGGAATCAATTTATCCAAGGAGGTGAAACATCTCTACAGTGAGAACTGCAAATGACTGCTGAAAGAAGTTAAAGAGGACACAAAAAGATGGAGAAACATTGCATGCTCTTGGATTGGAAGAATTAACATTGTGAACATGTCCATACTATCTAAAGCTATTTATAGACTCAATGCAATTCCCACCAAAATATCAATGACATTCTTCACAGAAACAGAAAAACAATCCTAATATTCATATGGAACAACAAAAGACCCTGAATAGCCAAAGCAATCCTTAGCAGGAAAAAAAAAAAAAAAGTTAAAGCCAAAGGCATTACACTACCTGACTTCAAATTATCCTATGTAGCTACAGCTACCAAAACAGCGTAACACTGGCATAAAAAAGACACTCAGACCAGTAGAACACAGTAGAGTAACCAAAAATCAACCCACATACATATAGGCAACTGGTGTTTGACAAGGGTAGCAGGAGCATACACTGGGGAAAGGACTGCCTCTTTAACAAGTGGTGCTGTGAAAATCAGACATCAGTATGTAGAAGAATGAAAGTCGACCTGTCCCTCTCGCCATATACCAAAATCAACTCAAAATGAATTACAGACATATATAAGACCCAAAACTATAACACTACGAAAAGAAAACCTAGGGGGAACACTTCAGGAAGAAGAACTGGGCAGACTTTATGAATGAGAACACCCAAAAGCACAGGGAACCAAAGAAAAAATAACAAATGGGATTATAACCAACTAAAAAGTACAGCAAAAGAAAGTTAACAGAGCAAAAAGAAAACCTACAGAATGGGAGAAAATTTTCACAAACTATGGATCCAATAAGAGATTAATATTCAGAATATACAAGGAACTCAAACAACTTCACAGTAAAAAAGCAAAAGTAACCTGATTAAAAAATGCACAAAGGAGCTGAATAGGCATTTCTCAAAGGAAGATATACAAATGGCCAATAGACACATGAAAAAATGCTCAACATGACTCAGCAATGGGGAAATACAAATCAAAACCACAGTGAGATATTATCTCATGCCAGTTAGACTGGCCAATATCAAAAAGACAGAGAATACCAAATGCTGGCAAGAATGCTGAGAAAGTGGAACCCTCCTACACTGTTGGCGGGATTGTAAATTAGTGCAGCCATTATGGAAAACAGTATGAAGGTTCCTAAAACAACTACAGATAGAACTGCAATAGGAACCAGCAATCCCGCTGCTGGGTGTATACCCAAAGGAATGGAAATCATCATGTCAAAGGGATATCTTCACTCCCATGTTTATTGCAGCTCTCTTTACAACAGCTGAGAGTTGGGACCAACTGAAATGTCCATCTACAGATGACTGGATAAGGAATATGTGGTATATTTACACAACAGAATACTACTCAGCCTTTAAAAAGAATGAAATCCTGCCATTCATAGCAACTGGGATGAGCTTGGAGAAAATTGTGTTAAGTGAAAAAAGCCTGGCAGAAAGAGAAATACTGCATGTCCTCACTCAAAATTGGGAGCTAAAATATAATTAAATAAGAAAGAAAGTGAGTGAGTGAGAGAGAGACAGAGAGAGAAAGAGAAAGAAAGTAAAAGAAAGAAAAAGAGAAAGAGAAAAAGAAAGACAGAAAGAAGGAAAAGAATCACAATAATAGGTTGAACTTTCAGAAGGAAAGAACAGAACTGTGGTTACTAGAGGTGGGAAGGGGAGGTTTGAAGAGAAATTGGTTAATGGACACAAAGAATGATTATATTTAGTAATGATGAATATGCTAATTATCTTGCTATGATCATCACATATTGTACACAGGTACTGATATTCAACTCTGTACCTCACATACATGTATAATCAACTATGTTTCAATTTAAAGACATAAACCTTGTATGTTATATATTTCACATGTTATTGGTGAAAATTAAATAATTCCAATCATTTTACAACTTCAGAAGTTTATATATTTTATATATATATGCATACATATGTATAGATATATATATGCATACATATGTATAAACATATATGTATGTGTGTGTTTAATTTTAATCTTAGAAAGAAATATTTAGGAAATATTAAATGCTGCCATTGATAAACTTACGAATCAACATGCAGAACCCTTTGGCCACTTCTTGAACATGCAGCTGCAATGATGGATTCAGGCAAACCTATAAAAACACAAACCTATATCATTTAGAATGTAGAAATACATATATTTTACACAAAATGTTCAATTCATGCCATTGCTGTATAATATAGTTTAATAAGAGACCCATCTTTGTATTAGAAATTATAAAGTTTATATTAATTACATTGTTAGATGTTTCTTAAACATATGCCACTAATACTAAAAATTTTAATATGTAAAAGATATTTTTTTAAAAGTACTTAACTTCTTTTTGTCTGCAAATTAGCATAAATGAGCAACTGCAAACATATTATTCATACAGCACCTTTTTTTAGGAACCATGGTCACACACTAGCTCATCTGATCCCCCCAAGTACACAGAGAGGTAAGTATAGGCATTTTAGAGATGAAAAAGAAACTGGGACACAAATATGTTAACTTGTTGCTCAATGCTTTAAAAACAACAACAACAAAAAAAAAAAAACACAACACCCTAGAGTTGAACAAAGCCACAATGCCTCTCAGGGGAAATGGCATTCATTTTCTTAGTTTAAAGAAATATGTTAGCTAGTTTAAAAAGAGGCTATTTAAAAAATATATTATTCTGCTGTTTGGTCAAATACAGCAGTTTATAAAGAAAACATGACTACTTTGGAATTGAATTTAGTCATATCATAAAGCTGATTATCATAAAAGTAAATATATATTACTACTACCAGTACCAACAAAAAATTTTAAAGTACCAAAGATAATACTTTTATAATAAAAAAAATTCAGGTTTCCACCCATATTTGATAATTAACACCCTATGTTGTATGTTCAAGATTCTTCCATAATTTTCTATCATTAGATCTACTATTTCAATAGAGGCTATTAAATCTTTTTATAATAGTAATACAAATAAAGCATGTTTTGAAAGTTTAGTGCAATTCTATAGTGCTACTACTGTTTCGCTACAGTGAAACAATCTGATCCTCCTGCATTTTTACCTAGTAAGTAGAAACAGCACTATTCTTTTGGCATGTGTGTATACTACACACTAAGCATCAAGGATTTTAAGAGAGCAGTTATCTTCTTTATGTAAAAAGTAATATGCATATGCAAGCAACTGACATAGTCAAACTCTAGTTAAAAACCACATTAAACAAAGCTCCAGCTGCCTTCACAGAGGAACTAGTGTTCGAGTACTGAACACTTCGTGGGTATATAACGTTTGATTCAAAAAAAAAAAGTTCTGACCAAATGTACTGAATATAACCATTAAATATCAATTATTGGAAACAAGCCATCATAAAGTTCCAACCTTAACTTTGGATATAATTCAAGAAAAAAAAAATGGGAATTTTCAGAATAGAGGGAAATAGGAGAAAGAAAAAAAGTTTTAAATAGTTAAGCATACTTACTTCTTCAGTTAAAACAGTATTATTCTAATGTCTTTTATCCCAAGACTATCTGAACTTTTTGCTAGAGTAAAATAACTTCCGTTGTTAGTGAAATGCAGTCACTACAGTACTTTAAAAGCTAATAAGCAGCTTAGTTAAAAGGACAACAGCAAAGAAATACTCAGGAAGCAGAATTAGCACATTAAAAATTAGTGCTCTGACATGTAATAACAGAATAAATACCACCAAACATTAGTTTGGGTTTTATGCTTAGCACTGTATTTTCACATATATCATCCCATTTATTCCTCATTACAATCCTGGAAGGCAGTCAGTATTATCCATATGAGAAAATGGTTTCAGAAAGGTTAAATAACTTACAAAGTACCAAGTAATTTGGTATCAGCAATTCAAATTACCATGGTAATTCACTATCTCTGACTTGGACACAAGTTTGAGAATGAGGATTTTATGGGCAGTACAGCAACGTAATGGAACAGGCATGGTCTCAATCAGATACACCTAGGCTTGAATCTTAGGTTTGCTGCTTAACTAGCTGTGCAACCTTGGACAAGTATCTTGACTTCTCTGGGCCTTTGTTTCTTCATCCATCAATGGAAATATCATCATGTACCTCATTGGACTGTTCAGCTGTTAGCAAGAGTACTTGCCCTATGTACACTATCTACTCTCACCATCCTTCAGAAAGATATTTTAGAAGCACCAGATGCCAACTACAATGACAAACAATAATAAAATTATTCTTCTCTATTTTGCCCTAAATAGCTGTTACTTTGGTTAAGCAGATATGCATGTGGTTATTTCCATGGCTGCTATCAACACTGTCAGAAGTCAAGTCACTGCTGATAAAGCAAAGCCAAGAATGGATTTCAATACTCAACATGATTTCATTCCAAATTACATAAAACCAAAATGACTATCATATGTGTTTTTCCTTAATACTTCCATCCAGACATTCCCACAAGTTTGTGAAATTGATAGGCTGTTCCAATGTTAAATGGCAAGGGTCTACTTATCTTCATGTTTAGAATGACTAAAATAGCAGACTAATAATAGAGTTAACAATGTCTCCCTGGCCAAGACTTCGTATTTTTTTCCCACTCATTCAATAAAGAGTTCCTTGAACACAGGAGACACGTAGTAGACTCACAATAGATATCAATTGAAGAAAAGAAAAGAGGAAAGCAAAAATGGGGAAAGGAGAGAAGGGAGGGATAAAGCAGACAGTCGTAAGTGTTGAGAAAAAAAGATTAAGGCAATTCCTTGCCTAACAGAGCTCAGAGTCTAAAGAACAAGAATTTAAAGGGATTAAAATAATAAGTATATTTAAATTGTTATAGGAATGCAATGGAAAGAAACAGTCCCTCTATAGAAGGGATTCATGGAAAGCTCCAAAGAATAGGAGACACTAGCTGGGTCTTTCAGGATGTGTAACAACCCAAACTGAAAAGTGTAGAAGGAAAAAGGAAAGTGAAGGGAGCATTCCCAGTAAAGGAAGGGACAACCAAAAGGTGATGCTTTAAAAAAGAGTGGTTGGACTGGCCTGTTTCACTTAGCATAATGTTTTCTAAGGTCATCCATATTGTAACATGAATCAGTACTTCGTTACTTTTCATTACTGAGTAACATTCCATTATATGGGTAAATCATGTTTTCTTTATCCATTCTTCCATCAACAGACATGTAAGTCGTTTTCACATCCTGGCTGTTGTGAACATTGCTGCAATGAACCTAAAGCCAGTCACAGAACGACCAATAATGCATGATTTCATCTATATGAGGTATCTAGAACAGGCAAATTCATAGAATCAAAGTGTGGTTACCATGGGTTTGGAGGAGAGAGAAATGGGTGGTTGCTAAGCAACAGGCATAAAGTATCAGTTATGCAAGATGAATAAGTCCTAGAGATCTGCTGTACAACTCTGTACCTATAGTTAACAACGCAGTATTGTACACTTAAAAATTTAAGAGGGAAGATCTCATGTAAAGTGTTCTTACCACAATAAAACAATTTAAAAAAAAAAAAAAAAAAAGAGTGGTTGAAGCCAAATTGTGGAGTCTGAACTTGAACCTCTAAGCAACAGGGAGTCTTAAAAGGATTTTAGCCAGAAGAGCATGGTCAAATCAGTGTTTTAGAGAAGAAAAACAAAACAAAAGAAAACAACAAAAAAACCCTAAATCCTCTAGTCACAGCATGGAGGATAAACTTGTATAAAACCAGAGCTGTAAGTTTCAGGGTGTTTTTTAAAAATTCTTATTTAGGAAAAGTTAACATATTTAATCTTTTTGGTCTTATCGATAATTTAGTAAAGTAAGTAAAATGACTGATTGTTTTGTTTAATATTTATAAGCTCAATTTCAATAGCACTTAAAACCTTGACTAATTTCAAAATGAAATCTCTTTTAACACTTAAAAAAGTGAACGTCTGAATTATTACTCAAATTCACCCAACTTTCTGGGAGGCATTTATATAAGACAAATATAGGTTTAAAATGAATTATACAGTCTCTCCAACGAGGAAAAGCCAGATATGAGATAGAAACAGATAACCTAGATCTGGGTCAAATCACATAGCACTTCACTGGAAATACTCTGTAAAAATGTGTGAGCACAAATACACAAGTACAGGGTTTTCAACCGTAAAATGGGGCTAATAAGACATCTCATAGGGGTGTAGGGAGGAATAGGTACAAAATGGTATGAAACACCTTACACAGTACCTCCTGGCATATTGCTGATATTTGATAAATGTTTATTCTATCCCTGCTCTTCCTACCCCTTCAGGAAGATTATATACTTGAAAGGGGGAAAAGGCTATCATTTGCTTACTATTTACTTATCTCCAAAGATCTAACAACTAAAAATTATTTTTTTTAAAGTCTAACAGCCTTTCCTATATGCACACTATAGAAGGTCACCAAACATTTAATATCATTTAAAGATTTCACATTATTAAATATGATTATTAAATCCATTAGTGAGGCTGTAACAAAGAACTTGCTCTGCCACAGAATTACAGGAAACAAATATAATTTTGATGTAAGACCAACAACTTAGACTGGCCAGTCATTTTTATTAACACAGGTAAATATGAAGTATTTAGCATCCCATAACAGTTGTAATGGGGGAAATTGAGGTTTGCTCCATCTTGCCCTTCTCAGTTCAGGTTCTGTTATAAAGTGGGCAACTAGGAAAAAAAAAAAAAAAAAAAAAAAAATATATATATATATATATATATATATATATATATATATATTAGAAGTTGATAGAATGTTTTATGATCATATACCAACATGTATGGTCCCAGCTTTCTGTAATTTTCCAAAACCTGTCTAGATAAAATACAGATGTATCATTAACAAATAAAGGGGGACCAAAAAGGCTAAAATGAGGACGAAAAAGGTATGAAATTAATATGTTCAAGAATCTCACCTAAAATACTTTATAGGAATGAAATCATTATTCTTTCATTTTTCAAAATCACCCTTTATTCCAAATCCTTAATGTTGAACCTCATCAATTACAACTATAATATTTAGGTTAGTTCTCCATGATATATTCTTAAAACTGCATTAGTATCTGAAATTGATTTTTCCTGATACTATACTTACATAAGATAAACATAAAATAAAGTACTTACACCACTCCTACCATATCGAACAATAAATAATAGGTTCCCCTGACAGGACTTTGATGACCTGGCAAAGCCCGAGTGCTTTCAGCTCAAATCATATGAAACCATAAATCACACTTTATTTTATAGAACATTTCAAAATGGATTCCTGCTTTTTACCTTGAAAGTCATTTCATGTGTTATTTATAACCAGTGAAGACCAGAATGGAAAGACAATTACATAGAACTAGAAATTTTACTGTGACTGCATCTATAAAGAATAACTTCTCTTTTTTTAGGAAAAAAATAGAATTCTGGCAAGGAAAAACTTGTGAATACAGGCTTTTAGAGAGCCACATCCTTTATTTTACTAAACGCTAGGTGAAGACCTTCTGCCACTGTAAACAAAGCTTAAAGAACACTAAGTACAGAACAGACTTGATTAAGCAATGCACAGGTGTGACTCATGCTGCAGCCACTCAAAACAATGACATCACAAAATTAGGCAGAAACTGGATTTCAACCCAGGTTCAAGTAGTCTGATTCCTACCTTAAATTCTACATTGAAAGTTTATATCTTAAGTCTACTCTTAGTGACTACCTTAAAAAAAGGGCGGGCGGGGGGACTGCCAGGGAAGTAGCCTAGACTACCAAGACTTACAGATAAAAATAGTGTTTAAGTTGACAATTATTTTCATTCATTTTGACCTCCCCCCATAATATTAGTCAATGTAATCTAAAAATCTATGGATTTTGTCCTCATGGGAGAAAACACTATATTTATATCTACGTAATTTTTAGAATTCTAGAAAAATATACTATCCATTGAAATATTAATTTGGAAAGTTTCTGTTAATTTTTAAAAATTCAACATAGTATAAGTTTTTAGGAATGGCTAATAACAAGAACACTATTTCAGTATCCAGAGTACTGAACTGAGAGTCAAGAGGACTGGCTTCCTGTTTTCAGGTTTATACTAATAGTTGTGGGCTGACTGGTTAGCTCAGTTGGTTAGAGCGTGGTGTTTATGACACCAAGGTCAACAGTTCGGATCCCCTTACTAGCAAGCTGCCAAAAAAATACAATGAAAATAAATAAGAAATATCTAAAACCTATAAGAAAAAAAATGCTAATATTCATTGAGAAACTTAAAAGAAGACTTCAGTAACTAATAGAAGATTTCAGTAACTAACAGCTGTGACCTTGGGCAAGTCACTTAACGTCTCTGGAATTCAGCTACCTTATAGATATCCTTGTTAGATAAAATGAAGGGCTTGGAGTAAGTGACCAAAGGTTTGTTTTCAAGTTCTGAAAGGTGAATGTTAATGCTAGACCAACAACTTGGCGTCTCTTCTTGAGCAAATGGCTTGAATTAAAAAATAAAAATAGGGGCCGAGCCCGTGGCGCACTCGGTAGCGTGCTGCGCTAGCAGCGCGGCGACACTCCCGCCGCGGGTTCGGATCCTATATAGGAATGGCCGGTGCACTCACGGGCTGAGTGCCGGTCACGAAAAAAAAAAAAATAAAATAAAAATAAAAATAGGATTCTGGGAAGATGGCAACAGCAGAAAGGCTGTCAAATCTCCCCCAAGACCCTGTAAAAAGACAATGCAACCGGGACAACAAAACTAAACACCCAGGGACAACAAAGCCAGGTGATCAAATATCACCATGAACCACAAAATACAAGTGAATCGTTATAAACCACCAATAGCTATAAAACCCACGTGGTATCAGAAAGTGTGCAAAAGGAAATGAAGGGAAGACAACAAAATTTGGGACAGCACTGAGAGCCAGAAAATCCCAAAATTACTACCAGGTACGCACTGGAAATATGGCAGGCTATTCTGAGAACAGTAACAGAAACCAGGAGGAGACTTTGCTTGCTTCAACTTGCGAATAAGTGCAAAGGAATCCCTAGGTGTGTTGGGGGGGGTTGGGGGGGCAGGGAAGGAGGAGATAAATTTAGGAAACTGACAAACCAAAGGCTCCTTCTAGACAAATCCCTGCACTGAGTAACTTATGGGAACTTAATCCAAATTCAGCAGAACAGGGAAAATGGGACAAAGGAAAGAGAAGATCTAGGCAAAACTGGGGGAGGATAACAGAGCCAGCAGATCTCAGGCTACACGTTTGATTACTTCATGAAAACAGAGATCTAGAGCAGTGAAGTTAGAAAAGCTATCCTGGCCCATCCTCTGCATTAAAAACACAGGGAAAACTCATTTCATTTAAAAATAAGCGGGCAGGCCGTTTGGCTGTGCAGGTTAGCACGCAGCCTTGTAACAACAAGGTCAAGGATTCGGATCCCCTTACTGGCCAGCCACAAAAAAATAAATTAAAGTGAGCAACACAAAAGGATCTCTGTTGAATACCATTCAATGTACATTAAGATAAAAGAGAATGTAAGGAGCAAAGTAACATCCCAAAAGACAATGAAAGAATATCAGGAAAGCATCCTCACAAATTAGATGAAAACTATAACCTAACTATGGTAATATGAGCAAAAAGAAATTCAGAAAATGGTAGCAGCTTTGACAGAACGTAAATCATCAATTAGAAAAATTCAAATGAGGTGATTAGAGAACAGTAACATTTTAAAAAGTGAAATGAGTGTAGAAGAAATTAAAGAAAAAATCATTTCAGAAGTAAAAACAAAACTAGAAGGAACACAAGAGCAAAAAAACACAATGGAGAAATGCCTTAGGAAAAACTGAAGATGCAGAGGCACATGATGAAGGCACTGTGGTTACGTTTAAAATGAGAGCCCTTATCTTTTAGACGTATGTTGAAATATTTACAGATAGAATGACATGATATCTGGGATTTGCTTCAAAATAATCCAGGGTTGGAACGTGAAATGAGAGAGAAGATAAAGGAGAGAGAAAACAAGCCTACCCGTGATTTGATAACTGCTGAAAGTGGGAGATAGAAAACAAGCGTACCCATGATTTGGTAACTGTTGAAAGTAGGAGATTGGTACATGAGGGATTATTTTACTCTACTTTTTTATGTTTAAAATTTTCCATAATAAAAAGCTTAAAAAATAAAATATAAGAACAAATTTTAGAGAGCCAATGAAAGATTGGACCTACAAAATTCAATAATTCCCTGATTTTTATCTAAGTTGAGAAAACTGTATCAATTCAAATTCTCCTAAAGTTTTATTAAGTAATATAAATATTTGCTGAAGGCCTTGTCCATGCCAGGAAATGAAATAAGCAGTCTCCACCATAATTAATTTTTACTTAATTTTCTGAACATTAATATTTCTGTTGTATCCATTTAAGTGAACAAAATTACCATTTCACAGTAAAGGATACCCCAGCTGAGTTCTTTTCAAACTTAATATTTAACTTATGATGAGAAAAATAAAGTTTCTTTGTTCAGAACATATTTTACTTATGTGCCACAGAAGAAACATGACCTTTATTGTATTACTTCTAAAGCTATCAGTCTAAAATAGATGATGAAAGAGACTGAGTGTTCATTCCAAGAATGATATAAAATCACACAAAAAATAACCATCCCCCTCATAGGAAATCCTACCATAACATCCATTTTTGTTAAAGTATAGACAAAAACTTATGATCCTGATGGAGTTTGGATATGTTGTCCCATCCAAAATTCATGTGGAAATTTGATCCCCAATGTGGCAGTGTTGAGTCATGGGGGTGGATCCCTTATGAATGGATTATTGCTCTCCCTGGGGGAGGGGGAATTAATGAGTGAGTTCTCACTCTATTAGTTCCTGCCAGAGCTTGTTGTTTATATGACCCCGGCACCTCCTCTCTGGCTCTCTTGCTTCCTCTCGCCATGTGATCTGCTCATACCCACCAGCAGCCTGCCACTTTCCGCCACGAGTAGAAGCAGCCTGAGGCCTGTGCCAGATGCAACTGTCCCAGAATCATAAGCCAAATAAACCTCTTTCCTTTATAAATTACCCAGTCTCAGGTATTTCTGTTACAGCAACACAAAACGGACTAAAACAGAGTCTTATAAACAAAATTGCAAAGTACCTATGAATTTGTTCTTTTTAACTATATAACATTCCTTGAGGTACAAACACTTCAAATTAAGTCTTAAATGTAGTTTCATTACGTATTTAAGAGAAAATTGGCTACATATCACTGAGAAAATAGAGGACGATTATTTCATCCTGCATATTAAAAAGCTGAACAGTGATTACACTGAGTTTATTAAAATAAAACAGTTAAAGAATAAAATTTCGTCTAATGAAAATTACAATTTTATTGCATTAAGACTTTCTTAAACACCAATTAGCTCAGTTGGTTAGAGTGTGGTGCTGATAACACCAGGTCTGAGATTCGATCCCTGTACTGGCCAACCAAAAAAGAAAAAAAGAAAATTTCTTAAACACTATCTCAAGAAGGATAAATCAAAATCAATATAAAAGATTCATGAATCTTTTGTGTTTGCACTTTAAAATACTTATTAGAAATACTTAAGAAACATCCTGACAGTTACTTTTCATTTCTTCTCTTACATTGTAAACATGATGCATTGCAAAAAAAAACATTTGAGGGCTGACCAGTTAGCTCACTTAGTTACAGCGTGGTGTTGTAACACCACGGCCAAAGGTTCAGATCCCTGTACCGGCCAGCCACCAAAAAATAAATAAATAAAAATAAAACATTTGAGTCACCCATAACCTGATCCCTAACTAAAAATGTTTTTGTTTTTCCATTATTTTCCAGTCTTTGCCCCCATGTATACATACAGCAGTAGAGGGTGGGAAAACTGAAACACAGAGAAGTTATTTGTCCAAAGTCACGTATCCAGTTAAGATAGAAACCTAGACAATCTCAATCCAAAGTCTGTTCTCTTAAGAACTATACTGCCTCAGGATATCTCTTCATTCATCCCCATCAATCGACCTCACAATTACTTGTTTTTCAAATGATCTGAATCTAGAAAGTAAGTACTCTGTTGGATGTCAAAAATGCTACAAAGATATGTTCTGTTTTGTAAATTGAGAAACACATTCAGCAGCACCTGAGAAACATAGAAGGAATCAAAGAATTTTAAAAAAACATCATTTTGCAAGTCCTAATGAAAACATTTATATAAGGATTAGTAATTGACGTTAAAACAATTACGTGAATGGTGGTATCAAACTGAACATCTGTACAGTGCCAAATTAACAATATACAGATTATTTTTAATACATGGGGGGAAAACATATCCATACAATAGAAGCATCAGAAAATTATCATCCCAATCCAGGGTCAATCTTAGCAACACTCGGGGTGGATCAACCAGATATTACGTGTCTTCTGGTATGCTCCAACATGACATTCACGTCACCTAAGATGTATTCTAGCCAAAAATGTTAACCTTGAATCCATCAAGCCTTTAGATATAACTTAGAGCTTACAAGAAAAAACATGGGATAGAGGAATAAGGTAAATATTACAAGGAAGAAATCATCCAAATCCCAAAGGCAGAACACTCTGTAGGGTCACTGGCCCAGCCTCTTCAACATGCATCATGGGCGGGGGGGGGAGAACTACACTACAATAAAACAGATATTATAGGACATAATAACCAGAAAAAATGCAAGATACTGAATTGGACACAAGTTTGTACGTATCGGCTGTAAAGGGTAGTGGGGGAGGGGGGTGTTGGGGAAAGTTAAATATAGTCTGTACACTAGATAAGAAAAAAATGTACTGAAATGGACAGAAAGGTAAGGACTGTTGATTGAAAAAAGCTGTACAATGTACAGAATAATCTTATTTCAGCATGAATGTGTGATTTTGTGACACATTTCCAGAGTCTGTGATATTTCACAGAGGGGTGGAGGTGGGGAGGTGCCTTGAAAATCTGAGAACCAAAGGGCAAATAAATACATTTACTTTGGTAAACCAGTATAACCTAGTGAAGTTGAAAATTTGCAAACCTAGAATACTATATAATGGGGGAGGGTAAATCATAGCTATATGCATCTGTATGAATGAATATCACAATCATAACACTGATCAAGAAAAGCAAGTCACACAAACAATAATACAGTAGAATTCTGAGTTAGGCTAGGGTCAAAAACAGGTAAAACTAACAATATATTGTTTAGAGATACATACACACATGATAAAACCACTTCACAAAATACAAGGGAACAATTAATACAATTCACCATAATGGTTACATCTTCAGGAAAGGAGAGTACAATGATGAGTGGATACCCGGGGAGATTTTAATGTACTGGTAATGTTCTGGCAATGTTTTTTTCTTAAGCTGTCATACATACATGGACATTCATTTTATTATTGTTCACTGAAATATATATATTTCATTCGTAGGTATGGTATTTTATAATAACAAAAAAGAAACCTTTGGACCAGATTCTGGGCCACGTTGTACTACACCAGCCAGCCAGCCTCGAGATATGGTGGTTCTTTAATATACAACAAACATTTATAATTTTTTCAAATTTTACTAAGATAAGCGGTTCTAAAATGGGTGTTCGTCATCCTTTTAGTCTTTTATCTCTACTGAATGATTTCCTTAGAATTCTCAGATCTGGAGTTACCGAGTCTAAGGGAATTTATATATTTACAACTCTTAGAACAAGCTGTCATATTGCTTTGCCAAAGTGTCCCAATATATGGTATCATTAGCATACCAACTGAATACAACTTTGTCAGCAATTAGTTATTACTCTATAAATTTAACTATCAGATTATTTTGCATTTGACTATTAATAAGAAAAAATGTTTTCCCAGCAGTTTGTTGACTGTATTTTCTCGTCTCTTGTCTGTTTATACTCTCTGCCCATTTATCTACAGAGATCTTGATATTTTTCATAGTAATTTGAAGGAATTCTTTATATGTAATTAATCCTATGTTATGAATTGCAAATACCTCCACTCTGTTTTCCTTTTTCTTTTAGTTTGCAATTTTTCATAGTAGATACTATAATGTTTTACATATTCAATGTTACCTTTGGTTTTTTTGTGATTTCTACAGTTTCAAAGAGAAAGTTACCATTTCCTTACAGATCAGGTGACCCTCTCTATTCCCACTTTATACTTCCCACTTTAAAACAGACTACACTGAAAGAGACATTCAGATTATTGGCAGAAGAGGAAGTCCAAAAATCAATCACATAGGAAAAAATTAAGGAGATATTTCAATTCAGTGGCATAAAAACTGATTATTAGCTCAATGGTGCTGGAATAACTGGATAACAATTTAAGAGGGAAAACCTCATATTCTACAACAAATTTCAGATAAATAAAAATTTAAATGTAAAAAATCAAATATTGAAACAGAAAATCAGAATTAATATTTACTTAATCTTGGAGGAGGGGAAGGGATTTCTATGCATATCTCCAAAGGCAGAAACCATAAAAGGAAAAGTTTGATAGATTTGACAACACAAAAATTATAAACTTCACACCAGAAACCACCATAAAAATAGAAGGCAAACTTGGAAAATCCATATGACAAAAAATTAAGGTCTTCAGTATATAAAGAATTATTACATACTGATAAGAAATTAATGACTCAATGGAAAAATAGATTAAAGCAATTTATAAAGGAAACCTAAGGGACCAAAATATATATTAGTTAAACAGCCACCTCACTTATGATCTTAAAAGGCAAATTCAAATGAAGGAATAACATTATTTGTCTATCAAATGGAGAGTACTTAAACATAAGACAGTCACAGCCAATGTTAAAAGAATATGGGGAAATAAACATTCTCATACTCAGTTGGTAAGGTTATAGATTGGGGAAGTTTCCTGAAGTCAATATGAATCAGAAGCATTACCAAACCACCCTCTAAAAACTCAAATCAAAAATTACAGTTATAGAGACTTATACTAAGGAAATAATACAGGTAAGTACAAGATTTCGGTACAACATATTCATCACATCATTAGTTTATAAAAGTAAAAAACTAAAAACCTGAAATGTCTAACAAAAGTCAACTGTTTAAATAAATGACAGACCATCCGTATAAAAGAGTATTTACTCAGACAGCTATTTAAAATTACATTGAGGGACTGCTGGTCAAGATGGCAGAATAGATGGTCCCCAACGTCACTCTCTCCCACAAATCAACCAATTTACAACTATAAAAAAGCAACGACAGCCAAGCTGGGGACGCTAGAGCTCAGAGGAAGAGAAGGGGAGACGAACGGAATGCATGCAGGCGGGAAAAGCCATGATGAGAGAAAGAAAAAACTGCTCTGACCATTTCAAGCCCCAGCTGCTTCCAGGCTGGAGCTGCTGAGCACTCAGAGCAGGAGCCAGCAAAAGCCACAGCTCTGCCCTTTGGATGAAGTTGGTTGGAGGCGGCAGGGGAGAAGAGGGCCTTGGTGGCCCCCAAGCCAGCAAGACCAGTAATAGGGTTCCTGTGGACCTACATAGGAGTGAGTAGCCACAACAACTGAAAAAAAGGAGCCACTCAGAAGCCAGTGAGTCATCACAAGGGACCGGCATACGGCCCGTCCCATCTGAAGTGTTTACAGTATGGGCGGTCAGGAAGACGGGCCCACCGGAAAAAACACTGGGACTCAGGAAGGACAGCAGATCTGCACCCCAATCAGTGTAGGACCACTCAGAGGAGACTGGTCAGGAATACAGAATAGCATGGGGTGCAGTTTGATGAGAACACTTGGGCCTAGACCAGAGTTTCTACACAACCCAGTTGCACTGTATCTCTTGAGAGCCACAAGTACCTATAAAGTCAACCATTCAAACCTGTGCCACACGAAAGCCTTCCCTGGGCAATCAGCAGCAAAGCAGCAATTTAGCTCAACCACAGAGCTCAAGTGCTGGTCCCCACAGGAAGTTCCCCCATTTTAGAAGTAAGCAAAGGACAACAAATTAGTTCCAGGGCAGAGTTTAAGTGATGGGAACCACAAATAACCCAACACAGAACTGAAAGAAAAAAACAAAGTACCCACAACCAAAGACAAAGTTTCATATTAACTAGCAAAAGTCTCATTTCACCAAAGAACACTTATAACACCTAGAAGGACCAGAAGTCCCCTAGACTACCAAGCCAGAAAGGAGGGAGGGCCAGGGGCCTCAGCAATGCTCTCCTGACACTCCCAACCAATTCCAAGGGTGAGGGATGAGGGCCTCAGCCACGCCCCCCCCCCAACACATGCAGCCAGCCCAGCAACAACCACCAAGCCACGGCAGAAAGCACCCTGGGCTCTCCCAGCCAGGGTGATGGGGGGCCTCAGCCACACCCCCCAGCACCCACAGTCAGCCTGGTGGTGACTACTGAGCTGCAGCAGGAAGTGCCCCAGGCTCTCCTGACCCATGGCAATGGGGGGCTGAGGGCCCAAGCCACACCCTGACATGTGCAGCCAGCCCAGCAACCATCACCAAGCTGACCACCAAGCTGCAGCAAGAAGGGCCCTGGATTCCTGAGCTGGGATGGTGGGGGGCGAGGGCTTTCGCTACACCCCCCTAACATCCGCACCCAGCCCAGCAATGACCAAGCCACCACTGGAAGCCCCCTGGTCTCCCCTGTGGGAATCTCCGCTCAATCTCGCCCCTCCTCCTCCCTCCTTCTTCCATCCCATTTCCTTCCCCTTTCCCCTCTCCCCCTCCCTCCCAACTGCTCCACAACAACATCCAAGAATGTAAAAAAATATTAATAAAATTATATTTTTTAAAAAAACTCCAACATAAAATAAATACATAAAATGACATTGAATAAGATTTTTGAAATAAAATAATTAAAGAGATGAAGAACAGATTAGGGGTTGCCAGAGCTTAGGGATGGCGGAAGGAGGAAGGAGTCTGTGGCTATGAAAAGGTACCATTAGAGATCCTTATGATGAAACTGTATTCTGTATCTTGACCATGGTGGTATTCACACAAATCTGCATGTGATAAAAAAAAAAAAAAAAAAAAACGCAGAAAACTTAATACACACACAGACATACAAGTACATGTAAAACTGGTGAAATCTGAGTAAGATCAGTGGATAAGGTACATTTCCTGATTGTGCTATAGTTATTATGCCAGATGTTACCACTGGCGAAAACTGGGTAAATATTACACAGGATCTTCCGGTATTATTTCTTACAACTACATGTGAGTCTATAGGTATCTTCGAATAAAAAGTTTTTTAAAAGAGGATACTGAAGAAGAATATTTGGCTGACAAGGAATGACGTTCATGACATACTGTGAAGTGAAAAACGGGTTTCAAAATAGCATCTAAAATAAGATACATTTGTGTAAATAAAAGTACACAAACATGTATAGACACAAAGAGAGAAAAGGTCTGAAAGTAGATGCATAAAAGTGTTATTATTTTTTCTTAATAAGAGGGGCCTTCAAGAAAAAAGATATTCCCATATCCGTCCTGTCAAATTAAGATGCATGATGCATCCATTGTAAGTGCTGACAGTTGTTGAAGACTGTAGGAACCAAAAGAATAGTCAACCAAAACAGAAATGGTTCATAAACAGGACAATGAGCCCCACAGATCTGATCTTGAAAATTTAATTTGCAAGTGAAGAACACTAAAAAAAAGACACGAATGACAAACCCCAGCACATGCAAAGATTATTTCAGTGGGAAATTATATATCTTGGAATCAATGAAGAATTGCTACTGAAACAAATTATATGTGACTGTGATCTCCGATCCATTTTTTGGCCATTGCTTTAGTGGCTGTGAGTCTTTTTTCAGTTTTAAGGGATAAACACAACCAAGTCATTCTGTTCACCCTGATCCAAAGAAGGTTTGTAAGCTGACACAGATGTCATGATGCTGTCTATAATAAGAAGCTGACATCATGAGGATATTGCTGGCATCAAGATTTTAATGCCAACAATGGTAACCCCCTAAAATGAAACAACTGCCAACCATAAACCTAGGGCATAGTAATCTAATATTGATAGTATAACGTATTTTCTCACTTGGAAGAATTCAACAAGCTCAATCTAATACCTCACCTTTCACCAGAGCAAATTCAGTGTTAACAGTTTGACCTAGGTCAACCTAGCTAAGCCTCAGGCTCCACACATTTCTAAAATGGAGATGATATAGTATCTGCCACAGACAGGGTTATTGTGAGAATCAAATGAGATAATGCATTTTAAGAGATTAGCACCGAGCTTGGAATATAACAAATGCTAAAAAATATTTTTCATGTATTTGTTTGACAGTGTGTTGTAGGTACTAAAATTAATTCTTTAACTGTCATCTATTTTACTTAGGTAGCTCACAAACAGCAACACAATTTATATAAAATAAGAATTTGCCTGAGGCTTAGCTAGGTTGACCTAGGTCAAACTGTTAACACTGAATTTGGCCACAATAATCAACCACATTGTATACTGACAAAATAAAATAAAATATTTTTTAAAAAAGAAAAATAAAAAATAAAATAAGAATTTGAACTCACAGCTCAGCATCTTCCTAATACGCCTTATATTTGTGTGTTAAACCTTATTTCTCTATCGTTTGTATAAACTTTTCCATGATAATGATTTTAAATCCATATATAGAAAAGTAATTTAACAAATGTGTAAGTTTGGATCATAGAAATATGATCCAAAATATCTCAAAGCAATATAAAATGACTGAAATTGCCATTAACTAGTAGCCATTATAACTCAACAGGGACACTGGCCCGGACAAAAAAGACATATGAGAACACTACTGAGAAGAAAAAGTAGATGTTAGTAACTTTCCTAAATGTGATAAAAACTAAATCAGTTAAGTAGCATGACATTTCCAACTTAAGCTCTTGGTAAAATTCAATACGAAATGAAACACTTACATTAAGCACCACACTGACCAAGTTGCCCCTGGTCTCTTCACCCATTTGCAAACTTTTTTTTTTTTTTTTAAATAGCTTCAATATAACATGCTAGCTCTCATAATCATGCTCTGATAAATGAATATCTGTGGTAAATTATCGTCTCTTTTCACATTGCTCTTTAATGAAATTATTATTAGAAAAGCAAAAAGACAATAAATCAACCTTCCAAAGTATCCCTATTTTGTCAGCCACAACTAAACATCCCCAAAATGTTTCCAAACTCTCCACACTATATATTACAAACTGGGTACTGATTGTGATTTTTAGCCTATTTTACTTTAAAATCTATTTACATACATAACAGGCACAGCCTAACTTTTCAATTAAAAAACTGAAAAGTTTTCAGTTAAAAGACTGCTATTCACTGAAACTGAATAGCAGATGATGTCGCATGAGTAACAGGTCAATTATATGGAATCATAATTGTTTCTGTGCATTGGGATTTTATGTTAAACATGAGAATGTGATGGTGAGCAGCCGCATTTGATTTTAATTGCTGTGGCCTGAGTTACCCAAAACACCATGAGAACACTGGAGAAAATGAGAAAAATGACATGAGGCATGGGAGATGAAAATGATGCTGCAGAGGGAACTCTGGTAACAGATGCGGCTCTCTCTAAGGGATTGGCTCAAATTTATGATTTACAGAGAAGGGTAAGCATCTCCCAGACAGTCTTCTCCAGAGTTAGATAACTCCCTTTACTTTTCTAAGTATTGAGAGCAGAAAAGACAATTTTCCATCAATAAATGCCTGAAGAAATACAAAGCATTTTTCAGAACAGCAAAATCTGAAGGCTTTCTTTAGCTCCTTTAGCATTTCTTACACTGACAGGGAAGCATTTCATTCTATACCCCAAATAAGACAAATGCTAAATCTGTTAAAAAACTATTGCCAAAACAAATGATAAATAATGCAAACTGGTAAACAAAACAGAAGGAGAGAAAAGACAAAGGAGGAAGGAAGGAGGAGGAAAGAAAGAGGGAAAACCTGTAAACCACCAGGTAAGAAATCTGGTAGAAACAGTGGTGACAGACACAAAAGGTCTTTTCCACCAAGCAGCCAAAATGGGAAGAGAAGGAAGGTGAATCAGACACCTGAATTCTTCCACCCCACTCCATGGAAATCATGAGCCCTTCTGGGCAAGCATTCAGGCAACAGTAGTGGTAATAAAAGCACCTCAGTATGGTATTATGGACCACAAAAACCAACTACATATTCTGAGCACTTACTAAGCATATTGAATCCTCAACACATTTCTATGAAGATTATCTTATTTAAAGATAAGAAAATTGAAACTTAAAGAGGTTAAGGAACATGCCTATGGTGGCAGAGCTGGAATTCAAACCCAGTCTTACCTGATTCCAGAGCCACACTGTCAATCGCTACTCTGTACTGCTCAAATGAAATACAAGCAAGTCAAAGTAAGTTAAATACATGGAAGATACAGCATTTATAAAACTAAAAGACTTCTGAAATACAATTTTCAGACCTACTCACTATGTAATTCAGTTGATCAATATTCTCCAGACTTCAAAATTTTTGCCTCTGCCCCCTCCAAAATATATTTATAAGGGTACTTCAAAATGTTCTTGGAAAAATAGAATTGAAAAATAATAGGATTCTTTCTATGAACTTTTGGAAGACTGTGTGTGTGTGTAAAAACAACACTCATCCTTACTATGTGAATTCTGATATACTCTACCTCTTTATTTTAATGTTGGAATTAATTTCAGGACCCACAAATAGGTGGCTTCTTGCAATTAAAAAGAAAACCCTGCTGTAAATAATAGGTGCATGGATGTTTGGAAATACAGAGGGAGGAAGTATGGACATCCTATGATGTTAGAACCACATACAGGCATCTGGGAGAGGATTAATTGAGATACATTTCTTGGAAATCACTTGTGTTGACTCTGGTACAAACGGCTATCTGGAAAATATCAGTTTTCATGACACTTCCTGCAACATTACCATATTCCAAGGCTTAGAGAAATGAAGCTACTCCTCCACTACCATAAGCATTATAGTCAGAGCTGCCAGACGAGGTTAACTACCTTTCAATTCTCTAACATCAAGGAATGAGACTGTGCTACCTATGTGAAGTTTCCTGAGAAAAGCAGCTCATCGTTTTCATTAAAATGTCTTTTAACACTAACTTGACTTCTTCAAAGGACTATTGAGCTTTTTCTCAAGGGCACAGGATCATAATCAGGCACACGCACAGTGGCAATTTTAGAGGTGGAAGATCCCTACCTTACACATCACCTAATTCAAATCCCTTACTTTACAGATGAGCAAACTGATGTCCCAAGAGGTTTTGCAATTTACCCAAAGTCACACAGTACAACGATCACGTGATTACCATATACCATGCTACTTACTTCTATAACTGTAGTACACTGAGCACTATTTAGCATGGTAATAAGGATTTGCAGCAGTGCCCTTGCAATTTCCCCCATGTTTGTTATTCTTGTTATCCCTTCTCTTCCCCCACAATAAAACTTAAATCAAAAAACATCTATGTTTACCCGCTGCAGGAAAAAAATTAAGTAGCCTACTCAACAGCCCATCTTAGGGGAAGAATCCCAAAAGATAATGTGTGTGGGGTGCTTTAAAAAGGAAAAGGATGCATGGGCCGGCCCGTGGCTCACTCAGGAGAGTGTGGTGCTGATAACACCAAGGCCACGGGTTCGGATCCTATATAGGGATGGCCGGTTTGCTCACTGGCTGAGCGTGGTGCTGACAACACCCAGTCAAGGGTTAAGATCCCCTTACCGGTCATCTTTTAAAAAAAAAAAAAAAAAAAGGAAAAGGATGCAGACTGAAACTCTATATGGTCTTCAGAAAGCAAGAAAGATGCAATGAAAAGCCCACATTGTCTTAAGGATAGCTTTGGGGATGTGACTGTCAGGAAGCCCCAAAAGTTCCTGAGAATAGGCAATACAGTAAATTTCACAAGGGCAGGGTCTAGGTTCTCAATAAATATGGATTGAATACCCTGAAAAATGAGTGTGTACCACTACACTAGCTGGTGCCAGGCCACTGTGCTGTTTGATTCAGGTTTGCATTACAGGTGTTTGTCTCTTCCCTTTCCTATACAGATATGAACTGTCACTTGTATGTCTAATAGCACCCGCCCCCCCAACAGTCTTTGCAGAAGTTGATAACTCTCCCTATAGTTCTAACAAGATGGTTCTAATATGCTCTGAGCATGTTAGAATTATTTCTAAAATAAGAATGAATGTGTTCTAAGTGAAGACCTGAAAGATTCCCCTGTGTAGGAAGCATGTTGATATTATCACATAACTCTTATAACTTCCATCTTGCCTGTCGTTCTGTTAAATTGTTGGCTGTGCTGCAGATTATACAGGCTGCCAGATAAGTCACCTCCAGTGAGATGTTACATTACTGGGTCTATTTTTAACCTGAAGCCAGTGATACTTTTCTCCACATCCCACAAAATTATCATTCAGATGACTTTCTAAATGGCAAAATATCCTGACAATGACAATTATCTACCCAAGACCACTTTCTTGACACTTATCACAGATCCATTTTTGTACTCTTCCTTGAGACTCCAGTTGGCCCTCCTTTATTCCATTTTCTTCTATTTTTTCTACAGTTCAAGTTCTCAGTCTTATTCCTCTGTCTTTGGGTGTTCAAGAGATATTTCCTGTATTTTCTAATCAGAAGGAAATGGGCTTAACTAAGAAAACACATACAAAACTTTATTTTTCCCATAATCTTTTGAAAATGATCTTAAGAAAAAGCTTTCACCTTCTCTTACAGAAAATGAGAATACAAATTAATCAAGGTCAAAGTGACTTTAAAATCTTATCCTCAGATGATTCTACTTGATGAAGCAACTGTCTGTTGACGACATTTTAACTAGAACTAAATCTCGTAAAAGAAAAATTACATCTCATAGTATATTTCTTCATGTTTCTGATATATGCATGATTAATTCTGGTTTTGTTAATAAAACTGAATCTATGAAAAACAGCTTTTCCTATGACTTACTCAAGGTTCTACATTTAATAAAGCAAACCCATTTTAAAGGCGACTTTCAGCGAACTAGTTCACATTTTAAAAAAGTCCAATTACGTAATTACTGGAATTGTTTATCATTTATTTGGGAAATGACATTTTTATTAAAATTTTCCACTTCTGACACAAAGTTTCACATCATACATTTAAGCAATGTGCTTGATAAAATCCAGAATGTGTCGCCATTAAGCGGTATGAAAAACATAACTTTTAAGATTAAATAAGTTCTTCCCACACATTAAGAGATAACATTACACTCATTGGAATAAGTCTAAAATGAATCTTTTTACAAATACAAGAGCTGCTTCCTGATGCAATTTTCTGGATCACTCATTGTATCTTCCTACCTCTACCATTACAGACTCCAACAGGATGGATATATTCCATATTTCGAACTGTACCAGAAGGCAAAATATTTATTAAAAGAATTACCAGAACTTAATAATAAGAATTAACACTTGTCAATTAAAATTTGAATCCAGATAAGAAAAAAAAAAAATCAATAAAATTTTTTAAAACTCCCCAAGTTCCAAGGTAACAAAAAAGAAAGGCAAGAATATAGAACTCAAGTATGATATAATAACTTTTCTAAAATGATGGTTGTTCTAAGTTTCAGGATAGACTGGAAAGAAAAAATGAATAGTCTATATGCTCTTTCCACTCATCCAACATCTGTTCATAGCAGCTACAGCCAGGTCATCTGCAGCCATGCAGTTATTTTCAGGCTGGGCATAAACATGTCCTTGCTGTTCTGAGAACATTTACCAAGGTACAACTAGAGTAAGAGAATTTTGGATTAGACAACACCTTAAAGGCTATCTAGTTTACCCTCCCTATATTCAAAAGTAAGGAAACAGGCTCAGAGTGTCTAGCCCTCCCAATTCACACAGCTAGTTAATAGCCAAACAAGGTCTAGAACCAAGATTTCCCAATTGTTTCTACTAATATGGGTCAACTCTGAAGGTCAGAACAATTGATTCTCCTAGGATGGAATGGATCTTTGGAAATTTACCAGCTGTGTGATCTTGAGCAAATTACAACCTTTCTAAGCCCACTTTTCCTCTTCTGTAAAATGTAGAGAATGCCTACTCTAACAAGGTCGTCGAAATGATTTGTAAAATGCTTAGCATACTGATTAGGAAATAATAAGCACTGGAAAACAAGAAGCTAAATTTTTATTCCCACCCTGGAAACATGGCTGCTCCTACTGTTTGAGAAGACAACGAACTGAATTAATTAACAACATGGACAGGGTACCACCCACCAGAACTTCTCCAGCCCCCCACATTCTATAGGCAGGAGAAACTCCCACTCTACAACCTATGTCCCATCTAAAATTCATCCCTTACGCTGTTAATAAAAACAAAATACCAATTGCTGCCAAATGTCTTCTGCCACGTGTCCTACGTTGAATTTGTCAACTACAAATTGAAAGGGGTTTTCTGGCTCCACCCAAAACATGGAGAACAAACGAGGGAAAAACAAGTGGAAGATAAAGTAACACACCTGAACTGGAACTCGGCCGCTTGTTCTCAGTACATTTAGTTGTGCGTGGATAGGTGAGTAGTAGAAAGCAAGATGCTTGCTTTCAGTACCATGAAGCAGGAATAATGGCTACCTCAACAAAATACAATTCCCTAGGCTTCTCAACACAATAGAAAAGAATACGTTTCCTTTTCCTAGTAAGCTAATACGCATACGGGCTATATCTGAGCGTCCTTCCTGTAAAACCGAGGATTAAGCTGTATCTGAACTGCACTGTACCCTAGGATCGTATAAATAAAAAAGTCCTACAAAACGGCGAGACAAAATGATGGGGACTATCACCTTGAAATCTACGAGGGTATCATAATGTCATGCCAAAGGCGCCTCCATTGATAAAATCCCGACACTCCATTCTCATGATAGTGCAAACCCACCTCCCAAGGAAATTAACAGGAATCACCGCAGCAACCAACCTCAGAAATCAGCATCGACCAGATCGACCCCTACTCAAATGGCGCTAAGCACTGCGGGTCCAAGCCCCTCCCTGGAGCTGCCAAGTCCCGCGCTGACTCCAGACTACCTCACTTCCTTTCCGTCCTCCCTCCCATGCTCGACGCCCGGCATTTCTCACCAACCCTCGCCATGGACAAAAACGGTAGGGACAAGACAGACTTCCTACACTTTGTCCAGGGAGTACCAGGGGCACACATACCCGTCCCTATTACGATCACATCGAACTCCGAAGGGAGATTATCCGCCATCTTGACAGGAAACGTGTCATGTGACTATTGCTTGTGAAAATGAGATCAAGTTAGGTATTCCCTCAGTAGAAGGCGGAAGGGGAAACAGTGCATTCTGGGTAATGTAGTTCTTAGGTGGAGGGTCCTGGTAGGCGACTACAGCGATATATTCGTATTTGAAATGTTTACGCAAACATTAAAAGCTCAATTCATTTTCCAGGCTGAGTACAGTAACTCAATTAGCATGAAGGTGTAAGATAAGGAAGAAATGTAGATTTTTTTTTTACTTCGCTGGCCAGGATGAATACGGGAAGACTTGGGTTCGATGATGAAACAAGAATTGTTAGGAGACAGGGAGGGCGGAGTGAAATTGAAAGGAACTTATTCTGTGAACAAAAGAGATTTTCATTACAACCTGGAAAACCGTTTCCTCCAGCGTGTCTGTGCTTCTGTTTTGGCCACCGATGCATGGTTTTTATAACAGTACTTTCCCTATCTTTTTCGTCTCTATGTCTCCCCAAAGAAAACCTACGAAAAACCTCTCGCCCTAGTTTCGCCGGAATGGAACTCTCACCGCGTCCGTATTTGTTCTAATTAATCCTCACAGCAGCCCTAGCAATATATATTTGCAAATTCGCCTTGCCTTGCGGGAAGGAAAAAAAGAAAGGAAAGCATAGTAGATGCTTGATAAGCGTTTGTTGAGTCTGAATCTGATTTTCTGCACAAATAAGATGAGTCCATACACGGTTCTCCTAAACTACTGCAAAAATTATTAAGGTAAAATGGCCTTTATATTAAAGTGATTGTATTTAATGAGAGGCTTAGGTTGTCTATGCCAAGCAGCTAACATAGCTCTCTTGAGTATTTTCTTTTTTTTTTTTTTTTTTTTTTTTTTAAAGATGACCAGTAAGGGGATCTTAACCCTTGACTTGGTGTTGTGAGCACCACGCTCAGCCAGTGAGCGAACCGGCCATCTGTATATGGGATCCGAACCCGGGGCCTTGGTGTTATCAGCACCACACTCTCCTGAGTGAGCACGGGCCGGCCCTCTCTTGAGTATTTTCAAGGTCTCGCCTCCCGCCCCCCATTATTTAAAATTTTTTGCTGTCTGGCAACACCAAAGCAATAAAGGGAGGAGTATATAGGAGTGGGGAGCGTACTCTTTTGATCCAAGAAATTACGTGTGTAATTATTTTACAAAGGTTTCAAAATAAATCAGGGAGGATGCAATAACAGACCTTCCCTTACACCACCTGTCCTCCAAGCTGCTGTGGTTCCCCAGATACATTTTTTTTCTTTCCTGTCTTCGTGACCACTCTCACTCTGTTCCCTGCACCTAACCTAAGCCTGGTGCTTAGGAATTCAATAAATGTTTGCTGAACTTAACATAGTTCTAACTCCCCTAATAGATGGTAAGCTCTATGAGGACAGGACTCCGTTATCTTGACCTTTATATCTGCCCACCACTATCACGTGTCTTATATTTTGAAGTCGTATGATGACTTTGTTAATTTTGAAAAGTTCCATGAAAACCCTTTAAAATGCGTTTTACTTTTTGTGGGGGAGGTGCTGTTTTTTGGTTTTGGGGGTTTTTTTGCTGCATTTTTGTTGTGTTTTGCCATGATCGTTAGCAACATTGTGCATGTTTCATTAATTTCTTTTACGGATTATCCTGTTGTATTAAACAATTCTCAGGTGATATGGTCCTCTGATGAATATTACGTGTAAAAGAGATTCCACTGAGAAGTATAATGTATTGTTCAATAAATCACTCTGCCATTTGCCTTGGTAGGAAAAGAAAGTTTTGAGTGTTATCAGAAGTGAAATAGATCTTACCTGTGAGACTCCTCATACACCAGTGGAAATAGAAATTAATAGATTTCCCAGGAAATCTATTCCAAAATCTTCTCTAACAGTGAGAAACCACTGATGAATGGTTTAAAACATGATAAATAAAAGTATTTCTATTTTACTTTGGAGGAATATGTATATACATGTGTGCCTGTAAGGATTTGTATTATCTTTTACTTCCAGTTTTCCACAAACTTTTTGAAGTACCCTCATATATACTCATATCTTTTTCAATATGAGTATCTCTAACTTTCTAGAGATTCAGAAATTTTCTAACAATCATACTGTGAATATACAATTCATTAATTTATTTATTCCTCAAATATTCATTGAGCACCTATAATGCAAGGCACTGGTTTAGGTGATGGTATTATAGCAGTAAACAAAACAGTCAAAAACCCATATCTTTATGAAGTCTACATCTAGTGGGGTAAAACAAAACAATGAATTACTCCGTAGTACTAATTTTCCAATCTGCCCTGCCTGGATTTGAAAACCTCCCTTTTTTTCCCTGAGGATAGAAAGCACAATCCTCAGAAACATCATATTACCAATCTGTATTTAGCTGTCCTTTCTCTAAAGTTCTCATGTGACTCATTCATACCTTCTCTAGGCATGGAAAAGATTATTACACTAGGAAAATTTAAACCCTCTGCATGGAGAAAATGCTCAAAATACCTTTTCTTTCTAATATATTTTTGTAGGTTTTATACAAAGTAAAGATGGATATAGGAGTTGGTAATGTCAGTAAAAAAGTGTAAAGCAACACAGCTGAATTGCTATCTATTCTATTATTCTAAGGACATCTATTTTTGAGAGCTGAAATATTTTATTTGGATAAGTCACAGTACAATGAGATGATGGATACCTAAAAATTGACTGGACTGTTAAATCACCGTGGCAATAATTTTGTACTTAATGGTTTCCTGAGTTGAATCATCACCATTCCCTGAACATTTACACTGTATGCAGAAGTTTACTTGACTGTGAGATTTGACTATTATCTTTTTAAAAACCAGTAATTTAATGGTTTCTATCTCTGGGCCCTTTCCTTTGAGTTCCAGACCTATATATCCAACTCCTTACTCAACATCTCTTCTGAACATGTCCAATACTGAACTCCTGAACATCCCAACCCCACTCCCAAACCTTCTCTTCATTCAGTATTCTCTATCATAGAAAAAGTACCACCTTCTACTCAGTTGCTGTAGTCAGAAACCAAAGAATCATCCTTGACCAACCTTCTTTCACCCTTAAACCAATTCATCAGTAACTTTTGCCACTTTCATCTCAAAAAAATATTGTAATTATATCCACTTATCTCAATCTGGGCTGCCACCATAATTTCTCGCCTAGACGACTACAATAGGTCCTAGCTGGACCCCCGCATTCATGCTTGCTTCTCTCCAGTCCACTCTCCGTACTGCGTTCAGAGTAAACTTTCTAAAACTCAAATTTGATCGTGTCTTTCTCTACCTAAAACCCTTCATGATTTCCCATTGCTCTTAAGATACAGTCCAAAATCTTAAACATGGTCTAAAATGTCCTGCTTAACTCTCCAGTCTCATCTCATATCTCTTAGCCCTCTTTATCTAAGCTCCAGCCATACTGGTTCTCCTTCATGTCTCCTTCCTGCTGCCATGTTCCTTCCTGCTTCAGGGCCTTCACATATGCCTTTCCATGTGCCTAAAGTGCACTTTTATGCTTCTTCTTCCTTTTCTCCTAGCTTAATCCTGCTCATCCTTTGCAGTTGTTAATTTGAAACTTCACGTGCTCTGGCAAGTCTTTGTTGAATCTCCAGTCTAGCTTAGGTCTCCTATCACCCTATACTTCTCCTTTGTTGAATTTATCATGATTGAAAATATTCAATTACGTATGTAATTATTTGTTTCATCCTGCTATAAGCTAAACTCCACAAAGGCAAGGACTGTGATTATATTGTTCATCATTATATTCCTAGTACATAGTTCAGTGCCTAGTACATAACAGGCACTCAAAAATATCAGCTGAATGAATGTATGAATAATAAAATATATGACATCTTCAGGAAACAACACACAAGTTATAGTCTTTAATACTCTTTTAAATGGAAATAAAATGAGTTGGTTGCCCAGTAAACTTGTTTCATTATCTGGTTTTGCATTTGTAATTGAACAAGTAATATGGACATGATGAATAAAAAAATTCAATTAGAACAAAAGGTCATACAAAGACTAGTGATGGAGTTTGGATGTGTTGTCCCCTCCAGAACTCATGTGGAAATTTGACCCCAGTGTGGCAGTGTTGGAAACTGATTGAGTCATGGGGGCGGATCCCTCATGAATGGATTAATGCTCTCCCTGGGGGAGGGGGGAGTAATGAGTGAGTTCTCACTCTATTAGTTCCTGCGAGAGCTCGTTGCTTAAAAAGACCCTGGCACCTTCTCTCTCTCTCTCTTGCTTCTTCTCGCCATGTGATCTGCTTGTACTCGCTGGCTGCCTGCCACTTTCTGCCATAAGTAGAAGCAGCCTGAGGCCCGTTCCAGATGCAGCTGTCCCAGAATCATAAGCCAAATAAACCTCTCTTCTTTATAAATCACCCAGTCTCAGGTAGTTCTGTTATAGCAACACAAAATGGACTAAAACAACTAGTAAGATTATTAAGTTTCCATACCCTTCCTGACCCCCAGTTGTGTTCCAGAGAGATAAACACTATTTATTTCCAGTTTCTTGTGAATCCTTCTAGAGATTGTGTATGTGTCTGTGTGTGTCTGTGTGTGGTAGCATGCTATAAACATTATTCTGAACTTTATACCTTTATTTTTTCCTACTTATTATATCATAAAGGTCCTGTGCTCTTAGTACATGTAGGGATGCCTCTTTTTTAATGGCTTCCTAAAATTCAATTATATAGATACATCATGATTTATTTTATGTTCTATTAGTATTTTTCTAGTCTTTTTCTGCTACAAATAATGCTGCAATGAATATTCTTTTCTTAGAGAGGAAGTATGGGATAATGCATATGAGTTCAGACTCTTGTACAGACTTCCTAGGTTTGAGTCACAATTCCATCATTTACTGACTGAATGGCCTCAAGCAAGTTATTTAACCTCTCTGAACCTCAGTTTCCCCATCTGTAAAATGGTGACAATAATATTACTTACCTCCAAGGTAATCATGAGAGGTAAATATGTTAAATAACGTACTTAGAACTATATTCGGCTGGTAGTAAGCACTTGTTGTTAGTAATAGTAGTAGTAGCAGTAGTCATTGTGAGCATGTGGGATATACCAACTTTTACCAGTCAAATGGCAAAAATAAAAAGATTTGATAACACACAGTATTGGTAAAAGTATGGCGAAGCAGATACATACACGTACTGCTCGTGGGAGTGTAAATTGGTACAATTTCTTTGGACGGCAATTTGGCAGTGTCTGTCAAAATATAAAATGCGTATACTTGATGGTTCAGCATTTTCTCATTTGCAATTTATCCTAACCCTAACTTTGTTTACTCATATTTCCAAGGATATAACACCATATAGCATTTCAATATTTTGCTGACTTTTGGGTTTTAAATTCATGTGACCAAAGAATGCTTTTTTAAATATAAAAGTATTTAAGAAAGGTTTATATTAATTCAAAGATCGTGAAAGTTAGTAGTAGGAGGGCAGGCATATTTGTTCACCGAACTATCCCAGGCATCTGGAAGAACACCTGTAATAGAATATGAGCCTAATAAATATATCTTGAATGTCAAAGGCTAGAGATCTATAATACTCCACTACGAAAACTTTTTTAAATACCATGGTTAGCCTTTTCCCAAATGTGTTCTGGGGGAAAGTAATTCTGCAGAATAATAACAGGGGTTTCATGGTCGAATACGTTTAGGAAGCAATTAAAGGTAAATGGTTTCTTTACTGGAGGACTCTTCAACTCTTCTGTAATAAATACACATGTGAACTATGAGGATTTCATAATGACTTTTAAACCACAGAACACACTTTGGAAAACACGAGGCTGGACTATTGGTCTGGTCCAGAATGATATTTGTCATGTTTTCATAGGTGATGTTATTGTCCCATAATCAGCAGGACGTGCAGAGTAAAATGTTTTTTTAGTAGCAGTAATGAGCCAGATGAACTAGAATTATTACGTACTCTTCCTGGATGTCCGTGTTAGAGTACAGTTTATGATCCAGCAGTCACATGAGTTTACACACACACATGCACGCACATGCACACACACATGCATATTGAATCCACTACCATGGAATCTCATTGTCACTATATCGTACAAGCAAACTAATCAGATGCTGATCTCCTAGCATAATCAAAAGCAAGCGTGTCAGACGAACTGTTGACATCCTAAATTCTTTACGAGACCTTCTTAGAAAATAGTTATGTCTGTATGAATGTGTGTCTCTTAACACCATGAAAAATAAGCAATAACAATTCAGGAAGTAGCTTATTAACTCCTTATTACAAGTTCCACACTTTAAAAGAAAATTATTTGTGTTAATTGCAGAACTAGTGTTAGAACTTTCTTTGAATTAAAAATCTTCAGTCTCTAAGCCTGTGGTTGCAATGGTGGTAAAAATTCATCAGCACAAATACTCTGGACAATGAAACGTAGCTAAAAATGGAGAAAGTCTAGTCTACGGAAGAATATCCTCAGATTGCATGAAGTAGTACTTTTGTGAGCATACAAACCCCTTGAGGAATATTACAGTATACCCAGATGAAGTCAACTTAAATTTTCCTATTTCAAACTTGTACAAACACTATGGCATCGTACCATTTTCTGTTTATAACAGGTTCTTTGAGTTCACGTTCATTTCCATCTTTAAAAGATAATGTCATGACAGCAATCATTTCCACTATATCAGAAATATGTTTTAAGTGCTAGATTTAGTAATCAAATGATTATTTGTACTATTATATTTGTCAGCTTCATCAATACAGAAATATTTAGAACACATTTGCATTTTTTCATAGTCCTTGCAAACCAAAACAAAACAAAACAAAAAAAACTGTGAATAATTTTGTGGGAATTTCATGAACCTTTACAGAAAGTCTTGCTGTTCTTCTTTTAGCTGTTTAATTGTAATGTCATAGTAACAGAAAGTAGCATACCCGATTCTGCATGGATGAATAAGCACATTCAATAAGGAAGATTTAACAGAGTAAATCAAACACCGGATTAAACATTTTCTGCATAACAGACCACAAAATGGGCATTCATTGTACCAATGGATCCTTGGCATTAGAAGCAAATAAAAGTGCACACCAACATAATTAAACTGAATATTCAGTGGCCTGATTGCAAAGTTTCCCAATATTTTATCAAACTAACATCCAGTTAATTAGAATTGCCTAAACAAATTCAGGCATACATATTGAAAAGATTAAGTATAAACATTATTCATTTGCATTTCATCATTCAATACATTAATTTGTTTTCTTCTGTTTTATTATCCCCAAAGTTTGAATGTAGTAAATTTTCTGTATGGTTACACGTAGTAAAAAGTTCAAACACATAAGGACCGGCCCGTGGCTCTCTTGGGAGAGTGTGGTACTGACAGCACCAAGGCCATGGGTTCAGATCCCTATGTAGGGATGGCCGATTGCTCACTGAGAGAGCATGGTGCTGACAAAATCAAGTCAAGGGTTAAGATCCCCTTACCAGTCATCTTTAAAAAAAAAAAAAAGTTCTAACACAATGGAAATTTGCAGTATGGGGTGGTTTCACGTTCAATTTTATTCAATTTTTCATTTTTGATAAGAAAATTATTATTTAAAGAGAAATTTCTATCTCAAAATAATTCACTATTTTCCCCAAATTTGCTGAGAAAACCTCACACCAGAATTTATTATATGGCTATTTATAGTAAAAGTTTAAAATAGTCCACTATTTTTGTACAAGTAGTCTCTCCTATTATTTGTGTTTGACTAGTTCAGCTTATTTTTACTATAATACATTCATGTTTTATTTCAATGAAAAAGTATTTTTAATTAGTCTTTACCAGGAAATGTCTGAATAACCCACGATTCCAAGCTTTTTATTCTCTAACCCTCAAGGATAATGTTTTCTTAGCCATGTATGACTCAAACCATTAAGAACAGAAAGAATCACTTTATATTTGGACTAACTTTGTGATAAGTTTGAATATAAGGTCATTTGAGCCATATTTTATATTCTGTATATGTACAGAATAGCAGTTTGGAGAGAAATAGATGACATGCTTACTAAAAAGCATGGACTGTCCTCTTTCTGTAATATAAATGTCTATCATTGTCTTGGTACCTTCTCATGGAAGCTGCCCTTCCCACAGCCCTGCCAAAAAGCAGCAGCCATGTTTTAAATACTACATGACTTCAAGCCTTTAACCACAGCTTATTGTAGGACAAAGAATAAAGCCAACCCAAGAAAATCCGTGGCTTGCAATGACTTATGCCTAGACTTGTGGCCTGTTTTAAACATATAATCTGAGCCAATATGATTTTCTTTCCAGGAAATTCTAAATAAATGACATATATAAAAGATGCGATATGACAGAAGCTGAAAGAAAGGATTAACATTTGTCCTGATGTAAAGTGGGCTGGAGCAGACATTATATGAGGCATCCATCTTATATATGAACCAGAGTCAAGATGAATACCAGAGGAAATCAACTGGTAGAGAGAAAGGAAAGTAGAGTAGACCTACAGACAGATGTATAATTTTCATGACAGTAAGAGCAAGTGTCTGCTCTTGTGAGTGAAGAGCTTCCATCTCTGTCCCATGAAGACTGGCTGTAGTTTGTTTTCTGTCCTTCGATTCCTGCAAACTCTGGTGTGTCCTTTCAATAACACCTGCTTTTCTTCAGCTAGCCTGTGTGAATAGTGCAACCCAAAGAGTTTTGATTAAAAGGTTCTAAAACACCCATGTAGCCAAGCACAAATTAGCACACAGGGCCTACAAAATAAGAGACAATTACAGATGGTTCTTTTTTTTTTTTTTGTCTTTTTTGTGACCGGTAAGGGGATTGCAACCCTTGGCTTGGTGTCACCCACACCGCGCTCAGCCAGTGAGCTCACCGGCCATCCCTATATAGGATCCGAACCCGCGGCGGGAGCGCCGCTGTGCTCCCAGCGCTGCACTCTCCTGAGTGCGCCACGAGGTCGGCCCCAGATGGTTCTTTACAAACTGTTTCTTCATGTAAAAATTACAGCTGAAAAAGGTGTTTTTCGAAATCACTATTCAAATACGAGAAATATTCATTCCAATCTAAATATTTATCAGGAAATCATAGGATGAGAACAGATCTTTTTTTAAAAAATATTTTATTTATTTATTTTGACAGTTTCTTTTTTTATAGAAACAATCAAATATACATATTTCTGGGGTACAGATTTGAATATCAATACCTGTGTACAATATGTGGTGATCAAATTAGGATAACTAATACACTCATGTTTACAAAATGTAATCAGGACAGAGAGCCACACAGGACCCCAGCAAGTAGGCCCCGCCCTTGACAACCTGACCTAGCCACTGCTGAGGCCCTGCCAGAGTGATGGCGAGCTGTGCAGGACCCTGGCAAGTGGGTCCCACCCCTGAGAGCTCAATCTGCCACCACTGAGGCCCCGCCAGAGCAACAGGCAGCCACACTGTCAGCAACACTCCCTGCCACTGCTGCAAACACCAGTGCAGAATGAGTGGGCCATGACAGTCACTGCCAAAGCAATTGCTGCCACAGGGACAGCTCGCTGCCTCACCAGGATCCACTCTACCTAATAGGTGACTGCTGACCACTCATCAGCACAGACAGAAGGAGCACCACCAGCAGATCCCAGGGAAAGAAGAAAGAAAGAGAAAACCCACCCGTAGTCACCCATTCAAATCTAGGAGCACTAGTATACCCAAGTGCACCCACCAGAGTCAGGGAGATCTGGCCAGGGTGCCAACAGTCCCGCCCATGAGCACCCACCATAACCTAAGAGGGACAAGACTCCAAGGTGCTACCCCCCAAAATTTGAGAGCTTGCCTATGTCCTGACAAACCAAAATAGTGTCACCAAACTCAGCAAGGAGATACTAAGTGTCCTAGGGACTAGGTCACAGAAGCACACTCACGCAACTCCAACACTGAACTCAGCCAAAGTACCTACCTGGAGACTACTACTGTGTTTACCTGGAACCAATACTAAAACACCCCATTCAACCATCATCATAAAACATAAGAGAAACTCCCTCTCCTCAACCCCCATTCCACAGTACTAGAAAAAACAACTCTACCAGATGACTAAACAGCAATGTAGAGATACTAGGAATATGAAAAACAAGAAAGTATGACTCCACCAAAGGTACATAATAATTCTCAAATGCCAGATCCTATAGAACAGGAAGTCCTTGAAATGACTGAAAAGGAATTTCGAGCAATAACCTAAGGAAACTCAATGAGATACAAGAAAACTCAGTCAGATGACACAAAGAAATGAGAAAAAGTATCCAGAACCTGAAAGAGGAAACGAACATAGAAATTAATGCCCTAAAAAAGAAAGTAGCAGAGCTTGTGGAACTGAAGGATTCTTCATTCAATGAAATAAAAAACACAACAGAGAGCTTAAACAGCATGCTAGAACAAGCAGAAAGGAGAATTTATGATCTTGAAGATGGCCTTTTCAAAATAACTTGGCAGATGAAAAAAAAAAGAAAAAGGAATTATAACAAATTAAGAAAATTTAAGAGAGATAGCAGACAACTTTAAGTGCAGAAATATCCTAATCATGGGTGTTCCAGAAGGGGAGGAAAAAGGAAAAGGCATTGAAAATACATTGAACAAAATAATAGCAGAAAACGTTCCGGATATAAGGAGAGATAAGGACCTTCCAATCCAGGAGGTACAAAGGTCCCCAGATAGATTCAATCCAGAAAAGTCATCTCCAAGACATGTTATAGTCAAATTGGCAAAATTCAAAGACAAAGAAAGAATCCTAAAAGCAGCAAGAGAAAAGTGTCAAGTCACCTATAAGGGAGCCCCTATCAGACTAGCAGACATTTCATCAGAAACCCTAAAGGCCAGAAGATAATGGGATAATGTATTCAAAATACTAAAATAAAAAAACTGCCAGCCAAGAATACTATACCCAGCAAGGCTGTCCTTCAGAAATGAGGGACAAATAGTATATTTCTAAGACAACAAAAACTGCAGGAGTTCACTACAACACAACAAGCCCTACAAGAAACTCTCAATGGATTAATGCACCTGATATCTGAAAAACAACCATCACGACTGTGAATATACAAGAAAGAACAAAACCTGCCAGTCAAGCAGAAATACAAATGATAAAGAGAAAAGGACTTTATCTAACCACCTCAAGAAGCCAACAAACACAGAAGATAAACAGTAAAATAGAAAGGAAAAAAATATATTTAAAATATCCAAACAAAAATCAATAAAATGCCAGGAGTAAATCAACACTGTTCAATAATAACTCTGAATATAAAAGAATTAAATTCCCCACTAAAAGACACAGAATGACTGATTATATTTAGAAGATAAACCCCCAAATACGCTATCTTCAAGAGATTCACCTCGCCTCTAAAGAAACATACAGATTAAGAGTGAAAGGATGGAAAGGATATACCATGCAAATAGAAACCAAAAATGAGCAGGAGTAACTATTCCTTATTGGATAAAATAGACTGTAAACCGAAAACCATGTAAGGAGACAAAGAGGCCACTGTATAATGATAAAGGGATCTATACAGCAAAACACAACAATCATAAATATATATGCACCCAACATTGGAGCAGCCAGATATGTAAAGCAAGCACTGTTAGACCAAAAGAAAGAGAAAGACCCAAATATCATAATAGTACCTCTACCTGAACACCCATTTCTCAACATTTGGACAGATAATCAAGGCAAAAAATCAACATGGAAACACATGATCTAGGCAACACTTTAGACAAATTGGATTTACCAGACATCTATAGAAAATTTCATCCAACACCTGTAGGATGAAATGGAACATTCTCCAGGATAGACCACGTGTTAAGTCACAAATTAAGTCTTAACAAATTTTGAAAATTGAAATTATTTCATGTGCTTTTTCAGTCCACAATGGATTAAAATTAGAAATCAAAAACAAAAGAAACTGTGGAAACTATACAAACACATGGAAATTAAACAGCATTCTACCAAATGACGTATGGGTCCAAGAAGAAATTAAACAGGAAATCCAAAAAATTATTAAAAATAATAAAAATAATGACACATCATACCCAAACCTGTGTGATACTTCAAAAGCAAGAACGAGAGGGAAGTTTATCACAATAAATGCTTATATCAGAAGAATAGAAAGATTGCAAAAAAAAAAAAATCCTAATGCTTCACCTCAAAGAACTAGAAAAACAAGAACAATCCAACCCTAAATTTAGTAAATAGAGAGAAATAATTAAGATCAGAGCAGAAATACATGAAATAGAAATGGAAAAAACAATACAAAAGATCAATGAAACAAAAAGTTGGTTTTTTGAGAAGATAAAATAGACAAGCCATTGGCTAGGCTAACTAAAAAAATAAGAGAGAAGACACAAATAACAAAAATTAGAAATGGAAAAGGAGACATTACAACCAATAATGCTAAAATACAATGAATCATTACAGATTACTATAAACAAACAACTACACACGAACAAATTTGAAAAACTGGAGGAAATGGACAAATTTCTGGAAACATAAAAACTACTAAGACTGAAATGAGAAGACATAGAAAACCTGAACAGACAAATAACAATAAAAGAGATTGAAGCTATAATCAGCAGTCTCCCAAAAAAGAAAAGCCCAGGACTGGGTGGCTTTACTGCTGAATTCTACCAAACGTATAAAGAGGAATTAATACCAATTTTCTTCAAATTATTCCAAAAAATTGAAAGAGAGGCCATTGTCCCAAACTCATTCTATGAGGCAAACATCACCCTGATACCAAAACCAGACAAAGATACAACAATAAATGAAAACTACAGGCCAATATCTTTCATGAATATAGACGCAAAAATCCTCAATAAAATATTAGCAAATAGGATACAGCAAAATATCAAAAAATTATACATCATGGTCAGGTGGGATTCATCCCAAGGATGCAAGGATGATTCAACACATGCAAATCAATAAATGTGATACACCACATCAACAAAATCAACAACAAAAACCATGCGGTATCTCAATAGACAATGAAAAAGCATCTGACAAAATTAAACATCCCTTCATGATAGACTCTCAGCAAATTGGGTATAGAAGGAGAGTATCTCAACACAAAGCCATATATGACAAACCTACTGCCAGTATCATCCAGAATGGAGAAAAGTTGAAGCTTTTCCCTTAAGAAAGGAAACAAGACAAGGATGCCCACTCTCTCCACTCATATTCAACATAGCATTGGAAGTACTAGCCAGAACAATCAGGGAAGAGAAAGAAATAAAGGACATCCAGATTGGAAAAGATGAAGTCAAATTGTCCCTGTTTGCAGATGACACGATCCTATATATGGAGAAGCCTAAAGTTTCTTTAAAAAACTTCTTAGAGTTGATAAATGATTTCAGCAAAGTAGCAGAATATAAAGTCAACACGAAAAATCAGTAGAATTTTAGTACTCCAACAATGAACTAGCAGAAAAAGAAATCCAGAAAGCTAGCCCATTTACAATAGTTATCAAAAAAATAAAATACCTAGGAATAAAGTTAACCAAGGAGATGAAAGATCTCTACAATGAGAACTACAAATCACTGTTCAGAGAAATTAAAGAGGACACAAGGAAATGGAAAGATATTCCATGCTCTTTTTTGGAAGATTAACATTATTAAAATGTCCATACCACCCAAAGTGATCTATAGATGCAATGCAATTCCTATCAAAATACTAATGACATTCTTCACAGGAATGGAAAGAACAGTCATTACATTCATATGGAACAGCAAAAGACCCCAATTAGCCAAAGCAATCCTGAGCAAAAAGTAAATAAATAAAGCTGGAGGCATACCACTACCTTGGCTTCAAATTATATTACAAAGCTATAGTAACCAAACACCATGGTACTGGATAAAAATAGACACATGGGCCAATGGAACAGAATAGAGAATCCAGAAACAGCTCATATACCTACAGCCATTTGATCTTCAACAAAGGCACCAAGAACATGCACTGGGGAAAAGAGTGCCTCTTTGATAAATGGTTGTGGGAAAATTGGACATCTACATGCAGAAGAATGAAACTGGACCAGTACTTCTTGCCATATACCAAACCCAACTCAAAATTGATTAAAGAATTAAACATACATCCTGAAACTATAAAACTCCTAAAAGAAAACAGGGGAAACACTTCAGGAAGTAGGATTGGGCATAGACTTTATGAATATGACCCCAAAAGCACAGGTGACAAAAGAAAAAAAAAATGAGATTATATCAAAGTAAAATGCTTCTACACAGCAAAAGAAACAATTAACAGAGTGAAAGACAACCAACAGAATGGTAGAAAATATTTGCAAAATATGCATCTAACAAAGGATTAATATCCAGAATATAACAGGAACTCCAACAACTTAACAGTTAAAAAAAAAAAAAAGTAAACCAATTAAAAAATGGGCAAAGGAGCTGAATAAGTATTTCTCGAAGGAAGATATAAGAATGGCCAGCAGACACATTAGAAAATGCTCAAGATCACTCAGCATCCAGGAAAGGCAAGTCAAAAGCACATTGGGATATTATCTTACTCCAGTTAGGCTGACTATTATCAAAAAAACTGAGAACAACAAATACTGGCAAGGATGTGGAGAAAGGGGACCCCTCCTACATTGTTGGTAGGACCGTAAAATGGTGCAGCCATTATAGAAAAGTGGTATGGAAGTTCCTCAAACAAGTACAGATAGAACTGCCATATGACCCAGCTGTCCCACAGCTGGGTATATACCCAGAATGGAAATTATCGTGTCAAAGGGACACCTATACTCCCATGTTTATTGCAGCTCTATTTACAATAACCAGGCAATGGAACCAACCTAAGTGCCCATCAATTGATTTCTGGATAAGTATATTGTGGTATATATATACAATGGAATACTACTAAGCCATAAAAAAAGAATGAAATTCATCCATTTGCAACAATGTGGATGAGCCTGGAGAAAATTATTCTAAGTGAAACAACCCCGGTACAAAAAGAGAAATACTGCACGTTCTCACTCATAACTGGGAACTGAATCTATAAATAAACAAATGATCAATAGAGAGACAGAGAGAAAGAAAGAAAGAAACAATCACAGTAATACACTAAATTTTTAGAAAACTAGAGGTAGAAAAGCGGAGGGGGGAGATAATTATATAGCTATTTAGATAATAATACTATACATTTATTATATATATTTACAATATATTTAAATAGTAATTTTAATTTATAATAATATTTTTCATATATTGATTTATTTTTATATTGTTTGTGTTTGATATTTGGCATATATTGACTTTATTTTATTTATTTATTTTTTTAAATTTTATTTCATTTTGTCAATATACAATGAGGTTGATTATTGGGGCCCATTACCAAAATCTCCCTCCCTCTTCCCTCTCCCCTGTCCCTCCCAACAACCTCCTTTCTGTTAGCTTGCTGTATCAACTTCAAGGAACTTTAATTGTTGTGTCTTTTTCCCTCCCCCCCTCCCCCGGGTTATTTGTGTATTTATTTATTTATATTTAGTTCCCACAAATAAGTGAGAACGTGTGATATTTCTCTTTCTGTGCCTGACTTGGTTCACTTAATATAATTCTCTCTAGGTCCATCAATGTTGTTGCAAATGGCAGTATTTCATTATAGCAGAGTAGTATTCCATTGTTTAGATATACCACATTTTCCGTATCCACTCATCTGATGATGGACATTTGGGCTGGTTCCAACTCTTAGCTATTGTAAAGAGTGCTGCAATGAACATTGGAGAACAGGTATACCTTCGACTTGATGATTTCCATTCCTCAGGGTATATTCCCAGGAGTGGAAGAGCTCGGTCATATGGTAGATCTATCTCCAATTGTTTGAGGAACCTCCATACCATTTTCCATAGAGGCTGCACCATTTTGCAGTCCCACCAACAATGTATGAGAGTTCCTTTTTCTCCACAACCTTGTCAGCATTTATCATTCACAGTCTTTTGGATATTAGCCATCCTAACTGGGATGAGATGGATTTTCAGTGTGGTTTTGATTTGGATTTCCTGAATGCTGAGTGATGTTGAGCATTTTTTCATGTATCTGTTGGCCATTCCTATATCTTCCTTTGAGAAATGCCTATTTAGCTCTTTTGCCCAGTTTTTTAATTGGGTTACTTGTTCTTTGTTGTAAAGTTATTTCAGTTCCTTGTATATTCTGGATATTAATGATTTGTCACATGTATATTTTGCAAATATTTTCTCTCACTACATTGGTTTTCTTTTTACTCTGTTAATTGTTTCTTTTGCTGTGCAGAAGCTTTTTAGTTTCATATAATCCCATTTGTTTATTTTTCCTTTGGTTGCCCTTGCTTTTGGGGTCATATTGATGAAGTCTGTGCCCAGTCCTACTTCCTGAAGTGTTTATCCTGTGTTTTCTTTAAGAAGTTTTATTGTTTCAGGGTGTATATTTAATTCTTTAATCCATTTTGAGTTGATTTTGGTATATGGGGAGAGGTATGGATCTAGTTTCATTCTCCTGCATATGGATATCCAGTAATCCCAGCACCATTTGCTGAAGAGGCAGTATCTTCCCCAGTGTACAGAATTGGTGCCTTTGTCAAAGATCAGATGGCTGTAGGTGTGTGGGTTGATTTCTGGATTCTCTATTCTATTCCATTGATCAGTGTGTCTGTTTTTATGCCAGTACCATGCTGTCTTGGTTATTATAGTTTTGTAGTATAGTTTAAAGTCAGGTAGTGTTATGCCTCCAGCTTTATTTTTTTTGCTCAGCATTGCTTTGGCTATGCGTGGTCTTTTGTTATTTCATGTAAATGTCTGGATAGATTTTCCATTTCTGAGAAAAATGTTACTGGAATCTTGATGGGGATTGCATTGGATTTGGGTGGTATGGACATTTTCACAATGTTGATTCTTCCAATCCAAGAGCATGGGATATCTTTCCATCTTTTTATGTCCTCTTTAATTTCTCTCAGCAGTGGTTTGTAGTTCTCATTACAGAGAATTTTCACATCCTTGGTTAACTCTATTCCTAAGTATTTTAATTTTTTGGCGGCTATTGTAAACTTTCTCGATTTCTCTTTCTGCATGTTCACTATTGGAGAATAGAAAAGCTACTGATTTTTCTGTGTTGATTTTGTATCCTGCTACTTTACTGAAATCATTCATAAACTCCAAGAGTTTTCTTGTAGAGGCTCTAGGCTGTTCGACATATAGGATCATGTCATCTGCAAACAGGGACAGTTTGACTTCATTTTTTCCAATCTAGATGCCCTTTATTTCCTTCTCTTCTCTGATTGCTCTGGCTAGTACTTCCAACACTATGTTGAATAGGAGTGGTGATACTGGGCATCCTTGTCTAGTTCCTGTTCTTAAAGGAAAAGCTTTCAGCTTTTCCCCATTCAGGATGATATTGGCAGTGGGTTTGGCATATATGGCTTTAATTATGTTGAGATACTTTCCCTCTATACCTAACTTATAGAGAGTCTTTGTCGTGAACGAGTGTAGAAGTTTATCAAATGCTTTTTCAGCATCGATAGAGATGATCATATAGTCCTTGTGTTTGAGTTTATTGATATGGTGTATCACATTTATTGATTTGCATATGTTGAACCAACCTTGCATCCCCTGGGATGAATCCCACTTGATCATGGTGTATAATTTTGCGTATGTGTTGCTGTATTCTGTTAACTAGTATTTTAGTGAGGATTTTTGCATCTATATTCATCAAGGATATTGGCCCATAGTTTTCTCTTTTAGTTGTATCTTTATCTGGTTTTGGTATCAGGGTGATGTTTGCTTCATAGAATGAGTTTGGGAGAATTGCCTCTGTTTCAATCTTTTGGAATAGTTTGTAGAGAATTGGTGTCAACTCCTCTTTGAACATTTGGTAGAATTCTGCTGTAAATCTATCTGGTCCTGGGCTTTTCTTTGTTGGGAGCCTTCTGATAACAGCTTCAATCTCTTTTATTGGTATTGGTCTTTTCAGATTTTTTACATCATCTTGGCTCAGTTTTGGTAGTTTGTGTGTGTCCAGAAATTTATCCATTTCCTCCAGATTTTCAAATTTGTTGGCATATATTTGTTTATAGTACTCTCAAATTATTCCTTGTATTTCAGAGGTATCAGTTGTAATATCACCTTTGTGATATTTGGATTTTTGTTATTTGGATCTTCTAATTTTTGTTATTGGATCTTCTTTTGTTATTTGGGTCTTCTCTCTTCTTTTTTTTAGTTAGCCATGCTAATGGTTTGTCAATTTTATTTATCTTTTTAAAAAACCAACTTTTTGATTCATTGATCCTTTGTATCATTTTTGGGGATTCAATTTCATTAAGTTCTGCTCTGATCTTAATGATTTCTTTCCATCTGCTTACTTTGGTTTTGGATTGGTCTTGTTTTCCTAGATCTTTAAGGTGAATTATTAGGTTTTTCACTTGCAATCTTTCCATTCTTCTGAAGTAAGCATTTAATATGATAAATTTCCCCCCTAGTACTGCTTTTGCAGTGTCCCACAGGTTTTGGAATGATGTATCATTGTTTTCATTAGTATCAATAAATTTTTTGATTTCCTGTTTGATTTCTTCTTGGACCCATATGTCATTAAGTAGAATGCTGTTTAATTTCCATGTGTTTGTATAGTTTCCAGAATTTCATTTGTTATTGCTTTCTAATTTTAATCCATTGTGGTCTGAAAAAGTACATGAGATAATTCCATTTATTTTGAATTTGTTAAGACTTGATTTGTAACCTAACATGTGATCTATCCTGGAGAATGATCCATGTGCTGATGAGAAGAATGAATATTCTGAGGTTGTTGGGTGGAATGTTCTGTAGATATCTGCGAAGTCCAATTGGTCTAGAGTTTTGTTTAGATCTTGTGTTTCTCTGCTGATTCTTTGCCTAGATGATCTGTCCAATATTGAGAGTGGGATGTTCCGTTCCCCTGCTATTATGGTATTAGTGTCTGTTTCCTTCTTTACGTCTAATAGTGTTTGCTTTATAAATCTGTCTGCTCCAACATTAGGCGCGTGTATATTTATGAATGTTATGTCTTCTTGATGGATCAATCTTTTTATCATTATGTAGTGGCCCTCATTATCTCTTTTTATGGTTTTTAGTTTAAAGTCTATTTTATCAGATATAAGAATAACTCCTCCAGCTTGTTTTTCATTTCTGTTTGCATGGTAAATCTTTTTCCATCCTTTTGCTCTTAGTCTTTGTGAGTCTTTGTAGGTAAGGTGTGTCTCTTGAAGGCAGCATATAGTTGGGTCCTCCTTTTTAATCCAGTCAGCCAGTCTGTGTCTTTCGATTGGGAATTTAATCCTTGTACATTAAGAGTCATTACTGAAAAGTGTTGATTTACTCCTAGCATTTTATTGATTTTTGTTTGTATGTCTTAAGTGTCTTTTGTTCCTTTCTGATTTACTCTTTGTCTTGTGTATTTCTTGCTTTCCTGGGTTGTAGATAAACTTTTTTTTCCCTCTTCATTGTTGGCATTTTTATTTTACTAGTGGGTTTTGATTTTTCTTGAGTTTTTATGGCAGTGGTAGTTATTTTTCAGGTACCAAACCCAGTACTCGCTTGAGAATTTCTTGTAAGGTTGGTCGTGTGGGAGTGAACTCCCGCAGTTTTTGTTTGTCTCAGAAATATACTATTTGCCCTTCATTTTGGAAGGATAGCCTTGCAGGGTAGAGTATTCTTGGCTGGCAATCTCTGTCTTTTAGTATTTTGACTATATCATCCCATTCCTTTCTGACTTTTAGGGTTTGTGATGAAAAGTCTGATGTTAGTCTGATTGGGGCTCCCTTATAGGTGATTTGATGCTTCTCTCTTACAGCTTTTAAGATTCTCTCTTTGTCTTTGAGTTTTGCCAATGTTACTATAACATGTTTTGGAGAAGAGCTTTTTGGTTGAATTCATTTGGGCATCTTTGAGCTTCCTGAATCTGAAGAACTGTGTCTTTTCCTATACCTGGGAAGTTTTCTGCCAGTGTTTTGTTGAATATGTTTTCAATTCAATCTCCTTTTTCCTCCCCTTCTGGAATACCCATGACTCGGATATTTGAGCACTTAAGGTCGTCTGATATCTCTCAGACTTTCTTCAATTTTTTAAATTCTTTTTTCTTTTCTTTTTTGTCTGCCTGTGTTCTTTCAAACAGTCCATCTTCATGGTCAGAAGTTTTCTCTTCTGCTTCAGCAAGCCTGCTGGTTAAACTCTGTGTTGTGTTTTATTTTGCGGAATGAATTCTTCAGCTCGGCAAGCTCTGCTACATTCTTTTTCAGGGCATTCATTTCCTTGTACATTTCTTCTTTCAGGTCCTGTATACTGTTCCTCATTTCATCATGTTGTCTAACTGAGTTTTCTTGTGTCTTATTTAGTTCCCTTAGAATTATCACTCGAAATTTTTCGTCAGATATTTCAAGGGCTTCTTGTTCTATAGGATCTAGAGCTTGAGAGTTACTACCTTTTGGTGGTGTACTTTCTTGATTTTTCATATTTCTGGTATCTTTCCTTTGATGTTTAGTCATTGTGGCAGGGGATTTCATGGTCCACTGGTTCAACACTATTGTCTGGCTAGGATGCTGCTAGGGCTGCCAATTTGGCGCAGCTGCCTTAGTGTCTGCTCAGTTGCCTACTGGTGCCTCAGGTGCATGGTCGCCTTGGGTCTTGGGCCTCTCTGGGGAGGCACCTCTCTGGTCAGCATGCAGTCAGCCAGGCTGGGGATGGAGTCAGGCAGCAGTGGTGAGGCCTAACTGCTAGGAACATGCTGTCACTGCAGGGTGCGTACTCTCTGCAGATCTTGGGCCTCTCCAGCTGGGCACCTCTCTGAATGGCACACACTCAGCTGGGCTGGGGATGGAGTCAGGCAGTGGTGATGAGGCCTACCTCCTGGGTCATGCACTGGCACCACAGGGCGTGTGGTCTCTGTGGATCTTGGGCCTTTCTGGCTGGGCGCCTCTCTCAGTATAAGTTTTCAAAATAGTAATCAATCTTTGTGACTGTTAACCAATTTCTTGCTACCCCCCCCCTCCCACCACTAATAACCACAGTTCTGTACTCTTTTTGGGGGGAAAATTCAGCATATTATTGTAATTGTTGTTTCTACTTTTTCTTTTTTTCTTCCTTATCTTATTTATTTATTTTTTTAACTCCCATTTATGAGTGAGGACATGTGGTATTCTCTTTCTGTGTCTGGCTTATTTCTCTTAACATAATTTTCTCTAAGTTCATCCATGTTGCAGCAAATGGCAGAATTTCATTCTTTTTATGGCAGAGTAGTATTCCATTGAGTATATATACCACATTTTCCTTATCCAATTATCTGTCAGTGGACATTTAGGTTTATTCCAACTCTTGGCTACTGTAAATAGAGCTGCAATAAACATGGGAGCACAGGTGTCCCTTCAACATGATGATTTCCATTCGTTTGATCTATATCCAGCAGTGGAATTGCTGAATTTTATGGTAGTTCTATCTGTAGTTGTTTGAGGATCCTCCTTATTGTTTTCCATAATGGCTGCACCATTTTACAGTTGCATCAACAGTGTAGCAGTGTTTCCCTTTCTCTGCATCCTTGTCAGCATTTGTTATTCTTTGTCTTTTTGATAATAGCTGATCTATTTGGAGTGAGATGATATTTCAATGTGGTTTTAATTTGCATTTCCTTGATGCTTAGTGATGTTGAGCATTTTTTCATGCGTCTGTTGGCCATTCTTATATCTTCCTTTGAGAAATGCGTTTTCATCTTCTTTGCCCATTTTTAATCAGGTTACTTGTTTTCTTACTGTTACGTTGTTTTAGTTCCTTGTATATTCTGGATCTAATCCTTTTTTGGATGAATAGTTTGCAAATAGTTTCTCCCATTCTGTAGGTTGTCTTTTCACTCTGTTAATTGTTTCTTTTGCTGTGAAGAAACTTCTTTGTTTGATATAATCTCATTTGTTTTTTTTTTTCTTTTTTTGTCTGTGCTTTTGGGTCATATTCATAATGTCTTTGCCCAATCCTACATCCTGAATTGTTTCCCCTATGTTTTCTTTTAGAAGTTGTATAGTTTCAGGACTTATATTTGTCTTTAATCCATTTTGACTTGATTTTGAAATATGGAGAGAGGTATGGATCTAGTTTCATTCTTCTATATATGGATGTCCAGTTTTTCCAGCATCATTTACTGAAGAGGCAGTCTTTTCCCCAATGTGATCTGTTTATCCCTTGCCTTCAGTCCAGTTCATAGCCAATTTATTGCAGGCAGCTAGAAAAAGCTATGCTATTTTGAAAACCCCTGGAGAATTATATTTCCTTCTTTTTTGCTGATTTCTTCAGTGTTAGGAAAAGATGCTACTGCAATATTTGTTTCTATAATTTTTAATATTAAGTTTGGCATTATAAATGATGTATTAGTATCATATTAATGTCATATCATGAAATGATGGAAAATAAAACAACTAAAGCCAATTCAGCCTAGCATTCAAAACCCTCCATACAGTGGTCCCGATATAAGCATGGTATCATAAGGGGTCAACTAAGGGAGAATCATGGGCTCCCCTGGCTTTGCAGGGAAGAAAATAAAATGTCACTATGAGAAATATTATAGAACTATCAAAACACATGAATACACAAAACACATTAATAGTGAATTATCAGTCACAGTCCTAATTACCCTGCAGCAGTGTACAAATTACTAATTTTCATTAAGACTGAAAAATAGAAATGGTGGCAGCTAGCTTCCAAAGTGGCCTTCATGGTCCCCACATCCTGGCATTAATGTCCTTATATAGTCCCTTCCTACATCAAACCAGCTGGCCTGTGTACAAATAGGATTTTGTGAAAATGATGGAATCTGTCTTCAGAGGACAGGTCTTTTAAGACATTGCAATTTTCACCTTACTCTTTCTGGGATCACTCACTCTGGGAAAAGCCAGCTACCAACCAGTTCATGAGGACATTCAAGCATCTCTGCGGAGAGGTCTACATGGCAAGACCTTATACCCACATGCAACAAGAAACAAAGGCTTCCTACCAACAGCCATGTGTGTAAGCCGTCTTGAAAGCAGATCATCCAGGCCCAGTTAAGCCTTCAGATGACTGCAGCCTCAGCTGACATCTTGACTACAACCTCATGAGAGACCTTAAGACAGACCCACTCAGCTAAGTTGCCTCCGAATTCCCAACCCACAGAAACTGGGAAATAATAAATGTTTATTATTTTAAGACACTAACTTTTAGTGTGAGAGATAACTGCCACTGCTACATCCAAGAAATCTATATCCCTATCTGATACCAAGTGTTTTACTCAAGTTAAGGCCTAATCTCATTGTTTCAGCTTTATCTACCATGACTACTTCCCTACCTATACTCTATGTTGTAGCAAAACTGGTCTATTCACTTTTCCCTGAATGTTGTATGTCTCCATGTCTTTGTTCAAATTATTTCCACTCACTGAAAAGTATTGTTTTTTCCTATCTTTGCTATAAAAATCATACACTTCCTTCAAAATCCCTCTTAGCTGCCATTCACTTCATATAAGCTTTATTGATCTCCCAAACTGAATGATATATCTTCTTCCTTTTAAGCCCTGTATTAGTCAGGACTATTTTAGTTGCAAGTGACAGAATCCCAACTCAACCCAGCTTAAACGAAAAGAGAATTTATTGGTTCCACATAACTGGGATAGCCAGGGGTAGAGATGGCTTAAGCTTGACTGGATTCTGAGGCTCAAACCATGCCGTCATTTCTCCCCCCGCTCCCCCGCTTTCATCTCTTGGTCCTGCTTCCCTGATTCCCTATGAAGGGACTTGCTTCATTCCATAGGCAGTCTCTCTAATTGTGAGGGAAAATAGCTGTTGGAAACACACACTAAATCTTATACTTCGTTCCTCGAAAACCAAAACCAGAGAGCCTCTCTCTCTCTTCAGATCCATATATCAGGGAAAACTCTAATTGTTCCTATTTATCAGGGTCCCAGCATGAATTGAGGGCACACTCAACCTGGGTAATTTGTTGGCAAGGTTTGGGGGAACCAACAAATTCTTATGCAGTAATAACAACAAAAGAGAGCTGTTATCACCCTAAGGCCAAGAGGGGTACGGGGTGGGAACAGTTATCTGAGCCCAGAGAGAGTAGCTGCATGGAGAAGGCCACCTGACAGGTAGTGTGTCTTCAGTATTGGAATGTAGCCAATTTACAGCAAACTTGGAAGGAAAGAACCAAAGGAGTAAACACCATGGCCTCATTTTCCTCCCTTCTTTTATTTTCTCTCCAAGGCTCCCCATTAGCTGAATCCAACAAGAATACAGAAGGAAAGAAATCCATTGGTATATTTTATAAAGGTCAGCCTCCCAGAGATCAGTGCAGAGTAGACAAGAATAGATAATAGATCTGGAGTGACAAAGGAAAAATATCCAGGACACAGTACTTGGGTCATGTGCCCACATATAGAGCAATCACTGTGGCACAAGACAGGCTAATGTTATTGACCAGCTTGGGTCACATGATCACTTTGGGGGTGAGTTTGAGGTGGGAGCAAGGTGGCACAATAATTAACAGAACCTTCAGAAATATAGATTGGCAACAGTGATAGGGTGGTGGCTTTGCCTCCTATCAGAGGCCTCCACAGGGGTGTAGGGCTTGGCAGCATCCTTGCAGTCTTGCTCCAGGCTCAACAGCTGATCCAAAGACACTCAACTAAACTGCTGGGCCCTGTTGCACCAGTGCATGCCTATCCCTTGCCTGACAGTGGACTGATCAGCAGTTTGCCTCCCCCAGGGGGGCCTCTAAGAGCTGCTGGGCCCTTCTGTACCCTTGCAGGCCTGCTCCAGGCTAGACAGCTGATCCAGTGGCCCTCAATGGAGCAGCCAAGCCTTGTTGCACCAGTGCACACCTGCCCCCTACTGGACATTGGATCAGGTGGCAGTTCCACTTCTACTAGGCAGCTCTCAACAGAGATTCTGGGCCACAGAGATGCCAGGCCCTGCAGCACCAGTGCGTTCCTGTTCCCTAGTTAACAGTGGATTGGGTAGTGGCTTTGCCTCCTCTGGCAGGTCCCCATAGAGCCTCCTGGCCCAATTGTGCCCAGGCACACCAGCTCCTGGCCAGACAGTGGCATCCACTCTTCTTACAGACCTTCACAGAGCCAATATGACCCCCCTATCCTGCAGCTAGGCACACCTGTATCCAGCCTCAAAGCTGGTAAGGCAGCATACCGCATCCTGTGACAGACAACCTCAGAGCTGTGTGCCCATCCCTGGCCTGATAGCCAGTTGCACAGTGATTTTGTCTCAGAGAGACCACCAAACAGCTGCTTGGCCCTCTTTGCCCACACATGCCTAGCCTAACAAGCAGCCCAGAGTCTCCGATACAGCAAAATAGAGCCAGTATTGGCACAAACTCCCACAGTCTATGCCACTGAGGCATTTGAAGACATCACTGAAGAGGATTACAACCAAAGAAACTTCACAGAGACTATTCTACTGAGTCTACCCAAAACCAAAGCCAATGTAACATATCCAGCAGACACCTTAGGATCCATATACAGGAAAAAGTTATTTCTATGTAATCTACTCCACAAAATTGGGAAAATCAACTACTCCACTAAATGTACAGATATCAATGAAGAGACACAAGAAACATTAAATGCGAGGAAACATGCCACCCCAAAAAGAACACAATAAGTCTCCAGTAATAGACATCAAAGAAAAGAACAGTTATGAAATGGCTGTAAGGGAATTTTAAATAACGATCTTAAGGAAACTCAATGAGGTACCACAGAACATAGACAAACAATTCAATGAAATCAGGAAAACAATTCATGATCTGAATTGGAAATTTAACAAAGATATAGATATCATAAAAAAACAAATTTTAGAGATGAACAATTTAATGAATGAAATAAAAAATAAAATTGAGCACTTCAACAATAGACTAAATCAAGCAGAAGAGAGAATTTCTGAACTTGAAGGCAGATCTTTTGAAATTGCCCAGTCAGAGGTAAAAAAAGAAATAGGAATTAAAAAGAATAAAGAAATCTTATGAGACTTATGGAATACCATTAAGTGAACAAATGGTTTGAATAATAGGTGTTCCATCTATACCTAATTTGCTCAGAGTCTTCACCATGAAGTGATGTTGAATTTTGTCTAATGAATTTTCTGCATCTGTTGAGATAATCATGTTTTTTTTGTCCTTGATTTGGTCGATGTGATGTATCATGTTTATTAACTTGCATATGATGAACCATAACTGCATCTCTGGTATGAATTCCACTTGATCGTGGTGCATAATTTTTTTGATGTGTTGCTGTATTCTGATTGCTAATATTTGGTTGAGGATTTTTGTGTCTATGTTCATCAAAGATATTGGACTGTAGTTTTCTTTTTTTATTGTATCTTTTTCTGGTTTTGGTATCTTAGTGAAGCTGACCTCATAGAATGAGTTTGCGAGAAGGGTCTCTTTCAAATTTTGTCAGGTTTTGGTATCGTGGTGATGCTGGCCTCATAGAAAGAGTTTGGGATAATGGATTCTGTTTCAATTTTTTGGAATAATTTGAAGAGAATTGGTATTAATTCCTCTTTAAATATTTGGTAGAGGTCTGCAGTAAAGCCATCTGGTCTTGGACTTTTCTTTGTTGATTGATTTCTGATTTCTGCTTCAATTTCCTTGTTTGTTATTTGTTGTTTTGCCTCCCATGGATTTGTCACCCTTTTTCCCCTGGGTGATGGAACGACCAAAGATTACTCAAAGCCCATCACTTCTGAGCAGTGAGAAGCCTCATAAAGGGGTTAAGCTCCCAGAACCCTCAAGAATGAGGCATTCCTTCAATTTGAGAAATTAACCATGAGTTTGGGTTCTCTTCCCACATTTATTCTCCAGGCCAGGAAGTTACAGGAAGAGAACGTAGGTGGGGTTTTTTCTAAGTACAGTTTAACAAGTTTAACAATAGACATTCCATAATGCAATTTTCAAGAACTTAAGTTGATCCACCAACAAAAGCTTGATCTTAGCAAACATTCTCTTCTTACAGCAATTTCCCAGTATCTTTACATATCAATCAGTAACCTGTCTGTCTTTGAGCCAGCAACCTTGCTGTGTTACAATTCTTTATCTTACAACAGAGACTATATAGCCTGGGGAAAATTTCCTGTCCTTTGCGAGGCCAATATTTGAAACTGCAAGGCTTTGGAAAACCAGGCCCAGTGAAGTACATCTGATTTATGCATACTCTACATCTCCCCCCATTTTATTTATTTGAAAGAAAAAGCAAAAGCTATAGATCAGGTTTCACAGTTAAGACAAAAGCATTTAAAGCAAAATTGGTATCATTAACATGGCAAGTCCTTTTAATTTGCTTCAGGTGAGGACTGATGATGTCATCATGTCAGAGTGGCTGCATCAGCATCACATCAGGGTCACCATTTGTTGCTTTGCCTCCCATGGATTTGGCACCCTTTTTTCCCTCGGTGATGGTGCCACCAAAGATTACTCAAAGCCCATCTCTTCTGAGAAGTGAGAAACCTCAAAAAGGGGTTAATCTCCCAGAACCCTCAAGAGCGAGGCATTCCTTCCATTTGGGAAATTAACCATGAATTGGGGTTCTCTTCCCACATTTATTCTTCAGACCAGTAAGTTACAAGAAGAGAACATGGGTGGGGGGTTTTTGCTAAGTATTGTTTAACAAGTTTAATAATAGAAGCTGGTACCATGCAATTAAGTCGATCCACTAACAAAAGCTTGATTTTAGCAAACATTCTCTTCTTACAGCAGTTTCCCAGTATTTTAACATATCAGCTAGTAACCTGTCTGTCTTTGAGCCAACAACCTTGCTGTTTCACAATTCTTTATCTTACAAATGATGACCACGATGTGATAAATTCTGGGTCCACAGATTGGAGACTGACCTGCCAAGCCTTGGAATGGAAAAGAAAGAGTACATCCACCACTCATCCTGACAAAAGGGAGGTCCCGACAAAAGGGGGGCCCCGACAAAAGGGGCAAAAGAAAGAGGACATCTGCCACTCATTTCAACAAAAGGGAGGCCCTGACAAAAGGGGGGGAAGAGAAAAGATGCCTGGAAAAAATAAGAGGACTACTCATCCCATCAAGAGGGAAATCCCAGTAAGGGGGACTTACCCTGGTACCAGGGATCATAGGGGTGCCTTTCGATAAAGCGATTGCATGCCTGCTGCAGTATTTAGCTAGAGCTTTGTCCAGAAGTTTTGCTTTCTTACTCTCTCAACTCTCTATCTATTCTTGTGATTATGGGTAGTTTACTGTTTAGGAGGGAAGTTCAACATAGTACAGTTCTTCTATGTTTCCTTAAGGCAGTAGGTTATAAAGTAACTAACTGTTATCTAACTAAATTATTATTGATTATAGTGGTTTGGAAATTTTGTCGAATTGCTTTAAAAATTATTCTGAACCTTAACAAAAGGAAAAAATGTGTTAATGCCATTAAAGAGGATGAAAAACAATCCTCTCCTCCTTCTCCTCCTCCTCTCCCCCCACCTCCACCTTTGGAGGCAAACAATTCATTTGTTCCCTTGATGGAGTCCTGTCTTAAAGAAGGACATAATATGGGAGTTGGTGCTCATGATGTCTTTCCTGTTGTAAGAACTGGGACTCAGTCGAGACATGAAAACCTTCCATTCTCCTTGTTTGAAAGATTTAAAAAGAGCATCACAGAAAATGGCTTACATAGTACTTTTACTAAGTATACTTAGAATCAATTGCTAATGGGTATAATATGACCCCTTGTTATTGGAAAACACTTGGACAAACTGTTTTAACTCCTGCTCAGTATACTATATGGCTACAAGGATATTGGGAAGCCTTACATGCTATTTCACTCGAAAATTTATGAAATGAGGTTCAAATTAGCGTGGACATGTTACTCAATCAAACAACTAGAGCAGCCATAAAGACTTGGGACAAAATTTCTGCAACAAAATCTAAACTTCAACCTCTTGCTTCCCCTGATGCATTTTTGATACAAAGATTAAATAAGAATCAGCCACTGTTGACATTATCTGTTGAACAAAAATTAATTATAGATTCGGGGGCTGATCCTACCATAATTGCTAAAAAGGATTGAATTCCATTATGGAAAGTAACTTCTTCACCAGTTACATTTACTGGATTAGGTAGGTTCAAAGTCCCTTATCAAAGTAAAAATCCTTTGTTGTGTACTGGCCCTGAAGGACAAACTGCCTCTATTATGCCTTTTGTTCCAGATCTACCTCAAACCCTATGGGGCCAAGACTTCCCTGCTCCATGGGGTATTTATATTGGTACATCACCTTCAAAATTTATCATGATGGCCACGGCCACACTCCCACCATTCAAATTACAATGGACCCCTGGTCCTCTGGTTTGGGTGGAACAGTGGCCTCTTAAAGGGGAGAAATTAAATCAAGCTACCTTACTGGTTAAACAACAGTTACAAATGGGACATTTAGAGCCATGGCATAGTCCCTGGAATACTCCCACTAAATCTTTTGCTACTGTTAGACAGGCACCCACTGAGCCTTATATAGATTTTATTAATTTTCTTCAAGTTGCTGTAACTAGACAAATTGACAATGCTCATGACAAATCCATGGGAGGCAAAGCAACAGTTATTGGTCTGTTCAAGTTTTCTATGTCTTCTTGGTTCAGTTGTGCTAATTTGTTTGTGTCCAGAAATTTATCCATTTCCTCCAGGTTTTCAAATTTGTTGGCATATATTTGTTTGTAACAGTCTCTAATGATTCTTTGTATTTCTGTGTTGTCAGTTGTAATGTCTCCTCGTTCATTTCTGATTTTTGTTATTTGGGTCTTCTGTCTTCTTTTTTTAGTTAGCCTTGCTACTGGTTGGTCTATTTTGTTTATCTTCTTAAATAACCAACATTTGTTTTCACTGATCTTTTGTATCATTGGGGGGTCTCTGTTGCATTTAGTTCTGCTCTCATCTTAATTATTTCTTTCTGTTACTAATTTTGGGATTAGATTGCTCTTGTTTTTCTATGTCTTTGAGGTGTAGCATTAGGTTGTTTATTTGAAAACTTTCTATTCTTTTGGTGGATTTATTGCAGTAACTTCCCTCAGTACTGGTTTTGCTGTATCCTACAGGTTTTGGTAGGATGTGTCTTTATTTTCATTAGTGTCAAGAAATTTTTTGATTTCCTGTTTAATTTCTTCTTGGACCCAAGACAAGGATGCCAACTATCACCACTCCAATTTAACATAGTATCGGAAGTACTAGCCAGAATAATCAGGCAAGAGAAAGAAATAAGGGAATCCAGATTGGAAAAGATGAAGTCAACCTGTCCCTGTTTGCAGATGACATGAGGCTATATATAGAATACCTAAAGACTCTACCAAGAACTCTTCCAGCTGGTAAACAAGTTCAGTAAAGTTGCAGCATACAAAATCAACACACAAAAATCAGTAGGGTTTTTATACCCCAATAAGAAAGCAGAAAAAGAAATCAAGAAAGCAAGCCCATTTAAAATAGCCTCCAAAAAAAAAAAAAGAAAAGAAAAGAAAAGAAATACCTCCCAATTGATTTAACCAAGGAGATAAAAAATTTCCACAATATTAACTACAAATCACTGCTGAAAGAAATTAAAGAGGACGCAAAAAGTTGGAAAGATATTCCATGCTTTTGGATTGGAAGAATTAACATTCTGAAAATGTCCATTCTACCCAAAGCAATGTACAGGTTCAAGGCAATCCCTGTCAAAATACCAATAATGTTCTTGACAGAAATAGAAAAAGCAATTCAAACATTCATATGGAACAACAAAAGACCCCAAATAGCCAAGTAATCCTGAGCAAAAAAAAAAAAGCTGGAAGCCTAATACAACCTGACTTCAAACTATACTATAAAGCTATAGACACCAAAACAGCATGTTACTGGCATAAAAACAGACACCGAGACCAATGTAACAGAGAACCCAGAAATCAAATCACATACTTACAGCCAACTGGTAATTGACAAAGGCAACAAGAACATGCATTAGGAAAAAGACTCCCTCTTCAATAAATGGTGCTAGGAAAACTGGACATCCATATGTTGAAAAATGAAACTAGACCCATACCTTTCACCATATACCAAAATCAACTCAACATGAATTAATGACTTAAATATAAGACCTGAAAATATAAAACTCCTAAAAGACAGCATAGAGGAAACACTTCATGATATAGGACTAGGCAAAGCCTTTATGAATATGACCCCAAAAGCACAGGCAACAAAATTAAAAACAAACAAATGGGATTATATCAAACTAAAAAGCTTCTATACAGCAAAAGAAACAATTAACAGAATGAAAAGACAGCCTACAGAATGAGAGAAAATATTTGCAAACAATGCATCTGACAAGGGATTAATATCCAGAATATACAAAGAACTCAAATAATTCAACAGTAAAAAATAAGTAACCTAATTAAAAAATGGGCAAAGGAGCTGAACAGACATTTCTTATATGAAGATATACAAATGGCTACAGACACATGAAAAAATGCTCAATATCACTCAGCATCAGGAAAATGCAAATCAAAACCACACTGAGATATCATCTCATCTCAGTTAGAATGGCTTTTATCATAAAGACAGAGAATAACAAATGCTGGTGAGGATGTGGAGAAAGGGGAATTCTCCTACACTGTTGTTGGGACCATGGAGTAGTGCAGCCACAATGGAAAACAGTATGGAGTTTCCTGAAACAACTATGGTTAGAACTGCCATATGACTCAGCAATCTCATTGCTGGGTGTATACCCAAAGGAATGAAAATCATCATGTTGAAGGAATACCTGCAATCCCATGTTTATTGCAGCTCTGCTTACAATAGTCAAAAGTTGGAATCAGCCTAAATGTCCTTTGATAGATTGCTGGATAAGGAAAATGTGGTATATATACTCAATGGAATACTACTCTGCCATAAAATGAATGAAATTCTGCCATTTGCAGCAACATAGATGAACTTGGAGAAAATTATGTTAAATGAAATAAGCCAGACACAGAAAGAGAAAAACTACATTTCCTTACTCATAAGTGGGAGTGAAAAGGAAGGAAGGAAGGAAAGAAAGAAAGGAAGGAAGGAAGGAAGGAAGGAAGGAAGGAAGGAAGGAAGGAAGGAAGGAAGGAAGGAAGGAGAATAATATATTAAAATTTCAAAAAAATAGAGAATAGAATTGTGATTATTAGGAATAGGACAGGGGAAGGGGTGGGGGGTTGGCAAGAAACTAGTTAAGAGTCACAAAGAGCAGTTACATTTTGTAAATGTGAGTATACTAATTATCCTGATTTGATCACTTGATATTGTACACATGTATTGATATTTGATTCTGTACTCCACAAATATATATAAGAAAAAAATGTTCAGTGAGAATCTATCAAGTCTGCCCTGTAAGCAAAGATGATTAAGCAAAATCGATAGGCTCCTTATCTTTCAGGAGTCCTACAAAGGCAGGACTGAAGCAAAAGACTGTAAAGTCTGTGAAAGCATCTCCCCACTGAGTTGGTGGAAAATGCTTAATTAGCAACATGTAGAGGTTAAAATACAGTTTAGATTCTCTTTAAAGAAAATGCGAGCATACTCCTATGACCAATGTATTGCACACACCTATTGGGAATGATTATTTCCTGTATATAAGGATTCTCCACAGCAAAATTGTGTGTAAAGTCCTGCTGTAACTTTAAAACACAAAGAATTGACAGTTCTTATTCTTCTACCTCAAAATGAATGATAATTGGCACAGCACCAGAATATGTAGGTACAGAAAATGGTAGCTGGGTGAGGGAGAGTCTAGTTTGCTGTCTGGAGTTGAATAGGATGTTAATAAATAATTAGGTCCATTGTTAAAAAAAAAAAAATGTGTTCCAGAGATTGAAGAGATTGAGAAAGGCACAGAAAACCTATTTAATAAAATAATAGCTGAAAACTTCCCAAATATTGGGAAATATATGAACATTCAGATTCAGACAAACAATTCTAAAAGCTACAAAAGAAAAGTGTCGAGTCACATATAAGGAAATCCCCATTAGACCATCAGCAGATTTCTCAGCAGAAACCTTACAGTCCAGGAAAGAATGGGATGATATATTTAAAGTCTTGAAATAAATTTTTAAAAAACACTGTCATCCAAGAATACTTTATCCAGCAAAGCATCCTTCCAAAATGAGCAAGAAATAAAGACTTTCCCAGACAAGCAAATCTGAGAGAATTCATCACTACCAGACCACTCTTACAAGAAATGCTTAAGGGAGTGCTACTTAAGAAGTGAAAAGATGATAATTACTATCATGAAAACATAAAAAAGCATAATACTCACCTATAGAGGTAAATGCATAATTCAAATTCAGAACACCAAAGTGAAGTAATGGTGTTATGTAAATCCTTAAATTCTCTAGTAAGATTTAAAGTCCAAATGGTCAAAAATCAATAACGGCTACAATTAGTGGCTAAGGAACATACAGTAGATACAAATGTAAAGTAAGGCAACAAAAATGTAGTTGGTGTGGGGCAGGAGGAGCACCTAGAGTATTTTCGTGCAACCAAAGTTAAGTTGCGCTCAGCTTAAAATAGTCTATTATAAATCTAAGACTTTTATGTTAGCCTTAAAGTGACCACATAAAAGGAAATTATAGCAGATAAACAAATGATAAAGAGAAAGAAAAAAAAACTTAGCACCACAAAAAAACCAATTCACAGAGGTAAACAACAAGAGAAAAAAAAGGAACTAAGGAACTAAGGATATACAAAACAGCCAGAAAACAATTTTTAAAATGGCAGGAATTAATTCCCACATACCAGCAATAATCTTGAATGTAAATGGGTTAAACTCTCCAATTAAAAGACATAGAGTGGCTGAATGGACTAAAAAAAGCAAGACCCAACCATATGCTGCCTACTAGAAAGTCAACTATTAAACACAAACATAGACTGAAAGTGAAGAGCTTGAGAAAGATATTCCATGCAAATGGAAATCAAAACCAAGCAGGAGTAGCCATATTTACATCTGATAAAATAGACTTTAAATCAAAAACCATGACAAAGGTCATTATATAATGCAAAAGGGATCAATACATCAAGAGGATATACCAATTGTTAATATATATCACCCAACACCAGAGCACCCAGATATATAAGGAAAACATTATTAGACCTAAAGGGAGAAATAGATTGCAATTCAATAATAGTAGGAGACTTTTAACATCCCACTTTCAACAATGGACAGATCATCAAGAAAGAAAATAAAGAAACATCTGACTTAAACTGCACCATAGACCAAATGGACCTTAACAGAACATTCCATCCAACAGCTGCAGAATACACATTCTTCTCAACTGTACATGGAACATTCTCCAGGATAAATCATGTTAGGTCACAAAACAAGTCAACACAAATTTAATACGATGGAGATCATATCAAGTATCTTTTCTGACCACAATGGTATAAAAACAGAAATCAACAACAAGAAAAACTTTGGAAACTTTACAAATACATGGAAATTAAACAGCCAATGAATTAATAAATAAATTAAAAGGGAAATTTAAAAATTCCTTGGGACATTCAAGAATAGAAACAACATATCATCAAAATCTATGGGATACAGCAAAATAAGTTCTAAGAGGAAAGTCTATAGCAATAAATGCCTATGTCAAAAAAGAAAAAAGACTTTTAATAAACAAACAACCTAATAAGGCACCTAAAGGAACTAGAAAAACAAAAACAAACTAAACGCAAAATTGGCAGAAGGAAAGAAAGAATGATGATCAGAGCAGAAATAAATGAAATAGAAACAGAAAAAAATTGAAAAGATCAGTGAAATGAAGAGATGGTTTGTTGAGAGATAAACAAAATTGACAAACCCTTAGCTAGACTCCCATGTTTATTATAGAACTATTTACAATAGCCAAGATATAGAATCAACCTAAGTGTCCAACAACAGATAAATGGATTAAAATAATGTGGTATATATACACAATAGAATAATATTCAGCCATGAAAAAGAATGAAATCCTGTCATTTGCAGCAACAGGGATGGACTTGGAGGTCATTATGTTAAGTAAGCCAGGCACAGAAAGGCAAATACAACATGGTCTCACTGATATGTAAATGAAAAAAAATGATACTATACAGACAGAGAGAGTAGAACAGTGGTTAACAGAGACTGAGGAGGAGAGGAGGGGAAGGGAAAACAGGGGGAGTTTGGCCAATGAGTACAAAATCATGATTAGATAGGAGAAATAATTCCTAATGTTCTATTGCACAGCAGCAATTAACAGTTAAGTTTTGCATAATACATAATATCTAGAGGAAAGGCTTTTGGATGTTTTTGCTACAAAAAATAATAATAAATGCATGAGGTGATAGATACATTAACTACCCTTAACTGATTATTATATAACATATATATGTATCAAAACATCAGATTGTACCCCGTAATCATGTACAAATACAATGTGTCAATTAAAATAAATAAATAAAAAGAACTTAAGCAGATAGAAATGAATGGAAAGGGCATTATAAAAAGAGTGACAACATGATCTAAGTTGTGGAGACATCAACATGCATTGATGGGTTTGAGGAACAGAATATACCTGTGTGGCTGTAGTATGGAACATGGGGAAGAACTGGTCAAATGTGAGTTTTGTAAAGTGGGTTGCAGTGAGGTCCTAAGAGGCTTTTAATGGCAGGCTAAGGATTTTGGGACATTTTAGGTAACTGGAAGCATTGGGAGATTTTGTACAGGGAAAGGCATAATTGTATCTTTAGAAGAAAATTCTGGTGGTGGTATAAAAGATATAGAGAGAAAATTAGAGGCAGGAAGATCAGTTGGGAGGCTAGTACAATAATGTAGAAAGGGAAAATGAATGACAAAGCTAGGCAAAGGCAGTGAGAATGGATTTGGGAGACTCATCAGTAGAAGTAATAGGCCAATCAATATATTGGGGAGTGGATGTGAGGATAAGAATGAAGTCAAACTTGATCCTAAATGTATTAGTCAGTTTTGTGTTGCTATAACAGAAATACCTGAGACTGGGTAATTTATAAAGAACAGAGGTTTATTTGGCTTACGATTCTGGGACAGCTGCATCTGGCACAGGCCTTAGCCTGCTTCTACTCATGGCAGAAAGTGGCAGGAAGCAAGTGAGTACAGGCAGATCACATGGTGAGAGGAAGCAAGAGAGAGAGAGAGGAGAGGTGCCAGGGCCTTTTAAACAACCAGCTCTCACGGGAACTAATAGAGCAAGAACTCACTTATTAATCCCCCCTCCCCCAGGGAGAGCATTAATTCGTTTATGAGGGATCCGCCCACATGACTCAATCAGTTTCCAACACTGTCACACTGGAGATCAAATTTCCACATGAGTTTTGCTGGGGACAACACATCCAAACTCCATCACTAAATAAATTAGAGGATGGCAATGACACCAAAGAAGAATTGATCAAGACTACTGTGTTACCCAGTTCTAGGAGGCACCATTCACATTGAAGTCCATGTAAATGACACCCCCTGGAGTTGTGCAGCACATAGCCTGCACAGCCATAAGCAGTGGTCCCAGCTTCTGACTCCTTTCTGTAATAAGATTATGCCATTTTCTATTGCTAACCAATAGACATTTTAATGACACTAATTTCTGAGATGATGAGTAACCCATATAGTTAAAAAAAAAAGTAAGAGAATAAAATTTAGGTAACAGCACGTAAACAAGTTAAATTGAATAATAAATCCAACAAAGTGACTAGGGCCGTATTTTTAGATATTTAAGTATAGTTTACTACACTGTTTCATTTGTATTATACAAAAAGCAGTTGTTTGGTACAAATTGCAGGCTTTCAAACTAATATCCTCAGGGTTTGTTTGTTTCAACAGCTTTATTGAGATATAGTTGAAATACCATACAATTCACTCATTTAAAGTGTACAATTCAATGGTTGTAATATATTCACAGTTATGAAACCATCAACACAGCCAATTTTAGAATATTTTCATCACCCCAAAAAGAAACCTCATACCTTTTAGCTATCACCCTCTTTCCCCTCTCAGTATCTCTCACTCCCAGCCTCTAGCAATGACTAATCTACTTTCTGTCTCTATAGATTTCTCTGTTCTTGTCATTTTGTGTGAATGGAATCATACAATATGTGGTCTTTAGAGACTGGCTTCTTTCATTTAGCATAATGTTTTAAAGGTTCATACATGTTACAGCATGTACCAGTACTTTGTTCCTTTTTGTGTGTCAGTAATATTATGTTGTACAGATATATCAACCACAGTTTATCTACTCATCAGTTGATAGACATTTGGGTTGTTTCTATCTTTTGGCTATTATGAATAATGTTGCTATAAACATTTGTATTTGAGTGGGCATATGTTTTCATTTCTCTTAGGTATATACCTGGGAATGGAATTGATAGGTCATGTGGTAACTTGGTGTTTAATGCTCAGACTTTTTTTCAAAATAATTGCACCATTTTACATTCTCACCAGTAGTGTAAGAGGGTTCCGATTTTTCCACATCTTCAGCAACACTTGTTATTATCTAACTTTCTAATTCTAGATATCCTACTGGGTGTGAAATAGCAGCACATTGTGGTTTTGATTTGTGTTTCTCTAGTAACTCACTGGGGCTAATAGGCTTTCAAACTAATATTCTGAAGTTTAGGATAAAGCAAAGTTGTTTTTTTTAAATCTTGATATCAGTTTATTTGCACCATTTCTTTGAGTATGTGAATGAGAAATTAATAGAAAATTGTTAAATAAAATGTATACTGAGTAGGTCTACTATATACAAGACACTAGCAGAGCAAATAAAGATAAATAAGACATGGATGTATTCTTTGAAAGAAGTGACACACAAATTCCAGGTATTAGATGGTAAATGCCGTTACAAAAGAATGAACAAAATGTCATGGACATGCAAAGGAAGGAACTCTTGCTTCTGCTCAGAGGACTGAAAGAAATCTTCAAGAAGATTTAATCATAAAAGTCTAGATATGTTTGAATAAGGATGAGGTCTGTGTGGCTGTAGCTAAATAAACTCGTCTAAACTTCCTCAATAAAGATTATTTAAGTAATAAAATATATATTCTGATATCTTTATAATTGTTGGGTGAAAAAGATGATATTTTTCTTTGATGTAATCAACAGGTAAATTCTTACATAGTTCATTAAAAATGTATACACAGAATGCCGATTAAGACATTGATAAAGGCAGATTTAAACTAGGTTTTTTATATCATGTAAGTTGGGCAGAGTTTTAAATGGTAGAATAATGTCTAATTTTAAATACATATTGATTTTAAAAGCTAAATGCAATTAGGTGTATTAATAATAATATTGTAATTGCCACTATTTTTTAAGGGGTTGCTGTGCCAGACACTATCCTAGGTACTTTAAATATATTATCTCTAATTCTTTGAGCAACTTTACAAGGTAGATATCTTCGTCTTCATTTTATAGATTAGGGAGCTGTGGTTCAGAGAGGTACAAAGTCATTTGAGACAATTTCTATATTAAACTCCATCACATATAATTAACTTTTTAAAGCTCACTTATTGACTACACACCCCGTTTGTACAGTGTGACCATATTTTGGCCTCCCACAAACCTTGACACAAGACTTGATTCTTTCACTGGCTTTCACAACAATTCCAATTGTACCAGACGTTTTTGTTTACTGTTTTGTTTTGAGTTTTACTAAGCATTTGTTGAAACACAGGGAGGATCAAATTGCATTGCATAGCATTTAATGACTAAATTCCTCAGTGGACATATGTCTGCTTCCAAATTTCCCTGGTTGCACCATTAATGTGTGTGCATGTGGGGAGGGGAGCACAAGATGGGTCTTGGTTCTTCCATTCCATTTTTCCTTCTCACTTTCAGTCTTCCTCTTTAGTTTCCAGTCTTGCTGACATGGATCTTCTCTGATCCAAGATCTTTCCCCATGGACCTTTAAATGTTGCTCCTTTTTAAAGGAGCACTGTTGAAGTCTGCCTCAGCTCTTCTAAACTCGTACAGCGGGTATAAATTACATTGTCCCAAAAGTCAGATATGAAGCTTCAGAACTTTTATTTTACTATAACTCAAATTAACTCATGAATCCCATTTTTTCACCTGGCAGAAAATTTAAACCAGTCAATTTAATATAACTCAGTCACCTCTAGTTTTAAATGTGATCAGCACAGGATTTTAATTTATCACTTCCTCCTTCTCTTTTTATCTTCAAAGGTGGTTCCAATAGCATTCTCTTGACTCCTTCTTGGGGGCTCTGGGGCACTTAGCTGCTTTCCATGCACTATGTTGAGGTACGTATGAGGTATGCAGGCTATCAGAGGCCTATATTCCTAAATACCTCCCACCCCCATTACTAATCTACTGCCACGGTACATCCCTGTGAGACTTAGTTTTCAGGATAGTATGCCTTGAGAAGTAGACAGTGGTCTCCTGTGCTCTGCATCCCACTCTCCAAAAAAAACAAAAAAATAAACCTCAATGGTTCATGATACAAAGTCTATGTTCTCAGCTTTGGCTCCATACATAAATTTCAGAATTCCAAAAATTTTTTCTTTATCAACCATACTTGGCTCTTATAAATCAAAATGCTTTGGCTTTTAGATTTTCACACCTGCTATGCTGCAAAATCCAGTCAGCAACTCAATTGACTTCTTTGTTCTAAGACATTGCCATTCTGCAAGTAAAGGTGGAGCATTAGAAAGCTATCTCTGTTACTCAATTGGTGGAAAAGGGTAATGGATATAAGGAAGAGAGGCAGCAGAGATAAAATATCTCATATTAGTTCACAATATTTCACATACACATACCCAGGAACTCACCAAATAAACGTCCCTAAATTCAGTATCCACCCTCCGTAGAAAGCAGTGGGAAATTAGAAAACATAATAATTGTTCCTTTTACACAATAATATAACAACATTGAAACATAACTTGAATTAATATTCATTTACTGGAGAAGATGAAAAATTATGTGTGTGGAAACACATGTGCATTTCCATATTTGTTCCATTGAAACTCTCTGTATTTGTCAATTTTTATGAACAAGGCCATGAGAAGCATTACTATACATTGTGTTGCCTGCTCTGTGCCTTGAGAATGTAAGCTCCAGGAAGGCAGATATTTTGACTATTTGTTGACTGATTTTATCCTCAGTGATTAGACTAGGGTCTGGAACATAGTAAGAACTCAATAAATATTTATTACATGAATAAATGCTAGAATTTAAATTTATGGCTAATAACCTAGTTTCTATTTTGTTTGGTTCACACTGTTTAAACACCACGACCACTAACAATAACAAAAGAGTAGTTGCCAATATTTTTTAATTGGAGGCTTTCCTGTAAAAAAACCAGATTTTGAAGTTTTCTTTAAAACTCAGAGGATATGGCAACACTGGATCCATGTTTCTATGTGGCAAATGAATTGAGTAGTATATTTGCTTTACAGTTCACCAGTCTCCACTGGCCGTTTGTCTCACTTCCTTCATTTATGTAATCTGCTAAACCTCTGTGGTATTTGAGTTTATGATTCATTCTTAAAGTTATTAATTCATTTCACACACACACACACACACACAGACACACAGACACACACACACACACTCCTTATATTGAAATATCTATCAATTCTTTGACAGAATGAAATAAATAGCTCATCAGGAAATGTCCATTTTATCCATTTTCTGATTTATTATTTTTGAAAATTTGAAGTATAGAACTTATTTCCAAAAAGTGAAAATTAGTTTCCCACATAAGGCTTTAAAAATCCATAAAAATATTTTCCATTATTTACCAATAGAACTTATAAATTGTTTGAATTCTTCCCAAATGGCTTAGCTTTCAAAAGTCTTCAGGAAAAACAGGATGTCCGCTAACCTCGACCGCCCACTGTTATCTTCAGAAGAGTTGTTTTTCACGTGCCCCCAGTTTCTTCCAGCTTTTAAATCTGTCAGCTTATTTGTTCAGCGTGTTCTGTGGAGGCATCTTACTTTGTTCTGCATACTTTATTGAGTGTCCTTGAAGTTTTTTGGAACTCTTCCTTCAGAACATTATGGTGAGTGGGGTAAGATGTAAGGTCACAGCTTATTATTCCTCACAGACTTCATGATGATGCATTTCTATCAGACAGAAAATCAAAATCAAACTCCTTGAAGTCTAAAGGAGAATTTATTGACTTACACAAGTGAATATCAAGGAGGATAGTCTAAACAATGTCACCAGAACTCTCTTTTTTAGCTCTACTTCCTGCTGTGTCCACTTCTTTTTCAGACTGTGGTGGCCCCCAGTGACTCTAGGCTCTCCCCTTCTAGTGACAAAATGTCTGCCGCAGCTCCTCGAGTAGCAAGCATCTAATAGGGAAAATCACTTTTTTTTTCTAGTCAACCCAGTAAAAGTCTCACTAGCTCCAACTGGGTCATATGGTCATCTCTGAAGCAATCATTGTGGAAATGTGATGTTCTGCATAGTGAGGATCTAGTGATGTAAGTGTCCTCCCCTGGAGTTTAGGATAGACTCAGCTCTACCCTAAGTACATAAACTGAGAGTAGAAGAGGGGATAGTTATCCCCCCCAAAATTATGGTACATTTTGTCACAAACTGAGTGGTGAATGATGTTCACTACAGCATTTTGATAGTGGGGAAATATATTGGGTTATGTTTTCTATTTCTATTGACATTTTAAAGTTACATATAACCTAATTTCTTTAAGATCTTGTTACTTTCTTTCACATCTCAAAATTCAAGGCCTTTACTAATTACATTATTGCTTTTGGTTTCTGGTGATTTAAAATGTAAGTGTGATTTTCTCTTTTTCTCGGTGCTCTATTTTCATACATTCTGTTAGCGTGTATCCTATACTCCTGTCATTGACCTAGACAGGAAAGGAAAGAGCCCCTGGGAAGTGCTTTCTCAGGAAGAAGGCCTAGGATTTAGTGCTTAAATAACATGACAACTAAGAAAATCATCATTGGAGAGATGGCTTCTTATATTTTAATCTTTCTATAACTGCCTTAAGGGCATACTTTTTAAGCCTACATTTTCAGAGGCTCTCAAAACTAAAATCATGCCTAAATCACCTTTTTATAGTGTTTGTGAGAAAAGGTGAACAGGGAAAAAAATAATATTATGCTTGTCACTTAAATTTTTCAGATCTTTGAGCCTAGAACAAAATCTGTGGGGTCTAAGCAGAAAGCTTACTGGAGGGCTACTGGGGAAAGATTTGCAATTGGCTAGGAAGACTAACATTGTTGTCCTGGGTATGGGTAACTGGTTTCATCTCAGCTGGCATGTGTCTCTAATTCTCAAGATTCTGTTTATGGTTGTAGGCCAAGACAATAGGGCTATTGCTGGGTCACAGACCCTTCTAACCCATTCTGTGCAGAATGGGTCACAGAACCCTCATATGCAGGCTGGGTCACAGACCCCTTGTAAAGCTACACAACTATGCCAGTTGTTGGGTTGAGGCAATAGCTATGCTAACTGTATGGCTAGGCATTTCATAACTAAAGCCAAAATGTTTCATTATTTTAGTTATAGTAAGTTTCCATTTGTATTGTCAGGGCTAGGGCTCACAAACCCTTAAAGCCCATTGTACAGACTGGGTCACAAACCCCTCACATGCCAGGCTGGGTCACCAGACCCCTCATATGCCAGGCTGGGTCACCAGACCCCTCACATGCAGGTCCACGCTAGGTAATTGAGAAAGATGCCGGAAGCCATTGGCTTCCATGAACTCAATCCTCAGCAATGGCAGCAGCAGCTTACAGGTCTGGTGGTGGCGGTGGTCTCACAGAGGGTCCCGGAGGCCCCGGCAGCAACAGCCTCCAGCAGCAGTAGCGGCCTCCCCATGCCCCCCCTGGGGACATCCCAGGGGTGAGAGGCACTGTGGATCAGAGCCACTCATTCTTTATACTTAAGTCCATAACCCAGGACACCTGAGTGCACATGCACAATTACATTAGATAATAAGCAAAGAACCCCTGGGCACACGTGCCTACCTACATCAAATGCTCAGCAAGATTCTGAATATCTGAGGGGCCCTGACCATTTTCCTGTATTTTCCCAACACCCCTCATATGTATATGAGGTCATGAGCTAGGTAATTGGAAAAGATCCTGGGAGCCATGGATAAAGTTGATAGGCTTTATTCAGATGCAAGCTCAGGTAACTAGCAGCAGCCACAGCCACCCTTGTGGCCTCTCAGAGTGTCCCAGGGCCACTGTGAATAGAGCTGTTTGTCCTTTTTCCTTAAGTCAGATAACCAAGGAACACCTGAGTACACGTACACAATTACATCAGACAATAGCCAAGGAACACCTGGGCACACGTATACAGTTAACATATTTACACCAAAAAGACTAGGTCATGCTCAGCAAGATTATGAACAGCTAAGGGAGCCTGACCATTTTTCATTTTCCTTACAAGGGCCTTCAGAAAAGTGGAATAAAGTTTCAGTAAAAGGGGCAGAAACCAAGTCAAATGGACTGAAATTATATGTGAATATTAGAGGAAAAGATTGCAGGTGGTAAAAAAATTGCTGGTGCCTGTGGAGATTGCCTCAGACCTAATTTTGATTTTAGGGCAAGGGTTCTCAGCATGCACATGCATCAGAATCACCTAGAACACTTGTTAAAGCAAAGATGGGCCGAGCCCGTGGCTCACTCGGGAGAGTGCGGCGCTGGGAGCGCGGCGACGCTCCCGCCGCGGGTTCGGATCCTATATAGGAATGGCCGGTGCACTCACTGGCTGAGTGCCGGTCACGAAAAAGACAAAAATAAATAAATAAATAAATAAAGCAAAGATAATGTGGAGGATATTGACTAAGAAGTTATCAATGAGATAGAAATAAAACACATGTATTTCACAGGACCAAAGCCTGTAGCTTAGAAGGCCAAAGCCTGTAGTTTAGAGGACCAAAGTTCTGTAGTTTAGGAGGCCAGAGCCTCTAGCTTAGGGTGCCAAAGCCCAACCCTTTAGGAAAACACATAGAAATGCTAAGATTAAGAAAGACCAGAAAACTTTCACAGGACTAAAGCCTTTGATGTAATGTAGATAAGAAAATTGAAGCACAGTGAAGTGTTTGCTCTGGGAGCAGTTGCCCTTGGTGCAGCTAAACCTAGATGCTGGGAAAGTCTGTGAGCTAAAATCTTAAAGGATATTCTGCTAGTTATGCTAGGGGGACGTTCCACATCTTACCCTAAGCTGTTTCTTTGAATTTTGGAGGGAGTTAGGCACTTTGGTGATTATCTCATTGTTTCTTTTTGTATGTCACATAGCTTAGCTTTATGACTCCTTTTGATTGTAAATTGCTTGAATTATTTTAAGTTACACCTGCTTTAATGAAGATTGTCACATAGCCAGTTTGTTTATGTTTTCACTATGATTGATTAACCACCTGTTTTTCTTCTGTAACTTTCTTGTCTTTACAATAAAAACTGAAGCAAAAATTGACTCAGGGCTGTGCCTGAGCTCTCCTCTCTCGAAGGAGTTTTTCCTTGGGCTTCTCAGTGCTCTGAATACATGGGCTCTGAGTAATCTTTTGCATCTCCATCACTTTGTGAGAGGTGACAAGATTCCTGATTGTATAGATCTGTGGTGGGGACTGAGTATTTGCCTGGGAGTTTATTTTTTTATTATTATTATTTTTTTTTACAAAGTTCCCAGGTAGTGCTGATGCTGCTGTTCTTGGGTCTTCACTTTGAGAGCTACTAGATTTTAGTAACAAGACTACAGACTCCCATCTGGAAATAGAGCCCCTGGTAAAATAACAGGCTTCGTCAGCATTGTTTTCGGAGGATGTTGGTCTAGGGCTCTCAGACCCTTCAAACCCATTGTACGGACTGGGTCACAGACCCCTCATGTGCAGGTCCTGAGCTTGGTAATTGGGAAAGATCCTAGGAGCCAGTGGCAGAGTTGACAAGTTCATTCCAATGCAAGGTCAGTCCTCAGCTTTCTCAGCAACAGCAGCAGCTGACAGCAGCCTCCAGCAGCAGCCAGGGTGGTCCCCCAGGGCATCCCAGGGGTAGGGTCACTGTGGATCAGAGCCACTCATCCTTTATACTTAAGTCCGATAACCCAGGAACACCTGGGTGGAGTCAGACAACCAAAGAACACCTAGATGCACATGAGCAATTCATTAGACAGTAATCAAGGAACACCTGGGCAGAAGTGCCTATTTACATCAAATGCTAGGCAAGATTCCAACCCACCCTCCACCCCGCAGGGAGCCTGACCATTTACTTTCACTTTCCCTACAGAAGGGGAGATATTCAATCTATAGTTTCAAGGTCTCAGTGTCTAAACTCTGATAGGGCAGAGCAAGTGGGAACTGAGCAGTGGTGCACTGGAGCCTGTCCATACCAGCTCCCAAGAGACAATGTCTACATCTCTTCCCAGTTCCAAGTTCAGTGACAACAAATTGGTGGCTTGAAATCAACCTTGTGGGGAAATTTACACCACACATATTTCCCAGCACACCACTGCCTACAAGTAATACTGAATGCTGATATGTGCATAAGGTTAGATACTCCACAGACCCCAAAACCCACATCTTTTAAGAACTTACATTCCAGATACAAAAATTATAGCCATCCTATTAAAATTATGTGGCGTTATTCATTCACCACTCATTTATGGAGCACTTGCTATGTGTCAAGAACTGTGACAGATGCTGGGGATACAGCAGTGAACCAGAAAAACATAGTCCTTGCCTTCTTGGAGCTTACATAATTTTAAAGAAAAGAAATAATTGTTATGTGAGTGATTTACCTATTAGCAGCAAAAAGCATAAATTAGGAGGGCTAAGGGGAGAGTTGATAAAGGATCATGAAAAACAATCACATTGTATAAATGTTGAATATGCTAATTAGCCTGATTTGAGCATCACATATTGCACACAGGTATTGATATTCAACTCTGTTCCCCACAGATAGGTACAATCAGCTATGTTTCAATAAAAAATAAATAAATTTTTAAAAGAGCATAAATTGTTTTTAAAACTCAAAGAAAATTTCTAGTAATTATCCTTACAAGTCTTGGAGCATAGTGGAATACTGCAATTATGAAATTTATTTATTTATATCTGTTGACATTTACTATATATTTAATGTTTACTGCAAGTATTTAGGGTGGATGTAATTATTGTCTATCTGGCTCTCTCCAATACCTTATGTGTTCAAATTTAGAAACAGTGTGGATGCTCACTATTTCTTAGATAAATGTTCTCTCATTTCTAGACACAGAGTTCATTGGCTTCACTCTCTGTGTATCTTATTTTTTTGTCTAAGAGATGATAGTTAATTTAATACGTTAATAAATACCACTATTATGAACACCTTTATTAGTACAATTAAAAGTCAGCATTATCCTCATGTCTTAAAAACAACCTAACTTTTGTTTTTCTTTTCTATTATTTTTTTAACAAGAATGTGCATATTTATTTGTTCAAATAAAAATACATAAACTGAGTAACAGATGAATAACAAAATACCCTGTAGAGAATAGGGCTTCAAATTTTCACAAAACCTGGAGATGTAAAACTTATTTGAAGTTTTGAAATGAAATATGTAAATTTTAATCTCTACAATTGTTTGAAATAGCTCTCTAAAGTCTGCCAAAAGCATGCAAATATCAAATGAATTTCAACAGAAGAGGAATAAATTTTTCAAAGGCAAATTAATTTCTAAGCAAATCAAATCTATTTAATAAAAAAAAATCAAGAACAAAAATTAATACCTAAGTTTAGCAACATAAATTACATTAAAAAATCAATAAAACAATTGAAACACAAAGGCACTTCAAAATATTTGTGGAAAAATAGAATTAAAAGATAATGGAATTTTTTCCATGAAATATTTTTGTTTTGTTTATTTAAATTTTTCTTTTTTCTTTTTTTTTAAAAAAGACTAAGATCATAGAAAATATGTCCTCTGACCACAATAATGGAAGGAAATTTAGAAAACTCACAAATGTGTGGAAATTAAACAATACTCTCCTAAATAAACAATGTGTAAAAAGGAAAGTCACAGGGAAATTGGAGAATACTTCGACATAAAGATCAAAGCACAACATATCAAAATTCATAGGATGCAGGGCTCATGCAGTGCTTAGAGGAAAATTTATACTTGTAAACACCTATATCAAAAATAAGAAAAATCTCAAATCACTACTGTAAACTTCTACCTTAAGAAAATAGGAAAAGTAGAGCAAACTAAATTGAAAGCAAATATAAGTAGGAAATAACAAAGAGTACAACAGAAATACATGAAATAGGGAATTAAAAAGCAACAGAGAAAATCAACAAAACCAAAAGTTGAGTAAAGGACATAAAGAAATATCACTTCGTAAGAATAAATATGCTAATAATAAATTAAAAATGTAATAAAAAGATCCAAAAAATTTGCAAACCTTTGTCTAGACTGACCAAGAAAAAAGAGGGAAGGTCAAAATTACTAAAATCTAAAATAAAGTATGGGCATTATTACATTGTCACTATGGCTTTTTGTGGTGTAATATTTAGTTTCTTTCTTTCTTGTTTGCATTTTTTGTTCTACTGTGGGTTTTGTTCTTTCTTGTGTATTCACAGTAGTGATTATCATTTTTCAGATTCCAGTTCCAGGACTTCTTTGAGGATTTTTTGTAGGGCTGGTCATGTGCTGGTGAACTCCCACAACTTTTGTTTGTCTGGTAAATACACTCTTTTCCCCTCATTTCTTAAGGATAGCCTTGCTAGGTATAGTATTCTTGGCTGGCAGTTTTTTCTTTTTATTTTAAACATATCATCCCATTTTCTTCTGGCCTATAGCGTTTCTGCTGAGAAGTCTGCTCTTAGTCTGATAGGGGCTCCCTTATAGGTGACTTGACGCTTATCTCTTGCTTCTTTTCTTTGTCTCAAAGAAAAGATTCTCTCTTTGTCTTTGAGCCTTGCCAGTTTGAATATAATGTGTCTTGGAGAGAAACTTTTTGGGTTGAATCTGTTTGGGGATCTTTGAGCCTCCTGGATCTGAAGGTCAGTGTCTCTCCCTATAACTGGGAAGTTTTCTGTTATTTTATTGAATAGGTTTTCCATGCCTTTTCCTTTTTCCTCCCCTTCTGGAACACCCAAGATTGGAATGTTTGTGCGCTTAATATTGTCTGCTATCTCTCTTAAGTGTTCTTCATTTTTTAATATTCTTTATTCCTTTTTTTTTTTTTTTTGTCTGCCTTGGTTATTTCAGAAAAACTACCTTCAAGATCAGAAATTCTTTCATCTGCTTCTTCTACCCTGCTGCTTACGCTATTGGTTGTGTTTTTTATTTCATTGAGTGAATCTTTCAGTTCCATGAGTTCTGCTACATTCTTTTAAAAAAAAGGTATTAATCTCTTTGTAAACTTCCTCCTTCGTATCCTGGATTTTTTTTCTTGTTTCATTGTGTTGTCTAATTGAGTCTTCTCATATCTCAGTGAGTTTCCTTAAGATTATTGCTGAGAATTCCTTTTCAGTCATTTCAAGGGTTTCCTGCTGTATAGGGTCTGGTATTTGAGAATTACTGTATTCTTTTGGTGGTGTCATATTTTCTTGGGTTTTCATACTTCTAGTATCTCTATTGATGTCTGGTCATCTGGTAGAGCAGTTGCTTGCTCTATTACTCTGGAGTGGGCTTTTTGAGAAGAAAGATGTTCTCTTCTTTTTCCAGTCTCCACAGGTGATTCTTCTTGTGCAGCTGGGTGTCTGGCAGACTGCCTGCATGATGGCCGAAGCTGCTTTTTTGTCAGTTGTAGCTGTGGAGGTGGCTGTCACAGGCCATCTGCATGGGAGTGGTGTTTACAGTGTGCTTGCTTGCCTGCTTCTGGGCAGAGGGGGCTCCCTCAGCTCCTTGCCTAGGACCCTGGGCGTTATCTCTTGCCTGCTTCCAGGTGGAGGGTACTGCAGCCCTTCTGTATATCTTTTTAAAGAAGAAAAACTTCTGGGAGAAAACACAGTTGAAAGAAAGAAGCTTAAAGGTGCTTAAAATATTTACATTTTCATAAGAAGAGTAAATACATGTTAATTTCAAGAAGAAAGCTTTTTAATGTGACTTAGTTCAGTCAATTCTTCTGGTTTCTTTTATGCAGAGTGACAATTTTAAAGAAGCAACTATTGAATCAGCAATTTCTGAAGTAAGTAATAGAGATGAGGGTAGGAGTCAGATTTTAAAGAAGCTCTAACATGAACATTAATTAATATTGCCCCTGGGCTATACCCAAGATACCTCTCTATCTCCCTCCCTTGCCAGAACTTGCCAGGTTCCAACAGGGATGTGAGGATGGGCAAGAGACTGTGCTTTTTGGTCAGTGGGTGAAGGAGGACATTAAAAAATATACCCACTCACACTCTTCTCAGTGTCTTACTACTTATTTTTCAACTGCATAATTCATATTACTTTCTCTAAGTTCTTGTCGTTATGAATATATTCTAACATACTCAAAGTGAGGTCCTTTGACTAGTACCAGTCCCCAAACTTCCTGGTCTGGGATAAGTATAGAAATTGACAGTCAACATTTAGAAACCTCTATAACAATTTGACAGAGTAATTTTATGTATGTTGATAATAATAATAAAAAACTGCAACTTGACCAACATTTCCCTATTTCCCCCATTTCCCCACTCCTGGCAACCACCATTCCACTCTGTGCTTGTGTGAGTTCTACTATTTTAGATTCTACATGTAAGTGAGATCATGCAGTATTAGTCTTTTTGTGCCAGGCTTATTTCACATAGCATAATGTCCTTCAGGTTCATCCATGTTGTTGCAAATGGCAGGATTTCCTTCTTTTTTAATGTTGAATAATATTCCATATATACACATTTATATGCATACAACTATATATACACCTACATACGTATACATATTTACAAATACAAACATACATGCATGCATGTACACATATATACACACACAGCCACGCATTGCTTAACAACAGGAGTACATTCTGAGGAATGTGTCATTAGGCAATTTTGTCATTGTTCAAAAGTGTATTATGAAAGGGAACAACAATGAAATTTCCTATTGCCTACACTTGCCACTGGTTGCATGAACATGGGCCCTATAATTATATTACTAAGTCTCTCTGTGCCTCACTTTTCTTATCTGTTAAATGGGGATTAGAATAACATCACACCCACAAAGTTATGAAAATTAAATCACAGGTAGGAATTGTGCCTGGCACTCAGCAAGCACTCAGTGAGTGTTAGTTAACTGTTATAACTAATATTTTGCTGTCGGAATGGGTGGGAATCATTTAAAAGTGCAAGAATTCCAAAGTAAACAACAACCCTTTCACTTGGGGCCAGACCTAATGTGTCAAGTACTTGCCTTTCTATCTTAAAGGTCTGAGCTGTCTTTGAGAGGGTAACCCTGTGGGTAAGCTGGGCACTTCTCAACATATTTTGCAGTAGGTTTGTTTACATCAGCATCACCACAAACACTATGACATTAAAATGGCTGCGACATCACTAGGCAATAGGAATTTTTCAGCTCCATTATAATCTTATGGGACCACTTTCATAGGAAGGTACTTTAAAAGTTCATAAGGGCACTTTAAAAAGTTTTATTACCTTTTACTTCCATTTTCCATATATATCACATTTTCTTTATCCATTCATCTATCAATTGAAATTTAGGTTGTTTCCACATCTTGCCTACTGTGAATGATGATGCAATGAACACGAAAGTGCAGATAATCTCTTTGAGATTTTGATTTCATTTCCTAGTTTCAGTAATGCAAGATAGATAAGTTCTGGAAATCTAATGTACAGCATGGTGACTGTAGTTAACAATAGTGTATTGTATACTTGACATTTGCTATGAGGATAGATCTTGAGTGTTGTCACAAACAAAAGAAAACAAAACAAAACAAAAAAACAAAACTAAAACCCCAAATGGTAATTAAGTGAGGTGATGGATATGTGCATTAGCTTGATTGCAATGATCATTTCACAATATATACATATATGAAAACATCAAGTTGTACATCTTAAATATGTACAATTTTTATTTGTCAATAATACCTCAATAAAGCTAAAAGAAACAAAAAACCTGGAGCTTGTATTTTATGTCTTTTTTCATTTCGTTTTTCTAGTAATTCTTGTTGCATTTTACAAAGTATCAGTCTGCAATTGATTGCAAATTCTTTTAAAAGTTACTTCACAACAGATGGCTTGAGAAGCACTGGTCTAAGCAATCTTTAGGTCTACATACAGTTTAAAAGTGTTGATAGCTGCTACTTTGCAGGACAGATCTCAAGCATGAGCAATCACTTCCCCTGCTCTCTCTCTCTAGCCATGTTTCTACTTTGGGGCAATAGCAGGAATGGTAAGAAGCCAGAAAAGAAGAGGATGGTGATTGCTATAAATACTTGTCCTTCTCATGCTATTTATTCTCTCTACATACTGATTGATGCCCACCACACTGAATGCTCACAGCTAGGATACTCTGGAACACCTACATATCTCTGCTCTACCAGTTGTATATTTTCCAAGAGTTAGTTGTATTTGTTTCTAGTTGTCCTTGTTATTATAATGTACTTTGATTAAATATTATACATACTGATGGAACATAAGTGTAAAAAGTAGTTGCTTCTATGAAAACTAAGTTGAATACTTTAGAAGGACTGAGTAAAGTTTAATTGCTTTAAAAGACTTCTGACAAGGGCCGGCCCGTGGCTCACTCGGGAGAGTACGGTGCTGATAACACCAAGGCCCCGGGTTCGGATCCCAAATACGGATGGCCGGTTCGCTCACTGGCTGAGCGTGGTGCTCACAACACCAAGTCAAGGGTTAAGATCCCCTTACCGGTCATCTTTAAAAAAAAAAAAAAAAGACTTCTGACAAATTGGGGAGAAATGACCACAGAATGGAAAAAAATAATTTGAAGAATTTTGCACTTAGACTTATTTACAAAGGTCTTTAAGCTTGTTCTTTATTTTAAGGAAACAAATTGAAATAGTAACTGACTGTACAGAACTTCAGTTGGCAGACATGACTCAAAGAAAAAACCTAGGCCGTATGTCAAAAGATTGGCAAGTTAATGTACATTTGTATTGTTTATATTTCAACAAAATGTTTAAGATATGTGACCTCTTTTACTATTTTTTTTTTTTTTGGTAATCAGTATGTAATTATATATTCAAATTTTACTGTGTGTACATAAGATCACAGCCAAGAAGGTTAACCACAATTTCAATTTTTATCATCAGCTACTTTTGCCATTTTATTACATTTGGAAATATTCACTCTTACTACTTCACTTCAAACAGTGACCTATAAATTTGTTTAGGGAATAATAATTAAATGCCTTTTCTCTTTTTTTTCAAGATAATAAAAAATAATTAAATGATGTATTGAAAATACTACTAAAGATACTTCACCTTGTAATTATGACCTCTGCACTGAAAATCTGTAGGAATTTTTCTAGTTAGCTTTCAAATCTTTCCACTTCTCTGTTCAAAGCAATATCATCTTTGAAATAATCTAAGTGAACACTTTACAAATCAAAAACTGATTCACACGACCCTATTACCATAATCACTAATTTTAATGTCTCCTTAATATGTTCTGTATCAGTTTTCTTGATTATAAGATGTCAATAATATGATAACATTTTTAATACAACACACCACTTAATTACATCAGTTTTCTATCAACCCACCATACTCACTTAATGATGATTATATTGGCCATTTCCACTGGTTAGCAGGAGGCATTTCCACTAATGGCTTCCATGGTTTCTATTGCATCATTTTTCTTGCCAGACTTAGTTCATTTCCAGCCCGAAGAATCACCTCTTGTATTTGACCACCCCAAAAGTTGGTCTTATTTTTTTACATCTGATTCCTCTTTAAGCATACCCAGCTTCTCATTTGTAATCTGTTCTGTATATTTTCCATATTCTGCATTTTTAGGGATTTGCTCAAGAACATCAAAAGTCTTTGTGTACAATATTCTTAGCCTCCTGTATGGACTCTCACATACAGCCAATCCCTCTTTCACTAATTTTTTAAAGTAACCTCCCTAGTATGGTTTCTATGGAATGGACAAAAAGCAGAAAGTTCAGAGAAGGGAGGGATAATTTTGTACTGGAATGGCAGATATTACATCATAGAGGACTTTGGGAGACCTTGAAAGATGAGTAGTATTAGTAAGTATGTGAGTTCAAGCAGAACTGTAGGAGAAAACACATCAAGAGAGGAAGATTGAGCATATTTATGAAGGGAACGGTGGGACTTCCTCCAGCTTGAGGGAAGGTTCATACTGGTAATCATAAACTGTTAGATTAGTTAGGATAAAGCCTGTGACCTTCTAGCAGCTGTTGTGGTTGAAAGCTCTCAGCTGGACTCTAAGAACAGTTGCTTCCAGATTCTTTTTCGCAGCAACCCACAGTAAGAAATAGACTTTTAAATAGCAACATGGTATACACATGATGCATTATATATACAGTTCATGAAATATGCCTACTCTAATTATAGTCTAAGTGCACTGATATTGTCTATTAAATTTGATTTCATTCAGAAAAGCTGTTACCCAATAAATTGGTTTCAGTACCCAGTGATGGGTGTGGCCCTCAGTTTGAAATATACTGTCGAAGGAAATGCTTCTCAAAAGAGAGGTGATTTTGCCTCCCCAGTGGACATTTGGCAATATCTGGAAACATTTTTGGTTCTCGCACTTGGTGGGGAGGGGAGGAGAACTACTAGTATCTAGTAGGCAGAGGCTGTAGATGCTGTTAAACCTCCTGCAATGCACAGAACGGCCCATATCTCACCTCCCAACAAAAAGTTAACTTGCCCCAATTATCAATAGTCCCAGGTTAAGTCTCTGTTATACAGAACCCATTCGTGGAATGGGAGAGTTTGTTCCAGAAATTGTATTTCCAATTTTCCTTAGCAACTGAGACTCAGGTAGTTCTTGTAGTTCCATCCTGCAACTTCCAATGAATAGAGCTGGATGAGAATCCACTATCCCATTTTTATATTGTTAGGTGCCCTTGATTCCCTCCCATAACACAAATGTACAGAGACAAGAGGTCAAAATTTCCGAAGCCATTAATTGAAGTACCACTTCCATTATTATTCTTAGAAATATATTTTAAGATCGTTAACCTGTCACTATCTTAAATTCTAAACTTCATGAACTGACTACAGAATGGTTAGCTAGGTGCAGTTTATGGTCTTTTATTTCATAATTGATGTTCTATTCAGATGGCTTTGCACATGCCAATATGCCTTTCCTGAGGCCATGAATAACACTAGATATGTTAAGTCTGCTGTGAATTTTGTGACACTATAGAACCATGGAGTTAACACTAGAGGGTAGAACAGGGGAAGGATGTAACAAAGAAAGGGCATGGTTTCTTCTGTTGAGGAATTTACAGTATGGAAAGAGAAATTTGGAAAGATCAAACGAAATTATTTACGGAGCAGCATAATAAGTGTTCACTGACCACCTTTCTCTCTCTCTCTCTCTCTCTCTCTGCCCTCCCCACCCACTCCCTGGCCCCTTGCTCTTAAAGAAGAAAGCTAACATATTGTGAGTAGCCAATAGAGAGGAGCAGGTAGCAAGGAACTAATGTTCCTAATGGCCAATAACCAGAGAGGTTCTAAGGCCTGTCAATAGTCACGAGAGTGAGCTTAGAAGTGGATCCTCCCACAGTGAAATGTTGAGATGTCTGCAGGCCCAACCAACACATTGAGTGCAGCCTTGTGAGAGACCCAGAGACAGAGGACCCAGTTAAGCTGTGCCCAGATTCCTCACCCATAGTGAAACAAATTTGTTGTTTTAAGCCAGTAAATTTTGAGGTAATTTGTTAAGCAGCAATAGATAGCTAATACAAACTATTAAATTCTTCCCCAACTATGATTGTGGAATTATATATTTTGCCATTTAATTTTGACAATTATTGCTTCACATATTTTGAAGCTCTCTTATGAAACACACACATCTATTATTATTGTTACATCTCTTTGATGAGCTGACATTTTATCACTATGAAACGTCCTTCTTTATCTCATGTAATATATTTCATCTTGAAATCTATTTTACTAGACCATTCTGGTCTTCTCATGCTTACTATTTGTAAAGGATATAATCTGATATCCATTTAACCTCAACCTATGTCTTTTTATTTTAAAATGCATCTCTCTTAGATGGCATATAGTTGGGACTTGTTTTCTTTCTATCCATTTTGACAATTTCTATTTTTTACTTGGAGTATTTAATTCAGCCATTTTTAAAATTTTATTTTATTTTGGTTTTTTATTGGTTATGAATATTCATGAGATACAGAGCTGATTATCACCCCTCATGCTCAAAATGTGAAGGCCAGATTCATACTGGCAGCATATCCATTACCACAAATTGCATTTGTACTCCGTGTCCCCAACCCAATTATCCCCAAACTCCCTCCTGCTCCCCCTTCCTCCCCAACTCCACTTTGTATACTAAGGTATGTTCTCTCCCTCTGCAAGTCCAATGCACCAATGTGGTCTTTCCTTCCTTCCTTCTCTCTTAGCTCCCACTTATGAGTGAGGACATGTCCCTCTATGCTTTGCTTATTTCACTCAACATAAGTTTCTCCAAGCTCATCCATATTGTTGCAAATGGGAGAATTTCATTCTATTTTATGACAGAGTAGTATTCCATGGTGTATATATACCACATTTTCCTCATCCAATCATGCATTGATGGACATTTAGGTTGGTTCCTTATCTTGGCTATTGTAAACAGAGCTGCAATGAACGTGGGAGTGCAGGTATCCCTTCGACGTGATGATTTCCATTCCTCTGGATATATACCCAGAAGTGGGATTGTGGGATCATATGGAAGATCTATCTGTAGTTGTTTGAGAAACCTCCACACTGATTTCCATAGAGGTCGTACTAATTTACAGTCCCACCAAAGGTGCAGGAGCATTCTCTTCTCTCCACACCCTTGCCCGCATTTGTTATTCTCTGTCTTTTTGATTATAGCCAGTCTAACTGGGGTGAGGTGGTATCTCAATGTAGTTTTAATTTGCATTTCCCGGCTGACTAGTGATGTTGAGTATTTTTTCATGAACCTGTTGGCCATTTGTATGTCTTCTTTTGAAAAATGTCTGTTCAAAAATCAACTCAAAATGGATTAAAGAATTAAATATACACCCGGAAACAATCAAACTGCTTAAAGAAAGCATAGGAGAAACACTTCAGGAAGTAGGACTGGGCACGGACTTCATGAATATGACCTCAAAAGCATGGGCGGCCAAAGGAAAAACAAAGAAATGGGATTATATCAAACTAAAAAGCTTCTGCACAGCAAAAGAAACAATTCACAGAGTTAAAAGACAACCAACAGACTGGGAGAAAATATTTGCAAAGTATACATCTCACAAAGGATTAATATCCAGAATATACAAGGAACTGAAATAACTTTACAACAAAAAACAAGTAACCCAGTTAAAAAATGGGCAAAAGAGTTAAATAGGCATTTCTCAAAGTAAGATATACGAATAGCCAACAGACACACGAAAAAATGCTCAACATCACTCAGCATTCAGGAAATACAAATCAAAACCACACTGAGATACCATCTCACCCCAGTTAGTATGGCTAATATCCAAAAGACTCTGAATGATAAATGCTGGAGAGGTTGCGGGGAAATGCAAAATGGTGCAGCCTCTATGGAAAACGGTATGGAGGTTCCTCAAACAATTAAAGATAGATCTACCACATGACCCAGCTATCCCACTGCTGGGAATATACCCAGAGGAATGGAAATCATCAAGTCGGAGGTATACCTGTTCTCCAGTGTTCATTGCAGCACTCTTTACAATAGCCAAGAGTTGGAACCAGCCCAAATGTTTATCATCAGATGAGTGGATATGGAAAATGTGGTACATCTACACAATGGAATACTACTCAGTTTTCAAAAAGAATGAAATGCTGCCATTTGCAACAACATGGATGGACCTAAAGAGAATTATATTCAGTGAAACGAGTCAGGCACAGAAAGAGAAATACCACATGTTCTCACTTATTTGTGGGAGCTAAAAATAAATAAATACACAAATAAACTGGGCAGGGGAGGGCAGAAGACACAACAATTACAATTCCTTGAAGTTGATATGACAAGTGAACAGATTCGAGGTTGTTGGGAGGGAGGCAGGAGGGGGGGAGGGAGGGAAGTTTCAGTAATGGGCCACAATAATCAACCACATTGTATATTGACAACATAAAATAAAATTAAAGAAAAAAAAAAAAAAGAAAATGTCTGTTCAGCTCCTTTGCCCATTTTTTAATTGAGTTTTTTGATTTTTTACTATGTAATTGCTTGAGTTCCTTGTATATTATGGGTATTAATCCCTTGTCAGATGCATAGTTAGCAAAAATGTTCTCCCACTCTGTAGGTTGTTGCTTCACTCTGTTGATTGTTTCCTTTGCTGTGCAGAAGCTTTTAGTTTGATATAGTCCCATATGTTTATTTTTTTCTTTTGCTGCTTGTGCTTTCAGGCTCATGTTCATAAAGTCTGGGCCCAGACCTAGTTCCTGAAGTGTTTCACCTGTATTTTCTCTTAGTAATTTTACAGTTTCAGGTCTTATACTTAAATCTTAATCCATTTTGAGTTGATTTTAGTATTTGGTGAGAAGCGTATATCTAGTTTCATTCTTCTTCATATGGATATCCAATTTTCCCAGCACCAGTCATTGAAGAGGCAGTCTTTTCCTCAATGTAGATTTTTGTTGCCTTTGTCCAATATTAGATTGCTGTAAACCTGAGGGGTGATTATTAACCAGCTCTAGGAGTTTTTTGATAGAGTCTTTAGGTTTTTCTATGTATAGTGTCATGTCATCTGCAAATAGAGGCAGTTTGACTTCATCTTTTCCAATCTGAATTCCCTTTATTTCTTTCTATTGCCTGATTTCTCTGGCTAGTACCTCCAGTACTATGTTAACTAGTAGTGGTGAGAGTGGGCATCCTTGTCTCGTTCCTGTTCTTAAGGGGAAGGCCCTCAGTCTTTCCCCATTTAGAATGATACTGTTGGTGGGCTTGTCATAGATGGCTTTTATTGTGTTGAGATGCTTTCCTTCTATACCTAATTTGCTGAGAGTCTTTATCATAAAGGGATGTTGAAGTCTGTCAAATGCTTTTTCAGCATCTATTGAGATAATCACATGGTCTTTGTCCTTGTTTCTTGATATGATGCATTACTTTTATTGACTTTCGTATGTTGAACCATACTTTCATCCCTGGGTTGAATCCCACTTGATCATGGTGTATAATTTTTTTAAATGTGTTGCTGTATTCTGATTGCAAATATTTTGTTGAGGATTTTTGTATCTATGTTCAGCAAGGATATTGGCCTGTAATTTTCTTTTTTTCTTGTGTCTTTATCTGGTTTCGGCATCAGAGTTATGTTGGTCTCATAGAAGGAGTTAGGGAGAATAGCTTCTGTTTCATTTTTTGGAATAGTTTGAGGAGAATTGGTATTAACTCCTCTTTAAAAGTCTGATGGAATTCAGCTGTAAAGCCATCTGGACCTGGACTTCTTTTTGCTGGAAGACTGCTGATTACCGATTCGATCTTGTCACTTGTTATTGTTCTGTCAAGTTTTCTCTCTCTTCTTGGCTCTGTCTGGGTAGTTTGTATGTGTCTAGAAACTTATCCATATCTTCTAGGTTTTCATATTTGTTATCATAGAGTTGTTTCTAATAGTCTCTAATGATTCTTCATATTTTTTCTGTGGTATTGCTTGTAATGTCTTCCTTTTCATTTCTGATTTATGTTATTTGGGTCTTCTCTCTTCTTCTTCTTTTTTTTTTTTTGTTAACCTATCTAATGGTTTGTCGATTTGGTTTATCCTCTCGAAAAACCAACTTTTTGTTTCACTGATATTTTCTATTGTTTTCTGGGTCTCTATTTCATTTAGTTCTGCTATGATCTTAGTTATTTCTTTCCATCTACTACCTTTAGGTTTGGATCATTGTTGTTTTTCAAGTTCTTTGAGGCATAGTGTTAGGTCGTTTATTTAAAGTCTTTCCATTCTTTTGATGTAAGCATTTATTGCAATAAATTTGCCTCTCAGTACTGCTTTTGCAGTATCCCACAGGTTTTGGTATGATGTACCTTTATTTTCATTAGTTTCTAGAAATTTTTTGATTTCCTGTTTAATTTCTTCTTGGACCCATAGGTCATTCAGGAGCCTATTGTTTAGTTTCCATGTATTTGTATAGTTTCCAGAGTTTTACTTATTATTAATTTCTAGTTTTAGTCAATTGTGGTCTGAAAAGTTACTTGGAATGATTTCAATTTTTTTAATTTGCTGAGACTAGATTTGTGTCCTAATATGTGGTCTATCCTGGAGAATGTTCCATGAGCTGATGAGAAGAACCTGTATTCTTTAGTTGTTGGGTGAAATGTTCTGTATATATCTGCCAGGCCCAGTTGGTCTAAGATATAGACTAAATCCTGTGTCTCTTTGTTGATTTCTTGCCTGGAAGATCTGTCCCATACTGAGAGAGGGGTGTTCAGATCACCCACTATTAATGTATTAGGGCCTATTTCTTTCTTTAGGTCTAAGAGTGTTTGATTTATGTATCTGGGTACTCAGGTATTGGGTGCATACATGTTTATGATTGTTATGTCTTCTACCTGGATAGATCCCTTTATCATTATGTAGTGGCCTTCTTTGTCTCTTTTTATGTTTTTTGGTTTAAAGTCTATTTTTTCTGATATAAGAATAGCTACTCCTGCTTGTTTTTTGGTTTCCATTTGCACGGTATATCTTTTTCCATCCCCTTCACTTTTATTCTATGTGTGTCTCTACAGGTGAGGTGGGTCTCTTGAAGACAGCATATGCTTGGCTCTAGCTTTTTAATCCAATCAGTCAGTCTGTGTCCTTTGAATGGGGAGTTTAATCCATTCACATTTAGGGTAGTTATTGACAAATATTGTTTAATTCCTGTCATTTAATTGCTTTTTTAGATGATTTAAATATCATTTGATCACTACTTCCCCTTTTATTTCCCTTCTTCAATGTTAGTTGGAAATTTAAGGTGGCGTAATTTAGCTTCTTTCTCTTTCTCGCTGGCATTTTTGTTTTAATTGTGGGTTTTGCTCTTTCTTGTGTATTTGTGACAGTGGTCGTCATTATTCAGATTCCAGATGAAGGACTCCCTTGAGAATTTCTTGCAGGGCTGGACATGTGGTGGAGAACTCCCACAACTTTTGTTTCTCAGGTAAATACATATTTCTCTCTCATTTTTGAAGAAGAGCCTTGTAGGATAAAGAATTCCTTCTTTTTTTTTTTAACTGGGTCTTTATTTATTTATTTTTAATTTAATTTAATTTTGTCAATATACAAAGTTGTGATTATTGTGGCCCATTACCAAAACCTCTCTCCCTCTACCCTCTCCCCTTTCCCTCCCCAAAACCTCATATCTGTTTGCTTTTCATATCAACTTCAAGGAATTGTAATTGTTGTGTATTCTTCTTTTCCCCCTGTTTATTTGTGTATTTATTTATTTATTTTTAGCTCCCACAAATAAGTGAGAACATGTGATATTTCTCTTTTTGTGCCTGACTCATTTCACTTAATATAATTCTCTTTAGTTCCATCCATGTTGTTGCAAATGGCAGTATTTCATTTTTTTTTTATAGCAGAGTCATATTCCATTGTGTTAGATATATCACATTTTCCATATCCACTCATCTGATGATGGACATTTGGGCTGGTTCCAACTCTTAGCTATTGTTACCTAACATGTGATCTATCCTGCAGAATGATCCATGTGCTGATGAGAAGAATGAATATTCTGAGGTTGTTGGATGGAATGTTCTGTAGATATCTGCCAAGTCCAATTGGTCCAGAGTGTTGTTTAGATCTTGTGTTTCTCTGCTGATTCTAGGATAAAGAATTCTTGGCTGGCAATTTTTTTCTTTTAGTATTTTTTTTTTTTTTTTTATCATTTTTGTGACCGGCCGCACTGCGCTCAGCCAGTGAGTGCCCCCGCCATCCTTATATAGGATCCGAACCCGCGGTGGGAGCACTGCTGCGCTCCCAGCGCCGCACTCTCCCGAGTGTGCCACAGGGTCGGCCCTTTCTTTAAGTATTTTGAATATATCATTCCACTTTCTTCTGGCCTGTATAGTTTTGGTTGAGAAGTCTGCTGTTAGTCTGATGGGAACTCCCCTATAAGTGACTTGTCACTTTTCTGTTGCTGTTTTTAGAAATCTTCCTTTGTCTATGAGCTTTGCTAATTTAACTATAATGTGTCTTGGGGTGGATATTTTTGGATTGAATCTTTTTGGGGACCTTTGAGTTTCCTGGATCTGAAGGTTTATATCTCTCTCTACATCTGGGAAGTTTTCTGTTAATATTTCCTTGAGTAGGTTTTCAATACTTCTTCTTTTCTCCTCCCCTTCTAGAATACCAACAGTTTGGATGTTAGAGTTCTTGAGGTTATCTGTTTTCTCTCTTAGATTTTCCTTATTATTTTTAATTCTTTTTTCCTTTTATTTTTCTGCCTGGGTTATTTTGAAAAGACCATCTTTAAGATCTGAAATTCTTTCTTCTTCTAGCTCTGCCCTGCTGCTCAAGCTCTCTGTTGTTTTTTATTTCCTTGAGTGAATGTTTCATTTCTAGGAGTTCTGTTGCACTCTTTTTTAAGGTATTAATCCATATGTAAATTTTCTCCTTCATATTCTGGATATTTTTTCTTGTTTCATTGTGTTCTCTGATTTAGTCTTCTTTTATTTCTTTGAGTTTTCTTAAGATCATTGCTCTGAATTCTTTTTCAGGCATTTCAAGGATTCCCTGTTCCATGGAGTATTAAATTTGAATATTACTATAATCCTTTGGAAGTGTCATATCTTCTTGGTTATTTGTAGTTCTAGTATTTTTTTCTTAGTGTTTGTTCATTTGGTAGAGGGTTTGTTTCTTCTATTACACTGAGATTGGCTATGAGGATAATGATTTCTTCCTCTATTTGCAGGCTTTACTGGTGACTCTTATATCAGTGTAGTCAAGTGAGCAGTAGGTTACCTGTGGAGTGGCTGTGGCTGCTACTGTCGTGGTGAATTGCCTTTACTTGACAGTAGGTGTGGTAGTGGCTATATTACACCACCTTGAGTCCTGTTCCAGAGTCTTTGGCCATAGAATGAGCTCCAGTTGGTCTCCTTGGCTCACCTCAGTGGGGTGGGCCATGGGTCCTGGTGCTTTCCTCTGAGTCCTAGGAGTGAGGGTTCCTCATGCCATGTATGTCTCCTCAGCTCACTTTGGTGGGGCAGGCAGCGCATCCTGGTGCCTCCCTCTGCATCCAAGGAGGGTGGAGGGGTCACTTGTGCCATGTGTGTCTCCTTGGCTCACCTTGGTGGGGCAGGCTGTGGGTCCTGGCACCTCCCTCTGGGTCCAAGGAGGGGGGAGGGCATAATTCAGTCATTTTTAAAGTAATGTTATTGACATGTGTTTGAGTCTACCAATTTTTTTGTTTTCAATTTGCATCCTCAGAGCTTCTGGATTGCTGAAACTGTGGAGGTTCCAGAAGGGTGGAGCACTGAGGGAGGGCATGGAAGCTCCATGCATGTTCTCCTATATCTCACCGTATGCATCTCTTCATCTGTATCTTTTGTAATATCCTTTATAATAAACCAGTGATCTCATGGGTGGGAGAACTTCTGGTCAAGATGGCAGAATAGATAGTCCCCAGCATCACTCTCTCCCACAAATCAACTAAGTTACAACTGTTAAAAAACAATGACAGAAAAGCTGGGGCCACTAGAGCTCAGGAAAAGAGGAGGAGAGATCTACAGAGTAGATGAAGGTGGGAGAAGCCATGGTGAGAGAAAGAAAAAAGCACTCTGGCCATTTCCAGGCTGGAGCTGCTGAGTGCGTGGAGCAGGAGCCAGCAAAAGCTATAGCTGTGCTCTTCAGATGAAGTTGCTTGGAGACAGCAGGGGAGAAGAGGGCCTCAGTGGCCCACAGGCCAGCAATACCACTAATAGGGTTCCTGTGGACCCACATAGGACCAAGGAGCCACAACAACTGAAAAAAAGGAGCCACTCAGAGGCCAGTGAATCATCATAAGGGACCGGAGCACAGCCTGTCCCATGGGAAGTGTTTAGAGCACAGGCAGTTGGGGAGATGGGCCCACCAGGAGAATGCTGGGGCACAGCAAGGTTGGCTGATCTGCCTCCCAATCAGTGCAGGACCTCTCAGAGGAGACTGGTCAGGAATATTCAGTTGCACAAGGTGCAGTATAAGGAAAAGACTCACACCCCGACCAGTATGTCTACACAACCCAGGTGCATTGGATTTCACTGAACCCATAAGTACCTATAAAGTCAACCATTAAAATTGGTGCTGTGCAAAAAACCTTCCCCAGGGACTCAGCTCAAAGCGGTAAGTAGCTCAACCACAGAGCTCAAGTACTGTTCCCCACAGGAAGTTCCCCCACTTTGGAATTAAGCAAAGGATGACAAATTAGTTCCAGTGCAGAGTTTAAGTGATGGGAATAGCAAATAATCCAACACAGAACTGAAAGAAAAAAACAGAATACCATTTGGGGCCCACCCATGGAGCTGGACACCAGAACCTCCACTCACAACCAAGCACACCACCAGTGCCACAGGGCCTGCCTGGGGTCCTGGGGTATGGAGCCAGGGACTGGACCCTCTACCCACAACCAGGCACACTACCAGTGCCACGGGGCCTGCCCAGGGTCCTTAGGAATGGAGTCAGACACTGGATCCTCCTCCCACAACCAGGCACACCACCACCACCATTGGGCCTGCCCGGGGTCCTGAGGCATGAAGTCAGGGACCGGACCAGCTCCCACAACCAAGCACACTGCCAATACTATGGGGCCTGCTCAGGGTCCTGAGGCATGGATCTTGGAGCCACTAGCAACTAAGTAAGGAGCATGCCAAAAACATCACCTCCATGTGAGTGGCCCGCTACAGACACCACAATAACCATAGCTGCTGCAAAAGCAGCTAGATGCCACAACCACCATGCAGATGGTCCGCCAGCCACTGGAGTGCATTGACACAAGGAGAGTCAGCAGCAGAGACCAAAGAAAAGATAGGATGTCTCTCCCACAAAGCCCATTCCAGAGAGACAGAAGAAGCATCTGCTCTACAATAATATTGGGGGAACTGAACACACCTCTGAGCACTGGACAGTTTGTCTAGGCAACAAATCAACACAGTAACCATTACTCCTTCAGAAGGAGAGAAGAAATCAGAGGTGGGAGGATGAAAGAAGAGGGGGATGGGGAGAGATTAGACAAGGGACATAAAGAATAAGTACAATTTGCAACAATATATACACAAGTAATATTGTTTTGATCAACATATGTCAATGCTGAACCCCCAAAATATGTATAATCAATTATGATTCAATAAAAGTTTTTAAAAAATTGCATCCTCTGTTTTTTGTTCCTCTTTTCCCCTTTCTTGCCTTTTATTGGGTTATTTGAATTTTTAAAATTGCATTACTATTTCCTGATAAATGTTTAGTTATAATCCTTTGCATTTTATTTCTGAGTGATTTCCCTGTGTTTTACATTATTAATTCTTAACTTCTACAGTCCAATTAATAATGTTCTTTTTTCTATAGTTGTTGTATATATTATATCTATATGCATTATAGTTGCCATAAGATAATGTTATCATTTTTGCATTAAACAGTTATGTGGTTTATAAAGCAATTAAGAAGAAAAGAGCAAAAAGAAATAGCCCCTGCATTTACCCCAGTATTTACCATTTTTGATACCCTTTATTGTTTTCTAATGATCTGAGTTTCCATCTGGTATTATTTCCCTTCAACCTGAAAAAACTTCCTTGAGCATTTCTTATAATGCAGACCAGCTAGCAATAAAATTATCTTAGTTTTCTTCTATCTGAAGATGTCTTCATTTCTCCTTTATTTTTAAATAATACTTTTGCTGGATATAGAATTTGGGTTAATAGTTTTCTTGTTTCAGCACTTAAAGTTTTTGCTCCATTTTTTTCTGGCCCTCTTCATTTCTCATGAAGTCGAGTGTTAATTGGATCATTATCTCCCTTCCCCACCCTCCTCCTGCTCCTTCCTATTTTGTCTTGTTCTTGCTGCTTTCAAGATTTGCTCTTTATTTTTGACTTTCAGTAGCTTGACTGTGATGGTCCTTGGCATGAGTTTCTTTTTGTTTATTCTACATGGTATTCATTGAGCATCTCAAATCTTTAAATTTCTGTCTTTCATTGAACTTGGAAAGTTTTAAGCCATTATTTCTTCACATATTTTTCTGCCCTATTCTGTTCCCCTTCATCTTCTGGTATTCCATTTACACATATGTTAAATCATTTGATACCAACTAACAGGTCCCTGAATCTTGGTCCATTATTTTTCTTTCTTTCTTTTTCTTTTTTTTTTTTTGGCCGCTGATTGGTATGGGGATCCAAACTCTTGACCTTGGTGTTATAAACACCACATTCTAACCAATTGAGCACCAGCCAGTTCCTTATTTCATTATTTTTCAATCTTTTTGATGTCTGTACTTCACAGTAGATAATTTTAATTGATCTATCTTCAAGTTCATTTACTCGTTTCTCTGTCACTTCATTTGACTAAGTGTATTCTGAACTTTTAATTTTGGAAAGTGTATTTTCTAATTTTATAATATCCATTTAGTTCTGTTTTATTGTTTCTCTTTCTCTGCTGTGATTTCCTATTTTTCTGCCGAGGTTTTTACTTATTGAAACCATATTTTGTTTATTTCATTGACGATGATTATTATAGCCAGTTAAAAATCCTTGTTTAATAATTCCAACAGCTGGCTCATCTTGGGGTCAGACTCAGTTGATATTTTTACTTTTAGGCAATTTTCCATTTTCTTAGTTCTTTATATGCCTGGTAATTTTGTACTATATTCTGGATATTTTGAATGTTAAATTGCGGAAATTTTGGATTCTGTTATTTACTCTGATGAGTGTTGTTTCCTTGTTTTAGTGGGTGATGGGGGGGCACTGGGCTTGAACTTCAAACTTTGTCTCTTGGGCAGCAGCTCCATTATCAGTTCAGATTGAACTTAAATACGTCTACGTGCAGGAATTACCCGTGAATTGTCAGTTTGCAACCTCTGGCCTATAATGTGATGATGTTTGAGTAAGATGCTTTTAGTCTGTTCCACACATGCCCGATTCAGAGGTCACTGAGAAATGTGAGTAGACAGAGTTTGGGGATCTGCTCTCTGGTTCTTGCCATTGTGGGATTCCCCCATTATCTTTGCATTCACAGTTTCTTGGGTTCAATTTTCTGGTTTTACAGGTCCGAAGACAGGATGTTTTTTAACTACATGAATCCCACCCAGGTATGGACTGCACTTAGCCCCAGGCTGACAACCACACGCAGAAATTTATTTCTCTTCCCTCTACCAACTGAACCTGCACTGCCAACCCAGCAGACACTTCTGTCTACTCTCCAGTATGTTCAGTTACTTGATTTTTGTTTTATGCCTAGATTTTTGTATTAGTCCTTTTGTGTTGACATAACAGAAATACCTGAGACTGGGTAATTTACAAAGAACAGAGGTTTATTTGACTTAAATAAACAGCTGCATCTGGCATGGGCCTCAGGCTGCTTCTACTCATGACAGAAAGTGGCAGGCAGCTGGCAGGTACAAGCAGATCACATGGCAAGTGGAAGCAAGAAAGAGAGAGAGGGAGGAGGTGCCAGAGTCTTTTAAACAACCAGTTCTTGTGGGAATTAATAGAGCGAGATCTCACTCATTACTCCCCCCACCTAGGGAGAGCATTAATCCATTCATGAGGGATCTGCCCCCATGACTCAAATGGCTTCCAACACTGTCACATTGGGGATTGGATTTCCACATGAGTTTTGGGGGGACAACACGTCCAAACTCTATCAGTTTTATAGTTACTTTCTTTAGAGGGGTGGAGGTGAAGACTTTTCAGGTAGCGTCTTAATCTGTCATACCTGGAAGTGAAATTCTCTGTAGTTTTTATTTTTTAAGTGAAAACTTTCAAACATTAAAAAACACTAGGAAATAGTACAATGAGCCCCACATACCAATCATCAGACTCAATCATTATCAAGATATGCCTCAATTGCTTCATCTCTCTTTTTTATTGCTTTTTCTCATATTTCCTAAGTATTTAAGATAAATCCCAGACACCATGTTATTTCACCTCTACATATTTCTGTATGCATTTCTAAAAGTCATGGATACTCTCTTATATAACCACAATGCTGTTATCATACCTAAAAAATTAACAATAATTTTTGGTAATGTCGAAATCTAGTTCATAAACGAATGGTCCTGATTATTTAAAAAATGTGTTCTTGAATTAGGATTTAAACAAGATCTATAAAATGCATTTTATTGATATGCCTCTTTGGTCTCTTTGAATCTAGAGGAGTATTTTCTCTTTGCCTTTATTTAACCGCCATTGACTTGTTGGAAAAACTACATAATTTGTTCTTATGGACTATCCCATATTCTGGATTTGTCTGTTTCCTTCCTTGAGGTATCATTTGACTTGTTCCTCTATCCTCCATATTTCTGTAAGCGAGAGTTAGATTTGATTATATTCAAGTTCAAACTTCTGGCAAGAGTACTTCACAGATGGTGCTGTGTGCCTGATATCACAGTGTCTGGATAACCTAGCAATTTTTATGTTTCACTCTAAACCAGAAGTCACAAGTTGACAACACATAGCCAAATCTTGCACATAGACACATTTGAATTCGAGTGTCAGTTGCTATTTCTTGTTTTGCTTACACAGTTGTTTTTCCTTTGGTAATTGAAAGGAAAACAAACAAACAAAAAAAAAACTTTTGTAGCTGTTTCTCAGTCAAAAGTAGAAAATGTAAGATCAATTGCTTCCTGTTTCCAGATATTTAATCTTATGCTAGACAGCTTCACTCATTTATATTACTGATTTATATTTATATTGCCAGGCCCTTTTAAGCATATGAATTTGCGATTTCTACTAAGTATAAATATATTCCCCAACCCATTATAATAGGTGTACCAAAACTCTGATCACTCAGTAGTCAACTTACCCTCAGTAGTCAGCTCACATTTATCTAAACCACATAACAACTAGTTTTGGTGTGCTGAAACCTCTGTGTCAGTGTACAGCTGAGTTCCATTTTAAAGCTTACATTGTCTGTGTTTTTTAAGAAATGAGAAAATTAGGGAAATTTTGTTTAACTATAACCTGAAAAATAAAATTAATATGACCAAAAAAACATCTTGACAATCCTCAAAGTTTTAAAACTGGTGTAACTCCTTTAGGAATATTACCATACATTTCATCACAAAATTAAAAGAGTTTAAGGTGGTTCATAAAGCTAAAGCATCAATGTCTCCCATATGCAATATTTTAACTTGGACTTTTTAAGGAGAAACCATAAACAAAAGGCCATAAAGACATCACATGAACTGAATTCTTGCAAACTCAAATTTGTTGAAGAAGATACTTATTTTAAACTCACAAGGGATATAAACAAATATGAAACATTAGTGTGCAGGACATGCAAACCAGAATGATGAGAAATGTAAGTTACAGGTTAAACATCATGTTTCCAGTTCTTTCAGGAACAACATATTTATCTAGTGTCTGAATTGAGACAAAGGAAGTCAGAAAGAGAGGGGAATTACCAATGGAGCATGTTATAAGTGTCTCCTTGAGATTGTTTTTGAAAGCTTTAAAAAACTGGGTGTGTAAGTTAAAGCTTCTTTTAGCACTTCCTCGACAGATCACCTTAGATTTTGCTAAACTTGGCAGCATTATAGGGGTCATATTTTCACACGGGTGCACTCTTCCTGAACAGAATGTATTTGACAGAAACAAGTTTTCTTTCATGCCAGGCATTTGTGTGTCTGCTTTCCATAACAAACAGCAAGACAAAGCTCGCCATTTTGGACTCTCTCCCAAAATTTCCAATTTAGCTATGAAAACAAGATTTTTATTTCATCATTTGGAAAAGTGCCCTTAAAAAATTAACTCTTTAAGAGAACATATTTTTCCTCAAAACTCACTTCATCTTCTATGATTTGAATTTTGTTTGCATTTTTTTTTTTGGACATCAGAAAGTCTATCCTATCACTTGTATTGGTAAAGGAGATATTCTCATAATTTTTAAAAATCTTATATGATTCAGTATTTGTAATAGTTCTTACGTATTACTTTTTTGTTTCAGATACTAAATCTTGTGTCCGTAATCAGATTGGGAGCAGCCTGTATTTTGTTGTTGGGTTTTTGAAAGAGTCTAGAAGATCCCAAGCTGCCAGGGTTTTGTCTGAAATAGACTTTCAAGAGTTCAGATGTTTTCACCCTCTATCCATTCATAGTGAATAGTGTCTGCCCCACAAAAGAACAAGTTATTATGGTAGGTTAGAACCTTAATAGATATGGAAAAAATCTTGCCAGGCTGTATCTAGAATACATATTCAGATGCGCCATAAGCCTAACTTTAGCAGTTCCAAGGACATCATGTCATGCAGATAGTATTTCCAGTCTTCCATAGAAGTCAGAAACATCAGTGAAAACTTTGACACTGAAAGAATGACTATTCAGTTTTTCATTTTGAAAGAGGTTATTAGAAGGAGACTGGCAAGAAGACCTATTTTTAAATGGTTATATTCCTATTTGGAAGAGAAAGAAATGATTTTTCTATTTGTAAAAGAAAATGGATGAATTAAAATTGATATTTTAGCTGCATGTAATTATTATCATCATAATCATCATCATTATCTTTGTAAGCCTAAATGACTGATTTGGAATAGAATGTTAGTATATTTCACATGTCACCTTAATTCTTTTCTGTCATGCTTTCATTTTTAAAATTTGCTTTTTTTAGCTCTCTGAACTATTCAAAGATGCTATTATTCTTTTCAGTTCATAGACCTACATTATTCACTGTTCAAATATAATATAAAACCAGAACAGCTATTTTGTGCTGAAATATATTTCATCACTTTTGCTGACAGAATAATTATCAATCTTTTTATAGACAAAAAACTGATATATATATATATAGATATTAGTTGATTCCATAGCATATAGGAAACTACTTGTACATGAAATAAGATATTAGAAAATGTTAATGCATATACTATTTTGTAGTATATGCAGACCTCATAACTAAACTTATAAAAGACTATTTTAAATAGTGGCTCAAGCTAGATACAAATAAGTTGCTGAAATCAAGAGGTGGATATTACATAGAGGTTTGCAAAAGCACCATAAAAACACAAACTTATATCACTTGTTTTTATCACTTATTGGAATATGAGTTGAAATTTATGTTTAGTCTCTTTTTCTCAAGGTTCAGTATAGTAATTATAAAACAAGGATGACATTTCATGAAATGGGGCTTCTTAATGTTCACAAATGTGTGTGTTTGCATGTGTCTACAACTTTCAGTTTTTAGTTTAAATATAAAACTGAACATTGCCACACATGTGTATAAACCCTAAGTTTTCTAGGCCATTCCAGCCTGAGGAAAAAAATTTCATCAGACGTTAACCAAACTAAATTTTTCTGACACTTCCCCTATCACTATTTTCAGGACTTCCCCACCTAGTTCAAGGAGTTCAGGAAAAAGGGAAAGGCATGGTGTATCTTAAATAGGAATGGCTTTCCTCTCTATTTTTCTCTAGCTAACTCCTATTCATACATCAACACCTAGCTCAAGAGATACTTTCTTTGGAAAGCCTTTCCTGACCCCCATTGTATTCAAATAGCCCACATTTACACATCCATAAAACCCTGTGCCTAACAATATCCTGCTTTTCACAGTACTAATTATGGAACTGCAATTGTTGGTTTACTTATTTGTTGCCCTAAGCCCTTCCCATCATCTCACTGCTTTCCTTCCTCTTTTCCTACTCCCAATCCACCACACATAGTCAAGACTGTAAGTTCCTCATGGGCAATGACTGCACTTGGTCTGGCTTTGAATTTCTAGCATTTCGCATAATTTCTGGCACATTGTAATGGCCAACCAATATCTATTGAATGAATGCTTAGGAACTAGTTATATCAGCTGTCACTGTTTTCTTCTTTTCCTCCAGCTTGCTGGCATGATGTATCCTGGTCTTGCTAATGCCCGCTATATTAGTTTTCTTGGGCTGCCATAACAAAGTACCACAGACTAGGTGGCTTAAAAAGCAGAAATTTATTTTCTCATTGTTCTGGAGGCTAAAAGTTTAAGATCAAAGTGTCAGCAGGGTTGGTTCCTTCTTAGGACTGTGTGGGAAGCATTTGTTCCAGGCCTCTCTCCTTGGCTTGTAGATGGCCATTCTCTCCCTGTGTCATCATCTTCTATTTATACATGTCTATGTCCAAATTTCCTCTTCTTATAAGGATATTAGTCATATTGGATTAGGGCCCACCCTAATACTTCATTTTAACTTATTTACCTCTTTAAAGGCCCTATCTGTAAGTACAGTCACATCCTGAGGTACAAGGAGTTAGGAGTTCAACATGAATTTTGGGGGAGGACATAATCCATCCCATACTCCCACTAAGGGTGTTGCTCTTAGCAATAACCATGTTAGTAAGCAGCCATTACCTGAACACATATTTTTTGTCAGAAACTGTGCTAAATGTTTTATATGCACATTGTGACACATAAGGTTACTCCAATATCTGCCATAGGCACCTGCACCCATACCCACTGAAGCCTGCCAAAAGCACCAATATTTTGTCCATGCTGTGGTTCAGGAGTTAACCCCAGTGGAGAAAGTGCCATTTGCTTCCATTGGTGTGATACTCTACTAAGTAGGGTACATAGTAGTTCTTCTCAGCACTCGTAAAGATCTACAGAAACTTTATTGAAGCAGTTCTTTTTATTCTTTTGTTGCACTGTCCATAAATGAAACCTCAGCCATGGGTCAACTGGAGTTGAGTCAGAGGACCAAGCTGAATGGCAACCTATCAAAGGTCATGTTCAGAATTATACTTCTCCATCCATGCTCTAGTACTGTTCTTGTGTGCCTTGATTACCTCTTCTTTTAGTTTAAATTTCTCCCCAGGATTTACATGTCGTAGCCAACTGGCTTCCATCATACCTCCAAACTTGCCTGATTTCTAGAAAAAACATAGGTTCTCAACAGAGACCCCAGCTAAATTTACCTGCAGATTGAGTCTTCATGTAATTGTCTTTTGTTGTTTTTAGTTTTTTCTTTTTTTAATTTTAAAATATTTAATTGACAAAGATTATATATATCTAAGGTGTACAACATGATGATTTGATATATGTATACATTGTGTAATGATTATCACAATCAAATTAATTCACACATATATCACTACCCATGCTGTAAATTAGATCCCCAGATCTTGTTCATCTTATAACTGAAAGTATGTACCCTTTGATCAATGTCTCCCCATTTCCCTCACCCCCAGCCCCTGGGAACTACTGTTCAACTCTCTGTTTTTATAAGTTCAACTTTTTTTGATGCCACATATAAGTGAAATCATGTAGTATTTGTTTTTCTGTGTCTGGCTTATTTCACTTAGTGTAATGTCCTCCAGATTCATTCATGTCACAAATGACAGGATTTCCGTCTTTTTTATGGCTGAATATTATTTATATATATATATATATATCATATATTATATACAGAATGATTTCTTTATCCGTTCATTTGTCAAAGGACACTTTGATTATTTTCATGTCTTGGCTATTGTGAATAATGCTGCAGTGAACATGGGAGTGCAGGTATCTGTTCGAGCTACTAATTTTGTTTCCTTCAGATGTATACCCAGAAGTGGGATTTCTGGGTCCTATGGTCATTCTATTTTTAGTTTTTTGAGGAACCTGTGTAATGTTTTCCCCAATGTTGGAAGTTCCCTTTTCTCCACATCCTTACCAACACTTATCTCTTGTTTTTTTTTGATAATAGCCATACTAACAGGTGTGAGGTGATATTCTCATCATTGTGGTTTTGATTTGCATTTCCCTGATGATTAGTAATGTTGAACACCTTTTCATATACCTGTTGATCATTTGTACATCTTCGTTGGAAAAATGTCTGTTCAGTTCCTTTGTTCACTTTTAAGTTGGAGTATTTGTGATATTTGCTCCTGAGTTGTATGAGATCCTTGTATATTTTGAATATTAACCCCTTATCAGATATATGGTTTGCAAATATTTTTCCCCTTCTGTACATTGCCTTATCACTTTGTTGATTGTTTTCTTTATTGTTGCAATTGTTTTTCCATTTTAAACATACTGTGAGAGGTGGTGAAAAGGTATTCCTTAAATCCGTAAACATTAATTTTTTTATTATGAGGATTGAAGAAATTTTAGACAGAGCTGAACATTAAGGGAAATTGGGTGTTGGTGGGGGTTGGGGTGGTGGGGAAGAGACTGTAGTGAAAAGAACAGGAACCTTGAAAGTTCATGTAGTCCACCTTATTTGAGCTAGATTATACAAGTGCCTATTTATAGGCATTTAAGAGTACAATTAGCACCTATTTTTCTCCTCATGGGAAAAAAGGAGTTTGTACAGAGGTAATGAAAAAGGAAAGGAATTAATGCATGAGGGGAAAAAATCCATTCCTTTCTCTCTTTTAGAGGTGTTAAGAATAGCTACAGCTGTAGCTGTTCCAAGCCCATGTAAAACCTGGTAGTTGAATATGTTCTACCTCACCCTCACCAAAGACTGATATCTCCATTTTGTGGATAAGGAAACTGAGTCCCAGAATGTTTAATTAAGTCAACAGACCAACATTGCCTAGCGAGTGAGAAGCAGAGGCAGATTCCATGGGCTTTTCACACAGGTGTTCCTTCAGAGGCACGCGGGTACCTGATAGTCTGGCAGATTCTCCATAGACTGATGACAGGGCCATGGAAAAGTTAACTTATTCGGTCCCTCACCATGTGAGTAGAGACAGAATTGCTGAGCGATTTTATCCATCTAACTAAATCCTTTCTAAAGACTAGTTTGGAAATCCAATTATTCTAGAATTTTGAAAAATGAATTCCAAATATACCCTGAAGGTTTTCTTTATTTTAAAAACTTGCAAACAATAGGAAAAAAGGGAGTTTAAAATTATTTCCCATTTTACAAATGCTCTTCTGTATAATTCAATTAGCAATTAGCACCTTTGTATTTATCATCATTTTGAATTTAATTGACAGCATGTTTTACTGTCTTTTAGTATTACGGTTAAATTGTGGTATATTAATACTATCAAAAATTTTCAAGCCAGATTACCATAATCTCGGTGACTTTTATTGTCTGGATTTGATAGAGACATTGTTTTCTTTGATCTTCAATCCTTTCACCCTCTATTTACCAAAGCCTGTTATAATTGCTGTTCTTGTAGTGTCAGGAGGAATTTCACATCTCTTTGCAGAACTAAAGTTATCGAGTTGGTGTTTTGCATGCCAGACCTTTAAATTTTTTTCTTATCCTTGGGGATTGCCTATTCACATTAGTGGGCGCTGAGTAAACATATCAGGTGAACAAGAGGCCTCCCTTCACTTGATAACCAGGTAACAGGGGTACAGTTATCAGTGCTAGTAATATTACATCTCCAGGAGAATTTAAAGGATCACTTTTAATTACAAGTAGAGAACTAAACTTGATAGTGTATTACAGAGATGAACTATTTATAAAACTACAAATCCCTTCACAAACATTTTGGAAAATTGATTTTTACATGTTAGCATTATCATAAAAATGCATTTTTTAAGTGTATGCAATTAAATTTTTTGCCAGCAACGTTAAAAACTTGAAATCACTGTGGAGAGCAAAAAGGCCCTTAGTAGGTATTCCTTAGGAGAAAGCAACACAGCACTTTTCACCTGGAATTTTAATTTGCAAATCCAATATCTCTCTCCAAACAAATGCAATATAACTTGCACCAGTAAATAACATGACAGCTAGATGCCCCAAATAAGATCAAGAACTACCTGAGTGAACCATAAATAGTGCTTGAGGACTCACAGGGTTTCTTTGGGTGGTAGGCCTGACATTGTGGGCACTTTTAATAGATTAAAAATACTTCGTTAGGGCCGAGCCCGTGGCGCACTCGGTAGAGTGCAGCGCTGGGAGTGCGACGACGCTCCCGCCGCGGGTTCGGATCCTATATAGGAATGGCCGGTGCACTCACTGGCTGAGTGTCGGTCAGGAAAATACGACAAAAAAAAAAAAAAAAAAAAATACTTCGTTAGATATTAAAATCTTCCTAACAATATTACCTGATATCTATAGGCATGTTTCCCAAGCAACAAACAAAAAAGTGTGGAAAGGGAGCATTATTAAAAAGAAAGCATTATTAAATTTCCTGTTTTGGATTGATTCATTTTTTAATAAATTTACTTCACAGTCTTAATTTTTTTTCTGAAAAATAAGCTATATCCAATATATGCTTGATACAGAGCATAATTTGGATATTTCACCGGTCAGTGCTTTCCCACACCATTACTGGGAACATTATGTTACTGGCTATAGAACAAATGACTAAAATCCAAGAAAGGTTAAGTTATAACAGTATATACGCTGATGGAAGGGGAGAGGGATGACATGTAAAACCCTATGTAAATAAAATAATTCTATAATACTCTACGTAGATACCCCTTTGAGACAAATAACTTTGTACAGAGAGATCTATTTTTCCATGTGTTGTCTGCTTGAATGGCTTTTGGTGCTCCCACAGGGAACAATAGATAGCTCTTTCTTGCAAGTGGGCTATTGCTTCTGCTGTACTGAGAGTTTGCATTGATGAATAGTTATTGCTGATAAGAATTAAATCTGAAAGGGGCTGCCAACTAGCAAAGTCCTACTTTGACCATGTGATGGGTACATGTGAGGCTATTCAAAAAATCATCAGTCTTGAAATAAGGATCCTGTGTCTGCTTTCCTTCGCCGCAATCTGCTTTTTCCTAGGTTCAAAAGAGAGGCATAGGTGAATATTTGTAAGAGCGTTTTAATATAGCAAGGCATAGAGCTGCAAATCATTATTTTTGTGGTAAACTGAATCTCTACATAGTTATCCTGGAGACGTGTATTTTTAATATGTCCCTTGTTCTTATTCCTTTATTTATTGAAATATATTGATTATACATATTTATGGGGTACAGAGGGATATTTCAATACATGTGTATAATGTGTGATGGTCAACAGAGTATTTCCTATGTTCTTTAATAAGGTATGATAGCTCCATTAAGTAGTCCAAAATATGTTTTCATTTATTGACATTTGGTAATGAAAATAACTAAAATCTCCCCCCCCCATAATCTCTTTCACATGCTTACAGGAAGATATAAAAAATAAACATTTAAAAAGCTTTCTTATTAAGATTTTTAAAAATTAACACTCCATATTTGACTTGGAATTCAACAAATTCATTCTTAGCAAGTACAGATAAAATAGTAATAATCAGATTGTATTTTTGAAATGTGAAATTGATGACAAATAACAATTCCTCTTATTTACTTAGTTTCTATCCAAAAGCTAATTTAAAGAATGTAGATAACTTTGGTTGATAAGAACACTGAACACTGACTAACAATCCAATGTATTTGTTATTTTTATGACTTTTCTGATATAATGGCAATTGCTGAGTTCGCAATCTAAATTCTCATACAAGTCATTCCTACCCAGGCTGAGCAGAAAGAAGGATAGAGCTCTGTGGCACAATACAGAGACTTTACTTGTGGATGCTATTGATCCATTAATTAGTAGTCACCCAGTTTTCCAGCTGATATTCTTTCATTTTATCTATAAAAATGTAACTAGAAATGTAGAAATTTTGTAACTCATTTGGTCTATGGAAATTTAGATAATCTATGCCTTCAAGATTCTTTTTTCTGGGCTGGCCAGTTAGCTTAGTTGGTTAGAGTGCAGCCTTGTAACTCCAAGGTCACAGGTTCGAATTCCCATACTAGTTAGCAGCCAAAAAAAAAGAAGAAGAAGAAGAAGAAGGGCTGAAGAAAGCAGAAATGAAGATTCCTTTCTTCACCACTTGGTAGTTTCTTGTGTATTTTTCTAGAGCTTTTCTGTGTATATAAAGCATATGCACATACAAGGGTACTTCAAAATTGGAAATTTGTCAGTTGATTGTTGTATTCATCTCTTGTCCTTCCTTTGTTCTGCTCTGAATCACAAGGGGCTAACCTGTGACGTTGTGTTTTCCAGGCTCATTTGTTGGCTGACTCCTGACTGTATTCGCCAATGTGAGATACTGGCAGGAGACTGGAGGGAGGAAGATTCTGTTGATATAGCTATTCATCTCAAAAAATTATGCGGAAAAAACCCAGCAAATTCAACCCAATGAAAATAGATGGAAACTAATAAGGATAAAAGCAGAAATTGATTAAATAGAAAGAAAACATATACTACAGTAAATCCAACAACTCAAAGACTATTATAACTTTATGACAATAAATTAAAATTTTAGATAAAATAGAAAACTTCCTTGAAAAACACAACTTACCAAAACTAATGCAAGAAACAGGAAATTTGAATAGTACTATATCTATTAAAGAAATTGAATTTGTAATGAGAAACTTTCCCACAAAGAAAACTCGAGCCCCAGATAACACTAAATTCTTCAAAACATTTAAGGAAGAAATAGCACCAGTATTATACAAACTCTTGTAGAGAATAGAAAGAGAGAGAATATTTCCCAACTCATCTTATGTGATTGGAATGACACTTATAACAAAATCTGACAAGAACATTATAAGAAAGAAACCTTAAAGGCCAATCTCGTTAATAAACATAAATTTAAAAAATATTATAAAATTGAATTCAGTCATTAAAATGAATAATTATCACGACCAAATTGAGCTTACTCCAAGAATTCAAAGGTGATATGATAATCAAAAAATCATTCAATTAATGTATCAAAGTTTCAATAGCCCTAGTTTTAAGAGTTCTCCCTTTTCCTATGGTACATTTGACATTTTTTTCAAAATACCTTAATATGAGCTTATTGAATATTGCATTAATGATAATAACACTGAAAATTAAATTTTTGTAAAGAAATATCAATTTATTATCAATTAATTAAATTGATAAGGAGAAATGAGAAAAGAGGAAGAAATTAGAAAGTCTATCATAATCTCAATAGATGGGTTTAGAGTTAAGATTAAAATTCTATATTTGTTTATAATTTTAAGAAAACTTTTAGCTAGAGAGTGGGATAGTGGTTATTAGAGGCTGAGAAGTGTTGGGAGGGGGGAAGGAAGAGTTTGGTTAATGGGTACACCTAGGTAGGAAGAAGTTCTAGTGTTCTATAGCACTGTTAAGTGACTATAGTTAACAATAATTTATTGTATATTTTCAAATAGTTAGAAGAAAGGGGGCCGAGCCCGTGGCGCACTCGGGAGAGTGTGGCGCTTGGGGCGCAGCAACGCTCCCGCTGCGGGTTCGGATCCTATATAGGAATGGCCGGTGCACTCACTGGCTGAGTGCCGGTCAGGAAAATACGACAAAAAAAAAAAAAAAAAGAAGAAAGGAATTCAAATGTTCCCAGCACAAAGAAATGATAAATGTTTGAGGTGATGGTTATGCTAATTACCCCGATTTGATCATTACACATTGTATGCATGTATCAAAATATCACTCTCTACCTCACAACATGTACTATTATTGCATGTCAATTAAAAATAAATGAATAATTCTTAAAAAACTGAAATTATGAGTACTGTCCATTAGGGTTCAATTATCTATTGCTACATAATAAACTGTTCCAAAGTGTAGTGGTTTGAAAAAAATGTTTTTTAGCAAACCAGTAATAGAAGAACACTTTATTACTGTGATAAATAGTATATAAAACAAAACCTTACAACAAACATCATATTTTATGGTGAAATATTAAAAGATTTCCTCTTGAGAGTGGTAATAAAACAAGAACACCTGCTGTCATCACTTACACTTAACATTGGACTGGAGGTCCTAACCAGTGAAATAAAATAAGAAAAATAAATAAAAGGTAAGAGTTAGAAGTGAAAAAATAAGGGCATTATTATTTGCATATGACACTGTTATATATGGGAAGACCTAAAAACATCTATATACATATGTTAGAAATAACATGTGTATTTAATAAGCTCACTGTATATAAGGTCAATATAAAAAAATCAATCAATATTAGAATTTGAGAGAAAAGATACCTTCTATAATAGCCTTGAATACCTAAGAACAAATATAGCAAGAGATGTGCAAGAACCCTACATAGAAAACTATAAAATATTATTGAGAAAAATTAAGGAAGACCAAAATAAATGGTGGAATATATCATGTTCAAGAATCAAAAAAATCAATATTGTGAAGATGTCAATTAGTTGCAAATTGATATATTTTGATTCCCCATGAAACTTCCCTAGCAGGTTTTATGTAGAAGCTGACAAGTTGATTCTGAAAATTATATAGGAAATGCAAAAGCCCAAGAATAGCCAAAGCAGAGGAATAATAAATAAAACTGCCGAATATCAAGGCCTATTACTAATATTTATTGACTAGGATAGTGAGGTATTGGTCCATGTACAAACAAATAGAATAACGGGATGGAATAGAGAATCCAGAAACAGACGCACACATATTTGGCCACATGATTTATGGCATAGTCGAGATGTAATGGGGAAGGAATGTTTTGCTTAAATAAATGGATCAGTTTGACATTTATATAAAAAAAGACCCTTATTTCACACCATAAAAAGAAATCAATTCTCAGTGGATTGAAAACATAAATGTGAGTGAAAGGTAAAACAATAAAACTTGTAGAATATAACATGGGAAAATATCTTCATGACCACTTGGAATAGGCAATGATTTCTTCAGCAGGACACTAAAAAGCACTAACCATAAAGGAAAAGATTAATAAATTAAATTTCATCAAAATTACAATGTCTGTCCTTGAAGAACTCTAAATACTGATATTTGGGGAATCTGCTTGCCTTACTGGTCAATCAGCTGACATTGAAGCTTATGGGTGTACAAGCTCTACCCATGAACACAAGGAAATGATGAGACAACAACAAGCTTTTGGAGAAAGCTGTAATGACTGCGCAGTAGTCCACTGAGAAGTGAGCCTATGTGCATTTTTCTCCACCATATGCTAAGACAGTTGGCCACACTTCTATCCACTTTCCATCTTCCCTTATCTCTCTAAGGATGGTAATTATAATTTTTGTAAGGCGTTCTTCTGTTCCTATCCTTGTCTTTGTTTTCTCTTACTTCTTTTTCTCCATTTGTTTTGTTCTCTGTCACCATAAAGGCTTTTAAAAAAATCCCTTACTATTATTTTAATGGGGTTTCAGGAGAGAGAGTGGATAAATGTCTTTGTGTATTCCACCATGTTCAACCCACAGTCTCAGGTGATTTTCGAAAACACTGAACCTTGAGAACACTAGGCTATGTCCACCAATGTGATATATTAACCAACGAGAAAGACTATGGGACTGATTCTCTTTTATGTCATATTTTAAATTTCACGGATGTGACATCTCTCATCTGCTTGAGCATATTATTTGTCTGTTCTGTAAGTTTTATTCTGTTCTCAGCCTTGGCACTTTTTTCCCCCTCTACAAGTCTTCTCTGTTTATTTTGGCCTCTGTTTTTATATCAGGGGCCTTCCTCAAATATATGGTGATATTTGGATTACCATTCATATTAAAAATGAGACACTGAAAAGCTTATTGGTAGCTATAAAGATATTTTCAGACATTTCAGGGTTCAAATAGTGCCTTCTATGGAGCATCCAGAAAATGACTTGAGGATGTGGTCTACCAAACAAGGGAGTAATTTAGGAAAGAGGAAGACTAAAGGAATAGGGAATCTAGTACAAGATGATGGCAAAGGCAACTTCCAGAACAATAGACATGCAACAGGCCTGTAGAGAAACTAGCCCAAAGCAGAGTAAAAAGGTAGGACTCCAGGAGGGAAGACTTCTGGGAAAATAGAAAGGGAGGGATTACCTGATGTTTGCTCATGTGGAAAATAGTATTGAGACAACGATGGAATGTTTGGGTAGAATTAGCAATAGGTACATGAAAATCTAAGCATAAAGAAAAATGAGGCAATTATTAACACCTGGAAAAACAAAAAATTGTAACAGAAAGAAAACGTAATTACAATATACTAATTGGCTCAACTATGAATAAAAAAAGGTTCAGTGTAAATACTGATTTTTCCTAAATTGTGATATAACCACATCAAGAGTGAGGCAGAGGGGAAGTGTAGGAATGGGAGTGTAAGAGACCTAAATCCTTATCTACTATAATATGAAGTCAAAAGATAATATTTAAAAGTGGCTAATAGAGAAATAGCAATATAAGCCTATTATTTAGAAACATGGAGGTAAATGCCAGTAGAAATAAGAGATAACCAAAACATTTGAAAGTTGTTGCCTTTGAGGAACAAGTTTGAAGGTTTGGGAATGGATTGGCCAAAGGAACTATTATTTACTGGATGTCTTTTAGCTTATTTGACTTTTTAAACTATATTCACTTTGTACTTTGAAAAATTAAACAAATTCACTTCGGGGAGGTATTAAAATGCAGATCCCTGAGCCCATCCTTGGAAATTTGTATTTATTTAGTACAAGGGAAGAAATCTGCATTTTAAATAAACATTCCAACTTTGAGAAACATATCAATGTAGCCCCTTTTTTGTGCTTACTCCAAATATACCTTTTTCAAAGTCACTTTTGGTGGTTTTAAATTTTTCTTCTATTTTTGCAGTTCTCATCCCTTCCGTGGCTTCAACCTTCCTGATAGTGTATAAATAGTATATATGCCATTTAAAAATATTTGTCCTTGAGTGTGTTTATTTTTCCATCTTTTGTGTGCTTCATTTTTTAATTTAAGCTCATCTGAGAACTTCCTAGAGGGTCACATCATCTTCAGATTCATTCTCCTTTTTTTTTTTACTTGGGGATTATTTTTAGTTGTATAGTGAGAATTTCATTTTTGAGAACTTCCCACCTTCTTAATACAGCTTCTCTATTAAGGTCTCAGGCCATGGGTTCATAATAACATCATTTTCTCTAAACTTGATTGCCTCAAGTTACTTAGACAATCAGAGCTGCCTGATTTTAAATTTTTTGTCTTGGTATTAAATTTATAAATTACCTCTCAATCTAAATCTTGCCTTATGATGCCACAGGACACAATAATATAGGGTTTCACTGATTCCCCAGGACACTACACAAAATCTCCCACTCCAGCGTATACACGTGGGAGGTTTCCCACTGATGGATTACTGTAGCCTAACCTCTGACCTATACACTCATCTTAAATAAGAAATGCTAAATGGATCCAAAACATGCATTTTAAATTGGAAGCAAAATATATGGCTCAGAATTGAAGTAACTTACCTAAACATTTGGAGAAATAAGTCTTTTATTAAGTGAATGTTCTTTAAATTTCTACTTTAAAATTCTCACGGGTGATTATTGAACACCCAAAAAGAAATGTTTCATGTTTATCTAATTAAATAAAAATGTTACTTCTTATGATTCCTCTTGCTGTATTAATATCTTCTTTGGTTAATAAATCTTACTCATTTTTTTTTAATTTTAAGATTCCCATAATAGAGATGTAGCAATGGGCACACAAGAATCAAGCTGAGAAAATGTACTTCTGATGTTTAAGGTATCTTTGTTTCAGTTTAATCAATTTAATACATTTTTAGTGGTCCATTTATTTTTACATTAAACATACAATACTCGGATTTTATTAATATTGAAATAAGTATGTAATTTCTATCAAATTCTTTATTTGCACATATTAAGTAGTATTATATAATATCCATGGTGTACCATGGGCACTCATTAACTATTTCTCAACTTAGATTTCACTTCTGGGGTAAAAATCACGAATAAGAAAATAGAGAAAGATGATCAGGAACAAAGACTATTTTATATCGTTGTGAATATTTTACATGGTACAAATAGATTGCCTTTTAAATAAAGAAAATAAATTTTCATAATTCTTAAATAATGACATAATTGAATCAACATTATATGTATTTAACTAGAAACCATATAAAATATACTCCAACCATAGACCAAATATTTCAGTCAATTAGTACATGTCTATTTCTAAGGCATCAGCTGAACACTTAACATTTCTATTATTATGACTTAGTAATATCACTGTGACACTTTTTGAACTCAAGTCTGATATTAATTATGAAAGATCTAAGCCTAAGAAATCTCAGAAATCTACTGTTTCTTTTATTTTTCTTTCTAGCCCAGATGGAGAAACCGTTGTATCACACACATTTTAATGTGACCTCTATAACTTTTTACATGACATAGATTAATGAGACTTGGTTCCAGTGACTCTGGGAAATGAAAAGTGGTTGCTAACCTAGAGACCCAGAACCCACCCATTCATATTTAAGGATTTTCCTTACTGGCAGAGACAAAAGAACTGGCCTAAGCACCCCAGCAGTTCTTCAACTGGATGAAGTGATTAAATTGTCCACTTGGAGTGTTCAGTATTTTCATCCTGCTCCTGAAGAAAAAGTGAACTAATTCAAAACATTATGCATAATTCTTTGTATTTTTAAGAGTCAGGGCAGATGATTTTTATATAAGTACTGTTTGATAGTAAATAGTAGTTATTTTACTATGGACATTTACATGGAAATTCCCAAGTGTAGTCAATAGGGCTGCATTTGATTCTTAAGAAAACTAAACTGAAGTTCTGCAGTATTTCTGTTTCCTAGCTTAAACAAGAGGCCACTTTCCAGACTGAGGTTACTATGTGTGTGACCCTGAAAGATGATAGTGGGGAACTGTTTAAAAAAAAAAAACAACTTTCCAACTCCTATACAACTTATTTAATACCCTATTTCTAAAAGAATTCTAAAATATTTTGACCAAATGTTCATTTTTTTTCCTTCAAGGCAATATTTATGTAGTCATGAATGCAAGGAAATCATTTGTGACAACATGTCAGGAATCTGCACACACAGAAACTTCTCAAGATAAGAGCTAGAGATGTAAGCACAATCTATAAAAAGAAAATTATTATTGAAAACAATCGGTAGGTCAGCAAAAAAGAAATATTATTTCAGCATAGAATTTCAATAAGTTTTAGATGCAAAGAATACATAATCTATATAGTTTACATTTTCATCACAAAGTAAAACATGAACATGCTGAAAAACTGGAAGAAGTCCAATTTATTTGAACACATAAAAACCCTTCATTTATAGTCAAACAATAGTGTGACAGCTATACTGTAGATTGAAAATTTATTTCAGAATCTTTATGGTCTTGATTTTTTTCTACTTTTTTTACTTTTCAAACTTTTAGGCAATTTAGGTTTGAAAAATAAGAGTTAAATACTCCTACTTGTCACTAGATGGCAGTAACTCCAGGGTGGGTCTCATGCAGAAAAGCAATAAAATGGAAATTTCTGTTTACACCGAAGATAAAAATATATAGTAACCCAATAGAAATTTTAGTGGTGGTGGTAGAATGAGTGTGTGTTTGTGGGGGAAGGGATGATGGGGGGATGTTTGTGTGTGAGCGTGTATGATTTTTTTTGTGTTGAGGACATGGTCCATTGCTTATAAGAGAATTAAAATGAAATGAAAACCAAATGTGGAACTAGAAAAAGGGAAAAATGCCATATAATGAAACATGGAACATTTTCATTCTCACATGTTGCCCTTATATACAGACGTCTAGTATTTGTATTTCAAACAGAATGATTTATGAGTCACTGTGAATGGTTATAGCACCTTTTGTTGATGCAGAGCTACGACACATAATTTTAATATAAGAGCAGGTCACATCTTACATTTGACGTTTTCTTTCTTTTAAGACATTTTGGGCTCAAAAATGCATCATATTACTCCATATTTTATCTAGAGAGGTTGGATAAATTATTTGAAAATGTATGTCTTATTGTGTTTGAAATGAATTTTTGAGACTCCAAGTGATAATGAGTGATATCAATGGAAATTTATACTTTGCATGAAGAGCCCTCCCAAGACAATAGAGATGAGTGTGATTTGCCACAGTAAAGGCCTCATATTAAGAGATTTTAGTGAGTAGCATGATGAATAACTGTTCATGCTTGGAACAAAATTTTTCAGAAGTCAGTATCCAAACAGGATACAAACATCGGTTGACATTAAAGGGCATTTGGTTCTTTCATCAACCATTAGTTATTGGTGAAAAATTTCCTGTTGGAACACTCAAATTTCCTACTCTAACCATAAAATTACATTGAGACCTGACATCCTGACAGGTGGAAACAGTTGCATAGAATGAGGAATGTGACATACTCAAAGAAAAGAGAAGTGATCAGATTCCTTACTCGAAAAAGTCAAAGGCTGGTTAGCTCTCACAGAGCAAGGTGAAACTTGAAGTTTCTGAAGGAACAGAAAAAATTTTGGACAGAGCAGAGCTTTGTATTCTTTTAAACATAAACTGCTGCTGTGTTTACACTGTCAGACTTCACTATGAACTTGGAGAGAAGGGTTGGAGATTCAAGTGAAGTAATGTCTCTTTTATTTGTTATCATGGCAAATTTAGAAGTTAATTTTCTAGATAAACTGAAGGGCTAACCCCTATTTCTCAATACTCACTCACGCTCCTATCCTTCAGCCATATTTACTAATATCTCCATGTCTCAGCCTCAAAGGCCATCCTTGTCCCAACCTTCCACCCACTTTCACTTAGTTAACTTCAACTGATCTTCCATGATGGCTCAAGTATCGCCTCTCCTGAGAAGCCTTTCCCGATTCCCCCTTTGTTAGGGTTACCAAATTTAGCAAATAGAGATACAGGAAACTCAGTGAAATTTGAATTTCAGACAGGCAATGAGCAATTTTTTGTGTAAGTATGTTCCAAATATTGGGTCCTGTATTTTATTTGCTAAATCTGGCAACCCTAACTTAATTAAGACCTTTTTAGTCACTTCCAAAATGCAGTGTTTCATTGACCATATCAAATAATTTCATATGAGAACGCCATCATCGTCGGCTTTGTAGGAGTATACTTATAAAAAAATTGAGTATGGCTTTTGTGAAAGGGCTGATTACAAAATGCAGTTAGATTAATACAAATTGGCTTTCAACACAAAATTCTCCATTGTTCTTTTTTGGCCTGATTGCACTATGTTTGCGTCTTTACTCTATGCAACTTCTAAGTATGGCAGAGGAACAGCCCATTATTGCTAATTGATAAGCATTCAGTGTGATAGAGCAATGTAACAGAAGAAGAGTTCCTCAATTTATTTCCAAAGAGAGAAAGAGTTCATGCCTGAGTAATGTCTCATAATTGACAGTGGATTGAAATGTAGTTATTGTAAGAAATATAAATGCCTTTATTAGAGCTCCTTGAAGATACCACCATAATTGCCAATCACTGAAAACATCTCGAGTAACTCCTTCTTTTACTTAATAAGGGATATGCCATCTTTAAAACATTAAAAACAGATGTCACTGCATTACTTCACTGCTGATGTATGTAATAGAAATGACACACTAATTAATTTAGTGCTGTATAAATGTACTGATTATTTATCATGACTGACAATAAAATTATGAAAACATTCCATTACAATCAGTGGTAAGTATTTATTGATTTTACATTACGCACACATTAATACAATACATTTAATTATGCAGAAGAGGGGATAGTTTTTATGTTGATAGGCAGACATTTGAACTCATCAGCTTTATGTAAAAACACAAAAAAATTAAGTTTGAGTAATATGTGTTGATCCAAACTGAAATAGAATGTTTCAGTGGAATATTACAATACGTGGAATATTAATATCAAACTGATTTAAAGTCTCCTTTAAGAGACTGCCTAAGAAATATAAGCTTTTGAGCAAGATTGCATTAATTTAAATATGCTGCTCAATTATATATCTCTGAGGTGGCCAATGGTTCTTCACTTTCTAGAACTGCACAGTTTTCAGCACTTAATCACAGTCCCGGCACAATGCCTAGTAAAATGTCTTGTAATAGGAGGAATGCAACAATTATTTGCTATCTAAATGTTGGTCTTGAAGAAAATATAAGAACTATTTGTGTTAGAAATGTAATCTTTAGGTTTCTGGAAAAGGTAGGGTCACCTCTGTCTGTAGCAGTCAGAGAAACTTTAAGGCAGACAATATTTCGGAAGACAGTTTTTTATCATAAGCTGAGAAAGAATTTTAGGCAGAGGGGATTATAGGCAGAGGAACAGCATTGGAGATGTAGGCTTAGAGGATATTGACTGTAACAGTTGGACTGCAGTGCAGGCGATTGTTGGAGAATAGTGAGAAGAAAATATGATTTACTGGGGCCAGGCTGGGGAGCAGGCTGGAGTAAGCAGGATGTCTAGAAGAGGGGACATTATTTAGCAAATTCCATTATTTGGCATCACGACTCTGGATAACCTTTTTTCCTACCTTCCCATAGGCTTCCCATAGGCCCCAAGTAGTGCCTTAGCTTGGTATCTGGCTCATCCTAGTATTGTGTGTGTGTGTGTGCGTGTGTGTATAAATTTTTAAAAGCAAATCATTCTATTCAGTAGATCATGGGAGGCAGCAGGGGGCTTATTTCTTTCTTACATTGTAAGACGCTATTTCTCCTACCTTGAACTTTCCATTAAACTGGGTTTCATTACAATAATATTAGTAAAACCAAAACTACAAACTGTTTCTAGTACCATCACTTGAATTCCATACTACCATAGTTTTGTGGAGTTTTTTTGGTCCTGATAGGAAATTATTTTTATAATCACTTTTAGAAAATGGACGGGCTCTAAGTGTAAGCAAAGGAGAAATCAACATTCTAGTTGGCTGTTCTTGGCTTTCTAGTCCACTTTTAATATCAGTTCTACTTTTGCACCTGGACAAGTTAAGACATTAGGCAATATTTCTTGTGCTACATTTAACTTGGATATTAACTGAGAATTGAGTTCTTTTATGGACCAGGCATATGTATGGCTTGTTATTTCTACAAATACATTTATACGTTTGACAGAGATGACTGGAATATTGGAACTGAGTAGAGAAGTAGGGTTTTAGATAAAAGCTCTCTCTGACAAATATATCTCCTATCTTCTTTGCCTGCATTTCTAGGGGTCTTGAGGTAGCTGTTGGGTTAAGTATGTCTGTGAGAGGAAACAGCAAATAGAAACTGGTGACAGCTAATCTGTGGGTGGAACTTCACAGACAAAATTGCTCATTCTGTTATGTCTATGAAATCAGCACTATTCTGGAATGCAGACAACATGGAGGAGTACAGCATCAGCTAAGGCCTCCTGTGTATTTTCATGCACAAAACCAATTTAGACTAAGTAGTTGCAAGATAAATGGACAAGATGAGGCCCAGCCAACAACCAGGTGCTTAGGTGAAAGATCTGGGTAGGCCTCCTTTTCAATATAATGTGTTCTTGGAGAATTTATATTTTAAATTCTTTACCATAAATTAAAATTTAAGAAACATGTGTATTCTATCCCGACTGCATATGCAATGCTACCATCATGTCTTCTGACATCACCAAAAATCATTGATATGCAGGTAAAGTAGGCAAGAAGTGAAGTAAGTTGATTCTTCTCCAAACACGAGGGCAAAGTTCCACAAAATCTCTTTAATAGGAGGAGTCATGTTTGAGGCACTTACTTTAGGCATCCAGACTTAGAAGGATTAAACCCAAGCGTGCACCTACAAAGCCCTTAAAAATAGATTTTAAATACACTAAACTGAGACTATGACGCTGGCACATGGTGAGTCAGACTTACCATGGTTATTTTCCCATTATAAGTGACCAGTACTGAGGACTGCACAGTGTTCACTTGTCCTAGTTTATTCATAAGAAATTAATTGCTCGGGATTTGCTTCTTTCTCCCCTCCCCTCTTGGGGTTTGACGGTGAAGCTTATCATTTTGTTTCACTTTGATGCTGGTCATATGCACATTAGCAGGTGGTAACAGTGCTTCTCTGTGTCTAGTCCACCATTCAAGTGCTCGGGGCCTTTCAGGTGTTATGACTCAGAGTTGTTTTCTCAAGCTGAAGATCCTAGAGAAACAAGGAAGTTCGAGATGAAAAATTCTTTGTGCTAGTCTTTTAAAAATGATCCCATTTAGGTGAGTTGTGAAACATGCTATCAGATCCTCTTGCCTGCGTCTTGGTTCCCTCCTTTATCCCAGATACCTGAGTACAGTTCTAAGGCCTGGGCTACTTTTCCTCTGCTTCTTGTACCTTTTTCAACCTGCATTGCAGAAATATATACTCTGGCTTTGTCTGCAACCTGTTCCTCTTTTCTGTTGCCACTTGTCAGCATTGCCTTCCCACAACTTTCCTAATTATTCCCAGTTGGAGGAATAATTAGAAAATAATTCGTATATGCTATAACTGAAATTTTGAAAAAAAATATTCAAAGGTAAATGATAATAGTTAACAGAAACAGCACTTACCCTCTGACAGGCACTATTCTAAGCAATTTACATATGTTATGTTGTCTATAGTCATGCTTGCAATCTCACAGAACCCTATGAGGAAGGCATTTTACAGATCAGGGAACTGAGGCACAGAGAAGTTAAGTATTTTGCCCAAGATCACCAATCTATTAAATTGAGGAGCCAAACTTTGGACCCAGGCAGTCTGGATGCAGATTCTACTCCCTCAATCACTCTGCTAGAATGCTTTCTCAGAGAGGAATAACTAAAATATGGACAGAAAAGATCTTGTGATTATGAAGAGATTACTGTATTACATGAATCGTAATTAGGCAGCAATCAATGAATAAGACAGTGAACTGAAAAGAAAAAAACAGAACAAGTACTGCTCATATCGCAATGGGATGTCTTAGGTTTATATTCATTTTCAAAAAGTACTCTTCATTGGTTGAATGTAAGGCAAGTTTTGGACATGTCAAAAGTTTGTCATTAGTTTTACAATGTGCAGATATATTTTGGTGCCATTTTCTCTTACCTCAGAATTTAGAGATTACAAATGTAAACTTGGAAAGTTGTTTTATTAACATTTCAAAAAAGCTTAAACCTGCAATTTATGGTTCTTGTCACCATAGGAAGAATGAATCTGAGGCAGGATAGAGTAGGGACACGCCCCATGGAGGCTGCTCATAAATATTCAGACTGGATCAGACAGGGGCGGTGCACCAGGCAGGACAGGAGGAGCAGAGGTGGGGCAATTAGGAGTTCTCACGGTTGACAGAGGATGGAGAAGGTCAGGGATGCGTTGTGCTGCGCTCTGGCGGAGATACCTGTGAACTTAGGCATGTACCTTCGCTTGGTAATAAAGCCCTATCATGTTCCATTTCTCTCTTTCTCTTCCTTTTCTTTTGTTCGTCCAGTCCATGAAGAATCTTTCATGAATCAAGAACTTGGATAGGCCGTACAGTAACAAAATTCACGAGCCAGCCAGGAGATAAGGTAACTCTGGGTCAGGCACCAGAGGAGCCTAAATTCTGACGAAATTCTTTATTCTATTTTACTTTCTCTATTTCCTCTTTCGTTCTCCTTAAAATGACTGCCGGAAAGCATGGTTCAGATCTGGCTCTCTCCCACCGCCAACAGCGAGAGAAGAAAGAGTGCACGTCTGGATGGCCTAGGGTCGCAACATACCCCCAAGCATGCGGCCTCGGCTCTGGCTCCAGCTCCAGCGAAGGTGCGCTTCTTTCTGAGCCAAATGAATGGGCCATTTGCCTGAGGCAGTTACTTTGCAACTGTTTGGTCTTCTTGGAATGTATTTTTCTTTTAGGCCCCCATTTCTCTCCGGATTTTTGCTTCTCCCCAAAGAAATTATTTAGACAATTGAAAACCTTTTACCTTAAACCTCTACTTGCTTCTCTTGTTAATATTTTGCCAAAAGACTCTGAGGCCTCTTGAGAAATGCAGCCATGCCACAACCCCACGCTCCTTTTTGGATCTGCTGCCTTCCTCTTGGTGTCCCCAAAGTCGAATGGCTTTGCCTCTAATTTGTTCACTGGCTCAGCCCTTAGCTCAGTAACCCAGTTAAGGAAATCCTATGCTGGAGTTGTATGATTTTATTTGATCTTGGCATCCATTTCTTTAAAAAAAAAAAAAAAAATTCTGTGTCTTCTTTGACACCCAAACTCCTTCTTAAAAAGGCTTACATTCTTTCTCTGTGCTTTGCAATGTAAACTTGCTACCTTGGTTCCTTTGAAAACTCAGTGTGGGCTTCTGTTACGTGGGGCAGATAAACTCTAACTTGCTTCCTTTACACAGATGATTTAAATCCAACTGTCCTTTTTAAACTAGTGAGTTTTATGTTTTATCTGTCTCACTACTAACATTTTAAACAAAACCCATAAGATTTTTGTTTCTGTTTATGTCTACGTATGTACATATGTAAGCTGTATGTTATGTCGACATGTTCATTTCTATATGTGTGTTTGTATACTGTCCACATGGTACCAAACTGGCTTATATATAATGTGTGCTGACTAACTGGATAAATGCAAATGCTTTTCAGGTTCACACGATTTTAGTTTATAAAATCATTGATAAAAGAGATGTGTTCCCAAAATTTGATTTAAACTTTTTTTTTTTTTTTTAACCGAGATTTATCTTTTGGTCAGCACAAATTTATACTGTCTCTGATATTTTAAAGGTGTAAGATTGTTGATTTTGTGATATATTTGATACTTGCTTAATTTGTTTATAAACTAAAAGCTGTAATAGAACTGGCTGCTGGGTTTTCTCCAAAGCCTTGCATATGTTCTGTTGTTAGCTTCTCTTTGGTTTTAAGCCTCTCAGTTCTGGAGTCTAAACAGATAGCCATGGTGAAGCTAAAGGACATAGTGTCCACAGCATATGGGCCACCAGCTGCAGGACAAAACCCAATATGGTCTCCTCCTTATCTCAGCTCTGCCTCCTGACCACGCTGGGAAGGACATTATCTTTGTGTACTCTGCCCTCTGTCTTGGGCTCCACATGGTCACCCTGGATGCCACATGGCCCTGACCCAGAACGGCTAGGGAAAAAGGGACCTACATCCAATAGCTCCAAGGCCTTAGTTACTACTGGCTGATAAGGGTGTAACTTGGTATAAGTAAATTAGACAAATACAAATGGGTTAAATGCTTATAAATGAAATTGTCATAGGTCCAAAATTCTTTTCGGTTATTTGAAATCTCAAAGTCACGTTATATTAAATTAAGTAATTGGTAACCATAAAGGTCTGAGGCTTTTCAGTACAGAAACATTGTTTTTATGTGATACATTTTAAAAAGCTAAATATATTTGGATCTGTTTTTTAAGAAAAATAAAAACACGTCCCTTCAGAAATTAGAAATGGTTTTTACCTACATATATTAATATAAAACAGCTCAAAATTGCTTGCTTCCTAGGTTTTTCACTGGAAATTAGGGTTACTAAGAGTTAATTATACTTAGTATACAATTCAAATTGCTAGGTATAAGATTTTATATATGGAATGTTTGAAGAAAGTAGGATGTGAGAAAAGTAAGATGTGTTTTTGGTAAATGTTATAGAAGGCATGAAGATGTAATATGTTTTTTGTTGAAAGAAAAAATTGTCTGATTTAAAGGTATTCAAAGGGTTGTAAGAGCTTGTAAAAAGTTTATAATATGTGGTATTTCTGTTTCCTTGTCTGGCTTATTTCACTTAAAATAATTTTCTCCAGACTCATCCATGTTGTTGCAAATGGCAGAATTTCATTCTTTTTTATGGCTGAGTGGTATTCCGTTGTGTAGATCTACCACAGTTTCTGGAAGGAAGTGGGGAGAGAAGGAGGGAAGAAGGAAGGAATGAAGGAAAGAAAGAAAGAAAAGACCACAACAATATGTTGAACTTTCAGAAGGAGAAAACAAACCTAAGGATACTAGAGATGGGGGAGAGGAAGGGAGGGGGTTTGGGTAAGGGACATAAAGAAATATCATGTTTTATAAGAATGAATATGCTGATAATAAAGGAAAAAAATTAATTAAAAAATTTATAATAATCTTGTGTGGTCAAAACTGAGATTAGATAGATTTGTTTATAAGACTTTATTAAAACTAGCTGTAATATTAACAGTACAATGGTACAAAAAGTAAAATTTGGTTTCCTTCTTTTAAATAAAATTCTCATGTAATATATATATATATTTTTTGTCTTTTTGTGACCGGCCGCACCGCGCTCAGCCAGTGAGTGCACCGGCCAACCTTATATAGGATCCGAACCCGCGGCGGGAGCACTGCTGCGCTCCCAGCGCCGCACTCTCCCGAGTGCGCCACGGGGTCAGCCCCTCATGTAATATTAATAGCAGGTAATAAAAGATTTTTGTTCACCTTTTAAATAAACTACAAAAAAAGTAAACGATAAATAAGAGATATTTTCTGTAAAATTTATAGAGACCCAGGATTGCTGCCTCATGATTTTAACCTTTGTTAGAGAACTTAGGAATTTAGTATGCCAAGTTTTTGGCTGGGAAACCATACATATCTATTTGGTAGAAGTGGCCGGGGCTCAGACTGGGCCTTGTGTAATCTGCTATGACAAATAGGTCCCCCACCACTTGTGGCCCTTACTTTCAGTGTTCTCCAAAATCTGTGGTAAAAGGGCCAACTGGCAGTTAGCCCATTTTTTCTCCTATGCAGATGCCTAGTCGAGTGGCCTGCATCCTAGAGCCACACCTAACCTTGTTGTTAGGTACCAGCTTTATCATGAGAAAAAAAGTCTACATGGAGCAATACTCCTACAGGATGCCTAGGGATGAGGGGATGGAGCATCGAGCTCCTCCGACTTGGAGACGTTCAAGGACAAATGGCCACATCGGAGAGGGACACCTTCTGATGGGTCCTAGTCATAGGGACACTTCCACATCTACTTGAGCAGAGAGTATACCAGGAGAAGGATATTTTCTCCATGGTGATTGACTTTTTTTTTTTTTTTTTGGCTTTCTTTTTCTCCCGCCCATAGGAGACAAGACGGGAAATACTCCAATAATATTAAAGAACTGGAACTGCATTAAACTAGATTGTAAGTTAGATGATGGAGAACAATGGCCCCAAAATGGTTCTCTAAATTACCACACCATCCTACAATTGGATCTCTTGTGTTGCAGGGACCGTAAGTGGACTGAGGTCCCATATGTCCAGACCTTTATGGCTTTATATCAGGATCCAAAACCAAAAGGAAGTTGTCTGATTTGCTATGTGGGAATCCAAGTGAAGCCTCCCCCTCCCCCTCAGACTGATAACCTTGATGACCCCCCCTCCCTCCTAAATAGAGCCACAGGGTTCATTTAGAAATGTTGTTTGTGTAACATTCTGAGCTAAAGATGAAAGATGGAATATTTCCTGCAGTGACGGAAACGGTATCAACTTATAGCCTGCAGTGGAACTCAGTAGCTAAGACACAACTTAACTGTTTGAAAGAGTAGCAACAACAGTCAAATCAAAGGGACGGCCTCTCCTTTCTATGTTCCCTTCCTGTATGTTTCATCTCCTAATATATTGAATCTCATTGCTTTGCAGTCTTCCTCACTTTTTCTGTTGCATCCCTTTTCATGCATCTTTTCTCTTCTGTAACACTCTGCTCTGTTGTTTGTCAAAAAAGTATGAAAAATGCTTTTAGAATTATCAGCATACATCTTTGCCTGGGTTTACTACTCAGATAGGATTACGATGTCTTTCCTAGAGGCTTTTGAAGTTAAAGTTGGATCCTAGCCTAAAACAAAAAGATTCCTCTGTATGCAGTTCTTAGAAAAATGAGGCTAATTTATTGTGTTGATAAGAAAAGAAACAAGTATGTAGGAGAAGAGGAGATATAAAGAAAGCTATGAATATGAAGATGTGATTGTGGTTAGAAAGATTAAAAAGAAAAGAAAATACTTTTGTGTGAGAAAGCATCTTGTGTAGTGAATTTTTGTCCTAGAGTGAAATGACTGGCTAGTTAGGAAGTAGGAAGTATAGGACAAAAACAGAAAGTCTGAGTAAGTCATTCAGACTTTTTTTGTGAAAGGTAAATTCATAAGAAAAAAAATTAAAAATTGGCTAAATTTAAATGCAGTTTATGTATAAGATTTTCTAAGAATTGGGCATAACATCAAAAATACTCTGATGCGAGGCTAGAGTTTGCTCTCCTATATTGGACCAACCAGGTTTTCTGGAAGCATTGAACTGCACTTAATAGAAAATTGTGAAAGGTTTATTTATTTATTTATTTTTGAATTGAAATAATATATTTTATTTAAGCCAATGTATCATATAATCCTTTCAATATGTTATCAATATAAAAAATAAACAATTGAGATTATTTTTGTACTAGGTCTTCTAAATCCAGTGTTCATTTTACACTTATACTACATTTCATTTTGAATGCTAAATTTTTACTACAAGTACTTGATTTCTACAGTTTTCATAAAATTTGCAGTTGAAAACGTACATTCACACTACACATGTATCAAAATTAATAAAACAAAAAATAGTAACAACACTAAATGCTGGTGAAGATGCAAAGAAACTGGCTCATTCGTACATTATTGTTGGGAATGTAAAATGGCACAGCCACTCTGAAAACAGCTTGGGAGTTTCTTATAAAATTAAACACATAACTACCTTAAGATGCAGCAATTGCATTCTTGGGCATCTACCCCAATTAAGTAAAAACTTATTTGTGAAAGGGTTTTTAAATTTATCTTTTAGGTAACTGGCCTAGGAAGTGCATTCTTTGTCTTATGAAGACAATTTCTTGCCTGTTGTGCCTTTGAAATCTTTTGTCACTCTGGTTTTATGTTACAGAGATTTGTGATCCTATTTAACTAACTGTTTCAAACCTTTGTTATTCAACAAACTTCCCAAAAAACCAAATTCTGAAAATTCAGTCTTTTTGACTTCAACTAACTTTGAAAGTTTCCAAGGGTCCTGGAACTTCTCAAAGGATATGTGTAAGAGACAGGTATTAAAACCAATTGGCTCATTTGATATATTAAACTATATGGGAAGCATTGACAAAACAAGAAATAATGTTTGACTTTTTTGTGTTATACTGAGATGTTATTAGTATGTGTTCCAAAATTGTATAAAGTTCCTAGAAAACTGGTGTGTCTAGGTATAAATGCTATCAATTATAATTTGGTAATTTAAAATTGTTGTATGCCACAAAAATAACCAAATTTTATTGTCATGGTTATTTTATGTCTTGTTGCCCATAGTCAGTGAAAATGAAAAGAACTCTTAAGAACAGGTTTCAAATAAGTTTAAGATCTATGGACAAAGTAAAAGTTTTTCAGAACTCTAATGAGAAACTGATAGGTTTGTGAAACTGCTGATCAAGATCAAGCAAAGTGACTGATAAACATAATATTTTGTAACTTTTATTTTTGGTTCTTTGGGTAAACGTCTCCCCCCCACCCCCCAGATTTAAGGAAGCTTATTCTCTCTTAAGCTGTCTATAACTTACAGGAATTTGGTAAAATATAACTTATAGGTGGAGATGGAAACGTTTGCTTTTTTTCACTATTTGATTCCTCTAGAATTAAAAGAAAAAAGCTTTTTATGAGTATCTTTATGATTTTTATGACAATATAGTTATTTGCATAGGATCAATGGAAACTTACTCTCTTTTGTAACAGGATGCAATTGGAACCATTGCTTGTAAAATAGCATGTCTCTTCTAAGTTCCTGACCCCACTTCATGTTGCCCTGATTTGGCCTACTGCTGTTTCATCTCTCCCCCTGACGTGGGACATAAGTTCCTGGGAATAAGCTTTCCCAGATTCAACAGATCAGTGTATCTGGGAATGAGCCTTCCCAGCACCAAGGGACCAATACAAAGAAAAGTAAGACCTTGTCAGTCAGAAAATTTATCATCAATGTTTTCATGAGGACTGTATTGATCAAAAAGGGGGAAATGATGTCTTCTCTACACAAGCAGTTCTCTAAAAATATTCACAGCCTTGAAGGCAGGGCTCATGACTTGGATGAGACATTGTGTTCCTAAGCAAAAGGATTGATGTAAATTCTTGATATTGTCGTTGTACCAGTTAATGTGTAGCTTGTTAACTCTAAGTATTGACAGTAGGAAATTGCTGGAGTGAGCAAGACTGAAGCCATCTTGGGACCTAAAACCACACGGGCTGTAGGAAAAATTTTAAAAAGAATACAGTTATTTTGTTTTTTTGTTAGCATACATTTCTCTGAGTTCCCTCTTTCCCATGACAAGATGACATTATTTACATGAATGTGGAGTTGTTTTCTAGGTAGCCTGAGGCTGCAGACTTGCACACCCTGGGAAGCCAAGGAAGACATCAATAAAGTTATGTTGATCCCACCCCTCCAGCAGGACCTTGAGGTGACAACAAGGATGGGCGCAGGGACCAAGCAGTCTTGGTGAGACTTTGCACAAGAGCCGAGTTGTTCAGGCTCCGTCTCTGAGGAGGGCATTAACTCTCCTGCTCCAAGTTCTCACAGAGTGACTGCCATTCAAAAAATACATCATGATGCTTCAAGGATGCAAACCCTTGTGCCTCTACATACCTGAGCCTTCCCTGGGGCAGCTCGACAGTCTGGGTAGAGAGTTGCGCTCCCAGGGACAGGCAGGGACAACTTCCCTGATCCAGCAGGAAGCAGCCATGGAAGACTGATGGGATCTATGGCCTTCAGCACCCCAAAAAGATTTTGGGGAGCAAACTCTCTCAGGGGAGGATTGCGGCAGGACAGAGAAGGGATATGCCCCAGGGAGGCCGCTCATAAATATTCAGACTGGATCAGACAGGGGAGGACAGGAGAACCAGGCAGGACAGGAGAGGCAGAGGTGGGGCAATTAGGAGTTTCCACAGGGGACAGAGGATGGAGAAGTTTAGGGGTGCATTGTGCTGTACTCTGGCGGAGATGCCTGTGAACTTAGGTATGTACCTTCGCTTGGTAATAAAGCCCTATCCTGTTCCATTTCTCTCTCTCTCTCTGCCTTTCCTTTTGCTGGTCCAGTCCATGAAAGATCAATTACCAGTAACAGATCAATCTCATGGCTTAAAATCCAAGATAAAAGCTTTGTCTAAGGTTATTTTTTCTAATGCTACAACCCTTCTCCTATTTATTAAAATATTTTCCTATCTTATTTATTAAAGATACAACTTTATATTTAAAACATCTGAACTTTAAAAATTCTTTTAGAAATTTGGTGTAGAGTAATATTTATTTATTTTATTTATTTATTTTTTTTCCTGTCTTTTTGTGACCAGCCCTTGGCTTGGTGTCGTTCGCACCGCACTCAGCCAGTGAGCGCACCGGCCATTCCTATATAGGATCCGAACCCGTGGTGGGAGCGCCGCTGCACTCCCAAGCGCTGCACTCTCCCGAGTGCGCCACGGGGCCGGCCCATATTTATTAAGAAATTAAAGTCTGAGTAGAGCGGGGTTAAGGTTTGGGCTTCTAGAGTCATGTCTGAGTTTTATTTCCAGCTCAGCCAGTTTTAATCTGTGTGACCTTTGACAAGTTAATCATTTTAAGCCTTAGTTTCTTCGTCTGTGAAATGGGGATAATAATAGAATCTACTTCACAGAGCTGTCATGAATATTAAATAAGAGGGAGTATAGAAAGTGTTTAGCATAATGCCTGCACAAAGTAAGCATTGAAGAAATGTTAGTTACATAAATAGTAACACAGTAACTTTATTATAAATATTTTACATTTTTACACAACTCACCCAACCCTCAGGTCATATGTGTGTACTTGTATTTATATATTACTAGGAGCTGATTGTCAACTTTTAGACTGGCTTAGTGACGAAGTGCCTAGAGCTGCTTATTTATGTGAGTTCAGCCAAAAATGATTCAGTCATTCTGTCTGAATTATTCCAGTAAAACTCAGGGAAAGCCTTAGCTGTATTTTCAATAAACAGCTCTTACAGTTCTTGCTTTCTTTACCCATCTTTTGCAGTAGGAAAACAACAACAACAAAAGACAGTAATTGCCTAGTGTTCTGATGCTGCTGGAATTATAAACACCCTCATTTTTGTATTTCCCCAATCAGAGAAAAGTACCTATTTCCCTCCTACCCATAATGAAGAAGGATATAATCTGTCTTTTTTCTCAAGTCAAAGCTGGTTATTTAGCAAACAATAGTAAATTTACACATTAGCTCTGTATAGTTTTAACATTTCCCAGCAATGATTTGAAGTAGTTATGTCAGTGGCATATTTCCTCAGTTAAGATACAATTATATAAAACAAAACATGTATAATAAAAAAATTAATAAGGTTTCAAACAGATTTAAATATGTTTCATTATAATTTTATAATATATTCATTACAGATGTATAACAAATAAATTCCTTGGGGTTTATGGAAGCAAACATAATACAATATAAATATATCACACTTCAAAGAACCATTTGTGAGGAAATTAATGCTTAGATAATAAAAATAGACATAATGCTTAAGTAATCTGAGAAGCCAGCCATGACTAAAAAGGTCCAGAAACTACCAATGAGCAAAATTATCATTCTTTTAACAAAAAAACAAATCTTTAATGCACACCAACGTCTTAGGCTCTGCTTCAGAATTAGTAATAACAAACGATATAGTTTAACGGCTTATAGATCATATTCACATATTCATTCATTGAATAAACACGTATGGGCACGTACTATGAACTAGGCACAGTGGTTAGCACTTGAAATAAAATGCTGATTAAGATACACGTGATCCCTAACTTGACTGAATCTTATTCTAGGAGAGGACCTAGCACTGTAAGATACAAACAACTGTAATACAAGGACGAATGTCTGAACTGCCTTGCTATGAGAGTTCAGAAGAAGGAGAACCCATTTTTGGGTGGGAAACGGAATGAGGGTAGTCTTCATGGAAGTGAATTGGACTTTAGTTTAAGAGCATGGTTAGGATTTGGATGGGTGGAGATGAAGAGGTGTGCAACAACATATTCTATGTGGAAAGAATGACATGAGCATTAACACAAGGGTGGGAAGATACAAGAAGTTTAAGAATAATGGAAGGTAAGACCCATTGACTGGTGCACAGGCCACATGTCAGAGAGTATTGGAGGAGAGGATGAAAGGTAAATCAAAGGAGTTAAATGTTAATCTAAGGAGTCTGGCTAATTTGGTAGCCAGAGAGGTAGCAATAAAGATGTCTAAAGAGTAGACTGAAACTTTAGAAAGAAATAACCTGGTATACTAGGTAGATTGGAAGAGAAAATACTTGAAAGTAGGGATATTAAGAGGTAATTATTGTAATGGTCCAAAAATCAGATATGAAGGAAACTAAAGTGTCATTGAGAATGGAAATGAATGGAAGGGAGAGATTGCTGAGAGGGAATTCACAAAACTTACTAATTGAATGGGGGGGTGTAATGGATAGGGAAAAATCAAAGTCTTTGAAGTTTCCATTTCAGGTGACTAGCTGCATGGAAAAAAAATAAGAAATAATCAGAAACGAAAAACAAAGATCATGTTTGAAGAGGGTAAGATAATGAATTCAGTTTTGGTCATGTTGAATTTGAGGTGACTATGGGACATCCAAGTGGAGATGTCCAGTTCTACAGGAGAGTTTTAAAAGACTAGAGATAAGATTTGGGACGATCTATGAAGTGGTGAATGTTGAGCTGCAGAGAGTTGATGAAATTGCTACAAGTAAGAGTGTAGGCATTAAGAATTTTGACATTTCAGGGTCAAGAGCAAGGACATGAAAAGGAAAAGGAGTGTGAGATAAGAGGAGAAACAGATTGTTGGAAAGTCATAAAAGCCAAGTGTTAGGGGTTCAAGAAGAAAGTCAATAGTGTAAAAAGCTGCAGAATATCAAAGGATGAGGATTTAGAAAACAACTTTGGATTTGGCCTTTAGGAGGTCGATAATCATTTCTAGTAGAGTAGTTTCAGCCAATTTAGTAGGAGAAACCAAATTGCAAAAGGTTACGGCATAAAAAAGTGGTAAGGAAGAAGAGAAATGATTGTAGATTTTCAAAAAGTTTGTGAAAGGGTGGTAGCCCCAAGGACAAGTGAATCTCAGAGCAATTTTCACCTGTATTGTAATCATCTACACAGACGTCTTAACACAGAGATTGCTGGGCCTCAGCCCCAGAATTTTGATTTGGTAGATCTTGGGTAGGGCCAAACAGTTTGCATTTCTATCAAGTACCCACATATGCTGATGCTGGTGGTTTAGGGACCACACGCTGAGAACTACCGGTTAGGGTTGAAGAACGTTTTTGTTTGTCTTAAGGATTCATAGCCTTGAGCATTTTCTACAGCAAGAGGGGAAAGATCAAGTAGAGAGGAAGAGAGTGGAGATGCAAAAGAGAGAGGTGGGAATAAAATTGGTAGACTTGTGACATGGAGAGGATGAAGGGGGGATGTCAATGAAGGCAGGGGAGGAGGCCTTTTATTTTCCGAGGGATGAGAAAAGAAGATAAGAAACACACTGGAGCGGGGGTATAGCTCAGTGGCAGAGCATTTGACTGCAGAAACACACTGGAAAAAGCTTCTTAGGAGGAGAGAAAGGAGGTTGAGGGAACTCCCGAGGAATAGCTTTGTGGTAAAATCACGGAGAAGTGGGAGGCGGTAGCTGATAAGAGTTGAGAAGGAGGGTGGTTTGCAAAGAATAGAAAAAGTTGGAGTAGTTGCTACAGGGAATTCAACCAGAAGTCAACAAAATGAATAAAAGGATACTAAGTAGCAGTGGGAGTCCAGCTGAAGTTAGAACGGCTTGAATATGAACAGTTAAAAGCCTAAAATTCGAAAGAGAACAATACATTGAGAGACATAGATGGAATTTAAAGAGGCCGTGTATCTTTGTCCCCTAGGACAGTGCAGTATGGGGTATCATATGTTAAAAGTTAGTAAGTGCTTATACTTTATGAGGTACTCTGAGAATTTGTTTTTTATATTTCAGTTAGAAAATGTTCATTTTTCCTTTAAGCATCTGATTTTAACTGTGACTCCTTGGGTTTCGACCAATTTTCCTTTCACTTCAGTGGTTCCCTTCTCCACATCCCCCCCCTCCCTTGGAACTCATCTTTAATTTAATTTTGTGACTGAATGAGGAAAAAAATTGTATTATAGATCATTTTATAGCCAGTTTTCTAGGAATACATGGAGTGGAATATGCCTATAGGCTTTAGCCAGTTAAATTCTTAGTTATATGAATGCTTTCATTTCACATTTATTGCCTTGCCCAATCAATTTCTTTTTACTGTTTGCCTAAAAATGAGCCTTAGAGGGCTCCTGGGAGGTTCTGATTAGAGGCCGTATTAGAGGTTGTAACCTCAGTTGGCTGAAGGTTTCAAATAATTCCATTTATTAACCTTGGGATTTGCTTGAATGCCCATTCTGAAAACCAGCTCCCTCAAATAGTTCTGAATATTTTGCAGTCCTGCAAAACATGCTTGCCAATATATATATTTTTATTTTTGATTAAAATGGTGCCTAGATTTCACTGACAATATGTCAAAGTGGAATATTTTTCCTCATGTCATAGATGAGCACCCTTCCCTCTAAATTGTGTATGAATTAGGAGGCAATGTAAATTACTAATAAAATCCAAGCAGTTTACAGCATTTCAGTGTATGAGAATATACATGTAGGCACCAAATCTTTCCACTGGAGTTAGTGGCATCTACAACTTCTTGTTCTGATAAGATACAGTATCCACTTGTACTAGTTTTGTTCTTATTTGCTCCAGTAGTTGGTTCCTGTCCCATATTAATTCACAAACCTTGAGTGTTTCCTTAGTTTTAATGCAGTGCTTCTCTCCATGGAGAGTCATCTCCCAAGGGTACTCTGTTTTCTGCAGCCTTTATGATTTTATATTGCTTCATGCAATTCCAAACTTACAGGGTGTTGATGTGCAAGGCTTCCTCTGGCCTTGTAGGAACCCAGGCCTATTTAGAAATATGTTTGGTTTATGGAAGGCATTAAAGTCAGAAAGGAATAAAAACAAACTCTCCATGGAATTTGATTGCCTCAATCTCAAAGCATAGTTAATAATAATAATAATAATAATAATAATAATAATAATAATAATAAATAATAATAATAAATAATAGAAATAGCAGTAGAAATAGAGTAATCAAAAGATCAAGAAAGCCCAAGGGGACAACACCTGGCCTCTTAGATCTAAATGAGTAAATCTTTAAATTCCTAGTATCACTTAAGAAAATTACCGAGTTTATTTTCTAGAAGACTGCAAAGAGAAGGAATTCAAGTAATGAAGGCTAGGGATTTTTGTGTATTGAAATCTTCCAAGGGACTTTAACCCTTCAGTTATCAATGGCCAATGATCTCTAGTATTTCTACTAGAATTTGAACTTTATCCTCTGGTAATAATTAAAATATTACCACAAACCTGTTAGATCACATTAAATAGAAGACATTTAACTCATGCCTCTTCTAAAATCGTCACAGTATGTTTGTTTTTCAATATCACAAATAATGATTACAGCCTCAATGAATGTTCTGCCTTTCCTTTTCATATTTCAGAATTTCTTAAATTTGAAACATGAAAACATCTGTGTAATGTCCTGTTGCAGAAAACCCCAAATCATTCTACAAATAAAAAGGCCTTAATAATGTAGGTGCAGCCATACACAGGGAGTAGCTCGGCCTTAGGATTTTTAATGAAATTAGAGACATTTCAAAATAAAACTTTTCTTTGCAGTCAAACTTATTCACCCGGAAATTTCAATCACAATAAATTATCAGAGGCAATTTATTTCAACACATAGTTTAATAGCTATTTCTGTCAGAACACCTGTTGAATACAATTTGGGATTTCTCTTTTTAAAATACTGGTGAATACAATCATTTCTGTCAGTGCCATTCTAATCTTTTTTTTTTTTTTTTGAAAACCTCTACTTTTTGTTGAATCTTTTTCTGCCTCTGCTGTGTCTTCTCAATTGTCCCTTTTGGTCCCTTCTTATCTTCTTCCCACAATAGCACCAACATAGCAAAAGAATTTCGATGTCTTTTAAAAATGTTTTGTGGCTGCACACATTCCAGTCTATTGCGTTAGAGTCACTTATCCCCATATACTTCAGAAGTAACTATCATCACAACTTCTTAGCATTTTAACCCCATATAATGCGAACAGTATGAATTAAAACAGTATGAAGAGATTCAAAGGGAAGTTTTTAATATTTGGTTGATGAAATGATAAAAGGAGAAAAATGTAAAAAGAGGCAGAGAAACCATACTTAGGACATTTATGACTTATTAAGGGAGCAAAAAGAGCCAACCCACTCCTCCTCTTTGATTCTACTAAGTACAAGGAGGGCCGAATAATATTCAGTGAGTTTATAAAATTATTTACATTCTGGAAGAACATTAGAGAAGTTGCCTTGGCTATGTAGTTGGTCACGTTTTGTAAGGAAATGAAACCTGGATTTCACCTTCTGAATAACTACCAGCCTCTAGAGGAGAGGAGCACAGGAAAGAAAATACCTTCATTTCAGAGAATTAAAACCTTGACAAGTAGACTTAAAACAACTTTGCTACGGTGATCTAACCACCATACGCTGTGTGTGAAAGACCATACCTTTCCCCTGGAACGTACACTGCTTGCAAATTTTGCTCATTATGAGCTCTTGTAGTACTTTTGGGGCACATGACAAGTGAGGAAAGAGAAATCTTGATGTACCATTTAGGACATGGGGTTCTAATCACTGGACCTTCAAAGCCCATAGGCGAGGGAGGAAAATGCAACATTCAAGAGTGCAAACTCTCGCTCTTCCCTCATGTTCTGTAATGACTGTTTTGAGTCATAAAGGACCTTCCCTATCAGTTTTAGCGGAGGTAGGGCAGGGCAATCCTGAGACAGAGAAATGGAGACACAGAAATGCATGTCTGTTCCAGGACAGTGGTGGAAGTGCTGTAAAATGAGGCGTCCGTCTGCCACCCACAAACCAAGTCTCTGGTTTCCAAAGTGTTCACAGGCTCACCGAGCTTCCTGAATGTCAGTGCGTGGGAGCGGGTTAGCAACCAGCAACTCTTATCTGAGTGCGATCTCGGACGCTAGTTGCTGTGTGCTCTGGATATGTGAGGAATTACAGCAAGCGCGCTAGGTGGGCTGGAGAAGGGCTGAGCTGTTTACTTCTGAACTCAGGGGAATCTTTCTCCTGGAAGCTGGGCGAAGTTACCCTTTAGCCCACGCAGAGTTTGGGAGCAATGTGTAAATGGAATTGGAGCTGCCACCGCACTTTCTTCGATTGAACCCGGGTGCAGTGTGGCGGGAGGGGGATGGGGAAGCACGTTCAGGAATTCCGCTTTGTGTTCCTTCCCCGACACTCGTAGGGCGTGGAGGGGATGGGTTCGTAGCGTAGGCCACTTTGAAAGCTCTCCGTGACAATGGGACTTTCTCTCGTTAGACTCCGAGGCAAAAAGGGGAGGCACCACACCGCCCCCTTCTAGGGCTCCATCTCCATTCACTGGCGAGCCCTGAACTACCTCAGGTAGTCGGAGGCCGGCCAGGGAGTCTCCACCTCCTCGCCGGCGGCAGCCATTCGGCGCGCTTGGGCGCCGAAAGGTGGGGCCCATTGGCTGGGGGGCGCTGCCAGTCTCGGGAGGGGGTGTGGTGGGGGTGGGGTCTCCGGCCGCCGCGGGTCGGGGCTGCTCACTGTTTGTTGGGTGGTGGGTGAGCTTGAGTGTGATCCCAGCTGCTGGAGACTTGCGAACAGTTCGGAGCAAACGAGAGCGCACCAGAGAGGGGGCCAGAGTGAGGGGAGTGAGTGCGAGGGGACCTAGAAGAGACAGGGCGAGTAAGCGAGGGCTAGAGGACCCACTAGTGAGACGGAGTGACCATGGCTGTCTCCTCACCTCCGGTGATCTCTGCAACTTCTAGTGGCGCCGGCGTCCCGGGGGGTTTATTTCGTGCTGAACCCCTGTATTCGACTCCCGGAGAGCCCCCTCGTCTCACCCCCCATATGATCAACAGTTTCATGGCCAATAACCACAGCGGCAGCGCCGGGGTTGGTAGTGGCGGCGGCGGCGGCGGCGGCAACACCAACACCAACGAGTGTCGGATGGTGGACATGCACGGAGTGAAGGTGGCTTCGTTCCTCATGGACGGCCAGGAACTGATCTGCCTGCCGCAAGTCTTTGATCTTTTCCTCAAGCACCTAGTGGGCGGGTTGCACACGGTATACACTAAGCTGAAGAGACTGGACATATCCCCCGTGGTGTGTACTGTCGAGCAGGTCCGGATCCTCCGCGGGCTGGGGGCCATCCAGCCCGGGGTGAACCGCTGCAAACTTATCACCAGGAAAGACTTCGAAACTTTGTTCACCGATTGCACCAATGCCAGGTGAGACACTCGTTCCTTGACTAGCTCGCTTCTCTTACCCCTTTGCCTTCTTCTGCATGTTTCATCACCCTCACCCAACTTTGTCTGTAGAGTGTGAGTCTTAATTAGCTTGCCTCTACTCTTCACTCTGTAAATCGGTGGGGAAAGGGGACTAGAAGGACTCATTAATTGCGGGTCTCTTCTAGTTCGCGCTCAGTGGTAGGGCTTGGGTCTAAAATAGTCCCGCACAAACTTCAGTTTGCAGTCCTCTACTGAAACTTTCCAGCCTTTCGCCCTTATCTTGCATGGCTTTTTGGCTGCTTGTGGTTATTCGTTAATTTCTCTATTTAGTTTTTTTTTTTTTTTTTTCCTGCTCTTTTGTGGCCGTACGGGTCGGTTAGGTTTTCTCCTGAACACGGACACCAAGGGCTTTCTCGGGGGACTGGCTGAGCTGTAAACTGGGCTCCTAAGCTGGCAACCCAGAACACAGCATTTGGGGGATACAGGGGGTCGGAAGTATACAATCCATCCCAGAGGGTGATTCGATCCCCATCCCGTGTGTTTGTTGTGAGAGTGCGTGGGGTGTGTGGTGTTGCTGGTGGTGGTGGTTGTGTGTGTATGTGTGTGTGCAGGTGCGTGTGAGGACGTTTGCTCATGCCTGCTGTGCAAAGCTCCCCAGTACACGATACAGGAAAGTCGATGGATCCTATTTTTTTAAAAGGACAACGACAGATATCACTTTCCTGGGATCGTCCCTTTTGGGTTATATGCAGAAGCCAATGTGGGGCATGAAACGCTGGGGCTGGGACTGGGCTGGACTGGGTTGGGGGTTGGTGTAGAAGTTGGAAGGTTTTCTAGAGAGGATGCTCTCAGCTCTTCCTCCCAGGCAAACAGTTTGAAGGATCCCATTCCCCCAAAGAGAGGATTCCTTAAATGATGATGGCCAGCTTCCCTGGTTGTAAGTGTACCTCCTTCATGTAACAGTTTAGAAGTACATTGGGGAATGAATGTCCATTTGCGTATGAGAAGCAAATTGTGTTCAGTGTTTCTGAGTAAAAAAGGAGGGGGAGGGGAGAAACTATATCAAGGTTATTTGACTTTTAAAACACCTGTAAATTAGTCTTCTTAGTATTTATTTCATCTCCAATCTGGTAATATCTCAGGAAGTATACATTTGGTACATGGGATTGTCATACAAACCAAAAAATCACCATCATCAGGTCAAAAGGAGCAAAGGGTTTTGTTGTGAAACAGTACATAACTGTCATTTTGCAAAAAACTTCTGCCGAGGTACGCTTTCTCAAAATGCAACTGTAAATCATAAGATCTCTGGGTCTATGCACTAAAACTGTAACTCGGTTGCCACATCTGTTGTAAAACTCAAATTTCAATGTATAGTTGAAGTATACTGACAACTTGTAGACAAACTGTTGCTTACTGCTAAGATAATGCTACAGAACTTACAAGGGAACGTTTTCTTTTTCCCTTTGAGCAGTGTTCTGTGTTCAAGCAATTAAACAGAAGCCTGTTCCTATGAGAACTCCTATCTGATTCATATTTAGGGCTTACAAACCTGGTTTACTAAATCACCTTTTCTTAAAGAAGGTAGATGGCCTTATAACACAAAGGATAACGGCTCCCTCAATAAAACAAGCAATTATGGGTTGTAAGAGTAGAAAGAAAATTTTATTTTGACCACAAAGCCTTTTACTAATACACAAACTCAAAGGGTTACAAAGGACCTCAGATGGGGGCCATCTAATTCACTTGTTGTCCTTCAAAAACATTCACATTTAAATAATTACAGACACGAAAACCTATCCTCTTATTTACCCATCTCTCTCTCTCCCTCTCTCCCTTCCTCCCCTCCCTTCTCTTACAAATGTCCATTCTGAAAGTGGAACAATTATTACACTTAGGAAATTCTTTCTTCCTTAATAATTAGTTTATGAATTCTTGAGGAAAATCCAAGACTTTCATTTAAAAATAAATAGATTAGTATTTCAATGTGATTTTGATGTTTCCTCTATAAATAGAAACTTTTCTTTAATTGATTTTTATTAGAGCCATTTACTAAGGGGAAAAATGATAAATTACTTTGTATCCAGAGGCAGGTGGTCTTTACTATTTTTGGATCCTGTTACACAATCTGTTTTTAGGTTATTATTTTAATATAATTAGGTTTAATTTACTCCTTATCACAGCATTTGCATTAACTTTTAAAATTTGAATTACTTTTGCATACGTGTGTGTATAAAGGTGATACAGAAATATTAAATATGTAGGAGAAATATATTTGTGATATGATGCATGGGCCTTCTATTGCATTTTCTTTTCTTTATGAGTATTTTATTTATTGCATGCATTTTCTATAATTGTGAGTATATAATTGTAAAAATTTATTTATTTATTTATTATTCTGTGAATGCAGTCCATGAATGAAGATGAGGAATATTACTATATATACACCTATATTGGAATTTTTAGGTAGGAAAAACACAATTTCTGGGAAAAATCTAATTAATGATAAAATAACATTATCAAATTTTACTGATGTAAAATGCCCTCATAATCATGCTGTTAAAAATTATAAAATATGATAATGCTTATAGTAGATGCTTTATACCTTTAAGTCACATTATTTACAGAAATGTATACTTTGAATCATTCCAAAAGTCTGAATTTTTTAGTGAAATTAGTGTTTAGACCAACATTATTTCTATGACTTTTCTATTCAGTGAAAAGAAATGTGAGGGATGTAAATACGAAGAAGGTCCAAGAGAGAAAAAATAAGGTAGATGGGACATGAGGCCTGTAAGAGAGAAAAAATGTAGGAAAAGAGCAGAATGATGCCATGAGAGGAAGGAAAAGATGGAGCAGAAGAGCTTATAGAGATGCCCAAAGAAGATGAGTGACATGCCAATGGAGACCTGGCTAAAGAGGATTGTCCTTCAGGACTCATGACTTCTTAACCCCTCTAGCTAGGTGGGGGAGGGAAATGCAAGGGAAAAAATACACGTTCAATGAGTGGAAACTCTCACATACTGTTCTTAATTGAAAGAAGAGATTCATCTTCATCTCTCGATGGATAAATTTTCATAACGTATTGTTGAATGGAAGGCCTATTTGTAATGGTGTCATTGGTAATTTTCTTTTCCTGTATAATGAACATTTCGTCCCCTCTCTGTCGAATATGTGGGGAAAAGTACAAGTCATGACTTAGGGTATTTTAATTTGGAATGCTTCCAACACTATCCCAGAACACACAAAATGGTCTATTTTCAAATTGGTCATTTTCAAGGACCTTAACATATTGCCACTAAGAGGCATTTTGATTAGGTTCAGTGCACAGTTTTATTAATGTGCACTGAAGAAAAATGAATGAGTAAAATATATACACGATTATTTCTTTGATGATACTGAAAGTCACAGCAAGAACTCTATCAGTACCTTGTATTAACTATTTTGTTGTTAGCCAATTATTGAAATATTCAAAGTTGTCTTCCCAGAAAAGAAGTTGGGAAATGATATCTGACTCAACTACTAGAGAATAGGAAGACTAAAACTTTTGACCGTTCATTATTCTATTAGATAAGTCAAGCTTTCCATCACTGCAGTTTCAAAGGGCTGTACAATATTTTTCTTTCATGCCCTTTGACTTCAGAAATTGATTTAGGGAAATTATTTTGAAGATTATTAAGAAAATGATGACAAAAAACACTCAAAACCAAATGGGAAAATTTATTCTCTTGTTGTAGATTTTTGCTTTTGCAGATAAAGTACTGTGATTTTTGTTTAATTTCTTGCACAAGAAAACTTGGAGGTTTTAATTTGAGAGAGAGCAGGCAGATTCAGAAAGCAAATGTCTAAAATTCTCACTCTTACACAATGGATTTTCCTTACTAAATTCCCCAAACTTTAATGTAGCAGCAAAATACAAAATAAAAAATTGGTTTCACTATGAAAATATGAAGATCAACCAACACATTTTAGTGTTCTCTTTTTGTCTACCTATCTGTATAAAAGTAACATTGTCAGATTTCATGAGTAGCAATTCAATTTTGTTTGAGGACCTACTGATTAAATGTTATTCAGTCACTTAAATGTAGTTGAATGGATGCTTGAAGAAACAAGAATGTATGATTAAGAAAACATTTTAATAATGTATTTGAAGACATGATTTAACATATATTCAAATGAATAAGGTTCAGTTTTATGAATTAAAATTCGAAATGGTCCAATAGTTTATCGTTATTTTCATAGTACATAAACAGAACATAAATGTGCTTTTATATTAGAATAATTTTTTGTAAATTATAATGATTTTTACAACATTTTAAAACTACGTTCAAATACTGGAAATATGACTATTGTAAGCAATCAATGAGTTTGGCTTTGTATTCATACTTGCTAAATACTTTATAGTTCATGATCCATACAAAGTAACAGTTTACTTTGAAAATTGATGTGTTGCATTTACTGTAAAGTTAAGCAGAATCAAATTTTTGAAGAACTTGTATCACTTTCCCGGGCTAATATTTTGTATGACTTACATTTTCAGAAATGATAAAAAGGTGTTAGAAATGAATCTGGACAGTAATTGCAGACATTTTATTTCATAGGATGATGAGGGGATAGTCGTCATGTTTGTTAAAAGCAGTCTCATAGTCAACAATGTTCTGTCTTTTATTAGAAGAATGGTGTTAAGATTATAATTAAAGCAATCCAGTCATGTCAATGCACAGAACTTCCATGTGTACATTCATTTTAAATGTACACTTCTGCATAACCAAAAATTTTTGTATTTATCTAAATACTTTAACCGGTACTCATATTTGCCTCAAACACTCATTTATTACATGATGGATACTACATTAAAGAAATGATCCATGACATGATAGAGTATATCTTTGGATTTTCATGTATGGTATTATCCTCAATGTGTAGCACATGAATGCCAATAAATAATTAGGACGTGATGGTCTTCAGACATTAATGTTTTATATGGTCTTACTCAGGAAATCTCTAATACTTGTAGAAGATATCAAGTCTGAATTATTTGATGCTTTTTAAAGTAACCTTATTTTGTCTTAATGAATTTCCTAGATGTTTTCAAAATACTTCTAGTAGGCAAATATAACTGTGAGAGTCCCTAATCAAAAATATATTACATTTCAGTCGGCAGTCTAGATCTCCAGTGGCATTTTATCTCGTGCATTTAAAGACACAAATGATTTAGGTATATCCACTCTATACATTTTAAATATGTGTTAAAACTACCCTAATTGATCCAAAACTGAAAATATTATGTTTTTGGAAAAAAGACATCAAACCTTTTTTTCCCCAAAAGCAAAACGATTAGATATTAATGATATTCTTGTTGCATATTCAAAAGGTCTTTGGCAGCATTTTTTTCTCCTTTTCTTCCCTTTCACCATCTCAACCTGCAAAACTCTTCACTGTCACTTCAGATCACACAATTCTAGGAAGATAAAACAACATTTAAATACATTGGCTTTGGAAGGGAAATTGAGCATTTGCACCCAATAAGCCTGATTGTGGAACTGCATGCAAATTGTGTTTTGATTTATCTCTTTTACACTTTTTTCCATTTGAATTGATCTTGCATTAATTTCACCAAGCAGCTCTGTGAGGCTGCAGATGTTGCCCTGTGTTTAATAAATCAATGAGACAGATCTGAATGAATCACTTCAGATGGATTCTCTGCTCGGTTTGATGTCTAGATGTTATTCTTAGCTTGTTATCATGACAGATGCATTAATGTTCCCATACACTGCCAGCAATGTCAAAGAGATTGAAGCTTTTAAAGTGGCGGTATCCCTTTTTCCATTTTCTGCTAGAACAACTAAGTTTATTTTGTTTTATTTAGGAATCAGAGAAAAATATTAAACCAGTTGTAAGATTCTTCATGGGAAAGGTTCTTAATACTCATGTTATATTGTTAACTATTCCAAAATGATGGAAATCAATATATTAAAACCAAAATATAGTGTTGCTGCTTAATAATGCCTTCACACTAATATTTAATCATTGAAGGAAAAATGAGAATTAGTAATATATGATTGGGACCCATTGAAAGTATCATTATATATAGAATAATACTGTATCAAAATTGATTTCCTAAGGGTGTTAGTTTTTAAATCCTTACTAATAAGTTTTTTGTTGGCTTAATGCAGCTGCAATATACACTTACCAAGGGATTTAGAACTCCTTCAGGATTTCATTTTTTTTAGTAGAAAGGAGACAGTCTGTCCATTGTGTATTCATCATTTGCTCACTTTGTCATGCATAAAATCTTAGATAAGTTTGTTTCATTTTAGTATATTTCAGTTATTCATATTCTGGGTAATTATTTGTAAATCATAAATCATTCAATAACAGTAAATACTACTTATATAGTTTAATTTCTTAGACTACAGAAAAGCATATTCATACCAAAGGAACTTTAATAGAACTCTAGTGAAATTTATTACCTACCTAAATCAAATGTCATAACTACCATACTTATTTCATTTAACCCATGGCTTCATTATCTTGGTTTTGGGAGACAAACAATGTTGTCAATTGATGTGAAATATTTTGAATTTAATGTTGTAGGTGATATAACTTTTTAGTTAATGTCTGATATTTGAAAACGGAAATGTTAAAAAGGAGTTTCAGTTTTCCTCTTGTTCATTTCTCTGAAGAACACGTATTTTAAAAAATCAGCTTTTAGAAGCAGATCCCCTTTGCAGGCCTTTACAGTTTTCTTTAACCATAATTTTATTGTTACTTTTATTAGAATAAGAAAATAGGAAATACTAAGTGATACTGTTTAGATCTCAAATTGTTCAGGAAAAATTTTATCTTCTGTGTTACGCTAATCTTGGAGGCTTAGGATACATGCTATGATCTACAGTACAGTTTAAAGAGAAGTTTATAATGACCTTCAAAAAAGTTACGGACAACAGATAACTTTCTTTTCTAATTTTGTTTAAAACTTGTGAATGTCTTCATGGTGAGATCTCACCACATCCTTCTTTAAAACTAAATTTATGTTATAATTGGTGAAATTATTATACTGAGACTGTGAATATAAAATGTAGTATAAATCGTTTTATGCAAAATCGAATATAATATATTTAAGGAGAAAATTGATATCTTTATCAGTACCTGTCCTGATATCCTTAAAAGGGAACTGAATTTGTTACATAAAACAATATCTTCTTTTGTGATAATAATTTCTGAGGAGTCATTTTTAACTTCCATAGTATTTATTGTAAAACTTCATTAAGCCTAATATTTTGTATATATTACACACCTAATTGACGTTTGTTAAATGAGTACAATCGTACACACACAGAGACACACACATTCATTCTTCTTATCAGAATTCTTTGCACTAATTGTTTCTTAGAAAGCTAAGTGAGAAATAGTTACATAAAGTATGTGGTTATTAAAAAAGACTCTAATCCTGAAATTTTAACTCAATATAAAACCATTTGTAATCATGCCATAAACTATTTACAAATATATATGTAAAGGTATCAAAACCTAATATATGAAATTAGAATATTTGAAATGAAATGTATCTTCAGAGAAAGTGTGACTTCTTGATACTTCCTTTTAGTGAAAACCCAGGGGAGATGTTCTAATATTATGAATAGGCAAGAATTTATAAATAAAAAAAGCTTAATACAATAAAATGATTCTCAGTGATTTAGATTTATAGTACTTGGTATCAGCTCTAACCCTTGTGGCAGTTGACTTGTGATCCTGTTTTCAAATAGTAAATGTGTATTTATCCAAATTGAGTTGGTAAGAAGAGAGTTTTCCTCTCTTCTTTCTAGAACATGAGAATAGACACACAAATATATATTAAGAAGAATGATTTAGTTTTTTCCTGGATAATCTTAAAGCCCAATCCAACTGAAACTCAAATTTGCATGAAGTATCCTCCATACTACCCATTTAAAGGAATAGCTTAGTTCTTTCAGGTGTAATTAATTTTGACAAGTAAAATTTCCTTTCATGTAGGACCCCTGAGGTTGAAACTACTTGTATCTATGTACTCTTTTGACCCATTACAATTACTTAGTTTATTAGAGCAAATTGTGGTGAAAAGTTTCTAATTACACTACTGGAAAAAATATATAGTACAGAAAAATTAAAAAAAAAAATAATGAGCCACAGTATTTTTATTGCCATGCAACCTTTATATTTTTAAACAAGCTGACTGCTTAATAGTGTATAATGTAGTGGGTATGTTAAGGTATAAAACATTCAATTGCAATTGTGTCCAGTGATCTTATCAGCTTGCTGGCAACTGCTAGCTGGTAACAGCATTTAGGCTACATTTAGTCTATCTGCTATTTATGTGATGGGTTAAAAAGAAAAAGTAATATTGATTTGTCTCTGGATTAAAGTTTGAAATGGGCAACAGCCTGAACACAAAAGGCCTTTTTTTTTTTTTATGATTTCTCAGCTTGCCATTGATCTTCTAGTTTTATTGCATTCATTATTTATTAAAAGAATTTGCAAGCTAAACATAACGTTAAGCTAGTTTGCACACAGGGACCGCACTTAGGAAATTGAATGGAAATTGCATTAGAGATGAACATCTGTGCTATTTTTCCACTCATGTGTTTATGGGTTTGTATAAAAGGTGTATTGGATTAACAGTTATAACCATTATAGCTTACAGCAATATGTTAGATTCTGAGTTATTTGGGAAGGAATCTTTCTCTCACATGTTTGTCTAAAAAGTATCGTACTATCATCACAAACAATATTTAGATAAAGTTATTTTTATTATTATACTGTTTATGCATTATCTACATTATGTATCAATTGTGAGATACCCTGCTGTATTGAAGTAAAAACATTTTTAAAACATGCTTAATTAGCATGTAAAACTATACTATCTCTTAATGGCTTCTGGTAGTAGGGTACCTAGGTGCAATTTACACAGTACCTATTTTAAGAATCTTGAGTTTAATACCGTATTAAAGCATACTAAATTCACAGAAACTATATAAAAACTTCAATAAGACCATCCATAAAATGTTATTATATATGTACGTTAGGCCTTGATGCTCCTGAAAGGATAAGCATACAGACACTAAGACTTGTTCTACATAACACTGCCAAGGATAGGGTGGGATGCTTTATGATGTGGTTTTCTTCTTGAGTTCAGTTCAAGGAAGTTTAATTATAAAAGCTCAAGTTGACCTCATCTGGAACAGTTCTTCTGAGAACATAAGTTAGACCTCCAGTGAGTATCTTCTTTGCTATATTGTCTTTAATCTGTAGACATTTGGAAAATTAATTTCTGTCTGCTTAGTTATTGGGATTTAACTAAATAAAATTAAAAAAACCTCTCCACAATCATTTTGATCTCTCATGATTAGAATTGTTATGATAGCCTCTCTGCATGGATGTGTGTGTGCGTGTGCGTGTGCGTGTGCGTGTGTGTGTGTGTGTGTGTGTGTGTGTGTGTGTGTAGCCAGCACTTATTAAGGGTATACTGTGTAGTGCCAGGCAACGGATCTACGTGCTGTGAACTGAATGAAGAAAACAGTCTCTTCTTTCATGGAACTTGCATTCTACAATCATACCATCTTTAGCTTAGGGGGTATAAACCATATTATCTTGCTATTAATTTAATAAATTATGAAATCTTTGAGATTACAAATTATTGCCGTATCTATTGTTGAATAATCCTTAAATTTCTTTTACCATATCTGCCTCATGTGTTGTATCAGTAAACACTAGATTCTTTTTCAGTTTTCAGATTAATATCAGAGAGCTTCAACTAAAAAGTTAGAATTATTAAGAAATTAAACAAGATATTTTAGTTTTATGCATATGAAACGTGTACTTATGTTATAAATAATGTACACATGAAGAGGAGGTTGGAATAAAACAGGCATTTCCACTTATGAATAACTATATAATGGGTGTGCTGCCAGTATGGATCTGGCCTTCACATCTTGGGCATGAGGGGTGACAATCAGCTTTGTAGCTCATGAATATTCGTAACCAATTTTTTTAAAAAGGATAACCATAGTTAATTGACCTTAGTATCTTTTCTCTGATATATATTTGCTGCAAGGGATATGAGTCCTTAAAATTAAAAAAAATTTAATCTACAATTGAACATTTTATTACAAAAACATATGTCTCACAGAATGGCTAATTTTATTAATGTTGCAAAACTAGCTTCCATTTGTCTTAGAGTTTTAAACTAGTCAAAAAAAATAGAATGTCAAGGAAACTTCCTCAAAAACAACAACAACAACAAAAAAAACTAGTCAGATCCTCAAGCTTAGAGCTTCATTTGCTTTGCATGTGGTCCTATACGATACTATATGTCAAAAATTAAAATTGATGAGAAATTTATTTGTTTTCATTTGTTCAGGATACATTGACCTTTATGTGTATTATATTTAAACAGAAATAACTTTGGAAAACAAGATTGTTTGCAAACATGTATAATTAAACATTTAATGTTAATGTTAAACACACTACTTTGAAAATAGCCTGTAATCTGCTAACTGATAAATTTATTTTGTGGAAAAATTTATGGGTACTCTCTAGACTTTTATTCAAGGAAGATAAAAGGGAAGTTCATTCGTAGAAAAAAAAATTACTGCACAGTGCATTTTATGCATAGTACACAAACTTTAGGTCTCACATCATAAGCCATTTAGAATTCAGTTTGAACACATATTTATATTATATGATATTTTCCAATTTGACCCATTTGTCACTTCATTTCAATGAATATTTAATAAGTACCTACTATTGCAAGGCTACTTATGGGGAAAGTAGTGATCCTAAGGACTCTCCATGTTCTTATTGTCTTATCTCCAGATTACATAGGCAGAGTTTTATTGTTATGTGGTTAATTCTGAGCTAACTTACATTAAAGGAAGGAACAGTAAATGACATATATAATTCAAAAACATAGAAAATTAAAATAACAGTAATTAGGCTTTGCAATGCATTATAAAATATTCTCAACATATTTACTTGTATAAATACATTTTGCTTATTCTAATATTAAATTTTATTTACCTTTTATGAGCATTCACTGGCGAGAAGGAAAGATAACTCAGAAACATGCTAAGGTTGAATTCAACCTGAAATTAAATGCTTTGTTTAGAAAATACTTGAAGCAGACATGCTGAATATACGTCATAGCTAACAGAAGTATGTTAGTTACATTACTAAATTAGCATATTTTGCTTGAATTTACATTTATGTTGTCTGTGGAAAGATTTATGTTCTTATTGGTTATACTACTCACTACAGGCTATTAGCAGATGAAAACCTGGCAAACTGTATGAGGCCGGTTGTTGACTTTAACACACTTTCCTGTGTTTCGGACCCCTAAATGACCATCTTCCATAAGTTAAATAAATATGTTGATACCAGAGGAATCATGGCTTTTGGGTTAAAACACACTGATGAATATAGCTCTCAATTGGATTTTTGTGATGTGTTTCTACTCTGTGAAAGGAATAATTAATTGATTTTCAACTTGCAATTAAGAAAAGGAACATTATGGTCTTGATACTGATCATGTCCTGGCAAGAGCAGTCATTTTGATGATGGGCACATGTTGAACGTTGTGACCTCTGAAGAAGGTAGTAACTACTCCAGAGCTTAATTGGTCCAAGGACATTTGGTATAGCCACTTTCTTACATTTGCAGTTGTTGTGGATTGGTCCTTTTCATAGTAGAGGACTGACTTTTTATTTCTAGGTTTGTGTTATTTTAGGGGCATGTTCTTTTCCATGAGGTTGTATGATGTTTATATAATCCACATTCTGCCAGAGTTTAAAGCTTTTATTATTCTTTGCGGTTTAGTCCCTTTGGATTGAATGACTTCTCTGCGGTGTATTCCGTTTGGTGTTCTTGTTGTTGTTGCTGTTTTTATTTTATTTATATGTTTTTTGTTTCCAAGAGGGCTCTCAGTTTTTAAATGTAAATACAATCCAAGAAATTACTTTTTTAAAAGTGTTTTTCTATATTAGTGGAGAAAATGTAAAAGTGTCTCAAATGGATTCATGTTCCATCAGAGAAGGGGCAATGGAGCTCAATAATTTGGTTTTCTGTCCAGTTAGGAAGCCTCTTGATTTTAAAGATAGGAGGAGTATAATTTGGGTCTGTTAGCATTGATGTAGTTCTAGTTGGGTATGGGCAAAGAAATGAAGATAAATAAGGGCGGAAAAAACTTGACGAGAAAAGATTTCTCTTGGAAATAGAGAATGGATTGAGAACTAGCAGGTAGATGAGAGGTAGGCAATATAGAGAATACTGTTGGAAACCTTTCCATAGAGTTCCTGAATGAATTATCTTCTTAATTGCCTTGATTTTATTTTAGTGGCTAGCTTCAGCAGATTCATGAAGCGGAACAGAAGGCATAAAAAATATTAGGTGTGAATAAAAATGAAAACACTAATGGCAAAATGTGGAAATGTTATTCCCTTTGAGGAGAACTGGTAGCATTAGAAACCATAATAGGACATTTGTATACATGTTGTCATTAAAATAATATTTCTATAAATGTTACTTTCCTTGAATTAAAAAAAATTGCACAGTGTCCACTTACGTATCTTTAGTAAGTTTTCTTACTATTCCTGGCTTGTTAGCTGGATTCTAGCTTGCCATAGGACATTTTTGAAACACATGTTGAGTATGAGTTTTTTAAAAGAGGTTAAATTTTGCCTTTGGGTACATGTGTGAAGTTTTTATTGTATTCAGTAGTACCTAAGTTTGCATTTTAGGGAGTAATTTGAGCCACTGCATTCAAGATTATTTAAGGAATATTAAAATTTGAATTAAAGAACACCAAAGTGGCATTTTTGTCATTTTTGTTTTTAATAGGTACAGTAAAGTTTATATATTTACTACATGCCTTTTGTCTGAAAATATATCTGAAAGTTTAAAATTACTAGCAAGGTGTAATAGTAAAAACTTTGCATGTGTATACTGGTTTACAGTTTATATAGTGCTTTCACGTACACTGGCTCATGTAATCTGATCCTTAGAAGAGTCTGTTTTATAATTTTGTTGTGAAATTTCTAAATTTTTATAAACATATGGCTGATCACTTTACAGCATGGTACTTCTGGGGATCACCTAATCTCATTTAGAATTTTTTTACTCAATGCTAAATCAGCATCATCCATAGTTATAATGAAGCTTACAATATTTCTAGGGAATAGTAGTATCTTATGTTTGTGCAGAAGTTTACAGGCTTGTTCATACACTATCTGCATTTATTTTCATAGCAATTCTATGAGGCAGGTAATCTGATCTGGAGCTTAGGTAAGAAAATGGGAATGTAGACAAGTAAAATGAATTACCTAAGGCCACACAGACTAGTATAGGAATAGCCATTTCTTGAATCTAAGCCTTCTGTTCTGCCTCCTCTGATACACTATGCTCTCTACACTTCTCTTAAAGTGGTAAGTCTTGAATGATGGATGTGAGCAAACAAGTTTATTTAGGTGGTGGATTGTTCCAGGTAGTCAGGGAATTATAGAAAATCTAGTGGTAGGAAGTAGAGAAACTAGAAGGAGAAAGTGGTACTACACAAAAGCTTCACCATAATGTCTTCAGGGTATTGCCCTGACGGGAAATACTGCCTTGAGAATGATAATGTCTTCAGAAATATAGTAACAAAACTCCCTTTAATGGAGACTCAGTTCCACATGCATGTACAGAAAGGTTTTAAGAATCAACAAAAGCTTAATATTTTGAATGAAAAGTGTGTAGAGATGGCAGCAGTTCATCAAAATATCATATCAAAAGAATTTGTGAAACTGGGACCTAGTTACTAAAAATTACGAGTTTTCTTTTGTGTTCAAAATCCTATGCTAGGATCTATGTATGAATGCCGTCATAGAGCTTTAAATCCTATTGTAGAGATAATGCATACACACAAAAAAGATGACTATTTCTTCATTCATTCACCAAATAGCTATTGGTTGTCTACTCTGTGTCAGGCACTCTTCTAGGTCCTTGGGATATATCTGTTAAAAATAAACAGGCACTAGTCCCTGTCCTTGAAAAGGAGGTTATATTCTAGAGTGTGGTATTGTGGATATGGGCAGACAATAAACAATATTCATACTAAAGAAGGAAATCACATTGTGTGTTAGAAGGTGGTAAGTGCGAAGGAAAAAGTAGAGCTAGTAGAGTAAGGTAAGCGTATGGCGGGATTGGAGTTAGCTGCAGTTTTAAATAGGACGGGCATTGCAGGCCTTATTGAGAACGTGAGATTTGCTCCCAGACTTGAAAGGCAGGGGAGTTAGCCAAGCAGAATCTGGGGAAAGAGTGTCTCAGGTTGAGGAAATGGTTTGACCAGAAGCCCTAAAGCAGGAGCATACCTGGTAGGTTTGAGGAACACTGAGGAGGTGAGTATGGCTGCAGTGAAGTGAGTTAGGGGAGAGCAACGGGAAAAAGATCATAATGGTTATGTTGGGAAATCATGTAGGGCCTTTTAGGCCATTTTGAGGACTTTGGCTTTTACTCTGAATGAAATGGAGAGTCATTGCAGCATTTTAAGCAAGCGTGTAAGAGAATGTGACTTGGGTTTTTACAGGACGACTCTGGCTTCTAAGTTGAGAATAGGCTTCAATGGGGCAAGACTAGCAGCAGTTACGATGCTGTTGCAGTGAACTGGGAGAGACATGGTGGTGGCTTAAACCATAGTGGTAGAGTAAAGGTGGTAAGAATTGGTCAGATTCTGGATAGATCTTGAAGGTAGAACCAGTAGTACTTCCCGATGGATTAGACATGATGTGAGAGAAAGAAGGGTCACGGACAACTCCAAGATTTTGGCATGAGCAACTGAAAGGATGAAATTTCCATCATTTGAGAAGAGGAAAGCTTAAAGGTAGAGCAGATTTTTTTGGAGGGGGGTTAGTTCAAGAGTTCAGTTTTGTATGTGTTAGTTTTTAGGTATCTTTTAGTCTTTTAAGCAAAAATGTAGAGTAGACAGTAGATACACGAGTCTGGTGTTTGGGAGAGATGTCTGGACAGGAGATATACATTTAGAAGATGAATGACTGACTGTAAGTAGAAAAGAAGGGGTTTTCAGGGACTGAATTTTGGGTCACACCAACATAAAGAGATTAGGGAGAAGAGGAAGAATCAGCAAAGAGTCCAAGAAGGAACATCCAGTGAGGTAGGAGGAAAACCAAAAGAGTGGTTTTCCAAAAGCTAAGCAAAGAAAATGTATTAACAAGGAAGAAATGATCAACTTTGTCAAACACTGCTAAGTCAAATAATGTGAGGACTGAGAATTGGCCATTGGATGTGGCAATGGAAGTCACTGGTTACCTTGATGAGAGCAGTTTTGGTGGAGGGTTGGGAATGAAAATCTAAGTGGCATGCGTTTAAGAGAGAATAGAAAGAGAGAAATTGGAGACAGCGTATAAACAACTCTTTCCAGGGATTTGCTACAAAGATATCAAACAAACAATTCAGTGTGGGAGGAAGTAGCTTGAGAGCAGCGGGCACAGGGTGGGTGAGTCAAGAGATTATTGGTTTTTATTAGGGCGGAAGAAATAACAGCATATGCTGTCAGGAATAATTCAGTAGAAATAAAATAAATCGATGTTGTAGGAAAGAGGAAGGACTATTACTGAAGTGATATTCTTGAGTAGGAGAAAGTGGATAGGATCCAGTGCACAAGTAGAGGCATCAGCTTTAGATAGGAGTAAGATTAGTGCATCTATGTTAACAGGTGGGAAGGCTGAGTATGTGGATGGAGATTCTAGGTGATACAGTATTGGGGCTCTGTGGAAGTCCTCTTCTGATTGTTTCAATTTTCTCAGTGAAGTGGGGAACAGGGTCATCATTTGGGAGTGAGCATTGGAAAGAAGATGTTGGAGGTTTGAGGAGAAAGAGAAAGTGTGTAGTAGCATTCTCGGTAAGTAAAAGAGTGAACTATTATGATTGCCAGGCAGCATTAAATGCCCTTTGAGATTTGTGGTCATAAATTCAAAATGGTCAGTGTGGTTGTGTTTTATTTTCACCATGTAGAGTTGCATAGTACTGGTGCAAAGTAGGCAAATAATTGGATTTAATGAAAATTGTGGTTTTTCTAAGCAATATGAGTATAATAAGGCGAGAGGGGTGAGAGTTGAGGGTTTATGAAAAAAGTGATTATAATGACTGAGAATGTGTTTTAAACTGTTTAGTTAAAAAGAATATCAAGGAGGTGAGAGACAGTGAAAGGATGTTAGTTTCAATGAATTGGAGGTTCCAAAAAGGGGTCAAAAGATTGTCGGAGTTGGAGTGCTAGAAGGAGTGAACTAGGGAGATAGTGGTGGTCTAAGAGTAGGATTCATCAAATTAAAAATATGGAAGAGTTGCAGTTATTGGTAATTACAAAGTTTAGGGTATGACCATAGACTTGAGGGTCTGAAGTGAAGAGGATAAGATTGTTGGACAAGAGGAGCTCAAGAAACTGAAAGACCAGAATGTTGGTAATATCGTCTACGTGTCCATTGTTTATTGAAATTGCTGTGGATTAAGAGAGGTGTCAATGTATTGCATTTAAAGTTTTGTACTACATATAGTAATGCTATCAGACTTTGCTTTAAAAAAAAAAACTATTCTTATCTTCTAAAATTTTAAAATTAAGGTTGTTGGAATTAACTCTGGGAACTCAAAGTGACTGATGTATTGTATTAAAAGTAACTCACGTTCACTATATTATGAAGATTTGAATATTTACAGTAACAATCTCTGATTTGTTATGAGGGTGCTGTGCTTCAACTAAGCTTTCTTTGAAGACTATGGTGAAAAATAACGTTTTCTAAATAATTGAAATAATGTTTGGTTTACTTCATCTAGCGTTAACATTATTTTACAATGGAAGATGTGCTTCATTTTATTATAAACTGATTTTACAACAGGAATATTATTTGTCCCATGATGTGGTGTTTGTTGATCTTATTAGTATGTCGTATGTTCATGAAAAGTAAATTAATCTCCTGTTTTCATTTCAGCACATCGTTATTTTATAAACAGAGTACTGCAAATCTGTTAGACAGAGTGCAGAACTAAGAAATAGTAATGGTTCTTTACCTATCGGTGGTTCATAGCATTCAAAGTGGCAGAAACCAAATCAATATATATTTTTAACACCTGCTGTTTTCTGATTCATGCTTTATTAACCTCACATGGAAGTAACTTAAACAGCTCTTGTTGTAGTCACCACTTCTCACAGCTAGTCTTGGGATTTTTGTGATCTTGGAGGTTTGGTGATGAAGTTATAGTTAAGCTTTAAATCAGGTTCTCATGTGAAATTATTGCAGAAAAAAGCTAAGAATTTGGTGATCTTGATCTTAATTCCTTGCTAATTACCTAGGAAAGGAATTTTCTCTGGTGGGGCTTGCCCAGACATTCACCTGGCATCTTAATAGAGTAGTTGGTAAGAAAGGTTTGGTCAGCATTTGCAAACTCCCATTAGATCCTGTCACTGATTCTGAGTGAGTTTTAATTTCTGCAGCTGGAGAATAGCAAGGGAAGCCAGATGTAGTAACATCTGCTCCTAAGACTCTTGTTTAGGAGGAAAAAAGGCAGTTCTATTGTTAAAATTTGATTTTAGCTCTGTTGGACTGATTAAAAAAAATCTTGTTTCCCCTCTTTATATAGCACTGAAAAGAGACATATGTAAGCACTAAACACTGGGTTATCTCAATCAGGAGAGGCTGTCCAAAGTGTTGTAGAAAGACTATTTTAGTCACTATGACCCTAATCTCTGCTACACAAAAGCAAAGGAAAGAAGTGATTACTCATCCTTCCTGATATTTCAAATCTGATGCGATTAGAACTTCAAATGAATATTTTATTCAAGCATGAGTCATTGGCAGGTTTGTTAAAACTGAATGGAAGTGCGCTGATGTAATGTAAACTGCCCGAGGAAACTGATATCAGAAAATGGTGAGGTTGAGATTCCTTTCTAGGAATAATTGCTCTACTGAAGGTCTTGTTGAAAACAACCCTCTTTAAAGATGTAGCTGCAGTCTTACCTTCTCTATGATGACTTCCCACATCATGCATGGTGATTTGCTTCTCTGAACTTTTATCTGCAGATAGCCTATTTTTTTTTGTTGTAAATTGTCGAGTTTTAAGGTGTTTATCTTTTCTCTCTCCCCAAACTAGCTTGTAAATTCCTCAACTTCAGGAACAGTCTGATGTGTCATTTTATCACTCACAGTGCCAAACATAGTACATGGATGTAAGTACTCAAAATGTTTTCAGTTTGTTAGTTTGACAGTGTAACTATGATTTATTATAATTAAATGTATTTACTTTGGGAAATGTTTATATTTTAAGAAAATTTATTGCTATACTTTAGGGGTATATTTTTCTGATTCTGATTGACAGCCTTTCTTGAACAATCTAAGCGTAGGGACTCCTGTTCTGTCTCAGATAGACACACTTGTCCTGATTCCAATACTTTCTAGATATATGACCATCTAAGCTCCAGTTTTTTAATCTAATGAAGATAATATTACTTATATAACTTATGAGATTGTTAAGACCAATTGAGATTGTGTACATGAAGTGCTTACACTTAATAAGAGTTTAGTAAATGTTAGCTCTTATCATTACTGAAAGTGGTGCTCACACTAATAAATGTGAACACACACATATACATCCATTCAGAACACAAGAAAAATAGCAAATTTTAGAATAAAATGAACCAGTTTTCAGAAATTTTTGCAACCAGGACTAAATTATCTGCTTGACTGTGAGTGACACTATATGTACTTCATTTTGTAGGAAATTTTTGTATGTTGACTTTCTAGGCTGATATGGCAGCTGGTAGGCCATTTATTACTAGTTCTATTTTGGTGGAAAATTCAGCCTTGTGTGTCATTTAGAGTTTGTGACACATGTACCCTCCCAAGGCTTAATGAGATGTCTGCAGATGGGCTGTTATTTATTACAGTCATGTAGAATAAAATTGATTGTCTTCTAAAATTAATTTTTCATTTGCCTCCAGCCTTGCTTTAATAGAGGACACACAGTTGCCTGTTTGCAGAAATACTGTTTAATCACATTAATATCTCAGCCCCCCAGGCTGAAGAAGATAATTGTACAAACGAACAGCAAAATCTGTATCTTTAACTTCTTTTTATGATTAAATTATGCAAATGACTTATCTCCTGCCCTTCCAAGCACTAATCATCTAATTAGGAATGATGTGTTAAAGGGATGGTTTTGAATCAGGAGAGGGATGAATGCAGGAAGCAGAAAATGGGAGCTGACAATGAAACCACTGAAGGTACAGTAATGTATAGTAGATAAATCTATGTATTTGGTACAAAAAGAGATGGGAAGGCTAATATATATTAACCATAGACCTGACATGTGTCATCTATTGGCAGGAAATGTAATTCCTTATCTCTGATGACATCTTTTTGAGAATAACTTTAAATTCTTAGTAAGGCAAATGTTAGATTCCCTGTATTCTTTGAACATTCAAGGAAACTAGAGTTTTTATTATATTACCCAGTATAGGAGTTGGCTTGCTCTGTTAATCCATGAAGGATAATCTTCAGCAAAAGAATGGGACTGCACCTTGATTATGAACATACACTAAGTTTTTCAGACTACTCCTTCAACAAAAGCAATCCTTTTACTTTTTCCCCCCAAATTAAACAAAGTCAGGACAACAAACACAGAACAAATGTAGTCCCCCTACTGGGGAACTCAGGATTCAATTTCAAGCAGCATTCCAAATATGTTTTTCCAAGATCTTACCTCAGTATTGTGCTTCTGCCTCCAGACACTGATTGAAGAGTTTTTAGCACAATAGTCCTATTTCGTTGTAGACATAATTATTTCATATAATATAGATGTTGTCTCTTTATCAATAATAATTAGCATATTAATAATTAATAACTATAATAAACAATATTATTAATGTTGTTAGGAAACATGTCAAACTTTATACATGTGTGTGGTTCTTACAATAATGTAAAACAAATGGTAATAAATCAGGCCATAGAAACAAAATAAAATAAGTTTACTGTGAGTATTTTAGAGTCTCCTAAAGTTCTTTCTTATGGGTACATTCGTGGGATTCAGAAATCATAATGTTTCTGTCCTTTTAATATAGTCTTTTATTGACTTGAATTCTGTACTTTAACTGGTTTTCACATTTAACTCCAGGGTATTTTCTTTATGTAGTGTAAACCATTTCCCAAAGCTTTCGAGAACAAAACCTCAAGAAATGTATACTAAGTAGAGCATAAACAAAAATTTGTGGATTGTACCAGATAAATTGTGTCAAGTTTTTGAGACCAGTGCTGTCATTCTGTTACTATTTGTAGTTTATTTTTCTGCATGTGCTGGTTCACGTCACTAAGAAGACCACCAGCCGCTATTATCTATTGTTGTATGGCAGTTCCTTACTATATGAGGGTATTTCAAAAAGTTCACGGAAGGTTTTGTATTTATCTTTTAATTCTATTTTCCCATGAACTTTTTGAATTAAAAGTTTTAGAATTAAAAGATATCTTTGAGAATTAAAAGATAAATACAAAACTTTCCGTGAACTTTTTAAATTACCTTCGTACTGATGCCAACTATATAGGGATTTAGTCAACATCTTTGCCTATTCAGGGTAGGCATCAAACGACAGTTTATCTGTGTTATGGTTTTTTTTTTTTTTTTAATGTTTAAGCTGTTTATTTGCACAATTGAAGCCAATGAGTCTAACTTTGCTCTGGAGATTTGGCATGTGCATTCCTGTGGAGAACAGTCTTTCATAGATTTCTACAGTGAAGAGAACACTGCCTCCAGGATTGTACCAAATTCAGAAGGGCCAACTTAGCCTGTGGAAGTGAAGGGTGAATCCTTTAGAACTTATTCCACTGCTATCTCATCTTTATCTCTTTTTTCCTTAGAAACTAACATGATTATTATATTTCCCCAAACAAAAGTGGTGCATTAGCATATCATATAATTAAAAAAAAACCCAAAGTACTGACTGTGCCTCTGTTAATATATTCTTTTTTTGAGATTGAGTTAGTCCTCAAAGTCATTACTGTGGTTTTCCAAGTATATAGAAGTTAAACAGACATTCCTTTGGTTTTAAAGGAGCCAAAAGAGAGTGGTTTGAATATTTGGGAATAGTAGTAATCGATTTTATAATCCTTGGCTTCTAATAAGTTTTCCACAACATATCATTTGTACATGGCAATAAAACAGTGATAGATAAACTCATTTTTATTATTTCATTATAGTAAAATACATATTTTTACTATTTATTATTTGCACAAAAGATTTTAAAAACTCTGCTTTAGTTGGTCGGGAGAGTTCCCAGACTTCCTCTGATTCCGTCACACCATCAAGTGCAACCTGTACCTCTTGAGCACTTAAAACATCTCTACAGAATCCTAGGGTTATAAGAAACAGATTTTAAAACACAGTATGGTGCAATTAAGTGCTTTGTAATTATTATCAAGAAAGTTGGAAAGCAATTTGAATTTAAAATGCCAGGATTTTTTTCTTTATTCAAGGACTAAAATGAGGGATGCATAAAGCAAGCTGATTATCCATCAAATGAGGAATTAGGTACCCTCTACACAGGAGGCTTATCTTTTCTGAAAATTGAAAAGAAACTCAGAGAAGTTTATCATCTGCTGTTGCATTATAGCCAGAATTATGATATCACTTTCTTAAAATTTCTTAAAACACCGCTGGGCTTTTAATACACCTCAGGGAAACTCAGGAATAAGAAGTATGAAAGATTAACCTGCTACTGTCTTATTTCTTTTCCTCTTTAATAATTGGGAATGGTGAGTGATCTTTTGAATAACTCAAGGTTGCCATGCGTATATGGCAACTTGGTATATGTCAAACCTTAGTAAATGATCAGATGGCAAACAAAATATCCCTCTGGCAAACCCTACCTGTAGAGGCAACTTTTTCAGTTTCTTCAGAATATAGGGTAGCAAAGTCAATAGCTTTTCTTAGTGCTCCTCTCATTGCCATGACTTTTTCTTTTCTCCAATCCTTCATTTATTCTGTGTAGTGGTAGGGAATCTTAATGAGACAGGACAGGGTCTAACCCCAGGCTGTAATTTCTACATAATTAGTTCAAGAGGCTGAGGCAGGGAAAGAACTTGCCTTTTAGTTTGCTATAGGGCCTGATTCCTTACCCAATACATGCTTTACCTCCTGGCATGCTCAGTTCTCTAGAATCTTGCCCTTAGTTGAAACCAGTTTGCTGGTAGTGATTAATTTCTGTCTTTTTGTAGGGACTTTTGAAGTTTACTCATTTTCCCAGTTCTACTAAGCTATCCAGAGTGACATTTATTAAATATAGAGCATTATATAGCTTTCTTTCATACATGTTCTATGCATAGTGATTACTGAATAAATGTTGCATAACTTTCTAATTGCCCATAACATTATTTAGTTTTAAAACTTGATTTATTAAATGGCATCTGTTATGCATATCTATACACAAACATAGACATGGCTATTAAATAAAACGAAACTCTGTTTCCAGATAAAAAGAAGACTGCCATCTTTTTATAGGGTTTGAAACTATAATAATCGTTTCCATTTACTAAGCATCATCTATGAGCCAGACACTGTGTTTAGGACTTTCCATTCATTACCCAATTTAATCTTCACAGCTATGTTACAAGTTAGCTATTGCTAGCATCTTTTCACAGTTGAGAAAACCAAAGATCAGGAAAATTAGGTAAATTGCCCATAGTAACTGTCAATGCAGAGCCAAGGATTCTCTGACACCAAACCTATGCTCTTTCTGATAATATACTCCTGTACTAACCAAAATAATATGTTAACTAAAAATCTGTAAATTAAAGCACTATTGGATCAGGCTTGAGAAAAGGATATTTGAAATAAATAAGAACATAAAATTGAAATTATCTACTTTGGGTTGCTAAGAATATAGAAAACATTTTAAACATTGGTGTAAAATAGTGCATTTCAGAGATGTGGTAGTATTGGTAAATGCTAGTTTTCTTCAAATCTACTCCCATCAAACTCTGATTATAAAATGGAATAGCGATTATCATCTCATATAATGAATACCTATTTATTTTGACAAGTCACTTATTCATTGAACTTATCAGTAAACATTCCAAAAATAAGAATATAATTCAGAGGGAAATAGTATCATTGAACCTACCATTGTTCTGTTTCTCTTCTCTATTGCCTTTAAATGATAAAGTGGTGTTTTGAAGATGGGTAGTAACAATCCTCTAAAAAATAATTCAGGCCTTTGAATGTTAAGTAGGATGTTTATAGGAAACTATAAACTGGAAAAAGTCTTACATCTCTGCTGCTCAGGATTTAATTGTGCAATTTGCTGTGACTTCAAGGAAGAATGAGAGACCAGTTTCACATAATATTGCAAGGAAATCATAATGGGGAAAGGGGTAATGAGAATCTACACAAATTGGGGTCCAGACCCCCCAGGCAAAGGTATGGAATATGCCAGTCAATTAACATTTTACTAATAATTGTGGTGATCTCAATTGTAGGACACATGTGGACTTTCTTCTCCATATATATATTTTCATGACACCTTTGTCAACTTAGTACTATCTCATTTTGCACATGGAGGAACCTGGTCTCAGAAGGATTAAGTATTATATCAAAGCAAAACTGGCAGTGATGGAAAAGAAATGGGAAGGTATTTATTCTGAGTCTTCTAGTCACTGGATAATATTTCGTATAATATCATTTCATTCTCATATAACTCTATTAGGGATCTTGAAATAGCTTATTAACAGTGGGTAATGAAGTATTATGGTTATATAGGATGACAATAAAATTTAATGAGAGATATTTCATGAGCAGAATGAGATGTTTGACTAGATATTGTGAAAACACGGTCAGGTGTCAGCTACCTGCAGATTATAATTGATGCTATCAGAGAAAAATTTCCCACTAAATTTTTGGCATGGCATAACCATTATTAAAGTGTACAGAAAAAGGCTTAGATATGGTTCCTACTTGCAAATCTTATCATATAAAGGAGAAATTGCAAGATATTTTAGTTGATATATTCCTATTCGATAGTAACTAATAAGGTAGCTTGCCATCTTTAGATGAATTTTTGGAAAACAATTTTTACAAAACTTTTCTCCCAATTTGAGACGATGAAGGCATGAGAATGTATCAAAATCTGGGATTTTGCTATAAAAAAGGAGGAACCTGTAGGACTTAGAATGTCGCAAGGGTAGTGGTAGTGTTAGAGGAAAGATATGCTAAGGACATGGAATAAAAAAATAATGGAATCCCAGATTTGATTTATTGTCATATATTTCTATAATGGTTTGCAGATAACTGCTGGCCCTATCTTTTAGGGACTACTAATAAGGAAATGCTATGCCAGTAGTGAAGGGAGTTATTTTATTGATTAGATAGCCTGTTTAACCCCAGAGAAAGTGAGCTTATAAAATTTCATGTTGTCTGGTACGTTTTAAGTATTTTTATCTGGACAATTGATAAAATGAAGGGGACATCAAATGGCAATTCCAGACAAGCCCATCTCTGCTGAGGGTATAACTGGCACGAGTCGTTCAATCCATTCTCTTTTTTTTGGTCCCCAGTATAATTGCTGTAAATCAAAAACTAAGGGAAGATAGTGATAGAAACTCAGGGTGAATCAGTAGTTGGGAAAAGTTGTGTTGCTGTTTACTCCTAACCTCCAGTCTCATTACAGGTAAGGAGCCGTTCTTTGATGGTGCTTATGATAGAGTACGTATCTGTGGCTACACCACTGATCTTATCAGATAGGGTGTTTGACATTCGTTTCTTTTTAATATGATGTGCCCTATGGTTGGCTGAATAATGGCTCCTCAAAGATGTTAACCTCCTAGTCCCTGGAACCCCTGTGGATATTACCTTGCATGGCAAAAGGAATTTTGCTGTTGTGGCTAGGGTTAAGGACTTTGAAATCGGGAGATTATCCTGTATTATATGAGTGGACCCAGTGTAATCATAAGGATTCTTATAAGACTGAGGTAGGAGGATCAGAGTCAGTAGTAGAAGATATGATAGAAGCAAGAGATTGGAGTAATGCAAGGAAAGGGTCATGAGCCAAGGAATACAGGTGGCCTCTATAAATTGAAACAGGCGAGTAAACAGATTCTCCCCCAAAGGAGCCTTCCTTGCTTATGCCCTGAGTTTAGACTTGAGTTTAGATTTCTGCCCTCCAAAAACAGAACTGAGGCCACCAGAGGTGGGAGGGGAAAAGGGAGGGGGAGAGGGAGGGGGGCTAGCAAGAAATTGGTAAAGGGCTGCAAAAAATGATTACACTGTGTAATGTTGAATATACTAATTATCCTGATCTGAGCATCACTTATTGAACACAGGTATTGCTGTTCAGTGTTGTACCCCATAGATATGTACAATTATGTTTCAATAAATAAGAAAAATCAATTTTTTAAAAAAAGATTTCTGCCCTCTAGAGCTGTAAGAGAATAAGTTTGTGCAGTTTTAAGCCACTAAATTTGTGGTAATTTATTACACCAGCAATAGGAAATTAATACACGCCTTAAGCTTCGTTGTCTCTCCGTGCCATCTAGCACATGACATAACATGTGGTAGATAGTGAACACTTATTAGTTGACTGTCTTACCAGAAAAGCTCAGAGAAGATTAACTAGAACTGACTCTGAGAGTCTTTATATAATCAATGGACAGTTGTTGAAAAGGATTTGGAAAATCTTCAACATTTCTGTAAAATGCTTGAATTTGCCTTGAGCAGATTAAGGATCAATATAGCTCATTTTTTTTTTTTTTTTTTTTTGCAAAGTGCTGTAGGCCTACATATTGATGCACACATATTTAGAAAGTGTGGGAAGTTAGTAGTTAGAAAATTTGACATTGTGTGCTATCCTTTAGTTGTAGCAGAAATGTCTGAATACAATCCACATTCCTATTTGTGTAACTGGAATTAAAAATATAAATATAGTAGTAGGAAGAAAATAATTTAGGGTGTTCGGGTGTCTTTGGTTGCATTCACCTTCATAAACCATGTCAGTGAACAAATGTTATATATTTAATTGCTGTTTAGACTCCATCGTATTGATAGGTTCTCATAATGGACGGGAGCACACACAGACATGTTAAAAATAGCAATAGCCTTTTGTGCTCGAAATGAGTAATATAAAGTAGTGTGTTTGTTAGTTTAGTCTGAAGGCCCTCGAGAAGGGTGCATTAGTCACTAAATAAGTAATAAAACCAAATGAATAAAAATAAGACTTTTCTTAGGCTATGGTACCAAAATTCTCAGTAAAACTATTATATAGGTTACAGCCAGTTAGTAATAAAGAAGATGTTAAAAAGAAAATACTCATATTTTAAAATGTCTTTCTGACATTGAAACATCTTAAAAATAAAATTTATTATCTTTCCATGATCTGAGGTCACTCTTCCTACTTTTTCTATCTTCACAGTATCACCTAATCCCCTGGGCTTCCAACCTTATCGTAATTTCAGAAAAACTTCACTTCCTGTCTTTCAAATCTAAACTACCAAATCCTGCCAATTCTTTGTACTCAGTGTCTCTTTTCTGCATGCTCATGCAAATCTCTATATTTGTTCTTTTAGGACACCATTAACCCCTATACTAATTCATCCTTTGCCTATATGACCAATTTCATTACTCATTTTTCTCCATCATGGACACTTTTCTTCAGGCATTTTAATTTGCTTCAATTTTCCTGTCTCAAGATGTATTCTTTCCTGGAAAGACCTTCCTACTCCTGTCCACAAATACATTTTTCTTACCATTTCAAGATTACTTAAAACTTATGTTTTTTAAAAAAATCGTCTTGATTAGTCTGTTTCAGTTTTGATTCTTCTTTAATCTTAGTATGGTTTCCAACAATTATTGACTCTGCGACTTGTGCTTTGTAGGTGAGGCAGTGTTGGCCAATACTCACTCTGGTACTCTTGTTTCTAGGTGCTGGCCTCATCTCTGTCAGTGTCCTAGATTTGTGTAGTATCTGTTCAATGTTCTTTAATGCAGTTTCAGATTTACGCAGAGGCAAGTTTAACAGAACAAAGGTCAAAAAGGAAAGGAGCTAAGGAAAGGAGCACTTTGTGCATCTGATTTCTAGGTTGTTACCTCCTTAAAATTAGCAACAAGCCTTAGAGGTTTGATCCTTCCACAAAACAATGCCTTATAAAGGTGCTCAATAAGTATTGAGTTTAATTGAAAAATTATAATTAGTATTCTACTAAATATTAAATCATGTAAATATCTGCTTTTAATATTTACTCATTGTAACCTGTTTGCCACCAGCTTAACTTTAACAGTGAAAAATATTGCCCTGAATCATATGATATTGTGAAAAATTTAGTACTTTGTATAAAATTGTGTGTGTGTGGCCTAGCACAGTGCTGTCACATGGTAAATGTTCTGTTAATGGTAATTAACCACAGTAATATTTGAAAAAGAGCCAGTCTTCCTTTATGCGGTATGAAAAAGAGACTTGGTAGGTTGTTGTTATAAGTTGTTGTCTTTGTTAACTCTATGTAACCTTCTAAAATAAACTTAGCAAATAGTGTTCACTAATATTTTAGCACTAGGACAGGAGTGGTGGATTACCAGGAAGTACATGATCTGCTCCTGTTTCCTACCTTCAAGGAATCCTATTGGGTAAACAAAATTTACACACATGAAACAAAAAAAGAATAAGATTAATTTCAAAACGTGTGATGTAGACTCTTAAGTCCTGTAGAAGTTTAGAGAAGGAAGGGATCTTGATATTTTCAGTTTTTTAGAAAGAAAGACTGCTTTTCATTTATTTTGGAATTGTGTGAAGAGTTATAGCCTCCTTACCCTTACACTTTTGAACTATATACAGTATCTGCAAGAATTTCGCTTCTCTTTTTTTATGCAGTATGGTGCCCTCTGGTGAATGTTTATTCCAACATAAGAATTCTATTCTGACTTTTTTGTAAAATCAGTTATCATTTCGTGAAGAATTACTGGAAAATAAGTTCTGTTTGCCCATTAGTCCAGAAAATAATGACATGCTGAATAAGAGAAAGACAATATTCTGGTTTTTAGTTTAAAATGTAAAATGATTATAACTTAAGCCCACATAGATTTCTTTTATTCAGTACAACAAAAATTTGTCTGCCTTCTTTCTTCAATCACCCTCCTATCTGTGAAGTAGATTAAACTCCCTGCATTTATTGATAGCATTGCCAGTTGGTACTTTTGCATTTCTTAAAGATAAAGAGGTTGTACTAATACCGGTAACTCAATGAAATACAACAAAATTAAAGACGGTATCATTCTGTATGGGAAAGCATTTGACCTCTAGGCTCAAATATCACAGGTCAAACTGGGTTGCATTAATTTTCCCCGTTATTTAAACCACGAAGTTATCTTAACCCTTTCTTCACAACATGCTTGCTTAGTGAGATATAATCTGCTTTTTTTTTCTGGATATGACTGGGTGAATAGCTGTTTTAGATAAACATATTGTCAGATTTTTGAATATAGACTATTTATGACTTCAGCTCAATTCTTGACTTTTCCCAAGGAGTAAAACAAATTTTGCTAAAACAAAAAAGGTGACTATCTTAAAAGAACAGTAATTGTCCTTACCGATTTTTAAATTCTAGGTACTAAGAACTCCTTCAGACAATTATATATACTAAGAGATATGTGCTGTTAGTCACAAGACAACTAACTTCAGGTTCCATCTGCCATTTGTGAATGACTCTATTGTTTTCTTTAGAGACCTGATTATGGCACTTATGAAGACATTTGTATATTAATTTTTATTTTTTAAGTGGACATAGCTTGAAGGGAATATATTGTGGATTCTGCTAATTATTCATAAGCCAACTTTGCTGTTCACATCATTGTGATGTGATCTTCCTGCCCCACTAGTAACCTCTATGTGTATCACTTGAAACTCCCTTCTGAACTGACAGATTGATGGAATTGTTTAGAATTCTTTGTGACATAGAAAGAAACCAGGCTACCCCAATTCTGCTAATTTGACTGGGGGAGACTAATTAGAATTGAGTTGCTTTTTTGCAAAAATATCAGAGCCATAGAGAACATGGTCAAAGTGAATACCCATCTTATGTTGGGGAATTTAGTGCATCTTGAGAAAAACCCTGCATATCTTTTTTCTTCTGTTTTTAACGGCTGGCTGGTACGGGGATTAAACCCTGGACCTTGGTGTTGTCAGCACCATGCTCTAACCAACTGAGCTAACCGGTCAGCCCCATACATATTTTTCATGAAGAAACTTAAAAACTCACTAAAATGTATTCTCCCTTCAAGATATAACTAAGTAGAAAAATTTGACATGTCGCTTTATGCATCTAGTTAAAATTAGTTATTTCAGTTTGTTTTCCATCATAAAATATCTACTATTATTGCAGCCTTTTAAACTACTTTTCAAGGGAGCAGTTGTTAAATATTTAATAAGAAAAATTTTATAGAATGAAAATGAAAACTCATGGACTAATAAATAAGATATATAACTTATTTAGTAATATTTAGTTTTATTAGATTAACATAGATTTTATTTGGGTAGGCTAATTCTACCATGATCCCTATTAAATTCAGTCTAAATTTATACAACTTGGGCAAGTGCTTGCTATGGTTTTTACTTTCTTCAGAGTAGAAGTATACTTACTCTAAGAGTGAAGAGACTAAGGTTCTAGTTTCCCTTTAACTTGCTGTGCAACATAGAGCAAGTCATTTAGCCTTCTTTAGCCCTATTTATTTGTAAAAGAGGGATACGAGATTGCCTTACTTACCTCTCTAAGTAGTTGGAAAAATTGAATAAAAAATGGGAAAGTGTGTTTGCAAAGCATCACTATATATTTTTATTTGTTGTTTACCCCTTCATTAGATTAGAAAGTACTTGAGGACAGAAACTGCATCCTATTGTCTAATCCTGATTTTCATTTACTAAGTACTGACAACATGCTAGACTCTGTTCTAGCTACCTGATACAAAAAGATTAATAAAATATAGTCCTTATGCTGGAAGAACTTATACTTCATTGTATGGGGAGGGAGAAAGGGATTAAATGAGAGTGGTAGACAAGTATTCAACCGATTATAATGTTATAGAGCTATATAATAGGGGCGTATAAAAAATACAGAAAGTGCCATGGCAACAGAGATGGGGAAGTTGCTGATCCTGACCTCAGAGAATCAGATAGTTTCCCAGAGAAGATGGTTTTAGAACTGGTTCCTGAGGCATGGGTAGGATATTTTTCAGGCAAAGTTGGAAAAAGAGGGCATTCTAAACAGAGAGAACAACCTGGAGAAAGTACAGATGTGTGGAAGTACTTTGCATGTTCTGGAGAGACTAGGTGATTTCGTGTTATTGATGTGTATGGTAGATGCATGGGGGACTAGCTAGAGAGGATCCTAGAGAGGTTGGCTATGGTTAAGTTTTTAAAAGCTTGGAGAAAATATTCTCAGAAGAAAGATTAAATGGAGGAAAAGGAGACCAGGGACTGGTCATTTATCTAGAAGATTGCTGTAGTGCACTGAGAAAGGGATTTTGAGGACTTCACAGTGACAATAGGAATGAAGAAGGGATTTGTTTGAGAGCTATTGCTGAGTTCACATTGACGAGATTTGGTAACTGAGTTAATAATTTAAGAGAGAGAGAGTAAGGAAAATGATCATTTTTAGCTCTTGGGACTCAGAACCAAGCATTGTGCCTTGTACATAGTAGGAGGTCATTATATTGTTGTCTAATTATATTGATTAAAGCTCTTTACTAGAAGATATTAATAATATTATCATAAAAATACAGCTTTATTTTCTTGTTTCCAGGGCTGCCATTCGAGTAGCTTTCAGGAGTATTAAATTCACTATTAAATGATTTTTAAGGTTTCCACGGGCAAAAAACCAATTCTGTTTTTCAACTAAAAGCATAAAGAATTTATAGATGGGCTTCCTTCTTCATGGGAACGATGAAGAATAGGTTGAAATGTTAAAGACTTGCTGTTTGCTATCATTTGAACAGAATTGGGTTGAAGTTTTTCTTTTCAATACAACTGATAAAAGGGTTTACTAGGCATAGTTATAGTATTCTTAATCAAAAGATTACATTTGCAAAATATTGTAATTACCTTAGGTAATTCTCAAAAAAGCCCTCTAAAATTGATAGAAAATATATTATACCCATATAGTAGCTGAAGGCAGTGATGCTTGAAAAAGTGAAATAATTTGTCTAAATATGACAGTTTGTAAATCTTAGTGTCAGGAATTGTCTTCATCTTTTTTTTTTTCAAATTCATTTATTTTTAAATTTACATATAAAATGGTATGCATTTATTGTATATAGTATGATGTTTTGAAATATATACTGTCCACATTGTGGACAGTAGCCAAGATATGGAAGCAACCTAAGTATCTATCAGTGGATGAATAAATAAAGAAAATGTCATATATATGCACAGTGGACTACTATTCAACCATTAAAAAGAAAATCTTGTCCTTTGCAGCAACATGGGTGAATCTGGAGGACATTATGCCCTCATCTTTTAATTTCAATTTTCTGAGTGAGACCCAGGAATGTGTATCCTAACAAGCTCCTCAGGTTACTCTGTAGCAGATAGCACTTGACAATCTTTACATTTGTAAACCAGAATGGGGGTGGGAAATGAGAATGGAGTAGGGGAGAGGGGCTATCTAAAATAGAAGTAGGTGTCTAGGGGGTTGTAATGAGGTTGTGGAGGAGGGTGAGGTACCGTCCAGAAAAGGTGCAGAAAGAGACAAACTTCTAAGCTCGTAACCCAATTCCTGAGTTCAGAAACAAGGAGCAGTGATTAGTATTGTTAATGTTTGTTGCCGCTACTGCTGCTGCTGTTGTTGTTAGTTTATTTAAGCAGCTGTCAAGTTAAGCAGAAGTGGAGCAAATTTAAGTATGATAGTATCTGCCCTCTCCCACCAGGACCTAATGGTGAAGACGTGTTCATAGCTTCCCTGAGTGAAAGTCAGAATGCATATATTGCAGCAAAATATAAGCTCCAAGAAGGCAGGACCTTTGTCTGCTTTGTTCATCGTTCTATCCTTGGAACCTAGGATTGTGTCTGCCACAGACTATGTACTACAAAAATCTTTGTTGAATCAATTTTCCTGTGGAAAATTTAAACCTTTGTTGTTGTTAAGCAATGACACTCTTTCTGTAATTGAACTCTCAAGAGGCTGAGATAGGTAACATAAAAGTAATAGTTGTTTGGTTGCATTGCTGTTTAGAGGATTTCCATAAGGATTTTCTAGGACTGGGCTAAGCACTGTTTGGAAAGGCCTGATCTTCGTGGTAGTTGGGTCTTTCTGAAATAGAACAATTACTCCAGGTGTATTACACAAGAAATAAATCTTTGTGGGCTAGCATAGTGATGCTACGTTTAGAATGAGTTGTTTCAATTGAATTACAGTTTAGAAAAATGGTAAATTGATGTTCAGGGGATTGCTATGACATTATCTTAAAGATGTTTGCACTTTGGCAATGTTTAATTTATACTGTTGGCCCTCCATATCTGTGGGTTCCACATCTGCAGATTCAACCAACTGCCAACTGAAAGTATTTTGAAAAAAAAAAATGCAGTATAACAGCTATTTATATAGCATTTACATTGTGTTAGGTATTATAAGTAAACTAGAGATGATTTAAAGTATACGGGGAAGATATGCATAGGTTGTATACAGATACTATGCCATTTTATATCAGAGATTTGAGCATCTGCAGATTTTGGTATCCACAGGGGCAGGGGGAGGGTTCTGGAACCAATCCCCCACAGATACCGAGGGGTGACTAGTAAATTTTGAAAGCAACAAAAATAAATTCAGAAACACTTTTCAAATTGGAGTTAAAGCAATACATGTTAAGAGTACAGTTAGAAGGAATAATTTGCTGCCTAGCACAAGTCCACCAATATAATAAAAGATAATAAGAATTAAAAGTAATGAAAAATGAAGAATAATTTATAATTCCCAAAGTATTTTCACATGCCTATTTCACTGGATTCTTAAAATAATGCCTATTTTATTGGTAAGAAAACTGTGGCTCTCAGAAAATAAGTGACTTACCCAGTGCTACATAGCTGGTAATAGTTGTGTTCCACTTCCATAAAGTATATTTCTCCAAACGTGTCACACAGAAAATGAGGATTTAAAAATATTTCTCCCATCCCTCCAAATGAGGGAAGTTCCATTTTCAAATAAGTGTAGGAAACACCGAGTTAGGTAGATTTCTTAATGGTAGTACTTAACAAACTTTAGCTTGTAATATGCTAATGTGCCTCATGTTTTCACATATCTAAGTGGAAAACGCAATAGAGTTTTCCAAACTTTACTGATTTTAGAATACTTTTTACAGAGCATTTCCTGAGATTAGAGTTTCTCAGAACTTATTTTGGGAAGTGCTGTTTCAGGGTCTTGCTCTCAGAGAGCTGTCAAAGTCAAAAAGCATTGTCATGGTAGTTCAAGGTGTAGATTCTCCTAGAGTTATTTGAATTTTATTATCAGAATCTTGAAGATTGAGATCTTCAGGGTCCAAAAGAAAATGTCCTTAATGTAAGGATTTTTTGTTTTAAGCTGGGGGAGGTATTTGGAGGGCAAGAGGGGCATTCCTAAGGGCCTCTCAAATTGTAGTACATGAACAACTGCCTATTCTATATACTTGAAAGGAAGCCCTGTGTAGCTGACCTTGACAAAGAAGCAATTAATGTTTTTGCATAGGATATAATTATACATATTATAGCATAATTTTCCCTTCCCCTTATTTATAAGGAAGGCAATCCATAAATGATTTATATTTTTACTTATAAAAACAGAACTATATATATTCTAGCCCTTGGATACTTAAAATAGTCATTTGAAAATGAGTTGAAAGTTACTGAAATGATAGCCTTGGGGAGTAGAGAATTTTTTTGTGTGTGAAGTATTTTATTTCTTTTAATTTAACGACTCAATTCAATAATAGCTTTGTTGAGTGAATGAAAAAATGCATGAATGAGTAAAATGCCTGCCATGTATGATGTTCCATCTGAACAAGGCATTGTGGAAATTTCAAAGATAACTAAGATGTGGTTTTCTATGTTCAAACGTTATTGTAATAGAGTTATAACCTCTTACCTCCTGCCTACTCCAAATCAGTAGCTTTTGTGCATTACAAAGTGCTTTTACATCTGTTCTCTCACTGAATCTTCATAAAACTCTGTAAGTTACGTAGAGCAGGCTTTTCTCTCATTTTAGAGGGAATGAAAATGACCTGCTTGGGGTCCTACTACTAATAAACGATAGAAGGACTAGTGCAATCTGTTCTATATGTGTGCAAAGCCTAATACTGATCAGTCCCTTGCTAGGAAGCTGTGGCCGATGTGCGACACCAATGTTATCATTCTGTTCAGTCCGCATTACATTTGAATTTGCACTCCTTGGTATATACATTCAACTTATTCTTGAGTTGTGTTCACTGGGGCATGTTCCAAAAGGAAAAACAAAAAAACACCAACCCCCAAACTAGGCTTCTCCTAGTTAGTGTTTTGTTGGTACATGCTGAAGAATGCACTTCACTGAGAATCTTTGCCACCAGATGATGATTGTGCCAGAGTCTGTTTAGTACTTTGCCATTCCATTGCCTGTCTAAATGAAGATTGCTGGTAAAGCAAGTACTGCATTTGTAAAATGTAAAATAATTTGCATATTCAAGTCATGGCTCTCAATTTAACCAACATGTAGCCCTGGCAAAGTAATTTAACTTTGTTATATCTTTTTCCTCATCTATAATATGGGAATAATAATAACAATCTTGTTTGCCTCATTGGATGTCTTGTTTTCCTCAGTTTACTATCAGGAAGTCCATCTTTGGACCCTCCCCCACCACAGTTTTCGAACCTAGATCATAGCTCACATATTAAATGGACTTCTATGGCCTGAAAAGATTAATGTGCTTTTATAACATGGGATATTTGTACCCATACTTTTGGAGGGGAAGTAAAGTGCAATATTAGTTAAATCCCTTAAATCTTTATTGCAATTTATTTTTAAGTCGATAATGTCATTTGATAACATATAAACCAATAATTCTCAATCTTTGGAGATCAGTATAGTTTGCGGGGGAGTTTGTGGTTTGGGGTAGGAGAATTACTGTTACAAACCTTGTTCTAATCAGGAAGAAACCAAGGACCAAGGAAATAAAGTAAAATGACTTATCCAAACATGAAGATTAGTCAGTCACATATACAAGTTCCCAGTTCTGGGTCCGTTATTTTATGTTTCAGGCCACACTCCTGCCTCTATTACCAAAAGGGGGAGAAGTAGATTGGGTGGCATTCTCATATGTTTTGGAACACAGATCCATTGTAATCTGGTTCAATAGACTTTACAATCTAAGTAGTCTTTGTGTAATTCTGTACATCATATTGCTTTGGCACTGGTGCCAGGATCTTTTTAGTGGATTTATTCCATCCACAAGTTGTCAATTTTTTTTTATTAATGTATCTGGTGTGGCTGCACAGTTCACTGGGTGAATGCTAAAATATATGAACACTGAAATAGATTTTTAGGATTTTGTTACCCATTATGATTCTGATAGAAGACAGTAATGAGTCTGGAAAGTTCAGGTCACCAGCAAACTTCTTTCTGTATTTTAAATTAAAACTACTTTTGTGGATCTGTAAGAAAATTGAGAAAGAATGTGATTCGGTTTTGCCAATGTGAAAAGATAGGTAATGGGTGTTGGGGCTGAAGCTTTGACTTAAAACATTTGTAAGGAAGAATTGTGCCTGTAATGATCTGTTTACACATCCTAAAAAGGAAGAAAAATATTCATTCATGTTACAAGATAAATAGCTTTGGGGCAAAAATTTTGACCTAAACATTTTCTACGCCATGTTACTTATTTAAACTTTAGTTTATTTTAGTTTAGCTTATGATAATTTTTATTTTCATTACTTGGTAGAGGCACTATAACTGTCTATTTGCTTTGGGTTAAAGAAAAAAACCCCACAATTATCCTAGCGGGTTAAGCATTTTAGTTGGCCCTCTATAGTACTTTTCAAGTGTGGTAGTGATATTTTGATACTCAAAATTCATGTAATTTATAATTGGAAAAGATTACAGTTCCTAATATAAGGTCTGACTATGTCATCAAAGTCTCCTGATCACAAATGATAACTTTTTTGGAATTTAGAGTACCTCTATGGGGTTTTGGGACTAGGGTTACTTATATTTGTCCATCTGTAGATTGGTATTCACAAAACGACTGGGCAGACAGTGTGTTTGTAGAGGACTTTGAACTACTACTAAGAAAGGCATTACAAAAATGTAGCTTTTGTTATCATTGCACAGCCATTAGAAATGGTACAATTGGTTGTGTTAGGAATTGAAGATCAGGGTTCATGGATTATATTGTCAATTTTGTCATAACTTCTTATTTGACTGTGAACATCTGAGTTCACGCCTTTTGTTCTTGTTACCTTCTGTAAAATGTGGTAATTGTAATTAACTACATCATACAGAATGTTATGAAGCTTAACTTTTCTTTTTTGAGATTCTTAAATTCAACAGATCATAACAATTATTAGCACTACACTATTCTGACTGGCATTTTGGGGGCCAGTTTTAGCATAACACATATAAATAAATTACAGAGGTATAGTCTTCTCCTTTTCCAGTATGTAATTAAAGAATTTTGCAGGTATCTTTCCCTTATATTCCCTCCTCCCACTCATGGACTTGAAGGAAGGATCTTGCATGACCCCCTCCCCCCCGACTTAACTTGAAAAATTATTCATTTCATTCATTAAACAAATAGTTATTGAACACCTACTGCATGCTGGGAGTTGAGTTTGGTGCTGGGAGTTCAAAAATGGTACTGTCCTTGTCCTTGCTTTTAGAGGGCTTAGAAGTATAGATCAATCTGAGCCCTTCTGCTGTTGCTTTAGGTATGGTGCAAGAAAGCAGGATGATGACAGGGTCCAACAAAGCACGTCAGTTGAGGCTGTTAATGATCATATCTACTATTTCATAGGAGTGAAGCTTGAGGTGCTAACTCTTAGCTTCTATCATTCATCCGTTATCTAGCTGTGAGATCTTGGGCACGTTAGCTCAGCTCCTTTGCATCTCAGTTTTCTCATCTGTAATATCTAAGACCTCATTTAGTTCTGAGTTTCTGTGGTTTCTTTCTTCCAGCTATAGGTATGACAACAGTTTAAAAAAGTGAGGGAGTTGTTTCTTTTGATGAGCCTCATTAGTTAATCAAGATTGGGAAAGACCCTCTGGGATGAAGGGTCTCCTATCTACCCTTGAATAAATAGCACCTTTGGTCTGTGTAAAGGGAAATGAAGAGCTTGGTGATCCTATCTAGCCCATGGTAAACACAAACAAACTCTTAAACCAAGTTTGTTGTCTTCTTAGATTACATTCCTTTAAATTAGAAGGTTGAACCAAACTACACTTTGAAGTTACTGCTATGTGCACTAAGTGAAGGCAGAAATGAAACTTTTTAATTTTTCAAACAGAGGGCTTTATGTGATTTACTATATCTCTGTAGTAGGCAGTTTATTTTACTCAGAATGTCCTTATTGTTTGTACTCCTTGGAGTCCTTAGAAAACTCATGCATAATTTCCATCCCAGTGCAGATAACACAGGTTTCCTAAAGTTTCAACTTAGAATCTGTATTTTTCTTTCCTTGCTTCACACGAGTGAGTGGCAGGAGGCTTGTGAATCATGGCCCATCAACTCAATGCTTTAGGCTATTATTTCAAAGTTCAATATATTCAAACTTTGGCCTCTGAGAGCGGTAGGATCAGTACACAGGAACAATGGAGTGATAAATATAGAATTTTCATTAAGGAAAAGACTATACCCTATAATTTTGAATCGATGTTCAGAAGATGATCTCAACATTCACAGCCTACTATGTGCTTTAGCTTTGTGCTTGTGAAGGAAAAAAAGGAATACAAAAGAAGGTGACGGTGCTTCTTTCAAATGTTATTGTGGCATAAAGAGATAAGTTTAATAAATGCCAAGAGTGAGCTCTACTAACATTGTGACGTTAATTTAATGTGAGTCCCTTTTGAACCCTGTATAATTGCTTCTATGATAGGTAGTGCAGCTAGCTCAGTGAAGAATGGTTTGTGCAGAGCCACCCAAAATTTGGCTGAGTGGAGTAACACAACTGTTAGAATGTCTAGTTTTATTTTTCTTCACAGCATTGGTTTAATTTTGAACATTAAAAAAGCCTCTCTAAAAAATGTCCATTTTGTTCAAAGCATGATTGCTATCTATATTTTTCTTGAATTGCATAATATATCATGATCACAAAAGCTATTTTGTATTAAAATGAATGAACTTTTTTGTTTAGGATGTGTATACATTTTTCTGATTGTGATTATATCATTTTAAGAATAATAATTTAGAAACCTCCTTTTAACTTTGTGATAGTTTAATTTTAAAAAAATCTCGAAAAGCAAAGGAATGAATTAGTGGTAGCTTTGTTGTTGTTAGTCTATGGACTTCGGTTCAAGATTACTTTAACATAGAATTAAATTAAAAGAAAATAAAAGAAAGACAAGAAAGTTCAAAAGAACTGACATCAGCTCAAAAGTTTTTTGCTGACTTTTAGTAACAAAGCTCTAAATGGCTACTAGTTTTCCACCTGCAATCAAGTGTAATAAACCTTCACTGCAGAAGTCAAATTCTGGGGGAAAAAAAAGTTGGAAGCTCACACTTACACCATAAAACCTTGTTTATTGCAACCATCACTCTTCTAAGATATGCCCCACAATGGGATTTGGTAAAGCCATTACAAGGTGCCGTATGAGTTCCATTTGCCTACAGTAAATAGAATGTCAGAAGTGTCAGGGGGAAATAAATATCTGGCTGGTTAAAAGGGAGCAGAGATGGCTCAAAGCATCATTGAGAGGATTGATTTATCTGGCGTGTTGTAATGACTACAGATGTGGATCTGTTATTCTAGATGAGCAATGAATTTGATGAGCTGATAACATAGGGCCAGAGAGGCCTGGTTTTAATTACTGATGAGGAATTTATTTGTGAAGCACTGTGATTTACTGAGGGTTTGTTCTGTTATTGACAGGTGACCTTGGGGCTTTTCTCTTCTGATAAATCCCAAAAAAGGAGGTTTTAAAAGAAATAATCAAACAGAAAGTATCTTGTCTGTTCTTAGAATACAATGAAGTCATTTGAGATACATTGTTGGGGTGGAAGCTACATTCTTGCTCACATACAAAGTTTGCTGCTCTGGATATTTGTTGCTTATAAATTACTGCTGATTTCTATTCTTAATTATATTTTTATAGTTTTCCTTTTAAGCAAGCCCTAATTCTTTAACTACATACTGGCATTTGTTAGTGTACTTCTGTCATTAGTATAAACTGTTGAGGCAGAATTGAATGGAACCCTGGGATGTCTAGCATAGCTGTTTCATTAAATAATAGCTAATTTGTATAATATGACTTGTGAGTCAGAGGGGAATTTATGGTTCTGACATAGTTGTGATGGTGACCAGAAGTTTCTTGTTTTTATGAATGATACAGAAAATCTAGATTGAAGAACAAAAGGTCAAAAAGACAGCAATCATTTGTATTCATTGTATTAATTCCCCTTTTTTAATCTCAGAAATTTGCCTGAAGTTAACTAAATAACTAAATTTTGGATACTTCTGGTGCTATTTGTATATTTTTTATCTTGGCAAAGTAGGGTTAATATGGCATGTTTTTTTTTTTTTTTAATTAAAATGTGTGGTAGTTTTAGTCTTTCATCTAAAGTATAAATTCAAAAGTCTGAGCTCCAAAGCATCACTTTTGCCTATTTTATTTTAACTAGAAGTTTACAGAAGTGATTCAGACTTCCGTGGCAAACACAGTGATTTCTGTATTTACAGGCTGTTAGAGTTGTTTGCAAAAAACATTGACCCTGTCCGGTTTATAAATATAGTTTACTGTTTACAAGCTATTTAAAAAGTCACCAAAGTAAGAAAACATCTGGACCTCAAAGGTTCTTAGAAAAGATCTGAATTTCACTGGATGGTACTTACGTGTATAAACCTGTTACTAGTTCGTTTGGAGAAAGTAAGGATCAAATCGGTTCCAAAGTAATCAACTAATTTTCGTTTGCAAGCTTTATATCTTATTGCATTTATTTCTTATTTTGCTTTTGTTTTTGAAGATCTAACAGGCAGTGGCACTGCAATTTCTTTGTGAAGATTGTAGTGTTTTCTAAAAAGTTATACAATCCAGAATGTTAAAAATGTTTGTGTACATAAATAGGCATGGGATCTCTATCTCTGCATGTGCATGCATGTGCCAACGAATTCAACTATTTCATTTATAGTATTATTTTATTAACTAATATCCTGAATGTTTTGGAGTGGGAAATTTTAGGATTAATGACATCTGTGACTATTTTAGAATGAATTTACAACCTAAGAAGCACCCTAAATTGTGTAATTATAATGTATACCTAATGTATGTGTTCATGAAACTATGGCATTTTTTGATTTATAAAACCAAATTGTTTTGAATTTTTAAAAATTGGAGCTTAGTAGAAATCAAATAATAGCCATAGTGGGATTTACCTGCTTTTTTGGGCCTGTTTTATGGTTTTATATTCTCAGTGAGGAAACACTGTTTTTCCGTCTTGCACTTTTCTATAGTGGATTTACCACTATAAACCACATATAGATTTTTGTATTGTCTCATTAACTAGAAGTTTCACTTCCCATCTTATTAATTTTGGACAGGTTTAGTTACACTAACAAATGTCAAGTGTGTGTTTTAAAGCAATGAGTACATTCTCATGGTCATAAGTTCTGTATTTTGGGAAGTTCAAGCACATTAGTTAAAGGGTGAAATGGATAAAATTACAATTTTCTTACCACAATTTTTATCCAGGAAGCACGAGTCAGCACTTCCTTCAAAGCTTGTGACTTGCTTCCATAGAATACATTTTATTTATATACTTTACATATACTCTTTAAACTCTTCAGTGCAATCTACTAATAGTATTCTATTAGCCTCAATGGCCAATCTCTAAAGAACATAGAAGTAAGTGGCATAAATTTTATTTACTGTGGTGAAACTGAGGAACCAAAATTTAATACTTTAAAAAAGTTGATTCAGCAAGGGAATGAGCATAATCAAGGGTCCACTGCTAGACAGTGGCCCTTGCATTGTGTCTACAATGACATATTTGATAAACACATCAGAGCTTATTTATCCAAACAATTCAGATATAAACATTTCCCATAATTCAACTTTCTAAATATAATCCTTGTCCTTTCGGATGGATTATTTTTTATTATAATATCATAAAATTTAGATATTAGTGAAAAACTGGAAAATTCAAATAAGGTATTTCTACATCTCATTTTTCTTGACCTTTCTGCAGCCTCTGAGAAGAATGAAACTCTTTTCTTCCTTGCCTTATGTGGCAATACAATTTTCTGGTTTTCTTTTGCCTCTTTGATCACTCTTCATCATTTGCTGGGCTCATTGTACCCCCATACTTAAGGGATGATAAAAATCTGTCCTTGGCTCTCTTTCTTCTACCTCTATATTCACTGTCTTGAAGAGTTCATGACTTAAACTATCACCTCTTCGAAAATAATACACAAACTCCAGAAACAATGTCTTCTTTTTTTTTCCTGTCTTAAATTCTGGCTGCCATTAGTAGTGTCTACTTCATGTATCCCAAACTGAACTCATAATTCTTATCTTCAAATCAGCCTTTATAATTGTCCATATTAATATTAATTACATATATAATAATTACATATATTCTTTATAACTGTGTATAGCATTTCTATGATTTCAATTTAACAGTCTTACAGTTCTCATTCACACTTTCCTGATTTTTGACTTTATTTTCAGTCATGCACCCAAATTTTCCTTTACAACATTTTTTTCCCAAAATTTTCCCCTTTTTCCTCCCCTTCCCTATTTTCCATTTCCAGCCACTGTAACACACCACAACTGTAATGCTGCAATAACCTTCTGGCTTTTCCAGTCTTTTGATTTATCCTTAACATTACTTCTAGGATACCCCCCCAGAAATTGTATGGCATGCTGTTATTCTCCTTAAGAATCTTTTTTTAAAAAATGTAAATTGAGTGTACCGTAAGTCGCAGCTTTGTTATTCAACAGCTTAGAATTTCACACCTTTCATCAAGCTAAATTCTTTAAATTAATTAATTAATTAGTAGAACATAGTTGATTGTACATATCTGTGAGGTACAGCATTGAATATTAATACCTGTGTGCAATGTCTGGTCAAATCAGGATAATTAGTATATTCTTCATTATACAATGTAATCAATTTTTATGGCCCTTTACCATTTTTTTCCTATCCCCCTTCCCCCTTCCCCTTTCCCACCCCTGGTAACCTCAGTTCTGTTTTCTTCTCTTTAAAGTTCAATGTATTACTGTGGTTATTTCCTTCCCTTCCTTCCTTCCTTCCTCCCTCCCTCCCTCCCTCCCTCCCTCCCTTCCTCCCGCTCCTACACATAAGCAAGGACATGCAGTATTTCTGTTTTTGTGCCTGGCTTATTTCACTTAACATAATTTTCTCTTAAGTTCATCCATGTTGCTGTGGATGGCAGTATTTCATTCTTTTATATGGCAGGGTAGTATTCCATTGTGTATATATACCACCTTTTCCTTATCCAGTTGTCTGACAATGCACATTTACGTTGGTTCCAACTCTGGGCTATTATAAATAGAGCTACAGTAAACATGGGAGTACAGGCATTTCTTCAACATGATGATTTCCATTCCTCTGGGTATATACCCAGCACTGGAATTGCTGGATCATATGGTAGTTCTATCTGTAGTTGTTTGGGAAACCGCCATACTGTTTTCCACAATGGTTGTACTAATTTACAGTCCCCACAAACAGTGTAGGAAGATTCTCCTTTCTCTTTATCTTCTCCAGCATTTGTTATTCTTTGTCTTTTTGATACTGGCCAGTCAAATGGTGTGAGATGATATCTCAATATGGTTTTGATTTGCATTTCCCTGATGATTAGTGATGTTGACTATTTTTTCATGTGTCTGTTGCCCATTCATATATCTATCTTTGAGAAGTATCTATTCAGCTCCTTTGCCTATTTTTTAATTGGGGTACTTGTTTTCTTACTGTTAAGTTGTTTGTGTTCTTTGTCTATTCTGGATATTAATCCTTTGTTGGATGCAAGGTTTGCAAATATTTTCTCCCACTCTGTAGGTTGTCTTTCACTCTGTTAATTTTTTCTTTTGCTGTGCAGAAGCTTTTTACTTTGATGTAATCACATTTGTTGATTTTTCCTTTTGTTGCCTGTGCTTTTGGGGTCATATTCATAAAGTCTATGCCCAGTCCTACTTCCTGAAGTGTTTTCCCATGTTTTCTTTTAGGGGTTTTATAGTTTCCAGATGAATATTTAATTCTTTAATCCATTTGGAGTTGATTTTGGTATATGGCAAGAGGTACAGGTCCAGTTACATTGTTCTACATATGTATGTCCAGTTTTCCCAGCACGGTTTATTGAAGAAGCGATCTTTTCCCCAGTTTACATTCCTGTTGCCTTTGTTGAAGTTCAGTTGGCTGTAGGTATATGGGTTGATTTCTGGGTTCTCTATTCTGTTCCATTGGTCTGTGTGTCTGTTTTTATGCCAGTACCATGCTGTTTTGGGTACTATAGCTTTGTAGTATAATTTGAAGTTGGGTAATGTTACACCTCCTGCTTTATTTATTTATTTATTTTGCTCAGGATTGCTTTGGCTCTTTGGGTCTTTTGTTGTTCCATATGAATGTTAGGATTGTTTTTTTCTATTTCTGTGAAGAATGTTATTGGTATTTTGATGATGATTGTGTTGAATCTGTAGATTGCTTTGGGAAGTATGGCCATTTTCACAATGTTAATTCTTCCAATCCAAGAGCACGAAATATCCTAATTTCTTTCAACATTGATTTGTAGTTCTCACTGTAGATATCTTTCACATCCTTGATTAACTTTATCCCTAAGTATTTTATTTTTTTGGTGACTACTGTAAATGGGCTAGCTTTCTTGATTTCTTTTTCTGCTAGTTCATTGTTGGAGTATAAAAATGCTACTGATTTTTGCATGTTGTTTTTATATCCTGCTACTTTGCTGAAATCATTTATCAACTTTAAGATTTTTTTTGTAGAGTCTCTAGGCTTCTCTCTATATAGGATCATGTCATCTGCAAACAGAGACAATTTGGCTTCACCTTTTCCAATCTGGATGCCCTGTATTTCTTTCTCTTGCCTGACTGCTCTGGCTAGTTCTTCCAATACTAGGTCAAATAGAAGTGATGAGAGTGAGTACCCTTAATATATTTAGTGAATCCTTTAGTGACTCTTTAGTTGCCCTTAGTATCAAATTTAATCTCCGGAGCTAAGCATTCAGTCTTTTACATTAATTGATTACCTCCTACTTGTAAAAGTTTATTTGACTTTTGGAATTTTAATTCTCACAGCCTCAGTTATAACCCAGGGGCATGTGATTCACAAATTAATATTTTCAGTTTGATGTAGTAGAAGTAGTATGAAACTGGTGAATCAGGTTGCTTGGCTTTCCCTCTAGCTGAGCAAATGTGGGTAAGTCTGTACATGTAGGAGACACTTAATAAATGTTGATAGAGTTAAAATATTGTCTTAAAATAAACAGTGTTTTCTCTGTATATGACCATTTAAGAGTAGCTGTCTTTATTTTCATGGAAGAACATCTATATCACAAATATAGTGAAATCCAGATAATTTTTCTGCATTAGTTCTAAATACCCCTTTATTTCTATTCAATTTATTATGACATTATCTTCTTTATGCAAGCTACTCATTGTTATCACATGCGCAAAAAGAGTAGTTTTCTTTATGAAAAAAGAAAGTGACTTTCTTTTCATGAAGAAAGCTACTCTTTCTAATCACATGTACAAAAGTTGTTTGTTTTTGCCAAAGAGAAGAAAGTTAACTCTCAAAATATTCCTTATTTTCCTTAGCCTCTCAGCAGAGTTGAGCACTTTTTGACTTCTGGGCATTCTTCTTTTGTCTTCTCTGAAATCATATCCTTGATTTCCCCTACCTGTTTGGTGTCTTCTTTATTTGTAGTTAACAAATAATAATTGTGTATGTTTATGATATGCAATGTGATATTTTGATCTATGTATATATTGTAGAAAGATTCAGTCAAGCTAATTAAAATATCTATCAACTCAACAATTTATTTTGTGGTGACAATGTTAAAAATTTATTCTTTTAGCAATTTTGAAATATACCAACATTATTATAATTTGTGCATGTTTGATTTCTTTTTAGAGACACTTTTAAAAATCTTGATGTACACATGGCATGTATTTGGAAGTAATTCTTTATTTGTTTGAATTTTCTTTTGGGGGCACCTTACCTCTTACAGTGGCTTAGTAAGATTTATTGAATTCAGAAATTTAAGTGGGATTTTATTTATTGTCTGTGTAAGAGTCAAAATAATAAAAAATTACCATCTTTCTTAGCTGGAACCATTTGGGTTCACTGTGAAGGATTTGGTAGTTGAACAGAACGTTCTCACGTCTATTTAGCTATTTAGAGTAAAGGAAGATACACAGTAATTGAGCACTTTTATCATGTACAGGATAGAAGAAGAGAAACCTAACTCTATAGTATTGAACATGGGGTTTATTTTATTCAAGGCATTAACATTCTTTTAAATTACTTTTTATTTTATTATTTTAAAATTTTATTTTTAATTGACATGTAATAATTGTACATATTTATGGGGAGCAGAGTAATATTTCAATATACGTATTCATCGTGTGATGACCAAATCAGGGTAATTAACATATCCATCACCAGAAACATTTATCATTTCTCTGAGACGAGAACACTTGAACTCCTCTCTTTTAGCCACTTGAAAATATACAGTAAATTACTACTTATAGACAGCTAGCACTACTATAGAATATCAGAACTTATTCTTCCTATCTAGCTATAATTCTTTGTCCATTAACCAACCTCTCCCTATTCTTATACCCTCTCTTCTTCCCAGCCTCTAGTAACCTTAATTCTACTCTATACTTTTATGAGCTCATTTTTTTAGCTCCTTCATATATGTAAGAAAATGTGGTATTTATCTTTCTGTGCCTGACTTTGTTAACACAGTGACTTCCAGGCTCATCCATGTTGCCATGAATGTCAGAATTTCATTCTTTTTTATGGCTGAATAGTATTCCATCGTGGGTATAATATATCTATATCTATATCTATATCTATATCTATATATATATATATATACACATATACACCATATTTTCTTTTTCTTTTTTTTAGTGGTGGTTCTGATTGTTTATTGATTTTCTAACACAAGTATAAAAGGCATATCTGACCAACACAAAGTGATGACAAATGTTTGAGATGATGGATATGCTAAATACCCTGATATCATTGCACACCATATAAATGTATCCGAATATCACATTTTACTCCATAAATATATACAACAATCATTGGTTAATTGAGAAAAATTAAATTAAAAAAAAAAAAAAAGACAGAGACAGAAGTAGATTAGAGGTTACCGGAAATGGAGGGTGGGGGGAGAGAAGGAATAATTAGAAGTCATTGCTTGATGGATACAGAGTTTGTGTTTAAGACGACAAAAAAGTTTTGGAACTAGACTCAGGTAGTGGTTACACAGCATTGTGAATGTAATTAATTCCACACAATCGTATGTTTAAAAATGCTTAAATGGCGATCTTTATGTATGTTTTATTACAATTAAAAAATGGAGAAAAAAGCATATCTGAATAAAAGCAAAGATTGTATTTGGTGTGTATAGTATTCAAGTCTACAGTCTTTCATTGAATATCTAGGGTAAAGTAGGACATACGTATACTTCTAAGTGAAGAAACCATGTTTTTTTGTTTCTGAGTAACTAATAGTTTGGTATTGCCGAATGAATAAATGAATGAAACCTATATAGCATGATTTTGATGCCCAGGTTACAAACTTCGAAAAACCCTAAACTTTTAAAAAACATTTCATTCAAAGTTTATTTGCATGCAATATTTTCAGCTGGAATAAAACTTAAATATAATTTACATCTTATTTGGCTCATTTCTTCACTATGAAAGGATTAGGGAGAGCAGATTAAATCTCTCCAATTTGGTAGTGGGTCCTCTTCAACCGGGAATCTTTTCAAATGGGATAATACCCCTGGACAGGTAGCTGCCAAAATCTAATCATATGACAGGAAAGAAAGAATATAAGTTGTACTTGAAGTAAAAACGTACTTTATTGTCATCCTGTGTTTTTAGTGCCTTTTGCACGTATAGCCACATCATGGTGTAGGATGGCGTGCGTACAGAGAAACACCAATTCATTCTGACGTTATGTACTTAAAATATCTTTCCCTATGCATTTACATGGGCAGTCAGCAAGACTGCTCCCAGGTCACACAAAGGAAATTCTAGACTTGTTCTCGGTATATCCAGTATTCTAGGTCTAACTCTGCTAGGTAATTTATGATCTGTTGGAGAAAAAGATGGTATGATAAATGGACAGACTTATGGTCTCAAAGTCCTGGAGTGTAAGTAGAAGTGGCCACCCTAGCTTCAGTATGTTTCTGTGAGCTCTGGCTAAATACTGTCTGCAGGTTTTCTCACTATCTACTCAAAAAGTTTTCAGTTGTATAAAATTTCTAGGTTTTCGGGGGGGGGGGGTTGTCTTCCATAATGAATAGTTTATTTCTCAACCAGATAATTGTTAGTAGAGAAAGTCTCATACATGTTAACCAATACATTTTGATGACAATGTTGAGATTAAAAGGAAAAAAAAACTTTTATCTTCCCCTCTGTTTATTTTTGGGGAGCTAATCCTATTTTTGCTGCCTTAAAAATCATTATTTTTCCATAGAACATTATAAACTAGACAACAACCAATATAGATATTGCATTGCAATGCTATTAGAAATGCATCCTTCATAAAATGCAGAAGAAAACATTCATAGTCTATCATTATAAATAAAACAAATCATCAAAAATCAGATCACCTCATGAACAATTCTTTAAAAAATGACTAAATCTGTCAGAATATAAATTAGCAATGCTGCCATTTCTCTAACTCATAATTTCTTTGTAGTTTATTTATTTATTTAATTTTAATTTTAATTTTAATTTATCAATATACGATGTAGCTGATTTTCATGTTCCTTTACCAATTCCTCCTTTTCCCCCATCTCCTCCCTGTCTCCCCCAACAACATCATATCTGTTCACTCATCTTTTTCATGGTTGAATAATATTCCATTGTGTGTATATACCACATTTTTGTTATCCATTTATCTGTTGATGGACACTTAGGTTAGTTCCACATCTTAGCTATTGTAAATAGTGCTGCAGTAAACATGCAGTTTCAGGTATTTCTTTGATATACTGATTTTATTTCCTTTGGATGAATAATATTCAGTGTTGGGATTGCTGGATTATATGGTAGTTCTATTTTTAGTTTTTTAAGGAAATATCTTCATACAGTTTTCCATAATGGCTGTACTAATTTACATTCCCACCAACTGTATATAAAAGAGTTCCCTTTTCTCCATATCCTCACCAGCCCTTATTTGTCATTTTTTGTCTTTTTGATAATAGTCATTCTAACTGGAGTGAGATGACATCTCATTATGGTTTTGAGTTTTAAGAATTCTTGACAATATACTACCTAGAATGGACTGAAGTTTTTTTTTTTATATATACTCCTTGGGAAGAGTTTGCTATGCAAAATAACAATGGTAAGACTGGATAAGTATTATTTAAAAAAAACAATGCAAGAGATAATTCATTATCAAGTATTTTAGCAATAGCTGGTCATATACAAGGAAAGGGTTTGCTATCCTTTTTTGCAGAATTTATATAAACTTTTTATAAAATCGAGGTTTTTTAAAATAAGTAATATGTGTTAAGAAATATGTGTATGTGTTAAGAAAAATTACAAAAGGAGAGGGTATGGCACAAAAAGAAAATTTTCCTCCCATTGACCCATGTCTGCCAGTCACCCAGTTTCTTTTGTTTGAGGTTACATTTATTTGAGGTTGTGTCACTTCAGTTCTGAGCACCAGCCCCTTGCTAACTGAGTGGCCTGAGAAGAGGTTGGTGAGGAGACAGGCACAAGTGCTAGGGTTTTGTCTCCTTGAGAGGAGGTGAGGGAAGTTCTGCTGTTTGCAGTAACTGGATAGAGCAAGGATAAATCCTGACCCAAATTTCTACAAAAAAGAAGGTTGACATATGTTAGACACACAACCTTTTATTATGACAATTGTAAATGAGCCATAGCTGATCAAGTCAGTACTTCTTCTTGGACACTTTGTTAGCAGTTCTCAGGTATGACTATATGGATCTGCATTCTATAAAGACTTTCACTATGCCTAATGAGTATTTCCTCCATTCCTGAACGAGTAAATACATATAGGCTTATCAAACTCTAAATTAAATATATTATGACTAGTTCAGCAATAAGATGATTTTGTGTGCATTGTAACAACCACCTTTAAATATTATTGATCTCAAATTTGATGCAATATTTGGTTGAACATATATGGACAGTTTGTGACCACCAAATATTGCTATGGAGATATCATAACTTTAGGAAATATAAATATATAAAAAAGATTCGTACTTTGGCAGGTAACTGTTAATCTGGATACCTGTTTGGTAGTTTGTATTTGTTATAGGGGTAATTAATTGAATGCTGAGTTCAACAAATACTGCTCCAGGGACTTTCAAGAGGGGTTTGGAAAAATTAATATAGCAGAAAAGAGAGGCAGATAGCATATGTGAATATCAATAGTTATAAACATTGAAAAGTAACAGGACTGCTATAACTATACAGGGACTTCTTTATTCAATATGGCCTTGAAATACAAAATTTTACCTTTGAATAATGCAATAATAAAAAAACATAAAAAGTAATAGAACAGAACAGAAAATTTAAAAATGAAATAAACACAGTAAAATTCTGTATCATGTACTATAAACATCCTATTTGTAAAAAAATAAGTTGATTTGCCAGTCACTCTGCCCCATTCTACTCTTCTATTCTTAACCTAATAAGAAAACAATTATGCATCAGAACATCTATTTCTTAAATAAAACAGTGACCTGTTAGGAAAGTAATGAGTGCTTTTTTCTTTATTAATTTTGAGTGAATTTTTTAGAGTGAAGCTCTAAATTCATTATTAATAAGAAAACTACAGAAAATGTCACTTATCACATCTAAATGTTTACAGTGGTAACTCCAGACAGTCATAAGTAGAGAATGAAATTAATTTATTTGAGTGGTAGTCTAGTTTTTCAGGGAACATATCAACATGCATGCAAAATGCATAAAATATTAGTTAAGTCAGTGATCAAATCTGGTAGTGAAATATGGGCTTGGATATGAGAAGGACAGAGAGATAGAATTAAAACTACAAAAATAGAAATATTGAAATCCTTGATACATGTGAAACTGATAAAAAATGCTTGTAGTTTAGAAAAAAGAAACAAAGATTTTAAGGTAAGTAACGTAATAGAAGAAATCAGATATATGGAGAAGGAAAGTTCACGTGGAAAGCAGAAGAAAAAAAATGGTTAGACATTGTAAGCAAAATGGATAGTACAGATAACAAATACAATGCCATGAAAACTTCTGGGTTACACAGCCATAGGTGGGGGTCTGATGGTTAGAAAGAGGTTTCAAGTAGATCCAGCTGTATTACATGTTGGGCTTCCAGGTAGGATTATTTAGGTTCTTCCTCTCCTACTCTCACACCTGCTCTAAGTGTCTTTATCTATGATACTATTTATTCATTTTAGTCCAGTTTCCTCATTTTACAAATGAGGAAATTGCGAAAAAGAAGGCAAGTGATGGTCCAAGGTCTCACAGCTAGTATGGAAAATAAGCATGAGCATTATGCTGTATATTACAGCTATGATAGTGTGTGAAGCAAAGAAGCCAAGAGGATATATGAATTTATTGTTCTTCAAACCATTTAAATCTTAAAAGTTTGTTAATTATTTTAGTTCTTTGATAATTTTTTTAAAAAGACTTATTAATAAATATTTACCAGGTCATACTAATGCTTTGTATTATCTTTACTGACTTTTTTTCTTATTAATTTTGAGTGAATTTTTTCACTTCATTGGAATTTTGATTGATTGATTTTAAAAGGCTTATGAGGATGTGAAGGAAAGGAACTCTTTTATACTGTTGGTAGGACTGTTAATGAGTGCAGCCATTATGGAAAACAGTATGGAGGTTCCTCAAACAACTACAGATAGAATTACCATATGATCCAGCAATCTCACTTCTGGGTATATACCCAGAAGAATGGAAATCATGTCGATGAGATACCTGCACTCCCGTGTTTATCTCAGCTCTATTTACAAAAGTCAAGATATGGAGCCAATGTAAATGTCTTTAGTGATTACTATTTAAATGGTTTTCTCAAAATAACTGTTAAATTACCTATTAATTTCCCCTTAATTGTTGAAAACTTTATCTAAGATTGTTCATCAGCAGCAAGTCTTCTTGTCATTAGTGACAATTAGTGAAATTCTGCTGTATTGGTTAACTTTTAAGTAGCTGTTATCAGCAGTATCTCATTTATTTTATGGTTAATGCTTTCTGATTATGCTTTGTGTTAAAGTTTGATGGTTGATAGTAAAACTGGACTGTATAATTACATGAATTCTAAAAAGGAATAAAGCACAGTTCAGTGGATCACAAGCTGTAGTTTACTTGTGAAACTCTGAAATTCTTAAGGGTTTCCACAATGCCCCTACCTCTTGTTTTCTTTTTGTGATTTCCCATTAGGATCTGCATATTACATAAGTTAAAATTTGAAAAAGGACAATTAATTTTTATATTATTTGCATTCCCCATAATATAGCATAAAATCATTTTATTAATAATAGTCAATGTTCTTAAAGGGAAATACTTCAGCCCCACCAATGCTAAATCCTTTCCCCTGGGTTGTAATTACTGAAAATGTGATAAAAGGATTTTTTTTTCTTTATTTGTTTATTCTTTCTTTTTTAGCTCCCACTTATGAGTGAAGACATACAGTGTTTCTCTTTCTCTGCCTGGCTTATTTCACTTAACATAATTTTCTCTAAGTTCTTCTATGTTGCTGCAAGAAATACATACAGGTTTATCTGCTCTCAGTTCTCTAATATCCTGAAAGATCCTGAGAAATAGTTTGAATGTACATCAGATACACATTGATAGAAATAAGATGTCTGATCCATATTTATATTTTTTCCTTTAATACATGATTTTAGTAATAACTGGTCTTATGATAAACTACTAAATGTCAGTTTTCTAATGAAACGTATGTTCAAACTCAGAATGTGAGTTGATGCATTTAGAATGTTAGGCCTGTATTTAGGCATTATTTTTAAGTGCAGACACTTCATAGGAAATAGACTCCCCTGGTAACACTTGCTGAGAAGGGGGATTATGATCCCTAGAGAACTTTCCATGGAATCATTTTTCATATTACGTAGATTTAGTGAAAAAAGACCTGTGACCAAACCACTTTTAAATAAAAATATTTGGTAAGTTGATACAAATTATAGAAATAATTATCTATTTTAACTTAACATTAAATCTTATTTAATGGAATTTGTGGATCAAATTAAGACATAGAAGATCATTACATTAAAATAAAAATAAAAAGTTAAATAAGAATATAGCACTATAGTGAGTTCTAGTTCTTATTTCTTTTCTTTTTTTTCTGACTGTGTGTGTGTGTGTGTGTGAGTGTGTGTGTGTGTGTGTATCATATGATATAGGGCAAATTAGTGTGTGTGTGTGTGTATCATATGATATAGGGCAAATTATTTTTATTTATTAATTTACTTATATATTACGAATATCCATGAGGTACAAAGCTGATTGTCCCCCCTCCTCCTGCCCATGGGGGCCAGATTCATACTGGGGGCATATCCATTACCAGAAATTAATTTTGTACCCTTGGTCCCCTCCCAATTATCCCCCAGCCTCCCTCCACTTCCCCCTCTCCCCTCAACTCCAAGTTGTAGCCCTGGGAATGTTCCCTCCCTCTGTTGGATCACAGCACTACTGTGATCTTTCTTTTCTGCCTTCCTTTCTCTCTTAGCTCCCACATATGAGTGAGCACATGAGGTATTTATCCTTCTGTGCTTTGCTTGTTTCACTCAACATAAGTTTCTCCAGGTTCATCCATGTTGTTGCAAATGGGAGTATTTCATTCTTTTTTTATGGCAGAGTAGTATTCCATAGTGTATATATACCACAGTTTCCTTATCCACTCATCTATTGATGGACATTTAGATTAGTTCCATATCTTGGCTGCTATAAACAGAGCTGCAATAAACATGGGAGTGCAGGTATCTCTTCGACAGGATGATTTCCATTCCTCTGGGTATATACCCAGAAATGGGATTGCTGGAGCATATGGCAGATCTATTTGTAGTTGTTTGAGAAACCTCCAAATTGTTTTCCAAAATGGTTATACTAATTTACAGTCCCACTGACAGTGGAGTAGTGTTCCCTTCTCTCCACACCCTCACCAGCATTTGTTATTCACCTTCTTTTTGATTATAGCCAGTCTAACTGGACTGAGGTGGTATCTCAATGTGGGTTTAATTTGCATTTCCCTGATGACTAGCGATGTTGAGCATTTTTTCATGTATCTGTTGGCCATTTGTATGTCTTCCTTTGAAAAATGTCTATTCAGCTCCTTTGCCCATTTTTTAATTGGGTCATTAATTTTTTTTACTGTGTAATTGCTTGAGTTCTATGTATATTCTGGATATTAGTCCCTTGTCGGATGCATAGTTGGTAAAAATTTTCTCCCACTCTGTAGGTTGTCTTTTCACCTGGTTGATTGTTTCTTTTGCTGTGCAGAAACTTTTTAATTTGATATAGTCCTGTTTGTTTATTTTTTCTTTTGCTGCTTGTGTTTTCGGGCTCGTGTTCATAAAGCCTGTGCTCAGACCTAACTGCTGAAGTGTTTCACCTATATTTTCCCTTAGTAGTTTTACAGTTTCAGGTCTTATACCTAGGTCTTTAATCCATTTTGAGTTGATTTTAGTGTATGATGAGAGATGCATATCTAGTTTCGTTTTTCTGCATATGGATGTCCAGTTTTCCCAGCACCACTTGTTGAAGAGGCAATTTTTTCCCCAATGTATATTTTTGTTGCCTTTGTCTAATATCAGATGGCTATAAGCCTGATGAGTGATTTCTGGGTTCTCTATTCTACTCCGCTGGTCTGAATGTCTATTTTCATACCAGTACCAAGCTGTTTTGTTTAGCACAGCTTTGTAGTATAATTTGAAGTCAGGCAGAGATATGCCTCCAGCTTTGTTTTTTTTGTTCAGGATTGCTTTGGCTATTCTGGGTCTTTTGTTTTTCCATATGAAAGGTAAGATTGATTTTTCCATTTCTGTGAAGAATGTCATTGGTATTTTGATGGGGATGGCATTGAATCTGTAGATTACTTTGGGTAGTATAGACATTTTCACAATGTTAATTCTTCCAATTCAAGAGCATGGAATGTCTTTCCATCTTTTTGTGTTTTCTTTAATTTATTTCAGAAGTGGTTTGTAATTCTCATTGTAGAGGTCTTTCACCTCCTTGGTTAAATTGATCCCTAGGTATCATATTGTTTTGGTGACAATTGTAAATGGGCTTACTTTATTTCTCTTTCTGTTAATTCATTATTTGAGTATATAAATGCTACTGATTTGGGAGCATTTATTTTGTATCCTGCAATATTACTGAAGTTATTAACCAGCTCTAGGAGTTTTTTGATACAGTCTTTAGGTTTTTCTGTATATAGTATCATGTCATCTGCAGATAGAGACAGTTTGACTTAATCTTTTCCAATCTAGATTCCCTTTATTTCTTTGTCTTGCATGATTGCTCTGGCTAGTACCTCCAGTACTATGTTGAATACAAGTGGTGAGAGTGAACATCCTTGTCTTTTTCCTGTCCTTAAGGGGAAGGCCTTCAATTTTACCCCATTCAAAATAATACTGGTGGTGGGCTTGTCATAAATAGCTTTTATTGTGTTAAGATATTTTCCTTGTATACCTAATTTGTTGAGAGTCTTTTTCATGAAGGAATGTTGAATTTTGTCAAATGCTTTTTTAGCATCTATTGAGATGATCATATATATGATCTTTGTCCTTGAGCTTGTTGATGGGATGTATCACATTTATTGACTTTCTTATGTTGAACCATCCTTGCATCCCTGGGATGAATCCCACTTGATCATAGTGTATAATTTTTTTAATATGTTGCTGTATTCTAATTGCAAATATTTTGTTGAGGATTTTCACATCTAGTTTCATCAAGGATATTGGCCTGTAATTTTCTTTTTTTCTTGTGTCTTTATCTGGTTCTGGTATCAGAATTATGTTGGACTCATAGAATGAGTTTGGGGGAGTAGCATCTGTTTCAGTTGCTTGGAAGAATTTCATGAGAATTGGTATTAACTCCTCTTTAAAAGTTTGATAGAATTCAGCTGTAAAGCCATCCGGACTCGGACTTTTTTTGTTGGAAGACTGCTAATTACCGCTTCAATCTCTTTGCTTGTTATTGGTCTGTTCAGGTTTTCTATCTCTTCTTGGTTCAGTCTTGTTAATTTATATGTGTCTAGAAACTTATCCATAGCTTCCAGATTTTCAAATTTGTTGTCATACAGTTGTTTATAATAGTCTCTAATGATTCTTTGTATTTCTGTGGTGTCAGTTGTAATGTCTCCCTTTTCATTTCTGATTTTTGTTATTTGGTTTGGTTCTTCTCCTTTTTTTTGTTAATGCTCTAATCTTTTTGTTCTGCTCTAATCTTAATTATTTCTTTCCATCTACTGCCTTTAGGTTTGGATTGTTGTTTTTCAAGTTCTTTGAGGTGTAGCATTAGGTCGTTTATTTGGAGTCTTTCCCTTTTTTTGATATAAGCATTTACTGCAATAAATTTGCCTCTTAGTACTGCTTTTGCAGTATCCCACAAGTTTTGGTATGATCTTTATTTTCATTAGTTTCTAGAAATTTTTTGATGTCCTGTTTAATTTCTTCTTGGACCCATAGGTCATTCAGGAGCCTATTATTTATTTTCCATGCATTTGTATAGTTTCCAGTGATTTGCTTATTGTTTATCTCCAGTTTTATTCCATTGTGGTCTGAAAAGGTTGTTGGAATGATTTCAATTATTTTAATTTGCTGAGACTAGATTTGTGACCTAATATGTCATCTATCCTGGAGAATGTACCATGAGCTGATGAGAAGAAAGTGTGTTCTTTAGCTGTTGGATGAAATGTTTTGTATATATCTGCCAAGTCCAGTTGGTCTAGGGTGTAGATTAAATCCTGTGTCTCTTTGTTGACTTCTTGCCTGGAAGTCCTGTCCCATACTGAGAGAGGGGTGTTCAGATCACCCACTATTAATGTATTAGGTCCTATCTCCTTCTTTATATCTTAGAGTGTTTGCTTAATATATCTGGGTGCTCTGGTTTTGGGTGCATACATGTTTATGATTATTATGTCTTCTAGCTGGATAGTTCCCTTTATCATTATATAATGGCCTTCTTTGTCTTTTTAAATGTTTTTTGGGTTAAAGTCTATTTTGTCCAATATAAGAATAGCTACTCCTGCTTGTTTTTGGTTTCCATTTGCATGGTATATGTTTTTCCATCCCTTCACTTTTAGTCTATGAGTGTCTTTACAGGTGAGGTGGGTCTCCTGAAGACAGCATATACTTGGGTCTAACTTTTTATTCTACTCAGTTAGTCTGTGTCTTTTGAATGGGGAATTTAGTCCATTCACATTCAGAGTAGTTATTAAGAAGTGTTGTTTAATTCCTGTCATTTAATTGCTTCTTGTTCAGGTGGTTTAAATATCTTTTGATCATAATTTCCCCTTTTATTACTCTTCTTCAATGTTAGTTGGGAATTTAAGGCAGAATGATTTAACTTCTTTCTCTTTCTTGCTGGCATTTTTGTTTTAACTGTGGGCTTTTCTCTGTCTTGTGTATTCATCATGGTGGTCACCATTATTCAGATTTCAGATGAATGACTCCCTTGAGAATTTCTTGTAGGGCTGGTCATGTGGTGGTGAACTCCCACAACTTTTGTTTATCTGGGAAATATACTATTTCTACCTCTTTTCTGAAGGAGAGCCTTGCTGGGTAAAGAATTCTTAGCTGGCAGTTCTTTTCTTTTAGTATTTTGAATATGTCACTCCACTTTCTCTGGCCTGTAGAGTTTCAGTTGAAAAGTCTGCTGTTAGTTTGATGGGGGTTCCCCTGTCAGTGACCTGATGCTTTTCTCTTGCTGCTTGTAGAATTGTCTCTTTGTCTTTGAGCTTTGCGAATTTAACCATAATATGTCTTGGGGAGGATCTTTTTGTGTTGAATCTGTTTGGGGACCTTTGAGCTTCCTGGATCTGAAGGTCAGTATCTAGCCCTATACCTGGGATTATTTCTGTTACTATTTCCTTGAGTAGGTTTTCAATACCTTTTCTTTTCTCCTGCCCTTCAGGAATACCCACAATTTGGATGTTAGAGGGCTTGAGGTTGTCTCCTATCTTTTGTAGGTTTTCCTCATTATTTTTAATTTTTTTTCCCTTTTTTTCGTCTGCCTGACTTACTTCGAAAAGACCATCTTCAAGCTCTGAAATTCTTTCTTCTGCTTGCTCTACCCTGCTGCCTAAGCTCTCAGTTGTGTTTTTTATTTCATTGAGTGTGTCTTTCATTTCTAGAAGTTCTGCTACACTCTTTTTTATGGTATTAATCTCTTTATAGATTTCTTCTTTCATATTCTGGAGTTTTTTTCTTGTTTCATTGTGTTACCTAATTGAGTCTTCCTTTATTTCTTCAAGTTTTCTTAAGATCATTGCTTGATATTCTTTTTCAGACATTTCAAGGATTCCCTGTTCCATGGAGTTTGACTTTGGGGCATTACTGTATCCTTTTGGTGGTGTCATTTCTTCTTGATTGTTTGTGTTTCTAGTGTTTTTTTGCTGATGCTTGGTCATTTGGTAGGGGGTTTGCTTCTTCTATTACACTGAGGTTGGCTGTGGAGTGGCTTTGGTTGCTATTGTGGGGGGTGAATTGTCTTTGCTTGACAATAGGTATGGTGGTGGTTATGTTAAATCACCGTATTTGCCATTCTAGACTCTGTGGTCATAGGATGAGCCCCTAGCACGTGGAGTTCTCCTGGGCCAAACTCGGTGGGTAATGGAGTATGGATGTGTTGTTCCCTCCAAAACTCATGTGGAAATTTGATCTCCAATGTAGCAGTGTTGGAAACTGATTGAGTCATGGGGGCGGATCCCTTATGAATGGATTAATAATACCCTCCCTGGGGGAGGAGGGGTAGTGAGTGAGTTGTCGCTCTATTAGGTCCTGCAAGAGCTTGTTGCTTAAAAAGACCCTGGCACCTTCTCTCTCTCTTTCTTCCTCTCGCCATGTGATCTGCTTTTACCCACCAGCTGCCTGCCACTTTCTGCCATGAGTAGAAGCAGCCTGAGGCCTGTGCCAGATGCAGCTGTCCCAGAATAGTAAGCCAAATAAACCTCTTTCCTTTATAAATTACCCAGTCTCAGGTAATTCTGTTATAGCAACACACGGCAGACTAATACAGTGGGTCAGCACCGTAGGTTGGTGCTCCCCCCAGGTCTGAGGCGGGATGAGGGGCTGCATGGAGCTGCATGGTTCCGCTGGCTGGTGTTGCTGCCAGCCACCCCCGTGGGCTCACCTTCGTGAAGCCTATTCAGGGTCCAAGATGGCGGGGTGAGGGAGCTACGTGGAGCCACCCAGTTCCACTGTTTGGTGCCCAAGGCAAATTAAAATTACAATTAAAACACTTCAGAATGGTGAAAGAGGTTTTTCTTTGTTATACACAGAACACCTTTATTGAGGTGTAATTGTTATATAGAAAACCGTACATATTTAATGTATACCATTTGATGGGCTTGAACATATGCATACTCCCTTGAAATCATCATCACAATCAAGGCAATAAACATATCAAGCACCTCCAAAAGTTTCCTCATAGCCCTTTGGTGTGTGTGTGTGCACACTTGCATGTTCATTAAGAACACTTAACTTGAGATCTTTCCTCTTAAAAAATTTTTAAGTGTATAATGCAGTGTTTACAATAGGCACTATGTGGTACAGCACGTCTCTAGAATATGTTCATTTTGCATAACCGAATCTTTATACCTGTTCAACAGCTCCCCATTTCCCTCTCCCCTCAGACTCTGGTAACCACCATTCTACTCCCTGCTTCTGTGAGTTTGACTATTTTAAGTATCTCATATAGGTGGAATCATGCAGTATTTGTCCTTCTGTTACTGGCTTATTTCACTTAGCATAATATCCTTTAGGTTCATCCATGTTGTAACAAATGGTAGAACTTCCTTATTTTCTTAGGCTGTATTTATATACCACATATTCTTTATCCATTCATCTATCAATGAACATTAGGTTGATTCCATATCTTGGCTATTGTAAACATTGCTGTTATGCACATGGGAATGCAGATAGCTTTTCAAGATGCTGATTTCATTCAGTTCTTTTGAATATATCCCCAGAAGTGTGATTACTGGATCATATGATACATCTATTTTTAACTTTTTGAGGAAACTCTATACTGTTTTTCATAGTGGCTATACCATTTTACATTCCAATCAACAGTGTATATGGGTTATATGGGTTCCAGTTGCTCTACATTCTCACTTCTTCTATCTTTTTAAAAAAATTTTTGCTAATAGCCATCCTAACAGGTGTGAGATGATAGCTCAATGTGGTTTTGATTTGCATTTTCCTGATAATTAGTGATGTTGAGCACCTTTTCATATACCTCTTGACCATCTGTATGTCTTTTTTGGAGAAATGTCTATTCAAGTCCTTTGCCTATTTTTCAATTGGTTTGCTTTTTTGCCGTTGAGTTGTAGCAGTGTTTTATGTAATTTGGATGTTAACCTTTTATCAGATATGTGGTTTGCAAATATTTTCTCCCATTTCATAAGTTGCCTTTTCACTCTGTTGATTGTTTTCTTTGCAGCAGATTTTAAGTTTGATGTAATCCAACTTGTCTTTTTTTTTTTTTTTTTTTTTTTTTTTTGCTTTTGTTGCCTGTGTTTTGGGTGTCATATTATTGCCAAGACCAGTGTCATGAAGATTTTCCCCTATGTTTTCTTCTAGAAGTTTACAGTTTTAGGTTTTATATTTATGTCTTTCATCAATTTTGAGTTGATATTTGTGTGTGGTATAAGGTAAGGGTCCAATTTCATTCTTTTTCATGTGTATATCCAGTTTTCACAGCACTATTTGTTGAAGAGACTATCCTTTCCCCATTGTGTATTCTTGGAACCCTTGTTGAAGATCAGTTCACTGTATATGCATGAATTTATTTCTGGGCTCTCTATTCTGTTCTATTGGTCTATGTGTCTATTTTTATGCCAGAACAATACTGTTTTAATTGCTGTAGCTTTGTAATATATTTTGAAATCAATAAATGTGAGGCCTCCAGCTTTGTTCTTCTTTCTCAAGATTGATTTGGCTGTTGTGGGTCTTTTGTGGTTCCACATGAATTTTAGGATTTTTTTTTCTATTTCTGCAAAAAAATGCCACTGGGCTTTTAATGGGGATAGCATTGACTCTGAGGGAAACTGAATTTATGATCCCTGTCATCCAACAGGTGGTATATTTATATTCATAAATAGAAAACTGGAGCAATAGTAGAGCCATAAGGCCAGATGTATTAGTTTGCTAGAGCTACCATAGCAAAGTACCACAGACTGGGTGGCATAATCAACAGAAATTTATTTTCTCACAGTTCTGGGGACTGGAAGTCTAAGATTAGGTGTTGAGCAGGTTTAGTTTCTCTTCAGGCCTCTCTTTAGCTTGCACGTGGTTGCCTTCTTGCTGTGTCCTCACATGTCCTTTCCTTTGTTTGCACATACTGAGAGAGGGAGGGAGAGAGAGATCTCTAGAGTCTCTTCCTCTTCTTATAATGACACCAGTCATATTGGATTGGAGCAGCATCCTTATGACCTTGCTTAACATTAATTACCTCTTTAATGCTCAATGACAGTCACATTGAGGATTAGGTCTTCAACATATTAATTTTGGGGGGGCAAAATTCAGTCCATAAAACTAGGCAAAGTCTTTTATTAAAGATAAAGTTTTCTGTACATGAACATAATAAAAATGCTTTAGATTGTATTAAAATATGTGAAGAGGATTCTCTCAATCCTCTTAAATATTAGCAGAATAGGTTGCATCTCTGAAAATTATTGCTTCATAATTTGACATTCTGGATAAAACCAACCATTAATGGGTTGGTTTTAGAAGATGACCTGTGATACATGAAAGCAAGGATCTGCATATATATTCAGAAACCCATTCTGGAAATACCAAATGGGCAAGATCTAGTTTAACAGCAACACATGAACAAACCCAAGAGCCAACAGTACGAGGCAAGGATCAAGGTTGGTATCACTTAGTAATAACTATATTCCTTTGGTGATCAGATACAAAACAACCATATTAGGACTAGATGTTGATAGTTCTGGGGCATGGGGTCAATTATTGGGTGGGAGGGCTTAGGCAGTCAGGGATAACAGAAAGACACTGGAACTAGTACTGGGGGGGGGGAGCTGGCAGTAAAATGGTGGTTGAAGGACCTCAAAAGGCAGGCTTAATTTCACAATTTTACCCAAGGGTGCTAAAAAGAAGTCTAATAAAGAGAATGTAGCACTAGTGAATGGGACACAAAATAGCCTACTTAATCAAGAGAGCTGGATCAAAGAACATGACCACCAAACAGGAGAGAATTGGAAGGGAGAGCAAAGTGACATGAAAAAAAAGAAGGGAAATTACATTAGCTCTGTATGAAGGGAGTCCAATTTATAAGGGCCAAAGTTGAAAATGACAAACAGAAGAAGAAAATACTTCAAAATGTACAATTAAAAAGTGATACATGTGGGAGCAGGGAGAAAAGTTTAATATCTAGGGAAGAGGGTACATAATGCCTGCCTGGTAAACTTGCCTCAAAAACTACAAAACAAACTACAACTTCTGCTCATGAAGGGGCTTATTCAAAAAAAAGTGCATATTACTAAATGGTTGTAATGAAATTTATGGATGAGTTAGTAATTTGTTGGCTTGTAAACAATAAGAACTCAGTAATACCTTACTGATATTCAATCACAGGCCTCTTCACTCTAGCCATTTATCCTGTCCATAATAAGGGATTGAGGTATAAGCACATTGTGAGCTTCACGTGTTTCATGTATAGTGTAACATCCTTGCTAGAGAACTCTGCTTCTTTTTACACCAAACCTCAGAGACATAAGTTTTCTTTTTTTACCTATAGATTTTGGTTTCTCTTGGTGTCTTTTTAAAATTTAGCATGATACCCTCCTTGTCAAATCTCCTATATTAGCATAATGTTCCAGCAATGAAGAATTCCACTCCTTGAGCTCAGTCGAGGATACTCTGAATTTTGATGCCTATAATTGACCTTATATAATTATGTATATTATGCAAGTAAATGTGTATTATTTTTGTGTATATGTATAGTAAAGAACATCTTTTTTCTCTCTATCATTTATTTGGTGCTAGATAAAACAAAACCCTTTTTCTTATACCAGAAAATAGAATTGGGAGATGTCTTTATAGTGACGAGCTTACTATCAGCCCATAGATTATCCTGACAACTTCTGTTTTCAAGGGAAGGTCCACATCGAAAGGGACATCACAGTTTCTCTCCCTGCCACAAGGAAAGATAGACCTGAGCTGTAAGGAGAAATAGCCCTTTGCTGTTCATTTGACTGTTGAGGTTGTAGTTATTTATCTTCCATTGTGTGCACATTCTAAAGCTTTGAAGGTTGCACTAATGTTCCCATTTCCAGGTGCTAACCATCTCTTGAGAAGTAGGGCATTGGTGTATTGCTGTGTACCTTGTATGCCTTAGTGACATGGAAAAGTGGTTCTTCATTTATCAAAGAGCGTTCTCTTTAAAATTCTAGTTTCATATCTTTCTCCATCAGTCTGTTCTCCATGTTTAGAATGTTGTTTCTGTCTTGTCATGGGGCTATTGATCTGGTTTTTGCCCTTTCCTGTAGAAAGGAAAGCTGTCATTCAGAAATAATGTGACTTTTTAAGTTTATTTGTTATGAGGATTTTTGGTTTTTTTGTTTTTTCACTTAGAAACTGAAAATGGGCTGAGATATGCACATTTATCTAGAAATGAGTGCAACTTTAAGAAGTTATTTAAGAACATGTGCATTTCTTGTGAAGTTTTGGTCATCTGTTTTAAGAAACAAAAACATTGAGAAGTGTCCTGGGAATTTATTTGGTTCTCATGATCGTATTGCCAGCGTGCCCAGTATCTCTAGGCTGAGAAGCCTGTTCCACACATACCTGGTGGTTAACACTCATGCATTTGCGTTCTGTGACTTATTAACCACAAGCCAGCACTTTCCATACTGAATTGTAAAAATATCAGTAGATGTCCCAAATTATTTAGAAATTTCAGAATAAGATTAATAGCCATCCTTATTCTTCTTTTTGAAGTGACTGTTAATAACTTAAAAAGTGAGGTGATGTGGCAATTCTTGTTTTGAAAATTAGGATTTTTCTTTTTATATTTTATTGGGAGTCAAAATTTGGAAATATTATTAATAAAACATTTATAAAGAGGAAAAATGGGTTTTCTTTTTAACTAGTTCATCATTCTGTTAGTCATACCCCTGAAATGATAATTTAATATGCAGCCATTTTATATAGCTTAAGAATAGGAAAATGCATGGCCTTCAAGAAAGCTACAGAGTTCCCCTGTTATTGGCATTACAAATAATGCACTTTATTCAACAAAGGGGCTTTATTGTTTCTATGAACCCTCCTGCTGTATTTTTCCCTGTAATACTTGGAGAGTCAGTTCCTGCCTGTAGCATCAGTCTTCAGTGAGGTTCTAAATGATTGGTTAGAGCTGGTAATGCTTACAGGAAATGGAAATGTTCTTTGTTATCAAAGTCAGAGATAACTTGCTCTTCATTTCCTAGTGATCCCTGGCCTTAATATTTTTCCAATAAAAATATTTTGCATAAACTCTCCTAAAAATTCATGAACACTCTAAAATGAGAGCTAATTTGTATTGCCAAATGTGCTGTCACTTGATTGAGAAGTTTAGTGAGCTTAAATATATCATTCTTGATTCAAGTTCCAATACATAGTTTTACTATGATTTTGTTTCAATTCAAATTCACAAAATACCTTCCACCATTACCATCTTCAGAAGCCAGGACTTTTTAAACAAAAATTCTTGAACCAGCTTATTTTCATGATTCTGGTAATTAATGGTTCAAGGTGTTTTTATTTTAGATTCAGCCTGGAGTTGCCTAGTTTTAAAATTTGCCAAAGAGTTTTTCCCCCGGTCAATTCTTTTTTGCAAAAGTGTCTCAGTTTACAAAATTTAACACAAAATTCTTCTTGGTGGATATTATTTTGAAGTTTTTGAATGTGGATCTGAAATTTGTGTACTTTTTGTTTTGCAAAGTTTCTCCTTAAACAACAACAAAAAAACCAAGTCTGGAGCTATAAAGCAGCCTATTTGTCCCCAAAATGTATGAAAAGGAGGGGGAGGGAGTGTTGGGACCTATCTTGATAACAATCAGCCTTTGTAAGGTTTCATTGCAGACTAATGGCTGGTGAAATTGTTCTGGGTAGTTAAAATGAAATGAAACGAATTAAAGAACATGAAGGAGAGCAAGCAGAATGGTTTATTGCTTTTCTTTGAAGGCACAATAACTATACTCTGTCTCTTTTTGTTACTCATATCTATGTGGCAGATATTTAAAGCCAGGGTTTTGAATACCATGATGGCTAAATGAGGGCTATAAATCCAGAGCTATGGTGCAAAATTCTACAGCTAGCAGGTACTAAAACAGGATGCCAAAGACTCTGGTTCTCAAATTGTTTTAACTGATGAATATTCATAGTTGAAGAAAGGAACAAGCACAATTCTCCCCCCTCTCTGAGAAACATCATGCTAGAAGTGAAAGAACTAATGCCTTACTAAAAAATACACTTATTCAACGTGAACATAAGAAGGCAAAGAACTGTCAGAATCAGAATTGGTATTTCTTTCAGGACCATTCAAAAGTTTTCCTGAGAACTCTATAAAGATGAAGGCAGTTTTGAATATAAAAGAGTTGAGTGATAGGCTATTTATAATTCAATTAAAAAAGTATTCATCTAGGTGACTTGTATCTTGCAGTGAACAAAAACTGGTCTTTTAAATGTCTGGAAGCTTACAGCTATCAATGCAAAAGTTTCAGGAATTGATAGAATGTAGCTTAAAAAGTACCTGGTTTTAAGGTGTTGTTACACAGCTGAAAAAATAAAGTTTCATATCAGATTGGGGTCACATTTGTCTAAGAAAAACTAACATGAAGATTTTTTTTGTCAACACAGGAGATGAGCTGTATGATAAGGGCAAATTATACTCTCTGATCTACCCTTCTCTTATGGTAGTGACTGGAGATTAAAGCCTCAGTCTGGAGTTGCATTACTTTTATACATTTTTCATGTAAGGCAATCTTTGCAAGAGAAAAATACTGGCGAAAAGAGATCCACATTTCTTTACAAAATCACAAGTCCATTTGGGATTTGGCAGTTTTCTTTCTTTCTCTTGGTGTTCTGACAAATGGATTTAGAAAAAAAAGAAAAGCCAAGTATTCCAAGTCAAGAAGTTATATATATATGTACCATGTACTTCTAATGTCTGTATTCATCATATGTTGTATGTGAAAAAGTTTACTTATTTTCACTACAAATACTGGACTATATATTGTAGTGTCAATATACTTTGTCATTAGCAAATAACATTAATTGCTCGTTCATTAAAATATACTTTTAATATTAACTAGATACAAATCCTGTTATAGAAATATGAAAAGAACTTGACTTTTTTGAGAATTTTTGCCCTTGTCTTTTGGCTATCGTTGTATATTTAGTCATTTAATTTCAGAGAAAAATATCCTACCTACTTTTTCAAATGTGGAGATCAGTATTTTTTTTTTCAAATATGTCACTATGAAAATAATTTAATGGGTGAAATTATTTGACATTTAAAAATAATAATTCACATTTATTGGACATGTCCTATGTGCCCAACACCAATATGCATTTTAAGTTCAAGATCAACCATATGAAATGGATTTTATGATGTGTGATGTGGGATTATCTTCCATATGTTTTTGACTAGTTGGATACATGGAAAGTGCCATGTTAGTTTACAAGGACTTGACTTCCTACTTCTGTAAAGAGAGTTCTCCCCCTATACCCTTTGGTATATTTGATCAGCTTCTTTACTTGATTTTATTTATCTCACCAGCCATCATATACAATTTTTTCATTTTGTGTCATCCCTGTTTATATTAAGCATTCTTGCAGCCATACCCTTTGTAATAGGCTTTGAAGAACAGCAAAAGGTACTCATACTCATTCAACCCAAAATACCCCCCCCCCCCCACATAAACTGGCTTGGTTCCCAAAATTCCCAGCACTACTCCCCGACCTTTTTACCCCAGGATGTTGGTCTTAATGCCTCTGTTAAAATGCTGATAGATTCTCGAGGGATTATAGGGTGCCATTGTTTACAAACAACCCTGGGCATGTTGGCCTTGGATGACCAGTGGAGGGCAGGCCAATGGGGAAAAATCAAGTTGAGCATCTTGCAAGATACTAAGGACAAACTTGCCTGAATTAATTTGCTTACTCATTACCAGTTGGTGTGGTGAGTTGGAAAATTTTGAACCCTTTTCGGAGTTCACAAGAACGCAGCTCTTTTCAGACCATCCACTTAAACCCGTTTCCAGATTGGGGCTTGAAAGCCCAAGTTCTGTGGACTAACAGGTACGAAACTATGCTGTCTCCCCTAAGTGAATCATTGTGCAGTATATGCACGTATTGAAACAACACACTGTACCCCACAAACATGTACAAATAAAAAAGAAAGCAAGAGTCCCAAGTTCCAGCAAGAGTAAATCTCATCTGCTCTAGGGTGGGAGATAGTAGTGAGGATAAACCTAGTGTAATAAAGAACGTTGTGTCTCTGGGAGAATTTAAGGTAAGCTAGAGGGAAACTTTGTAGAGGAAATGCTTTGCTGGAAAGTAGAGAGTGAGCAGTTCTTCTGTGCAGGTGTCTGTGATTCAGGATAGTAGACAAACATCTCTGCGTGTATCTCACTTAAGAATGTTCTTTTCACAGAGATGAATTAAGGGCACATTAAACTTTGAACGAGGCGGATTTAAAAAGATGGGGCAAGTTGCCCCATTTGGAGCCTGTGGACAATGACATGTGCATATGGAATGAATGGTGACCTGGTCAAGAGGGTTGAGTATAATTTTATGTGTTTTGAGAAAGTTCAAGCTGATCCAACACAATTGGGATCCTTTTTGATTTCAGCTACCATTATTTTGCAACATAAACTGTACAGACAAATTAATCTGAATTACTCAATGTTTCCTAAACACATACTGCCTTCTACCAAATTTTTACCTTGGCCCCACTCCCCACCCCCTTTTTAATAGACTTCCTTTTTTAGAGCAGTTTTAGATTTACAGAATAATCGAGATGATAGTACAGTGAGTTCTCATATACTCTCTACCCACTTTCCCCTATTGTTGCCATCTTACCTTAGTACAGTGATTTTTTTTTGGCAATTAATGAACCGACATTTGTACATTATTATTAACTGAAGTTTGTACTTTATTCAGAATTCCTTAGTTTTTACCTAATGTCCTTTTTCTGTTCTGTGATTCCATCCAGGGTACAACATTACATTTAGTTTTCATGTCTCTTTAGGCTCCTCTTGTCTGTGACAGTTTCTCAGATTTGCCTTGTTTTTGATGACCTTCACAATTTTGAGGAGTACTGGTTGGGTATTTTGTAGAATGTTCCTCAGTGGAATTTGTCTGATGTTTTTCTCATGATAAGCCTGGGGTTATGGGTTATTGTGAGGGAGACCATAGAGGTAAAGTGCCATTTTTATCACATCATATCAAGGGTACATACTTACTAACATGATTTGTAAATGTTGATGTTAACCTTTCAGGATAAAGTTTTAACTCTTTGGTTTAGCTTCATGTCTTGTCCAGTTTTCCACCATTTCCTATCATCAACCTGCACTGAAGCCATATTGGACAACATGTACTTCATGCTGTTTCACCACTTTAGACATGTGTTCCCTCTGCTTAATTTTCTGTCTACACCTAGGTCATGCATTCCTATCGTTCAGATATAGCACCTTCCCTGAGATGTCTCTGCTTAATCAGATTTAGATGACCCCCTTCTCTGCTAATATAACACTGTCCATATTCCTATATAGTACTTATTAAGCTGTATGATAGCTGTTTTTACTTGTTTGACTTTCCCACTGGATGTATGGTCCAGGATAAGAACTATGTCTTTTTAGTGTTTGTATCCTCAACCAGCAGTGGGCATATGGTAAATGCTTACTGAATGAATAAATGAATAAAGGAGTGAGTGAAAGAACTATGAAGTTGAAAACACAATTTTTAGCATAAATCTATACATTATGTATCTCATATAATTACTGTTCTCTATAATTCGTTATTAAGAATGAGGCCTATTGTGTAAAGGAAAAAATAAAGTCAGATATTTGGTGAAAAACAAGAACAGATAGCTTTGGGCTGTCCTTTGCCAGTACATATTTTGTCTTCTCCTTTTTCTGCATTTGATATAGTCATTGACATGCAGAATTATGATCTTGTGGACTTGTGAGATCCTTACTTTTTTTAGATTAATTTTGATCAAGTTTTGAGACTAAAGCACTTTTCAGCTTAATCCTGAGTTTATCAGATTTTCCTTAATTGGAATAACCCATTCTCTGATCATTCTGGTCAACTTATTTTACTTGACAGATTTTAGCAGGGTCATACTCAAAATAATAATTTTTTTTTTCATTTTAATGATTTATCCCTAATCATTCTTTTTACCTCATTGGCCTCATTTTTATGTATCTTAAGATGCATCTAGAGGGATCCCCCTCCTACCTGTCATCAGGTTTCTCCTAATGATATAGGAAGCATTCATAGTATGTTTCTGGAAATCTAGGGAAAGTAAAAAAAAAAAAAAAAAAAGGACATTCGTCTTGATTAATATTTTGCTGGGCTGACCAACTTTTAAATATAGCTTTATTCTTCTTTGAAGACCTTTAAATATTTTCATGGCACTAGACACATGTGATACATTCTTTCAAGGAAGTAATCAAGTCTTCCATAGCAAAGAAGCAAATGCCGAACTAGCACCTTTATGGTTATGAAACCTTTGAAAATGATGTATATGTAGGTAAAAATCTTTATAATGTTTCAGCAAGTCATTGCCTGTTTATTAAACTACTACAACAATACTGTATTTACATACTGAAAGCTCAACATTTGGATAGTGTTTACTTTAATGAAATTGCTCACTGCTTTTCTCTGATTGTATCTGTACTTGGGTGAAAGAGCAATTCAGATGTAATACTAGTTTGCATGGTGTAATGAATGTGTGTCCCTACCAATACATAATGCAATAACATGAAATTAATCAAAATATAAGGGTTTTTTTTGTGTGTGTGTGTGTCCAATATTGGCTGTATGCTTTCTTTCCTCTTTGAGTTCAGTGGATTAGTGGGATAACTGAATTTTATACTCAAATTTAATAAAAAGGGTTTTTCATTTAAAAATATCAGCATTATTCTTTAAACAAAAAAGCAAATGTAAATCATGATAATTCAGCTCTTCCAGGATGATTTTAGTTTGTTTGTATTTATGAGGATTAATGGGGTGACTGCTAGAAAGTGAGAAGTACTAAAAATCAAAGAAAAGCCAAGGCTTTGCATTTTGCAGCCAGTGAACCACTTCTCTGCTAATAGAGAAAACAGCAAGGTCACAATACCAGATCTTATCCATTATAGTTTATATCGTAGTTGATATAGTATTATTACAGATAAGAGTGATGGGATAAAGCAGTCATGACTTTTGGTGTGAGTTTTGAAGTAAGTAATTTAGATTGTTAATTTTCTTTTTTTCCCTTTTTTTGAAATATACATATAGAGGAGTGCACAAATTATAAGTATGTAACTTAATCGGTGTTCACAAGGGCAACACACCTGTGACCATGTAGCCAGCACCCAGACCAAGAATTAGAACATCATCAGCACCCAGAAGCCCCCTTTTTACCCCATTTTAGATACTACCACCCTGCTAAGGGGCAACCTATATTCTGACACTAGTTCTTCTCAGCTAGGGGACTCTACAATTAATACTGGGCTATCACTTACAGATGTTCACTGAGCAGAATGTTCTGTGTTTAAAAACCCCTAGGCAGATACATATTTTTCTCTTCTAATAATTTTAACAGCCTTCATTACATACCCAGGAGAATGGCTAAAACGAAAAAGACAGATAATACCAAACGTTAATGATAATGTGGAGAAACTGGAACTTTCATACTCTGCTTACTAGTGTAAGTACAAAGCATTTTTGGCAGCATCTACTAAAGCTTAAAATAAAGGTGGGGGAGGACATGGGAGATGTAAGTCATAGGATACGAAGGAGCAAATATGTAGGATGAACAAGTCAAAAGATCTAATGTACAACATGAGGACTTGAGTTAATAAAATTGTATTGGGTTAGGAATTTTGGTTAAATAAGTAGATTTTAGCTGCTTTTGTCAAAAAGTAACTATGTGAAATGATAGACATGTTAATTTGCTTCACTATAGTAAACACTTTACTATCTATATGTATCCCATAACATCATGTTGGAAACCTCAAACATGCATAATAAAATTTATTAAACAAAAGAACTAGATGACCATGAAGAAATAGTTGCTCTATCAACCATCATTTTCTGATCAATACCTCTTCAAGAGTGATTATTTTTCTTCTGCATTAAACAGATTATCTCCATGTCATAGGTTGCCCACTACTCAGAGAAAGTGGACTTATACGGGAGCAGAGAATATATTTTTTTGGTGTTGTCACCACTCAGAGTTCCTTCCAAGAAAGGTGTGCTCTCCACAATCTCTGGTTATCTTTTTCAGTTTATCAGAATAAGACTGTAAGTATGCATGGAAAGAGGAGATATTTGAAAGATATATTACCATTTTTATAAAGGCTAATTTATAATAGACTATTCAATCAAGTAAGTTAACTCTAAGGTGGAATTTTTTTCAGGGTCATGGAGTCTATCTAGATTTTTCTGTCTGAAACCACCATACTATTTATATTTCTGCCCCATCACCCTTACATTAGGAAATTGGCAGTATTTTTGTAGCATTGTATTTGATATTTGAATAATAATATTGTTGCGTTGATAGTTTAGAATAATTTATTTTTATTTTACCATATGTCAATATATGACTATCTGGGAAATCCTTTTTCAAATTTTTCTTTATAGCTGAGAAATTCAGTGAATATTCTATATTCACCAAGCAGTATTTATACAACAGGCCTACACTATAATACATTTTAATAATTAATTATTTTATATTAAGAGGTGGGGATTGTTCCTAAAAAAGTTTTCTCTGTTATTAGGCCCTAAGTGAGGCCACATTGGAAAGCCAATCAAGAACAATGGTTACACTGATCTGGGTTTATTGCATTTCTACACTGAATTTGACCAGGGGACAGAAGCCTCTGAGTTAATTATTCTAATACTACTTCTAATACTGAATAAAAATCTTGAAAACATACAGTTATAACTAATTTATGGGTGAAGCAATAGTTTGATTAGACTGAGGTTGAAGCAGTGTGTTGTAGCAGAAGGAAAAATGGACTAGGTGGCAAAAATTTTCTAGTCCTGGGTTGACTGGGCCAGTTGCTCTATGTGTGATATTATACAAGTCACTTTACTTCTCTTGATCTTATCTTCTTCATCTGTAAAATGAGAAGAAATATTCACTGTTACCACCTTATATATTCATCATATGCATTAAAATGTTTTGCAAATTTATAATACTCTGTAAACATAGTACTATTATTAGAATTTTATAAATCAAGGATAGAGAGATTGCCACTAAAAATTATTATACAAAGAAAAACTTGGTTTCCAATGAGTACACTTGTATATAATAACTGGTGAGATAATTAAACATAAATTGGAAAAATACATTTACCACCTTGAATTATATACTGATGACACAATCTTAATTATTTAAAAGGTTTTGCATTGTCAGTACGATGTAGTAAGGATTTAATGTAGAACTATAAGAACAAAATTAAGATTATTAAAGAAAATAATATAGGATACAAAATGATAAAACCAATAAAGCAAAGATACTGTTATAGCTGTCTTACTTTAAGGAAAAATTGAAAAAAAAACCTCTGAATTCTCTGCCACACATTTTTCCCATCCATAGCAAAAGAATGAAAGTAAATGTGAAGATTCAAGATTATCAAAGAAAAGCTAATTAAAATGTTGTCAATGGGGTCATTTTATATGCAGTGGCTGGGTACTCTCAGTTGAGAACTGAGAGTCTATTATTTTGGTATAATAGGAGAAATATCAATACGTGCCTATCACTTAGAGATTTCTATCTCAGAGTATTGCTTTATTCTTGGCCAATAAGCCCATATTGTTATATGGATGCACATAAAATTAATTGGAGTTATAAAAACAATTACTAATAATACTACATATTTTATGGCACTTCATACTATTTCAAAGTGCTTTTTACATATTTTCTCATTTTCTTCACTTGAAATCATTACAAATTCTGAAAATGTTATGTGAGTTCTCTACATTCTTATTATAAATTGCCTTTGCAGGTAATCACAAAGTTCCAAGAGTAGGGAAATTAGGATATATCATTTCAAACAACGTTTATTTGGTTTTTAAGTTAATTCCACTGATACAACTCTGCAATATAATGATGCAATGAATCCACAGTTATTTAACACCAAATAAAGAGCTTATATTGATCTTTCTGTGTTATTACATCTGCTTTTAAAGGTAAATGAAGCATTAACACCTGAGACTATGGCATTGATCATAACATTGTCATTGTAAAATCCTCACTGCTGTCAGTTTACTTCTAAGATAAAATAAAGTTCAGCCTACCTTTAAATCAGGTAATTAACTTACTGGAGCTGTAATGTGGGGTTTCCAGTTAGTTTCAACAAAGCGTGTTTCGCTGAAGGAATCCTGACTCCTAACTTCTACAGACGCTGCAGGCATCAGATGCTTACTTGCATTGTCTTTCCAGTAGTACAATGTATCCACATCTGCTCTGAGTATTAAAAAGATATATTATTAAAAGAATCTATGTGAAGCATAGTTGTCTTAAAAATAGATGCATACATTAAATGAGGCTTGGAGATAGTCTGTCTTAATGGTGTCGTGGAAATATCCAAGATGTAAAAGCAGCAAATTTCCTTAAGTTTCATTAAATGAAGATAGACTTTAGCTCATTTGGAATCTTCTCTGTCATTCATTGACAATCTTATCACCTTTTAAAAGACTGCTTCCTAAATTCACTCCTATTATCTTGCTGCTGCTCAAATGATCAGAATGTATTGCCTTTTTGCATGTTGGTGTACAAATCCAAGAATTTCTTAAACACCTTCAACAGAACTAGTGATATTCAAATTTAACATCTAAATAGCCCTGGCATATAGAGTTCTAAACCATTCTTGACAGAAGAGGTAAACAATAGATCTTTATGGCTTTAGTTCAGGAATTCCAAGGGAACTGAGTATAAACATATAGCTCCCAGACGATTGTGCTACTTGTGTCTGCAAAATTTTTTTTTGCCTTACCCTCTATTTGTATTCGTCTTTAGTTTAAGAACTAGATGGATTTTGAAAACCAGGGAGCTCTGGAATGGAAGGAAAATATAAAGAAAATCTAAATCCATGAATGCCGTAATATGTCACCCAGAGATCTGGTTGGGTTCTTCATGCCTTCTGTATTAGGGAGATGACTCCAGGAAGGAAGTGAGACAATTATTTGAAAATTATGTTATCTGTACTTTTTGACATATCTAGTTGATATGCTTTCCAGATTTACAGAAAAAAATCTATTAAATCCTCACAGACATTTTGTAAGATTTATTAGATTTTTAAATAACTCTTATGAGTATTATAAGTCGTGGAATACTAAGTTAAAAAAGAATCATCTCCAAACACAATTCTTGGGTATAAGGGGCACATCAAACCTCTTGTTAGGTGATCAGCTTTAGTCAAAGTGTATTCTACTTTGACTATAATATCTACATTTCAGAACGTGGGGAAATTGGCATTTCTGACAACTGGCTAACACTTTCTAATATTTTTAAATAAATTTGACCCTGTATTATAGATCATCACACAAACAGATATGTGTAACAGTGTCACTTTAATATTCTTCCATCTACTTCAGAGTAAGGCAAATATAGTCTTTAGAATTGTTGCTGGCTGCCTGCCCATAGGTTACTATTTATCTCTCTTTTCTTTCTCTTATTTATTACCTTTCTAGAAATTGGAGATTCTCATATGTTGCTCTCACCCTCTGTTTTGTGTTTGCCCTCAAGTATTTTTTTGTAAAGTAATTAAAAGGCTTATTTCAGTAACCAATTTACATCATGTACCAAATTAAAAAATGACAGCTAAGAATAAAACTCAGCTCTAGCAAGGAGGTTTTTAACAAAGGATTCTTGCATCTATTTCAGTGACTTCCTAATAGTAATTAAACCAAATCTTGGTTCACTATTTCTGCAATACTCTGAAAATGAAGTTTCTTCACTTACTTTTGGTTGTTTCATAAGAACTGAAGAAGTATTCATAGGAAAAAGGAAGAAAAGAGCAAGTACAACCTAAGATATTCTGCCGTGTATGTGGTGTGTCATTCAAATATATATGCAAGGGAGAAGGTTTGTAAAGCAAAAATTGTGGAAAGTATATTTTCACAGTTCACTTAAAGAAGAGCCCACAAAAGAAGTTTTTCTGAGATAAAGATGAAAAATGTACATAGGGGCAGGTGGTGCCATTAGCCCTGCTGTTGGGACTGACAGATCAGCACCGAAGTGGCATCAGGGCAGGGAGGTATCAGCTTCGGTAATGGAGAGATGTCCAGGGGAAAGATTGCTCTATCACAGTGATGGGTTCCTAGCGTGTGATAAATCGAAGATTGTTCTTTCCTGCCACTGAGATGAGCAGCTCTTTCTCCTTTCCAGAATGAAATGTTGGACAGAGGCAAGGAACACATGAAAACAAAAAAGTAGGAGAAAGTTTTCTCCTTCACATAAATCTCCAGGAGGAACAGGCAGTGTAGTGCCAATCTCCAGCTTAAACATTAGGTGAAGAAAATGCCCCTTTTTAGCCGTTCCTTCCCATCCTAACATACAAAATAGGTAGATTATAATAAGAATTCTCTACTCTCTTGATATAATTTGGTTGTTAATTTTTTAAAAAATTAGAACCAGAAAACTTTTAATGAATTCACACTTTTGATTTGGAATGAAAGACATTGAGCTGGGATGATAATCAGTTAGAAGGCAGAGTATATAGAAAAGCCTGCAGAGCCCAGGTTTTGATTTCTGGCCAACCACTTCTCCCACATAACTAATCTTGTGATTTTAGGCAAGACACCTATCCTCTGTGAGTGTCGGTCTCCTGATTAGGAAACTGGGAGTAATAATACTGATCTCATAAATGAGATGACCTGGAACCAGTGCCTTGTATATAACAAGTTCTTGAAAAATGCTACTCTCTTTTCCTTTCAACCAGTTTATATTTGCTTCTGAAGCCCACATGTATCTTTTCTTAGAAATAATTGAATAAGAACAAAAATAACTTTTTTCCTGATTATTTTAAAAAATTCATTTTACTGCATCAAGATGATATTTGCAAAGTTCTATGTAAATCATCAAGTTACCAAAGCTGATTGCATTTTAATAATCAAAATGAAAGGAAACACACCTAATTTACAAAATAAAAATTTCCAACAAAGTATCTAGAGTTAATTATATGGGGAGAGTTACAACTTTATTGTCATCATTTTAACCAGTCGATTGAATGACCTGCCTAAAACCCCACACAGGATTATTAACTGAGGTAGAAATGTGCAGCAAATCTTCTTTCTTTCCATTCAGCACTCCAGCTTTTGGTTCATATAATTTGTCATTGGTCAAGCTAAATTCACCTAGAAATTTTCTGGAAAAAAAAAAAAATAACAGAAAACAAAACTAGTGGAGAAAAGCGTGTGATATGGACTGAGGTATCTCTTTTAGTGAAACATACAGAACATCAGTGAACATAATAATTGATCTATATACTAATTAATATTATACTTGTTAGCAATAAAATGCTGAATTATCACTTCTTGAAGAGCGGCATGGTGTTACTTTACCTACTCTATTTTTCACCAAAATAGTGGAGTGTAACTTTCTTTTGCAAAGAAAGATGCCACTGATCTCTAAGATGAGAATTATAGTAAAAGTAAAGAAAAAAAATCCCCACAAAATAATACATTGAATTAAGACAGTGCTTCTTAAAGTATGGTCTAAGGTAAACGTGGAGACCCCTAAGATGCTTCCAAGGGGTCCAGAGGTCCCTCCCTTTTCTAACTGTGAGGCTGGATTTTCTCCTTATATTTCAACCAAAACAACACAGTGCATCAGAATGAATTCAGAAGCACATGGGAGAATCCAGCTTTCTGCTGAATTTACAAAAAATGTACAATAATGCCATTCTTCTCACTAAATATTTTTCCTTATTTCTTTATTTTGGAAAATAATTATTTTTCATAATAATGTGTTATTTATGTTAACAGATATGGTTTTATTTTTATTTTTGATGAATTTATAAATAAGGTGGGAAAGGGTCCTGAGACCAAAAACCTTTGAGAATTTCTGATTTGAAATATGAGATTTTAAAATTTGGGTTTAGAGATTATATCTAAATCTCTTTATGTGTGTGTTTGTATTTATAAGTGTGTGTGTGCGTGTGTGTGTACTGTATTTATGTGTATGTATGTGTATTCTGCTTATAAAGGAAAATATGTGTTAGAGAATATTTGGGAATTTATATAAAGTCAAATATAAATTCCCTATATTCCCAAAATCCAGAGGTATTTCATTATCTTCCCTCATTTCTTCTATGCATACAGCTACATATTTATTTAAAGAAAATTAGTATCATAAGGCATAGACTTCTATGCATTCGTTTTCTTTCACTTAACTTTATATCACAAATACTTTTGCAGTGTTTTTAATAATCTTCAAAAACATGCTATTTAATGACTGTGTAATGATCTCTCATATAAAATTCTTAAGCATTCTATTGATGAGTATATCGATTACATTATGTTTTTAGGTATTGTATTTATCATATTATCATCATTCTTATCATCATGTCTAACATTTATTAGGTTCTAATTTTGCTCTAGGCACCATGCTAACCTCTTTACATTTAATTCACTTTTGGGTTATCTAGCTATTTCCTTTAATAAATGGTCTTTTTCTTTTATTCCTTCAGTTATTTCTGTTGTTGGATCTAGTTGACAGATCATATATGAAAGGGAGTGAGATATACAAGGGTACTTCAAAAAGTTCATTGAAAAATGGAATTGAAAGATGATATGAATCTTTCCCTGAACCTTTTGAAGACCCCTCATACTGGGCCATCTCATGCTCTTAATATATTAAGAACCAAAGGAAAAAAATGTCTAATTATTGCAATCTAACTCATTCTAATGAACAATGTCTGTATAAAAAATATTGTGGTTATGGTTTTATTTTTCTGCTTCTGTTTGATTTGATTAGCTAAGACTCTTTCCCTCTCTTTTACATTTAGGGTTCTTGGGATGGTGGAATTTGCTGTAGTTAGTTTGGTTAGAAACACTAGAGATATGTGTCCAGATCTGATAAGGGCCAGATAGCCTTAAACTCACAGAAATTCCATTTCACAGAAATGCAGTGTACTACTAATTCCAGTCTGCTTCCTTAAGAATGCATGACATTGGTTATTAGTACAATCAGGCAGGAAAATGCGAATACCTTAGAATAAGCCATCCATAAGGATGATTGAGTAGTAATGATGTTTTTGCATATTGGACAAAAAATATTTTCCAGGATAATGAACTATGAGTACTGATTGCCTCATTTTCATATAATTCTGTTTAAATTTTTTATTAGAAAGATGTTTATATTTTTTAAGCTTGGCTTTATAGGTTAGCTTTTTTTGAAAGTATTCAGGCACATTCTAAAGGGCTCAGACATGAGGAAACTGAAAGCACACAACGTTTATTGAGGTGTAAAACTCTGGGAAACAGTTTTCTTTAGTTGAATTTAAAATCTGTTCTGTTTTGCCCTTTGTAAATATGAGTTGGATTAAATTAGTTAGGGAAGTCAGAGGCAAAGGGTCAGATTTTGCCTCTCATCTGCATGTGCAATACCAATTGAAATAGGTAATTATTTTTATTACAATCAGGATTATCTATTGTAAATATTTTAATACCATTTCCCATAGTTAAATTATGCATTATGCATTTTAAATCTAGCATCTTAATAGAAACTCAGGTTAGAAGTATAGCGGCTAGAAGTGAGACTGTGTTCTAAAACCTATGACCTAAATGCATGAAGGGACAAGAACACTTAGTCTAATACATATTCCTGTGTATATATTTATATGCCATCTTTAACTTCAAAGTTGTATTCTTTGAATAACTTGCTATTTACAGAACAAAATAAAAATAATTTTCAGAAGGTACCTATGTTGGTGGTGACAAGACCTATTAAATGTTTAAACAGTGTTATTCATGTAGAAATTGTCTATTTTAGGTTGTTTATCCATATATCAAATTAAAAATGCTATTAATGTGCTGAATTGAGACTCTGGCTAATCTTTGAACGGGTTTATTGTCATCTAACCTTTTGGGAATCTGTCTTTCCTTTCAAGAGACAAATTAAAGCAAACTTTTATTACCGTGGATGATCATGACATGAACATTTAAAAATGAAATGCTTAATGGAATCTTGAATGAATGGGAACAGATTTGTCTGTCAAAAATTAGATAGCAGTATTCTTTGATTAATATCAAAATCTAATCTAAAATAGTTTTAGCCATTCCATACAGGTGACATCTGTGCTTAAATATAATTTTTTCTCCCTGTTCTGGCATGACTGTTAATTACTTACTCAATGTAGTTCAACATTTAGTTAATAAATATGTCAAGCTTTTACCATAGCGTTCTTTTTGCAGAGTTGTGAATTTGCAATTAGTTTTAGATTTACAATACGGCGACAGACAGTGCTGTATAAATAGAGGTTAAACACACAATTTACATATTAATTTCATGATTCATTTATTCAATGATTTATGTGGATATAGATTGTATTTAATCTTTGTGCTGTAGTTGTTTCTGGCATGACGAAAGGAATCACTATACTAGCAGAGAAATAATGATGTCTGTATTGAACCACAGGAAGTTGAGGGGAAAATAAGAAAGGTTTGGAAACACAATGATTCATTATCTTTAACACTCTCTGAGAGGCAAGTGAAAAGCAATAATGGATTTTTAAAAGGATCACATCTGATAATATTAAGAGTGGGGGAGGAGAGAAGTTAACCACCTAGCACTGTACCTTGCACATAGTAGGAACTAAAATATTTGTTAAATTGAAGTGACTTGAATTTGAGGATCATAATATATTTTTATGACTGGATAAAATGTATGTTAAACTTTGAGAAGCTTTAAGAAAATCCCCTTTAACTGACTTCCATTAATTGACTTTGTTTTTTCATGACAAGCACCCCCATATTTTAAAACTCCTCTTATCTATTCATGTAGTTTAATCTGATGTTCTTGGATGCAATGTCAAATATAGATCACAGTAAATAAGATATTTTCTTTCTGCTTATTTTTGTTAGAAATATTGATATATCTGAAGGATTGAAATAGGCTATTTTACGTAAGAAAAACAACAGAAAAACCACCAAGTGCACGTAGGTCAGCTTTAAATTGATCTACTTGAAGTTTTCACTGTATTTCAAAAAAAAGATTTATTTAAGATAAGTGAATGCTGTATATATCCCTCTTTTTTTGCAATATCAAAACTTATGATTAATCAGCTTAGACCAGACAAAACTTAATAGTTACAGTTATATTTTCTGGAGCAACTTGTGGTCCTCAAACTCACCTCATTTTGCTCCTTTTAAATAGGAAACAGCAGTTATTGTGGAGAATTCGTAACTTAGTGCTGGGAGATTGACCTTGTTTTGTTCTCGAGAAGGAGATCATGTCCTACAAACCTGATATTCTTAAGAATCTCTCCTATGTGAAGGTACAGATGTAAAACCCATTAATGTTCAGCAAAGACTATAGAATGCTTTCACTGGTCACTGAGCTAGGTTCTCCCAATAGGTAAACTACTTTGGACATCTTTACATTAGGCATGTACCTTTTCAAGCCACTAGGGTCAACATCTAGTGCAAGAACGAGATTTTTGAAATGAAATTTAGTGGCTTGAAATAATGCTAAAACCTAGGCACCATTAATTTAATTTAATTTACAAATCTGTTCAATATGCATTTATTTGATTCCTACTTTATGCCAGGTTCATTTACATACTCCAAAGATCTTATTTAATACTCACATATCCATCAATAAAATATTATTAAGTCCATTTTGCAGATGAAAAATCTGAGCCTCTGAGAGTTTACATGGCTTGCCCCAGGTCCAATTTATGAGGATTCCAGCCCAAGTACGACCGGCTCCAAAGACTTTTTCTTCCACGTCATGCTGTCTCTTGTTAAGGGATGGAGTTAATGTGTTTACAAAGGTACCTAAAGTATCTCAAGAAGTAAAAATGGAAGATCTAATCCAGGGTGCTCAATCTTCACTGTTGGCAATGTTGGTTCCACTCTTAATGTTGCCCAGTCTAACGGGGTCTGTGATGATTCCATCAGTTTTAACTGTTTTACTTAGTACACAGAATTGATTACTTCCATTGTCTGCATTGCCATTTGTCAATGGTCCAAATCCAGCTATTTGTCATGTTCAGAGCTCTCATGTACTTCAGGGAAGTTCTATGAGTCAAAGAGTTAAATGACTAGTAAGTAAATGTTCACATTTTTTCACATTTCTTTACTCAGTATTGTCTGTGTGTTTTTCTTGAATGTGGCAGTTTCTTGTGATTCACTCAGAGATGAAAACCTGTTTTCAGTGAAAGTAATATGCAAATATGTTGGATCCCTGAGGTGATCAAATGACCTAATACAGAGAAACTTAGTAAAAAATAATGCCATAGCATCAAATCAATTGGTAAAGGAAACAGAAAATTTCGCGAGTCAGTTCTTTGATTCCTTTTACCCTAATAGTTCTTATCCCCTTCGTTCTTCATGCCATTTTCTACTGCCTTGCTGCTTTCCAAAGAGTGAGGCAAGGATTAAGACTTGATTTCATCTGGAGATATCTTCCGACTATTTAAAATCCACGGGGAGAAAAATGCTTCGTTTAAAATTGTCAAAAGTGACTGACTAGGAGTGGGTGGTGGAGAGGAATTCCTGGGAGAAAAATGCTTAATGGAGTATATTGCATTCTGGAGCCCATACTTAAAATGGTAACTATCTCCAGGTGCTGAGCACTTAATAGGAACTTTTCAACTTGAGCAAATGGAGGTGAATAAAATAAGCTCCTTCCCATTAAGAAAAAGTTAGCTTAGCCAATGAGTAATGCCACCTAGAACTTGCATGTGGAGGAAAATTGAAGTAGGGTGAGTGAAGTGATCATTTTCAACAGTAGATTGCCTGAAAAAAGGCAATTTAATGAATGAATAGGCAGGTTCATTCTTGGCCAGATTTCAAATATGGTCTCAAAAATAAACACTTGAAAGCTAAGGGCAGGAGAGGGTACTGAGGCTTAAATATTCTTCTCCCATATAGATCCACAAAACTGAATCAATTGCATTTCCATTTATTTAAATAATTTTCATATATTAACAGCATATTCTCATCTTGGTTTATAGATGAGTTTCTTATTTCTTAGTAGACATAGAGTTAAATTTCACTTTTAAATCCCTTGAAATTGTAATGTAATGAGTAGCAGGTGTCAAACAATATTTAAATGACATTCTCCACAAAATAAATATTGAACCATCCTGTCACATTGGTGATAGAATAATCTGCTCAAAAAAAAAAAAATCCCATTCATTGTATACCGCCTCTGACATTTGTTCTTCAGGAATTATTTGCAGTTTATCTTCTAAGCTGGAGCCTTTTATCAGCACGGCAGTTGAACTACAGTGTAAAAAAATGGTAATTGAGTATTTTATCAAATGCTTCTAACAAAACGGACTTTGCAAGTCATAAATGAAGATTAAAACCATTGCTTGCAGGGATGAACAAATTGGAATGATTTATTATCTGAAACATCAATATGTCACTGTTCAGAAATGAAATAAAAAGAAACAAACAATTCAGCTCCCCTCCACATTAACACTCCCATCACCCCACTCCCAGACATATGCACCTAAAGCACCCTTAGTTGCAGCCAAAGCAGTGGAAGGTAAGTATGTTTTAATTATTTGTGCTAGCAAAACCGTTAAAGAAAAAGACAGGAGAAAAAAGCATCATAATAATAGGCCAGCTGCTGCAGGACATTATGTAAGGAAAAGAGACAGTAATAAAAGAACCGTGTCAAAGGAAGGGAACTATGAATGTGTACTTCGGTGCTGCTGATTACAGAAGGAGGATTAAATGTAATAAATGGGGCAATTTAGAAAGGCGAATTTACTGCTTATGTTTAACACCTAAGTAGCCAATGCTTTTAAAATGGGCTTTATCTCACTTATCTAAAATAGCTTTAAAGAATTACGTTAGAAGGATACTTATTGCAGGAGTATTTTGTCTTAATTACTTTAATTTTGGTTTTTTTTTAAATTAAATGCAGCACGTGTGTATATTCAGATTGGAGCCACCAAATAGATTAACAACATGAAAATCATTTATAGGAAGATGATGCATTTTTCTCAAATTTTGTTAAATCTAATATTAATGTTTTTATTTTTTTTTAAGTCAGAATTAAGTTGAGTAAAAGAGAAACTCCCATTTTTGTGATAGTGCAAGCTTCTAAAAATGGCATCTTGACTTTGAGGATTTCATTGAATAAGAATGATTAGGTTCCTCCCAGGCTGCCAGCAGGATGCCGTTGTCTTTGCTGTCCATTCTCTGTGTTAATCTAAGAACTTACTACTCTCACCCATGACTACTCACTGAGTACAAATCAAATAAGCTTACATCAGGTAGAAACCCAGGCTGATACCTTTTTAAGACGTGTGGAAAACGATTGGATACAGCTCTTTTGGTTCAAATAAAGGGAGATCTATTCTTTTCCCTCATTGCCCCAAAACTTCCATCTCTTTTAGATCTTTTGGATGTAAAATTCAAAAGGAAATTGACTGTCACATGCCAAGCCTAGCATTATTTTTTAAAATACGCATAGATGGTTGAATAATATTTTAAAAACCTAAGGAGTCATCTTCTTCCTTGCTTTTTAGTTACATGGAAACAAAACAATTTTTCTGAACATAATTTGTGTATAATGTATGCATAAATATTTCTCTGATGTAGATGTTGCAAGCAACTTGGAAAACTGGATTCATTTAGAGGGATGCACCTAGATTTGAGCAAAGCTGGCCAATTTGTACACAAAATAAAAAGTAAAATTATATTACTAACTTGTACCTGGGAGAGGACATTCCGAATTCATGAAAAGTTTGTGACAGGGTAATTTTTAAAATTGCACCTTTTCATGCACATTCAGTAACTATTTTCTGGCAGTTGTCAGAGACTATTCTAACGAACTGATATTTACATACATTTATCGTGCAATATTATCGTGCAACATCCTTAAGTAGCTTGCTCTCTCAGATGGGTTAAACAAGCTCACCTGCCAGTTTAATTAACACCTTTAATTTTAACAAGTTTTGCAAACTTATTTTTATTAGATAACACAAAAATATTCAGCATTTTATCTTTGGAACTGTAAGGTTAAATCCTTTACATTAGAGGCCTGATATCTCCACTAGTTCTGCCCAAACCAGGTTAAATGGGTAGTTTGAACTCATGAGCTTTTAAAAACTTGAAGATGTTACAAAACTGCTCTCTTACAACTGAACCAACAGTGTGTTACTATGCATGACTTTTTGTGTGACAATGCAAGATCTTTCCCAAGAATTCTATTTTTATAAAACTTGGGATATTATAAATAGTGTCATTGAAAGAGACGTGATAGTGTTTTAACCGGATTGGGGGGCTTGACCTGTTTTAAGGTTCATGACACTGTGCTACATAGACTTGTCCCTCACTGTGAAGGCCAATTAACTGGTTTCTTTTGGAATGGAGAAAAAGAATTCCCAAGTTCTCAGCTCTCTGTGAGAAGCATCCTTTATCATGCTTTTTGCTGAAGTACAAACCTGGGGGTAGGATAATAAGGGGGCTGTAACTAACATCTGCAGTCCTAAAAGTGCATGGGGAGTTGGGGGTGGGTGGGTAATATCCGTGGTCATTAAATTCAAAGCCATCTTAAAAGTTTTAACCGATAAACTCAGGATTGAAATGTACACAAAACCTATGGAGAGTAGGTGTGGAAGCTCCTCGTACTTCCATGCTTTAATGTTGAGTTAATACATTTGCACACAATCCAAACTCAGAAAATAAATGATTAAGTCATTAATTACGCGTCTCTATTTATGTCAGCACTTTTCTTAGAGTCCCTGGTGTTCTAGGAACTTTGCATCTTATGAGAGAGGTAGTGCCTGTTAAAGTGAATCCTATATATGTTGACATCAGGGAGAAAGAGGAGACATTTCATTCTCTTAAAGAGGTACTTTTGTGGAGGAGAGATTTCTTTGTAAATGGAGGTGAGGATGGAGATTGAAATGGAAACATGCCTGGGGTATTGCAGAGCTTACTACATAACACACTTCCATAACATGATTATACCTGTTTATGTGTGTTTTGTAGATAGTGTTATTTATTAATTAGTTTTTATAATTGTATTTATAGTTATGAGCATGTTACTAATGTGTGTAATGTAGATAGTATTGTGTGTGTGTGTGTGTGTGTGTGTATCTGTATCTGTGGGTTCCGCATCTGTGGATCCAGCCAACAGCGGATCGAAAATACTCAAACAAACAAACAAACAAACAAAAAAACAAACAAAAAAACAATACAGAAATAAAAATAATGCAAATAAAAACAATATAGTATAACTGCTACTTACATAGCATTAACATTGTATTAGGTATTATAAGTAATCTAGGAATGATTTAAAGCATACAGGAAGATATGAGTAGACTATATGCAAATATTACCCCATTTTATTTAAGGGACTTTAAGCATCCACGGATTTGGTATCTGGGTGGGGGGGGGGTCCTGGAATCAATCACCCATGGATACCGAGGGACAACTGTATATGATTTGTGTGTATGGGAGTAGATGAAAGAGGTACTTTCTCACTCTGCATGTAAAACTAAAGGGATTTCAACTCACAAAATGAGCTTGTTCAAAACTGTAACTTGAGTTTAGAGAGAAAGCAGGTTCCTAGACCAGCAGTTTTCAACCTTTGTTATGCATCAGAATCCCCTGGAGGGCTTATTAAAACAGATTGCTGGGCCCCGCCCTCTAAGTTCCCAGGTGATGCTGATGCTGCTGGTCCAGGGACCACACTGAGAAGCACTGTTCTAAAATCAATCTATTAAATTCCACTTTCATCTTTAATCTGTTTTAACTGTGTAGGAAACAAGGGTGTTACCTTAACAAAATGATTTTAAACAATGACGTTCTTGAACCTTAGTTTCCTTAACCGTAGAGTGAAGAAATTAGACTTGGATAATTTTGAAGGCCACTACAAAACTGACATTCTAAAAACAAGGTAAGATAATGGCACTGATAATATCAAAGTATACACCTGTATCACGTGGCTGCATGCAGTGCTTCACGCAGTGCTTCATGCAATATATTGCACACAAATTTGTAGCATGATTTGGAGGCAGCATAGTTTAGGAGTTAGTAGTGTAGGTTCTTGAACAGACTACCTGTGTTTGAGTGCTGGCTTTGCCTCTAACTAGGAGTGCGACCTTGGGCATGGTTAACTTCTCCGTGCCTCAGTTTTCTCAACATGTTATATGGCTCTTACCTTATGGGGTTATGAAGAATAAATTATACTATACATTCAAAGTGCATAAAACATGTTTCTGACCCACAATAAGTGGAATATAACTATCAGTTACTAAATTATTTGCCGATTATATCATTTATTTCCTTAAAATGTTTTACAGAATATTGAATTAACTTCATTGTCTTTGACATTCAATATATTCTATTGATGAAAAAAATGTTAGATGGTCTGAAATAATCATACTACCTTCTAAGTAACGTTTTCTAAATCTTTGAAACCAGATTTAAATCAATTCAATTTAATTGTTTGATTATCTTTGTACTGGTAAGTGACCATGACTTTACACTGATGACTGCCTCAATGTTGATTTGTAATTGTCGAAAGGAATATATCAATTATTACTGTGGATGAAACCTTCTGCATACATATGTACACACATGCAGTTATCTGAATAATCAGTTATCTAAATGTTAGAAAATATTCCATTATGTGCTAGAAAATAAATTGTGATCAATGAGAATAGCCTTATTCATTGGAATCCTCTATATCGTTGAGGTGTGTGTCCATATAAAGGTCTATGAAGATAATGTATTTAAATATGAATAAGCATCTGAAGACAGCCTTGACTGTTTAAATATATCTTGCATTAATATGAAATTTTAGAAATGAAATTTGAAAATTTGAAATCTGGAAATTTCAAAAACTGTTGATTTGTCCTGAATTTTTTTGTTTATGTTATCTTTAGTTTCTTGATAATCAGTGCCTGGAGTGGTGACTAATCATTGAAATGCCTTCTCAAAGACAATTTTGTAGGTCTTTTCATGGCCTAGCTACCTGTGTGTCTTTGGTAAATTCATTTAATCTTTTTAAGGACTCAGTTACCTTATTTGTAAAATGATGTGGTCAGAATCAATGGTTTTAAGATCTCTTTCAGCCATAATGTTCTATGGTTTTTATATTATTAATATATTAATACAATAATAATGTCATCACAGTAGTGTGCTAAATAAAGGTTTTTTATACTTTATTGTCTGAATGTTTATAACTATTCATGGCTTAGTATATTAAGCTCCGCCCCTGCCCGTCCCCCCGTTTTCTGGCACTAAATGTTATAGTTCAATTCTTATAGACTTAAGTTTCACCGTACATTGGCCACGTGGCTAATATAGATTTTAAAAACCTGCTTTCAGTGAAAGCTCTGATAATAATCAAATTTCACACTTAAGAGAATATGTTGGTCTCCTGCAAGGGCAGGGAGAAAATTTTCTGAAGAAGTCATATAAAGAACTCAACAATTGACTGGGTACATTATTTTTTTTTTAACCCTCATCCATAAGACCTGGCATTTTCTTTTACCAAAAGCAGGACTGAAACTTAGAAGTATATTACAATAGGACAAATATTATGTAGAACTTACCTGTTAAGAGTCAATCTGCTTAACTGTAGTAGAATGGGCAGGAACTACAGAACTAACCTTTGTTCTCTAATGGGGTTCTTTGAGATTTGTCATTTTGTGTTAAAAATTACTCTGAGACTTTTAGGGCTTTGCTGTTTGGTTTTATATACTCATTGTTATTAACTATTAGGTTAAAAGTTTAAGCTTAGTGAGATGATTTGTTCAAAATGTGAGGCTTTTAGAAAAGTGAATAGGAATCAATTCTCCACTCAATCCTCAAAGTGGGAAACAAACTAAGATAAAATTCATCTTCTAATTATATTTTTTCCTTAAAGAGTTAACCACCTTTCACATCTATTTTTTAATTTGGAAGATTCTTCAACTGGGTTGAGTTGGCTTGCAGGGTGGAGATACCTGTATATTGTTTCCAAATGGGTATGTTTTGGTCAGAATAACGTTGAGCGACTTGCTTAGCTTTGAAGGCTGATATTGAAACCTTATTCTCCTGATTCCTAATCTAATACTTTCTTCCTTAGACTTTGACACAAAATATGGCTTTGAATGGTAAATAAAGCCTTTGTTTCTACACTGATACTGAATATAGAAAAGAAACAACAAATAGATTGCTTTTTGAGACCACAGCAGTGGACCTCTGAGAATGGAGCAGGTTGGAAGGGAAAATGAGACAATGGCCACAAACTTGTGAATAGTTCACTCTTATAAAAGACTTATGAGTCAGGTGTAATATGCCAGCCCCTCTAGAAGTCACTTGGATTACAAGACGTGGTTAGAGGTGAGATTAGTATGTCAGATTTTTCTATAACCCCTGTGAGATTAATTCCTCAGTAGTCATTGATTTCGATGCTCCAGTGCCACAAGGAGGTAATCAAATCTTCCCTCTTTACACTTTTGCATACTTTAGCAGTATTTTCTTCTAATTGATAGATTATCATTCTTGCCAAATGCGTTGGTATATTTGGATAGTAGGAAGACAGGGTGTAGACCTCACAGTATTCGAAATATAGTTTCTCCATCTGATTTGATGGAGTGCGGATTTCATCTGTGTTTCATTTTATTGTGATAATGAATACAAATATCCTTTTGCAGGTGCTCATAGGTCCCCAAAAGAGAGAGATATTTTCTTTTAAAAAATAAATTAATATTTAGTCAAATGACTATAAAATCTTCCATTTGAATCAATCAACCAATTAATTATATCCTGGTTGTCTACTACATGCCCACCCTATAATAGATATTGTGGGAGAAATTTATAAGAAATATGAGATGTTTTGTCTTTTACACAGCTTATAGTCTCTTGTAGGAGTCAAGACATTCAAAATTTAGAGTACACAACAACCCTACAGCAAATAAGTGCAAAATCATGTACTATAGAGAATAAGTGCTATAGGAGGTAACAGAAGAGATTGATAGAACATAGGTCCATCAAGGCTCCTCAAAAATTAGTTCGTTTGACTCTCTGACCATGTTAATGCTGTTCTTTCAGCTTTATAGGTCAGCCCCTCAGTGTTCCCTTCTTTAATTTCTACTTGTATGAGGGTACTTGGAAAAGATCATGGACAAATAGAATTAAAAGATAACGCAAATCTTTCCGTGAAGGTTTTGAAGACCCCTCATAATATTTCAAGGCGAATTAATGTACCACCTTTTCCAGGAGTCCCCACAGTTTGATCTTATTTTTCCCTTTTCTGTGCACAGAATATTGTATCACAATATTTTATTATTATTTTTGCCTTTAGTACCTATCACAATGCTTTGCTCATAGCAGAACTTCAATAAATGTTTTATTCAATGAAATTATATCAAAGGTGGGAATTATAAAGATGCTGAGCCATGAAAGATGAGTAGGAATTGGTTGGGCAGAGACAAATGAGGAACACAATCATAGGGGTGCAAATGAATTTGACAATGGTAGAAGCAGTAAGAAAACTGCATTATAAAATATACATTTTTATTTGAGTATAATAGAGGCAGTTTTAAACTTTCTATTCTATTCCTCAGAACAAATGGATTTTAATACAAGAGTTAAAATATGCTACCTTAAATTTTATCATGCCCAATACTATGCTAAATGGGAGTGGTGACAGTGGGCATCCTTGTCTTGTTCCCATTTTTAAGGGAAAAAATTTCTGCTTTTTTTTTTTTTAAAGTAAAAGATGACCGGTAAGGGGATATTAACCCTTGCCTTGGTATTGTCAGCACCACCCTCTCCCAAGTGAGCTAACCGGCCATCTCTATATTAGGGATCTGACCCATGGCCTTGGTTTTATCAGCACCACACTCTCACGAGTGAGCCACAGGCCAGCCCTAGATTTCAGCTTTTATCAATTCAGGATGATATTGGTGGTGGGTTTGTTGTATATGACTTTTATTGTGTTGAGATACTTTCTTTCTATACCTAATATGCTGAGAATCTTTATCATGAAGGGATGTTCAATTTTGTCAAATGCTTTTTCTGCATCTAGTGAGATAATCATATGGTTTTTGTCCTTGATTTTGTTGATGTGGTGCACCACATTTATCAACTTCTGTGTGTTGAACCATGCTTGCATCTCTGGGATGAATCCCACTTGATCGTGGTGTATAATTTTTTTGACGTGTTGCTGTATTCTGATTGCTAATATTTTGTTGAGGATATTTGCGTCTGTGTTCATCAGAGAAATTGGCTTGTAGTTTTCTTTTTTTGTTGTATCTGTCTTGTTTTGGTATCAGGGTGATGCTAGTCTCATAGAGTGAGTTTGGGAGAATGGCCTCTGTTTCAATTTTTTTGGAATAGTTTGTAGAGAATTATATTAATTCCTCCTTAAAGGTTTGGTAGAATTCAGCAGTAAAGCCATCCGGTCCTGGGCTTTTCTTTGTTGGGAGACTGCTGATTACTGCTTCAATCTCGTTGCTTTTTATTGGTCTGTTCAGGTTCACTATTTCTTCTGGATTCAGTTTTGGTAGTTTGTATGTGTCCAGAAATTTATCCATTTCCTCCAGGTTTTCAAATTTGTTGGCATACAGTTGTTTATAATAGTCTCTAATGATTTCTTGTATTTCTGTGGTACTGGTTGTAATGACTCCTTTTTCGTTTTCTAGTTTTTGTTATTTGGGTCTTCTCTCCTTTTTTTTTTTTTTTAAACCTATCTAATGGTTTGTCTATTTTATTTATCTTCTCAAAAAACCAACTTTTTGTTTCATTGATCTTTTGTATCATTTTTTGGGTCTCTATTTCATTTAGTTCTGCTCTGATCTTAATTACTTCTTTCCGTCTACTAATTTTTGGATTTTTGTTTTTGTAGTTCTTTGAGGTGTAGCATTAGGTTGTGTATTTGAAATCTTTCTATTCTTTTGATGTAAGCATTTATTGCAATAAACTTTCCTCTTAGTACTGCTTTTGCAATATCCCACAGGTATGATGGGTCTTTATTTTCATTAGTTTCAAGAAATTTTCTGATTTCATGTTTAATTTATTCTTGGATCTATAGGTTGTTCAGGAGCATGTTGTTTAATTTCCGTGTATTTGTATAGTTTCCAGAGTTTTGCATGTCCTTATTAAAATAGTTTTATAAAAAGGCTCAGTGTATTTCCAATTTTCCTTCTTAAAACAATGCCTGCTATGCTAAATATACTGCTTTAACAGAAGAGGGAATTTTGAGGAAAATGGGAAAAAAAGTCAAGGGAGACAAAATTAAACTTGGATTCATAGAGAACAGGTGAGTAAATGACAAGAAAGTCATGAAGTTTATTGTAGAGGTCGCTCTCTGCAAGTAGCTAGTGTTTAGAGGTAAGATAAGAGCATCAACATCAGACAGCCTTTAGGAGGAACAGCTTTGTGTGATCACTTCTAAGATAATTTTAGATTGGGATAGAATAGACATCTAAGGAAAAGAATGCAGCAATCTCTCGTTCTCTCTGATGCAGAGTAAAAATGGCATAAACCAGTAACATTGAAGAGGAACTAGGTTTAGATTGCTTTTCAGTTGAATTGTATGGATCAATTTAGAAGTCAACTCAAGGGAGGTGGTATACATCCGAGAAAACAGGTTTCTGTAAAGGTTTTCTTGATGATTCCATATCATAAGATTAGCTGAAAATCTTTTTTGAATAAAGAAAATCTTTCCCTAATGCTGTAAATACTGCCAGATCTCTCAATGGGATAATGTGGTTTTTATCAATGTATCAGCAAGTCTGTGGCTGTCTTGGTTTCTGTTGTATCTGTTGACTGTAATGTAATAATTTTTTGTGGGAAGAGAGATCTAAAGATATTTAATGCTGATAGGCCCACAAAAGAGCTTCCCCTCCTCCCCAAGTGGTTGTTGCCCTTTGTAACAAAGATGACATCCACATGGGAGACATGCAAATGACCCCATGCCACTCAACAGACAAACCAATTATTTGATAACAGTGAGTTTTGTTTTTTTAAAACACACTGCCATTCTTGTCTCTGTTACCATTCATAGATCTTTTTCATAGTATCCCAGTTATGTATATGTATATTTCAGAAGAACTAGATTGTAGAAATAAAGTTACATATTTTTACCACTAATATACAGCTATGTCTGTTTTCATAAGATCTTACTTCTCTTTATCTTTCCATTAGTCCTATACATTAATTTCCTATTTGTTTATAAAAGAATGAGCATTTCTTTTTTTTCCCCTGAGTCTCCTACTTTATTTGAATTTGATGCCCAGCCAATTATCCTAGGATTTCCATGATTTACTGGTTGTTAGTTATATTTTAACCTACTCTTCTGTCCTTTGTTTAGCACACTTAAATTGTTATATATTTAGTGATGCCTTAGTCAGTGTCCTGAAAGAGTACATATATCCCATTGGTCCCTCACAAGAATCAGACCATGGCTAACAGATTGGGATTGATTATCAGTGGGGGGATGGGTTGTGGTATTGTGGTTAATTTTGGGGGAAAAAGCCTTCTTCAAAGCAAATATTCCATCAGATAAAATGGAAAATCATTAAAAAGAGTTTCAGCATATCACCATTTAGATTTTCTACAGATTAAAAATGAAAGTATGTTTTCATATCAATTTAGTCAATAAGGGATATGATGATTTTTGAGAGATCTGTAGTATTATGGTACTGTGGGTAATAAAATAAGATTAGGCTCTTGATATTAGTAATCTTTGGAAAAATCAGAAAGCTTTAGCACTTCCAAATTTTATGATTTTGGTCTAATGGGGTTACACCCAGTTTCATATTTAAGAGCAAACCAGTGGATCATAGAAATAACATGCTTATTCCTTTTAGAATTGATTTTAGTGTTCAGAATACTTTTTTTTTTTTTAAATTTTATTTTGTCAATATACATTGTGGCTGATTATTGCTCCCCATCACCAAAACCTCCCTCCCTTCTCCCTCCCCCCCCAGAATACTTTTTATCTCTATAGAAAGTGCATTTTAGATCTAGGTATCCTATTTAGGTATTTTTATATTTTTCCTTTAGGGAACATTATTCGCATGCATCCTGTGCTAGAAGTTTCAAGGTCAGCATTACTTGCACAGTTGTAATAGTCCCAACAGAAAGATAAATATATATTGACTGAGGCTGGAGTTCCAGTTCTTTCACTTGCTGAAGGTCAACAGCCCCCTAGGGGTACTCTCCAACCTTCAAATGTCTATAGGTTAAATTACTGATGAATCACTTCACTTTTCGAAATGGAGGAAACCTACATTGTACTGGGAAACAGCCCGATATGTTGTGTCTTTTGACTGATGTAATTTTGGACAAGATGGGAAGCAACTTCAGTCCAGGCCTAGTTCCAAAACTTTATGGAAATTATTGCAAAACTGACCACTCAGGCTGAATATACTGGCCAAAAAAAGATTTAGAGGCACCATTTCTTTTGCAAAACTGAGTTGTAGCATTGTCTTAGTATTGATTTAAAATGAGCTGACACTTTAAATTCTAAATCACGTTAACATTAAAACTATGTAGGTACTGAGGCATATAATATTAATAAGGTTGGGATGCTGGAGGAAGAATTAATTAATAAAAACAATAAGGGGCACCAAAAATCAATATATCAATATAAAAATCATCTTCATTGAATACAAAAGGATTTCAGGATTGAGGTAATCATGTGGCACAGGGTATCGAAAGCAGCACAGTAGGACACAGTAAAACTAAATAAGACACTTGACTTTGCACATTTCTACTGGCATATTTTAGAGAGTCAGAGTATGTGATCATTGTAAGTCAGGGTTGAGAGAACTAAACAGGCAGAATAAAGAAGAATGTATTGCAGCAGCTGTTTAATTTTTTTCCTTCTGGTTTACCCATAGTGAAACAATATACCGCAAACGGTTTATACCACAGATTTTATTGTGTAACTTAAAACTTCTTTGTAATTCAGTAAACTTTCAATTACAGAAAGTTAATGCCATAGCTATGTTTTGCTATCACCCTTTCAAAAATGATTTCATGTTTAAGGACTTATGTTTTAATTATAGCTTGATACTAATTTAGAATCATTTAGTTAAAATTTTGGATGAAATAATAATTTAAGGTAACTTTTTTTTACCAAGAAATTATTTTTGAAAGTTATATGTGAAATGTATTAAATTAATTTATGACTACACACACACACACACACACACACACACACACACACACACTTTTTCTTTTTTGGTGGCAGCTGGCCGGTATGGAATAACCTTGGTATTACCAGCACCATGCTCTTCCAAATGAACTAACTGGCCAGCTCAATTCACGACATATTTGGTATATTTTGTGTCAAATATATCACCTAAATTATATCAGTCCAATTTAATCTTTACTCTTAGTAGACCACATATCCAAATTTGCCTATAGAATGTAAGAATTACTGGCAGTGTCTTTCGTAAATTTATATCAATGAATAATCTCACTTTTAAATTATTAGATCCTCTTTGAAACTGTGCTTGCTTTCTTTTGGTTTGTTCATAAGCTAAATGAAAATGGAATCCTTTTGATTTCAAATGGATTTTAAGATTTACAAATATATATTGCTTTCCTTAAAAATTATTCTTAAAGGGATCTGGTGAAATTCATTACATACATCCTGGACTTATTACATCATTTTACTAGGACTGTTTATTTTATTATAGTAGATCATTCTTGAAAATCCAGATTGTGGGGATGTTTAGAGACTGCACAAAGAAGATAAAATAATGGATATGACTGGCATTATGTGGTTGGGAGATAGTGAACCAGGAAACAGGGACGCAGCACGTAAATACAAACGTTTCATGACACACACATGTGTGCACATATATTCAAACACGCTTTTTCTGGCTTCAGAGTCATACACAGAAACATGTACAGTCCTATACAGAAATATATTATCATTTGAGTAGTTAAGGCAATGAAAAACCCTACAATTCTACACATACAAACTGTCAATCTGGCAACTGTATAGTAGGGTGATAAGTAGCTCAATTTTCAGAATATTATGAGGTTAAAAAACCAAAAAAGAGCTTTGATTTTCCTAAATACATTCTTTTCAATGGTCCAGGGACAAACGAGACCAAGTTCACAATCCATGGTTCCTATGTGGCTCCCAATCTGATTTGGCATTCTATCACAATGCCATGATAGCAAGTGCCTTTCTGCTTTCTGGTGTAAAAAATTAATTTGTCAGTCACTTTGGTCTGCGGGCAGCTGTCTGAATGCCAAAGCATATATAGCAACCCAAACATAGGAGGTTAGATGTACAAGGAATTGGTGGTGATTCTACGATTTTTCATTCTATGTAGAACATTTCAGAAGCCTTCTAAATGAAATCTCTTTCTGACAAGAATAACGACAAAAAGATAGCTTAATAGAAACAAGTCAGTCAGATTGTATAAGGCTGTTAAGTTACTCCACTGCAAGTAAATCAGGGGCTAAGTGTGTTAAATTGGTGGTAGCTGAGTCACGAGTGATGAGGCTCCGTGGTCACACCACATTATGTTGTCTTGGACAATTTTTCATGCTCTACTCATAACGTTGTCAAAACAATCTCTGAGTAAAGAAGAAAGTGAAGATATTTCCTCTTGTAGATAATTGTAGATATTTATATATGATCCATGAGATATTAATAGGGAGACCATATAATTTATCTTCCAAACTGGAATACTTTTGAGAGTCAAAGAGAGCACTATTAATAATTACATTGTAACAACAGGTGCAAACCCAAGAAACACTGTTTCAGGCAACTTGGGATGTATAGTTACTCAAAGAATGAGATATAAAATTTTACAAGATACTCCACAGGCCTGGCCAACAGGGAAGCTCATTGTAATTTGTGTAGTACTAAAGTGACATTTGTATAAATGAACTGATTTCCATGTAATAGGTATCCCTTTCATACCATGAGGATGTAATATGGTTCCAGAGAATGTTGTTTGTATGGGTTTTGCTTCTGAGCCCTAAGAAAGTTCGGTAGGATGTTGCAGCATCATTAGATGGAAATGCCAGCTACAACGGCTCTCATCCAAAATGATATATCATTCCATAATTTCCCCTGGTGTTCTGACCTTTTAGGTCTACTTCCAGTTTCCATTTCAATCTCCTTAGAATTATTGTTGGAGGATGATTTTCTATTTAAGAAAACATGCTATATATTTTATTTGCTTCTTTTTCAGACCCTATTTTTTCTGCACACCTGACAAATATGAATATTGTAGTTAAAAGAGAAGCTTGAAAGAAACGCTCTTGATTATCTTGTTTGCTCTGATGATATCTCACTGTGCCCTCTTAGACAAACGACCCAGTGGTTTCGTTAATGTCTTTATGAAGTTGTATAATAAAATAAACTGGGTGAAGTGCATTTTATGTGGCTTACTTAGATTTGCTGTTTAAGACAATATAGCTACAAGGAGTAGTATTTTTTCAATAGAGCCACAAACTAAGTCCTTTTCAGGTGAAACACATTCATCCACAATTCTTTAATTCTCTGTTCAAAATGTACTTGTAAGGAAGATTTCTCCAATTTTGAAAAGGGCCTAATTAGATCAATCATTCCAGGTGTCTCTGAATTATTTTCATAGAAAAGGTTTCAGAGTTCAGGTGCAACTTGTAAAATGGTGGCAAAAATTATTTTAGCTGTGAGCTGCTTGACTAATTAATATTTGCTTTCTGTCTTTCGGCACCTTTAATGTATAACTAGGTTTATATAATTTTCATAATATTTTGAGAAAAAAACACAGTTAAGTTTAAAATTGTTTTGTAGCTGTGAAACTGTTGTTGAAAGAAAAGGGAACCCCACCCTGTTCATTGGCTAAGAGGAAATGTAATCATCAATGTATTCTCTTAGTTCAATCCATTGTCAAGTTGCATTGTTTCTTAATTTGTATCTTTAGATTCTGAGATATGTTGAGTTTGGAAAGTTCCTCTTTACTCTGTCACCTTTCTTTCTTTTAGTTTCCCACTTTGTGCCCACATATTATAGTAGCCTCAAGCTTTAATTTTGTAAGCTACACAATTTTTTTTTGTGAATATACAGTATCTTTTCTGAAGGAAAACAGGTAATGTTAGTTGCTTTATTTTTTTATTCTCTTTTCTTTTTTTATTGAAACATAATTGATTATACATATTTGTGGAGTACAGAGTTAACTATCAGTATTTGTGTACAATATGTGATGATCAAATCGGGATAGTTGGTGTTGGGAAAATAGAATAATTTAATCAGGCCCCCTCACCTGCCCATCCATTTGGGGGTGGTGTGGTGCATTCTTTGTAAGCAAATTGTGTGTGTGTGTGTGTGTGTGTGTGTGTGGGGTGGAGTTAGTGCACATGGGCTGCACCGCTACCCTGTTTGGCCATGCTCTCAAACCTACAGCTTCCAAGGACCTGTTTGCTGGTTACCTAGCTCATGGACCTGCGTGTGAGGGGTCTGGGGACCCAGCCTGGTGTGTGAAGGGTTTGTGACCCAGTCTGGACAATGGGCTTGAGGGGTCTGTGAGCACCAGACCCAGCCCTAGCTCGACAATTGGACCAGTTGGCAGGATAACGGCAGGTAAAAGAGCTCGACAGTTGGCATTTAAAATTAAGTTACTCTGGATCAGCCTTTCAGTGACAAATAAGAGACAATTTTATTGTGATTCTCAAGTTACACTGCAATGGAGTTCTCCTGTCTACTTCCCCCGGCCCCAGCACAGGGATATTCATTCTGCTCTGCTTTCGTATATCCAGTAGCATGTGCATGTAATGATCATGTGCAGCTCCCAGTGGCCACGAAAAGGCTCAGCACCAGGTAGATGCTCAGTACTTCTCTGCTGAATCTAAGGTGGCCAGAGAATTTATTTTTGTATATCATAAAGATTTGTGTGTTGAGGTATGGTGACTTAAGTAATATTCAGGCCAACTGGGAGCTGTGACATTTGCTTTAGGCTAGGGTTTGTTTTACTTAACAGTGGGGAAAATGTATGACAACCTACCCAAAATTTGTTTCACATTCTGAGGTCAGGTTATTCCATAACTTGAAAAAGATGTTAGTGCTTGTTCAAATGAAGAAGCAAATGTTTCCAAATATTATGCATCCACATAGAGCTCAGCTTAAAATCAGGGCCATTTGTATCATTTCTCCCCCTTTGGCCTCTTCCATCTGTCAGCTTTTAGAGGAGGGTATATGTGTTCGCATGTAAGTAGCCTATCCATAAAATTCACAGTTTGATGACAGTAACAATGTAAAACCTATTTTAGAGATTATCATTCTATATATTTTTTTAATATACAGTCATCCCAGATGGAACACTTAATGAAGGACCTTGAAGAAATGAAACTTCACTTCTTGGTAAAAGAAAGTCACATAATGGTGCTCAAGAAAACTATATCTTTAATACTGATAGTGTTGGGTTTTAATGGGATTTCACTTTACTGGTAGAATTTCTTGCTTTGTGTTACTCTTATTTTTAATCATGAGAGATCCTGATTTTTTAAAATTTTTTAAAAATTTCTTTTATGAGTATACCAGATCTTAATTTTTTTAAAAAAATGTTTTACTAGCATAATAAAAATAACCAAAATAAAACCCAGCTGGGTCATCTTAATTTATCTTCTCAGTGGCTTGGTACTCAAATACTTGACTATACAATTTATGTAATCTTAGGGTATGGTACATGAAGATTTATTTTGCTAGCTTCTCTGCTCATTTAGTTTCCTGTGATTTAAAATTATTATAATGGAACAAATATGTAGCCTCAGGTAAGAAAGTTTTCTTTTAAACTGAAACAGTGCAAATGTGAATGTCAGTATTGTGAACAATGTAGTACGAAATGGATTCCTTTAGTGGTCCATTTATTAAGGAAGGTAGCAGGAAAAAGAACAAATACAATGTATGCGTTATATGTGACCTATCTTGCCCTTAGAATATTGAACTAATACACTGGACTCAAGAATGATAGGAGAAATAATGATTATAAAGCATATACAAGCATCCATTATTTGTAGCTTTCAATTATTTCAATCATGGAAAAATTGGGCATGCACTGTGTTGTTTCCAAAATGGCTTATAGATAGAATTATTCTATATGTTCTATAATGATAAAGAACATCAGAAATTTCTTAAAGTTTTCACTGTAACACAATGGACTGTGCAACAGGTACACATAATTTAGCAGAATTTTCTTTGTTTACCCGTGCCAAATATAGATTAATAAATATATTATTGAAGACATTTTAATTTTCAAAACTTTGTCTTTCTGCTTCAGTGCTATAAAATTATTCTTGAAATATAAAGAAACTGCCCTGTGGTCAATGATAGTCTTAACTACTTGTCAATCAAAAGCAGAAGTTTGTCGAGACATTTAATTACGAGATAATGTAATCATCAAAATGTCATTGCAGTAACTGACAGCTCATTTTGGACTGAAAGCGTGCGACTACCTCCCCTGAGGTCAGAGATGTTCAGAGGTTAACTTAGTAATGACAAGTCCTCTATTATCACATTATGACATTGAAAAAAATTGCAATTATACTAATAAATTAATAACAGTAATAAAATGACAGTCATAATTGCATAATATACAAGTTGTCAACTGCATTTTTGTTACTTGGATGGAATTTTTATCTTATCTGTATATCTCTGCATTGTGTTAATTGTTCCCAATATGGCATAGATGGAAGGATTTCTAAAAATTTTTTAAAAGCCATGTCTATACTTATGAGAGGCCAGTATATCCACATTTTTGATCCCACTTATCTTTTCCCCCCCTCTTTCTCTTCTGCTATTTTACAAAGCCTTAAAATAAATAAGAAGAATTAGTAATTACTACCTGACCCAGTGTTCATGTGTAGTTATTCCTATTACCTCACAAAGCTTTGTCTTTTGTCTTCTTAAGAAAATTTTGACTTGCATGTCTTCTACTTAATACATCCAAAAAAAAAAAGAAAAAAGAAAAAAAAAAAAGGATGGGGTTTTACATATTTTTTTTCCTTTTATTCTATCACCTTCCTCACTCTGTGGGAGAACACATTGTATTTAGTCAAACATTTTGCACAAATGTTTTATAGAGTGATCCATTTTTTGTGTTAAAGTAAATGATGTCAAAATTACTTCTAAGTAGCTGTAGATACAGTTTAAGTATCTAGATCAATCTAAATAGCTGGAGACACAAGTTTGAGTGCCTAACTTGGCATAAATCCAGAAAATAGATCTCTTTAGTATCTAACTTCTTTCTTTTGTGAAGTCTTCCAGTTAATCTAATTTAAGAAAGAACAGACTGCTGTAGGATTTGGCTAGTAATAGATTTATGTGTGGAATGATCTAGCCATGAGTTTGTACATGGTGGTGGACATTTATTTGTATGGAAAACCGGTGGGGAAAAATGTTTAGATGGCTACTGTTTCCATTGACTTGAATTATAGAGAATTAATTGTATGCTTCTACAAACTATCTCCTGGGATGCAAGAGGACCTTTTATAATGGTGATTCACTCTTTTTTATTTGCTTGCAACTCTTTCTTTGTATCTTCTCCAGGGTGTGCTTAAAAACTCCAGGGTGTGCTGGAGTTTTTGGTACCCAAAGTCAGAAAGTTCACTTAAGTCTCTGTCATGGCCATAGAATCAATAAAATGTTGAAAGGTTTGATTTGGGAACAGTTTGAAAGTAGTACACAATAACTTACAGATCATATAATTACAGATAATATTAATTATATACTTATATATAACATATATATTACATATATATCACACACACACACACACACACATAAAATACTTGAATTGATTGAATTGCATCCCCCAAAGTCCATATATTGGAAGTTTAATTCCCATTGTAACTGTTGAGGGTGGGAATTCCTATTGTGGTGATTAAAAAGTGGGACCTTGAAGAGGTGATTAGATTCCGAGGACCATGCTTAGTGAATGTATTAAAAATGGTCAGGGGCATGGTTCTGTGGGCTTTAAAAGAAGAGCACATGATAGGTTAATCTCTCTGCTCTGCCATTTTTCACAATGTGATAACCTGCATCACTGAAGTCACCACCAAAGGAGGCCTTTACCAGCTGTGTTCCCTGGACTTTGGACTTCCCAGCCTCTGAAACTGTAAGCAATAAATTTTGTTTTCTTTATAAATTACCCAGTTCCAAGTATTCTGTTGTGAGCAACAGAAACAGATTAATACATAAAATAACCAGGAAGGTTATATTGTTTTTTTCTCAGTGAGGAGGAGGAATGCTCCAGAATCAAATATGTTTTAGGGGAGACTAAAGAGCCTTAGGAACTCATTCGTAGTATAATTGTGAATTGGCAGTGTTTTGCAAGTTTGAAAAGATTAATAATAATAATAATAACCAAAATTTACTGAGTAATTTTACTGTGTTCCTGCCTGGCATTCTTTTAAGGATATCACACATGGTAACACATATAATTCTCCCAAAATTTATGAGAGAGGTATTATTATCTTCATTTTGCAGATGAAGAAACTGAGGCATGGAGAAGATAGTAACTTGTCTCAGGTTACACAGCTAGTATGTTGTGAAGATTGGATTTAAACCCAGACAGTCTGGCTCCAGAGTCCATGTTCTTAAACCGCCAAGGATATCATAGGAAAATATGCTATAAAGCACTGCACTGGGAATCAGGAGTCCTGAATTCTAGTCTTGCCTTACTGCTACTAAATAGTCCCATGATCTTGCACAAGGCTACTCTCTGGTCCCAAGTTTTCTCAACTGAAAAATGGATGAGTTCAGGGGTTTATAATCTTGGGTTATGAAGAGACTGTTCTGCTTCAGTGTTTACCATTTGTTATGTCGGCTGTGGCAAGTGAAGTGAAAGGAAAAGAGAGTTTGGTCCAAATGTAATGTACAATTTATTAGGTTGAGCTGTCCAAAGATGGAATAGGCTGATTTAAGCATATGGTGCACATACCATTAACTGGAGATGTTCAAGTAGAGGTTGGACGACCACCTGGTGAGGTACATAAGAAAGGACTCACTTATCAGTTGGGGAGTTGGATAAACTGGGTGACTTTTAATGTTCCTTTCTACCTTAAGATTATATTATTCTACACATCTCATTCAAGTGAATCTTGCATGAATTTCATCTATTAAAGCTTGTAGATGTTCTAGATCTAAATAAACTTACTAATTGTAGGAGGCAATTTTGCTTATTTTAAAAAGAGACAAGGTTACAATGTTTCTGTTTAGGAAGAAAATTGATTTATAGCTTAATGATGGCATTGCACAGGAGGTTTCAGTTACCTACTAAACAGATGTTTTGGGGGTAGATGAAACTCCATAAAAAATGGCACCTGGGAAAAGTTGTGCTCCACTGACACTTCCTCATTTCTCAATTACAAACAACAGAGTAGCTATAAGTACGGGCTCTGGAGAAAACGTCCCAATTTGAATGCAGGCCCTACCATTACTACCTGTGAAACTTGGGAAGTAATTTAACCATTTCAAATCTCACTTTCATCATTTGTAAACTGAGGGCAATAACAGACCTGCCTCCTATGGTTATTGTTAGAATTAAATGATTTAATACAATTTAAGATATTATTTTATATCTATATTCTTTCTGTTTTGGTTTTTAATATGATCCAATGTCAACTTAAAAAAATTGTAGTGGAAGATTGATGGTATATTTAAGACTCATAATGTCAATATTGCTATATGAATATCTAGTATCTAAAGCATATGGCTTTCATGCAAGCATACACTACTATCTGTACTGTAAACACTTGCCAGAGAGCTTATACTTAATTTAGTACTCCATAGCTTCACCAAAAGTTCAAGAGAAATGAGTGAAATGACAGAGAGAAGAGAGAGAGAAAGAGAGAGAGAGAGAGAGAGAGAGAGAGAGAGAGAGAGAGAGAGATGATGTATTAGTTTGGATCTTTCAGTGCCATTTTTATATCAAGCTGTATGATTTGAAAAGCATACCTGTAATGTATTATCTGATTTTCCTTGGAAATTCTTTTGCAGAATTGTGATTTAATATTTGGGGCACAGCTTTTAGTGAGGATTGAACTTTTAGTCACATGAACGACAATTCCGAATTTATTTTAATGAAATCATTTTTATAATTGTCAATTTTTTATTATTTTAATTTAATTTTCATTGTCACTATTTGATGTTTTAAGGATGTTATATAATCAACTTAGTGCCATTTTAATTAGGTCAACTGCTACTTATCAATATTTTATCATTTGCAAATGTGAATTGGAAGTTAAAATATCACACAACATTTCCAACTTTAAAGGTGCCATTATTGTTAACTGATTGTGGGGGAAAGCCTGGGTTTAAAGAAATAGAATATTGCTGCATTTAGGTAAATTTTATAATAACAACAAGGTGAACAGAGTTTTTGCTTTATACAGTAGAGACTATTACAGTATGGTGGAAAGAATGGAAACTTTGGAGTAGAGTAGATAAATGTGAGTCTGATCCTTTCTTGGCCACTTGCTAGCTGTGATTTTGGGTAATTCTTAGTTTTTCTGAGCCCCAGTTCCCCCCGCCCCCATTTTTCATTTGGGTTAATAATATCTTCCTAAATGAGTGTTTGAGAACTTCACTAAAAAATACATGTAAAATGTCTGCCAAGTGTTTGTATGCAAACGAGTATTTTTTTTCCTTATGTCTTCTCCCCCTCTGTTTTTTTTTGTATTTATTTATTTATTTTTAGCTCCCACAAATAAGTGAGAACATGTGATATTTCTCTTTCTGCACCTGACTTGTTTTACTTAATACAATTCTCTCTAGGTCCATCCATGTCATTGCAAATGGCAATATTTCATTCTTTTTTATAGCAGAGTAGTATTCCATTGTGTAGATATACCACATTTTCCATATCCACTCATCTGATGATGGACATTTGGGCTGGTTCCAACTCTTGGCTATTGTAAAGAGTGCTGCGATGAACATTAGGGAACAGGTATACCTTCGACTTGACGATTTCCATTCCTCTGGGTGTATTCCCAGCAGTGGGATAGCTGGTTCATGAATATGACCCCAAAAGCACGGGCAACCAAAGGAAAAATAAACAAATGGGATTATATCAAACTAAAAACTTCTGCACAGCAAAAGAAACAACAGAGTTAAAAGACAACAAACAGAGTGGGAGAAAATATTTGAAAAATATACATCTGACAAAGGATTAATATCAAGAATATACAAGGAACTCAAACAACTTTACAAGAAAAAAACAAGCAACCCAATGAAAAAATGGGCAAACGAGCTAAATAGGCATTTCTCAAAGGAAGATATACAAATGGCCAACAGACACATGAAAAAATGCTCAACATCACTCAGCATTTGGGAAATGCAAATCAAAACCACGCTGAGATACCATCTAACCCCAGTTAGGATGGCTAATATCCAAAAGACTGTGAACGATAAATGCTGTCGAGGTTGCGGAGAAAAAGCAACTCTCATGCAAACGACTATTTTTGAACAATTCAATTCCCAACTTTGTCAGGCTGCTCCTTTGAACATCTCCAGGGGTCACCATTTATTTACACAGAATACAACACGAATGGCACTCCCTGGAGTTGTGCAACCTGCAGCCCTTGTTTGTATTTTAAAAATCTGTTTCTTAAGGGAGCTTTACTTTCTAGACAATAAAGAGGTAAATTTCAGGTGGGATGTGTTCAGAACAATTCTCGATGGTACTACCTTTTGTGAGTAGGGAAGAAACCAAGTGAAAATAGCATCGATCTGTCCATCTCTCCATCTACTCTTCCACCCATCCATTCATTCATTTAATAGATATTTTTCAAGAACTGGCTGTGTGCCAGGCACCATCATAGACACTCAAATCTGTGTGAGTGGATGAAAATAAAATGTGTGTTTGAACTAAACACCCTGAGGCATAAAAATTATACAATTGCTTTTTTAAAATTCAGGTTCTCTGCTATTAGATCCAAACTAGGTAAGAGACCTGGAAATCATCTTTGTACTTTCTCTTCACTCAAGACATCTGCCCAATATTCCTTCAGTTGTCACTATGAAATACTGGACATTTTCTAAAAATGAGGGTGCAACTCAGATGGAAATTAAATGGTAAATAAAAATACCCTCTTTCTAATCAGTTGAAGATTCTGGTGCTTTTCCCACCTTTGGCTTTCCTTTTCATCAAGACACACATATATATCATTCTCAAGCCAGTCTTTCACCTTAAGCTTTAAGAAATTTGTAGAGAAAAGAAATGTTAGACTGAGATTCCTACTAATTTTCTCTGATTGGTAATTCCAGGTGAATCAATGTTCTTTACTAAATGACAATATCAAATAGTAGTAAAGGTGTCAAGGGTGGATTATTTTTCCTCTTTGGCTGTTACAGATTGAAGCTGTTATGAATGTAAAAAAAAAAAAAAAAGAGGAAAAAATCAGTAATGCAAACAGAAGTTTTTCAGTGGTTTCAGTTATCTCAGAATTGTCACTATGTTTAAGAGAAGGGACATCAGAGATCACTTAGTTTGACTTCTGGTTTTACAGATGAGGAAAGAAAATCTAGAAAAATGAAATAACTTGCCTTTGGTAGCTCAGATATTTAGTAATCGCCTTTAGAACCCTGTTTTTGAGACAGCCCAGTGATCTTTCTGGCACATCAAGCTTATTTTCCTCAGTTTTCTTTTTTTAATTATTTCATTTATCTTCATGAGTATAAGGGATATCTTGAATAAATCTTCCTTGTAAAATCACATTAAATGATCATTTTAGTATTCTTTTTTACTTTTCTTTCTGCATTTGTATATTTCCCAATCTTTACTTATAATTTACTGCTTTTTCCCATTCTCACAATATGTTTTTCTGTCTTACTCATGACTTTATTTGTCAGCAGGTTTTCTTCTTTATGTTTTCCTTTCTCACTGGAAATATTATTTACTATAACTACATTTGAAAACACAAAAATAATTTCATTTACGCCCAGCATGTTAACTTTGGTTTTAATCTATTCATCAAGTAGAGTACCCATAACCTTTTGGTAATTGATATAGTACAAGGACTGAAAGGGTGGAAGTCCTGGTCCAGTTGTGTGCTGTGTATTAACCTTCATGGGAGAGAAGCATGTTTTGTACTTGTGAGCTTATTATTAATAATCTAATATGATAGAAGCATCGCATTGGGGGAGTCGTTCACTTATAGAATTTCACTTTCACAGATGACCAGAAAGTGTAAATTGAAGTTAAAACAATGAATAGTGCTCACTTAAAATCAAATTTTCTAGTAAGAATTCTAAAAAACCCCTTAAATTAATTCCCTTGCGGTTTTGTTTTAAACCATAAACATTTTGAACTTTTTCTCTTTATTTTCCAAGATGAACAAAGTGGTCTGAATATGTTTACTTCAACAGAAGTTGGAAAAAAATAAAGTAGGAAAGAAAAATGGTCTTTGATTTTGATACCTGGGACTCCTGCTTTTTTCAGCTTTCTCTTGAGTCTCCACACATAGTGTTCTGTAGTCTGTTTCTATTTGGGTTTGGGAGGATTCTGCCTATACTTAGCTTTCGAGTCATTAGCCTTTAATTCCTGACTTGCAATTACATATAATTTTTTTTTCTTGCCCCCACTTCCCTTCTTGCTTTTTAGGACAGCAATTAGGAAGGGTTGGGTGAATAGGTTACCGTTTTATACATCTCTATTACTCTGACTAATAAAGCTATTAAATAAGGAGAAACTGTTACTCTTTATTATCTGTGTTCCTCATTTCTGCTCTTTGCCCTGGAGAAGAGCTACATTAAAGATCAGAGTGTTATTGAAAACTCCTGAAAAATAATAACTTGTTTCACTACTCAATCAATGAATGACACAATTCGTTGGAAAAGCAGGTTTTACTGTGTATGCGTGGATGGGAGGGGTATTCATTTTGAAGGATTGAAGTGGTGTGATGGGGGTGGAGGAATTATACAGAAATGATTGCTCTAGCATAGTTGAGAAACATGAAGAGAAGCTGAGAACATCTATATGATAAATACATTTATAATTAGCAAGATCATTAGCATGGACAGAGTATACTTTAGAATCCACAAAGAAGTCTTTAAGCTAAGCAGTTAGCTTCACTATGAAGGAAAAAAAAAAAACAAACAAAAAAAACCAAAATGAGCTATATACAGCTGAATAGGCTTTTCAGAGTCTCCAAGGAGGTGACTTGTCTGTTGATGGCCAGTGGGGGTGGAAGAGTGAAATAATTACTTAACAGCGTGTAAACAATGTGAAATGTGAAGTACACTTCCCCCGCTCCCCTCCCTTTTCATTGAGAGAGTTTCTTGTTGCGATGGCTCCACTGGGACAGGCAGCAGAGAAATTTGATTAAATGGATGCCTGGGGTCATGACCCTGTCTAAACATGGTGCAGCTCTCAGCATTAATCAAAGAATTTTTTTCTTGAAAAAAATTCTGACCTTGCTGTGTATGAGTATTGGTGAGCTTTGGATATAGTTGTGGTTGAGTAGGGGGCTGTGTAAGTCTGTGTGAGCATTCTGTACAATGAAGAGGAGGCAGTCTTTTAAGACAACAGAAATCTATAAGTTATTTCAGATCATGTTATGGGACTTTTACTTGATGATAGCCTATCAGCAGCCAGTGGGATTTGGAGCTCCATTAGGATTCACTAGGATTCATTTATTGTAAACCGCTGTTGACGTTGATCTGAGTGTTTAGAAGGTATTTATAGCGTTGTAGTTGGTGTGAGATTCCTGTGTCGAGAACTCTCTTAGGATGGTTTTATTGTGGGCTAGTGTTTGAAAGCTACTTAGAAGTGATTTTCTTGGAAAATGGAGAAAACTGCATGTTTGATGAGAGAACAATTAGAATAGTAGTCATTGTTGAGTCAGATAAGAGCAACAAAATTGGAACTTTCTTGAGCAGGCACCTGCCACTGTAGTAAACAGAATATTTGCTTCGGGTGAGAGACTTCTTGTCATTAATCCTTGTTTTAAGAAAGAGAACACGTTTGATACAATTAGATGGTTATTTCCCTCATAGGAATTGACTTGGCAGAGCATATAGCTGATTTTAGATAATCAAAATCTTATTTGTTCCAAATAAGAATGCTTTTGTGAAATATGGACTGCTTACATCAAAAAACTTAATTAACTTAGAATTATAAGGTAAGGAGGTTCCAGCTAATTGAAGTTAATCGGATGTTTATGTTGTTAATCCTTGTTGAAAATTAATACATATTGGCTCATTTTGTTCCCTGCCTTAGCATAGTACAGTAAACATAAATACAACTTTATTTGGGTGATTGAAATCTTAGGATCTCAGAATCATCATTCTACTCATCAATTTTGATTGTACAGCAATATGGATAAAGTTATAGAAGGTGTGAGAGTTTGATCTTGCTGTGCCCTGAAATGTGCTTCGAAATTAATAATGTGTTACAAAACAATAGTAATTTAAAGATAACACCTCTTAATAATTTTTAAATATTTTTCTCCTAATGATAGTATATAATTAAATAAGTGCTGTTAATTGACTGCACTTAGCTAATCAAATTCTAGATAATCAAGGTATTTAACTTTGGTCTTCTTTGGATGGCAGTTGATGGAGGATGTTTGTATGTTTTTGTGAAGTAATCAGACTTATTGCAATACTTTTAGACAGTAACATATGGGAGCTTAAGAAATACCCCAATGGAAAGCACTTTCCCTTGAGGTGAAAGTGTTAATTTAGTGACTGGCGGTGGATCATTTAAATTGTTTTGGCCATGACCTTGTGGATTTAGTCCCTAGATCATAATTTGAACATCTACAGAGAATGTGATTTCAAATGTGCAGAGTTCATTTGAACTAAATATACTATTTACACATAAAATTTAATTTAAAAAACGACAATTTCATTGCTACTCTGAGAATGAGAAAGGAGTATATTCTTCACTACACAATTATGATTCAAACCAGTTGGACTGAAAGACTAAAATGCCAATCTTGTATTTGTATTTGAACTTGAAAAGTCACTTTCAAAACCTATCCACTCGCCATGGAGTTTGCCCATGTCAAAGCAAAGAGGTTTTGCTGTCATCCATCATTGGATGAAAGGTTTTAGCAATTTACTACTGTTAAAGACAGTAGAGACAGTTAAAAGAGGTGAGGCTGTTGGTGTTGGTAAATGTAGGCTCTCATCAACAAAAACTAACCAAATGAAGTCAGTTATACCGCTTGTTGACAAGTGGGCTTTAAAATAACAGCAAGGTCACTTGCATAACATTCCAGAAAAGGGCCCATTTCTGAAACTTTGATATTACTTCTAGCTTTAGAATATTAAATATTCTACAATGGAAATCTCGGAAGAAAAACTGTCTATGGTCTAATTGTCACTGACTGATGCCTGACTTCCAGGCTAACATTGCGATCATATAGAGGATTTTATCTGAACCCCACTTTTACATAAGGGGTAAATGGTAGGAAAATATACATATTGGCAATTATTACTGAAACTATCAAAACTTCCATTGACTGTACGTGAATTTTTGTCAAATATCTACTTTCACTCACAATTTAAAAAATTATAGGTTAATATTCAAAAATATACTATTATAGGCGTAAGCTCATTCAACTTGCAGTGTGTGTGATGTGTATGGTTTGGGGGAGGAGAAGTGGAGATATGACTCAATTCCAGGATCTTACACTTCTGCACCGTGCAGGTGCTCATGTTAGTGATCATACATGTGCCTGAAGCCCTGGGAGGTCCTGAGCCATGAGAAAGATTGAATTACATTCCCTATCTAAGTTTATAAGACTCAGTTTGAAAAGATTTTTATGAACATGGGAGTTTTCTTTTAATGCTTTGTTAATTTGAAAATTAAGCTAAGCAAAAGCTCAGATTTGCTTGAAGAGTATAGTTGCTAAGGTTTCATTATAAAATGCTGATAATGTTTGTAATTTATGGTTCTGTGGTCACTGAGTTTGGTATATAGAAAATGTCGCACGTGATAGGTAAAATTTTCATGGCATATTGATATATGTGCCTTAGTGCTCTGGGCTATTTATTTCTCACTTTATTTTTGTAGCAAATAAAACGCTTTTATTTTGAAAATGCCTTGATTCTTCAAGATCGATAGTGTCCAATTAATAAATACTACTTTCAAGGATACTAAATTGTTTCTAATTATCATAATTGTTGTGGCCTCTGACTATCAGCTATTGGTTCTATTTATGTATGATCAGATCTAGTATTTAGCAGTGCATGGCAATAAATATTTTAATCCCTAAAGGGTAAAATAAGGCAGATTTTGACTGCAATCCTATCTTTCCCACTGAACTCAATTTCTTAATGAGAGTCAATCTGCAAATTAATGATTATAGTTACTATTTTTGTATATATGGATTCAGATAATATATTAAAACTATCTTGAGTTCTTTAAAGAAATGTTATCATAGACACAACACTAAAATCTCTAAAACACAAAGACCTGAAAAAATGTTGTACTGTTATCATGAGAGAGAATTATCTAGAATAGTAACAATTATACCCATCTGAATAATTTTTAAAAAAAAGATTAAAATATTGAATATCTCTTTGTCTTTTGTGTTTGGTTAGAAGTAGAAGGCTAAAATTCCATAATGACAGGTTTGATAATTCCATCAGTGCAAGACACCATAACGAATTCATTTTATCCCATCAAATTTATAAAATTATATTACAGAAAGAAAATATATCAAGAGTAAGAAAAGCATCTGTGTGTGTTCGTGCATGTTGTATTTTGCTTAATGTTACCATTTTAAACAAGTTTTAAGTAAACTTCTAACAAGTCTAAGTTTATTTTTACTAATATGTTGCTGTGACTTGTACTTTATAAATTGATACCATATTAACTCTTTTGAAAATAAAAGAAAACATCATACAGAAATTATGTTGTGATTTAGAATATTCAAAAATCCAGGGATAAACCACCCTATGATTTAATGCCTCTAGATGTAGACTTCTTATATTTTTTATTTTTCCTATTTTATTCTGTTGATTTCCAATTTTTGAAGCTTTTATACTTAGCAGTAACCATTTAATAACATTTCCTCAATCTTAAATGAAATAAAATTTGAAAGATGAAACAATTACATATTTTAAAATCACACACACTTAAAAAAAAAGATGAGCCTGCTGGTTCATTTCAAAAGGCTGTGTCACCGAAAGCGTCCATTTTACTGCAGGGAAAATGCAAGAGGCTCACTCTCCATCTTTGTGTGAATTCTCTAGTGAGCGTATGGGAAAGAATGACCTTGTTGACCTTCTCACACTCTTAACAGTAGCAAGTGTGGTCATTTAGTCTGAACTGGAAACAAGGGGGTAGTGAAGAGAGCCTGAAAGCTAACAATGAGAATTAGTAACTAGTGGACAAGTCCAAACATAGGCAAAAAGTGCCATTGATGACTTCAATCAAACAAGCCTGACATTTCTTTATGTGCCTCTCTTTTTTCAATACTGATTAAACAGCAATAGATATTAGGAAGAAAATAATTAAATATAAGATTCTGTAAGGTTAGTCTTGATCAAAATGTTAGCATCTTGATAATTATTTTAAAATTAAATTGAAGTGAATATAAATATGAATTGAATTAGCAGGCACAATATAAAACAGGGGATATCTTTAAATCTGGTACTGTCTCTTGAAGAACAATTGTAATACCTACCAATCAAAAACTTATTCCTTATAGCGTTGTTTCTCAAGAAATCAGAGCAAGGGAACTTACTGGTCCACTTTTTGAAATTTTGAAGTTTCATTTAATAGGTAGATCTTATAGACTTTCTCTCCCATTATGACAAATGAAAGAAATTTCTTTCAATCTTACTGTAATGATACTTGATTTACCAGAATAATAATTATAGCTAACACTTACAGTCCTTACTATTTTCCAGGCACTAACCTGAGCATTTTAATATATTTTGAACTCATCGGATATAGACCACAATCCTATGAAATATGTACTATTATCATTCCCATTTTTCAGATGAAGAAATTGAGGCACAAGGTTGAATTACCAGCTTGCTGAAGTTTACATAGCTGATAAGTGGTGGAGTTGGGATCCTGAATTAGCTTTTTTGAATTTTGGCATTAAAATGCATACATTTAATTCCTGCACCACACTGCCTCTTAAGTTTATTGCAAGTTTGCCAGAAAATCAAACAAAGGGAGGGAAGTCTGAAGATCTTCAATAACTTTTAAAACTTTTTAATAAAAGATTCTTTTAAAAATGCTAATCAGATGCATAATCACTATGTGTATTTGCTTTTCTTTTCTTCTTGAGCCTAAATCTAGAAAATAAGACGTGAAATACCCTAATACCACAAAATTAAAATTTTTTCTCAGGGATTTTTTCATGTTACATGAAGAACTTGTTGACAACATGAAGTGCTTTAATATACTTTGTAAATTATCTTTAAATAATTGCCAACCTTTTCGAAATCCCTTTTGAAAGGATTTTGATTTTTTTTTTTCATCGCCTTAGCACAGTCAATAAAAATCAGCCAAAATAATGTTTTTTACTTTTCACCCAACAAGTGTTTTTTTGGCTTGGAGGATTTTCCTAGGATGCCTTATACTACTGTTGGATTTGGTCACTGGCTTATTCTTTATCCAGGAAGATAAATATCAATCAGATATCCATTGTCGAATGGAAAAAGAGTCTGCTTCTAATGGACAGCTATTTAATTTACCAGTTACTGAAAGTGGTTGTGGGGAGAGCTGTTTGGCATCTTTTCCTGTACTTCAGATAGTAAGCTTCTAACAAGAGTTCTCAAGCAGGAAATTGAAGACTTAGTCCTATCAGCCTCTGGTCTGAGTATGTTTACAGTGTCAATTCTAATTTGCATTATCTGCCCAGAACCTAGACTAGAGTCTAGTAAATTATATCCATAGAATCTTCTAATCATTTCCAATGGAAGAAGCGTCCATTTTTTAAAGGCAGCATTCTGCTGGAGTCACTTATTTTCTAGAGAAAGAGAGAATGCAGCTGAAGTAGTAAAGGTTAAGAATAACAACTAAAGTGATAATAATACCCTTGGCATTTTACACATTAGGGTTTGGACTTAGAGACTTCAAGAATAAGGGTAAGGTCTTTAATTCAGGATTCCGCTGTAGACTGATTGTGCATCAGAAAGATAAGCAAGTGAAAATGCAGATTTTGTGAACTAGTGTTCATTGTATTGATGTCCTTGGAAGATGTAATTTTAAAAGTTTATCATTATTATATAGAGGACAGATAGTACAAACTCAGATCACTATTTTAAAAAATTCTATCATTGGAAGAACACACTAAAAAGAAGCAGCAAACATCAAAGTCTTGATGTAGACTCAGTCAAAAGATACTTGGAAGTGAGTATATATATTGAAAACTGCATCGTGTTGAAAATTGAGATCCTCTTTGGTCTCCTTGCCCATTTCCTCTACATTATTAATTTTCTAATTCTCTGGGCTTGAAATCTTACCTTTACTTTCTCGTCTTTGCTCTCAACCAGTATACCAACAAGACCTACCAAGTTTTATTCTGCAATGTGTTTTAGAGAAATCCTATGTTTTAGTTTAAATTTCTTACTTTTCATGCTGATTTAGGCTCTTTTCACTTCATATCAGGAATTTCTTTTACCAACTTCTAATTGTGTTTGCTTCTGTTCACAGTCACATTTTCTTTCTAATCTTGCAGATAGATACTTTTTGCCTAAATACCATTTTCATCGTATCATTTCTATGCTCAAGAAGCTATGGTGACAAATCCAAACGCTTCTGCCTGATCTTCAGGGCTTTCTGACAGCCCCTTTGTCTCATTGCTCCAAGGGAGCACACACACATCTTACCCACTTCCTCTCTGGGTTAACTCCTTTTTTATAGGCTTTCTTTTCTAGGCCCATAAATCTTAATTAAACTCAGCAACCTTCAATGAGTATTATATTGTAAATGCTTGTGTTTTCTTTTGCTCTGGATTTCAAGTTACTGATGATATACTTTAGAGACTCTTGAGTAGCTAGAGGAATTCCAGAGACTTATATGAGTTAACAGTATTACGACTGTATTACTTTTCCTTCCATCTTAAGTCATTAAGCCTTCCAAGCTATTTCCTATTTTTCTGTGAAGTTTGTCTCCTCTTTCTGTGAAAACAAAAACAAACAGACAACCCCCCCCCCCCCAAAAAAAAAACCTCAAAAAAGAAAAACCAGGCAATTCAGAGGCTGAACTTTAATTAACTGATCAGGGTTGCTGGGTATCAGTGTCCTTATCTGGATGAGGTTGATATGTCAACTGTGGTTTCTTTATGCTTATGGCCTCAGGAAATGGGAAGTGTTATGGTTGTGCCACTCCTAGCCAAAAAACCACATTTTAATAGCCTTGTGAGTTTAATATTTCACACATGAAATGATGAAAGGTAAGAATGCAAACCCTCTTCATTTATTGATAGATTTCCTGACATGCATTAAATTGTATTTTTAAACTTACTGCAGAAAAAAATAGAAGGAACAGGAAACAAAGGAATGGAAAGAAAAGATGGAGGGAGGGAAAAGCAAGGTATGAGGAAAGAATGAAAGAAAGAAGGAAACAAAAGAAAAAACAGTGAAGTAAGTACAGAAAGAAGGAATAAAAAGTATTTTGAATCTTCAAGTTTTCCCTTTCTAAGAAGTGAAAGCAATTCTTCCGTATATTCAAGTTTTCTTCAGTATTATTCAATAAATTAATAAAGTGTCATCGAAAATATAATGGACCATACAGCCTCAGGTTGCAAGGACTGCCTGACAAGGCAAGGCTGGATTTATGCGAGTCTCCTGTTTACCCAAGAATGCAGACATTTCCCTTAGGTAAGGAGACAGCCTTATCTTTATTATTCTAGTGCATTTTAGTTTACAGTTTTGCTGTAAGCAGTGTTTTAGAAGCTTATTTCAAGATCCCTAAATATATAAACAGGAAAAAATAATGCTCAGTGCTAGCAATCTACATTTCATAAATTACATGGTTGAAAGTAAATATTGCTGGACAGCAGAAAAAGAATTAAAAATGGTGGTTGTGCTTTATTAATGTAGAATCTGAGTGAACAACAGAAGGTAGATTAGGCTCCTGAAAAAAAACTTGTTTACATTTTTTAAAAAATGTAAGCCAGACTGTGATGACTTTATAACTCAAGTGCCAGTAACATCAAAGAAGACATTCCTCTTTCTTTTAATACAATCTATGTCAAATTTGCTGTGATGATAAAACATATTTACTTGAATACTAATGCACAGTGCACAATAATATGCCCAACCCCTAGTCAGGGCGTAAATTCATCTTGTTACCATCCTTCTGTCTTTGCAGGCTGAAGGCCAGAGTTTTATTTGCTACAGCAAACATTCCTTGGCAAAAACCAAATAATCTAATGTTACTCTGATTCCCACAGGAAGTGTCACTTCCATAGCTCAGGACAAACTCAGAGCCTCTGATTTCATAGAAAACTATCCATTCCATGTCATTAAAAAAAAAAAGATGGAAGTTAGAATCCAGATTAGCATTTGCTTCTGAAGATAAAATCGTATAAAATAAAACAGCACATGGGTTGGAACGGTATGTACCACTTTCATCTTAAGATAACATCTAATAAAATAAAACAGCTGACTTGAGCTGGAACAGCGTGTGCTATCTCTATACTACAAATCTGTTTCTTATTTTCTAGCTATATATCTGAAACATCACTTCATAAAGTTTTTACAATGGGTCTCTTATTTTTCCATTCAAATAACATATTTCTCAGGTAAATATGATTAAAATTTACATTCCCTGTATTTTTTGTGGTGGTTTTATGCTCTGAGACCTTATGAGAGAAATTTGACCACATCCGGTCACTGGGAACACAGACTATTTCATTTTAGAATTGAGTATACTCTCTGTGCCTTTACAAATAATTATTACAATAATATTTCACTATGATATAAGGTTAGGAAAGTGAGTACATTTAGTTTACATTTTAATTTTATGTCGTAAAGGTTTAGTGCTCTCCAGACAATGTTTTCATGGAAAGTTGCTTGTAATTTCAAACACACAGCTGTACACTTTTGCAATTTCTCTTATATAATAAAGACTGATCAGTGTAAAAAAAAAAAAAAGCAAGATTTTGGGTGGTGATTCTTCTGGTAGAAGTAGTTCCTGATCAGTCTCAGAAGGATTCTATGATGCATAGCTGGAATTTTTTTGTTCAAGCAAGTCTAACTATTGAAATTGCTTAAAAAATAGCAAGTGAGGGTAACCATAAATATTTAAATTATTATTATTCCAATAGTACTGCTTACTCTGTCTTTCAAAGTATTTTGCCCTGATTAAATGCAATTTGGATTTTCCCACCCATGCTATAAAATAACCAGTGAATCACTCACAACAACAAAAAGCAAAATATATGAAAGCACATACCATAAAAAGGATAACTAAATATAAATACATTTAAACTAAATATTTTTCATAACAAAAGCACTACAAACAAAAGAAATAATACCAACTAGGAAAAGATATTTGCAGTACCTAAAACCACAAAGGTTAAGTAACAAAAGTAAAAAATCCAATAAATAAGTAACAAAACCAATAAATAAGAAACAACCTATAGAAAATAGTTTTGAATAAATAAATGATAGGAGACAAAATGGCCTACCAACATAAAACATGTTCAACTCCAGTAGTAATCAGAAAACTGCAAATTAAAACAAGATAACCATTGCACACAAATAAGATAGTTAAAAAACTCTGATCTACCGTTGGTGGGAGTATAAATTAGTACAATTTTAGATTTGTGATAGTGATTTGGCAATATGTAGTAAGCTGAAGATCTTATGACTAAACAATTCAACTTCTAGGAATATGCCTTAAAGAAACTTTGAAATATATACACAAGGAGCCATGGACAGGAACAACCATAGCAACACTGTAATTGAAAAAAAAATCATTTTTGGAAACAACCTAAATTTTCATCAACAGAAAAATGCATAAATTAATTGTTGTATATTACTACAATGAAATACAGTATAGCAAAAATGAATGAATGGTATCCATGTACTATTATGAATAATTCTCAAAAACGATGTTGAGCAAAAATGATATTATGATACCAATTATATAAAATTTAAAACATAAAGTAATAATTATTAGTTACAGATATATACATATATAAAATGTATGCAAACAGGCGTGGGCATGATAAATGCCAAATTCAAGGTAGTAGATACCTCTGGGGAAAGAAGGAAGGGTAGGAGAATGTGACTAAGAAATGAAACACAGGGCACTTTGATCTCCTGTAATGTTTTCTTTCTCTAAAAAAAGAAACTGAATCAATTATAAGAAAATGTTAAAACTTGCCAAAGCTAGAGATGGATAAATAGTTGCTTTATTATTTTCCATGTTATTATGGAATTAATTTTTTTATATTTAAGAAAATCATAGAATTGTATAGAATCGCCCATATTTGTTCAAATTCACACAAAAAGGAAAATAAAAAATCATTACAAAAAAAAAAAAAAAGAATAGCTGAAGTAGTCAGAAAGGGCAATTTACACACCATTTCCTTTGTTACAGGCTCACTCCAAGGAGGTTTGTCCCTTTTTAATTAGATACACATAATCGATTCAGCCCGTTTTCGAAGTTCACAAGTTGATTCTCTCTTGCTCTTTCTCTTGTCTTCACCGTCTTCAACCAGACAATGAAAACAAAGATACAGTAGAACTCATTTTCTCATTACTGATTTCATGCACCAGCTGCCAGCTGTTTTAGCTTGTTGGTTTATATAACCCTCTGGGCAACTTTAAAAAAGTACTTTTCTTTGACCATCTGCTAAATACAATTGGTTTAATAATTAAAGACTTGCCATCCCCTTTCAAAGAAACATAAATGTTGCTATTGCAGCTGAGATATCAGCATTTTGGATTCAAATAGAGAGACAGGTTTCATTCCATTAATCAGTATCAAAAGCTTTGGGACACTAATACTTCATGCTTTTTTCTTTCCTTCCCCAAACAGTTTATGCTAAAGGAAAAAGTTCCTTAAAATTTACAAGTTAGCTTTCTGTTTAAGATCTTTTTTTCCCCCACTCACCTTTTGCTTCCAGTTGTTAAGGATTGATACTTAAGCCCATTGACAGCTTGTTTTCATAAATACACACGTAGTTTTGGAACGTATATTCAGGAAGGCACTTCAGATCGATGCACTCATAAGACCACCCGTTATAATGAATGCAGATATATTTCCAGAGAGAATCAAGCTCATGGCATCCACTATGGCAGCACCGTTTACAAGTCAGTGTCCCACCATCTGTCTTTTCCTTAGTTGAAGGCTAGCTCATGTACAGTCAGAATTAGGGAATAAACTTTCTGCTCAGACCCTTTCCATCTTGGAATGTTGCTAAAATTGACATGTTTTGTCACTAGGCTTATGAGTGATGTTATTTTTTTTCTTTACTTTGCATGATAGACCTGTACTTTGTGATTTTCACTCAGGATGTATACATTTTGACCTTGACTATTAGAAGTACATTTATTGGGTGATAAGCAAAAGACATCAAACCATTGTGCATGGCATCATCAGAGTTAATTCACATGTGAAGATGGATGCAACCTTAATTTGAACTCTTCTGATTAAACATTCCAATGATTTTTACACTGTTTAAAATTTTCTTTTGAAAGCCCTTGTTTATAAAACAGTTTACCCTTTGTTTCCAGTGTACCTCAGAACTGACCTGTAAAATTATAATCATATAGGGTGAAGAAGTATATTTAATTTTTATGCCACTTCTATACTATTATCAAGGCATTTTATTTTGTTGCAGAATCATTTGTTCAGCCCTACACATAATTGCTGCAAAATTCATTTTTTGCTGAATTTGTTGAGAGAAATTGTAGTATATTTTGGATTTTGAGGTGGAGGCAACATTTTCTTTCTTTTAAAATCTAATAAAACAGTTTTCTTCAAAATGGAGTAAAAAGAACATTTTCTTAATAAGGTGAACATAACTTATATTAGCTTCTGTAAACCTGAGAATTTGGACTTTACAATAGTATTCCCTCTTTAATATTTTTGTCATTATAATGACAGTTCTAGTCTAGTCAGCTATGAACTCTGGACCCTGTTAATTATTAAAGTGAACAAGAGCAAGTTGACTTTTCCAAGACATCTTGTTAAATACTTTTATGCATCAAATGGATCTCATTCAGATTGATGTTAAATTTGAATGGGAAGCTGCATTTTACAGTAATCTTTTCTGTTTTTCTGTTATTCTTTTCATAATGATTTTAATGCATCTAATGCTGTACAGTCATTTTACAAAACATAACCAAGATCCAATGAACTGTGGAAGCTTAGCTGAACAGATTTTCTCTGTGCCTTTTCTTACTTATATTAACCTTCTCTTATTATGTTAAATAAATAAATCTGTATTTATTAAGCCCCTGCGTTTACTATTTTTATTATATACAAAACATAGATTAGAAGTAGTTTGACACTTGGTTCTGTGTTTTAGTTTTAAGGAACAGGCAAAAAAAAAAAAAAAAAAAAAAAAGCACCTTGCCTTTTAGAGCTTTAAACTGGTTGGGCATATACAATGTTTTACACATGTTAAGCAATCTGAGCACTCTACAAGGAAACATATAGAACATATAGGTAAGTGTACCCCTTATAGAAGCCAGTGTAACTTATAGGATCAGGTCACAGATGTAATGTTCTTATCCTTTGAGTGAAATCCAATTGGGGGCGGGGAAGGGGCTGGTCAATGCAGGGATTGAACCCAGTACTTTGGTGTTATCAGTACCATGCTCTAACCAACTGAGCTAACTGGCCAGCCCTGAGTGAAATTTTATTATGGGGCATTCTTCATGTATTTTAATAAATTAGAGCAGAATAGAACAGAATTACTATATCATTTTTATTAAGCATTTTTCATTGCTTTTCCAAACACATAGCCTTATAAGGTAATGCTTTAGTATTACATCCACACGTTTCAACTCACTCTTGCTTTCACCTTCAACCCAAAGGATGAAATCCAATTGGTACACATATGTACACTTGATTAAATGATGAAGTGAGATGATTAAAGAATACCACTAGATATCTTGTTTGTGTATTTCCACTTTTATTCTACATACCCACAAGGCAAAAGTATTGACCTCAATCTTCTTCCCTTCATTCTACAATACAGGGTGTAGATAAGTCCTATAGAGATAGAGATGGCACTTGAGCTGAGTTTTTAAGGACAATTAGAAGTTTGCTGGGCAGACAAGTGGGGTGGGGGTATGTGTGTATGTGTGTGTGAGTGTAGAATTACAGGCAGGAGGGACACTAGATTTATGGATTGCTCTTCTCCTCACCCACCCTGTTTTATCTTTCCTCCTCCTCCCTGTCAGCTCCCCTCCTCCCCCACCCCGTTTTTCCTCTGCAGGATTTTGTTACAGTTTATAATTTGAGCAAACTCGAGTATAGTCTATTATTTAATATTTGCTGAACACTAATATTTCTCTATATAAAGGATCGCACTGGAAACAATTCTTTCAGCCAAGTTGTAAGAGACAGAAAAAAAAAAAATCAGTTTAGAAGATTTGTATTCTAGCTAGGGTTCTCTGAGTACGTGTGATTCTTCCCATCACTTTCTCCATTGGATAAATGGGCTTGTTCTTTAGTTTACACTAGATTTAGCTGAGATAGAAATATGTTTTCCAAATTATCCCCTCTCAGCAACTCCCCACCCCCAGCACACGAACACACTCACACACCCCAGAGCTGGGCAGCAATTATGGAGTTGTGGCAAAAGCTCCTCCTTCCCTGCTGCTAACTGATAATCCTCTTCTGTCTTCAGTCTCTCTTTGGGCTACCTGCAAATGCTGCTGAACAGACTCAATATGAGAATCTAGGCCAGAAAGAATGCCCAGTGGCAAGGTTGTAAGAATAGGTAGTGAATAAGCCTCTTTTAGAAGCTCTTTCTTCCTTCCAGCTAATTTTTGATTATTCTTAATTGATAAGAGAAAAAAATGCTAGTCTGAGTTTTGCAAGTGACTGGTGAAGGGATGCTATGAACGTGCTGTTTAAGACTAAAATTTGATGTACTTTCTATAGAAGGTCAATTTCACTGGCTTATATCTGACACATGCTAGCAACCATCTGATTCATGGAGGTTGGAGAGAACCTTGAGCTCCTTAGATAAGAAGCTAGGCCTGCAGAATATCACTGAATTTTTCACTTTTAAAACTTTCAGATCAGATTTGAAAATGTTGAGCTAGTGTCACAGAGGCAGGTTGCAGTGGGAAATGAGACACGTTAAGGAACGTTACATAGCGTTCAAGAATGTGCCGTCAGAAAAAGGGAGAAATAAGACCACTGTATTTTGTCTTGTGTGTGTGTGTGTTTACTGAAAAGGGTAACTTTGGTTTCTTACAGGTAATTTTATTGCAATTCAGATTAATTTATGTTGATTCTGATTTGTAACATAAATGCTATTATCATCTTAAAAATAAAATACAAGGTCATATGAAAAGTTTAGATGAAAATATATTGCAATACTAGTTTTATATGAAGTGACACCTGTGAGCTGAGCTACATTTCGATACTATACATTAAAAATATTCACCCTCCATAATCCGTGACATTTTATATTATCCTAGAACACATGATTTTCTAATATTATTAGACCAGAGAAAGAAAGCATAAGCTTGTATGGTCACATAGAAGACTAAGAGGAAGGTACAAAGATGTTAAATTCAGATTTTACCTGGCTGGAATGGTTCCTTCTGCCTGCCTAGTGAGCACATTTGATTCTTCTGTTTATTTTAGATTTGCGGTTCCTCTATGATTGTTTTTCTCTAATTAAATATTCATCATTTATATGGCATCCAGAATAATGTGTTATATGTCTGTGTATCTTTTGTTCCTTTAGGCACTAGAAGCCTTTGTATGACAATACTATAGAATCAGATGTTTCTGTATCATCATCACTGCTACCCTGCAGAATGATCTCTTTCCCAAGGATTTTGCCCCTTTGCCACAAACTTCCATTCTGTTGGGCATCTTTCTATAAAACATTGTGCAAGTGATATATGGAGCATGAGGGTAAAGTATTATGCCTGCATACATACACATATTCAAGCACATGGATTAAAGTGGACATTTCTTATTAACATCTTTTTTTTTTCCCCCCAAGAAAATAGGATCAATGAGTTTTTCAATGTTTGAGGAAACTATAAATATTTAAGGAAAAAGCACACTTTCACATTTTATTGTATCCACACAATATGTGCTTTCATCCTACTGTTAATAGTTCTGTAGTGATATTTATGTGACTGTATGTCATTCTTACCAATGCCTGCAGTTAATGGACATTTCTTTTTGATCTGAGTGCATCTCTCATCTTTTCCTGAGCAGACATTGAATCTCTCTTTATCTCTTTGGTACTGAAAAATTTTCACAAGCCAAAGCTAAATGATTTCCCAAACAGAAAATTCGAACTCAGATATATAAACAATACATGATTTATTTAAAAAAAACAAACAAACACTTTTACCCTAATGGCAAAAAGAGAAACGAAAGTTACAAATTAAATTCTACTTTAGTGGCACTTTAATATTTACCTTGAAGTGATGATCCATAATGTGCGTGTTTTGTTGCTGAGCATATTTTGAATTATGGTACATGCTTTGGTTATTCTCAGGGACCCTTGAAAAACCCATCATGAACACAAACATTGTTGACTTGAAATACATATAAACCTGAAATAAACTCTCAGAAATGAAAGAACAGCTTGTCTTTTTTCTGCCCCATCTGGCAATCGTGTTCCTGCTTTTTAAACACTTTTAGCAAACAATATATAACTTGAATAATTGTACATAATTTTATTATTTTTGCGAAGACCTATTGCTTATCATTTTTAGTTTTAGTTAGAATGTTTAAGGTTGCCAAAGGCAAATTGTGAATAATACTTAATATCATAGATATTAAAAATGTGATTTTACCTGAGAATGGTGGTTATTGGAATAATGATACATTTTTAAGTTTATATATGATATTTTGCTTTTGAAGAATTTTTATTTCATTATTTAATTCCAGTGCTTCCAAAAGAAAACTCCAACAGTTTTCTTGATATTTCATGACAGGATGTACCCTTCAAGATAGTTAATGGTGTTTCCATGTATCTAATCATAGCAAGATTATCACTCATTCTGTTAATATTTTTCCTCTCAATAAAATAAGGTAGTTTCATGATTAAGTACAGTGTTTAGGGGTTTTATTTGCAAGTTGACAAGATACGGTGAATTTAATTGATGCCACTAAGACTTCGTAATAATTTTGTATTTAAAAAATCCAAGCATATTTGCACTATTACATAGAGATATAAACATAATAAACTTTGTTCTTGTAAAATATCCTAACATGTATGCAATTGCTGTTCAACTTATATCATTTGGCAGAATGACAAATATTTTTAAATAAAAATTGAATTGAACAGGAGGAAACAGAATAAAATAAATCGATAAATCGATTTTTCTCTTCTAGGTATTGAGTTAAGTATGGCAGATGCAAAAGCATCAGCATTTAAATAATAATAGAGACCTCCACATTCATTTTAAGTTCAGAAATAAGAAAATTGAGTTACCAGATGTTATCTTGATGGTTACAATTGTAATAGTTATGAAAGAGTAAACAAACATCTGATCCATATTAGTAAACATCTTTAATACCTACAAATAATTATACCTATGGCAAAACATACTGAGATTTTGTCAGAAAAATCCTTGGATGACTGTTGATTTTCACTCAGCAAATATTTATTGCATGTTTAACAGGTGTTAGGCTTTGGAACAATGCTAGATACTGTTTAAACCTTAATATTCAAATAAAAAGCCAGTTGGGAGTATTGTATAGAAGTCACTGTAGCCCAGGGCCAAGATGAATGTAGAATTTAGAGTCCAGGATTTCAGTTATACTGTGATGTATAAATTCAAAGAGAAAGGGCGAGAGAGCATCTTTATGTTAAAACACACACACACACACACACACACACACACACACACACACACACACAGCTGACAGAAAAAGCAGATAGCCAAAAAATAAGCTTTAATAAAAATTGGCTAAAATGTAAAGGTGATGAATTTTATCTAAAACCATTAAAATAAATTAAAGTAAATTTAAGGTCATATACTAAATAAAATTAAAAAGCTTAAAAAGAGGGATTGTTTTGAAAAAATATTCACAGGAGATGTACAATGAAGACATGAATTAATTGGAGGAATTGTTTTGCAAATGACAGAAAAAAATCCTAATCCCGTGACACTCTCCCACTTCCTTATAATAATTGTCTCAAGTGGAAAGAAAACGTACACTTACATGTTTTCTTAGACACTTAATCTCTCCCTTTTCTAGAGCCAGTGCAAACAGAACTGCTTATTACTCCAATATGTTACCAAGTTACTGAAATTTGAAAAGACAGTGGCTCTAAAATATTGTAGATGTGCCAGTTGCTAAATAGGTGATTTATGGTACCATATTTTAGTTTTAATATTTGGGCTTATTTTTAATTGTGACAATACTTGTATTCTAGAAATCATAATGATACTTAGCAGCAGTTCACTAGTATTTAGCAAAAATTCTGTGGTGAAGTAGCATAGGCTTGAAACTCAGTGTTTGAATTCTGTTTCCTGGCACTTTGGTTACTTTGAGTATAGGAAAATAACGACAGAATGTAGGTTATGTTGCTGAATGTAGGTTTTGTTTTTTCAACCAAAAAAAACTGGTTTTAGAGAAAAATTATTTGGCAAGAAGTTCAGATTGCTTAGAGTTTATTCCTAATTAGTAGCATATTTCCTTAATAAAAACTTCCCAGTTAAACATATAGTATATGTTTAGATTATATTTTTAAGCATATCAAGTAATTTAGGGTTACAGTGTCCCTTTTAGGTGCTTTATTGGAGTCAGATTTTCATAAGTTTTTTTTAAAAGATAGAATTAAAGAAGAAATTGACTTTGGTCTATTGTTCTCTTTTTAAAGGTGTTCTTGGTGCTTCAAATAGATTGCAAAGCAAATTTTCTGTGTCACGATCATCCTTCTCACAACCCCATATCCTTTAAAAGTTTTTACTCAAATCTTATATGGTTAGTATTAAAATATTTTGATTTTGTAAATGATCCAGTTGATACTGTCATATGACAATATGGTGAAGTAAATTTCGTAATTCTAACATTTGAACAGTTGTCAAAAGTACATTATAATTGATTTTCAGAAGTTTGCTGCAGAGACAGCTTGCTTATACTTAATTGTAAATGTACATGGTTGCTTTCACTAATATTTTTTTCCTATTAGTGAGACTAAAATTAATATTTTAATGATGACCATTAATTATAAAACTATATTTTACTCAGAAAATAATTCAGAAAAATCGTGGGGTCTGGTATTAAGATTCTGTTTCTTGGGGTGGAGCACATATACATTTGTGTATAGATTTGCATTCTATAAATGTATTATGTTTAGCAGATGAAATGTTGGAACCACAATAGTATTTGGAGAACATTTTTAAAAGCTATTTGTTTAGTAGGATTTTGTAATTTGCAAAATACTTTTGTTTCCTATAATTAAAAGAAAACCCAATTATCCTTCTGCTGCTGCTCACGGTTTTTATTTAAATTTTTGGTTTTAGCACTCAATGATTATTAAAATAGGACATCAGTTTCTTTTTTATTAAAAGCCTTTAAAGAAGATGATGCTTTTAAAAGAAAGTCAAGTCTTTGAACACCTTTGAGCTTTCCCCCATCTCCTAAGTATTCTATAATTTGTATGTAAAGATTTTAAGGCCTGTCTGCCTATTTTGTGTGACATTGTTATTGACTTTTTTCCATTTTTGTTTGCTGCAGTTGTAATGGGTAATGGTGAATGTGAGGTAATAAGGACACGCTATTTGTGAGCATGGCAAAAATGTATTGTTTCCTACTACGAATGCACCTTCAGAAATAACTGGGTGGTCTTTCTTTGTCACTTCATGTGATTTTTAGAAGAAGGCATTCACAGATACAAAGACATTCTTCAAGATGTGATTACTATAAGACCAAGAGCCTCACAAATAAGCACAGTAAAAGACTACGAATTTCATATAGGATTGCTACAATGTGTAGAAGGAAGAAAAGGATGGGCTAGTTGCTGTGGAGAAATGAGGAGGCAGTCTGAAATCCCTCGATTTTCAGAGTGAGAACTGCCACACTTTATACAGTGTGAGAGAGAAAGAATGTATTGCTAGGGAGTCCAAAGCAAGGGGTGATTATAGAGACATTAAGAGATGCAATGAGTAGGAAGGACCCACAACCCATGCCTGGGAGCATCCAGTCTTCTCCATTACCAATGATTTATATTCCCATAATTAACAGGAGAGAGTTCTTTTTATTCTTTGTTCTTTTGTTGTTCTTTCAAGTTTTCATCCTTTAACAATTTTTTTGAAGTAAGAAACTCAGTGATGGGAAGAGTTTTCTCCAAAACCCAGTGGCATGACTTCTGATGAACCTTCAGGAGAAAAAGATGCATGCCTTGTGAAGTTTTAGACATAAGGGAACACATATTGGAGCATATGGAGTGTACACACCACTATGTTTGAATAATGAAGATGCTTATGCATTCTTTGAGAAGACAGTTCTGGGAGTAACCTCTAGTAATTGATAAATTGAAAAGGGTAATTATAGAAAGGAATAATACAGACAGCTTCTGAAAAGGAGACTACATCCACTAGTCACTTAAACAAACAGAATGGCCAACAGGAAATATTAGGTAGTGAAATAGCTAACAGCCTTCATAGGTACTCGTTTAGTGCTAATCATAACCCTTGACTTGGACTTAGCTAAGAGGCTTATATTTGAATAAGCTGCCTGGATACCCTTTTATTCGAAGTCTTATTTGGAGACTAGTTGGTGGGTCTGTCTGATTCTGCTAAAACACTGAAGTTGACACCTGAAATAGAAGACAGTGTCAATATATTGATTTTCACCAAAGGGAAATTACTCCTTAATTAGATTGGGATCAAGAGATAGAGGCAAAAAAATGCATAAAAAACCCCCAGACAATGTGGTACACGTTTGAGGCAACAGAAAACTAAATATAGAGGGGGGTGGAAGGAATATAATAATCCTTAGGGAAGGAAATTTCAGTTGGAGGAAATTTTCTGTAATTCAAAATTTATTGCACTGCAACAAGATAAAAAATATTAAAATCAAAGAGTGTCAAAAATTCAAACTCTTTGTTCTTAAAGATTTTAGTAGTGTTCATCAGTATCTGGGGAATAAAAAACACAAAGGAATGAAGATTATTTTTAAACTTCCATTAAAAAGCAATATTTCATTGCATAAAGTGAAAAGGGTATGACGATATAGGGAAGACAATATAGGACCTGGCAAACATGAGCTTTTATCTTGACAGTACATTTTAAGTCAATACTATCATCCCAAAGAGTTTTTATCAAACACGTGTCTTCCAAAGACTTTAATACTCTTTTATAATGTTTAGGCGGATCTTGTTATCCAGGGGGTGTTTAGCTGGGTTTTGTTGCTCTTAAGGAATTGCAGCCTAGTGAGGGAGATGAACATATGATGGAGAGCTGTAACAGGGGCACACACAAAGTCCTAGGTGAGCAGAGAGGAAGGAGCCATAAGTCAGCTTGTATGTTTAAACAATGAGAAAAAAGAGAAGTGGCCAGGGTTAATATTAAGATTAGCATATTATTTGACTTGATTTTTACCATTAGAAAGGAATACAGTAACTTATTCAAATCACAGCAGAGGAAAGGGCCAGGAAGTTTCACAGCCCTTTTAAATGTTCATTATAACCACTTTTTCACTATACTGTAATCAGGTGCTTTTGTGTACATGGTCTTTTGCTAGGTACTACAAGGAGCTATTAATTAGTTTGGGGTCTTCCTTTTTGTTGTTTGTATTTTAAATGATAAAAATCAGCACACACTCATGGGGTTAGGTCATGTTGAACATACTAATAAATAGATGAATATGTACATATTGCTATGTCCTTTCACTTTTGTCCTTTCACATATAAGCAAGGTGAAGCGGGATGGTAGACAGCAGTCAGTAGGAGTGGCATGTTTTTCTCTATGTAACTGTTAGGCAAATGATCTAATTCATTCTCTCTACTTATAGGAATTTTCCAGTCAGGAAGTCCAAGATAAAACTAGCTGCCTGGAGGAGAAGCGAAAATAACAGTGGCTTTCTTGATAAGTGACAGCCTTATTTTCACCTGCATGCACGCTTTTAACAAAGACCTAAAAATCTGCAGGATATTTGATATTATAACATTCATATAACCCCACTTAGAATATTATGTTTAGTTCTGGTTTCCATATTTTTTTTAAAAAAGATGTAGCACATGAAAAGGGGAATTAAACTGACCTTAGGACTACAAGGTATGAGCTGTGAAGACAGGATAGAATCCTGAGTTTCTGTAACCTTTAAAGAGCAAAGGTTGAAGAAGATTTAAGTGAAAATAATATAAACTCACTTCTACATACATATAGATAGATAATATCAACTGTTGATTACATTAGAGATTATTGTAAGACAGATGCATAAATTCCAACAGAAGAGAAACTTGCTGAAACAAACGGACTGAGGCTTCTCAGCTTTTCAAGTCCATCTTTGCGTACCATGCAAACAGAATAATGCTCTACTGATGTCTTCTGTGAAGCAGAATGTCTGAAGGATTTTCATCAGTGCTTTTCTGAAACGTGGAAAAGATATGCCCTTTTGTTGACTACCACTAACAGGTATTGCAATAACTATTTATGAATCAAAGAAAAAACAATATGTCTCAGGAGTGGTAACTAAGCTGCAATAGCCACTGACTTCTCAGAGAAATTTCAGGGTAATCTACTTGTATCGTAGGCAGGTAGTCAACAATTTAGGAATCAGAGAACTATAGGGTATTTGAGCTTTGGTGGGCTGGAGAGGTCAACCTATCCAACCTGCTTTTACAAATAAGGATAGTAGGGTGTTGTTGGGCTGTGTCACAGACCCCTCTGCTCTGTTCTGTGCAGGTCCTGAGTCAGGTAGGTGAAAGAAAAACCGAGTAGCCACCGGCAAAGTGCTTTATTCTTCAGACACGAGCTCCATTGACCAGTGGTTTAGAGCCACTGTCTTCCATATCGAAGTACACAAAAGCTCCAACAAGCCCAGGGGTACATGGGCGCACATGTGCACTAACTCTACTCTTAACGCAGCTGGATATGAAGTGAGAGGGCCTGACCAAACCAACTCCACTTTCCTCACACTCCATTCCTTTAGGGTCTCTCGCTGTACAATCTATGTGTCTGAGATCTTCCGTGATGTTCCCTTATTGAGGATGGCTGACCCGTGCATCCATATAAGCTCTCTACTTATTGTACATTCAATACACCTTGAGGCTTGTCCTCGTAGCTCTATTCTTTCAACTATTAGCTATGAAAACCCCACCCATACACATGTCCAGTTAGTAGTCGTCATTGGGGTGATTTTCCACAGGAATCCTGCAGCCACACTGGTAGGAAACTTGGTGCATATTCAGCACGCTGACACATTGGCCACACGAATGTATGTATGTGTCCAGTCGACTCTGGCCCTGCAGCCACAATACTATGGGCAAAAAGACAAAAAAGTTATTGGCACCAATAGAGGGAGTTCTTGTCCCTCTGGCAGAATACGTGCCAGCTTACCAGCCTGGGAAGAATGGTTGCAGGAACAGGTGCTTTGGCTCTGTGCAACAGAGCCTCCACTGGAGAGGGCCTGCCCTTGCGGAGTCTCTCATTTAAGATCCTGACTTTTGGTGCTCGCTTCGGCAGCACATATACTAAGATCCTGACTTTTGGTCATAACTGCCGTGTCCACCCCTTCAGGGATGGGGTTGGGCGGATAGCCTTATTCCCTTTTCGAGAAGACCATTGTACTGTTAATCATTCTCACTGCCTGGGGATGATACAGCACATGTAAGTTCCACTGAATGGACAACTGAGAAGCCCGCTTCTGTACTTCATGTTCAGTAAAGTGAGTTTCATTATCACTTCTATGACCGGGGGCTGATCGTACATGGCCATAAGGCTATTCAACACCTTAATAGTGCTTACCTGGTCTGGGGCCTTACTAGACCATACAAACAGACCAGTAGCCGTATCAATGGCTGTGAAAGTATACCTGTAGTTCTCTGACTGTGGCAGTGAGCCCACAAGATTCACCTGCCACCATGTTAGGAGCATCTTCCTCTTGGGTTTTCTCCCTATCTGCATGTGGCACCTGGTGAGCCATCAAGGGTACATCTGTCCATCAGGGGCATTCTTTCTCGGGTTTATGTGGCATCCGTTGGGCCATTGGCCACACAATCTTGCAGCCAGCATGTTGCATTCTCCTATGTAGCCACCCAGCTACATCAGTAGCTGGGGCTCTCTCCAGCCATCTTACCTTAGCCAGTGCATCAACTTCATCATTGCCTGGACTGGCTAAGGGGGAATGTCCTGTGACATGGAAAAGACTTACTTCCTTTCCATGTCCTAAATCCCATAATTCCTGCCACATGGCTTGCCCCCACAGGGGTTGGTGACCTACCAGTCACTACTGATATTTCCAAGTACATATCCAAAGGGTAAGACCCTTATATACGACCCACTCATATTGTTCCAAATGGCCTAGCAGCATTGGAGCTGCCTTGGTTAAATCTGCAAGAAAATCAGAGGTTAGTCAAGACATCATCTATGTAATGAAACATTGTAACCATGCTGGTCCTAGTCCACCTGGCTAGGTCCCCAGCCAGTAAACCATGACAGATGGTTGGGCTTTGCAGGTAGCCTTGGGGTAACACCTGAAAAGTCCAGTGCCTTCCCTCCCAGGTGAAGGCAAATTGATCTTGGCTATCAGCTGAGATCAGGATAGAGAAAAAAGCATTTGCAAGGTCTAGTACATAATGATAAGTTCCTGGCTGAGTTGTCAGCTGATCCGTCAAGTCGTGAACCGAAGGCACAGCTATGTGCAGAGGAGGCAGTATTTTGTTTAGTTCCCGATAGTCCACAGTCACCCTCCAGGTGCCATCAGGTTTTTCCACTGGCCATAATGGGGTGTTAAAGGGACTGTGTGGGATGAATGATGCCGACCTTTTCTAGCTCCAATATAGTGGCACCTATCTTCACACGTCCTCCCAAAAAGCGTTTCACATTGACCACACACCTTGGCGTTGGTAACACCTGTGGATCATACTTGACACGTCCCTGCAGCACAGGCTTTACTGTCTGTATCTGCACCTGGAATTCTCCAACCATTGTTTGCAGGTATAGCCCAGAAAGTATATCTATACCCAAGATGTATTCGGATACAGGAGATACATACACAGTATATACATGAGGGGGCAATCGTCCAATGCTCAGCAGTAAAGACACATCTTTGACTGTAATAGTCTGTCCCCCACAACCATTAACATTCACTGTGGCCCCTGGAAACTTATCTGGGTTGCCATGTATCAGGCTACGTTCTGTGCTGGTGTCCACCAACACTAACACATGCTGTACACTTGTCATCCACCCCTAGGTCCCACAACTGTAGGAGCAAAACAGCTAGGGGTTTGCCCGTTTCTGATGCACAACAGGTCGTGCAAGGACACACAATTTCTCCCAACACACCCTCAGGGTCGTCATCATCCTCATCTTCAGGAACGGGGGTAACCTGTTGCTGTACTTCATTCTCTAGCATGTCTGCCTTTTGCCGTGCTGCCTCATGGAGTGCCCAGTCTGTACTGGCTTGCAGTGCAGCCCATCTGGCCAGCCATTCTCTGGGAATCCTCATCTTTCACCATGGAGCTCAGTACCCTGAGAGCTTCCTCTATACTCTCGGGGGATCCATCCACTCGGTCCCACGTTTTCAGTCGAGCCCAAGTCCACAGGAACGCTGCCACCAAGTATCACATGCTTGAGGGCAGCCACATCTCCCTCTCCCGAAGGGCTCGTGGCTCCCTTACCTGTTCATCCTGCTGAAACTATGCCAATTGTCAGGCCGGATCACAGACCCCTCTGCCCTGTCCTGTGCAGGTCATGAGTCAGGTAAGCAAAAGAAAAACTGTGTAGCCATCAGCAAAGTGGACATGCTTTATTCTTCAGACATGAGCTCCGCCGACCAGCGGTTCAGAGCCACTGTACTTCCATACAAAGTACACGATAGCGGCAACAAGCCCAGGGGTACACGGGTGTGCACGTGCACCAGCTCTGCTCTTACGTAACTTATTTACAACGGATGTGCTGAGTCATACCCAGCCAGATATGAGGCGAGAGGGCCTGACCAAACCAACTCCATTCTCCTCACAGACGTAGAGATGGAAAGTGATTTGCTCATGGTCACACAGCTGGTTAGTTGCCTACTTGGGACTAATACCTAAGTATTCTTAAGCTTTGTTTAGTGTTCTTTCTGTTAACACCATTCCTTCCAGAATTGGTTGTTCAAAAGTTCACTTATAGTTTGGTTTTATGGAACTTGGAAAGTAATTTTTCATGGAGACAAAGTAATAAGCTCAGAGTTTTCCTTTGTTCCATCCTATACTTGTTTTTCATGTTAAATTAAGCTTTAGTTAATATTAATGCTGGCTTTTGACTTCCTGTTGCACATGTCCTTTCCTTTTGATTTTCATTCCCACCATCCTGGAGTAAACTCCTGCTTGATCTCCTTGCCTCCCAACTCTCTTATAACAATTTATTCTGTACATCCTGGCAGTTTCAACTTCCTAAAGCATTGTTCTCTTTCAGCCTTTGTTCTTCAAAAGCTATCTTTCAAGACCCAAATAAAATTTCATTTTCTCCATAATGATTTCACTGACCACTCCAGGAAAAAGTAATACCTTCATATTCTAAATTCTTATAGCATGTAGTTTATATCACCCATGGATTCAACATTCGTTAGTCATATAGATTGAGTGCCTACTATGTGCCAGGAAATTGTGTGGTACTTATCACTCAGACTTTCAATGTAACAATTTGTGGCCATAATTAATATCTCTTTTTAGATTGCAATGTTCTTGCTGTCAGGGATTATGGTTGAATATCTTTGTATTCTCCATAGCCCATAGCACAGAGCCTTTTGTACATAGCTGATGATCAGTAAGCATTTGTAGAATAAATATTGAACTAAGAAGCTGCTATGATCGGATGAGGAGATAAATGTAGCCTCTATGGGATCAGTATACAAACTGTTAGCAATTGTAAGCATGTTTGAAGAGCTTTTTTTCAATTCTTAAAGAAGTTGTTTCTTTGCATAACATAAAAATAACACAGTTTAGAAGGGAAAAAGTATCAAGATAATAGGATAATTCAGTCATGTTCAGACAAATATTGTCAGCAAAAAATGGAGGAACACCAAATCAGATAAAAAGCCCTACAGTCTTAATTTCTACATACATAAAAGTGTGACAATGTTTCAAACCTACTTTTGTGCACAGAATATTTGCACTTCATTAGTTAACGAAGGAAAAATGCTCTGTTAACTGTAAAGCTATACAACACTGAGTATTTAAAAATGAGATTTTTGAACCTGTAAACAAGCTATATCAAGTGTTTCAAAAGGTAATCATTTGTAATTTTTAGTATCTGCCTCTGTTCTCTTAATTGGTAAGGAACATGCATTTTATTTTATTTTTATTTATTTAATTAATTAATTCTTTTTTTTTTTACATTCTAAGATGTTGCAGAGCAGTTGGGGAGGGGGGAGAAGAGAAAGCGGAGGGGGTTAGGGTGAGAGGAAGAGGAAGGAGGAAGGGGGGTGTGGTCGAGGCCCACGGCACCCCCCTCATTCCAGCAGTAGAGCCCAGGGGGCTTCTGGGTGTGGGGTGGTCATGGCTGGGCTGAATGTGGACTTTGGGGGGCTGTGGATGAGGCCCTCAGCACCCCCCCACCCTGGCTCGGGAGTATGGGACTCTCTGGCAGCAGCTCAGTGGTCATGGCTGGGCTGGATGTGGACATCAGGGGTGGGCATGGCTGAGGCCCTCAGACCCCCACTGCCCTGGCTCAGGAGTCGGGGGCACTCTGGTAGCAGCTCCGTGGTTGTCACTAGGCTGGATGTGCATATTGTGGGGGTATGGCTGAGGCCCTCAGTCCTCCCCACCCCAGCTTGGGAGCCAGGGGACGTTCAGTCCTTCTAGGTTTTATAAGTGTTCTTTGGTGGTGTTAGACCTTTACCGGTTAATATCAGAACTTTGTTTCTGATCCATGGGTTTTTTGTTTTTCCTTTCAGTTCTGCGTTGGATTATTCACTATTCCCACCACTTAAACTCTGCACTGGAACTAATTTGTTGTCCTTTGGTTTCTTCTAAAATGGGAGAACTTCCTGTGGAACCAGCACTTGAAACCTGTGGTTGAGCTAAATTGCTGCTTTGCTGCTGATTCCCTGGGGAAGGCTTTTTGTGCAGCTCAGGTTTTAATTGTTGACCTTGTAAGCACTTTTGGGTCTTGTGAGGTTCAATACACCTGAGTTGTGTGGAAACTTTGGTTTAAGCCTCAGTCTTTTCAGCAAAGTGCATCCCCTGCAGTTCTATATTCCAGACCAGTCTCCATTGAGTGTGTTCCTGTGCTGATTGGGGGGCAGATCAGCTACCCATGCTGTGCCCCAATGTTCCCCTGCTGTGCCCGTCTCCCCCACCCCTGCACTCCAAACACTTCCCATGGGATGGGCCATGCACTGGTCCCTTGCAATGACTCACTGGCCTCTGAGTGGCTTCTTTTTTCAGTTGTCTGTGGCCCTCACTCCTATGTGGGTCCACAGGAATCCTATTAGTGGTCTTGCTGGCCTGGGGGCCACCAAGGCCTTCTTCTCCCCTGCAGCCTCCAAGCAACTTCACATGAAGGACAAAGCAGGAGGTTTTGCCACCTCTTGCTCCGTGTGCTCACCAGGGCCAGCCTTGAAGTGATCAGGGCTCCAAATGGTTGGAGCAGTCCTTTCCTTCTCTCATTGTGGCTTCTCCTGCCTTCATAAACTCCATAGGTCTCTCCTCTTCTTCCCTTGAGCTCTAGTGGCCCCAGCTTGGCAGTTGTTGCTTTTTAATAGTTGTAAATTGTTGATTGTGAGAGAGGGTGACGCTGAGGACCGTCTTTTCTGCCATCTTGATCATAAGTCCTATTTTAATTTAATTTAATTTTATTTTATTATTTTCAAATAGTAGAGTAGTCGTTGTCGGGGATTAAGTAAGTGGATGAACATAAGAGATTTATCAGACTTTTAAATAAGTAATCCTCTTCATTCCCACTCTTACCCCTCAGTAATACATTAAGAGCATGCCTAGATTCCTTTGCTCTGACCCTGCTTGATTGTTTTAATCTGCAGCTAGAGTAAACCAGATAGGATTACCAGAATGATCAATTGGCAAATGAACTCATTTTCTTAGAAACAGCTTAGCTGAGTTTTGCTTACAGCACTGTCAACTTTTCACATTATTTTAGGCTTCATTAGACAAATAGGCCAGATGTTAGAAAAAGTTAAGTTATAATTAAAATAAATTTTAGAATACTTTCCTCATTATGAATAACTTTATAGTGAATCTATATATTTTTCACCCATCAACAATTCATTATATTTGATGCCATCAAATAAATTTGAGCTCATAATGTTTCTGATCAACTTTGTCTACTCAGAGAAAGTTTACTCAGATTCTAAAACACCATTATTGTCCTTATACAAATCATGTGCCATCATCGATGATGTAAATCAGTATTTCATAGTAGAAACAGATTCTTAAAATATTTTATGAAATGTTTTCAGGTTTATGAAATATTTTCAAAAATATTTTATGAAAATAAGCTTGACAACTCTGCAGCGATGATTTTGAATAAGAGTAAAGTGTCCCTTCACATGGCCAATGTTCATTTCATTTGACAAATATTTACTGAGGACTACTACATGCCAGGATCTGTGTTAAGTGTTGGAGTGAAACAGTGAACAAGAAACCTAACCTATTCTTTTATGGAGATTGCGTTTTCATGAATAAGATAGACCTAAATCAGGTAAATAGATAAAATAATTACACATTGTGATAAGCGTTATGAAGGAAACACCATTTTAATCAACAATTCAGAGTTGGAGGTTGACACTGAGTTCTTCACATAAGCAGCATACTATTTAGGAAGCAAGCCAATTTATTATCATCTCAGTATGATATCAAACCATCAAACCCAAAGCTAATTGAAAGCTGATAAATCAGTGACTGTATTCAGTGTTTCAAGGGCTGTAATATATATCTGACATAAATGTTTTGTTTGGCTTTTGGAGCATTTCCTTAGCGTTTTCCATGAGTCATTCTGAACATACACTAGCAAAACATGATCATCAACTGGAAAACCCGAAATATAACTAGTGTTAACAGTACTGAAAAAAATCCCTTCCAAGAGGCTAGTTAGAATCCACACACAGAACAAAGGACAATATTCACAGGGTCACCCGTGGTATATTTAGCCAAACCTACAAGGAGATAGTAAGACTGTAAGGAGATAAATTTCCAACATTAACATTGTGGACAAAGATGCCACAACATTAAGTAATTTAAAGTTTATGAAGGTTTTTAGGAATTTTAACATAAAATCTTTATACAGTATAAATGATTTCAGGTAGGTTATCTAATAATCAGAGTTCATGCATGTGACTGATATTTACCAAGTTTGAATATGTGAAAGAATATTATTGAAAATATATTTGGGATGCATTCAGAGTGTCACTAAAGATATCTAACTTGTGTCATCCTTGATGGGGCATATACACATATTGTACACATAAATAATTATTATTGTAGCATGAGAATAACAAGTTATTCTAATTTTTTGTGAACATTGCCTTGAAAAAAACATTCGATTCTATGAACTGTAATCCTATTTCTGAGATTCTTTGTTATTGTAGGACATATGAGAAATATAATTGAAACTGCTGAGGCTTCTCAGACTGGACTGATAAAATACTGTTTGTATAAAGGATCATCTGTCAGGGACAATTGGCATACAGTCTTGCATTCAAAGTACACACACACACACACACACACACACACACACACACACACATCCTTAAACCCCACTTCCTACAAATGAATAAAAAAAAAATTCCATAGGTTCATTTATCTTCACTGTCACCCCTTTTCATATTAAATTTTCCTATTCTTTTTTCTCTGTACTCTGACTTTAAATCTCACTGACTTGTAAACAACTCAAACTTACGCACCATCAGAAGAAGCAAATATTTGTTATAATCAAAGTTTTTGTTATTCCGAAATAATTCTAGGAGAAAAATTTCTGAAAGGAGGAAAATGGTCAGTTTTAATTGTTTGGACCTTGATTCAGAAGGTTGTGTCTTTGGAGATTTAACTGGCCAAGAGTTTGAGTGCCTTCTAGAAACTTAAATAAGCCTGAAATATGCAGGCTATTATTTGTATACTTTTAAAAGAAAGATATTTTTAGTTTTTAGTTTGTTATTTTTTAACCTACGTGTGCCAAAGAATTTTTAGGATTCCTAATGAGATTACATAGTTTCAACCAGGTACTACGGAGCAAGAATTGACATATAAAATAAAGTTATCAACTAAGAGTGAGGAAAATCTCCTAAACACTCCAACAGTAGAAACCCAACAGTTAACGTGATTTGATCATGTCTCTGAAGATAACCTTTAAAAGTTTTGGCAACACATGTTTACTGGCAATTTATCTCCTGCTGATGAGGTTGGGTGAGGATGAGAGACTTTGCTTGACTTATGCTTTCTTCATTTATTACATTTGTTCCCAAACCAAATTTTGTTTATTGTATTGGACCAGAGAAATAAATTACATGATTAAAGGATCTTATCTGTGTAAGGAACAGCTAAAGCCTAATTTAATAGTCTCCAAAATATGGCAGTATATGCCAAATTAGCAGCTGACTATTGTTTCAAAGCATAGGAAATATTTTTATTAATCTTTCAAAATTTTAAGTATATGGCTACTACTCTGATTGAATGATACTGTTTCTATGAATGTAATCAGGATTTGTTTCTTATTGAATCTATTTTCATCTAGCACAACTTGCTTTAGGTGCTTTCCTGTATGTAATGTTGTCAATTTTAAGGGTTAAAGGCTTGTCTTTTTTCATTAAAGAAAGTGTGTACAATTTTTTTAGGTAGATAAATGATCTAGCATTTTTAATAAACTCTCAATCAGTAGAGTGCACATGCATGGAAGTTTCCAGAAATTCCACACTTTCTTTAGAAAAATTGACTAATGTTTGGGTAAGATAAACCCACAAACTTTAATATAGTAGCCATAAAACTCAAATTCCTACTGGGGCCAGGGAGATAACATAAATTCATTAAGAGGGCCAGGTGTAAGGTCATAAGAAATTTGGGGAACTGTGGTGAACCAGTAATGCCAGCTCTTTCATTTTTCAATTTTTAAGAGAATCTTGAAATTCATAGATTTTCAAAAAATTTCCAGATTTTCAAAACTGCGCAGACTAAACAAAATATATTTGGCAGACCTTGTTTGCCAGTTTATATCTTCTGCTTAAAAGCAGTGTAGTACAGAAAGAATGCTGGCCTAGAGATCAAGGAAGCTACGAATCTCGTGTCTTCTAAGTATATGTGTTTGTCATGTTTATCGACTTTATTATGTCGAGGATAAAATAGATATGACAGTCTTTTTTGGGGGGGTGAGTTCAAAAAGTAGTTTCCTAATGTCCAGTAGAGTAAGCAGAGTGACAAATCTAGGAGCAGTAGCTGTGAATCAGGAATCAGTAGACCTCTGACACTAATTTGCTTTGTGATCTTGGCCAAATAATGGAACATATCAGGGGCTAATTTCCTCATCTTTTAAATGGTGGTGGTGGTAAGTAGTCAACCAAAGCAATTCAGGCACCCCTAATACATCACATAAGAAAGAGAAGAGCTGCACTAATTGAAGGGATGGAAGGGAATGGCTCCCCCTTGTCTTTCCTTCTACTACCCACCAACACTTTCACTAAAGTTTTTAGAATTTGGTTTGAAATCCTTTGGAGATAACCTCTGTATTAGTCTGTTTCTGTTGCTATAACAGAATACCCGAAACTGGGTAATTTATAAAGAGATGAAATTTATTTCGTATAATTTTGAAGGCTGAGAAGTCCAAGGTCCAGGGGGCCTTCTTGGTGATGACTCTCTATAGTGACGCAGGGTATCACATGGCCAGAATGGCCTGAACAAGAGAGCTAACTTTCTCCCTTGCTCTCCTTATAAAGAAGTCATCATAACCACGCCTATGATAACTCATTAGTTCATGAATAGATAACTCCATTCAGGAGGGCACAGTCTTCATGATCCAATCACTTCTCAAACGCCCCACCCTTCAAATACCCTAATAGGATTTCCCGCCTTCTTAACACTGTTACAATGGGGATCAAGTCTCCAATACATGAACTTTTAGGGGACACATTTGACCAATAGCAAACTGAAAGGTTGACTGTATCTTTAAAATGCTCTGTTTTAAGTACTTACTCCTGTTTGAAGAATTAATGAAAGGAGCACACTGTTTAGTTACCTTCACATCAGAAGTTGAACTTACTATTCAATGTGATAGTGAAGTTTCAACTTATCCTCAAAAAGACTAAAATACTATACTTAAATCCAATGAGTCTGAGTTTTTAACTGGACTCCTTACTTTGTGGTATTTTTTGCCTCTTGTCATATATTTTGTGTGCTATTTCTCTGTATTATTAAATGTGATTCTGTGGTCTGAGTTTAGGTTTCAAAACTGGGAATTACATGTCTCTGATTCTTCTTCTAAACGGACTCCAATTGAAGATGGGCAGACTGGGTAGCAATCACTGCCATTAACTTCGTTGAGATTTGCATTCACACACCAAAAGTTGAAAGAATCCAAGTATGAAAATTTATTTTTCAGTGGTACAGGGTAAAAATGATCTTGACTAATTCAGAATACAGTGTGCTTTCAATGATTAACTTTTTGTGTCTCACCTTCTGGTCATCACTTGTACCTAGGGGGAGGGTCTATCTAAAGTAAGGTTAATCAGTGTCCTATTGTAGTGCAGCAGTGATGGTGACAGGAGCTGGTTGGTTATAGTTCTGTTGTTGATAGTGGTATGTGGAGTATAGTATCTGACCCAATGTTCTTGACTGTGTGTAGCCCTTTTTTGTTACTGGCTTCATAAGAATGTGTATGTATATTTTAGCCACAAAGATAAGTTTTAGTGAAGTTCAGATCCACTTATTCATGTCTTTTATTTTATAGCCAGACTCAGAAGAGGGGAAAGGCAGCAAAAAGCAAACTTTAGTAGAAAAAGAGGAACTAGAAGAGATATGAAACATTGTAGGCCGACTCCAGGGAACCACAGTGATTTTCTTAATATTATAAGCTATTCTGTACTGACCTGATTATATTAGTGGCATCATCTGCTTCTTTAATAAAATTTTCTAAAATGTTGATTATTTTAGTAAAGTACAAGGAAGTAAGTGAAATTCTGTCATCCACAGCAACATCCATGAACTTAGAGAAAATTATTTTGAGTGAAATAAGCCAGGCACAGAAAGAGAAATACAGCATATCCTCACTCATAAGTGAGAGCTAAGAAAAGAAAGAAAGAAAGAAAGATACAACAATCACAATACAACATTGAACTTTTGACAGGAGAGAACAGAACTCAGTATTAGAGATGGGAAAGGGAGAGGAAGGGGGTAAGGGAGGAATTGGTAAAGGGCCACAAAAAAAGATTACATTGTATAACGTTGAATATACTAATTATCCTGATTTGAGCATCACATATTGCACACAGGTATTGATATTCAATGCTGCACCCCACAGATATGTACAATCAGCTACGTTACAATAAAAAAAAATTTTTTAAATGAACTAGTTGACATCACAAAAAGAACAAATTCAGAAATATTAAAGTCACATTTTATTTAGAATGTCAAAAATAAAGTATATATATTTAACTTGTAGGCCTTACAGTGCTAGAGTTATAACCAGCATTAAGCAGTATTGTAAAATACATTCCTCATATTGGACAAGGCAAATGAGAAATTTTCATATATCAAACTAAACTTATAATTAAATCCTTAATAAAAGGACAGTTAACTCATGGGCATTTATATATTTATTAGATAATTCTAACAAGAATGTTTCTCAGTAGTCAGTAATTTTACAGTCTAAGTTTAAATAATCTATAAAGCCCATGCCATAGGAGACTTAAATGATTTTTTTACATTTTGGGGGGCTTAGAATAATTATATATATATATATATATATATATATATATATATATATAGTGGTAGCCACAAAAAAGTCTGTTGAATTTTGTAAGTAAAAAAAGGGGATCTTTGGTAACAGTAAACAAAAGCCCTCCAATCCAGTAATTTATAGCTCATTGAATTAAGGAAGTATGCATTATCATTGACTTGGTACATATGAGTGTGTTCTATTTAAGAAAAGTGTCATCTCAAAAGAGATTGGCAGAATGAACTGTAAAGCAAGATCGAGTAGTTCTGGCAGTGAAGTGACATAAAAGTAGGTGAAAAAAGGCTCACCTTCACTCCCACCTCCTCTCTCCAGCAACACCAGGTACATGTTTGCACTTATTTATTTAAACATTTTTCTACAGACCTTTGAGCAAAGAAGCAGTTGCTTTTCAGAAACAAACAAACAAACAAACAATACCAAAACAAAACAACAAAAATCCTGAAAGGAGACTCTTCACAAAAATAATTGTGAATTGAAGAGATAATTGAATGTGAAGAAGAGATTACGCCGGGGTGATGAACCATGTACATATATTTGTAGTGGGCATTATAGGGAGGTTCATGTTTCCATCCTGCTAAGAAATGCACTAAGACTCAAAAGAGCCAGATTATAGTCTCTGGAGTTTTCTTTAGTATGTCACTTTAGATTTAACTGTTCTTCCTTAAAGAGCTGGGGAATACTGGGAATTACTACACTACTGGAAAGAATGTTGTTTTGTTAACTAAGCTAATTATATGGGTGAAAAAAGGCTCACCTTTACTCCTACCTCCTCTCTTATTAATCTCTTTTGTATGTGTTTAATTTATTTGTGTGGGTGTGTGTATAACTGTGTGTGTGTGTGCGAGCGTGTGCATGTGTAACCCTTGCAGGGAAAATGTAAGATAGTTCAGTATTACTCCAGAAATAAGTATATAGTCAGCTGTGTGATTAATGACTCCATGTTTAGGAAATAGGCACAACATTGATATTGGCTTACTTTCATCATTCTGTTGGCCAAATTAAAAAAAAAAAATTAAAGGGGATTCCTCCCGGCCCCCCTCCCCCAAAAGTATTGGAATACCCAATGGGATGGGAAGGAAGGCTCTTGAGAGAAAGGGAAACGACATAATATTGCTGAATCTTTTTTTGGAATTGTTACGACCCGAGGCCATTTTCTTCAACAGAAATCTATAACCTTATTTCCTTGCCTTCATATATAGAAAAGCCCTAAAACACATGGCATTTCACATTATTCTTTACTCAATGGGGATTAGACTAGAAATGTAATAACATTATCCATGTATTTAAAACACTATCTGATAGCAATTCAGGCTTTCCTACCTTCTTTGTGCTCTTCCCTGCTGGTGTTTCATTGTGTGTAACCTATCTCAAATATCTGCAGAATTTAAGAAGATTTTTTTTTGTGAAATATAATAAAGCCTTGATTAATTGGAAGTTAACTAACCAGAATTCTCAATTAACCAGTTTTATTTATTTATTTTTTGCTACACTCTCCTTTTAGAAGGAAGAGGCAAATGACAAGAAAACAAGCTGTTAACAGGTATTTATGTATTTATTTTTTAAAAATCAACTTCCTGGGAATGTCCTGGAGCCTGTACAGATTCAACCCAACTTCCATAATCTTGTTCCCTGTACTATACTTACTAAGGTAGGAAAGTAGAGTCATTTAAAATTTTTAGGAGCAAATCTTGAGTCTTGCTTAACTCTCAGTAATAATAAGAAAAATGAAATCCAAGTAGCTAATTAGAACCTGCCCATTCATTTGAAGGTTCTAGTTAATTGGGGTCTCCACGGTTTCACTATTGCCAGTTAGTGATCATTTATATCTATCAACGGGGAGTGAATCCCAGGACCATACAGTGGGGAGATGGCTTTCAGCCACAGGGAGCAACTCTCTCCCTGGGAACTAAAGCAGAATTTAGAGAAAGGCTGCAAAGTTGAAGCGGGTTGAGTGAGGGTCACTGACATAAAAACCGTGACATCTATGTAAAATAATGGGAAAGTAATTCAGATGCCCACCCACCCCTTGGCTCTGGAATGCTTAGGAAGGTACATTCACTTTTGCAGGGCAGCACAGGCTATTAAGTGTGCTACGGTAATAATGGAAAAGAATTAGGCCTTCTAATCTTCTGAGTTGTTCTAAGCATTAGGCATAGATGTATTTTGTAGGTGTGCTAGGAGGCCTGAAACATTTGAATTTCTTTTTCTCCTAAGAATATATTTTTAACAAACATTTGGAAGTCTAAGAAGATTTACACTTGAAACCTCAAGTATCTGTGAAAATTTTAGCTAAATTGCAGAGACAGCATGTTTCTCCAGAACCCATAGCTTTTAGGTGGTAATGGGAAAAAGAATGGGCAACCCATGATCTGAGATTACATTTTGATATTGCCTGGCAATTGTGCCCTCTCTTCTCTTCCACACAACTTTCTCAGGTTAAGTCACCTTTTGGTGACTTTTTTTCACCTTCCTTTAGGGCTGCCCTTAATTCAGATTTTATCCAAATTTTCCACAAGAAAAATATCACAGGGCTGTGGGGGAGATGGGGACCACACCATGTGATTTATCCTGGGTATTCAAAATGGAAATCACTATGGTGGTGTTTCTAATATCTGAGATATTTTCTATATTAAAAATTAATCTTAAATATCATGCACACTAAATAATACCCATGTGACCTGAAGCAGTGGATGTGCCTCCTTAAGTACCAAACTTTCTATCAGACTGTGACATCAATGCTGGGGAGACTAGAACCCACTAGACTTTATTAATGAATGATTTTAACTGAAAAACTTTAAATGGATTGAGTTTTGAGTTTAGGTTTGGATATTGTGTTTCTGATTTTTATATGAATGCAGTTGAATTCAGGCATTGAAATTGGCTGTCACTTTATTTGTATTTCCTAGTAAAATGACATGCAAATTGATGTCAACTTCTCTTTTAATTAAACATAACAATAGTTTTTAACCATATAGATTTATTTCTGAATGAAAAAACACACATTACATATGTACATATACATATAACAAGATTTTACATTTACTGCAATCTGAGAAAAACCATGAAGTGCTTTTGAAAGTGTATGTATTTTCACTCACACAAACTACAGAGAAGCCAGGAGAGTTGCAGACTCTAATGCCAACTGAGGCATGGCTGATAACATAAATAAAAGACCATAAGTAATAGGGAGTGGTGAGGATTATGATGAACTAGACAGTACAGTATTTATTCTTTCCAAAGATAAGCTCAGCTCAGCTGATGGCTACGATGTGGAAATGCAGGCTCAGTGTTGTTAAGATCCGATTTTTTAAGAGTCGCTGGGAATCCACATTTTTATATGAAATTCTCTAATTTTTAAATGTTGGTAACTAACTCAATAAAAAGCAAAAAAAAAAAAAAAAAAAAAAAAAATCACTGTTTGTTATAAATGCACCTGAAGCTCTTGATGACAGAAAATTCATGTAAAGGAAACAAATAGTAAGTGGAGTGTTTGTAAGTAATTCTTCTGGTGCTGAAAATGGTGGTTAAGCACTTCGTAATTTTTTTTTTTCACTATACAGAAAGAGCAATATAGTTTTCCCTTAAAGTGGGTTAGAAATTAAAATAAAATCATTAATTTTTTGTTTTCATGTTTATTGATGAAATGCAGTGTGAAACAAAAACAGATCATTACTGCCATGTCCAAACTAGAATATTTGAGTATAGTTCTGTCACATAACATAATTAAGGTTTCTATTTAAAGCCCAATTTATATTGCTTTAATAGGAAGAAAGCCATGTGTATAGCATGTGATGTTTTATTTTAAATTGGCTTGCCTTTAAACAAATTCCCAATTCTATCTAGCGAAATTCCTTTATTTTTACAAATGGTTAAAATAAGAAATAGAATAAATGTATGTGGTTAACACAACAAAAATTGATTTGAACTTTTGATGGACATTGGCAAAGATAAAACAAAAGTTGGTCATCTGAGATTTTATTAAGAGGCAAATATTTGACTGATCTGAGACTTTGCTTGTTTGTCTGTCCTGCCCTGGACCTTAGCACATAATCCCACTGTGCTACAATGCTTTTGATATCTGTATGCCCCTTTCATCACTGGCAATCCGAACGAATATTTGTCTAAAAAGGAAACAATTAAATTTCAATCTCACTAGAAAAAAAGAAAAGGAAAAATACCCCACTGCTAAACCTGCTTTAATGACCCCTATGATCTACACCAAAAATTCTTAGTCAGGATCATAAATTAACATTGTCATTTCTGATGAGAAATTTGAGGACTTAAGAAGAATTGAAAAGTAAAAAAGAAAGAGAAAGAAAAGATCTCAAATCCTAAATGAACTCGAAAAAAACTAATTTGTTGACAAATTATTCTAGTTACAGATTTAACACAGGCATATGAAAGATGAGAAATTGTTGGACAACTGGTCAACACATGTGACAATGTGCAAAACAATTGATTTTTACTTAAATAAAATTTGAGTAGACAGTGCTGCCCTTTGCAAATCATCAGATAGTTTTTACCACAAGTAATTTGTTGCATGATAGGGATGAAATATGTCTAAATATACTAATTAATGAAATCTAGTAACTAAAAACTGTAACAACTGGGGATTCTTAGTTCATTGGTTAGTTCGCAAAGGTAGAGAATTTAAGAAATGAGTAATTATTTGATGGATTTGACCAGTGTGGACATATAAATAAGGTAATTCAGTATAAAATTTTGATGAAAATTTTGACTAGTCTTTTTTTTTTTGGCCAGGACATAATAATATCTAACATTCACGAAACATTATCTCAGGTGATTTTTCATGTTTTTCTTCATTTAATCCTCATAACAACCCTGCAAGGTAGGTGCTGTTATTATGATTCCTATTTTACAGATGGTAATACTGAGGCACAGAGAGGGTTAAGCAACTTATCCAAGGCCATGTAGCCTACGAATACCAGAGTCAGCATTTGAATCAAGGCATTCTGATTTCAAAGTTCATATGCTTTGGACCAATATATTTTATAAAAGTCAACTGGAATCAGACTAAATTACCAAAGTGCCTCATTTCATATTTTACATATATACATTTCTGACTTATTGAAAAATGGCATTTCTATTCTGAAATCGATTTTGGTAGCATTATTTTGATAGTGTAATAAATTGTCAAGATAAATTATAAAAATGTTCAAATAGAGAGAGCAGGGAATAATGAGAGATGCCTGTGGACCAATATTCAGGTCTACATTTTGCTACATTTGATTCAGAGCTAATTAAAAATAGCTGTATATGTAAAAGTTAATGATATGACTAACAATAATCTTCTTTCTACTCCACGCGTCAGAGGTAATCACTATCTCAAAATCGATGTGTATCATTGCTGTGTGGTTTTTTTATTATTGTGTATTTATACTTAAACAACATGCAGTATTGATTTTTGTGTTTTTAAAATGTATCTAACTGGTACGATATTGTACTATACTTTGTAATTGTTTTTACCTTCTGTTTTTGAGATTTATCCATGTTGATACATGTATATCTAGTTCAGATATTTTTAAATTATTTATTATGCTATTTATTTGTATGAGTATACCACAGTTTGATTATTCTTTCTTATATCTGCAGACATTTAGGTTGTTTAAAAGATTTTGTTGTTACGAACAGTGCTGTAATGAACATCATGTTGTCTTGTGCCCATGTGAAAATATTTGTCTCAGGTACTAACCTAAAAGTACAATTGTTAGGTTGTGGGGTATGCACATCTTTTACTTCAATAGTTATTGCCAAATTGGTCTTTAAAGTTGTTCTGATTTACCCTCTCACCAGCATTATAAAAGAGTTCCCATTTCCCCACATTCTAGCCTGTATAGTAGATATCTTGAACAAACAACCCCTTTGGAGAAAAACTATTTTTATTATTTTTTATTGATTCTCTTCATGATTATACACATACAGATGAAACATTGATTCTGATCACCTAGTGCACATAACAATGTTTCCTGATACTGTTTGTGTTACTATTTTTCATTTAAAAACATGTGTAGTTCAGATAAGCATAAAAATACTATTTTAAATTTGTAAAGTATTTTCCAGGTTACAAAGCACTTTCCCATAAACCCTCATTTGATGAGATAGTGTGGTATAGCAGGAAGAGCTCTGAGAAAAAAGTCAGAAGTTTATGGTCATAAAACAACTCTGCAAATAACTCTGGCTTTGGACCTCAGTTGCTGCATCTTTTAAGTTGGGGTGGGTGTTGGACTAAACAGTCTCAGAGAAATGCTATAACCTTTGATTGATACGTATCTTCTCTTTTCCTTGAAGCTATAATTTACTTTTTGAGCATAAAACATAAAGGCAAAATTGAATTTTATTAATTTATGAAAACTGTTGTAACGCCCCCTGGCTCAGTTACGATCATGAGTTTACTTTATTTATCTTTGTGTTTCTCTTAATTCAAGGACAATTAGGGGTGGATGGTGGGGGAGAAGATGGGAGCAGCAGGATCTCAGCATTATGAGGATTATTAGACTGGCAACACACCATCTTGAATTCATTTTCAGTTTTCCCCACTCTGAAGCATCACATTACAAATGCTGCAGTGAAAGCTCAACCACTATTTGTTATAACTTTGTGTTTGCTTTCAAGCTTATTTTATGCACGTTTCCGATTCAAAGAAGAGAATATTCAATACTTTCAGCTCACTCAGTGTTTGATTCCAGAAGTGCTTTTATGGCGCTGCACATAACTACTTAAAGTAAAGGGAGGGCTCAGGTCAAGTATTCTGTATATTCTCTATTTTTTTTTTTTTTTTTTTTTGTGGATAAGGGGGTAAGTAATTGGATTTGTGTTTGGAGAGACTTTTGATAAGAACTATCTGCTTCTTTTCCCTGAGGTTAACACAGAGATTTCAACGTTTCTTCGATTCTATGTGTACTGGAAAGAACATTCAGTTAGAAACCTAACTGTCTAATATTGTAATAGATTAAAGTAGAAAAGGGAATCAGTTGAAACCAATTTTATTTAAACTCGCAGAGTTGCAAATATACCACACTCGCATACATTCTTTCTCTCTCTTTTTCTCTTTCTCTCTCACACACATAAAATACATTCTCTCTCTAGCATAGAATACCTATTATTTTCAATGACTTTTAAAGAGAACACTGTTTACCATTGAGGACATTGAACATTGGTTATTTTATGAATGCAGCTTCTACTTCAGGAAGGTGAAAATTCTGGCAGATGAAATATAAATCAGTTAATCTCTTGTGATGAAAATATTTTTAGAGGCCTCTCTTTGTATAAGTAGTCCTGGGAAAATGTTTTGACTATGGCATTCCTAGAAAATGAATTGACCTCCTACAGAGTTTTAACATCAGATATTACAAAAAAATTGTGGTTCACACACTTTTTTTCAAATGATCTCCAGGTCAATACTTAATTCACATGTGTATACCTCATTGTCCAATTGTGACAATAAGCCTAGAGAATTCCACACAAGTTGCTTTTGAGGGTTTTTACCCACTTTGGCCCCTTTTCTGAACTGATTGTGAAGATTATCTTTAAGAACTTTCATTGCTATTCTTGCTAATCGGCACCCTGTTTTACAGTTTAAGCATACTCTGGAAACAGCTATTTTATTTACTGTGTTAACTTCTGCTAGTTCAGTGAAGAGAAATTTCAGCCAAGATAATCTATTTTTTCCTAGATCCTACCTATCCTTTGTGGAGATTTAATCAGGATATCTAACTCTTTCAGTAAGCACTAAATAAACCACTTAAAACACAAGATATCCCAAAGCCTTTAAGCTAGTTTCAAAGATGTAGGTCAGAGCATTTTCAAGACAGCACTTCTTGGACATAGTTTACTAAGTGACTAACAAGACTATTGGAAAATCAGTGCTCTCCTTTTAAAAAAAATAAATATTATAGCTGCTCAGTGTGTATATATATATATATATATATATATATATATATGAAAACAGGAAAGGAGGAAATAAAAGCATTGTTGTATTGCCTTTATCACCTGTATTTCTTAAAAAATACTATATGTGTTTTGAACGTTGATGGATCTTTATTCACAAAACCAATTGCAGTCATTCTATGTACCTTATCGAGTATCTATACTTGTTAGTCTGAATGAAGCTTTAGCAAACAACATTTATCTTTTATCCACAAAACATCAAAATCATGGACACTGTTGTCTTCACTACTGTCTCCAAGAATACCCACATGCTTTGCCATGGGTGGCATCTAGATAATAGCACTATAATATTACTATAGAAAATATTCCTTTTTGCTATTATTGAAAACCCAGTTTGAACCTTAAGCAAGTCATTTACATGATGTTTCCTTGGGATTACCTACATTCTTGTCCACTCTGACCTTGTAATTTTGCTCACAGTTGGAAATGTAATGCAGAGTGACTAAGATAATGTTGTTTACACAGACTTTAAGTGGAGTGACATTATAGTCAAGCAAGTGTCACATCACCCAAAGTGAAGGAAGACTTAATTACCATAATCCCGTGAATACTAAAATTTCTTAGCCATGTTTAGCATCATAATGTAATGTTCTGCATGTTACATTTAATAATGCAAAGGTGCAATACATTGCGTCTCAGGCTGTGTGTTTCTTTAAAAATGAAGGTAAAGTGGAATTATAGAAAGAAAACAGACTTTTGAAGTAGGATACTTGTCTGAATATTCAGGTGAATTCTGTCCTTTCTTTTAAACTCTGAAGAGTTGCCTAGTGATGTGAAAATGAAGGGACTTCTAAAATATCCATAAATCTAGATACCAGTGAGTAGGGTGACAGACCATGAATTTCTCTGGAGGGTGCAGGGTAGATTTAACTAAATGACTGAGACAGGATGAAGAGGAAAGGCTGATAACCACCTATTATTGTGCAATGGGGAACATATCATTAATTTACAAAGAGAGTGGCGACATTTTCTAAAATCGTATAGCCCTATTCTTAAAAGTTTGTCAGTGTAACTAATTAGTTGCTAAAAAGGAGTTGATTCTAAGACCCAGTGTGAATGCGTTTGAAAGGGCAATGCATTGTCCCTAAATTGGTAGGGTTTGTAATACATCTTGATGAATGCTACAAAATATTGTTAAGAAATGGGACTATTATGCCAAAATGGCCGTTCTTTGGTTTGTAGTCCTTGAAGGAATTATGTTCCATGGCAACGTGCTCTAATGTACTGACGATACATGTGAAGTGCCCTAAAGACCTGTCCTGCTTTCTGTTTTTGATAACACCGAGTTTTTAGCACAAAGAATTCACTTTGCTCAAAGGGCGTATTAGGACTCCAAAGATCTGCTGTTACTTTAGATTATCATTTGGAGTTTTTATTTTTGTTTTTAAGCTAATTCTAATGTTCAAAAGAGGGCAAGTATAAAATGAGTCAGCAATAAAATGTAAAAAAGTTGTTTTTAAATAAATTCATTAGAAAGTTAAGATGTAGAAAATGTGTAACTCAATCAATAGATTCATATAAGTGATATATTATTCATAATTCATGATACAAAGTGATGGATTGTCTGATATATATGGTGTTCCAGATTTTTAAAAAAAATGTGTAGAGGCTATTAAAACATATATATGGAAGCTTGTTAATAACAGCTGCCATACTTTACAATTAGGAGAGTTTAAAAGCATTTTCAGATGATTTATCATTACAAAATAGTCTTCCTATAGGGAATATTTTTACTTAAATATATAAATAAAATTATTCTTTGATTTTCATTTAGATATTTTTATTCCATTTGGACATTTTCTTTTAATTGGTTAGTTCTAGCCAAACAGTATATCACTGTATTATGGTTGGTCAACCGATCCGTATTGTTATGCCGCTTTAAAAAGAAATTAGTCTAAATTACAAAATAGGGATGTTAGATACTTTATGCTGTAAGTTTTACAGATGCCTATTGAATTACATATTGATGTATCTAACATGTCAAGTATAAAGAAGATAGTGGTTTTCATTTTTTTTATTGTAAATTAAATTTGGTAATGAAGCACCCATTGCATTCAGAATATTATGTAAAGAGATTTGGGACATCTGATTGAGAGAGCCATTTAAATGGCCTATACATATTTTACTTTAAAGTAGCACCAAAACAAATTGTGCTTTACTTAGTTTATGTTTTTCCAGCTCTCCCTCTTCAGAAATTACTGTCAGTGATTTTTGGAACTAAATTAGACTTCAATTAATGTAGATGTAAAGCACTTTTTAATAAAGTTTGACTTTGAATAAAAGCGTTTAGAGACAGAGTGGGTTTTTTTTTTAAAATGAACTTTTAATTTTAGAACAGATTTAAATTTACAGAAAAATTGAAAAGATTTTACAGAGTTTCCATATACCCTGCACCCAGTTTCCTCTATCGTTAATATCTTATAATTAATGAATCAATTTCTGACAACTAATGAACTAATTATTAGTTTATACTTTATTCAGATTTCCCCAGGTTTTCCCTAATGTCCTTTTTCTGTTCCACAATGAAGGATACCACATTACATTTAGTCATCATGTCCCTTTAACACTCCTTCTAGCTGTGACAGTTTCTGTCTTTGTTTGTGATGATCTTGACAGTTTTGAGGAATACTGGCCAGGTATTTGTAGAATATCCCTCAGTTGGGGTTTGTCTTGATGCTTTTCTCATGATTAAATTGGGGTTATGTGTTTTGGGGAGGATGACAACAGAGGCAAAGTGCCATTTTCAGCACATCATATCAGGGGTACATACTAACATTATGACTTACTGTTACTGAGGTTGACCTTGATACCTGGCTCAGGTAGTGTTTGTCAGCTTTCTCCACTGGAAAGTTACTTTTTCCCCTTCCTTTCTGTACTGTACTCTGGAAGTCTTTGGAAGATAGTCATGATGTGCAAAATTATTCAGAATTCTTCTTCACGGGAGATTTGTCTCTTCTCCCCCATTTATTTATTTATTTATTTAATCATTTAGTTATATGAGTATAGACTCATAAGTATTTATTTTATAGTTCGGGTCATAATCAGTAATACAATATTTATTTTATTGTTTAAATTGTTCCAGCTTTGGCCATTGAGAGGTCATTCAGTTGGCTCCTGTGTACCTTTGACATGCCCCTAACATTGTGGACTTTTGTGTGTACTTCCTTACTTTCTGGCACTAGAAGGTATTCCAGGCTCATCTTGTATATCCCCTGCCCAAGGCCTGGAGTCAGCCATTTCTCCAAGGAGTGGTTAGGAGAATTTTAGATCTTTTCAATCTTGAAGAAGTGCTAGAGATAGCTAAGAAAGAGGATCCGAGAAACTCTTCTCAGTTCCATCTTCTTGTTTGTGCTCTAAATTTCCATCATTCTATCATCCTGATAATGCACATAGGCCTCATTCTCTCATTTTACTTATCTGCCCATTACTCACATAATATTCCTTTTTGTTCTTCACAACAATTCTGTGATAGATGTTCTTAGATACATTTTATGGACAAAAAATCAGAGACTTTTGGATGTTTAGTGATTTGCTTGTGATCATAGACCTACTTGATGGTACAGTGAGAGATTAAATACAAGATTTATGACTACAAATTCAGGGCTCTTACCACTATAACACTGTAAGGAAAGTAGAAAAAGCTTAGTCAGGATCTCTTGCCTTACATCTACTCCAAGTGGGCAAGATTCAGCACGTTCATTAGAAACAAATTATAAAAGTAGTGTAACTGCATGTGTGTGCCCATTTATTGATTCAGCATGTTGTAGTTACATTATACACTTGGCTTGTGGCCACTATTGTGTACTAAGAATATAAAGGCAACCGTTCTGAACTGCTGGTCAGCAGAGCATGGAAGGTGAGCAGAGCAGCAGAGGAGAACGACAGAGCATGGAGGGTCAGTGGAGTAGGGCAGAGCTCATGTCTGAGGATAAAGCATGTCTGTGAATCTCACATCTAAAGTATAAAGTATGTCTACCTTGCATAAAGCTTCCAGAATCTTCTTTCAATTACCTGACTCACAACCTGCACAGGAAGGGGCAGAAGAATATGAGATTCTAGCCCAACAAAAGGCATTCCCAAAAGTGTGTTTTATGGAATCCTAGTTTCCTGAAAAAAAGTTTCCTTTAATCAAAAAAGACTGAAAAACTTTCCCCTATAGATTCATAGAGAAAATTAACAAATTATAGGCTCTGAGAAGACGTGCAGTAAACAAAATTTGCTTTTGGGGTCATATTCATGAAGTCTGTGTCCAGTACTACTTCCAGAAGTGTTTCTCCTATGTTTTCTTTAAGAAATTTTATTTTCTTCAGGGTCTATACTTAATTCTTTAATCCATTTTGAGTTGACTTTAGTATATGGTGACAGGTATGGGTCTAGTTTCATTCTCCTGCATATGAATCTCCAGTTATCCCAGCACCATTTGCTGAAGAGGCAGTCTCTTCGCCAGTGTATAGGCTTGGTGCCTTTGAAAAACATCAGATGACTGTAGGTGTGTGGGTTGATTTCTGGTTTCTCTATTCTATTCCATTGATCAGTGTGTCTGTTTTTATGCCAGTACCATCATGTTTTGGTTATTATAGCTTTGTAGTATAGTTTAAAGTCAGGTAGTGTTATGCCTCCAGCTTTATTTTTTTTGCTCAGCATTGCTTTGGCTATGTGTGGTCTTTTGTTATTCCATATAAATGGCCGGATAGTTCTTTCCATATCTGAGAAAAATGTCATTGGAATTTTGATGGAGATTGCGTGGAATTTGTATATCACTTTGGGTAGTATGGACATTTTCACTATGTTGATTCTTCCAATCCAAGAGCATGGGATATCCTTCTATCTTCTTGTATCCTCTCTAATTTCCCTCAGCAGTGGTTTGTAGTTCTCATTACAGAGATTTTTCACATCCTTGGTTAACTCAATTCCTAAGTATTTTATTTTTTTGGTGGCTATTGTAAATGGGCAAGCTTTCTTGATTTCCCTTTCTGCATGTTCACTATTGGAGAATAGAAATGCTACTGATTTTTGTGCGTTGATTTTGTATCCTGCTACTTTGCTGAAATCCTTTATCAAGTCCAAGAGTTTTTTTGTAGAGGCTTTAGGCTATTTGATATATAGGATCATGTCATCTGCAAAGAGGGACAGTTTGACTTCATCTTTTCCAATCTGGATGCCCTTTATTTCCTTCTCTTCTCTGATTGCTCTGGCTAGTACTTCCAACACTATGTTGAATAGGAGTGGTGAGAGTGGGCATCCTTGTCTAGTTCCTGTTCTTAAAGGAAAAGCTTTCAGCTTTTCCCCATTCAGGATGATATTGGCAGTGGGTTTATCATATATGGCTTTAATTATGTTGAGATACTTTCCCTCTATACCTAACTTATAGAGGGTCTTTGTCATGAATGAATGTTGAATTTTGTCAAATGCTTTTTCAGCACCTATAGAGATGATCGTATGGTTCTTGTGTTTGATTTTATTAATATGGTGTATCACATTTATTGATTTGCATATGTTGAAGCAACCTTGCACCCCTGGGATGAATCTCACTTGATTGTGGTGTATAATTTTATGTATGTGCTGTTGTATTCTGTTAGCTAGTATTTTATTGAGGACTTCTGCATCTATGTTCATCAAGGACATCGGCCTGTAATTTTCTTTTTTAGTTGTACCTTTACCTGGTTTTGGTATAAGGATGATGTTTGCTTCATAGAATGAGTTTGGGAGAATTGCCTATGTTTCAATCTTTTGGAATAGTTTGTAAACAATCGGTGTCAATTCCTCTTTGAATGTTTGGTAAAATTCTGCTGTGAGTCCATCTGGTCCTGGGCTTTTCTTTGTTGGGAGCCTTCTGATAACAGCCTCAATCTCCTTTATTGTTATTAGTCTGTTCAGATTTTCTACATCTTCTTGGCTTAGTTTTGGTATCTTCTGTGTGTCCAGAAATTTATCCATTTCTTCCAGATTTTCAAATTTGGTGGCAAATAGTTGTTTATAGTAGTCTCGAATGATGCCTTGTATTTCAGATGTATCAGGTGTAATATCACCTTTTTCATTTCTAATTTTTGTTATTTGGATCTTTTCTCTTCTCTTTTTAGCTATCCATGCGAACAGTTTGTCAATTTTATTTATCTTTTCAGAAAACCAACTTCTTGAATCATTGATCTTTTGTATTGTTTTTTGGCTTTCAATTTCATTAAGTTCTGCTCTCATCTTAATGATTTCTTTCCATCTGCTAGCTTTGGGTTTGGATTGTTCTTGTTTTTCTAGTTCTTTAAGGTGAAGTTTCAGGTTGTTTACTTGCCATTTTTCCATTCTTCTGAAGTAAGCATTTAATGTGATAAATTTCCCCCTTAGTACTGCTTTTGCAGTATCCCACAGGTTTTGGTATGATGTATCATTATTTTCATTAGTTTCAATAATTTTTTTGATTTCCTGTTTGATTTCTTCTTGGACCCATATGTCATTAAGTAGAATGCTGTTAAATTTCTGTGTGTTTGTATAGTTTCCAGAATTTCATTTGTTATTGATTTCTAATTTTAATCCATTGTGGTCTGAAAAAACACATGGGATAATTCCAGTTTTTTTGAATTTGTTGAGACTTGATTTGTGACCTAACATGTGATCTATCCTGGAGAATAAGCCATGTGCTGCTGAGAAGAATGAATATTCTGAGGTTGTTGGATGGAATGTTCTGTAGATATCTGCCAATTCCAATTGGTCTAGTGTGTAGTTTAGATCTTGTGTTTCTCTGCTGATTCTTTGCCTAGATGATCTGTCCAATATTGACAGTGGGGTGTTCAGGTCCCCTGCTATTATGGTATTAGTGTCTATTTCCTTCTTTAGGTCTAATAGAGTTTGTTTTATAAATCTGGCTGCTCCAACATTTGGTGTATATATATTTATGATTGTTATGTCTTCTTGATGGATCAATCCTTTTACCATTAAGTAGTGTCCCTCATTATCTCTTTTGATGGTTTTTAGTTTAAAGTCTATTTTATCAGATATAAGAATTGCTACTCCAGCTCGTTTTTCATTTCTGTTTGCATGGTAAATCTTTTTCCATCCTTTCACTCTTAGTCTATGTGAGTCTTTATGTGTGAGGTGGGTCTCTTGAAGGCAGCATATAGTTGGATCCTCCTTTTTAATCCAGTCAGCCAGTCTGTGTCTTTTGATTTGGGAATTTAAGTCTTTTCCATTAATAGTTGTTATTGAAAAGTGTTGATTTAATCCTAGCATTTTATTGATTATTGTTTAGATGTCTTCGGTGTCTTTTGTTCTTTTCTTTCTGATTTACTGTTTGTTTTCTGTATTTGTTGGTTACTTGGGTTGTAGATAACCTTTTTTGTTTGTTTGTTTTCTCTTTATGGATGCCATTTTTATTATACTAGTGGGTTTTGATTTTTCTTGGCTTTTTATCGCAGTGCTAGTTATTTTTCAGGTACCACAACCAGTACTCCCTTGAGAATTTCTTGTAAGGGTGGTCATGTGGTAGTGAACTCCCACAGTTTTTGTTTGTCTCAGAAATATACTATTTGCGCTTCATTTTGGAAGCATAGCCTTGCAGGGTAAAGTATTTTTTGCTGGCAATCTCTGTCTTTTAGTATTTTGAATATATCATCCCATTCCTTTCTGGCTTTTAGGGTTTGTGATGAAAAGTCTGGTGTTAGTCTGATTGGGGCTCCCTTATAGGTGATTTGACGTTTCTCTCTTGCAGCTTTTAAGATTTTCTCTTTGTCTTTGAGTTTCACCAATTTGACTATAACATGTCTTGGAGAATACCTTTTTGGGTTGAATACTTTTGGGGATCTTTGACCTTCCTGAATCTAAAGATCTGTGTCTTTTACAATAACTGGGAAGTCTTCTGCCACTATTTTGTTGAATATGTTTTCAATGCAATCTCGTTTTTCCTCCCCTTCTGGAATGCCCATGACTCTGATATTTGAGCGCTTAAGGTTGTCTGATATCTCTCTTAGATTTTCTTCAATGCTTTTAATTCTTTTTTTTTTTTGTCTGCCTGTGTTATTTCAAACAGCCCATCTTCAAGGTCAGAAGTTCTCTCATCTACTTCTGCAAGCTTGCTGGTTAAACTCTCTGTTGTGTTTTTTATTTCGTTGAATGAATTCTTCAGCTCAGTAAGCTCTGCTACATTCTTTTTCAGGGCATTGATTTCCTTGTACATTTCATCTTTCAGATCCTGTATACTTTTCCTTGTTTCATTATGTTGTCTAGCTGCGTTTTCTTGTATCTCATTTAGTTTCCTTAGAATTATCACTCGAAATTCCTTGTCAGACATTTCAAGGGCTTCTTGTTCTATAGGATCTAGAGCTTGAGAGTTATTACCCTTTTGGTGGTGTACTGTCTTGATTTTTCATATTTCTGGTATCTTTCCTTTGATTTTTAGTCATTGTGGCAGGGGGTTTCACAGTCCAGTGGTTTGACACTAGCATGTTGAGGCTATAGCTGCTGGGCTGAGAAGCAGTAGGAAGTGCTTTGTCATTCCTTCTTGTGCAACTACAGGAGACCTACTAAAAGATTTTTGCTTTCTTTGGTTGTATAATTTGTGTTGATTAACTGGAGTTATGGGAAGGATCCCTCTTGTGAAATGAAAGACAGGGTGGAGCTGTGATTGGGGTGTCAAAGCATGCCCTGTTAAGCGATATATTTTGGTGAGAATAGTAGTCTTTAGATAGTAGGGACCTCACAGCTTCCATTTTGTGTAATTCCCCACAAAACAATACATTCTGTATATATTCTCAGAGGTAAACTTTTTAGGTTCCAGCTTCTCTTTTCAGAGAATCAACTGGAACATGTTTATTATATTGGAATTTGAGAAGTTAAGCCTTCTTAGAAACTCTATGGGAATATTTGAAGTCTAGGAAGAACCCATTCAGCTTTGGAAATTGCAACAATATTTAAATCAAATTTTAGGCTTCAGGGTTAGTTAGTGAGACAATGGACAAGATCAGTTTAACAGTCTTTCCTCTCTTAATATTTAAATCATAATGTTATATACTAGCATAACTTGTCCATCATGTAATTCATGAATGATGAAAAACAAAAATATTTTAGTGAATAAAGAAACCTCTCTGTATGGGATAATGGTGTCTTAACATTTCCACAGGTCTTGGTTAGAGTTAGAAATTCTCTTGGCTATTGTAAATAGAGCTTCAGTAAATATTGTAGTACAGGTATCCCTTCGGCATGATGATTTCCATTCCTCTGGGTATATTCCCAACAGTGGAATAGCTGAGTCATATAGTAGATCTATCTGCAATTGTTTGAGGAACCTTCATAGCATTTTCCATAAAGGCTGCACCATTTTGCAGCTCCACCAACAGTGTATGAGAGTTCCTCTTTCTCTGCAACCTGTCTAGCACTTATCGTTCTCAGTCTTTTGGATGTTAGCCATCCTGACTTGAGTGAGATGGTATCTCAAAGTGGTCTTGATTTGCATTTCCCAGATGCTGAGTGAGATTGAGCATTTTTTCAGGTGTCTGTTGTCCATTCTTATATATTCCTTTGAGAAATGCTTATTCAGCTCCTTTGCACATTTTTAAATTGGGTTATTTGCTTTTTTTGCTGTAAAGTTGTTTGAGTTCCTTATATATTCTGCATATTAATCCTCTGTCAGATGTATATTTTGCAAATATTTTCTCCCACTCTGTTAGTTGTCTTTTTACTCTGTTGATTGTTTCTTTTGCTGTGCAGAAGCTTTTTAATTTTATATAATCCCATTTGTTTATTTTTCCTATAGTTGCCTGTGCTTTCTGGGTCTTATTCATGAAGTCTGTACCCACTCCTACTTCCTGGAGTGTTTCCCCTATGTTTTCTTTAAGGAGTTTTATTGTTTCAGAATGTATATTTAATTCTTTAATCCATTTTGAGTTGATTTTGGTATGAAAGGTATGGGTCTAGTTTCATTCTCCTACATGTGAGTATCCAATTTTCCCAGCACCACTTGTTGAAAAGGCAGTCTCTTTCCTAGAATGTAGATTTGCTGCCTTTGTCAAAGATCAGATGGCTGTAGGAATATGGATTGATTTCTGGTTTCTTTATTCTATTCCATTGTCCATCATCTGATGAGTGGATACGGAAAATGTGGTATATCTACACAATGGAATACTACTCTGCTATAAAAAAGAACAAAATACTACCATTACAACAACATGGATGGACTTAGAGAAAATGGTATTAAGTGAAACAAGTCAGGCACAGAAAGAGAAATACCACATGTTCTCACTTATTTGTGAGAGCTAAAAATAAATAAATAAATAAACACAGAAACAAATCAAGGGTGAGGGGGAAGAAGACAGAATAACTACAAAAATTCCTTGAACTATTTAAGTCAAGTGAAAAGATATGACATGGCAGGGAATAGGTAAAGGGGCATGAAAATCAGCTACAATGTATATTGAGAAGTAAAATTTAATAAATGTATAACAAAAATTTTAAAAAATTTTTTTCTAAAGGTTAAAAAAAAATAGAAATTCTCTAGTGATAGTTTAACGATTTTGTAGCATTGCTCTTGTTAACTCTGAAATAGTTACAAATTCTCTCCCATCTCCTTCTCTCTTGTTCAAAAGACAAAGTGTAAATTTTAAGGCTTGTATAAAATATGTGCGTGAGTAGTACTTTGACAGTGTCGCGTGATAGATTTATTATTTGTTTTTCTCCTGAAACTACTGCTTCTTTCAAAAGCTAGATTGCCCACTCTGAGTACCAACTTATACTTTCACTAAATTATTCACTGCAGGTTTTTATCCCAGTATATTAGTTCTTTATTTAATTGAAATGAATAGATGGTAGGACAAGACAATTTTCATGTATGCTCTAGAAAAATTTTGCAACTTTCCTAGGTAAAATATAACCAATCTTCTTTTAAATGAGCAGTTACAGGAGAGAGTTTTAAGCAAACATTTTAACCTTAATCCACAAATTACATTTAGAAATCTTTCCCTGCACTTCACAGATCTATTGAATTTAGCATAGCTAAATTCCAGCAACTGCAAAAATAATTAGTGAAATTAAGTTGAAGATGTTGTAAACAAGTGAAGTTATTATTCATTCTGTACCATACTACAAATGTGGGAGGACATGTTAAATGATAAATTAGGCATGAACTACTTTAATCTGTAAGCTGAACATGTTAGCAAACGGCTTGCCTTTGTAATTAGTATTTATGGCCACAGGAGAGTGCCTCTTTTAAAACAGTGACAGGAAATTGATCAGTTTAGGTTGTCATAGCAACCAAAAGATTTGCTTTGTTTCTGTTGTGTTTAGCCTATTATGCTATATACCCATGTTTAGAAATATATTTATGAACTGTAGAGATAAACTACTCAATAATGCAAAAGAGGTCAGGATGCTGAAATGCCAAAGTCCAAATGAATGCTTGAATACTTGAAAACAAGCCTAAGTGCTCTGTGGTTGTCATGACATTTCTTTTACAAAGCAAATGATGTCTGGAAAAAAATTTTAAAACTAGATGAAAATGCAAATCCCTTTATGACAGTATGTGGCTGTCACATTCATAATAACAGACAATAATTGATGATTTATGAGATGACACCATGGCAACAAAGTCTTTCATCATTGGCACCCCTTGGTTACTTTTATATCAGGAGCTTGCGGGTGCCTGTGAAAAGTTCTCAACATGACATACAAGAAGGTCTACTCATATCTTAATCCATTAGATCTTGTTTAACACAGTGTGGAAACATCAGGATTTTCAGAATCATCTGACAAAGTGAAAGCTGGCAATGTCTTTGGTAAAAAAATATATTTGCTAAACGATTAAGCATGTTCAGTAGCTGAAAATGGACAGGTTTGTTTCTGTCACTTAACCTTCTGAAGCAAATCTGTAATGAATCTCTTAAGTTTGATTGCAAGCTGTTAGGTTGTTTAAAGTTACGGTGTCTGATAATATCCTTACATAGGAGATGGGAGAACGGGAGAGATTGTAGTACACCTTGACTTACTTTGAACTCCTAAGAAAGATGATTTTTTAAAAATTGATTTTAATGTTATGGTCTTTATAGAAGTGCAATAAATGTGTAATTGGATATTCTATGATAGCATTAATGTGTTTGGTAGGCCAAGAGTAACATTGTTACCATTTTTGAGAAGTGATCATCTATCAGTGTTTCTATTGTAGCTTATTTAAAATATTGAAAATATAGTAACTCTCCTGACTTGGTTTTATGGTCACCTTACGAAGAAATAAAATATTTTGATATTTGGACCTCTAGAAGGGTTCCTGGATTATTCAGCCACTTATTTGATTGCAACAAAGGGCTAGATAAGATGATCATTTTGGGGTCCTTTCCAGTGGAATTAGACTATGATTTATAAGGAGTTGTAGAAACATCAACAATTGGAGATATTGAATGTAAAATACTGAAACTACCAGATTTACATGTCATGAATGTAACATAAAAATGTATATCAAAGTTAATCTAGCTTTTATACACATGAGGTTTTTAAAAACATGCATGTAGTGAATGTTCCAAACACTTATTTCTTGTCTAATTTAAGCTTTTGTCAGGATAAAAATCCTTAATACTAATTTCTTTCAGAGGATCAGATAAGCCAGTTATAAAAAGTAGCATCTCTGGTCATAGTTTTTATTTATACATTTCTTACAAGGCAGTGGAAAAGATATAAAATCCTTAGTTTCGGAGCCCTGATTATGCTAAAACTTGGTAATTTTGATACCAATTAACAGTTAAGAAAACGGTCTACCATTCAATGTAATAATGATTTAGCTCAGATAATATGAGAAAATAAGCTAATTTTGATTCCGAATCCTTTTCCTGATGGTGGAGAAATCACACAATAGAACATGATTCTTTTCTTTTTGCAATAGACACTATTTTTTAAAATTTCTTCTATTGAAGAAAACATATTGTGTCCAACATTTTGCTATAACAGATAATATTTCAGTTATCAATCACATTTATTTTCTTATCCTCTTTGATAATAGATTTCTATTAGAAGGATTCCTTAGTTGAAGGGTACAAACATTATACATTTTGATAAGTAATGCATGATTCTGAATCTAACTAAAATGACATCTGTTCTTGGCTGAACATTCTACTCAGTGATCTGGAAAATATATAAGGTATAGAACAAATTGTTTTTATTTTCTTGGAGTTTATAATTTAGTTGATGGAGATACTAACTATAAGCATGGATCAACCAGAAAATAAGCCCAAAGTACTAAATTTAAGAAAGTGTGATATTGTATTATATATAGACTGCAGGCATCAGAATTAAAGCTATTTACGGTAAGGGATAAAGTTAGTCTGAAATGGTTTTGTAGAGGATAAGGCAGGAGGTAAAAATATTTGAATTCAGAACTTAAGTGAATTTGGGAGATTTGAATTGTCAAAAAAGTGTTACTTTAGGTTTTAAGAGCCCACTTGAACAAAGGCAGAGAGGTATAAATAATTATGGCATATGATGGGAACATTAAAAACTCTGTTCCACTTAACACTGAAGTGGTAGCACTAGGGAATAGTAAGAGCAACACTTACATATAGCATTTGCACCTGATTTGCTTCTCTGCCTTCGTTCTTGACTAATTTTGAGAATTATTTCCTCCTCCACACTGGTGCACATCACTACTCTTCTTGCTCTTAGAGTAAAGTTCACATATCTTGACATGGCTTTCAAAGCCCTATGCCAGTGGTTCTCAACCTGAGCTTATTTTGCTCCCACAGGACATTTGGCAATGTTTGGAGACATTTTTCGTTGTTACACTGGCTGGTGGTGGTGCTGCTGCATCTAGCAGGTAGCAGCCAGGAATGATGCTAAACATCCTAGAGAAGCTCCCCCAAAACGAAGAACTATCTGTTCTAAGATGTCAACAGTGATGAGGGTGAGAAATGAGAAATGCTACCCTATGTGATCTAACCCCTGCCCACCTTGTAAATATCATCTCAAGCTACTTTCTTCCTTATTCAATATCAATTCAATCACTGGTGCCGTTGAACATTCCATTTTCTCTCTCACTTTCAGAATTTCATAAATGCTGTTCTCTCTACCTGGAACATACACATCTGTTCCCCTTATCCCCATACCTACTAAATTAATTATTCTATATATACTTATAATCTAGATTTTTTGAATATAGGAATCATGTGGGTTTTTTTGTTGTTGTTTCACTTTTCTAAGTGAAGGTTTGAGTTTATTAGATAGATTAGACTTGCAACAACCAAGGCTCTCCAAAAGTGGAATAGACTGTTTTTTCAAGTGGTGATTTCCTTTTCAACAGAAGTGTTTAGAAACTAACTAGATGACCAGAGGTCTATGGAAAAAACTAAAGCTTTAGAAACTATGCTGAGTGATATAATTTCTTTTTTTTGGGGGGGTGTTAATATTTTGTTTCTGAGTTTCTTAAAAAAAATCTTTATAATTGACACTTTATGTAGGTTTATAAGGTAAAGTGTGATGTTTCAATACATGTATACATGTACAATGACCAAATCAGGGTAGTTAGCATATTCATCACCTCAAACTTTCATCATTTTTTGTGGTGATAACATCTAAGATCCTCTTTTCTAGCTATCTTAAAATATATAATACATTGTTATTAGCTATAGTCACCCTACTATGTAATAGACCAGAATTTATTCTTGCAGGAACCATATTTTATCCATCTTTGTATCCCCATTGTTGAGCATGTTGTTTGAGACACAATAAATGCTTGATAAAGAAATAGTACACAGATTGGTGGAGGCTTTGGATACTAAGCTAAACAAAGATAGTAAGGGTTTGGGTGATTATATATAATGGCTGTGGTAATGAAGAGGAAGAGGTAAATTTGAGGGAGACTATAAGGGAGAATTCCCATAGCTTGGTCAATTATTTGATGTAGATTGTGACAGAAGAGTTAAAGATGATTTCTACATACCAGGTAAACTGAGGGAATGGGTACAAAAATTGGGGAGTTGGGAAGGAAGCTTAATTTTGAGGAGTCAGATAATAAGAATCTATTTTCATTGACTTGGTGATGATTATAAGCAGCTACAAATAGAATTCAGTCTGGGTGAACTTGCTAGCTCCGTAACTGTGGGCAAGTCATTTAACTTCAGTCTCTTTATGCACCTACCTGATTGGGTGGTTGTAAGGATTAGATGAGCTAATACATGTAAAGCAGTTAACACTTAATAAATGTTAGCTATAATCATTATTTCCATTGTTACAAATGTCCCTTCCTTCCTTTGTCTCTGTATTTTGAAATTATACCTTCCAGTACATCTAACCACCTTTTCCATGAAGCCTTTTATGATGATTCAGAGAAACAGTGATCACCTCCCTCCTCTGAACTCCTATAGTGTTTTAGTTTAACTACTTTCTTAGCACTTCTTACATACTGCCCAGTCCTACAATTGCATATGTGTTTACATTATGATCCCTGTTACATTGTAAGTTCCTTAAGGGTAGGACTGACATACTCATCTTTTCCTGACATACAGTAAGTGCTAAATAAATATTAGGTTATGATAATGAGTTGTCATTATTATTACCATTGGGGAATTATCAACCAAGGTGTGATAGTTGGCTCAGAATTAATGTGCTCTCCCATTTATATTCAATATCAATGCTCCCAATATTTTCAAAGAACTTCAATTGTTTTATGAAATAGAACACTGCATCATTTTAAACCGAGTAAATGCTAAGTAATTTGAATAATTTAAAATATATTTAATTGATGTTAAAGTTTCATAACTATAGGAAAGCCTTCCTGATGAAAGAGTATTTCTTTGGAAAAATTAGATATTTTCAAGCTGTTCACTAATAGCGAAAGGTCTTTTGTTTATAAACTATGAAAGAACATTTTTATTTTTAATGCCAAAGCTTTGAAGGAAGAGACAAATTAAAAGGTCTATAAAAGACAATAGGGATTTCTAAAATTGAAATAAGCAATCTCCATGAATTTGTAAGAATGCAACATCTCTTCTGGCTTCCCTTGAGATATAAGATATAACACATCATATAAGTAAGGTGTTCAGAACAAAGTTCAGAAAATACAGACCAGGGATGTCTGGAGAGTTTTGTAGTTACATTATGTACATAAAAACTTTAGTATGAGATATTCTTTAATGTCTTTTGCACACAGTGTGCTTTGATTCGGTGATTCAATAAAATGTTCTGTGCTTAGGGAAGTGTTTTATACCTGTAATTTATTTATTATACATGGACATGATCCCTAGTTGGGCCAACCTTCTTTTACTATTGATGTGAGTTCAACTGTTATTAAATTCAGTGGGGTCTCTAAGTGCACATTTTAGGGATACATTTCTTGTTTGGTTTAGATGTGTAAGCAGGGCAGTATAATAAATGAATCAACTTAAAGGTTACATGAGCATATTCTCTGATTTATAACTATGATCTCTAACATATAGCATCAAAGGACTAGGCAAAACCCCATTTGGAAGAAATAACTTCTAATATATTACAGTATTTCCTCCTAAGCCATTTCACTCTAATCTTATAAAAGCAGAACCTTCCAAGTGCTTAGTCACTTTAGTTGAGGTGTACATAATTAATCAGTTATTTTAGACATTTGGGATAATTTCTTTGATGCAGTTAGCTTTTAAGCATATATACATTTTTCACATGAAGTTGACAGTTGCTTCAAAGAAGAGAAAGGATGGAGTTACTTGACTGTTCCGTAAACAGGCAAAAGTAGCATGAGAAAATATCAGTATTTATTGCACCATTCATGAACATGCATCAACAAGCAGTGACATTTAGTTAGCCAAAAGTTAACCGAAAGGGATAAACTGGTGAGGCAGTATTTTTTAATAAATATTTATCAATATTTGGTTTACTACCTCAAAATAGGTAATAGGCAAGGGCTAAAAATCAGTGTAATTTCACAGATGCATAAAAATATGATAGATCAGAAAACATCCTATTATTGAATCTTTTACTTAACCAACTTAAATGATATTTAAACAGTTAAATTCAACTTCTTGAATTATAATGGGAAAAGTGTCTTTTATTGTAATTACCTTTATTCTCTGCCTCCTCCATCTTTAAAGGCCTGGTTTCTAAATTACTTCTAAGAGCCCTTCCTTAAACTTCTCCCTGAAAGTATTCCCCCTCCTCTGAAATCTTCTTACGTGTTTTGTTGTGCATCACTCATATGTATTCTTTCTTTCAGTTTTATTAAAAAATATTTATTGAGCACTAATATATTCCAGGCAGTGTTTTAGGTAGTGAGCATACAGTAATAAACAAAACAGGTAGAAAAATGTCCCTGTACACAAGGGACTTATGTTCTAGTGAGTGGAGACAGAAAATAGATAAGATACACTATGAAAATATGTAGAATATTATATAGTACCAAGTGCTAAAAAGAAAAGCAAAGGTGGGAAGGGTTATTTGAAATTCGAGGCAGGGGGTGAGCTGAAATTTTGGATGAGGTGGCCAGGGAAGGCCTTTACTGAGGTGACTTTTGAGGAAGACCTGAAAAAATTGAGTGAAACAGCCATGTGGTTATCTAGGAGAAAAACACCCTGAGCAAAAAGAACAATAAACATGAAGGTCCTGAGGCAGGAGATTTGACTGTCAGAGAACTGCAAGAAGGGCTGTATATTACTCCGTTTCTGTTGCTTATAACAAAATACCTGGAACTGGGTAGTTTATAAGAAAACAAAAGTTACTGCTTATAGTTTCAGAGGCTAGGAAGTCCAAAGTCCAGGGAACACATCTGGTGAGAGTCTTCTTTGGTGGTGGCTTTACAGAAATGCGTGGTCTCACATGGCAGAAAATGGCAGAGCAGAGACAGAGATAGTTCCTCATGCACCCTCCTTTTTCAAGCCATCAGAACCGGGCCCCTCACCACCATTATTAACCCATTCACAATGGCATGGTCCTACAATCTAATCATATCTTCAATTCTCCACCTTTCAATTATCATAATAGTGTTTCCCACCCTCTTAACAGTTACAGTGAGGATAAAACCTCAATGAGGTTTTGGGGTCATCCAGTCTACAGCAGGCCGTGTGGCTGGAACAGAATGAACGAAAGAATCAGTAGTAGGAGATTAGAAGAAAGAGGTGACAAGGGGTCAGAACGTGTCGGGTATTGTTTTTACTTTTAAGGAAATGAGAAGCCACTGGTGGGTTTTGAAAAAAGGAGTGATATGATGTTACTTATGTTTTAGCAGAATTAGTCTGAGGAAGGATCTCATCTTAAATTAAGGATATTTAAATTAAGGATTATAACAGGAATAGTTAGAGAGTCAGAGCATGATCTGGGTGGCTAAAATCTTCAAGGAATGAAAGACCTGTAAATACTGTAAATCGGTGGATGACTCTAAAAAGAAAGGGTGGTTGGTGATATATTTAGTTATCATGGTATTCAAAGCTGAGTGTTTTATGAAGGAGAGAGTGAAAATGATTTGGAAAAAACAATGAGGAAGAAAGACATCTACCTGCCTCTAGTCCAGTAGTATGAAGGATGTGCAAGAATAAAGAGCTTACTCGTATATTGTTAACCATGTAATAATGACTGTGCTCTATGTGGGTTTTATTCACTCAACTAGAATGTAAAGCCCTATAAGTAGGATTGAATAAGGGTGGGAAGGCACAGCTCTCCAGGTTATTAAAGTACTTTCCTCACTGTATGTGTAATCTCCTGGGGGACAAGGGTAAGTTCAATGTTCTTTGTATAGGAAGCAAAACTTCCCAAATAGTCACTTTTTAAAGTGATGAGTCATAACATCCCTGGTTCATTCTTCAGAGAGGCAAGGTTACTTTAAAAAATATTAGTAGTACAGACTGCAAAAATGAGAAAATATTATTCCATTATGACAGAATGAAGTTATATAAGCATACAGAGAACCCAGACAGAGCAATTTTTTCATCTAATGTACTAAATGATATAATGAAAATATTTGAAAATAGTGTACTTTACACCATCTTAACAACCTATGAGGACAGGATAAGTCACGGTTGGTAAAAAAGAGTGGTTTTGCCATGAGTTATTCAAGTAATTAAAAATAAATGTAAAAATGGTCTCTGTTACTGAAAACAATATGAGTCTGAAGCAAGTTTAAGCAATAAGACATTTGTTATATGTGGGATTTATTTTTCTTAATAGGAAAATATTTTATCCAAAGAACACATTAAAATTCTATGGCTAGGGAAAACAATAGAATTATAGGAGGAAAATATACTCACAGGGCTCTTATTACTAAAAATAACACTATTAAAATATGGTATTGACAGTATTGTAAATTTAATTAAGAGGGCTGCTAAGATGTTGCTAATGAAACTGGCATGGTTTCAGTTTAGATTGACATGACTTAAGACACAGGAATAACTCAATGTTAGTTCTGAATCACTAGGATATGTCCAGAATATATGAGAGAATGATTAATTCTTATAATAAGCTTTGAGCTGAGTGCTGGGAAAAATATATTTCAGATTTTCATGTTCTAACATCAGAAATAGATCTATATCCTTATTTTCAAAGTTTCTGCAGAGAATAGCATGTGTATCTTCTGATCCATGATCTAATGAATAGTTTTAGAATGAAATTTTAAAAAAATGAGTTACTCCAGTTTTTTTTTTTTTCTATTGTAATCTGAAAAATTTTAAAAACCTAAAAGGTAAATGGAAAGAGAAAAATGTGGGTGAATCTATATGAAACACAAACTTTTTAATTTTTTTTATTTATTTTTATTTTTATTTTTTTTAAGTTTTATTTTGTCGATATACATTGTGGCTGATTATTGCTCCCCATCACCAAAACCTCCCTCCCTTCTCCCTCCCCCCTCCCCCCCAACAATGTCCTTTCTGTTTGCTTGTCGTATCAACTTCAAGTAGTTGTGGTTGTTATATCTTCTCCCCCCCCCCCCCCCCCCCCGGTTTGTGTGTGTGTGTGTGTGTGTGTGTGTGTGTGTGTGTGTGAGAGTGTGTGTGTGTGTGTGTGTGTGTGTGAATTTATATATTAATTTTTAGCTCCCACCAATAAGTGAGAACATGTGGTATTTCTCTTTCTGTGCCTGACTTGGTTCACTTAATATAATTCTCTCAAGGTCCATCCATGTTGTTGCAAATGGCAGTATTTCATTCGTTTTTATAGCTGAGTAGTATTCCATTGTGTAGATGTACCACATTTTCCGTATCCACTCATCTGATGATGGACATTTGGGCTGGTTCCAACTCTTGGGTATTGTAAAGAGTGCTGCAATGAACACTGGGGAACAGGTATACCTTCGACTTGATGATTTCCATTCCTCTGGGTATATTCCCAGCAGTGGGATAGCTGGGTCGTATGGTAGATCTATCTGCAATTGTTTGAGGAACCTCCATACCATTTTCCATAGAGGCTGCACCATTTTGCAGTCCCACCAACAATGTATGAAAGTTCCTTTTTCTCTGCAACCTCGCCAGCATTTATCGTTCAGAGTCTTTTGGATTTTAGCCATCCTAACTGGGGTTAGATGGTATCTCAGTGTGGTTTTGATTTGCATTTCCCGGATGCTGAGGAAACACAAACTTTTGAATTAGTGTCAGACTGGATTATTATTATTATTATTATTATTATTGTTATTTTCTTTTTTTGCTTTTCTGGCCACCTACAGTAAAGCTACTTGAACACAGTAACTTGAACTAACATGATTTAGCCTGAAAAATTTTAGTTAACATAATAATGTAACAATCAAATAAAACATTGGTGTATTCAACTAGAATATTGAGAACCTATATTGTTGTGCTAAGTGCAGGGAATAGAGCTTGGAAGTTTGGAAATCTATTTTGGAAAAAAACAGCAAAATTGAAGGAACATGATAGACCTGGATTTGTATCCCCAAATCTTCCACTTTCTTTGTGACCTTTTGCCAGTTATATAGTCTTGTTGAGTCCCAATTTCCCTATTTATAGAAAGGGAAATAATATTCCCTACATTGTGGCTTTGTTGTGAGAAGATTTAATGCATGTAAAGTACCTATCCCTCTGTACTCACTCAACAAAGGGTGGCTTTTCTTATTATTATCACACAAAATCTTTAAATTTCAAGCCACTGTCTTTGATTAAAAGCCAGACATGATTAGTACAAACACAGGTTTTGTGGAGGGACAGATCACCATGGCCCAGAATACTTTGTGACTCCACGGAAGAGGGATTGACATTGAGCTTTTATTGAATGTTGAGTTGTATTCAATTGCTAATGGATGGGGAAGAACTTCTCAAGGGGGCTACACCATAACCAAAGATGCAGAGATAGAAAGGGCAACAAGTTTTGATAAGTTAGTTGAGGCATTTTTTTCTGGGGTCTTAAGGCCCAAAGCTCTAAAAGCATGGGGATTACGTATGAAAAGGATAGGCAGAGCATTCAGTCTCAAGGATGGATGGTGATTTTGCAGCAGATTGAAACAATTCTTCAGAAGAATCTGGGATAATTGGTTGAGTAATTGAAAATAATTCTTCTCTTTGACTTGCATTTTTCCAATATTTTAGTAATGCGTCTACTAAAAGCTTTCGGAGATTTCCAACCTATTTGTTTCTCAGACCATCTATGTGAAGAGGGCAAGAATAAATATTATTTTTTCTCCTTTTTTTTCAGATGAGGAAACAAACATTGTAGGTTCTGTAATTAGTGAATGGCAGATTTGGGACTTAAACACATGCCACTTGATTGAAAGTGCACTATCCTTTTCACTACACTGCACAACTGAGTGCTATGCAAAGTCATAATGCCCCAGGTTCAAAACAAGATGATACTGTTGGAACTATGTACTATTAGTGACAGATCCTCAATTGCACCCATTAGAAACTGTACAGCTTTGCCTATGATAGAATTTAAATACACTATGACCAGAATCAGCAATGTACGATGAGAAATATTTGATAATCATCTGTTATATGGGCCAGAGATTGTGTTAAACAACAGTGATACAAACATGAATGCTTCCTTATCTCTACTCTCAAGTAGCTCAGTGCATTGTAAATGCTGGGGCCAGATAGCTAGAAGGGAGTGGAAAGCGGTGGGAGACAATTTTTTAAAATGTGATAAATTTTAGTGGTATGATTCAAGTGCTGTGGGAACATGCGAAAGGATTTTTTCTTCCACCTTAAAGTTAGAAAAAAACTCAAACATAAATTGAGTAAATAACACTGCCGCTTCTCATAAAAGTATTATTCTTAAATAAATATAGTCTTTTTCACTAAAAATAGCCTCTTAGATCATTTTACTAGGATTGGGATAGGTGCTTCAACTGGAAATTAGTTATGCTAACCTCACAAGTAAACCAGCTGCATTTTTGTTATGATCTTGGAACTTGAGAAGTAGGAGTTGAGTTGAAATGGAGTAGAAAAAATAATATCATCTGGGAGGAGCTCTCCTTCTGAGATGTGTACTTTCCAGCTATTCCTGTTCAGACCTGGACAAAAGATGGCCTTTGAATCGCTCTTAGTCATATACACATATATGTTCTGTTTCCCTGGCTATACTGTAAACTTTCGGAGGACATGCATCAATAAATTTGTGTTGTTACCATATGTCCAATATTGTGCACATTAGTAGATGCTCAATGAATAACTGTAAAATAAATTAATTAATGAATACATACGAATAAAGTGAAAGAAATGGTCAAACTATGGTAGAAAATGATACTAAATAGAAGTACATTAAATCTTTACCCCATTTCCTTCAAGAACCTACCTTCTTGTATCCTTCCAGAATACTGCAGGGGAATAGTTTTATTTTTGAGGTTAGTGATGGGAGAGGAATATTTGAACAATTATCTATTGAATAGAGTGAATCAGCCATCATTCTTCTTTGCTGGTGGTTTGTCAAGTTATTCATACAAGGGTGAATAATTTTACGCATACTGTCTCCTTTCCAGGTTTCATAGATGTAGTGTGTAAGGCAACTGTGTAAGACTACTCATAATTAAGTGACCATTGATGACGGAAGCACTTGGAGTAGTACTGGGAATGGCAGCACTTCATACTGATATACAAAGGGTAATAAGCAAATGTAGGAATGGGAGTGAAACTGGTATGTTTTATATAGTTGACCTAAAGCCTGTTTCAAATTGATAAATGTCATCTGTCCAAACAAAAAACCTAAACAGAATTAACTGAAAACTTTCTCTGAAGTAAGCAGGTGAACAGTATGTAAGACAAAGCAGTTCCCCAAAGGCATTCTTAGTACATGGTCATTATTTAACCCTTTACTGAAAATAAACAATGCTGACGGAGTGTTTCGGGGAGCTATGATATATGAACAGTGTCAGTGCTGTAGGCTGATAACCTGTAGCTTGACATCCTTATCTGTAAACTTTGACAGATACATCACTTTGTTATTGTCACTTTATTAACTTGTACCTTTGATAGCGAAAGATAATCTTCCCACTGTCTAAAAGAGCAATACTTTACTAAGTGAAATATTTGGCCAGCTATCAGTGAAGTTTGGTTTTTACCAAAGAACAATCCTTTACACTTGGATTCATGTTAAGTAGCTATTTCTTAGTATGGGCTGAAGTTGTTTGCATGTCAACAGCAGACAATAAAATGTTTTGTCGTATTAAATATTTATGCCAAATAATCATGACAGCTTCCTTTTAAAAAATAATGCTTTGCTAGAAAATGTTGCTTTGGTTGCCTAATAAATTAATATTTTGGTCTTGTGAATTTTAATTCGAAAATAACAGCTGTTCCTGGTTGGAACTGAGTACTTGCTTTTCTAACAGTTTTCTTTCTACTCTGTGGATACAGCAGGAATTTCACAAGCTCCTACTAAAATATGGGAAAGTAAATCAGTTTCATCTTTTTGTATCTGGGAATTAGAAAAATAACCATCTACTAACATCTTTTCAGACAATTTGGTTTTTTGCTTGATGGATTTCCTGCCATTATCCTGATGTCGGTCACCTGATATTAGATTAATTTCTGAAGGCAATTTGAAATTTTTTTTTTTTTTGGACCGGTAAGGGGACCGCAACCCTCGGCATGGTGTCAATTGCACCACGCTCAGCCAGTGAGTGCACCGGCCATCCCTATATAGGATCCGAACCTGCGGCCTATGGCGCTCCCAGCACTGCACTCTACCAAGTGAGCCACGGGGCTGGCCCTTGAAATTTGTTGCTTCAAATCCCAAACCAAATATGTTTGGAGCTAGAATGCCAGTCCTGACTGTGCTTATTCCTTTCACCTTTTTCTTTCCCAAGGGATGTCCTAATTTACCCTATTTTCCCTGAAGGACATCCTTGCTATCTTGACCTCCACAGTGTTCTTGTTGTGTACTGTTTCTAAGAATATTTAATTAATGGTCTAGCCCATCCTTTCTGCTACCCTTGCTGGGTCTATCCATCGATATTACTCACACAGTTTATTGTCAAAGTGGTGCTCAGGACATGAGAAAGGTTTCATGAACTATATGGCTTTGGCAACAGTATCAAGTGTTAGTCTGCAGAAGATGATGTTCTCCTTCTTGTTTAGATTTATTACCAATATGTCCCGAGCACCTGTGTCTTATTAAATTGCCTAGCATTGATGAAAAAACTGGGACTTAAAGCAGACTGGATCTCTGAGAGTCTTAAAGTTGGGATCTTTACTTTCTTTTCAATTTAGGGCCTGTATTTGGAGAAATTGTTAGAAGTGCTTGGTCAGAATTATGTAATTTCCTCATTACTCTTTGTGGTATCAGTCACTAGAAAACAGAACTCAATTGAAAGCAAACCAGTCACGTGTTTCATTTTGTCTAATTTCAAATGATCATTTTACTTGATTTTTCCTCAAATAAGAAAAAGGGAATTGTAATTTCCCTTGTATTTCTATTCTATTTTCTAAAACATTTTAAGTTTAGAAAACAGGCCATCACGATTAATTTTTATTTTAATTCAGGAGATCATCTTGCTTTGGTGTTTGACTTGGTGCAGCTTTTTCTTGAAGTCCTGCTTTTGCTGTCTCCCCTCCCCTCCGTTCTTGGTACTGGCATTCAGTTTCTGCATCATGTGAAAATACTTTAAAGAAGATTCTCACCAAATTTATAAAAAATACAAAATATTGCCACAGTGATTTGTACTCATCACCAAACTTTATATGGAGAAAATGTGTGGCTTTCACTGTACTTTGACTCTATCCCAGAATTTCCAGCCAGTGGGAAATAATAATAATATATATATATTTTTTGACCGGTAAGGAGATTGCAGCCCTCAGCACGGTGTGGTCTGCACCGCACTCAGCCAGTGAGCGCACTGGCCATCCATAAATAGGATCCGAACCCACGGCCTCGGCGCTACCAGTGCCGCACTCTCCCGAGTGAGCCACGGAGCCGCCCGTATAATATTTTTTCTAATCACAATGGAATTGTTAGTTAGAGGATGTCTGGGAGAAGTTATCCACCTGATGTGTTGAGAAACTACCAAAATGTCATGTATATATTATTACTGCCTCTATAACCCATCAGATTTCTGAGGGGAAGGATAAAAAGGGGTTCATTAGTTTTATTCCCCCTTTATATTCAAGACCTTCAATCCTTTTCTGATTATATTACTGGTTACGACAAATTGCTGCTCTTTATTGAGAAGCAGGTGGAGGACCAAAATGAGAATCATAACTGGGAAAGAGAAAAATCAAGCAAAATGTGGGAAACTGAAGAACCTAGGGTTAAGATTTAACAAAATTGTAAACATGGAAAACTATTCTTTTGTATCTGAAATGAAAGTCCATAGAGGGATGAAGATAAATGTGACTTTGTATTTATTTGAAGAAATGAATGGTCAGTGTAAATTCCGGAGAGATTGCCTGGATAGGATGAGAGAAGTACAGCTCAGATGATTGACTTTAATAGTGAGAGTATTCAAGTCACTTATCCTCTAGTTTTAATGCCTTCTATACATTAAATGAAATTTATGGCATAGATGTCAATATTCTGTGTGGTTCTTGTTGTAGTTTACATATGGCATTGTAAATAATAGGACTACCCAAGGGGTCTGTGTGTGTGTGTGTGTGTTCGCACACACACACATTTATTATAAATGACTTACTGTTACTTAACAGATTTGAGTACCTTCAAATTTTATTTTTGTTTATAACAGTAGCAAAATGATGTAGAATTATCTGTTCATCAGCAAAGTGAGAATGAAGAGCTCTAGATTTACTCAGTTTTAAAGGCTACTTTCTCATGGTTAGATTTTGCAATGTGAAATGAGAATTTCATGAAACTGTAGCTGTTGGAGGAGTGGTCTCAGAGAATTATGTGGAGTGGTACCAATCACTAAGTAGTTGCTTTTGTTTGCAATTCTTGAATTGAGACGAGACAGCTATAAGACCATACAGGTGATACCCAGCTTCAAGAGATAGCAAAGTCTTAACAGAAAAGGCTTGGGTTCTGGCAATATTTAGATTACTTTTAGCTATTGTGACATGGGCAAATTTCTCAAACTCTTGGATCTCAGATTCTCAGCTACAAAATTAAAATAATATGTATCCTGAAGGGTCATTATGGAGATTAGGTGAGGCCTGGCACATATCAGAGCTCAATAAATGGCATTCTTACCTTCGGTGAACACCCCTAGTCATGAAGTTTTCCTGTTGGTTTCAGGTCCCGATAGAGAAAAAAAAAAAAAGTTCGAGAATAAAGCAAAGCAGCTAGTCAATCACACTTACCTCAGTGATGGGAAGGCATGCCAGTGAAGGCACGGTGCCAGTGCCATATACCCGTTAAATAAGCAACTGCACTTTCTGTATGTCTATATTTTATTATGCTCTAGGTCTCTGAATAAGATATTTTTCTTTTGACCAGAAATAAACGTTGGTGATGACTTTATTGTCTTGTGATGCATAAATGAGGAGGCAGACTGTTAATAAATTTTTGTGACAGACGCAGACATGCACACTGTCTTTTCCTTACAGAATTATAAATTAGCGTCTTTAGAAAGGGCTTCCTTAAAATATTCCATGGAGTTTATGCCTTGTCTTATAAAATCACAAGTACTGTACATGTATTTGCACCCAAGCATTTTTCTTTTCGTAACAGAACACATTTACATGAACAAAAAACAGAACCTGTCACATATTCCCAGCAGCTTGTTTTTATGCTATAATTGCGCTACAGAAAATTTACCCTCTGTCTAACCTTTAATCATATTCACATGCACCTAAAGTGTATTGCTTAATGTCAGAAGTTAATAATAATAATATTCCTAATTTACATTTATGTAAAATTGAAAGAACACAAGAAATTGTAAACGTTTAAAGTTATTTGCTTCATTAAGACATGAATTAATAAAGGTTTTGAGCCTATGAATTCTGTCTCTCGGATTTGAATAATCTTGATCATATTTTACTTTTTTGACTCCTAGAACATTTTGAATGGTTTTAAAGAAGTTTAGCATAGTGTATGCTGCACTTAAATGGTTTTAAATGACTTTTTATATAATGAATTAGCCACCCCCCAATATAAATAATTGTATATTATGTAGGAGTTTTTAGGAATTGATGGTGGAAGGCTAATTTTCCACTTATATAAGCATAAAATATATGTTTCTCTTCTAGACTTTTCCTTTTCTCTCTATTTGACATGCACAAAAGTACACAATACTTTATAATATACACTTGCACCCAGAATTTCAGAATAAGTAAATTATAAACTATAAATCTGAACTTCATGGCATCTCCTTACAGAGCTTGAAGATTAAGAAAATATTCCATGGTTATGAGCAGATGCCTTCATTTATGTATCCAGCAAATATTTTTGAGTGCTTACAACAATGGCTCACAATTGTATAGTGCTTCGTAGTTTAGAGAGTGATGTAACTCATGTTATCTCACTGGATCTTTGAAGCAGCCCTTACAGTTAGGTGGTGCTAAATAAAGAGTCCCTTAAGTGTGACAGATCAAGGATGCCAGGATTAGTAATGGCTGGTGTAAAATTTAAGACATAGTATTTGAACAGTGCCTTGAATGGTGATTGATTTGAATAGATGTAGATTGGGATTAAAGGCATTCCAGGTGGAGGGAACGGCACAAGCAAGAGTGAAATGATGAGAAAGCATAGGGTGTTTGAGAAATACAGAACGATTCTATTTGGCTAGAAAGATAGAAAAAGAGAAATGAGTTGAAGGTTTTGAGTGAGGATCTGATAGAAGCATTTTCTTTGCTTTTCTCATCTCTTTAAAGATAAATCCAAATTCCCAACACAGAAAGTAATTATTTTGAAATGAGGTTAGTTGATGGATTTTTTTTCATAGATTATTGATTTATATAACTAATTCCTAAATAAATTCAAAAAGCTTTTTCTAGTATGAATATATTGATATCACCTTCCTTTGTTAAATCTAATTCTATTACAAAAATACTTCTGTTTTTGGAATACTACTTAGCTTTTAGCTGGAGAGAGAAAATTCTTAGACATTTGAAAGAACTGGAAATAAGACCTGCTTAGTCATATAAGATAACATAATACTTAAATTCTTACCATTGACATTACAGCTATGTAAATAACTTCATAGTTTAATAGAAAATACAAAATGAGGGAAAACTCCTGGTGAGAGTTGAGGCAATGGGTCAGAATAAAGTTGAAAAACTAACTCGTGCCAAGTAACGTGCATGTAGGAACTACAATGAAAACTGCAGGAAACAAACTATATTTATCTTACTGTGTAAATATAGTTTATTGCTTGTTGGTATTTAAGGATACGACATACTTACGGTAAAGAGGCCTTTAAAAAGTTAGTACAGAACAAAAAGGAACTGACATATATAGTAAGTTTGATGAAATGAGTGAAATAAATATTCTACAGGAAAAAAAGTTGCAGATCCAAGTTTTTATTTGATCTTTTTTTTACCCTCCGAATCAACTGACAGGATAGTTTCAAAATACTATTTTGTCCTTGGTGTGTTTTATGTTCTGATTCCATTATTTACCTTCTTTGGCTATAGTTTTCCTTCCTCTTCTAGAGGAAGCTGACAGTTGATAATAGTATTGCCATATTTGCAAAATTTTGTGATACTTATGGGGTAAGTCTACCCTCTAATTGTATCTCAATTCATGAAAATCACCCTTTTGCGTCTTAGTTTTGATGGTTTTTTTTTCAATTAGTATTTTGTTTTGTTTTAGCCTAGTCTATGTTATCTCAACTAGGTCTCATTTTTTTTCAATTATGTAACTTGGCAGAAATCTGACAGACATTAGGAGGCATTCTGTAATCATTGCCTGTGCAGCGATCAAAACCTTTGTTTGGCCTAGCTTGGTATTCTTTTTTCCTTTAACTTTTATTTTTATTATTAGCATATTCATTATTACAAGTTGTAATTTTCCTTTATGCCTTCTTTACCTGACCTATCACTTCCCAAACCCCCTCCCTACCTCCTTCCCATCTCTAGTATCTTTAGGTTTGTTCTCTCCTTCTAAAAGTTCAATGTATTTTTGTGCTCACTCCTTCCTCCCTCCCTCCCTCCCTCCCTCCCTTCCTTCTTTCCTTCCTTCCTTCCCTCCTCCCTCCCTCCCTCCCTTCCTTCTTTCCTTCCTTCCCTCCCTCCCTCCCTCCCTCCCTCCCTCCCTCCCTCCCTCCCTCCCTCCCTCCTTCCTTCCTTCCTTCCTTCCTTCCTTCCTTCCTTCCTTCCTTCCCTCCCTCCCTCCCTCCCTCCCTCCCTCCCTCCCTCCCTCCCTCCTTCCTTCCTTCCTTCCTTCCTTCGCACCCAGTTATGAGTGAGAACATGTGAAAATTCTCTTCCCTTCTCTGGGTTATTTCACTTAACATAATTTTCTCTAGACCCACCCACGTTGCTACGAATGGCAGAATTTCATTCTTTTTTATGACTGAGTAGTATTCCATTGTGTATATATACCACATTTTCCTTATACAGTCGATGGACTCGTAGGTTGGTTCCATATTTTGACTATTGTAAACAGAGCTGTGAAGAACATGGGGGTGCAGGTATCCCTTTGACATGATGATTCCAATTCCTGTGGGTATATACCTAGTAGAGGGATTGCTGGATCATATGGTAGTTCTATCTATAGTTATTTGAGCAACCTCCATACTGTTTTCCATAGTGGCTATACTAATATACAGTCCCACCAACAGTGTAGAAGAGTTCTACTTTTCCAGCATCCTCACTGGCATTTGTTATTCTTGGGCTTTTTGATATGGCCAGTCTTTTTTTTTTTTTTTTTTTTTTTTTTTTTTTTTTTTTTTTTTTAAAATAAAAACTTATTTTTTTATTCTTAATTGATCTAACAGGTATAACTGTGTTCAAAATAACAATAGCAACAATGTATTTTATTATATATGTTTATATATATATGCTTATGTATAAATGATATGAATTACTGCAGTGATACAGGTATAAAAAAGAAGAAATAAGATTATTTTGTTATTATAAGGTGCTTAGACTACCTGTCAAATGGCATAGTGTTTTTTTTTTTTTTTTTTTTTTTTTGTTTTTTTTTTAAATTTTATTTTGTCGATATACATTGTAGCTGATTAATGCTCCCCATCACCAAAACCTCCCTCCCTTCTCCCTCCCCCCTCCCCCCCAACCATGTCCTTTCAGTTTGTTTGTTGTATCAACTTCAAATAATTGTGGTTGTTATATCTTCTTACCCCCCCCCCGTTTGTGTGTGTATGTGTGTATGTGTGTGTGTGAATTTATATATTAATTGTTAGCTCCCACCAATAAGTGAGAACATGTGGTATTTCTCTTTCTGTGCCTGACTTGTTTCACTTAATATAATTCTCTCGAGGTCCATCCATGTTGTTGCAAATGGCAGTATTTCATTCGTTTTTATAGCTGAGTAGTATTCCATTGTGTAGATGTACCACATTTTCCGTATCCACTCATCTGATGATGGGCATTTGGGCTGGTTCCAACTCTTGGCTATTGTAAAGAGTGCTGCGATGAACATTGGGGAACAGGTATACCTTCGACTTGATGATTTCCATTCCTCTGGGTATATTCCCAACAGTGGGATGGCTGGGTCGTATGGTAGATCTATTTGCAATTGTTTAAGGAACCTCCATACCATTTTCCATAGAGGCTGCACCATTTTGCAGTCCCACCAACAATGTATGAGAGTTCCTTTTTCTCCGCAGCCTCGCCAGCATTTATCGTTCATAGTCTTTTGGATTTTAGCCATCCTAACTGGGGTTAGATGGTATCTCAATGTGGTTTTGATTTGCATTTCTCTCATGATATGTGATGCTGAGCATTTTTCAAGTACCTGTTGGGAATTTATATGTCTTCCTTTGAAAAATGTCTACTCAGCTCCTTTGCCCATTTTTTAATTGGATTATTTGTTTTTTTTTGTTTTTACTGTGTAGTGGTTTGAGTTCCTTATATATTCTGGATATTAATCTCCTGTTGAATATCTACTTTGCAAATATTTTCTCCCATTCCATAGGTTGTCTTTCCACTCTGTTGATTGTTTCCTTTGCTGTGCAGAAACTTTTTAGTTTGATATAATCCCATTTGTTTATTTTTTTTAGTTGCTTGTGCTTTTGGTGTCTTATTCTTAAAGGCTTTGCCCAGTCCCACTTCCTGGAGTGCTTCCCCTATGTTTTCCTTTAGTAATTTCATGGTTTGGGGTCTTTTATTTGAGTCTTTAATCCATTTTGAGTTGACTTCAGTATATAGTGAGAGGTCCAGGTCCAGTTTCATTCTTCTGCATATGGATGTCCAATTTTCCCAGCACCATTTATTGAAGAGGCAGTCTTTTCCCCAAGGTATGTTCTTGTTGCCTTTGTCAAAGATCAATTGGCTGTAAGTAAGTGGGTTGATTCCCAGGTTTTCTATTATTTTCCATTGATCACAGGGTCCGTTTTTATGCCAGCACCGTGCTGTTTTGGTTATAATAGCTTTGTAATATAATTTGAAGTTGGGTAGTGTTATTCCTTTGGCTTTATTTTTTTTTCTCAGGATTGCTTTGGCTATTCAGGGTCTTTTGTTGTTCCATCTGAATGTTAAGGTTGCTTTTTATATTATTTTGAAGAATGTCATGGAATTTTGGTGAGGATTGCATTGAATCTGTAGATTGCTTTGGGTAGTGTGGACATTTTCATGATGTTAATTCTTCCCATCCAAGAGCATGGTATGTCTTTCCATCTTTCTGTGTCCTCTTTAATTTCTTTCAGTAGTGTTTTGTAGTTCTCGTTGTAGAGATCTTTCACCTCCTTGTTTAAATGGGTTCCTAGGTGTCGTTTTTTGTTTGAATATTTTAAATAGGCTTGCTTTCTTGATTTCTTTTTCTGCTAGTTGGTTACTGGAGTAAAAATGCTACTGATTTTTGGGTGTTGATTTTTTATCCTGAAACATTACTGAAGTTGATAATCAGCTCTAAGAGTTTTTTGGTAGAGTCTTTAGGTTTCTCTATGTATAAGATCATGTCCACTGCAAACAGTGATAGTTTGACTCCATCCTTTCCAACCTGGATCCCTTTAGATTTTTCTCTTGCCTGATTGTTCTGACTAGTACTTCCAATTCTTTATTAAACAGGAGTGGTTAAGAGTGGGACAGCCCTGTTTTTCTTGTTCTTAAGGGAAAAACTTTCAGCTTTTTCCCATTCAGGATGATACAGGTGATTGGTTTATCATATGTGGTTTTATTGTGTTTAGATACTTTCCTTCTATCCCTAATTTGCTGAGAGTCTTTATCATGAAGTAGTGTTGAATTTTGTCAAATGTTTTTTTGGCACATATTGAGATAATCATATGATTTTTGTCCTTAATTTTATTGATGTGGTGTATTACATTTATTGACTTTCATATGTTGAACCATCCTTGCATCCCACTTGATCATGGTGCATAATTTTTTTGATGAATTGCTGTACTCTGATTGCTAATATTTTGATGAGAATTTTTGCACCTATGTTCATCAAGGATATTGGATTGTAATTTTCTTTTTTGGTTGTATCTTTACTGGGTTTTGGTATCAGAGTGATGCTGGCCTCATAGAACGAGTTTTGGAGAATGGCTTCTCTTTCAATTTTTTGGAATAGTTTGAAGATAAGTGGCATTGATTCTTCTTTAAATGTTTGGTAGAATTCAACTGTAAAGCCATCAAGACCTGGGCTTTTCTTTGTTTGAAGATTGCTGATTCCTGCTTCAATCTCATTGCTTGTTATTCGTCTGTTGAGGTTTTCTATTTCTTCTTGGTTCAGTCTTGGTATTTGTATGTGTCCAGAAATTTATCCATTTCCTCCACGTTTTCACATTTGTTGGTGAACAATTTTTTATAATAATCTCAAATGATTATTTGTATTTCTATGGTATCAGTTGTAATGTCTCCTTTATCATTTCTGACTTTTGTTAATTGCATTTTCCCTCTTCTTTTTCTTTGTTAGCCTAGCTAATTGTTTGTCTATTTTATTTATCTTCTCAAAGAACCAACCTTTTGTTTCATTGATCTTCTGCATCATTATTTGGGTCTCTATTTCATTTAGTTCTGCTCTGATCTTAATTATTTCTTTCCATTTACCCCTTTTAGGATTGGACTATTGTTGTTTTTCTAGTTCTTTGAGGTGTAGTGTTAGGTCATTTATTTGAAGTCTTTCCATTCTTTTGATGTAAGGATTTATTGCAATAAACTTCCCTCTTAGTACTGCCTTTGCCGTTTCCCACAAGTTTTGGTATGATATATCTTTATTTTCATTAGTTTCAAGAAATTTTTTGATGTCCTGTTTAATTTCTTCTTGGATCCATAGGTAATTCAGGAGTCTGTTGTTTAGTTTCCATGTACTTATATAGTTTCCAGAGTTTTACTTGCTGTTGATTTCTTTTTTTAATCCATTGGGCCTGAAAAATACTTGGAATGATTTTAATTTTTTAAATTTGCTGAGACTTGATTTGTGATCTAAAATATGGTCTATCCTGGAGAATGTTCCATGTGCTGATGAGAGAATGTGTATTCTCTAGATTTTGGATGAAAGGTTCTGTCATTGTCTGCCATGTCCAACTGGTATGTATAGTTTAAATCATGTGTCTCTGTTGATTTGTTGCCTGAAAGATCTGTTGAATGCTGAGAGAGGGGAGGTGTTCAGGTAATGCACTCTTATCATATCAGAGTCTGTCTCTTTTTTTGGTCTAAGCATGTATGCTTTACATATCTGGGTGCTGTAGTGTTGGGTGCATACATATTTATGATTGCTATGTCTTCCAAAGATGGATAGATCTCTTTATGATTGGCCTTTCCTCTTTTTATGGTTTTTGGTTTAAAGTCTATTTTATCCAATATAATAATAGCTACCCCTGCTTGTTTTTGGTTTCCATTTTCATGGTATGTCTTTTTCCATCCGTTCAGTTTTAGTCTATGTGTGTATTTATAGGTGAGGTGGGTCTGATGAAGACAGCATATAGTTGAGTATAGCTTTATAATCCAGTCAGTCTGTGTCTTTTGTTTTAATTAATTATTAATTAATTATTAATTAATTAATTAATTAATTAATTAATTAATTTTTATCAATATAAAATGTATTTGGTTTTTGTGTCCCTTTGCCGTTTCCTCCCTCCCCCTCCCTCTCCCCATTCCCACCCATCACCATCATATCTTTTCACTTGTCTTAACAAGTTCAAAGAATCATGATTACTGTTTCTTCTTCCCCACCCCTCATCTGTTTGTGTATTTATTTATTTATTTTTAGCTCCCACAAATAGGTGAGAACATGTGGTATTACTCTTTCAGTGCCTGAATTTTTCACTTAATATAATTTTTTCTAAGTCCATCCACGTTGCTGTGAATAGTAGTATTTCATTTTTTTTATAGCAGAGTATAAGTCCATTGTGTAGATATACCACAGTTTCCTTATCCATACATCTGGTGATGGACATTTTGGCAGGTTTCAACTCCTGGCTATTGTAAATAGTGCTGCAGAAAACATTGGAGTGCAAGTATCCCTTCTACATGATGATTTCCATTCCACTGGGTATATTCCCAGCATTGGGAGAGCTGGGTCATATGGTAGATCTATCTGAAATTGTTTGCGGAAACTCCATGCCATTTTCCATAAAGTCTGCACCATTTCGCAGTACCACCAATAGTGCAGGAGGCTTCCTTATTCTCCACAACCTCACCAGCATTTATCATTCTCAGTTTTTTGGATATTAGCCATCCTAACTGGAGTGAGATGGTATCTCAGTGTGGTTTTGATTTGCATTTCATGAATGTTGAGTGATGTTGAGCATTTTTTCTTTTGGCCATTCATATATCTTCCTTTGAGGAATGCCTATTCAGCTCTTTTGCCCATTTTTTAATTGGGTTACTTTTTTTTTTTTTGGCTGTAAAGTTGTTTGAGTTCCTTGTATATTCTGGATATTACTCCTTTGTCAGACGTATATTTTGCAAATATTTTCTCTCACTGTGATGGTTGCCTTTTCACTCTGTTAATTGTTTCTTTTGCTGTGCCGAAACTTTTTACTTTGATATAATCCCATTTGTTTATTTTTCCTTTGGTTACCTGTGCTTCTGGGGTCATATTCATGAAGTGTGCACCCAATCCTACTACCTGGAGTGTTTCCTCTATGTTTTCTTTAATGAGTTTTATTGTTTCAGGGTGTATATTTAATTTCTTTAAAACATTTTGAGTTGATTGGTATATGGTGAGAGGTATCGGTCTAGTTTTATTCTCCTGCATATGGATATCCAGTTTTTCCAGCACCATTTGCTGAAGAGGCCATCTCTTCCCCAGTGTGTAGACATGCTGCCTTTGTCAAAGATCATGTGGCTGTACGTGTATGGGTTGATTTCTGGATTCTCTATTCTATTCCATTGATCAGTGTGTCTGTTTTTATGCCAGTACCATCATGTTTTGGTTATTATAGCTTAGTAGTATAGTTTAAAGTCAGGTAGTGTTATGCCTCCAGCTTTATTTTTTTTTGCTCAGAATTGCTTTGGCTATGTGTGGTCTTCTGTAATTCCATATAAATGTCTGGATAGTTCTTTCCATTTCTGAGGAAAATGTCATTGGAATTTTCATGGGGATTGCATTGAATTTGTATATCACTTTGGGTAGCATGGACATTTTCACTACGTTTATTCTTCCAATCCAAGTGCATGGGATATCTTTCTATCTTCTTGTATCCTCTCTAATTTCTCTCAGCAGTGGTTTGTAGTTCTCATTATAGAGATTTTTCACCTCCTTGGTTAACTCAATTCCTAAGTATTTTATTTTTTTGGTGGCTATTGTAAATGGGCAGGCTTTCCTGATTTCTCTTTCTGCATGTTCACTATTGGAGAATAGAAATGCTACTGATTTTTGTGTGTTGATTTTATATCCTGCTATTTTGCTGAAATCCTTTATCAACTCCAAGAGTTTTTTTGTAGAGGCTTTAGGCTGTTCGATATATAGGATCATGTCTTCTGCAAACAGGGACAGTTTGACTTCATCTTTTCCAATCTGGATGCCCTTTATTTCCTTCTCTTCTCTGATTGCTCTGGCTAGTACTTCCAACACTATGTTGAATAGGAGTGGTGAGAGTGGGCATCCTTGTCTAGTTCTTGTTCTTGATGATAGTCATCCCATTCAGGATGATATTGGCGGTGGGCCTATCATATATGGCTTTAATTATTTTGAGATACTTCCCATCTTTACCTAACTTGTAGAGAGTCTTTATAGTGAACGAATGTTGAATTTTGTCAAATACTTTTTCAGCATCTGTAGAGATGATCATATGTTCTCTGTCTTCAATTTTATTGATGTGGTTTATCACATTTATTGTTTTGCATATATTGAACCAACCTTACATCCCTGGGATGAATCCTACTTAAGCATGGTGTATATTTTTGCGTATAAGTTGCAGTATTCTGTTAGCTGGTATTTTATTGAGGATTATTGCATCTATATTCATCAAGGATATTGGCCTGTTGTTTTCTCTTTTTGTTGTATCTTTGTTTGGTTTTGGTATCAGGGTGATGTTTGCTTCATAGAATGAGTTTGGGAGAATTGCCTCTGTTTCAATCTTTTGGAATAGTTTGTAGAGAATTGTTGTCAACTCCTCTTTGAACATTTGGTAGAATTCTGCAGTGAACCCATCTGGTCTTGGGTTTTCTTTGTTGGGAGCCTTCTGATAACAGCTTCAGTCTGTTTTCTAGTTATTGGTCTGGTCAGACTTTCTACATCTTCTTGGCTCAGTTTTGGGAGCTTGTGTGTATCCAGAAATTTATTCATTTCCTCCAGATTTTCAAATTTTTCGTATATAGTTTTTTATAGTATTCTCTACTGATTTCTTGTATTTCTGAGGTATTGGGTGTAATATCACCTTTTTTGTTTCTAATTTTTGTTATTTTGATCTTTTCTCTTCTTTTTTTAGTTAGCCTTGCTAATGGTTTGTCCATTTTATTTGTCTTTTCAAAAAACTGACTTTTCGATTCATTGATCTTTTGGTTCATTTATTGGGTTTCTATTTCATTAAGTTCTGCTCTGATCTTAATTATTTCTTTCCATCTGCTAACTTTGGGTTTGGATTGCTCTTGTTTTTTTAGTTCTTTAAGGTGAAGTTTTAGGTTTTTTTACTTGCCATTTTTCCGTTCTTCTGAAATAAGCACTTAATGTGACAAATTTCCCCCTTAGTACTGCTATTGCAGTATCCCACAGGTTTTGGTATGATGTATCATTATTTTCTTTAGTTTTAATAAATTTTTTGATTTCCTGTTTAATTTCTTCTTAGACCCATATGTCATTAAGTAGAATGCTGTTTAATTTCCATGTTTTTGTATAGTTTCCAGAGTTTTGTTTGTTATTGGTTTCTAATTTTAATCCATTGTGATCTGAAAAAATATATGGAATAGTTCCAATTTTTTTGAATTCATTGAGACTTGATTTTTGACCTAACACTATCTATCCTGTAGAATGTTCCATGTGCTGATGAGAAGAATGAGTATTCTGAGGTCGTTGGATAGAATGTTCTGTAGATATCTGCCAAGTCCAATTGGTTTAGAGTTTTGTTTAGATCTTGTGTTTCTCTGCTGATTCTTTGCCTAGATGATCTGTCCAATATTGATAGTGGGCGTTCAGGTCCCCTTCTTTTATGGTATTAGTGTCTGTGTCATTCTTTAGATCTGATAGTGTTTGCTTTATAAATCTGGCTCATCTGAAATTCGGTACATATATATTTATGATTGTTATGTCTTCTTAATGTATTAATCCTTTTATCATTATATAGTGGCCTTCTTTATCTCTTTTTATGGTTTTTGGTTAAAGTCTGTTTTATCTGATATGAAAATAGCTACTCCAGCTCGTTTTTCATTTGTATTTGTAGGGTGTATCTTTTTACATACTTTCATTCTTAGCTTATGTGTGTCTTTATAGGTGAGATGAGTCTCTTGAAGGCAGCATATAGTTGGGTCCACCTTTTTAAACCAGTCAATCAGTCTGTGTCTTTTGAGTGGGGAATTTTATCTTTTTACATTATTATTTTTATTGAAAAGTGTTGATTTACTCCCAACATTTCATTGATTTTTGTTTGGATGTCTTAAGTATCTTTTATTCCTTTCTTTCTGATTTTCTGTTTGTCTTCTATATTTGTTGGTTTCTTGGGGTGGTAGATAAACTTTTTTTCTCTTTATTGTTAGCATTTTTATTTTGGTAGTGGGGTTTTTTTTTTTTTGAGCATTTATGGCAGGTGTGGTTGTTTTTCAGGTACAAAACCGAGTGCTCTCTTGAGAATTTCTTGTAAATCTGATCATGTGATAGTGAACTCCTGCAGTTTTTGTTTGTCTGATAAATATGCTATTTGTCCTTCATTTCAGAAGAATAGCCTTGTTGGGTAAAGTATTCTTGGCTGGCAGTCTTTGTCCTTTAGTATTTTCAATATATCATCCCATCCTTTTCTGGCTTTTAGGGTTTTTGAGGAAAAGTCTGATGTTGGTATGATTGGAGCTCTCTTATAGGTGACTTGAGGCTTTTCTCTTGCAGCTTTTAAGATTCTCTGTTTGTCTTTGTGTTTTGCCAATTTGACTGTAACATGTCTTGGAGAGGACCTTTTTGGGTTGACTATGTTTGGGGATCTTTGAGCCTCCTGAATTTGAAGATCTGTGTCTTTCCCTATGCCTGGGAAGTTTTCTGCCATTATTTTGTTGAGTATGTTTTCAATGCCATTTCCTTTTACCTCCCCTTCTGGAATACCCATGATTTGGATATTTGAGTCCTTAAGGTTGTCTGTTATCTCTCTTAGATTTTCTTCAATATTTTTGATTCTTTTTTCTTTTTTCTAGTCTGCCTGTGTTAATTCAAACAGCCTGTCTTCAAGGTCAGAAATTCTCTCTTCTGCTTGTTCTAGCCTTTTGGTTAGACTCTCTGTTGTGTTTTTTATTTCATTGAGTGAATCTTTCAGCTCCACAAGCTCTGCTACATTCTTTTTCAAGGCATTGTTTTCTCTGTACATTTCTTCTTTCAGATCCTGTATATTTTTTGTCATTTCATTGTGTCGTCTGAGTTTTCTTGTATCTCATTTAGTTTCCTTAAAATTATTATTTGAATTTCCTTGCCAGTCATTTCAAGGACTTTCTGTTCTATAGGATCTAGAGCTTGAGAGTTATTATTACCCTTTGGTGGTGTTGTCCTTTCTTGATTTTTCATATTTCTGTTATCTTTCCTTTGGAGTTTAGTCATTGTGGCAGGGGATTTCATGGTTCCCTCATTTCACCCTAATGTCTGGATAGGATCCTGCAGGGTCTGCCAATTTGGCATAGCTGCCTCAGTGCCTGTGGGTATGAGGCTTGGACCTCTCTGGGCCGCGGGGACTGGCGTGGGCTGGGAGTCCCACAGAGGCATGTACCTGTTCTGATGGGGGTGGCTCGGGGCCCTGTGGGCCTGGTGGCTTTAGGACCTCTTTGGGTGGTGTGCAGTGGGCTGGGCTGGAGTCCGATCGTGGCACCTACCTGCTCCGGCATGGGTGCCTCAGGGCACATGTTCCTGGTAGCTCTGGGGCCTCTCTCTGGTTGCATGCACTGGCCTTGGCTGGGAGTCCTGTGGTGGTGCCTACCTCATCCAGTGCAGGTGCCTCAGGGTGTGTGGGCCTGGCAGCTCTTGGGCTTCTCTGAGTGCCTGTCTCTGGGTGGTACACACTGGCCTGGGCTGGGAGTCTCAAGGAGATGCCTACCTGTTGTGGTGCGGGTGCCTTGGGGCACATGTGCCCGGCAGCTCTTGGGTCTTTCTGGCAGTTTGTGTCTTTTGAATGGAGAGTTCAATCCACTTACATTTAAGGTAGTTATTGAGAGGTATTGTCTTACTCCTGATATTTTATTATCACTTTTGTTTAGATGTTTTAAATATCTTTTGTTCCTCTCTTCCCCTTTTATTTTTCATCTTCAATGTAACTTGGATTTTTGAGTTGACATGATTTACCTTCTTTCTCTTTCTCATTTGCATTTTGGACTTAACGGCATGTTTCATTTTTTTCTTGTGAATTCATATAGTGATCATCAGTTTTCAGATTCTGGATGCAGAACTCCTTTGAGAATTTCTTCAGGGCTTGTTGAGTGGTAGTGAACTCCCATAATTTTTGTTTGTCTGAGAAATACACTACTTCTCCTTCATTTCTGAAGGATAACCTTGCTGGGTATAGAATTCTTTACTGGCAATTTTTTTCATTTAGTATTTTGAATATATCATCCTATTTTCTTCTGGTTTGTAATGTTTCAGTTGAGAAGTCTGCTGTTAGTCTGATGGGGCTCTCTCGCAGTTGAGTTGATGCTTTTCTCTTGCTGCTTTTAGAATTCTCTCTTTGTCTTTGAGCTTTGCCAGTTTGACTACAATGTGTCTTGGAGAGGATATTTTTGGATTGAATCTGTTTGGGAATCTTTGGGCTTCCTGGATCTGAAGGTCTGCGTCTCTCACTATACCTAGGAAGCTTTCTGTTATTATTTCCTTGAATACATTTTCAATGCATTTTCCTTTTCATTCCCTTCTCAAATGCCCATGATTCGGATATTTGTGTACTTGAGATTGTGTGCTAGCTCTCTTAGATTTGGCATTCCTTTTCAGATATTTTAATGTTTTCCTGCTCTGTTGGGTCTGGTACTTGAGAATTACCATATTCCTTCAGTGATTTCATATCTTCTTGTTTATTTGTAGTTCTAGTATTTTTTCTTTGCTGTTTGGTCATCTGGTAGGGCTGTTGTTTCTTCTGTTACTCTGGAGTGGGCTATGAGGGGAAAGTCTGTTTGAAGGCTCTGCTGGTGACTCTTTTTGTATCAGTGCAGTGGAGTGTGTGGTGGCGTGCCTCAGCTCCTGCTTGGGTGGTGAGTGGGTCTCTATGAGACTCAGGTAGCATGGGCTGGTGGCAGCAGCAATGGCATGCAGGTGGGACTGGTGCTCACCTGGTCTCCAACTCGGGTGGTGTGTGGTCCAGTCTGGGTCTTGGTAGTGCATGCAGGACCAACACTCACCTGGTCTCTTGCTTGGGTGGTGAGCAAGGCCCAATGTTCTAACTTAACAGTCAGTATTCATGATGAGTCAAATGCTTAATTTCAAATAACTTTTTTTGAATTATCAGCCCACCCTTTTTGTACTTGAATAGTTACTTATTATAATTCCCTGTGGGCCTCAAAGAGTTCATGCAAATTTTAAAAATAATCTCATACTGTTTGGAATGGAGTACTATAGAAAAGTAACAATAATAATCAGGTTTATCATGCTTATCATATAAAATACCCTCAAGTGTGCATGTATTTACCCATCATTCCATGCTAGGTAGGAGTTATGCCAATCTGAATACAGTGATTTCTTTTTGAAGGATTCTAAATTAAGGGTAGTGTTATGTACATCTACACCTAAAGGATATATGGCAGAATAACAACATTGAAAAAATATGCAAATAGGTAAAATATCTACATTATATATACGGGAGGGCTAAATGTATTTTAAGTGTGAGGAGAGTGAATAATTTGTTTTGGGGGTAGAAAGAAGTACAATTAATTTTGAAAGTTCTATATGTTGATTGCATCTGCATATAGGAAAACGATCTCTCCTCTGATTCTTCTAGAAGGTTTCTAGAAAGGGAAGGATATTCAGGAGTTATTAGTAAGGATAGCAATGTGATAGTTTGGCAATCTTTGGATTCCTAGGAGGAGCTTTTATTGTTCAATTTGTGTGAAAGCCTTAGAGGAGATGAAAGGAATTTGCCATACTCTTGACTTAAATTATATTTAAGAGTATAGGGTTAAAGGATCAGCTTTACTTAGTATAATGAGTTTAGATGAAGAAGTATGAAGCACAAATTATTAAGTGAAGTGATGAACTAAGATTAGGTAAGGTTTGATGTATGGTATGACTCAGATGGGCTAGGGTGAAGTTTTCCTGACAGCATCAAATAACTATGTTTAGTAGTGCTAAGCAGTAGAACAAGTAGTGCTAATTAGTAGAAGAACAAGTTGGAAATAATAAGAGCTGGAATGAGCCAGGTGGTAGAGTGGTTTAGTATCAAAAGTTAAATTGGTTGAAAGGAATGCTTGCATTCCTGAAACCGCATGCTTAGGAACAAGTATGTAAAAATATTCTGATGTTAAAATGGCAAATATTTTAGCCATGAAATTGAATGATGAACATGGAGCTATTCTTTCCTCTTTCCTATATGGACTTTGTGTATGCATAAAGTTAGCTAGGCAAAAGCATATTCATTATAATATTGAAGTTGATAGCACTGCTGCGATTTCCATCTGTTGATGGAGTTGACATTACATGTGCATGTGGTGTGTGTGTGCGCACACCTATCAGATCTTTTCCCCACTCTGTGTGTGATTTCCTTCAACTCTGACTTGCTTTCTCTCTGTACCTAAGAACACGCCGGTTCTGAGGGTTGATTTGGCTATGTCATCTGGGGTGTTACTGTACAATTTTTTTTAATCACTAAAAACCATTTTTTTAAAGTTATGATTACCAAAGAAAAACTTTTGTAGAAGATTCATTAGACGATTTTGTAATGTAATATATTCCTAACCTCGAACATTTGCTAAGCTTATACGGCAATATAATTTTTCCCATTTTTAGTTGTTTGTGTGAAAAATAAAGAGAAATTGTACCTTTGTTTCTTTGTCTGCCTCCAGCTTTCCCTTGCAAACACAGAGAGGATAATTTCTTGTCATTATGGTTCTAATATTTCAATTCACTATGCTTACCAGTATGCTGGTTTATAGAAATAGCATTCTCAGGCTTACAGTCATTCCTCAATCTAACCCCAAAGAGAGAAGATATAGGATCTTCCCCAAGGTATTTTGCATTTTGAACATTTTCATTTGCCTTTATTTACCAAACAGGATAAAAAAGAAATGAAATATACAGAATGAAATAAACAGAAATATGTAAAAAAAAACTAGAAAAACATTTAATAAGAACAAATTAAATCCTATTTAGATTTCATTTAGAGAGTGCCTATCAGCCAAAATGCAGAAGCAGCATTAAAATATTTAGAATACATCCCTTTTTGTCAGTTTTCTTTTGTTATTTCTTTTGCCTGATGATTCCACTTATATCATTCAAAAGAAGTCAATCCAGATGATAGGAGCTCTTTGTTATATTTAATAACTTACAAGAGCAAATTGCTTTTACCTTAACGAGTCTGCCTTTTATCTTTAGAGACAGGCTGTGCTGTAGATTGAAGTCTTGGATTGGTTGTATATTGGACATGGATCATACTTCTTAATTGGTTCACAAAATATTGCCTTATGTTTGAGGGAGAGATGCAGGTTTTAGATTTTTTCCAGAAATAATGCTGGAAATAGTGCAATATCTTTTATAAATTTAGGATTTGAGGATCTGATCAAAGAAAATTGTTGAGGGTTAGTTCTGCTACTCTAGGGAAAGATTTTTGCTACTTTTTCTTATTTATTATTTAGTAATTTATTTCGATGAAATAAATTTGTTTTGCAATGGATTGTCTGTGGAAGAAAAGAAGTCCATTCTGGGAGTATAAATGTTAGGAACAGCAGAAATGGCAGTTCTGTAGTCTTGATGTATTTTCAGAGGCTCATAGACTATGGCTGCCTTATTACTTGGAAATGCTCTAAACTTTAGGTTTTTCTTCACTGAAACTAAAGCTGATTCTAGATCCCTAAGAATAATTTGCTTATAAAAAAGTGTTCTAACCACAGTTGTTATGAAATAATGGTAAATCTTTCAAATATAAATGAAAAGTCTTAAATATATAATCTGGAAGAAGTAACTACCATTATTTACCAACTTGCTTCAGGAAATGGAAAGAAAAACAACTAAGTCTAGGTAAATATGAATCAAGTGACCTAGATGACAATTTACAGGAAATGTTTATGTATGTATTTGGACTTTAGTCTCCTTGCTCTACTCACAGAAAGGCTGATGGTTGGAGGATTATTTTAGAAAGCAAAAGATTGAGGGTAGTGTAAGTATTTTTTTAATGTCAGAAATTGACCTTGAACACTTTTTAGTTAACAAAAAGGCTTGGAGTGTTCTTCAAATACCAATTTACTTAAGCAGAAGTTTGTATATTACCTAAAAGTTAGAAAACTACTTGTTCTATTTAAAAATTGGAATGAAATTTATACTAACTACAGTGAGATTGTTGGATTTAAAAGACGTAAAAATTTTAGGAAAATAGATGAAATAGAACTGTTAGATCCCATATTATACAATTTACAAATTAATAACACAATAGCTTAAATGTAACATAAACATACTGTATAGTATCCCAAATAATGGTAGAAAATTTTATATTAAATAGTAGCTTTTGAAGTTGCTATTATGTGTATTCACTTCAAGAAATATCAGTACAAAAATTCAAATAAAGGGATGGACATAAATACATATTAAATTTATAATAATTTATAGTTGCATATTTTCTCATAATGTTACTGAATTCAGGTGTTAAGGTGCTGTTTGGTTTGATTTTTATTTTTACAAAAGCCAGCACTGTTAATGCCCATTTGATTGTTGGTCTGCTTGAGATGGATGACTAATTATTATTGATGATGTTTTGGGATTATGGGCTGGTCTAATTCTGCAGATACAATTCCTGTGGCCAACTGAAAATGTCTGTTATGAGAACTGGAAAATATTCAAATGAGTGGCCTACAGGTGAAAAGCTATCTTTGCATTTTCCTCTTTAGTTACTTAATTTTTTTTAAACACCTAACTTAGTTGATATAGAATTTCGCACGAGACAAGAATATACAGTATGTTCTTTTAATTTCTATTCTTAACTCTCTGATTCACTGTTTTTTTTCAAAAGGCTTCAAACTCTTTAATAATCTGGAATTACATAGTGGTTTATGGGAGCTCATCCTTAAACTTGTTATTTTTCTTACTATATTTTATAATTTGAATATAATATTGAGCTGTAAAGTTCAGTAACAAAGGCGTTACTTGCAATAAAATTGTATATACACTTTTTAATTCTCTCTTTTTATGCAAATAAAGAGCAAGTTGGAGATTTAAAAGCCAAGTATGTGGCTACAGGCTCCACTGATTCAAGGCCAGATCTACCTTGCTTTTCATTGTATCCTCAGCCCCTACTGTGGTGCATGACATGTCATATACAGATGGTTGAATGTATAAAGTTCAGCTTAGATATTCTCTGAATTTGTCATTTATAAAATTCAAGATTTTGTGGACTTGGGAAAATGCAGATGAGACATTTATACTCTTTTCTCATGAACACAAAAATTGAAATCTTAAAGTTAGATAGAATAGAGAGTCTCTCTGAATTCACTTTCACTTGGTCTTATTATTTTTTTCTTCTCCCCATTGTATTTTCCCCCATACTTTCTATAAATTGTCCCCACCAAGATTGAAGTAAGCAAAATCTGATTTTTATTTGGGAAAGAAATGCACTTGGGGCATCGAAATAAACACTGATTCCAAATGTAAACTGCAGGTGTTTGGGAGGATGAAGAAGTTCTAATTTTTAATAGTATAATTCAAAGTAAAAAGATAAGGCTCCTGAGGGACTTCATATTATTGTTAATAAAATGACTGTTCTGAAATGCATTTCTAAATTGATGCCATTTCTTTTCCGAAACAGAACTTCTAGAATTTCATAAAGATAAATCTGTCAAATGTTGAAGTGGAAAATCTGAATTTTTATTGTGTTAGTACTGCAACAGAATGTAGAATATTTTCAAACAGACATTTATGGAATCCATCTGATTTCAATGAACTCTAGTGACAGGTTCCCTACAATTTATATAACATTGTGGCAAGGTTTGAGGACGTTTAGGCAAACTTATCTGGTATTCCTAAACTTCTTTTTATAATTTTTATTATATTTTTGTGTACTTTGTAATACATTTTGCAGTTTCTATTATAGTCTTGTTAGTGTGAGGTTGTAAACCTGCGCTGTCTGATATGGTAGTCATTAGCCCTATGTGGTGGCTATTGAGCTTTTGAAATGTGCCTAGTTCAAATTGAGATGTGCTGTGAGTGCAAAACACACACTGGGTTTCAAAGATTTAGCATGGAAAAATAATGTAATGTATCTTATTAGTAATTTTCAATAAAAATTGTATATTAGAATTATACCATTTTGGATATACTGGGTTAATTAAAATATTATTAAAATTAACTGATTTCTTTGTACTTTTAAAAATGTGGCTACTAAAAAATTTAAAATTACATATGTTACTCACATAGTAGTCCTTTCTATTTGACAGTGCTTTCTCAAATTGTTCTAATTCAATTGTATCTAAATCTGGCAATTCCCCTGTGGGTACAAGATAGAGACTGGCTTTGTAGAAGACAACTGACCATGAAGGTCTTAGCCATGAGTGCCTAGAGCCAGCTGGAAATGTCTATTATTGTATTGTTCACATTTGGTTGAGTGTTTATCTTTTCTTGATTTACCTTCTCTAACAATGACACGTGGAATACTAATTAAGGACTGCAGAAAGCATTCTTCTCTCCCTGCTACACAAAATAATGGACCCAACCTATCCCTTTGTTCCAACAGTAGTGATAAGAGGACGGCAATGAGTCATTTTATGCTATGCTGAAGTCTTATAAAACTGATAAGAATATGAACTACTTTTTGTTAGCTTATGGTCCTATTTAAAGTTGCAGCCACTGTGTATGTCGCCTTCTATGTAAGCATTAACTCTGCTGTTTTGAGTGACTAAACCCTATTGTTTGCTGACTTGAAGTCTGCATTTTATCTATTGATTTCATTGAGTAAATTTCCTCTGCTCTTTAGGTTTGAGAGTAAATAAACTAGGCATAGTAATCACGTATAGTGATTTTTTATGGGTTCATAGTTTCTCTAAGAGGCCAGAAGCTGCAGAAAGCAAAATTACATTCCTCTCATGATGTTTTTTATGAGTTAAAAGTGTGTAGCCAGCTTTACGCAAATTTTGTGTGCGTGGAAAATTGGACTCATTATTATTTAGCCAAATTGGTTTCATTGAATTATTTAAGGATGAAGTAATGGGTTGTGTAATGCTCAGAATACTTTTTTAAAGCAAATTGAAGGAAAGAGGCGAAAAAGCAAATGAAACGAATGGTATGTCATTTAGAAGGTTGTGTTCAAATGGACTTAATTACCAGGAAATTTGTCATAATACGTAGTCAGCAATTATAGGGAAGAATAATGTGAGCTTTTGAGGACTTGTATCTAGCTGAGAACATGAAAGATCAGACATAGAGTTTGAACGTGATGACTGGCATAGAATTATTTAAATGCATGAGTCTGAATACCATACACACAGTGACTGAGCTCCTCCATTATAATAGGTTACATTACCACAACATCCTAACAATAATAATAAAAACAGTATAATGACAGTGTAATGAGAATAATACCAGTGGTCATTTGTACAGTCTCTTAAAATTTAAGTTTCTGAATGATTAGATTGTTTGCTCAAGACCAATTGTCTAATTTGTGCCACAAATACACAGTGGCTGTTTTGAATTTTTTGCTAGTTATCCATTTGATTTTATATTCTTCTTTAAACAACTCATAAAGTTGAACTACTAAAGGTAGCACTGATTATTCTATTTGTGGTAAATCTTCTATGATGACACTGGGGAAAGAGGGTTAGGATTAACAGAGAATTTTCCATATTTAGTTTGAGTTTTTATGGTCTCAGTGAAAAAATGTATATTTTCTTTCTAGACTGTTAAGTTTGTAATAAAGAAGAAGTTTTAAGGTCTGGAGACAACTCATTTTAACAAAAAAGAAATCAATCTGCTAATTTTATTTGGATTGTCAAGCAGGTCCAGTACATACTGCTGGCTGCCACTGAAACACGCCTCATCAGAGAAATCTACAGTCCCCAAGGTCAGCTGAAATGTTAAATAAGATAGAATATCAAAATCTTGGAACAGTTTTAGTGAAAGGAAATGAACTGGTTTTTTTCTGTTTGTTTGTATGTCTTCCATTTGGTTTTTTTTTTGTAGGTACAAAAAAAAAAAAAAAAAGAATCCAGTGAGTATTTGACATTTTGCAGTGCTACTGTTTTAAATAGATTTCAAAGTAGAACATTAAATAAATACCAACAAATGAGCTCAGGATTCTCAGTTTCCCCTGGTACTGAGTGACAGCCATCTCTCTGACAAAAGACAGTTATTGCCATTAATAATATGCAATATCCTGTTATGTAGTTTCCTCCACAGCCTGTAATGCACATTGATAAAGATAGGATAGATCAGAAATTCCAGACTGAGAAGAAATGCTGTTCATCTGAGGCTTGGAAGAACACACAGGTGTTCCAAATGTCCAAGGCAGATATCTTGATTAGCAGACATTTTAGTTTTGGGGCCTGACTTACTTGTAACACTATAATGGGTTCTTCAAAAAGTTCGTGGAAGGATTCACATTATCTTTTAATTCTATTTTTCCACGAACTTTTGAAGTACCCTTGTACATCGGAGACTCAGAATGATACATTTCATTTATAGAATGGAATTTGTTGTAAGGCAGGTTTGTCTTGGCTGTAGCCAGTGGATTTATTACTGTAAATATCTTAAGAACCTCGTCTATGAAATTCCTTATTTCTGGAGTTTTATGTTTAAGTTTACAGAATTTTACATTTGTATGGCTGGATAATAATTAAAAGTTGGGCATTAATTAAAATTTGTGCTTGTGGATTTGTGTCACGTTATGAAAACAAAACTATTAAGACTATAGGACATAATTCTGCCATTGGGGAATTTGAGAAAAATAATAAAATCATACTTAGAAGATGCATAGTGTGGTGGTTTAACACATGGATTCTATGTTATAGACCCAGTCTGTGTAGACTCTAACCCTAGATTCATCACTTGCTAGCCATGGTCTTGGAAAAGTTGCTTAAATTGTCTGTGCTTCAGTTTCCTAATTTGTAAAATGGAGATTATGATAATAATGCTACTTACCTCTAGGGTTGTTTTAAGAATTAAAGGATTTATTATTTATAAAGTCCCTAGAACAATACCTGATACTTAGAAAGAGCATATGTGTCTGTTAAATACACGAATAAAATGGTGGGAAGAAATAACCTCAACCCTTACTGATGAAATTATAAGCTCTTATTTCCTGTAGTAGTATCTAGACAAATCTGCCTGATTAGGTTTACATGGTCAAAATGTAAAGCTCACATATCGTATTAGGATTTATTTGATAAATTTACTGGATGCTTCAGATTTATCCAGGGTAAGTCTTAGGGTATGTGCAACCAAAATAATGTTTAGTTGTAAGAAAAAAAGCAGGTAATTCTCATTAATTTAGGTGATGTTTGTAACATTCCTTTTTATCCTTCCCTCTTTTTTCATTCATCTTCTGTATACCAGGCAGAATGCTAGGCAGTTGGAGCTTTCACTAGAGTATGGGTAGAGAAAATAAAAAGAGTTGAAGCTCCATTTTTCAAGTTATTGGTAGCTTTGATAGATGGCTTGACGGGAGGAATCATTTAGACTGCAATTGTGATAACAAATACATGGTTGATTTTCACTTTTTATGTCTTTATTTTGAAGTTCTGTACCTAGATAAACTTAAATTGGGCTAGGAAGTTAACCTTTCATTTAATTTCTCAATGGGGGCAGATTATCAGGTGTTTACTGTACTAAGAAATAAAGGCCAAGTATTGAAGAAAAATTTTCAAGAATTTACTGTATTTAACAAAGAAGGATCAAGCAATGCAGAAAAATATTAAACATATTCCTATTTCAAATCTTTGGGTCTACCAAAGATCCTTCTTATATTAAAATATAAAATATTAAACATATTCCTGTTTTAAATATTCAAAGATATAATATTAAGGTATAATATTTTTTCTGCATTGTTTGATCCTTCTTTGTTAAATACAGTAAATTCTTGAAAATTTTTCTTCAATACTTGGCCTTTATTTCTTAGTACAGTAAACACCTGATAATCTGCCACCATTGAGAAATTAAATGAAAGGTTAACTTCCTAGCCCAATTTAGGTTTATCTGGGTGCAGAACTTCAAAATAAAGACATAAAAAGTGAAAATCAACCATGTATTTGTTATCACAATTGAGAACAGGTGTGTGAATGATGAGCAATGTTCATGGAAGGTAATCTGCAGCATCAGGTGGCGTGACACACATGAAGGCATTTATTAATTGTGACTGTGTTATGCAGTTTGTAATTCTTTAATGCCTTTGATGTTTGGTCAATATCCGTGTGAGAGAAAAACAATCCTACTTTATAACACGCAAGATTTGATCTATTAGATTTTAATGCTTTAAAATGTATATGAAAGACACTATACTTTTTATTTCTAATTTTATGCCTACTTTTAAAAGTGTGCCTTTTTAAAACTTAAGCTAATTTCTTCACTTATGACATGTTGATTGGTTGCTGTATATTGTTTTCTCCGTCTATCCCAGAATAAAATATTTCATTTATCTTGATGACTCAGTTATACATGATGGTATACTTATTTACTTCTGTGATTCGAGTAAAAGTATAGAAACATTTTATTATTTAAACTCATTTCACAATTTGACAAGATTAAAGTACAGTGCAGAAACTCCTAAACTATCTGCATTATGTATTAATAGGTCCCATTTTGGTTTTTGTTGTGTATCCATGCAAGCCCCTTCCTCCCACCACTGTTTTTATTTTTCTTGAATTCTCTTCAAACAGACTTTGGTGAGAAAATATGGATTGTCAGTGAGGGCTAAATGAAAGGAGTGCTATGTGGGTAAAGGAGTTGTGACTCATTATCTGATGATTTTTATACATCTTTGAAAAACATCTACCTTTTTGATTCTGGCCTCTGTTGTGGCAATTAATTTCCATATCTGTCAAGGGCTTTCAGCATGTGAAATATAAGGTTCTTTCAGAAATAGTCAGTAGCTTGTATTGAAAACCTATATATTTCCAAGCTTATGTTCATTTGAATTTATTAGTACTGTTTATTCATGAGCAGAAATTTGTCAAATAATAAAATATTAAAACTTAAATTCAAGTTGAGTCAGAGCAAATGTGACTAACACATATTATGATCTATTTAGTATTATTAGGTTCTTGAAATCATATGAAGTGTGACTTTAAAAAAAAATTCCGCAACTGCTTTTTTTGGTTTGGCATCTCCAAATAGGGACTATTTTGGATTCATTTTAAAGTGAAAATACAGTTGCTGATTTAGGCGTAAGGTTGAATTTGTATTATTTCTAAAGGCCTACCATCCTGTACAATTGTATGTAAATGGGTCTGAATTTAGTAGAATGCTAGTTTATATAATTTACTTACAGAAAACTGGCTAGAAATGGCAGAATGAGATTGTGCATTCATTCTTAAAGCAGTTCATCTATGCTTTTTACAAATACATGATACTCTGCACGTAAAGAATAACATGAAACGGGTTATGCATGGTACTCCAAAGAAGCGAAATCTCTTTTTTCTCAATTTGTGGCATTTTGTATTTGTGAATATCTTTATTCCATAATAATTTATAAGAGAACTGAGAGGTTTTCAATTACTGATTTTTAATTCTGACTGAATTTTTATATACTGATAAGTATGTTCCAGAATGTCTTCATATGCATATCTTCAGTAATTCCCCTGAGGGAGATGTATAGTGCATCAATCAACACTTTATTAGTTTACAATATATTATAAAATAAGAACAGTCCTTTGACTTATAGACCTCCCACAAGGCTATCTCATAATCCTGAAATCTCTATTGATTAACAATTCAGAATTTATGCTCATAAAAATACTTTTATCAACTGCCATTTTAATTCAAGGATCTTAACTGGAACCCTTTGGTAGTGTTATGCATTTTGTTAGAATCAGTCAACTCTTGTTTTCAATTTGTTCAAGACTGAATTCGTGTGGCTAAAGTGGAACTTAGACCAGATGCATTTTCCTTTACCTGAGATTGTTGCTTTTTTAAATAAAGAAAACACAAGTGTAAATAGAACAAATATTGTTTTCTTCTTTAGCCTGTTAATGTGATCAATAACATTAATTCATTTTTGAAAGTTTAAACAACCTTGCATACCTGGAAAAAAATCTCACTTGGTCGTGGTGTACAATTATTTTTATACCTTGTTGAATTTGATTTTCTAATATTTTGTTGACAAATTTGGTCTGTAGTTTACTTTGCTTGTAATGTCTTTCTTTGGTTTTGATTTTAGGGTAATGCTGATCTTATAGAGTGAGTTAGGAAATATTCTCTTTGCTTCTACTGTTAGGAAGAGACTGTAGAGAATTGGTATAATTTCTTCTTTAAATATTTGGTAGAATTCACCAATGACCCCATCTGGGTCTGGTGTTTTCTGTTTTAGTAGGTTGTTACTTATTGATTCAATTTCTTTAACACATATAGACCTTTTCAGATTGTCTATTTTTTCTTCTATGATTTTTGGAACATTGTGTCTTTCAAGGAATTGGTCCATTTCATCTAGGTTATCAAATTCGTGAGCATATAGTTGTTCATAATATTCCTGTATGACTTTTATATTGTCCATGGGATCTGCAGTGATGTCCTCTCTTTCATTTCTGATATTAGTAATTTGTGTCTTCTCTCTTTTTTTCTTAGTTTGCCTGGCTAGAGGCTTATTGATTTTATTGCTCTTTTCAAAGAACCAGCTTTTGATTTCATTGTTTTTCTCTATTAATTTCCCATTTTCAGCATCATTTATTTCCACTCTAATTTTATACTTTCTTTTCTTCTGTTTACCTTGGATTTAAGTTTTTTTCTTTTTCTAGTTTCCTAAGATGGAAGATTAGATTATTTATTTTGTGTTTTTCGTCCTTTCCAATATAAGGGTACTTCAAAAAGTTCACGGAAAGATTCGTATTATCTTTTAATTCTATTTTTCACAAACTTTAAAAAAAATTTAAATTTGAGTTAATTTTATATATTTTTAAGTGTATTTACAGAATCAGACTCTTTAAAAACTAACAGATGTGTAACCATGGAGGATATAATAGTATGCCTAGTGATACATTATGCATTCAATGCTGCAAATTTTGTTTTAAGCACTGCTTTTGCTGCATACCACACATTTTGATGTTGTATTTTTTACTTTTATTTAGTTCAAAATATTTTAAAATTTCTTTTGACAGTTCTTCTTTCACCCGTGTGCTGGTTAGAAGTGTGCTGTTTAATCTCCAAGTATTTAAGTTTTTTTTAGCTATCTTTCTGCTGTTGATTTCTAGTTTAATTTCATTGTGATCTGTGAGCAGACATTGTATAATTTCTATTCTTTTAACTTTGTTAAGGTGTTTTTCATGAACCAGAATGTGATATATCTTGAATGTCTAAAGTGATCTTGAGAAAAAATGTGTAATCTGCTGTTGCTTGATGAAGTAATCTATATATGTAGATTATGTTCAGTTGATTTATGTTTTTGTTGAGTTCAATTGTATCCTGACTGAATTTCTGCCTGCTGGATCTGTCTATTACTGATAGAGGGGTTTTAAAATCAACTGTAATAGTGGGTTTATCTATTTCTCTTTGAAGTTCTGTCAGTTTTTGCCTCAGGTATTTTGATGCTCTGTTGTATCAAATGATGCTTTGTTTCTTTGTTGTATACACATTAAGGATTTTTAAGTGTTCTTAGAGAATTGACTCCTCTATCATTATGTAATGGCCCTCTTTATCTCTGATAATTTTCCTTGCTCTGAAGTCTCCTCTGTCTGAAATTAATATAGCTTCTCCAGCTTTCTTTTGATTTTTTGTTAGCATGGTATATCTTTATTCACCCCTTTACTTTTAATTTGTATGTGTCTTTATATTTAAAGCAGATCTTGTAGGCAACATATAGTTGGGTCTTGTTTTTTTGATCCACAACAAAAATTTTTCTTTTAATTGGTGTATTTAAAACATTGAAGTTGGATTAATATCTACCATATTTGTTACTGTTTTCTATTTGTTGCCCTTGTCTTTTGTTTCTATTTTTGTCTTCCATCCTTTTTCAGCCTTTTGCAGTTTTAACTGAGGATTTCATATCATTCTGTTTTCTCTGACTTCTTAGCATATCAGTTATACTTATTTTTACACTGTTTAATGGTTGCCCTAGAGTTTGAAATATACATTTAGAACTAATCCAATTCACTTTCAAATAACACTGTACCACTTCACAGGTAGTGTAACAGTGTAATCAAATACAATGTTGTTGTTATTTTGAACAAAAATTAAGAGAAGAAAGATCAATTAAGAGTGAGGAAAATAAGTCTTTATTTTACCTTCACTTATTCCTTCTGTGATGCTCTTTCTTTTTAAAGGTAGATCTGAATTTCTGACCTATATAATTTTCCTTCTCTCTGATGAACTTCTTTTAACTTTTTTTTGCAAGGAAGATCTATTGGCAACAAATTCCCTAAATATTTGTTTGTCTAAGAGCCTCTTTATTTCTCCTTCACTTTTGAAGGACAATTTCTCAGGTTACAGAATTCTAGGTTGGTGTTTTTGTTTTTGTTTTTCTGTCAACACTTTAAATATTAACTCCATTCTCTTCTTGCTTGTATAGTTTTTGAGGAGAAGTTAGATGTAATTTTTATCTTTGCTCCTCTGTAGGTAAGGTGTTTTCTTTTCATCTGTCTTCTATCATGATTTTTCTTTATCTTTGACTTTGTGCAGTTTAAATATGATATACCTAGGTGTAGTCAAATGTATTTTTAATGCTATGGTCTTCTGCCTCCCTATAACTATGAAATATGATATGATGGTGGGGCTTGGGAGTTGTCTCAGTTTTCGTCAGAATGCCAGCCCTAGGCTGATGGCAAAAGGAGGAAAGAGTGAGATCACCCCAATGGCCTGTGAGACTCAAGGAGTTCTGGGTCAGGAGGATGGATAGCAGTTCTATGAGTAATAGCAATGGCAGGAACCAGAGTATCTCATGGCCTGTTATCTCAGCCAGACCAAGAGAAAAGAACATGAGGCATTACCTATTGTGGGACTAACTGTGCCTAATTTTGACTGATTGAGAGCAGCTATGCATTCGGCGGCAAAGTCACCCACATGCATCTCACCAAACAATTTAAATTATACTGTTGCATAAATTTAAATGTAGTGTGTGTGCCTAAATACAACCTACTAAATTCAAGTTTATTCATTTATTAATTTAAAAATATTTATTGACAACAGCATGCTAGGTTTTGTTCTAGGCACAAGAAGTGCAATAATAAGACAATGAAATTTATAATTGGGAAAGACAGATGATAAACAAGTAAACAAATAAATTATAAGTCATATGGGATAAATGCTATGAAGAAAAGCAAGACAGAGAAAACAAATGAGAATGACTTTGGGGTGCTCTTTCAATTAGGGTGGTCAGGGAAGGCCTTTCTAATACAGGTGGCATTTGAGCCTGAATAAATGAGTGAGCAGGCAACCTAAATAATGAGTATTTTAAGCAGAGGGAACAACAAGTTGCAAAGGTCCTGAAACTGCTGTTAAAATGTCAGGTCTAGTTTGCTGAGGGAAGGGCGAAAGATTTTTGCCCATTGGTATTTGTTTGGGGGTTGGCAGATCCCAAAAGTGGATTGTCCTTGGCAATAATTACCAATACATCTATGAAATATGAAACAGTACAGTAGTCAAGTTTAAATACAATACCTCACTTCACTTAGTGACTATATTTTATTCAATTCTAGATTGTTTTGGGAAATGTAATTCACAAGTAAGATGAAAGACAAATCCTTTCTTATCCAGTGCTATTCATCTTCTCAGAGTCTAAACTTAGAATTGAACCATGTAATCTCTTTTTACTTCTAGGGAAATTTTGTAGTTCATACTCTTTTTGCATTGTATTTACATAATAAAATTTCTGTTAAAAGAGTAAGTATTGGTAAAAACTTCAAGTCAAAAGTGATTCTTCAATTTGACATTCATTGATATTAATTGTGGGTCTTTTTTTTTTTTTTTTTTTTTTTTTTTAAAGATGACCGGTAAGGGGATCTTAACCCTTGACTTGGTGTTGTGAGCGAACCGGCCATCTGTATATGGGATCCGAACCCGGGGCCTTGGTGTTATCAGCACCACACTCTCCCGAGTGAGCCACGGGCCGGCCCTTAATTGTGGGTCTTTAAAGAATACTAGATTAAGACCCTGTTATTAATGTGAAAGGGTAACATGCAATCTGGAAATAAAGCTGCTCACCCAGTGTCAGGGGCTGATAGAATGTGATTGATGAAGGAGATGATGGACTGAAGAAATATAGCAACAGTGGATACTTGTCTTGAATGAGCCCTGTTTTTTGATGCAAGCTAAAGAATACAGTTTTATCCAAAAGGAGAAAATAATAGTAGGTCATTTTAGGACTTCTGATAGTGAAGATGTGATCATGAAACAATATAGCATTTTGATTATTAATGAATACTCAGTTTGTATAAATAGGACATACTCATAATGGATTGTAGGATTTGGCTTCATGTTAAATCTGTACCAATGAATTTATAATATAAAGAGCCAGATATAGTATAAATGGAAACATTTATAAAGATTTCTTTGAAGATAAAGACTTAAGCACGTGAGATAGAACTTACCATACAAAGGCATTGCTTATGGTTTAAGAACTTAAACTATTTTAAAATAAAATGGAGTGATGTTTCTAATCATAAATAATTGGTTTCAAGTTATGTAAACATTCCAAGAATAAACATTTTCTCTTCACCCAAAATATAAAAATAACATGCTATTTTGCTCTTCTATTATTTTACAACATGTTTTACCCATGAAAAACTGGTTTTCATGTGAGTTCAAGTTGTAGATTAAAGGGGATATTTATAGACTATGAACACTCAGAGACCATTATAAGTCTTCTAGATCCTTCTTGAAATCAGTTTATAAAAAGGTTAATTATACTTTTGTGAGAACTTTAACTGTTGCTTTAAAATGCTTTTGGACAGAATCCTTTTGGTTATTTACAAACAACCTCCGAGCACCCACTGTATACTTGGCACCATTTTGTAGGCTTTATCTGTTTGCTCATTTGGATTTATGAGGATTCAAATGTATTTTACTACCTTCTAAGTTTGACAAACTAATGTAGGATGTAAATATATTTTACTGAACTTTAAGCTAGTAAACTTAACTTGTAAATATTAAAGATAATTAAAATGCCCTGGTTTCTTTTTTGTTGTCTCTACTTTCTTAGATAATGTTTAGTTTCACTTAGGGCATGAGAGGCTCTTAAGTTTTTAGTACCAAATCTGGCCATTGGCACAGCAATAATTTTGTAATGAAAACAGCTCTGACTTGTTAGTAAGTGTGTAAACCTGTTGCTATAAAGTAGAGTGTTTAGCATTTCTATTCCCAAAGTGAACATCCTTTACTCACATTTTCTCTGATAAAATAAAAACACCATTAATGGGATCTTTAACTTTTTTATAGAACTATATATGAAGCTGTCTTTTTATTATATTATTAATTTTCTCATTAATTACTCTTTAACTACTGTAAAATCATCCAGTGATTCTCAAAATGTGTTTTCACAACCCAATTGCTAGTGAAGAGTTAATCAAGTTTGCTCCCCCTTCAGTCTTTTTTTTTTTTGACAGACATTTATTTTTTATATATTTAGGGAAAAGGGCAAAACCATAACAAACAGCTATTTATAAACTTCCATTTTTGGAAATAATTACATGCCATTTACAATTATATAAGAAATATAGTAAACTTTTGATATTTTAAATATAATTTAATTTTTTATTTAAAATTTTTATTTATTATTAGACTATTAATTCTTAACAACTAAGAATCTTATCTTTTTTATAACAAATGAAGAGTTGGTTACTTGAAAATAAAAGAGGATCAAGACATGCACCTCTTGCCGTATACCAAAATCAACTCAAAACAGATTAAAGACTTAAGTATAAGACCCGAAACTGTAAAACTACTAAGGGAAAATATAGGGGAAAATCTTCAGGAACTAGGTCTGGGCACCGGATTTATGAACCAGAGCCCAAAAGCACAATGAACAAAAGTAAAAATAAACAAATGGAACTATATCATACTAAAAAGCTTCTTCACAGCAGAGGAAACAATCAACAGAGTGAAATGACAACCTACAGAGTGGGAGAAAATTTTTGCAAGCTATGTCTGACAAGGGATTAATATCCAGAATATATAAGGAACTCAAGCAATTACAAAGCAGAAAACCAAATAATCCAATAAAAAATGGGCAAAGGAGCTGAACAGATATTTTTCTAAGGAAGACATACAAATGGCCAACAGGCACTTAAAAAAATGCTCAACATCACTAATCATCAGGGAAATGCTAATTAAAACCACACTGAGATATCATTTCACCCCAGTGAGACTGGCTATAATCAAAAAGACTGAGAATAACAAATGCTGGTGAGGGCGTGGAGAGAAGGGAACACTCCTGCACTGTTGGTGGGACTGTAAATTAGTACAGCCACTATGGAAAACAGTATGGAGGATTCTCAAACAACTACAGATAGATCTACCATATGATCCAGCAATCCCACGTCTGGGTATATACCCACAGGAATGGAAATCAACACGTCGAAGGGATACTTGCCCTCCCATGTTCATCGCAACTCTGGTTACAGTAGCCAAGATATGGAACCAACCTAAATGTCCATCGATGGATGACTGGATAAGGAAAATGTGGTATATATACACCATCGAATACCACTCTGTCATAAAAAGGAATGAAATTCTGCCATTCACAATAACATTGATAAGTTAGGAGAAACTTATGTTGAGTAAAATAAGCCAAGCACAGAGGGAAAAATACTACATGTCCTCACACATAAGTGGGAGCTAAGAGAGAAAGAAGAAAGGGAAGAAAGACCACAGTGGTGCATTGGACTTGCAGAGGGAGAGAACATTCTTAGGGTTGCAGAGTGGGGTGGGGGAAAGGGGGAGTGGGAGGGAGGTCAGGGATTAATGGAGGGGGACATGGGGAATAATTGCAATCCGTGGTAATGGGCATGCTGCTATTCTTGATCTGGCCATCACATCTTGGGCACGAGTGGTAACAGTCAGCTTTGTACCCCATGAGTATTCATAACCAATAAAAAAAAAAGGAAATAAAAGAGGATCAAAAGCTGAAAACCTCAGCCTGCTATCATTTGACTAAAACAAGATAGAAATCACTGTGATTTCTTAAAGAAAGCAACATAAAAAAAGATATTCTGATATTAAAAGGTGTAACAATAATTAAATGTTATTAAAGAAGAAATGTAGCCTCTGAAATAGAAAAATATTTCTGTCTCTATAAAATTCTAAATTTCAAAATGTTATGTGTAAATGAATTATGAATGTTATGTTTAAAATGTGTTTTCTCTGGGCCTTCTTTCATGAAGAATGCTTCATGTACTCTTACCATTTGTAGAGTTCTATTCTATTATAGCAGAGTTTATTTTTTTAAACACATATTTGATTATCCTACAGGTCAAATCTCATCTGTAGATACATATCCAATATGTACTTTAAAATTGAATAAATATTATGCACTTATATATAAGATACTGTACTGAGCACTTACACTCGTGTTTTAGTATAAATAGCATATATTGCTTGCTTTTTGAAATATAAAGGTCTACAATTTTTAGATTATAAATTATTCATGACTGCAGTGTATTCTTGTTTAATAAGCAACAAAACTCAGTGGTCTAAAAGATTTTAAATTTTTCCTGAGAAATGATGCCAAAAGAGATAGCCTAGATTTGTCAGCCGGTAGTGACAAAAAAGCAAGGAAACTTACAAGGGGGACTAGAACAGTGTCACAACTTGGAATATTATATTCTTAGTTGGTACCTTTTCAACAAATTCATGTGGAAAATGAAAAAATTTAGATCCATAATGTTAACAAAATCCTTATTATCTATCCCCATCACAACGATGTATATAATTGCAAACATAATTGCAACATGGCTTCTTTATTACTTGCCTTGCACAAATTAATAGAGACTGAGTGACTTTTTGCAAGTCTAGTTCAAAGTAACACCCGTTTTTAATTTTACAAAAAACAAACAACAAACCTAGCCAAGTGCTTAAGGCACCTACTAGCTTAACATTGAATTAAATGGTCTCATATTGCAATTATTCATGTTAAAAACCCCTGAATTCCAGTGTAGACTTTTAATAACTCTCCTTCCCTTGAATCCCTCAATGATGTGTGAGGAATGTGTCGTCTTTGTCATCATACACCACCCAATTGAGAATACAAGAATTCACCTGTCGAGAGAAGCACTTGTTAGGATGAATGGATTAAGAAATCATAATTATTTAATTATTATTTAGTGAATAAATTCTGAATGCTGTTATATGAATGTTCATTAAAATGAACATTAAAATGGTCATGAAAATGGTGTCAATAAATAACCATTAAATCCAAAAAATACTGAATTTGATGGGAGGGGATTCTTCTTCCCCCCTCACCTCCAATGTTCAGAGGAAGAAGAATGCTATGTAAATAAAAGTGTGGGAGAAAGAGATTTTTTTCTTTCTTTACTTATTGCCAGAAAAGCTTAATGGTGTTTTAGAAGTGATATTACACCTCAGAAAAGGGGTAATGCATCTTTAAAAGCTAAACTACATCTTCTTTACTTTTATCAAATTCTCTATAAATCTTTCATGACAGTTTATTTAACAAAGTGTCATTGAAACTGTATAGATGATTGATGTGACCCATGTAAGATCAACATGAAATGTTTGTAAATGTCAGCAAAATGTGACCATCTAAAAGCATATAAGGATGGAGTTTCTGTGAAAGTGAAAAACAAGGAGAAAAATGTTTATCTTATTCTTTGCTTTCTGGTATGCAATTACAAATTCATAGAAGAAGTATTGTATTTGATTTTCCTTGGAGTTCATGTCATCAGAGGTCTAATTTGCTTTTGACATTTACCCTTTTAAAGCTTTGGTCTCTTATTCATTGGATAAGTTTTCTCTATCACCTAGGGAAAAAATAATATAGGCTCAGAACTTCTTTAAAAAAAGGTAATTATTTTGGAAAGTATTAGCAGAACCTTGACCAAAAACTGTATTTACAAATTATAGGGGGCTATCAACGTAGATATGTAATTGAAGAGTTATCATCTACACATGTAGACAAAAAAGCATTGTTGAGCTTTCATTTATTTGAAAACATTAATGACATAAAAACAAGTGTTATAAGATAGAGAATAAAAGAGATGAAAAATAACAGATTAAACTATAAATATCATATAGAAAGAGTACCTTAGTGGCTCACTGTGAACTGAATAGTTCCTTTATATTTCTTTTTGATGCATTTTTGTATAAAACTAATATTATCCTTAGAATAGAGCATATTCCTTCCTTGGGAGGGATGTTTTGGTTGTTATATTTTTGCATTACATTGAGACTAAAGCAGAACGAATAGAGTGAAATCAATACCAATGATGAATGGGAAATGAATAGTAGAAAATACAAAACAGAAATTTGAAAATCAGTAGGCATCAGTAAAGTTCTCCCATTAAAATGAGAAAAATTTTGCAGTTGGCGGGAAGGGAGTTTTGTGCCTTTGTTGTTCAACTAATTGATACATTCTTAATTCCTTTTTGCAAATAATTGCAGGAGTCCACAATTACTATGAAGAATTGCAGGATGCCTAATCATCAGTACAGGCCGTTTCCTATCACAATGGTTATATATATATATATCTTTGCATAGTATGTATTTTCAAATGGTGCTTGGACACTTTGCTCATTCTGTGAAGCTGGTAGGAAATTCTTAGTAATGATACAGCAAAACCATAATTAACTGGAAAACAACTACTTTAAATCCTCAAATAAACAAATTTTTCTGGGGAGTTGTGCTGAGCTTTGAAGAGGACATGGCAAGATACAACAGTCCAAGAAGCATTTTGGGATCAGTGCACGTTTCTTTTTAATTTTATTTTCTCTCTGCATTTCTAGTATGGTACCGTGGGTAGTTACGTTCCCGGTGATGACCCTAAGCTATAGCAATATCTCTGATTATCTGAGAAAGATCCCATTTCATTTATAAACTTCTATTTTCAAAAGTAGGAAATTGTTCTAATGTATTTTGTATAGATATTAAACTACAGGGCTTTCAACATAATTTAAATGGTCATTTTTGAACAGATTCTGATGACAAAGCTCTATGATAGAGATTAATTAGATAATTAATTCCCTGACCATTTCTGTTCACTCTTGTACTTTGAGAAACATGTCACTATCTTTCAACTTATTGTATATGTCTGATTATATTGTCATGTGTATGATAATATTCAAAGAACTGTACTAAATATTGTGTGAGTATTTGTAGGCACAGGTTTAGTTCCTGTTTGTCCTTTGATGAATCCAATAGGAGAAAAAAATAATATATTTATGTATTGATTACTTAAATAAAAGGTAAGAAGTGTAAATGCCTCAAGATAGATATAAAGATCTGAGGTAACAGGTAGAGAGGTCGTAGAGGGATGAATAGCTTTTGTCTGCTAAGAAGAGGAAGGCTTACAAAAAAGAAAAATGACTGAAGTCAGTTTCTAAATAAAAATCATTAAATATATTCTATTAAAAAAAAGAACAGAGCTGAACTCAATATTACGCTTTTTCTTGATTCCCAATTTTCTACAAAGCATAAATCCAACTAAATAATCTTTAAAAATTATTTTTTTGTTTCTCTGTAAGAAAGAATATGAATGGTTTTTCTCTGGGATTTTCTATGACAGTCTATGACAGTATGTGATTTTTTACTTTATTTAAAGTGAAAAACTTGAAATACAGTATAGCTTTAAATTCAGGGATACAAATAGCAAAATATTTGATGATGTCATAAAATTCCACTAAAACAGAATCTACTAATGTAGATTTTTGGTATATGTGGAACTCTTCTATCCTTTCAAGAAAAGAAGTAGAGACAGAGATTTGCATGGATGCCCATGTCCCCCCAAAAGTTGAAATATATTCTCATCCTTTGCAACACCCTTGTCTTGATACTGCCAGAGGTCCTTGCATGGTTCCAGCAGTATATCTTTGAAAGCCACCCGGGGTGACCATCACATCATGTTTAGATGCTTGTAGCAGCCAAGAGTAGGTCTTTGGACTTGTGACATTCCTAAGTAGTGAGGTTCACATCCAGATACCACAGATACTTTGAAGTTCTTTGATATAAGGGGCCTCAAATCCAATGAAATTGACCAAAATTTTGACAGTGTGGGAGAGATGTGTTCATATGTTATGGGATATCAAGTTGATGCCTTAAGCCTTCCATGCCCTAACTTGAGTCATAATGACTTTTAAAAGATGGTTTAGAATATGTATTACCTCAGAAAGAGTTCCCTCCTTTTGATTTCAATAAAAAGTTTGCTTTAATATATTCTTTCTTTATGCTTTTTTAGAATGGATGACCTGAAGATCCTTGCAGTTGGGGCTCTCTGTATGGTAGAATAGAAGTATGGGTCATGTATTTGTTTTGCTTGTATGTTATTGCTTTTCTATAGCATGACCCTTGAACATAACCACAAAGACCTTGCAAGACTCATTTTATTCTGCTAATTTTGGGCAAGAATTTTGGAGTGGTTCAAGACTGTGCTATGTGATTCCCCACAGCTGCACAATCTATATGCAAATCTAGCATTTGGGTGAGATAAGTAGTCTCCAGTTCATGAATTGATTGCTGGATAGTAGAAGTGGTGTAGGTACTTTTGCAATGACAGACAGAATATGGTTGGCAAGCTTTCTTTGAATTCATACAGCTGTTGTCTTATGTTACTTTCTGCATGTTGGGGGAACTGGTTTCAAATACCTAATCATGTAGTTTAAAAAATCTTCTAAGGGTAAAATTATGTTGCCAGCAGAAATGATGCTGAAACCTCTTTTCTAACTAACCTATTGTTTTATGTTATCAGCAGCCAGAAGTGATTAGAAAACTCCAATTCTGCTTGAGAATGAAAGATTTGAAAGAATTGCCATAGCAACCCTTGGTTACAGCATTCTTATTTGGATAATACTTCAATCTAGAAATGTTTAGTACATGTTGAATGGTTTTGGGTCAAGTTCATTAGTGCTTGGATAATTAAACAGAATAGAGCCATTGATTTAAATCTGGTGTTACAGTATTGCTGACTACAGTAATGTTCTAAATACTTGGCTATCACTTGGGGAGCTCTCCTCTTTCATTGACTGTATTTGTGACTTAAAAAGCTGTTCCCCATTTTATTCACCTGATTCTCTTCTTGTTATTATTTCTTGGTGTATCACCTGTCATTTGTCCTTATTCCATTTATTTTTAATTTTAATTTTTTAAATTTTAACTTCTCAATATATCATTTTAATTTTTTTACTTATTTATTTATTTGCTTGTTTTATTTATTTATTTTTTTAAAAGATGACCGGTAAGGGGATCTGAACCCTTGACTTGGTGTTGTCAGCACCACGCTCACCCAGTGAGCTAACCGGCCATCCCTATATAGGGATCCGAACCCGTGGCCTTGGTGTTGTCAGCACCACACTTTCCCCAGTGAGCCATGGGCTGGCCCTCAATATACCATTTTTAACTGGCCATGTCCCACTTACTTATTTAAGTCCAATTTCTTCTTTAAAGGTGGTAGAGACTGTTAATTTTGATGTCAACTGAAAGTATAGTGAGAATACTTCTAATTCCTTTTTGAGCTTCTTGCTAAAGATATAAACTCATCTAATTTCCAGTGAAGACATCTGTAGAATACCATTCTGTATGCTGATTCCAAGCATGTTATTTCCAAGAATTTATGCACCCACCAAACAAGGTCAGGGAGCAAATCCTCCCAGCATGTTCAAGTCATGTATTCAAGGTACACCAAAGCTTATGGTAGGAATATAAATTAGTACAGCCATTGTGGAAAACAGTGCAGTGGTTCCACAATAAGTTAAAAATAGAACTACCATATGATCAAGCAATCCCACTACTGGGGATATATCCAAAGGATATGAGATTAGTGTGTTGAAGAGATATCTGCACTTTCATGTCCATTGCAGCTCTATTAACAACAGCCAAGATATGGAATCAACCTAAGTGTCCATCAGTGGGTGAATGGATAAAGAAAATGTTGTATATATACACAATGGAATACTATTCAGCCTTAAAAAAGAAGGACATTCTGTCATTTGCAAGAACATGGATGAACCCGGAGTACATTGTGTTAAGAAAAATAAGCCAGGTGCAGAAACACAAATACCACATGATTTTATTTATATGTGGAGTGTAAAAAAGTCAAGCTCATAGAAACAGAGAGTAACGTGGTGTCTACCAGAGGCTGGGGGTGAGGGGACTGGGGAGATGTTGGTCAAAGGACACAAAATTTCAGTTTAGGTAGGAGGAACAAGTTCAAGAGATCTATTGTATGTCATGATGACTACAGTTAATAATATATTATATATATGAAAATTGCTAAGAGAGTAAATTTTAAGTCTTTTCACCACCAAAAAGTAAGTATGTAAGGTAATCCATTTGTTATTTAGCATGATCTAGCCATTCTACAATATATGCATATATCAAAAAATCATGTTGTACACCATAAATGTATACAATTTTTACTTGTTAATGAAAAGAAACAAAGTCCCACAAAGCCTAAAAGACACATAATTTGATATTATCCAATATGTTAGAAATTAAGACTTGCCTCTTTATCTAGCCCAGGTGGTTTAGGAAGGGAAGGGTAGGGAATAAAGTGATAAGAAATAGTAGTTGGATGAAGATATTTTAGTGTTCTCCATTCTAACCACCAGTCACCAATGAGCGTCATACAGATAACATTGAGGAGATATGACAATTGAAGTAGAGGAGATACGACAATAAATTTATAGAGAGTTACTTATGTAAAATTAAAATGGATCAGTCATGAAGTCATTCGATAGACGCTGATTAAGAATTTGCCATGTGGTATGCATTGTACTAGGTTTGCCAATGTGGAAATGTATGTATACACATATTGTGTATGTATGTGTGTTGGGGGGGGCGAAGTTTCCAAATTCTACTAGATATATAATGAATGCTAATCAACAGCAAACATTAATAATTCTATAAATACTTGCCATATCAAATTGAATTGAGATCGTTAGTATTGACTTATCCTCCAACCTTGAGAATGGGAATTTAACAATGTCTGTTTCCTGCCTAAACTCTGTCTCTTTCTGTCCTGACAGATGCTCACAGTCAGTTAGAGATTTTATTGATATTCTGCTGTGGCACTGTTGATCTTATTTTGATTGAAACAGGGTTCTGGACAGGAAAATTGATGGGTGCTTACAGTGAGAGTGTTACAAAAAAGTGGTAAAAAGCCTTCATATTTAGGTGTTCATGAGGGCAAGAATTATGACCTTCCTTAAAGTTATAATTTAGAAAATTCTCTACTTATTGTATGTAATTTTAAAAAAAACAATGTTTGGATTATCAATCTGTTTATTTAAGTACTTTTAATATCTACATTTTGATTGACAACTCTTTGTCATTTTCAATGATTTTCTTGCCTAAGCAACATATTACAGAGTTTCCCAATGGACAGGGCACTTATCTTTCTTGTTAGGAGATGTCTTTTCCAACATAGAAGATGCACAACTAGTCATGTCCTATAATATCATCAGATTCTTGAAGGTAAATCACACGTAGCATATTTATTGCACAAGGTAATTTTAGGACAGTTTTGTTAGATATGGAATATAAGGAGGAAATAAATTAAAAATTAATACAATGTGGAAGGGTGTTATCCTTAAAGTACACGTTATATGTCAAAGATAAAAGATACTTTTTGCAATGCTATAATTTAGTCATTAGTCTAGCCCTTTGATGTTATCTAAAGATTTGAACTGAACCATATAATGAACTAAAAACACAGTAAACCTCATTAATTTACAGGATCCACCCCCCAAATTATTATCATTATTGTCTTTACTAAACCACAAGCTGAGTTTAAGGTTTTTTAATCTAGTGATGCAGTTAAAACTGGAATTGAAAGTATGTATTTTCTATGACTATTGAACTAGAACAAAACCAGTATATCAAAATATTCTTCAACCTCAGCAGATATATCATTCAATTTATACATTCCTAGCATAAAATATTTTTATACCATCCTTAACATATGTTTTAAAGCAAACTTAGAACACTGACAATGTTGTGAGGTTTGCCACCGTGATATTTTACTTATAGTTGCTGCCTGAGAAACTTTTTTCTCTTTACTTCTGGCTTACAATAGGTCTTACTTCACTAGTTTTAATTAATGTTTAGAATACTGAGTAGCTTAGAATAGATTGATATACAACTTAGAAAATATCAGTCTTGTTATTTGGATTTTTGGCAGTTTTATTTATTAACAGAACTTGGATTTTCTTTGGTTTAATTCTTATGTGCTTTTTCACCTAGGAAATACTTTCCTCTCTTTATGAAATTGAGAATTTATCACAGTAAGCACAGGAAAGGAAGACCTGTTTTCTAATCATTCAATAAGACATCATGTAATGTTAGAGCTGTTTGCCTATGAAAGATAAATAACCAAAACAAAGTTGGGGGGGGGGGGTAGTGTTCTTTTTTTCCTGAAAGAGAGGAGAAATATATCTTTCTTGAAGAGAGACAGTTGTCAGGTATGATACATTAGTCTTCATTTATGGAGAGATATTGTAATGAGACAATCTTTAGTTGTAAATAACAGTTACTATTTAAGTAAAAAGCTACCTGTGCCCTGAAAATTTCAGTTAGATAGAAGGAATAAGTTCAAGAGATCTAATGTACAATATGGTGACTATAGTTAATAGCAATTAATTATATTCTTGAAAATTGCTAAGAGAGTAGATTTTGTGTTCTCACCACAAAAAATAAGTATGTGGCATAATTCATATGTTAATTAGTTTGACTTAGTCATTCCACAATGTATAGATATTTCAAAACGTCATGTTGTACATGGTAAATATACACCATTTTTATTTGTCAACTAAAAAACAATTAATTAATTAAAAAAGAAAAAGGAAAGAAACCCAGAACGAATATGGATTATTCTGTTATTCACTGTTCTTAAGAGAAATGAGACACTGGAAACAGCAAGGGCTCTTTGAGCTGCACTTTCCTACTCATAAAATGGGAGTAACAGCACCTACCTACACACACATTATCTGGGTGGGCCCAATGTAACCAGAGGGGCCATTAAAGGAGAAAGAAGGGGACAGGAGAGTCAGCGAAGGAGATCTGACAATGGAAGCAGATGTTGGAGTGGTGTGATTGCTGGCTTTGAAGATGGAGGAATGGCCATGAGCCAAGGAATGCAGGTGGCCTCTAGAAGGCAGAAAAGGCAAGGGAATGCAGTCTTTTCTAGAGCATCCAGAAGGAATTCAATCCTGCTGACACCTTGAATTGAGCTCAGTGAAGCCCATTTCAGACTTCTGACTTCTAAAACTATAAGATAATAAATTTGTGTTGTTGTAGGCCACTAAAACAATCAACAAAAAACCTGTGTCTTGTAAGGCAGAAACATTATAATGATATGATCACTAACTATCCAGATACAGTACTCTTCTGTTGCACATATCCCCACTACAGTGCATAGGGCATTATTTAAAGTAAAATGTTTCAGACATTAATTAGTTGAATTAGTACCAATAATAATTATTCTAAAAATCTGTTCTTATGGATTTTTCTTTTCTGACTATAATACAACTACAGTTAGTTAAGGGTCATAATTAAAATCCATGTAGGTTTAATAGGGTTAGAGGTGGAGGAGTTGAAGAAGGCTTGATAAATGAACTCCAAATGCTGGAGCATTGGACACATTGAATATCAATGGGTTTGCCAGAATTGTTAACTGAACCCGATAATCCATGAGAGATCCTTTTGCTCACAACCAAACTCAAATATTTTTTCTCATGATTAAATTATAGCCACAGGAGTGACATTAACCCCCCCACACACACTTTTAATATTTTATTCTACAGTACTAAATATTTACCCTCATTCTGGATAGTAAGAAATACTGCCTCTTGTAAGAATATTTTACATTAAATTTATATGAGAAATATAATACAGGCATATTACCTATTTAAGGAAATCAGGATTTTGCAAATTAAAGAGGATGGTAGGAATAAAAACCAAGTAGTCTTCTTTTTTGATAAAGTAAATTCACTAATATTGCTATCTTTATATTCCAGTTGATGTTCAGCTCAGGCTGATACCCAGTGGCAATAAGCTTTAAGATTGGCTAATGGTCAATATTCGACGTATGTAAAAGCACAGGTTATACTAAACCAGTTGGGTAAACTATGGAAAATAGTAGATAATTATGAAATACAATGTTTATTTCACATAAAAATGGAGAAATTCTTATTAGTTTTTTTTTTCCTTCCTTGAACATTAGACAAATTCTCAAGCTAGTTTTAATTATGGGCTTGTTCAGGAGCACATATACTAAAAATTGCAATGATACAGAGAAAGATTAGCATGGCTCCTTTACAAGGCATGTGTAGCACTGGAATAGCATCTCTTCACAGTATGTATAAAAGGGTTAAAGGTATCTTGTAACATCTTATAGCTCATAGAGAAAATGTGTCTTTGCATCTGTTTGCTTGTAGTAATGGTGCTATTAAAGAATTGTCATTTTTTTCTAAAAATAGTCTTTGGGAAAAAAATGCAGTCTGGAAAAGTTATGGGCATCTTATTTTTGCCGCATCTAAAGCTTTCCAAGTGTTCTGAATGAGCCTCTGCACACTGATATTTTTACCTCCGTCTGTCTATCTGTGTGTAGATATACGTATGTGTTATACATGTATGTGTATTTATGTGTGTACACACACAGGTGTATATATATATGTATATCTCTATACATATTTACTTATTCATATATGCCATGCTAAACAAATAGTTGCCTTCTATCAGGTTGGAGAGAATATTTTTAGTTTGACAACTTTGTGTGGCTATGCTGAAACTCAGCAATGATTCTGTATCTTTACTGTAACTTTAAAACTTGCCATGAGCGAGAGAAGAACTGTTGAATTGCCACTGCTATACAGTTGCATCAAGATTAAGTAAAATGTTCATCTCTGTCAAACAGATTTAGCTGAACGGAATCTATCAAAATATAGTCATAGTTCTCGAAGCGTGCCTGGAGCTCTGTGGATGTGCAAAGGAAGGACCATATGGAAGTTGTTTTCTCCAAGGTACCAGTGGGTATGGTTTTGTGTGTTGCAGTGTGCCTGTTGGCACTGTTGGCAGTTCAGTACCCTGGGAAAGACATTGCTTTCAAACATGAGTAATTGATGAATTGTATGTAATATGCAAATGTGAATGCATAAATCTCCTGAATGACAGCTTAATTTATGTGAGCTTTTAAGAATGTGGGATTAGATTTTAATTAAATATCTTCAAAGGCACCCTGACTTATTCAGTTTTTTTGGCTGCTATCTTCAGAAAGAAGGGAGGAAGGTTTAAATCATAATTTTACACACATCATTCTCATTTTTCTACTAAGTGGTCATTGTTTCATATAAAAATCAAGGTATTTAAAGAAGTAAGGCATTTTTCTTTAATTATAAAAACACTGCTATTATAGTACAATGGTTGAATCTTGTCATATATGATAGATACAGGAAAAATATGTGTGGTTGAAAATGAATGTCTTTAACTTCAAATTTAATTCTTAAACATATTTTGAATACTACCATATCTTTTAGTATACCAAATTAAATAGTGATAATTGCAGATAAAATTTCTTAGTACAGATTTTTAGAATGTTAATACTGCATGTGACTTTCAAAACATTATTACCTTAAAAATAACTAAAATAAAGAGTTAATGGAGAAAGAGCTGTCTCCTCCCCTTTGCTTTTAGATATGTGGTATGTATAGATCCAGCTCTCTGTGTGTGTGTATGTGTGTGTAGTTTTAACCTATGTGAGATAATAGCATTTTAATCTTTATGTAATATGCAGAATAGGATAAAAAGAGGCTAATTAAAAATCTTTGAAATTTACACTTTTTCCTTTTAATCTTCCTATGTGACCAGATAAGGAATTTATAAAAATGAGTTTAGTAGATCCACTTAAAGTGTGCTAGAAATGTTGTTAAGTATTTAAAAAATATCTTTCAAACTATTTGTAGTTTATAATAAATCACATTGCCCATAAGTGATAAAATATAATCTCTTGACGAGTAATGCCTACTTTTTTTTACATATGTAGATTTTATCTTATTTTTTAAATTTATTTCTTAATTTATCATTATACAATGTAGTTGACTTTTTACTTGTTTTTCCTACATACTTCCCTTCTCTTAATTTACATTCAAGAGCTTAATTTTTGACTATAGCAAAATGGCTACTGATTCCGCTTCACTTGAATGTTTCTTCTCTGATGTATCATTGTAGTGCTTAGTTGCACAGACTCTGGAATCATACTTCATAGGTTCTAAATCCCGGCTCTGCTGCTATCTGCTGTGTGACCTTGGGCAGAGCATTTAACTGTGCTTAAGTTTCTGGATTGTTGTTAGAATTACGTCACTTAAATTAAAGAACCTAGAAGAGTGCCTGGACCTTGGTAAGCTGTATGCAACTTACTGCTGTTACTCATGTCTGCTGTTCTCATAATACCCTCATTTTCACCTGACATGCCTTTTTCCTCACTCGTTGGCCCCAAGACAGCTTCATTTGCATCTCCATGATTTTATCTGTAAAGTGTCTACCTTGCATCCTCTTCCTGCCTAACTCCTATCCAATCTTGAGACCTGACTAAAAGCTCCTTTCCTTCATGAAGTCTTCACTGAATCCTTTCTCTGAACCAGCTCCATTTTTCTTTAGTTTTCTTCTATTATAGCATTTGTTGTGTAATCATATTCTTATTTATTTTGTTTGCACCAAGCTGCCACTTATTATTCCACTTATATAGCCTGTTTATTTGGTTTCTGTCAAAAATGTTGACTTAAAAATTACTGTTAGTGTGAAGCCCTAGCTTCCTTTCTCTGATTTGCCTTTCTCTAGGATTGGTAAATCACAGAGATACAGGATGTTGCAATATTCAAGTGAGATGGCCATGTACAATTTTCCTCTTCAGTCCCCTGCTTATTCTGGTTCTGTTATGGTTGAAATTATTTATTCCATTCTGAGGAAGTGCTTTTCTGTTTATTAGAAATTAAAGAAGAAAAGGTCATTTGTCTCATGTTGAGAAAAAATGCATACAATATAGTAGGTATAGAGTCAGACAGATGAGGGCTAAAATTCTGGCTCTGTTGGCTGGCTTTCACCAAGTTAGCTTCTCTGAGACTTAGTTTCTCATAAAAATAGGGATAATAGTACCCATTTTGTGGAACTATTTAGAGAATTAAAGTTGATGTGAACATTAGCATAGTGCTAGACACATAGAAGCTGTTAATTCACCAGTACTTTTTATCCCCTTTAATCATCCAGCTGTTGTAACAAAATTCATAATAATGAGCCATGCAATGAAATCAAAGCCCTACCTTAACTGAGATCTGAAACGGAAGGAACAGTGAAGGGTTTATCCAGGAGCAGTGTGTGACTAAGTTTTCTAATTTCTTCTCTGATGGGACCAGAATGTATAGATACCTAATTTTAACATGCAGTATTATTTTTTAAAAGGAAATAATAAGGACTGAGATCAGGATGTATCTGTTTTGGGCTTTTTCGATCAGAACATGGAAGTTAGCTAAACATAAACACTTAAGTTGTCCCAGCTTTCACAGCAGAAGATAAACTATTCAACTGTGGGTGCCTTGAAATTGGACTCACGTTAAGTGTAATTTCTCTGGCTGTAGTACTTTCAGCTCTGGCAACAGCCTGTTATGTACTCTTTCTTGTTTAATTTGCGAAACAGATATAACTTTTTCTGTAATGTAAGTCAACCTACATTTGTGTGTAAGGTGATATTCCAGGAACTGTGGTAGGCTCAAAGATGAAATTGGTAAGCCCCACACAACACTGGCCAAATGGGCCTGATGTGGTGAGGAGATCTTCAGAGCACTTTGCACCAGCTGGGTGCTCACTAAGTATTTATTTAACTTGATATTTCAATTGCTAGAGAGTAGAGCTCGGTCACAGTGCATATTAAAATGTAAAATCATTACTTGTATTTACTTTTCAAGATAACTAGTTTGTAAATGACAGTCATATTGTAAAATACTTAATGAAATTTTAATTTTAACAACTTCTCTTCTGTATCATACATTTTAGTGACAAATACTTTTTAAAAAAGTAATGCAATGTTTAATAATAAATGGTCTCTTAATTCCAACCATTCTTACCAATAACATAAACACGAGAAAAATAAGTTATGATCTTGATGTAAAAGATAAACACAAACGATCTTTTTCCATGGAGTAAAAGTTGTGAAATGTTTTTGAATAGTAAGTACAAATAACACAGGAGTTTAGAGTTAAGCAAACCTGATTTTTAATTCTTTTACTAGCTGTGTGACATTAGCCTTCTTATCTAAAGTCTATGAGCCGTAGTTTCTTAATTTATAAACTGGGGATAATAATGTCTACTGGCAGAGTTTTGGTAGGTATTATACATATTATATCCTTATCTCTATCTGTCTGTCTATCACACTTTATATCTCAATGTTTCCATTTACTTTTGCTCCTGAACAATCAAATTCAACTCAGATAATTATAGACATGCATCATTTTCAACAGGTCAGACTGGAAAAACTGAAGCGTAAGGAGAAACGTTTAAAGGTATTACAGTGATTGTTATGGAAGGAACCATGGATTAGAAGTTAGTAGACATGAGTTGCAGTCATGGTTTTTCCCCAGCAATCTGTGAGATCCTAAATAGACAAGTCATTTCACCTCTTTGAGCTTTTGCTTCCCTATCTGTACAAATAAGAATTTTAACTGATTTTTCTCTAAGGTTCCTTTCAGCTTTAACATTCTAGAATTTTTTGGATTCCTTGACTCTTGAGATTACATAGCATAGTGAGTCAGTGTGCTGGGTCTAGATTCAGATCGCGTGGGCTGTAATTTCAGTTTTCCAGCATAATAGCTGTATCATTTGGGCAACCTTTTATACCCCTTGAGCCACAGTTTTCTTATCATTAAAATGAGCATGGTAATGGTAGTACATACTTCATAGTGTTGTTGACAGTACGAAGCATGCACTACTATTACCATAATAGTTAGATGAGTCAATATATATAAAGAACTTAGAAGAATGTGAAGTACATAGTAAGTATTCCCTAAACATTACGTATTATTATTACCTAAAACTGCGGAGGTGTGACTAATGAAATATGTCCCTCTTATTTCAAATCGTGATGATGCAACCACATATCCACAAGGGAGTTGGTCGGTGACTATAGCCAGTAATCAAGCATCATACCTCATCCATCTGTTCCTATATTGAGATCTTTTTATTTTGAATTCACATAGAACTGAATGATCTCTATTTAGGCTAATGTTATATTTCCCTGCATTTTTAGGCATCTGTTCATGAATTTATATCTAAATTTCCAAAGTATTTGAGGAATTCTGTCTTATACTTCCTATTATCCCTCATTCAGATCACCTGACATTGGACCTTGCACCTAGTAGATGTTCATTAACAATTGATGGATGATACAGGTTTTTAATTCTTCCAGGATAGCTGCATTTAAAAAAAACTCCAAATTCTCGTTTTTAAGTTTAGTAAATCCTCAGATACATATTTATGGGAGAATGCAGACTGAATCATGATGATCAAATAATATCAGAAAATATGGAAAATAAAAATTATAGGTGATCTCTATTGTACATCATGGTGGCTACAGTTAATAACAATATATTGTATACTTGAAAATCGCTAGGAGAGTGCATTTTAAGTATTCTCAGCACAAAAAGTGATTAGTATTTGAGGTAAGGCATATGTTAATTAGCTATTCTATAATGTATGTATATATATATCAAAACATCATGTTGTGCACCATAAATATATAATTTTTATTTGTTAAATAAATAAAAAGATTACAGATAATTTCACTTCCTAATTTATGTTTTATGCTAAACTGTTTTCACTGTCACTTTTTAATATTAGCTTATTCATTATTATATTCATTTTCACTATTCAAATTGTAATTATTCTTTATGCTCCTTACCTGACTGATCACTCCCCAGCCCCTTCCTTCCCTTCCTCCTATCTCTAGTATCCTTCAGTTTGTTCTCTCCTTGGAAAGTTCAGTGTGTTATTATGGGCTTTTCTTTCTTTGTTCCTTCCTTCCATCCTCCCTCTCTCTCTCTCTCTCTTTCTTTCATTCCACCAAGTTATGATTGAGAACATGTGGTATTTCTCTTTCTGTGTCTAGTTTATTTCACCTAAAACAATTTTCTCCAGGCTCATCCATGTTGCTGAAAATGGCAGAATTTCATTCTTTTTTATGGTTGAGTAGTATTCCTTTCTGTATATGTACCACATTTTCCTTATCCAGTCATCTGTCAATGGACATAGGTTGGTTCCATATTTTGGCTATTGTAAATAGCACTGCAATAAACATGGGAGTGCAGGTATTCCTTTGACATGATGATTTAGATTACTTTGGATATATACCCAGTAGTGGGATTGCTAGATCATATGGTAGTTCTACCTGTAGTTGTTTGAGAAGCCTCCATGTTTTCCATATGGTTGTGCTAACATACAGTCGCACCAACAGTGTAAAACAGTTCCCCTTTCTCCTCATTCTCACCAGCATTTGTTATTCTCAGTCTTTTTAGTAATACCCAGTCTAACTGGGGGAAATGATATCGCAGTGTGGTTTCGATTAGCATTTCCCTGATGATTGGTGATACCGAACATTTTTTCATGTATCAGTTGGCCATATGTATGTCTTCCTTTGAAAAATGTCTATTCATCTTCTTTGCTCATTTTTTAATGGGGTTATTTGTTTTTTTACTGTGTAGTTGTTTAAGTTCTTTGTATATTCTGTATATTAATCCCTTGTTGGATGTATAGTTTGTAAATATTTTCTCTCATTCTGTAGGTTGTCTTTTCACTCTGCTGATTGTTTGCTTTGCTGTGCAGAGGCTTTTTAGTTTGATATAATCCCATTTGCTTATTTTTTCATTTGTGGCTTGTGCTTTTGGGGTCTTATTCATAAAGTCCTTGCCTAGTCCTACTTCATAGAGTGGTTTCCCCTATGTTTTCTCATTGTAATTTTATGGTTTCAGGTCTTAGATTTAAGTGTTTAATCCATTTTGAGTTGATTTTGGTATAGGGTGAGCGGTACAGGTCCAGTTTCATTTTTCTGCATATGGATGTCCAGTTTACCCAGCACTATTTATTGAAGAGGCAGTCTTTCCCCCAATATATATTCTTGTTGGCTTTGTCAAAGATCAGTTGGCTGTAAGTATGTGGGTTGATTCCTGGGTTTTCTATTCTGCTGTATTGGCCTGTGTGTCTGGTTTTTTTTTTTTTTTTTTTTTTTGCTATTATCATGCTGTTTTGGTTACAGTAGCTTTGTAGCTTTGTAATGTAATTTGAAATTGGGTAGTGTTATGCCTCTGGCTTTATTTATTTATTTATTTTTTGCTCAGAATTGCTTTGGCCATTCAGTGTCTTTTCTTGTTCCATGTGAATATTAGGATTGTTTTTTTCTATTTTTGTGAAGAATGTCATTGGTATTTTGATGGGATTGGATGGAATCTGTAGATTGCTTTTGGTAATATGGACATTTTCATGATGTTAATTCTTCCCATCCAAGAGCATGGTATGTCTTTCCATCTTTTTGTGTCCTCTTTACTTTCTTTCAGTAGTGTTTTGTAGTTCTCATTGTAGAGATTGTTCACCTCCTTGGTTAAATTGATTTCTAGGTGTTTTATTTTTTTGGTGACTATTGCAAATGGGCTTGCTTTCTTGATTTCTTTTTTGGATAGTTCATTACTAGAAGATAAAAATGCTACTGATTTGTGGGTGTTGATTTTGTATCATGCAGCATTACTGAAATTGTTAATCAGCTCTGAGAATTTTTTGGTAGAATCTTTAGGTTTTTCTATATATAGGATCATGTCATCTGCAAACAGGGATAGTTTGACTTCATCCTTTCCAATCTGAATTCCCCTTATTTCTTTCTCTTGCCTGACTGCTGTTGCTAGTACTTCCAATACTATGTTAAAAAGGAGTGGTGAGAGTGGGCATCCTTGTCTTTTTCCTGTTCTTAAGAAAAAAGCTTTCAGCTTTTTCCCATTCAGGATGATATTGGTGATTTGTTTGTCATGTGGCTTTTATTGTGCTGTGATAACTTCCTTCTGTACCTAATTTACTGAGAGTTTTTAATCATGAAGGGATGTTGAATTTTTGTCAAATGCTTTTTCTGCATCTATTGAGATAATCATATGGGTTTTGTCCTTGGTTTTGTTGATGTGGTGTATCACATTTATTGATTTTCATATGATGAACCATCCTTGCATCCCAGGGATGAACCCACTTGATCATGTTGTATAGTTTTTTTTGATGTGTTGCTGTATTCTGGTTGCTAATTTTGTTAAGGTTTTTTCGTCTATGTTCATTAAGGATATTGGCCTGTAATTTTCTTTTTAATCTCACTTCATAAATTACATTTTAGGCTAAATTGCTTTAACTGTCACTTTTCTAATGGATTTTCTTTTCAAATAATCTGTCTTCATATATTATCTTCCTAGATGTCAAATCCTCATTGTTGTGCATTAAAGATGGGAAAAATATGTTTTGGTTTGCAGAAGAAAATCCTTTTGTTGATGTAATCTGAAAGTCTCTGTAAATCTATTCTTTATAATTAATTAGAATGTATAACTAGCATGGTTTGCATGCAGGCTTAAAACAAATATACTACAAAATAAGTAGCAAATAACCTCTTTGGACATCAAGGATATTTACTCTGCCCTTAATGTTTACTTAAGAAAAAGATATGTAATGAAAGCCAGGAAGTCACAGTATACTTTAGAAGAAATATTAAACTTTTTTGCCTACCACCATTTGGACCTCGATGCAGAGTGCATCCTTGGGCTTTCTTATTCACTTTGTAATTCATTTTTACCTCCTTACATTTTAATTTTAGAGCAAACACATTGTGTATATTGTAAAATGGAGACAACTTATTTTTTATTCTTTCATCCTAATAAGAAGAAAAAGCAAGTACAGATATCTCCTTTTGCCTTGTTTGGTCAACATTCAATTCATTCTAAGCAAAATGTTGATGTCTCATTGTGAAAACAAACTGAGCCCAGGCTAATTTTGCAGAACGTGATAGGAAAGAAGTGAGAGTAAACTTTCACTACTCATCCCTGTGCTTGGAGCCGTTGTGGATTGTAGAGTTATGTGCCATCACTGGTCCCATAAACTGGAAGCAGTGCAGGATATGGCCCTCAGAAATAGAAATGGATAGTCAGATAGTCTGACTGTATATGAATAGTAATACCAAGAAATGTAATGCTGGAAAACAGCAATTGCCTTTGGTCAATTTTGTTCAATTCTAGTACAATCAGTCCAAAGTTAGAGACTTCAGTCCCTTTGAGTTATCTGGGTTTGATCTGGCTATGTGCTATCCTATGATTTCCTGTGGCTTAAAATTCACCTTCCTTTTTTCAGTAGGTCTGGAGTAAGGCCTAGGCAATTGTGATTTTTAATAGCCTCATAGATAATTCTGATGTGTAGATTGAGAATTACCAAGTTACTCTTCTCTAGGATAAAAATTGTCTCCGTTTTCTATTTTTTTCAGGATGAAACTGCTTTCCCAGTGAGAGCCTATTAATTTAGTGGACAGTGGTATGCTGTGAACATTGGAATATTAACATTATTGGACATTTTGGATAGAGAGTTGTAGCCCATCTCTTGTACAGGTAGACAGGTCCTTTCAATGGATGCATGTGTAAATTAATCAATATAAGCATATGACTGGATTTGGAGGAATAGAGTTGGGGACCATTAGCCAAATGACAACATAACGTATGTTAAAATCATCCTAGATACCAGAAATAAACTCCAAGGAGAAGAAAATTGAGTTTTTGAATATATATTATGCACTCAGCAGATATAAATCCTTAGAATAGTTCTACATGAAATCCTAAAAACATGAAAAATTCAGTCAGCCAGTCTGTCTTCTTGCTACTTGCTGTACACAATGCCTTTTATTCCAGATGTTTCAGTTGCATGGACATAACAATTATACAGGACACACTCAACAGAATGGCTGAATTTCTCATTACTCATGTGGGTATTTTGTTGCAACACAGTTGTCACCTCAGGATGTTATATGTGGGTAGGAAGGGGAGTTTTGAAATACAAGGATATTTTGTATTCCTTTACAAAACAACCTTTATGCACAATGATGTCAGTAAGAATGGTTAAAATCAATATACAAATAATGATTTATACAAAAAAAATATTTTATTTAACAAAATGTTTGCTTCTATATGAAAAAAGAAACAAACCCTTATTTTGGCAGCAAGCATTTCCAAAGGAAGCAAATGTTTTAGACACTGTGGCCAAAATAAATGTTTTCTTTTAGGCTGTTAAGGCAGCCAAATGTTTTCATAGAACTTTCAAAATGTTTCCACCCTTTATTTTCACAGAGAGAGTGTCTCTCCTTCCCACCCATTACCCTATGGAAATATTTTCAGAACGTATTTTGATCATGAAAACAGTGAAAACATTTTGAAAATATTGTCTTTATAAGTGTTAATAGTATGCTTTCAAAGTTTAAGAGAAAACAAGAAATGACAGTATGGTGTAGTTGAAAGAACAGTAGAAGCAACAGAACTAGGTTCTGTCTTAGAATCTGCAGCTTAGTTGCTGGGTGACTTTAACTGATCACCTCACCTTTCTTGACTTTCTGTTTGTTAATCAGCAAGATGAGGGAGTTGTAGTAAATGTCATCTAATCTCATTTTGTATTTCCTTCCCATAAAAACGATACTCATATAATGAATATGTGTCTTTTAACATCAAAATATCCTCTCTCTCTATTTTTAAATTTTCTTTTATTGTGATAAGAACACAATGTGAGATCTATCCTCTTAAGAAATTTTAAGTGTACAATACAGTATTGTTAACTATAGGCACAATGTCGTACAGCAGATCACTAGAACTTAGTCACCTTGCATAACTGAAATTTCATGCCCATTGAATAAGTCACCATTTCCCCCTCTCCCCTCCCCGGATTATATGAGTTTGACTGTTTTATATAACTCATGTAAGTGAGATGATGCGGTATTTGTCCTGTGCCTGGCTTATTTCACTTAACATAATGTCCTTCAGGTTCATCCATGTTGTTGCATATTACAGATTACAAATGACCAGTATCATATTTTTGTTTTTTCTAATGGCAAATTCTCTTACCTTTGTGTTTTATTTAAAAAAAATAAAATCAAACATACAAATAAAACAAACATAACATTCTAAAACCTGGATTGAGTCTTGCCAGCTATGTATACTGTATCATCTGTTAGCTATGGATCAATTTAAACTTTTTCCACTATGACACAATCACCTTTAAAACCAATTTAAACTATTTCCCTCCCTCCCTCAGTTTTCCAGACTGAATAAGTAAAAATAACTTAATTTATCGTGATTTAAATTTGATTACGAGAAAAAAAATGAATATAAATACTAAGTGAATCATGATAGTTATTTTTCCCCTATACTATCATTTGTGGTTTAAAACTGTTAAGCTGTTTATGGAGTTCTAGGGACTTTTACTCAAACAGTACTGATAAGAAGTTTCACTGCAGTGAAAGCAACAATTAAACAAACTATACCAAGTTAACTGTTTTAAGATTTTTAATTAGATCACTAATACCAGTCATAGCTGCCAAGTTATTAAGCGCCATTATTAAAGACTACATACCAGGCACTACTCTGCAGGCATATTTTGTCTCTCTCCTGTGTGTGCGTGTGTGTTTGTGTGTGCATGTGCGTGTGTGTCTGCGTGTGTGTGTGTGTGTGTGTCTTTACTACAACTCTCTGTGATAGGTGTTAATACTGCAGATTAGGAATCTGACACCTATAGAAGTTAAATGACTTGCCTAGTGTCAAACAGCTGGTACAGCTGGTAATAGGTTCAAAACCTGGTTTGCCTGATATTGTAAGAATTTAAAACTGCTTTTGTGTTTCTTTGTCACACACACAACTGCAGCAAGTAATAACCTTTACAATAGTAATGCAATAGACAGGTAAAGGGTATAAGCTGGACAGTTTCATGAGTTCCTAGATACCTGTTCACTCGGACTTTACAATGTGACTAGGATAGAAGCAATCTTGATTGCCCTGAGACATGATCTGTCCGAAGCTAGGCCCCAAAGTCAAACTCTGATCATAATTCTTGCAGATCTATTTGGTGCCTTATGATTTAGAAGGCCACAGGATGCTCTCACTAATGAGTGTGGCTTAAATGGAGATAGTGCTGGCCCTGCTGTGGCCTGGCCATGGTTGTTTTTAGTTCTGAATGGTAGTGAAACCCATATGGCTGCAAGTGAGCAAATAATATAACAAAGTTACAGAAAGATGTAGCTGTGACATTTTACATACATGGAACAGGCTTCAGCAAATGAAAGAAGTTATCAGGAAGTGGTCTTTAAAAATTTGATTTTAAGTACTGCTTTTGATTTGTAATTGCTTCTAAATTAAAACCTTTCCTTTCTGAGCCAACTTTTAAAACTCACAGATAGTTAATGAGTGCCTACGATAAGCCCAACACTTTTATTAAACGTCGTCGATGGAGGTAAGTAAGCATAAAGATGCATGCATCCATGCTCAAAGAACTTGAAATGCAGTTAAGAAAATAAAACATAATTAAATTTTAAATTGGGGAGTAACATGAGAATATCAGATAAGAATATAAGAAATGTCACAATGGACAAAAAGTGTTGTAATTTCAGAGCTGTGATTTGGGCACCTATCTCCTAACATTGACATCTTCTCAACAATATACTTAATCTTGTATTTTTTCTGGTGTAAACTACTATGCATAATTCTTTTCCACCTTTGAATCAACAAGTGATACCTTTATCTCTCTTCATTTTATTTTGTCTCACTCAGAAGAGCATCAATTGTAATGATGCACCAGTATTTACAGATATGAGTACATATATTCTGAATTGCATTGTACAACAGAAATATAAGCCACAAATGTTGTTTGTAATTTTAAGATTTCTATTGGCCACATTTCAAAAGTAAAAAGAAACAGATGAAATTAATTTTAATAATATGTTTTTTAACCCAATATATATTCAAAATAATATTGTAACACGTAATAATATATATTAATGAGTTTTTTTTTTTTTGTACTAAGACTTCAAAATCCGGTGTGTATTTTACAGTTGCACAACATTTTCAATTTGGACTCACCACATTTCAGATGCTCAATAGCCACATGAGGCTGGTAGTTACCTTATTGGGCAGCAGAGCTCTGAACTTATATAGGTAAATAAAAATTGAAGGTGTGTGAGCCTGCACAAGCTATTTAACCTATCTCTGCTTCATGCTTCTCTTCTGGAAAATGGGACAATAAGAGTATCTAAATCATAAAATTGGGATTAAATAAAGTGAATGTATATAAAGATTCAGAACAGTGCTTGGGACATAATAAGTGCTCAGTGTTAGCAATCATTATTGGTTATTATTACTATTGTACACTACACAATATTATAAAATAAGGTATATATTGGTGTATACACTTCCATATTTCGTTTATAGCTATTATTAAAATAGATCTTTGAAATGGAAAAGTACGGTTTAAATCAAAAAAGTGGCATGGTTATCAAACTTAGAACTATAATAAACTACTTCTGTAATACACTAATCCATCTCTACTAAACAGGCAGATAAGAGCGAGGGATCATAGTTTTAGCATATGGTTGAATAATAACACTGCAGATATATTTGCATCACAGGCAGATGATTTACAAGAACATTGATCGTTATGTTCCTGGTGTAGACATGGTATTAACATTTTCATGTTTTAGACATGCTTCCTATTTCTGTAGGTCACATTATCTGTACTTTCCAATGTGGGAACATACATGCTGTGAATCATTCCTCAGAACTGTTCCTGCTTAGGAAACTGGCAGTTACTTAGCAGTCATCTTTGATTTTCTCTTTTTACTTTGGATTTTTAATAAGTAAATCTTTCAAATAATCGTACCTGTTCTATAGTTATGAATTGCCAGAAATTTTCATGAAATATCAAATTATGGAAAGATGACCTAAAGCATTTTACTCATCTGCCAATATTTTCTCTTTAGTAGTTAAATATTTAATTTTTGCCTGCCTGCTGAATAAACATTTCTCTCAAAAGTGTATGGTCTTAGATTCTGAAATACTTAAGTCAATTAAGTCTTGTCTTTGTCACTTCCAGTCTATTTAGTTTTGATTATGGAGTACTTATAAATATTTGTTTCTGGTTATAGAGGCTAATTTAGTTGCTTTGTATTTGTTCAACCATGTATAGTTAGAGACCTTTAAAAGTAATCAGCGTTTTTAGCTCCCACAAATAAGTGAGGACGTGTGCTATTTTTCTTTCTGTGCCTGACTTATTTCACTTAATATAATTTTTTCTAAGTCCATCCATGTTGCTGCAAATGGGGGGCGGTGTGTGGGGAAGAAGACTCAACAATCACAATAACAAACAATCACAACAATTCCTTGAACTTGTTAAGACAAGTGAACAGATATGATGTAGATGGAGGGGAGTTGGTCCGAGCGTTGTGGGTTATTGTTAAGTTGATGTAGATGGAGGGGGAGGGAGGAAAGAGGAATTGGTAAAGGGACACGAAAATCAACGACATTGCGTATTGACAAATTAAAATAAAAATAATAGCATTACTGAGCACATGTGTGCCCAGCAGTGTGCAGATAACAATGTTTATGTCATTGTTTCTGCTCTTGAACAATTCAAGAGAAGATATACAGATGAACTGAAAACTTCCAGAACACATGGTAATTGTTACTGGACAGAAAGAATGAGGATCATAGAGCACCCAGAGAGAGGACCTCATTGGCATCCTTGTAGATGTGGTGGCTATGACAGAATAGCATGATGGTTGGAGGGAAGTCAGAAAAAAATAAATAAAATAAAAGTAATCAGCATTTTAAATGTTTTCATCTTATCAAAAATCTTATCTGGCAACATTGTGCATTAACTACCAATGCATGCATAGTCAATTTATTTCTTTTGAATTTTCCTACCCAGTTTATCAAAAAACCACTTCGGCTTTGAAATAGCCAATTTTAAGTGGAAGTAAGGATATTGTTGCTTAAAATGCAACTGGTTTAGCATGCTATTAATTGACATTCGTGGACAGTTAACTTACAGAAAAGAATTCCTGATAATGTAGGAAGGTAAATGAGAAAACTGAAACTCTGAAAGGATGAGAGTTGCTATTGAATTATCCATAAGGCATTCCGATTGGCATTCCTCCCCCCAAAAAGACAGGAAAAATTGACCAGTATGCAGGCAAGTGAAAGGCTCCATGGTATTATCACAAAGATTCTATAATATTAAACCAAAAGGAATAGATGAGGTCATTTAGGCTAATATCTTCGTCTTACAAATATAGAGGGATGGGGTCCAGAGGGGTTAGATAGATGACTTGCTCAAGACTGTAGAAATAATAATGCTCGTTCCAAATCTTTTGTTAACACGCTCATGTATTTAACTATGCTCATTTTCACAACAACTAAATGTTTAGGAAAACAGCTTTTCATGTGTCTTGATACATAGATATGTTTTTCATAGCTAAGTTTTGCTAAAATCAGATACTTTACAATGTCTTCCTTCATGATTTTTCATTGCAGACATAATGGTTTAATTTTTAATTATAGGAAAAATGAAAATGGGAAGCTCAAAAAGTTTTGATTTAGAAAACATGACTATAATGCTTTCCTTTCAGACAGTTATGTGCTGATAAATGTTCACAACTGGCTGAGGAATGAAGCCCTGATTTGTAGTATTTGATAATTTGTGTGGTGTAAATACTCCTACTATGGCCAATTTCAAGCTACCAACATGACGTCCTCCATGTGAAGTTTGGAGTTGTTGCACACAATCCGTGCTTGCGAGTAGGTACTAGCTAGCTAGTTCAAGGACATCACTGCTTTTAGAGCACAAGCAACAAACTGGGGATCCAATTCAGGGTCTTTATATGCCATTTGGGTCCTAATTTTCAGTTTATGTACATATACACACACTCATACATACATTTGACCCCTGAATTTCATGGGTTTTTTTTGCATTCTCTTTAAAAACGGTATCCATTGCATTGGTAACAGATTATTATTTCTCCATATCTAAAGGTATTACTTTGAGTTATTAACAGCTTATTCATAGGAGGATGTAAACCCAAACATTAATCAGTACATTTCAGGAGGAAAAAAACAAAACAAAAGAGAAGGAATTTCCTAACAATACATGTAGCAAGGTTTAGGCAAAATCCCCATGCCTTTGCCTTTGCCTTTGCCTTTAGGTCCTCAATAATATGACATACTTCCTTAACGAACATCTTTTATCCACATCCCACACTTGTACTCACTCCTTCAAGGAATAAAACTGTAGAAAACAATGCCATTTGAAGTAGAAATATTGAAAAATAAACTATACACTTCCAGTGTAATGTTTCAGACGACGGAAACATCTTGTATTCATTGAGATTTATCTGGAACACAACTTACTGAGACTTTCTGTGGTTCTCTTAGTCAGAGGTGATTAGCCACCAATTTTAGAGCACCAACAATTGCACAATGTTAATGTTTAATTAGCAAAAGGGAAGCACCTGTAGTGTGGAGGAAGAGACTCCAAGATTAGACTATACACATGCAGGTTATAACAAAAGACAAATTAAATGAGCATACTGTTTATCTTCGGGGAAAATATAGTTGCTAAATTGTTAGATTGCCTCAACTCATGGGAAGTGCAAGCAGTAAGTAACTTTTTGCATGTATGTTTCACTGCTGGCTTTTCACCAATAAATGCCAGTGAGGAATGTTTGTGAACTTTCCTGTCCTTCCAGCACAAAGGCAGGCTGGTTGTGCTTGGGACGATTAGACAGATCTAGGACACCTTCAGTTTAATGTGTCATGCTTTGCACTCGACATGTTGTGGCTCGTGAAAAAAATTGATTTGTCTCATCCTCCCCCCACCATCTATTTCTCTTCTTCATCAGCCTTCCTGTATTCAAATGGAGATTATTCTAAATGCTTTCTTAACACCTTTCCTTTGCAGCCACTTTCACATTTATAATTATCCTTTTACAAAAGGATAAAAAGATTTAAAGTGATTATTCTTGGCAGAAGGCCTAAGGTGAAACTCTGTTGTATTTAATGTGTAAATTATAACGTGTGCAGTTGTGAAGAGAGGTTGTGAGATGCTCATGTAACCACAAGAATTTAAAGGAAGCTGTCAGTGAGTTTGTACTCTTTAGTGGCTAATAGTCATTGAAAAACATTTCATAATATGTTATATCTGAAGGATAAATGAATAGTTTAAGTTAAACACAACCACTAACTTTCTAGAAGACAGAAAGATAAAGGTATACAATAGTTTCTCAGCAAGACTTTAGGAAAATGCAAAAACCCCTTCCTTCCTCACTGTTACTTCGAAGCTTATTTGGAATGATTAATTTTCCTGTGGCTTAATGTAAATTGAGAATTAAATAGAAACTGTTACCTTGCTGACCTTGCTAACCAACTGACCTTGCTTCCCCACTTTTCAAGCTGAACTTGTGTATGACTTTTCTAACCAAATGCACTCGAAGCAGAATCAATCCTTTCATGTAAATAGGAAACTAAAGAAAAACATTTTTTAGTTTTATATCGTGCCATTTTTCAAAAAAGTTTTCCTTCTAAATTTAGACTGCAAATATATTCAGTGTGCTTCTCTTCTGCTGTACTAATTGGTAACCCTGTCACCTGTTAATTCCGGTCTATTAACCAGTTAGGGATGTTCATGAGAAAATCAATATATTCAGCTTTTCTACCTCCGAGGTCCAAGGCTCCAAAGGAAACTCAGGAAGTGCTTACAATAGCACAGTACAAAGTATCCTGGCAAAACATTCTGAGCAATTCTCTTACCTTCCTTCCTTCTGTCCTCCCTCCCTCCCTCCCTCCCTCCCTTTCCTTCCTGTTGATGTTTACTTTGTACCAAAAACGTTGTTAGGCACACAATCAAGCAATATTTATGCAGTAAGATAGAGTCCCTATGAATAAGGAGCTTAGAGTCTGGACAAGTAGCTATATCCTATTTACATTTAATTTTTTACAGTAGGCAGAATGGGACAAACTGCTAGCTTTACCAAAGTGCTGAGATGAGTTAATTTATATTCACAAAATGCCTGAAAGGATGGAAGTGCTGTACACATGCAGGGAGTGCTTGACTGTTCTGAAGATGGAAAGAGGATTCAAGCTCTTTCATGAGGTGGAGGTTTCCTTGCTCAGTCCACCCCACTGATGGCATCAATTGCCAGAGATGTTTAGGAACTTTAAATCTTCCATGGTTTTGACCTTGAGAAATATTATCTCTTCTTGAAAAAGAAAAACAATCAACAATCAACAATTCTAGGTTTTTACTAGGTAGGACAGGCTTTAAATTCTATTAAGCAATTATGTAATAGGAGCATGTTAGTTGAATTTGTCTTAGAAAAAGTTACCAGTGATGAAACACTTCATTTCAGGATATAAAGGTGTGTTTCTCTCTGTCTCCTCCCGCCTTGAGGGGGTGTTATTTACCAACATTTTTGTCATTATCCAGCCTGCTGTGCCCCCAAATAGCATTCTCTAAAAGCAGAAAATAAATAACCCCCAGAAAGAGAAAGTCTAAGGACAACAAATATATGCGCTATGGGATTCTGTTACAGAAATTATTTTCTAGTACAATAATTATAATAGTATTAAAATACAATCAATATACTATATAAAGTCATGATAAAAACAAAAGCAAAAAAACAGAAAAAATGCATAATCCTATTTCTCATTTATAAGTTCAATTCCCTCATGTAAACTCTGAAGAGGTTTTTACTGTGCTTTTTACTTTCTTCCCCTGCCTATATTTAAGAATAAATTTTGTGTTTTCAGGTATTAAACAATGAACATGAGTGTGTGCGCACGCGCGTGTGTATTCATTCATTTATTCACAATAAAACTATGGTTTTGTGATTTGTGCCAGGGTATTTTTCTAACCTTGAACTGAACTGTAGGTTTAGCCATTATGAACATGCCTAGGATAGCATATTCTATTCTGATAGGCCTGTACAGGATTTGAATGTATGCTTAACTGGGGTATAAACTGATGAAATTTGGTTTCAAGTTTATCTTGTATTGGAAGTCAATTTTAGGTACTTCGATCACACTGCCCTTTTTGCAACACTCTCTTGTTGTTAGTAGGAAATATAATATCAAATTATCATTGGTAGCATCAAAGAGATTCCCACCTGCAGTGGAGACTCACATTAGCCATGGCCTCTATTGATTTAATTTAGCTTCCAAAAATAGCAAAACATTTTATTGTAATTCAAAAGTACTCATGAGGGATTATTAAAAAAGCAGAATCTTAAGTAAGCAAATTGCATTGTTTTTTATATTTTTCTGTGGTTAAACAAAATACATGTTGTAGGTATTTTTAGGAAAAGATTCTTTTTTATAGGAAGAGTTTATTCATATTGGGTCATCGGAAGCTAGAAGGAAATATGAAAATAATCTTTGTCAGCTGTTGGATTTTGGTACGTTTATTTACTTAAAGAAGACAGTGAAGGAAAAGGAGATTTTGAAGAATTGAATAATTGGAAGTGATACTGTTGTTGACTTGGAAAAGCTAAAAAAAATAGCTTCAGGGACACCCCTATAAAAACATTATCAAAGTCATTGTATGGTGCCACCACTACTCTATAAAATGATAATCGATTTACACTGGAAAATTCTGTTCAAAGATGCTCACATGTTGGCTGTTTCATTTTTCTTTTTGCACATTATTTTATTATGGAGGATTTTATACAGAGGATTTGCAAATTCCTCATAATTCCTTGAGTCGAATCATTTTGGTACCCATTAACAGATAGTGAAACTGAAGTATAGAGATGTTGAGTTTTTCAGGGACACAAACTGAGCAATAGCACAGGGAAATTCATGCAGCGTTCCTAAGTCCACAGTCCATTGCTGGCCTATTGCATTGCTGCGTCCTGGAAACCATGATTTAGGAAGATAAATGATTTTTTATGTGTGTTAGTCTGTATCCATTTATCTGGGCTGCACTGTCTCAAGATTTACCTGTGATATTTGAATCTACCAAAATTTACCTGACTTCAAAATAAAAGTGAGGGAGAAAAGATAACATAATTATTTTATTTACTTATTTTGAAATCACAGTAAAATACGCATAACATAAAATGTACTATTTTAACTATCTTTAAGTGTACAGTTCAGTAGTGTTAACTATATTCATATTGTTGTGCAGCAGATATCTGGAACTTTTTCATCTTGCAACATCCAATTGCTCATAAGCATGTCCACTGCCATGGCAACCTTAAAGATCTTCAAGCTCATTTACTAAAGTCTAGAAACTTATCTATAATTATGCCATAATCAGTGACAGAGCAATTAGTTCTCTATTTCTCAGTCAACCGCTATGATATATTCTGTCTTTGATGAAAATTGTCTTTATTATTTCAAAGAAAGAAAGAAGTGAGGGGCAAAGATTTTTTGCGGGGGGAGGGAAATGCCTTAAACATTTTTTCCTGTCAAAGTTAAGAAATGGGGAAGGGAAAATTCTAAGAAAGAAATTTTTCATGTGCATAAACATGAAAATGTATTATAGTTATAAGAAAAATAACAGCAGTGAAATTAAAACACAAAGCTTAAACTCCTGAATTCTGCTTTAAAAGTAAGGACGTCTCAGGATGTAAATTAAGTATGTGGGAAAAATACAGAAAATGGTTGGGAGAGTTGGTATTTCTTTCAGTACTAGCATTCTGGTGAGAAAACTATTTCTCCAACATGTAAACGTCAGGATGTATTTCTCTGTCTAGATATTTTTTCTGGCATTCAAATGATTTCAGTGGAAATTGTAACTTTATTAATAAGTGAAAGCATGGTAACAATACTCTCTTACATTTGTATATAACTTTTTAAGAATTGTGGTAAAACATACATATAAAAGTTACCATCTTAACCATTTTACTATTTGTTTTAATATTGTAGTAAATTACACATAATATAAAATGTACCTTCGTAACTATTTTTGAGTACAGTTCCCTCGTGTTAACTATGTTCACATTGTTGTGCAACAGACCTCTGGAACTTTTTCATCTTGCAAAACTGAAACTATATCCATGTAGCAACAACTCTCCATTTTCCTCTCCCCTCTGCCCCTGGCAACTACATTTTTACTTTTTGTTTCTATGAATTTGACACTTTAGATACTTCACATAAATGGAATAATGCAGTATTTGTCTTTCTGTGACTGCCCTGTTTCACTTAGCATAAGGTCCATGTGTCATAATTTCCTTTCTTTTTAAGTGTTATAGCATTTTTAACTTTTCAAACCAGTGTTCGGATATATTGACTAATTGAACACAATTATCAGGTGAGGTTAATGCTGTGGTATTATGCATACAATTTGTATTTTAGTTATTTTTTTGCAACTTTCCATAGAACTTATCCTACGACTTAATAGAACTTAAAACATAAACAAAAATAGATGAGAAAGTGAAAAAGTCAGTACACTTTGAACTTAATGAGTCATCTGCATTTGACCAGAGATGTAACATGGTTCTAACGGTCAAATTCATAGATTATTTAGGTTACACCTTTAATCTTAACATGAGAAAACACTTCTAGAATAGTCATGTGATTTGCCTAAGGCCATATAGCTCACTAATGGAACAACTGGTATATTAGATTTCTGTTGCAACACAACTAATTGTGACTAAGAGCAACTTAAAATGACACTCATTTATTAATATCTCTGTTTTGTATGTCAGAAGTCTGGATAGGCTTGTCTGGGTTCTCTTTTCAGAGGCTTGTAAGGCCAAAATCAAGGTGTTGGTGAGACTAGTTTTTTACTGGAAACTCTAGGGAAGAACCTGCTCACAAACTCATTGCTGGCAGAATCTAGTTCTTTGTAATTGTAGGATTTATGTCCCTGTTTCCTTGCTGAATGTCAGTGCACGGCTGCTCTTGGCTTCCAAAAGCCACCTGCACTCCTTGACCTGGCCCCTTACATCTTCAAGCCAGTAATGACTTCCTCTTCATTTTTGAAGGGCTCATGATATTAGATTGGGTCCACCTGAATAATCTCCTTTTTGATGAATTCAGAGTCAACTAAGTAGTTACCTTAATCACATCTGCAAAATCCCTTTTGCCATGTAATGTAACATAATCTTAGGCATGATAGCTCATCATATTCACAGTTCTAGCAATTAGGGCTGGAAATATTGGGATGGAGGAGAATTTTGGAATTCTTCCTACCACAACTGGGATTAGAACTCAGGTTTAACTTTCAGTGCTTTCCACTGCACCACACTGAATATCCAAGATGATTAAAGTACTTTTTGATGAGTTGCTAATATTTGTTCATGAGGAGTAAAATTTTAAAAGGATTTGAAATCATCAAGGAAACTGGCTTCTGTGTTTATCAATTGAATGTGTACTTCCAGGCTTTATCCCTATCTATGGAGATTAATGCAGCAAGGTTAATAGTGATCACCTTCCTAAGGACTTTCTCAACTTCAAAATCTCCCAAATTGTGATATTAACACCATGCTGCTTAATTTTCTGATTGACTTTCAAACTTTGAAATGTTAACTATTGAGATCATGGAATTATACACAGACTGTCAATTACAGATGGGACTTAATTTGCTGGACATAAAAAACAATATTTTGGCTAGTTGTGATAGGCTTCCTAATGCTGGTACTAAAGTGTCTTTTGCAATAACCATTAAAGAAAGCCTATATGATGATATAAAGTAAAAGGCAGTGGCCTTTCAGAAAAACAGCAGCAGTTATAGCAGATTACGTTGAAGATTTCCCAAGGCTGTGGAGCTTAACAAAACATGGCCCCAGGAACCCTAATACCTTGGGATGTTCCACAGTGAAAGGGTTCTAAGGTCAAATACTATTCTTAGCACACAGTGAATTGACTAGTGCAGCTGGAGAAGAGTGATTTAAAGTAATTGGAGAAAAGGCAAGAAAGATATATTGGGGAAGGTTGTCAGATTAAGGCATTTACACTTTATTTTGCTTTATTTTGTATGCAGCCAGGAAGTATTGAAGGTTCTAGAGCAAAAGATAGCATGATGAAAGGGGTATTTTACCAAAATTCATAGCACAAATTATATAGAATGGATTGGAGCACAATGAAGCAACCTATTACAAATAATCAGAACATGAATTTGGGTGTTTGTAGTAGGAATAGAGAGAGGTGGAATATTGCAACACGTTATACAAGGGAACAAAAATATGGGAGACTGAAAATGAAAGTAGAGGGTACGGGGAGAAGTTTATAGATTTGGCAACTGAGAGCATGCCTAGCTTGCTGACAGAATGAGAGAAAAAAGGAGTGGAGGGTGTGATTTGGGGAGGCATATGCTGAATTTGAGATGCCAGTGGAATGTATCCAAATGTGAATGTTAACTGTTTATTCATTCCCTCAGTATCAGAAGTTTTCCATAGTGATATGCTCTGTAAAGTCAAGAATGTCTTTATTTTACAAATATTGTGTCTGACACTGAAATGATACACATTATAAGTGGAAATGTTTATTTAATTTGAGTTACGCTAAGATTTACTAAGTTGCATCGATTCTATTGATGTTAACAGGAATTGTACAAGCAGAAAGAGAAGAGGCTGCTAAGAATTCAAGTCATACATCAACATTTCTGTTATACAATCTTTTTTAATTATGTTAAGATATTTGTTAGAATTCATTCAATTTATGACAAAAGTAAACTTGTTTCAAGGTGCTAACACCAAGCCTAGAGCACATAAAATAGCTTCACAGTTATACTTTCTATCAAGTGAGTAGTCAACCCTTAAATTGTCTCTGCCATCAGGTTTCTTTATTGAAGGAAAAAACAAAAACTTAGCGTGAGGAAGGGAATGAAACATCACAATTTTAAGTAATAGCTATAAATAATTCAGTTTATTACAATTATAAGATTAATGTGTAAACGTGAGCTGTTCTCCATGAGCCTTGATATTGTGATGCATGACCCATTAACAAGTGGTTTTTTTTCATTCCATCAATGTCCTTATGTTAAAGATATTTTCCTTAACTTTTCTAACTATGATGGAATGCTGGTGTTCATGTTTTTAATATATTTACATTTAAGTTTGGGATATGCTTATAAGATCTGAAAAAGGGAATAAATTATAATAAAAATCTAAATGATTTTGCCTCTCGTGTGTCTTTTGTTCCTTGTATTGATAACTCGTAGAGACAGGATGAACCATACTAAGTTCCCATGAACCAAGGGCAGATTGATGCCCAGTTTAACATAAGCACCATTTTATATGAGTTAGCATAGTGACCAGGTTCACTTTATTTATCAGCTTGAACAACTTCATATATGATTAATTGCCCATTTTGCATGGATGACTTTTTCCCAATTGCTGAATTGGTTGCTGCTGCCTTTGATCTGTTTGGGAAAACAATCCAGTGCAATAGTTAGACAAGTGATCAGTTTGCCAACACTGAGAAAAGATGGATTCAGGTTGCTGTGAGGTCAGAGTTTGTTTCTCTTCATAAACACAGAAAGGTCAGATAGAGTTTAACTACCACTGGCATCCTTGCAATGTTGTAATAAATGTCATACCTAAGAGATTATTATTAATCCATGATGCAATTAAAAGTGTTACTGTTCTGGTAAAAAAAAAAAGATTCTTATTTAATTTAGCAAGTACATTGCAACTCAGAGCAGCATTCTCACAGGCAGGTAAACAACACTTTCAAAGCTAATGTCATTCTTGGTTTTCTGGCTTCTAATGTAAACTAAAAAATGACACATTCAGGAAAGGATTTTAAATATGTGATAACTCTGAAAAATGAAAAGTGAGTCCCAGGTCATTGTTAATGGCTCCCACTTCAGGAATTCAATTGCAGTGGTCTTTACAAGTTGCTGCTGATATCGCCCTTAACTGCTACTATATCCTCAGCAATTTTCTCAGTATGTCCCAGAATGTTGTCTTTCTTTAAGGAGTAGTAAGACATGTTTTAATTGAAGAGGAGGATGTGACTTGTGATTCCTCACTAAATCAAGTACTGTTCATATATGACATATTAAATATCTTGAAGGCTTATGACATCATTAATTAATTTATTAACTGGATTTTTTTCTTTAGAGCAACAAAATCACTCATCTTAGTTGCTTACTCCTTGAATCATAAATGGGTGATGACATGAAATAAAAATAAATCCATGTGCTGATGAGAAGAATGTATATTCTGTAGTTGTTGGATGAAATGTTTTGTAGATATCTGCCAGGTCCAATTGGCCTAAAGTGTAGTTTAACTCCTGTGTTTGTTGATTTGTTGCCTGGATGATCTGTCCAATGATGAGAGGTGGAGGGGGAGAGAGGTCAGGGAGGAGTTGGGTGGAGGACATGGGGAATAATGGCAATTTGTGGTAATGGGCTTACTGATAGTACCGGTCTGATCATCACATCTTGGTGGTGGTGGTCAACTTTGTAGCCCATGAATATGCATAATCAATAATAAAAAAAAGTGAAATTTCATAATCTTAATTAGCAAAGTATCAGCTTCTTTGTTAATTACAACTTGGAATAGAAAATATCACAGAATGTGTCATACCTTGTTGACACCAGAGAATACCAGAGATTCTTAGGGAACTGCCAACTATACAAAGTTTGTAAGCTGCAAGGTAATGCTCTGATGGTAATCCACTTCAGCTGCAGAAATATGAAGTACTGATGTTATATATTTCAAGTTGGTTTAGTCTTTAATCTCCGAAAGCTTAGTTACTATTTTATTTTTTCTAAAGAAGTTTACAGGATGAAGGGGAAAAATAAATCAAGATAAATTATGTAAAAGGATGACATGGACCCAGAGAAAATCATGATTCTTTGGTATATTTTCCACCAAATCATTTATAAATGTTACACCTAATGTTAGTTCTATAAAGCCGAAGCTCTCAAAGATTTAGCTGAGTTATTTATTTATTTATATATTTTCTGTCTTTATGACTTTTCTTTTTTTTATTTTTTTTAAATTTTATTTTGTCGATATACATTGTGGTTGAATATTGTTGCCCCTCACCAAAACCTCCCTCCCTCCTCCCGCTCCTCCTTCCCCCCCCAACAATGTCCTTTCTGTTTGCTTGTCGTATCAACTTCAAGTAATTGTAGTTGTTATATCTTCTTCCCCCCCGCCCCCCGTTTTTTTTTATTGTGTGTGTGTGTGTGTGAATTTATATATTAATTTTTAGCTCCCACCAATAAGTAAGAACATGTGGTATTTCTCTTTCTGTGCCTGAATCGTTCACTGAATATAATTCTCTCAAGGTCCAACCATGTTGTTGCAAATGGCAGTATTTCATTCGTTTTTATAGCAGAGTAGTATTCCATTGTGTAGATGTACCACATTTTCCGTATCCACTCATCCGATGATGGACATTTGGGCTGGTTCCAACTCTTGGCTATTGTAAAGAGTGCTGCAATGAACATTGGGGAACAGTTATACCTTCGACTTGATGATTTCCATTCCTCTGGGTATATTCCCAGCAGTGGGATAGCTGGGTCATATGGGAGATCTATCTGCAATTGTTTGAGGAACCTGCATACCATTTTCCATAGAGGCTGCACCATTTTGCAGTCCCACCAACAATGTATGAGAGTTCCTTTTTCTCCGCAACCTCGCCAGCATTTATCGTTCAGAGTCTTTTGGATTTTAGCCATCCTAACTGGGGTTAGATGGTATCTCAGTGTGGTTTTGATTTGCATTTCCCGGATGCTGAGTGATGTTGAGCATTTTTTCATATGTCTGTTGGCCATTTGTATATCTTCCTTAGAGAAATGCCTACTTAGCTCTTTTGCCCATTTTCTAATTGGGTTGCTTGTTTTTTTGCTGTAACGTTGTTTGAGTTCCTTGTATATTCTGGGTATTAATCCTTTGTCAGATGTATATTTTGCAAATATTTTCTCCCACTCTGTTGGTTGTCTTTTAATTCTGTTAATTGTTTCTTTTGCTGTCCAGAAGCTTTTTAGTTTGATATAATCCCATTTGTTTATTTTTCCTTTGGTTGCCCGTGCTTTTGGGGTCGTATTCATGAAGTCTGTGTCCAGTCCTATTTCCTGAAGTGTTTCTCCTATGTTTTCTTTAAGAAGTTTTATTGTTTCAGGGTGTATATTTAAATCCTTAATCCATTTTGAGTTGATTTTAGTGTATGGTGAGAGGTATAGGTCTAGTTTCATTCTCCTGCATATGAATATCCAGTTATCCCAGCACCATTTGCTGAAGAGGCAGTCCCTTCCCCAGTAAATAGGCTTGGTGCCTTTGTCAAAGATCAGATGGCAGTAAGTGTGTGGGTTGATTTCTGGATTCTCTATTCTATTCCATTGATCAGTGTGTCTGTTTTTATGCCAGTACCATACTGTTTTGGTTATTATAGCTTTGTAGTATAGCTTAAAGTCGGGTAGTGTTATGCCTCCAGCTTCATTTTTTTGCTCAGCATTGCTTTGGCTACACATGGTCTTTTATTATTCCATATAAATGTCTGGATAGTTCTTTCCATTTCTGAGAAAAATGTCTTTGGAATTTTGATGGGGATTGCATTGAATTTGTATATCACTTTGGGTAGTATGGACATTTTCACTATGTTGATTCTTCCAACCCAAGAGCATGGGATATCTTTCCATCTTCTTGTATCCTCTCTAATTTCTCTCAGCAGTGGTTTGTAGTTCTCATTATAGAGATTTTTCACCTCCTTGGTTAACTCAATTCCTAAGTATTTCATTTTTTTGGTGGCTATTGTAAATGGGCAGGCTTTCTTGATTTCTCTTTCTGCATGTTCACTATTGGAGAAAAGAAATGCTGCTGATTTTTGTGTGTTGATTTTGTATCCTGCTACTGTGCTGAAATAATTTATCAATTCCAAGAGTTTTTTGTAGAGGTTTAGGCTGTTCGATATATAGGATCATGTCATCTGCAAATACGGACAATTTGACTTCATCTTTTCCAATCTGGATGCCCTTTATTTCCTTCTCTTCTCTGATTGCTCTGGCTAGTACTTCCAACACTATGTTGAATAGGAGTGGTGAGAGTGGGCATCCTTGTCTAGTTCCTGTTCTTAAAGGAAAAGCTTTCAGCTTTTCCCCATTCAGGATGATATTGGCAGTGGGTTTGGCATATATGGCTTTAATTATGTTGAGATACTTTTCCTCTATACCTAACTTATAGGGGGTCTTTGTCATGAATGAATGTTGAATTTTATCAAATGCTTTTTCAGCATCTATAGAGATGATCATATGGTCCTTGTGTTTGACTTTATTAATATGTTGTATCACATTTATTGATTTGCGTATGTTGAACCAACGTTGCATCCCTGGGATGAATCCCACTTGATCGTGGTGAATAATTTTACGTATGTGTTGCTGTATTCTGTTTGCTAGTATTTTAGTGAGGATTTTTGCATCTATATTCATCAAGGATATTGGCCTGTAGTTTTCTTTTTTGGTTACATCTTTACCTGGTTTTGGTATCAGGATGATGTTTGCTTCATAGAATGAGTTTGGGAGATTTGCGTCTGTTTCAATCTTTTGGAATACTTTGTAGAGAATTGGTGTCAATTCCTCTTTGAATGTTTGTAAAATTCTGCTGGGAATCCATCTGGTCCTGGGCTTTTCTTTGTTGGGAGCCTTCTGATAACAGCTTCAATCTCCTTTATTGTCATTGGTCTGTTCCAATTTTCTACGTCTTCATGGTTCAGTTTTGGGAGCTTGTGTGTGTCCAGAAATTTATCCATTTCCTCCAGATTTTCAAATTTGTTGGCGTAGAGTTGTTTATAGTAGTCTCGAATGATTCCTTGTATTTCAGATGAATCAGTTGTAATATCGCCTTTTTCATTTCTAATTTTTGTTATTTGAATCTTCTCTCTTCTTTTTTTTATTAGCCATGCTAATGGTTTGTCTATTTTATTTATCTTTTCAAAAAACCAACTTTTTGATTCATTGATCTTTTGTATTGTTTTGTGGGTTTCAAATTCTTTCAGTTCTGCTCTGATCTTAATGATTTCTTTCCATCTGCTAACTTTAGGCTTGGATTATTCTTGTTTTTCTAGTTCTTTAAGGTGAAGTGTTAGGTTGTTCACTTGCCATCTTTCCATTCTTCTGAGGTGAGCATTTAGTGCAATAAATTTCCCCCTTAATACTGCTTTTTCAGTATCCCACAGGTTTTGGTATGATCTATCATTATTTTCATTAGTTTCAATAAATTTTTTGATTTCCTGCTTGATTTCTTCTTGGACCCATATGTCATTAAGTAGAATGCTGTTTAATTTCCATGTGTTTGTATAGTTTCCAGAGTTTTGTTTGTTATTAATTTCTAGTTTTAATCTATCATGGTCTGAGAAAATACATCGGATAATTCCAATTTTTTTGAATTTGTTGGGACTTGATTTGTGACCTAATATGTGATCTATCCTGGAGAATGATGAATGTGATGATGAGAGCAATGAATATTCTGAGGTTGTTGGATGGAATGTTTTGTAGATATCTGCCAATTCCAATTGGTCTAGACTCTTGTTTAGATCTTGTGTTTCTCTACTGTTTCTTTGCCTAGATGATCTGTCTAATATTGACAGTGGGGTGTTCAGGTCCCCTGCTATTATGGTATTAGTGTCTATTTCCTTCTTTAGTTCTAATAGAGTTTTTTTTATAAATCTGGCTGCTCCAACATTGGGTGCGTACATATTTATGATTGTTATGTCTTCTTGATGGATCAGTCCTTTTATCATTAAGTAGTGTCCCTCATTGTCTCTTTTTATGTTTTTTAGTTTAAAGTCTGTTTTGTCAGATATAAGAATAGCTACTCCAGCTCGTTTTTCTTTTCTGTTTGCATGGTAAATCTTTTTCCATCCTTTCACTCTTAGTCTATGTGAATCTTTATGGGTGAGGTGGTTCTCTTGTAGGCAGCATATAGTTGGGTCCTCCTTTTTGATCCAGTCAGCCAGTCTGTGTCTTTTGATTGGGGAATTTAAGCCTTTTACATTAAGAGTTGTTATTGAAAGGTGTTGATTTATTCCTAGCATTTTATAGGTTGTTTGGTTGTCTTAGGTGTCTTTTGTTCCTTGCTTTCTGATTTACTGTTTGGTTTCTGTGTTCGTTGGTTCCTTAGGTTGTAGATAGTGTTTTTGTTTGTTTGTTTTCTCTTCATGAATGCCATTTTTATTATACTAGTGGGTTTTGATTTTTCTTGGGTTTTTATGGCAGTGGTAGTTATTTTTCAGGAACCAAACCCAGTACTCCCTTGAGGATTTCTTGTAAGGGTGGTCGTGTGGTAGTGAACTCCTGCAGTTTTTGTTTGTCTGAGAAATATACTATTTGCCCTTCATTTCGGAAGGATAGCCTTGCAGGGTAGAATATTCTTGGCTGGCAATCTTTGTCTTTTAGTATTTTGAAAATATCATCCCATTCCTTTCTAGCTTTTAGGGTTTGTGATGAAAAGTCTGATGTTAGCCTGATTGGGGCTCCCTTATAGGTGATTTGACGCTTCTCTCTTGCAGCTTTTAAGATTCTCTCTTTGTCTCTGAGTTTTGCCAATTTGAGTATAACATGTCTTGGAGAAGGCCTTTTTGGGTTGAATACGTTTGGAGATCGTTGAGCTTCCTGTATCTGAAGATCTGTGACTTTACCTATACCTGGGAAGTTTTCGGTCATTATTTTGTTGAATATGTTTTCAATTCAATCTCCGTTTTCCTCCCTTTCTGGAATACCCATGACTCATATATTTGAGTGCTTAAGGTTGTCTGATATCTCTCTCAGATTTTCTTCAACGTCTTTGATTCTTTTTTCTTTCTTTTTGTCTGCTTCTGTTATTTCAAACAGCCCATCTTCAAGTTCAGAGGTTCTCTCTTGAACTTCGACAAGCCTGCTGATTAAACTCTCCGTTGTGTTTTTATTTCGCTGAATAACTTCTTCAGTTCAGCAAGTTCTGCTACATTTTTTTTCAGGACATTGATTTCCTTGTACATTTCCTCTTTCAGGTCCTGTATACTTTTCCTCATTTCATCATGATGTCTAGCTGAGTTTTCTTGTATCTCATTCAGTTTCCTTAGAATTATCACTCGAAATTCCTTGTCAGTCATTTCAAGGGCTTCTTGTTCTACAGGATCTAGAGTTCTAGATTTTTTAACTTTTGGTTGTGTACTTTCTTGATTTTTTGTATTTCTGGTATCTTTTTTTTGATGTTTATTCATTGTGGCAGTGGGTTTCACAGTCCACCGGTTTGAGACTATTGACTAACTAAGATGTTGCTATGGTTGCCAATTTGGTATGGCTACCTCCTTGACTGATCAGTTGGCCTCTAGTGCCTTGTGTGTGTGGTTGCCTTCGGTCTTGGGCCTCTCCGGGGAGCCACCTTTTGGTCAGCTTGGACTCTGCTGGGCTGCTGGTTCTCGGGGTGGTACCGCAGGGTGTGTGGTCTCTGCTGAGCTTCCACTTCCTGTGCAGGACTTCTCCCTGTTCCGTGTGCTCTGGTCTGGGCTGTTGGATCACGCAGTGGCGACCCCACAGGGTGTGTGGTTTCTGTCAAGTCTCCGCCTCCCTTGCCGCACGTCTCCCCGCTCTGTGCGCACTGGGCTGGCCTAGGACGTGTCTTCTGCAACCCTTGTCTATCAGCTGGGCCTTCAAGGCCCTGCTCAGCACCGCGTCGCCCAGGAAGTCTACCAGGTTTCTGCTAGGCGCAGACGACGGGTCGCTCTGGGTGGCTTTGTAGCACTGTGTAGATCTTTCTTGGGACTTATCACCTTCCTCCTGGTATCACGGTTATTTGTGTACTTGTCTTATCTCCCACACCAGAGCGTGAGCTCCTCTTTGGAGGAGCCCGCAGCACACGTTTCACCTTTGAATTCCCCCAGCACGGACCGAGTCCGGTGCCCGCCCGCAGTCAGCTCTCCAGCAGGTTCAAGCAAACTCCGGAACTCTCTGACCACACTATTCCTAACCAGAAATCGGTTAGGCATTTTTCCGAACTGGTGGCCGCAGAGATGGTATCTGCCTCCCGGTAACAGGAAGTTTACCCGGGGCCAGAGCCCAGGTTGCGGTGGAGTGACAGTTGGCCCAGCCAGTACTTCCTTGCCCTCCCAATGCTGGCCAGGGGCGCCCCACGCCACCAGCCCTGCCAGAGAAACACAGAGGGATTGGGAGGGGAGGCCGGCCCGCAGGCCCCGGGAAGCCCCGTGCCTGGGCAAGCAAGTGGGAAGGCTCAGTGAGGAGCCAAGCCGGGTGAGGAGGACAGGCTTGGCAGAGCCGGCCCGGAGCCGGCACCACCTGAGAAAATGGAGGCAGCCCCGGGGCCGGTGAGTGGCCCGGTGGGGCTGGCGGAAGCCCGGCGGGCATCCGCTCCCCGAGCAGGGCTGGGCCGGGGGTCACTCACGGGGCTGTGCCGGGTCCGACGGCTCCCTCTGCCTCTGTGTTGTCGCCGTACCGTTCTTGTCTCGGCCTCCGCTGCCTCGGGCTGCTCACTCAGTCCTGCGGCGCGGCTCGGGCGCTCCCAGGAATCTTCTTTTATGCTGGCCTGAAACCTCGAATCCTGAATAGGGCAGCTGGCCGCCTTCAGCGCGGCCCCGGCCTCCGGGATCCCGGCAACGTCAACAGCAGCCCTGGTGCCGTGTTCCCTGTTTAGAGACTGGCTTTTGCAGCTAAGAAACAGTTCTTTTCCTGCTCCATACTTCAAAGCTGTTGCCTGTAAATGAGGCAGCCTCTCCTTCAAGCTCAGAAGGATCCATAAGTTCTAGGTTTGCAGGAAGTTATCTCCCCCAACACGTTAAAGTTCTCGAACTTAGCAGTAGTAAGATAACTTGTCGCCACACCAAGTGATTTTCAGCACCTCCCATCAATTAACTACCGACTAACAAAAACAAGGACTAAATTCCCAGCAAAATTTTCTCCTCTGAGCGGAGTATCCTCGAAATCCTCCTTTCTGAATGCGCAGACAGGGAGAGACCAAAGGCACCCCAGGGAAAAGGAAGAGAAATGGTACAAGTAAGACAGAGTATTCGAGGCAGAGTTTGTCGCTACCTTGGTCGGGGCAGATTTTTGGGTTCGGGCCGGGAGTTTTTCCTGGTCACCCAAGTTCACGCTGGCTACAGCTGGAACACCCTCCCCTTGCAGTTTGCTGGGCCACTTGCCGCGCCCGGCAGAGCTCCAACCTCCAAAGCCTAGCTGAGTTATTTAATAGATGTTTCACTATTTTATGGGGTTGTTTGCCTTGTACCTTAACAACTTTCCTTTACAATGTACATCGGCAGAGCCATTTGGGTGCGAACTTTAAAAAAAGGCCTGTTTTATTTTACAGAGTACAAATAACCTTGTAATTAAACCGAAAACAAATAATTGCCAAGAAGCAATTATCATTCAATTAAAGAGTAATTACATGGTTATTTGTGCCCTGTAAAATAAAGCGTTACTGAGATCAGTAATGCAATCAATATTTTAGCAGAAACAGGATGCTGCGATGGTGGACCTTTCAGTCTATGCTGATTAAATTGTCATCCAAATAACAGTTTCCTAGTTAGATCACCACATGTTTATTTGTCTTGATTAACATGTAAATATCTGCCTGATGCTAATAAAGCTCTTAAAGATAAGAAGTATGGCAGGATCATCTATCAAGAATGATCTTTTCCAACTTTCTACAGAGTCCTCCATAGTCTTTCATCATGTTGTCAGGTTTGTGTTCTTTGAAATGAAATGCAGAGATGGAAGCCCAGTGTTATATCACCGAGGTCAAGGGTTTGGATCCCTATGCCGGCCAACCACCAATAAATAAATAAATAAGTAAAATGATGAAATGAAATGCAAGAACTTTAGTGCCAGGAATGTCTTACTACAGAGGGTCATTAGGTCTAAAAGTAAGAATAAAGCTATCTTATATTTTTATGGGCTTTATTGATTATAAACTTAATTCACAAACTTAATTCTAATTAATTTACTTTAGGGGCCTAAGTCTTTGTTCTAAAATTAAAGGCATCTGAATGTGATTTTTGCTCACTGATAAATTTAAACAAGTTTGGGAAGCAGATATCACACAACTATACTTACTAAGGAGTCAAACAAAAATTTTAAATAACAGGACAAACACACATCTCTATCACTAGACCACAAGCTCTCCAAAGGCAGAATGTGTTCTAGGTTCCCACAATATATCAATGAAACAAACAGACCAAAACCCTTACTCTGGTCCAGCTTACATTTTAATCTCTGTGTTGCTGATACCTAGCATAATGCTAGATATACACTGAGTGGACACCTAGTGCATGTTTGTTTACTAGAAGACTGAATGGGTGATATTATCACTGCATATGTGTGACTGCAGGGGCCTTTGGTCCTTAAATGGATCTTGAAGCTTGTATGACTTCTAAGAGAGGAAGACAGTGGCCACTATCTTTAGCCTTCTTTAACCTTGAACATAGTCAGATTTGAGTGGATCATATTTTGAAGATCTTGTAATTGTTTTGAAGTCCATGATTTAAAAACTGATTGCTTGGTGATTAAATTATGCAACTGGCTCTCTATTTATGTGGTCAAGGAGAACAGAGAAATCTAGGGAATATTTGGAAACTATAGAAACAGAGAAAGAACATTTCTTATCTATATTAAGTAATTGATTTAATTAACCATTTACTGGACCTCACTGTGTGCTAGAAATCATGAGAATTGCTTAGGATACAGTGACTAACAAATCCAGACATGTATGCTGCCTTCACGGAGCTTAGAGACCCACAATTCATCATACCAAGAACACAAACTGAGAAGAATATTAGGATGGAGAGTGTGGCCCTTCTGGAGTTTATAACATTTGTAGTAGATATTACCAAGCCATTTCTGACCTAAGCTGTAAATTCTCCCATATAAGTCTGATGGTAAGAAATTTGACCAATTTTTTCAAATATTGGAATTTAAGGTGGAACCACTAGACTAGGAGGCGTCTAATGCCTCCGAAGCCTGGGTCAGCTTATTGGAAAAGAGCTGCTTCAAATAACAAGGTCTGACCAGGAACTTTGGAACAGAACTAGTAAAGCCTTATATCTTCCAAAGTGTACTGTTAACAGCTGGCAGTGACGTGGCTCAGCACGTAGAAGTACAGGGAGCATCAGTCTGCTTACTTCTGAAGACAGCCTGTCTGAAAGTGATTGTGAGCTTGCAGACAGCACTGTAGCATTTACACTGGAAAAGTACAAAGAACAATCAGGTGGATTTAGATAAATTTAGTAGGCTTGAGTTCTGACAAGTAGGAGTATACAAAGAAGCACTTAGAAAGTATAGATTTGTTGTCTATTATACAACAAAATAATGTGCCTTCTAACAACTGGATATACTCTGATGAACATTATTAGGTGATCTTGGCATCCTTTAAGACATTTGCAGTAAGTAGCATATTTCTCTTATCAGCATTTCTTAAAAGAGTGAGGAAGCCTTAAAACAGGGCAAGTGTGAACAGGATAACAACACTGAATTATATAAAATAAGTTATGGCCCAGAATTGAGTAGAAAGAAAGAGAGTGAGTTTATGAAATTGAAACCTTAAGTGAGAAAACCAGAATATTTTGTGCTAGATTGATAGACAGTATTGATGTACAATGGAAGAAAACACCAGCACAGTGCATGAAAAATGAACTGGGTAATAGTACCTCTGTGAAAGGTTGCTAGAAGTTGTCTTGATTTAAAAGCAGAGTTTGTCTTACATTGATGGAGCACTTTGCTACTGCAAAGTTGATAGAGCGAGGTCTAACTTAAATTTCTTTGTGAACCAAAAGTCATTTTTGGATATATTCTCTATCTGAACCTCATACATTTTTGCCGCTTAGGTTATTTAAGGTAGTATTTTGTAAAAAGCCCTATTATTCAGCTTTGTAAAATAAATTTCTATTAAAAGGCAACAGCAATATCTTAGGCAACATTAGAAAGTAATATTTGAAATATATTGGGTGACTTGAGAACAACTTGATCCCAAAATTCTATAACTTATAAGTTTCTTCACGTGGTGACAGTTTCCAAATGATGTTTTCGTTACGCTAACTGTATTAGGGTACAAAATGGAGGCAAAAGATACTGACTTTTTCTTTCATTATTTTATGGATTAGCATTTGCAATTGCAATTTTTGAACTATTCACGTTAGTGAAGAATGTGCAAAGGCAATAGTTTAGGTCTATGTTATAAATTTAGCTTCAACTCATCAGTTAAATACATCTGAGAGACAAGACAGCCTAGATTACAAAGGTGTCAGGTTTTGTTGGTACAGCAACTCCAAGAGAGTGTGCTGCTGGTTGCATAGCCTGGTTTAAAAAATAGGTAGATAAAAAACCCCCTGAGGGTGGGGGACCTTTGTTCCTCATTGGCTCCCAACAGCTGTGGAAATGCTAGTAAACATCAGGTTTTATTCTACATCTCTCAGCTCTTTACTACTCACCTCTGGCATTCTGGTCAGAGACTTAGTAATTTCACATTCTATACAATCTTAATTCTGTGAGTCACTGTCTAAGATCTCAGTAGTATATATTAATCCTGGGGATAAAGCGTAGCTTTAAGAACAGGGGTAACTTAGGGTTTCTCACAACAGATGAGCTGTATTGCAAAGTGCTGGCCTGTAAATGGAATCTAAACTAGAAATTGACCCTTTATGGTTTTAATGTTTGCCATAACTATGTCAGGAAATTCAGTGGAAAGGAAACCATTATTCTCTTAGTAATCCATGAAAATAGTCTTTAATGTAAAATTCTATCACTCTTGGCAATTAAACAAGATTTAGAATATGAATGTAGCAAGTGATAGTGTTTCTAAAACAAGTACATTTTTTTTTTTTTTTTTTAATTTTATTTTGTCGATATACATTGTAGCTGATTAATGCTCCCCATCACCAAAACCTCCCTCCCTTCTCCCTCCCCCCTCCCCCCCAACAATGTCCTTTCTGTTTGCTTGTTGTATCAACTTCAAATAATTGTTGTTGTTATATCTTCTTCCCCCCCGCCCCGGTTTGTGTGTGTGTGTGTGTATGTGTGTGTGTGTGAATTTATATATTAATTTTTTAATTTTTAGCTCCCTCCAATAAGTGAGAACATGTGGTATTTCTCTTTCTGTGCCTGACTTGTTTCACTTAATATAATTCTCTCAAGGTCCATCCATGTTGTTGCAAATGGCAGTATTTCATTCGTTTTTATAGCTGAGTAGTATTCCATTGTGTAGATGTACCTTTTTAACCTGCTCTTTGTTTGTTTCTCAACAGTTCACGGCCTGGCAGGCCCCCTAAGCGTTCTTTGGGAGTGTTGCAGGACAATGCCCGCCTTCTGCCCCATGCAGTCCCAGGCCTCTTATCGCCAGGACTCATCACTCCGACAGGTAATAAAATCCATCCCATGATCAGCCTTGTCTCTTCACACTGCCCAGCATTTGAAATAAACTAATATTGATCTAACTGCCTTTGTCCTTCAGAGCCTTTCAAGCTCTACTAGAGGTTACATTATTGAATTTTTCAAGTATTCATGAAAGCAAGTTTTGTTACTCCAGCGTCTCAAATAAAATGGACATGATTTGAAAAAAACACAACTGCCATATCTGCAGGAACCACCTTTCAAGGCCTTATTGTACATATGGATGTATATGTTTGTGTTGGGGGCAGGGATGGGAGCACTAGTCAAAGCAGCATCATCCTAAAGCCTCCTGTAGGGTGCAGCACATCTGCTGACTTGTACGTTTCAGTAATATTCTTTTTGTTTTTAGGGGTTTTGGACATTCGTGTATGTTGTCCAAGTTATTACCCTAGGTTAAAAAGTAGAAAGAAAATGCATCCCTTGTAGAGAAACCATATGATTAGAAAAGAAAAAAGTGCAGGTGATCGCTGTTCTGAATAATGTCTTAGTGTTTTTCATTGAACTCTGTGATAAACTGGTAAAAATACCACTTGTAAATTAGCACTGGACTTTCTTGATTCTCTAAAAATGTACCTAAAAGTACACAAAAACATTGAAAAATAAGTTTACTATTTCTCTAAATCAACCTTTAAAATCATTAAAGCTACTACATGGTAAAAAATGAATGTAATGACAATGTGATCTTTATATCAACCTTCAATGATGCAAAATTTTATAAAGCATCTGTTGTGCTTTGGGTATTAATTGCTAGGTAATGCAAAAATATATGAATAGTGGTCCTTGGCACAGTAGAATTAGGGAGAAAAGAATGTAAACTAATAATTGCATTAAAGTGTGATAGGGACTATAATGCAAGTTCATAGATCACAGAGACGTAAGCAGCTAAATTCATTTGGTAAGTTGGGTAATGCTCAGAGAGATGGAGACTTTGTAGCTATATCTTGAATGCTGAGCGTTGGAAAGATGGAGAATCAGGAAAAGAGCATTCCAGGCAGAGAGAAGAGTACAGATATAGACTGATGAGAAAGAGCCCAGTGTGTTAGGGGGAACAGCAATTAAGTAGAAGAGACTGGAACAGGGATTTGAGGTGAGAGACTTATGGGCAACATGGTCAGAATAGAAAGGAAAGGAAAAGCCAGCTTATGAAGCCAGATTTTGATTTACCATGTTAAGCATTTTAAGTTTTCGCCTATAGATGATTGGTTTCAAATGTGTCTTTCAGGACTTTCCTTACTGGCTGACAGGGACTTAGGGAAGTATTCCAGGCTCCACACTTTTGCTCCAGTTAAAATTTCATATGTTCTAGTCTATATAGAATTTAAAAAATGTCTATAAAAGGAATCACTGCTAAGTGAGTAAATGTTCTAAAAACAATTGCTGTGGAGGGTAGAGAGCAATGAAGGTGATGAAAGGAAAGAAGGTCAGTTGCTACAGTTCAGGGGAGAAATACTGAGGGCCTGTACTAAGGCAAATTCAATTGAGTGGAAAAGAGGTTAAGAATGCTTTAGTAATTAGAATTAATCACACTTGAATATTGATTAAATGTAGAGGGTGAGAGGGTAGAGTCAAGAATGATTCATGTCTAGCTTGGTTGACACGCTAGATGATTGTATCATTAGCTAAAACAGAGAACTTAGGAAGAGACTCAGACTGTGGGCGAAAAGATAATGAATTTGATGACTTTTAAGTATTTATAAACAAAGTCTGATACAAGAAGAAAGTAACCCTGTGCATATAAAGGAATATAGAAAGTATAACAGTGCCTGAAATATATCGATAAATGATAATTGATTTCTTGCCTTCTAAAATACATTGCTAGAGCCTAGAAATGGCACCCTGTATATGATCAACTCTGTGTCCTGGTTTTGAGGGAATCTGTAAGTGAAAGGAAAAAAAGATTTTAAAATTGCCTTGAAGCTAATCCACTCTTGAGTAAACATTAGTAGCTTATCTGCTGAGGAAAAGCTCTAATATATATTAAATTCCTATTATGTACCAGGCATGGGTGCTGAGTGTTTTATATACAATTCATTTAATCTTCATAGTAGCCTCATGGATATTGTCTTCATTTTTCAAGGAAACAATCTATGGCTCAATAGTTTAAATTAATTGCTTAAGGTCACAAAGCAAGTGGGTGGCAGAGCTGAGTTTCAAACCCAGAGCCCATACACTTTTCTCATCATGATATTTATAACACATGTGAAAAGCCAGTTTGAGGCTTTCATCTCCTCCTAATTTATGTGACATATATAATTCACCTCCTGCAAGACAATGGAGCTTGAATCCTTGGATTCAAGCTTGACCTTCCCTCCTACAACTTGGATTTTTCACCAAGTGAGCCATGGAAACAAAACTCCTCAATTTTTAACCCTTTGCTTGCACCTTCAATGGGGTGGTAGAGATAGACAGAGGGTTGAACGGGGAAAAGCACATCCGTCGAAGATGCAGACAGTAGAAAAAAAGGTAGTCAGGGGAAGGTGGAGGTATCTACACAACTTCAGAGTAATTCCCCTCCTTAACTTATATGAATTTGTTTGATATGCCCAAGAATATCTTACTCACCTATATAGTCAAATGTTAGAAGAAAAATGCTCCTTAAAGCCAAGTAGAAATAATTTGGGGATATGCAATATTTTGGATTAGATGAACCACTTCACTGCTCTATTAGCAAATATAATTGAGATAAAATCAGTTTAGTGAGTTTCATATTTTATATATTTACCATGGTTTACAAACTTAAATGTCATTATTAAAAAAAAATGCTTTTGTGGAATTCAGTTGATATTTTTAATTTGGTCTGTCAAAGGTCTAGAATTATTCTTTTTTTCCCCCCAATGATTACTGAAATGTTTTACAGTACTTTCTGGTTTCAGGTTCTTATGTCTCAAAATATTTTTTGTAAAGTAAGAGATAATGTTATCTATCTGTGTATAATTTTGCATACAACTGACTAATTATTGAAAAGAATCTGCTGCTTCCTACATTCAACGTCATAAGTGGAAAAGCATGTTTGAACCCTACCAGGTTTCCCTGAGCCATGGAATTTTTCTAAATTTATATTATCTCTTTCCATTTATAACTTGAAAGTGAGGACTAAGTACAACAAAAAAGAATGATCATGGTATTTTTTCAGATATTGTGATGTTTTGTATATTATTTTTGCCTTTAAATTGTTGTCTTCTCCCTCAACAGTTGTAAGGAAAAAATGCCAGTGAAAAGGGTTACAAATGGTTAAGGCATCATTCTTACATTTATTTAAGAATAGACCTTCAATTTATATAGCTTGACATGTAAATCTTTAAAAGTGAAGTATAATATCAAGCATGCCATATTGTTTTATTTGCTCAGTATAACGGTTAAATATTTTCTGTTTTTGTCTGATTTTTATTTCTTTTTGTAATTTGTATCTTTGTTTTAATGTGAAAGATGTTTATTTTACTCTTGGTTATATTTCCCCTACATAATGAAACCTGATTTATTCAAACTCTCCTAGTTTAGAATTTGTGATAATTCAGACCGGTTATGCTACAGTCTCTGGTATTAATGAAAATATCTTATTTAGCAAATTAAATGTATGAACAAGAAGTGTGTATGTGTGTGTGTGTGTGTGTGTGTGTGTGTGTGTGTGTGCATGACTACAGGGTCATTAAAATACTTGGTGGGTATTTAAGTACCTAAAAGCACTTTAGCAAGATCTGTTATACAAATAATCAACATACTAATTACCGATGATTGGTCTTTATTCACTAAGGTAGGTCCCATAGGATCTATTCTTGACAGTGTTGTCAAATATTTATTTAGATATTTTATCTATATAATTATAGACAAATGGGTATAATATCTAAATATGTATACTAGTGTACTTCAAAAAGGTCATGGAAAAATGAACTCGAAGATAACATGAATCCCTCCGTGAACTTTTTGAAGACCCCTTGTACGTATAGATACATGGAAATATATATGCATTCATTCTTCCATTTAACATGTATTTATTGAACATCTACTCTGTACCAAACAATATAAAAAAATTATAACAGATTAAAATAAAATTCATTTTGTGAGTCAGAGTTTTCCCAAATTCTACCTAGCCTTTTCTCTAGTTATCCCAAGATGATGAAGTTTGACTGCATTTTGCCTTCATATTCTTGAACTACTGATATTCTCATCTCATATGTTTCTGTCTCTGTTTCTATTGTATAATGAATATCTTAATTCCCTGATAGGACATTAATACATAGAAATCCTATTTTCTAGTATTTTCTGCATAATCTTTTAGCTATAGGGGACAAAAGAAAGGGAAATATTAGCCCCATCTTTCTCCGCATATCTGCAGAAGTGCTAATATCCCTGGATCACACTGAAGGGATGGACTAGTCATATGTGCCTTTGAATTTCCCAGAAGATAACTGTTCCCCTTTCCTCAGCTTATGAAGCATTTCAAATAGACAGATGTGGAATCTGGCCTGAGAGGGATATAAACTGACCGCTTACAAGGAAGTAATAAAGTGCTTCCTGTAGTGTTCATTCCTTAAAAGGTAGAAGATTCTTCAGGTACTTTTCTCTTCTAGCTGTACTGTGGCAAAATATTTTTAAGAATGTCAGCTGCCATCGAAATCCTTGGGTAACTGAGACCATGAAGATCTAATCTAATATTAGTAGCTACAACACTCATCTCAGGATTAGCAGAGCCAAAAGTAGGATTATGCCTAGTCCTGGCAGTGTGATGTCAACTTCATAGTATGTTGTAATGCCAATTAGCCTGATCGCATCATTGGAATCAGTGTCCCTCTCTTTTCTGGATGCATTTCATAATCTCACTCGTTTAGTTTGGATGCTAAGAAGTCGTCATAAAGAGAGGTCCTAGGCCATTCAGAATGCAAAAAGGAGAGATCGAGCCCTCATTCTAGAAAAAGCAACCCAACCTTTGTGATGGTTGATTTAAAAACATGTCTGTTTTAAGACTGTCTTTGGGTTTTTCAATGAGCAATATTGTAAAGTGTGCTTCATATCACAAAAATAGTAAGTGCTGTCTTTTATGTCATTGCATTTCCTTTAAGTTATTTCTTGTGTGCTCAGGAAGAACCACTGGCCTAATAGCTAGAAATCAAATTACTAATATTTCTAGCACAGGGTGAGGTTTAGATTAACATGCATTTGCAGTTTCTTTACCAAATAAAAATCTTAAATATATCAATTTAGTAATTTGAACTCCATTCAGTATATTAGCTGAATCTGGGTTTTACAAACCCCTATTTCTGTGTTAATGTCTGTCAGTGCTTTTTTTTTTTTCTATATGTAGTATAATTATTTTAACCTAAAAATATATCTACCAATTTTTTTAAGCTTCTGCCAATAATTTTTGCCATGCGTGCCTCATAGAGCAGAAGTCATTGCTTTATTTCCAATGTAGGGTGGAGGGGAGAAACTTGGAATTTAAGCAGACCTTACAGGATGATGGTGATGGTGGTTGTGGTGGTGGCGGTGGTGATAATGATGATGATAGTGATGATACAGTGATGATAATCTATACAGTGCTTTGCAGAGCACTCCCACATCTTTTGCGTGTGTATGTGCATGCATGTAGCTAAACTATAAGTTTAAAAAAACCCTATTTTCAATTGTTTTCTCATTTGATTCTCTCAGCAACCCTATGAGGTTACCATTATTACTATTTCTGAGTAACAGATGAAGAAAATGAGTTTTCAGAAAGTTCAATGACTTGCCCTAAATCTCAGTAACAGTAAATCTTGGTCATAGAATTTCAAAAACCAAGTCTTTTGACCATAAATACCATACATTTCCAAATACACTGAACTCTCTCTCACATAAAAAATGGGTATTGAAAGTTTAGGCTATAAATATTCAGGGTCATATCAGAAATGCTTAAGTTAAATATAAAAGATCAGATGTTTGGTGTTTCAGAAGTAGGATATCCTTGGAATAATCCATCTAATTAACTGTAGGTTATTTTATAACTACAATAAAATTAAAGTTTGATTATTTTTAATGATTCTTATAGTAATTTACTGTGTAGGGCAGCTAGTATAAAAATAGTTGATGATCATTGGTATTATTAGGTATGGCTATACTTTTTCCTTCCAAGAAGTATAAAAACAATCTTCTGAATGATTGCAACCTAATTTTTGCATAAAGAAAAGTAACAGTTATAAGTTGTTCCTTGTGACAATCCTTGAGTGAATTTTTTTGATATATATGGCTAATGAATTAATATGATTAAGTTAATGAGTAATACACGTGTTGCCAAACTTCCCCAGTCTGGCTACAGTGCCGCTGCACATTTGCAGTTCTAGCTTCCCCCTGTGTTGAGAGGGTCACTGATGCCTACACACTGTCATTGTGATAAATGATATATCCCACAGTGCCCTGCTTTCCATCTAGTCAATCCTCAAACCATCCTCATATGAGAGATCTCTTATAAAAACCACATAGTCACAAGCCAAATGTATTGGGTTATAGAAAGACATTTCCATCTCCAGGGCCTATCATCCAACCCCATTTTCCCCACTATACACAACTTACATGAAATACAGAACTCTTCACCTACTCTTTGTGTTACTCCTTTACTGTATGATCTTTATACTGGCTTGCTTTATTTCCAGGGAAGAAAGAATACATTTAAAGAGCACAATAAAACTTTCCATTGTATAATATGTCTGACAGATGATAAGCTGCCTGCCACTACTTTATTTTATTGGATAAAGTGGGTAGCTGTACTGAAATAAGCCATTATACTGAAGAGAGCAGTTAGGTTTATCAAAAGATATTCTGTATACTTATTAAACAAGATACACTGAGTATCGTTCATGTAAGGAATCCTGCAGAGCAAAATACATTTCCTATCATTCCCTGTTAAAGGGGTACAAGGAAAAATATTTAGCATCTACAGACGTTATCTGCATATCCTGACCAAAAACGGGTAACAAAAAGTAGCCTCGATACCTAGAACCCACCTTTAAAAAACTGATAGACCATAAGGTATCCTGCCTTTATTATCAACCAAAGGTTGAGGGGTAGGGATTGGCTACTGTAGCAGTGGTGGTGAAAATGTTATGTGTGACTTCTTTGCTCTTCTTCTTGCAATGTATAAACTCTGTATCATGTTTTGAACTCATTTTCAGTTTATATTGAATGTAGGCAAAATCCTGTGAGTTCTCAAAATGGCAAAATTTTTATTACACACTTGTACGCATACCTGAGTCAAAATAGACAATGGCCAAACATAGAGCTTAAAATGTTATTTCGTGATTTTCCCCCCAGAGTGCTCTTATTTAATCCCTTTAATGTATATCTGAAAGTGCTAGGTGAGGGAGTTTTTAAAATCATTCTGTAGTACAATAATATTCATATTATATTTTAATTCTATTTTCCACAAACTTTTTGAGGTACCCTCATACTTCTTACATGATCACCAGAAATAAAAACTAGAATTCCCACTTCAAATGACAACACAGAAAAGGGCAGTTAAACTCTGACTTAGTTTTCTCTTTTCTTTGAATCCTCGACAGTAATGACGTTTTCTTTTTCAGTAGTGTTACTTGCATAACCCTAGGACCAACAGAGAAGAACTATATTTTTCATCATGTGAAAGACCCTTTTCCCATTGCACCCTATGTGAAAGTACATGAAGTTACCTGAACAACTGTAATAAGAGTAACTGAAATGGGCCATGCAGGGAAGTAATGAGCATTAAATTGAAGTCAGGGTAAGAAAGGAGAAAGTTCCTCATCTAGCACGAACATTAGGTGAAAAAGGGCAATTTGTATTTATCAGCTGATAGAGAGTGGGTAATCATACGCAATTGTGGATGGCTGCGTATCTATAATTATTTGAGAAAGACTGAGGAAGGCCCTTGCTAAAAAATACCTTTTTTGAAAAAAAGTTTTACTGAGGTATAATGGGCATGGAATAAACTGTGCATTAAAGTGTACAATTTGGTAAGTTTTCACATACGTGCACAATCACAAAACCATCACCACAAACAAGATAGTGAGCAGATCTATTTCCCCAACTTCCCTAGTGCCCCACCACTCCTTCCCTGTCTGCCCCCCAGGCAACCACTGATTTGTCGTTATAGATTAGTTTGTATTCTCTAAAATTTTAAATATAGGGAGCCATAGAGAATGCATTATTTTCTGTCTGACTTCTTTTTTTTTTTTTTTTAGCATAATTATGTTGAGATTCCAAGTTGTGTGCATCACAGTTTATTCATTTTTATTTCTGAGTAGTAAGTACCTTGTGGTATGAATATACCACAATTCGTTTATATTTTTTTCTGTTGCAAACATTTGAGTTGTTTCACAGTTTTTCACTATTGTGAATGATACAGCTTTAAACCTTCATGTACATATTTTCAATGTGAAATTGTTTTCATTTCTCTTGAATAAAAATAAGAGTGAGATTGCTGGGTTGTACGGTAAGTGCATGTTAGGAAACTTCAAAATTGTTTTCCACTGTACCATTTTACATTCCCATTAGCTGGGTGTGAGAGTTCCATTTGTTCCAAATCATTGCCAACACTTGATGTGTCAGTCTTAGAAATACATTTTTGCACACTATCCCGCCTGAATTCAGACGTTTCACCCAAACAGTCTCCTGTTTAAAGGTTAATCCTTGAGTTAAAGTAAGTCATGCTTTATTTAATCACATGACTTTAGTATAAATGGATATCTATTTCTGCCTTAAATGCAGGTTAATAGTCAATGAGGAATAGAGGCTGAGGAGCAGAGTGAAGGGCATATCATATGGGAGTTATCAGCCATTTAGTTTGCTGCAGCATCGTGGACCTTAACATTGTGAAGAGGAACAGAAAAGGAGCAGGGGAGAGAAGCCAATGATAGAGAAAGTGGAAAGGTGACACAAACAAATGTTTCCTACCTCACGCTTTTGCCTAATCAGCCTAGTGTAGAAACAGACAAATATTTGCAAACTAAAAGCTGTTTGCATACTACTAATGACTTTCTAGTTTTCATACAATTGTCTTTTTGATTAAGATCACACTTGAAAGCTGTAATAGATATTTCTGGGGAGAAAAATCAACTTCCTACAAGACTAAAGAAGAAAAATAATTTTCCTCATATCTGCTTATGAGAAAGGCTTTATAAAAAACAGTGTAAATTTTTGTCTTAGGCTACTTTGGCAACAAGGGATAAGGACCCATGTCCAGTTTCCAGGGTAAAATTCTCAAGATATCGTGCCTCATTGTGAAAGTGTGCGTTGAATTAAAAGCTTAATTAAAGTAATAGCATAAATGGAGAAATAATGGGAAAGGACATGGTCCTTAAACTGTTAGGTATGTGTGGTATTCCATCACACTATCAAAAACCCAAATTTGAAGTCAAATATTTTATGGCGTGTATTTTAATGAAGAATATGTGATTTGTGGAAGTGGATCTTTTCATTTTCAGAGCATAACCTCTATGCCTCATGCTCAGATTCGGGAAATGCAAATCAAAAGCATACTTTTTTTTTTTTTTTTAATTGGGGCCCACGCTGATGTTTGGGGTCTATAGACTTGATTTTTTTTTTTTAATTTAGGATCAGAACATTTGTTGAGTTTTTTGAGTGTTTGTGAAAGATAACTGAACTGACCAAGGGCACAGAGAAGCTTGCATATGACGGAAGCTAAAAGATGCATAAAAAGCAAACACACTTTAGGAAATATAGATAAAATTTAAAAGGGAACGTGGGAATATATTAGCCCATTAAAGACATGCACCGAGTGATTAAAGACTTGTCACTAGTTTACAGAATATGAAATAAACATCTCCAAGACTAGAGGAAGGAATAGGAGTAATAATACTTGAAAACTATATAGGCTGAAAGGGAGAGGGAGATATTGGTTTTCTGGTTCAGAAGTGTGTTTGTCCCAATCATAGTCCAGTTCAACTTTTGTTAGAGGTACTTACTGAGATAGCAAAGTCAGAGAGAGTGATTAAATAACCTTAGAGATATTCACAAGCCTGCTTCTTGCCGAAGGTGACATCTGTTGAAGTTAATGATCCCAATTTCTCACAAGTCATTCTTGGGTGTTCTAATAGACACAGAACAATATGAAAGCTCAATTTTGTATGACATTACTTACATTGTTGAGTTCTAAAAGTATAGCATTGTTTAAAAGAAGTATGTAAAATAAAGTTATCTTTTTCCTTTTGTGTGTTTCTTGAGGAATTCTGACTAAAACAACACATTTGCTTACCTTTCAGTTTTGTTCATTTGACCAGCAATGGACAATTCTTTAATAACTTATGTGGGCCAAATTTATTTTATATCTAATTTTATGTCAGTAATTTACAACAAATATTAACTGAACTTTTAGATAGCTTCTTCTGATATGTTGTGACTTTCCAAAACATAAAACATAAAAATTAGCTGATGATAAAACATATAGCTTCCATAGTGTCCTCATTAAAATTCAAATAGGACATTGCTTTAACATTAATTCTCCATGTAGTCAACAGATCAGACCTCCTCTAACACTAGTCTGATCTTCCAGAAATATGTACAAATTTCTTAGTATCAGTCCCTTGCTTGAAACTCTTCTATGCATTGTCATTGACAGCAAAATAAAGTTCAAATTCCTTAACATGGAAAAAGACTTTTTCTGTTCTTCCTCATCACAACTTTTTATCATCATCTTCCACAGCTCCTTTCTCAGATACCACTTACTGTATAATCTCATTAAACTTCTCTCTGTTCTTCAGATAACTCATGTTCTTTCACACTTCCATGACTTTGTGTATGCTCTTCCCTCCACTCTGCACTGTTTATGAAGGTGAGCAATAGCTTATTAAATCGGAATCTCTTTTGACATGATAAATTCTGAATTAGTATATAAAGTATTAATTGTATACAATCATTTTTATTTTCCTTAAAAATGGAGAGCAGCTGGAAGGCAAGTAGAAATCAGAATGGTAGGAGGTAAAGTGCCCCAAATTGAAGCTTCATCATAGTATGGCTACAGTTGTATGTTGTTATAGGAAGAGAAGGAAGAAGTTAATTGGCCATTGTATTTGTCTGAATAAATTGTGGGTTGCATGAACTGTTTCTGTTCATAGGGTAGAAAGCTGAAAGATTATTTCTGAGTTTTATCACCTGTGTTGGGTATATTAAGATGACACATAACTAGACAAGGAATTGGCAAATTATTTGAAAGAGACATCGTGTCTTCTTTTTCGCTAAGATCTGCCATATCAATCAAACAAAAATAAAAGCTATGTGCATTGAAGACTCCAACAGCTTGAAATCTAGCGCTACTGGTCAGACCATACTTGGCTTGAGAAAAATCATGCATTAGACTACACTTGTCCTTCTTTCTAGATTCAGAAGTACCCCCTTCCATTCTATATCTGAACCTTCCAAGTATGACCTAAAATTATATTTCACATAGCTTCATAATTTTACTAAAATGTTTCTCTTAATTGTTTATTTTCCTTTATGGATCTTCACTATTTGACTATGGATTTCTTTTTTAATGCTAGTATGCTTTTGGCCCTATGATTATATGTTATTTGGCTTTATGATTTTACACTGTCTTGGTTTTTCTACTGATGTGTCCTATTTGCTGTTTACTTCATTGTTACCTTTTAAATGGACTTTCAAGGAATTTAATAACCATATGCTAGCTTAAATTGAATTTGTTTTTTCAAAATAATTAATCTTAAATTTTCAATTTATTTTATCAAATTTGCATTGATTCTCAACTAAATTTAAAACAAAGCAATCCAGTTATCTGCTTACATCGAACACATTTATAATTTTCCTATCCACAAATTTCCTTAGAATAAGCAAAGAGATAGAATGGACAGCCAATATGTAGATATTTCTTAATTAAAAGTTATTTGGAAAGCATTAATTTTATGTTTTTTGAGTTAAATAGGAGTGGAAGTAGTAATTTCATCTGTGTAATGTCTCATTCATTCAACTAATTCACTTATTTAATTAGCATCTGTTATGTCCATGGAAATGAGGATTAAAAATTTAATATGAGGCTGGTACCCAGGTGAGTGCAGGCTCACGTATGGCTGACATCTGATACAGCTGCAGGCCCATCCAGGCCTGCCCAGCTGGCACCCAGGTAAGCACAGGCTCCTGCCCAAGCCCCAGAGGGGACAAACACCAACCAAGTCAGTGCCCAGGTGAGCATAGGCTTCTGAATGGCCAACTCCCAACACAGCTGTAGGCCTGCCTGGGCCCACCCAAGCCCTGCAGGGGTCACAGACCAACCAAGCCAGCACCCAGGTGAACTCCGGCTCCTGCCTGAGACCCAGAGGGGATGAACAACTGAGCTGGTGCCCAGGTGAGCACAGGCTCCCATGTGGCTGATCATTGATGTAGCCACAGGCCTGCCCAGACCTGCCCAATTCCCGGAGGGCCAGCACACCAACCAAACAGGAGCTGAGGCAGCCCATTGTACATTCAACTGCATTGATACAAGATGAGTCACCAGCAGAGCCAGCAAATACAGTAAGAAGTCTTTCTCCTCATAGCCCACAACAGGATAATAGAAGAAACAAGTGTCCTACCAGATGACCAAACATCAGTGAAAAAATACTGACACTACAAATAAACAAGAAGATATGACACTACCAAAGGAACATGGTAATTCTAAAGTACCAGACTCCATAGAGCAGGAAACCCTTGTGATATTTGAAGAGGAATTACGAGCACTGGTCTTAAGAAAACTCAAGAGATAAGAGAAGAATCAATTAGAGAACAAAATGAAACAAGAAAAAATATTCAGGAAATGAAGGAGGAAATTTACAAAGAAATTAATACCTTAATAAAGAATGTCACAGAACTCCTAGAAATGAAGGATTCACTTAATGAAATAAAAAACAGGACAGAAAGCTTGAGCAGCAGGCTAGATCAAGCAGAAGAAAGAATCTCAGACCTCAAAGATGGCCTTTTTGAAACAACCCAGGCAGACAAAAAAAAAAAAAAAAAGGAAAAAAAGAATAAAAGAATTTAAAAAAATGAAAATCTACAAGAGCTAGCAGACAACTTCAAGCACATGAACATCCAAATCATGGACATTCCAGAAGGTGAGGAAAAAGGAATAGGCATTGAAAACCTATTCAAGGAAGTGATAACAGAAAACTTCCCAGGTATAGTGAGAGATGCAGACCTTCACATCCAGAGATCCCAAACAGATTCAATCCAGAAAGATTCTCCTCAAGAAACATTATAGTCAAACCGGCAAATCTCAAAGACAAGGAATTCTAAAAGCTACAAGAGAAAACTGTCGAGTCACACATAAGGGAGCCCTCCTCAGACTAACAGCAGCCTTCTCCACTGAAACCTTACAGGCCAGAAGAAAATGGAATGATATATTTTAAATACTTAAAGAAAGAAAATTCCAGCCAAGAATTCTATATTCAGCAAGGTTATCCTTCAGAAATGAGGGAGAAATAGTGTATTTCCCAGACAAACAAAAATTATGGGAGTTCACCACCTCACGACTATCTTTGCAAGAAATTCTCAAAGGAGTCCTGAATCCAGAATCTGAAAAATGATAATCACTATCAAGGGTTTACAAGAAAGAACAATACCCACCATTAAAACCAAAATGCAAATGAGAAAGAGAAAGAAGCTAAATCATGTCACCTCAAAAATCCAACTAACATCAGAGATGAAAAATAAAAGCAGAAGAAAGCAACAGAGGATATTTAAAACATCTAAGCAAAAAGCAATATAATGACAGGAGTAAAGCAATACTTATCAATAACAATCATATATGTAAATGGACTAAACTCCCCACACGAAAAACACAGATTGACTGAGTTGATTAAGAAGCTAGACCCAACTACTTGCTCTCTTCAAGAGACCTACCTCACCTATAAAGTCACACAGACTAAAAGTGAAAGAATGGAAAAAGATATACCATGCAAATGGAAACCAAAAATGAGCAAGAGTAGCTATTTTTATATCAGATAAAATAGATCTCAAACCAAAATCCATAAAAAGAAGCAAAGAAAGTTATTACATAATAATAAAGGGATCTATCCAGTTAGAAGACATAAGAATCGTAATTATGTATGCACCCAACACTGGAGCACCCGCATAAGTAAAGCAAGCACTCTTAGACCTAAAAAAAGAGATAGACCCAAACCCAATAAGAGTGGGTGACCTAAATATCCACTTCTCAGCATTGGACAGATCTTCCAGACAACAAATCAACAAAGAAACAAAGGATTTAAACTATACCTTAGACCAATTTGACCTGGCAGACATGTATAAAACATGCCATCCAACAGCTAGAAAATACAACATTCTTCTCATCAGCCCATGGAGCATTCTCCAGGATAGATCACATATTAGGTCACAAAAGAAGTCTCAGCAAATGTAAAAAAAAAAAAAATTTGAAAGCATTCCTAGTATCTTTTTGACCATAATGGGCTAAAACTGGAAATCAATAACAAGCAAAATTCTGGAAACTACTCAAGTGCATGGAAACCAAACAACAGACGCCTGAATGACCAATGGATCCAAGAAGAAGTTAAATAAGAAATCAAAAAATTTCTTGAACTTAATGGGAATAAAGATATATCATATTAAAACCAGTAGGATACTGCAAAAGCAGTACTAAGAGGGAAGTTTACTACAATAAATGCTTACATCAAAAGAATGGAAAGACTTCAAATAAATGACCTAACACTACACCTCAAAGAACTAGAAAAACAACAACTAACCAATCCTAAAAGTAGTAGATGGAAAGAAATAATTAAGATCATGGAAGAATTAAGTAAAATAGAGACCCAAAAAGCAATACAAAAGTTCAATGAAACAAAATGAGGTTTTTTGAGAAGATAAATAAAACGGATAAACCATTAGCTAGGTTAACAAAATAAAGAAGAGAGAAGATCCAGATAACAAAAATCAGAAATGATAAGGGAGACATTACAACCAATACCACAGAAATATGAAGAATGTTTAGAGATTATTATAAACAACTGTACAGCAACAAATATGAAAACCTGGAGGAAATGGATAAATTTCTGGATACATACAAACTACCACCACTGAAACAAGAAGAAATAGACAACCTGAATAAACCAATAAAAAGCAAGGAGATTGAAGCAATTATCTGCAGTCTGCCAACAAAGAAAAGCCCAGGACTGGTCGGTTTTACAGTTGAATTCTATCAAGCCTTTAAAGAAGAATTAATACCACTTCTCTTCAAACTTTGCCAACAAATTGAAAGAGAAGCCATTCTCCCAAAAGCATTCTATGAGGCCAGCATCATCCTATTACCAAAACCAGATAAATGTACAACAACAAAAAAATTGCAGATCAATATTCTTGATGAATATAGATGCAAAAATCCTCAATATAATATTAGCAACCAGAATACAACAACACATCAAAAGAATTATGCACCATGATTAAGTGGGATTCATCCCAGGGATGCAGGGCTGGTTCAACATACGCAAGTCAACAAATGTGATACACCACATGAAAAACACCAAGGACAAAAACCATATGATTATCTCAGTAGATGCAGGAAAAGCACTTGACAAAATCCAACATCCCTTCATGATAAGGACTCTCAGCAAACTGAGTATAGAAGGAAATTATCTCAACACAATAAAAACCACATTTGTCAAACCAATCGCCAGTATCTTCCTGAATGGGAAAACGCTGAAAACTTTTCCCTTAAGAACAGGAACAAGACAAGGTTGCACTCTCAACCACTGCTATTTAACATAGTACTGGATGTATTAGCAAGAGCAATAAGGTAAGAGAAAGAAATAAAGGGCATCCAGATTGGAAAGGACAAAGTCAAACTATCCCTGTTTGCAGATGACATGATCCTATATGTAGAAAAACCTAAAGATTCTACTAAAAAACTGTTAGAGCTGATTAACAATTTCAGTAATTTGCAGGGTACAAATTAAACACCCACAAATCTGTAGAGTTTTTATACACTAGTAACGAACTATCAGATAAAGAAATCAAGAAAACAAGCCAATTTAAAATAGTTGACAAAAAATTAAAATTCCTAGGAATCAATTTATTCAGGAAGGTGAAAGAACCCTACAATGAGAACTATAAAGCACTACTGAAAAAGATTAAAAAGGACACAAAAAGGTGGAAAGACCTTCCATGCTCTTGGATGGGAAGAATTAACAACATGAAAATGTCCATACTACCCAAAGCAATCCCCATTACAAAACCAACAACCTTATTCACAGAAACAGAAAAAGCAAAGCTAACATTAATATGAAATATCAAAAGACCATGAGTAGCCAAAGCAATCCTGAGCAAAAAAAGTAAAGCTGGAGGCATAAGACTACCTGCTTTCAAATTATATTTTGAAGCTATTGTAACCCAAACAGCATCATATTGGCACAGAAAACAGACCCTTGGGCCAATGGAACAGAGTAGAAAACCCAGGAATCAATCCACATACTTACAGCCAATTGATCTTTGACAAAGGCAACAAGAACATACATTGGTGAAAAGACTGCCTCTTCATTAAATGGTGTTGGGAAAATTGGACATCCATATGCAGAACAATGAAACTGGACCTGTACCTCTCACCGTATTCCAGAATCAACTCAAAGTGGATTAAAGACCTGAATATAAGACCTGAAACCATAATATTACTAAAGCAAAACATAGGGATAACACTCCAGGAACTAGGACTGGGCAAAGACTTTATGAATAAGACCCCAAAAGCACAAGCAACAGAAGAAAGAATAAACAAATGGGATTATATCAAACTACAAAACTTCTGCACAGCACAGGAAACAATCAACAGAGCAGAAAAACAACCTATGGAATGGGAGAAAATATTTGCAAACTATACATCTGACAAAGGTTTAATATCCAGAATATACAAAGAACTCAAGCAACTATGCAGTAAAAACAAGTAATCCAATTAAAAAATGGGCAAAGGAGATGAATAGACATTTCCCAAAGGAAGACATCCAAATGACCAACAGTTACATGAAAAAGTGCTCAACATCACTAGTCATCAGGGAAATGAAAATCAAAACCACATTGAGATATCATCTCACCCCAGTTAGAGTGACCATTATTGAAAAGACCATGAATAACAAATGCTGTTGAGGATGTGGGGAAAAGAGAACTCTCCTACACTGTTGGTGGGACTGTAAATTAGCACAGCCATTGTGGAAACCAGTATGGAGGTTCCTCAAACAACTACAGATAGAACTACCATATGACCCAGCTATCCCACTACTGGGTAAATATCCAAAGGAATGGAAATCATCTTGTCTAAGGGATACCTGCACTCCCATGTTCATTGCAGCTCTATTTACAATTGCTGAAATATGGAACCAACCTAAGTGTCCTTCGACAGATGACTGGATAAGGATGTGGTATATATACATGATGGAATACTACTCAGCCATAAAAAATAATGAAATTCTGACATTTGCAGCAACATGGATGACTCTGGAGAAGATTATTTTAAGTGAAATAATCCATACTAGGAAAGAGAAATACCCCATGTTCTCACTTATAACTGGGTGCTAAGAAAGAAGGAAAGAAAAAGAGAGAGAGAAGGATAGGAGAGGAGAGGAGGGAAGGGAAATAGAGGGAAGAATGAAAGGAGGAAAGGAAGGAAGGAAGGAAGGAAGGAAGGAAGGAGGGAGGGAGGGAGGGAGGGAGGGAGGGAGGGAGGGAGGGAGGGAGGAAGGAAGGAAGGAAGGAAGGAGAAAGAAAAGACCACAACAATGTACTGAAATTTCAGAAGGAGAGAACAAATCTAAGGTTACTAGAGATGGTGGGAGGGAGGGAGGGAAGAGGTTTGGGGAGGGACTGGTGGGTAAAGGGCATAACGAAAAATCATGATTTGTAATAATGAATGTGCTAGTAATAAAAGAAAAGAAAAGAAAATTTAATATGACATGAGCCCTGCCTTCAGTAACCCATCCTCCAGATTGGGACAGTGTCATAGTCTATGCTGCTGTAACAGATTATCTGAGACTGGGTAACTTATAATAAACAGAAATTTATTGGCTCACAATTCTGGGGCATAAGGGGTAGCCCTGCCCATATGCCTCTACAAGGCATCACCTTAGTGGGGACTTTACATGGTGGTTCTGCCTTTGTAACATGTCTCTGCCTGGACCCCCGACTGTTTGCAACATTTTTTGAAATCTGGGTGGAGGAAGCCATGCCCCTACAGCTGTTGCATTCTTCCTGCCTGCAGAATTAGCAGCATGTGGATGTGGATGCTACCAAGGTTTACAACTTGTATTTTCTGAAGTGGTGTGTCAAGCTGCACCTGGACATGCTTGGCTCATAATTTGGGTGACTGAGGAATGCTGTATCAGAATGCAGGGAGCAAAGACTTGACGTGGACCTGAGCAGGGAGCTCCAAGGACTTGAGGGCACCCCGGGCCTCTCTTTTGACATATTTTCTTCCCTAGGCCTTGGCACTTTGAGCCTGGTATGGAAGGGGTGGTAGGCACCCAGTAATCTTTGAAGTGCATTTAGTGTAATTTTCCCATTGTCCTGAGGAAGAGCCTCTGGCTTTGTTTTATCCATGCTAATCTTTTTATGAAATGGTGGCTTTGCCACACCCTTGGTTTCCTTTCCTGGAAATTCTCTTCTATTCTCTACCACATGGCCAGGGTGATAATCCTTCCAATCTCTCAATTCTGTTTCCTAATTTAGTGTTTAAATCATTTATTCTCAAATTTTACTATAAGCAGTTAAAAGAAGCCATGCAGCAGCCTGAATGTTTTGGGCTTACATATTTCTTCTGATAGATATCCTAGTTCAATGTGCTTAAATTCTGCCTTCTGCAAATCCCTTTGGTGTGGACACAATTCAGCCAAGTTATTTTCCAGTTTATAAAAAGAATGGTCTTAACTCGTTTTCAATATCTTCTTCCTCATTTCTGTCTGAGATCTCATCAGAATTGCCTTTACTGTAAGTATTTCTGCCAATATTCTGATCATGACCACTTAAGGAGTCTCTAAGAAATTTCAGACTTTTCCTATAGTTGTTTTCTGCTGAGCCTTCACCATAATCACCCTTAATGCTCTGTTTATGCCAATGTAAGCTTTTTTATAGCCTGCTCCTCCAAATTCTTCCAACTTATACATATTATTCAGTTCCAACATCACCTCCTCATTTTCAGGTATTTATTATTGCAACAGCCGCATTTTTCAGCACCAATCTTCCGTCTTAATCCGTTTTTGCTGCTATAACAGAATATCCATGACTGGGTAATTTATAATGAACAGAAATTTATTGTCTCACAGTTATGGAGGCTGAGAAGTCTAAGAGAGAGAGGCCAGCCTATGCAAAGTTCTTCTTGCTGCATCATCACATGACAGAAGTTGAGAGGGCAATAGAAGGCAAGAGAGAGAACTAGAAGCCTTGATCTGAGCCCTTTTTGTAATTGGCATTGATACATTCATGAGGGCAGAGCCCTCATGACATACACTTCTGCTTAGCCCCACCTCCCAACACTATTGCATTGAGAATTGTTTCCAGTACAAGCTTTTTGGGGGACACATTCGAATCACAGCAGAGAATGTTCTAATAAGTAAGCAGTTATTAGATAATTTTATTTAAGTCTCTTTGCATGTGAAGGAAAGAAAAGAGACTTTGAATGCTTCAGACCAAAGCAATAATTATAAGGTAGAAATCTTTGAAGGTGTAGGGGGTCGAAAGAGTTTACCACAGCAAGAAGTGGGGCACATTTTGAGAGTATAAATATAATGAGTGCAAAATGGAGAAGCTGATAAAATACCTTCCAGATGAAAGATGTCAGTCTTCATTACAGCTGTGTTTCATTTTGAGGAAAGCTCCAGAAAGAAGATCTTGAGTGTATCACCTTCCCATTTTCATTTTATAATAAGTTGAAACTGTTTATTTTGCTATTGTTGATGATAATTACTTTCTTAAGTGTGCCTAACACTTCAAAGATTTTAAAGAACTTTGGTGAATTTTATCAAATTAAATTCTTCAAGATAGACTGAATGGACATTCATTTTTACTCATGAAGAAACTGAGGGCTTGAGATGTTGCATGATTTGCTCAAGAATACACAGTGAAACAACAGTAGAATCAAAATAGAAATGTAACTTCTGATTTCATGTTTAATGCTTTTACAGTGGCAAAAAGATAAAAGACTGCTATATCGAGAACTCACAGTGAGTAAATGCATTTAAAAGTGAGGCACAAGAGGGTGTTATACAACTAACTAGATGACTGAGCATATTATGTTCTCCTTTCTGTGCCTGAATTTCCTTATCTGTAAAATGAAGATAATAAGTGTCAGCCTCATAAATTTGTTTTAAGAGTTAAATAAGATTGTGTATGTAAATAACTTAGCATGGTGTCTGACATGGTAAGTATTCAATAATGGTTAGCTACTACTATTAAAATTATTATTTGGGAAATGTGATTTAAAATCATGTAGCCATGACATATAGATTCTATATTACAGTTGACTCATTTGATAGGGTGCCTCCCGATCTTCAGCATGATTTGGAAGGTTTAAAAATCAGTTCGACTAATTTATTAAAAGGGTGAATGATTGCAAAATTATAGTTATAAAGCAGTGTAATTTTTCTCAACCTAAAAAAAAGTTTCAAAAGAATGTTGTATTTAGCTATGATAATCTCAGTCCATCTTTACAAATTTATATTTGAACATAATATTATTTGATTTTTGTCTGGGCGTTATAGAGAATGCATTTGATTCATCATTTTTCTGCTACTGGATAGTTGCCGCCTGCTGATTTTCAGGTAGTCCTAAATACCTCCCAATTGAACTTTCTATATTTGAGGGAAATCAGGAGCAGGTAGCCCATGTGGATATTTAGCACTCTATGTTGGGCCTGCTATCTGAAATAAAATGCCAGTAAGATACAAATAGAGAAGTAGGAGGTTAAATGTGAAAGAGTGTGCAGACAGAGGCTGCAACCATCATGCCAAGAAAATATGTATCACATAACCCATGTGAGAGGCATTACAAGTTTCAGATCCAGCTTTTTAACCACATTTGTATGCACAGGAAGTAGTCCAATCAGCAGAGTCATTGTCAAATATAAAGAACAACAACATGTGTCTTGATCTCTTCTGCTGACACATTCAGTAGGTCACATCTTCTGGTGAATATCCAAATTGTGGCTGCTCATCTGGAAATTAAATAGCTGGACTGATAGCTGTTTCTCAGTTGGAATGCAGCAAGAGTTATTTATTTATTTTGGAGACTAGAGCTGATTCACATAGTCTCAAATTTACAAACTCCAAATTAGATAAATATTTGCTTTATGTTGTAATTTTTAGTGTTATGATTGCTATAATTTGTTGCTACTCTGACAGGCTGTGAAAAAGATGTGGGTTTTTACTACATAAAAATGCAATAAATTAACGGAAACTACTGTGCTGGAGAAGTAATAGTCCATATGTTTATGAATGCTGATGGGATGCCTGGTTGGCATCCAGGAATGTTAGGACTAAACAAAGTTTCCATCCAATAATGAACATCATCTCTCACTTTTTAGTCCTTATGAGCCAAGGGACTGAAATATTCATGACCAAATGCTTACCTGTGAAAAAGCTGTGTGTGGCAAAAATGTGGGTGCTAATATAATGATTACAGTGTTTGGTTAAACCTATAAATCAGAAACATATTTGTGTGCAAAGCAGATTTCCTTTCTTGCTTCAACATGTGTTTCACTGAAGACATATCAGGTTCTAATTCCTATTGTATTGAATTTTCAAGATGCAGGAGAATATATAAGTGTTACTGGATAGTTTTAGAATATGTGTTCCATACCAGGGTTTTGGCTTCTGTGATAGTGCTTCTTTAACTCTATACTGAGTAATAGTTGCTTTCCTCTCACTCCAGTTTATAGACTCATTGTGGTCTGAGTATGAATTTTATTTCTTCCCATCCCTTCTCCTCCGTGTCTAGCACAGTGTATTGCCTTTAATAGGTGCTGAATATGGTATTGTTAAACTGAAATATGCTTATAAAGTTATGTGATTGAATAGCGGAGACAAAAAAGAGGTGAAACGTGGTCACTGATGAACTGTTTTTCCTTGATAGAGAACCCAGGCCTCCTTGCGTTAACATTTATACACCTTAGTTTGACAAATGGAAGAAGGAAATGTCCGATTTTAGCCTAAAAATTATTACAGAAAAGTAGAGCAATGAGATCAATAATACTAAATTAATTTGAGATTATGTTTAGGAGAAAAAAAATAATAGATAACATTCACTGAAGACTCTATATGCCCACTACTGTACATTACCTTATTTAATCTTCACAAGAACCATATGAAATATGTACTTTTATTACTCTGATTTTATACATGAAGAACTTGGTGTCATGGGAGTCTGTGTTTGTGTGTGTGTGTGGGGGGGAGATGATGTGACTTTTCCAAGAGTCAATCTGCCATAAATGTTGGTCATGAGATTTCAGCCAAGGAGGTCTGATTCCAGAGCTTGTATTCTTTAACATGTCAGTGGTTAAAAAAAAATTTTTTTTTGAGGATTAGGAGACAATCAATACCTGAAAAATTAGGAAATATTTACACTTTAGAATAAAATCCCCATCTCCAGCCAATACATTTCCTATTATTTCACTTTAAACAATTCGTTTGTTTGTTTTCTTACAGTGACAGTGATATAAAGATGTAGGATATTCTGTCATTCTATCTTACCTCTTATTGTCTGCCCTTTGTCCATATCTCTGCTTGTTTGCTTCTCCACCAGACAGGTTAGGATAGAAAAAGAAAGAGAAATTCCCTGGAGCAAGAAAAAGGTATCAGATTTATCCTGGCATTTCAATAACCCTTCCACTCAATAACACAGATAATCTAGAATTTAATATAATCCCTCCAGTCTTAAGAACATAACTAAGGGCAAGGATTTTAAAGTGGTTTAGATTCTATGGTCTTTTTTGTAAACACCAAAGTTTTCTTCCTACTCTCAGTCTGTTCTGGGAAGAGAGATACATAATGTTACTGTCATTTGCATGCATTTCAAATTAGAAATGAGACATTTGTTAGAAAAAAGAACTTTATTAAGAGCAGATCATACTACAATTTTTCTGTGACTGAGAAAAATATGCACAGATTAAAAAGCAAACCCTGAAAGGAAAGAATAACCTCAAAAAATGAAAGATATGATAATATTTCATAAGTCTTAGCATATTGAAAGAGTATTTCTACATTGTCTTATTAAGCAAGATTATCTTTTCATTTTACTGTTGTAGATGGTTTGCAAGGTTGTATGCCTAGTTATTTCTAAGAAAAAAAGTGTATGAACCATATCATAGAATATGAAACAAAACAGGGGCTGAAATAATAGTAATTTAGATGGAATTTAGTAATATTTGTTATTTTTCAACAGGTATTTTTTCTCTTGAATGGCTCAATTAATGTGGGAATAATTCATGTACAGATTGATTGGCTATGACTTTTAAGTCAACTACTTTCAAAATTCCACCAGCAGGTGGATTCAACCCAAAGCAGTCAATGTTCATTGTTTGGGTTGGTGAGCTGATCCCCTTGCATCTGAGATTTCCCTAACATCTCCCTTTCAAACTGTGGATCGTGGGGCAGATGCCTCTGGACTACTGTTTATAAATATCTGCTTATCTACTTTTTTTTTCCAGGTTATAAACCAATTGAACTATACCCATTTTCACTTTCCTTAATGATTAACACTCCTCCCTTGCCCCAGTTGTGCCATCTTCACCTTCTAATTCCCTTTACCTGTACCCACTGGACCTGTAGAGTGTAGACAAATTCAGGCCACGCCCCTGTGGATTAGATGCTCCTGTTTTTAGTGTAGGAGTGAAAACAATGTAAAATCATCCAATGCTCCAATACAATTGCTTTGCCTGATGCTTCCTTGACATGTCAGAGAGAATCCCCATTATGTAAAAGAAAGAGGTCAACTTGTGGAAACAACTGCATATGCATTAATAAAACTTTATTGAATACCTGCAATGTGCATGGCAATTAAATGAAACCATACAACTTTCCGTAGATGGAATTTATAATTTCATTTGTCAGTAGGACTGTCTTTTATGTATTGGTAATAAATGGAAATAAATTTTGCAAAGGTCAATTTTTATGAGTCAGAATTTGGATCTGTAAGTCATTGTTGTTTTTCTTAAGATCATTTCAAGCTTGTCACTTGATGTATTGTCTTGCTTTATGTTGGGATATTGCTGTTTCAGTCCCCTGTTGGAAAATATGAAACCTATAGTTCTGTAACACACACATGTATGCTCATGCACACATACACCTGACAGCTGCCTGCAGTGAAACTATTATTTAAATGATTTAATTTTGTAGGATACATAGTATCGCTTAAAATTGCTTTCTTTTGTAAACTTTTTGTTTGATTTTAAATACGTAGCTTAAAATCTATCAGTAAGGGTAAAGATCATACCATTAGCACTGATTGGAATGGGCGGTTACTCAAGGAAGTAAGTTGGCTAATTCCTTTTCACATGACATTTTATATGGAAAGGAAAGCACAATATGCATTAGGAAGAGTTAATTCCCACTATCATTAACACTCAGTAGTTCTGCACATATATGCAGAAAGATGCTCTTCTTGTTACTCCCTGCACACACTCAGTGCTCAGTGGAGTGCAATTGACTTGGCCCCAGCAATTGCTGAGCAGGTGACTTGATTACACTGAAATCAGGCAGAAAATGTCCTCTTCTGGCCACTCGAGTGAATCAGTCAAATTATTGGGTGGCAAAACTAATTCTACGCCTTGGGCTATCAGAACTGCCACTTCCTATAAGTCAAGACTTCACTTAATGTGAGATTGTTTTTTTATTTTATTCTCTTTCATTTATTATGCTTATTTCAGCTAATCCACTTAATGTGTATGTGTTTCAGCCAATGTACTTGGTCAGGTTTAGATATGCAACCTACTGATTTAGCAGTGTTGAAATATTTTAGATTTGCAATTCATTTAGAAAACATCCAACACTTATTATTATCCATATTGCTAGCAGGCACAAAGCAGTATTTATGATTTAAAAATGTGGCACGATGGGGAAAAAAGATTAAATAAGATAAGCTTTAATAAAATTTTAGTTCTACTAAATTTTTCTTAATGGAAGTACAGACATTTAAGCTTTAGAAAATGGGACATGACTTTGGTTAAATTCTTAAGTGAGGTTATTCTTAAATGAGAAATAATTTACCGTTGGTTACTCAAATAGTTCCTCCTGTCCATCTCTGAAGCACATCTTCATGCAGTTCCCTGCACACTTTCGAATTTCTAGACCAGATTTAATGCTTTAACAGAATCACTGTTATAGTTGTTATTAGCAAGCTGGGAATCTTTATTCGTGAATAGTACTGACATATTGAACCCATCTTTCTCTAACTTAGAGAATACCAAAGGATGGCGTTATTGTGTGCATGTGTGTGGAAACTGAAGGTGCAGATTAAAATCTTTATATGCATTTCAACCTTTATTTGTCACTTGGATGAGACAAAGTATTCATACCAACTATCTTAAAATATTTAACAAAAAATGTGTGTAGCATGCAATTTTCTGTCCACTTCTGTTTATTGCTTATAATAATTGGAAAATGTACTTTTTTAATAGCAATTGAAAATCTGAACTTGAGATCAATGTTTTAAAGAATAGTCAACATTGGCATATATTACTGTGATCGGGAGCAATTTTTTAATGACATGGTAGATTCTGTGAATAACTGTTCTCCTACTACATAATGTCCCTTACGTTTTTCTAGGGGGGGGTGGAGGGGGAGGGGGGGAATTGCAGTTGAATTGTTGCGGATTTTTTGCCTATGCATATTTACCTAGCAAAATTAGATTATACTTGGAGAAATAGATGAGCTATAATGTAGGACGTTAGATGTCACATATCAGATGTCACACACTTACATTTCTTTACATTGACAGCTGGGAACCAAAATCCCATGTTCTACATATTTTGTTTGACATCTCAAGAGGCATTTGTGTATTTTGAGATATACAGGTATGAGTCCTTTTTTCTTGGAATGGTGTATCCAAATAATACATTTTTTTGTAGTAATGATAATGTTAATTTTTTTCCCTTGAGATAGCACAGTTTAGATCGATCTATAAGGTATGCTTTGTCCTTAGTATAAATGTTTTAAATTTCTATTAGGTGGTTATTAAGAAATAGTCTTTGGCATGTTTAATAGAATTTTAGTGTCATACAAGGAATATATAAAATCTTTAAAACATATGATTACTTCCCACATTGTGCTCTGATTTAACAATCAATTAAAACCTTCATTGATTCTGTTAGGTAGACAGTGAATGAATTTTAAAAATTTACATTAAAAAATATAAGAAATTAGGAGAAAAAGACTTAAAAATATTCTTTCAGGTGTAAATTAAGAATTTTTTTTCAGGACAATTTTGGGATTATGAAGGCTTTTTTTAACCTAAAAAATCACTAAAAGTGTAGTCAAAATTACCACTTATATTCTATTAAATCTACGTCTGGCATTACTGGTATATCCTTAAGAACAGTTAATTGGAGCCAAATGTATTTGCATATTAATGTGTTTAATTAATTTTAGCTTTCCCTTTTCAACTTAATTTCCATGAATAATTTTTGTAGTCAAAGAATACATTAATTAAAGCTAATTATCAATCAATCAATCAGTACTTACCTTTAATAAATGACTAGATTTATACTGATTAATGTAAATAGTCCTCAATCATCAGTTTCTTTGAAAACTGTTTTTTATCAACAAAAGATGAGACTTATTTTCTTGGCTCATAAGTGTGTGTATCTGTAAAGATAATTGCAATAATATTTGTATTGGTAATTGGAGTCTTTGGAGTCTAATGGATGTCACCTCTGTATGCAAAATTTTATACATTAGTGAGATAGACCTTGGGTGTTGCAAATTTCTTGGCAATACTATGAAAATCATATTGAAATATTTATTTTGATCTTTTTAAACTAAAATGAATCATACGAAGACTACTAAAAAATATTCAAGGCAATATAGAGAGGGTAATTTTGAATGATTTGGTTTTAAATTTTTGGAATTTTGCATTATCTTATAAAAGAAAATTGAGTTTTATTTATGTGAAGTTTTATTTGAAATGAGTATGCTTGTTTTTTCTTTCCATGGCAAGGTGGTATAAATATGTTTGTATATTCTAAGTGTAGAATAATAGCTTCTAGGATTAAACTATTAGATAGATGTAATGAAGTTCTGTAGCATAATTGGCCCAACCCTATTGAATGAAAAGGCCAAAAAAATATATAGTTTATAGTTCTTTATTTTTCTTCATGCTGGGTCCATGTTGTGATGTTCCTGTGCTATCCTCAGGTTGTGACAATCTGATGCTGTTGGCCTTCCTGAAGGTAAAAACAATCCTACACCAAGAGATTTTTTTTTGGTAAAAAGCAGTCTGTGGGCAATGCTATTTGCTTTCACTTTATCAGAGTTTACAAGGAGAAGAAAATGCCCCGTGAAGAGGTCAGTGGTGAACACCTTCATCAAGTGTTTGGGTTCTGCAACTGAACGACTAACTAAAACTTAGATCACTGTTATGGAAACTAGTGGGTACTACTTGGAAAAATGGTCTAGTTATTGTGTACCCGCTAAACTCGATTCCCAAAGGTTTGTTTTACATGGAAAATATGACTCTTGCAACCAGCTTTTAAAAAGTGAAGGTTGAAGAGGGGGAAGTATGGTTTCAGAGTCTTCTCGGTGGCAATAAATGAAAGATTTGTTCCTCATTAAACCATTTCTTGATGTTTCCCAATAGATTTTGAGCTAAATGCTTGTTAATCCCAAAGCTCTGACAAGTGAGGCCTGCAGAATTAGGCCAACCACTGCTACAAATAGCTAGTGTACATGAAACGGTAATCATTGCTTTCCAGTCTATTATTAGATTAACTACATAGGGATTGCTTTTTTTCCTGTGAGTTGATGCATAAATGACATGCTTTATCCTCCAATAAATCTAATAGTAGAGTGGCTACGACATGATGTTCATAGCCCTTGGTCCCATGACAGATTATTTTTGATTGCTGCAGAAGTTTGGAACAGCTTGAAATCATTAGAATTTAAAGGCATCATTGAAATGTTACAGCATACCTGACTTATAGAGAATATTGCTGATTATGAATTATGTTTTCAGCTTTTTGCCCCATGGCCTTGACTGTCACTCGGTGACTAACTTAGGAAACTCATAATTGATAAACTAATTGAAAATTAGAAATCAATTGAGTCAATAAATTTACATCAAGACATAAGAGTGATGTCTCTGTCCCTTGAGGATTTCTAGTATTGTTAAATGTCACCAGGGAGAATTTCTGTCAATAATTTGTGTCTAACTACTTTAACACTTCTTTTCCCTCTTGAGTTACATTAGAAAGGCATCATTTTAGATGCTAAGCCTCTTATACAGGCAATTCTAAATACATTCTTTCTGTAGCAGATCAATTTTATTCTTTCAGCAAATCAGTAACTTCTGTTTTCTGTTACTATTTCCTTCTTACCTGAATATATGATTTTTTTTCCTGATGGCTTAAATCGAATGTGTTTATTAATTTTTATCTTGTGAAAATAGCGTTTAGCAGAAAATGTGATCCGAGAGTGCTTTCTCCAGGTTGTGAAACCCTGAAGCTTTCAACTTTTGAAGGCCTGGTTCCAAGTGCTTCCTGATTCCCTGTCAGTTAAATTTTAGGAGAATCTCTATGTTTTGTAACAAGGGTGATTCATTTTCCTGGGATATCTTGGTTTATGCCAGTTTTGATGCCCTTCCTGGTTTAGTGTTTTATTACTCTCAAAGTGTTCCTGTTTGAAAGGTAAACTATACACTTATCTTAGTTATTAAATCAGCTAATCTTTATAGGAGAAAATTGATTTGTGAATGTCTTTTGGCATTTAACCTGTATAGAAACGAATTCTAACATTATGTTTTGGCCTTCTCCATTCCGTAGCTAATACCTTTCAATTCAGCACTTTCCTGACTTGAAAATAAAGAGGCATATAATACATAGCAGGCCACCTCATTTCATATGTTCTTGTATGTAGACAATTGTAATATTAAATTGGGTATAAAAAGTTTAAAGCATTGTTGTACCAACCGTTGGTCCTCACCCTTTCCATGGCTAAAATAGCTGTAAACTAGCACTTCATGTACCCGTTTTCCTCTTTATCATCACAATGTGAGGCACTAAGACATTTAATTTTATGTTTCTATTCACTGTATTAGGCACTGGCACTATTGCAAAACACCCCAGGCAGCACAACTAATGAAGGAGGTAAGGATGGGCCTTTTCTTAGGAAAGATTAAAATGCAAAACAACTTTGAATTGCTTTAATCAGAAATTTTGAACATTTAAAAAATTTATAAGTAACAATGCCATTCATGCTATGAAAATGCATAGTATGCTTGACTATAGCTGCATATGGAGTAAACTGTACTATAATTTGATTGAGAAATGCCTTCATTAAATTTATAGCAAGATTTGTTACACACATTAGCTTTAGAGCTAATGTGAATCTAATCTAATCCAATTGTGTTAATTCTTCTTTTTCTTCCTCTTTTTTTTTTTTTTAACAGACTTTGCCAGCTTCTATATTCAATATATGATAGCAGCTTGACAGCATTGAAAGTCCCATAGGAAAACAAATATGTTCCCAATATAATGGCATTTATTGTTATTTAGATAATACATTTTAATGACTAAATATGTATCAGATGCTACAATGTATAGTATATAATCAAGGACCAAGCAACAGACCCATTTAGGGAACAGAGTTTTTTGTAAAGAGCAAACAAACAAACAAACAAACAAATAAATAAATGTCCATAGCAATGGTAGATAAGTAGGTGAGTTTAGACACTTAGTAGGTGAATAGGAAAGTTTAATATGTAGGTAGGTCAGTTTAGAAGTCAAATGAATTGGGGAGATTAATTTCACACAGTCAACTATAAAGGCCAAATGTGGTAAACTATTGACTCCTATTTTCAGGTTGCATAGATCTCCCTAGTGGCAAATAGCCTTCTTGACCATCAGTTAAAAAACACTCTTTAACCATATTTGCCAAGTACAAATGATTCATGGGTAACTATACAAAAAAATCCCACAACACATGTCTGAGTACTGACGCCTGAGCACCTCATTCAGTGATTGCTCAGAAGAATTGGTTTTTGTTTGACAATGTGCTTTAAAACAAGTTTCTTTGTGTGTGCGCGTTGTATTTCATTTCTCTAATGCAGCTAATTTAGAAACATTTGGTGATTGATATATTTTGTATTGTATATAAGTTTTATAAATATTAATGATAAATTAATGCAATAGTTTTGATGCTTTAGTTGGGTTTGTTATTGTTTTCATAAGTATCAGGTAGAATGGTGTAATAGGGTCACCAAGAAGCTGTCTGTGTGTAATAACAACAACAATCTGTCTATATATATAATAACAACAACAACAATATATTGTACAAAGTGTAGCTATGTTCTTATTGGAAATGTATTTTCTGGGTTTTTTTTTTTTTTTGTATTTTCTGTTTTACTCTCAGGATTTTAAATGGTTGATTCATTTGATTAGTAAATTGTTTACCATGCATATACCAAAGATGAAAATAATATATTATATAGAAAGTTCTACTTCTACAAATTTTTTATAGTGTATTATTAGCCTATAGTAGTATGACTTTTATGAAATAAACGATGACATTTATTATTCTACCTATAAATTATGGATTGGGAGAGAGCTCAACAAGAGGAAATAGTTAGCCTTGCTTTTATTTTAAGTTTGAGAGTATTATGATATTTCTTTTCTTTTGACTTAGTTATGGCAGCATGATGTCATGAATAAGACTGGATTGGGTACCAGCTAATGACCAATTCTATCATTTCTAAAAAATCATTTATCTTCTCCAAGGAATATTTTTCTCATCTGTAAGATGTAAATAGTCATGCTTGCCCTATTTATTTCTTAGGTGCATATGAATGTGTGAATTGTATATGAAAGTGCTTTGAATGATGTAAAATACTGTATTTGGTACTATTGTTATTGTGCTTTGGATTTCGTTGCCTTTGTCAGTTAATGCTTTAATATTAATGTATGCTACATTATGAAATTAAGACACAGATTTTCTTGGAAAATATTTTGATTTTGTGGGTATAATACACTAGCTCATGAGTTCCATGATTTTCTTCCTGACCTATGAAATATATTTTCATTACTACAAAAAAAAAATACTATATATCCACTGTTTCTTACCCAGATGGCTAATAAACATATGGAATAAATCTTCTATACACCTGTGTTGTAACAGGTTCCTCATGCTGTAGCGTAATATCTTAATACCATTGCATACTTCTAATGACTTCAAAGCTATCCAAAATCACGTGCATGTTAAAAGCATTTTATTATTTGTAATTCTTGGGTTTGTCTATATTAAAAGTAAAAGTAATGAATTTTGTAGAAAGATATGTCTTTCCATGTGTGAGAAATATGTTTTGAAGCTCACATACGCTCTCAGGAGTTAATGTTTTCAATATTTTCAAGAGCAAAACATTCTGGATACCATAAGTGCTATGTAGGCTGTCAGTTGGGCAGTCAGCTACCATTTGGAAAAAGTCTCCTTATTTCTATCGTCTAATAATTTACTCCAGTAAAAATTAAAGCATAATTTGTATCTTTGAGAGGAAAAATGCTAATTGAAACCATGTAATAAAAGTGCAATTTAGCAAAACTGTTAGTTTTGATTTTTTTACTATTTTAACCCTATTAGTTTTAAAATTACTTGAGTATTAAAAAGGCTGTAAAATTGTGCTGGGTGTCAGCACATTGTGTTCTCAAACACATTTTAATTCTCATTTTCCTTTGCTTAAATAGTAAAAACTTTATAAATTAGAAACTAAAATTAATTAAATAAACTCCAGTTGAATGTTTTTTTGTTTTTGTATGCATTTTAAAAAGTGTGTTGTAAACTTCTCAGAGCTGGTGACAGTGGCTAACGTGTCTGTCCCTCCCAATTTTAATGCAGTGCAAGGGAAAATAATGCTGATGTCGTGTGAAGCACCATTTATTTTTGGTTTTTAAACCCAACGTGTTTACTAAGTTAATATACACTTTAAAGCCAGCATCTATGATATCTAAATTAGATTTTACTAGCGTGATTTTCCAACCCATACAGAAACTATGATTTGTGCAGTAGCTATTTCATCCCACAGGCTTCCAAAATACCTTAAGTGGTAATGAATAAAAGTGAGGCATTTGCCAATTTAAATCCACCCTTTCTATATGCTTATGATGCCTTTATTCATTTTAATAATTGAACTCATAGAATCCTAGAAATCAAGGGTTTGCATACGCGTGTGGTTTCAGTGTTCAACACAATGCCATACTCCAGCAGCTGAGAACGGGGCGATGGAAGCCCACAACAGGGGACGCTCTCCTGGTTTTCACACAAGGAAGCCACTCCATAGGAGCATATAATGGTTGTGGGGAGGGGTTAAATCTCATTTCTGGCCTAGAAAGAAAATTGTTGCCTGCTTTGGAGCCAGAATAGGCAATTCTTTTTAATTTTAAAAATGTTAATATGGTCATATAGCAATAATAGAAGCAGCTTGATGTGCTTACATTTGTTATCTTATTTAACTCCCATAAGAAGTTTATGAGGTAGATATTCATTATCCTTGTTTTACAGATGGGGAAACAGAGGTTCAGAGACGTTGCACTGCTGGTAAATCAATGCCAACTCTATCTGGCTTTTCCAAGACCATACTATCAACTGCTGGGCCACACTTACTACCTTTCTCAGGTTCTAAATGTTGGCCAATGGAAAGTCCCAGCTATGGCATCTACTAGTCAGTGTTGAAAATAGGAATTGCAGAAAGAGTGAGGGATGTTTCTAGTCCCCGATGTGCCTCCAGCCAGATTTTGAACTGGGGTAAATCATTTAACTTTATTGTGCCACATTTCCTCATCTGTCAAATGGGGATGATAGTCTCTGCCTATAGGTCACTGAGAGAATAAAAATAGGTGAGAGATGTATATTAGTCAGGGTTCTCCAGAGAAAGAGAACCAATAAGATATGAATAGATACATTATGAGAGGAAATTTATTTTGGGAATTGGCTCACGTGATTATGATGGTTGAGATGTCCTATGATATGCTTGCTGTCTGCAAGATGGAAAACCAGAAAAGCCAGTGGTATAATTCAGTCTAAGTCCAAAGGCCTAAGAACAAGGGGAGCTTATGGTGTAACTTCCAGTTTAAGGCCTGAGAACTGAAAGGGGCCCTTGTAAGTCCAGGAGTGTTAAGGCCCTAGAACAAGGAGCTCAGGTAGCTGAGGACAGGAGATGGATGTTCCCACTTAAACAGAAGCAAATTCACTTGTCCTCTGCCTTTTTATTCTATCTGGGCCCTCAGTGGATAATGCTAGCCCACATTGGTGAGGGTGGATCTTCTTTATTCAGTCTGTTGATTCAAATGCTATTTTTTTCTGGGAGCATCCTCACAGACACACCCCAAAATAATGATTTACCAGCTATCTGGGTATCTCTTGACACAGTCAAGTACACAAATAAAAATAACCATCACCACGTGTGAGTGGGCTTTGAAAAAACAGTTTTAAGATGCTATACAAATAAATTCATATTCAGAAGGCAAACTTTCCCACTAACACATATGTGCTTTATTTTCTTCATTTTTCAACATTTGGTAGGGAGGTGGTATTTTCTTATTTTTCTTTTTATGGGGATGGCCAAGAAGTAGTAGGAACTGTTGTGTTGCTGCCTGTCTGGATGGTTGAGTTTTCAAGAAGGCACATTTCTTTGCCTGTAAGATTTATTTTTGTCTTTTCTTCTTCTTCTTCTTCCTCTTCTTCTTCCTCCTCTTCCTCTTCCTCCTCTTCTTCTTCTTCTTCTTCTTCTTCTTCTTCTTCTTCTTCTTCTTCTTCTTCTTCTTCTTCTTCTTCTTCTTCTTCTTCTTCTTCTTCCTCTTCCTCTTCCTCTTCCTCTTCTTCTTCTTCCTCTTCCACCTCCTCATCCCACTCCCCCTCCTCCTCCTCCTCCTTCTTCCTTTCCTCCTCAATTTATCTGTGACAATGAGATTGTTTATTAGGGAGAGACAATACTATTTCACTTTGTTTGAAACAATTTTGGGTGCTTACCTAATTATGTGGTTTTTAGGAATTGTGCATAACTTTAAAAGAAGGATTATGAAAGTCGGGAGGAGTGAAAAGCTTTTCTCATTTTAACTAGACAGTATATCTAATCATATCGACGTTTAAGAAAAGTCTTAACATAAATGGTCTGCATTTCATCTTTGAACTACCTATTTAATGTTACTTAAAATTGTGTATACTATAATCCATATACATCTACACCAGATTAATCTAGTAGGTTTCTCTGTGTCTATGTGTGCATAGAGATATTTTATATGTGTGTGTATATAAATTCGGTTTTCTAGTTTTTAATTTAAGAGTTTATATCTAATCTTAAGAGGTCTTCATCTGAATAAAGCTCATGAATATGCAGTTCAAAAAAGGGCACATAGTCTTCCAGAATTGTGCTTTGGCAAGTTATTATTCCTATGAATACAGGGTATATTGGTGGTATCATAACTGTATTGCATCATGAATGCATGTTTCTTGTTTTATTTCCTTATTCAAAATCCAACATTTATTGGCAAGTAGATGAAAAGAAATCAGTAACAAAAATATGATTGTATATACTTTTTTTTAGTGTTAGAAGATAGGAATTATAAATGGCCAAATGATAACCTGAAAGGCATTTGCAGAAGGTTTGGACTTCATGACTGCACACGGATTTAGATTGATCTGGGTTTCTCAAAGACAGGAGTAAGGGAAATCTAGATTTGTTTCATGTTCATCTTATGTAGAAGGATTATCTTTTTTTCTGAAATAGAGTATTTTATTTTATTTCAGGGGGCAGCTGGCTGGTACACGGATCTGAACCCTTGACCTTGGTGTTATAACACCATGCTCTAACCAACTGAGCTAACTGGCCAGTCAAGACAGCATTTTATAATGTATAGTATGGGTACTCAGGAGAGACTGCCCATTGTATTTCTGCAAAATAGTAGGTAGTTTTCATGGAGTCAAAGCTGCCTTTGACCTAATTTTAAGGACATTTTGTGTGTGCTTACTGAACCAATTAAGAAATGTCATCACAATTATTTTTGGATTAAAAATAAATGTTAAAGAAAGAATACTATATTAATTTTATGGTCTTAAATGTATATTGCCACTTTGAAAGTTCCATTAGTTATTATAAAGGGTTTGGCTATAAGATAACATTTTTTTGTGTAAATGAGGTAATTGTATTATTGAAAGCAAGTGTAATATTAGTTTGAAAATGTAATATTAAAAGGATATCAGGGGAAAATTGAGAATGTTTTGGAATATAATAGTTTGCAAATATGCAATGTTTGTTATTTACAAGGCAAGCCACCATAATTTAAATTGAGGAATAAATGAAACATAAAAAGTTGGATCAAGAGACCACATGTTGTCATGTAAACAGCCCATGTTGTCTTAATTCAGTCACTTAGCAGCTCTATGTCCTTGGGCAAGTCCTTTAGACTTCAGTTTGCGATATGCATTGTTGTCTCTCAAGTCCCTCCTAAGTTCAATTTCCATTGGTCCACCTCTGTAAAACACCATACAAACATAATGCATGATTATTGTTGGTTAGAAGACAAATAGTATCACTGGCATTATAACTAATAAATCACAAAAACTGTGTTGATTATGTAAATAAGTTGCCTTATTTCCAGATTTTTGTATTATCTTAAAAGAATCTTAATTTTTTAATTGTCTCAGTTAACCCTTCATATGTATAACATCAATATATACCTGTCACAGCAGACAGTGATTCAGGAACAGCCAATAAACCTTAAGATAATGGGAGAAAGAACACAGATAATTTCCCATCTTCCTTCCTCAAATATGGTGCAAAATCCAAGTCAGTGCCATATTGACATAGCTTTTCTGTTTGCTATCAGTTATAAATGCTGGGATTACCTGAGCGATTGTTTTCTCTGAAAGCCATAATGTAATCTCAAACCTAATACTCCAACAACCATGCACTAATTAAAACTGCAATTATATTTTTGCTCAAACAAAACGACTTAATAAACATTATCACAAACTGTTTACCCTTTCCCAAAACAATTTATGCTCACTAATACAATTTCCCATTAAAACTGCTGCCAGGTAAATTAAAAACTCTTGAAATAGTAAGTAAGTGGGAAATTAATTCAACAGTTTAATCTAGACCTAATAACAGTTGCAAGCTCAGAAAAAGATTGCTACAGCAGGGAGTTAATTAACAGCTTATTCCCCATTTGATAAAAGTAATCCACTCTAATTCCAGTGTAATTTACCTCAATGTAATATAAAACCACAAGCTGCTTCTGGTGCTAGTAATTATTAGCTTTGTCCTGTGGCCATATTGACAATAAAAGTCAGCAGTATCTTAATAATAAAAGGCTGTCTGCTAAATGCCTACAATTAAAGATGTAATATGAAATCTTCCAACAGCAGCAACCATGTATATTACCACACAAGCAGGGGTTGCATTTTAGATTTAAACTGCATTTAATTGTTCCACCTAGTTCTAGGAAATAGGTGTGTCATGTGAAAAGTAAGCATTGCGTTGGCTTCATATAGGGAAGCACAGGGAAGATAGGTGATGGATCAATCCATCCCATCTCTACTGCCACCGTCTTAGCATAGCTATCATTTCTTCTTACTTGGACGCTTGCACAAATCTATGTAGTTTCTCTGGCCCCTTCTCACTCCAACCCATCCTCTGTGTAACCAGCTGCACAAATCTCATCATGTAAACCTCGTGGATGAAAACCTTCATTTACTACCTATTGTCAACAGGATGAAGTTGAAAATCCCTAGTATGACGTAAAAGTCCTTTTATGTTGTGGCCCCAATCTACCATTCAAACCTTATTTATCGACTTGAAAAATGAATGAAAAAGATAAATTCTTCTGCCTGCACGCTTTCCATGTTTATCTGCCATCTACTATGTGATGTTTTCTTTGACACTTATCTTGAAAATTTAGTCACTCCCTTTCCTGTTTCTTTTTACATTCGTCTTTACATTCTCTTTAACATTCATCTATCATTTCACTTATTGCATTTCCTTTCACTTGTTAGCATACTAAACCACACAACAAACTAGCGGTTTTCAAAGTGTGGTCCCCAGACCAGCAGCATCAGCATCACCTGAGAACTTATTAGAAATGCAAAATCTCCGTCTTCATCACAGACCTACAAATCAGAAACTCTGGGAATAGGGCCCAGCAATCTGTTTCAACAAGCCCTCCGGGCGATTCTGATGGATAATAAACTTCGAGAACCTTTCTAGACTGTGAGCACCTTCGGAATATAGGTAACGGCTTATTCGTTTTTTAATCTTCTTCATCTGGCCAGTTATAGCTCATAGTAGGTACTCAAAAGTGTGTTTTTAATGAATGAGTTATGGGATTGTGGGATAATGGCATGCAAAAATGCCAAATCTAGAGACACTGGAAATGCAAGTAACTTCCAAGTTGCCCCTTTGTTCCATTAAAATGCAAAATCTACGAGAGGTCTTCAAAAAGTTCATGGAAAGATTAATATTTTCTTTCTTAAATTCGAAATATTTTAACATTTACTTGTACATTTTTGTGGGGTACAGCGTGTTGTTTCAATACATGCATATACTGCATAATGATTCACTTAGGGTAGACAGCATAGTTTTGTACTCACTAGACCACCAATTCTCCTCCTCTCCCCTCTCCCCTCTTGGCCTCTAGTAACCATGATTCTACTCTTTACTTCTATGAGAACCACTTTTTTAAAAAAGATTCCACATATGAGTGACATTATGTGGTATTTGTCTTTTTGTGCCTGACTTCACATAACATGATGGTTTCCAATTCCATCCATTTTGTTGCAAATGATAGGGTATCATTTATTTAAATATCAGAGTAGTATTCCATTGGGCATATACCACTGTTTTTTTTATCCATTAATCCGTTGATAGACATTTAGGTTGATTCCACCTTTTGGCTGTTATGAATAGTGCTGCAATGAACATGGGAGTGCAGGTGTCTTTTCGATGCATTCATTTTATTTCCTTTGGGTATATACATACGCAGCAGTGGGATAGCTGGGTCATAGGGTAAATTTATTTCAGTTCTGTGAGGCACCTCCCTACTTTGTTCCAGTGGCTGTAACAATTTACACTCCCACCAGCAACATAAATTTCATTTTTTCTCTGCATCCTCGCCAGCAATTTTATTCTTTTAATTCTTTTTTTCCACAAACTTTTTGAAGTACCCTCATATGTTTATCTAAGAGAGTAGGTTCTTTATTCTAAATAGTGAGACATTTGAAGATCAAAAATTATCAATATGTCAATTTCTTTTGTGTAACAAAAGATAAATCCCACAGAAGTATGCTTGTATGACAACTGATATTTTCAAAAGGTTAATCTAGCTTCTTCTCTCTTTGGAAGTAATGTTTGGGTGGAACATTTTTAGACCATCTTATGCAGCCAATATGGTCTATCTAATTCTTTGAAATGTTATAATTATTACTCTTTTTAAAAAAAACTCATAACTTTTAGCTAACACCTGAGTATTACATGGAATAGCATATGTTGTATATTCCTGGCATTTTGGCTGTGGACACTAAACTTGTGAAAATTGAAATGTTATTTAGTACATTAATATAGATAAGTAACATACAGACAAATGAGACCAGTAAAAACAACTTTCTGAATTTCTCTTAATGAAGTCATTTAAAAGTAAATTTTTACCTCCTATAGTATATGAATCCCAATTATAGGAGTAAGTGATGTATGTTGTTATTCCACTGTGTTAGATGTTAACAAGAGTTAAGTGTTTTTTATTCCCCACTATTGCTTATAACATTTGTTTATCACATGAATCTTATTGAGCGGCCTCCTCTGGGATTTTAATGCATTTCTTAGAACTGTAATATCTTTTGAGAGGAGTTCTATCAGGTAGAAAAGCCAAACTCAAGTGATGTTATAATGCAACCTTTTTCTTATTCCATCTAGAGAATGTATGTCCTTCTCAGGAACAGAAAATAAGCCTTGGTAGATTAAAAAGTGTTAGCTATTGTGTAGGAGCATCATACATTATACAGCTCATGTAGATGTATGTGAGAACAGACAGTTGTGGGATATGAATTTATGTGTATGTTCATACCTCGTGGTTACATTTATTGGGACCTTAAATGAGGAGATATTTAAAAAATAGAAAATTCTGTATATGGACATGTACATCATCGTCATGTCATAATAAAACCTTTATGTTTCAGAATAGTCTCACATTCAATTTCTTATTTCATCCTCACAAATATTCTATAAGATAGTCAAAGCAGATCTTATCCTTATTTCACACATAAAGAAACCAAGAACCAGATAACTGAAAGGAATGACAAAGTTGAAATTAGAACCCAGGTTGCCTGAATTCTAGTCAAGTGCTCCTTCTTCTTTATCACACTTCTCTCACACTTGTATGAATTCAATTCCATTGACCAAACATGTATGGTGTGACTACTACATGTCAGACACTATGCTTGGGTTTATTTGGGCGGGATACGTTCCAATGAATGTCTCAAAGGATGGGTAATACTTGGGCAGTTGGCAAGTGATAGAGTTTGGATGTGTTGTCCCCTTCAAAACTCATGTGGAAATTTGGTCTGCAATGTGGCAGTGTCGGAAACTGATTGAGTCATGGGGGCGGGTCCCTCATGAATGGACTAATGCTCTCCCTGGGGGAGGGGGGATTCATGAGTGAGTTCCTGCTCTATTAGTTCCCGTGAGAGCTCGTTGCTTAAAAAGACTCTGCACCTCCTCTCTCTCTCTCGCTCTCGCTCTCTCTCTCGCCTCCTCTTGCCATGTGATCTGCTTGTACCTGCTACTATCCTCCATGAGTAGAAGCAGCCTGAGGCCCGTTCCAAATGAAGCTGTCCCAGCATCGTAAGCCAAATAAACCTCTGTTCTTTATAAATTACCCAGTCTCAGGTATTTCTGTTAATAGCAACACAAAACTGACTAATACAGTAAGTAAAAAGTAAAGTCTAGGATGGAGTGAGAACATAATAAGAACAGATGTGGTTTAAGCCAAGACATATTGAAGAATGGGTAATGAATGAGTAATTTACTTTGGAGAGGAAGGGAAGATGATTTTGAAAAGATAGGTTGAGCATCCTTTTCCAAATTGGAGTTTGAACTTTATTCTGTAGCCAATAGGAAGCCAATGAAGCTCTTTTGAACAGAGGATGCTGGAATAGGAATTTTAAGTAGATTTATCTGGCAGCTCTAGGTGGTTATATTGGAGCAGGAGGGTAGATATAAGGAATGTGTGGAGCTTGGGCTCTAATTAAAGTTTGCAATAATCTCATTTTCAGGAGATGAGGACTGAGCTATAATATAAGCAGTGGCAATAGAAAAGAGTGCTATGTGCATTCCTCCTGTGTATGTAGGTGGAGTGTGCTGACTCTCCCCTGTTCATAAGATTCTTGCTAGTTCCTATGTATAGATTGTAAATTTCTACATATATTTCACACAGTTTGGCAAGTACAGTGCTTTGCTTATTGTAGGTGCCTGATAAATATTATTAACTAGACACCTGTATGAAACATTCATGGTGTTTAAAGTAGTTGAAGTTGTCATGACATTTATTGTTTTTTTGTTTGTTTGTTTGTTTGCAGCTGGCCAGTACAGGGATCCGAACCCCTTTCACTTTGGTGTTACAACACAGTGCTCTAACCAACAGAGCTAACCGGCCAGTGACATTTATTGTTATAAATTTAGGATTGGGCTTTGTTGTTGAGTTTTATAAAGTCCATTTTTTATTGAAACTTTCAGTGCTTGGTTTTAGTTAACATATGATTCAAGAGACAGGAATATTAGAGTGGAAAGTTACAGTGAGTGTTTGAGTTCCCTGTTTTTAGAAAAGTAATATTAAACTTTCCTAGATTTTCTATAGTTTGTATGGATGAAAATGTGTTTATTACACTAGTAAACTTTACATTTATTGAGCCCTACTCTGTGCCAAGCACTGTTCTATATATTAACTCATATAGTCCGTTTATAGCACAAGTCATGGCTTATTCATCTTTGTAACTCCAGTGCATAGCACATAGCAGGGCAGACAGGAGTTTCAGCAAGTGTTTGAGGAATAATACATGTCTCTGTAAAAGAGCTTTTATTTATTTTTGGTTCAATCTGTCTATTTATTTGTTTATTTTAATTTATCATTATACAATGTAGTTGATTTTCACGTCCCTTTACCAATTCCTCTTCCCCCCCTCCCACCACTCCCCCATCGACATCATATCTCTTTACTTGTCTTAACAAGTTCAAGGAATTGTTGTGATCATTGTGTCTTCTTCCCCCCACCCCCCATTTATTAGTTTGTATATTTATTTATTTATTTATTTTTAGCTCCCACAAATAAGTGAGAACATGTGGCATTTCTCTTTCTCTTCCTGACTTGTTTAACTCTATATAATTTTCTCTAAGTTCATCCATGTTGCTGCAAATGGTAGTATTTCATTCTTTTTTATAGCAGAGTAGTATTTCATTGTGTGGATATACCATGGTTTCCTCATCCACTCATCTGATGATGGACATTAGGGCTGGTTCCAACTCTTGGCTATTGTAAATAGTGCTGCAATACACATTGGAGTACAGGTATCTCTTCGACATGATGATTTTCATTCCTCTGTGTATATAGCCAGCAGTGGAATAGTTGGGTCATATGGTAGATATATCTGTAAATTGTTTGAGGAACCTTCATACCATTTTCCATAAAGGCTACCATTTTGCAGTCCCACCAACAGTGTACAAGGGTTCCTTTTTCTCTGCAACCATGCCAGCATGTATCATTCCCAGTCTTTTGGATATTAGCCATCCTAATTGGAGTGAGATGTTATCTCAAAGTGGTTTTGATTTGCATTTCCTGAATGCTGAGTGATGTTGAGCATTTTTCATGTGTCTCTTGGTCATTTGTATATCTTCCATTGAGAAATGCCTATTCAGCTCCTTCGCCCATTTTTTAGTTGGGTTACTTTTTTTTGCTGTAAAGTTATTTGAGTACCTTGTATATTCTGGATATTAATCCTTTGTCAAATGTATATTTTGCAAGTATTTTCTCCCACTCTGTTGGTTGTCTTTTCACTCTGTTAATTGTTTCTTTTGCTGTGTGAAAGCTTTTTAGTTTGATATAATCCCATTTATTTATTTTTCCTTTGGTTGCCTGTGCTTTTGGGGTCATATTCATGAAGTCTGTACCCAACCCTACTTCCTCAAGTGTTTCCCCTATGTTTTCTTTGAGGAGTTTTATTGTTTCAGGGTGTATATTTAATTGTTTAATCTATTTTGAGTTTATTTTTTTATATGGTGAAATGTATGGTTCTAGTTTCATTCTCCTACATATGAATATCCAGTTTTCCCAGCACCATTTGCTGAAGAGGCAGTCTCTTCCCCAGTGTATAGGCTTGGTGCCTTTGTCAAAGATAAGATGGCTGCAGGTGTATGGGTTGATTTCTGGATTCTCTATTCTAGTCCATTGATCTCTGTGTCTTTTTTTATGCCAGTACCATGCTGTTTTAGTTATTATAGCTTTGTAGTATAGTTTATAGTCTGGCAGTGTTATGCCTCCAGTTTTATTTTTTTGCTCAGAATTGCTTTGGCTATTCATGGTCTTTTGTTATTCCATATAAATATTAGAACGGTTTTCTCCATTTCAGAGAAAAATGTCATTGGAATTTTGATGGTGATTGCATTGAATTTGTAGATATCTTTGGGTAGTATGGACATTTTTGCAATTTTATTTCTTCTGATCCAAGAGCATGGGCTATCTTTCCGTCTTCTTGTGTCCTCTGTAATTTCTCTCAACATTGGTTTGTAGTTCTTGTCATAGAGATTTTTCACATCCTTGGTTAACTCTATTCCTAAGTATTTTATTTTTTTGGTGGCTATTATAAATGGGCTAGCTTTCTTGATTTCTTTTTCTGCATGTTCACTGTCGGAGTATAGAAATGCTACTGATTTGGGTGTGTTGATATTGTATCCTGCAACTTTGCTGATATCATTTATCAACTCTAAGAGTTTTTTTGTTGAGGCTTTAGGCTGTTCTATATATAGGATCATATCATCTACAAACAGGGACAGTTTGACTTCATCTTTTCCAGTCTGGATGCCCTTTATTTCCTTCTCTTCTCTGATTGCTCTGATTATTACTTCCAGCACTACGTTGAATAGGAGTGGAGAGAGTGGTCATCCTTGTCTAGTTCCTAGTTTCAGGATGATATCGGCACTGGGCTTATCATATATGGCTCTAATTGTGTTGAGATACTTTCCATCTATACCCAACTTTTAGAGAGTCTTTATCATGAATGAGTGTTGAATTTTTCAAATTCTTTTTCAGCATCTATAGAGATGATCATATGTTCTTTGCCTTTGATTTTATTGATGTGGTGTATAACATTTATTGATTTGCATATGTTGAACCAACCTTGCATCCCTGGGATGAATCCCACTTGATCATGACGTATAATTTTGTGCATGTGTTGCTGTATTCTGTTAGCTAGTATTGTATTGAGGATTTTTGCATCTTTATTCATTAAGGATATTGTCCTGTAGTTGTCTTTTTTTGTTGTATCTTTGTCTGGTTTTGGCTTCAGGGTGATGTTTGCCTCAGGGAATGAGATTGGGAGAATGACCTCTGTTTCAAACTTTTGCAGTAGTTTGTAGAGAAATTGTATCAATTTGTCTTTGAAGGTTTGGTAGATTTCAGCAGTGAACCTATCCAGTCCTGTGCTTTTCCTTTTGGGAGACTTCTGATAACAGCTTCAATCTCTTATTGTTATTGGTCTATTCCAATTTTGTATATTTTCTTTTCTCAGATTTGGTAGTTTGTACGTGTCCAGAAATTCATCCATTTCCTCCAGATTTTCAAATTTGTTGGAATATAGTTGTTTATAGTAGGTCTCTAATGATTCCTTGTACTTTTGAGGTATCAGTTGTGGTATCACCTTTTTGATTCTAACTTTTATTATTTGGCTCTTCTCTCTTCTTTTCTTAGTTATCCTTGCTAAAGGTTTGTCAATTTTATTTTTCTTTTCAAAAAACCAACTTTTTGTTTCATTGATCTTTTGTATCATTTTTCAGGTTTCTACTTTTAGTTCTGCTCTGATCTTAATTATTTCTAACCTTCTACTAACTTTGGGTTTGGATTGTTTTTGTTTTTCTTGTTATTTAAGGTGAAGTATTAGTTTGTTTACTTGCCATCTTTCCATTCTTCTGAAGTAAGCATTTAATGCAATAAATTTCTCCCTTAGTATTGCTTTTTCAGTATCCCACAGGTTTTGGTATGATATGTCATTATTTTCATTAGTTTCAAGAAGTTTTTTTATTTCCTGTTTAATTTCTTCTTGGAGCCATATGTCATTAACTAGAATGTTGTTTAATTTTCCTATGTTTGTATAGTTTCCAGAGTTTTGCTTGTTATTGATTTCTAATTTTAATCTACTGTGATTAGAAAAATTACATGGAATAATTCTAATTTTTTAAAATTTGCTGAGACTTGATTTGTGAACTAATGTGGTCTATCGTCTAGAATGTTCCATGTGCTGATGAGAAGAATGAATATTCTGAGGTTGTTGGATAGAATATTCTGTAGATATCAGCCAAGTCCAATTGGTCTAAAGTGTTGTTTAGATCTTGTGTTTCTCTGTTGATTTTTTGCTTAGGTGATCTGTCCAATGTTGAAAGTGGGGTGTTCAGGTTCCCTGCTATTATGGTATTAGTGTCTATCTCATTCTTTTGGTCTAAAAGTGTATGCTTTATAAATCTGGCTAATCTAATGTTGGGTGCTATATATTTACCATTGTTATGTCTTCTTGATGGATAGATCCTTTTGTCATTATGTAGTGGCCTTCTTTATCTCTTTTTATGGTTTTTGGTTTAAAGTCTATTATCTGATGTAAGAATAGCTGCTCCTGCTTGTTTTTCATTTCTCTTCACATGGTATATCTTTTTCTATCCTTTCACTCTTCATTTATATGTGTATTTAAAGGTGAGGTAAGTCTCTTGAAGGCAGCAGATTATTGTGTCCATCTTTTAAATCCAGTCAGTCTTTCTGTGTCTTTTTAATGAGGAATTTAATCCTTTCATATTAAGAGTGATTATTGAAATCTGTTGATTTACTCCTTGCATTTTACTGATTTTTGTTTGGTTGTCTTAAGTATCTTTCGTCCCTTTCTTTCTGATTGTCTTCTGTATTTGTTGGTTTCTTGGCATGGTAGATAATTTTTTTTCTCTTTATTGTTAGCATTTTTATTTTACTGGTGGGGTTTGTTCTTTCTTGAGTATTCAAGGCAGTGGTCCTTGGTTTTCTCATTCCAAACCCAGTTTTCACTTGAGAATTTCTTGTAAGTTTGGTCATGTGGAATAGAACTGTTGCAGTTTTTTTTTGTCTGAGAAACATCCTGTTTTTTCCTTCATTTTGGAAGGATAGCTTTGCTAGGTAAAGTATTCTTGGCTGTCAATTTTTGTCTTTTAGTATTTTGAATATATCATCCCATTCCTTTCTGGCTTTTAGGGTTTGTGATGAAAGGTCCGATGTTAGTCCAATTGGGCTCTCTTATAGGTGACTTGATGTTTCTCTCTTGCAGCTTTTCAGATTCTCTCTTTGTTTTTGAGTTTTGCCAATTTGACTGTAACATGTCTTCGAGTGGACCTTTTTGAGTTGAATATCTTTGGGGATCTTTGAGCCTCCTGAATCTGAAGATCTTTGTCTTTCCCTATACCTGGGAAGTTTTCTGCTATTATTTTGTTGAATATGTTTTTAATGCCTTTTCCTTTTTCCTCCCCTTCTGGAATACCCATTATACAGATATTTGAGTGCTTACAGTTGTCTGTTACCTCTCTTAGATTTTCTTCAATTTTTGAAATGCTTTTCTCTCTTTTTTTGGTCTGCCTGTGTTATTTTGAGCAGACTGTCTTCAAGGTCAGAAATTCTGTCTTCTGCTTGTGTTAGCCTGCTGGTTAAACTCTCTGTTGTGTTTTTCATTTCATTGAATGAATTCTTCAGCTCCACATGCTCTGCTACATTCTCTTTCAGGGCATTGATTTCATTGTACATTGCTTCTTTCAGGTTCTGTATACTTTTTCTCATTTCATTGTGTTGTCTGAGTTTTCTTGTATCTCATTTAGTTTCCTTAGAATTGTTGCTTGGATTTTCTTGTCAGTCATTTCAAGGATCTTCCTGTTCTATAGGATCTAGAACGTGAGAGTTATTATTTTCCTTTGGTAGTGTCACACTTTCTTGGTTTTTCATGTTTCTGGTATCTTTCCTTTGGTGTTTTGTCATTATGGCAGGGGGTTTCATGGTCCACTCGTTCCACCCTGGTGTCTGCCTTGGATCCCTCAGGGACTGTCAATTCAGCACAGCTGTCTTGGGGCCTGTGGGCTGGCAGCTCAGGCCTCTCTGTGTGGTGGGGACTTGCCTGAGCTGAGGGTCCTGCAGCATGGTGCCTGCTGGTTCCATCACAGCTGCGTCAGGGCCTGTGGACCTGGTGTGTCTCAGGCTGCTCTGTGTGGTGGGGCCTCACCTACGCTGGGGGTCCCAGAGCACGGTACTTGCCAGTTCTGGCATGGCTGGCTCAGGGCCTGTGGGTCCAGCATCTCTCAGGCCTCTCTGGGTGGTGGAGACTGGCTTGGTCTGAGGATTCTGTGGCACGGTGCCTGCCTGTTCTGGCATGGCTGGCTCAGGGCCTATTGACCCGGTGGCTCTCAGGCCTCTCTGAGTAGTGGGGACTGTCCTGGGCTGGGAGTCCTGCCGTGCAGTGCCTGCCTGTTCTGGTACGGCTGGCTTGGGGCCTGTCAGTCTGGTGGCTCTTAGGCCTCTCTAAAAGAGCTTTTAATCTAGTCATTTACATAGCCTCCATCTTCATTTAGCTACATTTCTTTTTCTTTTTTAAAGAAATTTATCTTTTAATTGAAATGTATTGGTTGTACATATTTATGGGGTACAGAGTTATATTTCAATATGCATATACAACGTATTTGGTACATATAATAATCAAATCAGGGTATAAGCAAATTCATCACCGCAAAAATTTATTATTTCTTTGTGATGACAATATTTGGCTCCTCTCTTCTAGTCATTTGAGAACATGTAATAAATTACTATTAATTACAGATGTGTAGCATTACTGTACACCACTAGAACTTATGTTTCTTATCTAGCTGAAATTTTGTTTACATTAACGAACTTCTCACTAACCTCCTCCCCACTTCTCATTCCAGGCTGTAGTAACCATAGTACTAGTATTTCTGAAAGTTCAACATATTATTTTTTTATTTTTATTTTAGCTCCCAAATATGAGTAAAAACATATGGTGTTTATGTTTCTCTACCTGAGTTATTTCACTTACCATAATGTCTTTTATGCTCATCAATGTTGCCACAAATGACAGGATTTCATTCTTTTCATGACTGAGTTGTATTCCATTGTGTATTTATACCACATTTTCTTTTTTTGAAATTGATTATGCATACTCCTGGGGTACAAAGCTGTCCGTCACCACCTACGCCCAAGATGGGATGGCCAGAGCAATACTATCAGCATGCCCATTAACACAAATTGCAGTTGTTCCTCATGTCCCCCACTCAATTAAATCCCTGGCCTCTCTCCCCCTACCCTCTTCCCCCGTCCCACTCCAGAACCCCTAGGTATGCTCTCTCTCTCTCTGAAAGTCCAACACACCACTGTTGTATTTCTTTCCTTCTTTCTTTCTCTCTTAGCTCCCACTTATGAGTGAGGACAGACAGTATTTCTTTTTCTGTGCCTGGCTTTTTTCACCTAACATAATTTTTTCCAAGCTCATCCAAGTTTCTGTAAATGGCAGAATTTCATTTGTTTTTATGGCAGAGTAGTATTCCATAGTGTATATATACCACATTTTCTTTATCCCGTCATCCATTGATGAACATTTAGGTTGGTTCCATATGTTGGCTGTTATAAATAGGGCTGCGATGAACATGGGAGTGCAGGTATTCCTTCGACATGATGATTTCCATTCCTTTAGGTATATACCCAGAAGTGAGATTGCTCGATCATACAATAGATTTATCTGTAGTTGCTTGAAAAATCTCCGTACTGTTTTCCATAGTGGCGGTAGTAATTTATAGTTCCACCAACAGTGTAGAAACGTTCCCTTCTCTCCAGATCCTTGCCAGCATTTGTCCTTCACCATCTTTATGATCATAGCCAGTCTAACTGGGGTGAGGTGATAGCTCGATGTGGTTTTAATTTGCATTTACCTAATGATTAGTGATGTTGAGCATTTTTTAAGTGCCTGTTGGCCATTTGTATGTCTTCCACAGAAAAATGTATATTCAGCTCCTTTGACCATTTTTTAATTGGGCTATTTGTTTCTTTACTGTGTAGTTGCTTGAGTTCCTTGTATATCCTGAATATTAATCCCTCGTCCGACGTATAGTTTGCAAATATTTTCTCCCATTCTGTAGGTTGTCATTTCACTCTGTTGATTGTTTCCTTTGCTGTGCAGAAGCTGTTTAGTTTGATATAATCCCATTTATTCATTTTTTTCTTTTGTTGCTTGTGCTTTGGGGCTCTTGTTCACAAAGTATTCCATTGTGTATACATACCGCATTTTCTTTATCTATTCATCCGTTGATGGACACCTAGGTTGAATCCATATTTTGGCTATTGTGAATAGTGCTGCAATAAACATGGGGTTGCAGATATCTCTTAAGTATGCTAATTTCCTTTCCACTGGATATATACTGAGCAGTGGGTTCACTGGATCATATGATAGTTCTATTTTTAGTTTTGTGAGGAAACTCGAAACAGTTTTCCTTAATGGCTGTACTAATTTACCTTCTCACCAACAGTGTATAAGTATTCCCTTTTCTCTGCATCATCATCAGCATTTGTTATTTTTTGTCTTTTTAATAATAGCCATTCTAATTGGGGTGAGATGAAATTTCATTGTGGTTTTCACTAGCATTTCCCTTATGATTAGTTATGTTAAACATTTTTTCATGTGCCTATTGGCCATTAATATGTCTTCTTTTTAAAAAATTAATTATTATTATTATTTTACATTCTAAAAATTATTGTTGTGGAGCTGTTGGGGGGAGGGGGAGAGGGGAGGGGGAGGGGGGAGGGTGGGAAGAGGAGGAAGGAGGCAACAGGGCATTGTTGAGGCCCATTGTAACCCCTCAATCCAGCAAGAGAGCCCAGGAGGCTTCTGTCAGGGGCTCCATCAAGGCTGGCCTGTATGCAGATGTCTGGCGGGGGCATGGCTGAGGCCCTTGGTCCCCCACTGCCCCAGCTCAGGAGTCTGGGCTGCTTCCAGAGGTGCGTCAGAGGTCATCTCTTGGCTGGAAGTGGATGTTGGGGGGCATGGCTGAGCCCCTTGGCCCCCCACTGCCCCATCTTGGGAACCCTAGGTGCTTCCAGTGGTGTCTCAATGGTCGTTGCTAGGTTGATGTGGACATCAGCAGACATGACTGAGGCACTCTGCCCTCCACCACCCTGGCTCAGGAGCCTGGAGCACTTCTTGTTTTTCCCTGTTGATCTTCACTGGGCTGGAAGTGGACATTGCAGGTGTGTGGCTGAGGCCCTCGGCACCCCCCACTCTGGCTTGGGAGCCTGGGGCGCTTCCAGCTGCAGCTTGGCCATTGCTGGGCATGATGTGGACATTGGGGGGATGTGGCTGAGGACCTTGGCCCTCCCCCCACCCCAGCTTGGGATCCAAGGGGTCTTCTGGTCCTTCTAGGTTTTACAGGTATTCTTTGGTGGTGTTAGACCTTTACTGGTTAATATCAGAACTTGTCTGTGATCTGTGGGTCTTTTTGTTTTTTCCTTCAGTTATGTATTGGATTATTCTCTATTTCCTGCACTTAAACTCTGCACTGGGACTATTTTGTTGTCCTTCGTTTACTTCTAAAATGGGGGGAACTTCCTGTGGGAACTGGCACTTGATCTTTGTGGTTGAGCTAAATTGCTGCTTTGCTGCCAATTCCATAGAGGAAGATTTTTATGCAGCTCAGGTTTTAATTGTTGATCTTGTAAGCACCATCAGGTCTTGTGAGGTCCAGAACACCTGGGTTGCTTGGAAAACCTGGTCTGAGTCTAAGTCTTTTCAGCTAACAGCACTCCCTGCGCTTCTAAATCCCTAAACAGTTTCCACTGAGAGTGTAGTGATTGGAGGGCAGATCAGCTGTCCATGCTGTTCCTCAGTGTTTCCTGGTGGGCCTGTCTCTACCACCTCCCACACTCCAAACACTTCCCATGGGACAGGCCATGATCCAGTACTTTGTGATGACTCACTGGCCTCAAGTGGCTCTTTTTTTCAGTTGTCTGTGGCTCCTCGCTCCAATGTGGGTCCACGGGATCCCATTTAGTGATCTTGCTGGCCCGGGGGCCACCAAGGCCCTCTTCTCCCCTGCAGCCTCCAAGCAACTTCATATGAAGGGCACAGCAGTAGCTTTTGTCAGGTCTTGCTCTCTGTGCTCACCAGGGCTAGGCTTGAAGTGCCTGGGGCTTGAAATGGTCGGAGCGGTCCTTTCTTTCTCTCATCATGGCTTCTCCTGCCTTCATGACCTACATAGGTCTCTCCTCCTCTTCCCCTGAGCTCTAGCAGCCCCAGCTTGTCAGTTATTGCTTTTTAATACTTGTAAATTTGTTGATTGTGGGAGACAGTGATGCTGGGTACTGTCTATTCTGCCATCTTCTTTGGAAGTTTATATGTCTTCTTTTAATTGGATTATTTGTTTTTTTACTATTGAGTGTTTTAAGTTCCTTGTATATTCTGGATATCAATCATTTGTCAGCTGAATAGATTGCAAATATTTTCTTCCATTCTGCTTGTTGCCTCTTTACTCTGTTGATTGCTTTTTTTTTTTTTGCTGTGCAGAAACATTTTAGTTTGATGTAATTGTATTTGTCTGTTTTTGCTTTGTTGCCTGTGCTTTAGAATTCTTCTCCATAAAATTTTTGCCCAGACCAACATCTTTGACTGTTTCCCCTATGTTTTCTTCTAGTAGTTTCATAGTTTTATAGTTTTAGGCCTTATGTTTAAGTTTTTAATCCATTTTGAGTTGATTTTGGTTAATGGTGAGGGACAGGGGTCTAATTTCTTTCATTTGAATATGGATATCCAGTTTTTCAAGCACCATTTATTGAAAAGGCTGTCCTTTCTCCAGTGTATGTTCTTGGTACTTTGTCAAAGATCAGTTGGTTGTAGATAAGTGAATATATTTCTGAATTCTCTATTCTGTTCCATTGATTGATGTATCTGCTCTTATGCCTGTACCATGCTGTTTTGATTACTACAGCTTTGTAATGTATTTTGAAGTCTGGTAGTGTTTGCCTCCAGATTTGTGCTTTTTGTTCTGGGTTGCTTTGGCTATTCAAGGTCTTTTGTGGTTTCATATATGTGTTAGGATTGATTTTTCTAATTCTGTGAAGACTGTCATTAGTATTTTGGTAGGAAATGGGTTGAGTCCATAGATCACTTTGGGTTGTATGATCATTTTGACAATATTAATTATTCAAATCCATGAACTTGGAATGTCTCCATTTTTTTGTGTTCTCTTTAATTTCTTTCATCAGTGTTTTTAATATTCATTGTAGAGATCTTTCCCCTCTTAGGTTAAATGTATTTCAAGGTATTTTATTTTCTTTGGTAGTATTGTAAATGGGATTGGTTTCTTGATTTCCTTTTCCACTAATTAATGGTTAGTGTGTAGAAATGGTAATGATTTTTATATATTGATTTTGTATCCTGCAACTTTACTGAATTCATTTTTCAGTTGCAGGAGTTTTTTGGTGGAGTCTTTAGTTCTATATATAATATCATGACATTTGGTAACAGGGACAATTAGACTTCCTCTTTTTCTATTTGGATGCCCTTTATTTCTTTCTCTTGCTGAATTGCTGTGGCTAGAACTTCCAGTAGTATGTTAAATAAAAGTGGTGAGAGTGGGCATCCTTGTGTTGTTCTTAGAGGAAAAGATTTCAACTTTTCCCTGTTTAGGATGATGATAGCTGTGAGTTTGCCATGGATACTTTTTATTGTGTGGAGATACTTTCCTTCTATACCTAATTTGTTGAGAGTCTTTATCACAAATGGATTTTGAATTTCATCAGGTTCTTTTTCTGCACCTATTGAGTTAATCACTTAGTTTTTCTCCTTGATTTTGTTGATGTGGTGTATCACATTTATTGATTTGTGTACATTGAACTTTCTTTGCATCCCTGGGATAAATTCCACTTGATTATTTTATATAATCTTTTTGATATACCATTGAATTCTGTTTGATAGTATGTTGTTGAGAGTTTTTGCATCTGTGGTCTTCAGGGATATTGGCCTATAGTTTGTTGTTGTTGTTATTATTGTGTCTTTGTCTAATTTTGGCATCAGGGTGATTCTGGCCTCATAGAATGAGTTTGGGAGAATACCCTGTGCCATAATTTTTTGGAATAGTTTGAGAAAAATTGGTTTTAATCCTTCTTTGAAAGATTGGTGGAATTCAGCAGTGAAGCCATCTGTTCCTGGGCTTTTCTTTGCTTGTAGACTACTGATTACTGATTTAGTCTCAATATTTGCTATTGGTCTGTTCAGGTTTTCTATATCTTCTTGGTTCAGTGTTGGTAGTTTGCATGTGTCCAGGAATTTATCCATTTCCTTCAGATTTTCCAATTTGTTAGCATATAGTTATTCATAATAGTTTCTAAAGATTCTTTGTATTTGTGTGGAATCAGTTGTAATGTCTCCATTTTCATTTCTAATTTTTGTAATTTGGGTCTAGGTCTTCTCTATTTTTTTCTTTTCAACTTTTTGTTTTTTTGATCTTTGTAGCTTTTTGTCTGTATTTCATTAGTTCTGCTCTAATAATTATTATTTCTTTTCATTTGCTAATGTTGGTATTGGATTGTTCTTGCTTTTCTAGTTTCTTGAGGCTCAATGTTAGGTTGTTTATTTCGGATCTTCCTACTTTTTTGATGTAAGCATGTATTGCAGTATATTCCCTCTTAGTAGTGCTTCTGCACTATCCCTTAGGTTTTGGTAAGTTGTGCCTCTAATTCTGTTTATTTCAAGTAATTTTCTGGTTTTCTGCCTAATTTCTTCAACCCATTGGTCATTAAGGAGCATGTTGTTTAATTTCCATGTATTTGTACAGTTTCCAAAGTATCACTTGTTATTGATTTCTAGTTTTATTCCATTGTGGTCAGAAAAGATTTTTGATATGATTTGAATGTTTTCTAAATTTGTTGCAACTTGATTTGTGGGATAGCACTTGGTCTTTCCTGGGTAATGATCCATATGCTGAGGCAATCTTAGGTCCTTTGCCTTTCCATATAAATTTAAATTCAACTTAATTTCTTCTAAGAAAGTTTACTGACAATGTGATTGGAATTATGTCAAATCTACAGATCGATTTGGGGAGAATTACCATCTTAACAATATTGAATCTTTCAATTCATGAACATATATATTTCTCCCTTTATTTAGGTATTATTTCATTTCCTTCAGAACCGTTTTATGCTTTTTATGGTACAAGACTTGCACATATTTCACTAAATTTACTTCTGTATATTTTTGATGCAATTGTAAATACAATTTTAAGAAATTTAATTATTTCTATGTTCATTACCAGTATGTAGGAATATGATATTTTTTGTATATTGACCTCATATACTGTGAGCTTGCTAGTTTCACTTATTCATTTTAGTGATTTTTTTGTAGAATTCTTAGTAATTTCCACATTCATGATCATGTTATTTATAAATAACACCAGTTAAATGTCTTTTTAAAAATTCTGGATAACTTTTATTTTTCACCTTAATGAACTGGCTATGACTTCCAGTACAATATTGAATAGAAATTGTGAGAGTACACATCCTTGCATTTTTCCTGATCTTAGCTGGAAAGCGTTCAGTATTTAGCCATGGAATATGAAATTACCTGTTGGGATTTTAGATGCTGTTAATCAGGTTGAATATGTTTTCTTGTATTTCCAGTTTGCTTAAAGTTTTTATCATGAAAGGGTGTTGGTATTTTACAGATTTTTTTCTGCATCTATTTAAATGATTATGTGAATTTTCTCATTTATTCTACCAATGTAGTGAATCACATTGATGGTTTTTCTGAGGTTAAACCAACCTTGTGTTTTTGGGATAAATCCCACTTGGTTATGATGGATTATCCTTTTTAATAAGGCTAGACTTGATTTGCTCATATTTCATTGAGGACATTTTGTATTTATATCATGGGAGAATTGGTCTGTAGATTTCTTGTGATGTCTTCGATTTTGTTATTGAAGTAAGATTGGGCTCATAAAATCAGTTAGACAGTGTCTAGGCTTCCTTTATATTCTGAAAAGTTTGGGTTGGATTGTTATTAAATTCACCAGTGATGTTCTTGGCGTGACATTTTGTTTTTAGTAAGATTTCCTGTTCAGATTTATTTTTAAAATATAGAGCTATTCATGTTTTCTTTTTTTTTTCCCCTTTGGTCAGTTATGGTTTTTGTAAGGCCCTTCTTGATCCAAATTCTGTGTAACTCTTAAATTTCATCCTTTCCACCATTCGTTCCCTTGTCAGAGCTCTATGCTTTACTTATATATATAAGATTGTAGTTCTCCTGAACATGCCATATTGCTTCAAATCTTCTTCACTTACACACATTCATTGATCTGCTTGTTTAAAATGTTATGACCCAAGCTTCACCTAGCTAATATTAAATTCTTTAGTACTAGTTTCAGGAAGCTTCTTTTTTGGGGGGAAAGCTTTAGTGATTTCAGTTGATGTCTCCTCTTCCCACCTGCCTCTCCATTCTCTACTCCCAGCTGTATTAAGTGTTCTTCCTTTGTCGTCCCTGAGTACCATATAAGTCTAGCCCTCATTATTTTGGTAATTATGTTTTCTTTTTTCTCTTATTAGACTTAGGTTACTGAAGTCAAGGACCTTGGTTTTTATCTCTGTATTTTCAGGGCCAAACACATAGAAGATGTTCAATAATCATTAGAATAAAATAAGGAAAGGAAAGATGGAAGGAAGTGAGGAAGAGAGGAAGGGAGGGAATAAAGAAAGAAAGAAAGAAAGGAGGGGGAGGAGGAGAAGAGAAGGAGAGGAAAAGGTAAAGATGTTTTCAGTAGAGATGACTATTGGCAATTATAACTGATGGCAAGAGAACTGGAAAGTGTGTGCTCCTACAGGAGGCCTGGATTTGACTCACTTCCACATCTGTATCAGAAATTGGAAACCTCAATCTTTGCAAATATCTGTCATCATCATTAATCCTCTAGGGTTCTCCAATGCACTAGGAAGTTTTCTAAAAATAATTGGTGTAAAGGAATTCAGAGAGATTGCCTGTTGGGTAGGAGTGTTATACCCCTAGAAGTCATAGTGTTAGTTCATTGCTTGGCTTAGGCTGGTGCTACTGACACTCAGTCTAGGCTTGTGACATCTTCTAAAATGACAGACTGTATGAAATGACCAGTCTTCAACTGTGTGGTTATTGTTAGAGCTCTGAACTGAAGTTCTTTCCCGCATACATCTATTGCTCTCAAGAATAACCATGTTGCCAAAAAAAGAAAAACTATAAACATTATTTAGAAATATAGAGCAATTACTGTGTGTTTACTTTTTGCCAAACTACTTCTTTCCAATTTTACCAGTTTTTATACCATATTACTTCTACATCAGTTGCAGTGCTTTAACCTCTTCTCAATACAGTCGTACAATAAGTACATGCTTTAAACACCATGCTATCCTTAAAGGAGATTTCAGTAATGCATCTCCTTCCCCTCATCTAAAACCCAAATTCAGCATATGCTAACCAAAGTGGAAAGCAGAGTATGGTTGAAAAATCTTGCTTTCTGTTTGCTTATATTCTGGATAGGTTCATATGACCCATGTGTTTAGGAAGTGTGATGTGGTGCCCCATGCAACTTCTTCAGTTAGGGCATAATCCTGTATTCTGCCATGTGGGGAATGAATTCATTACAAAGAATAGAGTAGAATGGTTCTTCAAATTGGGTGGGTTTTTTCTCAAAATATACACAAAATTTTGATTAGCCCCACAGGCCTCTGGCATCTAAACCTGTGGCAACAGATTTTAGGCAGCTGTGTCCCAATCAGGTCTTCTTTAGTAGCAATATAAACAATCTCTTTCAGTTGCCCTAGTTTTACCAGCCCGTTTTAAAATATGCCTCACTAGTGCTTAGTTTGATGACATTTAATTGGAGGCCTGCCTGAGCCACTACCATTATTACCCTGACCCTATGATATTTAAAATGACAAGCCAAAAGGTACCCCTACAGATATCCCTTAAATTATCAAATGCATGTACCATACAGATATATATATTTTCATTTCTGAGATTTTCAATGTGTGCCTTCTCTTCTTTTTCATGGCAATCTATCTATGCCCAGGCAGGCATTAAGAGCTCTACACATACATACGGCACATTTAAAGCTTGAAATAGGTATTTTTAATATTAAAATAAAAGAATGTAGCATTACATATGAAAGTTTTGCATTTTATATTAAATATGTATTTCTAATCAGGTTGGGGAATCTATTTATGCTGCAGCAGTGTTTCAGTGCAGAAGGTTAAAAGATTTTAAGTTCAATCCCTCAAAATGGAACTCTTTTATTTATTTATTTATTATTATTTTTTAATGGTGCCTGGTCAGTAGGGGGATCTGAACCCTTGACCTTATTGTTATAATACCACATTGTAATCAACCAAGTTAACCATCCCGCACAAACCTGAACTCTCTCTCTTTTTTAATTTATTTTTTATTATTGTTATTTTTTTACCTTCTAAGTTGTTGTTGCAGAACAGTTGGCAGGGAGGGGGAGAAAGGAAAGGGGGGTGGATAGGGTGAGAGAAGGAGGAAGAAGGGATGGGCATGATCGAGGTTCATGGCACCCTCCTCAGTTCAGTAAGGGAGCCCAGAGGGCTTCTGGCAGTGGCTTGGTCATGGTTAGGCTGGATGCAGACTTCGTGGGGTGTGTGTGGGGGGACATTGCTGAGGCCCTCAGCCCCTCACTGCCTCAGCTTGGGAGCCTGAGGGGTTTCTGGCAGCAGCCTCGTGATTGTCACTGGGCTGGTTGCAGATATTGGGGTGGCATGGCTGAGACCTTTAGCCCCTCACTGCCCTGGATTGAGGGCTGGGGATGCTTTTGGCAGCGACCTGGTGGTTGTTGCTCGGCTGGATGCAGACGTAAGCATGGTGTGGCTGAGGCCCTTGGCCCTGCCCCTGCCATGGCTTAGGAGCCAGGGGGCGTCCAGTCCTTCTAGGTTTTATAGGTCTTCTTAGGTAGTGTTAGACTTTTACTGGTTAACGTCAGAACTTTGTCTCTGATCTGTGGGTGTTTTGTTTTTTCTTTCAGTCCTACATTAGGTTATTTGCTATTCCCAGCACTTAAACTCTGCACTGGAACTAATTTGTTGTTCTTTGCTTACTTCTAAAATGGGGAAACTGCCTGTGGGAACTGGCACTTGAGCCCTGTGATTGAGCTAAATTGCTGCTTTGTGGCTGATTCTCTGGGGAATGATTTTTTTTGTAGCTCAGGTTTTAATTGTTGACCATGTAAGCACTTCCAGGTCTTGTGAGGTCCAGTACACCTGGGTTGTGTGGAAACTATGATCTGGGTCTGAGTCTTTTCAGCAAACTGCAACCCACTGTGATTCTAAATTCCTGACCAGTCTCTACCGAGTGGTTCTGTGCAGACTGGAGGGCAGATCAGCTGTCCATGCTGTTCCCCATTGTTCCACTGGTGGGCCAGTGTCCCACACTCCCTACACTGTAAACACTTCCCATGGGATGGGCCATGCGCTGATCCCTTGCAATGACTCATCAGCCTCTGAGTGGCTCTTTTTTTCTGTTGTCTGTGGCCCCTTGTTCCTATGTGGGTCCATGGTAACCTGTTAGTGGTCTCACTAGCCTGGGGTCCACGAAAGCCCTCTTCTCCCCTGCAGCCTCCAAGCAACTTTATACGAAGAACACAGCTGAGGTTTTTCCTAGCTCTTGCTCTGTGTGCTCACCACTGTCAGCTTTTAAGTGGTTGGGGCTCAAAACAGTTGGAGTGGTCCTTTCTTTCTCTTATTGTGGCTTCTCCTGCCTTCATGAACTCTGTAGGTCTCTTCTCTTCTCCTGAGCTCTAGTAACCCTAGCTTGGCAGTTGTTGCTTTTTAATAGTTGTATATTTGTTGATTTTGGGAGGGGGTGATGCTGGAGACCATCTATTCTGCCATTTTGATCAGAAGTCCATCCCTGAACTCTTTCTTATCAAGAATACACCAAGTATTGATGAGCTGAAGTGTGCACATTGAAGCCTCACTAGACAGAGAACACACTAAAGATCCCATGGTGGCGTGATCTAGTGCAAATTGTTGTCATTTGCAGAAGTGGGAGAAAATTATAGCTTATTTTCCTATGCCACAGTTACTTTATGAAAGCAAATTTTTTCAAGTGGATACAGGCAAGGAAATTGTTATGCAAAACTTTTAAAAGTTTGCTCATTTTATTGTGAAATGTCCCCCCAAAGCATAGAAGTTTGAATGGTAAGGTTGAACACTGCTATTTCCCTCTCATTTTACTTACACTCCTTCAAGACCTGATAAGTATTTACTTTTTTTGTTAATGAAGCTATCAAACATAAGTTTAGACCTGCTTTCATTTCCAAATTCAATGTCACTATTGCCCAAAATGTCCCATCCTTTGAAATATCAAGAAGTGTAAGGTGGTGATTAAGACAGATAATCGATGGCAGTAGAGACTGATCAGAAGCTTTCTGATAAACTCAGTTAATGATTCTTTCCTTCTTTAAAATATCTTTATTAGTAGCTGGTTGGAAGTACAAGAAATCTCAAGTTAAAAAATTTCTCATGGTACCAAAACAGCACATAAATATTTGTTAACTAATTATTTCATAACTAATATTTTACAGTAATTCTTACACAAATATGAGAGATAGGTAAATAATATTTTAATAGAAGGAAGGAGGTTTTTATCTGAATTTGGGTCATTGGTTCACTGATGTGTGTTGTTAAGCACTTGCTAGTTAAGAACTGTGTTTCTATTAAAAACATTATTTTAGAGAGTTTAAAAAAAATAATCTATGAGGACTGATGCCAACTTTAAACTCTTTCTATAATAGATTTGGCACTTGAGAGTAATTTTTCCTTTACAAATTTTAATAACCAAAAAATTGATCTGGCTTGCTTTTGGGATACAGCAAATTAGAACAAATTGTTAATTATGTTCAGCTGCAATTTGGGGGTGCTTATAAACCCCAAACAATGACTATGATTTCAATACAAGTTGGCAAGTGACTAGTCCACAGTTTTGGTTTGATTGTATGTGCCATTTAACGGAAGGGGCCTAAGAAGGAGCTTTTAACCTTGAAGAATACTCTACCTAATTTGCAAATAAACTTTATGTGGTGCCCTTAGCCTTTTTAAAATTCCTTGAAAATATGCAATAACATAATTGTTCATTAGGGCAGAATTCAGTTAAATCTGAATCTCTCTTATGCCTGGAACGGAAGAGTTATTGTTAAAGTAATAAAAGTAAAATCACATCAGAACACATTAGAAATACAAGGCCGCTCACATAAGCAAGTGCTAAATAAGTACTGGTTGACTGATTTGCAATATTAAACTGAAGCTCTATTGTAGTTGGATTTTAGAGTGTGGCTGGCAGTTGAGATAGGTTTTGTACCTTACAAGTAATATACGGGTTGTAAGACCTTGGTGGTAGTTAGTTCCATGGTCACAGAAAACTGGGCTGTATAACCTATAGATGGAACAATTGAAATCTCTCTCCACCAGTCGTAAAAACCACCTACTGGTTACATATATGCACGTGCAGATGCACAATGAAGCTTCAAGATGTTACTTCTTGAAGTCTAATTTTCAAAAGGAACAATGCCATTAATTTGTAATTATTTCTTTTTTCATCCACTCATCTATTTCCTCAATAAATATTTTATACCTTTTAAGGTCCAAACACTCTGATAAAGAAGATATTGTTTATCCTTAATGAGCTAAAAATCTTCAGGTGTCTAAGACCATTCACAAATAACCGGCATTGAGTATAAATACTATCAGAGAGAAAAGAAAAGAGTGAGATCACATTTTTGTGGGGGAGTCAAGACATAGGAGATATGCTAATGGTAAGTATAAGAAAATGGTACCTGACTTTGCATAATATGTAATAACAAATACAAACATTAACATGTTTTACTGTAACATTACAGAGGAATCTTTTTTTAAAACATACATTTTTATTGGCATTTGTTAAAATATATAGCCTTTCCCTGAATTCATGTGCAACATAGAATACAACATAAAATATGTAGAATGTTCTTGGGGTTAGGAAATTTTTATTGCAATTGATTCTTTTTAATCTAGCCTTTCTGTTCCCTCATCTGCATAATTGGTCTTATCTCAAAAACATTTTAAAATTTCTTTTTCCAAAGTAAATTTGAGATTCATACCAAATACTAGACATGATTTACTTCTGTCATTATCCTACTGGCTATATTCAAGAAATATTTCTTCTTACTGTACACCAGGTACTGTAATGGACGTAACATCTAATTTACAATGAAATAATTCAGCAAACAAATGGCAGATGCTATTAACTTTATTTTCTAAAGGTTTTCGGGATGCATATGACTTTGTTTTTGAGTGTTTGTGTTTGTGTGTTTTGGAGCAGGAAAGAAAGGATTAGTCATGGTGGGAGGAAGTAGGAATGGAGTAAATGTTTGTCAGGTTTTTGAGGTAGGCTATTATAATTAGTACTATAGCCCTTTTATAGAAAAATTATGTATTACTTAGATCTTGATCTGCTGTGTTCCTCCATCAATATTTAAATTTTTAAAAATTTATTTTTAAAAAATATGGTAGAATTGGCTTTTTCGGTATAGAGATTTGTGAATATTTTAAATAAAGGATCTAAAAATATTTTTAGATTTATAGAAATGTTGCAAAGATAGTACAGAAAGTTCCCTTATACCCCACATTCAATTCTTGTGTTGTTAGCATCATACATTACTACGGTACAACGTTTAAACCAATCTATCTATCTATCTATATTGTTTTTTACTGTTTGATTTTTCATTTTATTTTATTTTTATTGGTTATGAATATTCATGTGGTACAAAGCCGATCATCACCCCTTGTGCTCAAGATATGATGGCCAAATCAATACTAGGAGCATTCCCATTACCACTAATTGGGATTATTCCCCGTGTCCCACACCCAATTAATCCCCAACCTCCCGCCCCTCATCCCCCCCCCCCACTGTGCAGCAGTAAGTGTGCTCTCTCCCTCTGAAAGTCCAGTGCACTTCTGTGCTCTTTCCTCCCTTCTTTCTCTCTTAGCTCCCATTTATGAGTGAGGACATGTGGTACTTTTCCCTCTGTGCTTCGCTTATTTCACCCAACATAAGTTTCCCCAAGCTCACTCATGTTGTTTCAAATGTTAGAATTTCATTTTTTTATTTTTTTAATTTTTTATTTATTTTTTTTAACTTTTATTTTGTCGATATACATTGTGGTTGATTATTGTTGCCCATCACCAAAACCTCCCTCCCTCCTCCTTCTCCTCCCTCCCCCCCAACAATGTCCTTTCTGTTTGATTGTCGTATCAACTTCAAGTAATTGTGGTTGTTATATCTTCTCCCTACCCCCCGGTTTTTGTGTGTGTGTGTGTGAATTTATATATTAATTTTTAGCTCCCACCAATAAGTGAGAACATGTGGTATTTCTCTTTCTGTGCCTGACTCGTTTCACTTAATATAATTCTCTCAAGGTCAAAACCACACTGAGATACCATCTAACCCCAGTTAGGATGGCTAAAATCCAAAAGACCTTGAACGATAAATGCTGGCGAGGTTGCGGAGAAAAAGGAACTCTCATACATTGTTGGTAGGACTGCAAAATGGTGCAGCCTCTATGGAAAATGGTATGGAGGTTCCTCAAACAATTGCAGATAGATCTACCATATGACCCAGCTATCCCACTGATGGGAATATACCCAGAGGAATGGAAATCATCAAGCTGAAGGTATACCTGTTCCCCAGTGTTCATTGCAGCACTCTTTACAGTAGCCAAGAGTTGGAACCAGCCCAAATGTCCATCATCGGATGAGTGGATACGGAAAATGTGGTACATCTACACAATGGAATACTACTCAGTCATTTCTTTTTATGACGGAGTAGTATTCTATGGTGTATATATACCACATTTTCCTTATCCAGTCATCTGTTGATGGACATTTACGTTGGTTCCATGTATTGACTATTGTAAATAGAGCTGCGATGAACATGGGAGTGCAGGTGTCCCTTCGACATGATGATTTGCATCCCTTTAGGTTTATACCCAGAAGTGGGATTCTGGATCATATGGTAGATCTATCTGTAGTTGTTTGAGAGATCTCCATACTGCTTTCCATAGTGGCTGTACTAATTTACAGTCCAACCAAGAGTGTAGGAGCATTCCCTTCTCTCCAACTCCTCGCCAGCATTTGTTATTCTCAGTCTTCTTGATTTTAGCCAGTCTAACTGGGGTGAGGTGATATCTCAATGTGGTTTTAATTTGCATTTCCCTGATGATCAGTGATGTGGAGCATTTTTTAGAAATTATTCATTTATTTACATGTGTGGTACAACATTGATTTTCAATAATTGTGTACAATGTGTGGTGGTTAGATCAGTGTAGTTAGCTTATTTATTGTGATGATATTCAATCATTTTTTGTGTTAGTTAAACAATTCTTCATTAGTTCGCCTTCACCTCTACCTCCCCTCCCCTTTTCTACCTGTAGTTTTCTAAAAGTTCAATGTGTTACTGTTGTTGTTGTTGTTGTTGTATTGTTGTATTGTTGTTTCTTTTGTTTTTTTCTTTCTGTCTTTCTTATTCATTTGTGTATTTATGGAGCATTTTTTTCCGGACCTTTTGGCCATTTGTATGCCTTTCTTAGAAAAATGTCTATTCAGCTCCTTAATTGGGTTATTTGTTTTTTTACTGTGTAATTGCTTGAGTTCCTTGTATATTCTGGATATTAATCTCTTGTTGGATGTATAGCTTACAAAATTTTTCTCCCACTCCCTAGGTTATCGTTTCACTCTGTTGATTGTTTCCTTTGTGCAGAAGCTTTTTGGTTTGATACAGTCCAATTTGTTTATTTTTTCTTTTGTTGCTTGTACTTTTGGGCTCTTGCTCATGAATTCTGAGTCTAGACTTAGTTACTGAAGAATTTCCCCTATATTTTCCATTAGCAGTTTTACAGTTTCTGATCATATACTTAAGTCTTTAATTCATTTTGAGTTGATTGTAGTGTATGGTGAGAGGTGCACATCTAGTTTAATTCTTCTGCATATGGATATCCAATTTTCTCAGCACCACTTATTGAAGAGGCATTCTTTTTCCCAATGTAAGTTTTTGTTGTCTTTGTCAAATATCAAATGGCTTTAAGCCTGTGGGTTGATTTCTGGGTTCTCTATTCTGTTCCACTGGTCAGAGTGTCTATTTTATGCCTGTACCTTGCTGCTTTGGTTACTATAGCTTTGTGGTATAATTTAAAGTCAGGTAGTGTTATGTCTCCAGCTTTTTTGTTCTTTTTGTTCAGGATTGCTTTGGCTATTCAGGGTCTTTTGTTGTTCCATATAATGTTATGATTGTTTTTTCCAATTGTGTGAAGAATGCCATTGGTATTTTGATGGGAATTGTATTTAATCTGTAGATCACTTTGGGTAATAGGGACATTTTCACAATAATCCATGATCAAGTGGGATTCATCCCAGGAGTGCAAGGATGTTTCAACATATGAAAGTCAATAAATGTGGTACACAACATCAACAAAATCAAGAACAAGAACCATATGATTATCTCAGTAAATGCAGAAAAAGCATTTGACAAAATTCAACATCCCTTCATAAAAAAAACTCTCAACAAATTAGATATAGAGGGAAAGTTCCTCAATGCAATAAAAGCCGTATATGACAAGCCCACCACCAATATCCTGAGTGGAGAAAAACTGATTGTTTTTCCCCTAAGAACAGAAACGAGGCAAGTATGCCCAGTCTCACCACTTCTATCAGACATAATACTAGAGGTACTACCCAGAGGAATCAAGCAAGAGAAAGAAATAAAGGGCATCCAGATTGTAAAAGATGAAGTCAAACTGTCCCTGTTTCCAGATGACGTGATACTATATATAGAAAAACCTGAAGGCTCTATCAAAAAACTCAGAGCTGGTTCATTTCAGTAATGTTACAGGATACAAAATCAACACTCAAAAATCAGTTACGTTTATATTCTCAAATAATGAGCTAACAGAAAGAGAAATTAAGAAAGTAAGCTCATTTACAACAGTCAGTAAAAAAGTAAAATACCTAGGAATCAATTTAACTAACGAGGTGAAAGATCTCTACAATGAGAACTGCAAACCACTACTGAAAGAAATTAAACAAGACACAGAAATTCAAAGACATTCAATGCTCTTAAACCAATATTGATACATTATTATTAACCAAAATCTATCCTTTATTCAGATTTCCTGAGTGTTAAATTCTGACTTCCTTGTTTTGTCACTTCAAGAATGTTATATAATTGAATTCACAGAGTATCTAGTCTTCTCAGACTGGCTTCTGTCATTTAGCATTATGCGTTTATGATTCATCCATATTGTTGCATGGATTTACTTTAATCATTATCTTACTGGTTGTATTCAAGAAATATTTACTTTTTACTATGTAAAGTAAATAGTGGTTTGGTAGCTCATTCCTTCATTGTTTCTGGATAGCATTCCATTGTATGGATATACCACAGTTTATCCATTCACCTATTGAAGATATCATGGTTGCTTTCAATTTTTGGTGATTATCAGTAAAGCTGCTCTAAACATTATAGCACTTATTTTTGTATGTAGGTAAGTTTCCAATTCGTGTGAGTAACTATAAAGGAGCATGGTTACTGCATTGCATGGTATATTTAGCGTGATAAGAGATTGTCATATTCTCAAAAATTATAAAAAAAATTGCCATATTTTCTTTCAAAGTGGATATATACCATTTTGCATTTCCACAGCAATTTTAGAGAGTTCTACTTGCTCTTCATCCTTGACAGCATTTTTTATTTTCAATATATATATTTTTACATTTTAGCCTTTCTAATAGATATCATGGCATCTCCTCATAGATTTAATTTGCATTTTGCTAACTGAGAGATTAATTATCTTTTCATGTGCTTATTTTCCACCTGTGTGTAATACTTGGTGAAGTGTCTGTTCAAGTCTGTTGTTCTTTTTTTAAGTTTTGTTTTTTATCTTACACTTGAGTTTTTGAGAGCTCCTTATATATTCTGTATATAATATATGTTCTTCAGTAGGTCAATGGACAAAACAAACTGTGATGCATCCATACAGTGGAATACTATTCAGAGATAAACATGAATGAACTTCACAGAGCAACAGTTTTTAATTTTGATGAACTCCAATTTATTATTCTTTTCTTTATTTATCATGCTTTTGGCATCATTTCTAAGAAATCCTCATCTAATCTCTAAAAGTTTGATTTTTATTTTATTTTATTTTTTTAAATACTGAAGAGATTTTATTCTAATAGCCATAATTACAGTGCTTGTTTGTCGAAATGAAAACTGAAAACAAGTATACAAAACAGTTGATTACTAATCGTGTATTGAAAGCAGTAAGAGGTTCCACAACACCAAATAAACCAGTTTTGAGGTTTTCCCCAAGATAAATTTAACAGCTCCAGCTTCTTCAGTGTTTATCAAAATACAAAAGAAAAAAGTAGAGGTCGTCGTTTTCGATGGCAAATCGGACCCTTGCAGGCTGAGGGAGAGAAAGCTACTTCACACACGGAGATGGGGGTGATCCCGAGGGCGGTGACACTAGAATGGATCACTCTCCCAGCGCACGCACACTCCTGCTGGTGAGATGCCAGACAGGCCGCCAATGTGTCTGAGCGTGTGAGTGAGCTCTGGGAATGGCAGGGGCTCAGCTGCGGCCACACGCTGACCCAGGGGAAGGCTGGCCCCCTGTGGCCTCCCAGTCCATCCCCTTAGTGACCGTGTGAGCACAGATACAAGCACAAGGTTATGGAACGCAGGGTGACCCAAAGACGAGCAAGTCACGGGGCCTCTACTGTGACCATGCAGGGTGGATTCCGTTGCTTTTGTCATTGCCTCACATTCCCAAAGGGGGACAGTCGAGCCAATGGACTAGTACTCAGACCATTACTGCAAAACCTACACTAGGCATAGTCTCCCTTCTGTGTGTTCAAGTGTTCTCCTTATCTTGTATTTTTAACTATTGTAAAAAATGCACTGAGTTTGGGTTAAAAACCAACCACCAAAATGGATCTCAACACAGATATAAGCCAGGAGGAGCATCCAGCTCATCTAACACAACAGCACCTGGAGGCCAGGTGCCCATGTGCCTACATCCCTTCTCAGTACTGAACAGTAAGTTGATTTTTCTTTTTACAATAAAAAAAGCTGAGTAATATTGCATAGGAGTACCAGAAGCTGCCTCATTGGAAACAAAAACTATTTACATTAAATAAAAAACCTGGCTGCAGGCTGCGTCTGCCATATTTACAGCATGGTGCCATGCACACTGTGACCAAAACCATGGAGACAGCTTCTGGCACTCAATACCACAGAGTCGCACATTTGCCACATGATAGTAAAGCAGAGGGCAGAAAGAAGAGGGGGAGGGGAGTGTTCACGTTCACTTCTGGTTCCGGTGCTGATTGGACAGCCAGTCCAGTCCTTCATAGAGCCCGTCCCCACTGGTGACACAGGTGGCCTGAATGTACCAGTTCCTGTGGCGCAGAGAGTGCAGCCCCAGCTTGTCTGTGATTTCGGCTGCGTTCATGGCATTGGGAAGGTCCTGCTTGTTGGCAAACACAAGAAGGAGTGCGACCCGGAGCTCGTCCTCGGCCAGCATCCTCTTGAGCTCCTCGCGGGCCTCATTCACACGCTCCCGGTCATTGCTGTCCACCACGAAGATCAAACCTTGTGTATTCTGGAAGTAGTGGCGCCACAGTGGCCGGATCTTGTCCTGGCCGCCCACATCCCAGACAGTGAGACTGATGTTCTTGTACTCTACGGTCTCCACGTTGAAACCTATGGTAGGAATGGTAGTCACAATTTCACCGAGCTTCAGTTTGTACAGAATCGTCGTCTTCCCTGCAGCATCCAGACCCACCATGAGGACGCGCATTTCTTTTTGCCGAAAAGGCCTTTGAAGAGGTTCGCAAAGATATTCCCCATTCTTGTGGATGGGTGGAAGCGACACTAGCCAGAGAAACCTCAGCGGCTACTACTAGTCCGAGCCAGGCGTTAGTTTCGCTCCCACAAGATGGTGGCTCTGATGGTGGCCACGTCAGCCTAAAAGTTTGATTTTTAAAAAATCTTTAGATCAATGATCAAATGTGATTTATTTTTTGTATAAGGTTTAGGTGTATGTTTTCAAATTTATGTGCATAGAATTGTTCATACTATTCATTATTATTATGTTAAAGTCTTCGGTGTGTTTAAGATATTCCCCCTTTCATCCCTGGTATTTGTGCCAACTCTTACTTTTTTTTTCCTTTGCTTTATGCTTTCCCATTTCATTGATTAATTGTCCATTTTCTCTGTTGTTTTATGTTTTCTGTTTCTACTCTTATTTTAACATGACCCTTTACTACTGCTTTATTTGGGTTTATTTTTCTCTTCTTTTACTATATTGCTTTTCCCCTATATTCTTATTTTAATATTTAGTTTTATTTTGGAAACATAATTGATTGTATGTAGGTATGGGGTACAGTGTTGAATATTGACACCTGTATGTGTTATGTGATTCTCAAATCCCATATTCTTAAGGTAGAAGTTTAGATTGTTAATTTGAGATCATTTTTCTTTTACAACACACACATTTAATGCTATAATTTTTCTCTCACCACTGCTTTAGTAGCATGCCACTAATTTTGGTGTGTCGTATTTTTGTTTTTGTTTGGTTTCAAATATTCTCTAATTTCCCTCTATAGTTTATCTTTGATCCATGGATTATTTAGAGGTATGTTGTTTTCAAGTGTTTTGAGATTTTCCTATTATCATTCTGATACCAATTTCTAGTTTCATTCCATTATGATAAGAAACAATAATTGTGTGATTTCAATCATGTTAAATGTGTTGATGTTTGCTTTATGACCCAGAATATGTTCTGTCTTGGTGAATGTTCCATTCATATTTTAAAAGTATGTGTTTTCTGCTATTGTAGGGTGGGAAGTTCTATAAAAGTCAATCAGATCTAGTAGGTTGATGATAGTGTTCATTTTTTCTATATTCTTGCTGATTTTCTTTTTACTTGTTCTTTTGATATCTAAGAGAGGGTTGTTGAAGTCTCCAGCATAGAGTCTTTTCTAGCAGATAGTTTCCTTTGCCATCTCCCTTTATATTTCTTTATACATACATATTATATTTATATACATGAAAAATATCATGAGACAACTTCCAATTTTTGCTTTTATCCTTTAAACCTATTTAAAATGACTCAAAACAGGAATAATTGCCTATTATATTTACCCATATAGTTAGCATTTCTGTTATTTCTTAATTCTTGATATTTCAAGTTTCTTTCTGTTAAAAATTTCCTTTTCTATAATTTCCTTTAGCAGTTCTTTCAGAGCAGATCTACTGACAATAATTTCTCTTATTTTTTTTTCATGTGGAAATATCTTTATTTCCATTTAAGTGAGGGACGTTTTCAGTGGATGCAGAATTATATAGGATTACGAATTGAGAAGATGCTTTTTCTTTCTGCATCTATAAATGTGCCACTTCATTAAACTCTTCATAGTTTCTGATAGGAAATCCACAGTTATTCAAATAGTGGTTCCTGTTTAAGTAATACATATAATACATAGTTTTCATGTGGGTGCTTTCAATTTTTTGTCTTGGTCTTTCCTTTTCAGTAGTTTGATTATGATGTGTCTGGCATGGATGTCTTTGGGTTTATCATATTTAAAGTTCATTAAGCTTTTTGACCCAGTAGGTTTATATATTTTGACCAACCTGGGAAGTTTTCAGCCATTATTTACTCACATATTTTTCAGCACTGCTCACTTTCTCCTCTCTGTGACTCACTTGACATGAGTTTTACACCTTTTGTTATTATTCCACAGATATTTCAGATTCTGTTAAACTTTTTTCAATATTTTTTTCTCTGTTCAGATTGGATAAGTTCTGTTGATCTAGTTTAAAGTTCATCTTCTATTTTATTTGTAATCTCCATTCTGCTATTGAGGCCATTCGATGACTTTTAAATTTTGGTTATTACATTTGTAAATTCTAAAATTTTCATTTTATTTTTCTATTTATATTTTATTTCTTTCCTGATAGTTTTAATTTTTGTATTTGTTTTAAGAGTATTCATGATAATTCCGTAGGAGCAATTTTATAATAGCTGCTGTAATGTTTTAGAGAATTCCCACAACTGTATGATCTTGGCATTGGCATCTATTGATTATCGAATTTTTAATTAGCTTTATTGAGATACAATTCACTTACATTTTGCCTATTCATACTGTACAATTCAATTATTTTTAGTATATTCACATAGTTGTGCAACCTTCACTATGATATAATTTTAGGATGCTTTTATCATTCCCAAAAGAAATCCTGTACCCATTAGGAGCCAATCCCTATTCCCTCTCTTATCTCCATTGGGCTAAGCAAACACTAATTTACTTTCTTTCGGTATGTAGATTAGCTAATTCTGTATGTTTCATATAAGTGGAATAATACAATAGGTAGTATCTTGTGAGTGATTTCTTCGATATAACATAATGTCATCAAGGCTCATTCATGTTGTAGCATATATAAGTACTTCATTCCCTTTTTGGACAAATAACATTCTATTGCATAGATATACCATGTTTTTTTTATCCATTTATGAATTGGTAGACATTAGGGTTTTTTTTTTTCATGTTGTGACCATTATATATAAAGGTACGAACCTGTGTGTACAAATTTCATGTCATTTTGAATATATCTAACCTAGTGGGTGTGAAGTGTCATTATACTGTATTTTTAAAATTAATATACTTAATTTAGTAAGGCAGTTTTAAGCTTACAGAAAAATTGGAAAATGTAGAGAATTCCCATATACTCCTGTCCTCTCATGCACAGTTTCCCCTATTATTAACTATTTGCATTAGTGTAGTAGATTTGTTACAATTGATGAGCCAATATTGAAACCTTATTAAATAAACTTAATAGTTTATGTAAGGGTTCAGTGTTAGTGTTATATTGTTCTATGGATTTTCACAAATGTGTAATATCATAAATCTATCATTAGAGTATCATACAGAATAGTTTTACTGCCCTGAAAATAGTTTCAATCCCCTGTGCTCCACTTATTCATCCCTTCTTCACTTGCCCTGAACATCTGGCAACAACTGATTTTTGTACCGCCTCTATAGTTTTGCCTTTTCTGAAGTGTTATGTATCAAAATCATACAGTATGTAGCATGTTAAGCCTGGATTTTCTCACTTAGCAATATGCATGTGAGATTCCTTCATGTCTTTTTATAGGTTGATACCTCATTTCTTTTTATTGCTGAATAACATTCCATTGTATTGATGTGCCACAGTTTATCTGTTCACCTATGGATGGACATCTTGGTTGCTTCCAAGTTTTAGCAATTATAAATGAAACTCCTTTATTCTTTTTTTGCCAATAAATCTTTATTTGGTATATTTTTTTAAAAAAATTAACTCACTTATTTTTAATTGCCACACAATAGTTGTACATTTTTATGGAGTACAATGTGATATTTGGATACATGTATACAATTTACAATGATCTAATCAAGGTGATTAGCATATCCATCACTTCATACATTTGTCATTTCTTTTCACTGGGAACATTCAGCATCCTCTCTTCTAGCTATTTGAAATTGTACAATAAAGTGGTGTTAACTATAGCCATCCTACAATGCTCTAGAACAGTAGTACTTGTTCTTTCTTTCTAGCTGTACTTTTGTATCCATTCACAAACATTTCCCTATCACCTTCTCCTCCCTACACTTCCTAGGCTCTCCTATTATTTTATTCTCTGCTTCTATGAGATCAGTATTTTTTTCTTCCACATACAAATGAGAACATGTGGTATTTATCTTTCTGTGCCTGGCTAAATTTGCTTAATATAATGTCCTCCAGGCTCAACCATGTTGCTGTGAATGACAGGATTTCATTCTTTGTTATGCTGTATAGTACTTTATTGTATGTATATCCAACCATCAGTTGATGAACACCTAGGCTGATTCTATGTCTTGGCTATTGTGAATAGAGCTGTGATAAACATGGGGATGCACATATTCCTTCAACATGATGATTTCCATTCCTTTGGGTATATATACACAGCAATGGAATTGCTGGGTCATATGGCAGTTATATTTGTAGTTTTCTGAGGAATCTGCATACTATTTGCTATAATGTACACTATTTACATTCCCACCAACAGTGTGTAAGAGTTCCCCTTTCTCCACATCTTCACCAGCATTTGTTATTTTTTTTAATATTATTTTTTAATAATAGCCATTCTGACTGGGGTGAGATATTATCTCATTCTGGCTTGATTTGCATTTTCCTGATGATTAGTGATGTTGAACATTTTTTCTTGTTTTTGTTGGCTATTTATATTCCTTCTTTTCAGAAGTGTCCATTCAGATCATTGCCCATTTATAAAACTGGATTTTTTGTTTTTTGTTATTAAGTTGTTTGTGTTCCTTGTATATTCTCAATATTAATCCCTTATTGACTGAATAGTTTGCAAATATGTTCTTCTGTTCTACAGGTTGTCTCCTTGCTCTGTTGATTCTTTCCTTTGTTATACAGAACCTTTTTAGTTCTATGTAATTCTATCTGTCTATTTTTGTTTTGTTGCCTGTGATTTCGAGGTCTTATTCTGGAAATCTCTGCCCAGACCAATATCCTGAAGTGTTTCTTCCATGTTTTCTTCTAGTAGTTTTAACAGGTGTTACAGTTACGTCTTTAATCCATTTTGAGTTGATTTTTGTATGTTTTGATAAATGGGGGTCTAGTTTTATTCTTCTGCAAATGGACATTCATTTTCCCAGACCATTTGTTGAAGAGACTGTCCTTTCCCCAATGTATGTTCTTCATGCTTATGTTGCAAATCAGTTGGGTGTAGATACGTGGATTTATATCTGGATTCTTTATTCTGTTCCCGTGGTTTGTGTGTCTGTTTTTGTGCCAGTGTCATGCTATTTTTATTACTATAGCTTTGTAGTATATTTTGAAGTCAGATGGTGTAATATCTACAGCTGTGTTCATTTTGCTCAGAACTGCATTGGCTACTCAGTATTTTTTTGTGATTCCGTATGAATTTTAGGATTTTTAAAATATTTCTGTGAAGAATGTCATTGGTAATTTTAATAGGGATCGCATTGAATCTTTAGATTGCTTTGGGTAGTACAATCATTATAACAATTTTGATTCTTCTAGTCCATGAACATAGGATGTCTCTTCATTATTTGTGTGTCCTCTTCAATTTCTTTCATTATTGTTTTATGGTTTTACTGGTAGAGATATTTAACTTCTCTGTTTAAATTTATTTCTAGGGTTTTTTTTGTAGGTGTTGTAAGTGGGATTGCTTTCCTGATTTGTTTTTTCATATTTTTTAAGATTGTTTGTTTTGTTTTTATTGGTTATGAATATTCATGGGGTACAAAGCAAATTTTCACCACTTGTTCCTAAGATGTGATGGCCAGATCCATACTGGCAACAAGTTGATTATGACAAAATGTGATTATACCCTGTGTCCCCAATCAAATTATACCCTCAGTTATCCCCAACCTCCCTTCCCATCCCCTTTCCCCACTCCACTTTGTATGCTTAGGTACATTATCAACCTCTGCAAGTCCAATGCACCACTCTACTCTTTCTTTCCTTTCTTCTTTCTCTTAGCTCCCACTTATGAGAGATTGCATACAGTATTTATTCCTCTGTGCTTTGCTTATTTCAGTCAACATAAGTTTCTTCAAGCTCATCCATGTTGTTGCAAATGGAAGAATTTCATTCTTTTTTATGGCAGAGTAGTATTCCATGGTGTATATATACCACAGTTTCCTTATCCAATCATCCATTGATGGACATTTAGGTTGGTTACATATCTTAGCTACTGTGAACAGAGCTGCAATGAACATGAGAGTACAGGTATCCCTTCAACATGATGATTTCCATTCCTCTGGGTATATATCCAGAAGTGGAATTGCTGGATTGTATGGAAGATCTATCTCTATTTATTTGTGAAACCTCCATAGTGTTTTCCATAGTGGCTGTACTAATTTACACTCCCACCAACAGTGTAGGAATGTACCCTTCTCTCTTCATCCTTGCCAGCATTTGTTAGTCTCATTCATTTTGATTATAGCCAGTCTAACTGGGGTGAGATGATATCTCAATGTGTTTTTAATTTGCATTTCCTTGATGACTAGTGATGTTGAGCATTTTTTCATGTACATATTGGCCATCCGTATGTCTTCCTTTGAAAAATGTCTATTCAGTTCCTTTGCCCATTTTTTAATTGGGTTATTAGGGTTTTTTTACTATATAATTGCTTGAGTTGCTTGTATATTATGGATATTAATCCCTTGTTGGATGCATAGTTAGCAAAATTTTTCTCCCACTCTGTAGGTTGTTGTTTCACTCTGTTGATTGTTTCCTTTGCTGTGCAGAAGGTTTTAGTTTGATATAGTACCATTGGTTTATTTTTTTCTTTTGTTGCTTGTGCTTTCAGGGTCATGTTTGTAAAGTCTTTGCCCATACCTAGTTCCTGATGTGTTTCACCGATATTTTCCCTTAGTAATTTTACAATTTCAGTTCTTATACTTAAGTCTTTAATCCATTTTGAGTTGATTTTAGTATATGGTGAGAGGTGCATGTCTTGTTTCATTCTTCTAAATATGGATATCTAAGTTTCCCAGCACAATTTATTGAAGAGGCAGTCTTTTCCCCAATGCATGTTTTCAGTCCCTTTGACAAATATCTGATGGTTGTGATATTTGTGATTTCTGAGGCGTGATTTCTGGGTTCTCTATCCTGCTCCACTGGTCCTAGTGTCTATTTTGATGCCAGTACCATGCTTTTTTCATTACTATAGCTTGGTAGTATAATTTGAAGTTGGGTAGTGTTATGCCTCCAGCTTTATGTTTTTTGTTCAGGATTGCTTTGGCTATTCAGGTTCTTTTGTTGTTCCATCTGAATATTGAGATTGTTTTTTCCATTTCTGTGAAGAATGTCGTTGGTATTATGTTGGGGATTGCATTGAATCTAAAGATATCTGGGGTAGTATAGACATTTTCACAATGTTAATTCTTCCAATCCAAGAGCATGGAATGTCTATTCATAATTTGTGTCTTCTTTAAATTTTTTTCACTAATGATTTGTAGTAGTTCTCATTGTAGAGATCTTTCACCTCCTTGGTTAAATTGAATCCTATATATATTTTTTTGGTGACTGTGGTAAATGGGCTTACTTTCATGATTTCTCTTTCTGTTAGCTTATTATTGATGAATATAAGTTCTACTGATTTGGGGCATTTATTTTGTATCCTGCAATATTTCAGAAATTATTAACCAGCTCTAGGAAGTTTTTGGTAGAGTCCTTAGGTTTTTCTGTATATAGTATCATGTCATTGGTAAATAGGGACCATTTCTCTTCATATTTTCCAAACTGGATGCCCTTTATTTCTTTCTCTTCCTGATTGCTCTGGCTAGTACCTCCAGTACAATGTTAAATAGAAGTGGTGAGAGTGCGTATCCTTGTCTGGTTCTTGTTCTTAAGGGAAAGCCTTCAGTTTATCCCCATTTAGAATGATACTGGTGGTGGACTTGTCATAAATGCTTTTATTTTGTTGAGATACTTTCCTTCTATACCTAATTTGGTGAGAGTCTTTATCATGACAGGATGTTGAATTTTGTCAAATGTTTTTTCCGCATCTATTGAGATAGTCATATGGCTTTTGTACTTGAGTTTATAAATATATATGCACCCAATACTGGAGCACGCAGACATATAATGTAAACACTCTTAGACCTACAAAAAGAAATAGGCCCTAATGCATTAATAGTGGGCGACCTGAACATCACTCTCTCAGTATGAGACAGATCTTCCAGGCAACAAATCAACAAAGATACATAGGATTTAAACTACATTTTAGACAAACTGGACCTGGAAGGTATATATGGAAGATTTCACCCAACAGCTAAAGAATATACTTTCTTCTCATCAGCGCATGGAACATTCTCCAGGATAGACCACATATTAGGTCACAAATCTAGTTTCAGCAAATTTTAAAAAATTGAAATCATTCCAAGTATCTTTTCAGGCCACAATGGACTAAAACTGGAAAGCAATAACAAGCAAAACTCTGGAAAGTATACAAATACATGGAAACTAAACAATAGGCTCCTGAATGACCTATAGGTCCAATGAGAAATTAAACTGGAAATCAAAAAAATTCTAGAAAATAATGAAAATAAAGATACATCATACCAAACCTTGTGGGATACTGTGAAAGCAGTACTAAGAGGCAAAGTTATTTTAATAAACACCTACATCAAAAAAATGGAAAGACTTCTAATAAATGACCTAACACTATGCCTCTAAGAACTTGATAAACAACAACAATACAATCCTAAAGGTAGTAGATGGAAAGAAATAATTAAGATCAGAGCAGAACTAAATGAAATAGAGAACCAAAAAATGATAGAAAAGTTCAACAAAACAAAAAGTTGGTTTTTTGAGAAGATACATAAAATAGACAAACCATTAGCCAGGTTAACAAAAAAACACACAGAGAGAAGACCCAAATAACAAAAATCAGAAATGAAAAAGGAGACATTACAACTGATACCAGAAAATTATGAAGAATAATTAGAGACTATTATAAACAACTGTATGACAATACATATGAAAACCTGGGAAGATATGGATAAGTTTCTGGACACATACAAACTACTCAGACTGAACCAAGAACAGGTAGAAAATGTGAACAGACCAATAACAAGCAACGAGAGAAGCAGTAATCAGCAGTCTTCCAACAAAGAAAAGCCCAGGTCCGGATGGCTGTACAGCTGAATTCCAACAAACCTTTAAAGAGGAATTAATACCAATTCTCCTCAAACTATTCCAAAAAATTCAAACACAAGCCATTCTCTGAAACTCATTCTATGAGGCCAACATAACTCTGATACCAAAACCAGATAAAGACACGACAAGCCAATAATTACAGGCCAATATCCTTGATAAACATAGATGCAAAAATCCTCAACGAAATATTATCAGTCAGAATATAGCACACATCAAAAAATAAATGCACTGTGATCAAGTGGGATTCATCCCAGGGATGCAAGGATGGTTTAACATACAAAAGTCAATTACTGTGATATATCACATTGATTTCTTTTTCAACTAGTTTTTTGTTGTGTGTAAAACACTACTGATTTTTGTATGTTGATTTTCTATCCTGGAACTGCTGAATATCTTTATCATTTTTAGGAGTTTTTTTGTGAAGTCTTTAGGTTATTCTATATATAAAAAATCATGTTGTCTGCAAACAGGGACAATTTGACTTCCTCCTTTCCAATACAGATGTGCTTTATTTCTTTCTCTTGCCTTATTTCTCTGGCTAAGACTTCCAGAGTATTGAGAATGGACATCTTCTTTTGCTCCAGTTAAGCTGAAAACTTTTCTGTTCAGTAAGATGTTAGCTGTGAATTTGTCATTTATGGCCTTTACTGTGTTGAGGCTCATTCCTTCTATACCTAATTTATTGAGAATTATTATCATGAAGAGATGTTGACTTTTATCAAATGCTTTTTCTGCATGTATTGAGATGATTTTTTTTTCTTTCATTCTGCTGATGTGATGTGCCACAAATATGGATTTGTGTATGTTGACTCATCCTTGCATTTCTGGGTCCCACTTGATCATGTTGTATAATCTGTTTGATGTGGTGTTCGATTCAGTTTCCTAGTATTTTGCTGACAATTTTTGCATCTATTTTCATCGGTGATATTAGCCTGTAGTTTTGGTTTTTTGGGTGTGTCCTATGTACTAAGAAGCACAATTGCTGGATCATGTAGTGAGAGAGCATATTAAGTTTAGAAAGAAACTGAACTACGTTTTCCAAGATGGCTGTACCATTTTGCATTTTCACTAGCTGTGAATATGAGTTTCTGTTGCTCTATATCCTTGTCAGCATTTGATGTTGTCAGTATTTTGGAGTCTAGCCATTCTAATACATGCATAGTGTTATCTAATTTTTAAAAAATTTGTAATTCTCTAATGATATAAGATGTTGAGCTTAGTTTCATATGGTTATTTGCCATTTGTATATCTTTTTTGGTTAGGTGTCTGTTCAGGTTTTTTGCCAATTTTTTAATTGCAATTTTCTTTTCTTATTGTTGTGATTTAAGAGATCTTTGTATAGTTTGGAAAAAGCCTTATACCACATATGTGATTTGCAAGATTTGTTCCAGGTCTATGGTTTGTCTTTTCATTCTCATAACAGCCTTTTTGGCACAAAAGTTTTAAATCTTAATGAAGTCCGAATCATAAATTATTTTTTCATAGATTGTGCGTTTAGTATTATGTCTAAAAAGTCATCACCATACCCAAAGTAGCCTAGATTTTCTCCTATGTTATCTTCGAGAAGTCTTATAATTTTGTATTTTACATTTAGGTCTACAATCCATTTTTAATTAAATTCTTATGAATGATGTAAGGCCTGTGTCTAGATTCATTTATTTTTGATTGTGGATGTCCAGTTGTTCCAGCATCATTTGTTAAAAAGTCTATGATTTCTTCATTGAATTGGCTTTGCCTTTTAGCAAAGATCAGTTCACTATATTTGTGTGGGTGTGGGTCTGTTTCTTGGTTCTGTACTGTGTTCCTTTGAGACACACACACACACACACACACACACACACACACACACACACACAGTGTTTGTTAGTTATCAAATTAGTGGGCATACGGTATTTATAATATTCCTTCATTATTTTTTAAATGTTTTTAGCAGTTGTAGTGATGGCCCTACTTTCATTTCTGGTGTTAGCAATTTATGTCTTCTCTCTCTTTGTTAATTAGCCTGTCTAGAGTTTTATCAATTTTATTGTACTTTTTGAAGAGTCCAGTTTTTTCATTGATTTCTTGTTTTGAAATTCATTGATTTCTGCTTTAATTTTTATTATCACTTTTGTTCTGTTTACTGTAAGTTTAATATGATCTTTTTCTAATTTTCTTGGATGAAAGCTGGGATAATTGATTTTATCTCTTCTTTTTAATATATTCATGTCACTCTACAAATTTCTCTCTAGACACTGCATTTATTGCATCCCATAAATTGTGATAAGTTGTATTTTCATTTTAATTTTTTCAAAACATTTTTAATTTACCTTGAGCATTCTATTTTTGCCAATATATTATATGTCAGTGTGCCATTTAATTTCCCCATATTGGGATTTCTCAGCTATCTTTCTGTTATTGATTTCTAGTATAATTTCATTAGGGTCTTGGAGCATACTTTGATTACTATTTTTTTAATTTGTTCAGGTGTATTTTAGGGCCCAGATTATGGTAAATTTTGACAAATAATCCAAGTGAATTTAAGAAGAATGTGTATTGTGCTGTTGTTGGATGAAAAATTTATAAATGTCAATTAGATCCAGTTGATTGATGGTGCTATTCAGTTGTACTCTGTCCTGATTTTCTGCCTGCTAGCTCTGTCAATCACTGATGGATGTATGTCCAACTATAATACTATATGTATTTTTTGCATTGAAATTCTATCTGTTTTGCCTCATGTATCTTAATGTTCTGTTAGGCACATTCACCTTAAGAATTGTTTATTCTTCATAGAGAAATGACTCCTTTATTAATATGTAATTGTTTTCTTTATCCCTGTAATTTTTCTTGTTCTGAAGTCTCCTTTTTCTGAAATTAAGATAGCCATTCCAGTTTTCTTTTGATTGGTAATAGGATAATATATATTTCTCCATCCCTTTTCTTTTAATCTACTTGTATCTTTATATTTAAAGTTGGTTTCTTGTAGATAACATGAAGTTGTGTGCTTTTTTATCCACTAATAACTGTGTTTGTTTTTTAACTGGTGTATTGAAACCATTGACTTTTAAAGTGATTATTGATGTAGTTGGATTAATTTCAAATAAATTTTTAATTATTTTTTATTTGTTGCCCTTATTCTTTGTTTCTGTTTTTACCTTTCATTCTTTTTCTGCTTTCTCTGGTTTCAATTGAGCATAATATATAATTCCGCTTTATTGTTTCTCTTATCATATTAATTATACTTCTTATTTTGCTGTTTATTGGTTCCCCTAAAGATTGCAATATAGATTTACAACTTGCCCACATCCATTTTCAAATAGTACTTTACTACTTTATTTTTAGTTCAGTTACCTTATAAACCAAGTACTCTCAATTCCATTTTCCTATCCCTTATAACATTTCTGTCATTTATTTTACTCATACTTATGTTATAAATTACCAAATACATTTTTCCTTTTGTGATTTTAAACATATTATTAACTATTAGATTAATTAATAAGGAAAAGAAAAGATTTGGTTTTTCCTTTATTTATTCATTGTCTAATACTCTTTCCTTCCTTAATATCTATAGATGTTTCAGACTTGTATCATTCTTCATTGTGAAGAACTCCTTTTGACATTTCCTGCACAGCTAATCTACAGGAAAAAAAATTACTGTAATTTTCATTTCACAGATTCTTTATTTCTACTTCATTTTGAAGAATAATGTCACCAGATAAAAAAGTCTAAGTTGGTGTTTATTATTATTTTTCTTTCAACAGTTTAAATATTTCACTTCACTGTCTTTTAGTTAAACGGGTCCAGAAGGTAAGTCTGATGTAAATAGTATCATTGCTCCTCTACAGGTATGTTTTTTTTTCCCTCTTGCATCTTTCAAGATTTTCTCATTGTTTTTAATTTTCTGCAATTTGAGTATGATCTGTCTATGTGTAGTTTTTGTTTTTGTTTTTTGTTTGTTTTGTTTGTTTTTTGGTATTTTTCCTGTTTGTTGTTCTCTTACCTTCTGGATCTGAAGTTAGGTGTCTGCAATAAATTCCAAAATTCACAGTCATTTGTTCTTCAAATTTTTTTCTGTGTTCCTGACTCGCTTTCTTTTTCTTCTGGTATTTTCATTATATATATGTTACACCTTTTAAAATTTTTCCACAACATGGAGGGGAATGCCAGCCCCTGCCACCTGACCTGCCAAGGTGAGCGCAGCAGACCTGTGCAGCACTGGAGACCCATCTCCACTACTTGGACCCACAGGGGAGCACCAGCTCCCACTGCCTGACCCATTGAGGTGAGCCTGGCAGACCCATACAGTGCTGGCAACCCTTCCCCACTCCTTGGACCTGGAGAGGAGTGCCAGCTCCCACCACCTGACCTGCAGAGGGACTCATTCTATAACCACAAATTCTGGAACAGGACCCAAGGTGGTTTAACATAACCACCACCACACCTACTGTTGAGGAAAGACAATTCACCACCACAGTAGCAGCCAAGGCCACTCCACAGCCAATGTCACTTTAATAGAAGCAGCAAACCCTCTACAAAATGAGCAAATGTCAATGAAAAAATACCAGAACTACAAATAAACAAGAACAAATGACACCACTGCAAGAATACAGTAATGCTCCTATGTCAGACTCCATGGAACAGGGAATCTTGAAATGCCTGAAAAAGAATTTAAAGAAATGATTTTAAGAAAATGTGAAGAAATAAAGGAAGACTCAGTTAGAGTACACAATGAAACAAGAAAAAATACCTACAATATGAAAGAGGAAATCTACAAAGAGATTAATACCTTATAAAAGAGTGTAGCAGAACTCCAAGAAATAAAAGACTCACTCAGTGAAATAAAAAACAACACTGAGGCAGGACTCACTGAGAAGCCCGAGGCGGCGGTGACCGAGAACAGGGACGGCGACAAAGCACAGGCAGAGAGGGAGCTGCCCAAACCAGCAGAGCCCTGTGAGTGACCCCTGGCCTGGCCCTGCTCGGGGGGCAGATGCCCGCCTGGCTTTCACCTGCCCCACCAGGCCACTCACCGCTCCCGGGGCTCCCTCCATTTTCTCAGGTGGTGGCAGCTCTGGCCTGGCTCGGCCAAGCCTGTCATCCTTACCCGGCTCGGCTCCTCACTGAGCCTTCCTACTTCCTTGCCCCGGCGTGGGGCTTCCCGGGGCCTGCGAACAGGCCTCCCCTCCCACTCCCTCCGCTGTACTCTGGCAGGGCTGGTGGTGTGGGGCGTCCCCAGCCAGCGTCAGGAGGGCAAGGATGTATGGGCTGGGCTGACTATCACTCCACCACACCCTGGGCTCCAGCCCCCGGTAAACTTCCTGTTAGTGGGAGGCAGATACCATCTCTGCGGCCACCAATTCGGAAAAACACCTAACTGATTTCTGTTTAGGCATAGTGTGGTCGGAGAGTTCCCAAGTTCTCTTGAGCCTGCTGAAGAGCTGACTGCAGGTGGGCACCGGATTCGGTCCATGCCAGGGGGATTCAAAGGTGCACCGTGTGCTGTGGGCTCCTCCCCCGAGGAGGTCACGCTCTGGTGTGGGAGATAAGAGAAGTACACAAATAACCGCGATACGAGGAGGAAGGTGATAAGTCCCGAGAAAGATCTACACAGTGCTACAAAGGCACCCAGAGCGGCCGGTCGTCTGTGCCTAGCAGAAACCTGGTAGACTTCCTTGGCGAGGCAGTGCCAAGCAGGGTCTTGAAGGCCCAGCTGATAGATGAGTGTTGAAGAAGACACGTCCCAGCCCAGCCCAGTGCACACAGAGCGGGGAGACGTCCGGCTAGGGAGGCGGAGACTCGACAGAAACCACACACCCTGTGGGGTAGCCACTGCACTATCCAACAGCCCGGGCCAGAGCGCACGGAACAGGGAGAAGTCCTGCACGAGAAGTGGAAGCTCAGCAGAGACCACACACCCTGTGGTACCACCCAGTGATCCAGCAGCCCAGGAGAGTCCAAGCGGACCAGAGAGGTGGCTCCCCAGAGAGGCCCAAGACCCAAGGCAACCATACACACAAGGGACTAGAGGCCAACTGAGCAGTCACGGAGGTAGCCATACGAAATTGGCAACCACAGCAACATCTTACTTAGTCAATAGTCTCAAACCACTGGACTGTGAAACCCCCTGCCACAATGAATAAACACCAAAAAAAAGATACCAGAAATACAAAAATCAAGAAAGTACACCATCAAAAGTTAATAAATCTCAAATTCTAGATCCTATAGAACAAGAAGCCCTTGAAATGACTGACAAGGAATTTCGAGTGATAATTTTAAGGAAACTGAATGAGATACAAGAAAACTCAGCTAGACATCATGATGAAATGAGGAAAAGTATACAAGATCTGAAAGAGGAAATGTACAAGGAAATCCATGCCCTGAAAAAAAACGTAGCAGAACTTGCTGAACTGAAGAAGTTATTCAGTGAAATAAAAACACAACATAGAGTTTAATCTGCAGGCTTGTCCAAGTTGAAGAGAGAACCTCTGAACTTGAAGATGGGCTGTTTGAAAAAACACAAGCAGGCAAAAAGAAAGAAAAAAGAATCAAAGACATTGAAGAAAATCCGAGATAGATATCAGACAACCTTAAGCGCACAAATATCTGAGTCATGGGTATTCGAGAAGGGGAGGAAAATGGAGATTCCATTGAAAACATATTCAACAAAATAGTGACCAAAAACGTCCCAGGTATAGGTAAAATCACAGATCTTCAGATCCAGGATCTCCAATGATCTCCAAACGTATTCAACCCAAAAAGGCCTTCTCCAAGACATGTTATACTCAAATTGGCAAAACTCAGAGACAAAGAGAGAATCTTAAAAGCTGCAAGAGAGAAGCGTCAAATCACCTATAAGGGAGCCCCAATCAGGCTAACATCAGACTTTTCATCACAAACCCTAAAAGCTAGAAAGGAATGGGATGATATTTTCAAAATACTAAAAGACAAAGATTGCCAGCCAAGAATACTCTACCCTGCAAGGCTATCCTTCCGAAATGAAGGGCAAATAGTATATTTCTCAGACAAACAAAAACTGCGGGAGTTCACTACCACACAACCACCCTTACAAGAAATCCTCAAGGGAGTACTGGGTTTGGTTCCTGAAAAATAACTACCACTGCCATAAAAACCCAAGAAAAATCAATACCCACTAGTATAATAAAAATGGCATTCATGAAGAGAAAACAAACAAACAAAAATGCTATCTACAACCTCAGGAACCAACAAACACAGAAACCAAACAGTAAATCAGAAAGCAAGGAACAAAAGACACCTAAGACAACCAAACAACCAATAAAATGCTAGGAATAAATCAACACCTTTCAATAACAACTCTTAATGTAAAAGGCTTAAATTCCCCAATCAGAAGACACAGACTGGCTGACTAGATTAAAAAGGAGGACCCAACTATATGCTGCCTACAAGAGACCCACCTCACCCATAAAGACTCACATAGACTAAGAGTGAAAGGATGGAAAAAGATTTACCATGCAAACAGAAAAGAAAAACGAGTTGGAGTAGCTATTCTTTTATCTGACAAAATAGACTTTAAACTAAAAACCATAAAAGGAGACAATGAGGGACACTACTTAATGATAAAAGGACTGATGCATCAAGAAGACATAACAATCATAAATATGTACGCACCCAATGTTGGAGCAGCCAGATTTATAAAACAAACTCTATTAGAACTAAAGAAGAAAATAGACACTAATACCGTAATAGCAGGGGACCCAAACACCCCACTGTCAATATTAGACAGATCATCTAGGCAAAGAATCAGTAGAGAAACACATGATCTAAACAATACTCTAGACCAATTGGAATTGGCAGATATCTACAGAACATTCCATCCAACAACCTCAGAATATTCATTCTTCTCATCAGCACATGGATCATTCTCCAGGATAGATCACATATTAGGTCACAAATCAAGTCTCAATAAATTCAAAAGAATTGGAATTATCCCATGTATTTTCTCAGACCACAATGGATTAAAACTAGAAATTAATAACAAATGAAACTCTGGAAACTATACAGATACATGGAAATTAAACAGCATTCTACTTAATGACATATGGGTCCAAGAAGAAATCAAGCAGGAAATCAAAAAATTTATTGAAACTAATGAAAATAATGATACATCATACCAAAACCTGTGGGATACTGCAAAAGCAGTATTAAGGGGGAAATTTATTGCATTAAATGCTCACCTCAGAAGAATGGAAAGATGGCAAGTGAACAACCTAACACTTCACCTTAAAGAACTAGAAAAACAAGAACAATCCAAACCTAAAGTTAGCAGACGGAAAGAAATCATTAAGATCAGAGCAGAACTGAATGAATTTGAAACCCAAAAAACAATACAAAAGATCAATGAATCAAAAAGTTGGTTTTTTGAAAAGATAAATAATATTGACAAACCATTAGCATGTCTCACAAAAAAAAGAAGAGAGAAGATTCAAATCACAAAAATTAGAAATGAAAAAGGCGATATTACAACTGATTCATCTGAAATACAAGGAATCATTCGAAAGTACTATAAACAACTCTACGCCAAGAAATTTGAAAATCTGGAGGAAATGGATAAATTTCTGGACACACACAAGCTCCCAAAACTGAACCATGAAGATGTGAAAAATTTGAACAGACCAACAACAATAAAGGAGATTGAAGCTGCTATCAGAAGGCTCCCAACAAAGAAAATCCCAGGACCAGATGGATTCACAGCAGAATTTAACCAAACATTCAAAGAGGCATTGACAGTGATTCTTTACAATCTATTCCAAAATATTGAAACAGATGCAAATCTCCCAAACTCATTCTATGAAGCAAACATCATCCTGATACCAAAACCTGGTAAAGATATAACCCAAAAAGAAAACTACAGGCCGATATCCTTGATGAATATAGATGCAAAAATCCTCACTAAAATACTAGCAAACAGAATTCAGCAACACATATGTAAAATTATTCACCACGATCAAGTGGGATTCACCTCAGGGATGCCAGGTTGGTTCAACATTTGCAAATCAATAAATGTGATACACCATCTTAATAAAGTCAAACCCAAGGACCATATGATCATCTGTATAGATGCTGAAAAAGTATTTGATAAAGTTCAGCACTCATTCATGACAAAGACCCTGTATAAGTTAGGTATAGAGGGAAAGTATCTCAACATAATTAAAGCCATATATGACAAACCCACTGCCAATACCATCCTGAATGGGGAAAAGTTGAAAGCTTTTCCTTTAAGAGCAGGAACTAGACAAGGATGCCCACTCTCACCACTCCTTTTCAACATAGTGTTGGAAGTACTAGCCAGAGCAATAAGAGAAGAGAAGGAAATAGAGGGTATCCAGATTGGAAAAGTTGAAGTTAAACTGTCCCTGTTTGCAGATGACATGATCCTATATATCGAACAGCCTAAAACCTCTACAAAATACTCTTGGAATTTAGAAATGATTTCAGCACAGTAGCAGGATACAAAATCAACACACAAAAATCAGTAGCACTTCTAATCTCCAATAGTGAACATGCAGAAAGAGAAATCAAGAAAGCCTGCCCATTTACAATAGCCACCAAAAAAATAAAATACTTAGGAATTGAGTTAACCAAGGAGGTGAAAAATCTCTATAATGAGAACTCCAAACCACTTCTGAGAGAAATTAGAGGGGATACAAGAAGATGGAAAGATATCCCATGCTCTTGGATTGGAAGAATCAACATAGTGAAAATGTCCATACTACCCAAAGTGATATACAAATTCAATGCAATCCCCATCAAAATTCCAAAGACATTTTTCTGAGAAATGGATAGAAGTATCCAGACATTTATATGGAATTATAAAAGACCATGCATAGCGAAGCAATGCTGAGCAAAAAAAAAAAAGCTGAAGGCATAACACTACCTTTCTTTAAGCTATACTACAAAGCTATAATAACGAAAACAGTATGGTACTGGCATAAAAACAGACACCCTGATCAGTGGAATAGAATAGAGAATCCAGAAATCAACCCACACACTTACTTCCATCTGATCTTTGACAAAGGCACCAAGCTTATTCACTGGGGAAGGGACTGCCTCTTCAGCAAATGGTGCTGGGATAACTGGATATCCACATGCAGGAGAATGAAACTAGATCCATACCTCTCACCGTATACTAAAATCAACTCACAATGGATTAAGGATTTAAATATACACCCTGAAACAATAAAACTTCTTAAAGAAAACATAGGAGAAACACTTCAGGAAATAGGACTGGGCACAGACTTCATGAATACGACCCCAAAAGCATGGGCAACCAAAGGAAAAATAAACAAATGGGATTATATCAAACTAAAAAGCTTCTGCACAGCAAAAGAAACAATTTAACAGAGTTAAAAGACAACCAACAGAGTGGGAGAAAATATTTGCAAAATATACATCTGACAAAGGATTAATATCCAGAATATAGAAGGAACTCAAACAACTTTACAAGAAGAAAACAAGCAACCCAATTAAAAAATGGGCAAAAGAGCTAAGTAGGCATTTCTCTATGGATGATATACAAATGGCCAACAGACATATGAAAAAATGCTCAACATCACTCAGCATCTTGGAAATGCAAATCAAAACCACACTGAGATACCATCTCACCCCGGTTAGGATGGCTGAAATCCAAAAGACTATGAGTGATAAATGCTGGCGAGGTTGCGGAGAAAAAGGAACTCTCTTACGTTGTTGGTGGGACTGCAAAATGGTGCAGCCTCTATGGAAAATGGTATGCAGGTTCCTCAAAGAATTGCAGATAGATCTACCATATGAACCAGGTATCCCACTGCTGGGAATATACCCAGAGGAATGGAAGTCATCAAGTCGAAAGTATACCTGTTCCCCAATGTTCATCGCAGCACTCTTTACAATAGCCAAGAGTTGGAACCAGCCCAAATGTCCATCATCGGATGAGTGGATACGGAAAATGTGGTACATCTACACCATGGAATACTACTCAGCTATAAAAACGAATGAAATACTGCCATTTGCAACAACATGGATGGACCTTGAGAGAATTATATTAAGTGAACCAAGTCAGGCACAGAAAGAGAAATACCACATGTTCTCACTTATTGGTGGGAGCTATAAATTAATATATAAATTCACACATACAGAGACACAGAGAAAAAGCCGGGGGTTGGGGCAGAAGATATAACAACCACAAGTACTTGAAGTTGATACGACAAGCAAACAGAAAGCACATTGTTGTGGGGCAGGTCGGAGAGGGAGGCGGGAGGGAGGTTTTGGTGATGGGCAACAATAATCAGCCACAATGTATATCGACAGTATAAAATTAAAAAAAAAAAAGAAATAAAAAACAAAACTGAGAGCTTGAGCACCAGGGTAGAGCAAGCACAAAAAAAGAATTTCAGGTCTTGAACAAAGTCTTTTTGAATTAACTTAGGTAGACACAAAATAGGAAAAAAAGAAATAAAAATAATTAAGAAAATCTAAGAGATAGACGACAACCTCAAGTCCTCTAACATCCAAATTGTGGGTCTTCCAGAAAGGGAGGATAAAGGAAAAGGCATTGAAAATCTATTCAAGGAAATAGTAACAGAAAATTTCCAAGGTGTATGGTAAGATAAAGACCTTCGGATCCAGGAAGCTCAAAGGTCCCCAAACAGATTGAATCCAAAAATCCTCCCCAAGTCACGTTATAATTAAATATGCAAAGGTCTAAGACAGAGAATTCTAAAAGCAGCAAGAGAAAAGTGTATGGTCACTTATAGGGGAACCCTCATCAGACTAACAGCAGACTTCTCAACTGAAACCCTACAGGCCTGAAGAAAGTGGAATAATACATTCAAAATAGTAAAAGAAAAATATTGCCAGCCAACATTTCTTTACCCAGCAAGGCTCTCCTTCAGAAATGAGGGAGAAATAGTGTATTTCCCAGACCAACAAAAGTTGTGGGAGTTCACCACCACACGACCAGCAATGCAAGAAATTCTCAATGGAGTCCTTCATCTGGAATCTGAATAACAGTGTCCGCTATCACAAATACAGAAGAAAGAGCAAACCCACCATTAAAACAAAAATGCCAACAATAAAGACAAAGAAGCTAAATCATCCCACCTTAAATTTCCAGCTAACATTGAAGAAGAGAGGTTAAAGGGGAAATAATTATTAGGAATTATTTAAACCACCTAAACAAGAACCATTTAAATGACAGGAATTAAGCAACACTTGTCAATAACTACCCTAAATGTGAATGGAATATACTCTCCATTCAAAAGACACAGACTAACTGAGTAGAATAAAAAGTTAGACCGAATTATATGCTGTCTTCAACAGACCTACCTCACCTGTAAAGACACTGATAAACTAAAAGTGAAGGGATGGAAATGGAAACCAAAAACAAGCAGGAGTAACTATTCTTATATCAGACAAAATAGACTTTAAACCAAATAATATTAAAAAAGACAAAGAGGGCCATTATATAATGATAAAGGGAACTATCCAGCTAGAAGACATAACAATCATAAACATATATGCACCCAATACTGGAGCACTCACATATATCAAGCAAACACTCTTAGAACAAAAATGGTGATAGGACCTAATACATTAATAGTGGGTGATCTGAACACCCCTCTCTCAGTATGGGACAGGACTTCTAGGCAACAAGTAAACAGAGCCACAGGATTTAATCTACACCTTAGACCAACTGGACTTGGCAGATATATACAGAACATTTCACCTAACAACTAAAGAATACACTTTCTTCTCATCGGCTCATAGTACATTCTCCAAGACAGACCACATATTAGGTCACAAATCTAGTCTCAGCAAATTTTTAAAAAATTGAAATCATTCCTGCCAACTTTTTAGACCACAATGGACTAAAACTGGAGATAAACAATAAGGAAATGCTGGAAGGTACACAAATATATCGAAACTAAATAATAGGCTCCTGAGTGACCTATGGGTCCAAGAAGAACTTAAACAGGAAATCAAAAAATTTCTAGAAACTATTGAAAATAAAGATACATGATACTAAATCTTGTGGGATACTGCAAAATTTATTGCAGTAAATGCTTATATAAAAAAAAAATTGAAAGACTTCATGTAAACGACCTAACACTATGCCTCAAAGAACTTGAAAAACAACAACAATTCAAACCTAAAGGCAGGAGGTGGAAAGAAATAATTAAGATCAGAGCAGAACTAAATTAAATAGAGACCAAAAAACAATAGAAAAGATCAACAAACCTGAAAGTTGGTTTTTCGAGAATATAAACAAAATAGACACACCATTAGCTAGATTAAGAAAAAAAAAAAAAGAAAGAAAGAAAGAGAAGATCCAAATAACAAAAATTAGAAATGAAAAGGAAGACATTACAACTGATACCACAGAAATACAAGGAATCATTAGAAACTAATTATAAACAACTGTATGACAACAAATTTGATAATCTGGAAGATATGGATAAGTTTTTAGACACATATAAATTCCCAAGACTGAGCCAAGAGGAGATAGAAAACCTGAACAGACCAATAAGAAGCAAGGAGATTGAAGTGGTAATTAGCAATCTTCTAGCAAGAAAAAGTCCAGGCCTGGAAGGCTTTACAACTCAATTCTATCAAACTTTTAAAGAGGATTTAATACCAATTCTCATGAAACTATTCCAAATGATTGAAAAAGACGCTACTCTCCCAAACTCATTCTATGAGGCCAACATATCTCTGATACCAAAACCAGATAAAGACACACCAAACAGAAAATAAGAGGCCAATATCCTTGATGAACCTAGATGTGAAAATCCTCAAAAAAATATTAGCAATTAGAATACAGCAACATATGAAAAAAATTATATGCTGTGATCAAGTGGGATTCATCCAGGGATGCAAGGATGGTTCAACATACGAAAGTCAGTAAATGTGATACATCACATCAACAAGCTCAAGGACAAAGACCATATGATTATCTCAATATATTCTGAAAAAGCATTTGACAAAATTCAACATTCCTTCATGATAAAGACTCAACAAATTAGTTATAAAAGAAAAATATCTTAACACAATAAAAGCCATTTATGACAAGGCCATTGCCAGTATTACTCTGAATGGGGAAAAATTGAAGGCCTTCCCCTTTAAGGACAGGAACAAGACAAGGATGTCCACTTTCACCACTTCTATTCAATGTAGTACTGGAGGAACTAGCTAGAGCAATCAGGAAGAGAAAGAAATAAAGGGAATCCAGATTGGAAAAGATGACATCAAACATTCCCTCTTTGCAGATGACGTGGTACTATATATAGAAAAGCCTATAGACTATACGAAAAAACTCCTGGAGCTGGTTAATAACCTCAAAAATGTTGCAGGATAAAAAATAAATGCCCCCAAATCAGTAGCATTCATATACTCAAATAATGAATTAGCAGAAAGAGAAATAAAGTAAGCCCATTTACAATTGTCACCAAAAAAATATGAGACCCAGGGATCAATTTAACCAAGGAGGTAAAAAAAACCTCTACAATGAGAATTACAAACCACTTTTGAAAGAAATTAAAAAGACACAAAAAGATAGAAAGATATTCCATGCTCTTGGATTGGAAGAATTAACATTTTGATAATGTCTATACTATCCAAAGCAATCTACAGATTCAATGCAATACCCATCAAAATACCAAGGACATTCATCTCAGAAATGGAAAAAACAACCTCAGCATTTAAATGGAACAACAAAAGACCCTGATTAGCCAAAGCAATCCTGAAGGGGGAAAAAAAAAAAAAACTAAGCCAGAGGCATAAGTCTGCCTAACTTCAGATTATACTACAAAGCTGTTTTAATCAAAACAGCATGGTACTGGTATAAAAATGGACATTCAGACCAGTGGAGTAGAATCGAGACCCTGGAAATCACTCCTTGGGCTTACTGCCATCTGATATTGTACAAAGGGAACAAAAATCTACATTACTGAAAGACTGCCTCTTCAAAAAGTGGTGCTGGGAAAACTGGATATCCATATGCAGAAGAATGAAAGTTGATATGCCTCTCTCACCATTCAATAAATTCAACTTAAAATAGATTAAAAACTTAAGTATAAGACCTGAAACTGTAAACTTACTAAAGGAAAATATCAGTGAAACACTTTAGTAAGTAGATCTGGACATAGACTATATGAACATGAGCCTGAAAGCACAAGCAGCAAAAGAAAAAGTAAACAAGTGGGACTATATCAAATTAAAAAGCTTCTGTACAGGAAAGGAAACAATAAACAGAGTGAACTGACAACCTACAGACTGGGAAAAACGTTTTGCTAACTATGCATCTGACAAGGGATTAATATCCAGAATATAGAAGGAACTCTAACAATTACACAGTAAAAAAACAAATAACCCAATTAAGAAATGGGCAAAGGATCTGAATAGATATTTTTCAAAGGAAGACATACAAATGGCCAACAGGTACATGAAAAAATGCTCAACATCACTAGTTACCAGGGAAGTGCAATTTAAAGCTACACTGAGATACCACCTCACCCCATTTAGGCAGGCTGTAATCAAGAAGACGGTGAACATATGCTGGCAAGGGTCTTGAGAGAAGGGACCACTCCTTCACTGTTGGTGGGAATGTAAATTAGTACAAACACTATGAAAAACAGTATGGATGTTTTTCAAACAACTACAGATAGGTCTTTCATACGATCCAGCATTCCCCCTTCTGGGTATATACCCAGAGGAATGAAAATCATCATGTCGAAGGGATACCTGCACCCCCATGTTGATTACAGCTCAGTTTACAATAGCCAAGGCATGGAACCAAACTAAATGTCCATTGATGGATGACTGGATAAGGAAACTGTGGTATACATACACCACGGAATACTACTCTGCCTTAAAAAAGAATGAAATTCTTCCATTTGCAACAACATGGATGAGCTTGGAGAAACTTATGTTGAGTTAGATAAGCAAAGCACAGAGGGATAAAAACCACATGTACTCACTCATATGTGGGAGCTAAGAGAGAAAGAAGGAAGGAAAGAGAGAGCAGAGTATTGCATTGGACTTTCAGAGGGACAGCACATTCCTTGGGCTACAAAGTGGAGTGGGGGGAATGGGGTAGGTGGAGGGAGGTTGGGGATAATTAGATGCGGGACACTGGGTACAAATGCCATTTTTGTAATGGGTATTCTGTCAGTATGAATGTGGCCCCCACATCATGGGCACAAGTGGTGACAATCAGCTTTGTATCACATGACTATTCATAGGCAATAAAAAAATGGTTTTTTTTTACTCTTCTTGGATATCGTGTCCCATCTTATTCATTTTTCTCTTTGGGAAGTTTCTATCTACATCTCTTCATGCTCATTAATTCCCCCCTCTCAGCTTTATTAAGGTATAATTGACAAAGAAATATTAAATATATTTATTATGTCCAGTGTGGCATTTTGATACATGTATACATGGTGAAATGATTAATCAAGGCTTATGCACATATCCATCACCTCATATACCTAACCATTTTTTGTGGTGACTGTCATGCTCTTTGATTCCTTCTTTGTCCATGTACAATACATAGATGATCCTGTCAAAGGTATTCATCACTTTTTGCTAGTATTTTTTTTATTGTTAGCATTTCCTTTTTTATATTTTAGAGTTTCCATCTCTCTGCCTATATTATCCACCTTCTCTAGTGTGTTGTTCATTTTTTTCATTAGTAACTTTTGCATATAAATCGTAGTTATAATTCCTTGTCTAATAATTCCCAGATCTCTGACATATGTTTCTGCTTTTGATGCTTTCTCTGTGTCCTCAAACTGTGTTATTTTGTCTTTTAATATGCCTTATATTATTTGTTGAAAGGTGGATATGATGTAGTAGATAAAGGAACTGAGGTAAATAGGGCTTCAGTGTGAGATTTTATTTTTATCTGGCTAGATGTTAGGCTGTATTTAATTTCTGCTGTTTTTGTAGGTATCAGAATCTAAAATTTCCTATATATATATATTTTTTTCTGTCCTCTGGACTTCGAGTTTATCTAGAGAATTCTTAAATAAGGTCTGAGACATGTAGTTGTTAAGAGGTGGGGGGAGGGCTAAAATTGCGTATTTACCTTTCCCTAGGTTGATTTGATTCTGTTTAAACCCTGTATGGTTAGTCTCTGGTAAAATAGTTTCTCTGAGGGCATTCATTGCTAGAAGAACGAAATGGTCTGGGAGCATTTCGAATTATTACTTTTCCCCTTCATGTGCCAAAAGCACAAGGGGATTTTTCTCCAGTTTTCACTGAGTGAACCTGGTAAGTCTCCTGGGGGTAAAATTCCTGAAAGTATGGGTGCCCCTTTAAGACTGGCCCTTCCTATAGTTTTTAACTCTCAATCTTGTCCACACTGAGCATTCAGCAATTTTTCAATTACAGTTTAATTGTTTTACCTTGGTAATGGCTCTAATGGTAGACTGCTTTTCCTAGGCTACTCCTCCTGACAGCTCTGATTCTGTATATTCCACTTGTCTTTCTAATACTGAGGGCAGACTTTCACCCTGTAACCTTAATTCTCTGATGGATTTAAATAGAAATCTTGATTTTCAGTTTGTTCAGGTTTTTTCCTGTTGTTAAGATGGGAGTGAGTACTTTCAGACTTCCAGAAAGTCTCTCATTGTTTTGATTTACATTTCCCTGATGGCTAATAATGTAGAATATGTTTTCATGTGTTTATTGGCCATTTGTATGTGATTAATTGGAGAATAGTCTATTCAGACCCTTTGCCCGTTTTTTTAAATCCTCTTTTTATTTTTTATTGTAACATAGTTGATTGTACATATCCTTTGCCCATGTTTTAACTGAATTATTTGTTTTATTAATTATTGAGGTGTAAAAGCTGTAGTTTTTAGAGAATATGTTTTTTACTTCTTTTATTAAATTTATTTCTAAGTATTGTATTCCTTTTGATGCTATTGTAAATGAAATTGTTCTTTTAATTTCATTTTGTGATATTTTTGTAAGTGTATAGAAGTTCAATTGTTTTATATATTGATTTTGTGTTCTGCAATCTTGTTGACTTAGTTTATCAATTCTACTAGGTTTTTATTGTATTCTTTAGGATTTTCTACATAAAAGATAGTATCATCTGCAAATAGAGATTGGTTTATCTTTTCCTTTTTCAATCTGTTTTACTTTTATTTCATTTACTTTCATAATTTCTATAGCTAAAACATTTAGTATACTTTTGAATAGAAGTAGTGAGAGCAGACATTCTTTTCTCTTCCCTGATGTCAAGGGGAAAGCATTCAGTATTTCACTACTAACTGTGATGTTCTTGTGAGTATTTTGTATATGCCCTTTATCAGGTTGAATAAGTTCCCTTTTATTTCTGGTTGTGGAATGTTTGTACGAAGAAGAGGCGTTGGATTTTGTCAAATGTATTTTGTTTCTATTGAGATGATAATGTGAGTTTTGTCTTTTATTCTATTTATATGATGTATTTTATTAATTAATTTTGGGTATTAAATTATTCTTGCATTTCAGAGATAAATAAATTACAATTTCAGAGATAATGTTTTTTATGTGTTGCTGGATTTGGTTTGCTAGCATTTTGTTGAGAATTTTGCATCTAGATTCATAAGATATATTGTTCTGTAGTTTTATTTTCTTGTAATGTCTTTGTTTGATTTTGGTATCAGGATAATACCAACCTCATAGAGTGAGTTGGAAAGTGTTCCCTTCTCTTCTGTTTCTGGAAAATGTTTGATGGATTGGTGTTAGTTCTTCTTTAAAAGCTTGATAGTATTCACCAGGGAAGCTATCTGGTTCTGCTTTTTCTTTGGGAGAGGTTTATTTTATCTCTTTTTTTGTTGTAGATCTATTCACATTTTCTATTTCTTCTTAAGTCCATTTTAGTAGTTTGTGTCTTTCTAAGAATATGTCAGTTTCATCTTTTGTTTTCATAAAATTGTTCATAGCATTCCCTTATAATCCTTTTTATTTTTATAAGAATGTTAGTAATGTCTCATTTTTTATTCTGGTTTATTTAAGTTGAATCTTTCTCTCTTTCTCTCTTTCTTATCAGTCTAGCTAAAAGTTTGCCAATTTTGTTGATCTTTTAAAAAATCAACTTTTGATTTTCTATAGTGTTTTTCTATTGTCTATTTCATTCATTTCCATTCCAAACTTTACCATTTTCTTTTTTTCTACTTGCTTTGGATTGTTTGCTCTTTTTTTATATTCTAGTTTCATATGATGGATAATTAGGTTATTGTTTTGAGATCTTCATTTTTCTTTATTGTGGTAAAATACACAAAACATAAAATTGACCATTTTAGGCATTTTAATGTGTGCAATTCAGGGACATTAAGTCAAGTGACAATGTTGTACAGCTATCACTACTATGTAGTTCCAGAACTTTTTTATGACCCCAAAGTGAAAACGCCATGTCCATTAAGCAGTTACTTCCCTTGCCTTCTCATTCCAGCCTCTCCTACCACTAATCTGCTTTCTGTCTTGAATTCTGAATATTTATCTATTCTGGATATTTCATATAAATGGAATCATACAATATGTGGCATTTTGTGTCTGGCTTCTTTCATTTAATGTTTTCAAGGTTATTTTTATGTTGTAGTATCAATACTCATTCTTTTCCATGGCTGAATAACATTCCATTGTGTAGATATGCCACAGTTTGTTATCCATTTATCAGTTCATGGACATTTGAGTTATTCCCACCTTTTGTCTAGTGTTAAAGTGCTGCTATGAACATTCGTGTATGCATTTTTGTTTTAATACCTGTTTTTAATTTTAAGGAGTATGTGCTGAGGAGTGGAATTGCCAGGCCATATGGTAATTCCCTGTTTAACTTTCTCAGGATCTTCCAAGCTGTTTTACACAGTGATTGAACCATTTTACATTCTTGCCAGCAATGTATGTAGGTTCTGATTTCTCCATATGCTTGCCAGCACGTATTTTCTGCTTTGTTCATTATGACCCTCCTCGTGGATGTGAAGTGATATCTCATTGTGATTTTGATTTACATTTTGCTAATGACTAATGATGTTTAGCATATTTTCATGTTCTTATTGATCATTTGTATATTTTCTTTGGAGAAATATCTATTCAACTCCTTTGCCCATTATTTAATTAGTTTAATTGTTTAAGTATTTGTCTGCTTTTCAGTTGTAAGAGTTGTTTGTTTATTTGTTTTTACATATTCTGGATACTAGACTTATCAGATATATGATTTGTAAATATTTTTTCCTATTTTGTCAGTTTTCTTTTCACTCTCTTGATAGTGTTTTTGGATGCATAGAATTTTTTATTTTGATGAATTTCAATTTACCTATTTTGCCTTTTGCTCCTTGTGCTCTCAGTGTCATATCCAAGAAACCAATGTCATATCCAAGATCTTCAAGATTTATCCTCACAATTTCTTCTAAGAGTTTTACAGCTTTAGCTCTAGTTGCGCCAGCACCATTTGTTGAAGTGACTGTTCATTTCCCTTGAATGACCTTGTTACCATTGTCAAAAATTGATTGACCATAGACGTATAGGTCTATTTCTGGATTCTTAATTTTATCACATTGTTCTACATGTCTATCCTTACTGAAGTTTTAGACTGTCTTGATTAATGCAGTTTTATAGTAAGTTTTGAAATCGGGAAGTTTGAGTCCTCCAACTTTGTTTTTCTTTTTCAACATGTTTTGGCTATTCAGGGCCCCTATGAATTCCATATGAATTTTAGGATTGGGTTTTTCATTTTTGCAGAAAAGGCTGTTGGGATATTGATAAGGATTGCATTGAATCCGTAGATTACTTTGGTGAGTATTGCCACCTTAAAAATATTAAGTCTTCCAATCCATGAAAACAAGGTGTCTTTTTATTTTCATTTTTAATATAGTACTTTACAGCTATAATTTCTCCCTTCGGTACTTCTTTATCTCCATTTCACACATTCTGATGTGTTGTACTTTCACTTTCATTCATCTTAACTACTTTCTAACTTCCCTTGGGATCTCTTCTTTCAGACATTGGTTTTTTAGGAGTGTGCTTTCCAATTTACTCATATTTGTGAATTTCCCAAATTTATTCATGTTTTTAATTTCTAATTTTATGATATTGTTGCCAGAGAATATACTTTGCATGATTTCAGTTACTTATAATTTATTGAGGTTTGTTTTATTGACCAACATATGATTTATCATGGAAAATGTTCTGTATGCACTTGAGAAGAATGTGTTCTGTGCTGATTTTGGGTGCAGTAGTCTATAGATGTCTTTTAAGTATAACTGCTTTATACTGTTGCTCAAATTTTATATTTTCTTCTTGATCATCTGCCTAGTTGTTCTATCTGTATAGTAAGTGAAGTATTGACGTCTCCAACTATTATTTGAATTGTCTATCTTCCTCTTCATTTTATCAGACTTTGCATCATGATCTGGGGGCTCGGTTTTAGGTGCACATACGCTTGTAATCATTATATTTTCCTGATGTACTGACTATTGTAACTATAAAATGTCACTCTGTAGTGTTAGCATTGTTTTTAGTGTCTATTTTGTCTCTCCTCAGAGGGTGCAGTCTTTGGCATAAGTATAGTCACCATGGAGTGACAAGATTTTAGCATGGTTCTCTTTGACTGTCACTTTCTCTGTTACGTGTGTTAAGCTGTTTGCCTCTGGTATCAAACCCAGCCCCTAGCTCTGAGTAGTAGGCAGCTGATTATTCTACTGTTTTTGACAATGCATTGGGGTAAAAATGCTAGATAGTCTGATCCAATTATAGTCCATTCATTATCTATGCAGCTGTGGTTTTTATATGCTAGTCTTGGAGGTTTATTTCAATCCCAGGAGGGATCTTTTTAATTATGACTTTTCTGTGGTTGTCCTTGGTTAATAAGATTGTCTGTGGTTTAGCTTATTGCTCTCATGGAGCTACTAGTCTCCTCTTTGTTCCCTACATCTAAAATCTCCATTGTATTAAAGAATACCCTTTAGTTTGAACTTTTCTACACTCTGTTCTAAATAAAATCAGTTCTCTTGGGAAGAGCTTCTTAGTTTTCTGTTATTATAGCTCACCTCTCTCTTTCTGGGAAAAAACCCTGCAACACTGCTCTGGAGTTGGGGGCATGAGGGTGGTTATTTGCCTTAGAATAGAAAAAAGCAGTTATCCTCTCTTCTTCTTGGTTTGCCTTTCTCAGAATGGAACCTCTACCCTTTGAATGAGATGAGCAAGAGTGGTTCAGTCCCCATTGTTCTTGTCTTACTGCACCTATATTAGAGCTTCTGCCTTATGAGATGTGTGTAGATGAAAGGATGGAGCCCCAGAGCTCTCAGCTACTCTTAACTGGAATAGAGATTTTGCAACATGGGACTGAAGATGATGAGGAATAAGAAATGGCTTTTCTCTCCTAGGAGATATTGTAGCCCTCAACTGAGAACTGGAGAAAGAGCCCTGTGCTTTTTGTCACATCCACCCAGAGTGGAGCTCCTGCCTTGCTGAATTGAGGCAGAGAAGAAGGATAGAGCATTTCTTGGCTCAATTGTCACAGACTCTTGCTATTCTTATTGGGATATAATAAAATTTTTTTGATAAATGTATCTCCCGTTGCTATGCCGTTAGGACTATTTTCAAGGCCTTTGAATGTTTGTTTTCAAATTTTTCTAACCAACTATGGTATTTCCCTGGGGAGCAGATCTGTAGAGCTCCTAATATCGCCATTCTGGAGTTCATCTCTCTTTTGGGTTATTTTTTCCATGTACGTTCAGCCTTTACTGTTTCTTTGTGGGCCTAACAATTTTTAATTGTATCCTGTATATTTTGAATATTATTCAGGCTTTGATTAAAGCATGTTCAGAGTGTTGTCTGTGTAGAATGTTGGCATTTTTGTTTTATCAGGGAATTGACCTGTTTATGGTTAGGCCACAATTTCTCATCCACATTGTGTATGTTATGTTTTCAATATAATTGCTATTTGCAGATTCTTTTCAGTGACTTTTATTTATTTTTTATTCTTTTATTTTTTGTTTTTATAAAAGTTTGCTTGTCAATTTTTTAAAAATTACTTTGTCAATATACAATGTGGTTGATTATTGTGGCCCATTACCAAAACCTCCCTCCCTCCTGCCTCTCCCCCTCCCTCCCAACAACCTCCTTTCTGTTTGCTTGTTGTATCAACTTCAAGGAATTGTAACTGTTGTGTCTTCTTCCCTCCCCACCCCAGGTTATTTGTGTGTTTACTTATTTATTTTTAGCTCCCACAAATAAGTGAGAACATGTGATATTTCTCTTTCTGTGCCTGACTCATTTCACTTAATATAATTCTCTCTAGGTCCATCCATGTTGTTGCAAATGGCAGCATTTCATTCTGTTTTATAGCAGAGTAGTATTCCATTTGTAGATATACCACATTTTCCATATCCACTCATCTGATGATGGACATTTGGGCTGGTTCCAACTCTTAGCTATTGTAAAGAGTGCTGCGATGAACAATGGAGAACAGGTGTACCTTTGACTTGAAGATTTCCATTCCTCTGGGTATATTCCCAGCAGCGGGATGGGTGGTTCATATGGTAGATCTATCTGCAATTGTTTGAGGAACCTCCATACAATTTTCCATAGAGGCTGCACCATTTTGCAGTCCCACCAACAAAGTATGAGAGTTCCTTTTCCTCCGCAACCTCCAATCTAAGTACATGGGATATCCTTCCATCTTCTTGTGTCCTCTTAAATTTCTCTCAGCAGTGGTTTGTAGTTCTCATTATAGAGATTTTTCACATCCTTGGTTAACTCTATTCCTAAGTATTTTATTTTTTTCATGGCTATTATAAATGAGCAAACTTTCTTGATTTCTCTTTCTGCATGTTCACTTTTGGAGATTAGAAGTGCTACTGATTTTTGTGTGTTGATTTTCAATGACTTTTAGATGTCTCTTTTGTGTGCATTACATACCTGGGCAATGGTATACGTTAGTTTAGATCTCAATGTTTTTAGATGCAGATGAAGATCAGATCCCTATGCTTACACAGCTCAGGACTGATTCCACGATTTCATAGACACCTTTATAGGTTCACTGTTCTTAGTGCTTTTTTTTTTCTGATGTCTCCTATGCCTTCCAGTTGTCCTCATGGGTCTTCTCTTTTCAGTCTTTTGGCTGGACACATGGAACTTATTATCTCACTGTACTGTGAATTTCCACTCCTTTGCCTGTATACTAGATCAAGTGGTAGGAAATCAGAGAACAACAAGAAATAAATCAGTGTAGTTGTCTCCTCCTTTTTTGTACCAGAGCTCCTTTGGTCAGAGAGGGAGATTTCTTTACACCCGTTTCCACACTACAGATCACTTGGGACCTAGGATATGAAGGAATGGAGAAAGAAAAATTAAGCAAAAAAGAAAGAATGTGGGATTTCTACACTCTCTGAACAGGGGACATTACCTTTTTCTCTCCTTGAGCCAGAATTAGAGGGCTTCTCCTATATCCTCTCTATCTGGACCCCAGTGCCCATTTATATGTTTTGGGCTGTATTGAGTTCAGGCTAGGTGATACAAATGGGAAAATTATTCAGGCTCACTACTCATTCATTGGTACTTTGAATTCTGGTGTTCTTCCTCGATCTTCCTGCTGACGTGTACTTTTTAGAATTCTCTAGTAGCTGCATCATGCATTCTCTCTGGTCTTCATTGTGTTGTGTGAGAGAGAAACAGTGGCATATGTTTACTTCATTTTATCTGGAACCATCATCAATTTTGGTATAGCAAGTATTTCGGCCCTTCCTTGTAAGCTGAGGTATGCCATTTCTATACCAATATTCACTCAGTTAAATCTTGATACAGGACCACATTAGTCCCTGTTATACTTGTAACAGAGGTCCTGAGGTTTTATGAACTTTGGTTAGAATTGCCCACTAATCTACCAGTTTTCCCTAGTAGTCATAAGGATGGGGGGGAAACATACTACTGTGAAGTACAATTGAACTGATAGTTTTATGCTTTAGAATTTACACTCTCTTGAAATTTATTTCGTTTGCTTCTAGGGATGTTTGCAATTCTTAAAAGTTTGCATCCCAAATGTTTATTTTAGTGTGTATTTTTATTTAAATAGACACCATTATTGCTGTTACATGTTAAAGAACTGTAATGTGACATTAATATTGTTATTAGATTTTAATATCTTAGGATAATAATCTGAATAAAATAGTTATTATTTACTTTTCAGTGTAATAAATATTAATGTGTCAAGGGACAGCAGACGACTTTGCATTCTGTTCAGACTGGCCAAATGGAAAAGACAGGAATGGGCAACATGTAGTTATCTGTGAATGAATGCAATTGGAAGTTATGATTGAGGCCAATAGGAACCCAGGCATAGAGCCTTTTCTTTTAATTTTTAAAAATTCTGGTTAAATAAAATAAAAGTGGTCAGTCAACTGAGCACTTTTTAAAATTTCTGTTTGGAGTTCTTCATGACAGAACTCCTCAATTCATAATAGGTTTGTTGCTTTTACAGGTGTACAATGCAGTTTCCTTTCCTTATTGGGGATTCTAGGATCATCATATAAGTTCTTTTCTAAGAAGGATTATTTCTTTAGGAGAGTATGCTGCTACTGTTGCTGTTGTTTTTCAATCTCTAGCACAGAATGCCTTTTTTCTTTTCTTTTTTTTTTTGTATTTTGAATAAGCATTTAATAGGAGGCAAATTAGAATGCTAACATCCAGAGACCCCATACCTATTTCAAAATGAATGGGTAGAATAAAGTGTTCTTTTTTGTGTGTATCTTTGAAATTGTAGAACTCTATTCTCTTGTTGAAAACACCCCAGGACTCCATTTGCCCATTTGTCTTACTTTATTGTTCTTTCATCCTCTTCCTCCTTGTCATTTACTCCACAACCACTTGTTGCCTGTGTTTCTTTTGTTCCATAACATTTTGGTAATGGCTTTTAGGGAATTTGGTGATGTGTGTGTGTGTGTGTGTGTGTGTGTGTGTGTGTACATATGTATATATATTTTAATCAAAATGTGATTTATCCTCATTTTAAAAGAAGTTTATGTTGTGCTACCTAAAGATTGTTGTTTTCCTAGTTTGGAATTGCAGTTCTCTGCATGTAGAAAAACAAAGATCTAATTTGCTGCCTTAAATCCATTTGTAAAAAGGTGAAGTACAGATAAATAAATAAAAGTATTCCTTTCTGAGAAAATGCAAGGATGATATTCTCAATGTCCTTTTGAAAGCCATATCTATGGAAATACATATATCTCAAACATACATTTTATTTCTGAAAATTGAGAAGTTGTTAGGTATTACAAAAATGTTTCCTGACTTTCTCTTAAGACAAATATTGGTTTAAGAAATTTGAAAATCTTGAACATAAGCACCACAAAGAAGAGATAAATGTTTAGTGATGGATATGCTGTCTACCCTAAGTGAATCATTGTACAATATATGCATGTGTTAAAACAACACACTGTACTCAACAAATATGTATAATTAAAAATAAATAATAAAAATCCTTACAGTATAAAAAAGATATTTAAAAAACTTAATAAAACATATACTAAGACATTCAGAATTCTGTAATAGTCTATTTTTAAAAAGTATTGTTAGTTACAGGAAAGAAAATCACTGCTCTGATTTCAACTTTTGTTCCATTCAGTAAGCACTTACTGCATATCTGTAATTATCAAAGTCTTGTTCTAATCCAGCATTGTACACTGGAAACTTTTTTGATGATGTAAATGTTTTATATGTGTACTGGCCAATGCGGTAGCCACTAGCCATATGTAATTATTGAGAACTTGAAATGTGGCAAGTTTGACTGAGGAGCTATCTAGAGACTGTGATACTGTACACTGCGTTTCCAGCCATTATTGAAAACACAAATATTACTGCTAATAATGAGTTAGTAGTTATTATATATTACACGTTGAATTCACATTTTATGTTGATTTATCTCATTATTCATTACAACCTCCTTATCATGATACTGTTTATAACAGAAGAAACTGTGTTCCAGAGAAGTAAATTAATTTTTCTAAAGTCACACAGTTATTGAACAGCAAAATTTTGGCTATATACTCAAGTATGTATTATTTAAGAGCCTTTTTTTAAGCCTGCACTGTTTATTGTTTGTCAGTTATGTTGAAGTACAATTTACATAAGTAAAATTCGCCATTTAGAGTATACCGTTCTGTGCAGTTTCACAAATGCATATAGCTGTGTAACAATCACCACCAAAGTAAACATAGAATATTTCCATCACTTGAAAAATTCATTCCTGCCCCTTTGCAAACCCATCCACTCAACCTCAGCAACTGCTGATTTGTTTTTCTGTCCCTATAATTTTGCCTATTAAAGAAAATCTTATACACAGAAATATGTTATGAGTAGCTTTTTTGAGTCTGGCTTCTTTACATTCATCAATGTTGTTGCCTTTATCAGTAGCTGATTCTTTTTTATTGCTGTGTAATGTTCCATTGTATGAACATAGCTGTATTTGTTTATTTACTCATAGATTGGAAACCATTTTTGTTGTTTCCAGTTTTTGGCAATTATGATACTTTTTATATAAACATCTGTGTACAGGTTCTTGTGCAAATACTCTTGTATGCTGTGGATAGATACCCATGACTAGGATTGTTGGGTTATATGACAAACTGTTTTCCTGAGTGGCTGTATAATTTTGCATTTCCCTTGGCAATGAATATTACTTGATTCACATCCTTGTCAGAAATTGGTATGTCAGTTATTTTGAATTTTTGGCATTCTTACAGGTATGTTTTGCTATCTAATTGTGGTATTTATTTGTGGCATTTCCCGAATGACTAATAATGCTAAGCATCTATTTGTGTGCTTGCTTACCATCTTTATATGAACTGTCTGTTCAGATCCTTTCTAATGTCTTACTTAGTTAATTTTTTCTTATTGTTGAGTTGATAATACAATTCCTTTATCAGATATGTCCCTTAGAAAATATTTTCTCACAGTTTTTGGGTTGTCTTTTCATTTTTCAATAATGCCTTTTTAAGAATCAAAGTTAAAACATTTTTTGTCCTAAAAGTGGCTATATTATTTTATTTTCATTTTGATTTTTGATTGACATATAATAGTTGTATACATTTATGGGGTACAATGTGATGTTTTGATATATAAGGGTGCTTCAAAAAGTTCACGAAAAGATTTGCATTACCTTTTAATTCTAGTTTCCCATGAGCTTTTTGAAGTCTACACCGTGGGGAGAGGGTGGATGGGAGAGACTGATTTGGGGCAGGACAGTGTGAGGTGGAAATCCTGTGCCCCATGCCATGGCCTCTGCCGGGGGAGGGAATAGGCTGTGAGGCCTGAGAGAGCTGAGGCTGGAGATGCAGCCATGAGCGATCCTGGCCACCTGCAGGGCTCTTGGTCACCGCTTATTGGCCAGTGTTGTTTTCCCAGCAGCGCTCAGCAGCCCAGTTAGAAATTGGACAAGGCAGGTGTTTGGACTGATCCAGAGGAGTCATGTTCAGAGGTTCTGAGAGGACAGGGGTAAAAGAAATACCAGAGTGGCTGAAGAGACAGCACAGGCTCTGGGACGAACCAGTTGGAGTGAAGCTAGGGAACCGGTGGAGTCAGCAGCCAAGGTGCAGGGAGAAGCAGGGGGAGGCTGGATGGCCAGAACCTGCGAGGAGCATGGGGGCATAAGGAGGGACAAGCTCGAGTGTGCATCCTTGCTGTACTGGACAGGTCACAGGCCAGGCTCCCTAATCCTGAAGTTTTTAGTTTTGATGAAGCCCAACTTCAACTAATTTTAAGGATCATGCTCTTTTCATTTTGTCTAAGAATATTTTGCCTGATTCAAGTTCATAAGGTTTTCTTGTATTTTTTTTTTCTAAAATATTTATAATTTTAGGTCTATTGTATTAGTTTGCTAGGGCTGTCATAACAGAGTATCACAAATTGGTTGGCTTAAACAACAGGAATTTACTTTCTGCCAGTTCTGGAGGCTGGAAGTCAAAACTTAAGATGGCAGCTGCATTGGTATTGGTTCCTTCTGAGGGCTGTGAGGGAAGGATCTATTCTACGCCTGTTTCCTGGGCTTGTAAATAGCCTTCTTTCTCTGTCCTTTTACATTGTCTTTCCTCTCTGTGTGTTTCTGTGTCAGATTTACCCTTTTGGTAAGGACAGCAGCCATATTGGACGAGGACCCACACTAATGATCTCATTTTAACTTGATTACCTTTATAAAGACTCCATTGTAAACAAGGTTACATTCTGAGTTACTGGGGGTTAGGACTTAAACATATGAATTTTGGGGGGCAAAATTCAGCTTATAACACTCTGACCCCGCAAAATTCATGTCCTTCTCAAATGCAAAATGCATTCACCCCATCCGAACATCTCAAAAGTCTTAGCCCATGTCAGCATCAATTCTAACTAGAAAATCTCATTTAAATCTCACCTAAATAAGTTATGGGTGAGACTCTGGGTATGATTCATACTGAGGCAAAATTCCTTTCTAGCTGTGAACCTGTGAAGCCAAAAAATAAGTTATCTAACTGGTTTTATTAATTCTAATGATTTTTTTTAATGACCTAGTTCTTGGTTTCATTTTTTCTACCATTGTTTTTCTGTTTCCATTTTCACCAAATTCTCTCATCTCTACTTTTTGCTTTTATTCCTCTTGCACTAGGCTTGATGTGTTCTTCTTTTTCTTGAGCCTTAAAGTGAAATAATTTTAAATCTTTCTCTTAGTATATGCATTAATGTTGTAAATTTCCCTCTAATCAACGTTTTACTCTGTTCCCTTTTTATTTTTGATCAGTTTAAAATATTTTCTTTTCTTAAAAATTTGTTTATTGTAATTTTTAATTGAAACACAATTAAAATATGTACAATTAATTGTACATACTTATGGGGTACAGAATGATATTTTGATACATGTATATAATGTGTAATGATCAAATCAGAGTAATTAGCATTTCCATCACTGCAAACATTTATCATTTCTTTGTGTTGAGAATGTTTGAACTCTTCTCTTCTAGCCATTTGAAAATATGCAATAAATTGTTAATTATAGACACCTAGCACTACTATAGTACACTAGAATTTATTCTTCCTGTCTAGCTGTATGTTTGTATCCATTAACCAACCTCTCCTTCTCCCACTCCTCCTCCCTACCTTTCCCATCCTCTAGTAACCACACTTATACTCCCTACTTCTGTGAGCTCAACTTTTTTTAGCTCCACATATGAGTGAGAACTTGAGGTATTTATCTTTCTATTCTTGACTTATTGCATTTAACATAATGTCTTCCAGGTTCATCTATATAGGTACAAATGAAGACAGGACATTATTCTTTTTTATGGCTGAATAGTATTTTATTGTGTGTGTGTGTGTGTGTGTGTGTGTGTGTGTGTGTGTGTGTGTGTGTGTGTGTGTATGTACCACAGTTTCTAATTTCCTATTTTACTTTCTCTTTGATCCATGGGTTATTTAGAAGTGTGGTGTTTATTTTCCAAATACTTAGGGATTTTCTAGATATTTTTCTGTTACTAGTCTCTAGTTAAATTCTGTTACAATTAGACAGTATTCTATCTTTAAATTTATATCTTTTATAAATGAGGTTTCTTTTTGGCTTAGAAAATGGTAAATTTTGGAGAATGTCCATGTGTTCTTGAAAATAAAGTGTATTCTGCTGCTATTGGATGGATTTTCTATTAATGAGAAATAGGTCATTTTTGATAGTGTTATGTATCATTTACATATTCATATACATAAATTTATATATCATTACTGATTTTCTGTATACTTGTTCAATTTTTTACTGAGAGAGGAGTGTTGAAGTTTCCAATTATAATCATAGATTTTTTTTTTAACCTTTCATTTCTATCATATTTGCTCTACTTTGTCTGAAATTAGTATAGCAGGTCCAGCTTTCTTTTTATTCTTTGTAGGTTACACCTTTCCCCATTTATTTATCTTAAAAGTAACTTCGTCTATATATTTTGAGTGGGTTTCTTGTACATAGCATATAGTTGGGTTATTCTCTTTTTTTAAAAAAGCTGTCAGTTTTTGTATTTAATTTTCATATTTATATCATTATGTTGATATGGTTATTATTCATAAGGTTGGATTAAATCCAAAACCTTTTGGTGCATTTTTAAATTTATTCTATTAGTTCCTTGTTACTTCCCTCCTTTTTTTCAACATTTGGATTGAATATAGTTCATCATTATGTTTTATTTCCGCTAGTGGTTTATTATATATACCTCTTATTTCTTTTAGAGGTTTTGCTAGGATTTAGATTATATATCTTACTTTTAAACTATTTATCTTTTAAGAATATTGTACTTATTCATATATAATTCAAGAATCTTACAAGAGTATCCTTCTAATTTCTCTCTTTGACTTTTTGCTATATTGCTTTAATACATTATGCTTTTAAATATGCTATAAATCATAATACATTGTTAATGTTTTTGCTTTAGACTGGTGATTATCTTTTAGAGTGATCAAATATTAGAAGAAATACCTTTTATATTTACCTTGTGTAGTAGGTAGAATTCCAAAAATTTCCCCCCATTATTTCTGTCTCCAGATTATTCAAACACTAATCTAGGTCCTGTAGTGAAGGGATTTAAAGATGTAATAAAATTACTAATCAGCTGACCTTAAAATAGAAAGATTATAATGGATTATCCAGGTGGACCGAATGCAATCACATGAATCTCTGAAAGCATATGAGAAAGGCAGAAGTATCAGTCAAAGGGATGTAGTGAAAGAAGAAGGTGAAAGAGATGAATCAGAAGGGGAAGTCAGAGCTATTACAAGTATGAGAAGGATTTGAAGCTCCGTTGCTAGTTTTGAGATTTAGGAGGGCTGAAGAGAGGCCTTTAGAAGCTAAGACCGTTTACTGGCTGACAGCCAGACAAACGAATGAGATCTTGGTCCTATAGCTGCAAGAAACTTAATTCAAATAATCACCTGAATGAACTTGGAAGTGGTTTCTTCCCCAGAGCCTTGAATGAAGCTTTTCTGACACCTTGATTCCAGTGCATTGAGTCCTATGTCAGACTTCTTACCTACAGAAACTGTAAGATAATTAATTTGTGTTGTTTTAAGCTGCTAAGGCTGCTATAATTTGTTACAGCAGCAAATTAATTATAAAACTAATGCATTTTTGTTTTAGTTATTTCCACTTCTTTTAATTTCTTTGTTTATATGCAAATTTCTGTCTGGTATCATATTTCTTCTATCTGAAAAAAGTATCCTTTAACATTTCTTATAGTACTGGTTTGCTGACACTTAGTTCTCTTAGATTTTTGTATGTGAAAAAAATTTTTATTTTGCCTTTGTTTTTTTGAAATATAAGTTTTTGTGGATATGGAATTCTGTGTTGGCAGTTTTTCTTTCATTTCTATAAAGACATCATTCCTATGTCTTTTGGCTCTCTTAGTTGCTTATAAGAATTCTGATTTAAAAATATATAAGAAGGCACACCCAGCGACTGACCACAGAGGCTACCCAGGTGAGTGCTGCTCACTCCCTGTCACCTGGCCCCAACTCCAGGTGCTGGACCATGCCACCCTGAGTCCCAGAGAAGGCACACCCACTGACCAAGGAGGAGCGGTGGCTGCCCACTGCATACCCAATGATACTGATACAAGAAGAGTCACCAGGAGAACCTACAAATAGAGGAGGAAGTCTTTCCCCTCATAGCACAATCCAGAGGAACAGAAGAAATAAGTGTCTTCCCAGATAACCAAACATCAATGAACAAATTCTAGAACTACAAATAAACAAGAAGATGTGACACCACCACACCACCAAAGGAATATGGTAATTCTCAAGTATCAGACTTCATAGATCGGGAAACATTTATGTCTGAAAAAGAATTCCAAGCACTGATCTTAAGAAAACCAAAGAGATAAGAGAAGAATCAATTAGACAACACAATGAAATAAGAAAAAAATATCCAGGAAATGAAGGAAGAAATTTACAAAGAGTTTAATACCTTAAAAAAGAATGTAACAGAACTCCTAGAACTGAAGGATTCGATCAATGACATACAAAAACAGAACAGAAAGCTTGAGCAGCAGTCTAGAGCTAGCAGAAGGAAGAATTTCAGACCTCAAAGATGGTCTTTTTAAATAACCTAGGCAGACAAAAAAAAAGGAAAAGAAAATTTTAAAAAATGAAGAAAATCTAAGAGAGCTAGCAGACAACCACAAGCACACAAACATCCAAATCATGGGTATTCCAGAAGGGGAGGAGAAAGGAATAGGCATTGAAAATGTATTCAAGGAAATAATAACAGGCAACTTCCCACGTATGGGGAGAGATGCATACCTTCAGATCCATGAAGCCCAAAGATCCCCAAACAAATTCAGTCCAAAAAGATCCTCTCCAAGACACATTGTAGTCAAACTGGCAAAGCTCAAAAACAAAGAGAGAATTCTAAAAGCAGCAAGAGGAAAGCATTATGTCAATGGTAAGGGAGCTCCCCTCAGACTAACAGCAGACATCTCAACTGAAACCTTACAGAAAAAAAGAAAAAAAGCCAAAATAATGGGGTGATATATTCAAAATACAAAAAGATAAAAATTGCCAGCCAAGAATTATATATCCAGCAAGATTATCCTTCAGAAATGAGGGAGAAAGCAGAACCATGGAGTTCCCAGCAATCCCTGTGTGGGACCAATGCCAGGTGAGTCCCTGCCCCTAAGAGAGGCCCCAGCCACCACTGACCCCCAGGAACTAAGTCTGTGGCGCCACAGAGTTCCCAGCAATCCCCACGCAGGACCCCCAGGCCACTGTCGGGTGAGTCCCCAACCCCGAGAGAGGCCCCAGCCACCACCAACCCCTGGAGCCTGAAGCAGCAACAGGCAACTGAGCATCAACAAAACTCCCTAATATTGCTCCAGACACCAGGGTGGAACAAGTAGACTGTGATAGCTTTACCCACAATGACTAAACACCAATGGAGAGATACTAGAAATATGAAAAACCAAAAAAGTACAGTACCACCAAAGGAATATAATAACTCTCAAGTTCTAGAACCTATAGAACAGGAAATCCCTGAAATGATTGGCAAAAAATTTTGAGTGACAATCCTAAGGAGAGAAAATAAGATACAAGAAGACTCAGATAGACAGCACAATGAAATTTTAAAAAGCATACAGGACTTGAAAGAGGAAATGTACAAATGAATCAATGCCCTGATAAAGAAGTAGCAGAGCTTATGGAGTTGAATGATTCATTCAATGAAATAAAAAACACAACAGAGAGCTTAACTAGGAGGCTAGATCAATCAGAAGAGAGAATATCTGACCATGAAGACAGCTTGTTCAAGATAACACAGGTGGGGGAAAAACACAATTAAAAAACTTGAAGAAAATCTAAGAGAGATAACAGACAACCTCAAGTGCTCAAATATCTGAATCATGGGTATTCCAGGCAGGGAGGAAAAAGCACATGGCATTGAAAACATATATAATGAAATAATAGCAGAAAAATTCCCAGGTATATGGAGAGATATGGATCTTCGGATACAGGAAGCTCAAACATCTCTCAACATATTCAACCCAAAAAGGTCCTCTCCAAGACATGTTATAGTCAAACTGGCAAAACTCAAAGACAAAAACAGAAGCTTAAAACCTGCAACAGAGAAGTGTTAAGTCACCTATAAGGGAACCCCTATCAGGCTAATATCAGACTTTTCATCAGAAACCCTAAAAGCCAGAAAAGAATGGGATGATATATTCAAAATAATAAAAGACAAAAGTTGCCAGCCAAGAATGCTTTACCCAGCAAGGCTATCCTTCCAAAAGGAAGGACAAATAGTATATTTCCCAGACAAGCAAAAACTGGGAGTTCACAACGACCCAATCAGACTTACAAGAAATTTTCAAGGGAGTACTGGGTCTGGTACAGGAAAAACAACCATTGCTACCATCAATACTCAAGAAATAACAAAACACACCAGTAAAATAAAATGTTAACAATAAAGAGAATAAAAAAGTTTATGTACTATTCCAAGAAGCCAACAAACACAAGACAATCCGTAAATCAGAAAGAAAGGAACAAAAGACATTTATTTATTTATTTAAATTTTATTTTGTCGATATGCATTGTGGTTGATTATTGTTGCCCCTTACCAAAACCTCCCTCCCTCCTCCCTCTCCTCCCTCCCCCCCCAACAATGTCCTTTCTGTTTGCTTGTCGTATCAACTTCAAGTAATTGTGGTTGTTATATCTTCTCCCCCCCCTGGTTTGTTTTGTGTGTATGTGTGTGTGTGAATATATATATTAATTTTTAGCTCCCACTAATAAGTGAGAACATGTGGTATTTCTCTTTCTGTGCCTGACTCGTTTCACTTAATATAATTCTCTCAAGGTCCATCCATGTTGTTGCAAATGGCAGTATTTCATTCGTTTTTATAGCTAAGACATTTAAAACATCCAAACAAAAATCAACATAATGCCAGGAATAAATCAATAAATTTCAATAATAACTCTTAATGTAGAAGGATTAAATTCCCCAATCAAAAGTCACAGACTGACTGATTTGATTAAAAAGATGAACCCAACAATATGCTGCCTTCAAGAGACTAATCTCACCTGTAAAGACACCATAGACTAAGAGTGAAAGGACAGAAAAATATATACCATGCAAATAGAAATGAAAAAAGAGATAGAGTAGCTATTCTTATATCAGATAAAATAGACTTTAAACCAAAAACCATAAAAAGAGATAAAGAAGGCCACTATATAATGATAAAAGGATCTATCACACAAGGAGACATAATAATCATAAATATTTATGCACCCAACATTGGAGCATCCATATTTATAAAGCAAACACTATTAGACCTAAAGAAAGAGATAGACACTATTACTGTAATAATTGAGGGTCTGAACACCCCACTCTCAACATTGGATAGATCATCTAGGCAAAAAATCAACAGAGAAACAGAAGACCTAGATAACACTTTAGACCAATTGGACTTGGCAGATACATACAGAACATTTCATCCAAAAGTATCAGTATATTCATTCTTCTCTTCTATACATGGACTATTCTCCACGATTGACCACATGTTAGGTCAAAAATCAAGTCTCAACAAATTCAAAAAATTGTAATTATTCCAGGTATTTTTTCAGACCACAATGGATTGAAACTAAAAATCAATGACAAATGAAACTCTGGAAACTGTATAAATACATGGAAATTAAAGAACGTTTTACTTAATGACATATGGCTCTGAGAAGAAATTAAACAGGAAATCAAAAAATTTATTAAAACTAATGAAAACAATGACATATCATACCAAAACCTGTGGGATACCACAAAAGAAATACTAAGGGGTAAATTTATTGCACTAAGTGCTTGCTTCAGAAAAATGGAAAAATTGCAAATAAACCACCTTACACTTTGTCTTAAACAATAAGGAAAAGAAGAACAATCCAAACCCAAATTTAGTAGATGGAAAGAAATAATTCAGATCAGAGCAGAACTAAATGGAATAGAACCCCCCCAAATGATACAACAGATCAATGAAACAAAAGATGGTTTTTTAAAAGTTAAATAAAATTGACAAACAATTAGCAAGGCTAACTAAAAAACGAAGGGAGAAGACACAAATAAAAATTCAAATGAAAATGGTGATATTACAACTGATACTTCAGAAATACAAGGAAACATTAGAGACTAATATAAACAACTATACACCAACAAATTTGAAAATCTGGAGGAAATGGATAAATTTCTGGACACACACAAACTACCAGGACTGAGCCAAGAAGACACAGAAAATCTGAACAAACCAATAATGATCAAAGATATTGAAGTTGTTATCAGCAGTCTCCGAACAAAGAAAAGCCCACATTAGATGGCTTCACTGCAGAATTCTACCAAACCTTTAAAGAAGAATTAATACCAATTCTCTACAAACTATTCCAAAAAATTGAAACAGAAGCCACTCTCTCAAACTGATTCTGTGAGGCAAACATCACCCTCATACCAAAACCAAAGATACAACAAAAAAAGAAAACTGCATGCCAATATTGTTAATGAATATAGATGCAAAAATCCTCAATAAAATACTACCTAGTAGAATACAGCAACATATACATAAAATTATACACCATCATCAAGTGCGGTTCATCCCAGTGATGCAAGGTTGGTTCAACATATGCAAATCAATAAATGTGATACACCACATCAATAAAATCAAACACAAAATCCATATGATCATCTCTATAGACACTGTAAAAGCATTTGAGAAAATTCAACATTCATTCTTGATAAAGACTGTATAAATTGGGTATAGAAAGAAAGTGTCTCAAAACAATTAAAGCTATATATGACAAACCCACTGCCAATAACATCCTGAATGGAGAAAAATTGAAAGCTTTTCCCTTAAGAGCAGGAACAAGACAAGGATACCCACTCTTACCACTCCTATTCATCATAGTGTTGGAAGTACTAGCCAGAGCAATAAGGGAAGAGAAGGAAATAAAGGGTATCCAGATTGGAAAAGATTAGTTCAAACTGTCCCTGTTTACAGATGACATTATTCTATATATACAACAGCCTAAACACTCTACAAAAAAACTCTTAGGATTTATAAATGATTTCAGAAAAGTTTCAGGATACAAAATCAACAAGCAAAAATCAGTAACATTTCTATATTCTGACAATGAACTTGCAGGAAAAGAACTCAGGATAGCTAGCCCATTTACAATAACCACAAAAAAAGTAAAATACCTAGGAATAAATTTAACCAAGAATATGAAAAATCTCTATAATGAGAACTACAAACCACTGCTGAGAGAAATTGAAGAGGACACAAGAAGATGGAAAGATATCCCATGCTCTTGGATTGGAAGAATCAACATTGTGAAAATGTCCATACTACCCAAAGTGATCTACAGATTCAATGCAATCCCCATCAGCATTCCAATGACATTTTTCTCAGAACTGGAGCAAACAATCCTAATATTCACATGGAAGAACAAGAGACCATGAATATCCAAAGCAATTCTGAGCAAAAAGAAAAAAACAAAAGCTGGTGGCATCACACTACCTGACTTTAAACTATACTACAAAGTTATAGTAACAAAAACAGCATGGTACAGGCATACAAACAGACACATGGACCAATGGAACAGGACAGAGAATCAAGAAATCAACCCATGCACCTACAGTCATCTGATCTTTGACAAAAGCCCCAAGACTACACACTGGGGAAGAGACTGCCTCTTTAAGAAATAGAAAATTGGACATTCCTATGTAGGAGAATGAAACTAGATCCATACCTCTCATCATATACCAAAAATCAACTAAAAATGGATTAAAGAATTAAATATACATCCTGAAACAATAAAACTCCTTAATGAAAATATAGGGGAAGCACTCCAGGAAGTAGGATTAGGTAAAGACTTTATGAACATGACCCCCAAAGCACAGGCAACCAAAGGAAAATAAACAATGGGATTATATCAAACTAAAAGGCTTCTACACAGCATAAGAAACAATTAACAGAGCAAAAAGACAACCAACAGAGTGGGAGAAAATATTTGCAAAATGTACATCTGACAGAGGATTAATAACCAGAATATACTAGGAACTCAAGCAACTTAACAACATAACAACAAGTAACCTAATTAAATAATTGACAAAGGAGCTGAGTAGGCATTTCTCAAAGGAAGATATAGAATGGCCAACAGACACACGAAAAAATGCTCAACATCACTCAGCATTCAGGAAATACAAATCGAAACCACTTTGAGATATGATCTCACTCAATTGGGATGGCTAATATCCAAAAGACTCAGAATGACAAATACTGGCAAGGATGCAGAGAAAAAGAACTCTCCTACACTGTTGGTGGCACTGCAAAATGGTGCAGCCATAATGGAAAATGGTATGGAGGTTCCTCAAACAATTACAGATAGATCTACCATATGACTTAGCTATTCCACTGCTGGGTATATACCCAGAGGAATGGAAATCATCATGTCAAAGGGGCACCTGTACTCCCATGTTTATTGCAGCACTATTTACAATAGTCAGGAGTTGGAACCAGCCCAAATGCCCATCATCGGATGAGTGGATAAGGAAAATGTGGTGTATCTACACAATGGAATACTGCTCTGCTATTAAAAAAATGAAGTACTACCATTTGCAACAATATGGATGGACTTAGAGAAAATTATATTAAGTATTATAAGCCAAGCAGAGAAAGAGAATTACCGCATTTTCTCACTTATTTGTGGGTGCTAATAAAAATAAATAAGTAACTATAGAAATGAATGGGGATGGGGATTAAGACACAACAATCACAACAATTCCTTGATTTAATTAAGACAAGCAGATACTGTGTTGATGGGGGGACAGGAAAGAGGGAGGGATGATAAGGAAGAATTTGTAAAGGGACACAAAAATCAACTATATTGTATATTGATAAATTAAAATTTTTAAAAAACGAGGGAAAATGAGTGTATTTCCCAAACAAATATTGTGGGAGTTCACTGCCATACAATCAGTCCTGCAGGAAGTACTCAATGGAGGTCTGCATCCAGAATGTGAAAAATGATATTCGTTATCACAGATGTACAAGAAAGAACAAAATCCACCATTAAAACCAAAATGCAAACAATAAAGAGAAGCTAAATCATGTCACCTCAGAAATCCAACTAACATCAAAGATGAAAAATAAAAGGGGAAGAAAAGAACAAATATTTAAAACACCAAAGTAAACGTAATATAATGTCAGGAGTAAAGCAGTTCCTGTCATTAACAACCCTAAATGTAAATGGATTAAACTTCCAATCCAAAAAACACAGAGTGACTTATTGGATTAAAAAGCTAGACCCAACTATATGCAATCTTCAAGAGACCCACCTCAATTACAAAGACCACACAGACTAAAAGTGAAAGGATAGAAAAAAATATATGATGCAAATTGAAACCAAACATGAGCAAGAGTAGCTAATCTTCTACTGGATAAAATAGACTTTAAACCAAAAACCATAAAAAGAGACAAAGAAGGCCATTATATAATGATAAAGAGATCCATCCAGTTAGAAGACATCAGAATCATAAATATGTATGCACCCCAAATGGAGCACCTAGATATGTAAAGCAAACACTCTTAGACCTAAAAAAGAGATAGACCCTAATACAATAATAGTGGGTGACCTGAGTACCTGCATCTCAGCGTTAGACAGATTTTCCAGGCAACAAATCAACAAAGAAACACACGACTTAAACGACACCTAAGACCATTTAATTGGACCTGGCAGACATCTACAGAACATTTCATCCAGCAAGAGTATACACAATTCTTCTCATCAGCGCATGGAACATTCTCCAGGGTAGACCACATTTTAGGTCACAAATCAAGTCTCAGTAAATTTTTAAAAATTGAAATCATTCCAAGTATCTTTTCAGACCAGAATGGATTAAAACTGGAAATCAATTACAAACAAAATTCTGCAAACTACTCAAGTGCATGGAAACTAAACAACAGACTCCTCAATGACCTACAGATCTAAGAAGAAATTAAATGGGAAATCAGAAAATTTCTTGAAACTAAAGATCATAAATACACATCATACTAAAACCTGTGGGATACTGCAATAGCCATACTAATAGGGAAGTTTATTGCAATAAACACTTATATCAAAAGAATAGAAAGATTTCAAATAAGCTTCCTATCGCCACACCTCAAAGTAGTAGAAATGCACCAAGAATCCAATCCTAAAGATAATAGACAAAAATAAGTAATTAAGAAAGGGCAGAACTAAATGAAATAGAGACCCAAAAATCGATGCAAAAATCAGTGAAACAAGTTTGTTTTTGAGATAAATAAAGTAGACCAACCATTAGCTAGGTTAACAAGAAAAAGAACAGAGAAGACCAAAATAATGAACATAATGAAAATCAGAAATGAAAAGATTTTAAGTATTTTATTACTTTGACAATTAGATAGTAATGAAAGGACTGACAAAAACATTTTGAGGAGCATGAGTTTGTCCAAATTTCTGCTCAAAATTGATTTAAATTTAAGCTCTTTAAATGGAGTCAATTTGAATTTTCGTGGAAACTTGAATTCTGATATGTGCCACACGTGGTCTCATTAATTCTACTGCCCTGTGGATGGCCACTAAGTTTTTTCTCTGCTTCTCAGTAAAGAGCTGTGAACCTTTCTTGGGGAACTCTTTATCAGCAGCTGTTGAAAAAGGGTTTGCAGTCCCCTTAAACTAGTTTTTTACAGTAGTCAATTATTTTGGCTGTCTGGTGATATTGACTGATTGTGGAAACCATTTTTTATTCTTGACTCTTTTAAAACCACAAATTTGTGTGGGGAACTGGGTTTTACCAGTTTTATATTCTTAGTTTTAACATGTCATTCTTTCTGAGAGCTGTCAGCTTGAGCCCTTGAATTCATTAAGGCAGACAAAAGTAGGGCATCATCGAGGGACATGTAAGTAGTTTTGAGCTGTTATCCAAGCTAACTGATATAGGAGATGTGTGTGTTTGTGTGTTTGGGTTGGTGCTTAACCAATTGGTGACAATGATACTATGTAACATCTTTAGTTGCTTATCCCTATCCCTACCTAATTTCCATGATTAAGATTAACTGAATAAACGTTTATTTTTTTATTTTTATTTTTTTATACTTTGGGAAATTTGCATGTGCTTTTGTACTTTCCTTAAAGTCTTTTTCATTTTTTTTTTATTGCAAATTGGCAATTTATAATTGTATAAATTTGTGAGGTACAAAGGGATTTTACAACTTGTGAGTACAATTTTCTTTAAAATTTTATTTTGTCGATATACATTGTGGCTGATTATTGCTCCCCATGACCAAAACCTCCCTCCCTTCTCCCTCCCCCCTCCCCCCCAACAATGTCCTTTCTGTTTGCTTGTCGTATCAACTTCAAGTAATTGTGGTTGTTATATCTTCTCCCCCCCCCGTTTTTTTTTTGTGTGTGTGTGTGTGTGTGTGAATTTATATATTAATTTTTAGCTCCCACCAATAAGTGAGAACATGTGGTATTTCTCTTTCTGTGCCTGACTTGTTTCACTTAATATAATTCTCTCAAGGTCCATCCATGTTGTTGCAAATGGCAGTATTTCATTCGTTTTTATAGCTGAGTAGTATTCCATTGTGTAGATGTACCACATTTTCCGTATCCACTCATCTGATGATGGACATTTGGGCTGGTTCCAACTCTTGGCTATTGTAAAGAGTGCTGCGATGAACATTGGGGAACAGGTATACCTTCGACTTGATGATTTCCATTCCTCTGGGTATATTCCCAGCAGTGGGATAGCTGGGTCATATGGTAGATCTATCTGCAATTGTTTGAGGAACCTCCATACCATTTTCCATAGAGGCTGCACCATTTTGCAGTCCCACCAACAATGTATGACAGTTCCTTTTTCTCCGCAACCTCGCCAGCATTTATCGTTCAGCGTCTTTTGGATTTTAGCCATCCTAACTGGGGTTAGATGGTATCTCAGTGTGGTTTTGATTTGCATTTCCCGGATGCTGAATGATGTTGAGCATTTTTTCATATGTCTGTTGGACATTTGTATATCTTCCTTAGAGAAATGCCTACTTAGCTCTTTTGCCCATTTTTTAATTGGGTTGCTTGTTTTCTTCATGTAAAGTTGTTTGAGTTCCTTATATATTCTGGATATTAATCCTTTGTCAGATGTATATTTTGCAAATATTTTCTCCCACTCTGTTGGTTGTCTTTTAACTCTGTTAATTGTATCTTTTGCTGTGCAGAAGCTTTTTAGTTTGATATAATCCCATTTGTTTATTTTTCCTTTGGTTGCCCATGCTTTTGGGGTCGTATTCATGAAGTCTGTACCCAGTCCTATTTCCTGAAGTGTTTCACCTATGTTTTCTTTAAGAAGTTTTATTGTTTCAGGGTGTATATTTAAATACTTAATCCATTTTGAGTTGATTTTAGTATATGGTGAGAGGTATGGATCTAGTTTCATTCTCCTGCATATGGATATCCAGTTGTCCCAGCACCATTTGCTGAAGAGGCAGTCCCTTCCCCAGTGAATAGGCTTGGTGCCTTTGTCAAAGATCAGATGGCAGTAAGTGTGTGGGTTGATTTCTGGATTCTCTATTATATTCCATTGGTCAGTGTGTCTGTTTTTATGCCAGTACCATACTGTTTTGGTTATTATAGCTTTGTAGTATAGCTTAAAGTCAGGTAGTGTTATGCCTCCAGCTTTATTTTTTTTGCTCAGCATTGCTTGGCTATGCGTGGTCTTTTATACTTCCATATAAATGTCTGGATAGTTCTTTCCATTTCTGAGAAAAATGTCTTTGGAATTTTGATGGGGATTGCATTGAATGTGTATATCACTTTGGGTAGTATGGACATTTTCACTATGTTGATTCTTCCAATCCAAGAGCATGGGATATCTTTCCATCTTCTTGTATCCTCTCTAATTTCTCTCAGCAATGGTTTGTAGTTCTCATTATAGAGATTTTTCACCTCCTTGGTGAACTCAATTCCTAAGAATTTTATTTTTTTGGTGGCTATTGTAAATGGGCAGGCTTTCTTGATTTCTCTTTCTGCATGTTCACTATTGGAGAAAAGAAATGCTACTGATTTTTGTGTGTTGATTTTGTATCCTGCTACTGTGCTGAAATCATTTATCAATTCCAACAGTTTTTTTGTAGAGGTTTTAGGCTGTTCGATATATAGAATCATGTCATCTGCAAACAGGGACAGTTTGACTTCATCTTTTCCAATCTGGATGTCCTTTATTTCCTTCTCCTCTCTGATTGCTCTGGCTAGTACTTCCAACACTATGTTGAATAGGAGTGGTGAGAGTGGGCATCCTTGTCTAGTTCCTGTTCTTAAAGGAAAAGCTTTCAGCTTTTCCCCATTCAGGATGATATTGGCAGTGGGTTTGGCATATACGGCTTCAATTGTGTTGAGATACTTTCCCTCTATACCCAACTTATAGAGGGTCTTTGTCATGAATGAGTGCTGAACTTTATCAAATGCTTTTTCAGCATCTATACAGATGATCATATGGTCCTTGTGTTTGAGTTTATTAATATGGTGTATCACATTTATTGATTTGTGTATGTTGAACCAACCTTGCATCCCTGGGATGAATCCCACTTGATCGTGATGAATAATTTTACGTATGTGTTGCTGTATTCTGTTTGCTAGTATTTTAGTGAGGATTTTTGCATCTATATTCATCAAGGATATCGGCCTGTAGTTTTCTTTTTTGGTTATATCTTTACCTGGTTTTGGTATCAGGATGATGTTTGCTTCATAGAATGAGTTTGGGAGATTTGCGTCCGTTTCAATCTTTTGGAATAGTTTGTAAAGAATCGGTGTCAATTCCTGTTTGAATGTTTGGTAAAATTCTGCTGTGAATCCATCTGGTCCTGGGCTTTTCTTTGTTGGGAGCCTTCTGATAACAGCTTCAATCTCCTTTATTGTTATTGGTCTGTTCAAATTTTCTACGTCTTCACGGTTAAGTTTTGGGAGCTTGTGTGTGTCCAGAAATTTATCCATTTCCTCCAGATTTTCAAATTTGTTGGTGTATAGTTGTTTATAGTAGTCTCGAATGATTCCTTGTATTTCAGATGAATCAGTTGTAATATCGCCTTTTTCATTTCTAATTTTTGTTATTTGAGTCTTCTCTCTTCTTTTTTTTGTTAGCCATGCTAATGGTTTGTCAATTTTATTTATCTTTTCAAAAAACCAACTTTTTGACTCATTGATCTTTTGAATTGTTTTTTGGTTTTCAATTTCATTCAGTTCTGCTCTGATCTTAATGATTTCTTTCCGTCTGCTTACTTTAGGTTTGGATTGTTCTTGTTTTTCTAGTTCTTTAAGGTGAAGTGTTCGGTTGTTCACTTGCCATCTTTCCATTCTTCTGAAGTGAGCGTTTAATGCAATAAATTTCCCCCTCAATACTGCTTTTGCAGTATCCCACAGGTTTTGGTATGATGTATCATTGTTTTCATTAGTTTCAATAAATTTTTTGATTTCCTGCTTGATTTCGTCTTGGACCCATATGTCATTAAGTAGAATGCTGTTTAATTTCCATGTGTTTGTATAGTTTCCAGAGTTTCGTTTGTTATTAATTTCTAGTTTTAATCCATTGTGGTCTGAGAAGATACATGGGATGATTCCAATCTTTTTGATTTCATTGAGAGTTGATTTGTGACCTAATATGTGATCTATCCTGGAGAATGATCCATGTGCTGATGAGAAGAATGAATATTCTGAGGTTGTTGGGTGGAATGTTCTGTAGATATCTGCCAATTCCAATTGGTCTAGAGTCTTGTTTAGATCTTGTGTTTCTCTACTGATTCTTTGCCTAGATGATCTGTCTAATATTGACAGTGGGGTGTTCAGGTCCCCTGCTATTATGGTATTAGTGTCTATTTCCTTCTTTAGGTCTAATAGAGTTTGTCTTATAAATCTGGCTGCTCCAACATTGGGTGCGTACATATTTATGATTGTTATCTCTTCTTGATGGATCAGTCCTTTTATCATTACGTAGTGTCCCTCATTGTCTCTTTTTATGGTTTTTAGTTTAAAGTCTATTTTGTCAGATATAAGAATAGCTACTCCAGCTCGTTTTTCTTTTCTGTTTGCATGGTAAATCTTTTTCCATCCTTTCACTCTTAGTCTGTGTGAATCTTTATGGGTGTGGTGGGTCTCTTGTAGGCAGCATATAGTTGGGTCCTCCTTTTTGATCCAGTCAGCCAGTCTGTGTCTTTTGATTGGGGAATTTAAGCCTTTTACATTAAGAGTTGTTATTGAAAGGTGTTGATTTATTCCTAGCATTTTATTGGTTGTTTGGTAGTCTTAGGTGTCTTTTGTTCCTTGCTTTCTGATTTACTGTTTGATTTCTGTGTTTGTTGGTTCCTTAGGTTGTAGATAGCGTTTTTGTTTGCTTGTTTTCTCTTCATGAATGCCATTTTTATTATACTAGTGGGTATTGATTTTTCTTGGGTTTTTGTTGCAGTGGTAGTTATTTTTCAGGAACCAAACCCAGTACTCCCTTGAGGATTTCTGGTATGGGTGGTCATGTGGTAGTGAACTCCCGCAGTTTTTGTTTGTCTGAGAAATATACTATTTGCCCTTCATTTCGGAAGGATAGCCTTGCAGGGTAGAGTATTCTTGGCTGGCAATCTTTGTCTTTTAGTATTTTGAATATATCATCGCATTCCTTTCTAGCTTTTAGGGTTTGTGATGAAAAGTCTGATGTTAGCCTGATTGGGGCTCCCTTATAGGTGATTTGACTCTTCTCTCTTGCAGCTTTTAAGATTCTCTCTTTGTCTCTGAGTTTTGCCAATTTGACTATGACATGTCTTGGAGAAGGCCTTTTTGGGTTGAATACGTTTGGAGATCGTTGAACTTCCTGGATCTGAAAATGTGTGGTTTTTCCTATACCTGGGAAGTTTTCTGCCACTATTTTGTTGAATATGTTTTCAATGGAATCTCCATTTTCCTTCCCTTCTGGAATACCCATGACTCGGATATTTGAGCGCTTGAGGTTGTCTGATATCTCTCTCAGATTTTCTTCCATGTCCTTGATTCTTTTTTCTTTCTTTTTGTCTGCTTGTGTTATTTCAAACAGCCCATCTTCAAGTTCAGAGGTTCTCTCTTCAACTTCGACAAGCCTGCTGGTTAAACTCTCCGTTGTGTTTTTTATTTCGCTGAATAACTTCTTCAGTTCAGCAAGTTCTGCTACATTTTTTTTCAGGACATTGATTTCCTTGTACATTTCCTCTTTCAGGTCCTGTATACTTTTCCTCATTTCATCATGATGTCTAGCTGAGTTTTCTTGTATCTCATTCAGTTTCCTTAGAATTATCACTCGAAATTCCTTGTCAGTCATTTCAAGGGCTTCTTGTTCTACAGGATCTAGAGTTCTAGATTTTTTAACTTTTGGTGGTGTACTTTCTTGATTTTTTGTATTTCTGGTATCTTTTTCTTGGTGTTTATTCATTGTGGCTGGGGGTTGGTTTGTCGCATTCCCCGTTCTCGGCCGCTGCCGCCTCGGGCTGTTCAGTCGCGGTGCAGGTCGGGCGCTCCGAGGAATCTTCTTTAATGTTGGCCTGAAACCTCGAATCCTGAATAGGGCAGCTGGCTGCCTTCAGCGCGGCCCCGGCCTCCGGGATGCTGTCTGCATCCACAGCAGCCCTGGCGCCGTGTTCCCTGTTTCGAGACTCACTTTTGCAGCTAAGAAACAGTTCTTTTCCTGCTCCACAGTTCAAAGCTGTTGCCTGTAAATGAGGCAGCCTCTCCTGCCGGGGGCAAAGTGGCGGTCAGCCCCACGACCGGCCAGCAGCTGCGGTCCTCCCTTAAGAGATGGCAAGAGGAAGTTCCACAAGTTTCTCGGCTGCCTGAGGCCCAGTGGCCACCTTTTCCACCTCCGCTACTCCGCGCCAACCGCCGCAGCCACCGCCATCTTGAAACGCCCCGAATAAACGTTTATTTGAAAGATTATTTCTCTTTTGAAACGTTGTGGCAAGAATGTTAGATTAAACTGTAATTTTTTTAAATGGTGGTGAGAAATATAAACTGATATAAAAATCTAATATAATTTTTATTTGTGTTTAAAAAAAACCAGGTAAATTTAAAGGTTTCAATGGCCAAGTCCATCCAAGCTTTAGAATTACAGAAATAGTCCTTTATGGTTCATTCTTTTTTTTTTTTTTTTTTTTTAGTCTTTTTGTGACCAGCCGCACCACTCTCAGCCAGTCAGCACACCGGCCATCCTTATATAGGATCCGAACCCGCGGTGGGAGCACTGCTGCGCTCCCAGTGCTGCACTCTCCCGAGTGCGCCACGGGGTCGGCCCTTTATGGTTCATTCTTATCGCAGGTTTTTTCCTTCAAACTATCATTTATCAGAAGCACTGTCTTTTTGTATGAGAAGATTAGAAGTTGAGATGATTCACTTGTCAGTTATTTATGATAATGGAACTTGGTTTCTATGGTAAAAGTAAAATATTATACCTGTAATGTGTTGGAACTGGAAAGTAAACTTGAACTCATCTAATTCACCCATCTCATATTCCAGATCAGGCCATCAAGGCCCACATAGGGAATTGTAACTTGCCCAAGTTTAAAGGTTGAATCGATGGCCAAGCAGAGACTAGCATTCATGTGTAGTGTCAGTTGAAAATATTTTCTTCTATAGCATTTCTTCTGCTATTGTGGGGAAATAGTAGTAGTTTATTTGGAATAATCTTAATTCTTGGATGAGTGATCATATGACAAATTTTTTCCTTATAAGAAGTGGCCAAATTCTCCCAGTGCATTTTACTTTTTGGATATTCCTCAAAGTTCTTTGACACTCTCTGGTATTGGTAGAAATAATTTACTACTACATGATCCAGAGGCACCTAGAAGAGTTAATATACTATTAAAATAGCCAAATTTATTCCTGAGAAATCTCTTCTCTATTTAAAAGAAGAATAGATGGAAGCAAGGGAACTATTTATTGAGAGCCTGCTATATACCAGGCTCTGTATTTGCAGTGTCAGAGCTTATGTTATTGCAGCTAGTTTTAAAAGATAGTTCACATTTTATCCATTGTTCTAGGACTTGAAATAGTTTTCCAAAGCTTCACGATACTTAGGAAAATAACAGGAAACACATCTTTATAAGTGATCTAAATTTTTGTTTTTCTACATTTTTTTCCTAGCTAAACATCTAGGTTTGCATATTGGAAGTCAAATGCGTGTTAACATGAAAAAGCAGTTGAACATAATTTGTTATATAAAAGTTTTCTACAAGAAAGCTCTTTATTTCTTAAATGGATATGATGTGCTAATTTCTCACCTAAAATTATAAGCTTTGTTCTTTCAGTAGTTTTATTTTTTAAATAATCTATAATTTATTTATAGTTAATAAAAAAGTCTGTGTTTCTTAGATGGAAGACCCTCAGGGTCTTTTCAACTTCTCACTCCTGTCAGTGCTGATACTCCTCTAACTCTCACCTTTTTTTTTCAGTGGATAACTTCTTGGATTTGGGGAGTTGAAACAAAGCATCTCCAGTTTTTTGTTTTACCTGTATCCGTAGAAACTCTTAATAAAAAAATGGTTATGTTATTGGGTTATCTGGATTCTAGTGTTTGCTGAGAATAAGGTGCTATCATTGATGCTTTCTTGCCAGATGGTGTGATCCCTTGATACCTCTTATAAAATATAATATATAAGCATATGCATCAATAATTCAGGACCCATGGCATAAATCAGTCGCATGGTCTGTTTCAGCAGATGGGGCAGGTCCTTCAATTTTCATGCTTAAGACCTAACATAAAATATTATTCAACCTATTTCTACATAATTCTCATATACTTCATAAAGGCAAAGTGCAGAATACACTTTTTGTTATAAATTGATGTTGAGTCTTCTGACAAACTTATTACTGTGCACATTATACAAATATCAAAGATGAGTTAGCACAGCTCAGCATTTTACTCAAAGGGAAACTATAGTATGGCAATATAATTTTCTTGAAGAAACCTGCTTCAATTTTTCACGCAAGAAACCTTATCTGTTAAAGAAAACATTTTTTTTTTAGTTTTTTTATTAGCATATTCATTATTACCAATCATAATTATTCTTTATGCCCCTATCTGACCAGTCACTCCCCAATCCCCCTTCCTCCCTCCCCCCATCTCTAGTATCCTTAGGTTTATTGTCTACTTTTGAAAGTTCAAGGTATTATGGTGGTTTCTTTCCCTCCCCCCCCCCCCTTCGTTCCTTTGTTCCTTCCTTCCACCGACCCAGTTATGAGTAAGGACATACGGTATTTCTCTTTCTGTGTCTGGCTTATTTCACTTAACATTATTTTCTCCAGGCTCATCCATGTTGCTGTAAATAGCAGAATTTCATTCTTTTTATGGCTAAGTGGTATTCCATGGTGTATATATACCACATTTTCCTTATCCAGTTGTTTGTCAATGGACATTTAGGTTGGCTCCATATTTTGGCTACTATAAATAGAGCTATGATGAACATAGGAGTGCAGGTGTCCCTTTGACATGATAATTTCCATTCCTTTGGATGTATACCCAGCACTGGGATTGCTGGATTATGTGGTAGTTTCTATCTGTAGTTGCTTGAGAAACCTCCATACTGTTTTTCATAGTGGTTTTACTAATTTACAGTCCCACCAACAGTGTAGAAGGGTTCCCTTTTCCCCATATCTTCACCAGCATTTGTTATTTTCAGTCTTTTAAATGACCAGTCTAACTAGGATGAGATGATATCCCAATGTGGTTTTGACTTGCGTTTCTCTGATGGTTAGTGGTGTTGAGCATTTTTTCATGTACCTGTTGGCCATTTGTATGTCTTCTTTGAAAAATGTCGATTCATCTCCTTTGCCCAATTTTTAATTGGATTATTTGTTTTTTCATTATGTAGTTGAATTCCTTATATATTCTGGATATTAATTCCTTGTCAGATGTATAGTTTGCAAATATTTTCTCCCATTCTGTAGGTTGTCTTTCTGCTCTGTTGATTGTTTCTTTTGCTGTGCAGAAGTGTTTTAGTTTGATATAATCTCATTTGTTTATTTTTTTCTTTTGTTGCTTGTGCATTTGGGGTCTTATTCATGAAGTCTTTGTCCAGCCCTACTTCCTGGAGTGTTTCCCCTATGTTTTCTTTTAGTAATTTTTTGGTTTCAGGTCTTATATTTAAGTCTTTAATCCGTTCTGAATTGATTTGGGTATATGGCAGGAGGTGCATGTCTGGTTCCATTCTTCTGCATATGGATGTCCAGTTTTCCTAGCACCATTCATTGAAGAGGCTGTCTTTTCTCCAATTTATGTTCTTGTTGGCTTTGTCAAAGACCAGTTGGCTGTAAGTATGTGGGTTGATTCCCGGGTTTTCTATTCTGTTCCACTGATCTGAGTTTCTATTTTTATGTCAGTACTATGCTGTTTTCGTTACAATAGCTTTGTAATATAATTTGAAATCAGGTAATGTTACTCCTCTGGCTTTTTTTTTTTTTTTTTGCTCAGGATTGCTTTGGCCATTCGGTGTCTTTTGTTGTTCTCTGTGAATGTTAGGATTTTTTTGTTGTTGTTTATGTGAAGAATGTCATTGGTATTTTGATATGGAATTGCATTGAATCTATGGATTGCTTTGGGTAGTATAGACATTTTCACAACGTTAATTCTTCCCATCCAAATGCATGGTATGTTTTTCCACCTTTTTGTGCCCTCTTTAATTTCTTTCAGTAGTGATTTGTAGTTCTCATTGTAAAGAAAACATTTTGAATGTTGTTTGTTTTTTGAATGTTGTTTTTTTCCCCCCCGCAGGCTCCTTGACCAAATGCCTATATGATCTAGAGAGATAAATGAATACTCATCACTATTTAACTATAAGTATGTTGAGGTTCATTATCTTGGATTTAACTTGATAGTGTTTAGGGAATCTTGGAATACCCAAACAAGCAAGCTTGTTAATGGGTAACAGAATTCATTTGCAATTGTACTCAGACTTTTGATAAGTAATTCTTAAAATGATATTGGAAAAATAGAAAAAAGAAAAATATGATATTGGGACCATTTAAAAAGGCCTTGAGATAAACGACTCTCTTGGAAACTTTAATATTTGCAAAAGTAGTTTTCATATCTTTTATCTCATTGACACTTTGCAAAATCTCTGCAGAGAAGCTATTAGTCCCATTTCAGAGGTGAGAAAATTGATGCTCAGTGTTTACCATTATTCTCCTGATTCTTTGGTCAGTGTCCTTTCTGCTACTTTCACAATGGATATTTTAGTTTGTTGACATTTTAATTCTGTTGACATTGACAGTAGAAAACAGGCCATTGCTATTTGTGCCATAGCAGAAGGCTTAGGATGGTTGTGGAAAATCCTACAAATCTTGCTGCCCAGAAGATTTTGATGGAAACACAACTCAAGTCATCATTGTTCATCAGCAAAAATGGGTTAATTCATACCCTCATTTATGGTGAACTGTACTGAGGATAGTTTCCAAAAGGAGCTTAGAATGCTTGAACCTACAAAAGGAAAAATACATATATATATATATAGTTATATATATTTATATATATAATTACTTTAATTTTGCTAATACAAGTTCCCACCCAACATTTGTAAAGGAATAGCAAGTTTCTTGTAAGTGTCTATTCCTTACAGTTCTAAGTTTTTTTTCTCATACAAAGCCTTCTTTGTGAGAGGAACAAAACAAATAGGTTCATAAAATGTTAGAACACCTTGAAAGCTTTTAAAGTGCCTAATATAACCTATTCCTATTAGTCCTTTCTGAAAGAGACCTTAAGGCAAATCAGAATTGTAGAATCTCTTCATCTGAAGACAGACCATTTCTGTTGTTACCAGAGTGTGGATTTGAGTTGTATAAAGCAATTCAACTGTATTTTTGGTTTCTTTTCTCCTTTGAAGTGACATTTCACATCTTTCTAGGACATAATTAGCAGATGCAGATCCTTTATGAGTCAGACTACCATCTCTTCATCTTTTTTAATTCTTACAACAATACTTTGAATGGATATTGTTGCTCCATTTTATATATGGAGAATTGGAGTTCTGACAGATAAAGTGACTTGGCCATAGTAGGTGGTAGAGGTAAAATTTAAAACCAGGTTTATGTGTCTGCAGATCACCATGGTCTGGAGGTGGAAACTGGACTTCATAGTTCAAAAACTAATAATAATATGCTATATTTACTGACTGCCCAGCGTATGCAGAGGTATTATTTTCATGATCTATCTTAATTCTCACAGCAACCCCACAAGTTGTAAAATATCATTTACTTTATCTTATAAGTGAGAATGCTGAGAATTTGCACATGATCATACACCTAGGGAGTAACTAAAGTAGTATTTGAATATAAATCCCTCTGCCCCCTCAGCCTATAATCTTTCCTCTATACCACATTGACTTTATAGACAGCAATCACTTAACTGCCTAAAGCTTATAGCATAAGAAGTTTGTTTTCTACAAACATTGGTAACACTTTGTTTTCTACAAATATTAGTAACATTTATATTGACCCTCATACAGTACATGTTAAAGATGCATGAAGTAACCAAATATTTCGTGCCTTTTCTACTATCAAAAAATTCTCGAATACCAGTACCATAACAAATGTGATTTTTCAATGTACAATAAGGATTTTTCTGACTTTTAAAAAGATTCCATTTTGGACAATGTATCCTGAAGCAGTCCGATATATAACATCATTAGCTTGTAATTAAAGCCTTGCGATGAATTCTCTTTCCACCATCACTTAGCGATTTGAATGGGCCAACGTACTTAACATTTCTTTGTTTCTCTTTCCTTACCTATGAAATGAGATAATTTTCAATTTCTTAGAATTATTGGGAGAATTGACTGAGATAATGTATATTAAACAAACTATTATACTGAGAGACACAGTTTATGAGCTCAATGAACCTTATTTTAGTGCTTCCATGCAAAGTATTACTATATTCTGTTAATTATGAATAAAATAGAAAAATGGAAGAATGAGTCATAATTTTTAAAAAACTTTTCCATATTTTTTGTTGCTTTTCTTTATAGTCTTTACTATCATAGCAATATAAAATGGATAAATGTGTCTTGTACATAGTAGGTGTTCATAATATAAACTTATTGACATGATCTACGTTTAGACTATACTACTTTGTGTAAATTTCCTGATGATTAAATATATGTGCAATTTTTTAATATAAACTATGAATCTATATATAGATGTAAACTATTATTTATATTGATATTTTAAATAGCCAAATAGATATATAGATGATAATATGCAAAGTTAAAAGACAATATTTTGAGTTTCAGATTTTTCATAAGCAGTTTTTTTTTGTCCTTTACATTAGATTTCTTTCAGTTGCCTTATATTTTATTTAGCTCTCAATTATACTTCAGTTATTTCTAAATGCATAATTTCAAAATGGAAAGTTTTGGGAATTTGGGGAAGGAAGAAGAATTTATACTTGCTCATTTATGTAAACTACATGGTCTATCACACTGGAGTTGACCTACCAGCTATATTTTTGACTTGACTGAAAATATCTACCTACTAATTTTTTTAAGAATTATTTTAAAAAATTTTATTTACTCACTAACTTTTTAAAATTTGTATAGAATCATGTCTCATGATGACTTGGGTTCAGTTCTAGCTTTTAAAATACCATACTTTCTGTTATATTTTTTCCCACGTAGTCCAGCTGTTCATATTGATTTATAACTTTCCATGAAAATGTACTTGATAGTCTAAAATGAATTTTCTTCAACTAGAAGTTTCTATGTCAATGCTGAAAAAGATACTTGATCATCAAATCTAATCAGGATCTTAAAAATATTTTTTGTAAAAATGAAGATGAAATATTCAAATACCTGTTTTAGTAGGTCTTTCAGGAACCCTACCACATAAAAGTATAAAATAAGTCTATGTAAAAATTTCCTTTGAAAAAGCTATGTTTGTTATAGTTGAATATCTATGGTTTAGACTTGGGCAACTGACCTATGTAACAATACAAAACAAAAAACATTTAACCGAGTATTTGTGAAGCCAGAAAAGCATCTCTAGGCCAATATTGTTTGTGAATTTCTTCTTAAAGAAGTCAGTGGGTACAGGGAATATATGAGAGAAAGAGTTTTAATATAGTGTAAATTACACCAATTTATTTACCCCAAGATTTTCTACCTATAAGGAAGAAACTTTTTAAAAAGTCATCCTATGCACTTTGTGACATTAACAATCAACTCTTGAGATTTCTTTGCCATAGATCCTGACTAACAGTGCTATTAAGTAAACCATGGTCTTTAGGATTTCAGATGCTGCATAATACCCACCTATCAGCTTTTCCCCCACACTAGCTGTGCAAGTGTATTGCTGAATGAACAAAAGATATAGTATCAGTTGTGCTCAGGCTGATAATACAATGCTATGCCTATAGTTACATTACCCTGATAGTTTAATCACATTTTAAAAATGAAAATGCTTAGAGTTGTGCTAATGTAGGCATTCATTAAATGCTTACAATACCAAGTCATTATAAACAAAAAAAAATTACAATGCATTTAGAAGGTAGATGCAAGGAGAAACAGTGTTCTATTTGTTAAGGCTCTAGCAGCTGAAATATAAAATATTTCAATTAAATGCAGGTCAAAAAGGTTTTAAAAAGCATGCTTTTATTAGTCACAATTTTTTCATCATAATTTTAACATTAAGAAATATTTTAATCTAAAATGAACTTATTTCAGTCTTTGATATATGTAGCTCCCTAAAGATGAGTTTCACTGGGAAAAATTATGACAAATCTAAAATATGTTTCTTTTTATTCACTGACTGTTCTACATAGGTTGCCAACTTGAAATTAACTCTTATTGATATGAGAAACATAGCCATGACTATTCGAAGGGTGACTTTACAAACTTATTCTATTAGATATCCACAGAATTAAAGTGGTTAAATTTTACTTTATTTCAGCCTTCAGTTACTGAAATGTTCTGTTCGCTCTTCCTCTACCTTCACCCTTTGGCAGTAAAGGTAAGGTGTATCCAGTCAACTGTTAAGTAGTATTTTATGGTCATACATTTTAAAATGGAAAAAGTTAGTTGCTTTTAAAATTGTATGTAGACAAAAGACATCAACTAGGACAGCCTCTTTAATCAGGTAACTGCTGAGACTCTCCACTGTGCTTGGTTCTCTCACTTTCAGGACTGGAGTTGGCTAATTGTTTTGAAACATGGGGTAAGCACCTTCATTTTCCAGGGACAACATGATCATCAGCTTTCTCTAGCTTCCTCACACTCACACTCATAAAAAGGCAAGAGACAATAACTGCTAAATCTTAATGACATGCTTTCTGAATTTGACATGCTTCTCCTTACAGAGCTTTTTACCTCAAAAGATAGAAAAACACCCTCAATATTCCCTTGACGTATTGGTCTGTTTTCTCTTTGAAGCTGGAATGCCAAACATACTGTAAATCCTCTGAGTCTCAAAAATATTTTAATCTGAGCCTTCTATCCTTTAAATTTAAATTTTGATTTATCCCAGATAGCATTTACACAGTTCTCTTATTATTTTTTCTCCTGTGCCTTCTGTTTGTGATTGAGAAGGACTGTGAAAGGGATAGGGTGGCGGATTGAGGAGTGCGATCAATGCAGGAGAGGAATAAATGGCAGTAAATAATCTTTTGACAAGCAAGGAAAATAGAAGAAAAGAGAGAAAGAGGATATCCTAATCTACCCCATGTTTTTCAAAGACAAGTTGATTTGAGGGGTATCTCCAATTCTGCGTAGCCGTCAGTTTTCAGTACAGAGTCCTTAATCTTTTTGATTGACATCCCCTTTTTTAGATGCTAGTGGGACATAAGAACTGTGGGTCTGTCTTTTAATAAAGTGGAAATGTTTAAGATATATTAAGAAGAGGCTGTTATATATGGTATTCATTTTGACCTTTTTCTATTTCCTTCTAAAAGCGTTTGTTAATCTATTAATTTGTAAGCTACAGCTTCTCATTAGAATCATTGAGCTTAGCAGTGATCATTGTCTTTAAAAGATTCCTGAGTAAAGCCTTTTAATAAATGATGGGAAGCTGTCACCTAGAAAGCACGTGTTCTATTTTTTTTTTCCAAATCATTGAAGATGTAGATAGTTACAGACAGCTTTCACCTGCAAAGAGAAGTGGCACATTGAGACAATTATTAGGATAATTCAAGAAATAAGACACAATATCCTAAACTTTCACAGTGATAATTTGTAAACATTAGAGAAAACATAATTTGGGAAGGCATGAGTTATTTAGACAAGTGCTTGATAAATTAAGTGGTATAGATCTTCCTTCACATCTTAAATAATGCCCCATACTGGATATACAAGCCTAACTAAATTATTGCTACAGTTTTTAGAATCACTTAATTCATGGAACTAAAAAAAAAGAAACTGGTTTTTTTTCTTGCATTTTAATAATTAAATAGTATCATGGAAAGAATAAAACTTTGGAATTAGATGAAGCTTGGTTCAAATTTCTGCCTTATTACTTATTTGCTATGTGATCTTTCCCATGTTAGTCAATCTCTTCCTTGCTCACTTTCCTGATCTGTGTAATTGGCATAATAGTTCTTTCATTTTCATAGAGTTGTTTTGAAGATTAAATGAGATAATGTATGTAACATTTCTAAACAGTTCTCTTTTTTCTCTTACATTGGCTCTCTCCAATGCTGAACTACAAAGTAGCAATCAAATTGTTCTAGTTCGTGGAAAATGTACATTCAAAGTAATGTAGATTAAAATTAAGAAGGCCCTTCACTATTTACAAATTGTAGTGACTTCAGTGATGATTTTCTTTGAAGAATATTTTATAAGAATTAGTTTCTGAGCTGCCTTTTATAGTTTTGAATATCTATCATGGATATCATATGATAGTGGTACTTATAATGAAGAAAATCTGTTTACAACTAATACTGGAATAACAGTTCAGAAAGTAGGAATCTTTTACTAAACTTTGCTAAATGCCAAAGTAATACAGAGCTATTAAGGCCTCAGGAAGAAAGCCAATTCATTTCAGTCATGATATCACCTAAAACTGAAGTATTATATAAAAGCTAAACAATGCCAAATGGATTTGGCTGAGATCAAAAGCCAAACCTGTTCCTTTTCTTTCATCTTCAGTGTTCCATTTCCTAGGAGTATGACCTTAGTCAAACATCTATTAAAGTTAGCTTTTGATTTCAGCCCCCTTTTGGGGCAAAAAAAAAAAAAGCCAATCTTTAAATTTTTCTTTTAGAGACAATCACTCTATTGTGTTTTAATGTTCCAGTAGTGTGTGAGTAAATAGGATTCTCTGATATATGTGATAGAAGACTGGTTAAATGGGACAATCATTTTTGTGTCAGAGACAAGAATCAAAAGGAAGCATTCTTCAGGAGCTATTAACTGGGAAAAAAAAAATTCCCCCAGGTCAGTGGAAACATGTTAACTGGTCAATCTGCTGCCTTTTAGGTCTTTTGATGAAAATGCCTTGTAATTTGATAACAGGTATCTGCTCATTTGTAATGTAATTTCCCTCTCACCAGTCATAGCTATTCCATGGTTAATCAGGGGCAAATACTTCTTTCAACTTAGATATTAAAAAAAAAAAAACTTTGTTTAAGAAATATCTTAATACCTTTAGGAAGGATTATACATTTTTCATTCTTCCTATCATCGATTAAGTACAGTATAGGGAAATTTTCATGATATATTAAAGACACAAGAGACATGACAGCACATGATGATTAGTTGATCTAAAAAGAAAAAAAACGGTGTTTGATGTAAGTGTATACATGTGTATGTGAATACTCTTTACCCATGTGTAAGATTATGTTCTAAGTATTGAAGATCTTTCCATTACCTTTATTAAACTTCTATTTTATAGAATGGCAAATTCATTAGGCATATATTTATCAAGTACAACCTGCATGTTTAACACTATTCTAGATTCTGCTAACAAAACAAAACTGAGTAAGGCTAGTCAGTGTGCTATAGCAGCCTTCACAGTGTTTGTTTTAGATTGTAAGGTGAGACCTACTTGTAGACATAATAAAAATAAAACACAGAATGTGATAAATGTGTTCACATAAATATGTCTATGTAAAGTACTACGGGAAAGTTCAAAGAAGAGAAGAATTACTTCTAGTTGTGGGAATTAAAGAAATCTTTTTCGAGTTGGTGGCATGTAAACTGTGCCTTAAAGGTTAGTTAGGCTGCAGTTGGCAGAACAGGGATAAAAGTGTTCCAGGCAAAAGAGACAAATCATCAAAGGTGTCAAGATGAGCAAGTACCAAGTTTGTATGGGTAACAGAGTGCTCAGTCTACCTAGAGTACTGGGTATGTGATGGAAAAGCGTAGGAGTTCTGCCTGTGAAGATGGGTGGTAGCAGATTGTAGGAAAGTGTAAATGCCACATTAAAAGTTTTGAACTTTATTGTACAGGCAATGCAAGCCACTAAACACTTTTGTGCAGGTGAGGCATGTGAAAATCTTGCTCTTTATGAAAATATCACTAATAAGGGGGTATAGCATAGACTGGAGAGGGGAAGAGTTAGAGTCAGGGAGATCACTCAGAAAGTTCTTCAAGAAGTCCATCTGAGAAGGAATGCAGACAAATTAAAAAGTGGCTGTGCAATCCATAGTTCCTTTTACAGAGTCAATATATACCCTTTAAACTTACATAATGTATGTCTTGGAAGTAATACTATTTAAAATCTGCTTTATAAAATTCATGTTGTGTTTGAAATTACTGATAGCAGAAATCCAAATTAAAAAGTAAAATACACTTTATCTATACAATCCTATTATTTCATGTGGAACTCCTTAAAATTCCTATGCTCCCAGTGCAATTGAAACCAACCAGAGCAAATTGATTTTTTAAATAATGCATCAGTCTTACCTGAGATACATGGTGATTGTTTAAAAAGTATAGCACATATAACTAAACTAAGATCCTGTGTTCATTACTAGGATCACCAACAGGAGGAATGGTGGTATAGATCATCTCGAAATTATAACTCTGACTCTAGAAACTCCATGATTGATGCCAATCCATATAAGTTACTACAGTCTTTCTGGAAAACACAGCCTTCCAACAATATCAAAGGCCTAAAAAAATAAAATGGGAAAAGGAACAAATCAATATGGGGTGATATTTCTGTTCTCATTTTATTTGTTCTGAACATGTACTATCTTATTCACAGGAAAAATACTCATAGAAATTTGCAGAGCTGCAAGAGTTGGAGTTTATTATCTCACCACCAAGATAGTGTAGCATTCCTAACATTGTGCTGGGCCAATTCCATCCTAATCTATCTCCCAGCTGTGTATGTTTGTTTATCTTTAGCTCTAGCAGTTCTGAGGTCAGGCATATTATTACCAAAATGTTTGAAATTCTGACTGAAAAAAGGTTAGGAAAGAGATAAATTTCTTTACGGCCTCTGTATCATTTGATCCATTTGAGTTAGTGTGTCCCTTTAGCAACCTCAAGCTGTTGGTTGCAGGTAGAAAAAATGGTTTGTATCTCTTTCTGAATTTATTGTTAATAGTACTGTGACAGAATTCAGAAAACCAGAAAGAATGTGCCTCCTTGTAAATCACCCAACCAGCCCCTATCTCCATAAATATTTTTCTTATTATGTGTGTGTGTGTGCATGTGTGTGTTGGGATGGGGGGTATGAAGAGGGATATTTCCTTCGCTGATGATCTGGCCTAATTATTTAATCTATACCTATTTTTTTGTTACCTGAGCACTAACTTATATATATCAGATTATGACACTTTTGAGCAGGGGTCAGAATTTTCCTTTGCACTTATCTATTCTACTGGGCCATAATGAAATACTGGACACTTGTAGTTCAAACGTGTCATTTTAGTGCCTTAACTGATAATAATATTCTCCACAGCAATTTAAGAGAAAATCACGCCTGTAAGATATTTTTTAATTGTTAGAGGCAATAACACCTAATCCCCAAACCCCACCCATCCTGGAAATGATACTGCTCTAAGAAGAAAGGCAGCTTTATTTAAAGTAACACTATATATAATGTAGGAGAATTCTTGTCCATGTCATTCTGACAGCCATATTTTTCTGGTCTTAGAAATTTAGAAGATGTAGTTTTAACATGAAAATAACAATAAGAAAAATTTTTTATTATATTCAACTATTAAAATGCTGGTGAGTTTCAAAGGTGACAGAATTCTTGAGTTATCACACTACATTTTATTAGGTAAAATAACATAGACTTTGAAAGATAATTTTGCTAGATACCTTGTGTCCATTGAAGACTCAAGAATAAGAGCCATATTCTCATGTCATCTATTTACTGTCCCTTGTAACTCATATAACAGTTGTTCATGTTGGTTGTTTCAGGTAGCTTCAAGTATATTAACTATACATTCTGATAGTTAATAGAGACATAGTTATCAATATTATTTCTCAAAACATGTAGCAATGTACACATATACAGTTGGCCCTCTGTATCTGTGGGTTCTGCATTTGTGAATCAACCAACCATGTATTAAAAATAATCTTTTTTAAAAAAATTGCATCTGTACTGAACATGTACAAACTTTTTTCTAGTCATTATTCCCTAAACAATACAATGAAATGACTATTTACATTGCATTAGGTATTGTAAATAATCTAGAGATGATTTAAAATCTACAGAAAAATATGGGCAGGTTATATGCAAATACTATGTCATTTTATATCAGAGACTTGAGCATCCGTAGATTTTGGTATCCACTGGGGTCCTGGAACCAATCCCTCACAGATACCAAGAGACAACAGTAATTAAATACAATTATCATATTGGGCATAATTTAGCCCTTCTCTTAAATCGCCTGTTTTCTGGAGATTGAGAATTAGTCTCTTAAAAGTTTTAGATTTAAAAGAATTAGGATTCACATTTTCTTACATATTGTACAAACGGAAACCTCTGACATGTGTCCATAAGACTGTTCATACACTTACATTAACACACCTATAGTCAACTTCGTGTACTCCTTAAGTTGAGAAAAAGAGAAGTTCTGTCACAAGATTTTCACAGAATTATGTTCAATATAACATATTGTTTGTTTTAAACAGATGATTGATGTATAGTATGCAGAAGCACAAGCTGATAAAGAATGGAACCATCAGGCAGTCGAAGAGTAAAACAACGGTAGAACTATTGGAACTTTTAGTGTTTGACTGAACCATGTTTGTCCTTGCCCACTTCTCACTATTGTTATGTCTCAGCAGGAAGGTCAGGCGGAATGTGACTGTGGGGAGAATGCAAAATAGACCTGCTACTCGAGAAGCTAACGCTAGTGTTGGGCAAGGAGCCCTTTTCTTCCTCCTGGTGTTGCTCCTTCTCAACACATCTTTGGTTGTTCTACAGTCATTTACCGGGCACCACCATGGACCCACTACTGTGTCAGGCACCTGGGAACATAAAAGTTAAGAATTACACATAGTTTTTGCCAGTAAGGAGCTTGCCGCCTTGGTAAGGGAGACATGACTAAAATATAAAATTAGTAAACAACAAGTCAATGTGTTTTTTGGGGAAGTATCTCGTTCCACATAGACACATTGAAGGCTAACAGTGGATTGAACTTCATTGTAAAGATAAGAAAATTGATTTATAAGGTAATTAAGATAGGCCTATAGCTAGCTATAGATAAATCCAGTTTTAATATCCACGCCTTCCGATTCCTCGTGCAGTATTCTTTACATCATAATTTGGGTCAGACAAGCACTATCCTTGCTATTTTCTCAGCTCCTTCTTGATGTTCTGAACTACACATTTGATTATCATAAATATGACACAGACAACATGAAAAATAAAGTTTTTTTGAGACAGTCAACATTTCAACATGTTTTGCTGGATTTTTCTTGGTCTTCATTTAAGTAATATATAAATATTTGGAATACAAAAATGTCATAGTGTTGAATAAAAACAACAAAGAATCATAGTAGTAGCTCTCTGGGGCAACAGAGCATGACAGTGGTTGAGAACCACTATCCTGAAAAGTGGAGAATTGATTGCACAGTTGATTCTCTGGCACTTGTATGGTGCATCCAAAGGAAGACCGGCTACTGAAAAGTGACAAGAGGCAGTAATCTTCAGGAAGTCAATTCCCTTTTGGGAAGGTAGTTCATTGTCAATGTTTAATATTCTCCTAGTGACGGTTTGGTACCTTTTAACTAACACAAAACACAATTGAATTTTCACCAGCTGCTGTACAGAAGTTAGCACTACCGTTTAATTTTAGACCAAAATAGATTTTTTATGTGATGCTAATTTACTATTTATTCTATTTGTAAAGAGAAACGGATAGGCATTTTTCTTCCTGAATTTGCTTTCTAAACAAAAATATATTTCATTTTACTTTATTTTGAAAAATATTGCTGGTTTTCCACTCAAGCAGAACTTACTTTCCAAAAAGCAGCAGGAGTATGTGTCTTAAAGCTGCAATGAGCAGGTCAAACTATGTGGAGACAATGAACTTCCACAGAAATTAGCCATTACTTTTTATATTAATATCCTCAATAAGAAGTCTTAAAGTGTGTCTTCCTAAACATCTTCTTATTGCCTGAAATGCATATTTTAAAAACACGTGTAATGATTAGAATCTCCTCTCCATTCTGGAAGCTATCTTAAGGCAAACTTGATTTTTGTTCTATATTTGAATTTAGCCAGGTTGTTGTCTTAGCCTGTTTCGTGTTGCTATAAAAGAATACCCCAGACTGGGTAATTTATAAAGAACAGAGATTTATTTCTTACAGTTTTGGAGTCTGGGAAGTCCATGTTCAAGGGGCCCCATCTGGTGAGGGCCTTTTTGCTGCATCATCCCATGGAGGAAGATGGAAGGGCAAGACAACACGCAAGTGAGCAAGAGGGAGCCAAACTCGTTTTTATAACAAACCTCTCTTGTGCTAACTAATGCATGAGACAGAGCCCACATGACAATCTTATTAGGCTCCAACTCCCAACAATGTTGCATTAGGAATTAAGTTTCTAGCAGGTGAAATTAAGTTTCAACATTCAACCCATAGCAGTTGTTTTCCCTTTTCCTCCCTTTTCTCTACTATTAGTGCTGTTAATATTATTTATTTTTCTTTTTTCCTTTTTTCTTTTTTTTCTTATTTTATTTTATTTTATCAATATACAATGTAGTAGATTTTCGTGTCCCTTTACTGAATCCTACCTCCCCTACCCTTTCCCCCCTCCCACCCATCAACATCATATCTGTTCGCTTGTCTTAACAACTTCAAGGAATTGTGATTTATTTTTTTTATTGGTTATGAATATTTGTGGGGTACAAAGCTAATTGTCAGCACTCGTACCCAAGATGTCATGGCCAGATCCATACTGGCAGCATGTCTGTTACCACAAATTGTGATTATACCCCATGTCCCCCACCCAGTTATCGCCCCAATTATCCCCAACCTCCTTCCCTGTCCCCCTTTCCCCACTCCACTTTGTATCCCTAGGTATGCTCTCTCCCTCTGCAAGTCCAATGCACCACTGTGGTCTTTCTTTCCTTCCTTCTTTTTTTCTTAGCTCTCACTTATGAGTGAATACATGTGGTATTTATCCCTCTGTGCTTTGATGGACGATTGGATAAGGAAAATGTGATATATATACACCATGGAATACTACTCTGCCATAAGAAAGAATGAAATTCTCCCATTTGCAACAACATGGATGAGCTTGGAGAAGCATGTTGTTCATACTAATTTGTTCTCTCTCTCACTTCTATTTAGTAGTGATCCCTGCTACAGAGCAATAACCAGATCATACAAATATAGGCATCACTTCAATTAATTACTGTTATTATTGATTTGCAAATCCAAAGTGAATTGAGTTAATGGATCAGTATTTTTTTTCAGCTTTCTTCTAAAAATGTGACTCTTTTCTGTGGGTGTCTGTCTCTAAACGTTGTAAGTTCAGATGCTAAATGTTTCACTGTATGTACTCTAACACATCTGCTATAGTCAAGCACGTTTTAAAATAAAAATTAATTTTGGTTAACATGTTTGAACTGAAACTTAAATGCCTTCTTTGAGAAATTATGGGAGAAAAATAGTCAAGAATTTGGCAGAATACCAGAAGCTAATAATCCTTTACTTCTTTTATATCCTTGTTACCAGTTTTTGATTATAGGTGATCACTGACTTGACCAAGTATGCTTTTTTTATTGTGGTACAATGTACACCTTAACCATTCTTAAGTATACACTTAAGTGGCATTAAATACATTCACGTTGCGGTGTAACCATCACCAAAAACATGAAACGCTTTACATATTTGTGTGTCATCCTTAGGCAGGGGCCATGCCATTTTTCTCTGTATTGTTCCAATTTTAGTATATGTGCTGCTGAAGCTGGCACCCAAATATGTTTTCTTAAAGTGCCCCAAATCTCTTTTTTATTTTTAAAGAAATATATATTTTTTATTTGACACATATTGATTATACATATTTATGGGGTAAAGAGTTGTATTTCAATACATGTATAAAATGTGTGATGATCTGATCAGGGTAATTAGCATTTTTATCATCACAAAACTTTATCATTTCTTTGTGATGAGAGCATTTGATCTCCTCTCTTCTAGCAATTTGAGAACATACAATAAATTATTTTAAATTATAGACGGCTAGCACTATTGTACACCACTAGAACATATGTTTCCTATCTAGCTGGAATTTTGTGTCCATTAAACAACCTCTCCCTATCTCTCCACCCCCTTCCTTTCCCAGCCTCTAGTAACCATGATTATACTCTCTACTTCTATAAGCGCAGCGTTTTTTGTTTTTGTTTTTTTAGCTTCCACATATGAGTGAGAACATGTGATATTTACCTTTCTGTGATTGACTTATTTCACTTAACATAATGTCTTCTAGGCTCACCCATATTGCCACAAATTACAGGATTTTATTCTTTTTCATGGCTGATTAGTATTCCATTAGGTATATATGCCACATATTCTTTATCCATTCATCTCTCTATGGACATCTATGTTGATTTTATATCTTGGCTATCATGAATAGTGCTGCAATAAACATGGGGGTGCAAATATCTCTTTTAAAAAATTTTTTTATTTATTTATTTTTTAAATTTTATTTTGTCGATATACATTGTGGTTGATTATTGTTGCCCCTTACCAAAACTGCCCTCCCTCCTCCCTCTCCTCCCTCCCCCCCCAACAATGTCCTTTCTGTTTGCTTGTCGTATCAACTTCAAGTAATTGTAGTTGTTATATCTTCTCCCCCCCCCCAGTTTTTTTTTTTGTGTGTGTGTGTGAATTTATATATTAATTTTTAGCTCCCACCAATAAGTGAGAACATGTGGTATTTCTCTTTCTGTGCCTGACTTGTTTCACTTAATATAATTCTCTCAAGGTCCATCCATGTTGTTGCAAATGGCAATATTTCATTTGTTTTTATAGCTGAGTAGTATCCCATTGTGTAGATGTACCACATTTTCCATATCCACTCATCTGATAATGGACATCTGGGCTGGTTCCAACTCTTGGCTATTGTAAAGAGTGCTGCGACGAACATTGGGGAACAGGTATACCTTCGACTTGATGATTTCCATTCCTCTGGGTATATTCCCAGCAGTGGGATAGCTGGGTCGTACGGTAGATCTATCGGCAATTGTTTGAGGAACCTCCATACCATTTTCCATAGAGGCTGCACCATTTTGTAGTCCCACCAACAATGTATGAGAGTTCCTTTTTCTCCACAACCTCGCCAGTATTTATCGTTCAGAGTCTTTTGTATTTTAGCCATCCTAACTGGGGTTAGATGGTATCTCAGTGTAGTTTTGATTTGCATTTCCCAGATGCTGAGTGATGTTGAGCATTTTTCATATGTCTGTTGGCCATTTGTATATCTTCCGTAGAGAAATGCCTACTTAGCTCTTTTGCCCATTTTTTAATTGGGTTGCTTGTTTTTTTCTTGTAAAGTTGTTTGAGTTCCTTATATATTCTGGATATTAATCCTTTGTCAGATGTATATTTTGCAACCATATACTAAAATCAACTCAAAATGGATTAAGGATTTAAATATACACCCTGAAACAATAAATCTTCTTAAAGAAAACATAGGAGAAGCACTTCAGGAAATAGGACTGGAGACAGACTTCATGAATACGACCCCAAAAGCACGGGCAACCAAAGGAAAAATAAACAAATGGGATTATATCAAACTAAAAAGCTTCTGCACAGCAAAAGAAACAATTAACAGAGTTAAAAGACAACCAACAGAGTGGGAGAAAATATTTTCAAATATCTCTTAGTATGCTAATTTCCTTTTCTCTGCATAAATACCTAGCAGTGGGATTGCTGGATCATATGATAATTCTATTTTTAGTTTTGTGAGGAACGTCACACTGTTCCTGTAACAGCTGTACTAATTTACTTTCCTACCAGCAGTATATAAGAGTTCCCTTTTCTCTGCATCCTCACTAACATTTGTTATTTTTTGTCTTTTTAATAATAGCTATTCTAACTGGGGTATGATGATATCTCATGTGGTTTTGATTTGCATTTATTTGATGATTAGTGATGTTGAGTATTTTTAAATTACACCTCTTGGCCATTTGTAAGTCTTCTTTTGAGAAATGTCTATTCAGGTATTTGCCCATTTTTTAATCAGATTATTATTATTATTTATTATTATTATTATTATTATTATTATTATTATTATTATTATTATTATTATTATTATTGCTCCTGAATTGTTTAAGTTCCTTGTATATTCTGGATATTAATCCCTTGTTCGATGAATAGTTTGCAAATATTTTCTTCCATTCTGATGGTTTCCTCTTTGTTGATTGACTCTTCAGCTGCACAGAAGCTTTTTAATTTGATGTAATCCCATTTTTGCTTTTGTTGCCTGTGCTGTAGAAATCTACTACATAAAATTTTTGTCCAGTCCAATGTCTTGGAATTTTACCCCTATGTTTTCTTCTAGTAAATTTATAGTTTCAGGTCTTACATTTATGTCTTTAATACATTTTGAGTTGATTTTGGTATATGGTGAGAGATAGGGGTCTATTTTCTTTTTTCTACACATGGATATCTAGTTTTCCCAATACCATTTGTTGAAAAGGTTGTCCTTTCTCCAGTTGGTGTTCTTGTAACCTTTGTCAAACATCAGTTAGCTGTAGAGACATGGATTTATTTCTGTGTTCTCTATTCTGTTCTATTGGTCCATGTGTCTGTTTTTATGCCATTACCATTCTGTTTTGATTACTATAGCTTTGTAGTATATTTTGAAGTCAGGTAATGTAATGCCTCCAGCTTTCCTCTTTTTGCTCAGAATTCCATTCTATACCTCTTTTGGAAATTCGTAATAAATATTATGCATGAAAAGCTTTGGAAAACATCTTCAGTAAAGAAACCTGGAGCTACCTGGAGTACCTAGGTTTAAACCCTATCTTCAAGGTTAATTAGCTATGTGACATTAGATAAATTATTCAGTATTCATCTCTCAGTTTCCTCATCTGAAAAGTAGGAATAGTAATGGTATTTCCCTCTTAATGTTGTTATGAATATTAGAGTTAGTAAATATAAGGAACATTCAAGAGTGTGTGGCATATGGTAAGTGCTATATAAGGTTTTTTGTGTTTGACCCAGTGTTGCCTAATTTGGCCTTGGAACTCCCTTACCCCGCCCCCCCTTTTTTACTTTTTGTTACCACCCCACTATTTTTTTTAACTGATTCTCTTTTAACATTTTGTGGAAAAAGTAATCAAATGGGTTTAGTTTGGAAAATGTTGATATAAGACAGGTTCGGTAAGACGTTTCTCTCTTGCTTTCAGTCTTTTAACAGTGATGTAATATGAGTATTTGAAGACATTATTAGACTTTCAAACTTTTAAATGCCTATTAATTTCAGAAGAGTCTACAGCAAAATAAGCAGTTGCTTGGCAACCTGGAATTTTGTTAGGCATTTCAGGCTATGGAACAACAGTTTGCTCAAAGTAGTAGCCAGCCTTTTCCTGGGCTCTGTTTTGTTTGTACTCTCTACGATGCTTTGCTGCTTGCCCTGCCAACCGTTCCTAATTATAGTTTTCCTGTCTCTGGCTCCATTCTAAACTGCAAATTTACTGCCTTATTGTTCGTCCTCCAATCTGTTGTTTTTGTAGGGCAAGTTGAACATTAGCACAGATTGAGTGTATCTTCTCTTAATATCTATCTGTAATTCAACCAAGTTTGTGAAATTTCTGTGCCAACATAGTTGATTTCTAGAGCCCACATCATTTTATGGCTTTGCCAATGTCTGGCCAAATGCCGCTGCTATCTAGTGTTTTGAGAACTTCCCATAGCTGTATTTTGTCAATCTTTCCCTCATAGTAGTAGAGCTGAGCTGAGTAATTGTTAATGTTATGTCCATCCCTGAATGGTGATTCCTAAATACCACTGTAATATTTGCTTCCCATTTGTGTAGCCTGTAACTACTCACACGTGGCTTCTCTGCTCTTTTGTTCTTTTACTCTTAGATCCTTATAGCTTTTTCCTTAGTTGCTTTCTGAATCTTTTATAGTCCAAATGTTTTTCTGAACACAGTTTACAGCATAAACATCTTCTAAAAATGAACTGAATACTACCTCTGTTTGGAAAGATTTACATCTTCCCAGTTGATTTATAGTGAATTTCAAAGCTGCTTCCACTAGATTCAATGTGGTATATCACATTAACATTTCATACCACCAGCTGTTTCATTATTCATGTTTTAGTCCATCATACTTGACCCAAAGTAGCTTTGAATGCAAATAAACAAGCCAACGCACTAAGTACTTGATAGGTAGACTGAAATCATGTGGCAGATCTAAACTGCCTTTCATTTTCTGGGGAGATATTATTAATTGCAATGCCTTGATTGTTAATTTAATTAAATGTTATTTTAAAATATAAAACCGTATTGTAGTGAACTGACTCACTATTTCATTTAATTAATTGTAAACCTCAAGATTTGATTACTTATAGTTCTCTTTTAGTTAATTTACTTGTTCACAGTTTTGACAGAAAAGCTTTCAAACTAATATAAAGGGATAGGCACAGTATAACCAATTAGGAAATTGTAAATTGACTTACTTTTGTTCAGATTCTGTTGAGAACAGAAACTCACTATTTTTTTTTTTTATAAATTTTATTTCAAGCCATGGATTTTTTTTTCCACACTGCTAGTTATAGGACTTAGATAACATAAGGTCGCCAGTCTAATGCTTGTTTACTCGTGAGAAAGGAGTACAAGAAAAATTTCTTTTTAGAACATGCATGTATAATAAAAAACCATAGGGGTTTAGAAAACTATATAGTACAAAGTAAATCTAGACAGAATCATTGCTTCATAAAGGACCTTAAAAACAATCTAGTTCAACTCCTTCATTTTGTGTACTAATAAACTGAGGCCCAGAAAAGTTATATGACACAGTTTCTCCCTTGTTGTGGTCAGTAACCTACAGCATTTCTGCAGATCCATTTTAGAAAGTTTTTAAGACGTTAAAATCGAGATTATGAATGTGGTCATTAGTAGACAAAGCACTTGGGCAAAAAGTCAGGAGACATGAGTTTTCCTCCTAACCCTACCATTGACTTGCTGTGTTATCTTAAGCCCCTTCCTCACTCTTCCTCTCTAGGACTCAGAATTTTTAATCAATAAAATGCACAGGTTGGTCTAGTTACATATTAAAGTTTTCCTGACTCTTAACAATTTTTGAAAGATGGTAGAATAGATGATACCCAGCGTCACCCTCTCCCACAATTAACCAATTTACAACTATGAAAAAGCAACAACTCCCAAGCTGGGACTGCTGGAGCTCAGGGAAAAAGGAAGAGAGACCTATGGAGTTCATGAAGGCAGGAGAAGCCACGTGAGAGAAAGAAAGGACTGCTCCCACCATTTCGAGCCCTGACGACTTCAAGTGTGGCCCTGGTGAGCACACAGAGCAAGAGCTGGCAAAAGCTGCAGCTGTGCCCTTTATATGAAGTTGCTTGGAGGCGGCAGGGGCAAAGAGGGCCTTGGTGGCCCCCAGGCTAGCAAGAACACTAATGGGGTTCCTGTGAATCCACAAAGGAGCGAGGGGCCACACAGACAATGGAAAAAAGGAGCCGCTCAGAGGCCGGTGAGTCATTGCAAGGGACCAGCACATGGCCCATGGGAAGTGTTTTGAGTGTGGGCAGTCAGGGATATGGGCCCACCAGGGGAACACTGGGGCACAGCATGGACAGCTGATCTGTCCTCCAATCAGCTCAGGACCACTCAGTTGAGACTGGTCAGGAATATAGAACTGCAGGGGGTCCAGTTTGCTGAAAAAACTCAGGCCCAGACCAGAGTTTCCACACAATCTAGGTGTAGTGGATCTCACAAGACCCAGAAGTGCTTACAAGGTCAACAATTAAAACCTGAACTGCACAAAAAACCTTCCACAGAGATTCAGCAGCAATTTAGCTTAATCACAGGGCTCAGGTGCTGGTTCCCACAGGAAGTTCTCCCATTTTGAAGTACGCAAAGGACAATCAATTAGATCCAATGCAGTTTAAGTGGTGGAAACAGCAAGGAATCCAACATAGGACTGAAATAAAAAACAAAACATCCACAGATCAGAGACAACGTTTTTATATTAACCAGTAAAGGTCTACCACCACCAAAGAAGACCTATAAAACCTGAAAGAACCAGAAGTCCCCCGAGCTCCTGAGCTGGGTTGGTGCAAGGGGCCAAGGGCCTCAGCCATGCCCCCTCTGCATCCAGCCCAGTGATGATCAATGAGGTACTGCTGGGAGCACCCTCGGCTCCCGAGCTGGGGCAATGGGAGGCTGAGGGCCTCAGCCATGCACTCTGATGTCCACATCTAGCCCAGGGACGACCACTGCGCTGCTGCCAGAAGCACCTCAGGCTCCCAGGGTAGGGGGGTCCAAGGGCCTCAGCCACATCTCCCCAAAGTCCACATCCAGCCCAGCCACAACTGTGCTGCCACCAGAAGCCCCCTGGACTCCCCTGCTGGAATGGGGGGGATGCCATGGGCCTCAACTGTGCCCCCCACTTCCTCCTCCTTTTACGTTATCTCCCTCCCCTTTCCTCTCTCCCCCTTCCCTGAACTGCTCTGCAACATCTTAGGATGTAAATAATAATAATAATAATAATAATAAATTAGTTAATTAAAAAGTGAACTTTTGTTAGCACTCTAAGCCTGAAGTTGGACCTTGTATACTTACTAACAATAATAATAGTCATACACACACATAATTATGACATGAGCATTTTTATATTTTATGTTGAATTTTAGGTTAAGAAGAGGTTGTGAAAAGAATAGACAATGGGGAAAGGGTAGTCTCTTCAATATATGGTGTTAGGGAAACTGGATATCCACATGAAGAATGAAACTGGACTCTTACCTTCACCAAACATAGAAATCAACTCAAAATGGATTAAAAACATAAACATAAGACCAGAAACCATAAAACTAGAAGAAAACATACAGAAAAATCTTCCTGACATTGACCTTGGCAATGATGTCTTGGATATGATACCAAAAGCACAGGCAAAAAAAGCAAAAATAGACAAATGGGACTACATTAAACTAAAAAGTTTCTGAACAGCAAAGAAAACAATCAACAGAGTGAAAAGGCAACTTGTGGAATAGGAGAAAATATTTTCAAACTATATATCTGATAAAGGGCTAATATCCAGAATATATAAGGAATTCCTACAACTCAATAATAACAACAACAAAAAACTGGTTAAGATATAAGTAAAGGAACTGAATAGACTTTTCTCAAAAGAATGCATACAAATGGCCAACACTATGTATAAGAAAAAATGCTCAACATCACTAATCTTAAGGGAAATGCAAATCAAAACCACATTGATATATCACCTCACACCTGTTAGAATGACTATGATTAAAAAAAAAGATAAATGTTAGCAAGGATGTGGAGAAAAGGGAACCCTTGCACACTGTTGGTGAGAATGTAAACTGGTGAAACCGTTATGGAAAATAGTATAGAGGTTTCTCAAAAAATTAAAAACAGCTACCATATGATCCAGCAATTCCACTTCTGGGTATATATCCAGAGGAATTGAAACCAAGATCTTGAAGAGATATCTGCATTCCTATGTCCATTGCAGCATTATTCAGAATAGCAAAGATATGGGAACAACCTAATATCCACCTATGGATGAATGGATAAGGAAAATGTGGTACACACACACATGAACACACACACAGTGGAATATTATTTAGCCTGACAAATGAAGGAAATCCTGCTATTTGTGAAAGATGGATAAATCTGGAGCACATTATGCTAAGTGAAATAAGCCAGACAGAAGGACACATACTACATGATACCACTTATTTAATGAATCAAAAATAGTCAAATCCATAGAAGCAGAGTAGAATGGTGGCTGCTATGAACTGGTGGGTAGGAGGAAACAGAGAGCTTATTAGTCAAACGGTACAAAATTTCAGATGTACAAGATGAATAAGTCCTAGAGATCTACTGTACAGCATAGTGTTTATAGTTAGCAACACTGTATCACGTACTTAAAATTTTGCTAAGAAAGTAGATTTTATATTAAGTCTTATCACACACACAAAAATAATAACTAAAGTGGGTAAGAAGAAACTTACGGAGGTGATGGATATGTTTATGGCATAGATTGTGTTAATAGTTTCACAAGTGTACACTGATCTCCACACTCATCAAATTGTATATATTTTCAGCCTTTTGTATGTCAATTGTACCTCAATAAAGTGTTCTTTTAAAAAGAGAAATAGCAAACCAAATAATTTAATAAATATATTGTTAATGATAAAAAGAAGAGGATGTAGAGTACTACAAGAGCTGTACATTATAATTTGGTCAGTAAATAGTGACCAGGCATTGAGCCAGTAACGTTACTAAGTGAACAAGAATGTAAGGTACCAAAGTCACAGAAGCAAATGCTCAAATATGTGTAAAAGCAAAATGTGAATGTTTTACCAGCAACACTAAATCTCTGCCTTCCCAAATCTATTGAAATCATTTAAACATATACAGTTTGAACCCAATATGTTATTTGCACATTCAGTGACTGAAAAGGACAACTTTTATTCTTCTAGATGTATGTATGGATATTTACCTATAATTGTAGCACTTTCACTTTTAAAGGCATATTTTCATTCTCATTAAACTTACCATTTCCTAATTGTCTGATGCAAGCTGAAATTCTGGTTCCCAAGTAAAATTCAAGCAACTCGCAAATCAGCTTTAAGTACTGCCCTCTATATGTACTATTCCAGGGCTACATTTTGAGAGCTTGTGGCCAGGTGCTGATTTGCTGTTTTAAATCCACCAGTGTTACACTGAGAAACATCCCGAGGATAAGAATTTAACTGAACGGTTCAATAAAAGGTCAAATTGCTATCCAAAGGTCAAATAAATCATATCTTTTTTCTGTCATAACATAGTTGATTGCACATATCTGTGGGGTGCAGAGTTGAATATCATTACCTGTGTGCAATATGTGATGCTCAAATCAGGATAATTAGTACATTCAGCATTATACAATGTAATCATTTTTCCTGGCCGTTTACCAATTCTTCCCTTTCCCCCTTTTCCCTCCCTCTTTCCCATCTCTGGTAACCTCAGTTCTGTTCTCTCCTTTTGAAAGTTCAACATATTATTGTGATTGTTTTATCTTTCTTCTTTTTTAAAAATTTATTTGCTTATTTTTTAACTCTCACTTGTGAGCGTGGACATGTGGTATTTTTCTTTGTGTGCCTGGCTTATTTTACTTAACACAAATTTCTCTAAGTTCATCCATGTTGCTGCAAATGGCAGTATTTCATTCTTTTTCATGGCAGAATAGTATTCCATTGTGTATATATACCACATTTTCCTCATCAGATGAGGGACATTTAGGTTGGTTCCAAATCTTGGCTACTGTAAACAGATCTGCAATAAACATGGGGGTGCAGGTATACTTTGAGCATGATCCACTGTTTTTCTGTGCTTGTGGTTTTATCTGAAGACATAAAAATTCATGTGCTGTAGTGAAAACCAAAAAAAATAGGATTTAAGGGTTTCATAAGTTTAAAGTCACTGCAATACAGACCATGAGGTGATATAGAATATGTGAGTTATAGGGCAGGCCTCTAAACTTTAAATCAAGCAGAAGGAGATACAGAAATAAAACTAACAAAACATGACTGTATATGGTGAGGGAATCTTATCCTTTAGAGATTTTTATTAGCTCATGTTTAAGCAATTTTAAGACTTTAACAAATACATCTAGGTTCCATCAGGAAACCTGAACTTTCGCTCGATATCTTCCCCTAAATAACTGATCTATGACAGATGACCTCCTTATCAGGCGATGGTTCCTAAATTTCTTTGTAGTGCTATTGTTTTATGATTCTTTACTACCTTAGTATTACTTTCTAAATTTGCCCACTGACTTTTTTTTCAGTGATGTCATACAGATAACATTTGCTTACAATAATACATAGATATTGGAACTTCCCATTTTTTCTATGAATTAAAATAAGTAAGGACTCTGGCTGATCGATTCTCTTAACATCATTGTATGAGACACACATTTTATCTAGAAATCCCTGTCTATCAGATGGTTTATTTTGTCAACTTTTATTTTTCATAGAATAAGAAGTCATATATTGTTCACAGAAATCCATTATTTACACTACAAATAATGAGTTAACTATTAATTCAATGATTATCATAGTCAGGAACCAGTTCTGAGGAGCTGATATAAATTCTGGAAACATGCACTGAAATAATTTTGATTATGAGGCACTCAGCCTGGCAGTTCTGAGCAGGGTCCCTTTGTTTAAGTCATTGTCATCATATTTTATTACCAGACTTCTTACCCTTGTGAGTTGGACAGATCATTTGGGGAACTGAAATTCAGTAAATCTAAATTAGATATGTCAAGAAAATTTCTGGGACCATCTAGAAAATGTAGAAATGTATATCATCAGTATAGAGACTAAAGCTGTACTGAAGACTGAACAAATAGGATTTAAGGTTTCATATCCTCTCTTTGCCATGATTTAGAGATAAGCTAATATGGTGAAAAGTTTGCTTCATTATGAGTTTTCTTTGCATTGTTAAGAGTACAGAGTGGCAAAATAGAACCTAAGCTATTCTTCTGAACATACACAGTTGTATGTTCTAGGCCATATTTACTTCCCCTTAAACCTTTGATAAGGATTCAGCCTACCTCTTAGAATCAGGATCTTCTAGTGGCAGTTATGTTTTCTTTTTGGAACAACCAATATCTGCCTTCTTTTCCTTCAGTCGCATGTGCATGGTAGAATGGATTTCACTGAATTCTGAATTACTGCTTTAAAATCTGCCAGATATTTTTTTTTCCCTTTTTGGCCATGGCATACCAGTGCACCAATAAATAGTGATTTGGACATTACCTAAAAATAATTAAGTTGATTTCACTAGACATTTTGGGAAACATTGTTGGAGTATGGATTATTCTATTTTTAGTACAGATTTTCTTATATATTTTTGTGGTGCTGCCTGATATAGACTTCCTAGGAGAAAGAAAGAATTTCAAACTCACTTTTTCTCTGTGGTCATTTTCCCCCTACCTCTTTATACTACTATGTGGAGAGGATTTTTTTTAATAACTGCTTTATATTGATACAAAAAAATGCAAAAAAGTATAAAAATATATAATTTTACTATAGGGGCTGGCTGTAGAGGTGGTGGATTAGTCCATTTCTGTTGCTTATAACAAAATACCTGGAACTGGGTACTTTTTGTGAAAAAACCTTATTGCTTACAATTTCTGAGGCTGTAAAGTTCAAAGTTAAGGGAACACATTTGCTGAGGGCCTTCTTGGTGGTGGCTTTACAGCAATGCAGGTGTCTCACATGGCAGACAATGGTGGAGCAGAGAGAGATAGATAACTCCTCATGCACTCTCCTTTTAAAGCCCTCAGAATCACGCCCCTGACCACCATTATTAATCCATTCACTACGGGATGGTCGTATAATCTAATCACATCATCAAGGCCTGACCTTTTAATTGTCTTATTAGGATTTCTCACCCTCTCAACCCTGTAACTGTAGGAGCCACATTTCCAACACCTGGAACTTTGGGGGACAAAATTTAAGCTTCAATGAGTTTAGGAGGGACATTCAAGCCACAGCATGTGGCATGCCATGTTTTCATTTATTTGGACCCTCAGTGTATAATATGAGGAGGGTAAAAGAGTACAAAGGCTACCTGAATTCATTTCCTCCCCTCCCCTTCCTCTCTAAGCTGACTGTCACAGGCAAGACAGTCCTTAAGCAGAAAGGCCAATGAGGATATGTACTAGAAAGGTGTTCCTTCTAGCATTTTAGAGTGTTTCTTCTGAAAATGTTGTTTCAGATGGAATTTAGTACACTATGAGTTCTGTCTAAAACAACAGTACAAGGTTTTTAGCAATCACTAGAATACATTAGCAAAAGTCTTCGATATTTTCAAATAATTTTCATTTTACTATCTTTGTTTTAGTGTGTGTGTGTGTGTGTGTGTGTGTGTGTGTGTGTGTGTGTGTGTGAGTGTGTGTGTTTTGAGTAGGGGATCAGGCCCATATTCAATCCTTTTCTATATTTTCAAACTGTCCATTGTAAAATGAAGGAATGAAGAGTTGAAAATTACTTTGTTAAAAATATTCATAAATTTGACTTTGATTTACTTTTGGTTTGTACTGTGCAGCATAGCCCTGTTAAATAAATGTAGCTAGCTTTCAATTACATTAAGAAATGGGCCCCATTTTAAAAGGGATGGTTCTGGTTTTAGGTATAACAGCTGCAGCAATGGCTGAGGCGATGAAGCTGCAGAAGATGAAACTTATGGCTATGAACACTCTTCAGGGAAATGGAAGCCAAAATGGGACTGAATCAGAGCCTGATGAACTTAATTCTAACACAGGTGAGCATCTTCAGGAATCGCAGTCAGGTGACTCTTTCTGTTTTATTTGCGAGTGGGAGAGAGAAGGGATGGGGGCGAGGGGAGAATAATATGTGTACTTTGATTATAAACAGTTACTCCAGAAGAATGCTTAACCCTATTGCTAACTTGTACACTGAAACTAGAAAACCATAGTATGTCAGAATCCTATTTTGGAAACATTTAGTTATTTCCATTGTTTTGTTGCCATGGAATTAAATTCTAATTCTTATAATGCTATCCACTGCACTCTCTTCTTGATAAAGGCTGCTCCACTCCAGCTTCACCCCAGGCTTCTCACTCCATATTCTCTAAATAATTTACCACTGAAAGGCAAAGCTGAGAATTCAGGTTGGCTGGGCTGCAGTCTTTTCAGCTGGAGTGTTATTTCCTTAAGTAAATAAAGGTGCTGGCACACTCCAAGCATTATTGACAGGGGCTAAAGAACAGGGAGCAGGCAAAGAAGGACAGATGGAAGAAAGGGAGAGAAGAGAAAGATACCTGTGGGATAGCATGTCTCCTTCCTTCATACTTCTTGTTTTTCGTCCTTTACACTGTGATAATTGTATATTGGCCTTGATCATATGGCCGTTCAGATCTCTTTTGGAAGTAAGTGGGCTTATAACTATGCACATACATGAATGAATGGATAAATAAATAAGTAAGTTTTAATTGTAGTGAAGAATAATAAGAGGCAACCAATAATGTTCTTAGGAGCCACAGGTTTTCCAAGCTAACTCTGCAGTTAGATTCAGTGTAATGTGATAGGTAGATTGGTAGCTGCCTTACCTCTCTTCTTCTACGCTCCTAGAAATTCAAGCATGGTGGGGCCTTATTTTTGAGGGAAATGTGAAGCAGAATTAAAGAGAGAAATTATTGAATCAAATTGGCATGAGAAAATACTGTGACTTTCATACACTCTAGATCTCTTTATCTAAAATTGCAATGTTCATGGTGAATTATAGAATAACAATTGCTCTCCAAACAGTGCTCACAGTACTTTATTTCTACATAGCCTTGGTGCAATTTATTGGGTAATCAAAGAAAAGTGCACATTTTTACTGGATTAACAGTAAATGGAAACAACCCATAGATACGACTAAAATTAGAACTAAGCAAAGAATAACAACAACAGTAAGAACAATTTCCAGTTTCTATGCACTAAGATTTTTACATTTATTCATTTAATTCTTACCAAAATCCCAAGGAAAGGGCATTTCCAATACTCCCATTTTACAGACCAGGAAACACAGGTACAGAGTGGTTCAGCTTTGCCCATAGTTGTAAAGCTAGTAAATTGCAGACCTAAGTTTCAATCTCATGTCTGGTTAAGTCCAAAGTGCTCTTTCCACATTCCGCCTCCTCTTCAATGCTGTTTTGTAATGCGAATTTGACTTTATCAAACCCCTGGAGTAAAAATTTATAAAATAAGGATACATTGAGAAAACTGATGATCAGTTTCCAGGTCCTAATTTCTTTTAACTCATACTGGCTTTCAAATCTTAAAGTATCTTAGACCAATATTTGACAGGAAGCCTGTTGTGATTCCATGTTATAAAGGAATGTTCTGTACCAATAAAAATTAGTGAGAGCTCAGGCAGTAATTTCTGTAATGTTTGTCTTAGGGATACCAGTTTCTGAAAAAGACTTTCTACAAAGTTTCTATGTTTCTCTTGTATAACAAGACATCATTAAATATTTTGAGAGGTATATTAGTAGCCTAATTTCTAACTTACCAAACAGTTAGTAATTTTTTCTGGCTAGGTATAACCTAGCCTAACTCCAGATATGCATCATTATGATAAAAGAAAACTTCCATCTATATGGTATATGATGTTATACTTTGTGCTATAGAAATAGAATGATAGTAGCCACTGTCCTTGACCATGCAGAAATTGCAATCTAATTAGCCTTATCTTCATGTAATGAAGGGAAGTAGACTTGAAATAATAATAATGATATTATCATTTGTATATAGATTTAAATAGATTTTCTGAGGTTTCTCAAAGTCTGGGTAGATGAAATCCCTTCTCTACTAGAAAATAATAAAATACAGTTTCACAAGTGATCATTTTAAAATGGAAATTTGCCCCCCTGCACTGTTGGGAGGACTGTAAATTAGTACAACCATTATGGAGAATGGTATGGAGGTTCCTTAAACAACTACAGATAGAACTTCCATATGATCCAGCAGTCCCACTGCTGTTGTTACATCCAGAGGACTGAAAAACTTCAGGTAAAAGAGATACCTGCACTCCCATGTTTATTGCAGCTCTATTTACAATAGCTAGATGATCGAACCAACCTAAGTGTCCATCAATGGATGACTGGATAAGGAAATTGTGGTATATATGCACAATGGAATACTACTCAGCCATAAAAAAGAATGAAATTTTACCATTTGCAGCAACATGGATGAGCCTGGAGAAAATTATTCTAAGTGAAACAACCCAGTTACAGAAACAGAAATACTGCATGATCTCACTCATAACTGCGAGCTGAATCCATAAATAAACAAATGAACAATAGAGACAGAGAGGAAGAAAGAAACAGCAATCATAGTAATATGTTGAACTTTTAGAAAACTAGAGGTGGCAAAGTGGAGGGGAGTAGGAGAAGGAGGGGGCTAATTAGGAATTGGTCAATGGACACAAAGAATGATTAGGTATTGTAATGATGAATAAGCTAACTATACTGATTTAACCACCACACATTCTACACAATTATTGAAAATCAAAGTTGTACCCCACATATATGAGTGGTACAAACAACAACAACAAAAAAACAAACAAACAAAAAAAAGAATTTTAGGTCTGAAAATTTTGGGTAATGTGGGGAACTAGTATGTCTTTGATGCCCTTCGGGTCTCCTATCTCATGATTTAAACTGAGATCAAAGACTTGGCTTGATTTCTCTGGTTTCTATTTTAATCTACTTTATTTATTTATGTATTTTTTATTTTATTTTTATTTTTATTGTGAATATTCATGAGATACAAAGCTGATTGTCACCCCTTGTGCCCATGATGTGAGGGCCAGATTCAAATTGGGGCCACACCCATTACCAGAAATTGCATTTGTAGCCTGTGTCCTGCACCCAATTATCCCCAACCACCCTCCCCCTCCCTTTGCCACCCTCCCCACCCCACTTTGTAGCCCAAGGAATGTTCTCTCCCTTTGCAAATCCAACACACCACTGTGGTCTTTCTTTCCTTCCTTCTTTCTCTCTTAGCTCCCACATATGAGTGAGTACATGTGGTATTTATCCCTCTGTGCTTTGTTTATTTCACTCAACTTAAGTGTCTCCAGGTTCATCCATGTTGTTACAAATGGAAGAATTTCATTCTTTTTTATGGCAGAGTAGTATTCCATGGTGTATATATACCACAGTTTCCTTATCCAACCATCCACTGATGGACATTTAGCTTGGTTCCATGTCCTGGCTATTGTAAACAGAACTGTGATGAACATGGGAGTGCAGGTATCACTTCGACATGATCATTTCCAGTCCTCTGGGTATGTAGCCAGAAGTGGGATTGCTGGATCGTATGGAACATCTATCTGTAGCTGTTTGAGAAACCTCCATACTGTTTTCCATCATGGTTGTACTAATTTACAGTCCCACCAACAGTGTAGGAGTGCTCCCTTCTTTCCACACCCTCACCAGCATTTGTTACTCACTTACTCACTGTTTTTTTTGGTTGTTTGTTTTGTTTTGTTTATTATAGCCAGTCTAACTGGGGTGAGGTGGTATCTCAGTGTCATTTTAATATGCATTTCTCTGATAACTAGTGATGTGGAGCATTTTTTCATGTACATGTTGGCCATTTTTACGTCTTCTTTTGAAAAATGTCTATTCAGTTCCTTTGCCCATTTTTTAATTGAGTTATTTGTTGTTTTTTTAGTGTATAATTGCTTGAGTTCTTTGTATATTCTGGATATTAATCCCAGATGCATAGTTTGCAAAAATTTTCTCCCACTCTGTAGGTTGTCATTTCACTCTGTTGATTGTTTCCTTTGCTGTGCAGAAGCTTTTTAGTTTGATATAGTCCCATTTGTTTATTTTTTCTTTTGCTGCTTGTGCTTTCAGGCTCATGTTCATAAAGCCTGTGCCCAGACCTAGTTCCTGAAGTGTTTCACTGATATTTTCCCTTAGTAGTTTTACAGTTTTAGGCCTTATAGTTAAGTCTTTAATCAATTTTTCGTTGATTTTAGTGTATGGTGAGAGATGCATATCTAGTTTCATTCTTCTGCATATGGATATCCAGTTTTCCAAGCACCACTTGGAAAGGCAGTCTTTTCTGCACTGTAGATTTTTGTTGCATTTGTCCAATATCAGATGGCTGTAAGCCTGAGGGGTGCTTTCTGGTGTCTCAATTCTACTCCACTTTTCTGAATGTCTATTTTTAAACCAATACCATGCTGTTTTGGTTACAATAGCTTTGTAGTGTAATTTGAAGTCAGGCAGAGTTATGTCTCTGGCTTTATTTTTTTTTCTTCCTCAAGATTACTTAGTGCCTTCCAAGAAAGTAAAAGCAGCAGATAATATTTCAAGGGAAATCACACTTAACAGTTATTGGCATGGTCATCCTGAATGCTTGTGGTTCAAGTAGGACTGGAAAATTACATATTTAACCCAATAAAGCACTACATCTTGGAGAATCACTAAGACTTTATTTATATGGTAGTACCAGATCCAAACAAGCAAAGGAAAATCAGTCAATTCTGTAATAATATTCAATCAAGTGGGTTGTGAGGTATTTTATGAGGAAAACACATTGAACGTTTTCACCATTTGTATAGAAGTGAGTGTCAGATTATGATCTAATGCAATTATTTTCAGCATTCTTACCCAGAATTCCAGTTGTATATTTGTAGTGACTAGCAGATAATAGATATTCCCTAAAAGGCAAGTGTGTGAATAAAATAAAGTTTGGATAGTGACCATTTCTAAGCTACTCTATGAAGATTAGAGTAATTCTTGAATATAATTCTCAAAAAATGATTTTTCATATTTATTAAGCCTCTACAGTGTACAGTATTCCAGCAGTGAAAAAGGAAATATGTTGCTATTCTGAGAAAAGAAAACAAAAATCACTGGATTACAAATGTTTATGATCTAGGAGAGGAGATAAAACAATGAATCAATATATAAAAGACTATACTCTGAGATGGGATGTGATAAAAGCAACAAGAGGAACAAAGTATTGTGAGAATATAGAGAACAAAAAAAATCTCCTAAGAGAATTGGGAAGAGATTCAAGTGTAGGGTGTATCATTTAAACTGGTCTTTGAAGGATGTGAAAGAGAAAATTCAGAAAAAGGATGGCTTTGTTTTTTTTTGGTCTTTTTTGTGACCGGCACTCAGCCAGTGAGTGCACCGGCCATTCCTATATAGGATCCGAACCCGCTGCGGGAGCGTCGCTGCGCCCCCAGCGCCGCACTCTCCCGAGTGCGCCAGGGGCTCGGCCCAAGGATGGCTTTGAATGATGTGTTAAACTGACATTTTTTGCCAGTCATAGTGATTCTCAGATCCCTTAGACCATCTCTAGGAGTTAGGTAAGAGCTGAGGGTATGGCCTGAGGAAATGCTATGTTTGATGACTAGAAAATCTTGATTAATTGCATTCTCGAGTTAACTATAAAGCACCTGTTATTATAATCTTATTGACAATGATTTCTAAAATTAAAATTTAGAGTTCTAGGTAACTTGAGATAATTAAGTCCAATACCCTTATACTACAGATGATGCTTGAAAGATGAGAAATTGGCTTGTTGTCACACATTTAGGTAACAAAAGAGTTGGCACTAATTTATAGTTTCTTCATCTTTCTGCTACAACATTATGCCTATAATGTTTGAGTAGATTTCCTAATACTTATAGTCTAAGGTACACAATGGGATTTCTTTCTTTGATATTGAGTCTCAATCAATAAGATTAGAGATGGAGATGTAAGCTGGTAAAGGAGACTGTCCTTAATTTGGTCTGACCAAAGTTCTGTTCACAAGGTAGGTACCAGACCTCAGGTCAGATCTAAACTAAATACAAGATCTACTCTGGGCATTACTATTTTAACTATACCTCTGAAAGGCTTTCTTTCTTGATATTATCTTCTTTCTTTTCAATTACGTGAGATATAGAAAACAAATGTTTCACTTGGAGTTCTGACACTGTGTCCAATTAATCAAGCCTTAAAAATCATGCTAGACCCACAAATATTCCAAATGATTCAATATGATTTAGAATTTTCTATCATTTTTAAGTATAATCTTGGTAACTGATTCCAGCTCCCAAATCTAGCTGAGTAAATATTTTATTTTTGTCCTTCATGGGCAACATTTGTTTTTATAAGGCACAATTGTACATAGAAATGAATGATCTCTCTTCATCCCGTTTATTTGTGGTCATATGAAAATTTTGCTGAGAGAAAGATTTTTGGCTCTTATAAGCCATTTTCACACTGATCTATGTTACCAGAAAACTTTAAAAAGGAGGTTTTTTTTTTTTTTTTTTTAAGTTTCAGAAGGAGTGTGCTTCTATTTTAAATGCCATGCTGTGGGCAGGATTGCTATTCAATTTCATCATTGTTATTACTTGCTAAATCCTCAGAAGGCAAAGTATGGCAACTATAAAAATATATCACATATTCAATTAAAATTTTCTGTTGGTGTTAATATGTTTATGTATCTTGTCATTTTTAAAAGGATCACATTTTATTTTCTCTGCATTCCTAGTAACATCTTATTCCAATTACCCATTACCCATTGACTCTTGCCATTTAATTGTGGAAGTCCTAGCTTTTATTTGTTTGTAATAGGTTTCAACAAAATATGAATTGAAACATCAACTTCTCCACACTTGAACTCAAGAGGAAGATGTGCAGATATGTAACATTTTCCAAGAGGGTATGAGATCAACTGCTGTGCATTTTGCTCTTCACAAAAACTAACCAGAATTGTCACAGAGCCCATATTCCATGACCTAAGGAAATTTCCAAATCCGTTGACACATCTTGAAATGAGCATGACACTGACCCCAAAATACAGGAAGGCTGTATTTAGTTGAGATGTTCTAATGTGGGTGAAAAGGAATTTTCCTTCTGGGAGTTCTTACATCTCCTCCTATTTTGCTTAAATTGATATTTTTGGATGATTCTGTAAGAGCAGTGGCAGGAGAAGATGAAAATAGAATTAATAACGTCAGGCTTAAAAAGGAAAAGCAAACATAGATGTTAGAAGATTCTTAGGCAAGAATAGCATTTTCGCTTTTGAAGACAGACCTATAGCTTCTTCGATTCAAGGTTTTGTTTAATAGCTGCTATAATGGCTGCACCATGACTCTGCATCAAGATTTCAGCATGAATAACAACCTGTTTGTGTTTCATTTAGGTCCAAATGAGAAATTCTGTCTTTTATTGTTTTAGGAAATTAGCCTGTGTACTATTGCTCCTGGAGCTTTATAATTAATCACTAAAGGTTATGGCTGTGGAGAGTTTGTGGGAAATGGATGCCTGAACGATTATAATTGTAGCTGTCAAATCAGAAATATAGTTATAGAGCAGCAGGTTCATTTTTTTTATCCATAACAAAGACTTCGAGGGTTGCCCATTTACTTGTACAAATAAGTGGAATATTTTTTAAACTGTGTTACTTATTTTAAGAACTGTGCACAGACTTCCTCTGGAGAATCCAAGATGAAAACTGTGTAAATCTTTATCCTCTGAGTCCCTGCTTGTTCTGACTTTTGTTTTTGTTTAGCTTCTGTGGAGCAGATGTTGAGTATTTTAACTTTTTGAAATATAGTTTATAGTGGAAAGAACCAAAGTATGTATCATTGATTAACTTGCAAAGTTGAGTTAGAAAATCCCAAGATCACCTTCTTTCTTCATGTTATCCAAACACCTCATTAGATATGGAACAACATGTTTCTAGAGAATCAAATGAGGCATGGTTGTTTTTTGTAGATCCTGATACCAAAAACTGTTTTCAGAGTTTTCTCATAGAATTGTGAACTTTTACTATTCTATCCGTCTTTCTTGTGTGACTATGGCCCTTTAAAAAGCAATGTAAGCCAGGAGAACCTATTGTATTCTTCAAGACCCTTTTAAAAACTTATTTCAGGAGTAAGCAACTCACGCTTGTTTATTATGGGGAATTGTTTAGTATGTCTACTTTTAGGACTTTGTACAGTGGATTAAGGACTTCTTGTTATGTCATTCTTCTTAAGCTCAGTTGGAAGTCTCAAGATAATAGTTATATTCATTATTTTATTTCTACATTAGAAATAAAAATATGTATAATCAATTATGCTTCAATAAAAAAATAAAATGAAGAAATAAAAATAAAAAATAAACTGTGAGAAGCTGAAAAAAAAAGCAACTCAGAGTTAACCATTATCCTTATAGATCTTATTTGCCAACCTATAATCTATAATTATTCTGGTCTTTTTTCCTAATCTTCAACGTTTCTCCTGCCTCCAACTAGGCTATCATTAGACCTAACGGCAGAACTTCACTTCCAAGGGAAGACCTAATCTGTGTTGACTCTACTGTCTTGGTTCCTACATAGTATACTCCTTGAGTGTTTCTGGAGTTTTTGTACATTAATGCTAAATACCTAGATCTGCTGTCATTTTGTTCTATGATTTTGAACAAATCTCTTCCTCTCTTTGTGCCTTAGTTACAATAAAGGTGGTTGGGATAATCATATTGCCTTTGAATTCTAATCTTTATTTTTATGATTCTTGAACATCATCATTCCATCTCTGTTTTCTGTTTGTATTGTTTTCACTTAAAGGGTGCTCTCCTAAATCTGGTGCTCTCATAGTCTATACAGTTTATTTCTTACTGAGTGTTCCGTTTAGTGAGGTTATTTTAGATTCTGAACCCATCTTCAGAAGTTTTAGATTGGTGTCACCTGATCAAAATATGCTTATGTCCTTGTTTCAGGCACTGATACAAGTGAATGTTTTATCTACCCTTGGCATCTAGGAGATCTTTTAGTATCATCATCTCAAATTAATATTGATCCATGGGTGACCATTATTTGAGTGTCCTCTGCCTCCTGGGAACTCTCTCCAGGTGAGGGACCTGCCTGGATTTTCATAGTTTATTGATGAGCCAATTGTTTAGACTAGTCTCAGAAACCTTGATAAAGTGAAAATAAATTACATTTATTGCTTCTCCACTGTCTCTCAGGCTGTCATTCTGTCATAGAAGGAGATTAGATTTGCCTGACAAGACTTGATCTTTAGGAAGCTGTGCTGGATATTACCCAGCATACTGTTCCTTCAAGGTATTTGCAAATTGATTTGCAGTATCTTCCAGGACAGACATGTTATCTTTACAGATTAATTACAAACAGGTAAAAAGTTACAGAAAGGGAATAGTGAGCAATGGTTCTTAAACTAGGCCAAGAAATATAAGATTTTAATTCCTTTCTCTAAAACCTTTGAGGCAATTATTGTAAATGAGTTGTCATATCTAAGTGAGTTGAAAGATTGTGTTTATAAATGGAGTTTACAGTAACTAACTTGGTATATTTTATCATTTTAAAATGTTCACTTATGAATTGGTTGGAACTTGACAAAAATTCAATAGTAATCTGCTTAGTACAGTGCCAGATTTCAAAGGCTGATTTACAGCATGTATTGATTTTGAGTATCTATCTCTTACAAGTATATGTGTATCTAAAAATGAAGATAACTCATTATGCACTATCGTGATTGTTCCTATTTCCTTTATAAAAGGCAGTTTAATAAGCATATAGTTTTACTTAGAGTAAGGCATATTAAATACTCTCCCATATTTAATGGACTCCACTTTATAGCGGACATATTAGTGTAAGGGACTTGGAAATAATTACTGTTTTTTCTGAATTCTAATTCTCTGTAGTTCTATAATACTTGGATATCATCAATACTGCAGTTGTGGATATTGCTTGTATATAAAATGAACCTAGTGTATGCATTGAAGTTCAATAAAAACTTGTGCCCTTATTGAAAGTTTGAAAGTTCTCTAGCATCGAAAGTGAAAATTGTGAGTTTTACTGAGGCCATACCACATATAACTCACATACCACAAAATTCACCCCTGAAAAGTGTGTAATTCAGTGGTTTTAGTGTATTCCCAGAATTATATAACTATTACCATGATCTAATTCTATAAATTTTTTGTCACTCCAAAAAGAAACCCCGAACTCATTAGGGCTGACTCCCTATTTACCCCTACCCCTAGAAACCACTAATCTACTAGTGCATTGTACTGTCTCCATGCATTTACCTATTCTGGATATTTCATACAAGTGGAATCATACAATATATGTGACCTCTTGTGTCTGGCTTTTTTCATTTGTTGTAATGTTTTCAAGGTTCATTCATGTTGTAGCATGTATCAGAACTTCATTACTTTTAATCCCGGAATAATATTCCATTGTATGAATATACACATTTTGTTTATCAATTCATCTGTTAACAGACTTTTTAATTGTTTCCATTTTTGAGCTATTATAAATAATGCTGCTATCAACATCCGTGTACAAGTATTTGTGTGAACATACGTTTTTATTTCTCTTGAGTATAGATTTAAGAGAGGAATTGCTGGATCAAATGATAACTGTCCTTAACACTGAGGAAATGCCAGTTTTCCAAAGTGGCTGCAACATTTTACATGAATTTTGTGGATTATATATATTCATAGATTTGTTTCAAAAATTAATCCAAAGTGAATTTTGTGGATTATATATTCACTGATTGGTTTCAAAAATTAAATTTGATTTGCCATGCATTTCCTGGATAACCTGCATTCTATGGTCTTTGTTGTGCAAATTTCATGACATTCCAATATTATAGTTCCACATTTTAAAGGCAAGCTGATCCTGCCAAGTAGCAGAAAATCTAGTGCCCCTAGGAATGTTAAGAAGAACAAAAGTTGTGACTTAAAATTTAAGAAGTGAAATATTATAGTTTGGTTGATATAGGGAGAGGGACATTGACCTCTGAGTTTTCTAAAGTTGATAGTATATCAATATAGAGTGGGAAAATAAATCAGGCCTCAAAGAGGTCATCATAGAAGTATTGTCATCAAAACCAGTGTTTTTGTAGATATAGTTCTTGTAGAATTAGCTTGGCATTCTAACTCTTGGCTAATGGTCACATATGGAGTTAAGATTGTTCAGAGGGAAGAACGGCAGAGAAGAGTGGGAAGGTATTACTAGCTGGGATAAAGTCATGTCTATTTGGCTCCAAAGGGTGGGAGGTAGGGGTTTGAAAGCTTTTCCTCTTGAAATAGTGTAAATAGGGGTACAAGGAGAGAAGAAAGAACAAATCCTGCAGGGGCTGTCACTGGGTGAACTGTCTTAGAGTACACCATTCACAGGTTCAGATAAGTTCTCAAGGGAGTTATTACATCTTCTTAGGATTTTCCCCTTTTCTCCTGGCTTACCATGGAGAATTGGGCCAGAATCTTAAACCTTAAAACAGTTAAATAAGAGCCCTTCCAAAGGAATTATCCCACCCAAAATTACACACACACATATTTATATTTATGTATCACACACACATATGTTCCTTATCTGTACATAAACAAACCATGTTAATGATAAAAGGATAATGATTACACATAAGATAACTACATGTTTAGCAAAAATACTCAATATATTTCTGCTTAAATTGTATTAACAAATGATCAGGCAGTAAAATGTAAAGTAAAGAGAAAAAAACAAAACCCAAGTACACACAGTGAAAATCAGTAGCTCTTTAGGAATAAAAGAATATAGTTGGAGAAACTTTCTAGAAACCACTATAAAGGCCACTAGCTCTTAGGGTAAGAATTCAATATAGAAACTTAATGTAACCATTCATGGTAGGAAATATTTATTTCACTCATGTGTGATAGTTTTGGTTTTTAACTTACTGAGGGAAGTTGATGGGACACAAATTCTCAGTGAGCATGCTTCCTTTAGCAGAATTAGATATACTTAATCAAGCCATATAGGACACTTCCTCAGAACTGGCCTTATCTGTAAGTAGGGTGATTTCATGGACCCTGGGAAACTGCAGTATTTCTGCCATCCCCACTCTCCTAGGGTGAGTCTAATGAAAAGTACAAAGTTCTTTTCAAAGATCTCCAGAGTGTTAGAATTGTCACGCTTATCAGTTGTTTACATCTTAGTGTGAATGAAAGTTTGAGAACTGGCGCTGATGAAAGGCAGAAGTTCCCTGGGCAAAGTTTAAGGAATAGGGATTGTGTACAATCAGGAGAAAAGAGAGCTGAAGGTTAGAGGCCCAAACACAAACTCTGCCTGTTTCAAATTTTATCTTGTTCCTTTCTAAACCCACATTTTCTCAAGAATGGTATTTCTAAACTTTATTGAAGATGTCTAACTTCTCTTTCTTGGCAAAAAAACAAAAAAAAAATGGAAGTTTTCCCTTCACAAGGATTATTCTCCACATGAAAATTGACCCCATGTCTACTTAACCTAATGCATTCTTAGACCTGGTCTTTTTTTCTATGTGAATTAATTTGTCAAACCTCTGTAGCTGGGTCATGAATGGTTACAAGTGCCTCCTGTAGGTGATCATTATAAGATCCTAATATTTATCTTAAATGGCTTGCAGAAATTTGCAGAGACACCTCTAGAAACCCCCAGAACTGATTTGCATCTAAATCATTTTTAACCAGGAAGCAGAAGTTCTTATCTGCAGATGCTCAAGGTTTGCCTTTTATGGGGCAGCAGCCTCTATGAAAAATATATACCTCATTATAAAAATAGGGCACAAATATTCTTTCCTTCAAACTTTCTGGCTTTTAGACTGCTTTTTCCTGCTGGGACATAATGGAGCATCAATGCATTGTACTGGAGACAGTACTTGCTCCCATAAAAGACAGCAAAGAACAAAGCATTTGTTTTCCTTGTGTAGACTCTGAAGTTAACATTCATGATTTAATAAATGTGTTTTTGCTCTCCCAGGAGAAATATCAAGCAGTACTAAATATTTCAGTGGTATTTCTTTAGGAAGTTCAAATGTTTTAAGGGTAGACCTTTTTTGCGGGGGAGGAGGCGCTGGGGTGGTATTGGGGGTAGCATTTGAGGAATCAAGCAAAAGTGGAAAAGTGTCCTGTTGTACAGTTTTATTGTTGTTATACCTTTTTTCTAACTATATCTGCTGTGGAGTTTTCTCATAAATGCAAACATCCTTCACAATCTGTTTAAAAACCACAAGTACATCACTCAGAGGAATATTTAAGGAACCATCAGGAGGGGAAAAACTCATTGGTTTAATGGAATGCTGTCAAGGCAAATCAACATCATGAACAACATTGGGGCAGAATTGATACTTCTGCACTGACATGTTAAAAGAAAAGCCCATGCATTATTTAGAAAACCCAGAAATCTGTCAGCTGTATGAGTGCCGACTTAGCAGAAGCAGGAGGATGCTGTTCAAGTTGAAAAGAAACACATAGGCACAGATCCATATTGTAACTTTTCATGTTCTACACCCACCACGAATACTCAGCTATTACGTGGTCAGCATTTTTGAGTTTTTCTCTTTTAAATTTTCAAGTGCTTCGAAAGGCAAAAGAGATAGGTCTTCTATTCTAAAAAAGCAAAATGTCTAGGCTATTATTTTAGTATTAGAGTAAAGATGGCAGGACCAAAGAAAGATTGTTTTTCATCTTTTTGAGTGCTGTGCAGGTTTCCAAGGAGTGTTTTGGGGTTGTTACAGTAGGAACTATTTTTACGCATTTATCCCATGAACAAAGTATTTTCTTAACCACTTTGGTTTCAACAAGCATAAAGAAACACTTTGTTTTAGTGATTTAACCACACCAGCATACCATTTATAAACATGGAAGGTTTTATTTTCTACTAATATAAAAATGAGTATATAGGCACATACATATAAGCCTTTTTACCAATTTTATTGAAAGCACACAGGTGGCATCTCTTTAGTACCTTCTTGGCGAAACATAGCTCTTGACCTATCTATGCCTTTGTATTACTCCTGACAGTCAAGTAAAAAGCCAATGTTCTTCCTATTATCATAGAAGAGACAAGAGAGGCACAAAAAAATTCAGTGCTTTCCTTAAGATTGTACATTTTAACAACAAGAGAAAATTAGTGGTAAGAGAGCCACGATCTTGCATGTGCAGTGAAGTGAGCCTAGTGTGCTATCTACTCTATTGCTGCATCCCAACTTTTCTCTGTACATCACTGTGCATTTATAGGTGTTAAATTGTCTCTAAGCCAGAAAAGATTTAATAAAAATCTTCTATTCCGTGTGGCTGCTAATTTATAGCCAATGAAGGAAAAAATCACATAACCAGACAATCAGGAGCAATGATATATAATTGGAATATAAGACTTTTGGTGTTATCTGTTTTGAAAAAGTCTGTCCAAAAAGGTTGCAGAAGTTGAATTGCTGATGAAAAGGGTCCAATTCAAAATTGCATGTTACTTTGTTAGAACACTGTAAACCTTCTGATATGATTTCTGCTGGAAATAAATGAATAGGAGCAATTTATAAAACACGTTATTCCCTGATTTCTGGGTTTCTAGTTTTTCCATGGAGAGATATGTACATATTTGACATATAGATGGTTAGTTAAACTTTCTTTTATAAGTTCTTGTGGATTTTGTATTGCATACAGGGCTCCTTTGGGAGAGGTATCAATTTACACATTTTTATTTTCAAGAAACTCGTCATCATCACCATTATCTGCAACTTCTACTGAGAAAATTACAATAAGTGAATAACTCAAGGAACTAAATTAATATTTTCAGCCAGCTGGTGGAATAGTCTGAGGTCTAAATTACTGCTTTTGCCCATCTTCTTTGTTTGCCTCTTGATGGTGTTTTCCAAATCTATCCTCTCCTTTTCCCCTCCACCAGCCTCTTTTTACTCTTCTGGGCTATTTACTTTTCTTCTGGTCTACCTCTGGATTGATCAGCCGGATACATTAATAAATTAATAAAATCATTTCATATACTGCAATAATGTTTCTGGAGGGTTGTGTGTGTGTGTGAGAGAGAGAGAGTTGGGGGGGAGAGAGATTTAGAAAGAGGGGGGGGGGAATGAGCACATGCATGCTTGAGCACAAATGCAGGTTTACCTGCATAAGCATCTGTACAGTTATATTCCAGGAAGGATGTTCTTCCCAGGCAAAGTCTTCTTGATTATTCCCGGATATTACCCACATTGGATGGTATAATTATCTGTTATGCTTATTTATGAAAATGCATTTGTCACATACTGCTCTTTATGAAGTGGTTGTGTTGATTGGAGATAATTGGATTACAGCTGATCAGGCTGAAGCCCTGCCCTCAAGCAAGAAACAAGAATTCCCAGGATGGTTAGAGACAGAGGAAAAATAAGAGGGTGCATATGAATTTAAGTTGGAAAGTTGCAAAGGAAGCAAGCTGATGGAGTTTGGATGTGTTGTCCCCTCCAAAACTCATGTGGAAATTTGATCCCCAACGTGGCAGTGTTGGAAACTGATTGAGTCATGGGGGCGGATCCCTCCTGAGTGGATTAATGCTCTCCCTGGGGGAGGGGGGATTAATGAGTGAGTTCTGTTCTGTTAGTTCCCGCGAGAGCTCGTTGCTTAAAAAGACCCTGGCACCTTCTCTCTCTCTCTTGCTCCTCTCTCTTCCTTCCTCTCACCATGTGATCTGCTTGTACCCACTGGCTGGCTGCCACTTTCCGCCATGAGTAGAAGCAGCCTGAGGCCTGTGCCAGATGCAGCTGTCACAGAATCGTAAGCCAAATAAACCTCTCTTCTTTATAAATTACCCAGTCTCAGGTATTTCTGTTATAGCAACCCAAAATGGACTAAAACACAAGCTGATATTAGGTGTTAGGAGATCTGGATTCTGGAACCATCTGTGCCAAGAAGTAGCTGTGAGACATTAGGCAAGTCTCTTGCTGTACCTGAGCCTTAGTTTTTCAATGTTTAAAAATAAGAAGTGGCGTTAGATTACTTTTAAGGACAAGTCCAGCTGTGACAATTCTCCCTTCATGCATAGGGTAAGTGGTTATCCCTGTCACTCTAATTGCAGGAGGGGGAAAGAGTGGTGTTGTACACATAGGTGGGGGTGGCCATGTAGTTCAGGGACTTCCTGTAAATATAGCTTAGAAAGTTAATAATCCAGATATGTCAAATCTCCATTTTCTTCTAGAATTCTAGAGTAACTAAAATACATCTTCTTTTATACGTATTAGAAAACACTGAATTGCTATGTAATGCATCTCAGTGGTACTTGGTGAAGAAAGAAGTGGCCCTGGTTCTAATCCCCTTACCCCCACAATAAAAGAGTAAAAGCATAAATGTAATATATTGGATTTGTCATTGTTCTTGAAACAGTTAAAACCCAAATTAGAAGCCTTTTTTCTCCTGTGCCTAGAGGACCAGATCGATTATATTTATCTTCTTTCAGTTTAAAATAGCTTTGATCTCCGTGAGCTATATGGCTTAAATTACAATGAACGGCAACACTCTAAAGCTCTGTATGGACTACTTGAGATAAACTTACCATAAGGAAAGTTGTAACTAAATAAGGTGTGAGAGATTGTGTGATTTGGCATTCAGCGGTGCTTCAGGATATAGTCTTCCCTGGATGCATTAATGTTAATGGGAACCTCATGCATTCATGGAAGGAAAATATGTACCTCTTAGTTTGTATTTCAGCCATTAAGGGATATTGCATGATCTACTTTGCTTGATTTATCTAATCTGTAACCTTCCCTGCATTCTAAGAACTAGCCCTGTGTTTTAATAGCAGAAAATAAAACAACAACAACAACAAAACCACAAAAACTTTGTCTCCTTGAATCAAAATTACCTACTTGCAAGTAATCTATTTTCATATGTAAGCTTTGTTGTAGCAAACTTACTGTGAAGTGTAAGGAACATGTCTTTGTAGAGTACAAGGGAATATCTCTAGGCACCTGCCAAGTAACAGGGAAAAAACTTTTCAGTTTTTGTTATATTTACTATAAGATCTAAATGCAACACAATGAAAACTACTGACAAAACACAAGTAGCACAGCCTAAACTGCTTAGAATGAAACATTTTCACATGTCTTTCACTTTGCTGATCTTCTACAAATTTATAGTCTCTGAGTACAGAGGTCTAAATCTTCAAAGCTTGAAAAACAGAGGTGCAGCATGAACTAATCTTCATTTTTCCCCTATCTTCTTACAGCAGCACTAATGGAAATGTATTTTGTTTAATGACTCTGAAATCCTGTTTGTAATTAGATGTGGGAATTGGTCTTACTTTGTAACAGATGATACTGGAATAATAATATGAGAGATGCTACACTGAGACCACTATCCTCCTAAATCTATATCATTTTTCATTTTATTGACAGGAGATGTGTGCAAGGAACAAAGAAATTGATTTTAAAAAGGAGGAAAATAAGATCTAATAAAACCTTCCAATCCAAATATTTTAGTGCTACTTTCAATATGTTGCAGTGGGGGAAAGAAAGAGCATGTATCTTTTTTTAATTTAGAAAACAAGGGTTTTAGATTTGTTGCTTTGTTCCTGATAATGATCTTTGAATGTTATTGCAAAGACTAGGTAGAGAAGTTTAATTAAGTGATAGAGATCATATCATTGAAGCATGATACTTTAGCATGATTATACAAAATAATTAATATCGTTTTTTTAAAGAACAATTTTATATTCAAACAAAGAATTTAAGGAGTGGACAGACTGAATGTCACAGCTGTTCTGTACATCGTGTTCCTCATTGTCAGTAAGTGCTACTGTCACAAATCATTCTGGTCACTAAAGATTTAGTAATATTTGCAGGTCTTAGATTTTTTTCCAGTTTAATTCTAATGGACTCCAAAGGGCCACAAAAAGTAGACTACAAAGAAGTTATATGCATTATGAAGAGGTTTCATCATCCCTTCAAAACACATGTGTTATTACCATTGATGGTAGTAAGAATGCTTGGATGTACTAATATATTCTTGGTGGAGATTCTGATTGTATGTATTTCAATGTGTGATGATCAATTTAGGTGTTATTGAATTCCTTTGCTTTTCAGTTCATGTGTTGGACCCTTCTTAGTAGATACAAGACTTGGCAAAAGAGAAAAAAAATCATTATTGGTCATTTCCTTGGAAGCTGGCATTTCTTTAGCAGTTTAGTTTACAAAGCAGTTTCACATCTACTTATTTCCTTTGATTGTCATGAAAATCCTGTAAGGTAAGTAGAGCAAGTATTACCATGATCCCTCTTTGGTAGTAGAATATACCAAGACTCAAAGAGATGCAGTGATTTGGTGGAATTCAAATAGATACTATATGGTCCAATACAAGACTTTTAACTCCAAAACCTACATTCTTTCATGGAAAAATAACTTACTGTGTATAAATTAAGTTGAGAACACATATGGTTCCATCAATATACAGGTTAATAGATTTTTGTGACATCATAATGGGTAAGAACACAATGTAATTAGAATGGAAATTTCGCCAAACCACAGGTTCATGACTCTGCTCACATTGAAAAGAAGTAGAGTGGATTTTAGTTTGGTGATGGTGAACAGAATCTTTTATTTGCTATGATAACTAGCATTACTTTTTTTTTTTAATGAAACATAGGACCATCATGAGGTTCTCTACTTTCTCCTTGTAAAGGAAATCAAAGATCATATCACTGACAAAGCGACAATTATAAAATCCTGTTTCTTAAGATTAAACATAAGGCACATGCAATTTACCTCCCCTGTTGCAGTATATTGCAAACATCAAAATATTGGTATTGGAGATTTTCAGTAGATTTTCTTTTCCTGCTTTTAAAAATCAATTTCTTTGTTCTTTGTACACATGATCTGTTAGCTATCAGGGCTAATAAAAATGACCTGTTTGAGCTCAAATGTACAATCAAATGTAGGGATTGTAGCTCTTTCATTACAAAATATTAGAAAATACTACAGTTATGCAGCAACATTATACTTGTCTAGTTTCCCTGTTTATATTTATTAGTCTAGAATGGCATCTTACATAAATTTGCTATGATAAATAAATAAAGGATAGATCAATTAAATCAACTTTAACAGATTTTCCTGGCATAGAGTAGATACTCAACAAATACCAGTATATGCTGAATCCTGATTGTGTAGTGTGCCATTGTATTCTATACATTATTCTAAGAGTCCTATGGATTACTATATATTATAGGACATGCTGTAATTCTAGCTCTGTCCTCATTATCAACAAAAACTTTTTTGTCAATAAAAACAAAGAATTGCTTTCTTGATTTCTTTTTCTGCATGTTCACTGGAGAACTGCATGTTGAAGTATAGAAATGCTGATTTTTGTGTGTTGATTTTGTATCCTACAACTTTATTGAAATCATTTATCAACTCTAAGAGTTTTTTGGAGAGGCGTTAGGCTGTTCGATGTATAGGATCATGTCATCTGCAAACAGGAACAGTCTGACTTCATTTTTTTCCAATCTTGATGCCCTTTATTTCTTTCTCTTCTCTGATTGCTATGGCTAGTAACATCATAGTTTTCTCTTCTAAACAGCCTACTGGAAAATGTGCTTAGAGGTAAAACAGTTATAATAAATAAATCTGTGATAAGTTTCAACTTACAAACTTCCACAGAAAACATGAAATTTGTTGCTGTGATTTACTACTGCAAAGTCAGTCACAGCTGTTCTTATCAATGACTTTATTTGGATCACTTTTAACTTGAAAGATAAGCTTTGTCTCAGTTAAGGCAGTATTAATTCAGGGAAATTCAGGTATTAGGCATAGTAAGTAACAAATAGGTGATCATAGAATGTTTAGGTGATCATACGGAATTTGGAGAAAATTCAAACAACTGAGAGCACTGAAGGGTAAGATGCTTTGACAAGCTGCTGATAGTTTTGCTAGCATGTGTCAGAGTAGATGGAAGAGGCCAGTGATGGGTGTTTGGTGAGTAGATACAAAGCTAGAAGGAATTGGAACAACATAAACCAAACTAACAGGATCTGGATATTTCAGAACAAAAGTTAAGTAATGGTTGAAATGGGGTGTTTTAGTCTGTTTTGTGTTGCTATAACAGAATACCTAAGACTGGGTAATTTATAAGGAAAAGAGGTTTATTTGGCTTACGATTCTGGAACAGCTGCATCTGGCATGGGCCCCAGGCTGCTTCTACTCATGGTGGAAAAGTGGCAGGCAGCTGGCAGGTACAAGCAGATCACATGGCGAGAGGAAGCAAGAGAGAGAGCAAGAGAGAGAGAGAGAAGGTGCCACGGTCTTTTTAAGCAACAAGCTCTCATGGGAACTAATAAAACAAGAACTCACTCATTAATTCCCCCTCCTCCAGGGAGAGCATGAATCCATTCATGAGGGATCCACCCGCATGACTCAATCAGTTTCCAACACTGCCACATTGGAGATCTAATTTCCACATGAGTTTTGGAGGGGACAACACATCCAAACTCCATCATGAGGTCATCTGTGGAAAGTCATGATATTGCATGTAAAAGAGGATAAAATAAAATAAAACCCAGGGATGCTGGATTAGAATGGTCAATAAAATAAGCAAATAAAAAAATATGCAAGAACAAGTGTAGGCATACCTACATTCTTTACCCATTTGTAGAAGCACTCATAGAATTTCATCATGTCTGAGTTGAGTTCAAGTATACAAATTATGCTGAATTAAAATAATCCTAAAGATAGGAATGAAACATAAGTTAGAAATGAAACAGCCAGAGAGTGTGCACAGTGCCCTGCAGTCCCACTCAGGCCCACCATTGCATGGACATACCAACAGGCCAACCACCAGAGGGACCTGGTGAGTGCTGGACCAGTGGGTAGCTAGCTGGGGTGGGAGCCCATTCAGAAAGCCAGGCTCCATGACCACCAGTCTCTGCAACAGTGCCCTCCTCCTGCCAGCGTCTATCAGGCAGTGGTGGAACCATGCCTGCAGTGCTGCCTAAGGACACCCTGTCACAGGCAGCCATGCCTGTGCCCTCCCACACTGCATATTGGTCACATTGCTGTCATGACCGGTGCTGCTTTGGAGCCCCCAGCATGAAGCAGTGTGTTCTGTGGAGAACAGCAGGTACTCTGTCGTTGGGAGATGATGAAAATGGGGAGGACGATGCTGAAGACACAGTGCTGGACTTCCAGGAAGATGGCAGACTAGAAGTGCCCAGGGCTCATTCCTCTATTAGAGAAAGATTGAAATGGGCCCACCACCACTCCTGCTGCTGTTGCTGGACCCATTATCTGGTTCTAGAGCCATCACCCATTGCAGAGCAGCTCCCCATAGAGCAGCAGTCTTTCAGGTGGCCTGTCACTTCAGCTGCTAACTCTGCAGATATGAAGGAGGCAGCTACAACCACCACTGCCACAGCCACAAGTTAACCCTGCTGCCACCAAGGACAGTGCAGAGACAAGGGAGGCAGTTGCAGCCACCAGTGCCACTGCTGTTCCCACAAGGTAACCTCGCTGCTGCCATAGACATTGCAGATGCAAAGGAGGTGGCTGCAGCCACCAGTGCTGCTGCTGCCATGACAAGGTAACCACACTGCCATTGCAAGACACCACAGATGCAATGGAGGCAGTTGCAGCCATAGGCACTGCTACCACTCCCACGAGGTATCTCCACTGTTGCTGCAGATATGGCACACATGAGGGAAGTGGTTGAGGCTGACAGTGTTTCTGCTGCCCCAACAAGGTGACCACACTGCTGCTGCAGACACCAGAGAAGTGAGGGAGTAAGTTGCAGCCACTGCCACCATTACCACCAGCACAAGGTAATCCTGCTTCCACTGCAGACACACTAACTACACGGGCTGCCACTGTGGACACCACAGCCAAGGAGGAGGCTGCTGCAACTGCCATTGCTGCAGTTGCTGCCATGACTGGTACTGTCAGGCAGCCACTATCACTGTGCAAGCAGCCCACAGATGCTGGAGCCACTGGTGCCACGCGGGCAGCCCACCAAAGCCACCTCCACAGCCACAACCACTGCAAGAGTGGCCTGCTACCACAGCAGTAGCCATAGCAGCCACTGGCACTGTGCAGGTGGATCACCGAACACTCAACTACATTGACACAAGGAGGGTCACCAGCAAGGTCTGGGGAAGGAGAGTAATAGAAGAAGCAACTGCTATACCAGATGACCAGAAATCAATGTAGAGTTACTAGAAATATGAAAACACAAGAAAACCTGAGTCCAACAAAGGAGCACAATAACTCTCAAGTTCCAGACCCCTTAGAGCAGGAAAATCTTGAAATGACTGAAACGGAATTCTGAGTAAAACTCTTAAGGAAACTCAATGAGATATAAGAAGACACAGTTAAATGACACAATGAAATGAGGAGAGCTGTCCAGGATATGAAGGAGGAAATTTCCAAAGAGATTAATATTTTAAAAAAGAATGTAGAACTCATGGAACTAAAGAAGTCATTCAATGAAATAAAAAACACAACTGAGAGCTTAAACAGCAGGCTAGAGCAAGAAGAAGAAATAATTTCTGATCCTGAAGACAACCTCTTTGAAATAACTCAGGTAGACCAAAAAAAAAAAAAAAAGTATTAAAAAATATGAAGAAAGTCTGAGAGATAGCAGACAACCTTAAGTGCACAAACATCTGAATCATGGGTATTCCTGAAGGGGAGGTGAAAGGAAAAATTGCTGAGAACATATTCAATAAAATAATAGCAGAAAACTTCCCCAAAAAGATTCAATCCCAAAAGATCCTTTCCAAGACACATTATAGTCAAACTGGCAAAGCTCAAAGACAGAGAGAATCTTAAAAGAAGCAAGAGAAAAGTGTGAAGTCACCTATGAGGGAGCTCCTATCGGGCTAACAGCAGACTTCTCAACAGAAACTCTACATGCCAGAAAAAAATGGGATGATATGTTCAAAACACTAAAAGAATAAAACTGCCAGCCAAGAATACTGTACCCAGCAAGACTATCTTTCAGAAGTGTTGAAAAATAGTGTTTTTCCCAGACAAACAAAAACTGTATGAGTACATCAACATAGAGCCAGCCCTGAAAGAAATTCTCAGGGGAGTCCTGCATCTGGAATCCAAAAAAACAATAATCACTACTGTGAATACACAAGAAAGAACAAAACCCATTGATAGAGCATATGTGTAAATGAGAAAGAGAAAGAAACTAGACCTTGCCCTTAAAAATCAAGTAAACACTAAAAGCAAACAATAAAAGGGAAAGAAATAAGCAAAAGATATTTAAAATTTCCAAAGGAAAATCAATAAAATGCCAAAATTAAGACAATACCTTTTAGTACCAACCCTCAAGGTAAATGGATTAAAATCCCACTCAAAAGACACAGACTGTCTGATTGGATTAAAAAGCTAGACCCAACTATATGCTGTCTACAGGAGATTCACCTCACCTGTAAAGACATACACAGACTAAGACTGAAGAGATGGAAAATACATACCATGCAAATAGGAATATAAAACAAACAGTAGTAGTTATTCTTATAATGGGTAAAATAGACTTTAAACCAAAAACTATAAAAAGAGACAAAGAAGGTTACTATATAAAAGCAAAGGGATCTTTCCAGCAAGAAGACATAACAGTAATAAATATTTATGCACCCAACATTGGAGCACCGAGATATATAAAGCGAACACTATTAGACCTAAAGAAAGAGATAAACCCCAATACGATAATAGTGGGGGACTGCACCCCTCTCACAGTGTTGGACAGATCATCTAGGCAACAAATCAACAGAGAAACACAGGATTTGAACCACACTTTAGACCGATTAGAATTGTCAGATACCTACAGCACGTTTCATTCAACAACTGCAGAATATGCATTCTTCTCATCAGCACATGGAATATTCTCCAGGATAGACCATATATTAGGTCACAAATCAAGCTTCAACAAATTTTTAAAAATTGAAATCATTTCAAGTATCTTCTCAGATACCAACAGATTTAAACTACAAATCAGTAACAAGCAAAACTGTGGAAACTATGCAAACACGTGGAAATTAAAGAACATACTCCTTAATGACATAAGGGTCCAAGAAGAAATTAAACAGGAAATCAAAAACTTTCTTGAAACTAATGAAAATAAAGACGCATCATACCAAAACCTGTGGGATACTGCAAAAGCAGCACGACGAGGTAAATGTATTGCAATAAACACCTATATCAAAAGAATAGAAAGATTTTAAATAATCATCTTAACACTACACCTCAAAGTACTAGAAAAACAAGAACAATCCAATCCCAAAGTTAGTAGATGGAAAGAAATAATTAAGATCAGAGCAGAACTAAATGAAATAGAAACCCAAGGAATGACACATAAAATTGATGAAACAAAAAGTTGTTTTTTCAAGAAGATAAACAAAATAGACAAAGTATTAGGTGGGCTAATTAAAAAAGAAGAGAGAAAACCCAAATAACAAATATTGCAAACAAAAAAAGAGACATCACAACCAATTCCACAGAAATACAAAGTACCATTACAGACTATTATAAACAGCTATATGCCAACAAATTTGAAAACCTAGAGGAAGTGGTCAAATTTCTGAACACATACAAACTACCTAGACTGAATCCAGAAGAAAGAGAAAACCTGAACAACAACAATGATAAAAGGAAAACCTGAACAGACAAATAATAAGCAATGAGATTGAAGCACTAATCAGCAGTCTCCCAACAAAGAAAAGCCCTGGTCTGGATGGCTTTACTGCTGATTTCTACCAAAGCTTTACAGAAGAATTAATACCAGTTCTCATCAAACTATTCCAAAAAACTGAAACAGAGATCATTCTATGAGGCCAGCACCACCATGATACCAAACCCAGACAAACATACAACAAAAAAAGCAAACTATAGGCCAATAACTTTGATGAACATAGACCCCAAAATCCTAAATAAAATATTAGCAAATAGAATGCAGTAACAGATCAAAAAGATTATACATCATGATCAAGTGGGATTCATCCCAGGGATGCAAGCATGATTGAACATATGCAAATCAATACATGTGATACATCACATCAACAAAATCAAGGACAAAGACCATAGGATTATCTCAATTGACAGAAAAAGCATTTGACTAAATTCAGTATCCTTCATGGTAAATAAAGACTCTCAGCAAGTTAGGTATACAAGGAAAGTATCTTAACACAATAAAAACCATATATGACAAGCTCACTGCCAATATCATCCTGAATGAATAGGAACAAGACAAGGATGCCTATTCTCACCACTTTTATTTAACATAGTATTAGAAGTACTATCCAGAGCAATCAGGGAAGAGAAAGAAATAAAGGGCATCCAGATTGGAAAAGATGAAGTCAAATTGTCCCTGTTTGTAGATGACAAAATCCTATACATAGACAAGCCTAAACACTCTACAAAATAACTCTTAGAATTGATAAATTATTTCAGTAAAGTTGCAGGACACAAAATCAACACACAAAAATCAGTAGTGCTTTTATACTCCAACAACAAACTAGCAGAAAAAGAAATCAAGAAAGCTAGCCCATTCACAATAGTCACACACACACACACACACACACACACACACACACACACACAAAATTTAAAAACCTATGAATAAATTTAACCAAAGAGGTGAAAGATCTCTACAATGAAAAACACAAACCACTGTTGAAAGAAATTAAAGAGGACACTAAAAGATGGAAAGACACTCCATGCTCTTGGATTGTAGGAATTAACATTGTGAAAATGTCTGTACTTCTCAAAGTGATCTAAGATTTGATGCAATCCCCATCAAAATACCAATGACATTCTTCACACAAATAGAAAAAACAATCCTAACATTCATATGGAACAACAAAAGACCCAGAATAGACAAAACAATCCTGAGCAAAATAAAAATAAAGCTGGAGGCATAACACTACTGGACTTCAAATTATAGTACAAAGCTATAGTAACCAAAACAGAATGTTGCTGTCATAAAAACAGACACTGGGACCAATGGAACAATAGAAATCCCAGAAATCAACCCACAAGCTTACAGCCAACTGATCTTTGACAAAGGCAACAAGAACATACATTGGGGAAAAGACTGCTTCTTCAATAAATGGTGCTGGGAAAACTGGAAATCCATATGTAGAAAAATGAAATTAGGCCTGTACCTCTTGCCATATACCAAAATCGACTCAAAACCGATTAACAACTTCAATATAAGATCTGAAACTATAACACTTCTAGAGGAAAACATAGAGGAAATACTTCAGGATGTAGGACTGGGCAAAGATTTTATGCATAAGACCCCAATAGCACAGGCAACAAAAGGAAAAAATAAACAAATGGGGTTATATCAAACTAAAAAGCTTCTTCACAGCTAAAGAAACAATCAACAGAGTGAAAAGATAACCTACAGAATGGGAGAACATATCTGCAAACTACCCATCTGACAAGAGATTAATATCTAGAATATAAATTGCTCAAACAAATTTACAACAAAAAATAAAATTAAATAAATAAAATAATTAATAGGAAAATAAAATAATCCTAGATTAATATCTAGAATATTCAAATTGCTCAAGCAACTTTACAGCAAAAAATCTAAATAATAAATAAATAGATAGATAGATAAATAAATAAATAAATAAATAAAATCCAATTAAAAAATGGGCAAAGGAACTGCATGGACATTTCTCAAAATAAGACGTACAAATGGCCAACAGGTATATGAAAAAATGCTCGACATCACTAATCATCAGAGAAATGCAAATCAAAAACCACTTTGAGATATCACGTCACCCCAGTCAGACTGGTTATTATAAAAAAGACAGAGAATAACAAATGCTGGTGAGGATGAGGGGAATGGGGAATTCTTCTGCACTGTTGGTGGGACTGTAAATTAGTACAGCCATTATGGAAAACAGTATGAAGGTTCCTCAAACTACTACAGATAGAACTGCCGTATGACCCAGCAATCTCACTGCTGGGGATATATCCGTAGGATTGGAAATCATCATGTCGAAAGGATACCTGTGCCTCCAGGTATATAGCATTTGATATGTGGCTAGTGTGATTAACTAAATTTTTAATTTTATTTGTTTAATTAATTTAAATTTAAATGGCCATATGTGTCTAGTGACTACCATATTGCTCAGCTCAGATAAAAACTATTAAAATGGTAATTTGGCAGTTTTCAAAAAATAAGGGTGTAATCATGAAAAGTTGATTTACTGGACATATTTGCCTGACTTGATAAGCACTTATAATTAGCATGCTGTTTGTTTTGAAATACTTTTATGCTGGTTTCTTATGTGAGTGAAACAAATCAAAAATTTAAAAAGTGTTTATCTTCTTGTCACACTCCTTTTAATAGAGTGGGCAAGGACATCATCACCATACTTTATTAGTACAGTTGCGTTTTCTAAGTTTATTAATGTTGTTTTATTGTTTTCTCACAAGGAGTAACAACTGAAAGGCACGCAGTGATATTATTTTCATTAAACACAAGAGATAATAACAATAATTTTCACATGGGAAAATAGAGGAAAAACTACCAATAAAGATACTGATCTTGAAAATATTTTAATTTCTGTGACAGCATTCTTAACTGAGTACACAGCATAACCATTACTGAGGTTGGAAAAAAGGATGTTAGCTTTAAGCTAGTCATTGCCTAAACATGTTAGTGGTTAGCTTTTCACTGAATTGCCATTTTCATTTAGGAAGCATAATAATAATGACAATAACAGCCTTAATATGAATATGTAAATTTTATCCTTCAAAAAATTTTTTTTTTGCCAATCTCCAAAGATGTTTTACAGCTTGTTTATAAAGCTGTCCTTGTCTTTGCAAACTATAAAAAAGAATGCTGTTTGCAGACTATTCTTCTAAAGTTAAAAGAGAAGCTTCTTTTTATTGACTCTAAAGAGTTCTCTCGGCTTCTAGTCACGTAAAAACGAAAGCATTGCCACTCTGCTCTAAACACTGGACCTAAATTAAGGTAAAGTAGGCTTTGCATCCTCAGTGTACTCAGGTTGTAAACAGAAGCTGACATTAACTGAAAACAAGAGAGTGATTATTCGTAAAGTACACCAGGTACAGTAGCCCTGTGTGATGAGGACTTTAGGAGGTTGTGTAAAAAATAACTTTACCAAACAACTAACTCAGTTATCAGAAGTGAAAAGTGAATTCTCAACTTTTACGAAGTTCAAGAGCTTTTGGAAGTGTGTATTTGTCATTATGGTTAATTTGCACATACCTCAGTGAAGAAAAGGCCAGGGGAGCTAGGCAGAGAACACAGCTGTACAGGCGGCTCAACTAATTGCCTTTCCATCCTCAACCTCATTTATCTTCATTTCTTCCCAATTATATCAAATTATCAATAGTCTCTGTTGCATCAGAGTCTTAATCCCCTTTATTCAGGCAGCATTAGATAGTGGCAGATGAATTCTTGGAGGGAGTCAGGGTAAACAGCCATGAAATGCCACCTCTGGCAGATGGCATTTCTCACAAGAAATGTGACAAAACATTTGGAATTTGTAACTGGGCATTGGTATGAGGATGCAAGCTGTTAATATTTTTTTTAAAAAGGTAATCAAGGTGGTACATGGTAAAAACATAACCCATATATTAAAGAAAAAATACAAAGGTGTAGTTGTTCAAAACTCAAAAGATTAATACATTTTTAGATGGTGTGTTTCCACTGAGCACTGTAGCTATGAAATCTTTTCAGGCTGTGATATTTTGTGGTAATAAGTGGCCTATTTCCATTTGAAGCAAGCTACACATGTTCTGTATACAAAGACAAAATATCATTTATTTTCCTTTTCAATCAAATAACAGACCGTGTAATATTTATAGTGTCTATAGCCAAAGTGGAAATATGCTTCAAAATTAGAAAGCAAACTAAGCAGAAAAAAAGAAAACATAGTAGTGAGTAAACAATGTTTGGAAACATTTACAATTATTCAATTTTTTACTTGGTAAAGATGAGACAGAATAAGAATTCATTTTTTGGTATCATTTACAAAAATATCAATAATAGAAATCTAAATAATTGATTTTCAGTCTAACAACAAATTTGGCAATTTTGCAGAAATAACCACGTAAGTATGTTTTTATGAGTTTAACTTTGAGAAGCAAATGATCTATAGATATTATCACATAGATGCAATGCGTGGAATGAATGAATAAATATATAAGAACAACCTTTAAAAATAAACGTAAAATAATAAAATAAGCCACTGCAGTATATTTTATTATCAAGTCAAAAATATTTTTAAAATAGCTGGTGGATTTATCTTTGATCTTTTCTGTAATAGAGAGAGCCCTACTTTAAGGAGTGGATATCTCTTTCCTCTTTGTCATTTACATCCTGGATGCTGAATTCAATTTCATGATTGCAAATTAGACCCCTTTGGTCAGTGACTGAGAAGGGGAAAAGTGGAAAAAATGGTGGAGTTGCTTGCTCCCTTGGCATCCTAGGTTCCAGATCTCCGTGTCCTTTTCTCTTCCCCTTCTTTGGCTACACCTGGACAACTTTATCTTACAGTCATCTTCCCTCTCCTACACAGTCCTTTCCAAATTACATACCAGAAATGTTCCTTCTGATCTTAGTTTCTACAATAATTTAAATTTTTCATAGTTTATAAAATGTGCCTGAACTATCTAGACTGTAGGAAGTAAACATGTATGAATTGAGTTGCTAATTGAACATGGAAAATAATAATTTTTAGCTTTTTTTCCAAACTTGCATTTAAGGCTCCTTAATTTGAAACCCAATTTCCTGCGGTACTCTGTATAGAGTGTATAGGGTGGCAGTTTAGTAAGTTTGTGTAAATGCATAAGTATGAATTGTCCCCACACAGATCTATCAGGAGCTCATCACAGTTTTTAAATTTAGAGCTTAAATTTGGATCTGTGCTGTTTTCTGTCCTATAACTTCTGAAAAATATATATTACTGCTATATTACTACTGTTGACAAGTTAATGCAAAAATATTGTAGACAAATGAAGATTTTAAGATGCTTATAGTTTGATATGTTATTAACTTTGAAACTACTATTATGAAATTTCAAAAAGTTAATTTTAAAATTTAGCACACAGACTTCACTTTCAGTTCCAGGCATAGGTAATATATTGTTTTTTTCCAAATGTATTCATCATGCCAGATTGTCATCCTTGGAAATGAAAGTCAGTATATTGGCCAAAAGCACCAGACATTCTTTGGCTATGTCTTTGCTACCTTTGCTGTACTGCCATCCCTAGTAAGCTGAGCCTGTGTGGTGTGCCAGTGCATATTTAACCTTTCATCCTTACAGGCAGAGTCTCAGCTTAATGGTGGTTGTGTGTTGGGATTTGGTACCCTGTGGACAGTGGATAATCTCATACTAAGTAATATTATGCAACTGAATCGAGACTCATATGTAAAAGAATATGTAATCTAATAATTCTCAAGATTTTAAAAAACACATGTTTAGGCAAAATAGACTCATTTGTTTAAATTCCACCCTCCTCTCTGATCACACCATACATATGGTGAAAAGACCAATTTAAAGAATTTAATGACAGCAAAAAACAAACAACAAACAACAAAAAAAAACCAACTAGGGCCAAATATATATATTTCTATACAGTTTTATTCCTTCCTTATAATACTGAATATAGGTTATGTAGGAAAGCTTTACTAAATAGACTAAAACTGGTAAATTAAACAGCAAAAAAAGAGATAATAATTAATTGTCGTCATTTGGAATAAATTTCTATTTCTATTTTATAGTGAATAATAAAAAAAAGAATTTAATGACAGCAAAATTTTACATTTTTTAAAAAAAAGCAGATATTTTAAGTTAATCTCTCTCTTACAAATCTTACTGAATTTTATAACTGAATATTGAAACATAACTGAATGATTCTAAAACATTTCCAACTATAGCAATTCCTCCTAAAAAGCTAAAAGTTGTTAAAGATAACTAAGGGTCAGTCAGCCATTAGTGCAGAATATAAAATCATATTTTGGAAACATCTGCCTATTACGTGTGTATATGTGTAGAAAAAAATGTGGCTAAATTATTAATGTATTAAATACCTTTATGCAATGTTTGATTTTTTCTTTGGAAAAAGTATTCAAAGGAAAAATCTGGAATCAGAACAAATTATCAGACATTACTTTTTTACTACTCTGCTTATGGTGCACTGAATGGCCATTTGGAGAGTAAATCAGTGTCTCTCCTTGATCACTTGAAAATTTGGTGCATATCTTAACAACACTCATCATTTTTCTCTTTAAAAAACTTTTAGTGGCTTTTCCAACTAGTGAATTTATTTTAATTATTGAATCCATAATGACTCATTTTTCTAGGTTTAAAAAACAGGACATTTCTTTATCTAGGATCAGTTCATAGGGAGTGGAGACCATGCCTTTCACATGGAGAAATCTATGTATACGTCTGACTCTGTTCTGTCATGCTTGATATAATTTTCTTGAATTTGTTTCTTTATGACATGGTAAGCATGTAATATCAAAAGATTGCAACTACAAAAAGGATGTGCTTTTTTTTGTCAAGAAAAACAGTCTTATTTCTAATGTCTGTCTAGTACAGTACACGAAAAATAACATCAGCTGGTTAAAAAGAGGGTTAAGTTCTCTCTACTTATGGCATTTTTATTGTAGTGAATTGAAAATATTTGTATTACTTTAAGCCCATGGCTTTCAGTATTTTTTTCTGATGATTAAACAAGTGTTGGCAATCATGTTGGATGCAGTAATGCTCCCTTTCCACTCAAGTTATCTTTTTCAGTTGTGGCATTAGGCCTTCTAAGTTCTGTTCTGTTTTCAGTGATTGACTTCCAAGAAATTCCATTATGTTTTCCACTCTTTTTTCTCTTTAGGCATCAACTTGGCCTTTTTCCTTCTGCTTTGCAGCCTCACCCTTGTTTTAAAAAGATAGAGAAAACACTACCCACAGGTGGTCTCACATCATTTATATTTTTTGAAGATTTCCTTTTAAAAGAGGGACCTGAATAAGAAAGTAGCTTTCCTGCCTGCTTTCAATAAAGGGGTTTCTTTTTGACAGCCTTCACACTTCATAACTCACAGGTCTGCACACCACAGATTTCAGTCTAGACAAGCAAGCCTGTCTTTGAATCTATCACTCTCTCGATTCTCTTCACTGAAGTGCCTCATTTTGTTCCTCACAGCCTTAACACATTCACAATCAAAGCCTCACTTAAGAGTACTTATGTCAATATGCCTCCTATAAGCAACAGTGGAGGATAGTGGTTTAGTGTGTGTGTTTTACAGCCTTTCTTGGTTCAATTCCTTACTGGTGGTATGAGCTTGGGCAAATTACTCAGTCATTTTGAGCCTCAGTTTTCTCTTTAAAATGTGTCTATTTATAGTACCTTCCACATAGGGGTGTAACAGTGAGTTTGACATTTTTCTGGCACATAGTAAGTGTTCAATTAATGTTATTCCCACAGGTGTTTGACTTGTATGTTGTAAATTTTTCAAAGTAGTGGTCTGAAAGTGATAATTGTAGTTTTAATTACTCAACATAGTGATGAAGTCCATTTATGATACCATCAGCAGTAGCTCACAAGTCTCAGTGTAACAGAAATGAAAGATTCATTTCTTACATCTGTAGGCACTAAGAACCCATAATGGTTCTAAGAAACATAAATGTTTCTTCAAAAATCTATAATTCTTATTTACTAATACTTTGATTCTATAATTATTCGTATCCCTTGTACTCCATTTCCTCCTTCCTTTTTAAAAATTTTTTTTATTTTTTAAAAAACTGTGTTTCTCTACCTGATCTTCTTTCCACCTAGAAGAGATTTTGGTGTATTCACTTTATTGCCTCAGCTTAACAAAATATGTTTCTTTGCCTCTTCATTCTTATCCTAGACTCTGCCTTGTACTTCACTTTATCATATTTTGCCCAGTTTTGTAGCTTTCTGTAAATTTGGGTCTACTGATTTTGTCTTTATTTGGGTAAAGTTATGATTTTTTTTCCTGTTGAAAGTTTCCTTTTCTCTTAGCATTTTGCACTTTTATGTTGCCTGCCTTCTTTCCTCTCCTATCTTTTATTATATTTTGTGTTCATTTTTTAGTGACATAAAAAAAATTGAAAAGAGTTATTCTCCATTTTTTTCTACCAACATTCTTGTCATTTTAGTGCTTATTTCATCTTAATATGTTGTTCTTTCATATGGCTCTTCTTTTAAGAAGTCCTAGGGTTAGTAGCCACTTTCAGACAGCCAAACCCAGTCTCCTCTGTACAGAGAGGGAAAGAAAAAAAGAACCATCTGCTTCTCCTTTCCCAAGAGGAGACCAGGCTATGCATAGTTGTTTAGATCTCACTTACTCTCTTTAATACACCCACTTGTTTTATAAATATATGTATGTTTATGTGTGTGTGTGTATGTATATGATGATAAACTTTCTGAGATGCCCACTATTTTCTTTATCTGCTTCTTGTTTCTGCTTCTGAAACAAGTTTGATTTAGCTAATATGATACCTTTAAAAAAAGTTTGGAGTATAGATTTACATATTCAAAGGGATTTTATTGTATAATTATCAATAGATTCCTTCACCTACATTGTGACAGGCATATTTTTTAAGTATGACTGACTGACGGACAGATTGGGAATTGCTGAATTAATGGGCACATTTCAAATCCTTGGCAATGCTTGGAAGTAATTACATCTGCTGAACCACTTGATAAATTGTTGGAAGTAGCCCAGTAAGGCCATATCTGGAGTTCTCCATTTTCAATGCTTTAACATACCTGATTATACAGTTTATGTTAAGAGCAATATGTTAAAATGCACATGGCCATGCAAATAAATGTGCTAACTGCAAAAATAATGGGGTTTTGCCTTTGTGAATTGTTTATTTAATTCTTGGGGTCACTAGTGGTCTTCATCATCTTGTGTTGGTAATATTGTTAAAAAATATTTATCTTATGGACAAGTTAATGAAGTTAATAACTAAAAATGTTTTACTTTGTCTCATATTCTAAAATAATTTAATTTATAATAGCTTACACTTATTTGGCACTTAATATGTACAAATATTTCACTAAGTGTTTTACATGTTCTTTCTGATTTAATCCTTACAACAACCATAGGATATGTAGATAATATTATACCCATATTACATATTAGGAAACGGAGACTCAAAGAGCTTTAGTATCTGTTCCAAAACCCAGAGGAGCCAGAATTCAATCCCAAGTCTGTCTGATGCCCTTTCCACTATGCTATTATGATTTTGGGAGTATACAGTCCTTCCATCTCTATTTTGCGTTTGTTACTATCTGCCACTTTATTTCATAGACCTTTGCCAGTTGACAACCTCCAGTCAAATAAGATCACTCTAACCTTACCACTTCAAGACATACAGTTAGATAGGCTGAAATCCCAACCAGAAAATTTGTCATGTAAGTAATAATTAACTCTCACCATTTGCTACAAAAAATCATAATGACTTCATTTCAATTTATTGGGCAAAATTAATTCTATTGTCTAGAGACTACTTTATAGTTCCCCTAAATAAATTTTGATACTTGTAAGGATTACAGTGACAGGAAAGTATTTATACTTGTAAGGATGATATTAATTTGTGTGTATTTTGTCCACTGAGGGAACAAAAAGACAGAGAAGATGCATTATTCTGCCTCATTGTGCGTGGCAGTCTTGTCCTTTGCTTTTTGATCTAACTCATTAGCTTCAAAGGCATGGCTTATTTGGTAAAATTAACAGTGTAATAGAAAAAGTATTTAAATTATGTTATTGGTACGTTTTTAGACCATAGATTTAGTGAGAAGGAAGATGAAAAATAAGGGCTATGAAAATGTAACATAGTGAATGTGTATTTTGAGAGAATTTCTGATTGATTATGAAAAGAAATTTGAATTTGTGCCCTTTTTTACATTTTTTTTTTTTGTTCATTTAAGGCACTTGTCTGAAAGCTTTTTCTCATGTGCCCCATCAGGTAAATAATGAACACGCTCCCTTAGGATGCCTAAGCTGAATTATGAGCTATATACATGTCTTAATGTATGTATACAAGATAGAAATTAAATGGTGAGACCAAGTTTAAAAAACAGGATATTTTTAATTTTTATTTTTTATTATTAGCATATTCATTATTACAAATTGTGATTTTTTTCTTTATGCCCTTTTAATGTATTTTATTTATTAGTGATATAAAACCTTTAGACAAGTACTGTATATTGTTAGTATCAGTGAGAGAAATGTGACTAATAGGTCAAATTTAATGACCTTTACAACATCTTTACCTCTTAATGAAAGTAACAAAGAATTCCTACAAGGGGTGGGAAAAGTATCAACTCTGCTATCTTACTGTTCTTCTCCTGTGCTCGCATTATTATCTTCAGTCTGAGGTTGTGTGGTGCTATCCACTTAGTAGGAGTTAATAGAGTTAAAAATAAATAGCTTATAAATCCACTCAATTGGGCATACATAGAACACATCACAATGAGGTCAGAATAAATGAAAGGCTAGGGCTGCCAATGGCCAGCCACTTGCCCGGTGAGAACTCCCTCTCTTCCTTTGGGATTCCTCTAATTCTTGACTGGTGAGGGCAGCAGTGATTATAGATATCTTAAATATTAGTGAAACATAATGTTGTACTTACTTTTTAATTAAAATATAAAATAGAAATCAAAACTCTGATATCTTGTTCTGTCTTCATAGACCATCTTTTGTATTTTCTGGGGCATGCATACCTTACTTTAGAGACCTCCAATTTGAGGTATATTGCACAAGCACATATGTCACAGCTTATAAATTCTAGGAACTAGCTCTTTAAAGTGAATCCTTAGCATGTATTCTCAGCAGTTGATGTTCAATATTTCAGAAATATGATGAAAAGGGGAAGGGATAGATGGTGGTGTTATATGATTATTTACTGCAAAGTGACTTGATAATATGTTTGCCATTTAGACAGACTGTATGCTATTAAGGATGACAGAAATAACTCAAATTCACATAAGAAAATGCTGTCACTGGCTTGAACTTATATTAGTTTTTGAGGATCTTTTAACTTGAGATATCCTAGCAAGACATGAATTTAAACTTCAAAAAAGTGTCTTGTCACACACACACAAAAGTCTTCTTTACTAGCCATAGCACATAGCTTATATGGAATTGAAGGATATATATGCATATATTATATATATAAAATTAAATATATATATTATTATATATATTGCATTACATATATATATATTTAATTCGCTCCAGAAAACACAACATAATAACGAGGTAAATATGAAGACTGTTTTAAAATCTGTGGGGTTCATAGGAGAGTGATTAAGATAAGTTTATCATTTGGAATTGCAAAATAATGGCAGATAAAACCCCATTTTCTTCTTGTTCAGAGAAAATTTCCTTTTAACCAGAGTATTTTTCAAGTTATGCAAACTAACAGTTTGCAAGAGTTTATTCAACCCTGTCATCACACTCAGCAGGTCATTTAGGATTGCACTGTGCCTTCATTATATGTGATTTAATTCTCTATACATATAAACTAATCTTTGACACTCAATAATGCAATGTTCATATTTTAGCCACTGTGCCTTAAAATTACATGCAGGGAATACTTACGTCATGCTGCATTTTAATTTAGCAACAAATGTACTGGGACTTTGTTTGAGTTTTACATTTACTTAGTGAAACATGTCAGCATAATTCTTAGAAAGATGTATGAGTCAGGTGCAACTTATTTGAGTAAGCCTATGGTGGATACTTAATTTTTAATTATTAAGTATACTTTTAATCAATGAGTTCCTAGTAAATCCAGAAACTGAATTTTTCACAATTAATTTTTGAAACTTTGGGCTTGACTCCAGGTCCTGTAGGATGATGGTAATGATAAAAGTGTAGTTTGTTTAGGTTTTTTGTTTGCTTGTTTGTTTGTTTGTTTGGCTATTAGAGTGATGCTCATACATCAATACAACAGCAGTTGTACATACAGTATTTTGGTCCATTCACCACACTCTCTCAGGGTCTAAGAACACTCTTTGGAATCCTTTGAGCAGTGTTTATTTTATGTAAACATTTTGGTCATGGAACCAAGATATTCTCTTTTTGCTTCCTAGATACTCCTCATCTCAGTTTTTTTTTCCCCTACTTTCCAATTGTCCTTTCTGATACTCCACCTTCATTATTTTTGATTTTGATAGTTTATTTTGACAGCAACGACAAGGGTCAATTGGAGTAGTAGAACCTAGTGGCAGGAAATTCAGTTAAGAGGCTCTTGGGATAGTATAAGTGAGAAATTAATGAAGGTCCCAATGAAGGCAGTGACAGTGGGAATGGAATGGAAACCAATGTAAAGTTCATTCCAGAGAATCTGGCCACTTTAGCAGGCAGTGAAGGGTAAAGAGATGGCAATACTTAGACTGAGAGATCTTTGAGAGCAAGGGCTCTGTCACTTGTCTCTGTATTCTCAGTACCTGAGAATAGCACCTGACACATGTTAAGAACTCAAAAATTTTTAGTTGAAATAATTGAATTATGCTACTAACAGATATATGTAATAAAGGAGCAAGATTTTTGGCTACAAAGTGGAGTGGGGAAGGAAAGGGGGAGGGGGAGGGAGGTTGGGGATAATTGGGTGGGGGACATGGCGCTCGCATCATGGGCACAAGGGGTGACAATCAGCTTTGTATCTCATGAATACTCATAGTAAAAAAATAAATTAAAAAAAGAAGATTTCTTCCATTTAATTATGTTTATTCAGTTTGGGATATGCTGAATTGAAAATGCTATAGATATCTTTATTTTTAAATTGTTTTAAATATACTAATTTGTGACTTATTGTACTGTAAAGTAGCAGTAATATAACTTCCTGCAAAGAAAATGATCAATATCTGCACTGCCCAATATGGTAGTCACTAGCGATATGTTGCTTTTGAGCACTTGAAATGTGACTAGTGCAACTGAGAAGCTGAATTTTTCATTTTATTCCATTTTAATTAATTAAAATTAAAATTAAATAGCGACATGTGATTAGCGACTACTGTATTGTAGAGTGCAGCCCTAGAGGCTCATCAATGAGCTACTATTGTGCCTTTGATTAAACCTGAAACTGCTAGCCCATTACTGTAGGATGCGGCTGTTCCTAGGCAACATTTTAAAGCAAAAGAGAAGACAAACTGGCTAGAAGACCTCTTCAACATTTTTAGATTAATCGTTATCTATTTTCTATAGATATCAGCTCAAATTTTAGATACAGTGCACGTATTGCATTACTGATCTGTCTGTACCATCTGGAAAGTTGCTAAAAATTCTATTTTGTGAATGCATATAGGAAAATCAAATTAAAGCATAATGTGATAAAGTTTGTAGATTATTGCACCTCCTCACACACATCCTTAGTTTTCAATTCATATATTGGCACTTTAGAATGTTCTAAACCCTAAATGCATGACTCTATATGTATGTGGATGTGTATACACCCCTCCACACACATACACATACCATATTATTTTTTAGAAAAATCAATAAACACTTTAACAATTTAATTATGACTTAAAATATTTTCCTGCTGCAGAAGGCTACATGCTGTTTAGACTCATCAAACAATGCATGTTTATCTAGGATTCTAGCTAAACCACATATTCTATGACTGCGAGAACAAACTTGATTTAGGCCATATGCTACATAGACTGTTTCCCATTTGGCTGCTTGCTCTTTGCCTTATATGTATGCAATTACTAGAGACATGATCAATTTAGATCCATATTTTCAAATAATCTGACTTATGTGTTTTGTTGTAGCTACAAAAGATTCAAAATAAGGACAGCTATTAGAAACATTTATATTTTTGATATTGAATTTAATACTTACCTTATATTTTTTTCTCATAGGTGGCTTTGAAATTTGTGCTTTCCAATCTATAATAGAAACTCCTGCTAACTTCAAAAGATACATTCAACTTGAGTTCAGAAAAGAGAGATCCTTTTTAATTATGATACCCTTGCATATGACTCACTTATACCTAGTTCTCAGAAACTCAAACCCACAGAAATTGTAGTTTATGCATTTACAAAGAGGATCACTGACCCCTACAGGTGGATGATGAAGACTGATTACTAAATTATACTGATACCCTTCACTGTGATTTCAGCCAATGTTTTATTAGCTCTCTTCACTCATTCTTAACAGCAAAGTACATTAAGAAAGAGAGGGCCGGTAGTCTGATAAAATGAGAGTGCTGAGGTTAAGAATGATGTTGGGTATTTATATTTAGAGCCTTTCTATTGGCTTTCTTTTATATCCATTTGAATTACTTGGCATTTTGGCTTGTAGGCTCATGTTGATTTGCTTGAAGCACATCATAATTATATTTGCCATTACTTTTCACAAACCTGACCATAGTTAGCATTCTGTTAAGAGATGTTTCAGAAGAATGGGAGTTTGAGGATTGCTACTTAGGCAAAATTTTGGTGAATTAAAACATAAAAAATTGCTTCGGTTCCTCCCTATATTATGCTCCTGCTCCTTTTCTAAATTATTATTTATATGTAAATCAGTATAAAGGTTCTCTTCATCTCTGAAATTCCATGTTTCTATTGTAGACTTCCCATGATTTACAGGTCTCTGCCTTCTGCCCACTTATCCCACAAAAACAAATGCAGCAAAAATAAACAAACTTCTGGGAACTTTAACATTTTAGAATGAGTTTTGAAGAAAAATTCTAAACTGTGAACTTAAGAGTTTTTAACGAAGGCAATAAAAGTCTGTAGGATGCTTTGTCAAATTAATATTTCCCCATAGTTTATCATTTCATTGTTCTTACACTGATTTGAAGTAAGAATACATATTTCTACTAGTTAGGGGCTTATCAAAAATGGAAATCTCTCTAGCTTTCACATTGGTAAGGTTGGGTTGGAATTAACTAATCAACTACAGTATTAATGTAGTGATAGTTTATTGTTATACTCTTTATCATCATATTCTGTTTATTGTCATAGCTTTAGTTTCACTAAACATTAAGCTAAAATAGTGATAAATAGCTGATATATAAAGCTCAAATTATTTAATTCTTGAGGATATGCTGCATTTTCTACACTAGCTTTATATCCTTAGGACTGTGTTGGGTTAGGTTTATACTTAATACAAAGTTTCACGAAGTAAAGATTTAATGAGGTTTCTCTATTTTCCCAAACCCACTGTGTTCTTGGGCTCTTAGACATGCCTTGTTGAAAATGCTATCCAGGTTCTCTCTTCTTTACTGGAGGAATTCCCTCACAAAGCTAGTATTGTCTAGTTCAGTGACCGGTGCACTCTCTAGTGTTATGGGCTGAATTATGTTCCCCTAAAATTCATAAATTGAAGTCTTCACCCCCACTTACTTGAGAATGTGATTGTATTTGGAGATAAGAACTTTAAGGTAATTAAGTTAAAATGAGACCTAGGGTGGGTCCTAATCTAATCTGACTGGAGTCATTATAAGAAATTAGAACACGCAAAGAGACACTAGGGTGAGCTCTCACAGAAAAAAGACCATGTGAGGACACAGGGAGAAGGCAGCCATCTGCAAACCAAGGACAGAGGTCTCAGGAGAAACCAAACCTGCCAAAACCATGATCTTGGACTTCTAACCTCGAAAACTGAGAAAATAAAATTCTTGTTGTTTAAGCTATCCCGTCTATGATATATTTTTATGGCAGTCCTGGTAAACTAATACATTGAGAAATAGAAAGATCGATAGGGTAAGAAAGGTGGATACTCCAAGCCTTCCATGTAGTGGTTAAAAAAGGCTGACCCTAGATTAGATTAATAAAAATGCTTTGTTAGCTTTAATGGCAGTGGATCTTGGCAAAGGGACATAGGGCAATACAAAGTTTGGGGCCATCACACACTCCAGATAGAGTCATAAATCAATATGTTTACACTTAAAAATGGTAAGAGTTTTAGGTCAAAAGACAAAAGTGTGTCCAGAGCATTAACACCTTCTAATCCAAATATCAAGAATGTCCCATGCTCCTCAGTCACTTGCTTCATATACAGTTGTCTTCAGAGGGTAGAACAGCATCTTATATCCATATTCAGTGAAGATGGGAGCAGCCAGAATCCACCTTCATTCTGTCATTAACACAGTAGTTAACAAAGATGAGAGTTGTTGGGAAAAGTTCATCCAAAGCTCTCGTCAAAGTATACACAGAAACACTTTGGAATCCTTTAATGAGGATTTCTATTTCTATTCAAGTTTCTATTTCTACTCAAGTTTATTTGGAATATGTGATGCATAAAACATTAGACAAATACTTAATGTACTATTTAATATTGAATGTAGACTAACAGGTTTTCAATTTATAAAATAAATATTGACATAGTCTCAGTCCTAGTATTGCTGTGTGCTATTGCTACTGTGACAGTGCAATACTATACTAATATTATATGGTATAATTTAGTGTCTTCTAAATGTATCTTTCTTTGTCAATGTTTTGCTTATCATTTTACAAATTACAGTTCTGTAATGGTGAAGTAATTTATATCCTGAACATAGTGCTAAGATGATGGAGTGGTTCCATTTTTGCTCAGCAATTGATCTTTCAAAATTTTGCATTTTCTGGTATTAATCATGTTTATTGGCCCAATGTTACTATAAAGAATTCTCAATGTTGCAATGTGGTTATTTTCGTCTTTTATTAAGGTACTCCCTTCCCCCCACCATCCTTCTTCATTACAGCATAACAATGTCTTATTGATTTTAATTCGAATTTCAAATTTGTGAATGCTAAATTATGTCAATGCTCCAAACCATAAATTACCTCCTTGTTCTTAGGCAGTGACTGTACAACAGCAAACATCTGGATGAAAAGAGAACAATTGGTGTAATCATAGGAGTATTGCATGTTCTCTATGAACATACCAAACTTCAACATGATCAAGGGAATGATTTCTGGTCCATTAAGGCAGTCTATCAAATTCAACCAAATCTCCTACCTTCTAAGATTCCATGCATGTTAACTGAATGGCTTATAGCAGGATCTGAACACTTAGCTACTTATTTCTTCTCCATTTTATTGGAAAAACTTTGTTCATATAGTCAGGGCCAGGTACCCCTCAAACTTTACGTATACTACTAGAGAATTTGGTTTTTCCTTTTCTGAAATCGTCTAGTTGACTGGTCAAGACTCCCACTTTTGGATTAGAGATTAACATTGGCCACAAAAGAGCTTGGAAGAGTCCCGAGGAGGAGGTAGATTCTCAGACCTTGGGTAAGAGTGAATGAATGTGTAGAAAGGTTAAAAAATCATCTCAAAGATTCTAGCAGGCAGTTTAATTAAGTAATTTTTAAATCTTGAAGGGAAATACCAATTGGGCTTGAAAACATTTCCTTGCAAAGTCTACAACTCATAAAACTACTTTTGCAAATGTGGTATTTGAAAGAAAAAGTATGAAAATGCTTGTCCCCTTTGACCCAGAAATCCTACTTCAGGGAATTAATTGATTCTAAGGAAATAATTCAAATGAATGTTTTTATTACAAAGTAATTTACAATAGTGACAAATTTGAAACAAACTGAAAGTCTGATGTTTGATAAATTATAATATATTAACTCAGACGACTTCCATGTAGCCATGATAGCTTTGTAAATATGATACCTGAAGCAACATGGCAGAGTGTTTATTTACAATGTAAAAATGGGTATCCATATGAGCAAGGTCTGGCAGGGAATTTAAAGAAGAGAACAGTGCTGAATGTTGGGAATATGAGCATGTTGATTTTTTCCTACTTATTTTTTCAAACCAGTAGATGTACATATTTTACAGAGTGCTCAAGAATCCTAAGGCCTAAACCCCACACAAAACAGGGTCAGAGTTTTTGGCAGCAGATAGGATAGTTTCAACCCAGTGGAGATGCTAATGTCACAGTCCCACCATGGCAATGAGGGAGGAAACACTGACCCCTGAACGAATGAAGCACATCAAGCAAGTAGATAGAGCTGCCCACACAACCATTTTGTTTTCTAAAGCCAGACTATCTGCTATTACAGTGATTAGAATTCAACCTCTCACTCGTCAGTTTAAAGTATTCTCTTTAAAAGAATGCCCTGGAAATCATTCTGTGGTTGCTTCCTGTGTGGTTTTAAGCAATGGTTCTGCCCCTCGAGTATGCTAAGTGCCAGATGAAATAGCTATGGCATTATAGATTATGGTGATATAGTAGTCTGCACCAAAGCACACTTCACTCTCTAGTGTGGACGATCCAAGTAAAGTACAATTTCCAATTGGAAGCCATGGTTTCATGTTTTATCCAACTTCTGTACAAAAGTCTTCTGTGTATAATATAAATAGATTTGCTTCTTTGACATGAATATGAGAACAAAATAAGTGATAATTCTGTTTCTTACCATGTGTTTTACATGTTACCATGCTCTTAAAAATGAGTGTTTTCTTTTTGAGTGTACCGTAACTGTTTTTCTTTAAAATGTAGCCTATGCATGTTAGAAGTTTGGAATAAAAGGCAGAGGTGATCAGTTAGTGGTCTTCAACATATGAGTGCTTCCAAAAGCTATTCATTATGATTCCAGGTTTGTTGAGATTACCATTAAAGCAAGAGAGCCAATATTATTAGTGAGAATGGTTTATTTAGACTTCCCAGAGGTAGCTTAAATCCCTAGACTATCAAAAGGTTTTGAAGCCATCATAACAAATGAGTTACCTGTGTTCAATAATAATTTTCTAAGAGGTAGTATTAATGATTACAACCCTAAAAAGAAATTTAGAAAGCCTTCTCATAAAAAGTAATCAAATCACAATCTGTTTATATGAATATTTTTCAGGTGGAAGTGAATCCTCTTGGGATAAGGATAAGATGCAGTCTCCTCTTACTGCTCCTGGACCCCAACATGGAATTGCTCATGCAGCCCTGGCTAGTCAGCCTGGCCTTGGGGGTGGCCCTACCCTCAATCCACTGCAGCAGAACCACCTGCTAACCAATAGTATGTATACTGTTCTCTCAAAACTGGGTATGTTGAGAAAAATACCATATAAGAGCCACTGTAGACCTTGGGCTGGCAGGACTTAGTCTATTTTTATTTAATAAGATTTAACATTTTGAATTCAAAAAGGGAAGTAAAAAGGGACTCATTTAAACGTGTAGGACTCAGAGGGCAAAGGTAGCTTGGGAGGTCATATAGCAGAGTAAAGGTACATGGGAGGCTACGTAGCATAATTGTTAAGAATGTTAGCTGGAATCACATGAACTTGGGTTTGAATTCCACATCTTTTGAATTCCACATCACTGTTTGGCTTTGGAGAAGTCACCTAACTTTTCAGTCTCAGTTTCCAGAGCTACAAAATGGGGATAAAAATACACGCACTTAAGATTATTGTGAGGGCTAAAAGTGATAAAATACTTAGACAGTGAGTTGCATATAGTAGATACTGTATAAATTATAAGTATTATTATTACTTAATAATCAAACTATGGCTAATGTATACAAATTCAGGTTTAGATGATGTTTTTAGTGGCTTCAAAGACTCAGAAGTCTTTCTGCAGCAAAGTGGGTCTTGTATATATTATTTGGCTAAAATCATACTTTTCTTACAAACAGAAAATCTGGGAGAAGAGTCCCATTACTCCTTTCCCTGAGACTTTCATTCTTCCATTAAACCCTGGGATTACAACAACAAAGGAAATCTGAGATATTTTATTGTGATGTCCCAAATCTTAATGAAATTCATCAGTTATTAAGCATACAAAAATAAGTTATGATGTTTTACTTTAAAGAAGTTATAAGGGTAAAATCTTAACAAAGTGAAATATTAAGCAACAGCAAATAAAATGAATGTCAGAAAAGTTGTAAATATTATGTTATGAGAAATTAGAAAAAGAGTGATTAAGGTATGTCATAAAGGAGAGTGACTTAGAGGACTTCTGGTTTTCAGTCTGACGTACAAAGACCTTAGAAGTAATTTCTCCCATCCCTGAAACAAGAAAAAAACTGAACAATCTGAAAATCACCAACTCTTTTTTAGACTGATTAGAGACTGAGATCACACACAGGGCAGCACCACTCCAAAAGCTGGAGGGACATACAATTCTAGCCCCCTTGAGCCTTCCAGTCTCACTTAAGGTGGGTGCAAACTGAAAAACACTAGTGAAAGTCACAGCCCAGGGATACAGGCTTGCTAAGGGAGTGAGACTTAATCATAGGGTTATAGAATGCTTCTCTCTTCACATTTTACCACCACCACAATATGGCAATACAATAAAAGGGGATTACAGCTAAAAGAACTGCAAGCCTCAGATCCTATTTAAGATGTTTACTCTAGAGAGAGCCAAATATAAGGGGGATGGAAATAAGAACACTAGAGGAAAATTTAACCTCAAAAACCACAGATATGGAAAACAGTTAAGACAGGTTAACTCTCAGCCACATCAACCTAAACTTACCACTAATGGCCTATTTATCTCAGTCCCTTTTACCTGATGCATTATTTGTGGCTTTAAACAAAAAATTACAAGGCATAAAAGACAAACAAAACACAGTCCAAAGGGGCAGATCAAGCATCAGAATCACATTCAGGCATAGCAAATATTTTAGTATTCTTAGACTGGGAATTTAAAATAACTGATACTAAGGGAATAAAAAAAGTATATAGTATACAAGAACACATGGGAGATTTAAGCAGAGAAATGGAAACTCTAAGAAAGAATCAAAAGGAAATGCTAGAAATAAACGCTCTAACAAAATGAAGAATTCCTTTTATGGGATCATCTATAAAATGAACACAGCCCAGGGATGAATAAGTGAGTTTGAAGATATGTCAAGAAAATCTTCCCAAACTGAAAACCAAAGTGAAGAAAGGGTGGAGGAAAAAAAAAAAAGAACGGACTATCTAAGAAACACATGACAATTACAAAAGGTACAGTGAACATGTAATGGGGTAATGGGAATACTAGAAAAATAGAAAGGAGTAATAGAAATATTTGAAGTAACAACGACTGAGAATTTTCCAAAATTAATGTGAGACATTAATGGGGTAATGGGAATACTAATGTAATGGAGTAATGGGAATACTAGAAAAATAGAAAAGAGTAACAGAAATATTTGGAGTAACAATGACTGAGAATTTTCCAAAATTAATGTGAGACACCAAATCACAGATTCAAGAAGCTCAGAGAACACTAAGCAGGATAAATACCAAAAAACTGCAACTAGGCATATCATATAGAAACTGCAGAAAATCAAAGACAAAGAGAAAATCTTGAAAAAGGACAAAGGTTAAAAAAAAAAAATGCTTCCTTTCCATACAGGATCAAAGACAAGAATTACAGTGGGCTTCTCTTCAGAAACCAGGCAAGCAAGAAGACAGTGGTGTGAAATATTTAGAATGTTGAAAAAATACCCTTCACCAACCTAGAATTTTGTATCCAGTGAAATTTCCCTTTAAAAGTGAAAAAGAAAGAAGACTTCCTCAGGCAAACAAAAATTGAGGGAATTTGTTACCATACCAGTAGCTGTGTCTTGCCAAAAATGCTGAAAGGTCCCAGAGAGAAGGAAAATTATATAGATTAGAAACTTCAATCTGCATAAAGAAAGGACAAGCATTAAAGAAGGAATAAATTAAGGTAAATTAAAATACTATCTTCTTATTGTTAATTAATCTAATAGTCCATTCAAAATAATAGCAGCAATGTGTTGGTGATTATATCTTAAGGATAATTTTAAAAATGACAGCAATATGGTGCAAGGGATGATAAGGAGGAATTGAAAATACTGTCTTACATGGTACTTGCATTACCCATGAAGGGGTATAGTGATATTTGTAAAAGTGAACTTAGATTAGTTGTAAATTTGTATTGAAAACTCTAAGACAACCTCTAACTAATTTTAAAATTAAGCGTAATTGATATGCTAAAAAAAAGAGAGAAAATAGAATCACCTAAAATGCTCAATTAATACCAGAAAAGGCAACAAAAGTGTGGAAGACAAGGAGAAAGAAAAAGAAAAAATAAACAGGGCAACAAATAAAAAAATAGTAACAATATGGGAGCTATTTATCCAACTATATCAATAATAACTTTAAATGTGAATGGTCTAAATACACCAATTAAAAGACAGATATTGGCTTGTGTGTTCTAGTAACCACAAATGTCAAAAAACATTTTTTTGTCTTTACTTAACTGTGAACACACTTTCTATAAAATTTTGTGTTGAGCACAATAAAAATAAAAACAAAACAAAACAATAACAGGAAAACCCCAGATACTGTAATAGTGGATAACAAAACAAGACCCAGCAATATGTTGTCTATGAGAAGCTGAGTTTAAATATAAAGACACACACTGATCAAAAGTAAAGGGATAGAGAAATATATAGTATACTAACTAATCAATAGAAAGTGGAGTACCAATATTAATTTCAGAAAAAGCACACTTCAGAGCAACAAAAATTATCAGGAATAAAGAGGGGCATTACATGATGATACAGGGGCCAATTCTCCAAGAAGAGATGACAAACCTTAAAATGTTTGCACCTGAGTGTCAAAATATGTGTACAGTTGTGCTAGGCATCTATAATTAACAATAATTTATTGTATGTTCTCAAATGTCTAAAGGAGAGGAAATCAAATGTTCTTATCACAAAGAAGTTACCCTGATTTGATCATCACATATTGCAGACACATATTAAAATATAGCTTTGGCTTCCATAAAATTGCACAATCAATACATTTCAATTAAAAAGAAATTCCTTTATTAAAAAATGTGAGGCAAAATCTGATAGGACTGCAAGGAAAAATATATGAATCCACTATTATAGTTGGAGACTTTAATGCCGATCTATCAGTAATTGATAAATACAGCAGGGAGAAAATCAAAAGGGGGATAGTTGAACTAACATCGCCATCAATCAACTGGATCTAATGGGCATTTTAGAATACTTCATCCAACAGCAGAATAATACATATTCTTCTCAAAATTATATAAAAAATTAAACAAGGTAAAGCCCATTCTGGGCCTACCTTGTGTTAAAAAGTGTCAAACACACTTTAACAAATTTAAAAGAATGGACACATATAAAGTATGCTTTTGGCCATAATGGCATTAATAGAAATCAATAACAGCAGGATAGCTATAACATCCAAAAATACTTGGAGATTAAATAGCACACATCTAAATAACATATGGGTAAAAAAATAACTCTCAAGAGAAATTTTAAAATATTTTAAAGTAAATGAAAGTGAAAATACAACTTATCAAAATTTGTGGGATGCAGCAAAAGCAGTGCTTGGAGGGAAATTATAGCACTGAATTAGTGTATTAAAAGAAGAAAGAGATAAAATCAGCCTCTACTTTAGGAAACTAAAAAGATGAGCAAATTAAATCTAAAGTAAGCAGAAGATATAGCAGAAATTAGTGCAGAAACCAATGAAATAGAAAACAGGGAATTGATAGAGAAAAACAATGAACCCCAAAGCTGATCTTTGACAAAAATCAATGAAATTGATATACCTCTAGTAAAACTAACTAAGAAAAAGGGAGAAGACACAAATTACAAATATCAGTAATGAAAGAGGGGCCATCAGCACTGATCCCATGGACATTAAAAGGATAACAGAGGAATATTCTGAACAAATTCATGCCCACAAATTTGATAACCTAAATGAAATAGGCCAATTTATTGACAGATATCATCTACCAATACTCATACAAGAAGAAATAGACATATGTATATATATATATATTAGTGTGTGTGTATATATATATATATATATAATAAATCTATAATTAATAACCTTCCCAAACAGTACCAGGTCCAGATGGATTCATGGCTGAATTTTACCAAACATTTTAGGAAGATTATACCAATTATGTATAATCTCTACAAGAACATCGAAGCAGAGGGAATATGTCCCAACTAATTCTATGATGCCAGCATTGCTCAAATATGAAAACCAGACAAAAACATCAGAAGAAAGGGAAACTACAGACCAATGTCTTTCATGAATGTAATTCAAAAATCTTCAATAAAATATTAACATATGAATCCTGCAATGTATAAAAAGAATTGCACACCATGACAAAGTAAGATTTATTCCAGATATTCAAGGCTAGTTCAACATCTGAAAATCAATTAAAGTAATCATTTATATCAGCAGGCTAATGAAGAAAAAATATATGATCCTAAATATAGATCAGAAAAAAACATCTGACAAAATACAATACTCATTCATAATAAACACTCTCAGAAATAATACAGGGGTACTGCCTTGACTTGATAAAGAACATCTACAAAAACCTACTGCTAACATCATTCTTTATGTTGAGAAGTTAGATCCTTTTTCCCTAAGATCAGGACAAGACAAGGATGCCCCTTCTTACCACTCATATTTATCATTGTACTGGAAGTTCTAGCTAATACAATATGACAAGAAAATTAAATAAAAGTTACACAGATTGAGAAAGAAGAAATTGTCTTTGTTTAAAAATGACATTTTTGTCCTTTTAAAAAATTCCAAAGATTTCTCAAAAAAATTTTCCTAGAACTAATAAGGGATTATAGCAAGGTTGCATGATACAAAATTAATATACAAAAATCAATTGATTTTCTATGTAGCAGCAATGAAAAATTACAATTTGAAATTAAAAAGCATTATTTACATCAGCAACAAAGAAATTGAATTACTTATGTCTAAACCTAACAAAATATGTATAGGATGTATAAAAGGAATACTACAAAGCTCTGAGGAAAGAAATTAATGAATATTTTAGTCAATGGAGAGAGATTCCATGTTCATGGATGGGAAGACTCAATATCACTAAGATGTCAGTTCTTCCCAACTTGATCTATAGATTTAATGCAATCTCAATCAAAATCCAAGGACATTATTTTGTGGATATTGACAAACCGATCCTAGCATTTATATGGAAAGCAAAAGACCCCAAATAGCGAACACAATATTGAAGAAGAACAAAATCACTGTAGTGATACTACCATATTTTATGATTTACTATAAAACTACAGTAATCCAAAGAGTGTGATATTGTCAAAAGAATAGACAAATAGATCAATAAAATAGAATAGAGAGCCTAGAAATAGATCCACAGAAATATAATGAATTAATATTTGACGAAGGAGCAAAGACAATTCAAAGGAGAGATGATAGTCTTTTCAACAAATCTCACTGGAACAAACAGAAATCCACATGCAAAAAAAATGAACCTAGACACAGATCTTATGCCTTTCACAAAAATTAACTCAAAATGTGTCACAAACTTAAATGTAAATTGCAAATCTCCAAAACTAATAAGATAACATCAGAGAAACTCTAGGTGCTCTTGGGATTAACAATGCATTTTAAGATACAAAACCAAAAGCATGATCCTTTAAAAGAAAAAAATAAATAATAAGTTGGAATTTGATAAAATTAAAACTGTTCTGTGAAACATACTGACAAGAGAATGAAAAGAGAAGGCATAGAGTGGGAGAAAATCTTTGCAAAACACATGTATGATAAAAACAGAGAGAATATATACAGAGAACTCTTAAAACTCAACATTAAGAAATAAAAAATCCAGTTAATAGTGGGGAAAAGACTTGAACAAATGCCTCACCAGATAAGATATACAGATGGCAAATAAGCATATGAAAACATTCTCAACATTGTATGTCTTCAAGAAATTGTAAATTAAAACAGTGTGATACTCCTACACACCTATTGGAATAGCTAAAATCTGAAACTCTGTCAATATCAATTACTGTCAAGGATGTAGAGCAACAGGAACTTTCAACTCACTGCTGGTGGGAATGCAAAATGGTATAGCCACTTTTGAAGAAATTTAGGCTATTTTTTATAAAGCTAATCAATGTCTTCCCTATTAATTTAAAGCTTTATGTCCACACAACAACCTACACACCAATGTTCATAGCAGCATTATTCATATTTGCTAGAAATTAGAAGAAACCAATGTTTCCTTCAATAGGTGAATTCATAAACCAGCTGTGGTACATTGAAAGCATGGAACAATTTTTAGCAATAAGGACAAATGAGCTATCAAACCTTGAAAAGAGTTGTAATAATTTTAAGTGCATATTGGTAAGTGAAAAAGCCAGTCTGAAAAGGTTAAATACTGTTTGATTCCAACTATGTGGCATTCAGGAAAAGGCAAATCTGCAGAGACAGTTGACAGATCAGTGGTTGCCAGAAGTTGGGGGGAGGGAGGGATGAACAGGCAGAGCACAAAGAATTTTTAGGGTAGTGAAACTATTCTGTATGATACCATACTGGTAGATACATAATATTATGCATTTATGAAAATCCATGTATTGTACAACACAAAAAGTGAATTCTCATGCAAACTATGGACTATATTTAATACGATACCAATATTGATTTGTCAATTGTAACAATATAACACATTAATATTAATGTAAAATATTAATAAGAGGGGCAACTGTTTGCTGGCAGAGTGAAGGCAAAAGAAAATTCTCTGTTATTTCTGCTCATTTTTTTTCAGTAAACGTAAAACTTCTCTAAAAACAAAGTCTGTTAATTTAAAACAGAAGGGAGTGGACTTTAGTGTAGGCAAATAATTTGATTTAGAGGGGCAGATTCCAGAGAGAGGCATCAATATGAGTGAAGGCTAAGGTGAATTAAAACTGTGGGGAACTGCAAATAGTCCCGTGGATCTGGCTAGAGGAGAACATACATAGAAAAATACTAGATATCAAAACTAGAAAGGCAATTCTGTATTAAATCAAAGAGATTTTATTTGATTATTTGTTTCTAGAGGTAGTAAGTAGTCACTGGACATTTTATTTTATTTTATTATTAGCATACTCATCATTACAAATCAGTCTTTCACCACGCCCTCCACCCGACCTACCACTCTCCAAACCCCCTACCTCCCTCGCCTCCATCTCTAGTATCCTTAGGTTTATCTCTTTCTGAAAGTTTTGTGGTTTCTCTCTCTGTCTCTCTCTCTCTCTCTCTCTCACTCTCTCACTCTCTACCCTTCCTTCCCTCCCTCTCCCTCCCTCCTCCCCTTATTATCTTTTTTCTTTCTTTCTCTTTTACTATCTTTCTTTCTTTCTTTCTTTCTTAGCACCCAGGTATGAGGGAGAACATGCGGTATTTCTTTCTGTGTCTGGCTTATTTCACTTACCATAATTTTCTCCAGGCTCATCCATGTTGCTGCAAATGGCAGAATTTCATTCTTTTTTATGGCTGAGTACTTTCAAAATTTGAGTAGAAAGGCAAATGAAAAGGCATAGGAAGACCAAACAGGAAGACAGGGCACTGGCATAAGGAAATTAGTGCCTGGAAATCATTGTAGAAATGGCAAGATATTACAGAGGTCAACGTGACTTGGGAATCAAATCACTGTGGGATTTAGAGGGAGAACTAGAGGATTACAGAAGTTCATACCCTTTATGGCTATGAGGAGGTGATGCCATGCACTTTCATAAAAATTATAGGAGTTGCTGGAATACCAGCATGCAGTAGAAGTGATGCTTATGGTAGCTTGCATAATGTCCTTGAGGTTGACAGAAAAGAGATGATCCATTTTGGTGATTTTTTAAAAAGGATTTGTCTTCATTACCATACTATTAAAAGTCTACATACTTATCTGGCATGTGAATGAGCCGGATTGCTGGAGTGTTGTGTTCTATTGATGGCTTTTCATTTAATGTTTTCAGCTTTGGGAAAAGGTTGACTTACATAATTCAGTATTTGCATATGCTTTGCATGTGGAGCTCATGTGGGGTCACTGTTAAACTGGCCTATAATGTAAATATTACCTTAGAGTCTAGGGCATTGTATTAATTGATGGTTAGATATTGCAGGTCATGACCTGAAAGTGTGACTTGTAAGTCCTTCATGGTTATTTGAAGCGTTTGATGAATTTTATTTTAAAACTGTCAATGGGCTGCTAAATTCTGTTTTTAGTTTGCATTTAGTTTGCATGTCAATTGGACTTTAAGTAGGCATATTTCTTGATATGGCCAGATGGTGTTTGGGTGATGCTGAAAATCTTTGGAGAATGAGGAAAGATTATTACACTGTTAAGGAAAGTGTAAAATGAACAAAGGCTTATTTCAGCATTTGAAAGGTGAAGGGAGGCACTGATGGCTACTTTTTATGTACAGTTTGATCAATTCACGACTAAAACACTGTGTGCACAAAAAATTGCAGTCAATAACTATCTTGGGTTTGTGGTAAATGAGCCTTATATAGAAACCTATTTAGGTCCTTGATGGTTGCTATTATGTTGAGCATAATGTGAAGGTTTTGGGGGAAAGATAAACAGTGATTAATTTAATATACATTATAAAATATTCCATCATTATAGCATAAGCTATATGATGAATAAAGCATTAAAATGCATATGTATCTAAGTAATTTTGGAAGGCTAACTGAAAAAAAATTCTAGTTTAAAAGGGGATGGGTTCCACATATTGGGGAACTCATGCAGTATTTGTCTTTCTGTGCCTGGCTTATTTTACTTAACATATGTCCTTCAGAATGTATTTGTGGTGATGGATATGTTAATTAGCTTTATTTAATCATTCCAGATTGTATGTATATATCATAACATCACTTTATGTCTCATAAATATATACAATTATAAGTTGTCAATTTACAGTAAAATTTTAAAAATATATATGAATAAAAACAAATAAAATGGAGTGGGGAAGGCCATTTTGAATTCAGTGTTGTAAGCCTTGTGTTGAGACTACTCTGATGAATTAATAATCCCAGGAAAAATGTTTCGTAGCTGGTAAGATTGGTTTGGCACATTGCTCGTGAAAAGGATTTAGAGACAATGAGCCATAAGTGAACACTGATAAGGGAAAAGTTTAAAATATTTTATAATATTCTCTGGGATATGGAATCATAGATAGTACATAGAATGTTCCTTTGCTTGAGTTCCATACAGAATTTAAGTTTCTAAGTTTGTTTGGATCCTTGTGTGTTTCTAATCACAGTGCATTTTGTGGCTGTCTTTATCAGAAACATTGGTGACTGATGTGTTTTTGATTTAGGAATTCCTTTAACTGAGGTGATCACTTCGGTATTGTATGAGACCTGTCCTATCTGGAAGTATATTTTATTTTATTGGGCTGCCTTTGCACTTTCTTGTTAACAGCTTTAAATCAACCATCATAGTTAAAATCAGGAGATGGGCCTCAAATAAATTAACATCACTTCTTCCTTCTAGTCTTTATTAAAATTGGACTTTATTAAAATTAAAAACTGATTTGTAAAACACAGTGTTAAGAGAAGAAAAAAAAAAACAAGCCACCAAATGGGAGAATATCTTTGTCCTAAAAAAAATGTGTCTGGAGTGTTTGTATTACTGCCACTGTTGTTTTGAGCGATGGGATTTAGGGGGCCAAAGTATATATACTTTTTATAGATTCACTGTTTTTCTCTGTTGTGATATGGGAAGAAAGAAAAAGTGAAGGGAAGGGATGGCAAAGAGGAAAACGGGATGTTATAAATAGTTGATATTTGTGTGTAGGGTTAATGTATATGTTGCCCATCATAGAACTTCTGTAGTTTGTAATAATTTAGGAAAATTATAGGCCAGGATGTTTTGGAACATCTGTTAAAAATTACTGGTTTCTGGGCTTCTGTCCAAAATAAGGCAAGATTACTGCAGAGGCAATAGTTTAATTTAAAATACATTGTAAAGTGTTAACATTCATAACATTAGGGTAACTTTCCCTAGTCTCTGCTCAAAGCCATTTCCTCTCACAAATCCCAACCTGATAAGGTGTAAGTAGACAACTATCTCAATTCGCTACCTTTTACATGATGACATATCTGTGGCTGGCACGAATGGAATGTGGATAATACTTGAGAGATAGACTTTAAGATATTAAAATGTGTAAAAATTATTTCAATTTGCATATGAAAACAAATGGAATTACTGATACTGTTCAACAATATTGCTATTTGTTATTAAACTGGAAAACAGTTGGATAGAGAAGTTATTCTTTTTTGACAAAGACTTCAAATTAGAGCTATAAGCATTCATTCTGGAGTTTTATATCTAAGAAGGTATAGTATACTCCAAGTGTTATTTTCTTCAATAGTTCTGAAGCTTAGAGAATCTACATCCTACCTTGCCAGTATCCCTGTTAAGTCTCTTAAAGAAGTGTTAAACTAGAAATTATCAACACATCAACATATTACAATGATTAAAAATAAATTTTAAAAAGAAAGTTACTTCTTATTACTTAAATGCATTGAATTTAGATACTTTTTAAAAATCTAGGTCATAACACCATAATGTAACAAGTTTAACAGGCACTGTTTCTTTTAGGACTGGATCTGCCATTTATGATGATGCCTCATCCCCTAATTCCAGTCAGCTTACCTCCTGCATCAGTTGCCATGGCAATGAATCAGATGAACCATCTCAATACTATTGCCAATATGGCTGCTGCAGCCCAGATTCACAGTCCACTCTCCAGAGCTGGTGCCTCTGTTATAAAGGTAAGAATCATGATTTAGAAGAGGACAAAGGTGTTAATTACGTGTAAATTTTGATAAACTATTAACAATACCACTGAAACTTCAGTAGTAACACACAGTTCATTGACTCAGTTGGTTAGCATACAGTATTGATGAGTTTGGTTTCTGACTAGACCTGCCAGACTTATTGTTGCTTTTGTTGATTTGTTTTCATTCCATGAGCACAGATCCACTTTTAATTCTAGCTTCCTATTTTGCAATCATGTGCACAGTGTTTGGGAGGCATGGCCAGACTAATGACAGAGTAGAAGAATGTGCAAAAACCGTTCCCATTGCTGGGGTAAAACAACCTACATGCTGCATCCTTTTGGAGTTTGAGAGGCAGTTGTGAGGTATGACATACCATACAGGACTTACAGTCAGACACACTTGGGTTCCAATCCTAATTTGGCACTTTTTAGCTGAATGACCTTGGGTATGATACTTATTCCACCTGAATGTGTTTCCTCAACTGTAAAATGAAGATCACAGAGATAATCTATGCCACTTCTTTCATTGGCTGTCTGGAGATAATGTGAGTAAAATATATGTTAAAACCTGTGACACATTAAACACATATTTACAATAATTTATTACATTATCATTATCATTAATTGAGTACTGTTTTTCAAAGTTTATGGCCATTGGATAATGAAACACAAAGGATATTTTATAATTTTATCTTCTGTTTCCTATTCGGTTGGCACATGGCCTCTCTGCCCTCCTTCCAAGCATTGTAAGATCTAGGCTTTTGAATATTTTTTCCTTTTGATGAGGAGGTGATATAATGATATATAGAATCCTAAGAGTATAATTGATTGCAACAGCACATTGATTTTTTCCTTTGATTCTTCATTTATTTAACAAACATTGTACCCTTGAGATATGTATTTGTATTGGGCAATATGGGAAACTGATAAATAAGCCATACTCCTGGACTACCAGGAACTCACAAACTAAATGTGAGAAAGAAAAGTACCCATTTAACTTGTAGCAACAAGACAGACTGTGATGGATAACATAAGAGAACCACCAAGTATTACAGGAATTTAGAGAAGGGAGAGAATCATACCTAGCTTGGAGAAGAGAGAGGACAGGGATCAAAAAAGGCATTAGAGTTGAAGGATTTGAACTGAGCCTTGCAATACTGATACAATTGTAATAGATATGTATGGGAGTGAGAGAATTGAAGGCAGAGGAAACCAGACATTCTGTTCCATTTTAAAATTAGCTTCCAGTTTTGGGGGCTTTTAAAACACTGAAGAAAATTTTAAACATAACCTTTGTAGGAAAGGAAAAAGTGATGGTTTTTATAAAATTCCACGTATATTTCAATGGCCAAGTGGAAGTGTGCTTCCTGTAAAAATTGTGGCTCTTAATGGATTATTCTACCCTAGTTAATCAGAGCCCTGATATTTGAATATTTTATCAGAGTGTAAACCGGGAATTAGAGTTGTCTCGGAGGACAAAATCACCCATGAACATTAAAAGATGGAATAAGTTTCTCATAATTTTGAAACTGGATTGCTACTAAGAAAATAGTCATACACAAATTGAGAAATTCTATTAAGAATCAAAACACACACTTCAAAGTAATGGTATTGTCACACTTGCTCTGAAATGATTGAAGTATACTCTTAATAGAGGCAAGCATACGGCTCTTCAAAAGTACCTTTTCATAAGGACCATTACTCAGACTGAATTGGTTACACTTTAATTGAATGTTTGGGACTTTGGGTAGTTTTGTGAAAAGTTTGGAGTTAAGAACACTTGGGAATGGGGCTTATGACTACCATTGGTCATTGGCGGTGATGATTATGGCCTTGAAAATGGAAAGGATAATTATCTTATCCTTAATACAAATATTGTTTTATTGTTAATTTATTAAAGTAATATAACTATCATTTTGTTTATTGCTTATTAATCTATTTTATATGCAACCTCTTTGAAAAGAAAGTAGGAACTGTCACAAACATACAATTTTACACTGCTTTTTAAAAGTTAACATGAGATCACATGCTTTCCTATGCACAGAAACCATTTTATGCTGAGGAGAAATTAAATATACTTTCATAGGTAGTTATTTTGATTAAAGTAAGTTGAAAGAGATTTGATTTAATTCAAATGCCCTTTGATAAAATTTCTTTACAGATCTATCAGAAGTACATCGCCATTGGAGGATGATAGGGAAATAAAGAAAAAATTATAAAAACAGTTGATTTCAGTAAATAGTGAGAGGTTTTAATAAAGTTGTCAAGTTTTGTTTGTTTTTGCAAAAGTGCTATTGTACAATAATAACATTATTAGCTTTTAAATAGTAATTCATAGGAAATACCGTAGTAAAAATATTCCAAGTAATTGATAAAAAGGTGATTATATGTTAAAACTTGACTCTCCTTTCAAGAACAGTTATCAGTATCAGTTACCAGCCATGAGATACCAAATTATAAGGACATAAATTTCATACCTCTGTTGATCTCATATATTTCAACAGAATTTGCTTTCAGTGTGCTTCTTGGTAAAGCATAGTTTCAAAGTTAACCTATTAGAATCCCGTAAGCATTGGGTAAACCTATGTATTGAAAATTTTTTATGTAATACTACTTGGGGGATATAGGAACTATTCAAACAAAAACACATTTAGTTTGTTTATATTAAAAAAAGTTTTTATCCTAGAATTTTGACAGAAAACACAAATATTTAAATTAGCATTACTCATTGTTTTACAAAATATCTGACTTGAAGTCATCGGATCTTTTATCTTGTATTTACCATTTAGAAGTAAACTGTCCTTCCAAAGTATGCATGGTCAGAAAATTTAATATTTAATATTTAGAAAGAAATGTCAATTTGATTTATTTTTGACAAGTCCACTATAAATTAGGAAAAGTCACAATGGCCTGATTTACAAAGCCCCCTTGCTGTGCATAAATATAATCAATTTAAAACACAGCTACAAAAAAAACCAAACAACAAGTTGATATACACAGTAAGAGACTAATACACATTAAAAAACAAGTCCAAAATACATGTTTAGTTATATTAAAATTTGTGAAAATTCAAAAAAAGAGTTACTAAACTTATCGGTGTGTTTAAATTATTGTTTATATATATGTATATATAAAAATAAATAAATATAACTTTCAGGTAAAACTTTCCTTGTTTTTCCCATATCATTAAACAAAGTCCCTGGATTAAAAAGAAATGTAGTGTTGAACCAAATTTTCAGAGTCCTTCTAAACACTTGCCCCTCTTCTTGAGTATGGTTTGTGTTAAGCTGATATTTGTGCTAATGCTGTCACTGATGATCATGACGCTCTAATCACAATTTCCATTAGAAACTGCTCTTGCAGTACATGCTCTGAACATTAGGATTACATGATACACTGAGGATATCAAGTTAGTGAATGACTGGCTATACAAACCATACTTATTTCCAATATTTAGCATTTCTAATCAAATGGCCCGAGAACAACTGTTTTCCTCTTTCTGTGCTTCAGTTTTCCTTTCTGCAAAATAGATCTTACATTCTTTAATACTTTCTGTCTATATTAACATATAGAATTTATATTTACGGGCAGGCCCGTGGCTCACTCGGGAGAGTGTGGTGCTGATAACACCAAGGCCACGGGTTCGGATCCCACATAGGGATGGCTGGTTGGCTCACTGGGTGAGCATGGTGCTGACAACACCAAGTCAAGGGTTAAGATCCCCTTACCGGTCATCTTTAAAAAAAAAAAAGAAAGAATTTTTTTTTCTTGGTTATGAATATTCATGAGATACAAAGGTGATCGTCACCCTTCGTGCCCAAGATGTGAAGCCCAGATCCGTACTAGCAGCATGCCCATTACCACAAATTGCCATTGTACCCCGTGTCCTCCACCCAATTATCACCAATCTCCCTCCCCCTCCCCCTTTCCCCTACTCCACTTTGTATACCTAGGTATGGTCTCTCCCTCTGCAAGTCTAACACACCACTGCACTCTTTCTTTCCTTCTTTCTTTCTCTCTTAGCTCCCACTTAAGAGTGAGGACATGCAGTATTTATCCCTCTGTGCTTTGCTTAATTCACTCAACATGTTTCTCCAAGCTCATCCACGTTGTTGCAAATGGGAGAATTTCATTCTTTTTTATGGCAGAGTAATATTCCATAGTGTATATATACCAGTTTCCTTATCCAAACATCCATCGATGGACATTTAGGTTGGTTCCATATCTTGGCTATTGTAAATAGAGCTGTGATGAACATGGCAGTGCAGGTATCCCTTTGACATGATGATTTTCCATTCCTCTGGGTGTATAACCAGAAGTGGAATTGCTGGATCATATGGAAGATCTATCTGTAGTTGTTTGAGTAACCTCCATACTGTTTTCCATAGTGGTTGCACTAATTTACAGTCCCAACAGTGTAGGAGTGTTTCCTTCTCTCCACACCCTCACCAGCATTTGTTATTCACTGACTTTTTGATTATAGCCAGTCTAACTGGGGTGAGGTGGTATCTCAATGTAGTTTTAATTTGCATTTCCCTGATGATGAGTGATGCTGAGCATTTTTTCGTGTACCCATTGTGGAAGGCAGACAACTGTGATTGTGTGCATACTAACAGAATATATGTATTTTTTATAATCTGACAGTCTGATTGTGTTTGTTTGAATGCTCATAGACTCAAATGTACACAGCACTTACTGTGCTTATTCATGAACTTAGTATTTGCTTAGTCAGATAATGTTGAACATCAGAATGAAATAAAAACCTCAAATTCTTATAATGGACTTACATGTCCAGTGTTTTAGATTTTATATTTGGGGGCTGGCTGGTTAGCTCACTTGGTTAGAGCATGGTGTTGTATTGCCAAAGTCAAGGGATTGGATCCCCATACCAGCCAGCCACCAAAAAAAAAAAAAAAAAAGATTTTATATTTGGGCCAGCATCCAGTGATGTGCCTGTACACCAACCAGCTCTTCAAAACCAAGATAAATCAAAATAAAAAAGAAAACCTCTGTTTTATAACCTTCACCAATTTCCTTGGTGTAAATGTTCCCACCTTGGCTGATTTCAAGTTACCAGCAGTTTAATAGGTGGCTTACAAAATTATGTAATATTTAACAATTGTCTCTGGTTTGAGCAAACTCCAAGACAATACTCTCCCTTTAGAGCATTACACCAAACGTAAAATGTTTATCAGATCAAACTCTACATGCCGATCTCGTCTCATATTCTTTAAACAAGACAAAGAACATAAAATTTCCTACCAGTTTACCTATCAATTTATATTCCTTCATAAAATTGTAATAAGTGAACTAAAAGTTTGAGGAATCTCTACAAAAATGAAATAATATGGAGTTTATTTTCCAATTTAAATTATACCACTTTAACACAGAACGATGTCAAATTGGAAGGTAGTTGAGCATAATTGCACTTCGGCCACTTTCTTTGATCAATGTGTAAATATTTCCACCCAAGTTTGAAAAAAGTTTGATGATTAGAGATATTTACACCTCTGAATTTCCTTAAATAGTGAAAGCTATCACAAGTGAAAACAGACCTGGCTAGCGTAGTCACAACTGATGTTGTCTTTTTTTCATTATTATTATTTATTTTATTTTCACAGGTAGGAGAGAAAACCATATGCTGTTTAGGGCTCTAAGAAGTGATATGACTTTTAGAAGCTTTGACTTCTAAAGAAAATATATATTTCTTATAGTTTGACAGATTTCCCCATCTCCATGGATTTAAACAATTAACAATGAATCTTACATGCATAGAACTTACCTGCTACAGCAACACTGCCCAGTATTTTAGCCATCAGCCATGTGTGGCTATTTCAATTTAAATTAATTAAATAAAATTAAAACTCTAGTTTCTCCAGTTCCTGCAATTGTTCACATTTGAAGTGCTGAATAGCCACATGTTACTTGTGGCTACTATATTAGACAGCACAGTTACAGAACATTTCCATCATTGCAGAAAGTTCTGTTAGAAAGCATGGCATTAAGTAGGGTTGATGAAAGGTCCAGAACCATCAGTAATATTTGAAAGTAAAAAAAGATAATACAGATTAAACAATCGGTAAGTGTACTGCAATTATTCTTGCAGTGCCCAGAAAGGATAATTATGCTGAATATTGGCTTACATTATTATCATTGTCATCATTTTGTTATAAAACAGAGACAGAGAACATGAAATTCACTGATTTAGGAAATGTTTAATGTGTACAAAGGACTATGTTACATTGCCCTGTCAAAAAGCGCAAAAATGAAACAGACATAGGCCCCACCCCCAAAAGGATTTATAAAATTATGCACCATTTCTGGCTAGAGCCATCCTAATTTGTCAGCTAAGTAAGATAGATACATTCAGAAGCAGATTTCAGTGCAGGCGGTATGGCATAATGGCTGTTTGTCTGTGGGCTTTTTTTGGACAGTTTTTTATTGAAAGATAATTGATTATATACATTTGTCAGGTACAGAATCAGATATCAATACATGTGTAGAATATGTGGTATATTTGAATCCTGGTTTCACCATTCCTTTTTCTGTGACCTTAGGTAAATTAATTAACCTACCTGTGTCTCAGTTTGCCTCACCTCCCAATGAAATGGGGATGTTTGTACCTCCCTCATAGTATTAGCATGAGGCTAAATGAGATAAAGCATGTTAACACACTTAGAGCAATGTTTGGCACCAAGTAAGTACTCAGTGTATATTAGCTAATATTTTATTTATGTTTTACACTCAAGGCAATTATTGAAAAAATCAATGTTGTACCCCACATGTATGTATAATAAAAAATAAAATAAATACAAAACAACAACAACAACAACAACAAAAGAATCCATATAGAAATAGTAATAAGTAGTAACCAATATAATGGCAAAGAGCTAGCCTGAAACAGAAGTAGCTTCCTCTATATAGGTTCTTCTGCATACTCTCTTATCAGTACCAGGACCAAGGATGCCCCCACCATTAGATTCACCTACAGGTATTGGCTTTTCTCTCTTTTTTCTCTAGAGAGGATTCGTTCACTTATTATGGCTGCTTTGATCTTGATGCCACAAAGGAAGGATTAGGGGCTGGTGGGGGCTGGAGAGGGGTGCCCATTATAATATCAAAGTCGATCTGATCTGTATTTTATTTTAAATAATTATTTAAATAATTTAATATTTTAAATAAGTATTTAAAAAGAAAATCATTTTAAATAAATAATAATTATTAGTATTTTAAATAAATTATTTAAAATAAAATATTATGTTTGAATGTTTACATGTGGATTATTTAGTCTAATTTGAGTATGGGATCTATATGCTCTATGAAAACACCCATAGGCCTTCCTTCCATCCCCATTGGGGTACATTAGGCATTCAATAGAATATTTGTTGCATGAATGAATGAAAGCTAAGGATTCACTGGATATTAAACTTTGGGGAGTGTTTCCAGCACAAATGATCATTAGTAATACAGGCTTTAATTCCAAAAGTGGAAAAGACATTAAAATTGCAAACAAATGGTTGTTGTTGTTGTTGTTTTGCCAGAAACTAGTTTGAGGATATTGCTACTCCAGGCACATAGTAGCTTTTAGTTCTGGCTCAGATCCCTTTAGTATTGGCTCAGCTACTAGCATTTGTAGCTAATAACTAATATAGCCATAACTTGAATTGGAAATTGCATTATGATCATTAGGCTTGCAGGACTATTCATCCTTCAGTTATATCACGAAATGTGGCAAAATCCTGAAGGCAAAAATAGGTAAAATACCTGACTGGTATGAAAGTCTATTTTGTATTTGGCAGTTAAGTATTTTGTAATATATGTTTATTCTGTATTTTTGAGAAATTTTGTAATGCCAGTATGCCATAGTTTTCTCTGATAACAAATTTAAGAAATTTAAGTAGGAAGCTGTTATTTGGCTGTTTACCAATATCATCTGATTAGCTGTGTTTCTTGTTTGGCTGAGCAGCTGGCAATTAATGAATTGATAGGAAATGGTCACAAGGCAGTGGCATTAGCATGTGAACATCTGGTATTAAAATTAGTCAACACAAAGAGGGTTTTTTCGTGATAATTCAAATTCACTGAAAAATCACTTCTTAAGTCTTATTTTAACTGCTCTAAGGAAAGACAAAGCTATTACTGTCTATTATAACATGAGATGAAGATGCATTAAGTGAGAATTGAGGGTTGCTTGTGTGTGTTTGTTTGGGTGGGTGGATGGCATAGTTCCAAACCCACAACATAATTTAGAAAGCATGCATTTTCCCACTGAACTATCCATTTTCTCGCTTGAGGGCATTTACATGCTATGAGCAGATATTATGGCTGATTTCCTTAATCTGTCAGCTTCTTCCAGCACAAGTTGATCACACTGAAGAGGTGAAAGTTTCCTCTGTCCAATCACATAGGTCACACGTAGGGTGTGCCTATGAATTTGTACTCTTTCATGGTAACATGTTCCAACTGAATTCCCAATCTGGCCTCATTTCTTATGCACAATATTATATTGCCTCCTCTTGTAATTCAGGATTGATAACATGCCTCCAAAACTACTGCAGAGTGAAAACTCCCATTATTTAGAATATTTTCTCCAAGTGATAAATTACATAATCACTCTTGGAGAGAAAATATAAGAGTCTTGTGGAATCACTGTTTCATAGATTCCTGAAATACATATATGGCTATAACTCTTAGCCTGGAATAAGGAATTTAACAATTACTAAATTGCATTAAATTTTTTTTTAACCTTGAGAGCCTCCTTATTTGTTTTTTTTTCTTAGTTCATAAAAACTCTGCTATCTTCATCTATGTTAACTTAAATAAAATGGTAAATCGGTGATTGTGAAACACAAAATAATTCTTAAATTGGTTCATAAAGATCCATGAAGTGTCATGCTTCTAATGGTATTCAGAGATACCAAGTTTGGGTATCAAATTCTTCCCTTTAGTTAGTGGTAAGCCAAGTTAGTAGCAATAATGAACAAACTTTTTATTTTCCCATCCCTGGTTTTATTATTAAAGTCTGTCAAGTTACAATCTGTTCTGCTTCTGCAGAACTCTAGTGACAGTACAGAAAGAGCACATCAATTAAATATGAAATAGCAAGACAAAAACATGAATAAAATATCCAGTATTCAGATAAACTTCCAAAAGCCACTCCTCAGCAGTGAAATGCCATTAAATCCTTTAGGAACTCATTAATAGAAAACATTTCAAAAAGTAATTACAGTGGGAGTTGAATTGAAATTAAATAAAAATAAAAGACAAATTGTATAATACATAATCCCAATGAATGCTTGATAAGAATCAATAAAATAAAATTTCAGAGGCAACAAGTCAACATTAAGATGGCTGTTGTTAAAAGGCAACAAAACACATGTACATATACATATAACCACATGGTAAAGATGTGTAATAAACACATATTAATACTTCATAAATTCTGTGTATACTACCATATTTTCAAGGATATAAAGGAATATAGTGAGATAAAATAAATGATCTCCATGAAAATGGTCAGAGTTGATAATCTAGTGCCAATAAAAATACTAAACCAAATTGACTGTGTTAAACGCTGTAAAAAACTGAATTTTCTAAGCGTTGCCCCTGCTTTTTATGAAGGTTCAAATGTACTTTCTGATAATTTAATGTGATGAATGTATCCTTTGAACATTTGTGATATTTCTGAGAAAAAATTGTATGATAGAGGAGGGAATAGTTTGTATCAATTAGTAACATTTTCTTTAATGACTCTTTAGGCATAAACTCTGAACTGTATAAGTACATGTTAGAATTTGAGATATTATTGAAAATAATTTTACAAATTTTGAAGAAAACAGGGATTTAGGTGTGTTAGAATGTATACATTTTGGAAATTTCCTTCCTTTACTACATTGAATCTGAAGAAGACTTCTATAGTATTTCAGAAGAGCTGCAGCTGTTTTTGATGGGGCAGGAATGAAATACATGAACAGTAACAGGGTTGTAAAAGTCATAAATGCCACATAAAATGAAGTCATCAATGAATAAAAATGATTGGGGTTTTAGATTTGCAATTTTCTTTTTTAAATGCGCTTATTAATTTGTTGCGAATACTGTTAACCCTGTATTTGGCAAATGGTGAGGACATAATCACTTGTGTTCTCATTTGTAATAAAACAGATTAACTTGCTGTGAAATTTTAACTAGGCTGAGACACAACAGTAGCCACCTAATGAACCAAAGCACATTGCAGTTAAGTAGCTAAATAGATGCATACTGATTACAGGGCTGAAAAATGGATCTGTTTACTTGCAAAGAAGAAATTGTTCATAGAACTATTCATTATTTTAGGAGAAATTAAAAATTTCAGTTCCACACAGGTATTTTTTTTTAACACACCTAATTCTTAGTCAATATAAGATACTGGACTCATCTAACATGGCTTACATGGTGAAAAAATCTGACTTCGGTGCTGCCTTAGGAAAATAATAACGATGAATTGAACCTTGATTAAATATGGTAAGTGCAAGCTACAAAATCTTAAAGCAGAAATATTGCTTCATGCAAAATGTTACTGTCACTCAATATTTACTCTCTCAATCATGTTCTCCAAGTTAGTTTATTGTTCACCTTATATGCTGTTGAAGATGGTAGAGAAGGAGTATAAGGTAAATTATTCGAGTTAAATTGTGTGATCACATATTAATTCAAGATATATTGGGGGAATCCGTTATCATAGAATTGTATTCTCATTATTTATAGCATTCTCCATTTGTGTAGAAATTCTTCCAAATTTTTATTCAGAATAAGTTTTCATTTTTTGTTAGACAGAATGAGCAAGACCAAGTATCATTGTCAGTTGGATTCTCTTGTTTTTCCAAACCATCAGCTGTAGGAATCACTCAAAATTTTTCCATTATTATGACAGGATGTATTGCTGTATGTGATTCCTGTTTGCCACTATACAGTGATTTTTGTTTCTGCAGTTCTATTTTTGCACAGTAACTGCTATACTTTGTCACTGTGCTTTCATTCAGAGGTCCATTAGGGATAAATGTAGTTCATTGAATTGCACATTTTTTTCAGCAAACTTCCAATGTTAGAATTCAAAGACAAATACTGAATGTTTTACGCTTTCTGCACATATTTTGGCATAGAATCAATGAAACTACACAACAGTAAGAGGCAAAAATAATTTTGGCCTCATATATGAAATTTTTTTCATTTGTGTGTGTGTGTGTGTGTGTGTGTGTGCGTGCATGCGCATGCACACATACTACTTAGAGAATATATTTCAAACATGATAGTTTAGGTTGAATTTCACAACCGATTGACTACTATACTAGACTTTTCTAAAAGCAAAAGGATGTGGTACAAGGGCCATATGATAGATCTTGCTGTCCATCCCCGTACCATCCCTCCAAAATACAAGCAGAATTACTGGAGGAAAAAAACTTGATTATTTTCTTTTGCTTTACTTATATATTTCCTTAGATTTTGCCTTGCATTCACTGTGCTACAAGTAGATATTTTCTTGCATACTAAATATAAATGAAATGTATCAGTACATCACTCTGTTTTAAAGCATTGCCGCGGGCCTCAACCATGCTCCCCTCCCTCCTTCTTCCTTCTCCCACCCTAACCTCCTCCCCTTTCCCTTCTCCCCCAACTGTTCCACAACATCTTAGAATGTAAATAATAATAATAAATAAATACACAAATAAAATTTAAAAAATAAATGAATAAATAAAACATTTTTGAGGCATGACAACAGCTATAAAGTCTTTAAAATGTAATATATATTTACAATTACTGGAATTTAATTAGTATATAATACTGCAGCTAATATACTCAAAGTCTTCTATTCATTTCAGTAAAGTTATTGAATGTTAATTAAATGCTAAGTGATAATGTAAAACACCATTTAAAAATTAGCATAGTACATTGATGATTGTATTAGTGTTCTAATGCTGCTGTAACAAATTAACACACATTTGGTGGCTTTAAACATGCTAATTTATTATCTTACAGTTCTGTAGGTCAGAAGTCAGACATGGGTCCACAGGGCTAAAAGCAAAGTTTTCTGTTGGTTCCAGGAAAGAATCTGTTTCCTTGACTTTTCAAGCTTCCAGAGGCCAAACACATTTCTTCGCTTATGGCTCCCTTTCTCCATTGTCAAAGCCAGAAATGTTGCATCTCTCTGACCGTTATTCTGCAGTCGTATCTCCCTCCAATATTCTTTTCTGCCTCTGTCTTCCACTTTTAAGAACCTTGTGATCAGATTGGACCCACCAAGAGAATCCAGTATAATCTCACTATCTCAGGGTTCTCAATCACATCTTCAAAGCCCTTTTGGCCATGCAAGATAATGTATTCACAGGCTCCAGCAATTAGGATGTGAACTGGACGTCTCTGGAGTGGGGGAGGCATCTTTCTGTCTGCGCAATGATGGACATTGCAAAATATTAACTACTACTAATGAAATAATAACTTTTAACTCTCATGCTATCACTTTTGGGCATTAGGCAAACACAGTTTTTTTTAGGGGTTTATAAATTTTGGACTTCTCATGCAAAATCAATGTAAAAATATACAAGCACATATTTGACAATCTAATTCTTAATGTTATGATGATTAGAATACTGATGTGATTACAGATAATTAGACATAATATTTAATTTAAGAAATTTTATTATGGATGAGTGAAACATTTTATAGGACAAACATTTTCTGTCCCAGTATGTCTATCATCCAGTCATATTTATTGCATATGTGCATAAACACTGCAATTTGGTTCTTTTATTGATCAAATTAACTGAATGATTCAGATTTATTCATCAATTTGTGATGCATAAACATTGTGAATAAGTTTGGTGTTTTATAGCAATTTTCATAATCACAGGAGTCTTGAGAGCCATAATAATTACTGTAGAGATATGTAAAAATTTTTGATTTTTATTCAAATTCATTATTTAAACTATAGCAATCTAAGCAATACTAAAGAATTGGCATTGATAGATCTTAGTGTCAGTTTGAAAAACCCGTCATTGTGCCCTGGGACTATCAAAATGTTTTGTTGTCAGAATTTAACGTAAGTTCCTAAGGTGTAATAGGTTACAGGTCTACTATTTCCATACTTTTTGTGTAGAAAACCTTAATATGTACCAGGTGCCACTATTTGTGAGTTTTATTCCAGGGCTCTCAAGTCTTACATTTGAGAGATCTTCTCAATCAGATAGTAGTATCATCCTCCAGGCCTTAGCATGAACTTTACATCAATCTAGAAGCTCGCAGTAACAATAAGTTTCACTACACAACTATGTTTATAATCATTTATGAATTTTCTGGGAAAGAAAATGGTAACTACCATTTTTGAGCCTCTGCCATGTATCCAGCATGACACTGGGCCCTTTCACCTTTTTTTTCTTATTTAACCCTCACAATATCACATTAATTTCACAAGAACCAAATATATGTTTTTGCCTAAAGATATGTATTTAAGACCAGATATTGTGAATATGTACGCTTTACGGATGAGAGGTCAACATTCAAATGTTATGGACTAAATCAACATGAAAGATGCACACAGATGGCATTTCCTTTTGTGTTTCCTTTGTGTCAGGAGCGGATCCCGGAGAGTCCTTCTCCTGCTCCCTCTCTGGAAGAAAGTCATCGCCCTGGGAGCCAGACTTCCTCCCACCCCAGCAGCAGTGTGTCCAGCTCTCCCTCTCAGATGGATCATCATTCGGAGAGAATGGGTGAGTATCTTCCCTGAAACAAGTAATTCGAATATACTCTTTCAGGAAAGTCCTCATTAGGCAACAGAGAGGGGAGAAAGAAGCTGGGGGAGCTGACACCTGATTAATATATATGGCTTTTTGAAGTGGTCAATTTTTATTGCTCAAGCAATATGAACAATGGCATGAAACTTAATGTTAGAAGTTTGTTCTCTGCGAAGGCCTTCCTTTATTGTATAAGACAATCTCATGGGAATGATATGATGGAATTTCTGTAGAGAATGTGTTAGTTTGATATGTTGGTATATAAACAGATAATGTGATACAATACACTTGTTGCATTCACAGCATCCTTTAGAATATTGGACGATAAAATATCTTGCAGGTAGCTGACATTTGAAAGCGGTTAAAAAGTGAATCATTATATGATTTGCCACAATCTCAACAACTTGGATCACAAATATTTAAAATGGTTTTTCCTACATGTATTGTCTCAGAAGTCTTACACTATGGACACTATTCCAAAAGTTGGCAGTGATGTGGCATATTGGAGACTTGAATCTAGCCATAGGTCCTGCACTAACTAGCTCTAATATCTTGGGTATGTCACATTATCTATTATATGGAACTCATTACCGCCTTGCCAAATACACTGTGTTATTTTGAGGTCAAATGAAATAATATTTGAAAAAAACACTTCAGGAGTTTAAAGTGCTAAGGAACTGTGAAGGATAAACATGACTTTTCTCTCTGTAACTTTACCTTCCTTGCTTATCATCTCCGGCTCTCTGATCCTACTCAGCTATACAGAAGTTACCAGGTGCATTCAGCTGTCACAAATTATCATTTAGTATATAATAGTTATGGATCAATTGAGCTAGATTAAATCTTCCTTAACCTTCTGTACCTACACAATCCCATTTTCTATGTATCCATTTTCTTCAGTGAAAATAATTTCTGCTATTCTTTTATTGTTACTATAGGGACTTCCTTTTTGTGACTCTTAATTTTTATAGCTCATAATAGTGCTTACTTCCAGCCTCTTCAAAAAAATGTGTTTTGGGGGTGAGGAGGGGGATGTGGGGAATTTGTGTCAGGGAAGGGTAAAGGTGATTTTTCCCTTGTGGAAAATTGCCCAAGTCTCACTTAGCTTGTCAATGTTGTATATTGTTTATGACTCTTTAACTTACCAGTGATCTCAGTGGTTCTTCAAACCCTGCTCCCCATTGTAATCACCTGTGGAGTTTTTACAAATATGGATGCCCAGGACATACAATCAGAGTTTGAGTCACTTGGTCTGGAATACAGCAGTATTTTGGTTTGTTTTCAGTATCTCCTCAGGAGATTCTAATGTGCAGCAAGGGTTAAGAACCAATGAATTAGAGCTTGAGGCTAATGGCCCTGAAGGAGTAAACTTAATTTCTGGAAGAAGTAACAGAGGTTTTCTAGCTTCACTCTGTTCTATGGACACAGACTACCTGGTTGTTACAACATTGTGTGCAACTGATTCAAGGGAGTCTGAGCAAGGCAAGAGGCTACAGTTATATGTTCATTAATGAATCAAGAAACGAAAGCACACATTCTTCTGTTGGGGTAGTCTTTGTATTGATGAGGGTAAGGGAAGGGAGAGAGAAGGGGGAAAGGGATATATAGAGAAAATTATTTATTGAATGCTGGCTAAAAGCAGAGCACATAAGGAAATATACTCAGTGATATATACATCATAAGAGAATGGGTGACTTACACTTGGAAGTAAAATCAAATATTTCCAAAGCAATGTAATATCCTAGGAAAAAAATCTTGACAACACAGTATATTTCTAATTCCACTGGTGGTAATTAGGCTCTATATGTACATTCCACAGTTGTCCAAGCACAATAGTGAGATTGTCTATGAATGAATAAAAAGAGTTGATGGTTCTTAGCTTTAAAGTGAAGATATTTTATATATAGAGCTATCTAATGTTTCAATAAAATATGACTAAAATGAATGATATGATAAATTCTGAAAATTAGCATGTTTTTCCTCTTTCAGTATAAATGTTTCATGAATAATCACAATAATTAACAGAAAATTATATTTTATCTATTAATATTGCTATATATATTTGCAAAAACTTCCACAAAGTGACTAAAATGCATTATTATTTTAAATTCATGATTTATCAAGTGATAAATTATTTTCAGAAGCATTTTGAAAAATATATTCTTAATAATGGAGGCAAATAATTTGCATATGGATTTAAAAAGAGGAAATAATTAAAATGCTTTAAAGAAAATATGTTGGCAATTATACATGTACTATATGTTAATTATACTTTAAAGTTCACATAATTAAGCAGCTTATTGATTTTTAAATTATGTGATCGTCAGACCAACAAAAATCTTTCACTGTTTCAGAAGTAGAAGTATATATAATTCATGTTTCGTTATTGGAGAATATTAGCCACTTATGTGATGCTTTTCTGCCTTTCTTTTGGATGTTTTGCATGGAAATTTACTCAGTTACATCTTTTATTTATAGTTATGATGCCCAACAATAGAGAGGAACTTATTGTTGATCAGGATAATGGACCAACCATCAAAAAATTCCAAAGGGATCATAAAGGTAAAATGATTTTTGCTTATTTGATGTATACATAAAGATCAGATACTAACTCAATTAACATCCAAGTGTTTTATGTTGCATCCAAATTTCCTTAAGTTGGAATAGATTCATACTGGCTTTGGATAAATCCTTTTATTAGTAAAATAAAAACGATGTTTACCTGGAGCTTATTTATTTGGTGTTATAAATTACATATCAGTCTGAAATTTGTCTGTGCATGTGGTTGGAAACTTCACCCTCAGCTCTTTTATTATGCCTGCTCAGAAACATCTGACTTTCTTTGTATCATGTATGTATTTTATTAACTACATTTAAATGACTTACAATTTGATTGTTTATATTTGAAAAAACTGATTGCTGTCATGGGGGAGAGATGCTCCCCTTAACCCTCTAGAGCAATTTAAAAATATATGCTAAGTTGAACATTACAAATGAAAGCTTAGCAAGTTAATCCATCAAGTATTTACCAGGAATACTGGTAGATATGACCTGAGTCTGGCTTTTGATCTGCTGAGGGACATGTGTCACCTCTGCACAGCACCCAGTTTTGTGTTAGGATATCTGTTTGAAGACAGTAGTGTAAATAAGAATTTCAAAGTGATGCTCTCCTGATATGAAAGCTGAGTACAACTTTTTGTTTAAAAGGCTGAAAAAGGCTGAGAACAAAACTGAAGTCACCAGAGGAGGGAAAGGGTTAGCAAGAAATTGGTTAAGGGCCACAAAAAATGAATATATTGTGTATTCAATACATTGTTTATAAATACAGTAAATATCCTGAGCTGAGCATCACATATTGCACACAGGTATTGATATTTAATGCTATACCCTACAGATACGTACAATTATATTTCAATAAAAAAGGCTGAAAAGTTAAGAGAAAAGGAAAATGTATAATCATATGTTATAGGCTATGCATCGTTGATGTCACCTTGAATTCGATGATAGCTAATATGTAATTTATAAGATCATCACATGGTCTGTTTTTAGTTCACCATAGGGTGCATTGTTCTATCTCTACTAAAGATGCTCATAGTATATAGAAAAAAGACTCCATAAGCTGAAAAGTTAATGGAGAATTTTTTCTTTGTTCTCTAGACTGAACTTGCTTCATAATTACCTAGATGAGCATATTATTTGGAATTTGGAATAATGTATGATTTTAATTACGTTGATCCATGGTTGGTTTCCTTGCCACATGTTTAGTCTCCTTTTTAGCCAGACACTGAAACTCTATACACCATGGGGCTCCAAGATGCAAATGATTGATTTCCAGAGTAGTCATCAGAATGGAAGAAGTTAGGTTCAGTATATTAAACTACCCAAACTCTAATTCAGGTAATGAAATTCTAGTTAAAGATGAAACTTCATTCATAACCAAGCAACAATTGTTCCTGAGACCTCTTTCCCACCAAGTCATGACTATTTGAAGGATAACTTGGTAGTAAAGCAGCTTTTCTAGGAAAATCTCAAGCTGTACATGACACATATGATTCCATCAGAACTGCAAACCCCATAAGTCAAAATGGCATTTAGGGCTGGCTTGTGTGCTGTAGCACTCAAGTACACACTGCTGTGTCTTATGAAAAATCAGCTGGAGCACTAGTACAGATGTACAGTAACTGATTTTCATAAAATACACAGTGGTATATACTGGCATTTCTGAATCTCTTGCTGTGGAATGGCACAGTTTTACTCATTTCAATCAAATAGGTTGATCACACATTCTGATGAGGACATTAATAAACAGGAGTGACATACTATACTGCACCCCAGTTAGAGTAGAAGGCTTTCTTTTAAATGGGATTTTCTATGTTGAGTTCTACCAGTTATATTTGTAGATAGTAAGACAAAATATATTTTCCTCAAATAGATTTTAGTTATTAAAAGGAAGCTAGTTAAAGTAGAAGTCTCAACATTTATTAAGTATGACAAGTAAGCAGTTTATACAACTGGGGCAAACATATGTTTTCACATCTGTTTTGGGTAATATCATCATGATTTTAAAAATGATTTATAGCTCTGGAAATTATAAAATGCCAGCTTTGCTGTTATGAAGAAATTTTCAGAAAATGAAGAAATACCATTACAGTATGCTTCATGTAGCCTGCCCCTTACCACACCTTGTAAAAATGGGTGACAGTTAGTGTAATACATGTCTCAACTGATAATTTACACTTTGCATTGAATTTAATATGTAGACATGTAAAAGTCTATATTATCTGGGTTTCCCTGGCAGTTATGTCCATTTAGACTGTGTCAAAAATAACTTACCAAAATTGGTATTTTAGTTTTGAATCAAGTATTTTTACTAAACTGACTGGTCAGTTAAATTAAGCCTTTTATTTTTTTCCAAAGACTTTGTCAAATAAATTGACCAAATCAATTGCATATTATGATATTGTGTTACATGGTCTTTAATAGTCATTTCTTGAAATCTTTAGAATAGAGTATTTGGAAATGTAAATCCACTCTAGTTTGCCCTTGTGGAAGCAAAGGCACAAACCAAAACACTTTTTACTTGACATCCACTGATTTCCAAGACTGCTAGCAGGAATAGGGGATTTTTGATATTTTTCATTTGGTATCAAATGTATTTATCGAAAACTTTCTATGTGCAATATACTGAAACACACCGATGATCAAATCTGGTGTGCTATAGAAAGAGTGGAACAATAAAATTATCATCTGGCCCACGACTTGAGCTTGCTGAAGAAATATTACATTTTAAATCAATCTAGAGGCAGATGAAGGACTAATAGTTTTAACATTTAACATCATAAGAATCTAAAGTATATCTCACCTAGAATAAAAGTATCATCATATTTCTGTTTATGCAAACAGTAATGAATTTTGGTTTGGGGGGGCTATATATTGGCACAGTAGTAGTGTAAGTATTCTCTGTTCAGTCAAATGTTTCTCTTTTTTTATTCCTGAGACAATCTTATATTGGCAATAAATCTTTCAGACCTAGTGGTGCTTTAAACTATTTAGGTGTTTGGGAATGATTATTGACCCTACTTACAATGGAAAATGTGTGTTCTGAATATTGTGTTTTCTCAAATAAGAGAGACTTACGTATTGGACCAACTAAAATACAAAGATCGTTACAAATACTCATTATGGTGAACTTGAAATATATACAAGAATGTGAAAGAACAATTTTGTGCATTTTATGCTATTCACTGATTCTTAATTAAAATGAGAGAAACAAAGAATATATCTTACTGGAGATTTTCTTTGAATTGCATTTTTTTTAAAAAACTTTTTATTTAGAAACAATTGTAGATTCACAATAAGTTGCAAAAATAATACAGAGGGACCCCTTGTACCCTTCACTCAATTCCTTTTTCTTTTTTTTTATTACTACTCTTCTTTTTTATTTTATTTTATTTTAGTTTAGTTTAGTTTAGTTTACTTTGTCAATATACAATATGGTTGATGATTGAGGCCAATTACCTAAACCTCTCTCTCTCCCCCCTCCCTCCTAACAATGTCCTTTCTGTATGCTTGTAGTATCAATTTCAAGGAATTGTAATTGTTGTGTCTTCTTCCCTCCCCAAACCCCCGGTTTTTCTGTGTATTTATTTATTTATTTTTAGCTCCCACAAATACGCGAGAACATGTGATATTTCTCTTTCTATGCCTGACTTGTTTCACTTAATATAATTCTCTCTAGGTCCATCCATGTCATTGCAAACGGCAGTATTTCATTCTTTTTTATAGCTGAGTAGTATTCCATTGTGTAGATATACCACATTTTCCATATCCACTCATCTGATGATGGACATTTGGGCTGGTTCCAACTCTTAGCTATTGTAAAGAGTGCTGCGATTAACAATGGAGAACACGTGTACCTTTGACTTGAAGATTTCCATTCCTCTGGGTATATTCCCAGCAGTGGCATACCTGGGTCACATGGTAGATCTATCTGCAATTGTTTGAGGAAGCTCCATACCATTTTCCATAGAGGCTGCACCATTTTGCAGTCCCACCAACAACGTATGAGAGTTCCTTTTTCCCTGCAACCTCACCAGCATTTATCATTCAGAGACTTTTGGATATTAGCCATCCTAACTGGGGTGAGATGGTATCTCAGTGTGGTTTTTGACTTGCATTTCCTGAATTCTGAGTGATGTTCAGCATTTTTCCATATGTGAGTTGGCCATTCATATTTTCTTTTGAGAAATGCCTATTTAGCGCTTTTGCCCATTTTTAATTGGGTTGCTTGTTTTTTTTTGTAAGGCTGTTTGAGTTCCTTGTATATTCTGGATATTAATCCTTTGTCAGATGTATATTTTGCAAATATTTTCTCCCACTCTGTGGGTGGTCTTTTAAATCTGTTAATTGTTTCTTTTGCTGTGCAGAAGCTTTTTAGTTTGATAAAATCCCATTTGTTTATTTTTCCTTTGGTTGCCCGTGCTTTTGGGGTCATATTCATGAAGTCTATGTCCAGTCCTACTTCCTGAAGTGTTTCTCCTATGTTTTCTCTAAGAGGATTTATTGTTTCAGGGTCTATATTTAATTCGTTAATCCATTTTGAGATGACTTTAGTATATGGTGACAGGTATGGGTCTAGTTTCATTCTCCTGCATATGGATATCCAGTTATCCCAGCATCATTTGCTGAAGAGGCAGTCTCTTCCCCAGTGTATAGGCTTGGTGCCTTTGAAAAACATAAGATGGCTGTAGGTGTGTGGGTTGATTTCTGGATTCTCTATTCTATTCAATTGATCAGTATGTCTGTTTTTATGCCAGTACCATGCTGTTTTGGTTATTATAGCTTTGTAGTACAGTTTAAAGTCAGGTAGTGTTATGCCTCCAGCTTAATTTTTTTTGCTCAGCATTGCTTTGGCTATGTGTGGTCTTTTGTTATTCCATATAAATGTCTGGATAATTTTCTCCATTTCTGAGAAAAATATCATTGGAGTTTTGGTGGGGATTGTATTGAATTTGTATGTCACATTGGGTAGTATGGACATTTTCACAATGTTGATTCTTCAAATCCAAGAGGATGGGATATCTTTCTATCTTCTTGTATCCTCTCTAATTTCTCTCAGCAGTGGTTTGTATTTCTCATTATAGAGATTTTTCACATCCTTGGTTAACTCAATTCCTAAGTATTTTATTTTTTTGGTGGCTATTGTAAATGGGCAAGCATTCTTTATTACTGTTTCTGCATGTTCACTATTGGAGAATAGAAATGCTACTGATTTTTATGTGTTGATTTTGTATCCTGCTACTGTGCTGAAATCATTTATCAATTCCAAGAGTTTTTTTGTAGAGGATTTAGGCTGTTCAATATATAGGATCATGTCATCTTCAAAGAGGGACAGTTTGACTTCATCTTTTCCAATCTGGATGCCCTTTATTTCTTTCTCTTCTCTGATTGCTCTGGCTAGTACTTCCAACACTATGTTGAATAGGAGTGGTGAGAGTGGGCATCCTTGTCTAGTTCCTGTTCTTAAAAGAAAAGCTTTCATCTTTTCCCCATTCAGGATGATATTGGCAGTGGATTTATCATATATGGCTTTAATTATGTTGAGATAACTTCCATCTATACCTAACTTATAGAGGGTCTTTGTCATGAATGAATGATGAATTTTATCAAATGCTTTTTCAGCATCTATAGAGATGATCATATGGTCCTTCTGTTTGATTTTATTAATATGGTGTATCACATTTATTGATTTGCGTATGTTGAACCAACCTTGCGTCCCTGGGATGAATCCCACATGACCGTGGTGAATAATTTTACGTATGTGCTGCTGTATTCTGTTAGCTATTTATTTTATTGAGGATTTTTGCATGTATATTCATCAAGGTTATTGTCCTGTAGTTTTCTTTTTTAGTTGAATCTTTACTTGGTTTTGGTATCAGGATGATGTTTGCTTCAAAGAATGAGTTTGGGAGATTTGCCTCTGTTTCAATCTTTTGGAATACTTTGTAAAGAACTGGTGTCAATCCCTCTTTGAGTATTTGGTAAAATTCTGCTGTGAGTCTGTCTGGTCCTAGGCTTTTCTTTGTTGGGAGCCTTCTGATAACAGCTTCAATCTCCTTTATTTTTATTGGTCTGTTCAGATTTTCTGCGTCTTCTTGGCTCAGTTTTGGGAGCTTGTGTGTGTCCAGAAATTTATCAATTTCATCCAGATTTTCAAATTTGTTGGCATATAATTGTTTATAGTAGTCTTGAATGATTCCTTGTATTTCAGATGTATCAGTTGTAATATCACCTTTTTCATTTCTATTTTGTGTTATTTGAATCTTCTCTCTTCTTTTTATAGTTAGCCATGCTAACGGTTTGTCAATTTTATTTATCTTTTCAAAAAACCAACTTTTTGACTCATCGATCTTTTGTATTGTTTTTTGGGGTTTCAATTTTATTAAGTTCTGCTCTGATCTTAATGATTTCTTTCCGTCTGCTAACTTTAGGTTTGGATTGTTCTTGTTTTTCTAGTTCTTTAAGGTGAAGTGTTAGGTTGTTCACTTGCCATCTTTCCATTCTTCTGAAGTAAGTATTTAATGCGATAAATTTTCCCCTTAGTACTGCTTTTGCAGTATCCCACAGGTTTTGGTATGATGTATCATTATTTTCATTAGTTTCAGTAAATTTTTTGATTTCCTGTTTGATTTATTCTTGGACCCATATGTCATTAAGTAGAATGCTGTTTAATTTCCATGTGTTTGTATAGTTTCCAGAATTTCATTTGTTATTGATTTCTAACTTTAATCCATTATGGTCTGAAAAAACACATGGGATAATTCCAATTATTTTGAATTTGTTGAGACTTGATTTGTGACCTAATATGTGATCTATCCTGGAGAATGATCCATGTGCTGCTGAGAGGAATGAATATTCTGAGGTTGTTGGATGGAATGTTCTGTAGATATCTGCCAAGTCTAATTGGTCTAGTATGTTGTTTAGATCTTGTGTTTCTCTGCTGATTCTTTGCCTAGATAATCTGTCCAATATTGACAGTGGGGTGTTCAGGTCCCCTGCTATTATGGTATTAGTGTCTATTTCCTTCTTTAGGTCTAATAGAGTTTGTTTTATAAATCTGGCTGCTCCGACATTAGGTTCGTATATGTTTATGATTGCTATGTCTTCTTGATGGATCAATCCTTTTATCGGTATGTAATGTCCCTCATTATCTCTTTTTGTGGTTTTTAGTTTAAAGTCTATTTTATCTGATATAAGAATAGCTTCTCCAGCTCGTTTTTCATTTCTGTTTGTGTGGTAAATCTTTTTCCATCCTTTCACTCTTAGTCTATGTGAGTCTTTATGGGTGAGGTGGATCTCTTGAAGGCAGCATATGGTTGGGTCCTCCTTTTTAATCCAGTCAGCCAGTCTGTGTCTTTTGATTGGGGAATTGAAGCCTTTTCCGTTAAGAGTTGTTATTGAAAAGTGTTGATTTAATCCTAGCATTTTATTGATTATTGTTTGGATGTCTTAGGAGTGTTTTGTTCTTTCTTTCTTATTTACTGTTTTCTGCATTTGTTGGTTTTCTGGGTTGTAGATAGCCTTTTTGTTTGTTTTCTCTTCATGAATGCCATTTTTATTATACTAGTCGGTTTTGATTTTGGGGGGTTTTATGGCAGTGGTAGTTATTTTTCAGGTACCAAACCCAGTACTCACTTGAGAATTTCTTGTAAGGGTGGTTGTGTGGTAGTGAACTCCCACAGTTTTTTTTTGTTGTTGTTGAAATATGCTATTTGCCCTTCAGTTCAGAAGCATAGCCTTGCAGGGTAGAGTATTCTTGCCTGGCAATCTCTGTCGTTTAGTATTTTGACTATATCATCCCATTCCTTGCTGGCTTTTAGGGTTTGTGATGAAAAGTCTGATGTTAGTCTGATTGGGGCTCCCTTATAGGTGATTTGATGCTTCTGTCTTGCAGCTTTTAAGATTCACTCCTTGTCTTTGAGTTTTGCCAATTTGACTATAACATGTCTTGGAGAAGACCTTTTTGGGTTGAATACGTTTGGGGATCTTTGAGCTTCCTGAATCTGAAGATCTGTGACTTTTCCTATACCTGGGAAGTCTTCTGCCACTAATTTGTTGAATATGTTTTCAATGAAATCTCCTTTTTCCTCCCCTTCTGGAATATCCATGACTCAGATATTTGAGCGCTTAAGGTTGTATGATATCTCTCTCAGATTTTCTTCAATGCCTTTAATTCTTTTTTCTTTTCTTTTTTTTTTTATCTGCCTTTGTTATTTCAGACAGCCCATCTTCAAGTCAGAAGTTCTCTCTTCTACTTCTGCCAGCCTGCTGGTTAAACTCTCTGTTGTGTTTTTTATTTCATTGAATGAATTCTTCAGTTTGGCAAGCTCTGCTACATTCTTTTTCAGGGCATTGATTTCCTTGTACATTTCTTTGTTCAGGTCCTGTATACTTTTCCTTGTTTTATCATGTTGTATAGCTGAGTTTTCTTGTATCTCATTCAGTTTCCTTACAATTATTACTTGAAATTCTTTGTCAGACATTTCAAGGGCTTCTTGTTCTATAGGATCTAGATCTTGAGAGTTACTACCCTTTGGTGGTGTACTTTCTTGATTTTTCATATTTCTGGGATCTTTTCTTTGGTGTTTAGTAATGGTGGCAGGGGGTTTCACAGTCCACAGGTTTGACACTATTGTCTGGCTAGGATGTTGCTGGGGTTGCCAATTTGGTATGGCTACCTCAGTGTCTGCTCAGTTGGCCACAAGTGCCTTGCATATGTGGTTTCCTCAGGTCTTGGGCCTCTCCGGGGAGCCACCTCTCTTGTCAGCATGCACTCGGTTGGGCTGCTGGGTCATTTGGCAGCACTGCAGGGTGTGTGGTCTCTGCCAAGCTTCCACCTCCCCTGCTGGATGTCTCCCTGCTGTGTGCACCCTTGGCCGGGCTGTTGGGTTGTGCTGTGGCACCACAGGGCGTGTGATCTCTGCGGAGCTTACACCTCCCCTGCTGGACATCTCCCTGCTCCGTGCACACTGGGCTGATCTGGCTATGGAGATGGGTGGCAGCAGTGAGGCCTACCTGCTGGATTGCGCTGCAGTGGCACCGCAGGGCGTGTGGTCTCTGCAGAGCTTCTCCCTCCCCTGCTAGACTTTTCCCTGCTCTGCATGCACTGAGCCGGGCTGCTGGGTCTCATGGTGGCACCACAGAGCGTGTGGTCTCTGCGGAGCTTTTGTCTCCCCTGCTGGACTTCTCCCTGCTCCATGCACACTGGGCTGGGCTGGGGATGGAGATGGGTGGTGGCAGTGAGGCCTACCTGCTGGCTCACGTGGCACCAACACCGCAGGGTGTATGGTCTCTGCAGAGCTTCAGCCTCCCCTGCTGGATGTCTCCCTGCTCTGTGAGCTCTGGGCCAGGCTGGGGATGGAGACGCTTGGCGGTGGTGAGGCCTACCTGCTCGATCACACGGCAGTGGCACCACAGGGTGTGTGGTTTCTGCAGAGCTTCCGCCTACCTTTCTGGACTTCTCCCTGCTCTATGCGCCCTTCACTCAGTTTCTTACAATGGCAGTATCTTATATACCTATAATACAATATCAAAATCAGAGAATTTGCATTGGTATGATTGACGGGCCTCATGCAGACCTCATAAGTTTTACATGTACTCACTGGTGTATGTGTGTATTCTTCTATGGAATTTCATCACATGTGTAGATTTGTGTAACTACCATCACAAAAAAGATATAAAATGGTTCCATAACCAAAGGGTATGTCTCCTACTATTCCTTAATTTTCTCACCCACCTGCTCCGTCCAAAATCCCTAATCCCTGAGAGCCACTAATCTGCTATATATCTCTTTAATTCTACCATTCCATCCAAATTGTTGCATGTAATTTTTCCTTTTTATTGCTGAATAGTGTTTGATAGTATGGATGTACCACAGTGTGTAACCATTCATCCACTGTAGGACATCTCATTGTTTCCAGGTTTTGGCTATTATGAATAAAGCTTCTATAAACACTCATGTACAAGTTTTTGTGTGGATTTAACTTTTAATTTGTCTGGGACAAATGCCCAAGAGTGCAATTCCTGGGTCATGTGGTAAGTTTATGTTTAGTTTGATAACAAACTGCCAAACTATTTCCCAGAGTGGCTGTACATTTTATATTCCCACTATCCATATATGAGTAGTTAGGCTTCTCTAGATCCTTGTGAGTTTTTTTTTTTAATCCTTGGGATTTTCTACATAATCAGACCATATACCATCTGCAAATACAGACAATTTTATTTCTGCCTTTGGATTTGTATGCCTTTTATTTCATTTTCTTGCCTTATTGTGCTATCTAGGACTTTCAGTACTAAGTTTAATAAGAGTGGCAAAAATGAACATCTTTTCTTGACTTCTTCCTGATTTTAGGAGGAGAGCTTTCAGTCTTTCAAAATTATGTACGATGTTAGCAGTAAGTTTTTTGTAGATAATCTTTTATCATATTTGGGTAATTTACCCCTATTGCTAACTTGCTGAGTTTTTTTCCTGACTGGCTATTGGATTTTGCCAAATGCATTTTTTGTATATGTTTATAGGATCACATGATTTTTTGTTTTTAGCATGTTGGTATGGTGATTGATTTTCCAATGCTAAGCCAGCCATGCATACCTGGAGTAAATCACACTTGGTCACTGGGTATAACTATTTTTATACATTGTTGGATTTAGTTTGCTAACATTTTGTTGGGAATTGTGCATCTATGTTCAGAAGGGATATTCAGAATATATAAGGAACTCAAACAAATAATCCAATTAAAAAATGGGCAAAGGGATAAAAAGTCATTTTTCAAAGGAAGACATACAAATGGCCAACAGGTACATAAAAAATGCTCAACATCACTAATCATCAGGGAAATGCAAATCAAAATCACATTGAGATATCACCTCACCCCAGTTAGACTGACCATTATTAAAATGATTGAGAATAACAAATGGTGGCAAGGATGTGGGGAAAGGAGAACTTTTCTACACTGTTGGTGGGACTGTAAATTAGTACAGCCATTATGGAAAACAGTATGGAGGTTCCTCAAACAACTACAGATAGAATGACCATATGATCCAGCAATCCCACTACTGGGTATATATCCAAAGGAATGGATATCATCATGTTGAAGGGATACCTGCACTCTGATGTTCATCTCAGCTCTATTTACAGGAGCCAAAATATTGAACCAACATAAATGTCCATCAACGGATGACTAGATAAAGAAAATGTGGTACATACGTACCATGGAATACTACTCAGCCATAAAAAAGAATGAAATTCTGCCATTTGCAGCAACATGGATGAGCCAGGGGAAAATTATGTTAAGGGAAATAAGCCAGGCACAGAAAGAAAAATACCACATGTTCTCATTCATAACTGGGTGCAGAGAGAGAGAGAGAGAGAGAGAGAGAGAAGGGGGGAGAGAGGAGGAGAGAAGGAGGAAGGGAAGGAAAGGAAAGAAAGAAAAGAAAGAAAGGGAGGGAGGGAGGAAAGAAAAGAAAAGAAAAGAGAAAAAAAGAAACAAGAAAAGAAAAGAAAGAACCACAATAATACATTAAACTTTCTAAAGGAGAGAACAAAGGGAGTGAGAGGGGTTAGGGAGTGCTAGGTCAGGTAAGGGACATAAGGAATAATCATGATTTGTAATAATGAATTTGCTATTAAAAAAAGAAGGGTTATTGGCCTGCAGTCTTATTTTTGTAATGGTGTTTATTAGTATCAGAGTAACACTGGCCTCATAAAATGAATTGGGAAATGTTTCATCTATTTTATTGTCAGTTCTTTTTAAAATGCTTGGTAGAATTATTCAAGAAAACATCTTTGTACAGATATTTTATTTTTAGAATTTCTGAAATTATGGATTCGATTTCCTTAATAGTTTTAGGAATATTAAGATTATTTTTGTCATGGTGGGTAAGTTTTGGTAGTTTGTGCTTTTTGAGAAATTGCTCTGTTTTATCTGACCTGTTGAATTTGTGTGCTTAGTATTACTTGTGATATTTTCTTATTATCCTTTTCATGTCTTCAGGGTGTGTAGTAGCATCTCCTGTTTAAATCCTAATATTCGTAATTTTTATTTTCTCTTTTTTCTTTGCCATGCTAGTTAGAGGTTTAAATTTTACAGATTTTTTCAAAGAATCTCCTTTGTTTTTGATTTTCTGTATTGTTCCTCTGTTTATAATTTCATTGATTTCTACCCTTATCTTCATGATTTTCTTTTTTCCTGCTTGCTTTAGTTTAATTTTGCTCTCCTTTTTTCTGCTTTCTTAAGGTGGGAGCTTAGATAATTGATTTTACTGCTTTTTTCTAATGTAATTATTTAGTGCCATAATATTTCTTTTCAGCACTGTTTAGCTGAGTTCCACTAGTTTTGATATGTTAAATTTTCATTTAAATTTAATTCAAGGTATTTCATAAGTATTAACTTATATTTTTTCCAGATATTCAAAGTTTCCTTCTTTTATCATTTCCTTTCCGTTTAGAGACTTTTTTAGCCATTCATTTATGGTAGGTCTGCTGGTAACACATTCTCTTAGTTTTCCTTCATCTGAGAATATCCTTTTTTTTTTTTTTTTTTGAGAAGGGAAGAAATAATTTATTCTTAGTGAGTCTTTTTATATAAGTTGGCAGTGTGGAGCTGTCAGCAGGGAAAAGGCATTTGGATAGATTTTAAATAATTGAAATTCAAGTCCAAAATCTTATAAGATATCCAGGGTATCCCATGAAGTTGTGAGAGCCCTTGGAGAATTTTAATTTCTAAACTGAAGCATGAGGGTGAATATCTTCATTGACCCTTCATTCCTGAAGCACATTTTCACTGGATACACAATATTGGGTTTGCAGTTATCTTTTTCAGCACTTGAAAAAAATGTAGCTTTTCTTTCAGTTGTTCATGGTTTCTGAAGAGAAATCCACTGCTACTTGAGCAGCTTTTCCTGTGATAGGTAATGGGTTTTTTCTCTAGCTACTTTTAAGATTTTTCTTTCCTTTTAGTTTGAAAAGTTTGGCTGTGCTGTCTTGGTGAAGATTTCTTTGGATATATTCTACATACTGGGGTTTTCTCAGTTTCTTGAATTTGTAGGTTATGTTTTTTGACAAATTTGGGAAGATTTCATACCTTATTTTTAAGTACCTTTTCAGCCTTGTCATTTTTCTCTTCTTTTTCTGGGACTCTGGTAACACAAATGTCATATCATGTGACAAAGTACCTCATGCCTGTGTGACTCTTTCACTGTGCTTTTTTTTTTTTTATAAGTACATTTAGTCCCTGTTTGGGTAATTTCTATTTTTCTATCTTTAAGTTCACCAATTCTATTTTTTTTTTTTTTTTTTTTTTTTTTTGCTCTCTCCAGTCTGATGTTGAGCCCATCCACTGAGGTTTTTTTTTATTTTGCATATCGTAGTTTTCAGTTCTAAAATTTCCATTTGCTTCTTGATCTTTACTGTGATTTTCTGTTTCTTTGCTGAGATTTTCTATTCTTTTATTCGTTTCATGTATCTTTTTCATTGCTCATTGAAAAATTTTTATGATGGTTGTCTAAAATCTTTTTCAAATAATTCCAACATCTGGAATCTTGCTGTTGGTGACTGCTCATTGTCTTCTGTCATTCAGATTGAGAAATTTCTGATTCCTGGTTTGACAGGTGACTTTTTATTGAAACCTGGACATTTTAAATATTTTGAGACTTTGGATTTTATTTACACATTATGTTGTCTCTGGCCTCTTCTAACATAGCTCCAGTGGGGTAAGGGGGGGGGGGCACTGCCTCATGTCTACCAGATGTGTTTGGGAGTCTAGATTCTCCAGTCTGCCTTTATTGACACCCAGGGGTATAGTGGTTTCATATTAGTGCTCAGTGTGGATAAGAGTCTGGGCTCTCTTTTCTGTTGATACCACTCTGTCTGGAAGGGACATGTTTTCTCCATGTGGTATTCCTTACACTGTAGTGGTGGGGTGTGTGACCTCCTTCCCCCTGAGCAGTGGTGAAAGTCCTGACTTTCCAAAATCCCCTCTCTGGCACCACCTCAGGTGAGGTCAAGAATACTGAATGGGGGAGTTGCAGTCCAGACTTGCCATGTTCTCTCTATTGACACCTCACTTGAGGGGGGTGGCCTCATTACTGCTGAGCACTGATTAAAATCCTGAAACTCCATTAAGCCTTCTTATCTGACACCACCGTAGCTCGTGGGGGCAAAGAGAGGGCCAGTGAAGGGATTTGGCATACCTCGCCACAGCCTGGCAAGGGTGAAATTTAGGCTTCCCACTTGGCTTTTGCTAGTTGGGTAGGGTTTGGACTGAAGATTTTTCTGTGATGTTTGGGTGAAGTAGAGGAATTATTTATTGTCTATAAGATTTTGGTCTTCCTAAGTTACCCATTCCTTGTCCTTTAGCTAGAGAGAACATACTTTATTAGGGTTTGGGGTTTTTTGTTTGTTTGTTTGTTTGTTTGTTTTGGTCTGTGTCCATTGGTGTTTTTGGCTTGCCAGATTTTCCAGTATCCACTCGGGAACTCTTTTTTTTTTCACTTGAACACTCAGAGACCATTATAGGGTTATTAATTGGCCTAATTTCAATATGGTTGTGTCTCAGGGAATAGGGTGACCTGAGGAGAGAAAGAGAGAAGGGGAGCAGCTGTTTGACAGAGCAGTCAGAACATGCACAATGTTTATTAAGTTGTTGCCTTATGTGGGCATGGTTTGTGGTACCCCAAAACAATTACAATAGTAACAACAAAGATTACTGACCACAGATCAACATAACAGATATAATAATAATGAAATAATGCAATAATAATAATAATGATTGTAGTATTGTGAGAAATTACCAAAATTTGACACAGAGACATGAAGTGTGCATATACTATATGAAAAGTGGTGCCAAAAGACTTGTTTCACACAGGGCTGACAGAAATCTTCAATTTGTAAAAAATGCAACATCTGCGAGGCAAAATAAAACGAAGCACAAAGAAACAAGGTATATCTATATATGTTTTGCACTTCTTTTAAGTTTATTCCTGTTGCTTTGCGTTGCTTTGCCCCCCACGGATTTGTCACCCCACTTCCCCTGGGTGATGGAGATGTAAAGGATTACTCAAAGCCCATCTCTTCTGAGCAGTGAGAGGCCCCAAAGTGCTTAACCTCCCTTTGGGATGCTCAAGCGAGAGCCATCCCTTCCTTGGGAAATTAATGCCAAATTGGGGTTCTCTTCCTGCATTTATTTTCCAGACCAGGAAGTTACAGGAAGAGAACATAGGTGGGGTTATAGTTTAACAATATAGGCTGGTAACTTTCAGTGAAACAAGTCAGATGACATTCCAGTAGACAATTAAGTGGCCCTATCAACAACAGTTTGATCTTAGCAAACATTCCTTCTTAACAGCACTTTCTCAGTATCTTTACAAAACAATCAGTAACTAGTCTGTCTTTGAGCCAGCAACCTGCTGTGCCACAATCCTTATCTTGCAACAGAGACTTATAGCCTGAGGGAAATTTCCTGTCCTTGCAAGGTCAATATTTGAAACTGCAAGGCTTTGGAAAACCAGGCCCTGTGTGAAGTACATATTCCACACATTCGTATGTATTTTTAATGCTTTCTTTTTTTTTTTTTTTTTGTCGGTTTTTCGTGACCGGCACTCAGCCAGTGAGTGCACCGGTCATTCCTATATAGGATCCGAACCCGCGGCGGGAGCGTCGCCGCGCTCCCAGCGCAGCACTCTACCGAGTGCGCCACGGGCTCGGCCCTATTTTTAATGCTTTCAAATTCAATTTTAAATGGAATTGTTTTGTTAGGGGTGTTCACTAATAATGTACAGAAATACAATTAATTTTTCTATATATTTATAGTCTTCAACCTTATTGAACTTATTTATTAGTTTTAATGGTTTTTCTGAAGATTGTTTAAGATATTTTTCTGTAGTTACTTTATGATATATCTACGAATAAGATGTCATCTGCAAATAGAGATTTTTTTTCTTTATTCTCTATGCCTCTTATTTCCATTTCTTGCTCAATTCTGTGGCTAGATCCTCCAGTACAATGTTGAATAGAAGTGGTGAGAGTGGGCATCCCTGTCTTATTCTGGATCGTAGGAGGAAAGATTTCAGGTTTCACCATTAAATATGATGTTATCAGTGGGTTTTTCACAGATGCCCTTTATTAGGTTGAGGAAGTCCCATTCTACAGCTAGTTTGTTTTGTGTTTCTACCATGAAAACATGTTAGATTTGTCACATTTTTTTCTGCATATATTTAGATGATCCTATGAAATTTGTCCCTTATTATTTCATTGCATTATATTAAATCTTTAAAATTTTTAAAGTAAGTTCTATTTTTTATTATTATTTTTATAGTGGTAAGAAAACTTAATGTGAGATCTACGCTCTTAAGAAATGTTTAAGTGCACAGTATTGTTAACTGTAGGCACAGTGTTGTACAGTAGATCTCTAGAAAGTATTCATCTTCCTTAACTGAAACTTTATATCAGTTGAACATCAACTCCCCATTTCCCTCTTCCCCTATCCCCTCCCAATTGCTATTCTACCCTGTTTTTATGACTTTGACAATTTTATTTTATTTTATTATTTATTTATTTTGGGGGCATTTCATATTTTTATTTCCTTGTATTCTCTCGTTAAAACTGAAGACATCTTATGATGAATTTAAATGCCAAAAAAGACACCTGATACACATACTTAGCCTACAACAGTGCAGACTCAATAAATATATTTTTATTATGAATATTCATGAGATACAAAGCTGAGTGTCACCCCTCGTGGCATGATGCGGGGGGCATATTCATACTGGCAGCATAGCCATTACCAGAAATTGCTTTTGTACCCCGTGTCCCCCACCCAATTATCTCCACCTCCCTCCCCCTCTCCTTTCCCCCCTGCACATTGTAGCCCAAGGTATGTTCTCTCCCTCTGCAAGTCCGATGCACTACTGTGGTCTTTCTTTCCTTAGTTCTTTCTCTCTTAGCTCCCACTTATGAGTGAGTACATGCAGCATTTATCCCTCTGTGCTTTGCTTATTTCACCGAGGCTCGTCCATGTTGTTGCGAATGGAAGAATTTCATTCTTTTTTATGGCAGAGTAGTAATGCATGGTGTATATAAACCACAGTTTCCTTATCCAACCATCCACTGATGGACATTTAGCTTGGTTCCATGTCCTGGCTATTGTAAACAGAACTGTGATGAACATGGGAGTGCAGGTATCACTTCGACATGATCATTTCCAGTCCTCTGGGTATGTAGCCAGAAGTGGGATTGCTGGATCGTATGGAACATCTATCTGTAGCTGTTTGAGAAACCTCCATACTGTTTTCCATCATGGTTGTACTAATTTACAGTCCCACCAACAGTGTAGGAGTGCTCCCTTCTTTCCACACCCTCACCAGCATTTGTTACTCACTTACTCACTGTTTTTTTTTGTTTGTTTGTTTTGTTTTGTTTATTATAGCCAGTCTAACTGGGGTGAGGTGGTATCTCAGTGTCATTTTAATATGCATTTCTCTACTGCCATTTGCAACAACATGGATGGACCTCGAGAGAATTATATTAAGTGAGACAAGTCAGGCACAGAAAGAGAAATACCACGTGTTCTCACTTATTGGTGGGAGCTAAAAATTAATATATAAATTCACACACACACACACACACACACACACAGACACACACACACACATACACGCACACAAACCGGGGGGGGGGGGGAAGAAGATATAACAACCACAATTATTTGAAGTTGATACAACAAACAAACAGAAAGGACATGGTTGGGGGGGGAGGGGGGGAGGGAGAAGGGAGGGAGGTTTTGGTGATGGGGAGCATTAATCAGCTACAATGTATATCGACAAAATAAAATTAAAAAAAAAAAAAAAACAAAGATAAATTCTAATAAAAGTACTTAAAGCCCCCCCAAAAAAAAAAAAAAAATTAATATGCATTTCTCTGATGACTAGTGATGTTGAGCATTTTTTCATGTACCTGTTGGCCATTTGTATGTCTTCTTTTGAAAAATGTCTATTCAGTTCCTTTGCCCATTTTTTAATTGAGTTATTTGTTGTTTTTTTTTAGTGTATAATTGCTTGAGTTCTTTGTATATTCTGGATATTAATCCCAGATGCATAGTTTGCAAAAATTTTCTCCCACTCTGTAGGTTGTCGTTTCACTCTGTTGATTGTTTCCTTTGCTGTGCAGAAGCTTTTTAGTTTGATATAGTCCCATTTGTTTATTTTTTCTTTTGCTGCTTGTGCTTTCAGGCTCATGTTCATAAAGCCTGTGCCCAGACCTAGTTCCTGAAGTGTTTCACTGATATTTTCCCTGAGTAGTTTTACAGTTTCAGGTCTTATAGTTAAGTCTTTAGTCAATTTTTCGTTGATTTTAGTGTATGGTGAGAGATGCATATCTAGTTTCATTCTTCTGCATATGGATATCCAGTTTTCCAAGCACCACTTGTTGAAAAGGCAGTCTTTTCCATAATGTAGATTTTTGTTGCCTTTGTCCAATATCAGATGGCTGTAAGCCTGAGGGGTGCTTTCTGGTGTCTAAACTCTACTCCACTTTTCTGAATGTCTATTTTTAAACCAATACCATGCTGTTTTGGTTACAATAGCTTTGTAGTGTAATTTGAAGTCAGGTAGAGTTGTGCCTCCAGCTTTATTTTTTTTGCTCAAGATTGCTTTGGCTATTCAGGGTCTTTTGTTGTTCCATGTGAAAGGTAATATTGTTTTTTCCATTTTTTGTGAAGAATGGACTTCGACTATTTTAGATACCACATATGAGTAGAATGATGCATTATTTGTCCCCCTGGTTCACCCATGTTGTCACATATATCAAGTAATCTTTATCTATTCATCCACTGACGGACATTTAGGTTGTTTCCATTTCTTCGCTGCTGTATAATACTACTATGAACATAGGTGTACAAATACCAGTTTAAGTTCCTGCTTTCAAATCTTTTGGATATATAACCAGAAGTGGAATTGTTAGATCATATGATAATTCTATGTTTAATATTTTGAGGAACCTCCATAGTGTTTTCCACAGCAACTGCACTATTTTACAGTCCCACCTACAGTGTACAAGGGTTCTAATTTCTCTACACACATCCTTGCCAACACTTGTTATCTTTTTAATTTTTTTGGTAAAGTTATCCTAGCAGATGTGAGTTAATATTTCATTGTGATTTTTATTTGCATTTCCTTGATGATTAGTAATGTTGAGCATCGTTTTACATATCTATTGGCTGTTTATATGTCTTCTTTCACAAAATTTCTATTCAAGTCCTTTGCTATTTTTAAAATCATTTTTTTTCGATTTTCTTTTCTTTCTTTTGTTCTTTTTTGCTATGGAGTTGTAGGTTTTTCTTAAATATTATGGAAATTAACTCCTTACCAGATTTGAAAACATTTTTTTCCCATTTCATCAGTTGCTTTTTAACTATATTGATCATTTTCTTTTCACTGCAGAGCTTTTTAGTTTGATGTTGTCCCAATTGTCTGTTTTTGCTTTTGCTGCTTGTGCTCTTGGTGTCACATTTAAGAAATTATTGCCAAGATCAGCATCATGAAACTTTTATGTTTTTTCCTAGGAGTTTTACCTTTCAGGTCTTATGTTTAAATCTGCAGTCAATTTTTGTGTGTAGTGTAAGAAAAGGGTCCATTTTCATTCTTTTGCATGTGGATATCTAGTTTTACCAATACCATTTGTTATGAAACTATCCTTTCCCCATTGTGTATTCTTGGAACCATTGTCAAAACTCAGTTGATTGTATATACATTGGTTTATTTTTGGGCTCTCTATTCTGTTCCATTAGATTATAATTCTATTTTTATGGCCGTACAATACTGTTTTAATTACTGTAACTTTGTAATATGTTTTGAAATTAGGATGTTTGATCCCTCCAGCTTTGTTTTTCTTTCTCAAGATTGCTGTGGCTATACCAAGTCTTTTGTGGTTCCATATGAACCTTTGAATATTTTTTATATTTTTGGAAAAAAATGTCATGGGAATTTTGGTAGGGATTGAAATGAATCTGTAGATCACTTTGGGTAGCATGGACACTTTAACGTGGGATGTCTTTCCATTTATTTGTGTCTTCTTTAATTTCTTTCCTCAACGTTTTGTAGTCTCCAGTGTACAAGTCTTACATCTCCTTGGTTAAGTTTATTCCTAAGTGTTTTATTCATTTTTGTTGCTATTATAAATTAGATTGTGTTCTCAATATCCCTTTTACATAGTTTGCAACTGATTTTTGTATGTTGACTTTGTACTCTGCGACATTACTGAATTCATTTATTAATTTTAGTAGTATTTTTGTGAACATAATCTTACTGTTTTTTATATTGAACTAACTTTGTGGAGTTTTTTGATAAATCCATCTTAGTCATAATGTGTAATCCTTTTTATTTGTTGCTGAAATTTGATTGATTGTATTTTAAGAATATTTTTGCATATATATTCATAATATATATTGGTCAATAGTTTTCTTTTGATGTCTTTGTCTGGTTTTGCTATCAGTGAAATACTGGTCTCATAGCATTAGTTGAGAAGTGTTCTTTGCCTTTATTTTAGTCTAACAGATTTCATTAGTGGAAACATATTCTACTATTTGAGGTATTACTTTGAGAAAAGAAAATAAATTTTTTTACAGTGAAGAAAAAAAGATAGATGAAGCAGGTGCACAACACCTGAGACAGCAATAGGCAAATGTGATATGGGGATTAATTCTCCAGAAGTTTTCTGACAATTAAACTGAAAGCATTCAGATGGGTGAACAAAGTGCAAGCAATGAGCTAAGAAACCAAAGCATACGTTAAATTTAAAGATTTTAAAATGCAATGTTATTTCAAAACACCTGCAGTTTAGCCTACTGTTATTCTGGATCAGTCATGAATTATGAGTTAGACTTTTACCATGCCATTTTTGAGGTAAATAGCTTAAGGCATGGTTTTATATTTGTCCTCAATGATGTTTTTATTCTATATATATATCTTTATCTGTATTTCCATTATAATCATATATCCCAATTAAAAATCAACCATTTCCCCCCCCCCCCATGCTGTAAGGTCATGGCAAAGTAAAGCCTTTAATATTACTATTTTAGCATTACTGATTGAAATGACAAGGAATTTTAAAATAACTTAAAACTAACTTTACCTCAATTTCTATTACCTGTACCTGAAATTTATGTTAGAACAGGGTCTGATGCTGTTGATAAGGATGTGGCCCTATGAAGAAAACCTCTGGGAATAACTTGACAATCCCAAATGAGACAGACCAATCTAGTGGTTTATATCTTCTATTTTGGGTCTTTTTAAAACATGATATCGAAACTTATCAAGACCAGCTACAACACTTTTAATCTATCTGAACTGTTTTAATCAACATGCAGGATTTCACTTTTAATAACACATACAACAAACTGGAAATAATCAGTGTTTTCTGTTCTTTGAATCAACAGCCTCTTTAAAACAATGAATGAGCTATGATGTGTATGTATATGTGTGTATTTCTAAGAGAGCTAAATTCTAAAAGCAACATTTGAGATAGTATTGAATTAAAATATGAAAGCTCAAATAAGATAAACTTACTTATTGCTAATTTTATATTAATAGTACCACAGTCATATTTATAAAATTGGTCCAATAAACTTCCTGTGATGTTATTAGTATAGTGATTTCATGGTTTATATTCAGGATTAAGCTAATTGAAAATATAGTCATTTGAATGTAAGTGCAAAAAAAATCAATTTATGTGATTGTTCCTTATTATAAAACATTGCACTTTTAAAATACAATTTACTATCTTTCTTTATTTTAGACTTCCATAGTTGCCCATCAATCTAGCAATATTTGTTATGCAAATATATAATCTTCAGTTAGTATTTAAAAAACTGATATGTTCTGTCCCAAAATAATTTATCTGTGATTCTAGTGACAAATCAAATAGTCATAGTCACGTTATTCTAAGTATTATAATTTAGTTATCCTGGTCCTTTAAAATTTGTTTGTGAAGAGAATAACATCCATAGTAATTATTATAATCATAGAATGATCATATGCATTTTTAAACTCAAAACTTCATGTTTTATGTCTAGTCTTCTAATAATTACTTTTGTCAAGATATGTATTTATTTATTTATTTATTCTGGAAATATTTGGATAACTGCTCTATATAAGTCCCCAGGTAAAACAAATAAAAAATGAGTATTTAAAAATTTCTTATTATGTATGAAATTACAGTTAAATGTATTTATTTACTGTGTAGATTATCATAAACAGAGTAATATAGTTGATTTCAATGATAACAATAGGTTAGAGCTGTACTATGATAGTAAATGTTATAAAAATCTAATTAGCATTTTATATGGCAGTGGTAGAATAACAAGAACAGTTTTTACATGGACATTTTTTAAGGGCCATAATTTGGGTCCTTACTATAATTTCAATTAATTACTTTTGTAAATAATGTTTTTTGTGCCCTACATTATTTCAGGTACTAGGAATGTAATAATGAAGGATGTTATTCCTGCCCTCAAGGAACTCACAGATAATGCTGTATTCCTATTGAAGTTAAGTGGCATATTCTTCAAATAGAGATTGTTGTTTTAGTATTTAGTATAAGAGTCTGTCCATTCACGTGACCATTTCTAATACATAGTTTAATAGTGTTTATTTCTGGAATACTTAAAACCGTTTCCCCAGAATTTTGGTAGTTATCTTCTAAAGTAATATTTTGCATAAATGTATTAAAATGTATAGTAAACTCAAACACAATGACACAGCATATATTCATTTATTGGTAAACATATATTGAGAATGCTGCTTTCAACATTATGTCGAATTAGATTCACTGAAGTGCCATCCTGCTACAATATAATTAGATCCTAGCTAAATTAACATACCTTTTAGTGCATTGTTGGACTCACAAAATGTTGGCGAACTAAAATAAGAGAAAAACACTGACAGAAAGAAAATAAGTCTACAGGGAGGAAGGAAGGGAGGGAGGAAAGGAGGAAGAAAGGAAAAAAGGAAATAATAAAAGAAAGTATGCCTGGAATTGAAAACCAAGAGTTCAAGAAAGCTGCTATAAACAGTAAGTAATAGATGAGTTGGAAAGTTAGGTTGCTGCAGAGATAAATACCCAGAATGGCAGTGAGATCAAGTGATAAAGCCTTGAGCCCACAGCAAGATGAAGATGCTGAACTTGATACTCCTGCATGGAGCCAGGATACTCAGGTCATAGCACCACCTAGTTTCTAGCATAAACAAACACAACTTTTCTCTGAAGGAAAGCATCTCTGTTTTAAGCCCTTGTGATTCTTACAATTAAATTTAAGTAAATATGAGCTCATAAGAAAGAAAAAAAATCTCCAAACACCCAAGAAATCAGCCACCATGAGAGAATCACAGAAACAAGAAACCATAGATTTGAACCCTTAAAGACTTTAGAAATATAGTGATTTTATACTTTTTATGATCTGCTTAGAGAATTAAAAGATGTGATTAAACTTAACAAACAAGAAACTAGATTACCAAAATTGCCAGAAAGATTTTTTAAAGTACCAATTATAACTGTTAGAAATAAAATAATATAAACCTTAAAATTAAAAGCTTGATGAATGGGTTAAACAACAGATGAGACAAAACTAAAGAGAGAAATAGTGAACTGGAAGATAGATCTGAGGAAATTATCTAGGATGCAGTACAGATAGACAAGGAGATGGAAAATATGAGCGTTGAAGATAGACGAGGATAGGGCAAGAAGTTTTAACATCTGTCTAGGTGGTGTCCTAAAAGGGTATAGAGAGCATATATAAGAAAAGTAATATTGGAAGAGAAAATGGCTAAGAAATTTTCCAGAATTTCTAGTGTCTCTGGATCCAGAATGAAAGTAATCGAATAACTGTGTTGTCTGCAAGTGGAAGTAGCATATGTAGGCTACAATTCAAAAAGTTTTGCAGTTATGGGAAGGAGAGAATGAATAGTGTCATGAGGGACTAATAAACTTCAGAGAATGCTTTTTTATTTCCTGGAATAGAGAATCTTAACATTTCTTATTTTTATTTTTATTTCTTTATTTTTCATTATGCATATTTATGGGGTACAGAGTCGACTTTCAGTATTTGTGTACAGTATGTGATGATCATATCAATATTATTAGCATGTTCATCATTACAAATTGTAATTATTCTTTGTGTCCCTTACCCAATTACTCCCTAATCCCTTCCCCCTCCCCCTTTCCCACCTCTAGAACAATAGATCTGTTCTCTCCTTCTTTGAAAGTTCAATATTTTATTGTGGTCCTTCCTTCCTTCCTTCCTTCCTTCCTTCCTTCCTTCCTTCCTTCCTTCCTTCCTTCCATCCATCCATCTCCCACTTATGAGTGAGAATATGTGGCATTTCTCTTTCTGTGACTGGCTTATTTCACTTAACATAATTTTCTCCAAGGTCATCCATGTTGCTGCGAATGGCAGAATTTCATTATTTTTTATGGCTCAGTAGTATTCCATTGGGTATATATGCCACATTTTCCATCCAGTTGTCCGTTGATGGGCATTTAGGTTGGTTCCATATCTTGGCTATTGTAAATAGAGCTGCGATGAACAGGGGAGTGCAGGTATCCCTTCAACATGATAATTTCCATTCCTCTGGGTCTTGATTGAGGGATGGAAGCCACTGTAAAGAAATAGTATACATCAAAGTTATCTAGCTAATGTATCTGTGCCCAGTAAATGTTTGGTGTACCCAAATCCTAGGTAAAAGGAATCCCACAATTTCCTAATAGCCTAGCCAGATTAGGCCACATAAAGTGAGAATCCAATATTTTTACATCTGTGTATTAACTCTCCTCTACATTTAGAATGTTTATCTTGGGTGAATTCAGTAACCTTAACGTGGCTAATGATTTACTTCTGAGAACACATGTTGTTAGACAGCTATTCTGTTGGATTTATTTATGAGACTTCCACAAAACAGACAAATACAGAGAATGTTACAAAATAGAACCGTATACGGAAAACTAATCTTTACTGTTCTGAAAAAGATGTAGAAATTAAGAGCTACTGAAGAGAGAAGCTAAAATGCCAATTACTATTTCAACTAATTTAATCTCTGACACTCTCATTTGATCAAATTTGTATTCAGTATGCTGCCCTGAAAACACTAATTTGTTTACTTCTTTTACTGTTTTAGTCTATACAGGATTTTAGCACCAATTTTTTTGTTTGATGGAGTACATTTCCTCTCATAGAAAACAGGTGGTAGTTAAATAAATGTTAATAAAGACATTAACAGCTTTAAATATGGGGTTAAACCGACAACTCTATTTAAAATAAAGGATGTTATAAGAAAAGAATGTTCATATAGATATATTTTTGTAGGTATACATTATAAATCTGTGCTAAGCCTGGTATCTTTTTATGTACATTTATATCTGTATGTCTAATATCCTGCCTTCTTAGGAAAAGAAAGGCAAACCACACATACTAAAAGATGAATGTAAGTTATTATTGATCTTTTGACACACTTGTCATCATGACTCAGGATTTACAGATTAAAAGGGATTTAGGTGGAAGGGAAATATAGGAAATTATTTTGAAGGCTTTTTTTGTTGAACACACACTTGTTAAAGGTAAAAACAGATGGACAGAACTTTCAAATGATCATGAATATTTAACTGCAAATGGATCAAGAGGGAGAAGTGACTAAGTCAGCTCATGAACTCCCTGCCAAAGCTCTCTCAAACAACTGTACCCTAAAAGTCATTCCTTAGATTAGTGAACAAAATTAGAACCAAGAGACCTTATCTCTCTAAACTGGTATCTACTCATTCAAGCAGTTATTTTCAAATAATTACAGTTTCTTTTTATATAAATTCCCATAATCTGTGCTAATCAATGGATGTGAAAATGAGGAGAGAAAAGCAATTTTATTCACCATCCCTACAAATTCTGTTTTTGAATGCTTTCCATTTGTAAGGTGCTTTGCTAGTCCCTGGAATTGGGCAGCCAGCTCCCAGGTAATTGGGAAAATTGCATATTTTCTGTTTTCTGTAATGAGTAGAAATATTAGAGATCCTTCTACATGTTGCTAATCCAGAGTAAGGAGGGCATAATCTTTTTTAAGATGTCAACCTCCTACTTTTAAAATATTATCAGAAACAAACTAGAGTGGGAAACTAACATTGGGCATAAAAGCTCTAAGTCCTTCTCACAGCTCTCCTAACTATGAGCTATTTTATTTGATACATATTTGGCCCTTGATGATATAGAATGAGTTAGTTAAGTAGTTAATGACACATTAGACAAGTTCTTTAATCTCTCTGAGCCTTAGTTTCCTTATGTGTAAAATGATAATAATATGTGGCCTCTCAGACTTTGTCTGAAAATCAGTTGCAATGATGCATATGAGACTATTTTTTAAATTGTCAATTTATGATTATATATATGTGGAATAGTATTGTTCTTTTCGTTTTAAAGATGAAACATAAAGATAGGATTTTCCATAATTATTATTATTAGAATTATTTCATAATTATTAGTAAAATAAAATAAACTATTAAAATCTGATTTTTGAGCCCTAAGAAACAAATAGAAATAGATTTATATCCCTTAAGGTCTCCTTTCCACTGCCTTACATCAGTCCAAGTAGATAGATATCCACAATGTCTGGCCAGTTTAGCTGTTTCTGTTTGAAAAATACTTAGGTGTTTTCAATACTAGGATACTAGCATTCTAGTATAATACCAGGACACTTAAGTATTTTGAGTACTTAGAAATACTATGATACCCTTTGAAGCTGAATTTCAGAAAACAGGAAAACCTTTATATTTAAGCCTGTGGGTTAGATTCCAGCTTGTTTTGAAATATCTATTGTTCATATATTTTAATTGACCCATCTCAGATAATTATATATGATAGTTTCCTCAGTGAAGCACATAGCAAGTACGAATAGCTGCAATTTTTTACAGTCACATACAGCAGAGAGATAATCCTTAATAGGCCCGAGCGTTATTTCTCTTTATTCATATTTTTAAGGAAAATTAAAGCGAAACCTTTGATTAACTTTTGAATAAAATAATTTATAATAAAGAGCATGTTCGTTTTCTACTGCTGCCATAACAAATCACCTCAAACTTAGTGGTTTGAAATAATACAAATTTATTATCTTAGACTTCTGTAGATCAGAAATCTGGTACAATCTCAGTAGATGAAAATCAAGACATTGGCAGTCTGTCTTCCTTTCTGGAGGCTCTGGGAGAGATTCCGTTTCCTTTTCATTCAGATCACTGGCAGAATTCAGTTGTGTGTGGTTGTAGGACTAATATCCATGTGTTCTTGTTTGCTGTTAACTGAGGGCTGTTCCAAGTCTCTAGAGACCACCAGCATTTCTAGGCTCATGTCCCAGTTCCTTCATCTTCAAAGCCAGCAGTGGTGGGAATAGGCCTCACATTACATCTCCCTGACCCACTCTTCTGCCTTCCTATTTAAAGTCTCATATAATTACACTGGGCACATCCTGATAATCCAGGATAACCTCCCCATCTCAAATCCTTAAACTTAATCATACTTATGTCCCTTTTACCATGTAATGTAACATATTCACAGGTTTCAGAAATTACGATCTAGGCATGTTTGGGGTAGAGGCATTATTCTGAGAGAGAGAGAAAGAGAGAGAGATTGATTCTTTTTCCAAAGATAGAGTAAAAACGAGCAACCACTTCCTAACATTAGATTGGACATCTAAAAACAGACAAATGATGCCACAATGTAAGGGCGAGAACAGAAAATGGAAAAAAAATGTAATAGCTATAGTTTTTTTTTCAATCCCTTGGGTCCATTTTTGTGTGTGATACTTAGGTAATAAGTAGCAGCATCTGGTAGCAATTAATGTTTTATTTTCTGTTACCAAATCAGTTACCAGGAAATTATTAGAAATAGTGTATAATTTCTTTCTTTCTCTCTGTCTCTCTTTATTGTTCATTTGTTTATTTATGGATTCAGCTTCCAGTTTTGAGTGAGAACATGTGGTATTTCTCTTTCTATACCTGGGTATTTCACTTAGAATAATTTTCACCAGGCTCATCCATGTTGCTGCAAATGGTAGAATTTCATTCTTTTTTATGGCTGAGTAGTATTCCATTGTGTATATATATCACAATTTCCTTATCCAGTCCTCCATTCATGGAGATTTATGTTGGTTCCATCAGCTAGCTGTTGTAAACAGAGCTGCAATAAACATGGGAGTGCAGGTATCCCTTCAACCTGATGTTTTCCAATCCTCTAGATATATTCCCAGTAGTGGGATTGTTGGATCATATGGAAGTTCTATCTGTAGTTGTTTAAGGAACCTCCGTACTGTTCTCCATAATGGCTGTACTAATTTACAGTCCCACCAACAGTGTAGGAACGTTCTTCTTTCTCCACATTCTCACCAGCATTTGATATTCTTTGTCTTTTTTGTAATAGACAGTCTGATTGGGGTGAGATGATATCTCAAAGTGCTTTTGATTTGCATTTCCCTGATGATTAGTGATGTTGAGGAGTTTTTCATGTACCTATTGGCCATTTGTGCATCTTCCTTTGAGAAATGTCTGTTCAGCTCCTTTGCCCATTTTTTAATTGGATTATTTGTTTTTTTGCTGTAAAGTTGTCTGAGCTCTTTGTATATTCTGGATATTAATCCCTTGTCTTGATGAATTTAGTCACTAAAATCCTCAGCAAAATGCTAGCAAACAGAATACAACACCATATCAAAAAGATTATATACATCATGATCAAGTGGGATTCATCCCAGGAATGCAAGGATGTATAAACATATGCAAGTCAATAAATTTGATATACCACATCAACAAAGTGGAGAACAAACACCATGTGATCATCTCAATAGATGATGAAAAAAACATTTGACAAAATTCAACAGTACTTCATGATAAAAACTCTCAACAAATTAGGTATAGAAGGCCGGTATCTCAACATAATAAAAAGCCATATACAATAAATCCACTGCCAGTATCATCCTGAATGGGGAAAAGCTGAAAGCTTTCCCTTTCAGATCAGGAACTAGACAAGGATGCCCACTCTCTCCACTCCTGTTTAACATAGTATTGGAAGTACTTTCCAGAACAATTAGATAAGAGAAAGAAATAAAGGGCATCCGAACAGGTAAAGAGGAAATCAAATTGTCCCTGTTCACAGATGACATGATTCTATATGTAGAAACCCCAAGAGACTCTACTATAAAACTCTTAGAGCTGATAAATGAACTCCGTAAGGTTGCAGGATAGTAATAGTGTATAATTTCTGAAAGACATGGTTAAGATTACGTGGGCTTTGAGATAAGAACTTGACAAATGTGTAAAATTGATGGAAAACTGTTTTTGAAATGGGGAGAGATTAACATTCTCTATATTGTGTGCCAAGATTTGTGCCTTTCCAGTGTTAGCAGTTGATCTATTTTCAAAAATAATCAATAATGATGTTTCCTATAAAAATGATTTTGCTGAAAATAATTTTAAAAGACTGGATCTTTTTTGTCTCTTTCAACGGCTACATTTAAGTTATTGAAAATGTATTATATGTATGTAAAAATAGCTCTGCTTGCATTTTTAAAACAGTTTTTAATCATTCTAAAGTATATGCCCATAAAATACTCCTCCTAATTTTATTTGAAACTTTATTCCTTGTTATTGTGGTTTCTAATTATAATTTAGAATAGCAAGACATCTGTTATAGCTGTTTCAAAAACGTGTAGACTCTACTTTTTAAATGACAGGCCTTTAAAAAGGGGGATTATTTACACTTAGATAAAGTGTAAATTGTCCGGTTTGAATCGGTGGTGGCAAGTAACAAGAGGATCCAGGCAAATGGTTCAAGGCAAGCGTTAATGGAAGCGCTCTCGGGTGAGGTTCCGTGGCCCACAAGGGAGTGAAGCCAGGGAAGTCGCGCCCAGGGTGGATACAAGCGGGTATGTATAGGGGAGGGCTGTTGGTGAGTTTTTTGCTCATATATGGTAAGGAATTGAGCAGGGTTCAGTTTCTGGTTCCTACCTTCCAGGAAGGGAGAGGGAGAGGGAAGGGGGATGGAGTTTAACAAGATGGTGGGGAGGGGTGGAAGTCACAAGATGGAGGCTCCCTCACTACTTTGTTGCCGCTTTCCGGTCGTCCGGTTCCGCTGGCCCAACATAAATAGAGGGAGAATATAGTAAGATGACCATAGATCACTAATTTACTTTACAAGGAATGGTTTTGTGTAATTCTAGCACCATCAGTCTCAGACTGCCATCAGTCCAGAAAGATCTCAGCCCCACACCACAAACGTAGTTAACTGTTGCATATCAGCAAATGTTCTTTGCTTTCCATGATGCAATAAACATATCTAATATATATTAAAAACTTACAATGTGCCATGCGTTGTTCTATGTGCTTTACATAGATTATTTCATTAGATATTCACAATAACTTTTTGAGGTAGGAACAATTACTACTCCCAATTACATATGAGAGAAATGAGGTCCAGAGAGGTCAAATTTCTTGCCCAAAGTCACATACAAGAAGAGTCAGGTTTCATTCTCAGGTCAACGGACTCATTCTTAGGTACTATGCAACAGTATGTCAGTCACTCCTAATATATCAAGGAACTGTATGAAATCATCAGATTTAGGTGTTGATTAGATTAAAGAGAATGGCCCCACAGTTTAATAAGTGCTAAGACAAAGGGGAAGATATGAAACAGCATATTGTAGGGGAAATAATTCTAGTCTTGGAATCAAAAGGTTTGGGTTCCAGTCTCATATTCTTCCCTTGCCAGATGTGTAACCTTGGATAAATCACTTAATATATCATAGTCTTGGTTACCTCATTGATAAAATGGGAGTAATACCTACCTCACTGTGTTGCTAGGAATGTTAAATGAAATGATGCAGATGAAAGTACTTTGCATGATACACATATTAGATATCAATTATGAACCTGTAAAAATGTTGGGTGGAGGCTCATTGTCACTATCAGAGTATGTATTATTCCGTTTTGTGTTGCTATAACAGAATACCTAAAGTTGGGTAATTTATAAAGAACAGAGGTTTATTTGACTCACGATTCTGGGACAGCTGCATCTGGTGCAGGCCTCAGGTAGCATCTACTCCTCGTGGAAAGTGGCAGACAGCCAGTGGGTACATGCAAATCACGTGGCAAGAGGAAGCAAGAGAGAGAGAGAGGAGATTCCATGGTCTTTTAAACATCCAGCTCTCATGGGAACTAATAGAGTGAGAACTCACTCACTACTCCTACCCCCCAGGGAGAGCATGAATCCACTCATGCTGGATTAACCCCTATGACTCAAACAGCTTCCAACACTGCCACATTGGGGATCAGGTTTCCACATGAGTTCTGGGAAGACGATACATCCAAACTCCGTCAGAGAATTTATTCCAGGATAAATCCACAGTGACACCATATTAAATGCATGGTATTTAAAGTTATGGCACTAAGCCATTGAGTTTTTTCCTTTCTTTTTCCCATACTTTGATATATGAATTACTATTTAAAATGAGATTATTCTAGACCTTAATCACATTCTGTTGCTTTGCCTCCCATGGATTTGTCACCCCTTTTCCCTGGGTGATGGAGCTGCAAAAGATTACTCAAAGCCCATCTCTTCTGAGCAGTGAGAAACCCCAAAAGGGGTTAATCTCCCAGAACCCTTGAGAGCAAGGCATTCCTTCCATTTGGGAAATTAACCCCAAATTGGAGTTTTCTTCCTGCATTTATTCTCCAGACCAGGAAGTTATAGGAAGAGAACACAGGTGGGGTTTTTGCTAAGTATAGTTTAACAAGTTTAACAATAGAAGCTGGTAACATTCAGTAAATCAAACAAGGTGACATTCCATAATGCAATTTGCAAGAAGTTAAGTCGATCCATCCACAATAGCTTGATCTTAGTAAACATTCTCTTCTTAACAGCAATTTCCCAGTATTTTTGCATATAAATCAGTAACTTGTATATCCTTGAACCAGAAACATTGCTATGTTACAATTCTTTATCTTACAACAGAGACTATAGCCTGGGGAATATTTCCTGTCTTTTGCAAGGTTAACATTTGAAACTGCAAGGCTTTGGAAAACCAGGCCCTGTGAAATACATTTGTTTTATGTATACACCACACATTCTAAAAAAATCCATTTTATATTTAGTTCACAATAATCTTTAGGTTTTCAATATGTAAAATATGTGCATAGCTATGTGTTATATACCAAATGTACAGAAACGAAGTGGCCTATGTGACCCATGTGACGCATAGCATATCATTTTGCTTATATTTTTTCTTGGGCCTTTTTTGAATCTTAACAGTGCTTGCAATCTAATATCTTTCACCACCAATACTTCATTCTTGAAACTTATTTCTTTCTACTATGACTTGTATCAGTTCTAATTTCCCCCCTTTCTTTCTGGCTACTAATTTTCTATATTTCATTGGTAGGCTTCTTTTCCTCCTTCTCCAAGTCTAGATGTTTCCCAACATTCTTTCCTCAAAACTCTTCCATCACTAAATATTTTCTTTCTTGCAAATCCTGTCCATGACCATGGCTTTAACTTTCAACTCTAGGTAGATGACTTTCAAAACACATTATTTCTCTGTTAAATGTTCTTCAATAGCTTCTAATTGTCTCCTGAGATAAATATTTTTGTGACCTTGGCATTCAAATTCTTAAACACAGTAGTATACTGAAAAGTATTTATGAACTCTCTCTCCTCCCAGTAAATAAATAAATAAATAAATAGTCCTGATTTGTAGGGTCTGATGAATTCTGTGATGTTAATTCTCTTATCATGACCAATTTCAAGCTAATAGCATGATGTCACTGAATGCGGATATGGGAAAAATGCTATTAATTAGCTCTCACAAGCTGATGTGAGCCAGTTCCAACACTGTTTTTGCCATGTCTTCAAATTCTATATTCAGTCTTATGCTTTCTTCCTGCACCAAATTAGATTAAAAACTGTTTGCTGAATGTGCACGACACGTTTATGTCTTATAGATTGCTATTTTGTTCTTGCTATTGATTAAATTTGGAAAAGCCTCATACCCCACCTTTACTTTTGGAAGTCTAATCAGCTTTTCAAGGCCCAATTACTTGGAGATTTTCCTGGTATCCACACTAACTTACTCCAGGCTATATCCTTCTGTGAGTTGCTCTTACTAATTCCAAATCTCCCTATCTTTTTCCACCAACTAGATTCTAAACATTTTGAATCTAGGGATTTGTTCTTCCTCCCAGCAGCACTCAGTCTAGAGTCTTGCTTAGATCCTTGATACCCACAGTTGAAGCAAATTGATAGCCAAAGAGCAAACTTACCCCTCACTTGTAGCTGGCCATTATGTTTTGATGTAGTCTAGTGGTACATTTAAGCCTCCCCCCTCCCCATTTTATAAAGTTGCAGAAACAAGTTTTTCTGGAACCATCACTCACATCCAAATGAACCAGTTGTTAAATCTTGTGTAGACCTGACATCTATCCAACAAATCATTGCAGTGAAGTCTTTAATAATTAATTAAGAATGACAGATTTAGTTGACCATAGAATTTCACTATTGTGGGAAAATCAATATCAGTGAGGCTTGAACCCCTCTACTTCATCTATTTATGGTCTGCATAAGTTAGGAATAGGGTGTTAATTCATTGGCAAGAATCTCTGAAGCAGTATTTATTTTCTATAATGCTGCTAATTTGGATTTTACTTGTACAACTATTTAAACATATGTTTCTCTCTTTTCTCCCTAGTTTAAGCAAAATATCACAAAGAAAGAAATGTCCCTTAAGTATTCCAACAATATTTGCATTTTTTTAAAAAAGTATCAAGGAAGCAAGGCAGCTGCCAGAAATGTGGGTGAGTGGGTACTCTGAGAATCTATTTTCGTAAATAATTAGAGTGCAGGCTTTTAGAGTTTTCTCCTCCAGGTACTCTTAACTGAATTATAGAGTGAGGCACTGTTGTCAACTCTTAATTTGTCCTTTTCTGTTATTTGCCACTCTGAATTCTCTTGGTCAAATTTAAACCTCAGGCTATCTCAGGTGGTCTAGTCTATCTTTACCTACATTGAATAAATTAAGCAATCAACAAATACATATAAAATGCTTAATAGGTAGATTTTGTTCAAAGAACTAGGTGAGGAAATTGGGGAACAGAAAGGTTAGGGAATTTACCAACTTGACACAACTAATAAGCATAAAACCAGAATTTGAACCCAGGTGTGCCATGTTCTTTCCCCTATACCACACTGCCTATCTTCCTAAAGTATGTTTTGGACAGTGGGCCTGCAACTTTTCTGTGTTAAAAAGAATTCATCCATTAGTGACTTCTAGGTGAAATGGCAGGAAGAGTCAGGGGGATTCAGTAGAGTGTCAAGATGGTCAGTATAAAGGATTAATATTTTATTTTCCAGGTCTTAGCGTAATGTGATCAAAACACTGCTTTTGGAAGAGAAATGTTTTGGCCATTAGCAGGATGGATTAGAAGAGTTAAAACCTAAGCCTGTGTTTGCTCAGAAAATTGAGATTTGGGGGCATGTTTAAGAAAAAGAAAATTCTCTTGAAATCATATATTCCAAAATCAAAAGAATTTACTGCTTTGGGTAATTCCTCGTGTTGGATTTTTTCTTCTTTGGTGTTGTCCCTTTGTATGGATAATTAAGAATCAGCTCTGTAATACAAGGGTACTTCAGAAAGTTCATGAAAAAATTCATATTATCTTTTAATAATATTTTTCCATGAACATTATTTTTTACTGGTTATGAATACTCGTGGGATACAAAGCTGATTTTCACCACTTATGCCCAAGGTGTGATGGCCAGATACATACTGGCAGCATGCCCATTGCCACAAATGATGATTATACCCCGTGTCCTACACCCAGTTATCCTTGACCTCACTCCCCATCACCCTTTCCCCCACTCCACTTTGTATCCCTAGGTATGCTTTCTCTCTCTACAAGTCCAATGTACCACTGTGGTCTTTCTTTCCTTCTTTCTCTCTCAACTCCCACTTAGGAGTGAATACATGCAACAATTATCCCTCTGTGCTTTGCTTGTTTCACTCAACGTAAGTTTCTTCAAGCTCATCCATGTTGTTGCAAACGGGAAAATTTCATTTTTTTTCCCATGAACATTTTGAAGTACCCTTGTATATCATAACAAATATTATCCCTGTAGGGTAGTATATGGGATAGTATTTCTAAGTAACAGATCATTCACAGAGCTTCAGTCCAAACTTAGGCATGAATTCTCTTATCATGTTTAATATTTCTAAAGTGATTAATGGATTTTTTTTGTAGAATCACTAAATTATCAATATAGCAGCAAAGAGAACGGTGTGTATGTTCAGAGGAATTTCATGATTAGTAATGTCAAGTTCGCAAAGGAATCATATTTACATTTCCCTTTTAAGGCCACAAGTTTCTCAAATTCATTCCAGTTAAAACACTGAAAACTGCCAATTGTATTTAAATTGAAGTAGAGTCCATGTTTTTCAAATTGCTTCTATGTGGAAGAAAACTTCAGTAGAATCTAAAAAGACTTTTCTTGCAATTATTTGAAAGAATTTATATTGCAGAAGCTTCAGTAGCCTTATGATAAAATGTACTTGGATGATAAATTTATAGATCTGAAAATCATATTATTTTGAATATTTTCCAAGTAACTTTTGGAAAAGTGCCAAGGTATGTATATTACTAGCTTATTTATGAGGTGACTTGGAGCATTATAATTTTACTTTATGATTTTTTTTTTAAATTCTAGGAGCATGTATCTGTAGTCATATAGGCAGATAGACATATAATCATTTAAGAATCAAAGACATAGACATTCTCTTATTCTTGGCTGTATCAGAGTAGGTTGGGGTAAAGTCATTTCACCTTAAAGATCACACATTAATTTATGACACAATGCTGTTATTGATTTTGTCACCCAAAATGATACAGAAGCTCTGTGAGATTCCTCTGGTATTCCAATGGTAGAAAACTATAATTACAATGGTCCCGAGTCTACTGTCATTTCATATGAAGAATGCTCAGTACTGTCACCAGGAATTTTAAAGCACACATACATTCACAAATGCACACTCATCAGTGACTGAATATGAGCCAGTCATGTCTTATTTTTATTCAGGCACTAATGTGCCAATATATTCATTTGGGTGGCTACATTGTCCCAGCAAGATTATTGTGGTAAGTCATCCCTGACTCTATGAAAACTGGAGCCCAAGGAAGCACCCTAAGTTCAAGGTGTTAAAAGATACTCACATGCTAGCCCCTCAGCTTCAGAAAATCTTTTGAAGAATCATGGACAAGCTCTTGGCTGATTTTGACTTGATGTAGTTGTAAGCAATTTACTTGAAATGCCTCTGGTTTCTCCGCCTCAGATTAGCTCATTTTTCCTAGTCAATTTCAAACATAAAACAAAATTCTGCCTTTCCTCCTTACCCAACTCTTACTTCCAGATGGTACATGAGGACAAATGAGACATTTATAAATCTATCAGTTTTTTACTCAGAGATAGCCAGAGGGTGTGTCTCACCTGCCAGTTTCTATCACTAGTTGGTCAGGTGACAAGGTCAAATTCTCAAATATAACCATATACATGCCTTATTTTTCAGAGGAAAAATAACACATTGGGGGCATATTTTAACCGCAACCAAAGACTCAATTTGACATTTTTTTTGTTTGTTTTAGTTCTGAAATATTCTCAGGCCCTAATAACAAGCACAGTTAAAATACAAATTACTTGAGAACTATGTCCTTTTTTTCAGTTGACGTAGTAACACCTAATACAATGTTATGTCCCCTGATGGTACTCACCGAATGCTATTAAGTAAAGAGAACCTTGTAAAGCATTCAGTGCGTAATTCCCAGGAAAAGGATGTTACATAACAGTGCATGTTTACATCCCACATTTTATCTATTTTATTTTTGTGATAGATTTTTGGGCTTATGGTGACATTTACCAGGTCACACTTTTGAAAATCAGGGCAAAAATATTCATAGCCTTTTCATATGAGCATCATAGAAATGTCACATGGCTTGCTTAGAATTGAGGTCTGTGATAACATAGTATCAAGTTTTGCTTATAAGGCAGCTTGATGATGAGACTGCAAAAGTTGTGTTTCCACTGTGTTTGCTGAGTTTCTTTACTGATTAAATTGACTTTTAATTCCTTTCATTTGCCACTGTTCTAAATGAGAATTAAAATAATAATATTCCATGTTTAGCTGCATCATATCTTACTGCTAAACAAAATACACAAAATATTTAAAGAAAGAGACTCAAAGGCTTTCTACATTACAATTCCTTAAAAATATAAATTGAAACCAGTGTTTCAAAAATATTTGAAGTAGAGAGAGAAATTATGGTTTCTGTGGGCAAGAGAGATACTAAGATTTTTACCATTTGTTTGCTTTGAAAAAAGAGTTCGAAGTTAATATTGATGCTCAAGTATGAAAGTGCTTAAATGGGAAGATATTGTTAACTCAGCAGTATCATTGCTTTGATCTTTGTTTAAAGTCTTACAAGACTAGATTGCTATTTGATTGACAACCTTGTCAAACAGTGAATGAAGACTGACACCATAATATTGAAACTGCAGCGTTTACAAAACTTGAAACCTAAGTTTTCTCATGACACTGCTTCTTCTGTGGAAGACTGCATTTTACATTGTTTTTAAATAAATGTATACACTGCTAGATACGACGAAACCTTATGGTTTTTGTCTATTGGCTTCCTGAATTCCGTTCACCTCCTTACACACGTGGTTTAGGTATATTCCTATTAGCAACCACAACTGAAAATCTTTGCTGCAAAGAAAATTCAAAAACCAAAGCTGCATCGTTTTAGTGTCTTATCTTTTTCGGAATACGACTTGATATGTTTGTGAAATGTTGACATATTAGTTCAGTGCGCCAATATCCAGGCATTATGCTGTGTAGTTAAGAGACAGTTTTTAAGAGCTCAGAATCTAGAGTCAGACTGAACGGGGTTCCCTTCTGAGCTTTGCTGTGAGGTTTGGGCAAGTATCTTTAATTTCTCAAAGCCTGTTTCCTCCCTTAGCTAGAAAATGGAGGAATAGTGGTACCTATCTTATTCTGTAGGTATGAGGATGAAATGAAACAATGAATGTAGAGTGCTTAGCACAAGACTTGGCACCTCAGTCATTATTATTACTATTGTGCTTAATACAATTTTTTTGCTCACCAAAACCAGCCAAGAATGCTTGGAGACTTTTTGAATTAGTAGAATAACTATTTTTCTTAGGTTGCTTAGTTGTCCTACAAATAAGAAGATAGAGGTCAGCCTAAATTACTTCTGCTGAGTTTACAAGCCTAGTTTATTTTTTGATGTTCCCAGTTTCAACCTTATAGACATATCCATGTTGTAGAAGCAAAGTGCAAAGATCATATGTCATCTTCATTATATATAATTGATGAAATCATGGAAACATGGAGATTTTGAAATCGTTAAAAAGAAGGCATGGGTGATTTTCCCTTCATCTGAGAAGAGTGGAAATAGAATACTATATTTGGGAAGTGTGGAAAACATAAAAGAAAAGACACTGTCAGACTTATTTTTTCCCTCTTTAATTGCTAGAAGTATGGCAGGACATATTTCTATGCCCACTGTATAGAAGTAGTGTTCTGAAATGGCTTCACTAAACACACAGTGTGAAATGAAATCCTGGGCTGAATTGCCTTAGGGGAGTCACACCATAATCAGTAAAAGACATTTATAAAATTCTTAAGCCCCTTGAGGACAGATTTTCTTGTCTACTATATAAGATAGTCATATTTGTGCTATTGTTTTAAGGAAAATATCCTGTGAGCTTATAGACATTGAACATTCCACGTGCTTCTGTGGACGTACATGAACTACACAGGTCTATCTCCAACTTTCCAGGAGCGTAAAATCCAACTGAGAAAACGAAAGTTTCCTCCACATATCCAAACTTAAATTATTTGTAACTATGGTGGTGATTCTTCCTAACACAAAGGACCTGATTAAATTGTGGTCAGCTTGCCTTATTTTAATTTTTTTAAGCAACTAGAACCCATTTAATGCTCTATAAATAAGGTTCTTTCTTTTTTTTACTGGCAACTTAGTAGGAACTGAAAAAGTTTCTCATCCTGTTTAACAAAGAATCATAAATCTCGGCTGGAGATAAGAATGCCTGGGAGACAAGAACACCTATGTATTAGCTTAGTTTTCATTGCTTGCATTTCTGTATGGAATGTTGAATCAAATTTAGATATTGGTTTTAGTGCAGCAAAATTACATTGTTCCTGAAGGAAAATAATTCTTATAGAATTAAGTGCTGAAATTATTTTGTTTATATATAATGCATATGCTTGAGGCTTGGTTTGCCACAGATCTGATTTTGACCAAGCGTATTTTATTAGCAAATAATTCTTCCTTTTCTTTAGAAGTCTTTTTTCAACATCATGATTTGATTATTTTGACAGTTTTATGATTTAAATTACACCTTGAACTTGTAAATATCAACATAGTATTAATGAGAACAATTTTAAGAATGTGATTTTTTTCCAATATTTATGTTCTTTGTCTATCTGTTTAATATTTCAACACATTCTCAGAGTCACCCATAGGTGGCTTCAGGAAAAGACAATAAAATTCATTAGACTTAAAATGTACAATCACCACCTTTACTACCACTCCACCACCACACATCAGAGCCTTTTCACATCACCTTTTATAATTTTCTTTTCCCTTTCTTATCGTGCTCATTTATTTCTTTGTGATTTATTCCTATTCCTCGTCATTGTAGAAAATGTGTAACTTAGGCATTTAGGAACTAATTAAGTTCCATTTTAAAAGCAAATATTCCTATGGTGTTTCACTTAATAACTTTCATTTAGAAAAGCTGTTAATTTTCCACCCAACAATTGTATTTGCAAATGAAAATAATCTCTACGTAAACAACAGCTTAAATATCTTCATGGTGTTTTGAGCTTAGAATATTTCCTTAAAAAAAGATAAATTACTGCCTCCCTTTTAAAACATGAAACTTCATTTATTGTTTCCTTTCATCTATTGAAATAATTACTTTTCTTTTTGCCTTCAATAGTTTGTTCTGATCATTAACATTTTTGTAAAATTAAGTTTGAAAGGTGCTTTTAATGTTCAGATAGACTGCAGTGCACATTTGGCTGTTAAAATCAGCCAGTTACTTAAGGCTGAACTAATGTTTAACACTCACAGCTATTTGAAGTAGTTCACTGCCCAGTTTAATGGTGCTGCCAAGGGCAATAATCACATTACTTGCTATTATATTTTGGGGGGTTTGTTATTCAGTAATAAAGACAATCAGTGGCATTTCTGAACACAGTAGTTTGAATCCTTTACATCGTACTTTCTCACTAACAAGCTGCAAACTATATTTTCAGTGGAAATGGTAAGTGGGAGGCATTAGTAGTGTTCTATTTCATGGAAGTTCATTGATAAAAGCAACTATATTCATGACATTATTTTTAAGTATGTGTGCACGCATACTTAAATGCACACAAATGACCATATGCATATGTGTCTGTGATGATTGTAAGCTTATAAAACATTTTTGTATATGAACCTCATACAAATCAATCTTATTGCATTATTACCATGTACAAAAGAGAATGAGTTAAAACATAATCAACAAATAATCATTGTGAATCCACCATTTATGCAAAGCAGTGTTCTAGGTGCAATAGGAATGTAAAGAGGTTTAATACAGGGCCCTCCCTATAGGCACCTTGCAGTATATTTAGAAACAATAAGAACAGCGGAAAAGGGAATATCACAAGGCAGTAAAGCATTACTTTGCAAATGACTAGTATAGGCAATTAATGCTGTGTGTGCAGGTGGAATAGTCCCAAAAGGCTTTATAGAAGAGGTGGGACTTGAGTTAAGTATTGAAGGAAGAGTATATTTTGATTAAGCAGAGTGAATCTATGAGGTGTTCCAGGTGACAAGAATAAATGTAGAGTAGATAGTAATCTGCTGAGTTCATATTGTGATTAAGCAGAATAGAACAATAGAAATGTAATGGTAATAGCATTCAAGATCCTTTATAATCACAAAGAAATGATAAATGTTTAGTGATAGATATGCTAACTATTCTGATTGGATTATTATATAATATATGCATGTATTGAAACAGCAAACTGTACCCCATAGAAACATACAATGAAAAAAAATTAAGAACAATGAGAAATGGTTTAAAATCTGTAAAGTACTACAAAAATATTAGACAATGTAATTAAAAAATAATTTTGAATCCATAACTTAAAAAAAAATTAATGGCAATAGAAAACTTCTAAAGTACAGTGCTGCTACAGGGAAATGCTGAATTTGTATTTAGACTTTGTTCTTCTTATGTACTCTCCCTTCCAAAGTATTTTTTAAAATATGATTAATAACTACAAAAACCTAATGAAATCTGACCCTGGGCCAGGTATGGCTCTAAGGGCTGTATAAGTATTAACTCATTTAAACTTCAAGTCCACCTTATGAAGTAGGTACTATTTTTATCCCCATTTTGCAGATGATAAAACTGAGGCACAGAGAGAAAGAAATTGCCCAAGGTCACTTGGTAAGTGGTGGGACCTTAATTTGATCCTGGGCCATCCGATTTTAAAGTCTGTATACTTAATAACTATAACATGCTTCTTTCTAGACTGTCTGGCCTAGGCACCAAACTTAAGAGGGAAAGGAAATCATATACTACTTTCATAAAAATACCAAAATAGTGTAGTGGATTGAATTATGTCCCCTCAAAACTCACTGAAACTTGAGTCATGTCCCCCAAGTTTTACATATCAGAAACTTGGCCCCCTCTGTGACTGTTAAGAGGGTGGGAAATCCTATTCTGGTAATTGAAAGAAAGGTGGAGCCTTGAAGAGGTGATTGGATTGTAGGACTGTGCTGTAGTGAATGCATTAAAAACGGTCGTCAGGGGTGTGGTTCTGAGGGCTTTAAAAGGAGAGTCTGTCTCTCTCTCTCTCTCTGCTCTCTCTGCTTCCACTCTCTTGCAATATGAGATCCCTGGGTCACTGTTGCCACCACCAGATGGACCTTGGACTTCCCAGCCTCAGAAACTGTAAGGAATAAATTTTGTTTTTCCTTATAAATCACCCAGTCTCAGGTATTCTGTTATAGCAACACAAAACGGACTGATACAAATAGCATGTCTTAGTTCAGGCTGTTGTAACAAGAATACCATAAACTGGGTGACTTAAACAGCAAACATTTGTTTCTCACAGTTCTGGAGGCTGGCAAGTCCATGATCAAGGTGCTGGCAGATTCAGTGTCTGCTGAGGGCCTGGTTTCAGATTTCCTCATGCAGTAGTAGAGAGAGAGAGCTCAGGTTATTTCACCCACGTATTATAAGGGCACCAACCCCATCATAGGGGCTTCACCCACATGACCTCAGTCAAACCTAATTACCTTCAAAAGGCCCCAACTCCAAATACACTCACATTAGGAATTAAGACATTAACATATTATTTTGGGGGGGACACAAACGTTTAGTTGATAGCATGGCATATACTTTAAAACAACGGAGAATGGTACATGAATGGAAATTCTCTGGTTTATCTTGAACAAGTACATCTTCTTAGACTTTTCCCTTTAGTGAAGGAAAACATATGGAAATAAAGTTCTTGCGTATACCTTCATACCTGTTTCTGTACATTAAAAAATTCCTAGAGGAGAGGGTTCTCACTGGTCCATGGGAAAAAGCATTGCCACAATTTGATAATTTATTGAAAGACATTTCCTGATATTAAGGGACTCTCCAGTTTCTGTTTTCTATTTCAGATATGTCCTATTTCCTTAAATATCAGTGTTTAGATGAAAAATGCATGAAAATATAGATATAAATATAGATTTGCCTACGCGCATACACATTTATAATATTTACGTTTATGTCTTTTAAATAGCTTAAATAAATCCCGTGAGATGTTATTTTGTGTCTCTCTAAATAAAAATGGCATATTAAAATGGGTTACTTAGAGAATTTTCAGTTTTCAGTTTTGAAATAAATAGCTTGTCAAACCCATTTTCTGCTGTCAGCCCTTGCCACATTCCTTTGAGTGTCTGAAGTCTGCTCTGTAACTCCAATGACAATAATGCCTATTTTCGTATGAACATACAAATGGACAATATCTATAAGGATGCCTCAGATAACATATAGAAATTTCATTCAAAATTCAAGCTTTTTAAAAGAGGAGTAAAACTCAGACAGGCATGTGAATTTGAGTTGCCTTTAAGTTATATGCATCATCAAATAGTCATTAAGCATGCTGTATAAAGACACCAAAAGTGTAATGCAAAAAAGTGGAAGAAACAGTCTTTTTCTTCAATAAATTTACAGCTTTTTAAAGGAAATAATTCAAACACAATGTTAAGTAATAATGAAAGAACTAACTACTGGTTTAAGAATATAGAAAAGAAAGTCACAACCCAACATATGAATTATAAAAATGAATAATACTCTGTGTAAATGCCACAGAGCTTCATTATGCCCAAATTGACTAGAACCATAGTAATGTTTTTATTTTTCTTTTGTTCATTTAACATACATTTATTGACTTCCTACTATGTACCAGGCAATATTCTAGGTGCTAAATATACAGCAATAAGTAAGAGGCAAAATTCCCTACTCCTGTGGAGATTATTTTAGTTAGAGGAGATAGGTAATGTTAAATAATTTAAGGATACTTTAAAAAGTGTGAAAAATGGAATTAAAAGAAAATACAAATCTTTCCATAAACTTTCTGAAGACCCCTCATATGTATATACATGTATATATAACATATGCATATTTATGTCTATCTATCTATCATCTGTTTACTTAATGTTACGTGGTGATAAGTGCTATGGAAAAAATAAACCAGAAAAGAGGGGTGGTTTGTGTTGGAAGAGACAAAAGCCATTTCATTCAAAATAAGATGGCCATAAAAAGCATCACAAAAGGTAACATTTGAATAAAGAGCTGGAGCAGGTGAGGAGCTAGCCATGCTGATATTTGAGGGAAGATCATTGTAGCCAGAGAAGAGTAAATGTAAGGACCATGATGATGGAGTGTGGCTGAAGCAGAGCGAGTGAGTGGGAGATAAGCCAAAGAGGTAAAGAGGGCCAGACCATGGAAAACCTTATAGGATATGTTAAGGATCTTGGCCTTTCCTCTGAGATGGGAAGCCACTGGAGGGTTTTGAACGGAGAATAGACACAACTTGACTTCTGTTTTAAAGGATCACCTTGAATACTGGTTAAGAATAATCTCAAGGAAATGAAGGGCTGAGCCAGAAAAAATAGTCAGGACCCAACTGCAACGTTGTGATGCAAGACTGTAATGGCTAGGACCAGGGTGGTAGCAATGGAAGTGGTAAAAAAATGGCCTGATTCTGGATATATTTTGAAAGTAAAGACAAAAACATTTGCTGATAGATTTGTTATTTGGTGTGAGAAAAAGACAGGAGTCAAGAATGACTCCAAAGTTTTTTGTTCTGAGCATTTGGAAGGATGGCATTGTTATGACCTAACATGGAAAGTCTCCAGAAGAAGCATTTAAGAAGGAGGTAATCATGTAAATTTTGAGCTACCTATTAGACACCCGGTAAAAAAGTAAAGTAGTGGGATATACAGCCTGGAATTTAGGAGAAAGATACAGGCTAGAAATATAAATTTGGGAATAATCAGCTTCTAGATGGTGTTTAAAGCCATAAAATTGGACAAATCACCAAGAAAATGATTAAAGAGAAAACACAAGAGGTCCAAGGACTGAACCCTCAAGCTTTCCAAAATAGGTTTGGGAGATGAAGAGAAAATTGTGGAGGAAAATCAGAAGGAGGAGTAAATAAAGTGGGAAGAAAACTAAGAGAAAGAGGGGTCCTGGGGCTTAAATGAAGGAAGTATTTTAAGAAAGAGAGCATGATCTATTGTGTCAAAAATTGCTGAGAATCCAAGTAATATCAAAACTGAGAATTGTCCTTTTGATTTAGCAATGTGAATAATTTGCCACCTTTATAAGAGTACTGTCTGTGGACAGATGGGAGCAAAATCTTAACTGAAGTTAAATTCATGAGAGAGTCAAGCAAAAATAGGTAACTCTTCCAAGGAGTTGTGCTACGAGTGGTGAGAGGGGTGATGTGGTAGTTGGAGGGAGTATGGTCAAGAGAAGGTCCTTTTTAATACGTGAAAATTTTAAAAGCACAATTTATAATTTAAAGACAAGAGGACAACAGCTAGAATTGTAGAGATTGAGTTTGAAAAACTGTAAATTCCAAAGGCTTTGCTTCATATATGCTACATATATGCCACGTATGCTTCATATATGCTTTCCTAAATTATAATTCAGAGAATGTTCTTCTCATAAGTTTTAAGAAGACAAGCTAAGATAACTAGGTCACAAACATGGCTATGAACAAGATCCAATGATTTCTATCTCAAAATTTGGCTGTCACTTCACAAAAAGCAACTCTTCATAGACATATTCGAGGAGTATTTTTAAGAATATACAGGAGGAACCATAGAGAGAAGAAATTGGAACAACCCTTCCTCCTTCCATAATCTCAAATACAGACCGTAGCTACTCTCTAACACCACCCCCACCATATAAACCCTGAAGAAAGGTAGGAGAGAAGAGACAGAGTAAAAGAGAGGCAGATAGATAACCATTTGGAAGCAGTGTGACAGAACTGAAATCAACAAAACATGCATGTTGGCTCTATTTCCTCTCTCTTCAAACTGGAGCACAGAGAACAATACCAGAAGTTTCTGAACAGTAAGAAGGAGAGTGGAGATGCACATGCATATATGACCTAAAGAGCCAGCTGCTGCCCATTAGGTTGTGAGTGCTTGGTAGTGATTATATCATAGCTGATACATGTGCAACCTGCAGGGACCAAGCCACGAGCAGTCAGTGCTGGTGTCGTGGTTGTCATAATGATAAGGAGGCAGCCAAACTAATTACTCTAGTGATGGATGAGGATGTGGATGGAAACAGCATGTCCAAATTGGTTTGATGAAAATTCTTACTGATCTTATGATAAAAGAAAACAAACAAAAAAAGGTGGCATCTCAAACATTCACAGTAGTGTTGGTTAATTGTTTACAAACCACTTATAAAGATTTTCAAGTAACATTTTCCTGTTAGTACTTCATGTGCCAATTCCAACGTAACATTTTTTTTTTTTTAAATTAGTGAACTGGAGCTGTGAACAAATTTAAGACTAATGCAATAAATAATATTTCCCTCTAAAAATAATTTTCCTTCACCAAAATCTGGTGCCAATATAGAAATATGTCTCTAGAGATTTAACTGGGAAAAAATAATTTTGTGATCTGACACTTTTGAGTGAAAATTAAAAGATTCAGTTTACTCTGTCAGGGCTAGGAAATGAGTTAGTGTTTATTTTACAAAGTAAAATAAATATAGATGCACTAGCTAAAATGTGATACATAACAAGTAGTATTTTTTGATCCAAAGCACGTCACTGTAGTAAAACATGTTATTTGAGACCCTAGTCAATGGAATTGAATTTGCTTTTACATGTTGCATGCCTCGTCACAATTGTTGGACTGCAATGATATGCAAAACATTATTTGTAATTATACCACTTTCCCATTTTCATCTTCTCCATGATGATTTATTTTATTAAGATAATGATGATTTCCCTTTTCTCTTACTGTTAATTAATGGAGATTTCCCTCACACCAATGGCTAAATTACAGAGGTGAGGGGAAAATAGCTTAGAAACAATCAGTCAGTAAAGGAAACGTATTTATATTCACATTACACAGAAGGCAACTTTAAGTCATTGGAGACTCACTTTAAGTTTCTCCTTTGTTCTTTTTACCCACCTGATAAGACATCATTTTAAATTTAAAGTTGATTGAGGCTCTAATAATATCTAGAAGTTACTCGCTTTTTAACATAGGAGGCTCTAATCCGAAGGTAAGTCTAATTACACTTTCCCCTTTCTGATTTGTCCTTACGTGTGGGGTTAGCCATCTACCTTATGATAATTTCAAGAGATCTTTTTGAAAAATCAATCATATATCTATTTTTAGGAGGTTTTTTTTTCTTTAGCTAAATATTTCTTCTCAATTACTCTAGATCATTTTTACCATGTATGTAAAAATATGTATTAACTATGATTAATGATTCATGAAACAAGCACAAAGTTGATATTGTTATTGTAAATGGGTGGTTGCATTTTAGAGGCTTCTCTGTGGTTTCTTTCATGGAAAAGGACAGTGGGTTCCATGAAGTAATTTTATCTTCCTCATGAAAGCAGAGAATCACCCTCATGTCTGATAGATATTTTTATGTGTCTTTCCAGCTTTCAGTATTTAATTGTGGGTTAGGTCTTTAAAGAATGATTGACTATTCGGATTGTGTTTTGTTAGCATGGCTAACACAGGTACATTTACTCTAACTTTTAGGTTGCAAAAACGTCTTGAAAACTGTTGAAGTCCAAAAGGTTACAGCTGGTATCAATAATTCTTTTAATCTAAAAGACAATAGATGGAGCCGATTTAAAATGCTGTGTACCATGTTCTCACTTATTGGTGGGAGCTAAAAATTAGTATATAAATTCACACACACACACACACACAAAAAAAAACGGGGGGGGGAGAAAATATAACAACTACAACTACTTGAAGTTGATACGACAAGCAAACAGAAAGGACATTGTTGGGGGGGAGGGAGGAGAGGGAGGAGGGAGGGAGGTTTTGGTGATGGGGAGCAATAATCAACCACAATGTATATAGACAAAATAAAATTTAAAAAAAAATAAAAAAAATAAAAATAAAATAAAATAAAATAAAATAAAATAAAATAAAATAAAATGCTGTGTACAATTTAGAAAACGTATCCCTGCCTTTTGATTATCTTCAATTAAAATGTTGAAAGTTAGTGTGTTTATTCAGATGGTGTAAAAAACAGTCAGATATCTATGAAGCCTTAAATAACAGTGTACAGCTCTATTCTGGTTCTTCTAAATTATTTTGAACAAGGTATATGATATTGCCAAATGCACAACACTGAAAAGAGATAAGGAGACAAAAGGCAGTTAAATACTATACATTTTTGTGTAAATGCCTTGTTTATTTATAGAGATATTGCAGCATAGAATTAACATTTACTTATGCATATAAAATACGATGCCAAAAGGACTCACAAAGCTACTTTTTTCATAAAATACTAGAAATAGATATCATCAATTTTCCAAATGATGTACAATTTGACAAAGGTAGAGAGGTAGAATTAACCAAAGGAAAACAGCCAAAAATAATTGAATTTCCTAGTTGTAGTTTAATTTTGTATAATACTTCAGTGCTACAGAAATTCTTCCATTTTGCAAAGAAAAAATATTTTACACGTGTGCTATATTTCTTGGTAGAAATGTAGAGGGTAGTTTTAAGTTTTACATGCACTTGACTATCACATACCACACATATGCACACAGAGTTTGGTTATTAAAATTGAACTGGACAATCAATTCAACCTGAAAACATGTCAACTCTGCAAGGTAATTGATTTCGTTTCTTTTTCTCTGAATTTACTAAAAGTTTTATACCAAAATGTTTCAACGAAAAAGGATCAACATAGTTTTATGTGTAGGCACAGCTCAAGTTGTATACTGCTATGGCTGGTCTCTTTTGAAAGTACAGCATTTAAGATTAAATTGCATTTGTTGTACGTAATAAAGAACAAGTACACAAGAGCTTAGGATCCACAAATTTAAAATTCAGTTTTTCCAAATGTTAAAAATTAAATTGAAGAATAACCGTCACTTAAATTATAAATAGTATGTTGTTACTGAGGATGGAAGACACTTAGGTAATTAATTCTAAGAGAACAAGAATCTATCTCACACCAAGCATAGACATCTACTTAAAGAAATGTTTTCAAATAATAATGATAGGATAATCACATATTTTCTTTTCCTCCTATAGAAACTCATTCATTCTGGATTTAGGGAATAGGGATTTGATCAGGGAAGAACCAAAATCTCATTCTCATTGCTGACTTTTTGACCAGTAAACATGTACACAATTTGTAACAATCCCACTCCAGCCACAGAGTGGATGTTATATTGTTGAGTGCTCTTTCCCTGAATTGGGCATCATGGGAAATTTCCAAAGATTCAGAGTTTAGGGATCTATTTACTTTTATGCTTCTGTGTTTTAAGACTTTATATGTGCTCTCTAGGCACGTCTAGCCTCTTTTAAATGTTCTTATGGCTTTTTGTCCTACGTAATTTAGGAAACAAACTACAAATAGTCCCCACCCTCAAATAATTGAATGCTTAAATAGGGATTTAAGACTTTACCATCTGAAAATTTAATTACTGATAAACATATTTTAGTAGATAGTACAATATTCTATATTAGTGGTCAGTAAATTTATTCTGTGTAATTTTTCAGAGAAGTCAAAAGTTATTGTGGGCTAAGGTAGTCAGCAAAAGCTTGACTGGAGAACATTAAGTTCTTAAAGGATTAATTAAAAATTAATTTAAGATCTTAAAAGGGTTGGGTGTTTAGAAATGTGTGTTGAATAAAAAAAATATAGAAATGAGAAAGATTTATGAGTAATAGATGCCAGGGAGTCAAACGGGTTCACAACAGCTGAAACTTTTATAGTGGAGTATTTGTGGATAAAGCACAAAAGATGGGGTATAACTCTAAAGTTGCTTGAGGGCGTTTCGATTTGTTCACAGGGATGACATTGATTTTGGGCAACTTAATCTATCATTATTGTCCAAAATGAAATAGTCCAGGGAAAGACCAAAGCTACAGACTCCAGTTAATGAAGCTATTTTAACTATAGTCGGGTATGAGGTGGTTGGAAGTTGAGATATTGTAATGGAAGTATTAAGAGGACCTGTTTACAGATAAGATACGAGCGAGGCAAAAGAGAGAAAAGAGTCAAAGTGAAGATTCAACCTTGGTAAGAGATGAAAATGACAAAAATAAGAATCACAATATGAAGTCACATTGGTTGAGGCCTATCGTTAGATGGTAAGTGGCCTGAATAAAGTGTTAGGCTTGCTTTCTCAGTAGTTTCATGTCGTGAGGGAATGTCCGGTGGAAGTAAAGAGTCAGAGGTGCAAGACTGGAGCTAAGAGTGAAAGTAATTGCTAAAAACATAGATTAGAGTAGACTTTCCTTATTAACTCTTTATCTTACAAAGAAAAACAAAAATTGTGCTATACTTTTGCTTTTTAAAAAAGTGTGGATATCTTTAAGAGGCAGGAAAGAATAATTAATGTTTATGCGATGTTTAACAGACTTCAATATTTTGGCAGGCATATAATATAATTGAGAAAAAAAAGACAGCTGGATAACAAGTAGTTGGTAGAGATTTTACATTCTATTATCATAATTGTATTCTTTGGACATTTGGAAACTGCTAGTAAATTTTGAGGAAAGATGCTCGTTAATCAAATTAATTATTACAATGCATAAAACAGAATACCCTGTTTGGGATGAAGCAGAGATGCTGGACGTATCCTTTTACTCTATTTTGAGTGGTAGGAAGGAAGAACACACACACAAACCCCACACATGCTTCTCATTCACAAACATAGAAATGGGATTTATAGGGACTGACTGAGTAAAAGACAATGTATAGTAGTAAGGAATTTAATCCTTAATTCCTAAGATTTTCTGAAAAATTGAAAAAGCATAAAAACAAAAACAAATATTCCCACATTTCAACACCAAAAATCCTGAATTTAGGATTCAACTGCTTTTGCTTCTAATTTAAATCCTAATGTTCTCTACCTTGAGGGCATTTGTTCCCACTCTGCTTATTCTAAACTTACACAAACGTATACAGCACATTAAGCATGTAAAATGTCATCTTTCTTTGCTGAATTATGGTAATCAAACAATACCTTTTACAGAAAGAGTAAAACCTATGCTGAAGGAAAAATGCGTTTTCTGGCTTCCTTTTGGAAAACATTGTAGTATTGCAAATTGGCAACCAGATTATTTATTATTATACTAGCACACAGATTGCATTGCACTTAAATCCTTTTTTAAATTTCAAGAACAAGGCCTGTGAAAATCAAGGAAATTAAAAGAATTTGAGCTTGGGTAAATAAGAAGACCTATTCTAGCTCTTAATATTATTTAAACGGGTGCAGTGGGAAGCCATTGACTTTATATGGCTTTTAAAATGTTTACAGCAAAACATTTTTCCCTGTGATTGAATTTTTCAAAGTACTAAAATACCAAGGAGAAATATGTTTTCCACCAGTTTTATGGCTCCCTAGATGCATTCTCTACAAACCTTGTATCTGCTTGCATACAAACAGTACTGTACTGGAAAAAGACACAATGCCATTTGAACAGGGTATACAGCTCAGAAAGCTATACACAAAGTACCAATGGGAATGTCAGTATCACAAAAGTAATACAGTTTTAAGACCACCCTTATATTAAAGTAGACCTGAGTAATTGTTCATATTTTATATCTTTATTTTATTAGGGGATATTTTACATCTGTGAGGTACTACCACTATTGTGTGTGCACCCTTTGGCTTTAGTGGTGGTGTGGGATATGATATTTGTGGAGTCTAAGCAGGGGAAGACATAGCAAAATATTCTTTTATAATACATTTTATTCCATTGAAAAGTAAATAACAAATAGTTACCTAGGACCTGAAAATGCTGCCTCTGTGTGCTCCAAAGGTTTGAAACAGCTGACAAATTTTAAATAGCTATGACGTGTCAATAGTAGAATTTTGCTAACCAAAGAGCCCACTTTTTAGGCAAATGGGGGAAGATAACACATATTATAAGAAAGTATCTTCTGAGTGGGCTAGCAGTTTAGCCCGGCTGGTTAGAGTGCAGTGTTATAACACCAAAGTCAAGGATTCGGGTCCCTCTACCTGCCAGCTGCCAAACAACAACAACAACAACAACAAAACACCCAAAACAACAAAAAAAGAAAGTATCTTCTGGAAGGTTATAGGTGAGCAATAAAGCAATACACTTCAGTGTCCAAACTTGAATAGCTTGTTGTATTGCCTTTTACTCAGATAATTTTTCTTAAAACATGCAGTCTGTCTCAGAGACAGTGGTAGGTAAGGTTAGATGGTTACATGGGTTATTAGTAAATTCTCCCAAGAAACCGTGATACTAATTGTGCTTGAGAATCATAGGTTAACTGTGGCACATTTCACCATCTGTTATTACAGGTATTTTTGCTGAAGGTAAGGTGGAATCCATTATCAGTAACCAAGAACAGGAGGTAATTTCAATGTTGTGTAAAGTATGTGGTATTTAGACATTCACACTGAAAAAATGCCAAAGGGGAAATGAATAATGGAAGGGAGGTGACAGTGGACACAAAAGCAGTAAGCAAAGTGACCCTCCCCAGTGATCAAATAGGCTTAGGAAAATGACAATCTTTCAGGGATCTGGATAGCTATGGCTTCTCAGGTGATGGAGGCATGTTCCTTAAGGGTCCATCCAAAGCACATATGATACTACGTGAAAATAACTTCATTGGAATCAAACGTTATGTTGATTCTTAAAGCACTTTATCCAAGTAAGTGAATCATAAAAATATACCAATTTCACATAATTGGAATATAGGACAAAAAGCTTGGGTGAGTTTAAAAGTCTGATTACGAGATATTAGTATTGAAAGATATTTGTTATTAATTTCCTCTTTATCTTCCTTTCTTCTCCCCTTATCTGTGAGGGATACTTTCTAAGACCCCCAGTGGATACCTGAAACTGCAGATAGTACTGAAACCGATACAAACTATGATTTTCCTGTACATACATACCTGTGATAACATTTAATTTATAAATAAGCATAAATAGGAGATGAACAAAAACAACATAATAAATTAGAACAATTATAACAATGTACTGTAATAAAAGTTATGTGAATGTAGTGTCTCTCTCTCTCCCTCCTTCCCACCCTTTCTCAAAATCTTATTGTACTATACTCACCTATTTTTGGACCACAGTTGACCAAGGGTAACTAAAACCATGGAATGTAAAACTGTGAATAAGGGGACACTACTATATGTATGAGGATAGGATCAGATAGGGAAAGAAAAGAGAAAATCTTAGTGATCTAAAATGTGACTGGAAGTTAAGAAGTGACCAAACAATTTTTCCCTTTATGTTTCAAGCTTTGAAACATATTAAACGTGTTGTATAAATATATATTTGTTTTTATACATCATATGATATGTAATACATATATATATATATTTATATCTGAAGGTTAATAAAAGCATCAAACTCTACACTGTCTGCATAGACCCAGCCTCAGCAAAGACAAAATAATTCTAAATTTTAAAGTTTGTGAACATTTTAGAATCTCCTTTTAAACCAAAACTCTTATGGTAAAGATGAGGGAAAAATCCTCAAATACTAGCATTATTAGCAAAAGTGAAAAATGTCTGCAGTGTCTCTGCTTTAACATCTGCCATTTCATATGGATCCATAAATATTTGTAACAAATAGAGGGTGAAGGAATTTCAACATTTATAAAATAAGGCCGAATTTGCCAAGAAAAATTTTAATGTGGATTTTTCCTGTTTTCTTAGTAGAAAGCACACTTTCATCATTGCATAGAGTTATTAGTAAGCATATTCATACAAATGCAAAATTGTATAATTATCTGCACCTTCCTCATTAAAGAGTTTATAGGTGAAAAATTGTAAAGTATTATATAGGCTGTTCTTGCCAAATTTTCTATGACAGTGTCATTCTGATTTTGAATCATCTTTAATCTTTAATCTTAATCCTGCCAAAATACCTCTTTTCCACCTTTCTTTATACAAGTAAATAGTATCTAAGGATTAATCCACATAACTGTTTTTTTTTTTTTTTCTTTTTATTAAGCAATTGCTTAGGTTAAATTCATTTTGGGAAAAATATTTTGCCTTTACCTGTGTAGTCTCGTGTATTTACTATTTTGTTTCGTAATTCTGTGTTATAAATAGGCCCATTGTTCATTCTTTTTTGGCAATGTATATTGATATTTAGAATCTCCAAATCTATAGAACAGGCTGGTTGATGTGCCTCTTTAATTTTATGCAATTTCTTGAAGCTTTGACAATACATACTTAAAACTAATTATCATTTTGAAATGACTCTTGAAATATGAGACAACTAGTTGAAAAGATATTGTGATAGGAAACAATACTAATCATCTCATTGATTTTCATATCACCTAGTGGTTTCGCAAAGTGTGATTCCCCCACCAGCAACATCAGCATCAATTGGGCATTTATTAGAAATTCAAATTACCAGGCCCTGCTCTAGACCTACTTAATCAGAAACTCTGGGATTGGGGAATGTTTTTTAAAGACCTCCAGGACATTCTTATGCATTAGAAAGTTTGAGAACCACTGCTCTCAGGTACTCGATTAATAACCTGCTCCTTTGTACCTTCGACTGACCCTCTCTACTCAGATATGTTGACTAAGCAAAGAAAAAACAAGCCGTGGTTTTAAAGTTGTCACCTGAATTGCCAGAGCAAAGCAGTAAATTTCTCCTTCTGATTTGCGCCAGATTAAGAAGAGGTTTTTTTCCTTTGGTGGATGGAAAGGACTACCTATCTTCTGGCAGGGAAGCGAAATGAGAAATCTGCTTGACAGCATCTGCAGTCAGCCAGATGACTGAATCCCCGATAATGCTAACAGCAGGCCTGTATTGGAACTCTGAGGCCATTTTACAGATAACCCAGGATGACAAAACCTGGAAGGGTCAGTTAATTGATGGAAATGTGTGCCCCTCCCCCATTTATTCTAAATGCACCTCTTTTAAACATCAGCTTCATTCTCACTTTACTCCTACTCCCAATTCTGCCTCTTCTTTGCCAGTTTATGATGCATACTGTTATATTATTACTTCCCAGTCATGAAATGTTCTTCTCTTTGCAGCCTTTTACGTAGAGGTAGCCAGGCTGGTTTTCTGGAGCAGGGACTTGTACTGCCTCTGGTGTTGTTTGGTCGTTTATATCAGAAATTCTTGTTCTCCTTTCAGTTTTTAGATCAAATTCTAGTCTCTGTATGAAACTTCTTTCTAATCTGGAACCTCACCTTTCTTCTATTTCTAGGCTCTAGAGAATATAGAGGTACTTCAATAATAGTCAGGTTTGCTTTATCTCTGATGTAATAATAAATCATCTCAGAGATAATGGGAAAGTATGTGAGTGGTCCAGAAAGATTTATATTTTGCTCTTTTTTGCTCAAAGCTCTATGATATGTAGACAAGTTCGATTAGTGCACTCTAGGCAGTTTGTGACAACTATATATGCTATTTTTCAAGATTGTAATATTTCAATTTGTAACAATATTTGTGGATTATAGTAATTATTGATCTTATTAAGAAGACTGAGGGTTGGCCATAAATTCTTCACCTCCATCACCTCTTTCTTCCTTCTTCCCACCACATACTTGTAAAAAACTTTTAAAATTATATATTCATGTACAATCTTGTCTTTTGACAAGAATTGAATAGAAAAAAACAGAATCAATCTGATGATTAGAAATTTTACATGGCTTTAAGATTACCAGTCTGCATATCCAAAGTCATGGACTCAAGTTATGGACTCTTGATTATGGACTCAAGACAGTTACTGTTCTAGATACTGAGGAGACAGCAGTAAGAAAATTAAAACCAGACAAATGTCCCTGGTCTCATGGAGATTATATTGTAGTAGGATGAAATATTTAATGAAAATAATAAATAAGTAAGTTAGATTGTATATAAAATGGTGATAAAAAAAAGTATGTTAAAGGACTGGGAATAGGAGTGCAGTTGCAATGTCAAATAGGGTGGTCAGTATAGGTTTCACTAAGAATGTGACATCTGAGCAAAGAATGAAGGCAGTGACCTCAAGTAAAATGCATAAGAACTCTAAAACATACCTTGTAAAGTACTTTGTTAGTTCTAAATCACTGATTTGACTTCATCCAATTAAACCTAGAAAAGGATCTTTCCAAACATGGTATATCACGAGGTGTTAATAGGCACTTAGGTGGTAAAATACATTACTATATTCCCCTCTCCCACTTCTGGATATTTTCAATTACCATTTAATTTATTTCACAAACACTTATATTGCGTTTACTTTGGGCCAAGCATTGTTCTATGAACTTTACAAATAGTAGTTCATTAATCTTTATAACAACCCTAGGAGGTAGGTATTATTATAATTATCTTAACTTTACAGATGAGGAGACTGAGGTACGGAAAGTTTCGGTAAATTTCCCAAGGGCTTTCAAAACACAGAGCAGGGATCCAAACCCAGGCTGTCTGGCTCCAGTGTCTTTCCCTCTTCATCACCATGTTCTCTGCTGTTTATCTTAACATGTAGCATATGCTATTATTTAGCATTAGCATTTTAAAGGCACTGAGATGTTTTGCTTTAAAAGATTTAGCAAATAAGAAAAAAAAGAAAAGTGTGCCCTGTGAAATTTGCATGTCAGGTGAATGACAAATCATTCTTTTAGTACAAAGATGTCTCATAGGTTCCGGTCAAGATGGCAGAATGGATGGTTCCCAGCGTCACTCTCTCCCACAAATCAACCAAATTTACAACTATAAAAATGTAACATCAGCCAAGCTGGGGCTGCTGGAGCTCATGCAAGAGGAAGAGAGACCTACAGAGTTCATGAAGGTGGGAGAAACTATGATGAGAGAAAGAAAAAGCTGTTCTGAGCATTTCAGGCCGCAGCTGCTTTAAGGCTCAAGCTGATGAGTCCATGGAGCAGGAGACGGCAGAAGACACAGCTGTGTCCTTCAGATGGAGTTACTTGGAGGCAGCAGGAGAGAAGAGGGTCTTGGCGACCCCCAGGATAGCAAGACCACTAATAGGTTTCCCATGGACCCACGCAGGAGCAAGGAGCCAGAACAACTGAAAAAAGGGAGCTATTCAGAGGCCGGTGAGTCATTGCAAGGGACCAGTGCAGGGCCCATCCCATGGGAAGTGTTTGGAGCATGGGCGGTGGGCGAGATGAGAACACTGGGACACAGCAAGGACAGCCGAACTGCCCCCCAATCAGCACAGGACCACTCAGAGGAGACTGGTCAGGAATGCAGAATTGCATGGGGTGCAGTTTGATAAAAAAACTCAGGCCCAGATCAGAGATTCTACAGAACACAGATCCACCGGGTCTCTGGAGAGCCGGAAGTACCTATAAGGTCAACCATTAAACCCTGAGCTGCACAGAAAGCCTTCCCTAGGGAAACAGCAGCAAAGCAGCAATTTAAACAACCACACAGCTCAAGTAATGGTTCACACAGGAAGTACCCCCGTGTTAGAAGCAAAGGACAAAAAATTAGTTCTGGCCTAGGCACACCACCAGCACCTTGGGGCCTGCCTGGGAACTGGAGGCTTGGATCTGGGGACCAGACCCCACTACCATTTCCAGGCAAACTATGCCAATGCCTAGGGGCCAGCCCAGGGACCCCAGGCATGGAGAAGGGGACTGGACCCCCCTCCCACAACCAGGCACATGATGCCAGCTCATTGGGGCCTGCCTGGGGACCCGAGGCAAGGAGAAGGGGAATGGACCTCTCTCCCACAACCAGGCACACCATGCCAGCAATTCAAGGCCCATCCAGGGACCCGAGGCATGGAGAAGGGGACCAGACCACCCTCCCAAACCAGGCACACCATGCCAGCACCTCAGAGCCCACCCAGGGGCCCAGGGCATGGAGAAGGGGACCTTTCTCCCACAACCAGGCACACCACGCCAGGGCCTTGGGCCCTGCCTGGGGACCTGAGGAACGGAGAAGGGGACTGGACCCCCTTCCCACAACCAGGCACACCAAACCAGCACCTTGGGTCCTGCCCAGTGACCTGAAGAACAGAGCCAGGAACTGGACCCTCCTCCCACAACAAGACACACCACACCAACACCTCCGGGCCCACCTAGGGACCCGAGGCAAGGAGAAGGGGACCAGACCTCTCTCCCACAACCAGGCACATTGTGCCAGCACCTCAGGGTCCACCCAGTCCAGAGGCATGCAGAAGGGGACTGGACCTCCCTCCCACAACCAGGCACATGACAACAGTGTCTCGGGGTCCACCTGGGCACCCAAGGTATGGAGAAGTGGACCGAACCTCTCTCCCACAACCAGGCACATCAAGCCAGTGCCTCAGGTCCTGCTCAGTGACCTGAGGTATGGAGCCAGGGACCAGACCCTCCTCCCACACCAGGCACGAAACGCCAGCACCTTGGGGCTCACCTGGGTACCCGAGGCATGGAGAAGGGAACCAGACCCTCCTTCCACAACCAGGCACATGGCACCAGTGCCTTGGGGCCTGCCCAGAGACTCGGGGCATGGAGAAGGGGACCAGACCGCCCTCCCTCAATCAGACACATCGCGCCAGCACCTTGGGGCCTGCCCAGGGACCCAGAGCATGGAGAAGGGGACTGGATCCCTCTCTCACAAGCAGCCACACCAAGCCAACTCCTTGGGTCTCACCCGGTGACCTGAGGCATGGAAAAAGGGACTGGCCACCCTTCTCACAACCAGGCACATGGCGCCAGCACCTTGGGGCCTGCCCAGGGACCAGAGGCATGAAGAAGGGGACCAAACACACCCCACAACCAGGCACACCGCCAGTGCCAAGGAGCATACCCAAAACAGCACCTCCACATGGGTGGCCCACCACCACCACCACAATAACCATGGCTGCCACAAAAGCGGCTAGACACCACAACCACGGTGCAGATGGTCCGCCAACCACTGGAGTGCATTCATAGAAGAAGAGTCACCAGCAGAGACAAAGAAAAGAAGAGGATGTCTCTTTCCACAAAACCCATTTCAGAGTGACAGAAGAAGCATCTGCTCTATGATAATATTGGGGGAACTGATCACAGCTCTCAGCATTGGACAGATCATCTAGGCAACAAGTTAACAGAGTAACCATTATTCTTTCAGAAGGAGAGAAGAAATCTAGGGTAATTAGAGGGGGGAGGGGGAGAGAATGGGGAAGGGGAGAGATTAGACAAGGAGCATAAAGAATAATTATGATTTGTAACAATATATATGCTAGTAATATTGATTTAATCAACATATCTCAATGTTCAACACCCAAAATATGTATAATCGATTTTGACTCAATAAAATAAATTTTAAAAAAAGATGTCTCAGAGTATTTTGGACATACTTATATTTAAAAAAATGATTTGCTATTTGTCTGAAATTCAAATTGCAGAGACCCCCTATAATATATCTGGCAAACCTAGTGTAAACCTACATGACTACACCACTTGTTGGGTTGAGGCAATAACGCTAAAGCCAAAATGTTTCATTATTTTAGTTATACTAAGTTTCCACTTGTCCAGGCTATGAGGTTAGGGCCCACAGACCCTTCAGACCCATTGTACAGACTGGGTCACCAGACCCCTCACAAGCCAGGCTGGATCATAGAGACCCCTCACACACAGGTCCATGCTAGATAATTGAGAAAGATTCTGGGAGTCATTGGCAGACGACACGAGCTCAGTCCTCAGCAGTGGTTGCCTCTTGGGGCATCTTGGGGACCCTGGCAGCAACAGCCTGCAGCAGCAGTAGCAGCCTCCCCATGGTACCCCCCCCCCACCGGAGGGGCATCTCGTGGGCGGCGGTCCCTGTGGATCAGAGCTGCTTGTCCTTTATACTGAAGTCCATAACCCAGGACAGCTGGATGCACATGCACAATTATATTAGTCAATAGCCAATGAACAACTGGGTGCACGTGCATGTTTACATCAAATGCTTGGCAAGATTCTGAACATCCGAGGGGCCCTGACCATTTTCCTATATTTTCCTTACACACACTTCTTCCACTGGACATAATATTTGTTTTGGGCATAATATTTTATCTTAAAGGTAATTTAATTCTAATTCATACTTTATATGAGAGACTACTATGCCAAATTACTAATCTAAGGATTCAGAGCAAAACAGAGACATATAATTGGTTTTAGCAGTATTCTACCTCACTTTCTCAGACTGGGGCCCTTCGTTCCTTTGCTACTAGCTTTCTGTTTCCATTTGTCTGCATTGTTTATATTTCATCTTCCTAAGGAAATGTAACAATTTGGGATCAAGTTTTTCCTTTTCACATTTGATGATGGCAACAGTTGAGGAGTCATTGTTCAACTGAGACTATGGATACTTCCTTTGTTCATGCAGGTCACATCATTACACAGTAGTTGGTCATCTTGTTATTGTTCCTCAGTTTGGAGGAGGGAAGCAGGTGTCTTGCTTGTGCTGAATGTAATACTAATGACATCGACAAAGGAGAGTCCCCTGGGCCAGCTGTATTTAGGGGAAAGCTCTCAAATCAAATAATGGAATATAATTTACTTGTTAAAGAATAAAACTAATGACCTGTAGGTAGCTGCATTTTTCCATCGCTGGGTGAGTCAGCTGTGTTCGGTTTCTATTCCTGTATCACGATCCTCAAAACCCAGAGAAAAAAGGAAACACTTAACTCCATGAAAAAGTTAGAGAATAAGCACTAGAGGCATATAGAAAGTCTCTAGCAGCCTTGATGTTAATTTTCAGGGGAACTTTTCCATTCGGAGCATTTACCTTATATTTATCTTTTTCTACAAATAAAATTCTTGTCAACTTTTACATCTATTCATCTGGCTCCTACGCAAGAAATTAAAATAAAGAGCTTATTCCTCTAAGTGCTGTTACAAAGTATGGCAGGTTTAACAAACAGGCTCAATAAAAGCGGTCTCCACTTTGCTTAAATAAATGGAGAGGTTGTTCCTGTCCTTGACTAGATAGCAATTGTCCTATATTTTTTAGATTATACCATTGTGTAATATGTGCTAATAAAAGTTTTAACATGTACACTCTGAGCACCAGACTTTTAAATCAAAATAGAATACTGAAACAAACCCTTTCTCCCAGGTTTAAAAGGAGATGCTCTCATTTAACTGACAATCTATGTTTCTAGTACTTGCCCATTTTTAATTTCATTGCCAGTTAGGATTTCTCAAGCCTGCCTAATAAATTCCCATGTAACAGTGCATTTATTCAAATGCTGAGCAAAATGTAGATGCCATTCAGATGTGAAGACCTATTACAAGATTGAAATCAATTTCTAATGCAGTTATCATTTATTTTTGTGCCATGTGATTTAAATCAGAAAAAAAACCCTGATGAATAGTTTGGCAGTTTCCACTCATATACACTAAAATTACACTTCTACTAGTTTTGGGCTATTATGGACCTTAACATGCAATGTGACCTTGGTCTGAAAAGCATGTTTGGTTAGCACAGAAACTTAATCATGAGAAGTCATAAGTAGAATCCTTCTTCTTTACTGCCCTTTTTCTAGGACTAGGAAATTTATTGCTTGCAGGACAGGTAGGATATGAACAATGGGCCAAATAGAGTCCAGGGTTATCTCATCTGTGTGAAAACTGCTGCTGAAAATCGATGTGACCTCTGCTACACTGTCATCCCAGTTCCCACCCTCTGTGTCCTATTTGTCTTTTGATAGAAGCTTAGATCTGTGTGCTGTCTCTATGTGTCTCTCTTGGGCCAGATTATCAAAATGAATCATTGCCTGCATACCTCTTATATTTCTATTTATTTTCCTGGTGTTGACTAGGTCTGGTGAAATATGATTCTTTTTGCATTTGATCCTCACTGCAACAAGCAACACCTAATTCAGCTGTGTCTATCTCTTTAAAGAAGAGTAATACTATTTTGAAACTTCAATCTACTGTACGGCAACATTACAAACCATAGACCATGCAACCTGTCTTCATAGTCAATAGTAATTTTCCTTTCATCCAATTTAATGGCATTTCTTTAATCTCTGAATAGAAGACTCCTAGCAGGGATTTTAACGTAGTTATAATTTTATTTTATGCATACTGAATGTATTGCTTTCTTTTCAGGTATCTTGTTTGTAAAGTGCCCCTCATATTCTCACCACTGAGATTACATGTGTGTGTAGAGTGATACATAATAAAGAATCCATTAATTTTGAGAAATCTGTTTCTGATACAAAATATTTATTCAGGGAAATATTATATTGTCTTTGAATGAGCAGGAAGTCAATATTCTAACTCCATAGCAGTTCATTTTGTAAAAATAGATCTTTCAGGCTACATAAATTTATATTTTAAGATTAAAAACATCAATATAAAGGTGTAGAACCTCTCCAGCTACTATTAATGTTGATGGATCATTATGAAGTCATTCCATCCACTTAATGTGGAGAAGACAGAATACTAGATGTTTACATACAGACACCAAACAATACAAATAAAGCATACCATTGCTTGGTTATTGAGAAATATACTTTAGAAACATAAGAGCTTCTAGCTAAGACATGTTTTAGGATTCAGCTTTTTTATGAGATATTTCAAATGAAACCATATAGTTGAATAAGGTCACAGAATTTGTGATAATGTGCTGATTCCCTCTGGAATACTTCACTTCCAGACCTATCACTGACTTAAAAAAAAAAAAAAAAAAAAGAGAAATGTTCTATAAGAGGTTAGAGTCAATTTAAAATATCCAAATTATTATAACAATATTATGGAAATAAAACTACAACAAAGTTGTAGAAAACACATACATCATGCACCTATGATTAAAATACTATTTTTTAAAATTTTACTAAAAAATAATTCCTAGGAAGATATTCATCATAGCTTCCTGTGCCAAAGAAAATTAATGGGATGTTTTATGCATTTTATTGAAATTTTAAAGACCAATAAACAAATACTCTTTTTAACATTTGGATTCAAATAATGTGAAACTGTTGATTGTCTAAAATAATCATTTAGCTTGTTTCATCCCTATTTGTTTTGGGAAAATAGGAAATGTAAAAGTGATCTATGTTAAGAGCATTTTTTTTCAGAGATAATGCTATCGCATTAAGTAATCTCACTGACGTTTCCCGCAACTGTATGTCACTACTTCCCACAAAAGAAATCCCACAGCAAACCATGATGACTGTGAAATCAATGGGGTTCAAGATTCTGCACACTACATGTATATTGCTGCTTGCAATTGAAAAATGAAGTCTAACTATATGACAAATTCGTATTTGCATCCCTACAGGAACTAGAGCCAATAGCTAGATTTTGGGGGGTTCTTTTGTTTCCAAACTACGTGAAAATTGGTAAGGTCTAGATTCAAGCCTAGTCTTTTTCTTGCATGAGTCGCATAAGAATATATGGAGTCTCTGAAAATTTTTCTCGCTAGAGATGCATGTTTTTCAAATTTTTCTTGTGCCCTGTTACTGAAATTGAAAGACTGTTGGTGAATAGAATAACTGTTTGAAGTACTATGATTCACCACAATTGAGAGTAACTGAGCATGTTCGGTTACATCTCAAGATTACCTCTCTGTAGCAGTTTCTTTTCACGTATGTCATAAAATGCCCCCTTTCCTAGATGCAGAGGAAACTTTGCTATCTATTTCATACATTTCACATAAAATATTGTCAGGTAGAATTCAAGTGGATAGCCAAGTAGTTAGGCTTCTCAAAGTAAGAGGAGATTCCCTTTTTAATTAGATGTATCTGTCCAAAACAAATCTGAAGCATCTTAATAGACAAAAATTGTATTGGTGTCTCTATCTGACACTAAGAGAGAATCTCATTAAAGTAATGTGAATGTGAGAGATCGTAATGTAAAAATAAAGGGGGAAAATACATACAAAATAGATCGTGTTTTTATGTCACAGGTGATTTTTTTTTTTTTCATAAGAAATATTCCTCAAAATAAAAAGTAGCACTGGAAGCAATCTAAATGCCCATCAGCTAGGTAATGTTTAAACAAAAGGTGGTATATTAATGCAATGGAATACTATTCAGCAGTAAAAAGAAAGAAACTACTGATATATGCCATGGCATGTATAAACCTCAAAAACATTATGCTAAGTGAAAGAAGCCAGACACAAAAGACTGCACGCATTGTATGATTCTGTTTATATGAAATATCCAGAAAAGGAAAATCTTTAGAGACAGAAAGTAGATTCGTGGTTGCCAGGGGCTGGGGCTGGGATGGGAAAGGAGATTAACTGTAAATGAGCATAAGGAGTCTTGGGGGGGCGGGAATTGAGATATTCTAAAATAAATTTATGGTGATGGTGAGACAAATCTGTAAATTTACCAAAAAAACGTGTACACTTAAAAATAGGTGAATTTTATTGTATGTAAATTATACCTCAATAAAGCTGTTAAAAATAATGAAAATAGATGGATGATAGATAGATTTGCAGAGAAAAAAAATAAAAGGCAGCATATGCTTTTCCAGGAAGTGATCTGATTATTCAATTTATAGATATTCATAAACGTATATGTCAAGTGTATGTATCTTAAATTTGTTTCTTTAGATTTCGTGTCTCTTTAACAGTAAATGTTGTTTCAGTTTCATGGGTTCTTAAACATTTATTAAGAGAAATTAGAGGTAGCTGGAGAATAGGTATGACTTTTAATTATTTGTCCATCATTTAGTTTTAGAAACAAAATCTTTTTACAGGCCTATTAGAGATGACTTAGTGAAACTTTTGAGCAGTTAATTTGTGAACATTCTTATATTAATTTTGTTTTTGCAGAAGAGGTACCAGTTCAAATTCCAATGATGAAGTCACCCTTGGACAAGATCCAATTGACTCAGGGGCAGGCATTGCCCCCTGGATTCCCAGGACCATTCATTTTTGCTGATAGTCTATCCTCCGTGGAGACTCTGTTGACCAACATTCAGGTCAACAATATTTCTATAAACAAAATAAATGTAATACAAGACATTAGCACCTACATAAATTATTTCATATTTGGGAAATTAAAACAGATAATATGAACTGCATGTCATTTGCTGTACTTTGACAGGGTCTACTGAAAGTGGCTTTGGATAATGCTCGCATCCAGGAGAAGCAGATTCAACAAGAAAAGAAGGAACTGCGAATAGAGCTCTATAGAGAGAGAGAAATTAGAGAAAACCTTGAAAGACAACTTGCAGTTGAGCTGCAGAGCAGAAGTAAGTTTAATAAGTTCAATTACAGAGTGAATATTGTTTTGGAGATATTTTCAATAGTAGTAGAAATATTCTCAGTGGTAGTTTGGAATTGCTGAGAACAGATGACAAGCTAAGAATGAAATACTGTGTGTAAGCTACAAGGTAAGAAATGTATACTATTTCTCTTAGTATACTAAAAAATAATGCACTAAATCTGCACTTTGGACCAGTGGCAGATTTGGAAACATGAATATTCATAGTTCTCTCCCAATTTCATGAAATACATCTGGATATAAATAATCTAACAATTCCTAATATATGAAATGCTTACTCTTTGCCAGGCACAGTGCTAGATTCTGGGAATATAAAATGAATAAAACTCAGCCCCTGTCCTTGAGGGATTTACATTTTAGAGGGCTAGCACAACCAGTTAATTTCACAACAAAGTGACAGTCATGCACAGTCTATATGATTATATAGAAAGGGGGTAGTTAGCTTAGTTTGCTGGTGGTGGTGAGGTGCTTAAGGAAGACTTCCTGACCTGAATCTGTGTCTTAAAGAATCAATAGGCTGGAAAAGGGAATGCAGGTACCTGAGTGATTTGGGCATTCTAGACAGAGGTATCAGCATAGGCATAAGGACAAGAAACTTCATACATGGGCGATTATATATGGTTTGTTATTACAATGACTTTGGGTTTTATGAAGTGAATGGGGGGAGATGATGCAGAAAGTTGGGAATAAAAGCTAAATTATGAAGGATGTTTTTAACTATGTAAAAGGTTAGCTTGGACTTTATCCTATAGGTGATAGGAGATCTTAAAAGATATGCCGAGGGATGAGAGCCTGATTTCAACCGGATAGATCAGTCTGGTGTTAGGAATAGATTGGGGGGGGAGGGGTTGGTGTAAGACTGAAAACAAAAAATCTATGCAAAATGAGATCACCGGGCAGTGGCGATAAGTACTGAATTAGGGTAGTGGGAGTAGGCATGGAGACAAAGGGGAGAGAATGGAGAACTATTGATTGTTCAAAAATAGAACTAACTTTCCAATTGTGGGTAGCCATTAGATTACCCACAGTAATGAATAAGTGAGGCTAGCTCATATCAAAATCAGAGAAAATTTATAACCTCATTTTAGTCAATAATTTCCACATCTTCCCCACATTTACCATAAAATCCTAAACAGCAGCAAAAGTGATTTTTGTGAATTTCAGCTTCTTTCCTTTCCCTCCTTACCCTTTGATGGAAGGGTCGCAAAGCCCAAAATACGGAAAGAGGTAAAGAGTGGAAAGCAAAATTTTGTTTTATCAAGGACATTAAGTTATGCACTAATTTGAATAAATTTAGATTTCTGATTTAAATAATTTGTTTATTGCTTTATTTGAATGATAAGTACAATTATGATAGTAAAATACTTTTACATTAAAACTTATTCAACAGTCTTTCATCAAAAATAACAAAAACCACACATTCTCGGTATCTTTGTACAAAGAATTCCATTTTGTTATTACCATAGACCTCTGAATTTTTGTCTTAAGTGAACAGAAATTTACCTGGGCAATTGATTCTCTTTAAGTTGCTCAAGGTCATTTATATGAAAAGACATTGAACTGTGAAATGAATACACTTGAAACTCAAATTAGCATCGTATTCAGTTCAGTAGAAATATTTTAATTATATATGAATGCATTTAACATTTTTTAAATGTCACATGATTTATTACTTTGCTTAATGTTCCTTGAGTGTTTTTTTATTGCCACAACATCAATATCTTAATTTTCAAAAACTGATTTAGGAAAAATGTGAAGGTCAATCTTTTTACAACTCTGCTATGAACCAATATACTGCTGGAGCCCAATAATACTATTTGCGAAACTATCACAGATTTCAAGATTTCAGAGTTTAGAAGCAATTGCGCAACAGGGCAGTTAAAGTTTCTAGTTGAGACATGAAGCCCTGAGAGTTGAAGTGTAGCTATTCTTTAGCTTTTCTTTACCTTTTCCGCATAGCAAAGAAACATTGTCGTGGTTGTGTTTGTATAGCTTGCTTTTATAATCATTGTTGAAATTTATTCTCTTTAAAATGTATGCATATATATGTATACACACACACATCGAGAAAGAGAGAGAGAGAGAGAGAGAAAGAGAGAGAAACTGATTTCTGCATTATTTAAGCAGATTGAATAGATATTTGCCTTTACAACTGGTAACATTTCAGAGAAACACTTGCCAGTTTCGGTTTGAAAGATTTTGTCTTGCAAAACATTAGATATTTTGAATGGTTTTTTTTTTTTTTTGCCTTTTGAAATATAAATAGCAATACCTTGATTAATAATAATAATATCTTTCTTAAGAAAGGCATAAATTATTTAATGCTATCATTAAATGCATGTAGTTGAGTCAAAATAGAAAACAATTCTCAACCCCCACTGCCACCACCATACAAATGCATGTATATTAAAGAGAATACACACTGGAAATGAGAAAATCAAAAGAAGCTGGTTGTGTGATTGAACTACAGTAAACAAAGCACACTTTAGATGAGCCTAATGAGAATTGGGACCAAAAGAAGCTAATCAAGTGTCAACTGAGACATTTATATGCCTCTCTGTATACCTACATCTATGGCTTATAATTAATAAAAACTGGTAACCCTATTGCATTGACCAGGCCTTTGCAAATTACCTCTTCACATTTCAGCTACCATGCAAAAGCGCCTGAAAAAAGAGAAAAAAGCCAAGAGAAAACTGCAGGAAGCCTTGGAATTTGAATCAAAGCGCCGGGAGCAAGTGGAGCAGGCACTTAAGCAAGCCAGTAGTGACAGTGGCCTGAGGATGTTGAAAGGTAACGTCTGATTTGGATTTTCACACTCAAGGTAAACAAAGCAAAACCCGATTTTAAAAGAAAGAAAAAGAGAAGAAAAAAAAAAAAGAAGAAGAAGAAAGATGGACTTTGTCTAGGAGTAATTAAAAAATCAATTGAGACCAAGTATTTTAGTTCATGAATTAAACCAAAGTAATCTCTATTGTGGGAGATACAAATAGCCTAGCAGTGACAGGAAATCCCACTGATTTTTGCATAGAAGTAGGAGCTCTGATAACCTTCCTGCACCTAAAATGTAAGTGCTTTATTCATGTTAGAATATGCCAATGTTTGGTGAACTCTGCTTTGATCAACTATATTATGCTGGTTCCTTTTATGCAGATTGCATTTGTGTTGAGATGTTTAAGGAATGCCTGGTTGAAAAAGAGTATCCTAAGTAAATCCCTGGAGATCCTGTGGGAAGAGATGCTTACATCACGGAATCTCTTAATTCCTAACTTTTCTGATTCCATTTTAAATTTTGAAACCCCATAACATTGTTTCATCTCATTTAGAGCCAATTTGCAGTACACACACACACACACACACACACACACACACACACACACACACACACACACACACACACACACACAACGTTTTTACATCACAATTATTAGCCTTTGGAACTCATCTAAAGAGCACAATAGTAAAACATTTGCCCCTAGAGCCAGTACTATAGACCACAAACCATAATGTGTATTTTGGTCTTCGTTTGCACTTAGCATAGAGATAATGTCATCATATATCACTTCTTACAAGTGGAAAATACACCATAAAGATGGGACATTTCCACTTATGCAATTGTGTCTTTCATCTTTTTCTTGTTCCGCAGTCAGGGCAGGCTAACCTGACAGTCTTAGGGGATTTTTATGGACAGAGATTTCTCTTTAGAGAATGAAATGAATAAAGAAGTATTTACTATGTACCTAGAAATATATGCCCAATTGTAAAGTTCAGCTATCATTTATAATCCTCCCTCCTACCATTAAAAAAAGCAGACATACAAGAGATCTTGTGTTATCTATAGGACCAAAGTACTGGCTTACTGGAGTTTTCCCTTTAAGTGTAATCAGGAAACACAGAATTGTACCTTAATCTCGAATGTCACTTCTTTCAGATACTGGAATGCCAGATATTGAAACAGAAAACAATGGGACTCCTCATGATAGTGCTGCTATGCAAGGTATAGTAAACAACAGCATAGTTCTTTCCACAACTGCTTAATATGTGACCCTAGAGGTGGGGTGGGGATGAACACCTATGTTGATACTCTTCATAAAAGTAAAGTAAATAAGTTTAACTCTTCTTACTTTATGACAGAGAAAGCACTTTTCCGTGTTTTTATAAGAAAACGTATATACTTAATATGTCTTTGAAAACCGAATAATAGTACAGATACTTAGGGACTAATCACAGCGTGAGCAAATTTCTTGTATGTTTAGCTGTTAAAAGGCTGTACATTTATGTTAGGCATATTCTAAAAATGCATAAATGTGAATGTAATTTACCTTTCAGAAGTATATAATGCCATGAATTTTGTTTAACTTCATTACTGTTTATAAAGGCCACAGATACAGTAATAGCAACCTACCTGTATTTTAAAGGTGTTGTAGACAACATTTTTAATCAATCTTTAAATTTCCATGCTAATTTTAGAAACAACCCAAACATGGAATTAAGAGCACAACTTGTAATTCATTATTTATAGGGTTCCCCAAAACGCTTAGATCCTTTAAAATATTTAAAAATATTTAGTGGTAAGAAAACAGATGAAACAAATCAATATAATGTTAGGAATGCAAAAGCATCTAAAAATAAGAATTAAATCTGACCACTGGAAATTTTCCCCTGTGATCCTAATGCAGTTTTCTAGCTCTTTATATGCAGGTCACATTTATTTTCTTATTTATTGTGAAAAAAATGCCTCACTCTAATAAAAAAAAAAAAAAAAGACATTTCCATGAGAAAACTATTTCCTAACTTTGAAAAAACAAAGACAACCATGAATATGTTGCTTGCTGGAGGTTTAACTAATCAATGCCTTTCGACTGTGTGCTGACTCCAGCTACATAAAGGCAACAGAATTGGATGTGACCAAAAAATACATTTAGGTTCATCTGAGGGTCATCATTTTATATGACCCTTTCAGAAAATTTGGAAATGTCCATTCATGTAGCTTTGCAAATCATCTTTACGAAACCAGGAGCGTCAGAGCTCATGGATCTTCTGGTAATGCCTGATTCTGCTGCAACTGGGTAGATCTAACTAATGCATTAACTGTTATGAGAAAGCGTGCACGCTTAGCTCATTTAATGAAGTTTTTGCTGTTTCTTAACCCTTTTTTGCTTTCCTGCTTTCTTCCCTCAACTTAGAGACTCCGTCTATAAGAGCAAAGTCAATTCTAAGGGGATTCAGTATTTGTCCATTCAATTCACAACAGCAAAATTCATGAAGAAAGTCCCATTAATTGTGGGCCTGGTATTTGAGGTTGCCATCAGATACCAGGGCCATGGTAGGGATGAATAGCCTGAAACATTTGATCCCTTATGAATCAGTGACTCGCAAATACAGACACAGTCTTTAAGGAGCATTAAGTTTGATTGTACCCCTGATTAGAGTGGGATGTAAGGTCAGCTTTTAACTGGAGGGGTAAACCAAACACATCGCCAGTGGGTGCTGTTTATTTAATTTATATGATGCCTTTAGTTCACAGTAGTAGCATCTTTCCCATCTCTGAGATAAATACCAGCTTTTGAAGTGTTCTAAAGTTATGTACTTCATTTCCATACAACAAACAACAGACACCTTATTCATGGGCAGTCAATTAGGTGATCTAAGCAAAAGGTAGATTCATTCTCCATTTGGCTCCTTTTTTTTTTTTTTTTTGTGAAATCTGCAAAGAATGGCTTTTGCATGCTAACCTGTACTTAGGGAAGGACACATTTAATATTTGTTTTCACTTAGCATACTTCTAATAATTCTTCTAGTTTTTGCTGGCTAAACATTGGAGAATTAGAAACACCTTTAAAAGGGTTGAGATGGGATATATTTGAAAGGTAATTGATTTTTATCATGCTTGTTTTTCCAAATTAAAAATTAGGTTGACTAGTATTTTTGGTTAATGTTGTCCATATATAGTAAAATATGGTGGGTTAATAATTTCTTATTAAATGCCTGTCTTTTAGATTATGTTAAAAAATATCCTTGATGAATGTGATAAAAATGGAAAAGTATACATTCTCCCCTCTCTTAGCACAACATTTAAGCTTCCATCATCACTTTATGGAAAAATAGAGTGAATGTCTTGTGTTAATATGACAGTAGAATAACAATTTAATATCATAAAGAGGTTGCCTTTTTAAATTTTATTTTAATTTATCAATATACACTGTAGTTGATTTTCGTGTCCCTTTACCAATTCCTCCCTCCCCCTCTCCCTCTCCTCCCCCGTCCCACCCATCAACATCATATCTGTTCACTTGTCTTAACAAGTTCAAGGAATTATGATCATTGTCAAAAACAGGTTACTTTTTGAGCAAAAACTATTTACTCTGTTGCCAGGGGGATAGATGCCTGAAAATATTATCACAACTAAACTTAAATATAGTTCACCAAATCAATCAGGTTAAATAATTAACCTAAAGAATTCCAATCATTTTGCCTATTATTTGCTCAGAATTGAAAGATTACTTTTATGAGTATATGTATCTATGAACCTCAGAAAGTTTATAATGCTTAAAAAACATAAAAATACAAGCTTAACCATTATTTTTTCATTCTTCCTAATAATTTAGCTTTTGTGGGTTATGGTTCTTTTCTTTTGTGACTTATTTTGATAATGTTTTAATCTTTTGCACTTCCTGCAGTTAGCCATTTTTTAACTTGGAAGATTATTTCCCACCAGTGTTTTGTGAGGGTCAATTCATGCATGCCAATACAATGACATTTCCAAAACTCATCTCCATCACATCAAACAATTCCAGCGTCAGTGAAGTCTTTTCTCTTCCTATTGCCAATAGCTCTGTTGGATAGAAATCTATCGTTCACCTACTGCTCTTCCTTTGAAATTCAATTAGTTCCACTGTGACATCTCCTTAAAAGAATTTAAAGGGGACGTGGAAAAATGTTGGATGGCCACCCTTAGAAGCAATAAAGTCATATCCACTTTTATGATGATTTCCGCGTGGATTTTAGTGCAAGCAAACTGCTCATGCTCTAGGATTCTTATGTATATTTTAAAACTCTTCAGCTCTGTTATTTCATGTATTTTATGCTTTAAATGTTGTTTGACAGACAAGATATCATGCATAGACCACTTTCAAATTAAAGGACATCTGTATCCCTTATACTTTAGCAGTTTACCATAGCAACTCCTCCTGAACATCTTCAGATGATCACACAATGAATATACATATTCACTCCCATGGCTGTGTCCACTATCTCTGAAGGTGAAGGATTCCATGGATCATATACACTAATATGGTGCCATCCAGATTCCTATAACTTGGATGGGGACCTGCAAGACAGCACATCAACTGTCTTGCCAACCAATCTCCATTTCACATAAAATAAACATACTGGGTGTCATTAAGTGCACCTTCAGATCAATGATTTTTGCAAATGACATTCAAGTGTCATTTGCGTAGTGCATTTTTGCTGATAAAAGCAAATTAAATTAGCACAACTACAAGTGCGCTGATAAAAACTAAAACCGAACAGCAGTACCATTAGCTAACAAAGTAATATTTTCTCTTTACTGCGTTCTGCCATTTAGTTATTATCCTATTGGAAATCTAATTATAATCCTTTTACTCCCTAGTCAAACTTCACAGTTTTTGCAAGCTTAGCACTGACAAGTGATTTCATTACATTTGATTGCCTGCGCCCAGATTGACTTAACTTCACTCGGAGACCTAAAAGCCCTCTCAGTTTCTCAGATTCCCTGCTTGCACATTACTGCAACAGCTCCTTTAATTAATTAGCATGAACAGCAGTAACATGAACTGCTGAGCAGAAAATAACATCATTTTATGATCGCAGGGAGACTTCTCTTTTTGCATGTTTATACCTTAGTTAACTTTTGTATGACTATATTTCATTGTTAGGGTCTACTGGTACAGTTGACAGTGCATGTTCCTTAAATTTTTAAAAATTGACATCATCATATTAATAACAACAGGTAAAACAAGCGCAGAATGTGAAGCTCCTAAATTTTAGAAAATAGACAACGGCCTCCATGGACTGACTTTCTAATAATACAATAAATGATAGAAAAAAATGTTCAGGGGAGATAACATCATAAAGTACAAGGTCACAGTGACACATTGCTCCTGTTATTGTCACTGAATTTGTTTTGGGAAAACAAACAAACAAACAAAAAGTAGGACCTGATTTTTTGCAAGTGGAATGTCGAACTCTGTGAATGATTTTTACATTTGCTTTTTTGCCTACATGTTTCACAAAGACACAAGGTGATTTAACACTGGAATATATTTTTCCTCTGGTATTTTGTCCATAAATGTGGTGTAATCTTAAATAATATTTCCTTTTTTTGCCACTAACACGCTAAAAGTGGATATTAAATCTAACCTACATGCCAAAGTAAGCCAAAATTTGATATAAAAGTAAATGTACTAAAACTTTTCTTCTCTCTGAACCATTTTTGTTCAGAAAAAAATGTGGGAGCTTATTCAGAGTATAGGTTGACACTCAAATATATAAAATTCATGATCTTCTCTATGCAGGAGCTGGAGAAGTTACCACTGATGAATTAAAAGCAAAGTGACTAAAGAATCACTTGACTTTAAAAGCAGCAGATACAATTTTAACATTTACATGTTAAAAAAACCCATTATATTTTACAACATAATTTAATATACATATAGTATAGAACATTTAATATATATTTATAATATGAAATTTATATGAATATGTATATTCTTATCCATTCTCTCAAAATCAGTTTGAGCAGTGTCTGTTCTTCCTTGATCCTTGAGACCTCGTTATTATCTTTTCTCTTTGCTGCTTGCTTACTAAGTTAGAACAACATTCCTTCAAAGATCTTAAGATTCCATGCCAATATTTACTGGAAAAAACACCCTTGGGACAGGATTATCTTTGTAGAATTTGGAAGAATAGTAAGGAAAATGATGGCAAGGGCACGAAAGGGGACAGGAAAAGGTAAATCACATATGACTTCTGGCCAGGTATATGATATGATAAGAAAAATTAAAAGGAAAGCAGATGGAATTTTTCTATTGGTTTTTCTACTGACTTCCACCACAGTGTGGTCTCCATCTTCTTCTTAGAGTTCCACTGCCCCAACCTCACCAGCCATTAATTTCCCTCCCTTTGATGTCTTGTATGTGTTGGAAGATATACACAGGCACTCTAATGTTCTCTTTGTAAAGCAGAGATGTTCTCTTGTAAAGTGAAGATATATAGTAAATCAGAGGCTAGAGGGATTGTGGAAAGTAGGTCTTCTTAAATATTTTCCATTATATGCTTCCTTTGAGAGTAGGAGCCTTTTACTACCTAGAGAAACTTTACTACAAGTGCCATCATAGGGTGGGAAAAGGCTCTAGCACACACCTCACAGAGGAGGTCCCAGCATCTTTCTCTAAAGCAGCGAATTTTTTGTTGTTGTTCCTATAAGGTTCATTAGATATCTTGAGTCTTTACTTTTTCCTAAGGAAGCATTTGTTTCTTATTTTCTTTATCCTCCACAGGATTTTTATCTTGATTGGTGGTACCTCACAGACCATATCATACCTATCTGCTGTGAAATACCTGTCAAACCATAGCACACGTCATGCTTCTAGTTTTACCTCAGGAGGATGTGAAGAGCTTACATTACTTGATCATATAGGGCCTGGTTGTCATGGGGTAGCTTGCACCACTTACTTGCGTTGCTAACAGAATTATGTGCAGTGACTGAAAGGTTGTCACACTAATTATGAAGATAGCATAAAATCTCATATGTGGATCTAAGACTTACAATTCCAGCTACATCTCACTTACATAACAGATGAAATTGCAATGATAGCAAGACAGTGAGACTTGCAAGTCAAGATAGGTTGTTCTGCTACTCAGGATTTTGAGTCTACAGGAATAATTCATTAATCAACAGGTCTTTTTTTACTATAATCTAGGAAAGGTTGAACTCTGATAACTTCTCAACCAGTTACTTTATGCCCCATCCAGTTTACATATACAATTTTTTAAGCGTGGGATTCACCCTACCCAACTCCCAACCTAGATATACCTGAGGAACATGCAAAAGGAAAAGTGTTTCTCTGATTAAAAGTTCAAGTTATTTTATTTTTCACTTTCACATTTATGTTTTAATAAATAAAACACACAGCATTTTCATAGAAGGTTGTAATCATATGCCATTGTCATCACACCACTTTAAAAAAAGTTAGAGTTATTATATTGCAGCCATATGAATGTGTGGTGGTTCTGTGCCAAGATACTTAACATTCTTGCAATAAGGAATGAGTAGCCTAAAACTGAAGTAGTGAAAAAATAAAAGGCAATACCAGTATATGTATAGCTTGGTGAACTTCGTGTCATTCTTAAGCAAATACTCTGTAGCAGGATTATCCCTGTGTGGCAGTTTGGAAAGGTGTGATTAACCTCTGTTTTGTAAGTATGAGAATAATTGAAGAGAAGTTAAGTGGCTTACTATTGACAGTGGAAACTAAAACACAGGAATCTTAACTTATAACTATCGATCCATATCTGTAAGAATCTCTCATATGTTAGCTAGCCAGTTAGGACATTTAATAAGACTATAGTATTATTCCAGGCAAACATGCATGTTGGGGGGTGGGGGGTGGGTCAGGAAAAAGGCTTATCCAGTTTGTTGTTAATTAACCAAAATAGTTTAAAACCAACTATAGTAAGCACTTCTGCCTTAAAAGCTTGTAGAGATTGGAGAAATATTTACAAAAATTAAATATATACCATATATCTCTCTTTTCTATTTAAAACTATGCAGAACATCTGAAATAGTAATAGAAAAAAACTTTTTTATTTGTAGTTAAACTCACATCCCTCTGTCAGAAAAAGACTTTAACAGATCCTCAATTATCTAATTTTAGGTTGGAATTCCTTATTGTAGGGTATTAGCATAAAGTTATATGTGTTTGCTCTGGGCAAGTTCTTTTTCATTTATAATAGCCATATAACATTCAATTTTAGAAATTAAAGTGAATTTAAAGAAAAAAATTTGCAATTTTATGCAGACTTTCTTGAAATCCCCTAATCTGTTGACACCCACACCCCCTCCAAGATTATGTTTTACTTTATTAATGTTTGAAAATTAACATTAGTAATTATCCACATACTTAAGCTGCAATCTGCTTTTTGTCAATAATGCAAATGAATATTGGGGCAACATCTTCACTAATTCCTCTAATAGCTCTCAAGAAAGCATTATTTTTTTTTACAAACATTTTTTTCCTATCTTCCTATTCTCTGACAAATGTTTGTGCTCTTATTTTCTTTAAAATAATAAAAATGAGTAAATGCAATGCTGATCTCAGCATCTGCGAGCAACCATTTAATAATGAGACAAAACCTGCAACAGAGAGAGCTAATAAATAGTCAAATATTACGGTCTCGTGGTAACTGTATTTCAGCCTTCTATGGGAGAATGTTGGATGTTGTCATTGTTAACATTGGACAAATTATCGTTTAATGCTTTTCCATTACTTCCATTTTTCATTTTTTCCCATATTTAGATTACTTTGAAATCACATATTATAGTGTTTTTCTATCAGTTTAGCAGACAAAAGAAGTAGTTAAAAGTTATTACAAAAAGAATTTAATTATGCTTTTAAATATTACATGAAAATATTTCCAATATGCATCCTCTACAGAATTCAAATAAATTTGACATTTATGAACCATTCTGTAACTTACATACTTATGGAAGGTGGGGGATATTACCTTAGATTCTTTAGGGGAATGGCATAGAAACGTAAGCAGCACTTTTCACTGTAGCATTATTAACATTAACAAGAAAATAGTGAAAGAAGATGGCATTTCACATGTGACATGTACTTAGAGTGGCTCCTGAGGTAGTCGGTGTTCCATAAATACTAGCTTACATTTACTTTCCTTTCTTTTCCTTTCTATTCCCTGCCAAAAAGTAGAATTCAAGTACTTCTAAATCTCTTAAAATCTGCTCAAAAGTTGCAGGTCTCTGTACTGGACTCATGTGCTTATATTGCCACTTTATAACAGGTATATAGGAAGCACAATGAAGAGGCAGAAAGAGCACTGGTCTATTAGCCAAGATTCCTCAGTTATTAACTGGTTAACTCAGTTACTAACCTTGAGAAGTCATTAAACTTCTCTGCCTTAATTTTAGTAAAATAGTTATCATAATGCTTTTTTTAATCTTCCTCTTCAAAAAGTTAGGTCCATACTCTCTGAAGAGTGTAACAAGTACAAGATATCATTATTACTATGCCCTACAAAATGCACATGAAGTTAGCATTTGTGTTTATAAATGTAAATTTCAGGAGGGATGAAGTATTTGGCATATAATTGGTATATAAAACTTTATCTAAAATAGATGTTTTTCAGTATATATTTATGATAAATATATCTCTGTATTTTATCTCCGTGTGAGAACATAAGGATATTCATACTCCCTTTTTAAAGTGGGTCTTATAAGAACTAGAGATTCAATAAAGGGGAAAAGGGTGTATTAAACAATTAATTCACAAAAACAGTGTGAATTGAAAGTGAGTGAGAGAGGTTGATAACACCATTATGATACCATTTTCAAAGAAAAGACAACCTGTATTTGTCTTTGGATTAAATTATAAGTCAGAATATTTTTAGGATTGATAGGTCAAGTGGTTTTTATTTTCAAGAAACTTCTTTTTTGTGTGTGTCACATTCTAAAAATAAGCACCAGACTCTTCTGAAAAAATGACTTCAAAATAATGCTCTTCTCTACACAAAGAGGAAACAAATGCTATACTATTTTATTATTTACCCCTAGCTTGCAATAGTCTACTTTTCCTACTCTCAGATTAGTAGCTCCATATTTATACTACCGCACTAATAACTAACTGGACCACAAACTAACCTCACTACTCTTGCTGATTTGATTTGAGAATGCCACATTCTAAACATGTTTCTAAGACTACGTACAGTTCATATAATTAATTCAACATTTAATTTGGATTAAATCTAATACTGAAGTGGAGTGTGAACAAGCACATTATTTTATCTCTATTATTCAGTAGGAAAACATGACCTCTAGAGGTGATATTACTTGGTGCCAAATAATACGGTGCTCATTTGAAAATAAGAAACACATCACTAATTAAGCAACTTAAAGAAAACATGGAACTTGCTACTTAGCTCGATAATTCATTTATAAAATATTTCTATTAGTTCAAGAATAAGTTAGCTACCCCCAAAGAAAGGTTTGATAGCCTAAAGTATGCCTGTGATGAGGCCTATTAGATTTTAAGAAAGTCCCATTGTTTCCATAAGTGAGCAAGTGGTGAGGAAAGAGTTGTAAGAAAACATGAGCCATGGGTAGGAAAAATCATAACTGCATTTTATTCTAGATATAAATTAAACCTCCAAAAACATTATATATTATAGACACACTTGTTTGTAGTTCTTAACAAATAAAAAGTCAGCAGTTTCTTTCAAATCACCACCCTGTCAGAAAAGAAATTCTCATCCTGAGAAGAAATTGCAATCATTAACAAAGATTTTGACTCACGGAAAATAGTGCAGATCTTTACTTATGTTTTAGACTGTGGAGGAAAAAAAACCTTCCTAAATGCCTTGCTTATTAAGCTAGTCATGCATTTTGCTGTAGGTTGTAAAGCAGTAGAACATGCACAAGGGGCTCATAAGCATATTTTAGAGTTAAGGAATAACATTTACACCATTTTTATATTGTCAATATCACCCCTAGAGAATAAAATTAAGCTTTAAATTATTGTAAATGTACAGTTTTGCTCACCTTTGTATAATTTCATTTTTAATAGAATGAGACATATACATGAATATTTGATTAAGGGATAAACATTGTAAAATGATACATCTATTGCACACAGACTTATTCAAATCTTAAACATATACAGTACAGCAAAATACTATAAAGTGACGCTGTGGGTTTCAGTGAAGTGCATTGACTAGACTTTGGATATTCTTTTGTTGGAATAAAATTTTGACCAGGTCTTATTGTTTTTTCTGTGCAGCCTGAACACTGATGCCGGAACTCCAACTGATCATAGGCACGAATTAGGGTGCTGTAGCAGTTACCTGCTTTATCTAGTGTTGTAATTCTTTAAAATTCATGTTCAAATTCTTAAAATACGGAACCTTCAATTACTATTTGTTCAGTACTGAGAAGTAGAACCTTGAACGTACAGGAAAAATGTGGTAGAGAATGGGCTTCACAAGATTTTAGAGGTTAATCATAATGATGAATGAACGTGATACTTTACACTACTTTAACTCCTTTCTTTCAAGGAGTTCATAGTGCTTCACAAATATTATCACATTAATCCACACAGCATCCTAGTGGGGTAAGTAGGTGGAAGAATTTTTAAGACAGAGAAAATGCTATTAAAATGGTGTAAGAGAAATCAAAATGTAGACACACCCACTTTAAGCTGTGATTACTATGATATAGCTTTATATCTGTCTGACCTGGGATTTAACAGAAATTATATCAGGAGGTAATTCATTTGTGCGAGTGATCAGTATTCATTATCACTGCTTTGGAACTCACCTTTCTAAAAGAAACACTTTGCCTGTAGTGTTGTCTAAGGGAACGTAGGGAGCTCTAGTTTTTAGATTTTACCACACTTTGATTTTTCCTTGAACTGTTGATGGTAGAAGAAGTCACTTAACCCCTTTCTACTAGCACATTCCTTTTTCTTTCTTTCTTTCTTTTTATTGGTTATGAATATGCATGGGGTACAAAGCTGACCGTCACTAGTACATTCCTTATCTGTAAACAAGGCAACGATAAAATCAGACACCCAAGCTACTAAAAGTACCCCCTTTATTCTTTTCACTCAATCCCAATCTTGCTTTCTCTTTATTAAGCTATCAACAAACAAATAATGAAAAATCTATAGACATAAGAAAAGAGAGAAAGGCAGATATGATGGATCAATCACATCGTGGACATTTTTCACTATTCACCCTCTGGTTTAGACATGGTCAGATGCCTAACATGTTCATGTGATTAGAAACAAGTGGGTCATTTGGCTTGAATTGTCTAGGAAATGGCCTCAAATATTTTTAAGTGTTTACTCAGTGGAGACCTGGCCACAGGCTAATGGCAGATACTTGTCACCATTATTTTCATGCCCCCTAAGAATCTAATAGAGCAGTATTTCAATATACTAAATGGTACTCTAGTGATCAAAAATATTTATTGTCCCTCTTAATGTGCACTCCTTACACCAAGCAAAATCTAATCCATGGTGTTATTTTCACATCTGCTCTAGATTTTATTTCTGATCTGACCTAAAAAACCACTCATCTTATGCCAAAGGCCAACTGAGTTTTTATCCATTCTCTGTGATAGCATATGCAATTTCTGCTGGAATGGCCACAACCCTACACACTTGAAAATTTTACATTAATTCATATCAATGTGAGAATTCAGTCATTCCATGTTCTAAAGGAATTTCTTCTAAGGTGCGGGCATTTGGCTTCTGTTGCTCCTCACGGACTGTAGAAGTCTGCTTATATAGGCTGTTTGAGCCCAATTCCATGAAATAATACAAATTAGAAATAAATCATGGAGAAGCACTTAGGTAAATCAAATCAAAACTTTTAATAATATCAAACATCTGAACTAATAACAATGAGGTGTGACCAAAAATGCAACATCCAAAAATATGTCATCATTATTTGGTCAAACAATATATATTGAACGATAAGGGAAATTGAAATATAGGTTAAAGCATTTTCAAATTTAAGTCACATAAAAACAAAATAGTGTCTTTTTTTACAAATAGATATATTTAACTTACTGTTGTTGAACTATAAGGAATCATTTTTTTCTGGCCTTTTCCCAATATCTGCTTTGTATAAGCTCCCGATATATACCGCAGAAGGCAAGTCTCACACTTAACTTGAGTTTGGAGCAGCTAATTGTGGCTGCTGTCGGAGGTAACTCAGAGTTGAAGATAACTCTGATAGCAAAGACTTGTCTCCTGTATGGAGGGGGCCACACCACGGGGTATGCCCAAGTCGGGCAGTGCTGTGCTAAGGGAAGGACTGCATGGCTTGCATTCTGACTTTAAAAATGGTTACATTTGTATATATCGAATTCTCCTTTTTACCTATCTGAGAAATCTTAAAGCAATAAACTCTGTCAACTCTCCCCGAGTGTCAGTGTGTGTCCCTCCTTGTAAGCTCCCAAGCTCCCTAACATTCCCCCTGAGAGGCTTCGTTCATTGCTCTTCCTGATCTTTAATCTTGTTTACATCCAGAATGCATATGAGATCATCATCTTTGTTTAGAGCTCAAGTACTAACCCTCTTAAAAACATGAAACATTCAATTACTAATTAGTTGTTTCCTGTTCCTAATGAAGTGAGCACACCAGGTTTGGATTAAAATTCAACCACTGCTCTGCTCTGTTTACGGTTCCAGATGTTCTTGTTTTATCTAGGAGTTCACTTTGACAGCTACTACTAAATGATAAATCACTCATATTATAGCTGAAATGCATTTTGAAACTGAAATGTGGCAAACTTTGAGATTGCTCCAAGGATCAGTGTCAGCTGGTCAATATTGACCCCTTCCTTATGATCATTCAGTAATGGCATATGTAAAACAGTTACAGAATATGTGTCAACATTATACAGCATGCTACACAGGAGTCTATTTCGATACTATCCTCAAAATTGGGAGAAAAATTTTTACTGCTATTACATATCAACTTTACTGTATTCTGGGTAGAAAAATTGATTCATATTAATACTGTCTTCTTCTTGCTAGCCTAGTTTTTCTTTGGATTTTCCAGCTGCTGTGGAAACTGTTCCTGATAGGCCTTGTAAGCAGGCATATTTAATGAAGGATGTGGACAGATATGTTTGTCTTTTAATAAAAACAAGAATTAAACACAAAAAATGAGGAGGTTTTTCAGAACCTATGTTTTTCTAAAAAAACAAATGGTGATTATCTTTTGTCATTCGTTGCTGTGTTTATGTACCTTATTTTAGAGGACATAACTTGTTTTGCCAACACTTTCAAGTTTGTAATGTTCACAATTTGTATTGCATGATTTAAGCTTTAGCTATGTTGTATAAATTTCAATTCTGATAAAATAACTGTCTGCATTTGATGTTGAGGAGCTTTCCTTTGACATTTAGGCTGTGTATACAGAGGATGAGGTAGACTGGAGAACTGAGCATCTATCTGGTCAATTTCATTAGAATAAATATTCTCATACTCCACAAAGGAGTCTGAGCTATTCTCTGGGGTGACAGATTACCAGACAGTTTCCAAAAACTCAAGCTTTGTTTTCTTCTGGTCCTTGGAAAAGTTCAGGTGCATTTCATGGTATTCTTGGGAAATGAAATGTCTGATTGCCCTCGTCAAGACATCTGACCCTCAAAGTAGTCTGACTGACACAGACCCAAACTCTTTTATTCTTCTATTACCTTACCACATCTTTAGCTTTGGTTCTGAGGTATTATCCAGAAAATTCCATGGACTCACCATGAAACCTTCTATACAGAAAGAATAAATATTTTAAAGATATTATGAACAAGTTTTAAAAACTTGACAATGCTAAGCTTTGGCCAGGCTGAGTTAATATTTTAGACTAGGCATATCAGTCCAATAATCCTTTATATGTGAACATGATACATTTGATTCACAAATATGGACTTTAAGTGCTTCTCAAACACAGGTGACAGATTTGTCCT